>NW_025421421.1:2579915-5159831 GCF_011764305.1 Mustela putorius furo
TTAGAAGGAAAAGAGTTCAAGATCTGGCTAGAATGCAGTATTCTTTGCTTCTCACAAAATAATATGCCTACTAATCAGGGCATCCAGGAGAAAGTACTCAGTGGATGCCCCTCCACTTCTTATGTGGCTGTCTGGCCTTTGGGTTTATCCATGCTCCCTTCTTCAGGTTACTCCATTTAAACAAAATTGATATAACTCTTTCCACAGAAAGTTATCTCATTTCCTGGACCTTCTCCAGTCTTCGTACTCATCGTGGTGTTAAACCAAATACAATTTGGAAGCAAAGCTCAGCCTTTATTTAATCTGGTGACCAGAGATTCTCATTGAGTTATAATTTCATTTGAGCAAGTGAGAATATACTTTCCTCTTCCTGCTTTCTTTTTTTTTTAATTCCCATAGCCGCCTATTCAGTGCCTATCCTAGTTGACCTATAATGTATACAGTTCTCTCAAAAAACTTTGAATATTTTTCCTTGAAACTTACAATCCCAATCCTTTTGAGGCAGAATCTAGGTATGTCTGATTTTATAATCTATAGCATATATATTTTTTTAATTTGGAAATTTCAGATAAGTGATTAATAACCCTATGTCTACTCTTTTGATCCAATCTTGGGGAAAGTACAAATTCTTATATTTTCCCTAGAATGCAAGATTCAAGAACAAGGATGCCAGTATCCCTCATCCTCACACCACATTTCAAATACCTTCCCTTTAATGTAGGGTTGTTGCTTTATATCCTCTTCAATTACTTCTGTGAGGTTTTAAAAAATATTTAATTAAATGTAACACACAAATAGTAGCTAAAATTTTATTAGAAACCAAAAAATCTTAGGTCATCCTGATTAAGAAGATGGATTTTTAATGTGGTTCACATTTTAACTCATGAAGGCCAATGCAGGCAGGTTAGTGTTTTAGAGAACAGATGCTTGATTTTAAGAACCCCAAATATGGCATTGTTAATCTCACTAGGAAAAAAGTTGGTTGACATTTCCCCTCACGAGTGTTAAAATAATGACAGTGACTCACATCCATTTAGAGTATAAGTGGGGCAGAAAATAAAATTAATGATTTCATTTTTAACCTGCTTCTTTAGGGGATATGAGGAGTTACAAATAATCAGAGAAACACATCTATCTGTGTGTAAGAAGAAGATATATGGGAATCCTGAAAAGGAACTTACACGTTCCTGCTTTCTCCCCATCACTTTCATACGCAGGCTGTAAGACCTGCTTTCAGGGGTTGGTGTGGCTAGTGCTCATTTACCGAGATCAGAAATCATCATTTCCATTCATCCACATCTCATAAAAAATGCTGCGATAGAAGCCAGAAAACTAGTAATAATTGTATGACAGATACTAGCATACCACTAACAAAAATGAATATAATTTTATGCCCCTCATAGCTTGAATTTAATGGATATGCTTTTGTAATTATTTTAGGGTATTAAAATTCAGCTGTACTGAATGTTGTTTAAATAACTATTAATGATATGATTTTTCTGTGATTGAATGCACATGTAAATAACTGATAAAATCATGTAGTGCATTATATCTTTAGTTGTTTTCCCAGAACAAGTAATATAGCATTTAGTCACTTTAGTGATAGTTTCAAATCCTTTAAGTCAAAATAAAGTATGGATTCTGACAGAAATTTGAAGAAATGTAATGAAAATTGATGGAATACAACCACTGAAAGGCTTTGTGATTTGATTGGATTACATTTTTTAAAAGATTTTTATTTTTTTACTTGACAAGAGAAAGAGATCACAAGTAGGCAGAGAGGCAGGCAGAGAGAGAGAGGGAAGAGCAGAGAGCCTGATGCAGGACTTGATCCCAGCACCCTGAGATCATGACGTGAGCTGAAGATAGAGGCTTAACCCACTGATCCACCCAGTCAGCCCTGGATAATTTTTTTTTTAAATGTAGGATTATTTTACCCTGTTTCTGACCATTTGATGTCCAAGAGGTACTCAATCTAATCTCTAAAATTGTAATAGTCACCATTTATACCACATTCTTTTATTTATTCACCTTCTTAATTGCTTAAGTCAGATTTGAAAAGCAACCTGGATCTCCTCTTTTCATCACTTCTGTATGTAGACCCTTTTACATATTAGTTCTGTTGACTCTACTTGTTATTTATTGCATCAGTTCCTTTCTACATGCGTTGTTATTTTAGTTGTCTAGTTTAGTTTAGTTTTATCCTATCCATGTCCTATCCATGTTGATGCAAATGGTGGGTATTCATTCTTTCTGATGGCTGAGGAATATTCCATTGTTTGTATGAACCACATCTTCTTTACCCATTCATCTGTTGAAGGGGATCTCAGTTCCTTCCACAGTTTGACTGTTGTGGACAATGCTGCTATGGACATTGGGGTGCATGTGCCCCTTCTTTTCACTACATCTCTATCTTTGGGGTAAATACCTAATAGCATAATTCCTAGGTCATAGGTTAGCTCTATTTTTAACTTCTTGAGGAACCTCTATACTGTTTTCCAGAGTGGCTATACCAGTTTGCATTCCCACCAACAGTGTAAAAGGGTTCCCCTTTCTCCATATCCTCACCAACATTTCTTGTTTCATTTTGGCCTTGCTAGTTTATTAGTTAAGATTCCATGTTCTGACTTGCTTCCTCAAACTTACACTGTTTTCTCAGAATACTCTTTCTGAAAAATAAACACTAAAAAAGTAATTTAAAAATGGTTAAATCTATTAGCCTGGTCTATAAAGTTTTCCATATTCAAACTCACCTACTCAACTTTTAACTGATTAACATACATGCCAGTCAAGAGTTACTAAAACGAAAAAAAAAAAAAAAAAGAGTTACTAAAACGAAACATGCATCTCAAACCTCAGCGTCTTTCATTGAGTCAGTCTAGCATCTTGTTCATCCTCAAAGAACCAGCTCAGGCTTCCTTCCCTAGAAGCTTTCCTTTATCTCCATTCCTTGCAGAGTTCTGCACACTCTGCTTCATCTGTCTAGTGTGCCTTGCAATCAACACACCATGTATCATACTAGATAACTCATCTGTTTTCCCAACTGGACTATCCAAACCTTTAAGGTAAGAACTGGGTCATATTTATCTTTATAGATGGGTATTCTGTAGGAAGCTTACTCTGCAACCCAGTATACCTACTTATTTTCCCTGTTGGCTTGGCTGTTAGACCTCCATGCAATATTTCTTCCATCTGTTTGAGCTAATTTCATGATTCCAACCATATCTCTATGGTTGGAATCATGAAATTGCTCATTTTTTGTACCTGTCCTCTGTAGCTGACCTTTCAATATGGATTCAGTTATTGTTACTGTTGTGCCCTCTTGGGTATGATTATTTAGACTGTTCCTTTTTGTTGAGCTTTTCAACTTTCATTCTTGGCAATGTGACCATTAAATCTATTTTTGCTCCTATATAAACTTCAGTCTGAGTCTCATTCCCTTGCTAGATAGACAAATTGCACACCCACAAGAATACCAATAAATATGTGTTGAAAGAGTTAATGGTTAGATGAAAGTATGTGTGTTTAAAAATATCCTAATGCCTGAATATTTGCCCTAATTCCAGAGGCAATGTTATTTTTCATCTTTAAAAAAAAAAAATTCCTCTTCAAGTACATAAACAAGAAGAAAAACAAATCATTGAAACTATGAGTTTGTATTTTCACTCATTCCTTTGAGAGAAAACTGCACAGATATCAAATCCCTTGTTTTATTTTTTAGACATGCTTTATGACATTTCAAACATTGAGTACAGATAACAAACAATAATAATTAATCAAAGTTGATTTTAGTTGCCTGAAGCATTATCTGTGAGGAAAATGGCATAGCAAATGTTCTCATAAAAATGTGCTGCTAATGCGTCATTGAAATACAAGACAAATACAAAAGATTAAGGACTTCCCCCATACATAGCTTTTGTTTCAACCTTTTCTATTGGTTGATTTTTTTGCTGGGTCTTGACAGTTTTGTTTTTGTGTTCGTTTTTTTTCTACAAACACAGTCGATTTTTCTAACATTCCAGATTTATTACATTTCCATCCAACTCTTCATCCCTTCTCTTTTTGTCTAGCCTTGGTCAGCCTTCGAAGAAAAGAATACCAAAGACAGAAGCTGACTTCCATGAAAACATGCTGATAATAAAACCTCTCACTTGCTATAAGCAATGAATTTTTGTGAAGTGTTAGGTCCCTGAAGGAGAAATTAATGTGTTTAACCAGCGATATGCTGCGGAGGTGGCCAAAACACAAGCCATCTTGTTCTGGCCAGTGGAGGGCTCTTTTCACTTGGTTCCAACCTGTTGGCCGTCAGCTCCTAATGCCCTCTCAGGAAGAACAATCACTGTTGTTGCTATTTGGAAAGGGGGACAGGGCGCATCTAATTTCATGCAGAGCAACCCCACGTTCTTTGTCTTCATGGAAGCAAAGAGCGAACTGTGTAACTTGCCAACTGGATGGTTTGTGCGTTTCTGAACAAAGGTAGCCTACATAATGGCACATATTCAATGTGAAAAAGTGCCCCAAGGAGACCAAGTAGGTTAAAAAGGAGGATGTTTGCTTACCTACAGTCCACCCAGTGTCGTAATTCTCCATATACTAGAAAAATGTGTTGCTTTCTATGCAAAACTCTTTAATCTGTTTTCCAATCATAACCTCCTTCAAAAGATATGGCAAAATTCCATTAATATGGAATATGGAATATTAATATGGAATATGTGAAAAAAGGTATCTCTCAAGTATATTAAGAAAAGCCAAATAACTTGTTAAGTAGGGTGCATGCTGATGGCAGCTATTAATTTTAATTTATAGTTTTGTTTTGTTTTTTTAATGTTTTATTTTTTATAAACATATATTTTTATCCCCAGGGGTACAGGTCTATGAATCACCAGGTTTACACACTTCGCAGCACTCACCAAAGCACATACCCTCCCCAATGTCCATAATCCCACCCCCTTCTTCCAAACCCCCTCCCCCCAGCAACCCTCAATTTGTTTTGTGAGATTAAGAGTCACTTATGGTTTGTCTCCCTCCCAATCCCATCTTGTTTCATTGATTCTTCTCGTACCCACTTAAGCCCCCATGTTGCATCACCACTTCCTCATATCAGGGAGATCATATGATAGTTTAATTTATAGTTTTGAATTGATTTCTTTTTCTGAGAAAGAATTACTTTAAAAGCTGCGAAGATGTGTCCCACCCATTTAGTTGCCAGCCCACTTAGAGAGAGCTTCCATTCAAACTCAGGTTAGAGTTATTAATTTTTAGAAGTAAAATTTAATAAATATTAAAAATATTAAACTAGTCCAGTTCTATGAAAGCAGATGCACACACACACACACACATACACTATACCTACATTATTTTTCAAATGTAGGAAAGGCAACAGTAAATGAGATTACAATGATATGCAGTGATAATAGGACTTATGAATGATCACAAATAACTATTTTCCAGATTTTTACTAGACTCTTTGTATCTATTAATTTGTAATTCTAATTAAAATGTTATAAACACCTGAGGCTTATAGAGACTATGCAATCCAGGCTTATGGGTTGAGACAAACACCATAAAAAGGAAGGTATATCCTCTTCTTAAGCCCCTGAGATTCTACCGCAAACCACACCAAGCCACTCTCTGCTTGCTTGCAGATATGTTCCATCAGTATTGGCAATAAACAAACAAACAACAACCAAAAAGTAGATTCATGGCCACATAACAAGATTCTCTATGGATACCAGTTTTTATCACATTTATTAAATATAACTAGTTTTAGATGATTTGAAAATTCTATTTTGTCTTTATAACATTTTCTGCTGTATCCATTCAAATACAATTTGGACTCCCATTTGAGCTTTATAAGTTAAGTTCGGCAAAGTAAAATATTTATATTTTATTTAAATGTTTTAATTATTAATTTCTAATTATAGAAATTCTATGAATTTCTTTTTTTCACGGAAAATAAGGACTTTTTATCTTGTAAAATACTCCCTACATTTAAGATTCTGTTATGCATTTATAAATATATTCTACATTATTTAAAGGGACGTAATTTTCCCTGTGCTTATTAGTGTTGTTTTCATTCCTGCTAAAACATCAGAATAAGCTAAATGTATTTTTTTTCCAAGACAGTGTAAAAGAGCAAAAAAAAAAAAAAAAACCCACAAAGTTATACATGAGATAACTCATATAAATGGGGCATGATGGATATGTGTGAAGCTTCTACCGCCAAAGCCCCTGTAGACTCCAGGGCCCTTGAACAGCCTGGGACTTGGGTTTTATTCCAGCCGATGGTGTTCAATCCTAGGGAAGAAGTCAGCACAAAGTGGAAACCAGTCTACCTAGAACAGACTCATGGAAAGTCAGGCAGGGAAAGTAAAATCAATTGAACCAAACTGTGAATAATTAGATTGATAAGATCAGACTTTATTCTGAGATAATGGGAATCCAGTCAGCATTCACTCATAGAAAAAACCTGAAAAGAAGTGCGGTATTTGAAGAAAATGCATCTGAAGTTGGCCAGCAGGACACATCAGGTCTTGAAGACTGATAGTCAAGAAACTGCTTTGAAAGAACCCACAGGAGAGAGGTTGTGGGAGGCATGTGTGGAAGCAAGGATGAAGAGGGCCTTCCAGACTTGAGAGAAACAGCCCTGGGGTCAGTGCTTGGATCTGCAATGGGGAAGGAGCAAAGGGACTTGGATCACACTGAAATTAGACAGTTGGAGCTGGGAAAATGAAGAAAGATTTGAAGTGGTGTGACAGCAGAAGTTAAAGCATGAGGGTGAGAGTCTTGTTGCTCAGGAGCTATGGAGAATGGAGATTAAAGCCTTGCCACTGATTATTATATCTTTCCACGTCCCAGGCATCAACAAGTTCTCTGTGGCATACTGTCCCCTAGAGCTGTAGACTTCCTGCAGAGACAGAAAAGCTTGGGAGATGGGACACAAAACTGCCTCCGACCTCCCCTAGAATGTGCATGCATGCACAAACTGAGACACACACATACACACACACACACACACACACACACCCCACGTCCAGTAGGAACAGCCATTAGTGCTGATGGCTTTAGGCAATGTGAAAACAAGAGCTCCTTTCCCTCCCTGCTTAGCAGTAGACACCCTGACCAATCCCTTTCTCTAATTTCCCTATGGTTGCACCCTCTCCAAATGTCCTGTTTCCTTCCCTTCTCTGAAGGATGTCCCTTCCCTTCTCTTTTTACCCACCTGCATTTCAGCTTGTATTATATTTTCTGTGTGGCTCTTCATTTACTGACTCTCCTGTCTCTCTTAGAAGGTGGGCTCTTCCAAACAAGCAAGGTTAGGATCACTCAAAGCATCTTGGGAGTTGAATGGAAAAGATGAGTGGGTAGTAAGCAGAAACAAAGGTGAAAAGCCACACTATTGAAAAGAAAAATAAATATATTTTTAGATTAAAAAATAAGAAAAATGGGGACACCAGGGTGGCTCAGTCAGCTAAACAGCTGACTTTGGCTAACATCACATTCTTAGGTTCCTGGGATTGAGTTCCTTGGCTCCCTTCTCAGTGGGGAGTCTCCTTCTCCCTCTCCCTCTCCTGCTCTGCCTGCTTGTGCTTTCTCTCTTTCTGTCAAATAAAGAAATCAAGTATTTTTTTAAAAAATAAGAAAAATGGATAGGGACTGAGTATTCACAAGCAGAGGAAATAAAAGATATTGAATATTTTCCATTTTCTGGATAAAGTAGATGAGATTATCTGCACAAAATGGCTTTAAATGGATGAGAGAATTCAGAAAAATGGGTCCCTACAAATCTCATATGTTGTGAAGTCATACTAAGTGTAGTGTTCATGCATATCATCTTGATTTTCTTTTTCTTTTTTTTAATATTTTATTTATTTATTTAACAGAGAGAGATCACAAGTAGGCAGAGAGTCTGGCAGAGAGAGAGAGAGAGGAGGAAGCAGGCTCCCTGCTGAGCAGAGAGCCTGATGGGGACTCGATCCCAGGACCCTGAGATCATGACCTGAGCTGAAGGCAGAGGCTTAACCCACTGAGCCACCCAGGTGCCCTCATCTTGATTTTCTCATGCAAAGTAGACTTTCCTTATAAAATAATCTTGGAGACTTATGTAGATATCAGCATATTTAATAAACTGAACCAGTTAATATACACTGGGAGATGTGTTTTATTAATAGCAGTAATTATAGCTTCCACCACAATGTTTAGAAGGTCACTAATGGATACATGTTTATTTACTTGAAATAATGCTTTAATCCCTTTTAAGATAAATGTTGCTTTTGTTACATGAATAATTACAATCAAATTCAGCTCTTATGAGTGAATCAGATTTATGTTCTCAGGGTTTATTTAAAGTGAACTGCAACTGTATCATTTAAAATAAATAACAATTTTCTTTACATACATAGTAAACCTTAGGGAACATACTTAAATCTGCTATTTTAATATTTTTCAAAGAAAGGATATATTTTCTCTTTATTGAGTTTTCAGAGATTGATATTTTTCTTCTTTTATAATAAAATTAGTACTAGATCTCTTACTGTTTTTTTTTTAAGGAAAATATGGCAGATTGTTTAATGAACAGGTTTTTAATAGAGGGGGAAAATAGAACTATCGTCTGGATAATATTTCTCTTCATATGCATGGCATTAGTACATGGCCTCTTTTTCTTTTGAAGGCATAATTCTATTCAAAATACAAACAATCCTGAAGGTATGTAGGAAATATGCAAAAATATACAAAATAAACATATAGATAATATACTTTTATAGTTTTGAAAACTGTCCTGTTAGGATTGTTGTAATTATATACTAATAAGGACAGTTTCTGACTCAATTTTTCAGCCACATCTATGATAAAATGAGGTTTTCCACCTTCCCAAGAAAGCAGACAGTAATGGCATTCAAAGATTTAAATGTGCTGATGCAGGCTTCTTACTGAAGGTGATCTGACATGTTTAGTATCTTGACCTTCACAGAAGAGTAAAAATAATCCATTTTAAAGTACAATCTATATAGTTTGTTTTACATGATCATTTTCCCCAAAACTGTGTTAGTGGAAACTCAGTTTCATTTATAAGACTAGAATTAATAGAATCATTTTATCATCTAATATTCACCTACTAGAATAAATCCACTGTATCAGATTTTTCCTATATGACATGTAATTATAAAGTAATAAGATGGATATTTTATCAGGCCTTTTCTGGATGACTTTTCCATTACTCTATAATTATATCATAGGGATGCCTGGGTGGCTAAATCGGTTGAGCATCCAACTATGGACTTTAACTCAGGTCATATGATCTCAGGGTCATGAGATCAAGCCCTGCATTGGACTCTGTGAGGCTGTGCTGGGATGGAACCTGCTTGGGATTCTCTCTCTCCCTCTGTCCCTTCCCACATCCTTTCTAAAAAAGAAATAATAATAATAATAATAAATTATACCATAGGTTCACAGTATGCTTTTCTCCACAGTATTTCTAAATCTCTATCTATCCAAAATAACTTTCCTAGATCAGGGGCCAGCAAACATATTCTATAAAGACCAGAGAGTAAATCATTTAGATTTTGTAGGCTGGATGGTCTCTGTTGCAATGACTTCACTCTGCCCTTGTAAGATGAGTACTACCAACACTGTGTAAAGGGATGGACAAGACTATGAACGTTGAAATTAGAATTTTATATAATTTCTACATGCCAAGACATATTATTCTTGCTCTGATTTTTTCCAAGTATTTAAAAATGGAAAAAACATTCTTATTGTATTGACCATGCAAAAATCCCACAGTGGTCTGCATTTGTGCAAGGGGCTGTGGTTTGCCTAGTCCTGTCGTAGATCACACATTCAAGAGCAAACCAGCTCTTAGAAGCTCAGTTGCAGGTGTGGAAGGGTATACGCATTTAAAACTGGAGAAAAGTATAGTATGAACTAGAGGAATATTGTAAACTTGGTCTTCACAGCAAGGACTCCAAGGACAGCCTGAATTGTGACAGTCCAGAAAATTAAATGTGGTAATCTACTTAAAAGTGGGGTGTAATTGTGTAGACGCCTTCTGGGATACTTGTTTTGAAGTCACTCCTTGATGGGAGCCAACACCTCTGCTCGGTATCCTTGTCCCCAAGTGCCCCCCACTCCTGGGATTTACTCAAACACCAGCTGTCTGTTTCAAGGGAAGGCCAGGAAAGGAAGGGGGAAAGGGTGCTTCACATCAGTTTTACTAGGTACGAGGATGGTGTTCAATTCCTCAAACTTCAAGAGTTTTCTTAAGGCCACTATGAAACTATTCCTGTTTCTCTTCAGTTCTTCTCTTATCCCAATCAAAGAATTATCACCCCTCCTTTCTTTAAATTATTTAAAGGATTTTGGTTCTTATTAACAGATGTTAATTAGCAGTCTGCCATGCAAAAGAGTTGAGGACTTCTTATTTTTTATCTGTTTAAAATGATAGATTGTGAGGACACAGGGCCTTAGTGTCCTCATTAGTCTCTCCAGGAAAGGGTTTTATTTTTAATTGTTGTCACCCAAGCCATATATATACATTTTTAGCTGAGTTAAACCTACATAATGAAATGTGAAAATTTTGTAGGCTCTTAACTATTAATATTGAACATCAGTGCTTAGCTTTCTTTTTTTATTTAAAGGGAATATTTTGCTGAAAATAGTAATAATTAACATCATGAACCAAAAAATCAATTTTAAGAATTTCATATTAAAGGGGAAGCTGGATGACTCAGTTGATTAAGCATCCTGCTCTTGGCTTCCTTTCATGTCCTGATCTTAGAACCGTGAGATCAAGTCCCATGTTGGGCTCTGTGCTGGGTGCAAAGTTGCTTGAGATTCTCTCTCTCCCCCTCAGCACCTCCCCCCAACTCATGAGCACTCTTTCTAAAAAAATAAATAAATAAAAATTAAAAATTAAAAAATAAATTAATGTAAAATCCATATTAAATACTTCTTTTTAATGAAGATTTCCATTTGATACTTTAATATCTTCCTGGAGTACCATTTTATCTACAGATATGTATTTTCATATAGAATAATGTTACTAGTACCTCTGTATACAGTTCCCTCTGTATACCTTCATGTGTAATTCTTCATAGTGAAGTTACTTTGACACTAAAGATCTAGATCTCTCTCTCTCTCTTTTTTAAGCACATGCTTTCGTAATGCTGTTTCAAGATAGCCACTTATTTGAACTGTAGAAATGGTCCCATGTAAGCAGCTCATGATTCCACCTGGCCCACATCTGGGAGCATGCACATCCATGCTCAAGGGGATAATATGTATTATTAGGATACATATTTTGCTCACATACAGGAGAGCCAATGAAATACCATCAATGATAATCATTTGTGGATTGCCAGTTGCATCCCAGCTGCATTTTCTTATTTGGTGCTCACAACAATCTGGTTGATAAAAAAAACAAAAACAAAAAACTGTGTAAACATTGTTCCATTCTTCATTGTTACTAAGAATGAGTTTACTTGAATATTCCCCTGCTTCTGCCTCACACTGTATGTCCTAGCAGGAGGCTGGCTGGATGTGAGTATCAGCTTATAGAAAATGCACCAAATGAGCAAAGAGCTGAACCTAATGGAGCTATTGTTGCAGCCTGAATATCGATTTAGGAAGAACGTGTGATTCATGGACCCGGCCAAACAGGCACTCATGCTGTTGTACTGATGTATAAATACATTTCAACCACAAATACTCATGTATTGGGTTCATAGAAATAATTAGCTTACAGTAAAACTGGAGATACCAAAATACATGTTACGTCTTCTCATCTTGTGCCAAAATGGCAGGATTTTAGAACATACTTATACTGGGAAATTGTTAATACTACAGATGGACTTCTTCACTGTTCAGTATGGCCCCAAAACTGAAAACTGAAAGTTCTTATTCCAGATGCTTGTTCGAATGGTATGTAGCCTTCCTTCTAGCTCCTCACCCTCTTCTTTCTCTTGATATTCATTAAATTTCATTTTTACTTTTTTTTTCTTATTTTTATTTTTATCTTTACTCTTGAAGTGTATCTGATGTGCAGGGTTCTATTTGTTTCAGGTGTGCAGCATGGTAAGTGTAGCTCCCATCTGTCACGCAGCGTCATTACAATGTCATTGATTGTGTTCCCTCTGCTATACTTTTTATCACCATGGCCTACTTATTTCATAACTAGAAGCTTCTGCCTGTTAAATCCCTTCATCTATTTCACTCATCCCCTTCCTGCTCCCCTTTGGTAACCAGCAGTTTGTTCTCTGTATTTATGAGTCTCTTCCTGTTTTTGTTTGCTTTTTTATTTGTTTAGATTTTTAGATTCCACATAGACATGAAATTATATGATATTGTCTTTCTTTGACTTATTTCACTTAGCATAATACTCTCTAGGTCTATCCATGGTGTCACAAATACCAAGATTTCATTATCTTTTTATGGTCAAGTAATATTCCATTTTATATACACACACATTGTGTATATATGTATGTATTTACATATATATGCATTGTATATATACATACACAAAAGCATACATATACACATTGTATATACATGTATATGCACATTCATATATAGACACATGGTGTATATATACAACATATATACACATATATATACTGTATATGTAAATTGTATATATACACAAATATACAGTGTATGTGTATATATATACATGGGTGTGTATATGTATGTATGTGTGTGTATATACATATATATGTATATATGTATACTTCTTCTTTATTCATCTGCTTAAGGACACTTGAGTTCCCTCCTTATCTTGTTTATTATAATAAGGCTGCAATAAACATAGAGTTGCATGCATATTTTTCCAATTTGTACTTTTATTGAATCCAGTAGTGGGATTACTGGACCATATAATATTTTTATTTAGACTTCTTTGAGAAACCTCCATATTGTTCTCCACAGAGGCTGTACCATTTGTGTTCCCACCAACAGTGCACCACGGGTTCCTTTTTCTCTATATCCTCACCAACAGTTATTATTTCCTATTATTTGGTAGTGTTTTTTCTTTTGTTTTATGTTTTATGTTTTTTTGTTTTGTTTTATTGTTGCTTTTATTTTAGCCATTCTGACAAGTGTGAGGTGATTCCTTATTGCACCTTTGATTTGCATTTCTTTGACGATGAATGATATTGAACATCTTTTCATGTGTCTGTTTGCCACCTGGATACCTTCTTTGGAAAAAAAAATATGTATTAAGCTGCTCTGCCCATTTTTTAAATCAAATTATTTATATTTTTGGTGTTGAGCTGTATATGTTCTTTATAGATATGAACCCCTACTAGATATATCATTTGCAAAACTTCTCCAATCCAGTAGGTCTTTCCCATTGTATATTCTTGCCTTCTTTATCATAGATTAATTGACCATGTAATCATAGGTTTATTTCTGGATGCTTCATTCTGTTCTATTGATTTATGTGTCCTATTTTGTGCCGGGACCATGCTGTTTTGGTTACTACAGCTCTCTAGTATATCTTATCTGGGATTGTGATACTTTCAGTTTTGTTCTTTTTTCTCAAGATTGCTTTGGCTCTTCAGCCAGCTTTGGCTCTTTGTGGTTCCATATAAATATTAAGATTATTTGTTCTAGTTCTGTGATAAATGCTGTTAATCTCCTTGCTGTTCAATTCTTCACTTTCTTTTTATCTTACTTTTGTTTTCTTATGAATAGTGATAAATTACATTGTATACTTCATTGACTATCAGTGATATAGATTTATAATCTCTCATTTTCTCACTTACATGAAATCCAGGTGCCGTGTCTCAAAGTTTTAGCTACATGGACCAATGTCATTTTCCACATGTACAGTAAATGTAAAGTATAGGTCTCAATTATTTTATATTAGTATAATTTATTTCTGAGTAAGATTTTTTCTAAAACACAAATTTACTGTTATTTAAGAGCAGGTCACATATAGGTTAGGAGCTTAAGAAATCGCCTAATATGTCATCTCGAGAGTCCATAACTTTATCTGTGAGTTGTTCAATACCTATCGTGACACTAGAAATAATTGTGTTAATACTCTTAGACCATTAGTGTATTTTAACAAGTACCCCTGTTTCTAAAGGGGCAATGAAATTGAATTTGCAATAGTGATTTATTGAATGATTATTAAATCCAATTAGGTTTTTCTCTTTTATGCTGAATTTAAACAAACTGTAGGTCTAAAAATGTTTTACAAAGAAATGATGTGTTTTAAAATTACCAACTTTATTAGTTAAAATGGGCATTCAAAAGATATTAAAAGTGTATCTGAAGGCTATAACGTAACACAATAAAAATTTTAAAAATTTAAAATTTAAAAGTTTAAAATTTAAAAATTTAAAAAATAAATAAATGAAGACTATAATGCAATAGAATATAGGCTTCATGCATCCAAACACACCTTAAGATCACATAGTTAAACTTGTGACAAATCTAGGTCTCTTGGGATCCCTTCCTACGTGTTCTTGTAAGTCTGCATGGGGTTCAGAACATCAAATTAAACAAGTATTCTTGGCCAACCTACATATCAGTGTTTGGTGATCAATGTTATAATTCCAAAACATTTTCTTTGTATTAAAATTAATTAAAGGTATCAAAAAATTTAAAAAATAATAAAATTAATTAAAGATACCAAATTAATTAAGATAAAGATAAAATTAATCAAAGATACAATTAAAAATCCCTATATTTGTGCTAAATCAAAAATATTCAGCTTTGTAAGTCTGCAATGAAGCCCAACAATATTATATACATCTTAACAAATATAGGTGATTCTAATATGGAAATCCATTCACCTACTCTAAAAAATCAGGAACTATTTGAATGAAATCTATTCAAATAATCCCAAACCTGCTAAATCTCGAAGCATCCCCAAAAAGGAGCGTCTATGATTTCACTCATTTAAAATTTTGTCATTGATCCAGGAATATTTTCTTTATTATTGATCTAATTTTGCATAAAAAAATTAAGGACAGTGGCTTTTTCTGTGTTATTTCTGTCCTTTCACCGTTCCTGTAGTATCCACAGAACTTTTTTCACAATGCCCTTTTCTATTATAATTTCTTTAATTCAGGGTCAAATACTAGAAGCCTGAATATTGATTCCACTCAAGACATAGTTTTGGGATATTTCCATTCTATGTTTTTAAATTTTTTGGTTTAAATTTGTTTAAACCAAATCAACTGTTGAAGTCTTTATGTGTGAATACAAACACACACACACACACACACACACACACACACAGAGATTCTAGATTTATTTCCTCTCTTTAAAAATATGAGATAATTTGATAATGCTGAGCTGGCAGTTGTATAAGGCAATGATTTCTGAGTAGAAGCCACCTGCTTTAAACAGAGAGTGAAATATGGAGTTTACCAACAGTGCTACTGCTCCTCCTTGTAATTTCTCTGACACTGAGACCACATACCCATGGCCATTTCTCATTGGAAATATTTTTTTTATTATTTTTGAGAAACTCCTTTCTGTGCTCACATTACTATAAAAAAATCATGGGCCATAAAATTGGACAGAAAAGGCTGCATATTTCAAGGATATGTGAGGGAGATCATTTTTTTTTATGAAAGTAACAATATTTTATGTGTTTATTTTATAAACCTGAAATGCTTCACCCATTTTGTTATCTGTCAGCATCTGAGTTTGCAAGTTTTGGTTTATGTGTTTTCCCTCTCACTGGTTTGAAGGTCTGTACTGTTTTTAGGCAGATGAAAATTATGCCTTACTCATCTCTGTGGACCAAGCACCAGGTTAACAGTCAGGACCTGCTTAGAACAGATGCACATATGTGTTTCAGTGATTAACAGCATTGTTTTTTTTTTTAACTTTTTATCAATATTATAGATGGTATAAGTCCAGTTTTTTGTTTGTTTGTATGTTTGTTTGTTTATTTTCATGGCGTTTTCCCAGTGTTCGTTGCCTTTCAAGTGTTCTACTTCTTCTGGTTCTTGTCCCATTCCATAATTTCCACGTATTTCTCTTTTGTTAAAGGAACACATATCTAAAAAAAAAAAAAAAAAAAAAAAATCTGTCTCAATCAGTTAAGCATCTGCTGTCAGCTCAGGTCATGATCGTGGGGTCCTGGGATCCAGTCCTGTGTCGGGCTCCCTGCTCAATGGGAGGTCTGTTTCTTGGTCTGCCTATCTCCCTGCTCATGCTATCCTTCTCTCTCAAATAAATAAATAAAATTTTTATTTATTTATTTGTTTGTTTGTTTATTTTGAAATATTTTATTTATTTGACAGAGAGAGAGCATGTGCACCAGCAGGGGTAGCGGCAGGTAGAGGGAGAAGCAGGATCTCTGCTGAGCAAGAAGCCTGAGGTGGGACTCAATCCCAGGACCCCAGGATCATGACCTCAGCTGAAGGCAGATGCTTAACCAACTGAGCCACCCAGAGGTCCCTAAATAAAATCTTTAACAAAAAGAAAATCTGTTAAAAAAAAATAAATTGTATCTGATTTTAAAAATATCAAAAAAAAAAAAAAAGAGAAAAGAAAAAATCTGTCGAGCATGCTTCCATATGGAACAACTTGTCAATACATAACAATTCTCTCGGCTGCCAACAGAAATCTCCAGTACCTGTTTCCAGTTCACATCTCAGTTCATAGTATTCTCCCACTTACCTAGTGGGTGTTTATTCTCATCTAATTCATATTATCTTATCTATCTAATCACACACGTAGTGTTATTGTTCTCTTAGGGGATAGCCACCATCCAGTGCGCTTTTATCCATACCTGAGCAGGCATGCTGAATGTTCAGCAAACTGTGTGAATGGGTAAATCCATGCCCAGCACCCAATAAAAATAAATGAATCATTAAAATCCAAGCCCAAATGAATAGTAGCAAAAGCAGTCACCATTTGCTGAGTACTTGATGTATGTTTGACATTAGACTACGATACTTCTGAGCAATTTCTCATTGGTCACCATGATGATTTCTTCACTGAAGAGCAGATTCAGGTTTAGGAAGGGGTAGAAGCAGGCAGCACCTGGGAAGGAATGGTGGACACTGATCCCAAATTTCTTCCCTGCCCATGTGCTCTGCAGTAAGACTTGGCCTCCCAGGGGCAGGAAGTCAGAAGTGCTCAGAAGCTGAGGAATGAGAAGGGCACCCTGACAGGATATTCACATTAGTGACAGAACACCTCGTATGAGTGCTGATGTTGTTTGAAGCTTTAGTATTTGGGTCCAGTAGCGCAAGCAAAATTGTCATATAAAATCACTGTTTTGTGATTCCTTTAATCATGAAAATTAGTCAAATGTAAGTGGTTTATAAATTCCAAAAGGATGAAGTTCTGACTTTCTGAACCCTTAAAATTTAAGAAATTTAAACTCATTTGAAGAGCAATATTGCCGTAAAACAAACACCTTAAAGATGAATGAAACTTTCAATATTTCCAGTACTCATTACATCTACTTAAAAACATTCTTAGAAGAAAGAGTAGCATATATTTGCTACTGGCAGGAAGTTGAGAAATCCTTGAATGATCCAAAGGTGCTAAAACTCGAAATCCCTTCTGACCTCACAGTTCCTCTGGGCTAGTGATGGCTCAAGATTTGTCTTGTTGGGATTATTGCATTTGGGAAATTTCTAGAGCCATTTCCTGTTACATGAATGTACAGTTATAATAATACACACGTAACTGTACTATGTGTGGATACATGTGTGTGTTTATGTATATGTCTGTGTGTATATTACTTTATATTGCTTACTAATTCCATTGACAATGACCTTTTATGTACTTTGTCTTTATATATCAGAAAAAAAATTATCTTTACTAAGAAACAGTCACTTTCATTGAGAAAAAAATAAGTAAATAAGCTCATAACTCTTCATTAAAATGTTGTGGGAAATAATTTTGGAGCTGAAAATGATCTTGATCTCCTTCCTCTCCCCCATTATAGGGCTCATCTATGCAGTGCTCAGTTACCCAAGGTCGAGGAGCTCACAAACTTACTTATAAATCTAGACCATTTTATTATTATTACTTTTGTTTGCGGGATAGTTTCCATTAATCACTCAAGTCATTTCCTTTTCTTTTTGGGTACATGATTAGAATAAAACTCTTGCTGACCTCCTCTCTTTGTAATCCTAGTGAAACTCTATTAATCTGCTGAAATATCAAAATTACCACAAATGTGCTTAATTCAGTGCCTTCTCAGATTATTTCAGAAAGCATGATGCACACAGACACTTGACCTTAATACTCCACATTTCTTCCAGCTTGTCAACGTGCATGTGTATGTGTGTGTGTGAGAGAGGGGGACAGAGACAGAGAGGGAGGGAATGAGGCTGGAGCTTGATACTCCAATCTGAAAAGGTGACGGTGAATGCTTCTTGGTTACCCGTGCCACAGAGTGAGTCCCATTTGCTTTGCAATCACTGTCACCCCACAAGAACAGACTTCCCAGAACAAGTCTTTATTTTTCCTAGTTCACCCTCTGTGCATATTTTTTTTAAAGATTTTATTTATTTATTTGAGAGAGAGAGACAGTGAGAGAGAGCATGAGCGAGGAGAAGGTCAGAGGGAGAAGCAGACTCCCCATGGAGCTGGGAGCCCGATGTGGGATTCGATCCTGGGACTCCGGGATCATGACCTGAGCCGAAGGCAGACGTCCAACCAACTGAGCCACCCAGGCATCCCTCTGTGCATATTTTGAACTTTGCCTTTGCCTTTAGGGGGTGATAAAGTTTCTTCTCCTTCTTGAACTGAACATGCCCTAGGGACACAGCAATGCCATGTTTACCTGAAACGAGCAATACAAATTATAAGTATTGTTTCTAGACCTGAATCAGTATTTTATCTAATCATCTCTATTTGCTTAGTATATCCCAATGTTGTGACTGCTTTAAATTAAAATAGAAAGTTATGCTGTGCTTCTTACAGGTTTAAAGTGTAATTAAATGAAAACATACACCCTATTTTTTTTTCTAAGAGAGGCATTTTTTATGCAGCTGAGAAACATACCAGAAGCTAAAAAATATTTAAATGGATTCATTTGATTTTTAAGTACCTGCTGCCATTTTAAAAGAAGCAAATAAGAGTAAGAAAATAGATATTATCTTCAGGTGACGTTTTCTAGTAGCAATTTACAATTAAATCCTTAACATAGAAATCTGATAGTTTTGCGTAGAATAAGTACTCTTGTTAAAGAATCAATAACTCTATCTTCCTTATGGACTTATTTAATTTATTTGCATCGTCAGCATTATTCTAGGTGTTAGGGATCAGACAGTAAATCACACAAAATCTCTTGCCTTCTTTTGGCTTATAAAGAGCTGGGGTTTCACTTATTATTGTACAATATGTTCATCCATTCATGCTTGTGACTTTGAGGGCCAGAAATTCATGTTGAAAAAAAATATTAAGGGTGCCTGGGTGGCTCAGTGGTTTAAGCCTCTGCCTTTGGCTCAGGTCATGATCTCAGGGTCCTGGGATGAAGCCCTGCATCGGGCTCTCTGCTCAGCAGGGAACCTGCTTCCTGTTTTCTCTCTGCCTGCCTCTCTGCCTACTTGTAATTTCTCTCTTTGTCAACTAAATAAATAAATAAAATATTAAAAAAGAAAAAAGAAATATTTAAAAAACATAAATATCAAGGGGCACTTGGGTGGCTTAGTCAGTGAAGTGTCTGCCTTCCATTCGGGTTATGATCTTGGGGTCCTGGGATCGAGACCCGCATTGGGCTCCCTGCTCAGCAGGGCGTCTGCTTCTCTCTCTGTCTGCTGCTCCACTTCCTTGTGCTCTCTCTCTGTCTCTGTCAAATAAATAAAATCTTTTTAAAAATGTAAATATCAAGAAGGACATTACAGAGTAAATTAACTAATACTAATAAGAGCTTGCTTGGAACTCAATAGAATATGTTCAAATTGGCTTCTGTGCTATATAAATTAATGCTTTACATCTCATATTAGTACAACTTTGACTAAACTGTTAGGTCAAATAAGACATAACATTAGTGTTTTTCCACAACCAGTTTTTATTTACCTCATAGACGTAAGTCAGAGGCGACATTATTCTTTCTTCATTTAGAACATAAAAAGGAACCATGAATTATGTATTTGACTTTTTGTTTTCCAGATGTGTAAATCATGACATTCTCTAAAACTTGCTGTTTGCTTTATAGGATGTATATGTAAAAAAATACCATTTGTTCTCCCAACGAACTTGATCTAAAAGTATTTTAGGTAGATAAATATTAGTCATTTATTTCATGGAAAAATTACTATTAGAAATTTAACAATGCAAAGAGAAGAGTAGATTTTCTGCTGGTAATGGAGTTTTGTGTTTGTGAATAGCTGAGTTAAAGCACCTAGTTTTTCCATGCCACTCTCTGTAATGCCAAAATTGTTTAACAAATATATTTTTATAAAGCTTTAGAAATATCTCTCCTATTTCATTATGTATAGAAGTTCCTCACGGGATAGGCATTTTTGGTTAAACTTGGGATTTCTGATTTTACTACATCTGTTCATTTTATTTCTTTGTGTGTGTGTGGCCTTTGTTTTGGGGATTATGTTATTCTCCACCTCATACTCTTCCAAAGCCACTAGAGTGACTATTCAGAAATAGCTAAAGCATTTTGAAGGCCATATACCTGAAAAAAAGAAATTTCATAAAGGAAGATGGATCATTTTCATTGATTTTAGACTCTGTGTGTGTCTTTACAGTTGTTTTAAGTGCTTTGACTCTAGAAGAGGGACAACTAAGCGGGGAGATATCAGTCATATAATTTATTCTTTTGTCATTTTTCTTTTCCTATTGGAGAAAATCTTTAGTGCAAAGACAGTAGATGTATGGCTGCCTGAGGGAGGCTGCTGGTTTACTAGGCTCTTCGTGCACCCGTTCCCGGCACATTAGGGAACAGGTACTTGGATCAGCGGGTCACTACGGCTTGATCCTGTTGCTCTCTTACCATGGTCTTCCTCTTCCACACCCCCAGCTCCTTCTGAATTCTGTTACTGTGCGGAAGGCCTAGACTCTTCCAACTCTGCTCCCATCAGCATGTCAGTCCTTGGTCCCAGCTTGCCGAGGCAGCTGCTGAACTCATTATTCAGGCAAGATAATTCTCTCTGGGCATGAATATAAGCTTTACCTGTCTAATGGGAATTTTTATTGTGAGAGGACTTTAAAAGCTCATGCCAAAAGAACCTAAAGAGATCGGAGGAGATGCTTTTGAGGATAAGTGTCTCCCCATCCTTTATTACTCTCTCAGCTGCTCTCATGCCTTCCACTTTAATCTAGAAGTTCTTAAAAAAAAAAAAAGCATAAAACACCAGTATTCCTGATATAGAATAATATTACATTCTTGCTAATATTTGCACAGGGCTCACAGTTCCCACAGTGTCTCAACACACATGGAAACTGGAGATTAGCACAGAGAATTACAAACATTCACAGTATGGATCAAACCAAACAGATGAACATATAGGAAGGGAAACACAGAGAGGGAAAAAAACCATTAGAGACAACTTTTTTCCCCCCAAGATTTTATTTATTTATTTATTTAGAGCATGAGCAGGGTGGGGGGTGGGCAGAAGGGACATAGAGGAAGAGAGAGAGAAAGACTCTCCAGCAGACTCTGCACTCAGCGCAGAGCCTAATGTGGGGCTCAATCTCATGACCCTGAGATCATGACCTGAGACAAAATCAAGAGTCTGATGCTTAAATGACTGACCCATTCAGGCACCCCACGAGAGGCTTAACTGTACAGAACAAACTGGGGTTGTTGGAGGGAATTGGGGGGGGAGGGGTTGGGTGGGGGATGGGCATTAAGGAGGGCACCTATTGGGATGAGCACTGGGTATTGTGTGAAAGTGATGAATCACCTAATCCTGTTTCTGAAACCAATCTTACCATGTATGTTAACCAACTAGAATTTAAATAGAAACTTTAAATCACAACAAAACATACACACACACACACACACAAAACAACAACAACAAAATGGGGATCACAAATATTCAAAATCAAATTTTCACCTCTTCAGCTGTAAGAAACAATGCAATTTTGTGTTTCTTACCTTTTGTTTTTTGTGCACTGTCTCTCACGTGGGTTACCCATGTCTTCTGTCTGTGATTTTTTTATCCCTTTTAGATATTTGGATAAAATTATATTTACAAAGATCTGCAGAAGTTGTGCACCTGTGTTGTTCCATCCTAGAGCAACACTGCTACTTAAAAACTGCAAACAGCAGAGACAGGAAACAGAAACAAAATGAAAAGAAAAACAAACAGAAAGTCGCATCCTTTACAGTTATTTCTCAAGTTCTACAATGCCTTGTTTGGAAATGTGCCTTTTCACTTCGTTGTCACTTACTGGTTCTCTTCAGTCCAACTCCCCTTCAGAAAGCTTCCCGCAAGCCCCAGAGCACCTCATTCTCCTCTTACTCCCCTTTCTCATCATCTTCTCTATTATAAGAAACCCAGAAGGGGCACCTGGGTGGGTCCGTCCATTGAGCGACACACTGATTTTGGCTCAGGTCACGATCTCAGGGTCATAGGATCAAGCCCCATGTTGGGCTCCATGCTGATGGGGGCAGTCTGCTGTAGATTCTCTCTCTCTTCCCTCTGCCCCTCCCCTCTCATGCTATTAATTAATTAATTAATTAATTCTTAAGGTAAAAAAAGACCAGAAATACCAGTGTAGCAAAACATTATTCAGAAGGCACAATAGTGGATAGGTTGAGTCATCTCCCTGGGAATGTTTTCCCGAAAGTGGATAAGGAAAGCCTGGGCATGCTTTTGTCCATGGGAGCTAAAGCTGAGGATAGGACAGGTGTAGGCTTAACAGTATCAGCTTTGGAATCAACACAGACACGCTCTGAATCGTATGTTGCAACATGCTACCCTTGTGACCTTGCAAAAGGTAGTTAGCCTGTTGAATTTGTTTTTGTGTTTGTCTTTTGGTTTTTTTGTTTGTTTTTTTAATTGTAAAACTGCACCTCTCTCGGGTTTAGTACATGGATAGGTGATCATGTCAGTAAAATGTTTACACAGTCCTCGTACTAAACACTCAGGATAAAAAAGATATTTTTGAGATGACAAGTGTTTTTGAAAACAACTTGGAGGTTCAACTCAGAGGACAAACAAAAAGCCAGCAGTTTTTAAAGGCTAAGAGTCCATAGGTAAGCATTGTTGAAGAGATTCTTTGAGAGAATCGGGATCTTCCCTGAGAGCCCTTTCAGCTTCTCCGACTGTGATTTGACCAAGCTTTATACAGGTCCCCTAGAAGGAGGAGGAGTCGCCCTGAAGGTTACGGAGATAACAGAACCGATGGAACAGGAGAAGCATAAAGGGAATAAGTAATAATTTTTGCAGTGATTTTTATCCCTGACACACCCTGAGTATCATTGTTAGCATGATCAATAAATGCAGATGAAAATAAAATTTTTAAAACAACATTTAAAGAAATTACTTTAACGACAGAAGTATATGAAAATAATAGAACTCCCTAAGAGGTATTTAAACCAAATTTAGCTGTCTAATAAATTATAAATAGCTCTGTCTTTACACACATTTTCTCTAGGGAGCAAATAGAGTTATTTACTTTCTATAAATATTCAGTATTCTTCAAAGTGTCTTCCCCTACAAAAATGTTAAAGTAATTGGGGGAGGGGAGGGGTTAAGAAAGCACATTGCTTTATACCCGTGCGTATAACTATGTGATTTATATAATAAACACAACCACACTAGCAGTATATTTTCTGGATGTTAATAGCCTGAAATTTCTTTTAGTAGTAGCATTAATCAGTCAAGGATGGGTTATTTTATGGCCTTTAATGGCCTTTGTTGATAGATGGAGATTTTGTTTACAGATTATTCTTCATTGAACCGCCATACATTGCAAGCTATGTTTCTTAAGTGATGTTCTCAAAATACAAATTGCACTGCTGAGAATCTGTTCTCAGCTAAATTAAATTAGATAAATGCATTCTTTATGAAGCATAGGTAATGGAGCAATGTGCTAAAAATGCCTTTTCCTGAGACATTAGTGTGGAATGCCTTAAACATACAATTTTTCCTTCAGAAATATCTCTCTGCTTGTGTGCAAGTTTATGAGCCTACTTGTTGTTGTTCCAGAGTAATTTATGTAGAATACATAACGTATGAAGTTTGCTTTATGGTGTTTGACTATTATAATGGATATCTGCCTTCAGGTCGCACATTACCAACAATTTTCATTTTTTAAAAATGAACAAAAGCAGAAGTGCCAATTTATATTTTCCAAATGTTTTAATAATGTTGAATATACTGAGAGTGCAGTGGCAAGAGTTTTAATAATTGTCGCAGTCAATGTTTTGTTTCACAGAGAATAACTGTTTATTGTACCTTTGAGGACAGCATTATTCACATGCTTGTAACACATTATTATTGTTCGTCTTGGTTCTAATAATGTTTTGCTCACATAAGCCTTGTAGATTGAGGACAAAATCTCAAAGTTTGGGTAGGAGTATATTACTTCAAAGTACATTTTTATTTCCCAAACATAGTGACTTTTAAAATCTCTACCTAGGGATTTAATGTGGATTTTTGTCATTGCTGTGATTGAAATTTGCAATGGTAGAAATCAGTGGCTGAGTCACGCCAAATAGGTCATCCCTTCATTTAGTTCAATGTGGAAGTTGGATTTTTAAGGCGATTTAAATGCCTGGCTTCCCAGTCTGACTAGATGACATCATTTTATCTGAGGGGTCGCCGCTCGTTTTGAGTGAATCTGTGCATAAAGAGCCCCTCCTAGGCTAGAACTCTGCTTGTCCGTCTCTTATCTCTACCATCTCTATCACATTTACATTATTTCAAAAAAACTATATATGTATATGTACATATATATGTGTATATATATAAATATATTTGTTTAAATTTTTATTTTGAAAATTCCAATCATTTTTGCAAGTCTTCTCACAGAAACCAAAATGGTGTGAGCATGGTCTTTCCCAGGAGATGCTGCCTGGCAGGAAGGGAGTGGTGAGTGGTGTCTGGCCTCACTCAGTCTGTAGCCATTGTCCCTAAATGCCAGATTTAGAAAAGATTCTTTGCTCTAACAGTATAAAAATTTTAAAAGGTAGTATTGTCTTACTGAAATTATCTCCTATTAATTCTAATATAGATAGATATCTATATTAGAATTAATAGGAGATAATCTATCTAAGATATCTATCTATTTATCTATATATATAAGTTAAAATCTCCATTACTCTCTAGTCCATCTCATTTCCTTACTGAATGAAGAGTTTTTATGCTAAAGCAGTTCTAAGGATCAGGGTTATTTTTACTCGGAATCTGAAACTAGAAAAAACGTTGCATGCATACAAGTTGGCAGAATGTCTAGAAAATAAACATATGCTAGGATTTGAGGGGTCCCCGAGAACAGGGACCTATGGTTCGGGAATGCCTTCCCACTCTTATGCTATTCCTCATGCTTTTTCCTTGTTTAATAATTTCACACACCCTCGGGCATTTTGTGGGGACAAGAAGTCAGGGAGAATGAGGACATTTGTCCCAGGATTCTCAACCAGGAAAATCATTAAATTTACATAAACCAGGTAGTTACATCCCATCCATGGTATATTACATGCTATGGGCATAAATTCTATAATTAAACCTTATAATTATTTTGTGACTAGATTAGTTCTTTTGCATCATATTTTTGATTTGACTTACGTAACAAAAGTGTTAATTTAGTAAATGAAAACATTTGAAACAAATTATTTTCTCAAGCATTTTTCAGCATCATTTTCATTTGTAAAAATTGCACTAAATCTTAAAAATATAAATAATCAGAGAAGGGAGACAAACCACATGAGACTGTTGACTCAGGGAAACAAACTGAGGGTTGCTGGAGGTGAGGGGGTTAGGTGGATGGGGTAACTGGGTGATGGGCATTAAGGAGGGCATGTGATGTGATGAGCACTGGGTGCTGTATGCAACTGATGAATCACTAAACATTTTATGAAAAACTAATGACATACTATGCTTTGGATAATTGAATTTAAATTAAAAAAATAAAAAAAATATGTAAATAAGCTGAAAAACTGGAAGATCCTAATACCATCTTGATAAGTATCTGTCTCTTACGCTGGTATAATCTCTCTCTTTTCTTGTTGTTTAATTCACTGTCTTTTTCTGGGTTTGCAACCACCCACTACTTGCCCTTAGGGTAAGGACACTCAGGAACTATGAAATAGAAGCTTCAGACAAGTGGGACTTTGTAACAGAAAACAAATTTTTAAGGTTCTTCTCACATATCCTTCCTGTCATCCTTCCCTTAGAAATTCTGTTGAACTCTTGGTTTCTGATGTGACTTGGCATTGAGTCCTGACCAGCCTTTCAACAACATTCTGTTGGTATTCCCTGCCTTGGGAACAGAAGGTCACCTGACTCCTCCACTCGCCTGATTTCTGGTTGCTTTCATACTGAGATTCTTGGTTGCTGATTCTGTTTGAAGACATTCCTCATTTTCCTCTCTCCCTTTTAAACACTGGCCTGTCCCCATCATCTTGATCCTGACCCTTCCCATCCATGGCTAAGGCAATACAAAGCACCTGACCTTTCCATCTTCCATTTCCTTTGCCATCTTGACAACAAGAAATGCTGATATTAGGGCTGACCAAGAGACGAGCACTTATTCTTGGATGGCAACAGTGAAGTTGATTCTTGTCCTCTGGGAATGGTTCCTGGTAGCTGCCTTCTGAGTTCTTGGTCTGTATTTCTCTGTATCCCCATCTGGAATCTGCATTCGCTGACAGCAGCCCCACTCCCCCCACCCCCACCCTGCCCAGTCAGGCATTGCACCTGCTTCAGCTTCTAGGGACCAACTAGGCTACATCAAGAATAAATCCCAAAAGAAACACAAACTACAAAATTCTTTGTATCCTTTTGTTTACTTAATTTTAACTTCCACAATTGATAAGCTGAATATCACTTTTGACACCATTCATAATCCTTCCTATCAATAGAAGGAAACAGCTCTACATTGTTTCATTCAGTGTGTTTCCATCTGTGTCCACAAATGTAAAATGTGCCGTGAGAATTGGTTCTCCATAGAATAGTGCCAAGTTAAAGCCGAAACTCTCTTGTTTGCACATTCATTGTCATCACACGTTCTGGGGCTCATCTACTGTTAGATGTAAACTGAGTTCTGATGAGGCTGGGCTCTGTTGGGTGTCATTGGGATTGACTGAGACATGCTGATGTCATTTTTAATGGGGACATGAAGATAGGTTTAAAACGTTGCTTTTGGGTGGATGATGACTAGAAAAGCTATTTATTTCTTCATATTTTTGAGGGTAACATAACTAACCTCAGTGGCATTTTAAAATAATTCAAATTCTTGGGCACCTGAGTGGCTCAGTCAGTTAAGTATCTGACTCTCAGTTTTGCTTAAGTCATGATTTCAGGGCCATGAGATCAAGCCTTGCATTGGGCTCCCCACTCAGCATGGAGTCCGCTTGAGATCCTCTCTCTCCCTCTGCCCTCACCCCTCTAAATAGATAAATCTTAAAAAAAAAAAAATTCAAATATCTCAAATACTTAATATAGAACAATTCTGCCATTTTAATTTGTGTCATATTTTTTTTTTATATCTGATATTGGTATTGTGTGTGTGTGTGTGTGTGTGTGTTTCTTATTTATTTAAAAAATATTCATGGGGCACCTGGGTGGTTCAGTGGGTTAATCATCAGTCTTTGGCTCATGTCATGACCCCAGGGTCCCAGGATTGAGTCCCAACTCAGGCTCCTTGCTCAGTGGGGAGTCTGCTGCTCCCTCTGCTTGTGTGCTCTCTCTCAAATAAATAAATAAATAAATAAATAAAATGTTTTAAAAATATACTGTGAGGGGTGCCTGGGTGGCTCAGTGGGTTAAGCCTCTGTCTTTGGCTCTAGTCATGACCTCTGGGTCCTGGGATTGAGCCCCGCATTGGTCTCTCTGCTCAACCGGGAGCCTGCTTCACCCTCTCTCTCTGCCTGCCTCTGCCTACTTGTGATCTCTCTCCTCTGTCAAATAAATAAATAAAATCTTAAAAAAAAATTAAATAACATATATAGATCTTATTACTTACCTATTGCTGCTGTGGTACATTTAGTGGCTCCCAATAACTCAAATGTGTTATTTGAGGGTTCTGTCCATCACATGGTAGATACAGGCTTCAGCGCTAACATTAAGATGTTGGTAAGACTATGTTCCTTTCTGGAGATGCTAAGAGAGAATCTGTTTTCTCAGCTCTTTCAGCTTCTAGAGGCCACCTGCATTTCTTGGCTCCAGCACCTTTCCTCCATTTCCAAAGCCAGAAATGTTGGATTTTTCTGGTTATTCTTCTGCTGTCACATCTTCCTCTCTGGCGATAACCAAGAAAGGTTTTTTTTTTTTTTTTTTTTTAAAGATTTTATTTATTTATTTGACAGTGAGAAATCACAGGTAGGCAGAGAGGCAGGCAGAGAGAGAGAGGGAAGCAGGCTCTCCGCTGAGCAGAGTGCCCGATGCGGGACTTGATCCCAGGACCCTGAGATCATGACCTGAGCCGAAGGCAGCGGCCCAACCCACTGAGCCACCCAGGTGCCCCCCAAGAAAGGTTTAATACTTTTTTTTTTTTTTAAAGATTTTATTTGTTTAACACAGAGCACAAGCAGGGGGAGCAACAGACAGAGGCAGAGTGAGAAGTAGGCTCCCCACTGATAGGGAGCCCAATGAGGGACTCGATCCCAGGACCCTGACATTATGACCTGAGCCAAAGGCAGATGCTCAGCCAACTGAGCCACCCAGGTGCCCAGGAAAGGATTAATACTTTCAAAGACTCATCTGATTAGGTAAAAACCATCCCTTACAGATAATCCATTACAGTCTTCCTATCTCAAAGTTGTTAGCCTTAATCACATCTGTAAAACAGCGTGCCAGTGCTGTGTTAATGGTGACATAGTGACTGGTCCCAGGGATTAAGGCATGGATATTTCAGAAAGCCCTACCCCTATCCCAGTCAAATAACCCAAACTTATTTCCTGTAGTAGTTTTTATACATTCACCTTTAATATGGTGTAGTATCTAAGCAGTCTGTCAATTAAGAGGAAAAAAATTCATTTTCACTTCAGGAAGCTCACCATAATTAGGAAACCATATTAAATCTTAAATTTTTCTTCTAAGCTTTTATTTAAATTCCCATTACTTAATGTACAGTGCAATATCAGTTTCAAGTGTAGGATTTAGTGATTCATCAGTTATGTACAACACCTGGTAAATGTAAGAAAGTACATTCGTTAACCCCTATCACCCATTTAGCTCATCTCCCCACCCACCTCTTTCCGTCAACTCTGTTTGTTCTCTATAGTTAAGAGTATGCTTGAGGGTTTGCCTCCTCTCTTTTTTCTTTTTCTTTCCCCTAGCCTCATCTGTTTTGTTTCTTAAATTCCACAGATGTGTGAGATCATATGGTATTTGTCTTTCTCTGGCTGACTTATTTTGCTTAGCATAATACACTCTAGCTCCATCCATGTTGTTGCAAATGACAACAAAAAATGACATTTTTTGATGACTAAGTAATATTCCATGGTATATATACTACCTCTTTGTTATCCATTCATAACTCAATAGACACGTGGGCTCTTACCATAATTTGGCTATTATTGATAATGCTGCTATAAACATCAGCGTTCATGTATCACTTCTAATCAGTATTTTTATATCTTTTGGGTAGACACATAACAGTATGATTTTAGACTATAGGGTAGTTCTATTTTTAACTTTTTGAGGAAACCATGCTATTTTCCAGAGTTGCTGCACCAGCTTGCATTCCCACCAACAGTATAAGAAGTTTCCCCTTTCTCCTCATCCTCGTCAACATCTGTCATTTCTTGGGTTGTTGATTTTTGCCATTCTGACTGGTGTGAAGTGGTATTTCATCATGGTTTTGATTTGTAATTCCCTGAGGATGAGTGATGTTGAGCATGTTTTCATGGGTCTATTAGCCGTCAGTATGTTTTCTTTGGAAAAATGTCTATTCATGCCGTGTGTCCATTTGGGAGACCATTATTTCACCTTCTGTGCTAAGCATCTGGGTACTAGAGGTTTTAGGCATCTGACCTGTAACCGGATGCTCAGGCTGAAATACAGAAGAATCCAATATGCAGATTCATATATATAAATATAGATATATTTCCCTCTACCTATGATATTAAAAAATATTCATTGGTTATGCCATTGAATATTTACCATCTGTGTATATCTATAAATATTATTCTCTCTGAGTTTTTAGCTATTTTCCCAAATGTAGTAAGAGAAAGTTTTTTTGGTTGTTTCTTTTTTTGTTTATTAGTTTTGTTTTTGTTTTCTCATACTAGGTAGTCACATGGTAATGTATGGCTATACAGGGTGCAAAGTGTTTTCATGCAAGTCAACTCACCAGATTCTTTCAACAATCCCTTGAAGTAGGCAAAACAAGTTTTCTTGTGTTTTCTCTGCCTTTAACAAATCAGGATTTTCAACAGCTCAGTAAATATAACTTAGATTTTCAATAGCTCAGAGTCACTTTGTGACTTAGAGTCACAAACATCTAATGTTGTGGGACTTCTCACTGTTATCATTATAGCATATCCAATTAACTTTCTTAGGAAAGACAATTCTTCAAAGAGGATAGTCAGCTGCCAGGAGTGTTTAAACCACTTTCATAATGTTGGCCCTGAATACTGGAAATCTCTATACTTAAAATAATGCTAGATAATAAATGATGGAGCCAGGAAATTACCAAAGTCATCCAAAACACCTAATTTAAGCAGGAGCTAATTTTTGGACCAATATAGCAGATCTAATGGACACTGAGAAAAGATGGAATCAGCCCAAGTTTTGGAATCAGGCAATTGAATTTCACTGAATTCTATCACTTCTTATTTATGTTACTTTGGGTTACATTTTTTTCTACCTTGATTTTTCAGTTAACAAAATGCATATGATAGTATATGGTGGTTGTGTGTGCACAAAATATCATAAATTAAAGGGTTTGGTTTAAAAAAAATTATGTGCCCCAAATTGTAAAATTATTAAAATAATGCTCCATAATACTTAACAACATTTTTACCTAGAAAAAAATAACAACCAAGTCAAGCATCCCAGCTGTTTTAGGACTCTTCTTGTAATGGAGAGGAGAGCAACTCTGAGAATGAGATGTTTAAACATGGGCTTGAGGGACATGAAGTAGTTAGCAAATTTGATTTCTGGGGGAAGGGTGTTCCAGGGAGAGAAACAGTGGAGTTTGATGTGTGGGGGTTAAGAGCAGAGATAGTGCAGCTGCAGTAGGTGAGAAAAGGTAGACTCCTGGGAAGTGACAAGAGAGACAGAGTGTGGGGTCTTTGTACTAGTTGTCGGTAGCATATTTCCGTTCCCTTCCAGCCATCCCTTCAGAAAAATATTTATTGAATACTCGATTTGGGGCTATATCAGGGAACATAACAACGATTCTTTGACTTTCTCAAACTCTTGAAATATATTTGAAAATAATCCACAGTTTAGAGCATCACTATTTTCTCTCACTAGCAAGCAGCCATCCTCAGTTTTTCTGCAGAATATGGTGCAACTCTGATTTTTCCCAATGTAACCATACATTGCCTTACAGATAATTTAGTTTTATTCTATCTTTACTAACATTTTCCTACTTACACTAAACTCTGTGTCTTTCATTATAAAAAATCCATGCTTGCTTTGTGAGGAATTACAAAAACAACCCTGTAAATGAAGAGCGTACAAGCTAATCTTATCAGTGGGAAGCATTATGATTGTTCCATAACTTTACATTTTTTTATAAAAGTATTTTTAAAATAGTTTAATGTAATTTATAGGGAGCTTTTAAAAATAGTAAAATTAATATTTATTTAGCACACTCATTGACAATGACATTGATAAGTAAAAAATTAAAGTCACCTTTTTTTCTGACTCTCAAGTTTTATTTCCAACTTTACTACTATCATTATCATTTTTCATTTCCCATCTGTGCTTTCATGTTTGCTGATCAGTCCAATCTTTTGATTTTATTAAACGTAAAAATTCAACTTCTTATTAAAAACATATGAAGAGGGGGAGCCTGGGTGGCTCAGACAGTTAAGAGTCTGACTTCAGCTCAGGTCACAATCCCTGCAATCGAGTCCCCCATCAGGCTCCCTGCTCAGTGGGAGAGTCTGCTTCTCCCTCTCCCTCTGCCCTTCCCCCTACTCATGCTCTTTCTCTCTCTCTTTCAAGTAAATAAATAAAATCTTAAAAAAAAAATATTAAGAGTAGGGCACCTGTGTGGTACAGTTAGTTAAGGAACTGATTCTGAATTGCTCAGGTCATGATTTCAGGGTTCTGGGATAGAGCCCTGCTCAGTAGGGATTCTGCTTGAGCTGGGGGATTCTCTCCCTCTACAGACCCTGTGTGTATGTGTGTGCTCTCACTCCTTCAAAATAAATCAGTAAATTAAAAAATATATATATATGTATATATACATATATATATTAGGAGCACTTTGGATAGTGCCTGTTCTCTCATCTTTCAGACTGTTATATAGAGAGCATCTTTTCTATGCCTTGACAAATTCTCCCAATTGTAAATTTGAAACAGCTTCCCAAGCTTATCTTTTGTGCTTTAAAAGTTATGATGTATCTTCGTGAGTTCTTTTAATGTAAAGTTTTTGGTTTTGTTTTTCCATGTGTTTTGATTGTTTTGTTTTGTTTTTCTTGTTTGTTGTTGTTGGCCAGGGTGTGAGATTTTGGGCTATAGAACAGGAGCAAAGATTGTACTTCATGTAATTATCCACAGTTAATATGCTATGATAACTGAGATTTAAACTTTATTATTAGGGAACTGGTATAATTGGACTAAACAATTGGGCTGTCATAGGAAAATATCATAGAGTGGTGGTTTAAACAACCAAGTCTATTTTATCACAGTCCTAGAAACCCAGTGATGGGTTTTTGAGATGCTCACTGATGCCTCCTCACATGGCCCTTCTGTGCCCTCTCATGAGGGGAAGAGAGAGAAAGGAAGCAAGCTTTCTAGGTTTCTTATAGTTGACACTGATCTCATCCCAAGAACACTACTCTCATGATTGCATCTAAACCTAATTACTTCTCAGAAGCCGTGTCTCCAAACACCAGCACACTATGCATTCGTGGAGCTGAGGGGACACCATTCAGTCCATATCTCATGGTATAAGGAAGCTGTGTGCATACGGGAACCACGTTGTAGAGGACCTGCAGGTAGTTAGGGGCTCACAATGCACAGTGAGATCCTGTGCAGACCTGAACTCTAACACTGGGTGACTGTAGGCATCAGGAGGAGATGCAATCTTCCAAGCCATAGTCTCCACACCTCTAACATGGGGTGGAATGTGGTCCGTATGATTGTCATAAGCGATTATTAAAGGGATGACTGTTGAGCAGGCAGTTGACAGGTGCAGAGTAAATATCTAGTATGTGTTAGTTATTTGGGCTATTACTTCTGCTCTGGTGAGCTTGAGCTGCGTGGTACCATCATAACCTCATTACCCAGCACAAGGCCTGGAACAAATGGGCCCGCCATCAAGCTGTTTTAAATCAATGAAATTCAGTTTCTCCATTGTTAGGACAATGCCACAGTAAATAGAACCATGTGACACATTTTTTTCTTACCTTGCCAAAATTTATTTCCAGGAAGATGTCCAGATTTCCTCTTCTCCATTCCTCCCTTATAATCCTATATGTGAGGGAACAGCAAAGACTGACCCTCTTTAAAATGAAAATTTTATGACCTGTGTGAGCATAATAAATACTGTAAAACTGGGTCTAATTTTCCTGAAAATTAGCCTTAAAGGAAAAATCGGGAGTAATTTGATTTCCGACTTGAGTTAGCAATCAATTTTGTTAATCCTACTCTCCCCTCTTGGGACATGACTATCTTTGCTCAAATCCTTTGGGTTTTTCTACGTAGCATCAGATTAACTCACTTGTGCCTTTGAGGCAGAGATGAAGTGGCTATTTTTCAAATCTCAAGTGCTCTACCCACAGGAAAGCAATATTATTTTTTCATTTAATGAGCTTTAGCACATGAACAATTAAGAAGACATAATTGAATGGAGCTAATCAGTAAAAAGCAAGAACTTGCCTCCGGGAACCTGCTGAAGTTGGTGCAGCTCTTATCTGTCCTGATATCTGTTAAGCTGATAGTGCCAGTGGGTGGAAAAGTACTGACTAGTAATTGTACACATTTGGTACGCTCCTGTTTTAAAATTGCTTTTTAAAAATACATATTGCTGGGAGGAATGATGTTGCTGATACTATGAGAAAGAAGCCATTGGTTAACCTACAACTGTCAGGTTGTTATTAAAGAAGGCGAAGTTAAAAAAAAAAAAAAAAGAAATTTCTTTTCTTTATCTAGTTATTAACATCTGCTCTGAGGGGTAGCTTTAATTACTGTAAGGAAACTTTCCTTATTCTAAGGTAGGGGGTCAGACACTTAATGAGGGATAGCTTGTTTAGAACTTTTGTTCAGAAGTTTAATAAAGCCTGAGTTTTAAAATATTCAGGTCCCTTAAGGAACTGGAGATGTCTGCCTCTCTTAGTTGGAAAATGGTAATTCATAGGAAATTGCTGTATTGGGATTCCCAAAATCAAGAGCTGGAAAACCTCACAGGATAGATGTCCCAATTAAAGTAGTGAGGCTCACAGTAGGGGGTACACTGGCCATGGATTTAAACGAAATCCTCAGGGCAGTGGCCTTGTGTGGGTGGTTTGTAGCTTCTAAGAGACTTACAGAGCCTTTGTATCTAGAGCTCCAGAAAAGGGGCTTTCTTCAACCAGGCGTCAGATTCAAGGGTATTTGCATATTGCTCTTGCAACATTTGTAGCTGTGCAATATGGTATATTTTATATTTTGATGCTGTAAATATATATGTATTTGCTAATTAGATTTTCATAGAATAGAAGCATACCTACTTTCTTCAGTGCATTCTAGTATTTGTAACTGTTCCTGACATTCCCCCTTTTTCCTTGTCTTTTTGTCTTTGTTTTATTATTTGAGAATAGCTATATTTTCTTTATATGAGTAGACTCTCATTGCTAAGAGGCATTTGGCCAGATCCCTTTTATTTACAGCCATGGGTTTAAAGTATTTCCATTCACTCCCCACGGGTATCTGCCAGACAGCTTCACCCCCACATAGGCAGGGAGATGGAGCCCAGGAGCCCTGGACTGAAGCAGGGCATACAGAGAAGGCAATGTAAGAATACTAGAAGAAGAGACATGAATTCAGGAAGGATAAAGAGAAAGTATACAGATTGCTAAAGCAAGAGAAGAGAGTGAAATGGTACAAGAAAAAAAGATACAAAAAGTTGTTATTATAGAGAACGTATTTCTCATGAAAACAGATTTAAGGGATAATTGTAGCAATATGATAGAATTTTTAATTCTTGCTTTATATATTTAAACCTTGAAAAAATACTATTAAGAGTATTTGCTATCTTTTTAGCAGAGGCAATTCTGGGGCCTCTGGGTGACTCAGTGGGTTAAGCCTCTCCCTTCATCTCCAGTCACGATCTCAGGGTCCTGGGATCAAGGCCTGCATCTGGCTCTCTGCTCAGCAGGGAGCCTGCTTACCCCCTTTCTCTACCTGCCTCTCTGTCTATTTGTGATCTCTCTGTGTCAAATAAATAAATAAAATCTTTATTATAAAAGTGATTCTGTTAAAAAGATTCTGTTTCTAAATCATTTTTCATGCAATGATAATAAGGTGAATGACACATTCCCAATTAAAGTGGAAGCCTTTTAATTAAAAAAAAAATAAAATAAAATAAAAAAAAATAAAGTGGAAGCCTTTTTTTTTGTTCTAAAAGTTCTGTATCTTTATTGTTATTTTTATGTCTTTATATCCTAAATGAAAGCACATATGGTACACTAATATCTTATGATCAAATGTCTTCCTATTGAAATTTTAGTTCAGTCTTAATTTAAAATAGGTACTTACATTTAGGCAGTACTTTTTGTCTACCATTTTAACTTCAAGTATAGTTATAGCTAAGTAGATTCACCTTTGAAGAGATATTGGGCAGGTGTTGAATATACCTTAGGGAGTGTCTATTTTCACACATCCCTACTAGGACAGCGGACAATAAAATCAAGTTCTTTCCCTTCCAGACTTATAGATGATGTTGATAGATATAGATGATGTTGAAACAAGTTATATAGTTGTTTAGCACATGGACTTTTTTTTTTAAGTAATTCTTGAGTGCTAATGATCTCACCTACTACATGTTGGAGTTCCTGTATGTGTAAATACTATTATATTCCCAAGCCTGCATTTAACCTTTCCCATGTAGGTAAAAGAATGAAACACTGATCAATTGTAATATACCTTAGTATACAACTCTTTCTCTGTTTATTTATTATTTATATGCCCACACCTACACTGTAGCTGTAAAGTATCTTTAACTTTGATCTGAGTGTGAGAAGGTAATAGAGAAGCAGCATTCCAATTAGTGAAATAACATGGAGGGAAAATGCAATGATCCAAGCAGTACAGTAAAAATAAACAAAAGAAATTTTAGAAAACTTTTGAATTTTTTAGTTGTGTGGTATAATATTCTATATGTTATGCTCATTGGCTCAAATTTGTTATTATTGGATCAAATATCACATGTCGGAGTATTTAGGCTATTTGATTGATCAAAAGCATGACTTTACTTAAATACACTTTTAAAAAGCCTACATGTTGTTTAGAGCGCATACATACATTGTAGTATATCAGAGGACGCAAGTAATGAATGGCATGAAATTCAGGGTGGTGCGGGAAATGGCAGGTGAAGGAAGAATATTGGCAATGTTTTATTTCTTGGGTGGCATGCATTTTAAAATTTGATTTTTATTATATAAAAGTAAATAGAAATGCATACTGTTTTGTGTGCATAGTTCTTTGTTTTTTATAAGAAAAACATGATTAAAAGAATATATATAATTATGATGAGAAAAGGGATATCTCGAATGCGACTTAACAACATAGAGATCCCTTGTTGGATTCTAGGTATACTAGTTAATCATTTCATACGTGATGTCACTGAAGCTTCACCTTTTACCAGTTACAGATGCAACGATGTAATCAGATGACCAAAGGGAATTTAACAATTTTTATGCATGGAATAGTTTTGTTTTATGGGATCATGAAGATATGCCTTTAATAGTAAGCATTCCCCGTTTTCTTTACAAAGGTAGAAAACAGAAAGTTTAGCCATGCCTGGGTGGCTCAGTTGGTTGTGTCTGACTTTTGATTTTGGCTCAGGTTATGGTCTCAGGGTCCTGGGATCAAGCCCAGGATGGGACTTCACACTCAGTGGAAAGTCTGTTTGAGGATTCTATCTTGCCCTTCTCCTCTGCCCCTCCCTCTGTTCGTGCACATTCTGTCTCTCTCTCTTTAAAATAAATATATAAATCTCTTAAAAAAACAAAAAAACATGAAACAAAACCAGAAAGTTGACATTTTCAAAGGAAAACCCTTAAAAATAACAGTAACAAATGATATGATTAGTGAAATATGTAAGGAAAATTAAAATGTTTGGAAAATACTCCAAGTAATAAGGTTTGTTAATAAGGTCATGTGTTTTTTAGTGGTTTGTAGTCTACTAAGTAATCTAGATATGGTAATCCCAAGATCAATACAGTATATCCTGTATTATAAAGATAAGTCCAAGATCAATACAGTATATCCTGTATTATAAAGATAAGTATTTTAGTTCTCACTGCACAGATGACAAAACTGAGGTGACATGAATTATCCTGTATCATATTGCACATAGATGGTATAATTTAGATGTAAAGAAGTATTTCTGACTTCAAAGATGTTAGTTTTTTAAAGATTTTATTTACTTATTTAATTATTTATTTACTTATTTTAGAGAGAGAAAATATGAGTGGGGGAGGAGGGAGAGAGAGAATGTCAGCTGACTCCCTGCTGGGCACAGAGTCCCACTTGATCTCACAACCCTGAGATTACAACCTGAACCAAAACCACGAGTCAGATGCTTAACCAACTGAGCCACCCAAGCTCCCTGAAGATGTTAGTTTTTAAAGTTCAATGATAAAAACATGATAATCAAGAAACCTTTGAATAACAGAATAAGTGTTCACTAAACTTATCTCCTTATATCTAAAATGAAGATCCCATACTTTAAGAGAATATAGAAATAAAATTTTAAATTGCGTAATGTTTTTAAATTCCCTAAATAAACCACATCCATTAATTCCATTGTCCCAAAACACCAGTTATCCTAAAACACAGACACTAGATTTCACAGTGCTATCTTGGAGTCCAGTAGGGGATATATTTTTCCTTTAAAAAGAATATATAGAGCCTTCATGGTTTTAAATAGACCTTGCTATGTCTTTTGGAGAGATCTCTGTGTTTCAGTGGTGCTTGTTTTAATCTCACAACTCTAGACAAAATGCTTCTTGATATTAAACATCTGGCATCACCTTTTCAAAGGTTTACTTTTTTTCCCTTCTGAGATGACTTATATGAACAATGTAAGGATGCTGGTCTTTGGGAGTTCGCTTTAGTTACTTGTTTATTTTATTAACTGTTATTTTCAAAGCAGTGGAGTGAATGGGGGGAAGATGAAAGGACCAAATTATTACAGTAAACATGACCCCGAACTGTTTTAAGTCTCAAGATGAGATAAGAACATAAGCTCCATCACAGCAAGTATTTTCTCCCAGAACTTTATCCATAAGGGCTGGAATAGTAGGCACTCAGTAAATTCATTGAGTGAATGAATGAATAAATAAATTAGATTAGATTATTCCTGAAAATTCATGTAACTGTAGATCTTGAAGAATCCATGAAGGTTAGAGACTTCATAAAGACATTTTATTTATGATGTGTTCACCAGGCAATGTTTTTTGTACTCAGTCTTCTGAGTTAAGACATCAAAACAGTGGAGTAAAGCTGCACAGAGAGGAGTCCTGTTGAGAATAAGAATGTGGGAATCAGAAGAGACCAGTGCACTTCTCACGTATTGTAATGTATCTTCAATTATATCAGAACAATTGTTGTTCTTTTGTGTTCTGAATCCCACCAAAAAATGGGAAAGTTCTAATAAGTTTCTTTTAAATAGTTCAAAAATTACTCTTTAACAACTCTCTTTGTGCAGAGGCAGTAGCTAAAGATAAAATAAAAAACAATTTTACATCAGTTTTTCAAATATGTTGTTTTCTGAATCATGATCAGCACTCTATAAATGTAAGTTTCCCCTATTCCTTTCTATATTAGGTCTTTATGATTCACGTAGAGGAAAAAATAGTATGATATCTCTGTACATTGAATATGAGGGAGATCTCAGGTGATTACACTTTGGTGTTATCAAACACACAAACAAATAAATAGATGAGTATAGAGCAGCTAATAAGTCTCCAAGTACATTTTACTCCATAATCATTGCCCAGTATTTTTATACTAACAAAACATGTTTGTGGAGCAGTGTCTTACAGAGGCTAGAAGTCCCTGGGCACCTGTGCTGAAATGGGTTACAATAAGCACTTAGGGACTTCATTTTTTCTGTCCTATATTTTTCAAGTAGATCAGCAATACACACACACACACACACACACACACACACACACACACACACGATTAGCTTGGAAGAGCCGCCAACATTTCTTTCAACTGCAGAATGGCAATAAGTCTACGTGGTAAAATCTAGAGTGTCAGCACAGGGCCACCTTAGGAGTGGGCAGAGGCAATAGGATGAGATGTGGGAGTACATGTGCAGCCTGCAGCTTCTGATAGTTCTGTCTCTGGCATATTGTCTTTTGCTCAACATTTCCATTTCATTTCTTAATCTCTCATTGTTTCCTCAAGGTTACCTGACAAAATGCATATTTCCCTAAACCTTGTAACTTCAGTTTTCAGTTAAGGTAACTTTCATGCCTCCATTCATTCATCCACCCACTCATGTCTGAAGGGGTTGGTCTCCTTGTAAGTGGTGAATTTGATTCATAGGTCAGGTCTCAGCTGAGTCACTGATGTTGTGAAACCTTCCACAGCTCCCACTTTCTAGTCTCAATCCCCGTCCCTGAATTATCAGCCACTCCCTGAACTATTCTTAATGAGTTGGGTTGATATAAAGTTTTCCAACTATCCACACTGTTTTAAATTGATGGGTCACTGGTCTTTCTCCTTCAGTAGAAGTCATGGCCCTTAAGGACAATGTGAGTGTCTCCGAAGGTCCATCTATTATACAATCAGTGTAGTGTCTAGTTTTTGGAAACACCTATATGGCATAAACATATCTAACTATTATATAGCATGACATTTGTGTCACAAAGAAGAGTCCAGAGAAAGGCATTCTTTACTACAGTGATCCCCAATTTATGATAGTTCAACTTGTGATTTTTCAGCCTCCCAGAAGTGCAAAAGCAAGATGTGTTTAATATGAATTATACTTTGAATTTTGAATTTGATCTTTTCATGGGCTAGTGATAGGCCATGGGATACTTTCTTGTGATACTTGGTCTGCAGCAACCAACCACATGATGACGAGGGTCAACAACTGATGCACACTACTATTCTGTTTTTCTCTTGCAGTACAGTATTCAATAAATTACATGAGATTTTCAATATTTTACTATAAAGTAGGCTTTTTGTTAGTTGATTTTTCTCAAATGTAGGCTAATGTAGTGTTTGAAGCATGTTTAAGTTAGGCTAAACTATGACATTTTTTAGGTTAGGTATCATATGGTGTCACTTACTTGGAGAACATAAGGGATAACATGGAGGACATTAGAGGAAGGAAAGGGAAAGTGAATTGGGGGAAATCAGAGGGGGAGATGAACCATGAGAGACTGTGGACTCTGAGAAGCAAACTGAGGGTTTTAGAAAATAGAAGGAAAAGGGGATGGGTGAGCCCAGTGGTAGGTATTTAGGAGGGCACAGGTTGCATGGAGCACTGGGTGTTGTACATAAACAATGAATCTTGGGACACTGCATAAAAAACTATGGTGACCAACATAGCACAGTTTTTAAAAAAGGTATACCAAATACATTTCAACTTACAATATTTTCAGTTCAGGATGGGTTTATTGGGACATAATTCCAGCATAAGTTGAGGACTATCTATACTTTCAACCTAAGACAAATGGTTCAGAGTCAGATTTTCTTCAGTGTTACAATTCTCCTGTCTGGAGAGGGCAGGTCAGTGGGCAGTTTGCTCTCTATCAGTTTGTTCTTTATAGTAAAGAATCTGTTTCTTGGCTTGCCTCTCTCTCTCTCTTTTTTCCCCTTTGTTCATTTGATTTATTTCTTAAATACCATGTATGAGTGCATTCACATGGTATTTGTCTTTCTCTGACTTATTTTGCTAGCATAATGTACTCTAGCTCTGCCCATGTCATTGCAAATGGCAAGATTTCAATCTTTTTAATGGCTGGATAATATTCCTCTGCACGTGCGCGCGTGCACGTGAGTGTGTGTGTGTGTGTGTGTGCACATACATCTAGCATCTCTTCTTTATCCATTCACCAGCTGACGGACACTAGGGCTGTTTCTATGGTTTGGCTATTGTAGATAATGCTACTATAAACATCAGGGTGCATCTATCTCTTTGAATTAAGACTTTTGTATTCTTTGGGTAAACATCTAGTGCTGCAATTGCTGGATCCAGTAGGGTAGTTCTATTTTTAACTTTTTGAAAAATCTCCATACTATTTTCCACATTAGCTGTAATAGTTTGCATTCTGACCAACAGTGCAAGAGGATTCCTTTTTCTTTGCATCCTTGACAACATCTGTGGTTTCCTGTGTTGTTGATTTTAGCCATTCTGACAGGTGTGAAGTGATAGCTCATTGTAGGTTTGATTTGTAATTCCCTGATGATGAGTGATGTTGAGCATCTTTTCTGGGTCTATTGACCATCTATATATCGTTTGTGGAAAAATAAATATTCATGTTTACTGTTATTACTTTTAACCATGGGGGTTAAAATCGCAGGAGACTAGTCATTAGAAATATTTGCTAAAATCATACCATTTACCATTTCCTATAAGTTTAATAGTTCTGGAAGATTTCCTTTATTGAAATACAGAATGTTTAATCAAATTCCCAAATATCAGAATGTTGGAGAGAATAGTTTCTTTACCAACCGTGATACTCACATTGATAGAAATGATTGATAGTACCATATTAATTGAAATAAAGAGTTATTTGTAAGCCAAAGACGAATGGCTCTCAATTTTTGTGGAGCATAACAGCTGTCTATAGAAATTTTTTTCAAAAAATACATGTTCTGGTTTACTTCATCAATTCAGAAAGCACTTTACAAAGTATAAGGAGAATGCAAGTTAAAATTTTATAAGACTCCACAGATGATCCTAATACATGCACTAAGGTTGGGAACTATTGTGATCAAGTGTAAAACATTCCAAAGTATCCATGAACTGCAAGGATAATGTAGGAAAGTATTGTACAATTTTAGCTTATATTAATGTAATTTGTCTTAATTTAATATAATCGTTGATACCTGGATGACTCGGTGTTAAGTATCTGCCTTCACCTCAGGTCATGATCCCAGGGTCCTGGGAATATATCCTACATCTGGCTCCCTGCTCAACCAGGAGTCTGCTTCTCTCCCTCTACTTTTCCCATACTTGTGCTCTCACTTTCGCTCTCTCTCTCTCTCTCTCTTTCACACACACACACACACACACGTGCACATAAACAAATAAATAAAATTTTTTAAAAATATATAATCTATTTATTCATGGCATGCTCTTCAGAAGGACTCATCAGGGTTCTGGGTAAACTGCTAGAATACTCATAGAAGAGGAATTGTTCTGGAAGCCAGAAGCTAAAAAATCCCTTCACCTGTGGAACTTCTCTGAGTGAGAATGGTGTCTGGAGGAGAGGGTGTACGGCCCAGATTGAACCAGGACCCATGTATGCAGGATCATCTGACCTGTGGATCAGTTTCTACAAGGGTTTTAAACCAGTAACTAGATGCTAATGATGAGAAATCCTTATAGGAATGGCTGGCCTTGAGCTTCATCTCTATAACTTGTGAGTTCTTGGTTTTCATGGAGTAATGATATGTGATCAATTAAACTTGACATTTTTTTTTCCTGCATTCTCTCCAACACAGCATTTTATGATCAGAGGATACCTTAAGGCACTTTTTGAGCACTGAGTTTCTGACAAGAGAACTGCTGACGTTTGTGTATTAACTTGCCTTCACATTAATCTTAAAAGCATTGAAGTCTTGGAACAGGGTGGGCCAAGGAAGACAGGTCAAGAAAATTAAATTTTCTCCTCAGACCCTCCAGGTCCCCTCTCTTGTCTCCTTCGGCCTTGGCTGCATCTCAATCTCCCAGGTTTTGAGGCATCAATCCAGACTTTTTTTCATCTTTGTATCAGAATTTCCAGGAGGAAAATAATTTAATCAACTCTACTAGATTGCACACTCCTCAGGACAGGACTACCAATATATTTTTTGCCAAATTCTTGACATAGAGTGGATACCCAAAAATATTACTTGCAAGAATGGATAGATTCTTTAAAATGTAAATTCTTGATTACACTAAATATTTTATGTGCACAACACCTTAGGTCCAAGGGGTATGATACAAGGTTTTGATCTGAGAGATTGAAGTGGGGAAGGAGAGGTAAGATAGGGTAATCACACTGATCACTAACAGAACTAAAATATGTGTGGAAAACAGCTTGGTATGTTACCACCCTATAATTTTTTTTTTTTTAATTTTTTATTTTTTATAAACATATATTTTTATCCCCAGGGGTACAGGACCCTATAATTTTTAAGAGTGATGTGGACCATAATGTGTTGATCAGTTTCTAAGGCCTTTTTTTTTTTCAGGATTGGGATGCAACTTTCTAATATTTGACATTTTCTAAGATGGATGGCGTCTGATTGAATTCCCTGCACTTGACATCTCATAGGAAAAGCACTATTATAACCTACAAATCACCTTATAATTCTTCTCTTTGATAACTTTATGACATTAACAAAGATTATCCCTCAAACAAATGTAAGACAGATTATAGACCAAGAAGGCCTTGCCATGAAGCATGGCAGTAGGAGGCTTTATTCATCTTCCTTTTCACTTCCCACAAGTTGTCTTTAAGTGACCAGTTATCATCTATAGGACGTAATCTCACCTTTGAAGGAAAATGTCACCAGTGCAGTATTTTTCATACTAGCTCAATATTTATTTCCTCAACTTCTGGTTTTAAACCCAATTCCTAAGCAAAAGAGGAATCCAAATATCCAACATTGATTTTATAAGAAGTGGGTCATTTGGTACCCAAACCATATGTTCTGTAGTTCTAATTCATGAAGAGAGGTGAAAGAAAGATTTCTTTTTCAAAAAATTAGTAAGCATCAGATAGCTACTAGCAATGCATTCTTTCATGATAGTAGACTTATAGTTACGGCACTGTTGATATAATACATTTTAAATTAATAATATACACAAGAGCTAATAGAACATATTACATTTTATAACAAGCTTTATGCAAAAAAAAAAAAAAACCCACACAAAAGGGATAGTTGCATTAACATTTCATGTTTCTTGGATACAAATGCAAAAGCAATTCTGTATCAGCAAAAGAAGATAAGTAAAAATAAATATAACCAGCTTATTTAGAATTTTAGGGCTTGTTTGTTTTCAGCAATAGAATAATAGTAGGGGACTTCAATACCCTGCTCTCAGCAATAGTTAGAAAGTCAGTAAGGAAATACTGGATTTAAACTACATGTTAGGGCAGGTGTACTGAACAGGCACAAACAGATCCTTTCAACAAACAATGGAAGACTGCACAGTCTTCTCAAGTGCACATGGAACATTCTCCAGGTTAGATCATGTGTAAGGCCATAAAACAAATTTTAATAGACTTATGATTGAAGTCAATGGTATAAAACTACAAAAGAGTTAGAGAAGAAATAAGGAAAATTTACCAAGATGTGGAAATTAAACAACACATTCTTAAACAATGGTTGGGTCAAAAACAACAACAACAACATTAAAATGGAAGTAAAAAAAATCTTGAAAAGGAAAATGGAAATACAACATACCAAAACTTATGGGATGCAGTAAAAACAATACTGAGAGGGGCACTTAGAGTGATAAATATTTACATTAAGTAAACAAAAAATTAGAAATACACAACCTAACTTTCCACTTTAAGGAACCAGAAAAAGAAAAAAAAACAGCTCAAGGTGGTAGAAGGAAGCAGAAATAAATGAAATGGAAACTAAAATACAGCAGAAATGAGTAATAAAAATAAAAACTCCAAGCCATTTTTGAAAGGATAATCAAAATTACATAATAAATAATTAAACAGAAAACAAACCTTTAGCTAGACCAAGAAAAAGGAGAAGGTGCAAATAAATAAAATTGGGAAAAGAGAAGGAGACATTACAATGGATAACACAGAAATATTAGGAATAATATGAAACTACTGTGAACAATTATATGCCAACACACTAGATAACATAGAAAAATGGGTAAATTCCAAGAAACGTAACTCAAACAAGACTGAATTATGAAGGAAGAGATAATATGGATAGGCGATTAACAAGTAAGGAGGTTGAATCAGTAATCAAAAGCTTCCCAACAAAAAAGGTCCAGTACAAGATGGTGTCACTGATAAATTCTATCTAATTAAAGAATAATACCAATCCTTCTCAAAACTCTCCTAAGACATAGAAGAGGAGGGAACACTTCCAAACTCATTTTAGAAGGTCAACATTACACTGATATCAAAACCAGACAAGGACACCATAATGAAAGAAAATTATATGCTGATATTTTTGATGAACGTAGATGCAAAGTTTCTCAACAATGTATTAACAAACCAAATCCAGTAGTAAAAATAGTTAAGTAGATCAATAGACATGATCTAATAGGATTCATTCCTGAAATACAAGAATAGTTCAACATACACAAATCAAAAAAACATGATATACCACAATCAAAAAAAGAAGAATGAAAATCAAAAATCCATCTCAGTAGATGCAGAAACAGCATTTGATGAGATTGAACATTCTTTCATGATAAAAAAATCAACAACTTAAGTATAGGAGAAATGTACTTTAGCATAATAATGGCCACAGCTAACCTCTTACTTAGGAATAAGACAAGGATTCCTAGTCTTACCACTGTTATTCAACATAATACCAGAAGTCCTACCCAAAACAATAAAGCAAAAAAATAAATAAATAAAAGGTAGCCAAATCAGAAAGGAAGAAGTAAACTTGTTGTTGTTTCCAAATGACATGATACTATATGTGGAAAACCCAAAACAGTGCACCAAAAAACAACAGCTAAACAAACAGAAATGGAAACTAATCAACAAAGTATTTTCAGGATACAAAATCAATACACAAAAGTCCACTGTATTTCTATACAGTAACAATAAACTATAAGAAAAAGAAATTAAGAAGACAATTCCATTTACAATTACATCAAATTTTTAAGATTTCATTTATTTATTTGAGAGAGAGAGAGCATGAGGACATGTGCCCTTGAGAGTAGGGGGAGGGACAGAGGGAGAGAAGAACAAGAAGACCCTGTGTTGAGCATGGAGACCAATGCAGGGCTGATTTCAGGACCCCGAGATCATGATCTGAGCTCAAACTGATTGAACTATCTCCCTGCATCAAATATTGTTAAAGTGTACAAACTACTCAAAGCAATCTACAGATTCTGCACAGCAATCCCTATCAAAATTCCAATGGCCTCCCATCCAAGTGTACCCCTGGGGATAAAAATATATGTTTATAAAAAATAAAAAATTAATTAAAAAAAAATTCCAATGGCATTTTTCAAAGACATAGGAAAAACAATCCTAAAACTGGTATTGAACCACTGAAGACCTCAAATAACTGAAACAATCTTGAGAAAGAACAAATCTGGAGGAATCACATGTTTTGGTTTCACAATATATTAGAAAACTGTTGTAATCATGAAATAGACACCTAGATCAATGGAACATAATAGAGAACCCAAAAATAAACCCACACATACACGATCAATTAATTTTTGACATGGGGCCAAAACTATATGACAGGGAAAGGACAGTCTCTTCAATGAATGGTGTTGGGGAAACTGTACATCCACCTGCTAAGAATAAAACATTATCCCTATCTTATACAATATACCAAAATCAACTCAAAATGGATCAAATAACTTAATTAATACCTAAAATTATAAAATCACTCAATGAAAATCACAGGGGGTAAGCTCCTTGTCACCAGATTTGTCAAAATTTATTTCTGTGTTTGTTTTTGTTTTGACACCAAAAGCAAAGGTGATAAAAGCAAAAATAAACAAGGAGGGCTACATCAAACTAAAAAGCTTTTCACAGCAAAGGAAACCATCCACAAAATGAAAGGCAATCTGTGAAATAGGGTAATATATTTGCAAGTCACATATACAAAAAAGGTTAATTTTCAAAATATACAAGGAACTCATACAACTTAATGACAAAATAAGAAATAATTAAAAAATGAGCAAAGAACCTGAAAAGACATCTTTCCAAGGACATGCAATGGTTAACAGATGAAAAGGTGCATGAAAAGGTGCCCAGCATACTACTCATCAAGGAAATGCAAATCAAACTACAATGAGATACCACATCACACCCCTTAGAATGACTGTTATCAAACAAATAAGAGATCAATGCTGGTGAAATTGTGGAAAAAGGGAAACCTTGAGCACTATTAGTGAGAATACAAGCAGATGCAGCTGGTATGGAAAACATTAGAGGTTAGAACTCTTGTAAGCAAGCAGCACACTTGTTTCTTACACACATGTGATCTTTGGATCACTTTTTTATTTCTTTTATTTTTCTTCTTTCTTTTCTGCTGAGAAATTATTGGTAGACCTAAAGACACTTGAGAATAAACACAATAAAGCAAGTCATTCATGTGAACTTTTAAAAGATTAGGGAAAATAGAAGCATCTAGATTGTTCAGATATTGACGGAAAATAGGTCAATCTCTAAGATACATTGTTAAATACCATTATCACAAGCATGAGCACAATACAATTTCTTCTCTGTATTTTTTAACTATGACAAAATATTGAAGCAATTAGTTTTTGCTATAATACCTTTTTTCGATAAAATAACTTGGTTAATAGTCAGGAATTAGTTATAATGAGATTTGTATGTCAGACAAAAATTTGATAAGAGAAGAAATAATGAAATGGAAATTTAGATTTTAATAAAGACATTATTTACATGTATAGGTAAAAATCTGTTTACTGCTAAGGATAGTGTTTAGGGACTGCTAAAAGGAATGATGCCACATGAAACCACTGTTGGCAGGTCCAAGACCATAATCCAGAGTAAGGTGTGGTTAGAAGAGTCTGAAGTCAGAGAAAGCTGTAAAGAGAAGGCCACCTTATAGATGCTGTATTGCAGGTATCAACCTATATGTTAATGATGTATTTGTAATTGTTTAAAGGGTTTGTACATATGCCTTTGTAATTAATTTAGAGAAATCCACTATGAAGCACAGAGAGTTAAACCTTTTGCAAATGGCTCAGAATTCAGAATTCACCTGTAGGGAAAAGGAGCCAAGGGATATCATCCAAATTACTTACATGCTTTGTTATATATAGAAAATGTTGATACTGAATATTGCATCTTTATGAGCACCAAATTGGTGGGGCCTACACTTAAGTTTTTCCACCTAAATCTCTCTGTGTGTTTGATGATAGAAGAAACATAGCTTGTAGATTCAGCCTTAGCACTCATATTAAACATTTTTCATAAAAATCTTGAAAATATCAAGAAAAATAGAGACAAGATGTATTCTTTTTTTTTTTTTTTTTGAAATTAAATTAGTATGGAGTTTCTTTAATTTGGATTATGTGAGTCAGGATTTCTTTTGAGAGGAGATTTGGCAAGAATATGGGTTAAAGTCCTCAATTTCCCATCTTTCTTAGATTGGGAAATTATTACATTATATCTAATTTATATATAATATATAATTGTATATATTTATATTTGTATAGTTATACATACACTTACATACACTTATATGTATATATATTCTAGCAGGTGCAAGGCATGGTATAATTTAAAGAAAACATGAAGAAACAAAAGATAAAAAAAAAGATAAAAACAGCCAAGTAGAACATGAGGCTGGTTATTACCTTTGATTCACAGCAGGATTAAATAAAAAATTCAGACTTGAAAAAGGGCGTGTGATTTCCTCCAGGATACAAAGGTTGAGTTTTTACCTGCCTCTTCTAATTTTGCTGGATCTAATTCCATGTACAGGAAACACTGGAGTTACAATGAAGTGATTACTTCTTTTTATCTTTTACTTTCCTGGTTATCTGTTTGAGCTCATCTTTTCTTCACTGAATTTTCAGAATGTTTCCTACAGGCCAGTGGGTAAAACTCATTAATTTAGTAAGTTGTAAAGGAACTAGACCTCACTGTAATAACACATGAATCAGTGGTATAATGGATTCCATTTGGGTGTGCCTACTGTGATCATTGTCATTGTCACTAAAACACTGGAGATGTTTCCTCAGGCAGAGCGCTTGACCTCCAACAGTCTCCTTCTATTCATATTTAAAGAGAACTTGTACCAGGAATGACCTTCCTTTTGTATTTGCCCTCTTTTTGCTTCCCTTTCAATTTATTTCCTTTGGAAATTTCTAAAGGTAGCAAAATCAATCTTTTCATCTACTCTACAGAATATAGGGTTAATATATACTTTCATCTAGTCTACAAAGATTAGGATTAATGCTGGTCTGTTTCCGTAAGGTAAACTATAAGATAGAGTCTACTCTTTGGAATTCTCTCAGTATTATTGATGTTATCAATAATATTATTAGTTAGTGCTAATAGTTGCCAAACTGTAAATGCCAAAAGAGCACATTTTGGCTTGGCCTTTTTAACCTTTATTTTAATATGTAGTAGTTACTCAATAAGTAATGGTCAGTGAATAAATACATTTATTATTCCTTCCTATATGGCAAATGTGGTATTTAATTTAATTCTCCTAATGAACCCCAACAACATTATTACGCTACAGTTTCAGAAACACCTTGAGACCAGTTCTATGTCATTCCAAACATTTTGTCCTTAACTAGCTCACACTCTGTTTTCCCATCTGCTCCCAAATCCTGTCAGCAGTCACTCTGGAGATTTTCAGACCTTTGATTTTTAAAATTGGTACATGAATCCAGAGCATAAGAATTTGTCTCTGAGGTAATACAATAGCAATTTTTAAGGCAGACCAAGAAAATGTGAAAAACGTGAAGCAGGCATTCAGTCGAACTGTACCTTCCCACTTGTGTAAAACTTACCCCACCTCATTGCACCTGGCTATTCATGAAGCCCAATTGATTTCTCATCCTTTGGAAAGCTTATTTTTAGAGCTTCCATTATTTCCCATTTCAAATTTTTTTTTTTTTTTTTAGTTCATTCTAGCTCACTAAACTTGTAAGTGCTAATGGGTAGTCTCTTGCCTTTCCAGGTGTTATAATTGGGTTTTAATGAGGGTATTGTGAAGGTGGTATATTAATCCTCTGCATTGCTTGTAATGATGACATTTATCAGACACTGACATACTTAACAGAAAACCCATTGTATTTACTATCGTCTTATTTTCCCTCAGGAAAATGTTTCTTTACAGCTTTTTCAAATTATGGTTATTTCCTAACACCACCTGCATCTCGGAGCCAGGAGGTCGAGCTGGGATCCTTCTCTACCGACTTGCTAAAATCCTTGCTTTTTTTCAGCCTCCTTTTCCCCCATCTCATATTACTTGCCCCTGCCAACTTCCCCCTAGTGCTACCTCTTTCAAAGTTCTAAGTCAGAGGTTATTTTCTTTACCTGAGATTCTCCCATCATCCGGGCGCCTTTACCATCTTCAAAGATAATGAGAACTTTAGACTCTTGGTTCCTTGATTTTATTCTAGTACCCTCCACTCTACCATAGGCACCCACAGTCCATGGTCAAATCTTTGAACAATGACTGGGATTAGGGAGAGACCAGTGAGGCTTTCACTTTGGGGGAAAAAAAACTCAAGGGATGCCAGTGAAACTCAATAATCAAGACAAATTACATTTTAACGTGGTATTTAAAAAATTTAAAAAGTGATATAAGGATTCTATAAGAAATAGTTCATTAAAATATTAAAGTCAAGATCAACAAATCCAAATTAAGGTTATTTAAGATCTTGGTCAAAAGAAATTGACAAACAGAGCAGTTGTCTCAGTTGAAAATGAGATGAGGGAACGAGCAGATTTTGAAAATAGTACCGATGAGTTTTCTTTCCTGAAAGCCAGGAAAGTAAAATTATTTTATCTTATTACTTTGAAATAGAATAATACTTTAACTTAAAAACATTATATGTTTTATATTATATGTTATATAATTAAAAATATTGTGTTTTAAACCCTATTTTGCAATTTTTCATTGTTTTTCAACCATTTTAATGTCCTCAAAAAATAACTGTAAAGTTTTTCCGGCGAGATAAACACAACACCAGGCAAAGCGGGTGCAAGGCAAGATTTATTAAAAACACTCTCCGGCGAAGTTTCAGGGCTCAGGAGAAGGGGAGCCAGGAAAGTTGTGCCGGGGGGAGGTGGGCACCCTCGGGCGAGGTTCGGTGACTCTGGAAAGCAGAGTGGCAGAAGTCAAGCCGAAGGCAGGGAGGAGGGGGCTTTTAAGGGGTCTCGAGGGGAGAGCTCAGGGGTCTTTTGGCAAGTTTCCCTTATTTGGATATTTCGCCTGCTCACTGGGGTCCCATTGGTCCACTGGAGCCCTGGGCAGGGGTCTCAGATTCCTTCTAGTCAGGGTCCCATTGGTCCATGGGAGCCCGGTCGGGAGGGTCTCAGATTCCTGCTTGGGCCTTTGTTTTCCTGTCTGAGCTCAGGTCTTGTGGCGGGAAATTTCGCCATCTTAAGTAGCCCTTTCCGCCAGCCCAACAATAACCATTAAATAGCACATTAAATATGTATATGGCAGCTCACGGTTTTGCTTTGGCCTCCAGCTCTGAGGTACTAACCAGTGCTCCATCGTGTCCAGGGATTCCCATCTCTTCCTCATTGCCCACTCCTGGGGTAGCAAGGTACACACAGAAACATAAAGAAATCCTTGTTGGATTGGTAAAGAGGTACTGTGGCTCCTGAGAGAGTTGTCTCCCTGGGCCTTTACCTCCATCCCGTAGTACGAGTGAGTACTCCTGAGCTCCATGTCTTAGGGACAAAATGAGTGTTAGACTCCTAGTTCTATTGAAGTCACCCACTATAAGTTCTGTACAAGGTTTTTATGTATCTTGATGTCTTGGGCCAGAAACTCTAAAAGAACCTTGTGTGTGGTAAATTATTTCATGGCAGAGGTCTCTCCTTACCATTTTTAAGATATCTTGTTTCAGTGTTTGTTGCCAGCGTCTTGGTGGTTTCCAGTGAATAGAAAATATTGCCATGAGACCTGTTGTCTCAAGTGTTAGCTTCTAACTTAGTCTGGAAATTCCCAAAAACCCAACTCTGCATTTCCTTTTCTAAAAACTACACTAAGAATTTATTTTGGCACAATCATCTACCCTTGTTTCAAATTCTCCAAAATCTGTTTACTGGAAAGGAACGCTTTAAAGAAAATTAACTGCGATAATAATCATCCTTGTGTGCTATTGACTGTAATGTTTTGGAGAAATAAATACCTCTGTTCTTTCACAAATATTCAAGAAATGTTGACTTTAGTGACTTGTGGGACATAAAATTTTCCTATGAATGCTGATAAATAAAAATCTCTATGAGCATCAAGCAGGAGCAAATAAAAATCAGATTAAAAACTACGGATAACTGAATGACCTATTGTGCATGAATATTGTACAGGTTTTCTTCATAATTTAATTTTTATTTTTTGGTATTTTCATAAATATGTTTTTCATATTATTTTGTATATATATTCTGCATTATATATTTTCATACATATTTTAATGTAAAAATTTTGAAGCATACCAAATTATTCAACTTTATTCAGCATGTATATGGTTGTATATATACACTCATACCCACACACACACACACATATATAATTTCACAATAAAATATGCTAAAATTGTTTTCTGTAAACATCATGACTATTTCAAAATAAAAAAGCTATTTATTTATTTTTAAAAAGCAATTTACAATTACATTAAAGCAATCTGTTTTTACAGGTTATTCTTTGAAACCCAGAGTCCAAATCTGAGTTCCACATGAAGAAAAAAAGAAATTATCTATTACAAAATACAAAATTACAATAGGCAAATTATTTAAATTATTTTAAATAGGCAAATTATTTTAAACTCATGAAGTTTACAAAGACCTTGGTTCTGCACTAATGGTTGAGTTATACAGTTTAGTATCATAATGATAAGTTTAAAAACATCACTTTTGCTTTTACAGAACCTTTGAACTAAAATAGAAAGTAGTACTAATAGAGAATAAGCATGTGACATAAACAGACCGTAAATTCCCTTTGTATGAGATTATACAATAGGCAAAAGAATCTATACAGAAATAAATCAGACCAGTGGCATGTCTCTGTGGGTAGGGGAATAATTGACCCGGGAACATGAGGGAACCTTCTGGGATGATGGATATGCTCTGTGTCTTCCGCAGGTGTGCCATTTGTCAAAACTGTAAACCATAATACTAAAAATCAATGGCCTTCACTGTTTATTAATAATATCATAATAAAAACAAGTAAACAAAACATACTTCAAGTTGAAAACTGTTTTTACTATTTTTTTTTGGTCTAAAATGTCTAGCTTTTGAATATATAATAGTATGTGAGGTTGTGATATATAGAATTAAATTTGAAAGGAGGAGGGTAGCATGTCGTCTGCAAAGAGTGAAAGTTTGATTTCTTCCTTGCCAATGTGGATGCCTTTTTTTTCTATATGTTATCTGATTGCTGAGGCTAGGACTTCCAGTACTATGTTGAATAACAATAGTGAGAGTAGACATCCCTGTTTTGTTCCTGATCTTAGAGAAAGTCTCTCATTTTTCCCCCACTGAGGATATTATTAGCTGTGGGTCTTTTATATATGGTCTTTATGCTGTTGAGGTACAGTACTCTATGTAGAAAACCCACAAGACTCCACTAAAACACTGCTAAAAGTGATACAAGAATTCAGTAAAGTTGCAGGATGTAAAATCAGTGTATAGAAATCTATTGCATTTAAAAGCACCACTAATCAAACAGCAGAAAGAGAAGTCAAGCAACTGATTTCATTTACAATTGCACCAAAAACCGTAGGATGTCTTGAAATAAACCTACCCAAAGAGGTAAAAGGTCTGCACTCTTAAAACTATAAGACACTTATGAAAGAAATCGAAAGAAATTGAAATTAAAATAGAAAATAGTACTAATAGAGAAGAAGCATGTAACATAAACATAAACATAATACATCTGATAAAGGGTTAATATCCAAAATATATAAAGAACTTATCAAACCCAACACCCCAAAAATGAATGAATAATCCAGTGAAGAAATGGGCAGAAGACATGAACAGACATTTTTCCAAAGAAGACATCCAGATGGACAACAGACTCTTGAAAATATGCTCAACATCACTCATCATCAGGGAATTACAAATCCAGACTACAATGAGATACCACCTCACACCAGTCAGTTTGGTTAAAATCAACAACACAAGAAATGACAGATGTTGGTGGGAATGGAAACTGGTGCAGCCACTACTGAAAACAGTATGGAGTGTCCTCAAAAAGTTAAAAATAGAACTACCCTACAATCCAGCAATTGCAATACTACGTATTTAACCAAAGGATACAAAAATACAGATTTGAGGGGATACATGCACTCTGATGTTTATAGCATTATCAGCAGTAGCCAAACTATGGAAAGAGCTCAGCTGTCCATTGACAAATGAATGGATAAAGAAAATGTGGTATATATATTCAATGAACTATTACTCAGCAAGCAAAGAAATGAAATTTTACCATTTGCAATGACGTGGATGGAACTAGAGAGTATTATGCTAATCAAACTAAGCCAGAGAAAGACAAATACCTTATGATTTCACTCATATGTGGAATTTAAGACACAAAACAAATGAACATGAGGGGAAAAAACAGAGAAGCAAACCACAGACGCAACCTTTAACACTAGAGAAGACACTGCTGGTCACCAGAGGGGAGGTGGGGGAGGAGATGGGGGAACCAGGTGACAGGGATGAAGGAGAGCACTTGTGATGAGCATGGGCTGATGTAGGGAAGTGTTGAACCACTACATCTGAAACTAGTATTACACTGCATGTTAACTAACTGGAATTTAAATAAAACCTTGAAACTCCAAAACAAACAAACAAACAACCCAAAACAAAACAAAACAAAACAAAACAGGAAGGTCAGAGCTGACAGTGTGGACAGTGAGCTATTTTCGACAAGGTGGCAGAATAGACTTCTTTGAGAAAGTGACACTTGAGCAGAAAAAGGACAGAAATGAGGCCTGTTGCCACACAGGCAAAATAAGGAAGGAAAGTTCAGGCAAAGCTATGGCAAGGGGCAGACTAAAATGGAAAGTGGAACTGTGTTTAAATTACCAGCTTCCGGGTGCCTGGGTGGCTCAGTGGGTTAAGCCGCTGCCTTCAGCTCAGGTCATGATCTCAGGGTCCTGGGATCGAGTCCCACATCGGGCTCTCTGCTCAGCAGGGAACCTGCTTCCTCCTCTCTCTCTCTCTCTGCCTGCCTCTCTGCCTACTTGTGATTTCTCTCTGTCAAATAAATAAATAAAATCTTTAAAAAAAAAAAAAAAAAAATTACCAGCTTCCTGGTGGTAAGTGAGTGAGAGAGAGAGGAAGGAGAAAAGAAGAATGAAGTTTTGAAAATACGTTTTTAAATGTAACACAGTATCTTATGAACCAAAGTGTACCGATTAGTCCTTTCCGTGGGAGATAGAATTTTGCTTTCTAAGTGGGCACAGGGCTCTCTTTCTCACCAGTGCGCTGGATGTCTTGATACGCATACCTGAAGGAGATGATTTCAACAACAGAGCCACTCAGAGGAGTTTCCGCAGATCCTGGAAACCACGCAGGATGCGGGCTTCTCTTTCTGTGGAAGGAGAGAGCACTGCAGGAGTGCCTCCCTGATGTGAGGCTGCAACTCTTCACCCTTGGCTGGTTGCCTCTTGACATCTTAATAAAATTACTTACACATCTTAACCCACTTTGGCTCCCTTATCATCGCCTCTAGAAATATATGTCTACATCGAGTATAAAGATCTTTTTTTGGAATAATTAGGGGAGTCTGCAGACAGTGAAATAGCACTTTGAACATTATAAGCTTGATTATAGAGCACAGAGTGCTTAAGAGTAGATAGATCCAAGACATTATGCTACCGTAGGATGTTTTACCCTTGCCCTTTCAAAAGATAATTTATCATTTGGTTTTATAATAATAAAAATATAACCACTTAATAATGGTTTGGAAAAATTAAAAGCATTGATAAAAAATGTGAGATGAGTATTATACAATAAGATTTTATGTTTTTTTTTCAAAAATACTATTTTTAATAAAAACAATTGTGCCACAAATTACATGTTTTTTTTTCCAAATTTTCACAAATCATTTTATTTATGCATAAGAAATATTGCAGAGATTTCTGCTGAACAAACCTATTGAGGTATAATTTACATAAATAAAATGCAAGATGTTTTCAATGCCATGAGTTTTGGCAATTGCCTACACCTGTGTAAATGGTACTTCAAACAAGGAATCAAACCACTTCCATCCTTCCAGAAAGTAACATCATGCCCCTTCCCAGACAGTGTTTTCTTCCATTTTACCATCATCATCGTCATCATCTAGAAATCTCCTGTACATCCATTCCTGACATTTAGTTCCTGTGAAACACTTCGTTCCCGTTAAATATTTTTTCGACCACAGACTCAGTGCAGCAGTTAGAGAAAGAGGGTGTAGCTGCCTGCTAGAGATGGTGTGCCATCCAGGCCTCGATGAGCAGACACATGGAGCTGGGGACAGCAGGGGCCAGAGCTGACCCACCGCAGATCTAGAAATGGAATGGGTCACACGAGCCAAGCCCATTCCAGACCCAGCCGTGGGGACAACAGGACAGTTTGTTGCTTATGATAAGAAATACAATGGACAAAGGGCTGGAGTATTTGAATGTTTTAGGTGATACATCTTCTCCAGGTAGGAACGTAGAAAGGAGGAGCCAAATTTCAACTCAAAGACTGCAATTAGAATCATAGTAAGTGAACCGAGTTTAATGCTAACAATGGTTTGGGCTCATCAATTTTGCTAGACAAATGCATCATTTGTGTTAGAGGAATAGACACCTTATGTATTTTTTTTAAAAGATTTTGTTTGTTTATTTGATGAGAGAGAGCATGAACAAGGGGAGAGTCAGGAAGAGGGAGAAGCAGACTCCCTGATGAGCAAGGAGCCCAATGCAAGACTCGACCCCTGGACCCTGAGATCATGGACCGAGCTGAAAGCAGATGCTTAACCAACAGAGACACCCAGGTGTCTCATGTTTAGATTATCCTTTCTCTTGACAGGGCTGCAGAGGTTGTAACATATTCTTTCTCTGTAGTTTTTTTTCCCCAAGTATGTGGCAGTTCTGTTAATGTGCAACACCCACATTTTTGAAAATATATATTAATGTGTGGTGCTAGTAATAATATGGAAATAAACAATGAGTGTACAGTATTGCTTTTGTACTTGTTTCTATGCCAAGGACTTTCCATATGTTGTTTTAACTTATTCTTCATAACAACACAAAAAGATGGAAGTATATCCCCATTTTATTGGCCATATTTGCCAATCTTGTTCTAAGATGTACTGAATATTCATTTTTTAGGTTATAGTAAACTCTGGATTTCTTGTTCAATAAATAAAGAAGCAAATAAAATTGGCCACATAATTTCACACTGGGTATCACAACTTCAGTATGCAAATGAAACTGGTAAAGGCAGGCGGTAAATAGGATTATAGTTGTGGTTTTTATTTTATTTTTATTTTTATTTTTTTAAGATTTTATTTATTTAACAGACAGAGATCACAAGCAGGCAGAGAAGTGGGCAGAAAGTGAAGAAGAATCAGGCTCCCTGCTGAGTAGAGAGCCCGATGCAGGGCTCAATCCCAGGACTCTGGGACCATGACCCGAGCCGAAGGCAGAGGCTTTAACCTACTGAGCCACCCAGGTGCCCCTATAGTTGTGGTTTTTAAAAAATTATTATCATAAGCTGAAGTTTGTTATCATTTTGGTCAGAATATTTTATTTAAAATAGACTCTATCCTTACTCTAAAGGTAAAGGTAGAAATAGTTTTCAAAAGATTGTCTTCTGCTATTTTTAACATGACACAATTGTAACCCAGGTCTGTTAATGTAAAGATTGTGCCAATTTTACCTCAATTATTACTTAGCCATATTTCTGAATCCTTCTCTCGTTCTTAACTTGGGTATTCTAGTTCTTTCAGGTAAAAATGCTAACTTCGTTTACTCTCTGTTAGGGATCTCTTCTGTTATGATACCATTTTGGGGGTGGGTGGCTCCATCAGTTAAGCAATTGGCTGGTTCTTGTCAGTTCAGGTCATGATCTCACAGTCATGAGATCGAGCCCCGAGTCAGGCACTGCACTCATTGTGGAGTCGGCCTGAGAGTCTCTCTCTCTCCCTCTACCCTTCCCCTCACTCGTGCCCGTTCTCTTTCAGATAAAGAAGTAAATCTTAAAAAATAAAAATTAAAATAAAACCATTTGGAATGAATAGATAAAAACTTAGCAGCCTTTAATATTTTGGTGATAATGTTGGCTTCAATAGCATGTGGAAAAGTAATAAATCTATAAAAATCACTGAGTGTTTATGATGAATGAGTCAGCATTTATTAATTAATGAAGAATTCAGGCAACAGGTCTCTGTTCTCTCTACCATTTACTTTCTGTGTTCTTGAGAACAAGCCAGTGAAGCCTCTCTTGGGGTTTTTCATTTGTTTTGCTTTGATTTTATTGGCTTTATTTTACTTTCCTGTAAAGTACCTAGCCAAAGATGCGTTTTCCCTCATCATTGGCCAGAGAAACAAGAATTGTTACACCTTCAATGTGTCAGGGTGGTGGTCACATTTTTCAAGTATTTTGTTTTGTTTGAGCTGAGCTGAGCTAATTTGGTTGCTGCTATCCTCACAACAAGAACAGGAGGTCGCTGCTGGCTACACCATTATCAAATCCCAAACTAGGGCTCCCACCTTGCTGGAGTGAGCTGACCTTCCATGTTTCCAAAGGTATTGCTCACTGAGCTACATTCCACTGAGGCAGGCACACCTGCCTAGAGTTATTTCTAGAAAATTTTGTCTGAGACTCTGTCTACACTGTTTCATGAATCTGTTACTCTTCTGCCAACTCAGAAGACAACTTGGGCTCCAGCAGGCAGCCTCCTGTCTCCTTGGACTGAATATTTTCTTTGGCTGGAGAAGTAACATCGTCCCCTGAGTGGATTTGCATTTGGGTCTGTGGCCATCATATCTGGCAGAGGCAGATGCTGCTGCCATGACACCTGCTGCCATTCTCTCCCATCACACCAGGATCAAAGTTCTGGGAAGGCGGAAGTCCCCTCAGCCAGAGCACTGCGGACCCTGAGCTCTGTGCTCCCAGGAGATCCTCTCGAAACAGGGGCATCACCAGTCCCTGGAATTACTTTAAAACCGGGGTGATCATGTGGGTTTTAGGACTGTTGGTGTTTTTTTTATTCCAAGACATGTGCCATTGATTAACGACGTCTCGGACAGGTGACCAAAATGTATATTGCTTTATTTAAATCCATCTTGGTGGCAAATCTGTTTTTCTTCTTTCCCATAACATTTTTCAATTTTGGTGAGCACCTTCAAGTTTGAAAATGACTTTCTAAGTCCGTGGAGACCTAATTCACAAGTCTTTTCTCTCTGATACAGGAATAAATAAAATAAATAATAATTGTTTGTATTGTTTCTTAAAAGCCAAGATCCGACTGTCTTTAGCATTCTAGGTATCACTTTTCTGCATTTGTAGAGTAAACTTCATTCAGACTGGTAAGTAGAATACTGACCTACCAGAATTGAAAAAGGCTCTTGTATTATTTTACCCTGAAATCATTTAATTACTTTTTCTGCATCTGTATGTGTGTGTATATGTATACATATACACATGCATGCATATGTATATATATATATTACATATAACTTATGCATATATTACATATAGTAGCTGAATTATATATTTTAGATATATTTTGAGAGTTATATGTAGAGATTCAGATTTACATGTAAAAGAATATGTTACATGTATGCATGTGTGTGTCTGCGTATGTGTGTATATCCTCATAGTTGTTTTTAAATAAGCTTTCCTGATATTTGATGAGTAAGAGACTGGTCTGTAGGGCGTGATGTTGCAGGCCCTGAGAGATGGTTTGTAAAAATTATTATTGTCTTTATTATGCAGTGTTGCATTTTTCTTTGTCATTTCTTGAGGCACAACTTTGAATTCCTGCATTTCATTCTAAGGCATTTCATTGAATCCTTATGATTTGTCAGGGTGGTGGTCACATTTTATCTTATCGAAAAGATTCGATAAGAAGATATAATCCTTACACAATGCAATTAGAAATTTCCATCAGACAGTGCACCTGGCTGGTTCAGTTGGTTAAGTTCTCGACTCTTGGTTTCTGCTCAGGCCCTGATTTCAGGGTTGTGACATGGAGCCCTATGCCAGGCTCCATGCCAGGATAGTCTGCTTGGGGTTTTCTCTCTTTCCCCCATCCCACAACTCCTGGGCACTCACTCTCTCTTAAAAAAAAAAAAAAATTACCATTAGATTGTTTGTTTGTTTGTTTTAGATCCTTGAGTCTATGTTGCAGTTGCTTCTTGAGGGGGAGGGTGTCATTAGCCACTTAACCAAAGTACACTTTCCCATGAGATGTTTTAGTTTTCTTGTTGAAGATTGGATATCCTGCTTATTGCAGGCCTGACTTGCTTTTATTCTTTTCTCATTATTAGATTGCCTTCCTATGATCAACATTTTATAATACTTGTTTTCAAGTTGCAAACCTCCCCTTAGAAATCATTGCCTTCCTTTTTCCCCAAATACAAATGATGATATTAAAATCATATAAGAGGGGCACCTGGTTGGCTCAGTGCGTTAAGCATCCAACTCTTGGCTTCGGCTCAGGTCATGATCTCAGGGTCATGAGATCCAGCCACACATCAGGCTCCAGGCTTAGCATGGAATCGGCTTGAAATTCCCTCTCCCTTCGATCCCATCCCCCCACCTCAAATAAATAAGTAAAATCTTAAAAATAAATAAAATAAAATCGCATTAGAAATAGTGAAATGAACTCACTGATGACTTGATGTCGTGAGTGTCCTCCCTGGTTATTGCTGGAGATTGTTTCTGGAATGACACCTGCCCTCTGGCAGCTCCTAACAAACAGGCATGTTGTAGTTTTAGGTAAGATGTTTAAGCACTTTAATTTTCTCTTTCATAAATGTGGGCTCATCATACATTATTTACTTCAATCTTCTCACTTTAGACTATTTATGTAAGTTCATTAACTGTGCTCACATTTTCAATGAGGGAGGGAAAAAGCCTTTTCAGCAGTAGCTTGTTTGAAATCACTGTGAAGAGGGTAATGGTCTTGTTCTCTGTTATAGTTACTGGTTGGCAGGAACACAGTTGAGCCAGTCTGTGTCTTTAATGCAGGCTTGTGTGAGTTAATTTTAAAAAATACAACATCCCTTGATTATTTGGGGGATAAAAAAGAGAGTGATATTTTCATTAGTATCATAACATTTAAATCTTTAAATATGCATTGCATTTTCTTTTCTAGCAATAAGTTAGTGCAAGTTTTCTTTATATCAGAAAAAAGTGAAAATTATAAAGCAATTAGATGTTTTTATTTAAACTCTTATGAGAATATAGTTGATCACTTCACATATGATAGGTGAAAAGTAAATACATCCTTTTGGGAGGGCAATTTGGAAGATTTTAACGCTTCTACCTATATATTGTTTGATGTTAAGAATCCAATTCTAGGAATCTTGCGTATGACCACAGACTATATTATAGTATAAAAGGTATTCCTTGCAGCGTTGTTTTAGTGAAAAACTAGAAGCAACTTACATGTCTACCAATAGGGAAATAGTTCAAAATTATGCAATGATTTACATATCTGTATAATTTGCAAGTATCATCCAAAACACTCAAGAGCACTCACTTTTAGAAATCCCCATCTAAGCCAAGGAATAGGAAAAAAAAAATTAATCATACTTAGGAATTTTGAGAGGAAATTATTATGCTAATTAAATTGTTTTCTGATGTAGACTAATCCTTAGTCCATCATGTGCCAGAAAAAAAGAAAAATGCTTTATGAACAGGCATTAGGACTGTTTGGAAGGGAACCAGAGCAGAGGACCAGGGGTCACTTCCACAACAGTGGTACAGGATGACTCAGCCCAAATTCTAAAAGCTCCAGGAGACCATTTCCTAGCTAGAATGCAGTAATGCACTTACTTAAGGGAAACAACATATCAGGTCACAGAAATAGATTTCTTTTTTTAATGGACATTATGACTTCATGCGTAATATCATACATGCAGCATTGTATACAGTGATAAAATTTTACTTATGAAATTAATTTAATTTTTTTACTAGCATGAAAGAGTAAGCAACTTTTTTTTTCCTTTAAGACAAATTAAATTGTCGAGTAAACTTACTGCAACAGGGACATAATTCGCATTTAAGCCAATCATCTCCAAAGTCAGAAACTAATTCTGTCTAATGCATGCTTGTTTTGTTTTCAAGAAACAGTAATTATTAAAATATATACATATAAAGTGGTTATTTCTCATTGGTAGTCTTTGAGGACATTTACTATTGGACCAAATTGATGTTTGCTTGGTCACTGAGGGTTTTTGGTGGGGGAGAGAAAGATTTATACTTTATTCTCTGAAGGAGATTCAGAAAATATGGTCCCTGTAATTTATCTTGAGAATAATAAGTAGACCACATATGCCAACACGTACTCAGTGCCTTGCACTTGGCATTTTAAGAGCTATGACTTGTTCCTACTAAAAATACATCATTGAATGTTTGTGAAATATTTTGAAAACCTGACCTCTGCAAGTGGTTTCATTTACACAGAGGTCGTTGGTCCACCAGGGCTCCATAACAAGATTAATAGCTATTTTTAAGGGAGTACCTACTAGGAGCTTTAAATACATGATCCTTTGGCTTCCCAGGAGCAGCAGCAAAGTAATGAGGACCATTACTGAGCACTTAGGATCTGTCAGGTTCTGTGCTCAGCTCTGTCCTTGTTATAGAATTTAAATCTCCCATGCAATGTGCGTCTTACATAGTAAAAATTAAAACAAAAAAAAAAGAAATGGACTGAACAAGCTGATGAAACCAGTTAAGTTTATGTAAAAAGCATATGAAAAAATAATCAAAAAGGAAGTAAGGTGTGGGATAAGTCTTTGGAAAAAGCTATCTCAAAGAGACAAACACGGTAGTTTTAGGGAAAAAAATACAGATGATTTTTTTCTCACGCCTTCTCACAACAGTAAATGATAGAGAAATACCATGATGCTAGCCGTGAAAATAATGGAAATAAAATACCAGTTGTTTGCGTTTACTCCAAGGAAAGTACTGTGCTAAGATAATCTATGTTTATTGGAAGTTATTGCAACAGGAGTAAACACTCCTCTGACAAAAATGTACGGGTATCTCAAGTGCCTGGGTGGGGCCCTTAGTTGAGGGTCTGACTGTTGCTTTCAGCTCAGGTCAGGATGTCAGGGTCTTGAGGTCCAATCCTGCAGGAGGCTCCATGCTCAGGGGGGAATCCATTTGAGGTTCTCTTCCCCCCGCTCCACCCTTGCGCAAATTCTCTTTCTCTATAATAAATGAATAGATTAAAAAAGAAAAAAAAAAATACTGACCACTCTCTCAGAAACAGGAAGTTGGAAGTGAGACACAAGGAGCTTTGAGGATGAGGCCGCAGGGATTCAAGGCAGGAATGAGCTGGGGCAGGGCTAATTCCATGATACAATATTTAAGTCCTGGACATGGTTAGGGGGCCTGATAAGTGTTGTTTTGATGAATAAGCTATTTAGTGCTGTCTCCAAAAAACTTCCTGAGGCAAACAGTACTTTATTGAATTATCATCTTTTCTTTCCATGAGGAAGTTCGTTGGTTTGTTTGTTTGTTGTTCCTGTTTTGTCAAAACACACCACCGGCAGAATAGTTAGGTAGCATCAATGTCCTCTAATTTCTCCCACTTCTCTTGTGGTCCAGCTGAAGCTGGAGGATAAACAGCTATCATCCAGATAAAGGATCAGCCAAGATCCACACTGCTGTTTGAAGGATCGTGACTGCAAACCAGGTTTGGGGCAGGGGACATTTCTGTGCCTTGTGTTGTCGCTGCGCTTGGAGGATAAAACACTCAGCCTCGGTACTGAGCGGATGGGCTAGACTGCCTCCAGAGAACAGTGCCTGCCCAGGCTTAGACTTGGTTTTTATTGAGAAAATTATCTGGAGGTGTCATCGACTAACCCAAAGCAAGGAAGGAGTAGAACAAAGGAGAGCTGTTACTTTTAAACATGAACTACTAACTCATTCATAGGATAGGTGCAGTTACTCAGAAAGTACACATAGAGAAAAGATGGGCTATAATCACCACTGCCCCCTAGAGCCTCCTAAGGGTGGTAAAAGCTTTGTCTCAAATACCTTTGAGAATGAGAGGTTCAGGCAAAGTTGATGCTGATGTTTCAGCAAATGCCTTACACTTATGCCCAGAGGTTCAAATAATATTTTCTAAAACTAACTCCATGATATATAGATCACATTTTTCTGTCCTTTTGACATTTTTCTGTTCGTTTGTTGGGTCACTTATGACACTGGGGCTACGTAGGAGAATTTAAGACCATGGGGATACGCAAGTGAATGCTGAATTACTGCCAAATAAAAATTAGGATCAGGTGATTGTACACTTCTAACCTAGGAGCCAAAATTGTCTGCCTTAAAATGAGAAATGTGGAGCTATTAGACAAATAATCTAATTTTATTTTATTTTATTTATTTTGCTTTTTGAGTTCTTTCTATCCTAGTAACAAGAAGACACTAGAAATACCTATAAAAATATGAGCAGAACATTTTTCGAAAATGCTTCATGTTCTATCCTGAGTGGCTGATATTATTTCTTGGACTGCTCTGTTTGGAAGCATTACCTGCCCAAGATTACAAAATTCTCAAATGACGAGTTCTGTTATTGTCCAACGCTCCAGACAAACTCTGAGCCATAGCATAGTTTAAAGAGAGAAGAAAACTATCCAGAATTATTCATGAACTTTTTAATGAGCTCCTACGTTTATGACACCCACCTTCTTAAGAAATTCATTAAGCTATTGATTTCTTTTAATTTCTGCTAAGGTCGAAAGCCGTGTTGTTCCCATAGCATTCCAGAATCATGAGCTAGTCCAAAGAGAGTAGAGATACTGTATCTTCTCTCAGTACTCACTAGTTCAGGTTAGTGGGATTCATCCTGCCACCTGGATGATTTCATCCCTGATTATTCAAGGTATAGTTGGGTGTGGACAGACAGAGACAATCACAGAAATCTTGTCTTAAAGGGGAATAGAGTAGCAGGATTTTCAATGTCACAGTGATGACTAGAAAGGGTAGAATTCATGGAAGTTCACAGAAAGGAAGTCTGCTTGCTGAGAAATGTACACTGTCAGAAAAAGGAAACAAACAAACAAAATCAAGCATCATACAGCAATAGGCTTTTGCCACCAAGTCTAGGCAAAGGTTGTAGTAAATAATTGATTTTCAAAGATTCTGATTAAGTCTGAACATCAACGGATTGTTAAAATAAATAGATAAAATAAAAAATTGGTTAAAAAAAAGTCAAGATTATTAGGAAGGCCATCCATTTAACTTTAAATCAGATGTATGAATGCATACACACACACACACACACACACTTACTCATACTGATTATGTTAGAAATCCAAGGACAGGATTCAGTTATCACAATTAAGTTAAATCTTAGAGGTGTGGTAATTTCAAAAATGTTGGGAACCTACCACATGGAGTAACTTATGAGATCCGAAAAACTTCTTTTTAAAAAAGTTTTTTTTTTTAAATCTGTACTTGTTTATTGTTGCATTGTGCACAAGAGACAGTAATAACTTAAGAGTCCATCAATAGTCCTAGAAAAGTTTCACCTGGTTTGTAGTCTCTCAAGAGTGGTATGTGTATTCCCCTGGACCAGCTATTTCCTAAACAGTACAGTTTTTTCCTAACAAAATTATATGTCTTTGGAAACTTTATATGCTTTTGAGCTGTGAGTAGTAGAGTCAGTCTCAAATCTCATGCTATCATTTAAAACATGGCCCAAGTTTGCTTGCATAATGGATAAGGGTAGAACCAGAGAGAAATTCATGTTTTTTTAGATTTTGGTTGAGGACTTGTCAAGAGTAGGGCGATGCTCTGGGCTAAAATTGTGTAGGTATATTATAGATTTTCCAGGGAAAAGACTAACAAGTGTTTACTTTCTTTTTTTTTTTTTTTAAGATTTTTTTTTTTTTTTTTATTTGTCAGAGAGAGCGAGTGAGAGCGAGCACAGGCAGACAGAGTGGAAGGCAGAGTCAGACGGAGAAGCAGGCTCCCTGCGGAGCAAGGAGTCCGATATGGGACTCGATCCCAGGACGCTGGGATCATGACCTGAGCCGAAGGCAGCTGCTTAACCAACTGAGCCACCCAGGCGTCCCAAGTGTTTACTTTCTTGATCCAAAAGGGACAGTAGGAAAACAGAATGTGGATTTAGAATGAAAAAAAAAAAAAAAAAAAACCGCATAAGCTCAATTGGTGGCATGGCAATCAAAATAATCTTTTGATCGTGGGGAAATAAGAACGAATGTTTTGTTCATGGTCCGAAGTCCTAAATGAATGGGTACCCCAGTCCATTAGATTTATGGAATCAGGGAAGATTGTTGCAAGAACTGGTGCGAGGTATATTGAATTCTTTCTGGATTAGGTTTTCCTGCAGTTCACTTTTTTTGACAAATACTTGACATAAATAGCATATTAATCTTAAGTACACAACATAGTGATTTGACACTTACATACATTACAAAATGATCACCATGATAAGTCTTGTTACTGTCACCGAGTTAGTATGATATTACTGACTATATTCCCTATGCTGTACTTTCCATCCACATGACTTCCGAGTTTTAGAACTAGAATTTTGTACCTTCTAATCTCTGTCACTCATTTCACCTGTTCCTCTATTGATGTCCCATCTGGCAATTACGTGTTTGTTCTCTTTATTTAAGAGTCTGTTTTGTTTTTCTGTTGTTGTTTGTTTGGTCCTTTATTTTGTATTTTACATTCTACATATAAGTGACATCATATGCTATTTGTCTTTCATTCTCTGACTTATTTCACTGGATATCATATCTTCTGGATGCATCCATAATTGCTGGCTTTTGTCCTCCTTTTGCTTTTGGTAATAGGGGTCAGTGTAGATAGAGATTTTGATGGGTCATTCAGAATGTAATGGGTCCTTCTCCAATTATTCTGCCAATATCACTAGGATTTTTTTTTTCCCACTAATACTAGAAACCTTCTAGAGAAACTCAATTTGGTCTCAATTTAGACAGAAGGCTACTAGTAAGCCATTGTCCAAATTAGGTCTGATCTGATTGTGAACAGATGATCTCAAGGGAACTAAAGAGAAAGTCCTCCAAAAGCATTAAAATGGGTAATTCCATTTTTATAGTGCATCTGTGCCCACTGAATGAATAGGTGTTGGTCACAAGGGAGAAAATAATTTTAAAGGTCTGAAGGTAAAAGGGCAAGTGTCTGTGGGTTTTTGTACTTGTCCATCCTGAAGCCCCTCATTGACTCTCAGGGAGATGGTGTACATGTACAACAGGGTTTGTGGGTTAAATCTCTGCGTCTGAGTCAATCAAAAACTTCAAAACTGGTTTTTAATATTTGGAGAATTTTTTCATTTTGACTTTAAGGATAACATGGGGGAATCAGGTACATGATTACCCCTCATGTCAGCACCAGCTTCCCTGATTACACCCTCCCCCCGTTATTTTCACAGCTACTATAGGATAACTGTCTTTTTTCCCATATTCTTGCTGCTTACACTACCTACAATGTTTTTAGTAAGGGGACTTCTTCCCCTGGTGCTTGATGAATTAGGTGAAAATATCTAGTTGTTTTATCTCTAAGACTATTTATTCTGAGTCAAATTCTGCTTTTGTTTCAAAGCTGCTTCCAAGTGTTCAGTGCGGGGTTGGTGTGCTCCCTGCAGTGGAGCTGTTCCCATTCCAGGTCCTTCTGTGCTTTCCACACCCTCACCATGACTTCCGACTCCTCACAGAAAGGGGGTAGGGAGCTCAGGTTCCACCTCTTTCAAGATCTGTTTCTAAAGATTTTTAGAGTCTTTTCTTCAAATTTACAGTGGAGTTACCTTTTCTGTTTTAGGACTAGATTAAAGTCCAATTTATTTTCACAGGAAACTCTTTGGAGTAGACTTTAAAATATTTTCTTTATTACAAACAGAACTCCTACATACTTCTGGTTTTCTGTCAAATTTAGGGTCTCTCAGTCACCCTGGGATTCTCCTGACTATAATTTTTCATCTGATATTTTTTAACATCTACTTTTTTTTTTTACTACCTTATGAAACACTTTTATAAATCTGGGGGCCTTAAGAGTCCATGTTGTTGGAATGGTTTTAAATTCCTCCATAATTTCTCTGTATTTTGTTTAGACTTTGCAAAGTCTCACACCATGATTCTTAGTTCAGACTTAGAGGAAGTCTAAAAATAACCTGTCAAGGCTTGCCATTTCCAAAGGGTATTTGGTTTTTTGTTTTGTTTCTTTTACTTTATTAATTATTTTTATTAACATATAATGTGTCATTTGCCCCGGGGTACATGTCTGTGAATTGTCAGACTTACACATTTCATAGCACTCACCATATCATATACCCTCCCCAATGTCCATAACTCAACCACCTTCTCCCTAACCCCTCCACCCACCCCCCAGCAACCCTTAGTTTGTTTTGTGAGATTAAGAGTCTTTTATGGTTTGTCTTCCTCCTGATCCCATCTTGTTTCCTTTTTTCTTTCCCCACCCCACACAACCCCCGCCCTGCCTCTCAAATTCCTCATATCAAAGAGATCATATGATAATTGTCTTTCTCTGATTGACTTATTTTGCTCAGCATAATACCCTCTAGTTCTATCCATGTTGTTGCAACTGATAAGATTTTTCTTTTGATGGCTGCATAGTATTCCATTGTATATATATATATACACACCACATCAGCTTTATCCATTTATCTGTTGATGGACATCTAGGTTCTTTCCATATAAGAGGGGGTAAAGGAGGAAGATGATAGGAAACAAACAAGAGCAGATGAAAAGCAAGGAAAAGACACTGAGTTCAAGTTGTGATGGAACTTCAGCTCCTTTCCATCCTATGACACCTCCCAAGTTCAAATTTTTGTTTGTATCAATTTTTGCAGAGTGGCCCCCTGCTTTTAAGCTGTCCTTGATAAAATTATGCCTTTTGAAATGTAATCACATGAATTAGAGTCATGATGCAAATATCTGTAAGAAGCAAGAATCCAAAACGACCAAAGGCAAAACTTTAGACTTAGAATGAAACAAAACCAGGAGAATCTGGCAACAGATCATTCAAAGTCTTGATTTTGCATGCTGTCTCTTGGGCCCCTAAGTTCATTGGTGGCTCTTTTTTTAAATCCCCAATCCAATAGCCTGAGATTCTTGGTGAACAGAATTTTTTCATAGTAGATTTCATACAGATCCAGATTCTTACGGACTAAACAAGAATTAGGGACATTCACATAAGCCTTTGAAAAGTGATCACAGGCAAAGTTTGTCCAAAGGATACCAGTCTGAGAAAGAATATTTTGAACTTGTCTCTTATGGCGCTGTCTCTAGAAGTCAGTTGATCAGTGTAAATGTTTGGCCTTCTTCCTAGAAATGTCTTTTTTTTTTTTAATTTTATTTATTTATTTGACAAAGAGAGATCACAAGTAGGCAGAGAGGCAGGCAGAGTGGGGGGGGGGGGCGGGGAACAGGATCCCCGCTGAGCAGTTGCCAGATGCAGGACTCTATCCCAGGACCCTGAGATCACGGCCTGAGCAGAAGGCAGCGGCTCAACCCACTGAGCCACCCAGGCGCCCTGAAACTTCCTCTTAATAGATTCATAATAACTGATGAGGACAGAAGGAGGCAACAAGTGATGTCAGTAATAAGGCAGATTTCCATCAAGCATTAAAAATTTCAAACCTGATCAGATGACACAAGATGCCCTATAGGAGATCCTATTTCCCAGCAGACAAAATAATATTAGCATTTGGGAACTTGATAAAACAAAGATCAAATTCCATATCAATATGTACACTGTACAATCTGAGTAGAAGAGATTTCCTCAAGAATTCTCCAGTAGAGCATTTCCAAATCAAGAGTCTTGGGCCATAGGAGGGAGGCTGTGTCAAATGGACCACAGTCCTGATTTCAGGGTACTGATCTCATTATATCACCAGATAATCTGTTAGTAATGCATACCTAAATTTACTAGAATGTAGAGTGATCAGAGAGGACATACCTTGAAAGAATTTTACCAGTGTCTTAGAAGGGTAAGTCAGAGTGGGGTGTTTATAAAGTCTTGTGTCTGGGCTGAAATGATGCTATACAGATCTTTCAAGGTAAGGAACTAATTAAGATTGGGAAAACTTAATATGATATTTTAGGATTAGTGGGCATTGTGAGGTCAGTATTTTGAACCAATCAACTATTGTTTGATAAGTGAATTGTTTGATCAGAGCAACAGACTATTATCTCTAATAAATTGATCTGTACGAATTCCATGGAAAGATAAAGTGAAGTTAAGTTATTGATTTATAGTAAAGAGTTCGATGAAGGTTTCCTGATAACAGGTAAGTCCTTGTCATCCACTCTTGCCTGAGTAATGTGGACATTCCCGATCAGCTGGTATCCTATTTAATAACTATGGATAGGTTAATGCTTACATGATTCTTACTGTGTGTCAGATATTATCCATCTGCTTTATGATGATGTCATTTACTCCTTGCAGCAGCTCTATGAGGTAAATAGTCTTGTTATCCCCTTTTAACAACAGGTGAGCTGAAACTCGGAAAGTATAAGTAAGTTTTCCAAAACGTAGTAAGACTGGACCATCAGGGAGGATTCAAACCCAGGCAAACCAGTAGTAAAAGTCGAGTTCTTAACTACTGTATTTTAATGTCTCTGCTGTATTAACCATGACACTTAAATTTTAGGAACAAAAGAGAGCTGACAATGCCATTCAAAGGTTTCATGTAAGAGACAGCATTAGGCACAGACCTCACACAGAGGCTTGACTTCTCACTCTGTACTTTGCCATTGAGATAACAATGTCTGGAAAAATTAGCATCAGTGTAGAAGGTGATCTACAGATAAATTGCCAATGCAATCCAAATTCCTAAATTGTTTTCTCTATAACTTCATAACCTGACTCTTAAATGGATTACATGGGTGGGGGTATTGAGATTCACTAAGAAATTCTAAGGACTAAGAATAAAATGGGTGTGTTTTTTTTCCTACCAGTCATGGATGCTCAGTTTAAAGGTGTAATAAACAAAGCAGTGGGGTATTAGTGCAGGGCGAGATCAAAGAAACCAAATGAGAGGTGTAAAAACTAATCTACACATGTACCATAATAAATTGTATAAACAACACAGCATTTGCAGATTAATTAGGATGTGATTAAACCTTTCACAAATTGTTCTAAAATAGTTGATTTTTCACAAAGAAATTGAAAATTGTTCTTTTATTAATAAGCATTTATTAAATAATTACAACAATCAGTTCCAAAAATATTAATAACTTATATGCGAAAGACACAAATATAAAACTAAAGAAATTTAAGAAAAATAAGCTCATGCCCTTAGGACCAAGAAGGTTTTCTTAAGTCAGCCACATAAAGAAAAAAATGTATAAGGATGATACATTAAAAATAAGAAGCTTCCTAGGGGCGCCTGGGTGGCTCAGTGGGTTAAAAATAGAAGCTTCTTTGTTGAAAGACCCAAACGATGATGGTAGTATATTCCATGAAATATATTTTCAATACCTGTAAACAATAATTGATTTGTTACCAGAATACATTAATTAAAAAAGAAAGATAAGCAATACAATAAAAAATTGAATAAGCATTCCATAGAAGAGACACTTGTGTTCATTCAACATTAGAAGTTGCCAAGTAGTCAGAAAAAAATGTGAATGTAAGAACATAAAATATTATGTCACAACAGTCAAAATGACAAATATCGTATATCAGCTGTTATGGAAGCTGAGGAGACAGAGGAACTCTGAAATTGCTGCTAACCATGAAAATGATACAGCAATTTAGGAAAACAATTTGAAATTATTTTGTAAATTTAAGTACATACCATAATTATGACCCAGCACTTCTGTTCCCAAGAATATGCCCCTAAAATATCGTTCTAATTACTCACTAAGAGAAATATACCATAATGTACATTGTTCCTAACATTTTGTTTATAGACACACACACACACACACACACACACACAGCCTCATAATAATAGTCATATTCCCAGTAGGAGAAAGGGTCTATGGAGTGTAGTCTAATTATACAATGGGTACTCCATAGCATCAAGTCCTTGAAGGTACTTGCTTCAGTATGGATTAATCTCAGAAGATAATATTGCAGAGAAAGAGGCAAGTTGCAGAACACACACAAGGTAATTCTATTATACAAATCGCACAAATCTTGTAAAATTCTACCACAGGGCACACAGAAGATTTATGATGTGCTAGTAATCTTTTATGTCTTATTGTGGGGGGTCTGGACATAAATATTCATTTTATTGTAATGTTATTGATTTTTAAACTCTACAAATATATTACGTGCCCTTTTTTGTGTGTGTATCTGATATACTTGACATTTTTTAAAAGGAAAAACCAAGTATCAGTAAACAAAGAATAGTGACAGGAGATGGATGGCGGGATGGCTGGCCGCGTAAATAAAACATTTTCTTGAGAAACCTAAAGTGGTGCTAAATGCCATGTTAAACTGCACGCTCGACTATTTTGTTTTCCAAATATATGATTGCCTTGCTTTATTCATAGTGGGACATAGCTCACTGTATACAGTAAATGAAAGAAAAATAGAGTGGAGGTGGAGAAAGGAGAGTTGAAATGTTTTGAACACAGTGAGTGCTGACAAAATATTCCCTGGCTGCTGGCTCTTCCCTGGCCTTTGATCTGAATGTGAGCCCCCTGCAGTGAGCTTTCCGGAGACATCATGACAACAGCATCATAGGACCTCTAGCTCAGTCCCCCAAGTAAACTAGAAGTCACTGACCCTTTGAGATTTGTATCTGTTGTGCCGCTCTCAGAACCCTGTGCCAGATTTCCATCAGAATTGATGGGGATCATGCTGAGTTGAAGGAGGTGTTAAGGAGTAGCTGTCACTCCACATGTAGCAGGTGAAATGACAGCTTCTGGAGGTCTTCAGTGTGGCAGGATGACAAGAAAGCAATTTTCATGGACTTAACAGACTTTAAATCTACACCTGTTCTAATAAAACTGATCTTACTTCATTACAACAATCTATATTCTATATTCTAAATTGTTTATAAGGTTTTTTATTCTATTTAGAATCTTTGTGATATTATCTATATATATATATTTTTTTTTTCTAGGTAAGTGCAGTTCTTTATTTTATATTCCAAGTTGTCTTTATTGTGGGTTTTCTTTTAAGTGTGATACATGAGCAATTTAGGAAGTTTTAAGTGACTAAAAACAATAATGATAATAATAATCATTTACTAGATTTTTGTTGAAAGTTTTTACATAGTGGCACCTGGGTAGCTCAGTCAGTTAAGCATCTGTCCTCAGCTCAGGTCATGATCTCAGGGTCCTGGAATTGAGTCCCGCATTGAGGGACAATGGCAATTCTCCTGCAGAATTCTGCTTCTCATTCTCCCTCTCCCTTGTGCTCTCTTTCTCTCAATAAATAAGTAAGTAAGTAAGTAAATAAATAAATAAAATCTTTAATAAAAATGAGTTTTAAATCCACCTAAAATAAGATCATAATTTCTTCAATGGCACAAACATACTTCCTTGTGGCTGATTTCAAATCATCAGATTTTATAGCACAAAAAATAGAATGCAAGGAACCTGTTGAGTCTGGAGTGGATTGGGTGACTTGGAAGGGTCAGAAAACTAAGCTTGGATTAGAGGCAGGATGAAGAAAGACAGAGAAACACTCATCTGTGAGGATCCAGACCATGAGTAGTGCAGTCCCCAAAGGTGTAGCACCTGCACGTGAACCTGCCTCACCTGTGCCCACACCGTCAACACCTGCACTCACGCCTGCACCACCTGCACCACCTGTGCCCACACCTGCAGCAGCTGTACCCACACCTACAGCACCTGTGTCCTTGGGTGTAGCACCTGCAACATCTGCAGCGCCTGTACCTCCCACTCCTTTATCTTGCACACCTGCCTTGGAAGAAACACACGCTTCTCACCTTCTGTGTTTCTGGGTTCGTGGTCTCAGGACCCTCTTTCTTCCGTGTGTCATGACATTTTGCTCTCTTTGGCAGGTTACCAGGTGAATCCTACTGTGAATGAATCTAGGACATGCCTGTTCAAGGGCCATAGTTTCTGGAGAACAAAATCCCATGCTAGATAAACAGTGGGAGTGGGTGGGCTGATCGGCAGGACCATCTGCAGGACCTGCCTCTATACCATAGAGTATACCTGAAACACAACGAGTGAACACAATTACTGTTGTTTGCACTTGTAGCAGCAGTGTATTCTTGTCTGATTATTTCTATATAAGTATGGTCCCAGAGTAAAATTTCCCCATGAAAGTGCAGTTTTCTTAAAAACCTTGCCATTCTTTTCTGCCTTCTTAAAAAACAGTTTGTATCTCCCCCCAAATCACCTAGTACTTGGCATTTCCTAACTTTTTAACCAACTCTAGGATTCTTTTAATATTTTTTTAAATAATTGGACAGAACAAAAATACCATTTCGTTTTAATTAGGATTTGTTTTTATTATAAATCCCAAAGATGTAAATCTCTCTATAATAGATAGTATGCTTTTCCATTCTTTAAAGAGTTTGAATAAATTAGAACTTAGGAGGATGAGTTAATGTTATTAGCATAAGTTTTAATTAGTACAATGTGCCAGGAACCAGTGCAGAACAAACAGAAGGACGGAATTTGCTCCAGACAATTATGCTTTGAGAATTCTTGTACATACTTTTAATGATTTTTACTCTCTCTGCCCTTGCTCTCACATTGAAATTGTGCCTTTCTTTAGGCATGTCTATTTTTTCTTACACATTCTCTACCTGTATTAGTTTTTATAATGCATTATGCATTAAGAAAGAAGAAAATAAATTTTATTATAGGAGTATGGAAAAGTAGCTTTGATTCTGAGTGAAGGACCCGATCTTTCTCTACGTATCAAGTTCTTGACCATTAGTGTATAGACATTTGGGATCTTGGGAGCTATGTTCATCTCATTCTCTGGTTTTTGATTGTGCCTGTGATCACTGAAATAAAATAAATAAATAAATAAAATTTAAAAAACCCCTTGATGTTAGGGATATTACCAAAGTTAATGCGGAAAAAAAAAAATCTAACAACAGTCCAACAAGTCCATTGCCAATATTCAAGTAAACTAATTTGCGGAGAGATAAAACAATATTATTTTGATGTAACAGAAGTTCTGGAAAGATTAATTTCTGCTATTTGTAGTATTGCCCTCTCAACAGAAAATTGCCAAGTGTGTACCATCAGACATGCTAAGCTAGGAATGGGGGCAAAATGTGAAATAAGAAACCGTGTTACTGAGAAAGCAAGAAGAGGGGCAGTTATAACCAGAAAGTGTCCTTCAGACTCACTGTCAGCAAAATATGTGATATGAGCAAACACAGAGAAATAAATACGGAGTCCTGCCCTTCAGAAGGTCTCTTAAATAGCAGCAGCCCTTCAAAACCACAAGTGTCTGTACAGACGATTGTCAAAAAATGAACCTGGGAATGGTAGGCTCTGCAGGACGTAAAGCTCCATGCATCGTGTGTTGTACATGTGGATACCAACCTGTCAAAAATATCATCTCTAAATGCCAAGGGTGGTATCATCATCTTCAATACTTGGCTATTTTCAGTCTTTGAGGACTATAAGGAAAACTTCCAAGCTCCCCCCACAAAATAGTTTATCAATAACATGATTTTTATTCTTATGGCTTTGTCTGAAATTATAGTACCCCCTTCCTTTTCTTGAAGGGATTAATTGGAATAAGCACAGGCACGTTTGAACCGTGGCCACACTGCCTTTTGCCAAACTTGTCAACCAAAGTTTCTCTCTGTCCAAGAAATGTAGGATCATATTATGACCCTGACTTGTTTTTTATATCAATCTGCAAGGTTGACGATGCAGAAAAGGCTTATTTGTGAAATGAAAGACTATCATTTTAAGAATAGTTGACACATGACGACTTTACCCCTCTGACACTTGGTATTCATTGTGACACAATGAAGAGACCAGAGATTCATTGGGAGCTTGTGGTTCTATATTCAGCTGTCCCCTGGAATGACTTCTAGCTGTTTGGCCCTCAGCACATCGTGTCACTAGGAATTGTGCCTGAGGAAGACAGTGAAAGCAAGCCACAGAAGCACATGGAGATGTAGGACACCGACATTTTGTGGGTTTTGTTATTTTTTAGGCACTTCTCCCATAACTCTCAGCTCTAGCCTCTCACCATGCCACTCTTAGGCCTTCTTCTTTCTCTCTCTTTTTTTTTTTTTTTGTAATTTTTTTTTTTAAGATTGTATTTATTTATTTGTCAGAGATAGAGGGAGAGAGAGCGAGTGAGCACAGGCAGACAGAGAGGCAGGCAGAGGCAGAGGGAGAAGCAGGCTCCCTGCCGAGCAAGGAGCCCGATATGGGACTCGATCCCAGGGCGCTGGGATCATGACCTGAGCTGAAGGCAGCTGCTTAACCAACTGAGCCACCCAGGTGTCCCTCTTCTTTCTCTTCTTGAGAGAAGAGAAATGTCCCTAGCATTTAGAAATGGGAAAATAAAGCAAAGGGAAAACATTTCCGAATTTCCTCTTATCTATGTGTATTTAAATATGTGAATTTTCCAGCCAGACAGTGCAACCAAATATGTTTCCCTGCTTCCTTTAACAGCCCCCACACTTCATACATAGAATAGTTATATCATAGACAATGAAACAGAAAGTTCCATAATTGGGAGCCTGGGTGGCTCAGTCAGTTAAACCATAGACTCTTGTTTTTGGCTCAGGCCCATGATCTCAGGGTCATAGCATTGAGCCCTGCATCCCCTAAGGCTCTGCATCCCCTTAGGCTCTGCACTCAGTGGGGAGTCTCCTTGAGATTCTGTCTCTTCCTCTGCCTCTTCCCCTGCTTGTGTGCTCGCTCCCTCTCTTTCTTTCTCTCTCATACATAAATAAATCTTTAAAAACAGTTCTATATTGTCACACTCTTCTGATGGTCCAGAAATATAAGTTCATATTCTTTCACTTAGTAGGAAATGTACTCCAGCACAATGGATCTTGTAGATCTAGTGGATCAGCTTTTTGTTGAAGTATTGCTACACCTGGAACATATGCATGAGGCTCCCAGACCTCACTGGTGCCTACTGGTTCCCAAGGATACTGGCAGGCTTCCAACAGCCTCAACAAACTGGGATTCTTAGATTACCCTGGTGTTTTCCACCTTCTGTGCCACTAAGCTCTCCATAAGCCCCTGCAAATCCAGGCACAAGGTTGGCACCCACAAGCATCAGGATGACTTCTACAGACCCAGACTTTCCACCCATCCCAGTGCCAGGCCAACCTCCATGGACCTAGAATCCAGACCAGCTTGTAGGGACCAGACTGCCCATGTACCTTAAGAACACACAGGTCCTCACTGAATTAACCACCAGGCTGACTCCAGACCAGGCTCTAGGCATACCCAGGCACCAGGCTGGTCCCCATTGCCCTCAAGCCAGCTTCCATGAAACCCAGATTCCTGGCCCATCCCAATACTGGGCTAGACCTTGGGCACTCGGAATCTATATCCTCACCAGTAGTAACTTGCACCTGGTTGACCCCTGTAAACCCATGCTTGAGCTCATCATCATGGACCCAGGCACCAGGCTGGTCTCCATGTGCCAAAGCACCAGGCCTGACCCCCTGCTGACCCAGGCACCATATCTGTCCACCCAAGGAATCCAATAGTAAGCCTGCCCACAGACACCACCAGAGTCTCTGGATGAGCTGACTGGTGAAGGGCTTTGCCTGCCAAAGCCAATCTGTAAAGACTAGAAGCCGTACCTACCTCCTCAAATGCCCAGACACCAAGGCAAGAATGTAAGAATCATGTAAGAATCACGAATATTCAGGATATTCTAATTCTGTGATGTGGTGTGTGTTAATCACCTAACTCTAGGGTGGAAGTTAAAGGACAAAAGCATTAAAAATAACTGTAGCTACAATAATGAGTTGTAGATACACAGTATAAAGAGAGGTAAATTGTAACACCAAAAATGAAAATTATGAGGGGTGACAGTAAGAGTGTAGTGTTACTGCATGCAATTAAAGACACATTATCACCTTAAAATGCACTGCTATATCTATGAGATGTTTTATGTAAGCCCCGTGGTAACTAAAAATAAAAATTCTCACTAGATCTACAAAGAGAGAGAGAGAGAAGAGAGAATCAAAGATATCAAATGAAAATTACCAGTTCACAGAAATGAAAGCAGAAGAGGAAGAAAGGAACAAGGGTTCTGCAAAATAGCCAGAAAACAATGAAATGGGAATAGTAATTCCACACCTATCAATAATTGCTATAAGGAAAGTGGAATGAATTCTCCAATCAAAAGGGATATTGATCAAGTGTTTTAAAAAACAAGGCCCATCAGTGCTGCCTGTGAGAGATCACTTTAGTGTCAAACACATATACAGACTCAAAGGAAGGGGTGGAAAAGGATATTCCATGAAAATGGAGACCAAAAGAGAACATGAGTAGCTATACTGACATCAAACAAAATAGATTTTAAGTAAAAAAAAAAAAAAAAAACTGTAATAAGATGCAAAGAGATCATTACATATTGAAGAAAGGGATAAATTAAATGAGAAATTATAACAATTATATATGCACCCAATATTGGAGCACCTGCATATATTAAGCAAATATAAAAAGTTCTTAAGGAAATGACAGACAACAAAACAATAACAGGACTTTAATACTCCACTTTCAACAACGGAAGGATGGTCCAGATAGAGTATCAAGAAGGAAACATTGAACTAGAACCACACCTTAAACCCAATGGAGCTAACAGACACATACAGAACATCCCATCCAACAGCACACATATTCTTCTCACATGGAACATTCTCCAAGATCGGTCATTTGTTAGGTCACAAAGCAAATGTAAGATTTAAATCATACTGAGTATTTGTTTTCTGACCATAGTGGTATAAAACTAGAAATCAGTAATAGAAAGAAAACTGGAAAATTCATAAATGTGTGAATATTAAGCATATACCTGAACACCAATGAGTCGAAAAAGAAATCAAGAGATAATTTCTTAATCTAAAAATAAATGAAAATGCAATCTTCCAGCCCTAAAATGAGAAATTTCTGAAGCTCTAATGTCCAACACGGTGACTATAATTAACAATTCTGTGTTCTATGCTGAAAGTTTAGCGGGGAGTACAGCTTAAATGCTTTACACACACGCAGGGGCAAATGATGTGAGGGTATGAAAGTACTAACTAACCTTACTCTGGCAGTCACTTCACAGCCTAGATGTGGATCAGATCATTACATCATCCACCTTAAAGTCATGCATGTTCTATGTCAATAATATCTCAAAGCTGGGGGAAAAATTGAAGAAAACAGATGTGATGCTTCTCTCTCTGTTTCTCCCCCATCACCATCCCCCACCCCTCTCTCAGGCTCCTGTGTATACTTTCTCTGTCTCTGTCTCTCTCTCTCTCATGCATGCACACAAAAATAAATACATAAACTCTTAAAAAAAGAAATTCACATTTGGGTACAAAGACTAACATATTGGACAATACATTTACATAAAATTATAAGATAATCAAGTATAGTAATATTCCCTGTGAGCAAAAATAACCTTAAAATGTTTGCTTGATCTTTTCATCAGACTTCCACTGACAATTTCTACCCTGCCTTTTTTGTACAAGCCCCTGATTTGTCTTTATTTCGATTGCTTTCATCCGTTAACTTCTTAAGAATGCGTTTCTCTCTCTCACCAAATGCCAGCCATGCACAAGCCTACTGCTGTTGATAGACTGATTACAGTGAAGTGAAGTAACTTCAGAAGAAAACAGTAGCTGAGGGAGCCACGGTCTCTACCATAAAGTGTCCTAACGAAAGCCTTGATGGAGAATGTTACTCGATAATGACTTCAGGGGGTATTGCCAGACCATGCTGTTGGAACATCTTAACCAAATCATATAATCCAGTTAATAATAACACTGGATGAGGGAATCTTTCTGTCTTCAGATTTCACTCCTATGTGTATTTATCTGGAAATGAATATTCTGAAAATCAACGTGAGAATAGACTGCTGCTTGTGACAAGCAAACTGAAAGTAAAATAACTGTGCAACATGAAATTTAAAGAGAGACAAGAACCACTTTGAATGAGAGGCCAGATTGCTTGGAACTAAGCAACTTATTCAGAGTGTGTGTGTGTGTGTGTGTGTGTGTGTGCAAATACTGGCTTCTAAACAAGAGAGTTCAGATGACTTTGAATATCCAAACTGATACCAGAGGAATGCTGAGAAGAGTAGATGTTTCATGAGATCTATAAGTCTTTCTTGACCTTTCTGCTTGATCACTTGGACACCAGTACATTTCAGGACTACAGAGGAACCAGTGGATGACTGTGAGCACCCCTCTACCTTCTAAACCTGGACTTCAAGCATCATATATGCCTCTATTAAATTTAATCTAAGATAGTGTATCTAACATTGATATCTGCAATAAGAATTCTAGCATATTTATGTCTACTCAATCATCAGTACCATCTCATATGACTACTTTTATCCTTAATGGGAATGTACCTCTTGATCACATACGTCAATAAGATCACCCCCCAAATGAATATTTAGGAGAAGCCAAGAGATTCTCTACTGTCTTTTGATCAAGAGGGAAAAATAGGAATGACTTTCCAAATATATTGTTTCTAAAATAATGATACTGTAAAAATTAGAAGTGTATGTATTCTGCCTGTACAATTTGCTAGCCACTATTCTAAGAAATTACCATAGATAATCTCATTTATCCTTATTGCAATAAATCTATGAGGTACTTACACTTGCTATTATTCCTATTTATGTTAACTGAGGTATGAGAAGTTAATAATGTGTTCAATATTATGTTACTATTAAAGACCACAGTTAGGATTTGAAATTAGGTTTTCTGACTCTAAAGCACATGTTCTTACTTCTGTACTATATTAGGGATCAATTGCTTTAACATCTGAAAACACTCTCCCAAAAGATTTGAAATGACCAAGAATTTAATGAGTTATTTCTTTTATCCATTTTCCATGAAGGAGGATATTCCATAGTACCACAAATACATTGAATGATTCCATAATATCAAATACCCTGCTGGGTGATAGAATAATTTATTGATAATCATAGGCAGCTGGTAAGGAAATAGGAGTGTGAAAATTCTAAGGTGACACAAAAGTAGTGGTGATTTTTGCTGTCATAAAATATTTGGTATCTGAGGTCTTTGAGTTTTATTTCTTCAAGTACAATTTGACCAAGTTAAAAAAGACCTTGGGACACATCTTGCTATTATTAGGATATTGGTGGTCTTGCTCCCTGATTGTTCTTCAGTGCAGACAACTGGATTGTTGGCATATAAAATCTTAACAGAAATTTTAGTCAGCTGGAGACAAGCGAACGTCTTCTCCTCCCTTGTTTTTCAATTTCTCCTCTTTCTCAATCATTCTGACCTCTCCACAGTCTTCCATTACTCATGCCACAGAATCTCAAAGTCCTTCAAAACTGGCCTATCCCTTCTTTTACCTCAGTAGTAGATTTTCACATGTAAGGGGAAAGCCATTTTCCCTCTATCTCTCTAGGTTCTTGGCTGAAACCACCCCACCCCCATAATGACAAATTAAAAAGAGGAAACCAAAATTAATTACTCACAAAGCTATGAGAATCAAAGGCAGCCAGGCAGTTGAGGTTTATATACATACCATCTTGGACTAAGGAAAGGGACAGGGATCTGGGGCTTCAAAGAGGAGGAAGACAATTCACAGGATAATGTGAAGAAGAAGTGTTTGGTAAATAGATGTTTGCCTTAACATGCAGACAAGTCTCTAAGATGAAATAGTTATCTCTGGTGATAACTGTCTTGTTGGTATAGGCCTCCTTTCTAGATTCTTTTACACTGCTAAAAAAAAAAAAAGGTAAAAGGCTTTTCCTGACTGTTGGGTCTTGATTGCCTTCAGCTCTGTGTACCCAAGTGACTTATTTTGACCTCGCCCATCCTGCTTCCCCTTCACACTTCTCCTGAGGTAGCATTAATGATTCTATCTTAAGACAATTTGTTGTTCATTCCTTCTCCATTACTTGTATATGAGAATGATATTTCTAATATTAAAAAGGAAAAATAAAGATTAAGTTACAGTGGGCTTTGAAAAAGTTGTGTAAATTTGGTTGAAGCCATAAATTCTTTTGTTCAATAAATAATTGCTGAGAATCAGTTATGTTCTAGAAAATCTGCCCCGGGACACAACCCTGAGGAATACAAGATCTGTCAGTGAGGAATCAGATATTCATAAACTGGCACTAGAAGGCAGAGTTATGAGAGTATATATCAGGGAACCTGAGGCTTGGAAATGGTTTCTTTGAGAAAGTAAGGCATACACCAAAATCTAAAGGATATGCAAGTGAATGATGGGCTGAGAGTAAAGATTAGAAACAAGAAATACTGCAATATGGAAAGGTCTTGAGGTAGCTCAGGATGGAGAATAGAATACCTGAGGAAAAGAAACAAGTCCATTTGGAATGTTGACAACAAGTGAACGTACAGGAACAGATGGGAGAGGAGAGAAGAGGAGTCCATATCATACAGGTCCTGGTAGGCCTTGCAGTTTGGTTTTCATTCTAAAATCAGACTGTGCAGAGGATTGTAGGTCATTAAAAAAAAAAAAAAAAAAAAAAAACATGTTTTAACCTAAAAACAATGGAAGATCATGAAATGGTAAGCCAGTTGTTCCTTATAAAAGATCATGTAGATTAAGATATTAAAGAATGGGGCAAGATTGCCAATAGAGAAAATAGTTACCAAACCTGTTTGAGAAGTAAGAGATTGGATCAGTGTGCTGACACGGGAGACTGAACGCAGTAGGTAGATATGAGAAGCTTTTTTTCTGTAGGAATTCAAGACTTGTTGGTGGATTCAGTCCAGGCACATGAGGGAAATGGTTAAACTCCAAGGTGATCACCTGGTTTCTGGTTTATGCGGAAGTGGGCTTATTCACTGATGTAACACATACTGAAAGAGGCCAAGTTTGGGCTCAGGATAACAATATGTTTAAGGAAACTTTGATATTCCAAGTGTAGGTATCACCTGGACAGTAGGACCCAGACTCAGAAGAGAGGTCTATGGTAAGTAAAATATGCAAGTGATTAATACAGCCATGGCACCTACAATATCAATATTACCCTCCCCCCACAAACACCAAACAAGTAAGTAGGTTTTATTGAAATTTTATTGAAAACACATTGTTTGGCCATAAAAGGATATTTTGAAAATAAGCTAAGTTTGAAATGTGGTTTTCCTGCCTATAGTGACCTCCTGGTAAGGAATGAGCATGTTTTGACAATTTTGGATGGTTGCCTTTCTGTAACCCATTTGTGCCATGCTCTAAGCTTCAGGCTTCAGTGAGAATAGCATATCACAGATTTAGTGCCTTTAAAACCAGGATATTATGTCTTTTTCTAATACTTCTTTTGGGGTGTTAAATCCAACTTGTTGCATGAGATTATTTAAAAATACATGGCTTATTCTTAGCTTGATGACAAATTTGCAAAAATATATCACACTGAGCATTCAGATATTTGTATTCATAGCCTGCACTTTACAATAAATTGGTTATGGGAAGCAGGTAGTGGCCTAAGAGGTTAGAAATTTGAGGCATGAAAAACAATGAATTTGTGATTTAACCCAGACAGTCAAGGATGAAATTAAATAGATTAGGGAACTCCATTTCCAAGGTACAAGCGTCATCAACTAACCTGCCTTTCATGTGCTGGACAAATTATCCATAGGCCATAGAGAACAGCATCACCCAGCCCCCAAATTGCTTTCTAATCTTTATTTTGATGTCCATTTGGATATTTTGCATACACAATACATCCCTGGCTATTCCATCTAAAATTACTTTCTTTTCAAGACAATTCTGACTATACTTCGTTGTTGAAAATACTTTGGGGCCTTTCAAAACTAATTAATCATGCTTTCATGAATGCATCATTCCAAAACAAACATTTCAGCTGTTGTGAACAATGCTATTAACAGGTTATTTTTAGATATCTGACTAATCTCTCTTCACTAGCATTGTTAGTCTTTAAAAAAAAATACATCACTTTTGGTTTGATCACAAATAACTGAAGTATTTGTTAGATATAAGACAATCTTACTGGGGGGGGGGGCAGAGTGCGCCTGGGTGACTCAGTCGTTAAGTGTCTGCCTTTGGCTCAGGTCATGATCTCAGTGGGATTGAGCCCCTCGTCTGGCTCTCTTCTCATCTGGAAGTCTGCTTCTCCCTTTCCCACTCCCTCTGCTTGGGTTCCCTCTCTTGCTGTTTCTCTCTCTGTCAAATAAATAAGAACCTTAAAAAAAAAAAAAAAAGACTCTTACTGGGGTGAGGGGAAGGTGGAGTCTGCTGGAAGAGGAAAGCTTAGGGAAAGTCTCCTAATGCAGACTAAGTGGGAGGAACCACAGCTGAACCTCTATGTTGAAGATGTCGTGAAAACAGAGACTTCAGGCAGCTCTCAGGGCGGATGGAGGAGGTTTGAATGGGAGGTTGTAGCTGGGCAGACTGTAGTTCAGGAAAAATCAACACACATTCTTTTAGGACCATGTCTTAAGAACTGGTTTACTAAGGTGGAATGTAATGACTATGATGGTTACTAATGTTGTTAAGATGTTTATGATGGAGATTTGGTCTGATGAGCTCTTGTGAGAAAGACATACTTGTCTTTGCTGTGGTGTAATGTGTGGCATGGAACATCGTGGGCACTGAGGAATTACAGAGAAGAGTCACTGAATCTGCGCTAACAACAAGGAAGATTTTCTGGAAGAGGGGATGCCTTGCCAGGTTTGGTTTTTTTTTTTTTTTAAAGAAATAGAAGTCAAGCCAGGGAAGAAGAGAAGGAGGAAGGGCATTTGAGCGGATGGCACAGCCAACAAGAATTGGGTTGGTTGTGGCTAGGGAATGGATTGAGTGGAGGGGTCAGGGGGTTAGTTAGAGCTGGGAGGTGGGAAGTCGCACTTGGCTTAGCTGAGTAGAGAAAGCATACCCATACATTTAATGATACCCAGCTGGTGAAGGAATACTTTGGAAAAAGTAACTACTCTCTCAAGGACAAAGGGAAGAGATGTTCGGTAATATGAGAACTGCTTCTGGAAAGAACTGGTCAGGTTTCGTTTATCCTCTTCTGCACAAATGGCCTCTGCCTTCTTGTGTATCCCATTTCCACTCCCCACATGCATTGTCTCTTTTTCCTTTTAATCATTTATGTTGTCAGTGAACTGATTAAGGAATTGCCTCCACATGGACCACGTTGCCCTACACTTGTGTGATTGTTTATGCATCTTTGTTCTCGTTAGTCTCCAACCTGTTTCACCTGAGACCTTTGAAGAACAGAGCTGTTAATTTTGTATTCCCCTGTTCAGCACAGTGTAATTCATCCACAAATTTTCCTGAGTGAATGAATAATGTTTGAATGCGTAGAGGAATACAAAACTAGATGAAAATATATGAGAACAAGAAGTAAAAGACAAATTCCAAGTGGGGATGTGGGCAAGTTTTCATGAAATAGGAGAAATCATGTTCTACCAAAAGGAGCAGAGCTTTGCTGGGCACAAAGAGGCAAGAATGAATTCAGTTAACAGAACTTCCCTAAACATCCAAAGTATGTTCCTGCAAGAGTCAGGGGTCTGATATAGCTGAAAGGCACAAAGCTTAATTGTAAATAAACCATGTTGAAACCTGACATCTTTTGAAATATTGTCCTAAACCACTTAGATTTGAAAAGCTTTAAATGGTATCGTAAGAAAGTTTTCTGTACTCCAGAGGAAACATACACGGTTTTGTGCAGAGAGATGCCATTATTTTACCTTTGATTTGGGTGCATGAATGTAATTCTCACGGGATGAATCAATGAACACATGGTGATAACAAAGCTTCTGGGAGGTAGTGAGGAAATCATTGCAAGAGCAGGAGTGACCGTGTATGTTGGGGGTGGAGGAAGGAGGAGGAGTGCAATGACTCGGAGATATTTTAAATCTAAAATGTTGTGACTTGGAGTTCCTAGAACATTAATGAGGAGGCAAAGAAAAACACCGGAGACCTCTGAGATTTTCAGCTCCACGTGAGACAGCATGTACCTTACAGTATAGAATGGAGCATACTGAAGGCTTTATTATTCATGCCCATGTGCATAATAGAGTTCAAATGAATGAATGGACAAATGAATGCATGAATAAACAGAATCTTCCAAATAACAGACATACTTGGATGGCTTTAAGCAAATCTGTCTTACGCTGTAGTCAAAGGGCTGTGCTTTGGAGCTATAACTGCCAACACAGCCCCTTCAGGTTCACGGAAGACCTCCCAGAGTGCTTTACATCTCACAAGCATAGCTGTGACATCTTGTGGGCAAAGGCTTCACATGTTAATTATTATGGATAGTATAGCTCATGGTACTTTTTACATGTTCGTTATCATGAGACTCTTGGCAAGGTATTAGCAGGGCATTAGACAACAAATTGGTCATGTCTCTTGATGTACAGGCACTATCCTTAAGGTTTGTTCAACATAGGGATAATAGACTGTTCAGAAGTAACTTGTATTTCCCTTTTCACAGAGAACATATAAATGTACTTTGTAGTATTTGCAAGCCTATCCATATAATATAATATTAGTAATATAATAACTTTATTATTAAAGTTTGGAGGTGCTAATGACATATATTATCAAGTTACTGTGTTAATATTACATTAAAACTGGAAAATCTGAGAGAAGGATTTTATGTATTTCTTTTCCTCAAGTCATTATGTGATGTATCTGTTGTTATATAGTGCTATTTATATCTTTCAATCCACACTAAATATATACATATATTCTTTCTTCCTTTCTTTCTTCCATTTTTCTGATCTGCTTCCATTGATGACTCTATACTTTTGACTCCAGACTGGCAATATGAGGGTAAGATGACAAAAATAAAAATGCCAAACAACCTCATGAACACTGCTTGTCTGTCTTTGTTTCATTCTCTTTAGAACATTATTAAAATTCTATTCACTCCCTTTAATTAGACCCTTTATCACAATTAAAGTCCAATTATGTTTGTTTCTGTTGTGAAGCTTTAATTACAATTTATCCTTGTTAATCATTCCTTTATGTTATTTCTTTGGGTTAAATTACCATCCCATTATCTCTGTCCTGAAGGACTTCTGCTCTCCAGTGGTCTCTGCTGGTGTTTTCTCAGTAAGATTTGAGTAGTTTTGTGGTGTACAAAGTGATTGTGTTATGATGTCGCAAGGAATCTATGTGGTTCTCATGAAATTTTTTTAAGCTAAAAAATTATTAAAAGTAAAGTAATGATGCCTATTGATTTGATTGTGGGATTTTTCTTTTTTAAATATCAATGAATTTCATCTCAGGGTGAGTGTCCTGCAGCTGCTTCTTCTTACCTTTGGTTGTTTTCTCTCTTTAGATTGCAAACTAGCTAGGGGAGGACCACCAGCCACCATAGTTGCTATCGATGAAGAAAGTCGGAATGGTGAGTGAACTTTGAATTTTACAAATGACTTCTCTTCTCCTTTCAACCCCAGACTTGCTACATGTGGAAGTACTAAAGGAAAGCTGCAGCCCAAATCCACAAACCGCACTCCCTTAATTTCTTCCCTGTACGAACTTGAATTAGGACCTATGCTGGAAATGCTTTACTTGTTTAATATAGGAGAAACTTCTCCATGACTAGAAAGGTTGTTCATTCTTGATCGTAAAGGAGCATTTTACTCAGGATCAGTCTGAAAGAGTGCTTTCAGATAGGGCTGGGGTTTTTCTTTGTCAGTGGGTAGAGTTGACTATCGTGCATATAAACACCTGGTCACCTAAGTAAGATACACTGCATTCTTCCAAAAGAAGTGGACCACAAGGTAAGCCTTCCACAGCCCGCTTATGCTGGCTGGAATCTGGTAAGGTTTAAGCTCCATAGTCTACCAGACATGGGCATTTATGAATGGTTAATGGTAAAACTGGAAATTCTTAGGAACAGAGAACCTGACCAAAGGTTCTGAGAGCAGAGGAAGAAGCTTGCATGTTGGTTCAGGTCGTCTGCCATAAAGAACAACTAATATAAAATCCACATTACATTCTTCAAGAAGTACTTTTCCTTATCAAAGCCCAAAATAAATACATTTGGTACTTTGTTCTACAATTCTCTCTGAGCCTCTTTCATCTCCAGTGTGTGAGTGTTTACAGATTCTTCTTCCCTGTTAGGACTGCAGTAAAACAGTATCTCTTGAGGCTTGGTTTCTGTTTCAAACTATTCTAAGTGTGCGAGTGTGCTCTGAGGCACAGTTTGTGTACTAATTCCACAGTGGACTTTCCATTGGGCTTCCATTGGGTTTGTTTGGTCCATGTTTTCTGTCTGCTTGAAAAAAGTCTGTCTTCCAGACTTATATATACATATACATATGGGGCTTATTAGAGAATTATCTTTTTTCCTGGAATTTAACCCACATATATCTTGAAGCCTTCTATGACATAAGTGATACTTTCATTGTTCCACATTAGAAACATTCCTTTATTCCTTCGAAGAGTTGGCCTAATTCTTTTTATTCTTGCATATCCTTTGGAATTAGCCAAAAATATCCATAGCTTTGCTGGCCTCTGTTTAAACAAAATAAATGATCTGTACTAAATTTTAGCAACATTTAAAAAATCACAAAACCTTGAGTTTTCTCATTATTTTTTAAAAAGCCAGTCTGGGGGTGCTGGGGTGGCTCAGTCGTTAAGCTCCCGCCTTTGGCTCAGGTCATGATTCTAGGGTCCTGGGATCGGGCCCCACATTGGGCTGTCTGCTTAGTGGGAAGCCTGCTTCTCCCTCTCATGCTCCTCCAACTTGTGTTCCCTCTCTCACTGTGACTTTCTCTGTCAAATAAATAAATAATATCTTAAAAAAAAAAAGCCAGTCTGTATTGAGCCTGAAAGCAGATAAAGTCGATGCATTATTATGATGTTTTTGAATAAGTTCAAAGTAAATCTTATGTGTGTCTACAGAAAATGAAAAAAAGAAGAATACCAAAAATTTTTTTCATACATGTAGAAAATCATGGTTTATTTATCATTAACTATTTTTGAAATACAAATCTATAATATTTCAAAAACAAATCTACAAGGAAAACAGTTTGTCTTTTTAACCAGAAACCAAAAAAGGGGAAAAAAAAGTGATAGAATGCCATTCTCTATTTTAGTTTCTTTATTGTTCACTGATTCACTTGAACACCTATGCTGAGTTGAACTAAAGCACTTAGTTTTATTAAATAATTTTGTTTTAACATGTTTTAACATACAGAGCTTATTTTGCCAAATGTCCTGAGTAATGATGATATTTTGCCTCCTTTTTTATGACTCAGTCTCATTTTCCAAAGGACCAGGAGCTCAGCAGACATGTTACCATAGAGTATCCGGTAGTGCGTGTGATAAGCGTTCAATATTTGTGTTGTAGAAGCAAGTGGCATGATACAGCGTAGGAACATTGTATTCTTTAATTGGCATATTTTGTAGAAACTGCCAACTCCTTAGAATCCTGCCAAAGTCATTTGAGTGTCATCACAAGGAATATAAATACTTGTCTAGAGACTAAATGTTTGCATTTTTATTTTACATTAAATTTCTAAAAATATGATCAAGTGAACCTCTGCCAAAGATTATAATACAGTGCGCAGTCATCCTTCTCTCAAAAGTCTGCAGGAAGCAATGCATGAAAGTGTGTTTCATATTTTTCTTCAGGCCATCTAAGAAACTTCCAGTCAGACAGTTCATTCTGAGCCTCCTCTTAAACTACCTTAATTTCTCTTTTTCTGAATCTTTTAATTAGTGGCAATAAAACATGTGGGTATTTGATTTTATCAATATAATACACATCATTTTTAAGTTTTGGGACTTCTTTTTTTTTTAATTTAATTTATTTATTTGTCAGAAAGAGAGAGAGAGGAGTGAGAGCGAGCACAGGCAGACAGCGTGGCAGGCAGAGGCAGAGGGAGAAGCAGGCTCCCTGCCAAGCAAGGAGCCTGATGTGGGACTCAATCCCAGGACGCTGGGATTATGACCTGAGCCAAAGGCAATCGCTTAACCAACTGAGCCACTCAGGTGTCCCTAAGTTTTGGGACTTCTTAAAAGAAAGGCAGAGGGGCACCAGGATGGCTCAGTCAGTTAAGTGTCTGACTTTTGGTTTCAGCTCAGGTCATGATCTCAGGGTCGTGAGATCGAGCCCTACACTGGGCTCTGCACTCAGCAGGGAGCCTCCTTGAGATTGTCTCCATCTCCCTCTCCTTCTGTCCTTCCCCACCGCTAGTGCTCTCTCTCTCTCTCTGTCAAATAAAATGAATAAGTAAAATCTTTTAAAAAATAAGGCAGAGCAAATCCCTTATCAAGCCAAAATAGTAAGTTTATTGTGTGTCAGCTTACCTTTGGTTTGCTTTATTGATGTCTACAGGTATTGTAGATATGTATTGCTAAATCTGTCCTCCACTAAAGTAGAGCTTTTAATAGCTCAGCTTTTAAAAAATATATATACTTAATTTTCTCATGTAAGTCATTGACATACATTTATAGAATGTCCATTATTTGTCACAGGCTTCTGCATCATTCATAATTTTTAGACTCTGGGGGATGGGAATATTTCCTCTTTGTGGACATGTATGCTAAATGTATGCTAAATATGTATGCTAAATGCATTTGCACAAATATGTATGTTTGAAAGAATTAATGGGTGGAGAGCCATAAACTTCTTAGTAACTCTGGACTCTTTTCAGTTCTTCCCCTCTTTGAACATTATTCTCAACAGCATACGAAGAGATTCTTTATCTTGCCCACAATCTGGACCAGGAGTTTATATTCATCAAAACTATAAGAAAATCAAGCTTCGGTTTTAAGGACACAAAGTCAACACAAAAATGGGCAAACGCTGGCTCCTGACAACCATCAGAAATCTGTCAAGCTAAAGTGGGCTCAGTGTGAAATCCCATTTAGAGAGGAGAATGTGTACCGAGAAATGGACTTGGATGTATTTTCTTGCTCAGGAAAGTGAGAAATATATAAAAATTCCTTCTGGAGAACTTATGTCTACACAAAAGCCCACACATGGATGTTTATAGCAACTTTATATCTAATTTCTAAAACTTGGAAGCAACCTAGATGTCCTTCAGTCAGTGAATGGATAAACTGTGGTGTATCCACACAAATTCCGTGTGAAAAAGAAAGAGCTGTCAATCCATGAAAGACAAGAAAGAATCCTTTAAAAAATAATAATAATTTATGTTTTAATTATTTAACACACAGTGTTATCATTAACACACAGTGTTACATTAGTTTCAGGTGGATAATATACTGATTTAGCTATTCTAAACATTATTCAGGGCTCATCAAAAGACGTATACTCTTAATCCCTGTTACCTATTTAATCCATCCTCCCTCCTGCCTCTGCTAACCACCAGTGTGTTCTCTATAATTAAGAGTGGTTTCTTTAAAAAAAAAAAAAAAATTAGAGAGAGGGAGAGTGTGGTTTCTTTGTGTCTTTTTTTTGTTTGTTTCCTCAATTCCACATGAGTGAAGTCATATGGTATTTGTCTTCCTCTGACTGATTTATTTCACTTAGCATGATACTCTAGATCCTCCCATGTTGTTGCAAATGGCAAGATTTCATCATATATATATACAGACACACATACATATCTTCTTTTTGTATTCATCTATCAATGCACACTTGAGTTACTTCCATATTTTGGCTATGGTAAATAATGCTGCAATAAACATACGAGTGCATTAATCTTTTTGAATTACTTTTTGGGACTTTTTGGGTAGATAATCAGTAGTGAAATTACTGGATCATATAGTAATTCTACTTTTAATTTTTTGAGGGATCTCCATACTGTTTTCTCTAGTGGCTGCATAGTTTATATTCCCATTAACAGTGCATGAGGGTTCCTTTTTCTCCACATCCTCACTAACACCTGTTGTTTCTTTCTTTTTTTTTTTTTTAAATTTTAGCCATTCTGATGGGTATAAGATGATATCTCATTGTGGTTTTGATTTGCATTTTCCTGATGATGAGCGATGTTGAACATCTTTTCACATGTCTGTGGACCACCTTTATGTCTTCTTTGGGTACATGTCTGTTCATGGCTTCTGCCCATTTTTTAATTGGATTTTAAATATTTTGGATACTAACCATTTATTGGATAAATCATTTTCAAATATCTTCTCCCATTCAGTAGTCAGTCTTTTTGTTTTGTTGATTGTTTTCTTTACTATGCAGAAGCTTTTCATTTTGATGTATTCCTAATATTTTATTTTTGCTTTTAGTTCCCTTGCCTTAGGAGACATACCTAGAAATGTGTTGCCATAGCAGAGAATGTTCATGTACCCTTGAAAAGAATGTGTATGCTGCTCTTTTAGGATGGAGTGTTCTGAATATATTTGTTAGATCTATCTGATCCAAAGTATCATTCAAGGATACTCTTTCCTTATCTCCTATTTGGATGATCTTTCCAATGATTCAAGTGAGGTGTTAAAGCTCCCTACTGTTATTGTACAACTATTGGTCACTTGTTTCGTGCTTGTTATTAGCAGCTTCATGTATGTGGATGCTCTCTTATTGGGTGCATAAATGTTTATAATTGTTATATTTCTTCTTGTTGGATTGTTCCCTTTATGGTTATATAGAGTCCTTCTTTGTCTCTTGTTAGAGTCTTTGTTTTAAAATCTATTTTGTAGATGGGTAGGAATTTTAAATGCACATAAATAAGTGAAAGAAGCCGATCTGGAAAATCTACATATGTATGATTCTAACTGGAAAGGTAAACTATGGAGATATTCTGGAAAAGGCAAAGTTATGGAGAAAATAAAAAATTCTGTAGTCTGGGGGTGAGTGGGACAGAGATAGATAAGGAGAACACAGAGGATTTTTAGAGCATGAAAATACTCTGTATGATATATTTTTTTAAAAATTTTATTTATTTATTTGACAGGCAGAGATCACAAGTAGGCAGAGAGGCAGGCAGAGAGAGAGAGGAGGAAGCAGGCTTCCTGCTGAGCAGAGAGCCCCATGTGGGGCTCGATCCCAGAACCCTGGAATCATGACCTGAGCCCAAGTCAGAGGCTTTAATCCACTGAGCCACCCAGGCACCCTCTGTATGATATTTTAATGATGGATTTATGTCATCATACATTTGCCTAAACCCAAAGAGTGCACATTACTGAGAGGGAACCTTAAGGTAAATTGTGGACTTTGGGTGATTATGATGTGTCAGTATAGGCTTATCCTTTAAAAAAAAAATACCATTCTCATAGTGGTGTTGATAATAGAAGATGCTATTTGTATGTGGGCACAGGAGAATCTCTTTCTGTCCCTTTCATTTTTTGTTGTAAACCCAGAACTTCTCTAAAAAAATAGTCTTTGGGCTCCTGGGTTGCTCAGTAGGTTAAGCCTCTGCCGTTGGCACAGGTCATGATCTCCGGGTTCTGGGATCAAGTCCTGCATCAGGCTCCCTGCTCAGTGGGGAGTCTGCTTCTCCCTCTCTCTCTGGCCGCCTCTCTGCCTACTTAGGATTTCTGTCTGTCAAATAAATAAATAAAATCTTTAAAAATAGAAGTCTTTAAAAATATTTCTGGAAGTACATGTTCTAGGTCCATTGGATTCCAAGTTGTTTATGGCATTGAGTCCTTACTGGAAGGAGGGAGGAGGAGTTACATGGGGACCATGGATAGTCTGCCCTCAAGTGCCAGCTACTATATGGCAATGGGGGCATGGCTTCCAAACAGGTTTGAGGACATCCAGTTCAGGCTAATCCTCAGAAACTGGATAAGTGCATAGGCAGTGCTAAAGCAAGAGGACAAAAAAAAATTACACTGTAGTTGTACAAAATAGAAAGATTTAGAGGCAGAGGATATCACTATCTAAATGATGGATTCAAGACCCATCTTAAAGGTCCTTTATAGATTTATAGTTAGAAAGATATTGTGGGCTGGCAGCAAATTTAAGAAATGAACAATGATGCTGAGGGTCTCTAGAATTTGAATGTAGAATCCAATAAATGAGACCGCAGCTGACTCAATGGGGAAGTTTGCTCTTTGTTCTCAGGTTGCATTTCAAAGCCAAGGTATGAATGAGGCTGAGGATTATAGATCCCTACATGCTTCCTGGAAGATAGGGGAGGTCACAGACAGGAGCGATGATTTCATTTTGTCACTCCTTCCCCACAATTGCTCTAGTCCAAGTGCACAGTTAGGGGAGGGAAGGAAGGGATGTGGAGGTTGGTCCCTTCCTTGAAACAGTTATGATACAAGGGACATTTAAGTTCCTCAGCATTCTTTTCCTTCCATTGCCCAAACCACTAGTCTTATAAAAGGAGGAGATTCCATTTTTATGTTGATGTTTTTCTTTCCTTATAATTGTCAGTTACATAAACTTGAGTTTCTAAGAAGGAGTTCATCAGACTCCACCCCCCACACCTCCAAAGGGTCCCACATGAAATTATACACAGACTTAGTAAAAGATTACTTGTGCTCATGGACAGAAAAAAATCTTCATGTAATCAACATGTTTTAATGAAAATTCCCTAAGTTTAAACAAAGTGTGATGTCATAAAAATCTTTGTCGTCCAAGTCGTCAGAACTGTCGTCAGAACTCATCAGTTTTGCCTATTTTTACTCATTCTTCTTCATTCTCCAAAGAGAAAAGAGTCTAAACTGGCTGCAGTTTTGTACCATCAGAATGGAAGAAGTGTAGGCTCTTTATGGAATGGTACATGGTAGAAGATGATGCAAACCACAGCTGTGAGACTGCATGGGCTATTCAGGAAGAGGCGGAACTGGGGAATCAAGATGGCAGGTGTCAGGCAGCTGGGATAGCTGTGTTCTTTTCAGGTGAAGTGAGGGTCTCCCAAGAAGTTGTGCCTGCTGGGAATGCGTAGTAGATGCAAAATGTTTCAATAACCATTGTCATAGACAGATTCCTTGGCTCTTGTAAATATTGGTAGAAATGTTGTTGAAGATTGAAATTCTTATGTGGGCCTGTCATTGAGCCATGCTTCCTTCAGTGTGTCAAAACTGGGACTCTGGTTTAAGGTGTCCCTAGATTTAATTTTCTTGTCTCACTGTCACTGTCTCTTTTTCTCATAATCAATAACTATTTTGGTTATTTCAAATAAGGAATATAATAACCAAGTGTTGCCCACATGACTTATATATTAAATAAAATTTGAATTACAACATACCTTCTCAGATATGAAGCTTTTAAAAAGTTGGATAGAGGTTTAGTCATGAAAAAAATGGAGGAAGAATCAGGTGACTGTGTCTTGTGAGAGGTTTGGAATGTTTGTTGTAAACCACTACTTTCTTTAGTCACTTTAATTCCAGCTCTTTCGTGCATTGTCATCTCATTGCTATTGTACAATGTTTGTTTCTTTCTTTGATGTCTTCCTTATTTAATCCCAGAATAATTCTATATCTGAACTATGAAAAAATTAAAAGACAAATTTAAAACAAAACAAAATATGGTTTTATGCAGATGACTATATATTGTATACTATACATTAGGAAACACAGCAACCATGGCAATGATAGAAACTGCAAAGATTACAATGAATTAATGGATGACTGCATAAGCCAATGAAATACTGACGTAAGACTAGAATTTTTTATGGAGTTATGAAGGGTCATCAGTGATGACATCAAGCAATCAATTTTTAGCCTAAAATGGCACTTTTGTTTTTTCTGCATAAGTAGGGAAAATATTTTCTTTTTGTTCTATAATTTGTAACATTCTAACTTGATTCTTAACTGCCAAAGAAATTATATGTTTTTATAAGGCGTTACTGGTCTTCTGGCTAGATTGCTGGTGGATGTTGCATAGGACCAAACTCATGATTACGGATTTCCTTATTGTCATTTTATTGTTGAATTTCCCCAGTCTTTACCAAGTCATTATGAGTTCTTTCCAGTGGAAGATGTACTCAGAAATGAGGAAAGAGATTTTTTCCATAAAGTATGAAGGAGTTAAATGAAGCTATCCAAAATACACTTGCTGGCCTAAAGTGATGTTAAAAAAAAAAAAAAATCATGCCCAATTCTTCATGTATTTTAATCCTCTTACTATTATGCCTGTAAGACAACTCTTGTAAGAGGAAACAATTTGGCTCTTCTCATTACGGTTTAAACTACATATGCAATGGTGCATCGTGCTTCTTTCCAAAGAGTCATTTTCTAAAAGGTCAGCAGCTTCAAACCTCCTGAATATATAACTGAAATGATAAGTAAATAGAAAAGTTTCCAAGCATTAAGGAAATAGGTTGTTATTTATCTCCTCAAGTTATCTAGAATTTTATTGACATTAAATCATACATTATAGTTCATTAATGATCAATGATCTTTCTTTGCTTTTTTTTTTTTTTTTTTTAGTACCCAATATGCAGTGAGATTGCTGGAGTAATGGAAGGATCATAAAACATGGGGCAGGAGAAATGCAAAGGGCAGAGAGAAGTCAGAAAGGCCAGCAAGTCAGGGCACTTGATATAAGGAAGACATATCTGTGAAAGTGAGCAGCCCCTCCTTTACTGTTTAAATTTCAAAACGCTAATGTTATTAACAATGGTGAAAAGATTTAGTAGTGGAAAATAACCCCTGGTCTCTAAGGAAGTGAAAAGTACATTTAAAGAAATTCTATTCTAATTGTATTTTTCCTTGTTGTTTAAACCCTTTCTTTTAATCACATGTCTAATTATAATAAGCCTGAATCATAGAGAATTAAGCTGTATTACACACACTCACATATATACACGATCCCAGATGATGCTGTTCTCATGAGCCTTTGTCTATAGAGAGTATCTACATCATAAATCATTATTGATTTATTTGTGTAGATTGTTGGAACTCAGGCCATGGGCAATGGTGGGCAGTAAGAGTGAGCCTTTATATTAGGCAGAAAAGTCTGTTAGGTTCTGTCCACTTATAACCATGCAGAAAAGAAGGCCCTCGGGTTTTTTTATTGTTTGTCTTATCAGAACAATAGGAAATTCTGTATATTTAAGATGCATTGTAATTTAAATTTTGATTCCTTTAATGAGCCCCCAAAAAAACACATCTGTGTGTCTCATGTGGCCTGTAGGCACTGATATTTTGACTTCTAATTTAGGCAGCAAAGACGAGAGAATTGAGTTAGGATGGTGTAAAAGATAGAGGTTCTTCTACATGGGAGAAACAGCCTCCTGAGAGTGAGTTGGCTTTGAGTTTTCTCTGCATATCCCAGACTCTCTTGACATGTAGGTTGTGTAATTTTTTAGTTTAGTTGGGGAGTGAATCTCTGATGGAAATTACTTAGGAACTTAGGGATAGAAGAAGCACCAAAGTTTAATTTCAGGGGATATTCTCTGCCCAGAACCTTCTAAGAAATGTCCTCATCAGTTCTTCAACATGTGTGCTCTCCTTGGGCTTGATTCCACCATTTTCTGGACTTTGTACCACCCCCCACCCGCCACCATAGACTTTTCTTTCCAAATTTCCCTGAGTCATGAATGGTTCTTTGATTTCGTCTGTTCCTTGTGATCAAATATTGGCCCCTAGATTATAATGTTGTTATTGAGACATGAAAATGTGATGTAGGTCAGTAGTCTCACTTCTGAAGAGAGGAGTAATAAACATTGTACAAGGTTATGAAACAGTAACCAGGATGGTATGAAACATTTCTTAGACTTAGCATAACTCCTCTAGCAGTTTTCCGAAACAAATGTTCAAATGCCGTGTATTTCTAACTGGAATTGTTAATGTAATTTAATTAAATATGCTTGCAAGTGTGCTATGAGGATTAATGCATATGAAAGTACCAGGTATCCCTTTATCTACAGCTACTTCACAGGACCCTGAAGGATGTGCCAAAGCTTAGCACTTATTTTATATCTGTATCAGAGGATGCAGTTAAAGCAAATAGTACATACTTATTCCTTAGAACAAATAAAAAAGGAATGTCTTAATTGTACTCAATCATGAAAGATTTGGGGAATCCTCACAGCTAGACATCATTAAAATAGATTCAGCTTGGTTAAAATACAAATGAGCTTATCAAATAGAGTGTGTAGATATGCTAATAAGTATGTGGGCTTTCTTTTTAATCTACTCAAAGTATGCGCCACTGGTGACAAGAAGAAAGTTTTTTTTTTTTGCTGTTTTTTTTGGTTTTGTTTTTTATTATGTTATGTTAGTCACCATGTAGTACATCATTATTTTTCTTTCCCATTAAGCAGTAATTTTTATTATGTACTATATAGAAGATGAAATATTGTACAGGGTACAAAGATTATATGTAAAGGAGTTTATAAAGCTACACTATTCTTTTTTTATCTTTTTTTTTTAATTTTATTTTTTTTCAGTGTTCCAGAATTCATTGTTTATGCACCACACCCAGTGGTCCACGCAATACATGCCCTCCATAATACCCACCACCAGGCTCACCCAACCTTCCCTTCCAAAACCTTCAGTTTGCTTCTCAGAGTCCACAGCCTCTCATGGTTCATCTTCCTTTATGATTTCCTGCAATTCACTTTTCCTTTCCTTCTCCTAATGTCCTCCATGTTTTTTTATCAGTTCTTATTTTTTGTTTTCTAGGTTCCACATTTTGCTAGACAGCAGTTCGTCATTTTTAAGTCTTGAGTGCTAGTGACTTAGCACTGAACATTCCTCTTAACTCAGGACAACCTGGAAACAAAGCTTCCATGACAAGCGTATCCATCTTCTTTTCCCTGCTCTTGCTTTGGCCAGTGTTTTTCTTCTGGTTGGTTTGCTTTTGAAAATTTACAAATCTACAAAATGGTTATTTGACTTTTTGCGTGTGTGTGTGTGTGTGTGTGTGTGTGCTTAAGGGGGTTGCTTCTTAAGATGGTTTTGAGGAGAAAAAGAATAGCTTCCAGTCGAGGTGTGCAAGGGAGATTACCCTCCTCAGTTTCTCTACAGGGTTCATTTACTATCCTTCCAAGTGTTTATTTAGTGATGTGAGAGCTCTTATTGGCAACAGACTAAAGGTTACAAATGAATTCAAAACAAATTAAAAACAAAATGAATAATTCAGTGGCTACCCTTGAGACTTTGTCTGAAATCTTTGAAAGAATCAATTTAAGATTTCTTTGTAGCGAATAAGCTTTATGCAACACTGTTATAAGCAAACTTGTCCTTTTATTTTTCCTGTTTCTAATGACCAATTACTACCTCTACTAGGTTCCCATGCTGTGACAAGTAGCAATTATGAAAATGAATGTTTTACTTCTATTATTTGAACATTCTTTTGACACCTTTAGTCTTGCTATCTATAAACGATGCCCCACGATGAGCAGGCTCTTGTCACTTAATACCATTTGTTTTTGAAATCTGTTATGAGTCCCAGAAGTAATTATTTCAGCTCAATTTCAGTCTGTTTCAAAATGCCAGCTAAGCCCTGCAAAATACTATGTTTTTCCACCCTTTTCATTCTTTACCGGATGCTACTCCTTCCTTTTTCCCCCTAGTTGAGGCAAAACAATTAAAACAATATCTGACTTTGAGGAAACAAAATATCAGCAATTTGGAATTGAATAAGGACATCATTTTATTTCCTCACATAATCCCAGTTTATGTGCCCACATGAAGTATTTCTAGATTAGAAATCCCTGTTCTGTATATAGAAATATCTTTATCATTGTGAACATTGTGAAATGTGTTTCACAATGTGAAACATTGATAGGAAACTTTAATCATTCTTATAATTATCTTTCTGTTTTTGTTTGTTTATTAGAAGTCTTCAGATAGCATCTTTTGGGCTTTAGTTTTATAAAAACGTGCAGCTTAAATTAACATTTTTGAGATATTATGTTTTATTTTAAGGACTAATATGAATTTAGCATTCTTTCCCATAGGATGTCTATCTTTAATTTAAATTTAAATTTTTAAATTATTGATTATTAGTTAAAATTAAGCCTTGAGGAAGATGTACTTTCTGAATTCTGTGACCCAGTGATTCAGGAATGTCACAAATACTCCTGGTACATTAAGAGAAACTTCTGTGAGTTTTAATACATGCATAAGGCATATAATTGTATTTATATTAACCCAGTGGTTGAGAAACAAGGAGAATCCCCTGTAAATATACAGAACTCAGTTGGACTATAAATATAAATTCATGTGCTGGGGGAACTATGGGATGGAAGACAAACATATAAGCCTGTGGCTAATGTTCTTCTGCCAACGATTGATGGTACCTTTTATCTCCAAAGGGGGAATATTAGGATCATTTATAGTAGATTGCAAGTTTCATAAGAACAAAGAGTGTATTTGCTTTGATTCTTTGTTATGATGCCAGACTGTAGTGAAATGCCTTTAGGCATTGAAAAAAAAATCTATTTTTTGACTGAGTGAATCATTAACAGGAATCCCACAAACACCAGCTACCATCAGGGTTAAATGGCACTTACCTGTCTATGTAGGAGAGTTGAGAGCATTATTATCATGAAGATTTTTCAAAATAATCTGTCACTAATCACAATTTACTGTGCACATAGAAGAATAGATATTGTGTCTGTATTATAAGAGAAAAGAAAGAAGCTTAATAGAACAGACTAGAACAGCCTGTTCTGAAAAGTTTAGTACTCCAAATTTGACATCATTAGACTCAATAGAAACATAGGTCTCAATAAAAATTCTTAATATAAATTCTTTAGATCTGCTACCATGTTTCCTGGGGGCTACCCCTAATTGTAGCCCATAGTTTTTCAATTATATAAGAAAAAAAAAAGGCTAGCATTATGTGAAAGTTAGCTTATTTAGGACGTTATAAAGTTTTAGCACAAATTTTTGTTTTCTCTTTATTTCCAATTGGATTTTAATATTGAAACTGCATGAGATATTTATATTGTTTAAGTAACTGGAGTTGTTGGTATGATAAATAAGGGGGAGAGAAGTTATAAATGCTTATATTTAAGCTTAAAATGTCATGTGAACACTACCATAGTTTATATACAAAGGATGTTTTTGTTTTTAATCATTAAATCCTTATTTACATTGGAAAAAAAAATCTTTTTTGCCTGCATGACCATGTCCACAATGATGAGACACATTTCTTTTTTATTTAGGAAATAGTTGTGATACTATTTACAAATAAGAGGATTTAATATGTATTAAATGAGGAACATCACCCCCCAGTGCAGGCAGGGAGGTACAGACAACCCTCCTACGGGCTGTGGAACCAAGAGAGTCAGACACTGCCTCCAAGCCCTCTCCCTGTTGTCAGGGTCAGGAAAAAACAACAGCAACAAACAAACTGGATGAGTTCAGTGATGGGCTGGCGGTCACATGCAAGAGAGAAGCTACAGAAGCATAGCCTTCCCAGAGGGAGACTCCAGCCTACCATTGGAGAGAAAATGGGGGGGAAAACAAAAAAGGAAAGAAAAGAAAAAAAATGAAGGAAAGGAAGGAAGAGAAAAATTGATCATAATAGCAGAGGCAGGAAGAGAACATTCCCAGATCCCCTCTTCCCCCAAGGAGACACTGAAAGAGGCTGATTTGTCAATGGAGGTGATCTCTCCCAGAGAGAAAGGGAATACTCCACTTGAGAGGGGGCGAGCTGGAGAAGCTCACTTCTCCCCCTAGCTCCTGGAGGACTTGGATGGAAACTTTGCCCCCGGGCGCAGGAGGATACTGAGAAAGAGACAGAAGATTTTGAGATGGTGGCAAAGGGGTTGTGCTCTGCAGAAAGTCCTCCCACAAGCCTCTGGGGGTTCCACCCCCAGATTTCTTTCTACTTGGTCTGCAGGAATCCAAAACACCTGTGCTAAACCCACACTGCCCCCACTCTGCAGGTGGCTCCTTGTATGTGCTCTCAGGTGCACCACAAAAATGACTCCCAGTTAAAAAAAAAAAAAAAAAAAAAGACTCCCAGTAAATAGGGAGCAAAGAAAACAGGCCACAAGCCACAGTTGGAGGGCAAGGGTAAGCTACAAACCTGAGCTATAGCTCCACCTTCTGGATTCCAAAGAGAAGTTTCTAATAGTCCGGTGAATTGGAAGAACCAAAGAGGAAACCTTAAAAATCTGCCCACAAGAGGGAAGAAGAATAGAGCAGATATACTTCCACAAGGACAGAAAACAAAACAAAGCAAACCTCACATAATGACACCACCTTAGTATGTAACGCTGTATCTGCTGAAAGCAATGGGCAAAGAGTTAAAGAGGTATCAGCTACTTCAAATATGAAAGCTGATATGCATCACTACAAGCAACATGAAAAATCAAGATAATACGGCATCAGGGAAAGAAAATAATAATTCTCCAACAACCAAGCCAAAGGCACAGAATATTGCAATCTAACTGATAAAGAATTTTAAGTAGCAATTTTGAAGAAACTCAGTGAGTTACAAGAAAAATCAGAAAGTAGCAATTTTGAAGAATCTCTGTGAGTTACAGGAAAAATCAGAAAGACAAAACACTGAAATCAGTGTTTATGTGAATAAAATGAGTTCTTACCCCCCCCCCAAAAAAAAAAGAGGGAGGGAGGGAATGAGAGAGAGAGAGAGATTATATGAAAGAGAAAGAACCAAACAGATATCCTGAACCAAAGAATTTGGCCAATGAGATAAAGAATGAAACAGACAGCATCAGTAACAGGGTGGACCAGACAGAAGGAAGAAAAACTGACTTAGAGGATAAGAAGTTTGAAATAACAGGTAAGAGAAAAGGGAAATAAGATTTTTAAAAAAGCAAAGAAAGCCAATAAGAATCACCAAATTCCAAAGAATGACAAATAATAGAATAATCAGGACTCTAGAAGGAGAGGAGGGTACAGTCTATTAAATAATAATAATAAAGAAATAAAACATAAAGAAATTATAGCTGAGAATTTCCCAATCCTGGGAACAACTTAGACATACAAGTCCACAAAGCTGCTAGAACACGTATTATCTCAATGAAAAAAGACATTCTCCAAAACACATTATAATTAATTATAATTTTTTATTTTTTATAAACATATATTTTTATCCCCAGGGGTACAGGTCTGTGAATCACCAGGTTTACACACTTCACAGCACTCACCAAAGCACATACCCTCCCCAATGTCCATAATCCCACCCCTCTTCTCCCAACCCCCCTCCCTCCAGCAACCCTCAGTTTGTTTTGTGAGATTAAAAGACACTTATGGTTTGTCTCCCTCCCAATCCCATCTTGTTTCATTTATTCTTCTCTTACCCACTTAAGCCCCCATGTTGCATCACCACTTCCTCATATCAGGGAGATCATATGATAGTTGTCTTTCTCTGCTTGACTTATTTCGCTAAGCATGATACGCTCTAGTTCCATCCATGTTGTCGCAAATGGCAAGATTTCACTTCTTTTGATGGCTGCATAGTATTCCATTGTGTGTATATATACCACATCTTCTTGATCCATTCATCTGTTGATGGATATCTAGGTTCTTTCCATAGTTTGGCTATTGTGGACATTGCTGCTATAAACATTCGGGTGCACGTGCCCTTTTGGATCACTACGTTTGTATCTTTAGGGTAAATACCCAATAGTGCAGTTGCTGGGTCATAGGGCAGTTCTATTTTCAACATTTTGAGGAACCTCCATGCTGTTTTCCAGAGTGGCTGCACCAGCTTGCATTCCCACCAACAGTGTAGGAGGGTTCCCCTTTCACCGCATCCTCGCCAGCATCTGTCATTTCCTGACTTGTTAATTTTAGCCATTCTGACTGGTGTGAAGTGATATCTCATTGTGGTTTTGATTTGTATTTCCCTGATGCCGAGTGATATGGAACACTTTTTCATGTGTCTGTTGGCCATCTGGATGTCTTCTTTGCAGAAATTTCTGTTCATGTCCTCTGCCCATTTCTTGATTGGATTATTTGTTCTTTGGGTGTTGAGTTTGCTAAGTTCTTTATAGATTTTGGACACTAGTCCTTTATCTGATATGTCGTTTGCAAATATCTTCTCCCATTCTGTCAGTTGTCTTTTGATTTTGTTAACTGTTTCCTTTGCTGTGCAAAAGTTTTTGATCTTGATGAGATCCCAATAGTTCATTTTTGCCCTTGCTTCCCTTTTGGCATTGTTCCTAGGAAGATGTTGCTGCGGCCAAGGTCAAAGAGGTTGCTGCCTGTGTTCTCCTCAAGGATTTTGATGGATTCCTTTCGCACATTGAGGTCCTTCATCCATTTTGAGTCTATTTTTGTGTGTGGTGTAAGGAAATGGTCCAATTTCATTTTTCTGCATGTGGCTGTCCAATTTTCCCAACACCATTATTGAAGAGGCTGTCTTTTTCCCTTTGGACATTCTTTCCTGCTTTGTCGAAGATTAGTTGACCGTAGAGTTGAGGGTCTATTTCTGGGCTCTCTATTCTGTTCCATTGATCTATGGGTCTGTTTTGGTGCCAGTACCATGCTGTCTTGATGATGACAGCTTTGTAATAGAGCTTGAAGTCTGGAATTGTGATGCCACCAACGTTAGCTTTCTTTTTCAATATCCCTTTGGCTATTCGAGGTCTTTTCTGGTTCCATATAAATTTTTGAATTATTTGTTCCATTTCTTTGAAAAAGATGGATGGAACTTTGATAGGAATTGCATTAAATGTGTAGATTGCTTTAGGTAGCATAGACATTTTCACAATATTTATTCTTCCAATCCAGGAGCATGGAACATTTTTCCATTTCTTTGTGTCTTCCTCAATTTCTTTCATGAGTACTTTATAGTTTTCTGAGTATAGATTCTGTGTCTCTTTGGTTAGGTTTATTCCTAGGTATCTTATGGTTTTGGGTGCAATTGTAAATGGGATTGACTCCTTAATTTCTCTTTCTTCTGTCTTGCTGTTGGAGTAGAGAAATGCAACTGATTTCTGTGCATTGATTTTATATCCTGACACTTTACTGATTTCCTGTATAAGTTCTAGCAGTATTGGAGTGGAGTCTTTTGGGTTTTCCATATATAGTATCATATCATCTGCGAAGAGTGATAATTTGACTTCTTCTTTGCTGATTTGGATGCCTTTAATTTCCTTTTGTTGTCTGATTGCTGAGGCTAGGAACTCTAGTACTATGTTGAATAGCAGTGGTGATAATGGACATCCCTGCCGTGTTCCTGACCTTAGCGGAAAAGCTTTCAGTTTTTCTCCATTGAGAATGATATTTGCGGTGGGTTTTTGATAGATGGCTTTGATGATATTGAGCTTTGTGCCCTCTATCCCTACACTGTGAAGAGCTTTGATCAGGAAGGGATGCTGTACTTTGTCAAATGCTTTTTCAGCCTCTATTGAGAGTATCATATGATTCTTGTTCCTACTTTCATTGATGTGTTGTATCACACTGACTGATTTGCAGATGTTGAACCAACCTTGCAGCCCTGGAATAAATCCCACTTGGTCGTGGTGAATAATCCTTTTAATGTACTGTTGAATCCTATTGGCTAGTATTTAGTTGAGTATTTTTGCATCTGTGTTCATCAAGGATATTGGTCTATAGCTCTCTTTTTTAATGGGATCCTTGTCTGGTTTTGGGATCAAGGTGATGCTGGCCTCATAAAATGAGTTTGGAAGTTTTCCTTCCATTTCTATTTTTTGGAACAGTTTCAGGAGAATAGGAATTAGTTCTTCCTTAAATTTTTGGTAGAATTCCCCTGGGAAGCCGTCTGGCCCTGGGCTTTTGTTTGTTTGGAGATTTTTAATGACTGTTTCAATGTCCTTACTGGTTATGGGTCTGTTCAGGCTTTCTATTTCTTCCTGGTTCAGTTGTGGTAGTTTATATGTTTCTAGGAATGTATCCATTTCTTCCAGATTGTCATATTTATTGGCGTAGAGTTGCTCATAGTATGTTCTTATAATAGTTTGTATTTTTTTGGTGTTAGTTGTGATCTCTCCTCTTTCACTCATGATTTTATTTATTTGGGTCCTTTCTCTTTTCTTTTTGATAAATCGGGCCAGGGGTTTATCAATTTTATTAATTCTTTCAAAGAACCAGCTCCTAGTTTCATTGATTTGTTCTATTGTTTTTTTGGTTTCTATTTCATTGATTTCTGCTCTGATCTTTATGATTTCTCTTCTCCTGCTGGGCTTAGGGTTTCTTTCTTGTTCTTTCTCCAGCTCCTTTAGGTGTAGGGTTAGGTTGTGTACCTGAGACTTTCTTGTTTCTTGAGTAAGGCTTGTACCGCTATATTTTCCTCTCAGGACTGCCTTTGTTGTGTCCCACAGATTTTGAACCGTTGTATTTTCATTATCATTTGTTTCCAAGATTTTTTTCAATGCTTCTTTAATTTCCCTGTTAACCCATTCATTCTTTAGAAGGATGCTGTTTAGTCTCCATGTATTTGGGTTTTTTCAAATTTCCTTTTGTGGTTGAGTTCTAGCTTTAGAGCCTTGTGGTCTGAAAATAGGCAGGGAATGATCCCAATCTTTTGATATCCGTTGATTCCTGATTTAGGACCGAGGATGTGATCTATTCTGGAGAATGTTCCATGTGCACTAGAGAAGAATGTGTATTCTGTTGCTTTGGGACGAAATGTTCTGAATATATCTGTGATGTCCATCTGGTCCAGTGTGTCGTTTAAGGCCTTTATTTCCTTGCTGATCTTTTGCTTGGATGATCTGTCCATTTCAGTGAGGGGAGTGTTAAAGTCCCCTACTATTATTGTATTATTGTTGATGTGTTTCTTTGATTTTGTTATTAATTGGTTTATATAGTTGGCTGCTCCCACGTTGGGGGCATAGATATTTAAAATTGTTAAATCTTCTTGTTGGACAGACCCTTTGAGTATGATATAGTGTCCTTCCTCATCTCTTATTATAGTCTTTGGCTTAAAATCTAATTGATCTGATATAAGGATTGCCACTCCTGCTTTCTTCTGATGTCCATTAGCATGGTAAATTCTTTTCCACCCCCTCACTTTAAATCTGGAGGTGTCTTCGGGCTTAAAATGAGTTTCTTGGAGGCAACATATAGATGGTTTTTTTTTTTTATCCATTCTGATACCCTGTGTCTTTTCACAGGGGCTTTTAGCCCATTAACATTCAGGGTATCTATTGAGAGATATGAATTTAGTGCCATTGCATTGCCTGTAAGGTGACTGTTACTGTATATGGTCTCTGTTCCTATCTGATCTACCACTTGTAGGCTCTCTCTTTGCTTAGAGGACTCCTTTCAATATTTCCTTAAGTGCAGGTTTGGTGTTTGCAAATTCTTTCAGTTTTTGTTTGTCCTGGAAGCTTTTAATCTCTCCTTCTATTTTCAATGATAGCCTAGCTGGATATAGTATTCTTGGCTGCATGTTTTTCTCATTTAGTGCTCTGAATATATCATGGCAGCTCTTTCTGGCCTGCCAGGTCTCTGTGGATAAATCAGCTGCCAATCTAATATTTTTACCATTGTATGTTATAGACTTCTTTTCCCGGGCTGCTTTCAGGATTTTCTCTTTGTCACTAAGACTTGTAAATTTTACTATTAGGTGATGGGGTGTGGGCCTATTCTTTTTGATTTTGAGGGCCGTTCTCTGAACCTCCTGAATTTTGATGCTCGTTCCCTTTGCCATATTGGGGAAATTCTCCCCAATAATTCTCTCCAGTATACCTTCTGCTCCCCTCTCTCTTTCTTCTTCTTCTGGAATCCCAATTATTTTAATGTTGTTTCGTCTTATGGTGTCACTTATCTCTCGAATTCTCCCCTCGTGGTCCAGTAGCTGTTTGTCCCTCTTTTGCTCAGCTTCTTTAATCTTTGTCATTTGGTCTTCTATATCACTAATTCTTTCTTCTGCCTCATTTATCCTAGCAGTGAAGCCTCCATTTTTGATTGCACCTCATTATTAGCTTTTTTGATTTCAACTTGGTTAGATTTTAGTTCTTTTATTTCTCCAGAAAGGGCTTTTATATCTCTCGAGAGGGTTTCTCTAATATTTTCCATGCCTTTTTCGAGCCCGGCTAGAACCTTGAGAATTGTCATTCTGAACTCTAGATCTGACATATTACCAATGTCTGTATTGATTAGGTCCCTAGCCTTCGGTACTGCCTCTTGTTCTTTTTTTTGTATTGAATTTTTCCATCTTGTCATTTTGTCCGGATAAGAGTATATTAAGGAGCAAGTAAAATACTAAAAGTGTGGCAACAACCCCAGGAAATATGCTTTAACCAAATTAGAAGAGATCCCAAATCATGAGGGGGTAGAAAGGGGATAAAAAGAGGTTCAAAAAGGAAGAAAGAAAAATATAGAAAAAAGAAAAGAATTAAAAAAACAAAAAGAAAACAAATAAGAAAAATATAAAAAAGAAAAAATATATATATTAGATAAACTGGTTAAAAAACATTAAAAAAGAAAAAGGTAAAAGTTTAAAAAAAAAGAAAATTTACCAGAAGGCGAGAAAAAAAAACAAAAAATTAAAAAAGAAAAAAATTAAATTAACTGCAAGTCTAAAAATATCACAGGGAAAAAGCCATGAGTTTCGTGCTTTGCTTTCTCCTCCTCTGGAATTCTGCTGCTCTCCTTGGTATTGAAACCACACTCCTTGGTAGGTGAGCTTGGTATAGGCTGGATTTCTTGTTGATCTTCTGGGGGAGGGGCCTGGTGTAGTGATTCTCAAGTGTCTTTGCCCCAGGCGGAATTGCACCGCCCTTAGCAGGGGCTGGGGTGAGTAATCCGCTTGGGTTTGCTTTCAGGAGCTTTTGTTCCCTGAGCACTTTCCGTAGAGTTCCGGAGGACGGGAATACAAATGGCAGCCTCCTGGTCTCCGGCCCGGAGGAGCCAAGAGCCCAGGGCCCCACTCCTCAGTGCGCCCTCAGAGAACAGCTCCAGTTACTCCCATCTGCCTGACCTCCGGCCGCGCTCCGAGCTCACCGAGCCTGCGACCGGTTCAAGGTTACACCGAGCTGTGAGCTTACTGTCGGCTCTGTCTCTGTAGCCGGCTTTCCCGTTCCAATACCTGCAAGCTCTGCGACACTCAGACACCCCAGATCCTTCTGTGACCCTGCGGGACCTGAGGTCACGCTGACCCCGCGTGGGCTTTGCCCCGCTTTAGCCTCTGGAGCGATATCCCTCAGCGGAACAGACTTTTAATAGTCCTGATTTTGTGCTCCGTTGCTCTGCCACTTGCCGGGAGCCGGCCCCTGCCCCCCCGGGGTCTATCTTCCCATTGCTTTGGATTCACTTCTCCGCCGGTCCTACCTTTCAGAAAGTGGTTGTTTTTCTGTTTCCAGAATTGCTGTACTTCTCTTCGATCTGCCGATGGATTTTCAGGTGTTTGCAATCTTTAGATAAGCTGTCTAGCTGATCTCCGGCTAGCTGAAGTAGTCTCAGCCTGCTACTTCTCCGCCATCTTGACTCCTCCTCGAAAACACATTATAATTAAATTGTCAAAATGCAATGAAGAAGAATCTTAAAGGTAGCCCGGGAAAAGAGGAGTAGGACCTACAGAGGAGCCCTTTTAGCCTATCAGCAGATTCCCTGCAGAACTACATGCCAGAAGAGTGGAATGGCACATTCAAAGTGTTGGGGAAAAAAACTAATCAAGGTATTTTATGTAGCAAAGTTGTGCTTCAGATATGAAGGAGAAATAAAGACTTCCCCAAACAAACCAAAGCCGAGTGAGTTCACCACCACTGGACTTGCAAGGCTGCAAGAAATGCTGAAAGCATTCTTCAAGCTGAAATGAAAAGATGCTAACTAGTGACATAAAAACATTTTTAAAAAGATTTTATTTATCCATTTGACAGAGATCACAAGTAGGCAGAGAGAGCGGGGAAGCAGGGTCCCTGCTGAGCAGGGAGCCCGATGTGGGACTCAATCCCAGGACCCTGGGATCATGACCTGACCCTAAGGCTGAGTCTTTAACCCATTAAGCCACGCAGGTGCCCCAACATGAAAACATTTGAAAGTACAAACACAGAGATAAAGATGAAAAATATATAGTGAGATCCAGATGAACTCTATATTAGGATGGGCTATTAACCACTTGACTATAATATAAAGGTTAAAGGAAAAGTAGTAAAAATAATTACAGATAGTATAAATTTTGAAAAAAAAAATCAGCATAAAAAGAGGTACGTTGTGAGTCAGTAATGCAACAGGGAGGAGTAAGAGGCTGGACCCTTTGTAGGTGATCAAAGATAAGTTGCTGTCAGCATGAAATGGACTGTATTATCTGTAAGAGTTTTTACATAAATCCCATTGTAACTACAAAGCAAAAACTTAGAGTAGAGCCACAGAGATGAAGAAGGGGGAAACAGCATACTACAACAGAAAATAACCAACTTACAAAAACAGGCAGAAACAGAGGCAAAAAGAAATATTGGAAATACAAAACATCCATAAGCAAATAAGATGTCATTAGTTAGCCCTTACATATCAATAATTACTAAATGAATTTGACTGAATTCACCAATCAAAGGCACAAAGTGGCTGAATGGATAAAATATAAGATCCAACTGTATGCTGGATGTTGTAAGCTACAACAGACCTATTTCAGATTTAAGATCACACGGTGACTCAAAGTGAAGGAATGGAAAAAGATATTCTCAGAAGTAGAAGCCAAAAGAAAAGCAAGGTATCTAATAATTATATTGGACAAAATTTAGACTTTAAGCCAAAGATGATAACAAAAATCAATAATGTTTATCATTATATAATGATAAACAGATCAATTCATTATGAAGATATAACAGTCATAAATATATATGCACCCACCATTGGAGCACCGAAATATATTAAGCAAATACTAACAAATATGAAGAGAGAAATAGACCACAATACAACATTAGAGGATTTCAGTATTCCACTTTCAACAGTACATAGACCAGACAGAAAATCAAGAAGGAAACAATGGACTTGAACCATAGATTTGACCAAATGGACCAAACAGAGATCTTTAGAACATTTCTTCCAACAGTAGCAGAATACACATTCTTGTCAATTGCATATACAACATTCTCAGGGAAAGATCAGATGATAGGATACAAAATACATCTCTGCAAATTTAAAAGGACTGAAATCATGCCAACCTACCTACCAATCCTACCACAGCGATATGAAAATAAAAATACACCACATAAGGAAAGCTGGAAAACATGTACAAACATATGAAGACTAAACAACACACTCCTAGACAATCAAGAGGTCAAAGAAGAATTAAAAAAGGAAATCAGGGACGCCTGGGTGGCTCAGTTGGTTAAGCAGCTGCCTTCGGCTCAGGTCATGATCCCAGCGTCCTGGGATAGAGACCCACATCGGGCTCCTTGCTCAGCAGGGAGCCTGCTTTTTCCTCTGCCTCTGCCTGCCATTCTGTCTGCCTGTGCTCGCTCCCTGCCCCCCGATAAATAAGTAAAATCTTAAAAAAAAAAAAAAGAAAGAAAAAATAAAATTTCTAAAAAAAAAAAAAAAAAAGGAAATCAAAGAATACCTCAAAAGAAAAAAAAAAGGAGGGAAGGAAAAGGAAATACAATGTCTTTAACCCTATGGGATGCTGAAAAAGCAGTTCTGAGAGGAAACTTTCTAGTGAAAAATACACATAGAAATCAGAAAGATCACCAAAAAACCCTAAATCTGTACCTTTAGAAACTAGGGGGGAAAAAAACAGATTAAACCCAAAGTTAGAAGTAGTAAGGAAATAAAGAACATAGGGAAAATAAATAATATAGAAAAAAATTAAGAGCTGATTTTTTCAAAAGATAAACAAAATTGCCAAATTTTTATGAGACTAAGGAAAAAAGAGAGAGGATGCAAATAAATAAAATCAGAAATGCAAGAAGATATTGCAACTGGCACCACAGAAATACAAAGAATCATAAGGGATTACTATGAACAATTATATACCAACATATATGTGACCTAGCAAAAATGGATAATTTTCTAGAATCAGACATTCTACCAACAGAAAGAAGACGGTCTTAATAGAGCAATAACAAGTAAGGAGATTAAATTAGTAATCAAAAACTTCCCAGCACAGAAACCCCTATGACTAGATGGTATCAGTGGAGAATTCTACCAAACATTTATTTTTTTTAAAGATTATTTATTTATTTATTTGACAGAGAGAGAGAGAGAGAGATCACAAGCAGGCAGAGAGGCAGTCAGAGAGAGAGGAAGGGAAGCAGGCTCCCTGCTGAACAGAAAGCCCGATGCGGGACTCAATCCCAGGACCCCGAGATCATGACCTGAGCCGAAGGTAGAGGCTTTAACCCCCTGAGCCACCCAGGCGTCCCTCTACCAAACATTTAAAGAAGAATCAACACCAACCCTTCTCAAACTTCTAAAATAGCAGAGGAAGGACACTTTCAAACTCATTCTATGAAGCTAGTATATCCCTAATATCAAAGTCAGATAAGACAAAACCATGGACCAATATCCCTGATGAATATAAATGCACAAATTGTCATCAAAATATCAACAAACTGAATTCAAGAACTCTTTGAAAGGATTATACAGCATGGCTAAGTGGGATTTGTCCCTGGGATGTGAAGATGGTTCAACATATACAAATCAATAAATGTGATACACCACATTAATAGAATGAAAGTTAAACATCATATGGTCATCTCAGTAGATGCAGAAAAGACATTTGACAAAATACAACATCTTTTCATGATAAAAAAATCTCAACAATTTGGTACCGAAGGAATGCACCCCAACATAATAATCTCCATATACAACAAACTCACAGTTAATCATTTACTTAATGGAGCAAAAGTGAAAACTTTCCTTTAAGATCAGGAATAAGACAAGGTACCCATTCTCACCATTATGATTCAAAGTAGTACTGAAAGTTCTAGCTAGAGCAATCAGGCAAAACAAAAACAGAACAAAATAAAATAAAAGGTATCTAGATCAGAAAATAAATAAAATTGTCATTATTTGCCAATGATATGATTCTATATATTCAGAATCCCAGACTCTATTTTAAAAAATGAAAACATTGGATGTAATCAATGAATTCATTGACGTTGCAGGATATAAAACAAATACACAGAATTCAGTTGTATTTCTGTACACTAAAAAGAAAACTTAAAAGGAAATAAAGAAAACTCCCATTCATAATATCATCAAAAGTAGTTAAAAACAAACCTGAAATAAATGTAACTATGGAAGCAAAGAATCTGTACAATACTAACTACTCATCTGTGCTAAAGGAAATCAACGAAGACACCAGCAAATGGAAGGGTATCCTGTGTCCATGGATTAGAAGAACTGATACTGTTAAAATGTCCATACTCTCCAAAGCCAGCTATAGGTTCAGTGCAATCCTTATCCAAATTCCATGGACATTTTTCACAGAAATGGAAAAGCAATCCAAAAAACTTTTAGGGAGCCACCAAAGACCCCAGGTAGCGAAAACAGCCATAAGAAGGAAGGAAATAACCAGAGGCATCATACTTCCAGGTTTCAAACTACACTACAGAGCTATAGTAATTAAAACAGTATGGTATTGTTATAAAGACAGACACATAGATCATCAGAATATCTTGGATGTTGAAACAGAATAGAAGCCCAGAATTAAACCCTCAAATACATGGTCAACTGATAAGGGAGCAGGAAATATCCAATGGGGAAAGGATAGTCTTTCAACAAGTGGTGTTAGGAAAACTGGACAGCTACATGCAGAAAAATGGAATTGGACTCTGTCTTACACTGGTTACAGAAATTAACTTGAAATTGATCAAAAACAATTACAAGGTCTGAAGCCATCTAACTTCCCAGATAAAACATTGGGAAGAAGGTCCTGCAATGCCATGCACCATGGGTCTTGGCAATGTTGTTTTGTTTGCTTGTTTCTTTCTTGTTTTTTTTTTTTTTCCCCCTCCCTCTCTTTTGGATATGGTATCAAAAGCACAAACAACAAAAGGAAAAAAAAAGAAAAACAAGTGGGACGACACCAACATTAAAAGCTTCTGCACAGGGGAACCTGGGTGGCTCAGTGGATTAAGCCTCTGCCTTCGGCTCAGGTCATGATCTCAGGGTCTTAGGATCGAGCCCCACATTGGGCTCTCTGCTCGATAGGGAGCCTGCTTCCCCCTCTCTCTTGGCCTGCCTCTCTGCCTACTTGTAATCTCTGTCTGTCAAATAAATAAATAAATAAAATCTAAAAAAAAAAAAAGCTTCTGTACAAAACAAATAGTCAATAAAATGAATAAGCAACCAGCTGAATGGAAGAATGTATTTGCAAACCACGTCTTAGATAAGGGATTAATATCTAAAATTATTTTTAAAGAACTCATACAACTCTTTAACCAAAAAATAAAGAACCTGAATGAAAAATGGGTGGTAGACCTGAACAGACATTTTTCCAAAGAAGACATGCACATGGCCAATTTGTACAGGAAAATGTACATGAAAAGGTGATTAAGATTATTCATCATGAAGGAAGTAACAAATCAAAACCACAATGAGCTACCATGTCACACCTGTCAGAATGGCTATTATCAAGGAGAGAAGAGCATTGGTGAGGATGTGGAAAAAGGAAACTTTGTGCACTGTTGGTGGAATTATATGGCGATTCAGTTACTGTGGAGAACAGTAACTGGAATTTCTTCAAAAAATTGAAAACAATTATCATATACATTACCCAGCAATCTATCTTCTGTGTATATAACTATTTTAGGAACATTGTACTTGTGGAGACTAGCAATTCACTGTACCCACCACTGGAAGAAAAAAAAAATTCTTTAACTCAGATACAGTATACAGTAGGGTTTAATTCCAGGTGTCCTATTTCCTAGTTGCATGGTTTGGGGAAAGTTCCTTAATCTTTCTGGTATTTTCTGGTAGTTAATTTTCCCAATTCTCTAATTAGAGATATAATATTTATTGTGGAGAATTTTAATGAGCATTGGATGAACTAATGCCCATAGTGCTCCCTGGAGATGGTAGGGGCTCCATGAATGGAAACCACTGTGATCAGCTTCACTATCTCCAATACTAAGACCACCAGTATCATCTAGACCCAGTGTTTGTGTTGTAAGTATCCTAAAATCTGTAGCATGATCACCTCAGTGTTCCTATGAGGAACCGGAGGCCCACAGAGAGGAAGGCACTTTCACAGGTCAGAATGATAATTAGTTGCTACCATGAGTGGTTCATGTGGTGTTTAAACCGCAGACCATAGGAGTACACTGTCACATTCCAATATTGGCTCTTTCTGTGGCATACCTTCTTGGGGAGGTTTCTTTCTTTCTTTTTTTAAATATTTATTATTATTATTATTATTATTTTAAAATAAACATATAATGTATTTTTATCCCCAGGGGTACAGATCTGTGAATCACCAGGTTTACACACTTCACAGCACTCACCATAGCACATACCCTCCCCAATGTCCATAACCCCCCCACCAAACCCCCTCCCCCCAGCAACCCTCAGTTTGTTTTGTAAGATTAAGAGTCACTTATGGTTTGTCTCCCTCCTGATCCCATCTTGTTTCATTTATTCTTCTCCTACCCCCTTAACCCCCCCATGTTGCATCTCTACTTTCTCGTATCAGGGAGATCATATGATAGTTGTCTTTCTCTGATTGACTTATCTCTCTAAGCATGATACCCTCTAGTTCCATCCACGTCGTCGCAAATGGCAAGATTTCATTTCTTTTGATGGCTGCATAGTATTCCATTGTGTATATATACCACTTCTTCTTTATCCATTCATCTGTTGATGGACATCTAGGTTCTTTCCATTGTTTGGCTATTGTAGACATTGCTGCTATAAACATTTGGGTGCACATGCCCCTTCGGATCACTATGTTTGTATCTGTAGGGTAAATACCAGTAGTGTACTTGCTGGGTCATAGGGTAGTTCTATTTTCAACATTTTGAGAAACTTCCATGCTGTTTTCCAGAGTGGTTTCACCAGCTTGCATTCCCACCAACAGTGTAGGAGAGTTCCCCTTTCTCTGCATCATCACCAGCATCTGTCATTTCCTGACTTGTTAATTTTAGCCATTCTGACTGGTGTGAAGTGATATCTCATTGTGGTTTTGATTTGTATTTCCCTGATGTCGAGTGATGTGGAGCACTTTTTCATGTGTCTGTTGGCCATCTGGATGTCTTTGCAGAAATGTCTGTTCACGTCTTCTGCCCACTTCTTGATTGGATTATTTGTTCTTTGGGTGTTAAGTTTGATAAGTTCTTTATAGATTTTGGACACTAGCCCTTTATTTGATATGTTGTTTGCAAATATCTTCTCCCATTCTGTCAGTTGTCTTTGGTTTTTTTAACTGTTTCCTTTTGCTGTGCAAAAGCTTTTGATCTTGATGAAATCCCAATAGTTCATTTTTCCTCTTGCTTCCCTTGCCTTTGGCGATATTCCTATAAAGACGCTGTTGCGGCTGAGGTTGAAGAGGTTTCTGCCTGTGTTCTCCTCAAGGATTTTGATGGATTCCTTTCTCACATTGAGGTCCTTCATCCATTTTGAGTCTATTTTCGTGTGAGGTGTAAGGAAATGGTCCAGTTTCATTTTTCTGCATGTGGCTGTCCAATTTTCCCAACACCATTTATTGAAGAGGCTGTCTTTTTTCCTTTGGACATTCTTTCCTGCTTTGTCGAAGATTAGTTGACCATAGAGTTGAGGGTCTATTTCTGGGCTCTCTATTCTGTTCCATTGATCTATGTGTCTGTTTTTGTGCCAGTACCATGCTGTCTTGATGATGACAGCTTTGTAATAGAGCTTGAAGTCCGGAATTGTGATGCCACCAACTTTAGCTTTCTTTTTCAATATTCCTTTGGCTATTCGAGGTCTCTTCTGGTTCCATATAAATTTTAGGATTATTTGTTCCATTTCTTTGAAATAAAAAATTGATGGTATTTTGATAGGGATTGCCTTAAACGTGTAGATTGCTTTAGGTAGCATAAACATTTTCACAATCTTTGTTCTTCCAATCCAGGAGCACGAGACATTATTCCATTTCTTTGTGTCTTCCTCAGTTTCTTTCATGAGTACTTTATAGATTTCTGAGTACAGATTTTTAGCCTCTTTGGTTAGGTTTATTCCTAGGTATCTTACTGTTTTGGGTGCAATTGTAAATGGGATTTAATCCTTAATTTCTCTTTCTTTTGTCTTGCTGTTGGTGTAGAGAAATGCAACTGACTTCTGTGCATTGATTTTATATCCTGACACATTACTGAATTCCTGTACAAGTTCTAGCAGTATTGGAGTGGAGTCTTTTGGGTTTTCCATATATAGTATCATATCATCTGTGAAGAGAGTGATAGTTTGACTTATTCTTTGATGATTTGGATGCCTTTAATTTCCTTTTCTTTTCTGATTGCTGAGGCTAGGGCTTCCAGTACTATGTTGAATAGCAGTGGTGATAATGGACATCCCTGCTATGTTCCTGACCTTAGTAGAAAAGCTTTCAGCTTTTCTCCATTGAGAATGATATTTGCGGTGGGTTTTTCTTAGATGGCTTTGATGATATTGAAGTATGTGCCCTCTATCCCTACACTTTGGAGAGTTTTGACCAGGAAAGGATGCTGTACTTTGTCAAATGCTTTTTCAGCATCTATTAAGAATATCATATAGTTCTTGTTCTTTCTTTTATTAATGTATTGTATCACATTGATTGATTTGCAGATGTTGAACCAACCTTGCAGCCCTGGAATAAATCCCACTTGGTCGTGGTGAATAATCCTTTTAATGTACTGTTGAATCCTTTTGGGTAGTATTTTGGTGAGAATTTTCACATCTGTGTTCATCAAGGATATTGGTCTTTAGTTCTCTTTTTTGATGAGATCCTTGTCTGGTTTTGGGGTCAAGGTGAGGCTGGCTTATAAAATGAGTTTGGAAGTTTTTCTTCCATTTCTATTTTTTGGAACCATTTTAGGAGAATAGGAATTAGTTCTTCCTTAAATGTTTGGTAGAATTCCCCTGGGAAGCCATCTGGCCCTGGGCTTTTGTTTGTTTGGAGATTTTTGATGGCTGCTTGAATCTCCTTACTGCTTATGGTTCTGTTCAGGTTTTATATTTCTTCCTGGTTCAGTTGTGGTTATTTATATGTCTCTAGAAATGCATTCATTTCTTCCAGATTGTCAAATTTGTTGGCATAGAATTGCTCATAGTATTTTCTTATAATTGTCTGTATTTCTTTGGTGTTAGTTGTGATCTCTCCTCTTTCATTCATGATTTTATTTATTTGGGTCCTTTCTCTTTTCTTTTTGATAAGTCTGCCCAGGGGTTTATCAGTCTTATTAATTCTATCAAAGAACCAGCTCCTAGTTTCATTGATTTGTTCTATTGTTTTTCTGGTTTCTATTTCATTGATTCCTGCTCTGATATTTATGATTTGTCTTCTCCTGCTGGGTTTAGGGCTTTTTACTTATTCTTTCTCCAGCTCCTCTAGGTGTAGGGTTAGGTTGTGTATTTGAGACCTTTCTTGTTTCTTGAGAAAGGCTTGCACCACAATATATTCTCCTCTCAGGACTGCCTTTGCTGTGTCCCACAGATATTGAACGTTTGTGATTTCATTATTATTTGTTTCCATGAATGTTTTCAATTCTTCTTTAATTTCCTGGTTGACCCATTCATTCTTTAGAAGGATGCTGTTTAGTCTCCATGTATTTGCGTTCTTTCCAAATTTCCTATTGTGATTGAGTTCTAACTTCAAGCTTTGTGGTCTGAAAATATGCCAGTAATGATCCCAATCTTTTGATACAGGTTGAGACCTGATTTATGACCCAGGATGTGATCTATTCTGGAGAATGTTCCATGGGCACTAGAGAATAGTGTGTATTCTGTTGCTTTAGGAAGAAATGATCTGAATATATTTGTGATGTCTATCTGGTCCAGTGTGTCATTTAAGGCCTTTATTTCCTTGTTGATCTTTTGCTTGAATGATCTGACCATTTCAGTGAGGGGAGTGTTAAAGTCCCCTACTATTATTGTATTATTGTTGACGTGTTTCTTTGATTCTGTTATTAATTGGTTTATATAGTTGGCTGCTCCCATGTTAGGTGCATAGATTTAAAATTGTTTGATCTTCTTGTTGGACAGATCCTTTGAGTATGATATCGTGCCCTTCCTGGACTCTCTTATTATAGTCCTTGGCTTAAAATCTAATTGTTCTGATATAAGGATTGCCGCCCCTGCTTTCTTCTGATGTCCATTGGCATGGTAAATTGTTTTCCACCCCCTCACTTTAAATCTGGAGGTGTCTTTAGGTCTAAAATGAGTTTCTTGTAGGCAACATATAGATGTGTTTTTGTTTGTTTGTTTGTTTGTTTGTTTTTCCATTCTTATACCCTGTGTCTTTTGATTGGGGCATTTAGCCCATTAACATTCAGGGTAACTATTGAGAGATATGAATATAGTGCCATTGTATTGCCTGTAAGGTGACTCTTCCTATATATTGTCTCTGTTCCTTTCCAATCTACTACTTTTAGGCTCTCTCTTTGCTTAGAGGACTCCTTTCAATATTTCCTTAAGTGCAGGTTTGGTGTTTGCAAATTCTTTCAGTTTTTGTTTGTCCTGGAAGCTTTTAATCTCTCCTTCTATTTTCAATGGTAGCCTAGCTGGATATAGTATTCTTGGCTGCATGTTTTTCTCATTTAGTGCTCTGAATATATCATGGCAGCTCTTTCTGGCCTGCCAGGTCTCTGTGGATAAGTCTGCTGCCAATCTAACATTTTTACCATTGTATTTTACAGACTTCTTTTCCTGGGCTGCTTTCAGGATTTTCTCTTTGTCACTAAGACTTTTAAATTTTACTATTCAGTGATGGGGTGTGGGCCTATTCTTTTTGATTTTGAGGGCCGTTCTCTGAACCTCCTGAATTTTGATGCTCGTTCCCTTTGCCATATTGGGGAAATTCTCCCACTAATTCTCTCCAGTATACCTTCTGTTCCCCTCTCTCTTTCTTCTTCTTCTGGAACCCCAATTATTCTAATGTATTTTCGTCTTATGGTGTCACTTATCTCTCGAATTCTCCCTTTGTGGTCCAGTAGCTGTTTGCCCCTCTTTTGCTCAGTTCTTTATTCTCTGTCACTTGGTCTTCTATATCACTAATTCTTTCTTCTGCCTCATTTATCCTAGCAGTGAAGCCTCCATTTTTGATTGCACCTCATTATTAGCTTTTTTGATTTCAACTTGGTTAGATTTTAGTTCTTTTATTTATCCAGAGAGGGCTTTTATATCTCCCAAGAGGGTTTCTCTAATATCTTCCGTGCCTTTTTCGAGCCCGACTAGAACCTTGAGAATCGTCATTCTGAACTCCAGATCTGACATATTACCCATGTCTGTATTGATTAGGTCCCTAGCCTTCAGTACTGCCTCCTGTTCTTTTTTTTGTGGTGAATTTTTCTTCCTTGTCATTTTGTCCAGATAAGACTATATGAAGGAGCTAGTAAAATACTAAAAGGGTGGCAAAGACCCCAGGAAAATATGCTTTAATCAAATCAGAGGGGACCCCAAATCGTGGGGGGAGGGGAGAAAGGGGATAAAAAGAGGTTCAGAAAAAAAAGAAGCAATTAAAAAAAGAAAATGAATAAAGAAAAAATATAAAAAAGAAAAAATATATATAAGATAAACTAGTTAAAAAACATTAAAAAAAGGGTAAAAGTTAAAAAAAGTTCAGCAGAAGAAGAAAAAAAATTGAAAAAAAAATTAAATTTACTGCAAGTCTAAAGAATCATGGAGAGAATGCAATGAGTTCGTGATTTTCTTTCTCCTCCTCTGGAATTCTCCTGCTCTCCTTGGTATTGAACCTGCACTGTGTGGTAGGTGAACTTGGTCCTGGCTTATTTCTTGTTGATCTTCTGGGGGAGGGGCCTGTTGTAGTGATTCTCAAGTGTCTTTGCCCGAGGTGGAATTGTACTTTCCTTACCACAAGCTGGGCTGAGTAATCTGCTTAAGTTTGCTTTCAGGAGCTTTTGTTCACTGAACTCTATCTGTAGAGTTCTGGAGGACGGGAATGAAAATGGCGGCCTCCCAGTCTCCGGCCCGAAGGAGCTGAGGGCTTTGGGCCCCACTCCTCAGTGTGCTGTCAGAGAATAGTGCCCAATCACTCCTGTCTCCCTGGCCTCCAGCCATGCTCCGAGCTCACCCAGCCTGCAACCGGTTCAAGGTAACCCCAAGCTGAGAGCTCACTCCTCGGCTCCGTCTCTGTAGCGGGTTTCCCCGTTCTAATACCTGTAAGCTCTGCGACACTTGGACACCCCCAATCCTTCTGTGACCCTGCGGGACCGGAGGTCACACTGACCCCACGTGGGCTTCACCCCAGTTTAGCCTCTGGAGCGATGTCCCTCAGCGGAACACACTTTTAAAAGTCCTGATTTTGTGCTCCATTGCTCCACCACTTGCTGAGAGCCGGCCCTTCCCCCCATGGTCTATCTTCCCGTCGCTTTGGATTCACTTTTCCACCAGTCCTACCTTTCAGAAAGTGGTTGTTTTTCTGTTTCTAGAATTGCTGTACTTCTCTTCGATCTGCCATTGGATTTTTAGGTGTTTATAATCTTTAGATAAGCTATCTAGCAGGTCTCCTGCTACCTGATGTAGTCTCAGCCTGCTACTTCTCCGCCATCTTGACCTGACAATGCAGGGAGGTTTCTGATGTTGTGCCTCAACATTCTGATCTATAAAATGGGAACAATCTCATACCTACCTTAAGGAGCCAATGTGAGGAATCATAGGAGCAAAATGCATGCAAATTTCTTATATAATTTGTTAATATAGAGAACCTTTGTAAACATAAAGAACACATAATAAATACAGTCATCAGTATTGTCAGCCTCTCATTTTTCCATTCAATGCATATTTGTTAAAGCAACACTCATGTGATATGGTGAGTGATGTGAAATGTGTAAGCCTGATGATTCACAAACCTGTAACCCTGGGACAAATAATGCACTATATGTTAAAATACACTATATGTTAAATACAATATAATACACTATATGTTAAAAATAATTTTTAAAAAAGCAGTCCTCATAAAAAAAATCATTAAGAGAAAATATAGAAGTGGAGCATTTGGGTGGGTTAGTCAGTTAAGCATCCGAATCTTGGTTTTGGCTTAGGTCATGATCTCAGGGTTGTAATATTGAGCCCCATGTTGGGCTCCTCTGCTTAAGATTCTCTGTCTCTCTCTCCCTTCACCCCTCCCCCCAGCTTATACATGCTCTTTCTCTCTCAAAAACAAAAACAAAAATACAGAAGAATTAAATGCATACAAGATATACATGTATCTATTATATATGTATATGTATATACGTATGTATATTATCTTTAGCTATAGCTATGTCTACATATCTGTATTTTCTTTGTATATGTAGATTATAGATATAAATGATACATATACTCTATGTAGAATTATATTCTATATTATATATAGATATGATATAGATAGATATATAATACTCTGTGCAGAAATAATGGCATTTTACTGTTCTTACTTAAATGGAAGTCTACAAAATGAAAAAAAAAATACAAGAGACTTACCTCAAAAACACACTGGGATACCCAAACAATGTGAGATTATTAAAATCCTTTGCAAGTGTAAAATGCAAAAGAAATGCTTCCAATAATACTGTGAAATGCTCTCATAAGGAATAACTGGTATTTTTCTTTATATATGCATAAGGAAAAGCAATAGTTTATTAACCATGTAATTATTAAAGGGACCCTACAGGCATTCATTAGAATTATGGACTTGTTAAGAAAATGCCTATGGGTGTTTGGAAATAACCATTGCTTTGTTCTATTTTTTTTTTTTTTTAAGATCAGTTAATAAAAAAACATGTTTGGACTTTAAAATCTGTCCACTGAATCTATGTCTACATATTTGCTTGTTTCCAAATGTGATAACCTGGCCCCTATGCACAATCATTAGAATAAAAACAGGAACTTGTGTTTGTTTATTCATTAGAAAAAAAAAATCCTCCTACCCTTGAAAAGTATTGCTCCAGAATACTGATGAGTTAATAATTGACTGTATATTTTACATTCACTTAATTCACATCCAAATTTTTTTTAGTCCAGTTTTTGCAAGCAATTCAATATCAACCCATGGTTTGGTCAACTGAAAAATATCTCAAGTGTCTCTACTTTATTATTCTGCTAGACTCAAAAGGATTAATCTTCAACCTGTAAACTTTAAGGTAGAAAAACCACCATTTATTCAGGGTTCCATCTATATGTTAACAATTACTTACCAAGTATAAGATCAAAGATTCCATATATTTTGGGATACATTATTACAGTTTTTGAAAACCCAAACATCAGTATTTCCTCACATAAATTTCGTATAACATAGAAATAATTCAATTTCCATTTAATGTCTCAAAAAACAGCTCATCTCAAAATTTGAAACTTGGAATACCCAATGTAATCAGTCCCTTTGAATTACCCACCAAAATACTACTTTACAGAAATTGTTTTAAGCCATTTTGCATATTCCAATGTATTTTATTTGGATTGAAGAAAGAAAAATCAGTATGTTATATGACAACCTTCTCTCAAAATCTCCAAGTGGCTCAGATGTGATTCTTTCCTGAAAACATCTTAGGTTTAGTAACTGTGGATCTTGACTACTTAAAAGAGCTGACTTGATACATGAGCTGTGCATTTGACATAGCAAATAATACGATGGACAGTGCAAGATGAAAAACATCTAATGATATGAGCTGTATGTTGGTACTTAGTGTCAGCAAAATTCTTCCAAACAGTAGTCCAAGAATGCTTTCTAACTAATTGCTATTATCAGGAAGCAATGATCATGTTCAGTCACATTACTACTGCAGGAGAAGGAAGAACTCTCATATTGCTGAGAATCCTATTTGAGTTGCAGTTCAGTTAGGTCAACTTTCACAATTTAATTATGTGCCTCCTTAAAAATAATTTCATCCCACAAATTGGTGTTCTGCTCTCGGTACATGTAAAAGCTGTTTCACATGATTTGAAGTTTATCTGTATGGTCAAACTAGATAGTAGTTGGAAGGGGGGGATGTGTAGGCATGTGATGAAAATCTGGGTAGTAGGTAGAGATTTACCTGTTATATACAGGAGATGGGTTTTATACTTAGGATCAGAGGAAATACTCCTTCTTTTCCTTTCACTTTTTGCACAGATATTTACTCATCGGTATAATGCAACAATGCATTTCAGGGATAGGATATTTATGTATAAAATGAAAGAAACAGGTACATAGAGCTTCCTGATTTTTTTTTTTCTAATGAGTGTGTATGGATGCCAAGGTACCACAACATTTGGAAACAAATACATATGTAGACATAATTTCAGTAGACAGATTTTTAAAGTCCAAAACATGTTTTTTTTTTTTTTATTAACTGACCTTAAAAATATAGAAGGAAGAGAGAGCAATGGAGATTTTATATATAGCTATATAGCTCTATATATAACTGGAATATATGTATATGGGTACTTTGGAATATATGTATAGTTTCCTTGATATAAGCTTGGATAATAGAAAGAAATAAGAAGGACTTTTTCTAGAACAACCTATTTCAAAATGTGGCTCAGCCTCTATCTAAAGGTTCTGGGTTATCACTTATAACTCCATGGGTTTAAGACAATGAGTCAAAGGAGTAGCAGTGATTTAGGAAAACAGACACATAGAAACACATCTTTTTACCCTAAAGGCATCTTCATTCCCATGATCCCATGACTCACCAAGCAACCATCTCTGTCTCTTTCATCTTAATTACCAGCTTGGTTCCACTATTTGAAGTAAATGTCTGCAGTGTAAGTAGCAATCTGTTCACATTATAAATCAGTTTGTTGTAAGTTATCTTCTCCAGCCCAATATATTTATTGATGGTGAGGTTCCTGACTTAATGTTTTGCTAAATTAAAAAAAAAAAATCATGAATTAGAGAAATAATGGTAACTCTGTTGTAAATATCAAGCCTTACCTGCTCCTTGAAAACGAAAGCTTGGATTCAGAGAACCCTATGTAGAGATTGATATATATGATGAGGATATACAAGTAGAACCAAACTTGCCCATGACTCTTTTTAGGTCAGCATGAGAAAGGCTGAGGTTCGGTAAGCATGTATGACTCATTTAACATGTATGAAGTCCTGTGCTATCAGCTGGGACAAGAAAAGGTAGTTATGGCATCATATCACCCCTTCAAGAGCCTAGATTCTAGTTGTGAAAGTAACAATAAAGAGACAATATTTAGGATAAATAATCTACAAGGCACAGAATCAATACTGAGGAGAAACTGATGAGCCATCTGTTAGACAGAAGGACTGCAGGTATGCTGGGTGAAGACAGTACTAGAATACATGAGCAGGATTGGGGGGAATTTATAGTACTTTTTTCTGAGACAGAAATATTGAGAGGGAAGAGGGAGTGTTGCAGACAGATCATCATGTAATAGCATGGCTCTAGAGAACCTTCTAGTTTTTCATGTTCTATGTGATTTTATTTCACTTCCTGGTGCTAAAAATTAAATGGCTAGGTCCTATCCCCAAACTACAGAATTTGAATCTTTGAATGTGAGACCCGAAGATGGGAAGATGGACATTTTTACCAGCTTTCTGAATGATTGTGTGCATTTTAAAGTTAGTGGACAGTTATAGATACGTGAGTGGTCCCAGACAAATGGGATGAGACCAGGAACAGCCTGCTCTTCACCAGGAGCCTGGAAGAGGGCAGTAGCAACAGAGTGCAATGGCTACTTTGCATATAGGAAGATAATTCTAGACTATCGATTGGCCTCTGGAAGCAGGGGGACTGGTGAGTGACATGCAGTGTTGACAGGGGTAAATGATGAGGACCTGGACTGCATTCGCAGTTGCAGGAGTGGAGGAAGGGAACAGATCTGCCAGATCTTGCAGTGTTGAAATATAGGATCCAAGGAAGTCTTCCCCTCATCACCCCTCATTCTGCACAGTTCTCCTTCATTTCTCTCTAACCTTAAATGGAAAATGGGGTCGACTGTCAGTGCTGCGTGTGATACAGACCGTGGTTTACTGGCGTGGTGGTTTAAGAGCACGTGCTCTGTTCAGTGAGTGGCACTCTGCGGAGTCTTGCAAGAAGAGTCTCCGAGATCTTGAAGTGCGGTCTCACTCAATGCACTGATCTGAACCACGCATATTCCAAGCACTAGCTTTCGATATTTTAAAAAATCCTCTCCATGCTCTTTCTATCCTTGTCTCTTTCTGGCTGAAATAGTCCACCTAATTTCCCTGGATCATCTTGGGCCCCGCTCAGCACCTGCCCTCGTCTCTCTTACTGTGCAAACCATGGCTGTCTCCTGCTCACAGATGGATGTAACATGAGCTCTGTTCTCTCTCCAACGTCCCCAGACTCATTTCCTTGCCTGGGATTCACTTTTGCTCTGCTCTTGCAGATTAAGGTTCAAATCATCAGTGTTTCCTAAGAGTGCCACCAACATTCCTTGCATACCTGTTGCCAAATTAATTTTAACCACAAGCACCTAAGCAAACAATGTACGATAGTAAGCTCAGGAAAAGTCATTTTATGTGTATCATACAGGAGGCAAAGGCACAAACCCATGAAACAGAGAATCATTGCTCACAACAAATGCTAACTGCGTACTTATCATGAGCTAAGCATTGTTATATAAACTAGAGACAGTAAAACGCATGATTTGAAGAGATTTACAATCTCATTGAAGAGGCTGAACATGTGAATATTAAAAAGATAAATAATGTTTATGGAACAGTGGAAAGAACACTTGATATACAGAAAGAAAAATTGGATTCAAGCCCAATTCAACAGCTTACTATAACTTTAAAGAAAGCATTTAGCTTCACCTTCATTATTTATAAAAATGAGGAAATAATAACCATCTCTATGGGTTACGTGGGGGCTAAAAGCAAAATGAAATCATTCATTCAACAAGTAGATGTGAGATGAGAAACACCGTCTCTGACTCGATGTTCGGGAATAGAGACACAGTGTGGCAAAAAAGAACCCAGATTCCCCCTGCTTAGAGCTTATATTTTAGTGGGCAAGATGAGGGAATAAATGAGTAGACATATTAATGGTAAATACCTGTGGTAAGGGCCTAAGAAACTGCTTGGGCTGTTTAAAGAACAGACTGAAGGCCAGTTTGGTGGAGTATTGTGATCCAGGTAAAAAATGCTACAAGACAAGCTGGAAAGGTGAGCAAGGGACAGCTAATATCAGCCCTCATGGCTAAATTGTCTGTCAGCCAGTGTACTGACGGCCCCAGGTATAGGAATAATCTTAATCCAATAGCCTTATGACACAGGATGACTATCATCCTCAATTTACAAACAGGGGAATGGTTATCTTGCTCTGGACTACATACCCCAGGGACCCAAGATTTGACATTAAGCATCCTGATTCCAAACCTGATGTTGTTGACTAAAGGAAAGAGTAGTTGCATTAAACAAGATAAAAGGAAGGAGGAAGGAGAGTAGAAAGAGGAGGAGGGAGAGGGAAAGAAGACAGCTAAAATATTACAGTAAGAAAACCAGTCTAGGAATGCCTGGGTGGCTCAGTCAGTTAAATGTCTGCCTTCGGCTCAAGTCATGATCCCAGGGTCCTGGGATCGAGTCCTGCATTGGGCTCCCTGCTCAGTGGAGAGCTGCTTCTCCGTCTGCCTCTCTCCCTGCTTATGCTCACTCTCTCTCTCTCTCTCTCTCTGGCAAATAAATAAATAAAATCTTTAAAAAAAAGAAAGCCAATCTAACATTGCATTACGGATTCTAGTTGGTGCAAAATTATATGGGCATGCATGCATGCAGAAATTTGCTTACCTTAGGTTGCCCATATTTTAGGAAAGCAAGTCATAGACTAATAGAATGATTTTGCTCAGTTAAAAATCACACAAAACATGGGGGGCCTGGGCGGCTCAGTGGGTTAAAGCCTCTGCCTTTGGCTCAGGTCAAAATCCCAGTGTTCTGGGATCGAGCCCCGCATCAGACTCTCTGCTCAGGGGGGAGCCTGTTTCCTTCTCTCTCTCTCTGCCTGTCTCTCTGCCTACTTGTGATTTCTGTCCATCAAATAAATAAATAAAATCTTTTTTAAAAAATCACACAAAACAGATCATATTTTAAAAATATATTATTGGGGCATGTGAGTGGCTCAGCTGGCTAAGCCTCTGCCTTTGGCTCAGGCCATGACCCCAGGGTCCTGGGATCAAGCTCCCCATCAGGCTCCTTTCTCAGTGGGGGGTCTGGTTCTCCATCTACCTCTGTGCTGTCTCTCCATCACTCTCTCAAATAAATGAATAAAATCTTCTTAAAAAGTTTATTTTTGAAATATAATCACCATACAGTGTATTAGTTTTAGGGGTAAAGCAAATGGAATCAACAATTTTATGCATTTCTCAGTGCTCATCACTATCAGAGTTGCCAGCATCTGTCAGCACACAACACTGTTATGATACTAGCGACTGTATTCTTTCTGCTGTACTCTTCATCTCCATGACTCATTCCTTTTATCGTTGGGAGTTTGTCCCTCTTCATCCGCTTCACCTGCTTCACCTACACCCCCCCCCCCAACTCCTCTCTGGCAAGCACCTGCTTGTCCTCAGTATTTAAGTCTTTTGTTTGTTCATTTTTTATTATCAGGTTGCACTTATGTTTTTGAATGTGCAGTGTATAATCATGGAAAAATGTACACATCCCATGGAATAACCTTAGATATTTCTAAAGAGGAGTAGAAAACCACCCAGTTAAAAATAAATTGAAAACAGAAAAGTAGAGAAGTGGAAGGCAAAATGTGAAACACAAGTGGCCTTTGTTCTCCTCTGGCATTGGCTATGTTTATAAAGCAGACAGTAGATCAAAAAATGGAAAGAGAAAAGAAACAGAAAGAGCATAAGGATTTTGGCATCAGGCTGGGCTATGAGACTTTTCTCCAGGCTGTTGGTCAAACACTGCGAAGCAGTGATCACTCACGAAAGAATGACGTGGCCTTCATTAGTTGTGAATTGTGAGCAAAACACGCTTGGATTGCACAGATGTTTTCATCTGTCCTGAACATCCTTCCTTTGTAGCCTCTCCGTATTCTCAAGTATTTTTCATCCCTAAACCATCAGATAGCCAATATACAGTTCTTCCTCGGGAACCATGGTTGCCTGGTGTGTCACTGCATCGAATGCAGTCTTCTTCGGGGAAGGGGGGTCATCTTACCCCAGACTCCCTCCCTCTCCTAAGTGACAGTGAATGAGTTTTGCATTAATGGGCTTAAGCGTTCTTTGCTAATATGTTTATTGTCAACATACATGTTACTCCAAATGAAATAATACTCTATTCCAACTTGCACTTTCAAGACAAACCATTTCTTATTTGCATAGAAAATAAAGTCTGTGGTGGGAATGGAGCAGAGGAGAAGAAGTTATGGATCAAATGAGGGTCACTGTGCATTGAGCATTCTGAAGTTAAATAATTGCATATTACAGTAGTTGCTGCTCTTGTATATTTTTGTACATATTTGAAATTTTCTGTAATTGACATTTAGAAAAAGAAAGAGACAGAAGGATTGAGAGCCTAAAGTGAACACTTTATAAATTTTAAAATTCCATCATCATGGTATTTGGGGCCAAGCCAAATAGAAATGTTGGAAAAGGGGTGCCTGGGTGGCTCAGTGGGTTAAAGCCTCTGCCTTCAGCTCAGGTCATGATCCCAGGGTCCTGGGATCAAGCCCCACATCGGGCTCTCTGCTCAGCGGAGAGCCTGCTTCCCTTCCTCTCTCTCTCTGCCTGCCTCTCTTCCTCCTTGTGATCTCTGTCAAATAAATAAATAAAATCTTTAAAAAAAAAAGAAATGTTGGAGAAAAGGTGAAAAGAATGATTATTTTTATTTGTGTATATTTTTTATTTTTATTTTTATTTGAGTACAGTTGTCTCATACATTAGTTTCAGGTGTACAGCATAGTGATGCAGCTTCTCTGTGAACCTCATCTCTTTGGTGCTCCCCACAAGCGTAGCTCCTATCGGTCACCATGTAACACTGGCACAATACCACTGACTCTGTTCCCTACATCCCCATGACTTATTCCTTCCATATCTGGGAGTCTGTGTCTCCCGCTCCCCTTCACCCATTTTGCCCCTCCCCGCCCTCTCTCTGGCAACCATCAGTTGGTTTTATTTATGGATCTGTTTCTAAAAAGCTGTAGAGCATTATTAGAGTGTCCCTTCCTAACACAGGAACAGAACCTCCAGAAACAGTGACTCCATCAAATGAAGGATCATCTTTTTAACAGGTGTAAGAATTTTGGAGGCAGGTAACTCAGGGCTGCTCCAGTGGCCCCAGGACATCACAAATGTCTTGGACCCTTGCTTTGTTTTACTGTATTGTCCTTAAGGTGTGATCTTTGTCTGCATGTTCAGAATGTAGTTGCTCTTTCTGAAAGAGCACAATGACATCTGGGCATTGTGAGGAGGAAGGAAGTAACAAAATGGGGAAGGTATTACCCATGTAATAAAACCACCACGCTCTCTAGCCCACTTCCTCTCCAGCTTTATCATCCGGAAGTGTGTAAGCTGGGAACTCAGGTGCACGGCAATCTAGGAAATTTAATTTTAAGCTGAGAGTATTGTCACTCACCAGCCAAATCAAAGAAATACTAGTGAAGAGGAAAAGGAGGATGTACATTGGGTAGGCAGGTGACCCAACTGGCCCCAGTCCTCCCGTTCAGCTCTTTATACATCTTTATGTAAACTGCTTTCCAAATGTAGCCCACAATCCTTCCTCCTCACCTCCTTTGTCAGAGATAATGACCTGTAATCTAATCTAGTATTTATATCTCACTCAAAGCCCAGAATTTTAACCTTATCTGAAACAGAATCCCGTTGTTAAGATTTCTGCTATAACTTGGTTAAGATAACAGGTGAAGGGTCACAGATTTCTTATTAGGAGAAGAGCCCATTCAAGGGAGTGTTTGGAAGGAGAAAGGTAATGTGAGATGATCGAAAAGAAGAGCATGCCAAATGAAAATTTGGGACACAGACCTCCCTCAATACAGTAAATACTGAATGGATGGCAGATCTGGTGGAGTTTTTAATGGGAGAGATATCAAGGTTTCAGTGATGCTAAGGTTTCAGTGAGTGATGAATAGGACAAAGGAAAGCTCTCCATTTGTCTTCTCTATAATTTTTATTATCTCTCTGGGGGAAGCAGAGATTATAATATGCAATTTTTTTCTCCAGAAAAATAACACTATACTCTCTTATTTCTGAATACTACTTTTCAATTTACAAAGGAATGTTAATTATAATAACAAATATTATTTATTCATGCCTATTATGGGCCAAATTCCATGCAAACCATTTCAACATTATTTTATTTAATTGTCCCAAGAATCTAATAAGGAAAATATATCCTCTTCTTCCAGATGCAGAAGCTATCTTAGAAAAGATCACACAGCTGGGATTTAAACTCACATTTGCATTGCTACAAAGGACATGTCCTTCTTTCTCTATTATGCTGCCTCTCATGCATTATCATTTATATCCACATATATTTGCATTTTGTAGATGAGCTTTTAAACATAGATACATCTCTACATTTTAATATGGACATAGAGAGTGTATTTTGCAAGCAAAATCCCTTTCTGGAGATCTCACTACTATTAACACATTTCCCCTGGCTCTCATACTCTCTCTGTTGGCACAAAAGGAATTTCTGTCCATGGCATTAAATCTCTGGGAAGTTGGGGCACCTGGGTGGCTCAGTGGGTTAAAGCCTCTGCCTTTGACTGAGGTCATGATCTCGGGGTTCTGGGATTGAGCCCCACATCAGGCTCTCTGTGCAGGAGGGAGCCTGCTTCCTCCTCTCTCTCTTTGCCTACCTCTCTGCCTGCTTGTGATCTCTCTCTGTTGAATAAATAAATAAAATCTTAAATAATAGTAAAAAAAAAAAAACAAAACTCTGGGAAGTTTAAGATTCAGATACAAAATATTGTCAGGATTGCCAAAAGAAGCCAACCACTGGAAAGAGGTGCAAGCGGCTGGTGGGGATAAAACCCACTGGACCATAGACTCTGAGAACATCAAAAGTCATGGATTATGTAGTTAACAGGCATCAGGAACAAGGGCTTCAGGAACTGAACTATAGATTCAGCACCACCAAGACCTCCCCTTTGACATCTCATCATTACTTTACCTCTGCTTTTCCTTGGTTGCAGCTTTCACCCTGTCAAACAGAAATGAAATCTGGATTTAGTAAGGAGAGATGTTATTCAAAAACATTTTTGCAAGGAGAAGAAGCAACTATTAGAACAGGGAAATGCCCAAGTGGTAGGATCTGCAAGCCTCACAAGGGTTAGGTTTAAAAAAATAATAATAATTTTATTTTTATTTTTTTATCTGAACAGTGTTGGAAGTGGGATGGTGGGATGATAGGATGGCATGGTTGGCTGGTAGATCAGAGAAAGTTTTACCTCATGCCTCCTTATTCTCAGGAGGGGTTTTGTGCTGAAATAGCCTCAAGATGGGTCAAAGTTCAGAGATCTGGAGGAAGGAAAAAAAATCAAGTTTGGCTAACAAGAATTTTGTTCCAATCAATCAACACCTCATCATGGATAAGTGGTGAATAGGACTGTGGAGGGTCTGTGTCTGGAGTTGAGATGGATAAGCAAGGGATGATTCTTAGCTAAGGCATGGGGAACGGTAGAATTGGGGTCCTTGCAGTAAACTATCACCAGCAACACAAGGATCATTGAGTCTCTTAACGTTCCCTGTTTTCCAGGATCAAGGATCAGCTGAAGTTCATCATTACCATCTATTCCAGACAAGGTTTTTCTTTGCAGTTGTTCTCTCAGACCCACTTTCAAAGTCAGCTTCAAAGAGAAATAGAGATCTATCCATTCTCTTCTAATTTAGAAAATTCTGGGCAGGGCTTCCAGGGGACAAATGTCATATCTCTGTCAGTGACCATCAAGTGCCAATAGGTACAAGGCTGATTCCACACAGTTGGGTGGGAATCCAAGACAAGACACTTAATCGAGCTGGTCAGATGATAAATTATGCAGGACAATCAAAGACAATAGCAACTGTCGTTTCACCACGCCTTGTTTCTGCATGAACATTTTGTAAATTTCACTTGACACAAGTACAGTTGGGAAATGATTTACTGAGGCCTGAAAACTCCTTGAATCTTCCTCAACAAGAGCAAAGTGTCTTTGATAGTAGAACGCTCATCACCTCGCTCCATGGGGATTAGTCGAGGACTTTGTTATCTCTTGCCTCAGCGTACATTCAGATGGATGTCTGTTCCTGTTGACACATCTTGCCTCTTCCATTATTCAAGGCATTCTCTGTGATACTGACATTTTAAGATACTCTGTGAAATAGGGTTCAACTTGAGGTCTTATATTGTACTTGAGATATAGAGCTTGGCTGTTACTGTAACTACACTACTCCTGATGGGAAATAGAAATGGTTGTTACCAAAGAACTGGAACACTAGATGTTATAGAGTAAAAAAGATAATACTAAATCTGAGAAGCAGGGCATGTATAACGTAAGCTTGGATTACCTGGTGTCCTCTTATAACTAACCCTTTGCAAACATGTATAATTAGATTCTCAACTGGTTACAAGTGATTTCTCCATGGGATCTGTCCAGTCTTCATTCTGTAGAGAAATTAGTAATGAGCAAATGCAGACACTTTAAAAACATATCCCTAAAAGTAAGAGGAAAAACCAGAATTCTGGCTTCTCAGAGAATATTTAAAAAATTATTCCAGGGTCACCTTGTATTTTTTAGGTGAACTTAATCACATTAACCAAACTGGATTTTGAAGTTTAATAATTTTCAAAGGAGTGTTTGGAGATATGGAGACTTTAAGAAAGAGAATTTTTTAAAAAGAAAAGTTGGTTCTAAACTAGTAAAAACCAATCACTAAAAGAACATTGCTGTTGAAATCTCCTCATTACTCTCACAACTGAAAAATAAAAATAAAACTGTTACACCTTGTTCCAACTACAAGAAAATATCACTGCTGCTTTTCATATTTTCCCCTAGCTGTATTAAAGGGATGTGATAGCCTTCTTTTATTAACCTCTTAAGAATTTAGAACTTTAAAAGCATGTACTCTGTAAGCATAACACACGGGAGGATTAGTAGATAGTAGTTGTTATAGAACTAAGAACTTGAAAATAAAAGTTTAAATCCTTTTTACACTAAGCATGTGAACTAGCACACACTTCTTAATTTCTTGGGCTCTTTTTTTTTTTGAGCCACCATGTAGAGATAATACTTGTCCAACAGATTTTAAGAATTTTCAAATATACAAAGAGCTTGGCATGGTAGTTTAATAGTAACACAGTAACTATTAAAATTCCATCATCAACTTTGAAGATGTCCAAAAACTTACCTTGTTTTTGTTTTTTGTTTTTTGTTTTTCCTGATCAGTTCAAAGTGATCTCTTCACTGCTACCATTTGGAGATTTGATTGTGACTAGCTGATATCGCTAAACTTACCTCCAGAAAAGAGACCATGTGCTGAGAGTGTCCTTCTCTCTGTGCATGAATATCAGTCCCTCACACACTGATGGAGAATGCATTCTTCTCACTAAGGAAATATATCCGGCCAGCATGGGCTAAAACTAAAATTCCCATCCTGAGCTGCTGAAGGCACACCATCCAGAATCCCACACAGTTCTTGAGGGTTGGGGCCTTGCTTCCCTAGATATCTTCAGGGAAAATGCCATCTTTGGAGCTTGTGGGTAAACTATCTCTCCTGATCTTATGCCGTTACAAACTAAATTTGTTTGGCAAAGCCAGAAAAAGAGTAAGTTGGCAAAGAGTTCTTTGGCAAAGAAATCTTCAGTAAATGTTATCAGTCTTTCAACGTATACCAGTCTTTGAATTCTCTGGTGAAGACTCATGCAATGACTGAATCAGCACATGGGGTCCGTGTCTGCTTTTCCAACTCCGTGGCTGACTCTGCTGGGCAGCAAAATTCAAATACCCGTGGTTTTTCTTCTTCAGTGTAAAGGTAAAGACATATATGCTGGCTTTTAAAGTTCTTATATGTAGAAAGTAGACAAACAAATATAAAGATGCCCTCATAGTGGTCATTTATATTAACAGTCAAGGCTGTTTCTCTGGTTCCTGACCACTCAAGGTTTCTTCATAATTAAGTATAGGTAGTATTAACAAACCAGTCATTGAGAGGTAATCTTAATGCTCCCCTATTTTGAATTTCCTTTTTAGGATAAGGTCATTTATTTAATTTTTATCACATGCCAGGTAGTGAACTAAAGATATTGCATAGATCACATGGGATGTTATTCCCCTCATCTGATACCTAAAGAGAATGAAGCCAAGAAGGTTAAGGTTTGCTGAGAGAATGCCCAAGTTCACATTTATTAACAAGTGGCAGAAGAAGGCTATCAACAAAGTTTCAGGCCATTCTAAACCTTCATATCCCTCCTCTAAAATTCCCATCCTCTTCAGGAGTCAAATGAAAAATTCTGGCAGGTAGCTCTGCCTCCTTTCTATCTGGTTTATAGCGTTCTTCTTTCCTGTTCCTTCCAGTGAGGTCCTGAAATAGCCCTTTGTTGAGGGTCTCATTTCTAGCCCGTTTCTTATAACGGAGGATTTAGGTAAGCATGAAAAGAAAGCAAATCTTACTTCTCGGGGACAGAATGAATTAGCTGTGGTACATTTGTTAGAGGTCAATATGTATCCGAATGGAGTATAATATGTAACTATTCATAAGAATTTGTAATAATATTTCCCTCACCTTAAGAGTATATAATAAGGGGCTACCTGGATGGCTCAGTCTGTTATGCATCTGCCTTCAGTTCTAGTCATGATCCCTGGGTCCTGGGATAGAGTCCCATTTTGGGGTCCCCACTCAGCACAAAGTCTGCTTCTTCTTTTGCCCCCCCCACTACCGCCAACTCATTTTTTCTCTCTCCCTTTCAAATAAATAAATGAAATCTTTAAAAAAAATGCATACAGTAAGCATATTTATAAATTGCTAATGTGTGGGGCACCTGGGTGGCTAAGTCAGTTAAATGTCTGGCTTCAGCTCAGGTCATGATCCAGGGGTCCTGGAATCAAGCCCTTTATCGGGCTCCCTGCTCAGTGGGGAGTCTGTGTCTCCCTCTTCCTCTGCCTGCTGCTCTCCCTGCTGTACTGACTCTCTGTCAAATAAATACAATCTTTAAAAAAAAATCTCCAGTGTATACAGTCTCTAGAATACATATATTCTATAACTATTTGTATGTATCAAGTGTGTATGTGTGTGTATATGTGTTATGTATACATTTCAGAGATTTTATGTCCTAGAAACATTTAAATGTACATTTTACCTGAGCAAAATTAACTTAGGAAAGGCTTTAATTTGACAATCTTCTTTTGTAACACTCATTCTAGTCTTGAGCTGTGTAAGAAATGAGGAACATGTCAAATAAGTATCGTTATTTTCACCATTCTTTTATAGAGTGAAAGAAATTTTGTAATTGTCCTGTGGATACCTGAGATATCACAAAAAATAGTATCAGGTATAGAAAATACCCTGAACATTGTATTTTCTAAAATTTAGGACCTAATCTTGGAAAGACAACATCAAAAGAGCTATTGGAGAAGATTGATTGACTTGATTAAGATAGGAGCATCAGTATCTGAGAAAAATGGAAAGTCATAGCTTGACTATCTGTTGATCAAGCAACAATGGAGTAGGTTAAGTACACATAAAGTAGGAATGCTATCTTAAGGTATCTTAGCTTTTTTAGAAGTGAAGGAATAATTCAGGGGATGACAAAGTCAACATAACACATTGGAAGTTTTTCTAGTAATCTACAGAATCTCTCCTGAGTAGATTACATGGAAATGAAAAATATAGCCTCTTTCTTCTCTCTTGTTATGATCAGACAGAATAGTCCAAGATCAAGTGATTTCAATAGAAAGAAAGAACATCTAGGTTTGCCTTGTTAATATTCGCCAGTAAAAAAATTGATAATAGTTCATAATAGTTTCCATCTTAACAGAACAAACAAAACTGACCCATTCCTGGCAAAATTTTGACAAATTCCTTTGCTTTTTTTCCCCACGAGATTTATTGTTTGCAGAGATTATAACATAATAAGTTCTCTTTCCACAAAACTACAGCTTCCTATTTTTAATTCAAGTTTTATAATTCATGGTTGTATTTCACATTATGAAAATATCAGACACTTTAGAATAAAGCTACTCTCTTTTACTCTTAACAAACAAAAACACATTTTCTTTGCATCTATAGTCCTTCTCATCTGCCACTACTAAACCTAATATATTTTCAACCACCCGTTTTAATGTGATATTAGGTAACTGTCTTCTCCTTTGCAGAGTTAAATGGGATTAGGTCTAACAAGTACTAATAATATCATGCCCCACAGCCATGCACATTCTTTTTAACAACTTTTTAATAAGACAAACATGGCCACACTTGCAAATATGGCCTAAATATATAGCTAGTCTATAATGTATAAAAATAAGAATCAAAGATATACATATATTAAAACCATATTTTAGTATTCTGCCTTACTTAGAATCAACCCAAGTACCCAAAGATAATTAACTTGATTTAATATTAGTTCAAAATTACATTCTATTAATATAAAAATGATTGTCGGAAATCTAATCCATTTAATTGAACCCATACTTTTACATTTTTTTTTTATAAATCTATGTGGGAGTATGGTAGGTTGATTTATTAGTAAAACAGTATATTAAAAAGTGTAGGGTTTCATATTAACTAATATTTTAAGGAGAAAAATATAAATTTTATTTTATTTTTTTTTTAATTTTATAATTTTTTATTTTTTATAAACATATATTTTTATCCCCAGGGGTACAGGTCTGTGAATCACCAGGTTTACACACTTCACAGCACTCACCAAAGCACATACCCTCCCCAATGTCCATAATCCCACCCCCTTCTCCCAAACACCCTTCCCCCAGCAACCCTCAGTTTGTTTTGTGAGATTAAGAGTCACTTATGGTTTGTCTCCCTCCCAATCCCATCTTGTTTCATTTATTCTTCTCGTACCCACTTAAGCCCCCATGTTGCATCACCACTTCCTCATATCAGGGAGATCATATGATAGTTGTCTTTCTCTTGACTTATTTCTCTAAGCATGATACGCTCTAGTTCCATCCATGTTGTCGCAAATGGCAAGATTTCATTTCTTTTGATGGCTGCATAGTATTCCATTGTGTATATATACCACATCTTCTTGATCCATTCATCTGTTGATGGACATCTAGGTTCTTTCCATAGTTTGGCTATTGTGGACATTGCTGCTATAAACATTCGGGTGCACGTGCCCCTTTGGATCACTACGTATGTATCTTTAGGGTAAATACCCTATAGTGCAATTGCTGGGTCATAGGGCAGTTCTATTTTCAACATTTTGAGGAACCTCCATGCTGTTTTCCAGAGTGGCTGCACCAGCTTGCATTCCCACCAACAGTGTAGGAGGGTTCCCCTTTCTCCGCATCCTCGCCAGCATCTGTCATTTCCTGACTTGTTGATTTTAGCCATTCTGACTGGTGTGAGGTGATATCGCATTGTGGTTTTGATTTGTATTTCCCTGATGCCGAGTGATATGGAGCACTTTTTCATGTGTCTGTTGGCCATCTGGATGTCTTCTTTGCAGAAATGTCTGTTCATGTCCTCTGCCCATTTCTTGATTGGATTATTTGTTCTTTGGGTGTTGAGTTTGCTAAGTTCTTTATAGATTCTGGACACTAGTCCTTTATCTGATATGTTGTTTGCAAATATCTTCTCCCATTCTGTGATAATTCGGATTTTAAACCACCCATTTTCCCTGATTTTAAAAGAATTCACTGTAATAGAACTGTACATTTTATTTTATTTTAAAATAAAATTTATACTGACAACTGACAGTATAAATTTTATTTTAAAATAAAATAAAATGTACAGTTCTATTACAGTGAATTCTTTTAAAATCAGGGAAAATGGGTGGTTTAAAATCCGAATTATCAAAATAGTCTAACTTGTCTGAAGATTCTTTGGTTATGGGAACCTTGGTTTGTTTGAGAAAATTCCTGTCAGATAATATTTTCATTGTAGTCATTTTGACTAAAGACACCACTTCATGTGAACTAAAACCCTTATAAAGGGAATAAAGCAAAAGCTCTTATGTCAGTGACTCTGAAGACCTTTAAAGTGCTGCATCTTATTATATGAACTACTTTAAGATATGTCTTAGCTTAGAGCAGAAAATCCCCAAATGCTAACAACTTAAGAATGGTAGTTGTTTTCTAGAAAGGAAGTCTGGGTATAGGAGTGGCTCAGTCAGTTAAAAATTGGGCTCTTGATTTCAGCTCAGGTCATGATCTCAGGATTGGGAGGTGGAGCCCGTGTTGGGCTAGTTGTTGAGTGTGGAGCCTGCTTGAGATTCTCTCCTTCTCCTTTTGCCCTCACCCCTCTCCCACTTGCTCTCTCACTCGCTCTCTTTAAAAAATAAAAGTCAATCTCAAGATCACAAAAAACTGGAGCAGGGAGTGGAGGGTTTAATGGTCTTTTTGGCTTAAAACTAAAAAAATCACAGCTTTTATTGCTAAAGAAAAAGGGAAAAATGGACATTGTAGCCTCTATCACATGTACTTATCTAACACCATGAATGTAAATCAATTACTTAATTATACATTTTAAATTTGAATTACAAAGTAGAAATGTTACTTCAAAAGGTCAAATTCTCTTAAGTATTTCAAGAACATAAAATAGCAAATATTTATGCATGTCAAATATTAAGTACTCTAGTGTGGTTCTCTTCAATATTTACATACATGGTTCTAAATCTTTCCAGGATAAAACGTGCATACTCATGAAGGGAAACTTTCTGTACCATACCAAGTGTTTTGTTGATCTCCCTGGGCTATGTTTGCTGTGCCCCTATCAGCTTAAGTTCTTCATGTCCAGGAAGGATGTGACCTGGCTGTTGACTGGATTCTTCTCTGTGACACTGATGAGAGTTCTTGAGCCCCATTTATTGTCCCAATGTCAATATGGCTTTTCATCTGTATTGTAGATTCGAATCACTAAATAACTGCTTGAGGACCACTCAAGGTGGATAAAGGTCAACAGCTCGACCCAGCAAGCTAGGCACTGAATAGACTTTAGAGTTGGTATGACTGATAGAATTGATTGTATTTAAATGTCTTCCTTTATAATCATTAAAGATCTCTTCTTCTCATGGCTTTGTCTTTGTCCCAACCTTTTTGCCATTGCACTTTAAAGTTTTAAAATGTCATTCTTCTTTTAGAGTTTTAAAAATCATTTCAAGTTTCTGCTTGCCAGGACATACCCCAAGAATATGTTTTTCCCAAATTTATGAACAGTCTTGTCTCAGAACAGAATGTGAATTGTACATACTTATATGGATGGTCCCTGCTGAGGACTGGACTTTTGAAAAATAAATGGCTAAAAAACTCATGGTTCATAGAAAGGCAAAACAGCAATTCCATCTGTTCTGTTTACTTCAGGCTGAAGTTCTCCAACTTATTTCTTGCCGTGAATATATCACAGGTGAAGTCCAGCAACTAGCTAGCAACTAGCTTCATGAAAAATAGAAAAAAAAACAGAATTGAATAGAACTGGTTTATAAGTTTCCTTTTTCACAGGACAAAGACAAAGCTCTTCCCTTAGAAAGAGACAAATATGAAATGTAGCAAGCAGTATGCAATCTCACCCCCCCCAAATATTCAATATAATTGATTTCCCTTGCTGCTTCTTTCTCAGTATTCAACTTTGGCCCTATTTCAGTAAACTGCTTATAAAAAGAGGTTCAGTTGCTTCACTGAGGAACTAGACTCCCACATGAACTCTTTTGCAAACTCTGAACTTGTTTTCAGTTAATGACGTCTTTGATTTCTGAGGGTGACAAAGAAAATAACAGATTCTGGTATATGGAAATGTAGAAGTAGTTTATTACTTTAAAAAATTTTGGCTATTGTTCAGAAAGTTCTGACTAGCATTATTGGCAAGAATTACTTCAGCTTTATTCCAAAAATGGATGTTCTGCACAGAATTTAGGAAAGGAAAAGAAGAAAAAGAAGAAGTTGCCTTCTCTTGTGAAATCTTACCATCCCATCCCAATTTCAGCCCCATCTGATAACCGTGACCTTCAGGGGTCTCTTATGGAGGCTGAGAAAAATTAAGGCCATCCCACCTCGAGTTTAGCATTAGCACAAGTACGGCCATCTTAGCTTCGGCAGCCATCTCAGGCCCCTGGGACTAAGGGCTGAACTTCCCCCTACTTTACTTTAGTTCCACGGCCCCTCATCCTGCTTTAGTGACAGGAATACCTAACCCTGTAAACACGTCCAGGAAAAACTGCTCTACCTAACCCTGTAAACAGCTTGGCAACAGCTAATCAGCTCACTGCAAAAAAGTCTGAAACTTTTCCTCCTCCCCCAGCCCCAGGCCTCTTGTGATAACCCATTAAAAACCCCTGCCTTAACTAGCCTCAGGGTCCAAGACCCTACTCCGGGTTCCTGCATTGGGTATACGTGGGCCCAAGCTTAAGCATGTCACCTTGAGGTCCAAGTCCCTACTCCGCTGTGTCCGGTATACTTGGGCCCAAGCTTAAGCTTGTCAAATAAACCCTCGTGTGATTGCATCGGTGTTGGCTCCTTGGTGGTCTCTTGGACACAAACACTTGGGCATAACACTTCACAGGAGGAATCTTGCTTTCCCCATGGTTTTGGCTTATTTGGTTTTGGTTTTCCTCAGATGTTTGGCCTGAGAATTAATATCTCTATTTATAATTGTTATTATTACTCTCATCAAATGCTCTTTGAGTGGCCTCATACAATGGCACAAGGCTTCGCGGGATGTTCAAAAGAGCTGTACAGGCATTCATTGTGAAGAAGTTAACTCTATCCAGACTTCTTGGAACTTAGAGTTGGTTGAATCAGAGGGGTTTACATGTTTTCTCTTTGTTTTCAATTCTATTTTCTAAATCCCTACCTTTTCATGTAACTTCTGGTTATGGGTCTGTTACACTTCTATTGATTTTAAATATATCCCAAGATGAAAAGAAGCCCTCTGTTCCTTGTCTGAGGATCGGGAATTGATTTTACTTCATGCTTCTTACCTCATTTCATTAATGTGACTTGAATCTCACTCATGGCTACTGTTCCCCCATCTTCTCTGTGCCTTCCTGACCTGCTACTACTTTTGGGTTTCCCATTTGAGATCCCAGCTTTCTTTTAAAGATTCTTCCAATTCATGAGAGCAGTATAAAAAAAAAAAAGAAAGAAAGAAAGAAAGAAAGAAAGAAAGAAAGAAAGAAAGAAAGAAAGAAAAAAGGAGGAGTATTTGTAGAGGCTGCTGCTGGAGCTTCTACCCATACCAGAGGCAGCTCTCTAACTGGAGAATTCCATTATGAATGCATTCAACGTTGAAAAGCACTATTAGGTGTTTGAGTGGGTCCCTCAAGAGTATGAGAAGGAAAAGCAATCTCCTTGCTTCATGCTCAAAAAAGGATACTTCAGTGCCTCTCTACATAGGTACTGTCAAACAGACAATTTGCAAAAATGGCACTTATAATGCTCTGTTCACATGATAGAGACTTTCTCTCTCTCTCTAAAAAAATGCGAAATCATTACCACCTTTCTGTTCAATTCTAGGGGCTGGAATCACTTGTTGGGTTCCATTGCAACAGCAAAATTGCAATTTTGGATTGTACAAGTTATTTTTCCTCCTTAAAGGAGCAGGGATACATTTCTGAAGATTATGGAAAACCTTAAACAACAACAGCAGCAGAAAACACCTACAACCAGGTTTTGGACAGAAGAAATGAACATTTGAGACTTAAGGAGGTGTGTCACCAAGAGCATAGGTTTTGCACATGAATCAGACGAGAGTTTGATTACCAGTCTGCTACTCACCAACTACATCATTGAATAATCAAGTGCCAATCTTCTTAACTGTCAACACATTTATAGTATTTATTTACTTGATGGGGTAAACTGGAACTACTTTTAGAGCACCTAGCATAAAGCCAAACCTCAAACAATCAATCGCTCATTCCCTTCCCTACAGTTTTAGAATCAGAAGGGTACTGCTCAAAAATAATGGAAAACTCAAGACAACCAAGGTGTGGGATTCTTTTTGTTTTCTATTTGCTCTCTTTGCTGACATCAGCTTCTCTGTAGCTCTATAGCCCTACCTTCCTCTTCTTCTGATACACATTATATTTTGCTTGCAGAGCTGTTCCTCTTCTGCTATAATGCAATCCTACTGGGACTCTTCATTTCTGTGCCCTCTGTGAATTTAATTAAGAAACAGAGTCACAAAATGATTAAAGGTATTAGTTGCTGACACAACCTGATGGAAACTTCTGAAAAAGAAAATTCATAAATCCCTGCAAATGGGAAGACAACTAAAATTTCATATCTGGTCCTCTCCCTTCAGAAAGAAAACTTGCTCAGATTTCTATGAGTATAACTTGTTCACTGTCCATGCATGACCTCTGGGATGTGACTCTTCCCACCTTTTCCTTCCAAATTCTCTTGGCTCCAGATGGATCCTGGGATATTGCCCTCCAAGCTGCTTTCTCCACACCCCCATGTTCCCATTGACCATTTTTCAGTCTTGAGAATCATGTATTAAGATCCTCATATTATTTTCCTTCCACTAAGAATTCCTCTCACATGTAAGAATTTAGGTGATGCTGCTGGAGGAAACAGGATCATTTTTCCATTATCAGATTCTTTTTATGGTTTTGGAGTACTGATGTCTTTCATTAATATGCCCACCTTTCCACCTCAAACCTCTGTGATGCATGTTTCTTAGAGCTGGTGAGTAGGTAGCTGCTTATCATTATTCGGATACTGGCACCTTCCTAGAAGCTCACAGTTGTACATTTTTGTGCCATCACCCTCCCAGTCAGGATCCAAGTTGTATTCTCTGGTCCATATGCTGCATTTCTGGTTCTGGCCCATGAATGTTTGGAGAACCTTGTGAGCCTGTGAGGTTCTACTGCAAGCTCACGTTGTCTCACATAAACTCAGACTTTCTGCTTAGACTTTCTGCTTATACATAACCATAGTATTCATTTCTTTAAATGCCCCAAGAGACTCACCATTTTGTTTCTGCTTCATTGAGAAGTTTGGGACATGGCCATAAAGCATTATATATTATATATTTATATATATTATAAAAAATATAATTCTGCAGAAGCACAGTTTAGGGTTTTTGCACAGCAGCTGTGTAATCTCAGGCAAGCAATGGAACTTTCCTGAGCTTTTGTGAGTCATGAATAATAATACGGCTTTCTTGTTACATAACCTCAGAACACACCATGGATGTTTAACAAATTTCTGTCCCCAGGGTCCATGGTAGGGGAGGAAAAATAATTCTAACTTTACCTTTTTGAGTTCTTAGTTGCAATCCCTATAATAAGATGCAGATTAATAAAAGAAAAACAGGTTTATTAGCATGTATACCTCATGTGCATATGGAAGTTACTCAGAGAAAAATGAGTAACTCTCCAAAGTGGCTTAGAATTCAGGCTTAAATAGCTTAATAGGAAAGGGGAGAGAGGATGGAGGCCTCTTAGCAGAGAGTGGCCTCCGCCACTCCACAAATGTGCTTTTGGAAAGATGTACAGGTGCTCAGAAGAGCAGATGGGACAAAGTTTGTGTGGATGTATCTTCTTCAGATGTCCTCACCTATAGTAAGAATCAGTCCTCGTTGATAAAACTTTCAGGGAGGGGATCCATAAAAATTGAATCAAGTTCCTTTTTGAGGACTGTTTTCAGGCAGATAAAGGGAGCTCTGAGAAGACCTCTGCCTGCATTTTCAGTTTTTCAAGTACCTACAGCTCAAGGTAATCACTGTACCCAAGTGGCATAGTGGGGGTGCCATGCCTGAGCTTCCACTATAACATGCTAATTTCCATATGTCACTACCCTTCACTACCTTTATCTCCCTACCCACTGCTTTATTCCTCTTTCCTCTCCCATATGTACTTATTTCTAATCTCCGTGTGATGTGGGGGCATCCATAATCAGTTGTCTATGGGTTAGGGAAGACAGTTTGGTGTCTAACTCTCTTTACAGGTGATTCACTTAATCCTTTTATTTTTAATCCCAACCTCACCCACATTGGCTTCTGAAGCACCTAATGCTTTCTGTTCCTGAGAACTTTCTGAAAAATTAGGGTGCAAATACTGTTGGTTCTTCTTGACTCTGTGCCAGTAGCTGTCTGGCTTCAATCCCTTTAGCTCTCCTAATTCATCTAAACACTTATTAGTACCTACAAGTCTTCATTAATTTTGTTGCAGTCTCTCAATCTTGACTATCTCTTTCTAAATCCCTTTGTTATTATAGATTAGATCTTTTTATTCCTTTAGATAAGGCTTCTGAAAGGAGTCCTGGTAAGTTCACATCTATACCTTGTATTAGCTAGGTAACTCTAAGGAGTTAGTCCAGTAAGAATTCTGCATTTAAAACGATTATGAATTGCACTCTGTGATTTTAATTTAGGTATTCTTTGATGCCTGTATTTTTATAAGATTTATTCCCATTTAACTTATTTATTAAATGTTAATTAATATTAGACATTAATTATATAACATTGCAAAGGGCCACTGAAAATGTGCCATTGCTTTGGGAATTCAAAGAAAGTTGTGCTTCCGTTTATTTATTAAAATTGCTTTAAGTATGCATTTGTACTTAATTTCAGAAAGTAATTATGCTATAAATTTGTTTTAAGTTTTTTTATATATAAGCGCAGAAAAACTGGAGATGAAAAGAAAATTCGAGTACACTGTGTACATTTCTACTAAACTGAAATTCGCTTTGTGTTCCAGAATATATGTTGAGTCTCAACACAGGTTATTGGAATTGTGCAATGTTGATTTTTTTTTTCCTAGTGGGTGGTTTGTATTCTTATTATAACTTTGGAGTCATAATGGATATTAAATGGCAGGCATTACTCCAGGGATGCCAGTGGGGTGCATCGGGATAAATAAACTCTCTGCTTATCTACTCATAATAAGCTTGGAGAAGTATCTGTTTTTATAGGAAATTATGCTAATTTTCAGGGTACTCTCATAACTGGGGTATCAATTTCTACCCCTTCCTACATTCATATCACTAGAATGTAACATCTCATCATAGGATGTATTTGTGATATTGCACCCCACTTTTTCAACATTATTTTGTTTCTGAGGACAGTGTTCCCACTTAGAATGAGACTCTTCTGAGAAACATTTCTTTTTAACTTAAAAAAAAGTAGATTTCCAACCAAAAATGCCAATAATTTTTAAGTAACGTTTCTCTTTAGTAAGTATTAGAAGTTCCAGTGACTGCCACATTTTTATCTTATATTATAAATTCAAAGGGGCATGGCTGTATTTCTAAACATCAGTTTATTCCCAGTGAAACATACTCTGGAAAAGGGCTGTTTTGCTGAGAAAGGCTTAGTTACTGCAGCATGCTGAAGATCTTCGGATACTGCCTGAGATTTGGAACCTGTTCCCAGATAGGATGGTTCTGCTTTCCTCTGAATGTACATGTACCTCTGCTTTAATATCAAATTCCAACTGATGGAAATTTTAACACATGTAGTATAGACTCATTTGCTTTGGACATTAAAATCTAAGAATTCTTGTATAGAAATTAACAACAGTTGAAACAAACAAACAAAAAAAACAACAACAATTGAACAATCAAAGCAAAAGAAAAATAGCATAATTTACTTTTTATGTCTTAAAATCACATTTATATTTGTTCATTGTAGAAAAGATAGGAAACATAATAAAACTGCATACAGTCTCATCATCCAGAATTTACCAGTGTTAACATAAGAATGTTTATCTTTCTAGATGAAACAATCATTCAAAATATGGCTCTTAGAATAGGCTCTAGATCAGTGAGCATCTAATAAAAAGTAGCTATTACTGCAAGCTGCCATTTTTGGTATAAAAATGTACAAAATCATAATAATATTGTAAATGTTTAAAAATAGTTTTATTATTTTCATTTTAAATGTATTTTTAATATTTTGTCTATTATAATTTTATGGTATATGTAAAAGTGACCAACATTTCTTTATATAAAAAAATATGGTTAGCTGAGGCAAATTGCTAATATTGATGGTAAATTTTTATGTAATTTGAAATTACAAAGCCAAACAAATTTAGTGAATATATGTTAGAGAAAAATATATGATAGAAGAATTTTGTGCAATAAAAGTTTTCCTCAAAAAAATATTTAGGCCACTGTTAACTTGGCTCAAGTAGGAACTCATGACTCTTCTATTTGTACAGAAGGAAATCAAGTATTGAATGAATAAGAATTCTTGAAGTTCTTTTAAAATCATGAATTCTGTGATCCTAAGATCTCAGTTTAATATCAATTTATAGAATCACAGATTATTAGATTAGAAAAGAACATAAACATTTCTTTGCAAAGAATGTTGATCTCTAAATGTGGACAACAGAGAGTTCTCATACCTCTATCCAATTTCTATGCTCTCAGTAGAAAAAAGTTGAAAATCACAGTATAGTATTTGCTAATGATTACAAAAAATACACATTTCCTCATAGGCAGCCAATATTTGCTTTATATTTCTTTGGGGAAAAATGACTATCTTCAGAATAATTATAGTTATTAGGTTTTAATTTTATTTTTTACTCTATTCAGTTGCTGAACAATTTGGGGAGGCTCAGAAAATTTTATGAAAGACTTCTGTACCTAATAATAATGGGACATTCATAGGTCTTCTGCTTAGGTTTGATAATTGTTTTGGAATACAACCAAAAATATTCACCATCAGTGTGTGCATTCATGGAAGTCTTTTTCTCTGATAAGGTTGATATTTGGCAAGTGTCACATGTTTTATCTTGCGATACAACTTCTTTCTCCTCTTTGTATATTTTGAAGAGAATCTATTTGGATTTTAAGTGGTTAAAAAAAAAAACACTTCAATTTAGGTTCAGAATCTTTTATTTAGGTCATCATTCAGATGATGAATCCTCTATTGGACTAATGTGTCACAGTCTCCCAAGTTCATTTTTTTTTTTTTCAAGTCAGGTGTTGTCATGGAACCTCTCTGGCACTCTCTGTCCACTGATGTTTTAGGTGTGCACAAGCTTCTTGAGTATTTAGTATCTCCTAGTGGCCCAGTCTTTGCTCCCCACTTGATCCACTCACATAGACATCTCAATGCTATGAGTGAGGATTCAATTATGCAGTTAATTTAAAATTTGCTGTTATTCATAATTATCAGCATCTGCTATTACAGTGCACACATGGCCTGTCAGGATGGGAGCTTGTGTGTCAGCCCAGCTGAGCTCCCAACAGAATGTCATTAAGTGAGTGACATAGTCAACACCACATCAAGAAGAACCACCCAGCAGAGCCCAGGAAGCACATAATCCTGAGAAAAAAAATAAATCACGTTTTAATCCAAAAGTAATAATAAATAAAGACAGCATCATGTTGCTCAATCACTATTCTATCAATGAGCTAGCAAAAGGACTGTGTTTTATAACAGAATGTGGACTTAGTAATTTTGCTCTTAGAGTTTATTTTAATTTTGACTTTTATTCTGATGACAAGTGATTCACCGTTGTATCCAGGCATCCTAAAAAATATCACTGTCTTAGTTTGAGCTGCCATAATGTAAAGACCACAGACAGTGGGGCTTAAGCCACAAATATTTATTTCTCATGGTTCTGGAGGCTGGGAAATCCAAGATCAAGGTGTTAGCAAATCTGGTGTCTTGTGACACTCTGCCTCCTGGGTCATGGACAGCCACCTCTCACAGTATGCTTGTTCATATGGCCAAGGGAGATACCATCTCTCACTGTCTCTTCTTAGAAGGACTTGGATCCCATGCCCTCATGTGAGGCAGATAATGGGGGCTCTACTCTCATGATTTAATTACCAGCCAAAGACAGATAACAAACCATTCAGAGTTAGGACCTCAACATAACCAAGACTGACTACTGAAAACAGAAACTCAAGGAAGTTGTTTTGGAAACTGGCACTGATTCTCCAATTTGGGGCCACTGAGGATCTATCCTTGTGGATAGAAGGTGCCATATGACCTCATTTATCCCCACAGTTGTAAGAAAATCCTAACTCTGTGTTTGAATGATTGACAAGGTTTTCCTTTTTCTTTTCTCTTCCCTCAGATCCTTTTCTTTTTGGGGGTGAGGTTATTTTTTTCTGTTCAAGAGGAGGAGTCAGGAAAATGTTAGTAAAGGAATTACACAGTTACATGTCAAAGGGCCTAAGCAGTGGGAAGGCGAGTAGACAGAACCGGTAGTTTTACCCAAAAATGCATAGTGTAGATGTCTTTTCATTTTTACTTTCTTTATGTCTTGTTCTATGGAGAGAGGGCTTTCCTTCACTTTTTCATGTAACAAATGAGACTTATTACAGTAGAAAGAATTCCTTATGGAACAATCCAAAATAAACGTAGGCTTTTGGTAGATTATATAATGTGCCACACACAAATTAAGTGATTAATGAAGTGTGTATCATTGTTGCCTGCTGCAGTGGGGAGACCCAGGCTCTGGGGTCTCCAGGCACCCTAAAGATGAATGAATTCAAGGGCAGACATGCCCTACAGTGGACAAGCCACAGAAGCGGGAATGAGAACAGGTGCCCTCTGGAGGAGACCATGCCCTTGGCACGCCCTGGGGTGGATCTCTGCCTCTGTCATTGTTAACGAGGGGGATGGAATATTCATTAATTGGGCCCTGAAGCAGGGGTTCCTGCTTTTTCTTCCTAATTTGGTCAAGGGTTGTTGTCTTGACCTTCTCCTGTCTGGTGGGATCTGGCGTCCTGGGGGAGCCAGCTGCAGCCTCCTCCTGGCTGGCCTTTAGGTATGCTGCTAGAGCCTAGCTGCCTGTTTTAATGCCATTAGAAACATTACATTGAGTTACTCATTCAATAAATTATGCGCCCCCCCCCCTTTAATTTTCCATCAGAATTGTATTGTGTTTTACATAGGCTACTCCCTAAACCAGCCGGGTGACACCACTAAGGCACTGAGGAAAGAAGGACGCATCTCTGTGAATAGCTTTCAGATAGAATTTAATTAGGTCCAAACAAGTAAATTCACTCAATTACAATGGATCTTAAAACCTCACAGTCCAAAAAACATTTTAGACTCCTATATTGACTTGGAAGAAATTTCTCTTTGATTGAAGTATTAATAAGAAATCCAATTAGTGTGCTATTTCTTTTCAAAATTTATTACTGAGTCAGGATTACAATGTTTCCATCTTGCCATTTATGTTGCTGGTGCAATTTCCGTTCATCTCTTATAGTCTTTCCTCCAGTCAAGCATTCTGCACTGATTTGGGGAGGCTGGGTTCCAGTGTGACACACAGAACTCTGAATTTATATGGCATCTGTTATTTCTATTTTGCCTCCAGACTTGACTGCTATCCCAAGCAACACAATATGTTACCATTTAATTTTAAAGGCCATTTGCATAGCTTTTTTTTCTTTCTTTCTTTCTTTTTTTTTTTTTGCAATAGCTATATTAATGAAGCTACTGGAATAAGTCTATTGAAGGCATGGGCAAAAAGGAAAATGACACCACCAAAGAGGATCTAATTCTTCCATTATTTTTAAATTACTTGCTAGCTTTACTCTTGGAAAGAACCAAATGGCATGGTGGAACGCAGGCATTGGGCAAAGGGCACTGATCCCAATGATTGTGTGCTCCTAAAATCAGGCAGATGCTTACTCTTATCTTAAATATTCCTTCCTGTAGATATTCTTTTTTTTTTTTTTAGATTTTATTTATTTGTTTGACAGAGATCACACGTAGGCAGAGAGGCAGGCAGAGAGAAAGAGAGAGAGAAGCAGGCTCCCCGCTGAGCAGGGAACTCGATGTGGGGCTCGATCCCAGGACCCTGAGATCATTACCTGAGTGAGCTGAAGGCAGAGGCTTTAACCCACTGAGCCACCCAGGCACCCCTTTTTAGATATTCTTAAATATTCTTCCTTTAGAAGCTGAAATTCTTTTTCATATCAAGATTTGGCTTTAAGGAATGAGATAGATATGTACATCTTAAACTTGGCAATATACACTTTTAACATCTTTCTTTTCTTCAAAAAATACAATGTAAAGAACAGATTGGATTTTGGGGCTCTGGGCCTTCCTGACAAGTTTTGGGCATGTAAATTTTGGATTTACTAGCTTTCTGGTTTCCAAGCTTTTTTTTCCTTAGGACATGTTTTAATTATTTCCTCTCTGTAGACCCTATACTTTAAATTTTATTTGCAAATCTACATATGCCTACCAATCAGAATGTCTCATCAAAATGAGACGAGTAGACTTCTCCTTATAAATCAGGAAGTTGGATGCTTTTGGTAGTCTCTGTAGCTTTAGGTGAGAGGGGGGCAATGGTTGGTAAATAGAAGTTCAATATTTTTAGGCTTTTGCAAAATGCTGGAAACATTATGGTAACAGGTTGTTTTGGTCCTTTGAACTTGATCCCATGTCAAATCTCTTATAGCAATAAAAGTACAGAAATCAGGATGCCTGGTGGCTCAGTGGGTTAGGCCTCTGCCTTTGGCTCAGGTCATGATCTCAGGGAGTCTGTTTCCCCCTCTCTCTCTACCTGCCTCTCCGCCTACTTGTGATCTGCCTCTCTGTCAAATAAATAAGTAAAATCTTAAAAAAAAAAAAAAGTACAGATATTTATGAAACTGTACTTGGATATCCAAATTCATCTTAGATTTTCAGAAAGATTTAACTGCATAATAGTAGACCACATGAATTTAATATACATTTAGGAAATGATGAAAAATGGGAGATAGGGGAGAAGAACAGGACGGAGCCAAGGTCACAGGTCCAGCAGCACATTCTTGGAGGTCACAGCCCAGCAAGACAAGCACAGACCAGCTCAGAGAGCACCTGGATTGGGGACGAGCTTTGGGCCTTCTCCAAAAAGAAGGAGACCTTTTTGATCTCTTATACCAACTACCTACCAGTTTCCAAACACAAATATAGGAGAACCAGAGGCCACATGCAGTGGTTTCTGTTGGACTGTGTTCTTACTACGGCAGCCATGCGATGTGGCATGAGGGTCTTCGGGTATATATGGAGAGGATTCAGCTTGTCTCATTTGGAAATCCAGTTCTGCTCCACATTATCTCAGACCAGGTCCTTGGGGTCTGTCCTTGACTAAGCAGAATAATGACCTCCTCGTGGTGTTATGAAAAGAACATAGAACACATGGTGAATGAGAGTGTTCAAGCATTTAGCACAGACCCTGGAAGCACCCTACCAATGATATCCTCATTCATATATGTGCTGTATACGCTGTGTGCAGGCCTGGCCTTGAGGATACTGTATGACAGCTGCCATGCAGACAGATCATTGTAAGCGTAGGACCAGTCTGAAATGATTCCCATGACATTCCTTGACAGTAACGGCCGTCTCTACTTGCAGTTATACACATAAATTTCAGAGACACCAATTGTTCACAAGACGTTTCTCCTCTGAAGCAATACAAATGATAATAAATGAAACCGGTTTCTATTTTTGCTAATTGGACTACACTTAGATTACCTGAGTAAGGATGGATAAATAAGATATATTTCAGAAAAAAATATTATGTAATTGTCATGATATTTAAATGTCTCTATAGAGCCAGCAAAGTGAAATGCAAATGAATGGAGATTTTACTGAGTATCTGCTATGTGCCAAACACCTTGCTGGTTGTTTTACATGCATTATCTATTAATATATATAAGGACCTGGGGTGCCTGGCTGGCTTGGTGGGTTGAGGCCTCTGCCTTCCGCTCAGGTTGTGGTCCCAGGGTCCTGGTACCGAGCCCCGCATCGGGTTCTCTGCTCTGTAGGGAGCTTGCTTCCTCCTCTTTCTCTGTCTGCCTGTCTTCCTTCTACTTGTGATCTCTGTCTGTCAGGTGAATGAATAAAATCTTTATTTATATATATATATACATATATATATATTTAAAGATATGTATACATAGATATGTATATCATATAGATATATATAGATATATATATCTATATATATGATATACATCATATATATGTATATATATACGTATGGTGAATACATATATATGTATATATATATGTATACATATGTATACATACATACGTATATCATATAGATACCTATATACCTATATACCTATATATCTATACATACATATGTATGTATACATATCTTTAAATATATATATAAAGATTTTATTCATTCATAGATATATATGCATATCATATATATATATATAAAGATTTTATTCATTCATAGATATATATATGTAAGGACTTTTTATTTAATTATTTGAGAGAGAGAACATGAGAGGAGAGAAGTCAGCGGGAGAAGCAGACTCCCTGCCAAGCAGGGAGTCTGATGTGGGACTCGATCCCAGGACTCCAGGATCATGACCTGAGCCGAAGGCAGCCGCCCAGCCACTGAGCCACCCAGGCGCCCCTGTAAGGACCTTTTAGGTAGGATTGTTTTTAGAATTTTCAAGATAAAAATACGATTTAAAGGCATTAAATAAGTTGTCCAGACATATACAGTTAATGACAGAATAAGGAGATAAGTTTTCATGGCTGGTCCTGCTTTAAACATGAAGTTAAGATTCCAATTTAAAAAAAAAATGGTGGGCAATGTAATAATTTTTGGAATTTCCATGTTGTGCAAAACTCATAGACATTAATTTTTATTGAGATATTAAATGAGAATTTTATTGAGATATTAAACGATTCAGAGCTAAATCAGAGCTAAATTGCTGCAATCTGAAATCTGCATGATAAAGCTTAATAGCAATTATATAAAATGTTTGAAAAAATAAAGTATGGTAAAACACTGTGTTCCTTTCATAAATACTCCAAGTGTAACTAGCATATTTTTAAAAAAATTAGAGAAGAATAATTTTTAGGCTATTTTTAAGTTGTGAAAATAAACCACCGTAAGCTTAATTTTATACTGCCTTCCACTTAAAAGAGGTAATTTAGTATCTGGAAAGAGAAATTAAACTTTATTTTTAGACTTCTATAGAATTTATTTCACTGGTAAAGAATCTAAGGGCTCTATTGAAACCAGCATGAACTCTTCTGCAATGTATTTCATAATAAAGAATGCCAAAGAGGATGTGGAGAAAGGGGAACCCTCTTACACTATGGATGGGAATGCAAACTGTTGCGGCCACTGTGGAAGACAGTATGGAGGTTCCTCAAAAAGTTAAAAAGAGAGCTTCCCTATGACCCAGCAATTGTACTACTAGGCATTTACCCAGAGAATACAAACATAATGATTCAAAGGGGCACATGCACCCCAATGTTTATGGCAGCAATGTCCACAATAGCCAAACTATGGAAGGAGCTCAGATGTCCACTGACAGAGGAATGATAAAGAAGATGGGGTATGTTCAGTGGAATATTATGTAGACGTTGAAAAGGTTGAAATTTTGCCATTTGCAGTGACATCTATGGAGCTAGAGGGTATTATGCTAAGTGGAATAAGTCAATCAGAGAAAGACAAATACCGTATGATTTAACTCATGTAGAATTTAAGAAACAAAACAAGTGTACATAGGGGAAGGGAAGGAAAAATTAAAACGAGATGAAATCAGAGAGAGAGACAAACCATGAAAGACTCAGCTTTAGGAACTGAGGGCTGCTGGAGTAGAGGTGAGTAAAGGGATGTGGTAACTGGGGGATGAGCATTAAGGAAGTATGTGATGTAATAAGCTCTAGGTGAGATGAATCCCTGCCCTCTACCTCTGAAAGTAATCATATACTATATGTTAATTAAATTGAATTAAAAGAAGGAGAAGAAGAAGAAGAAGAGGAGGAGGAGGAATGCCAGAGTTTTGGTTATCTTGGTTATTTGTAGCTTGAGAAGTGTTTATGTTTTGTCTTGTTTTATTAATAAGTGCCATATTTCTAGACTGTGGAAGAAATATCTGTAGATAGTATTTGTCTTTCTAGCCTTGGAAGGCTTTTCCTTCTTGCCTGCCTTTAGACCTTTGTCAATTCAGCAGCAGCCTGTCCTGAGAACCTGTTAAGTGCTCAGCCCTGCCTGCCCCTGGGAAATGGTGTGTTAGTTTGGTTGTTTTTGAGAGCTTAGTGATCACAGGAATGACTGAGCTAACTTACTTCCGGAGGGTTGACTCAGTGATCTGGGAGAAGCTTGAGCCAAGAGCTTTCACGAACATTCAACTCTGCTTCTTGTTCTGACCCTGAAATCTCCACGGAGACTTGGGGCAAGTCATTTCACCATTTTGGATCCAATTTTCCCCTATCTGTGAAACAGGTAGATTGGAGAATTTTTTCCCCCACTTCTTAGAATCCAGCTTTCGATATGTAAATTCTCTTGTATTTGAAAAATCTGGACACCATCTAAATGATTATGTTCAGCAGATGTCTCTTGTACATTTTTCATAAGCAATACAAGTAGCATATTCACTGTGGCCAAATTTCTCGCAATTAGAACATAGAAATGAAAGTTTCATTTCTTTGTATTCGTGTTTATGGTAAATTTGTTTTGGCAAGGATTTTCCTTTAGGTTTTAATCATTTGAAAGCCTTATGTACTTAATATATTCCCTTGCTAACTTGCAGATCATTGTGACTACTTAATTATGTGATCAACTTCATGATTCAAATGATAAATACTTTTTGCATAACCAGATATCAAATACCTTGGAAAATATAATCAATTTTGAGATAATTATACCCATAGGTACAGAAAAATGATTAGTTAGAATTCTGTGTTTATAAATTTCCTGTAAATTTAGGGACCAATTTTTATATTTTTATCCAAGGTTTAGATATGCACTCCATGTTTATTTGGAGGTGATAAATCAGTGCCCTAATGAAAAAAAAATATTTAAAGATGTCCTTCATATGGATTGTTACACTGTTTTCAATAGTACCTTAGAACCTAAAGTCTTCCAGTATATTTAGGAAGAATGCACTATTTCAATATTGAATGTGCAGGCAAATAATTAAAGCCTTTATTTTGCCAGGCGCATGAGTCAGAACTGCAGGTTAATGATAAAATAGAAGTAAAATTTGCATCTAAGTAACATTATTCTCAGGAGGGAAAAAAAGAGAGAGAGTCCACTGTCTTCTCAGACAGAATGACCATTTGAGTTCTCTCCAGCCCTTTTCTATCACTTAACATTTCCAAGGCCTGTAAGTTTCTGAAACATCTTTCTTCTCAAGGATGTGTGTATGCTTCAGCTGGCAGTGTTTTTACTTGAGATGGTTCCAAATAGCTCCTTAAGAAGATTTTGCTCACTACGATGTTACTGTCTTAGAACCTCACCCTCTCCAAAGATTATCTTTGACATGTATCTGGACAAATTTTGATCAGTATTTGCATACATTTTCCTCTTATTCTGTTGAAATTAGTGCTTCCTAACATTTTTTAGTCCTCCATCATTTTCATGGCCATTACTTTCACTGACCTAGAAAATCCTGTGTGAGAAAAGGAGCAGCCTTTCACCCAGAAAGCCCCTGCCCCGTGAGTTCCAGTAAAACCCCTCACTCCGTGACCCCATTGTCTGTATTCCCCATATTTCTCAAGTGGCAATTTCTTTCTCTCTGAAAGTAGAGGCAGGTGGTAACAAAATTATTATTTTAATCTGTGCAGAAAACTTATACGCCCTTCCCTTTATATGACTTATTTCAACATCTGGTCATTCTTTTTCCATGCCTCTATCTGTGTGACACCCTGCGAAGGCCTGTCTGTTCCTTTTCACTCTCTTCCTCATCCCCCAATACTGTGGTCAGCCATTACCACCTTCTGGAAGCTTCTCAGAACCCATGTCTTCCCTGACTGCAAGACACAGTACCTTCTGTTGTCCTTGACCTGCACTTTTTTTTTTCTAACTTTTAAATTTCTAGTTCTGTATCCTACATACCCTCTCTCTAGACTGCAACGTTCTTCTGCATCCTGATGAACATGATAAGTAACAATAATTATTTATTAAAGGAATTTCTTATATCTCATGCATGGAGTTTTTACTTATTTCTACCACAGAGGCTTTCTCATTAGTGCTCATGAACAGAGAAAACATGTGGCTTGTAACATCCTCACAACTTTTTTTACCCTCACTGAAATTGGCAGCTATTGAAAGTGACAAGAATTAGGGAAAACTTTTAATAAACTTGATACAAAGTGACTGATTTGAGTACAAATCAAAATGATTTTTTTCATGATGTCTGTGCATCAGCAACCAAATACTTTTTGTTGTTACTGTTTGGAGTTATGCAGTTTAGTTATACATCCCAGCATTTAGTATATTAGAAAATAAGTAAAATATTTTTGCAACAGGTAAATGCATAGACTGCCTTAAAATTTATTTCAGATTTTTTTTAAAAGTTGATATTTTAATCATCTTAAATAACATTTTTATAAGACAAAAATAAGGCCACACTTATATTAGAACTTATCCATACCTTACGAGGTTGCCCCACCTTCTTCTCCCCTCTGTGTTTTGGAAAGTGAAGAGCACAACTTCACTGACAATGCTGAAAAATTAGTTATGGTCTCATAAATCAGATCGTCCTGTATAAGTCCTCTTGTTTTCTAAGCCATGGCTGAGTATTATTCAACAAGCAACAGCATAATCACTCTTTGAGGAAAAGCTATGCTTAAAATACTTCTCAAAATGCATCTTTTAATTTATGAAATTAAGTCTTTGAATTTAAGATTTACAGAAATAATGGGTTACACTTGACTCATTGCCTCAAAGATTAATTGTAGATACAGCTTTTTTTTTTTTTTATCATGCCTCAATTTTTTATCATTAATATTTTGGAAACCATATTCTATAGCAAACAAAAGTATTTCTAAAAAGATAAATTTTGAAATGCTAGCTTATGCCCACTTCAATAAGTCACACATTTGTTAAATGCATGGTATGTACCAAGAGTATAAAATATTTTTCAAATAATTTCAGGAAATTTAAAATTAGATTTGAATAGCTGTTGACCTAAAAGAAAATGTTATAAGACATCATGTGAGTAATTGCTAAGTAGCAGTATAGGCGATAATTGCTACCACAATTAAAAGAAAGAAATATTAATTCAAATTTGGAGAGCCTTGGCAGTGTTGTTGGGAGAAGGGGATTATATGGTTGGGCAGAAAGGGAAGGGAGGCATATTGCAGAGAGAAGTAACAGTATGATTGCTGTCCAGGAGTAGAGGGGCCAAACAAGATGAAGAAGGTCAAAAGTGGAGTCCATGCTGCAAGTCTGGACATCCTCATCTCTGTACCTTGTCTGATAACCTCAGTCCCTACAACCTGAACTTAGACGTTTCTCCTTCACTGATTTTAGTGAAGCATCTTTCTTAACTGTTCACGCTCTCGTCCTGGCAAGTGTTGGCTTGTTGTTGCTCTTGTTTTTAATGTGATTGGGTCAGTTGTGTTAGATTGATCGATAGAGGATAGATAGATAATAGAGAGATATATAGATAGATAGATAGATGTTGCAGAGACAAAGAGATACTCAACAGTGGGAATAAGGTCAAGTAGAGAGGGACAGCATGGTCTCTGAACATTGTCCTGGCGCACTGTTCAAGAGACCTGTGTAGGGACTATTGAACCATAGATATACCTATGTTTGATTTTGTTGTACCCGAGTTTTCACGTCTGAGAGACCACCAAGGAGCCAACACCGATGTAATCACACAAGGGTTTATTTGACAAGCTTAAGCTTGGGCCCAAGTATACCCGACACAGCGGAGTAGGGACTTGGACCCCAAACTTAGTTAGGGCAGGGGTATTTATGGGTTCCTGTTACTAAAGCAGGGTGGGGATTCCTGGAACCAAAGCAGGGTTGGGGGGTTCTCTGGAACTAAAGCAGGGTGGGGCTTACTAAAGCAGGGTGGGGGAAAGTTCAGCCCTTGGGCACAGGGGTCTGAGACAGCTGCCGGAGCTAAGATGGCTATACTTATGCTAAGGCTAAACCTGAGGTGGGATGGCTTTAATTTTTCTCGACCTCCACAATTTTACCATTTACTGTTTGATAAGAGCCCAGAAACAGTTAAGGTATAGGTTTATTTGAAGATTTCTGTCCAGTAGAGACAATAACCCCACAGTTTAATGTTGTACTGCCTATAAGGAGTTCTCCCATTGCACATAACATGGAAATCTTAGTCAAGCACATCTTCCTCAGAGTGCATGTAAATACCCAGGTCCTCTAAATGCTTTTGAAATTAGATACCCAGAAATTAGATACCCTTATCATCTTACAAATTCCATTGCTAATAAATTAGTACACTGTTGGCACATTTATTTTATATTTATAGAAACATCTTGTTTGGAACTCGTGGGGAACTTAATTGAATAGTCTTCAGTGTTAACAATCTTCCCTTTCATGATAGTTATTCCCAGCCTTCTCTCAATGGCACCCATGCATTTTATTCAGAATTATAGTGTTCATGTGTGGAGAGACTCAGTTTCAACCGCGATGAGACATGAGGAAGATAGATTTGGGCTTGTTCCCAGGTTTCCAGAGCGTCCTCAAACTGTGTCCACCATCTGGACTGGTCCTAGTGCATGGCGGGTCATACATGGCTGAGCGGGTGGAGAACCACCCCTAACAAAAAGCCCGTCCTTCCCAAACCACGATTGCTGCCTATCTAGAATCTTCTTCCACACTGTTTCCAGCTTCCTCTTACATCCAAATACCCATCACCTTGATAGAGCCAGTATTTTCCCATTTTCAGGCCTGTGGTCACACATATTTTTCTGTCTGAAGTGTCCTTTGCTCCTTTGCCCCCTGAGTACCTGTGTTTATTTTTCAAGGCAGAGTTCAAGTATCACTTTATATAGAAAGGCTTGTTTCTCTCCTATCTCTCTTAGTGCTTTGTCAGCACTTTGCCATAAAGCCACAACAAGCATTTAATGAGGTACTCTGTGGGGTGGACATTGCGGAAATCTTTGAGAATAGGAAGTCAAATAAAACATCATCCCTAGCCTTGTGGATCTTAGTTAGAGTATGGTGGAAAACTTACACCCTGCCGGGAGCACATGCCTCATTTATAACACATAGTTTTATTAAAAGCATATTTTTACCTGGCTTGCCTCTAGAAGATAGTAAGTTCTTCCTTGCAAGTATTTGGAATGTTATAAAATAGTCTGTAGAAACTTAAAGCAAGATCCCGGAATCTGTCCAGCTGACTGTTTGTCCTTCTTCAAATACTTATTCTCATGGGGTCTTAGTTTTCTTGTTGATTAACAATAGCTCTTGGTGATCTTTTTACCAGTATTAGCCTAGCTGGTGCAAAATCATTATGTTAATTGTTCGGTTTAGATAGGAAATGACATTTAATGTCGCATGTCTATTTAGCATTTGCCATACAAATAAGTTGAATCCACTACAAAATATAAAATGAATAATAGTAAGATCAAAACAGCATTTTAAGATATTTCTACCTTAATATTTACTGATTTATTTTTATTCAACTTAGAACTTTTCATCTATAGTAAACTTTGTTTACTTGGAACATATTTATATAGAAGTTTCTTAAATGGGTGAACAGAGTTGAGCATAAACCTCTACTCCTTTCTTAAGGAGAACTTAAGAGTACTTAAGTGGCCAGACTGATCTTGTCAAGAATTCTTTTTCTTTTCATGTCCGATGTGTTTGGAAACTACTCTTCAACTATTTAGAATATTGTTTTATCTTTATGACAAGTATTAAAATGCTCTGAAAAGTTTGGGTTCTTTAATTAAAAGTCAACACATTATAAGCTGAAGGATAGGAATGTGAAAATTAGGGAGACCTGGTGACTCCGTTGGTTAAGTGTCTGCCTTCAGCTCAGGTCATGATCTCAGGGTCCTGGGATCAAGTCCAGGTCTGGCGCCCTGCTCAGCAGGGCGTCTGCTTCTTCTTCTGCCTCTGGAAGAGAACTAGCATCATTATGCAGAATAGGCACACTCCAAACAGGCTTCCAGTGTTCAGTTGTGGCTTGGAAAATTAGGACCTCACCAGATATGTATATGGTCTTCCAGAAATGGGCAAATACATGTCAAAAACAGTAGTTTCACTCACTGAAAACCATTTTCACAGAACATCCTAAAGCTTGCCAACATTGCCACAGATTATAATGTACTTCGGGATCTCTCAGATACTGAAAGTTAACTACTAGCTGCATTTCTTTGCTTTGGGATATTTGGAGAAACGGACAGAGAGCCTAATCCCATGAAGGATACCCAGTCAGGATTATTTTATGTCTGTGTTAACAGATATCTCAACTCAGGTAACATGCTAATAAATGCGGCAGAAATAGCTGAACTTGAGTAACTTTTTTTTTTTTTTTTTTTTTTTTATCACAGGCCAGCCAGCATTCTTAGAGCTTTGCATGTGATGAATGTAATTCTTGCAGCATCCCCATGAGAAAGGTTTTGTGTCATCACTGGCTTCATTTTACAGATGAGCTAATGGTTGTGCAGACAGGTGAAAACTTTTCTGCAGTCAAATGCTCTGCCACTGAGCTATACCCCCTAGGTGAAAACTTTTCTGAATCAATATTTAAGATCCGCATGCACTTAGTCTAATTCCAGAGCTCTCTACTTCTGTGACACACATAAGGGTCATTGTTGTTGACCTACGCTCCCATGCGTGCTTGTAGAAACCTCACACAGCTCAGTATTGTGGGCATAGAGTCATAAACCCAAGAGAGGCTCCAGTCTTGAGGTGTTAGGACTTGGTGGTTATGCCCCACACGAGGAACCTGCATGAATGGGATTCACAGCAGAGAAAAAAATCTTTCTTGCTCACCTATTTAAAAACCTGCGATGGGAAAATTCATGTGATTGCCTTTCCATGAAGCATAAACTATTACGAGTAGATGTGTCTCTGAGCTTAATTATGTTACATCCAGTGCTAAAATAACCCCAGTGTGTACCCCCTCTTTGCAGAAGAATGATTGCTAGATGATACTGCAGACGTTACACAGTATATATGTATGTATTCACTCATTCATTCAGACAATTTAAAAACAATGAAAAAAAAAACATTGAGTTTGCTGTGGAAATTCTTAACTGAACATGAATGCCGGGACCATTATTTTATCTGAAAATAATAATATTTATAATTTATTAACTTATTTACAATAAGTGCCATGAAGTAGCAATCCCAATTATTTAACTAATAAGCTAATAACCATAAAAAGGAATCATTTAGGCACCTCATGTCTGTTTATCAAGCATGGTATAACTGGTATTGATTCAAAATGTGTTTTTACTATGAATTCACTTTAATATGTTTTTAGTGAATGTGGCTAATTTCCTTTGATTAAAAGTCTGCATTCTCCAAGTTAAGATCCCCCCCTTAAATTCTGTTTGAAGTGTACTTCAAACTCATTTGTTCAAAATTCACATCATTCTCCAACACCCCCACCCACCCACGGAAAGAGACTTTCTTCCAGTGTCCCGACCATTAATGATAATGTCACTGCTTGTCGCCTCCTTCCTCAAGCCAGATGGATGAAAGTCATTTATGCCACCATCCCTGCCCTCATCTCCCACATTAAATGCTTCAGGACATCCCATCCATTATATCTACTTCCTGTCTCTCCAAGCTTTCTTCTTTCTCTTCGGACACAGTCAGGGTTCAAACAACAAGTTTCAGTTCACAGCTGAGCTGGGCATGTAGCTGGTGCTTAGCAGAATGTTATTAAATCAATGAATAGATAAACTTAGGAAACCACAATTTCCAAATAGTTCAGTATAGAGTTGTGGATGTCTTATTAGCCTTTCTCCTACCCTATTTTATTTCTGTTTTAGTTCAGTTTATGTTGCCCTCAAGACTGAGATTAAGCTGTATTACTCCATTTGCTATCCTCAAGCCATCAGTGGGAAAGGAAGGGCACTTGTATGTTATTATTTTTGTTTTATTTTGAAAGACTTCAATGCAGGCTTACAATATGCATGAAAATAAAGGTAAATGGAGGTGGCTGAGTCTAGTGGTCAATGAAGGGTCATAAAATACTAAAAAATAGGGGTGCCTGGGTGGTTCAGTCGTAAAGCAGCTGCTTTCGGGTCAGGTCATGATCCCAGGGTCATGGGATCGAGCACCGCATCAGGCTCCCAGTGGGGAGGCTGCTTCTCCCTTTCCCACTTCCTCAGCTTGTGTTTCCTCTCTTGCTGCCTCTCTCTCTCTCCCTGTCAAATAAATAAATAAAATGTTTTTAAAAATATCCAAAAATAGTAACACCAAGATTTGCCACAAATAAGATACTGCAGTATCTTAGGACAACACAAAAGTCTGGGTGAAGAGACAAATGAAATAGGAACTACATCCTAAATCTGTTCGAAACATCCCATGGGATATCAGAGAGCTCCAGTTTCTTGTTTTATTTTTTTCTTTTTCTTTTGTAGTATCATTGACACAATGTTAAGTTAACTTCAGGTGCACAACACAGTGATTCAACATCTCTCTATATTATGCTGTGCTCACCACACCTGTAGCTGCCATCATGTCACCATGTAACGCTGTGAACAATATCACTGACTGTGTTCCCTGGGCTGAGCCTGTCATCTGCCTGACTTACTCCTTCCATAAGCAGAAGTCTGTACCTCCCACTCCCCTTCATCCATTTTGCCCCTCTCCTCCCTCCCTCCTCTGGTGACCTCAGTTCCTTCTATTTAAGGATCTAGTTCTGCTTTTTTATTTCTTTGTATGTTGTTTTTTTTGGTATTAGTTTCTTTCTTTTTTTAGATTCTACATGTACGTGAAATCATATGGTATTTATTTTTCTCTGTCTGACTTATTTCACTTAGAATTATACCCTCTAGGTTTATCTATGTTGTCATAAATGACATCATCTCATTCTTCTCTTTTCTTTTTCATGTCTGCATAATATTCCATGGTGTGTGTGTGTGTGTGTGTGTGTGTGTGTACACATGTATACACACTACCCAGTAGTGGCAATTCTAGATTGCATGGTAGCTCTTTTTAATTTGGGGGAGAACCCCCATTCTGGTTCCCATAGTGACTGCACCAATTTACATTTCCAGCAACAGTGCACAATGGAGGGCTTCATCTGGGATTAGAGAAGGTTTTGTGTGAAATCCCTCCAATCCTAGAATCCTATGATTACTTATGAAAGCATTATTCTTGCACAGGACTAATGTCAGTTATATTTCTTGCCATTATATTCGTGTATCCCTTGCTCTTTGTAGCCTGTGATAATCCTCATGAGACACTGACTACAGCTCAGTCTCGGATCTAAGATCTTTGCACATGCCAACGTCTGCATTCCTCACAGTAACCTAAGGAAGCATGCACCACTGTGAGTGTGTCATTGAGTAAACTAAGACACTAAAAATCCAACTTAGTTGTCGAGGATCAGCTCCTAGCATCTGGCCAGGAGATTTAAAGGCAGGGATTGTGGCACTAGAATGTGTTGTCTCAACCACGACGTAACACTCCCTGTTGAATTCAGGAGCTAAGGTACATCTTGAAGGGAGTCAATGGTAGGCCTGCCATCAGAGTATGTGCTACATGTGAATAAATAGTTTAAACCATGTGATAATAGATGTTTGTATAAGCTGTTGGGTAAGAGAGAGAGAGGATTCAATCTTCATGCAGAGATGAACTTGAACCACCTATCCCCTGCTGAGTCCAAGTTAGAGGCAAACTGACAGGTGAAGGAAAAGCCACAAGAAGGCAAGGATCTGAGAACATCCAAGGAAATGGCTAGGTTTTTGAGGTGGAGTGAATGGTATGAGAAGAAGAAGGTGTGTGTTGCATCCAAGTCTGAAAGGCTGTAAATATCAGTATAGGTATTTAATCTTAATGCCAACAGCAACATGGAATTATTCAGTTTTCACATATTTGGGATTTTTAAGATGGTCACTTTTATGGTAATACACAAGAAAGTAATTATCTGGGGAGTAAGGGCTTCCTTTGGACCCGCCTTCATGCCCAATGCTGATTGGGAAGAAATAGAGTCTACAGAGTAAGCAATAAAATTGAAGTGTGAAAAGTAAAGACGAGAAGCTACCACTCTAATAGGAGATGAACATATGGGAAGACATATCCTTTAGATAGTAGAGATACATAAAACCTGCATAAGAAACACACTTACTGTTGTCAGACTAAGGTCTCATTTGGCAGCAGCTATTACAAGCAGGCCTTCATGAAAATCCCGTGTGAACTTCAGTCCCACTCCGTGCCTGTTGATATGGGGTAACATCCTGCGTGAAGCCCCAGCTGCTCGCCTTGAGATGAGAATATCACGTTATGCTCACATGCAACAGTGCTGAATGCACAGAAGAAACTCCAAGTGAGAACATTGGTGTCCATAATGACCATTTTGAAACTATTTCATTTTATGTGCTTACCACTATGACTTATCATTAAGTTTTAAGTATATTTTTAAAATGCCATATAGCAGTTTTAGATGTATAACTTCTATGCCTAGAATTTTCCCACTAAACACATTGCAAATTAGCTTTTATTTACCGGAAGAAAAAAATAAAGTTTTCGATAAACCTGTTTTCTCTGAAGGCACCCGCAGGTGGTCCACACACTGGGGAATAATCTGGTAACATTGCGACTGTAAGACAGGAAATTTTGAAATGGTACGCTAGGGTGTGAAGGATAAGGAGAACTCCGTGGTTCAACGTGAGTTCATCTCCTTTTGCAAAGAAAAGAAAACACAAAGGTTAGGCACAGAACAGAGTATCCAGAGGTAACAGAAAGGGAACAATGTCATAAGTCCTTAGCTGTCACTCATTACATTACATTATGGGTATCAGTCTTCCTAATATTACTCATTGTTTGGTTGTTGCTGTTTGTCAGGAAAATAGCATATACATCTGTGAGGGAGACTGACTTTGATGGCTCATTTTCTTGTCACTTTGACGGCTGGTGTGGATATCAGTCATCGAGAGTAGATTGTGTTGTACTGCACACAATATTGGTGTCTGAAAGCTGCTGGATTCATGATTTATATACCTGTTTGCAAGGCTGATTCATACTTCATTATTCTTACCTTGACCTGAATTGCATCCTTAAGAAGTAATCGTTGAAAAGATAGGAACGAAAATTGTCAAAATACACTCAAATATTTTAATACAAACAAAATGTAGCCAAGATGCCCTTGCAAAGTGTTGCTTGAAAGAATGAGAAAACAAAAGTAGGTAAATGCATTGTAACAGCTCTCTTTCCACTTAGAATTGTGTTTGTTTGGTTTCTTTTGACAAAACAAGAGGGCTTCATTTCAGTATAAATATGTATACTTTTTACCTGGAAATGACAGGCTAAGAATAAATCACCGTATTGAACCACTTATGTCCATGTATGTCTAGGCAGGTACATGCCTTTAAACATAATTCAAAGGGATAACCTATATCAATATCCCTTAAGTCTTGGTTTAATTAAATTCTGAATATATTATATTAAATGTGATACATTATCTTTATTAAATATATTAAGATGTTATCATGTGCTGGCTTCCCTTCTGCAACTCAGGCTTTAGAATTTGAAAATTCCAAATCCTAAATAAAAATTTATATTTTTCATGTACAGACAAAAATACCAACTAAAAATTAAAACCTAGGGTGCTTGAGTGGCTCAGTCAGTTAAGCATCTGCCTTCAGCTCAGGTCATGATCCTGGGGTCCTGGAATGGAGCCCCGTGTCAGACTCACTACTGAGCTTCTCTCTTTCCTCTGCCTCGCCAGCCACTCATGTTCATGTTCTCTGTCTCTGTCTCTTAAAAAGATAAGTCAAATCTTAAAAAAATAAAAACCTAGATCTTAGTAATGTTGAATACAGAGTAGACAGTATATACATTAATGTATTACAATAAAATCCCACATTTTATATAAATTATAATAGGATGAATAAGTTAAAATAATAAATGCCCCATAAAAATGTTTGAAAGCTATACATTTAGTAGTACACTGTTTTTGAAAAAGTTTTTGTCTACAGAGACTTTCTGTAACCTATATATATATATAAAGCAGTGTCATTATTTTACATAATAAAGAACAAATATCATTCTGTGTGGTCATTGAATTTGGCCTTAATAATTGGAATTCCTTTTGAGAAATTTTAGTAATTCAAAAACTATATGTATATATTTGTATTTATAAAAGTGTTGAATATGTTTATATTTATATACGTTACCATTTCTTAAAAGATTTTATTCATTTATTTGAAAGAGAGAGCACAAGTAGGGGGAACAGCAGAGGGAAAGAGAGGAACAGTCTCCCCACTGAGTAAGGAGTCCAATGGGGGACTTAATCTCAAGATCCCAGAATCATGACCTGAGCCAAAGGCAGATGTTTATCTGACTGAGAAACCCAGGTGTCCCATCATTTTTATAAATAGATGCATGCATACATACATACATACATATACACACATACTTACATAAGAGCTCCTTAAGACCAATGGTTAGGAAAGAATAACACCATCTATATAAATTTTCTAGGGTTGGCATAACAAGTTACCATAAAACTGGTAGCAAAACAAGAGACACTTCTTTCCCTTATAGTTCTCGAGGATGGAGTCTGCCATTCCACTATCAGCAAGTCCAAGCTGTCTGGAAAGACTCTGGGGGAGGGGGGAGGGATCTTTTCACCTGCTCTGAGCCTCTCATGGCTTCCACTGCCTGGCTTGCCACCACCTCCCTCCAGTCCCTCCAGTCTCTGCCCCACCCTCCTTTGGCCTACTTCCCTGTGTGTTTCCATGTCTCTATGCTTGAATTGTCCTCTCCTTTCTCTTATAAAAACACTAGCCATGAGACTTAGGTCCTACCCTGCTCCAGTAAAACTCCTTCTTAGCTAAGTACATCTGCAAAAACCAACTTTCAAGTAGGGTCACATTCTGAGGTTCTATATGGATATGAACTTTGGGGAATAGTATTCAAACTGGTACATCACTGAAATGTGTGTGTGTGTTTGTGTGTGTGTGGTATATGCCACTTTTGAGTTATGACTAAAATACACCAGGCCCACTCTCCAATCTTGTCTCTTTCCTTGTTTCTGTGTTGAGTTTCAGGAAAAGAATGGAACCCCTGAAAATTTCTGAACCTTTCATACTCTTATTGCTTCTATAAGCAAGAGCTTTTGGAGGGACTCCAAGAATATCCATTCAACTATTTGAAGGATTTCTGTGAATGAACCCTAGAGTAGAATATTAAAAAGTGAAGGAAAAGGTAGGAAGTGAAGGCATTTGGGGCAACTCACTTAATTTCTAGTAATTTCTTAATCATGCAGTCTTAGGAGTATATAATTAGTTCTTTAAAATATAGCTGGTTGATTCATTTATTATGACAAAATGTGAATCTAATTCTATCAATCATCATGAAAGAAACAGAACAAGCCAATGTCTAAGTGGCAGAATTTGCTAGATCTAGGAAGACAAAGGTAAATATGAAATTCTGTATATAAACTCAACATTTTGATGATTCAAGTATAGAAGGGAGGAGAAGTGTTTTCTAGGGGCACATGCTAAAATTACCTGCATCTTCTCTTTGGCTGAAAGATAACAAAAGTCAACCACATAAGTGCAGATGTCTTCCCCCAACCAGAACATGTATAGAACGTGTCTATGTGTTGCTTATTTTAATGAAAAAAGAATGTTAAGCCTGACTTTGGCTTTCTGTCAAGGATGAATATGCCTCAAAACTGGATGTCAAAATTTAACTGTGAGGTTTTGAAGAAAATCAAAATTATATACACACATTCTATGTTATGGTGGAAATTAGTAAGATGAGTTCGGCATAATTTGGAGCTTTTGAAATTAAGCAATCTAATGATCACGTGAAGGAAGTGAGGGCATTTGGCCTGGACAGGAGAATTCTTAAAGTTGTATGTGATAGTTATTCTTAAATACCAGCATGTCTGCCATGAGTTACATGGGGTAGACTTGCTAGAAGCCTGAGTCAGTTGCAGAACTGGTCTTCAACTGGGTATCACATGAAGGAGAACATTTCTGTTGAAATCCTTTACAGAGTCTCCTAGAGATATTTAAACTAAAGCAGTCAAAAGATAACTTCTAAGTGATATATTTGTGTTTGGATCACCATACTTCAGGGTAGGACTAAGGACTTAACTGCTAAACAGAGGTGAGCATGGGTTAAAAATCTACCTGTGGAAGAGCTATTCAGACTTACATTGAGCCCTTCTAGTAACCTCATCAGTTCTATTTAAAGTTAATCCAATGGAATTACCTAGTTCCCAACCTATTTGGGAAAGTGACAAAATAATTTCTGGTTTAACGTTCCAAAACCCAGATGTTAATCGTATAAATAAAACTCTTTCCAAATCATTTGACCAGAATCCATAAAACTGAAACATCTGTTGTTCAGATTCATCCAAGCTATACCTTATTCTGTATTCTGTATTTCTAAGCCACAAAAAAAGATAATGCACATGAGTTGTTGAAGTCTATAGACTTTCATGCATTATTTATAAAGCGAGTAAAAATTTCAAATATTTACATAATAATTGATGTTAGCAGTAAGAGTATGAGGTTATAAATAGTTCCCAAGTGCCAATAAATGCCAATGGTGGCAATAAGTAGAAAAAGGTGATTTTATCACAGCTGATTTAATGCTGTTTTTCTTGTATATTTCTACAAAGCCAGTGGAATCTTGGCAATGGAAAAATAAATAGGAACCAATTTTACAGTGTTAGAAATAATATTTAAATTATATTTTTGTATGTGAACATTGTGCAGATGAAGAGTATAAGAATTCTAGGTTTTTGAGGTATTAGGTGGATTTAGTTATCCTTTGAATAATTTAAGTTTATTGACAAGATTTTGTATTTTCACTCAAGGAAAGCTTCACATTGGATCACTCATCCTTCTTCATTAGTCAGTGAAGCCAGGTGACTGTGGCATCTTTAGCAGACTTGTGTTGCTACTGTCTAATTGTATTGCTTCAAATAGGTACAAGAGGAATTTTGTTCACAGAGAGTTATAAAACAAACTGTGATTAAATATATACATGATTTGAGGGTTTTTTTTCTTTTGAATGTGGAAATGGTGGATAAATAAATATCATAGACCCTCTAGGGTTTTTTTTTTATAATTTTTTATTTTTTATAAACATATATTTTTATCCCCAGGGGTACAGGTCTGTGAATCAACAGGTTTACACACTTCACAGCACTCACCAAAGCATATACCCTCCCCAATGTCCATAATGCCACCCTCTTCTCCCAAACCCCCTCCCCCCAGCAACCCTCAGTTTGTTTTGTGAGATTAAGAGTTACTTATGGTTTGTCTCCCTCCCAATCCCATTATTGAAACTATTAAGGTCCCTTTGATGGATATCTCCATAGATCTGAGCAAAGTTTTTGTTAGCTTTACCCATGACCTTGTAAGTTGGTTATGATTACCTGTAAGTGTCATTAGTAGCTAGTTGTCTAAATGACTTTGTTTAGAAGATAACTTCTATGGCTTAAAAACAACAAAACAGAAAGAGAACAAAAAAATAAGAAACTGGAAATGAGTATTAAAATAACACTCTTATGTCATAGTACCTTTTAACTAGCTGATCTGGCATTCAGCATCTCCCTGTAGTGGCACATTACTGGCTGGAAGCCAAGAAAGTTTTTCAATAGAGAAAGGGACAGTCATCTACTGCTTCACACTGGCTTCTAAAAATGCAACATTTGCCCCTGGAGGTTTCCTTCTCTTTTCTCCGCATGAGCTTTTTTGCATCTTGTTATCTTCAGTTCCTATTCAAATCTTGGAAGGATCTAGGCTTTTCAAGATGCTCAGCAGCACAGACACACCATGCCTCCTTCCTTATAAGCAACCATATGTCAAAAAGGTAATCACTTTTGTAGATTCAGGATATTTACCAAGAAAAAGCAAGAAATCTTTGTGTGACAGAGAGGAAACATTATGCTAGGTTTCTGTGTGTGTGAGTGTGTGTGTGTGTGTGTGTGTGTGTGTCCAAGTGTTTCATCTATTTTACTTGCCGGATGCTGGACATCCCACCCACCCTGCTATGCCTAGGCATTTATGGATGTCAAGGTTGATGACTCACAGGAAACGATAGCTGTGAAATGAACTTAGTATTCACATGGTGTTACATAGTGAACATCAAAAGGATTCCTTAATGAAAAAGGTTCAGGTTCAGTGAAAAGCAGCACATCAAAGGGTATGTGGTTTTGGTGTTGAAGGAGGTAAGAGGTAGGCTTCCCCATCATGGCTCAAGGAGGGTGATCCTGGGTTTTCTCATTTCTTGCCTAGACATGAGGCAAAGGGAAGAGGGGGCATGATGGCCTGAGGGTTGCTGGCAGTTGGTGTTTAAGCAGAGGAAGAAAAGTCAATGTGGGGAAGGAGAAAGCCAGCATCGTCTCTAGATGCTTAATCACTCCACACTGTGCCAGAGACTACACTGTGCAGTGAGCAGGTCAAGACAGGGAGAACTTGGTTTGGGTCACTGACAGGGTAAGTGTTACATGCAAGACATCTTCCAACATTTCTGAGGAGAAAGTTTGGGGGGCATAAAAAGATTGCTACTACCTGTTTGTTTTTGAAGATCACAAATGATTACAGTCAGTGTGCAGATGTAATATAGTTATAATTACAGTTTTAACAATAAATTCTGTTGTTAATTTTTTTCAGTTAGTTTTATTTAGGAGTCTCTGAGATTCTGATTATTGTTTACCATAAGAACCTCAAAATTTGATGTTTCCTTTTAGATTGTTCTTAATTTCAGACTGTAGGAGAGGCTGGAGGTGACTCCATTCATTGGCTCTAAAACTTGTGTTCCCCAATCCTTGAGCTTGCTTGAGACAATAACACTGGTCGGCCACTGAAGTCATTACTGGTCGTAATGAATGGGCTCTGCAGATCCCAGCTTCTTCTCTTCCCTCCTCTGACCGCTTTCCTCTGGACATGTCCCAACTTAGACCAAAGAGGAGACAATTAACCCAGAAGGATGTTTCCAAACACTTTTATTACCTGTTTCAACCCAGAGTCAGTGTTAAGTTGAGGAAACCAATGCCAGTTTTATAAGGAGGCATAGCAAACTTCATATTTTAATTATTCATACTTTCCATGTGGCCCAATCATCACAAGTAATGGATAAGACAAGATTCTTTGAAGGTTAGATAAATTCTCTCTATATTAAAGAGGATATACTTTAACATTACAAAACTGAATACAATTCAATTTTCTCAAGGAAAAAAGATTTTGTACCTAAGTCAGTGTTCTAATTAGCTACAATATATGGAATATCTGTAGGGGAAAAAAATAGCTGAGTAATGTACTTTCTCAGTGTTTTAATTTAAGGATCTATATTTCCCCATCAGGTGATGAGCACAAAATAGTGGTTTTGTTTTTATGATGTTTCTTGTCAAATCAAAATTCATTCAAAAATTCATTTGAAATATTTATTTACAATCTCTCTATAATTTATCTGATGATATCTGAGTAACCAAGAGTTCAAACCTAAAAGATTTTGGCTAATATTATCTGTATTTTTAATGTTAAAAATAATTAATATTTATATTCCAAATCTGTTTCCTAGATAGTTACTTCCATCTGGCCCTTTTATCTATTTATTTTTTTTTCAGTGTTCCAAAATTCATGGTTTATGTACCACACCCAGTGTTCCATGCAATAAATGCCCTCCATAATACCCACCTCCAGCCTCACCCAACCCCCTAACCCCCTAGCCCTTTATAAGCTGTCATATTTTTAATTTATTCAAATGGCAAAGCATTGCCCCATGAGTTTGGACCATCTCAACTCTACAAAAAGATAAGGGGAAGGATTACAAACCTGGGGTAACAAAGAAGAGAAACAAAGAAGTGAACAAAGAAGAGAAAAAAGTTAAATGAGTTTCAAGTAATTAAAACAGTGATATCTTCTGAAGGATCTCTAAAACAGCAAAAGGACAAGTTTAGAGGAAGAAGAATAGTCTGGTTTTATAAATAATGATCATGATATCAATAAGATGAATCTTAGGATATACTGGAATGTAGAAGAATGTAGTTCAATATCAGTTTGAAAAGTAGATTTGGAGGATATTGACATGTAGTTCCTAGTTAATCCCTTAATAAGAGATAATTCCTGTAGAAGAAAAATATAAGTAGAAGGTAGTCAAAAATGGATATTTGTACCTGATGCAGAATCACCATACCTAATGCTTCATGCATCACTCCATTTATGGAAATACTGGACCTAGAAGGGAAAGACAAAGGAAGGGTTTTCATTTAATGCAGGTGAGAAGACACCTTTTTTTTTGCCCTGGGTCCCAAGGAAAGAAAGAATTAAAAAAAAAAGGAGATATCATTGTATTATATGCAGTTAGGAAGGCCAATGTAGTTTCAAAACAAAACAAAACAACAACAACAAAACCCACTGAAACCAGAATGCAAGTTCTTGTCCCTAAAGATAGACACAGAGAAGAGATGCAGCAGAAGTTGGGTGGAGGCGAGAAACACATAAGGATTTTATTTCTTAAAATATTTTATTTATTTTTTTGGCACAGAGAGATTGAACAGAAGCAGATGGAATAGCAGGCAGAGGGAGAAGGAGAAACAGGTTCCCTGCTGAGTAAGGAGCCTAATGTGGGACTTTATCTCAGGACTCCGGGATCATAACCCAAGATGAAGGCAGTCACCTAACCAAGTCAGCCAGCCAGGCACCCCAACACATAAAAGGATTTTGGAGAGAAGACTGCAAAAGAAAATAAGGTTAAATAAAGTCATTCTAGAACTTAAATAGTGGACACCAGCTGCATGGGGTTTAAGACTTCAGTGAAGGAAGAAGACAGAGAAGTTCCTAGATTAAGACTATAGAAAAGTGAGATCATACAGACATTCAGCAATATTTTGGTTTAATGTCACAGAAAAATAGGAGGGATTTGTTAGAGAATGTGTTTATAAGGAAAACTGAAGAGGGAGAGAAGGGTTATCTATACTCAACTTCAGTAATCATGGTACATTGGATTGGGAATGAGGTGTGTTTTGCTGGCAGGATTAATGAGGACATTTTCCTGAGTGTGATCTATCTGAGAGTATATTGTCCACCTCTGCTCCTTACACTCCCTTTAAGATCCTGTTAGATGAATAAAGGGTGAGAGAAAATATGAAAAGTGGCTAAGTTTCAATGTGAACTGTCACATTATGAATGAAGCAAGAAAAAGAAAGATAATGGAAGGAAGGGAGGGTGGGAAGGAGAAAGTAAAGGGAGAAAAATCCCATAAATTAAACCATCGATAATTGACAAGTGAAAGGCCAGGTCCTTGACTCAGATTGACTCAGAAAAGAGAAAAAACAGAGTAAGGATCCTCATGAGATGTGCAAAGATGGAACCCATGGCACAGAGTAGACAACTGACAGTTGAGGAAAAGAGAAACATAGTCATGGAAAGAGTAGGGAAGGATTCTCTCCTTGACTTCAGGAGAAAGAAAGCTACATACCTTTTGCCAGAGTAAATACAGGCTTCTGCACCATTGAAGACAGAGTTGTAATATGACTGAACCTACTACTTGCATGTGGCTAAACATGGAAGACTTTGCTCATGGAAAATACCCAGGAGCTAAACTCAACACCTGAGTTTAAGAAAGAAAATAGAATAGTCCTGTTGAATGTCAGCCACTATGCTTAAACCAACATCCCCATGCTGTCATTGGCACATAGTGAGCTCACCGTCATATCACATGAATGAAGGAAGAGTGGATACATGACTTAGATAAGTGGCTAAAAATTTAACAATATGACAAGCTTCTGTGCCTGGTGTTCTAGTCCTTATTAGTTTTGAGAGGGAGTTTAGTTGATCATGTTCTTGCTGAGGAGATACTGTATAAAAATAAAACAATCAGATTTCAGGGGCGTTTTGGTGGTTCAATTAAGCATCAAGCTCTTGACTTGGGCTCAGATCGTGACGTCAGGGTCGTGAGATGGAGTCCTGAGTGGGGCTCCATGGGAGGGAGTCCCTCTCCATCTCCCCTGCCCCTAAAATAAATCTTTAAGAATAAATAAACAAACAAACAAATAAATAAATATAGACCAGAATCCAGAACAATGTGTAGAGTTTGTGTGATACAGTTAGCCTCTGTCTGAAGGAAGATAAAATGAAAATGCCCAGAAAATGGTCTTTAAGGAAAGATATTAAGTTAGTACTACTTTTTCTTTGGTTACTGGCGAGGGAGCCCAGATCATCTCTGTGTGCCTCTGGAAACACTTGATGGCAGATGGCATTCCAGGAAGCATGAGTCTTCCTGGTGCCACTCCTTTCCCTGTGTGTATAGATGGTGGCCCCTGGAAGGATTCAGGACCCAGCCTCCATTGCCATGGTGGGAGGGGCCAGGCTGAAGCTGAGAAGTCAGCCTTTTTCATTGTATCTTCTGTTCTTCAATTTTATGTTTAACTTCTACTGCTGGAATTCATCCAGGTACATTTTTTTTTTAAGATTTTTTTGACAAAGAGGGAGAGGGTGCACAAGCAGGGGGAGTGGGAGAGGGAGAAGCAGGTTCCCTACTGAGCAGGAGCCCGATGTGGGGCTTGATCACAGGACTCTGGGATCATGACCTGAGCCGAAGGCAGATGCTTAACCAACTGAGCCACCCAGGTGCCCCCAAGTATATATTTTATGAGTGAAAATGATACATAGAGAAAGAACTATCAGGTAAATATTTCCCTGCTCCCTTGTTTATGGCAGAGGGTTAGTGACTTGTGTGGGCAAGTTAAATTCACTGTGAGTTATGATGTTCTTTCAGAAGGCTATTTTTTCAAGGTGGACTCACAGGAGGACTTTGTGCATATATGTGAGGACAAAGTTTTTAAGATGTGCCTATGTACTTGGCAGACACAAGTCACATCTGCCTGGAGAGGTGGTGAGGACACAGCAATGTTTTAACACAACTAGAGTTTGTAGAAAAATATCCTGAGCTGGGGGTCAGAGACAAAGGTGAGCTAATGGATCAGAGCAGTCAGGATAATTAGGATGTTCAAAAAACATGTGAATGGAAATAGACAAGAAGGTAATCCAGTAGATTATTAAAGTAAAAGTCAAGGAGTCACTAGAGAGTCATAGGCCCATGACAAAACCAACAGATTTGATAAAATTAGAAGCAAGACAGAAGGAAGTATCTTATGGAAAGAGAAGCAGCTTTGTGGTCAAATGAGTTCTCTATTTACAGGAGTTGTTTCATCTCCATCTTTGAATCTCAGCTTCCTCTTCCATAAAAGGGGGTCCAATAATAATTATTTCATAAAGGGTTTTAATGCACCTGTATGAATTATATCAATAGCGTATGTCACTGTATCCTGTATTTCCTGACACATACATGTCATTAAATGTTAGGTTTCTTGGGGCACCTGGGTGACACAGTCAGTTAAGTGTTCACCTTCAGCTCAGGTCATGATCTCAGGCCGGCGATCGAGTCCCTTGTCCAGTTCCCTGCTCTGTGTGGGGGCTGCTTCTCCCTCTGCCCCTCTTGTCCACCCCTTTGCCCCTGCTCATGTGCATGCTCTCTCTATATATATCAAATAAATAAATCTTTTTTTATTTTTTATTTATTTTTTTTAAAGATTTTATTTATTTATTTGACAGAGAGAAATCACAAGCAGATGGAGAGGCAGGCAGAGAGAGAGAGAGAGAGGGAAGCAGGCTCCCTGCTGAGCAGAGAGCCCGATGTGGGACTCGATCCCAGGACCCTGAGATCATGACCTGAGCCGAAGGCAGCGGCTTAACCCACTGAGCCACCCAGGCGCCCAATAAATCTTTTTTAAAAAATAAATGTTGGTTCTTTATTTTGCTCCACCATTAATTCTGAAGAAATCCCATTTTCCAAGAGAATTTGGAAGATAAATCTTAGTCACCTTAGAGCTGGGATGGTAGTCAAGATTATGTCAGAAAAATATCCCAGCCTAGGTATTGAGTGTAGGGACTTGGAGATTTCACTAATGACTGGAAGGTCTATATGGGTGCAAAAGACAGAGGGGGATGCTAGTATTTTAATGAAAACTGGAAGTAGAAGAATTGTAGGGAAGTAACTACCAAGGATCCTAGGTGCCTGTCAAACATGAACAGGAAATCACTAGAAAATCCTATAAACTTCTCTATGCACGTCTCATAGTAGAGCCTCTCACTAGCCTGATCTCATCTGCAATCTTTGCCCAAGAAATCTCAGAAAATGTCTTTGCAGGATTCTCCCTGGCATTTCAAACGGTGCTGTAGACGTTAGAAGAGATAAGTTGGTAACAGGCAGCCCTGTGCAGGTTAGAACCTGTCTGGACAGTAGTTCCTCACCACAAATTTGGTGATGGAGAAAAAGACAGAAAACTGAGATGTCTTTCTCTTCCTAGTACTTGAGTGATAAATTAAACAATTAATTATGTGACTCTTTGCTTAATGTCCAGTCTCTTACCAGACATTTAAATTTCATGAGGACAGACACTATGTTTGTGTTTCTCACTATTGTTTAGGCCTCCAACACTTTAATCAAAAAACAAAACAAGATATTGTCTGTGTTTTTTTTTTTTTTTTTTTTTTTTTTTTTATTATTTTAATTTTTTATTTTTTATAAACATATATTTTTATCCCCAGGGATACAGGTCTGTGAATCACCAGGTTTACACACTTCACAGCACTCACCAAATCACATACCCTCCCCAATGTCCATAATCCCACCCCCTTCTCCCACAATAGCCAAACTATGGAAAGAACCTAGATGTCCATCAACAGATGAATGGATCAAGAAGATGTGGTATATATACACAATGGAATACTATGCAGCCATCAAAAGAAATGAAATCTTGCCATTTGCAACAACATGGATGGAACTAGAGCGTATCATGCTTAGCGAAATAAGTCAAGCAGAGAAAGACAACTATCATATGATCTCCCTGATATGAGGAAGTGGTGATGCAACATGGAGGCTTAAGTGGGTAGAAGAAGAATAAATGAAACAAGATGGGATTGGGAGGGAGACAAACCATAAGTCTGTGTTTTTTTTTTCTGAAAGCTTTATCTATTTCAGAGAGAGCGCGTGCATACACAGGTGCACAAGGAACGGAGTGGGGGTGGAGGCAGAGGGAAGGGGTGAGGAGAAGCAGACTCCATGCTGAAACCCGAGTCAGAGGTGGGGCTCCATCTCACCACCTTGAGATCATAACCTGAGCCAAAATGCAGAGTCGGATGCTCAACCAACTGAACCACCCAGATGCCCCAGAGATCTTATTTGTCTAAAATGGAATGGTCTACAGAGATACAACTCCATTCTGAAGGAAGCAGATTATGCAGCAATTCCCTCTTCCAGAATTGGGGAGCTTGCTATTCTTTAACAAAAGCAAATTATTTTTAAAGTATTTTTAATAAAAATTAAATGAACGGTATCCACCCAAAAGTGACTTATAGCTTCTACTTGTTACACAATAACCAAGACTTTCTGAACTGTTGAATGCATTCTTTCTCTACAAGATGTCCAAGATCTCAAGTCCACTCAAGTCAAAGCTCAAGATCAGAGAACTGAAATTCTCTCTTCCCTAACCCTTGACTTCTATACTCCACCAAATACCACATCCCAGGAGAGTCTTCTAGAATAATTTGCCTAAGTACATGGCCACAAAGTGGGAGATAGCCTTGAGACAGATATGCAGGAAAATATACCTCATCCAGGGCAACCCTTCTCTACTTATTCTTAGTATAGATGTGTCCTGAGAAATCATTTTAATACATTTTCAGTGATAGATGGATATCTCTTAGGTATTCATCGTAGCATGTTATTAATTCCCTTCCTAGTGAAGGCAGCTGGAAGGGAAGGCATGTTTCTCTCCAAAACCCATGCTGTGTTTTTTTTTTTTTTTTGCATTTTTAATTTATTTTAATTTTTTTTTTAATTTTTTATTTTTGATAAACATATATTTTTATCCCCAGGGGTACAGGTCTGTGAATCACCAGGTTTACACACTTCACAGCACTCACCAAAACACATACCCTCCCCAATGTCCATAATCCCACCCCCTTCTCCCAAACCCCCTCCCCCCGGCAACCCTCAGTTTGTTTTGTGAGATTAAGAGTCACTTATGGTTTGTCTCCCTCCCAATCCCATCTTGTTTCATTTATTCTTCTTCTACCCACTTAAGCCTCCATGTTGTATCACCACTTCCTCATATCAGGGAGATCATATGATAGTTGTCTTTCTCTGCTTGACTTATTTCGCTAAGCATGATACGCTCTAGTTCCATCCACGTTGTTGCAAATGGCAAGATTTCATTTCTTTTGATGGCTGCATAGTATTCCATTGTGTATATATACCACATCTTCTTGATCCATTCATCTGTTGATGGACATCTCGGTTCTTTCCATAGTTTGGCTATTGTGGACATTGCTGCTATAAACATTCGGGTGCACGTGCCCCTTTGGATCACTACATTTGTATCTTTAGGGTAAATACCCAATAGTGCAATTGCTGGGTCATAGGGCAGTTCTATTTTCAACATTTTGAGGAACCTCCATGCTGTTTTCCAGAGTGGCTGCACCAGCTTGCATTCCCACCAACAGTGTAGGAGGGTTCCCCTTTCTCCGCATCCTCGCCAGCATCTGTCATTTCCTGACTTGTTGATTTTAGCCATTCTGACTGGTGTGAGGTGATATCGCATTGTGGTTTTGATTTGTATTTCCCTGATGCCGAGTGATATGGAGCACTTTTTCATGTGTCTGTTGGCCATCTGGATGTCTTCTTTGCAGAAATGTCTGTTCATGTCCTCTGCCCATTTCTTGATTGGATTATTTGTTCTTTGGGTGTTGAGTTTGCTAAGTTCTTTATAGATTCTGGACACTAGTCCTTTATCTGATATGTCGTTTGCAAATATCTTCTCCCATTCTGTCAGTTGTCTTTTGATTTTGTTAACTGTTTCCTTTGCTGTGCAAAAGCTTTTGATCTTGATGAAATCCCAGTAGTTCATTTTTTCCCTTGCTTCCCTTGCCTTTTGCGTTGTTCCTAGGAAGATGTTGCTGCGGCAGAGGTCGAAGAGGTTGCTGCCCATGTTCTCCTCAAGGATTTTGATGGATTCCTTTCGTACATTGAGGTCCTTCATCCATTTTGAGTCTATTTTTGTGTGTGGTGTAAGGGAATGGTCCAATTTCATTTTTCTGCATGTGGCTGTCCAATTTTCCCAGCACCATTTATTGAAAAGGCTGTCCATGCTGTGTTCTTTTAAGCTTTAGTCACCTTCTACCTGAAGCTTATGTCTTTATTATTCAACAAATTTGCTCTGCTACTGTGTCTCATGGTCTCCCTGTCTCTCAATCACTATTGCTCATTATCTCTTTTCACCATAATAGTGTCTGCATAATAGTATCTTCACTAAAAATATATGCTAGAAATTCAATAAAGACAGATTGACTAGACAAGTGTTTTCAAATTTGTAAAAATACAGAGCTCTACAGGTATCAGTTCTGAATCAACAACCATTTCTTGATGCCAGGTCTTTGTTACTTAGTTTATCTCCCTGAATTCTGTCTGTTAACATCTTGTTGGAGGTGTTCCAGCCAGTAAATTGCGAATCACAGTGGGAATACTTAAACAATGCCCCAAGGGCTCACCACAGCTGTTTCTCACAGAAAAAGCCAGAATCCACCAGAAGGTTGGGAATCACTGACTCTAGAAGACTGTCCAGAGGCCAGAAGATCTGACTCGTGGCTATTCTCACAGTAGGTAAAGGACGCTTGGTTTAATAATAGTTCTTATATCTTGAATTTCTTAAAAACAGCAGTGCTGCTACTCTCATGATTTAGTTGAATTTATTGTGAGCTGGCGTATAACAGAAGGAGTGTTGCTATAAAAATACCTTCTGTGTGCTTTCTTCTGCTCAAGTGACTCATTAATAAGAAAACCCGAATGATGGCACATTAATTTCCTTTGCCAGCCCTCACACCTGAGTGAGTCTTGGGGAAGACAGGGAGTGAAAGGAGATGGAGAGTTTAGCACCGCTTTCCAATATGATCCAATGATCATGTATTGTTAAATGGTTAATTGAGGGGCGCCTGGGTGGCTCAGTGGATTAAGCCGCTGCCTTCGGCTCAGGTCATGATCTCAGTGTCCTGGGATCGAGCCCCGCATCGGGCTCTTTGCTCAGCGGGAGCCTGCTTCCTCCTCTCTCTCTGCCTGACTCTCCCCCTACTTGTGATCTTTCTCTCTGTCAAATAAATTAATTAAAAAATCTTTAAAAAAAAAAAAAAAAAAAAAAATGGTTAATTGAGATCTCAAAATGTTTCCAGTAGAATTCAAACACATTTCATGAAATGCCTGCTTAATTCTGTGGTCACAGCTGTGAGAGCTTGATTGCTTCCTAAGAGCAAGTTCCTCCTATCAGTAAGGAAAGAGACCTTAAAAGAAAGGGAGAAGGAGTGGGAACCTAAGGCCACTTGGAGAATCGATGCAAAGTGGGAAATTTGGCAATGGTCTTGCTATTCTGATCCCTATGTTTTTATTTTTTTTTTCAATATAAATTTCCTTCTCTTCTTTTTTTTTTCTTGTATAGAATGGTGTTATTTTCTTAAAGTGTGATTTTTTTTATTGTTTACTGATAAGACTGATAAATAAAAAGTAGGGAAAATGATAAGTACTGATAGCAAATATTTATAAAAATGGGAGATTTTTTAGTGGATGACCTATATCAAGAGAACGTGGTGGTGGGGAGGTGGAAAGCCTGATATAAGAAAGGCATTTTAAGTTAAATGTTCAATGCAATTTTAGGAATTTGATTCTCTAAATTAAAGAAGGCATATAAAATTGGAGGACACGTCAGAGAAATAGATGCTTAGGGACTACATCTAGAATCATCTAGAATTTCCTAAATAATTGGTCAAGTAAAAGGGGAAGAAATTTTATAGTATCTGAAGTATTAAAGGAGAGGTGACTTAGCATTCAGTTTACCTCAAAATAGCATAATAAAGTTGAAGACGCTTTTCCTGAAGCTCTTAATTTTATGCATAGAAAAACTTGACCCAGTTTTTTAATGATGTTTTACCTCCTCTCTGAAAGCCACCTGCAAATAGCTTATTTGCATAGGGATAAAACACCGGGTTCTCCATCTTCCTTTTGCTTATTACCGGCGTAACAAACCTCCGTTCATAGAGTACAGCATCGTTTTTGTTGTAAATGAAAGATCAGCCAGCTTGCAGCTACATCTGCTGATCTATATGCTTTGAATGAACAGTAGGCATTCAACTGCCAGCATCCAGAATGCATTCTTTAAAAAAAAAAAAAAAGAGTTTCCCTCCTACCCAAATTGCCCTTTACTTTCACCTTTGAGAACAAGAAAGTGTTCACAAAGATATAAGGTTTGATGGTGCAGGGTGGAAAACATTGATTTGATAATTTAAGGACAAATCTATTTGTAGTTCATATACTAAAATTTTCCCAATGTCCAATTACCCATAGAGGTTAAAATGATTATTACAGAATATTTTCACAGTAAAAAAATAATAATAATAATTTCTACTCCCTTTTGAGGAACTTACAGCAAAGTTATTAATTTTATGAAGAATTTAGAATCAGCCTGAGTGAAATCTTAATGGCTTTCTGCTGGACAGACAGAATGAGAGCATTTGAAACACAGCAGATAAGAGCATTATAAAAGTATATTTAATTGGGATATAAAGACTGAGGGCAGCATCCCTGAAATCCAATCTCCAGCATTAGCCTTTTCCCCCCACTGTTTTCCTAGTGGACCGCATCCTCCTTCCCTAAAACCTTCACAACAGTTGTCCATAACAGTCATTATTCACAAAGGCAGGGAGATGTATTTCCATATGACATCATGAATATCTACCAGGGCAGGATAAGCTAACTCCTTCTGTAATGGGGAAATAGCAGTGCTTTATCAAAATCCTTCACTAAGACAATAGGCTTCTTCTTAAGAGCCACTAGAACTGTTGAAGCCCATGGCATTTGCATCTCAATAAAACATATATCTTTCCTTATATTTCTTTTCTGCTTCTTTGAGTTCTTCCCATTTCATTCCTCAACTTCTTCAATTTTGTTCAAGTCCCTGTTTCAAGGTGAGTTATGTTGAATTTTTGCACGTACTAATGTCATTGTCTGTCACGCTCAGCTTATTGTGATCTAATAGTTGATATTAACTCCTTTTATTTTTTTTTTTTCTGTCCATGATGGGTCAGAATTTTCATAGGAATGTAAAAAATGTTTTCTTACGTCTCAGAATTTGTGTTGGATCCCAGTAAGTGATGGTTACTTGTAGGTTCTAAAGAACGAGCAAGTCTTTGCAGGATTTAGTAGAAAGCAGCCGGGTAAATTCTGACTCCTCAACTTTCACTGACCTCAATGAGCAATGCTGGACCAGACCAGAGGGGACCGGACATTCAGAGAGGAACCATAGGGAAAGTGAGACCTCTGCCTGAGTGAGAGTGCTTTCCGACTGAGTAAGCTTGCTTTTCCACCCTGTGGCCAGGTTCAGAGTTCAAGGAAATTGGAGACAGTTTCAAGGACAGAAGGAGAGAGCTCTCTCCCATTGTACGGCAGACACTTAAGGATTTCCTCTGATACAATGGAAATGTACATGATGAGAGAGTTTTAGGAAATCTGATATGCATACTCAAGGGTTTGAGGATAAAGCTGACGATGGCCAGGTTAGTCCCAATATCTGCTTCTGGCTTCCAAAATCCTGAAGGCTAAATGCCCATGGAAGCAGTGTGTGATGGCAGGCAGGGAAAAGGGACAAGCTCCCAGATTACACTTGCCCATTTTGGGTGAGTGAATCCATAGACCAAGGGGATGCCAAGCAGATGCTTACAGACAATTTAAGACGTTTGTGCCCTCAGCCTGTATCTACTGGTGGGCACTTCTGAGAGGTCATCAGAAGAATGAATTGTCTTGGTTGAGGGCGTCCAGATGGAGGGTGGAGGTCCACAAAACTCACAGGTTCCCTCAGTAACAGAAGCAGTATTAGTGTCTGCCCCTTAGAAGAACAAAGCTCACATTATTCACAGAGCCTGCCGCTCTTTTCTTTTAATTGCTCTTGCTATCACCTTCCTGCTACACCCTGAAAGGACCACGGACAGCAGGAGGAGAATGGGGTATGCAAGGGAAGATGGCAGAGTTGACCACTGTGCCTCCTGCTGGGGGTCAGTTCTGAGCTGGGGTGAGGGGTGAGGATGGAGAATGTGTTGACTTACCTCCCAAACCCTGTTAAACCTTGAAGAGAAGTCAAATTTACCCCCAGTTAAGTGTATTTGTAGAACTGAAAATTCTGTTGAAAAGTCTCTTGCAAGTGACTGGATAGCTCGGGATTGGCTGGGGTTGTCAAGGAGTGGACAGAGAACTCCATGTGAGTTATTTGCAGGCAGAGATAGGAGGAGGAAAATGGCGTGTCTTCTTTTACACCGGAGGCTTCTGATTGACCCACAGCTTTGCTATTGAGGAATTATGAAGATCTTGACCAGAATGCACTTGCTTTTATAGTCGTGTTTCCTTCTCAAATATCTGCTGATATTTTCTGAAATTCGTTCTATCTCCTTTTTCATATACTACAGATAATCTCTCTCTCTGTTTCCCTCTCTCTTTCCATATATATGGATATATGAATATTTATTTATTTAACATTTTGTCCAATACATATGGTAAAAGTACATTCTGAGTTCCCTCCTAATATATGGCAAACAATTAGGATCTAAATCCGTAAGATACCTACTTTTCTGAGGGAACTTCTAAGGTAGTTAAAGGCTAATGAGAAAATGTACAGAATACAATACCCTTAACCGTGGATTTGAATATGACTTTCATTTCAGTCATCTATCCAGGCTAAAACAAATCTCCATTTTTCTCAAACACACTATTTTCAAAATCAGGATGTTATTATTTGTCTGACATGTGTGCACCTGTGTGTGTGTGTGTGTGTGTGTGTGTGTGTGTTTTGTTGCTGTGAAACTTGTTATGGTTTATAGAATTGAACTGTGCATTGAGAGATAAGTGACCCCCCCAAAACTGCAAAATCTGTTTCTTCAACTGAATTGAGGGAAGAGATATAGAACTTGCTGACTATTGTTTCCAAAGTAATTATAGAGAGAACACAATAATTTTTTAAAATAAAATAAATCCGGGGACGCCTGGGTGGCTCAGTTGGTTAAGCAGCTGCCTTCGGCTCAGGTCATGATCCCAGGGTCCTGGGATGGAGTCCCACATTGGGCTCCTTGCTCCGCGGGGAGTCTGCTTCTCCCTCTGACTCTGCCTTCCACTCTGTCTACCTGTGCTCGCTCTCGCTCTCCCTCTGAAAAATAAATAAATAAAATCTTTAAAATAAAATAAATTGAAATGTGCTTCTTCTCTAAAGATGAACACACATGGTTCACAAGGAGGTCCCATTTATGCTGATGAAGGAGAGGCCCTAATTCTCTGTAGCTTTATTCATTTTTCTTCCCTCTGTTGTTCTTTGTCCCCTACATCGTCCAGGAATTGCCCTGAAAGGGTCATGAAACGAGTAAGCAGACATGCAGGGAAACTTTGGGTCCCTGGAGCAGACACTCCTTGGCTGCAAGTGGAAACTGGCCTGGGGAACAGGAGGTGGGTTGTTTTTAGGTACAAGGGAGAAGACAAGTCAGAGCCGGACGTCTGTTGTGATTGTCATTCAGGAAGATAACATGAGAGCAGTGCTCTCTCCAAAGGAAAGGTAATAAAGCTGTACTTTTTCCAGTGTCCACTCTCTGCTCCCTGACTTTGCAGAAGAAAAGATAAAAAAGAAAAAAAAAAAAAAGACGAAACCACAAAACCTCATTCTTACTCCATCTCTTTCCACCCAGGGACCCTCGTAGATATTGAGCTTTTCCTCTTCTGTGTCTCTACATCTATTAAATGGGAAGGCAGATACTCTTGAGCACATCACCAAAGGTCTCAGAAACATGTAATTGACATAACGTAGGATTTCGCCAGTTAGAATCGTTATGCACTTGGAAAGCCTTCTCCCTTCAGCTCTTACCTGACCCACATGTTCACCCCGCCAGCTCCCTGCTCCGTGATCTTTATTTCATCATAGTGTGTCTGCTGAGGCCACGGCCAAGCGGCCGACATGCAAATGCTAGCTTGAATTTATGCAGCATGATGGGGCAGAACATCTCAGAAACCAAACTTAGAAGGAAAAAATAGAGAAAAAGAGAGAAATGCCTTTACCTGTGAATTTCCTCAGCAATACCGACCATAACCAAAAACAAATAACCCACAAAGTCTTATTTGCTTTAGATTTTGGAATTTATGGCCTATTGTCCAGTTCTAGACCGAGGCAAATGTTCTTCATTTTTCCACAGAGGCTGTTTTATAAAACAGGCGGCCAATCTTAGTTGTCTAGAGGTCTGCTAGTTATTTCCATGCAACTGGCCCGCCAAGTCCACTGTGACCCATCACCTCTAAGAAAGTTGGAGTCAGATCTGGAATCAAAGCTTATCCAGGTAATAAATAAGGGCATATACCTTATTTTAAACCTGTTAGAGCAGGGGACCATTTTTCATTCACTAGTCAATGTGTTAAAGCGTGAGCTACTTTTATAAAGGAGTGGTATATTTACTCTCTGAGATTACATGATATTGCAATGATTATTAAGGAGTACATTGTAATAAAAAAGTGTCATTTACTAGATTTCTAATAAACTATTCTCAGGTGACTTATATTAAAAGTATAGACCTAATGAATATTCCTAATCAGGCCCAAAGACATATAATTGTGAAAATATACAAAAATGACATGATGCTGAGTTAAATCTCAGCCTATTCTTAAATTTTTCTTCGAAGCCATGTCAACCCCAGAATCAAACTAACATCATGTTGTTTTGTTCAAGGGGGGTGTGTAGAAAGTCATGACATGGAAAACAGAAGGCAAGCTAAGACTAAGAAACAGATTTCTATTGTGTATCAGACTTTTTTGGATCATTTCAACAATTGGTTTTGCCCATGCCTTATCTTCCAATAATTCTTATTTCAGGTGCTTCAGGTGTATTTCTGTCATACCCTCGACACCCCAAGACTCAAAATATCCTAATTGGTCAAATTAAGCAAGAACCCCAAAGATTAAACGTTTCAGCTATTAGGATATCAGTTATAAAGCCCATTTAAAAAATAGAACACATAAGGGGCGCCTGGGTGGATCAGTGGGTTAAAGTCTCTGCCTTCGACTCAGGTCATGATCTCAGGGTCCTGGGATAGAGGCCTGCATCCGGCTCTCTGCTCGGCGGGGAGCCTGCTTCCCTTCCTCTCTCTCTGCCTGCCTCTCTGCCTACTTGTGATCTCTGTCAAATAAGTGAATAAAATCTTTAAAAAAATAGAACACATAATTAAAACAGCCTTGATTAATAGATTTTACCTCTGTGAGACTACTCTTTTCACTCTTTTGATGATACCTATTTTAATTTCCATGTTGAGAAGGATTCTAAGGCCTGATGTAGACTCAGGCTCCATCAGACTTTCTTGAAATAGTCTTTTTTACTTTCTTTGGCTCTCTCTGCTTCAGCTGACTTGTGAAAATGCAGTGAATACTAGGTCACTACTTCAGATTTAGTAGATGCAAGGTTGCTTTAAAGAGTGTCAGTATACAGTTAAAGACCCACTAAGCAGCCTCTGTTAGTAGTAGTGGTCTCTTGCCACTTATGGACAATAAAACCTATATCTATGCAAAGATAGTATCATAAATGGGAATCAATCTTCCCATTAGCTTTAACCATTCAAACCCATTCGACTCATGATTTCTTCTCATCAGAAGTGCCTGTGACACCAACTTAGGCATGATTTTAATTAGGCATACCATTGAGTCTAATAAGCTCCAAGACATTTTACAGTTTCAGGTAGGAGTCCCCATAAATCACTAAGTGAGCTACTCAGCATAAGAGGGGGGATGTATTGCATATTTGATAAATAAATATTATCTAAACATTAGTAGCTAAAACATTAGAGCATGTTGTCCTTTTTTGTTCTCCAGAGAAGCTACTTGCTAGTCATTTGTGACGTCGAGGTATCTAATCGTACAGAGTTTCTGGGTATGTTGCCAGATTTAGGAGTTTATTATTTGGGTGTTTGTTTTTTGTTGTTGTTTTGTTTTGTTTCATTTTTTCAATGTCAGCATTTTGAAAATTGTTTTTAAGTCAAGGCAAAACACAAAAAGTTTATTTTCTGGGCCAGTGAGGGCTTTGCTGAAAGCAAATGACTAAGTCCATCAAGGCCCTGGTTCATGTTTTAAACCCCTCCCCATCCAATCTGAGGATATGTGTGTGTCCACAGTACAACCCACAGCTGATTTTGTTCATCACCTGGGTTGGATGCTCTTGGGTTGATGTGTGACAATTTGTGGTGTTCTTATTTAGTGATTCCTGTATCCTTTGCTTTGGGTACCTCTCAGCTCTGCAGGGTATGCCTAGCAGGGTACCTTTTTGGTCCTAGTGAAAAAGAAGAGATCTTGCTCCAAAGGAAGAGTATACATTTTTGTGATTGCTAGTGAAATGTATGTGATATTCCAGGAACAAGAAAGTTATTTTTTAGGGCTTCCCTTCTTAATTTAGGACCTATGTTTTCTAGCCAGGAGGGAGAAAAGAAGCCTTGTTAAAAATTTTCGTGTCTTAAATGAGGACTTCATGACATTATTGTTCTCTGGTCCACTTTTAATAACCATTCTCTGTGGACCAAGCAATAACCCATTTCTTCCATTTCAAACCAGAGTTGGGGGAGTCACAACAGAAACAGAAATGTGCACTTTGTTTATTATCTTAAATTATTAGACTCCCATGCCTTTTTTTCCCTCCACAAATGAGAATAAATTTTGAATCTTATTTGTAATGGGTTATCTGTTCAGTCATAAAGACATATGTGGTGAGTACCATGGGTGGTATCTAAAATAAATAAAGTTCTTTTTATATTTGGAAAGCAAAATGTATATGACCTTTCCTCTTTTTCATTAAGGCCTATTTGGTGTGTAGGTTAAAGAAAGTCAGAACTAGCATAAAGGTGAAAAACATACATAAAAATCAATTGATGAACTGCTTTATGTGTTTGAAATTTTAATGAGTCCTTTAAGAATTTCCAGAGCTGTAATAACCCATGGACTAAAACTTCTCAAGTCATTTCTTATTGGTGTATATACCTTAAGTTTTTACTATTTCAGAGAACCATGCTGTTAAGCTCTATGTTTTTTATGTATGTTCTCTTTTCTTGTTTAGATTTTTAAATTCTCTTCATTAATAAAATACGCTGAGTAGTAAACCATCACATATTGTTCATAAAGGTCACAACTCTGGCTTTCCTTACAATATCTAACTTCATTATAAGACCGGCAGACTTTACTTTCTGCAGTTAAATTTGCAAACAAAATAAGACGAAACCAAAGACAAACCCTGCAGTGGACAACAATCCTCATTAAATCAGGGTGTGTGTTCTTTTTGAGTTTGCGTTCTCGTTCATTTTTATGACCCGCTTTCATTTCCATCACTGCACCTGCCGCACCTAATTCTAATATCCTCCTTCTGCTTTGTGTCTATTTGCAGTTTCTGTTTGCCTCAGGTTAGAAAAAGCAGAAAAATGAACTGGGGAGAGGTACATGCTCTCAGGGTTAATGAGAGCCAGAGTAGAGGTCTCAAATAAAGACCATTGTAGGCTTTCAATAGACATTTCTTTTTTTTTTTATGAACTTATTTTTTTTTTACTTTTTAATTTAAATTCTAGTTCATTTACATGCAGTGTCATATCAGTGTCAGGTGTCCCATATAGTGATTCAACCTCCTATACATCACCCCGCGCTCATCATGACAAGTGCCCTCCTCATCCCCATCACCTGTTCCCCCACCCCCACCTCTGGTGACCATCAGTGTGATCTCTAGAGTTAAGAGTCTGTTTCTTGGTTTGCCTCTCTTTTTCTCTTTGCTCATTTGTTTTTTTTCTTAATTCTACATGGGCGTGAAATCAAGACAAATCATATTTGTCTACTTCTTGTAGCATCCTACCCTTCAGCTCCATCCATGTCATTGCAAATGATAAGATTTCAGTAGATATTTCTTGAGTGCCTACTTTGGTACCTGTCCTTAGTAGCTTATGTCTGATTTGGGCAACATGATGGCTAATCAAAATGCTGAGAAGCCCTGGAGGTGCTAGGAGACTGAACTTGATCTAGGTCTTGTGGCGAAGCTTCCTTACAGAAGGGGCATTTTGATTGAGATAAAAAATGGAAAAAAAAAAAAAAAAGCTAGTTGAAAAACAACAGGGAAAGCAGATCCCATGCAGATGGCATCATGGTTAAAGGTTTTGTGATGTGTAAAAATCCATTATAAAGGCTGGTGTGGCTGGGATATGGACAACCAAGAAATGTTAAAGTGTGAGACGGAGCTGGGGCAATAGGAAAGAAGTGACATGAGTTATGCAAGAATTTCTATCCTGTGATAAAGATTTTATACTTAATCCTAAAATCGTTGAGAAACCTTAAAGAGTTTCAAAAAAATAAGTAAAGCCATATACATTTTAAAAAGCAAAGGGACAGCAAATAAATGAATACATTGTTTCTCCTTGGTCCCTCTCCTAGATCCCATGCTTCTGTTGAGGATCATTTTAATTGCTCACATCAATTTTGTCCTAATAAAATATCAGGTAGGTTCCCAAGGCTCTGAGCCCTAGCACCCCAAGCAATACCTTGATTTCAGTGGTTAACAGGAAGAAATATGTGTTCTATCTTAGACCTGAAAGGGTAAAACATGCAAGAAAATTGTGACTTGGTGTGTGTGTGTGTAGGGGAGAGAGAGAGAGAGAGAAGAAAAGAGATCCTTTTCACTTATTGGTAATCCAAGAACTTGTTCCAGAGAGTGATGTTGTCAGAGGCTGATCATAGATAACCAAGATAGTCTGGTACGCATGTGTTAGGGGTAGATGTATGTATGTGTACACCCAACATGACACTGTTTGGATTAGTCTAATTCTTACTCCATTTTTAAGAAAGGAGAAATAATGTTTGATGAGTAAAGCTTGTAGCATCACTATCTGTGTTATAAACATGAGTTGCTGTATTAAAATGCAAGCCTAAGAAAAGACTTCAGTTCAATATAAATAAATGTATGAAAATATCTTCGGAGTGTGTGGGTGGCTTAGCTGTTGAGCATCTGCCTTCAGCTCAGGTCATGATCCCAGGGTCCTTGGAGGATTTCCCCTCTAGCTTTTACCAAGGCAGGATAAAAAAAAAATCATAAGAATGCATACTTTTATGTCATTTTAATCTATTGAATTTCTTGGAGAAAGTCAAAGGCATTATAGTTATTGCCTCTTCTATTGTGAAAGAGAAAAGAGAAAAATAAAATTCAATATCTATCTTATAAAAATAATTCTTAAATGACCCTAGTCTGTTTTTATGTAAGTGACTTAATTTGGCATCCCCTTAGAAATAAGAGAGTACAAGTCTGAAAAAAAAAAAAAAAAAAAAAAAAAAAAAAAAAGAGGAAGGAGACTGGCTTACTGGAGAAAGAAAAACTGAAGTGAAAAGAACCCTTGACAACCATAGAATGTAATGGAAAATCCATAAATAGAACACCAAGGTTTGGTGAGATATTCGAGCAACAGAGGTCTAATTTTACTAAAATACTGGTCTGATATAAAATCCAACTTTATACTTACATGGTTATTAAATTTAAAAGATGGAACTCTCTAAAACCTTCTATTTAGTAAAATATTGGGTGAAGCAAAGCACGTGGCTCAGGGCTGCACATTTAAACACTCAGCAAGGGTTACTTTTGATGTTTCTTGTATGGTTGTTGGATTCCTGTGGAAAAACTACCACCGTGAATACTCTGTAATTGCTTCCTTTGTTTTATCAAGTATCTAAAAGCAACTATGTTTGCATACTGAACATAAAAGAATTGCCCTATGGGGCCTGGGTGGCTCAGTGGGTTAAAGCCTTTGCCTTTGGCTCAGGTCATGATCCCAGAGTCCTGGGATCAAGCCCCACATCGGGCTCTCAGTTTGGCGGGGAGCCTGCTTCCTCCTTTCTCTCTGTCTGCCTCTCTGCCTACTTGTGATCTCTCTCTGTCAAATAAATAAATAAAATCTTAAAAAAAAAAAAAAAGAATCGCCCTAAAACAGGAAAAATGAATTCAAAGTCAATATCCTCTGGGACCACCAGACAGTTGACACAGAAGGATGTCCATCCCTCTGCTGACAAAGACAACAGATCTTAGACATGTCCTTCCCTAATGGGAAGGTGGAATACCTTCCTTGAGCAGAGAAGATCAAAGTGTAAGTAGAGCACTTACTCTGGTCTGTTGCTTCAAACTGGGGTTCCAACAAGTTCAAGCTGTGTGACCACCCCACTAAGGCCAAAGTCACTATGGATGGTCCATTCCATCCTACCTCTCTCCATCCAGAAGGATCCTCCATCTTTCTAGCAATCCCCAAACATGTCTCTCCTTCTTCCCACTCTGCCTTCTCTCTCCTCTTACCCGCTGATGTCAGCAAGTGATACTAATGTCAGCTCGCTAATTCATTCCAAGGGAATGGTGACAGGAATAAGGGAATAATATTAGGTAAGTATGAACTACCTTTTGCCTTTCCTTAGCTGAGAATCCTCAGCTAACTTAATAACCCAGGGAAATATGTCATGTCTCCCAGCGATCTGGTGACAAGATAGCATCCAGCCTGGGTAACACAAATCCTGAATTTGCAAATACCACCTCTTAAATAAGACACTATAAAAAATGTTTGACCTGCCGCTAGTTGCCTTACAGAAACTAGAAAGAGTCATAAGCCATCACTCTAGCAAATATACATGGAAGAAATGTCAGGTTTGGAGGAAAGATGGCTGTAAGGTGATTTGAGACCATTCAGAGAACTCCTAGGAGTAAAACAGGATTGAGGAACAGGAAATTAGGCGACTGGAGTCTGTGTTCATATGTTTCTTATGGTTGCGAATGACTCCATACTACAGTTTAATGAAAATGCCCACTGTTTGTAGAATCAGGATGCATATCATAAACATTTGGATCCTGGAGGCTACTAGTGTGGGTGCAGGATTCACAGAATGTGGAGACTCTGCTGTTCTAACTGGCTATGGAAAGCCTAGTCCGGAAGGTTAAGTTTGTCCTCATTCATATGCACATCAAGTTCAGTCAGGATGTTTGACATGATCTTTGAGTGTTACTATAAATCCGTAGCTCCCAACCAGGGCCGATTTGAATTGCTAAGGGATGTTTGGCAAAGTCTAGAGGCATTTGTGATGGTTGGACATCAGGAAGGGGGTCATACTGGTGTCCTACGATGCAAACAACCCATTTGAAGTAAAGAAATCACCCAGCCCCAAAAGCCAGTAATGCCACTATTAACAAATCATGCCCTAAATTGTTTTTTACTTCCTTAACCAATAATGTGTGTGAAGTAACTGGCACATAGCAGACAGTGAACAATATTTTACTGGACATTTATCATGTGTCCCTCTAAGAACCCCACATGCATTAACTCAATTTACGTTCACTACATTATAAATTAGGTCACACCATCACGCCCATTTTACAGATGGGGAAATTGAGGCACAGAAGAGATAAGTTGCTGAGGAGGACATAGCTAGCAAGGGACAGACCTAGGGTTATCACTAGACAGCTTGGCTCCAGAACCCTACTCCTAGCCAATATGGTAACGGGAGTCAAATTCTGTGTATGGTTTCCCTTCACTTCTCTCCATGCTCTTGCAACTGTGAGAAAAGCATCTCAGCAGGTTTCAAGCTATAGAAAATTCTGAATTCTCTGAGAGCTCCTCAGAAAATTATAGCTTTATGCTGTATGCAGTGTCCCTCCAGTGGTGTGCTGAACATCATCTGCAAGGTGAAGTTTTGTCTGTTTTAAATTAAAATATATTTGATTCACTTCTCGTTCCCAAGTCTGTGTTGGTTCAAATTTATGAAAAATTATATTAAAAAGGAAAATATAGCTTTAGCTCAAGTCACTAAAACTTCAGTTTCATAGGTCAAAAATTTAGACAGGTATGTTTGTGGACATTTTACACTAATTACCTAACATTGCAGTTCTTTGTATTTTATTGCAATATTTTCTTACTATATTCATTTTACAATGTCCATATAGAAGTTAAATAGTAAGTATAGTTGAATTTATTTTAGCATACATTAATGCCTAAATGATAATATTAAGCTATTTTTTGTATTATAGTTTTCAAAGGCAAACTCTGGTCAGAATTGAAATGTTAATTTCATGTGATAGTATTAAAAAGCTACATTCAGAGACCATTTTGAAATTTTCCACTTATGTTTCATCCAATTTGAATCTTCTCACCATATTTCAGCTTATTTTTTTGAAATAGTGATCTGGGTTTTTTTTAAGTAAAAAACAAGAACTTTGTTTTCATTCACATGTCATGTTGGTGTTCCAAGCTTCAATAATCATTGCTACAGAGAGAATATTTAACCATTGGTGCCACAATTATTCAGTGAGGCAGAACACAGAATAACTGACTGAAATGGCAGAGAACTAGAGGATACAGTAATAATGCAGCCTGAGAAGCAAGGTGCTTTACCTTCTGTGCAGTTGGTGTCCCACATCAAGAGGAGAAGCCTTCAGATGCCTGTGAAATCCCAAGCCTACCTACGATCATATTTATGTGGTCCTATATTGGAGACTTCTGAAGCATACTTAGGTCCCATCAGCAATATATGAGCTGTGCTCATTTGAAAATAATTGTGTATGTAGTATCTGTTAGGAAAACGAGCACTGGTTTCCCATCTGTGCTGAGAATCTTAGCAAAGCCAGTCAACTCCATTCCTTACCTGCTGCCATGGCTGGGATGTGGAACTGGATTGTGCCTTACTAATGGACGTGCAGGGGTGTCTTCCTGCCTCTCTGAGCTTGCACTCCTGCTCCTCTGCATTCTGCTCTCCATAGGGCAGTCAGAGCGATCTCTGCAGAACAGGCTCAAATCCCAAAACCCCTCTCTTACACTGGCTTATGCTGCTCCCTCACTTCAGACACCCCCCACTCCAATCCCATCCCTTAAACTTTACTCCTGGCTCACTTTTCTCTAGTAGAATGGGCTTTTTCTGATGTTCCTTAAACATCTTGGTCTCATTCTTGCCTTAATACTTTTATACCAGCTGTTTCCTCTTGCCAGAAGCATCCTTCCTCCAAATCTTCTGGCTGACTCTCCTGGAAGTCTTAGCTCAAGTGAGAGAGGCCTCCTTGGCATCTGTCATGGACTATAAGTTTCATTAAGAGTAGGTTGCAGGAAAATCTAAGAACATTTTTGTTTGTTTGTTTGTTTGTTTGTTTGCTTGGTGTTTTTCTGAAATATAGTGTTATGGTTAATATATTAAGTAAATAAAATTTGAAAGAAATGCTATACCTGTCTTAATTCCACACCTTTTCTGTATATCTATCACCTGTTGTTTGCTAGATACCTCTCAGGATTTCCATATGAACAACATGCATATCGAGTTTATACCTTCTGGGCATATCTTATTCAGTGCCTTTTATTTTATAACTCAGGGTGGTTTACTTGAACCTCTTATTCCCTTAGGGTCCTAGAGGAATAACTTCAAAGAGCCAGAGTTTTTGCACCTGGCTGAACACACCTTTGCTCTTTCCCTTCTAACAGATGCAGGAGGGCTTTTCTGTGTTTACTCTTCCTCAAATTCCTTCTCCTCTTCCATAACTTTAGGGTAAAAATTTGCACTTCTGCTTTGCCATCTGCTTTTACTATTTTTTTTTCTTTATTCATCACCCAATTGCCACTTCTGCTGATTATCCCCAGCAGGATAAAGCATTTTAGTCAAATTCTATTTAAAGTAATTGATGGCTGGGGGGAAATAACTGTACAGTGTTGGGTAGTATTTATCAGAAGGCAAATCTTTTGAATTAGAAGAGAAACACACTACTGAACAGAATATCTTGAGTCAGGAATCTGGCAAGGTATTTTGGAGAAACACTTTCATAATATAAAATGGGAGTTTGCAGTTCAATTCTGGAACTCACAGGGTTGAGTTGAGCAAAATAAACAGTTTGACCAAATGAGACAATGAGTTTAGTGAAGAGTTCAGGCATCAATCCTGTATTCCCCCTATAAGGACCCCAAAACAAAAACAAATGGAGGAATTAGAAGTGGAGCAACGTGTACAATTGCTGGGACTATATTGGAAAAAAGTCAAGAAGAATTTGGGGGAAATCTGTGTGTTGAACAAAGTCTGCCTTATGAGAGGATTGGAGTTGGACTTGAGTTGTAAATACATATGTGCACACATATATCCACACAGAAGCACATATTACTAGTGGGTAACAGTGCTGTGAGTCAAAGACAGCAGTCTGATTTTAGATCCTCAGTACTTGAGCAATATTTTCTAAACCACGGTCTTTTTATTGTATTTGGAAAGATGAACGATGCCATAGTTGTTGCTTATATCTCTTAATTTTGATTTTGTGACAAAAACGATTCTGCATGTAGGGCACCTGGGTGCCTCAGTGGGTTAAGCCTCTGCCTTTGGCTCAGGTCACAGGGTCGTGGGATTGAGCCCTACATTGGGATCTCTGCTCAGTGAGTAGGGAGCCTGCTTCCTCCTGTCTCAGCCTGCCTCTTTACCTACTTGTGATCCCTGTCTGTCAAATAAATAAATAAAATCTTAAAAAAAAATGATTCTGCATGTATATTGGAAACCGGTGCTTAAAACCTGCCAAAAGGAACAAGTCTAGTACATCAATTTATAAGTGTAATGGGCCCCATATATAACTGGAACTCGGGCTCATCTATGGTTCAATATTCTATTGATAACACTCCACTACCCATGTAGATAGCATGGATCAATCTAGATCATGCAGTTCACGATAAGACTAGGAGATATCCTTTGAATAACTTTCAAAGTTTTCCATAGTACATGCTCATACACACACACACACACACACACACACACGAGCACAGATACCTGTGAACACACGCATGCACATGCTTAGACTCTATATATCATTGCCTGCAAGTCGACCAGTTGTACCATGGAGCAGAACTACTCCAGCGACTCCTATAATTGAAGCCTGCAGAGTCAGCTGTCGAGTAGCAAATCAAAGCTTGTTTTGACAATGCCGGCTCAGCCAGACTCATTATCTTCTCTCTTTTGCTCACAGTGGGACTGTCACTTTTGAAAGTGACTGTTGCCTTTGCATTTCTAATAGAAACCTCACTAAAATTTACATTTTAGCCTCACTTGTAGGAGCCTACCTTCAGGGTTTGAAAGTAAAGGTAATCATATTATTGTATCTTCAGGAGGCTTCCTGTTTCCATTTTCCTCAGAAATTTTGTATATGGTAAGTTTCATCAAAAAGGGAACAGACTATTTGGAAATAGATAAAACAGGACTCTGGGTAATTTATTCCAGAAGAAAGGTGTTTCTGTGCAATTATTTACATAAATGCTAGCATTTCAAAAGCTTTTATAATACCTACAAGAATTATTAAATTCGTCGGTTTCTGTTAGAATATTCCCAGCTAAGTATTTTCTTTGAACACATGATTGCCTTTGAACTATACTTCCCAGAGCCTCACAGTCAAGCAAAGGGTAAAAGAAATAAATGGAAAGTCATGGCCAAATTGAAAGCCATGATCATTCTGCATCCTGACTTGTTTTGTTAAGAAAGGTGAGCCAGGGAGCTGTGATGTGCTTCAAGCAATCAAAAAGGAAAGGCGAGCCCAATTTTCCCCTCAGGATTGTGTGCATATAGGCAAGAACTCGATACGCAAGTAGAAAACTCTTCTTCAGATCAATTCCTTCTTAGGCTTTCAGAGGCAGCAAAGTTTTTGGCCTTATTATTAACCCATCCCTCTTCTTACTGCTTAAAGAAATGAGGTTTTTGTCTAAATTCTATTTTATTTTATTTTTAAAAAATATTTTATTTATTTATTTGACAAAGAGAAAGATCACAAGTAGGCAGAGAGGCAGGCAGAGAAAGAGGGGGGAGCAGACTCCCCGCTGAGCAAGAGAGCCTGATGCGAGGCTTGATCCCAGGACCCTGAGACCATGACCTGAGCTGAAGGCAGCAGCTTAACCCACTGAGCCACCCAGGTGCCTCCTAAATTCTATTTTAATAGATTCCTTTATGCAAGAGGATTACAGTTATGGGATTCCCACAAAGTTGTGAACAGAACTGGGCATGAGATTGGCAGTGATTTCAGTAAGACTAAGAAAGTAGTTGACCATGTTACGAGCGGTTGTAGCAGCAAATACAATTGTATTATTTTGAGTGTGAGGTTGGTAAGGCATATGGCAGGGGCCAACTTCTCCTAGGAATCAGGTACAGTACTTGGCCACGATTGTTGACTCTGTTTCATATCACGTGTTCCTGGTGGAAGAAACTTCTATCTTTTTTTTTTTAATTTTTAATTTTTATAAACATATATTTTTATCCCCAGGGGTACAGGTCTGTGAATCGCCAGGTTTACACACTTCACAGCACTCACCAAAGCACATACCCTCCCCAATGTCCATAACCCCACCCCCCTCACCCCCCTTCTCCCAACCCCCCTCCCCCCAGCAACCCTCAGTTTGTTTTGTGAGATTAAGAGTCACTTATGGTTTGTCTCCCTCCCAATCCCATCTTGTTTCATTTATTCTTCTCCAACCCCTTAAGCCCCCATGTTGCATCACCACTTCCTCATATCAGGGAGATCATATGATAGTTGTCTTTCTCCGATTGACTTATTTTGCTAAGGAAACAGTTAACAAAACCAAAAGACAACTGACAGAATGGGAGAAGATATTTGCAAACGACATATCAGAACCTTCTATCTTTAGGTGCTCATCCTCGACAGAATGATTTTATTTGAAGTCTATAATATTGGTCAGGAATCTGGTTAGGGAAAACAGAGGCCACCCCCAGACAGAAGGGATTTATTAAGTGGTGTAAGTAGCTCACATATTATAATTGGTAGGCCAGAAGCGGTAGACGCTGTTTTGACCATTCAGGAACAAGTTAAAAATCACAGCATCACCAGACTGTCCTAGGAACGTGTGCCTTAATGATTCAGAATCATGACGTTGGAGAGTTGCCTGGTTGCAGACTCAAGAACCATCAATTTCTGCCATGATCCAGACCCGGCACCTGCTTCTCCTCAAATAATCCATTCTGAGCAATGTCTCATGTGAAAAATGTCTTGTCAGAGTAACCTAATCCTGACTATGATTAGGATCATAGTCAGGATCTGAGCTACAACTGAATCTCTTTTTTTAAAAACATACTTTATTTATTTATTTGACAGAGAGAGAGAGAGATCCCAAGTAGGCAGGAAGTAGGCACAGAGAGAAGGGGAAGCAGGCTCCCCACTGAGGATAAAGCCTGATGTGGGGCTCAATCCCAGGACCCTGAGATCATGACTGGAGCCAAAGGCAGAGGCTTAACCCACTGAGCCACCCAGGCACACCTACAACTGAATCTCTTAAGTATAGTTTTTAGCTTCTCAGCTGAGTCATTTCAGGACATGTACCAAGAAGGTGGTTAGAATAAACACTGAGTGAGCTTACCCACAGCATCAGTTGTATCTGTCATAGCTGGTATGCAGAGGTCTGTGTCTTCCACAGTGAGCTAAGCAAAGCTCAGGTCATATGCAACAGTGTGTCAACATTCGTGGAAATAACTGGGCTTCTGTTTCAAAACTACTTTAGACAATGATACTCACTAGGCAGATAATGTTGAATGTTTAACCATTGTTTTGACATCAAATGCTATCAGCATATTACAGAAATGGTACAATCATTCTTATGATTTGAAATGAGATTATAGATTTGTCACTCGATATATAGGCTTTTTATGATGCTTATCTATATGATAGCACTTTTAAGAGAAGAGGTTCTGTTGCTGTGGAAAAATATCATCATCATGTGAACATCATTAAAACCTCTATGACGTATATCTCCATACATAGAGGAAACAAACATGCATGGCTTATTTTTACGCACAGCTAGTTATAGTCCTCAATATAGTGAAGGAAATACTCAGCATTATCCTCCAGAAAGTGAGTTTTCTGTTTTCTTTGCTCCTTAGCTCACTTTCTTCTGTAGCAATCAGAAATGATAAGATAGATAAGATGCTAAGATAAGATAAGATGTTTTAAAATGTTGAAAGCTAATTTAAAGTTCAGGAAAGAAAAATATAACCCAGATCCCTTATTATCCTTAGTGACACAGTGGATAACTATAGTCTTATTTTTTCTGTAAGAAAAATAAATCACGGGGTGCCTGGGTGGCTCAGTCAGTTAAACATCTGCCTTCATTTCAGCTCCTGATCCTGGGGTCCTCCGATCAAATCCCATGTCAGGCTCCCTGCTCAGCAGGGAGTCTGCTTCTCCCTCTCCCCTGCTCCTGCTCTCTCATACTCATTCTCTCTCTCTCTGTCTCTCAAATAAATACATAAAATATTTTTAAAAAATAAATAAGTCATCTTTTAAGTCCTCCTAGTTAAGTGCAAAGCTAGAAAGACCCAAAATTCTAGGAAAATAATGTAACAAATACTTTTCACAGGGGGTGTCTTAAAATTGTGAATACCATATATACACTGTAAGACAAATGCCACAGTGGACCCCTTTCTGCTCAATCCCTCTCTTCAACAATGACCGATATTCTGCTGTCCTTCTCAACTAGGCCTTCACCTTTTCCCTACCTCCATGTGACTATTAGGTTTATGGCTATTTGAAGTTAGATTTACTACACTGAGATGTGCAAACATTAACTATACAATTTTGTGCATTATTTACATCCATGGAACTACCAGCACAAGCAAGATACAGAATATTTGTGTGACTCTCAAGAGTTCCCATGTACCCTTTGTCATTCCTCCACCCTCCTCAACGTAACCACAGATTCACATTCTATCGCTATAGATTAATTTTTCCTGTTTAAGGATTTCATATTAATGGATATTAATCACTTCATTTGGTTATTAGCCACTTATATATCTTCCTTCATGAAATATCTTTCAAATATGTCACCCATATAAAAATTTGTTTGGGGGGCATCGGGTTGATTAAGTGTCCAACTCTTGGTTTCAGCTCAGGTGATGATCTCAGGGCCTTGAGATCCAACCCTACGTCTAGCTCCACATTCAGTGGGGAGTCAGCCTGAGATTTACTCCCTCTGCTCCTCCCCCTTTCTCTCTCAAATAAATATAGAAAATCATAAAAAAATAACCTTAACCTTCTTAATCTATTCCAGATGCAATGTTTATTAGATACATTTTGCAAATACGTCCTTCCAGTATATGGTTTATGTAGAGATGTCTTTTAAAGAATGAAATTTTAACTTTTGACGCAAATTTAATTTCTTTTCTTGCATGATTGTTACAACTGCATCTTGACTAAAAATTGTTATCTCAATTCAGGCTATAAAGATACTTTCCTCTATTTTCCTCTAACTGCTTTGTAGTTTCAGCTTTTACACTAGTTTTTGATCCGTGTGACATTCATTTTTGTGTTTTGGAGGACATAAGGATTGAGGTTCAATTTTTTTTCTCATGAATACCTGGTTGTTCCACTCATTCACTGAAAAGATTGCCCTTGCCCCACTCAATAAATTCCTCTGAAGTGTTTGTGGCAAGACCACTGTGGGTCTCCTTAACTTTATTCCAGACATTGCCAAACCATGATTCATGGCCTCAAACTAATAGCAGCTGATACAATTTCAGTTAGAAAAAAAAAAGAAGTAGTGGTAACAGATATCTCATACTTTAGGCCTACAAAACCTAAAATATTTAATATCTGGCCATTTACGAAGCTGGGCAATCCTTGGTCTGCTCCGTTCCAGTGATTCATTTGTCTTCTCCTTTGCCAGTCTCTCCTATTTCTGTAGCTTTATGGTACAAACTGAATTAGACAGTACAGGGCCTCCAGCCTTAATCTTCCTTGCCAAGACTGTTTTGTCTATTCTAAGTCATTTGTGTTCCCATAAAATTTTTAAATCAGTTTATTAATTTCTATAAAAATCTTGCTGAGATTATAATTGAGATTTCATTGACTCTATAAATACATGGGTTCCATTGACATCTGAAGAATATTGAATTTTCAAACTACAAACATGGCCTGGCTCCCTATTTGTGTAGATTTTCATTACTTGATTTCAGCCGCCTTGGGTAGTTTTCAGTGTTGAGGTTCTATCAGTCTTTGGTTAAGTGTGTTCCTAAGTACTATGTATTTTTGGTGATATTGTCAGTTACATTTTCTATATGTTAGTTTTCCAATTTCTTCTATTTATAAGATTTTCCATATCTTATTCTTTTAAAAATTTTATTTATTTATTTGACACAGAGAGACAGCGAGAGAGGAACACAAGCAGGGGGTGTGGGAGAGGGAGAAGCAGGCTTCCAGCTGAGCAGGGGGCCCAATGTGGGGCTTGATCCCAGGACCCTGGGACAGGACCATGTCCTGAGCCGAAGTTAGACACTTCAACGACTGAGCCACCCAGACCCTGATTTTTGAGTTTTCCTCGTCTTATACTTTTGAACATTTACCTTGTGTCCTGAGACCATATTTAACTTCCTTATAAGTTCTACTAGTTATTTTGATGAGTCTTTAAGATTTTACATATAAATAATCAATCAACAACAGTTTACTTCTTCCTTCTTGAATCTAATGTCTTTCCTTCTTTGCCCTTCTTGTGGTGGGGAGGATTCACTGATTAAAGGCTCTTACCACCTTGTAGGTGTTATTGTTTTGTTTTTAAAATGTTATCGGGGTGCCGTGTGTGTGTATGTGTGTGTGTGCGTGTGTGTGTGTAAATCTTTAAAATTCTGCTTCTCAGATTAAGGAAATTACCTTCTTACTAGTTTGCTGAATTTTTTAATATTGATGGGTATCTAATTTTGATTAAATGAATTTTCTATGTTGGTTTTTTTTCTCCTTCATTCTTTTAATACATTTTGGTTTATTTCAGTTGTTAAACTAACCTTCCATCACTGGTGTTAAAACATGTTGGTCATGGTGTACTATACGTTTTGTATATTGCTGAATGTGATCTGCTAGTATTTTTCTAATGATTTTATTATTAAATATTTTTGCATTTAAAGTAATGAAGATGTGAGCTTATGTATCTTTCTTTGCTGTATCTTTGTCAGGTTTGGTATCCTAACAGAAGATGGGGTAGGTGTCCTTCCCCTCCATTTTTTGTAGGAGTTTGTTTAGGATTAATTCTTCTTAACTCATGAAGAATTCTATCTCATTGTTTGACAGAATTAGCCAGTAAAGTCCTCCAGACTGGGAGGTTGTTGTTGTTGTTTGTTTGTTTTGTTTTGTTTTGTTTTGTTTTATGGAGTAGCTTTAGTTTAAAAATTCAGTTTCTTACCTGATGAAATGAGTAGTTGGTGTTATATGCAACTAATGAAACACTAAATTCTACTGCTAAAATTCATAGTATACTATATGTTAATTCAATTTAAATCAAAATGAAAAATAATTCAATTTCTTTGATAAATATAGTTATTCAGATTTTCTGTTTTACCTTGTCTTTTTTTTTTTGTAAATTTCATTGTTTGAATCATATATTGGCAGAAAGTTGTCATGACTATCTCTTATTATTCTTTTAATGTTTGTAGAGGTTCTAGTAATATCCTCTCCTTCATTCCTGATATTAGTAGTTTATGTTTCTTTATTTTTTAACCTGTCTTATTAGTGATTTATCAATATTATTTTATAACTATTTGGATCTTGATTTTGTCTGTTTTGTTTTTTGGTCACTATTGTTTGCTTTTATCACACTGAGTCCTGTTCTCAGGTAGAGGTATATCTGAGCACCCCTGATGGCAGCATCTAGAACTTTCTAGCTCAGTATGTAGAAGGCAAACTTGTGTACTAAGTAGTGACTCTATGTGGATTGAAGGAACTGGTTGCTAAGAATTTGAGCTGCAACCAATTAGGACACTAGAGCCCTGTGTTTAAGGTTGATCTTGGGTATTCATCTTTCTCTAGAAATAAGGCAATTCTTGGAGTAAATTTGTATCTGAGGCTTTGCCTCAACCACAGCCCTCAAGACTGGAAGAAGGGACTGCTTTGCAGACCTTATCAACTCTTCATTTCCCAGTGATGGGCATGTTCCATCTGAGATTTTAAGTTCACCTTTGTCTTTAAGAAGCTGCCTTCTGACCCCAACTGTGGTTTTCCTAAATCACTTTTTGCCTTGTGGGTGGTATCTTGAAGCACAGAAGCCATCTAAGATGGGAGAACAGGAATTGAATGAGCTGATCCCCAAGTGGATTTGATGAATTTGACATGAGAGTCCTTCATTAGATGAAATACTAGGAAGTGATCAGCCTGGGCTCAGAGTTATTACTTAGTTTGGTGGAAGAGTCCAGCTCTGCTACTATAGGAAGCTCGTATTTCACTAAGGCTGCATGCTCCAGACAGAATCAGAAGTGTCCAGCTGAACTGAAAAGGCCACTATCAGGACTGCCCATGTCATACCTCTACCTCGACAGGCAGGGATGGAGGTGGACGTAGAAGCATCAAGTAGTCTGGACCTCCAGCGTTGTTGCTAACCAGGGACTCAGGCTGAATTGTGTTACTTGGGAAATGCGGTCAGCAAGTACGTTTTGAACACCTATTCTGTGCAACATTTTGTAGGACGGTGTAATTAGGAAATAAATTAATGGCTGGCTACATGATCACTACTTAAAAATTCAGTGATGTATTCCGAAATGAATTTGGTGTATCCAGTGCATCTTGCCTCTTCTCCCCTTCTTTTATTATCAGCCTATATCCAAATCCATTCTTACTTTTGTGACCACTTTAACCAGATAACTTTTTTTCACCTTATAATTGTGATATAAAATATGAGTATCATTCATGGCAATGTTCAAATATGATCAAATCACCATTTATTGAACAAAATCACACATAATTTGTGGTAACTTGGCAACAGCAGATACAAGACATTTATTTTTCCTTTCTTAAAACTTGTCTTAACTTTAAAACATTTTGCTGAATTTTATCCTGCATATGAAAACATTGCATAAAACTTGGCAAGTTTTCATGAAATGTACATAACGTTGTAACCAACACCCATGTCAGGAAGTGACTAAAATCACATCCCTTCGTGATGTTCACTCTTGCCTCCACTTGTAACCATTGACCTGATCTCTAGTCACAGCTGCGTTCCATCGATGCCATAATGCTTTGCATGTTCTCTGTGTCAGGCTTCTTTTGCTCAAAATTATGTTTGTGCAATTTATATGTATTCATGTAACTCTGCATAACTCTGCATTCGTGTCTTTGTTGTATATATTACCCTGTATGATTATAAAAATGAATGTATCTATCTTATTCAAGTTGTTTCCAGTCTGGGGTAAATAGAAATAATGCCACTATAAACACTCTCATTCGTGACTTGGTCTGCATGCCACTTATTTCTGTTGGGTATACACTTGCCAATAATATATAAATATGTCATCAGATTTGCCTGTGTTCATGTCTAGTACTTGATGTCAAACTGTTTCTCAGAATCATTTTACAAATTTATGCTCCCATTAGTATTATAGAAACAGACCATTCTTGTCAGTACTTGCTAGAGGCAATCTTTTTAATATTGGGCATTTTGATAGGTGCTTGTATTATATTACAGTATGATTAATTTGCATTTCTATGATTTAAAAAATTGGCAGAATATCTTTCCGTATATTTATTGATGATGTAAATATCCTCCTTTGTGACATGTCTGTTAAGGTCTTTTTTCCATTTTGTTAACTACATGTTTTGTTTTGTTTTGTTTCTTTCATTTTTCTTATTGAATTTTAGTTCTTACCTGCTCTGGACATAAGAGTTTGTCAGTAACATTCCAAACACTGTTTTTTTGTTTGTTTTTTCCATAATGTTATCAAAAGATAAATTCTTTTGGATCAATCCTTAATATTAATGCAGTGCAATTTCTCTATCTTATCTTTGATTTAGTTCATTTTGTTTTCTGCTCAGGAAGTTTTTACCTCTCCCAAGATCTTGAAAATATTCTATGTCATAGTCTAGAAGTTTTCTCTTTTGTCTTTCACATTTATGTCTATAATCTTACCATGTTTTGTGCTTTTGTGAGGTAGTAGTCCAGTTTTGTTTCTTTTAAATACCCAGTTTCAGCTGCTCAGCATTGTGAATCCTTTATAACTGAGTCTCTTTCTAGACTCTGTTTTCTTTTTCTGAAGATTTGATTGATTGATTGGTTGATTGATTTAACAGAGAGAGTGCATGAGAAAGCACAAGCAGGGGAGGGGCAGAGGGAGAAGCAGGCTCCCCACTGAGCAGGAAGCCTGATGTGGGGCTCATCCCAGGACTCTAGGATTATGACCTGAACCAAAGGCAGAAGCCGGCCCCCCTTGACTCTGTTCTGTTCTAGTTGACCGTCTGTCATCCATTGCCCTGCTGTCATGTTGTCTTCATGACCATGGCTTTTGAATGCACATTGATGCTTAGCATTGCACTCTGCCAATGTCACTGGTTTCTTCAAGCTGATCTTAGGTGTACTTGGCACCTTGAAATTTCACTCAAATTTCAGCTCACTTCAGTTTATTCACAGTTTCTGAGATATTTATGGGAAATGGGATTCAATGTATTGATTACTTTGAGAAAATGGTAACATCTTTGAGTTTTTCAATCCATTCATATGACATACCCTTCCATTTTTTAAATTTCTGTAATTTCTCTCATCCATGTTTTTTTAAATTTATTTATAGGTATTAAATGTATTCTTTGCATTGATTGCTATGTATTTGGTGTTTTTGATGCTATTAAAAACAGTATCAGCTATAGTATTTTGTTTGTCTCTCAGATGTTAGAATAGGGAGTTATTTTCTGTGAAGCTGCTTCTACCTGTATTTTTGGTTTTATAACTGTTGTTGAAACAGTGAAAACATAATTAACTTAAAATGTTTTTCTTACTAAATATACAATGTATTCCCTATTTTTCTTGCCACAAATCATTCATTTTCCCTTCAAAATTCACATGCAATGTTTCTTTGTAAAGTGATGTTCAAGTCATCATTATTCTATAATTCTATAACATAGATACAGAAAAACATTCAAGGGGAGTGGCCATCAGAGTTTAATTTATCTTCATACAAAGCAAGGCTTTAGCATAGAATGGAGGAGAAAGGAATATGTGAAAGGCAGGATACATCTCCAAGAACTAAAAGAACTTTATTGTTTCCCTTCTATTTTTCACAAATGTCACTAAATATATGTAACTTCTTAATTATCCGGTGTTTCAGGTACACTTGTCCTGCACTGAAAATCACCAACTGCTTCTACGCACCAGATTCTCACTAATTGTGTATAGCCATTACATTCACTATAAACTATATGAAAAATACATGATTTCTATAAATATCAGTGAAAGATTTCAACTCACTTTTATTTGTATGAAATGTTCTCTCTCTCTCCCTCTCTCTTCCTCTTCAGTGATATTTTTCTGACCGAATACTGGAAGAAATATGGACTCAGAGTTAATTTTATTTGTTTGTCATCTAGTCTTTGTCATGGGAATGGCACTTTGTTGATGAATAATTAATTTTTAATTAATTTTCACTGTGCAAGAATAACAAATCATATTAGACTCATACTGCCGCCTTAGTGAGGAAACTAGAAGAGTACATAGTATTCAGAATATTAATTTATGATGCATATTCATAGCCTAATCATATATGGACCAAACATTTGATTTAACTGAAGATGACTTATATGTTTCATATGATGTGATAGAAATACAAACATTTTCTATCAATTGATGGTGAAATTCATAGTGAAATAATTAGGGCTAACATCATGAAAATCAAATAGAAATATTGCAGATTAAGTGAAGGTTCCCTGACAATCTACCCCTTCTGAAACAACTGTCAATAGACTCTTCCCAAGGCAGATAAATATATATAGATTATAAATGTGTGTATTAATATAAGTGGAATCATAATATACTTTGTGTTCTGCCTCCTTTCCATTTCATCCAGTGATATTACATTTTTCCATGTCATTATACAAAGACTAATAAATTTATTCTTGTGCTATAGTAAAAAAAGGGGCTATATCCATATTTGTTAATGCAACAGGAAAGTATCATCCATTTTCATAATTTTCATCATAAAGCTATCTGGTAGAAAAAAATATTGTCAAATTAGGGTTCATGTTAACTAATGGATTGGAGAATCACTGGCTTTTACTGGTCATTACCTTCATATTCCTTTCTTTAGATCATTTTGTTAGTACTGTTCTTTAATCAAATGAATACTCCTATCTGAAATGCATTAAACATATAAGACTTGTAAGTTTTGATGGAAATCAACTTTATTTGTTCTGCCATGAATATCACTTTGGGGTCCTAGTTCTTCCTGGATTGTGGGGTTTGATGACTTTTTTTTTTTTTTGGATGACTTTATTCTTCTCTGCCTGTTTCTCCAACTTGCTGAGTACTGTTTTCCACCTCTCCAAATTTGACTCTCTGAGAGGCAGGAGAGGTAACGAGGAAGGAAGTGTCCTACCTAGTTTGGGCTACATCTGAGAACCACTCTGGGACCATTTTGGTAGATTCTTTGGAGGCTCCCAACTTTGGATAGTTTCTTCATCAAACCAGTGGGCTCTGAGTATGGCTGCTCACGGTTCCATTGCTGTGGATAAGGTTGCACAAGCCCAGCATCTCATTCCTTTGGTGGCTTTCTGGGCTGGACCTATGATCTTCTCATTTTTTCTCTGTGGGTGGCCAACATCTGGCATCAGGAAACACACACTTCAATCCATCTCTAGTTGGAATGTCCAAGTACCTCCAACTGCTGCCTTTGATGTCTTCCAAAAGCCCTTTATCTAGACCTTCACCCTAACCTTAAATATGGCCAACCACTAGTCAGACACCAGTCAGCTGGTTTCTCTGAACCATACTAATTCATCTCCCAGACATCTCCTTGAGCACTTGTCATCTAGCTTGTGGGGAGCACCATCAGTCTGATTCCTTACTCTTGAGAGGTTGGACCCACCACACATTAATATCCTCTGCCTTTCAGATCTTCATTTCCAGCTTTCAGAACTTCCTGGCACCCAAGTGCTCTTGACCTTTTCAAAAAATACCCCATGTGAATGGATTTTATTACTCCATTTTATACCTAGACCATAATATATGGGCTATCACTGGCAAAATTATACTGTACTTAAAACTGATAGATATGGGAATTGTAGTCATTGTTCCGGAGCATCCTTGGGGATACTTTGCAAGTGATGAGGTTTGTCTTGAGATGCAGAGGCTTTCACAATTCCAGCTTCTATGACATAACACATCTCAGGAGGACAGTGTAAATCATTTACAGATTTTAATACTATTTCTGTGTTGAAAGGTATAACAAAAATTGAAATAAAACAAGTTTTAAAAATGATAAGCATTCTTTCTCTTTTTAGGAATAAATTTGAAAATTAATTTTGATTACTTTCTATGTGTACAATCTGGTTATTGGAGTCAAAAATAAAGCAAGTGATGTGGGACTAAATCGGACACTGAAATAGTTACTTTAAAAATCTCACCATCTGATTTCTGCCTGAGCTAAGACTTAAAACTATTTCTAGTAAGCAATGAATAAGACATTTTCAGGAATAACAAAAATTCATACTTACAACTGACTTAGATATTCAGATTGATATTGTAAAACCTGACTCAGCTGAATATTTGAAATAGAAGGGGCAATGAATCTTGGACAGGTCATCATGAAGTCTTCCCTTAACTTTCAAGAACCTAGGGAATTTTGTACAATGACTTTCAGATTATCTTAATTTTCAAAGGTCTAAAATCTTATTAATAATAACTAAAACGTCTGTTTTGCACAAGTATCCACAATACATTTATACCAAAGGAATATCATCATACCCAGTACATTTAGAAAAACTCTATAAATACAAAAACTGTTGTTTTTCATACCTTGATACTAAAGGCCAGGTTTGATGTATATACTGTTTATAGAAATCTATATTTGAATTTTAGTTTACTTTTGTGGTCACTTTGCTTTTTTTTCCCCATAATATGAAAACAGTATCCAAAATGGAACCTGATTCCAAAACAAGTCTTGACTTACTAAGGCTCTATCAAAGAAAAATCGTGCTGTGCAGAGTTAAACAGTCAAGGAGGACTTTATTCAAGACTGTTGCAATAGGGGAGAGAAATTGAACCCAACTCTTTTGAAGCAAAGGACAAGAGAGTTTTTACACTGGGGTAAACACTGAAAGGGGAAGTACTGAAGGAAGAGGATACTGCCTGTGTGGTTAGGGCCTCTGTGTTTGCTAAGCGTTGCTCTGGGGAGTTAGGTCCTATTTTCACACAGAGACGGGGAGACAGGGGCACTACTTTCTTGGTGGTTATGTTTCAAGGTGATGGCTGCTGAGATAAGCAAAAGGCTGGAGAAAATTTACATCTCAAATTGGCAGAGGAGGACTTTAAAGTTGGAAGGTTTCTAAAGTTAAATGCTCTAGAAGAGAAGTCAGGGCCTTGAGGCAGGAAGAAACCTGCCTAAGTGTGGTCTCCTTGAGGGGAATGGAAATAGTAAGGCCATCTTGGTCAGTGCAGCTTTTTATTGTGACTCAGAAGCAATTATGAAGGAATGCAGAGATGCACCCAATATTGCAGAAGAAAATGACCTAAAATACACTTACAAATCATGAGACAAGGAAGAATAGTGCATAGATCCTTCTACTTCAACTTCCTTTGTAGGACTGTTTTTCACTGTAGGGATATTTGGAAAGAAGACACTGGAAAAGAGGCTTCTTATATCCGTACTTGGGTTCAAATTCTCCATTACTTAAAATCATATTCTGAGCTAGGAGCATCATCTTTCTATCAGTCTGAGTGTTCCCTAATGTTTAGGTTTTAATAGGATCTATCTGGGAGTAACATAAAAAATATTTTAACATATGTCTCTGCCCTTTCTTACTTTGCATTTGCACACTAATTTCCAGAATTTAAAAAGTGGCATTCCCCTCCCCCCATATTTCATGTGAACATTTTTTAAAGATTTTATTTATTTATTTAACAGAGAGAGACACAGCGAGAGAGGGAACACAAGCAGAAGGAGTGGGAGAGGGAGAAGCAGGCTGTCCCCTGAGCAGGGAGCCCAATGCAGAGCTCAATCTCAGGACCCTGGGGTCATGACCTGAGCCGAAGGCAGACTGAGCCACCTAGGCGCCCCTCATGTGAACTTCTAATAGGAAACTGGTTTTTAGAATTAAAAGGGGGGCACCTCGGTGGCTCAGTTGGTTAAGCATCTGACTCTTTGTTTTCATTTCAGGTCATGATGTCATGGTCCTGGGATCAAACCCCACGTCAGGTTCAATGCTCAATGTGGAGTCACTTGACATTCTCTCTCTCTCTCTCTCTCTAACTCTCCCTGCCCTTTGCACAGTCTCTAAATAAATAAATAAAATTGTAAAGACTAATTATAATGAAAATGCATAAAAAAAAAACGGTGTTCAAAAGAGAATGAATTGAAGGAAAGTGAAGTGTAGTGAACTCTGTGTTAATATCACTATTCTCTCAGCAGGAAAATACTAAATACACATATTGGTTCAATAAAAACCTTTTTCATAAATGTCTTCTCTCAACACACATGCACAGACATGCATACCCATCCACATCCACACGCACACTTTCGTATAACCCATCTACAATGATATGTTGAGCATTTATATGACAAAAAGTATTAAGTAACCTTATGGGACTTAATGAATCACATCATAGGCATGAATAAATATATTGAAAATGGGGTATTCATCTATTATTCTAAGATAGAAAAACATATTATAAGATAGCATGTTTTGTAAAAATTATATCTTTATAGGTATCTACATTTGTGTGGCATTCAGAACAAAGCTAAAAGCAGTTTTTCCCTTTTACTTAAGTGAATCTTCTAAGAAATTTAACATACCATTGTGATATGTATTGTGATATCAGATATTGTAACAAGAATATGAAGATGAATGCCATAATTTATGGCAGTAATTCTCTGTCTTTTTTTTAAAGATTTTATTTGTTTATTTAAGAGAGAGAGAGCAGGAGCAGGAGGGCAGAGGCAGAGGGAGAAGCAGACTCCCTGCTGAGCAAGGAGCCTAGCAAGGGACTAGATCCCAGGACCCTGAAATCATGACCTGAGCCTAAATCGAGAGTCAGTCACTCAACCAACTGTGCCACCCAGGTGCCCTTTAATTTTCTTTAATATCTGTTCATATATTGTTGTGGGTGGCAGCTTTGTTCTTATTACAGTGTTACAGTGTATAGATTCCAGACTTATCCATATTTTCATTTCCTTTCCTTTTTATCTCTTTTTTCCTCTACTTACATGCCTCCCCCCTCCCCTCTCCCATTCCTCTCGCCCTCTTTCCCTCCCACCTTCCTCCCTTCCTTCCTTCATTCCATCCTCAAACATGCATTAAGCCAAACTGTACTAGTGTAATACTAGGTTTCATGATGAATATAAAACATACTTTAGAACAGTTTTATGCATCAAAATTGGGCAACCTAGAAGCTGCAATGACCTGTGCAGTAATAGCTCCAGGTTTGTATATAATAGGAGCATTGACAGTTGTGTTCAAGTGTCTATTTATGATCTCTCTTCAAGGAAGTGAGGGAGATTTTTATACCAAAAATATAAGGTAAAGCTTGATGAGGAAAGGGATGTTTTGCATGGATGAAAGTCGTGGATAGAGTATTGTTTCAAGGTCTTGTGATAAGAAAATGGAGATTTTAGGGTGCCTGGGTGGCTCAGTGGGTTAAGCCACTGCCTTTGGCTCAGTTCATGATCTCAGGGTCCTGGGATCGAGCCCCGCATCGGGCTCTCTGCTCAGCAGGGAGCCTGCTTCCCCCTCTCTCTGTCTGCCTGCCTCTCTGCCTACTTGTGATCTCTGTCTGTCAAATAAATAAATAAAATCTTTAAAAAAAAAAAAGGGAAATGCAGATTTTATTTTAAAGATCACATGAAGGTCATCCAGTTTCATTTAAAAAGTTTGTGAATGGTAATACATGTGAAAGACATAAAGCTTAAAAAATAAGTTGATGGCGGGTGATCTGAGTGATATATTTTCTTTTATCTCTTTGTCCCAGTTCTCCAACAAATCTGATATACTTGTTGTGTATTTGATTTCAGGTAGTCCCTACTGTTTCCCTTGTTTTCATGGTGACCATTAAGTTCCTGAGTGTCTCCCCCAGCAAATAATGTGTTACGTGCTAAGAACTTGATAGTGCCTCATGCTGTTATATCTATTTTACCAAAGATATTCCTGAGAAAGAAACTGTCACCACCCAACGCAGTAGTCCAAATGACACGTGTTTCAATGTCTATAGTGTAACAACCAGGGAGACTGTGAACTTACCCCATTCAATAAGCATATACGTTGTCTGCCTGTACTTGCAAGTTGGCCAGACCTCATAGTTCTAGTTTGATTAGAACAAAGAGTTTGCTCAGTTTGCAGGTAGTGAGGCTGATTTTATATAGATTTTAAATATAGAGATTTGCAGAGTGTCTGAATCTAAATCCAAGTGGAAATGAGCCAAACATCTTAAATTAATTAAAGTGCTCTCAGAACTTAAAAACTATATTAAGCATCTCAATCACATACTGATGATAAAACTTTGGGATGCACTTTGCTTAGCTGTACCCTGGCTGGATGAGAAAGCTTTCTCATTTTGCAACAATGCAAGTTTTTTGACAGGCATCTCATTATGTTTTGTAAGGAAACAAGAGTAAGAGAAATGACTTTGTATGCTGTGTCATTATTTTTTGTATTAAGTCAATTTAGGGAACATAAGAGATTACAGAGGGAGAGAAGAGTAACATATTTATAGAATGGCTAAGTTCATAGAGAAAAAACTTCCCTCATTTTTAGCCTACTGCTGTTTTCTCCTCCACACAGTAAGATAACATTTCTGCGTCGTCAAAACTTTTAAGGAAAGAGTGAGATTCGTAACAGATCTGTGAATAATCACTATTATATTAAGGAAGTGAGAACTCCATTCATGCCTCTTCATGTCCTTCTCAGCCATAATACCATCATGCTGACAACACGTCGTATAGTCCTTTGAGTTATGAAAGGAAAATTTTTGTTTAGATTTCTTCCCTTGTCATCTCTCACTGTGACTGTCCCCGGTCTTCCTCCCACCCACCTTCCCTCCCTCCCACCTCCCCCAACCCCATCACCTGTATGTGTGTTTGTATATATGTCAGCTGTGACTCCTGAATTCTCATAATCTGTTCTACTTAAAACATGGGATGTTCAGGTATAGGTTTAAGGCTTAGAGAGAAGGAAATTACTCCTGCTAATAGCAGGATTTTCCGGTATTGAATGTGTTCCTTAGCTTGAAGGTAAAGAAGATGTTTAAAAATGGAATGGGACCCCTTGGGGTCCAGAGACAGCAGTGGTAGCAATGACATTTATCCATGTCTCAGATGTGAAGAGGAGACATGAGATGAGAAAACTATGTAGGATTTAAGAGGATTCAAGAAACAACTTGAATAGGATGGGTGCATTCATTTTTATAATCATACAACAAATGAGGCAGAATCACTTAGTATGTACAATTCGTTCTGAACATCTGTTCCATGGTCTTCTAGGCTTCTGCGATGTTGGGGTCATTGTTCAAGCAGAACATGCTTAGCCTGAGGGTAAGGAGCATAAATTATTGTATAACGTGAGTCGTCTTGAGTAGCATCTTTGACTTATGAGTTCCTGAGCCCTGTGTGGTCCTCCTATAAATAAAGCTAATAAAGAAATGAAAATGTGGCTTAGTATATACCTCTGTCATTCATTTCATGGATTTTCTCCTCATATAATTATTACTAGCCATAGAGCGTTATACAAATAACTTCCAAAGTTAGCTGAATATGTTTACAACTGAACGACGTTTAGTGTCACATACGTTACAAAAAGTGGCATTGTTATAATTCTGTAAAACTTAAAATAGAACCTTAGAGATACACAAACATGGATATGCTTGAGTTACCGTGAGTCTGGTGAGAGGATACGGAAGTTATCACTCAGCCTAACAGCATCCCAAGGGTGAATGGCATGAGCTGTGGGCTCAAACGCTGTCAGACCCTCCCACCCCATCATTTGCTACCGAAAACGATTGGACTGGTGCTGTCCCACACCTCTGTGCACACAAGCTTCTGTTTCCTGTCCTCTATAGCAAGCATCTTCAAAAGCAGGACTCTTCAACCTTATATTTAAACCACAGCTTCCTGCAGTGGAGCTGGCTTTTTTTGGGGGGACTCAGGTTCATAATTCTAGGATGGCACCCTCTAATTGATCACCCTGTGCCAGACACCCAGACAATTCCATGAATATTGGACCATGTAAAGACGTGGGAGAAAAGCATACCTCACTGTTAAATCCATTCTGTTGTTAAACTCTGCATTTCAAACAGAAAAGGCTGTTTGCACATAGAAATTTGTTTCTAATAATACATGGGAGTGGGTGTATACACATGTTCATTTTTCTTAAAAAAGCAAATACAGTTTCCCCCATACTGGCTCTCCATTATACACACGCACGTGCATGCACACGTGCACACACACATGCCCTCTAATGCATAGGAGCAGGAACTGATCTGCAGTCAGAACCTGGAATAAAATCATTGTCTCAAAAGAGAGGATGAGATGCACGGTGTCCTGATAGCTATGGAGCTTCTGCTGAGGTTTCTGACAGAAACCTGGGAAGATCCAGGATACACCTTGCCACACACCACTTAAGAATTCTTAGAGCAAGAACACTCGGGTGGCTCAGTCCTTACGTGTCTGCCTTCGGCTTAGGTCATGAGCCCAGAGTCCTGAGATCAAGTCCTGCATAGCGCTCTTGGCTCAGTATGGAGTCTTCTTCTACCTCTCCCTCTTCCCCTCCCCCTACTTTTGCCCCCACCCCTCTTCTGTCAATTAAATAAATAAATAAAATCTTTAATTAAAAAAAGGAAGAATTCTTAGAGAAGGTAAAAATACAGGATGGCTTCGGTATGTATCAGGATTTGAGAAGCACTTTGAATTGTTTGGTGCTTAGCATAATTTGGCTTTTCAAAAAGTCTGGTTATATTCCTGGCACCACAGCCACAACAGCAGCAACAACAAAACAGGAAAAAATGATGTGTGTGCTTAACTGTATTCCTGTTTCTTTTTTTTTTTGTTTTAAGATTTTATTTATTTATTTGACAGAGAGAAAGAGATCACAAGCAGGAAGAGAGGCAGGCAGAGAGAGAGGTGGAAGCAGGCTCCCTGCTGAGCAGAGATCCTGATGCGGGACTTGATCCCAGAACCCTGAAATCATGACCTGAACCGAAGGCAGAGGCTTAACCCACTGAGCCACCCAGGCGCCCCTGTATTCGGGTTTCACATTTGTCCTTCTGGTAGATTTTTAAATGTACAAAACAGCACATAATAACATAAATGAGAATTGATGTAGAAAGAAAAAAAGATGGCGATAAGATGGAGCAAAACTTGAGGCTCAGAAAACGCATATTATGATAATAGTTTCACCCATTAGTGATAAGATATCCTTCTAATTCTGAGCTTTCTGATAACCAGTAAAAAAAAATCAATAAATAAACATTTCCAGGGACACCTGGGAGGCTCAGTGGGTTAAGCATCTGCCTTCAGCTCAGGTCATGACTCAGGGTCCCGGAATCAATCCCTCATTGGGCTCCCTGCTCAGTGGGGAGTCTGCTTCTCTCTCTCCCTCTACCTGCTGCTCCCTCTGCTTGTGCTCTCTCTCTCTCTATCAAATAAATAAATAAAATTTAAAACATTAAGAATAAGTATTTCCAGGGGCGCCTTGGTGTCTCAGTGGGTTAAAGCCTCTGCCTTCGAGCCTCTTGTCAGGGTCTCTGCTCAGTGGGGAGCCTGCCTCCTCCTCTCTCTCTGCCTGCCTCTCTGCCTACCTGTGATCCCTGTCAAATAAACAAATAAAATCTTTAAAAAAAATAAGTATTTCCCACCAGATTTCAAAATGTCTGTGTGTTTAAAATAAATCTAGTACTTAAGAAAACTAATTCCTTATAGACTACAGAGGAATTAGCCCAGAAGGAAACACCAAACCTGCTGGAGGGAACAAAAATGTAAGAGTATGCTCTCCGTGGTATGTTATATGGTCTGTATGTGGCTATGTGTTCCTGGAGAAGAAGGTCTAGGTGGAGGGCTGAGGACCAACCTGTTAAGTTGGGAGTGCTTCAGAGATTGAAGAAATGACTTGCAGGCCAGTGGCTGAAAGGACAAAATTAAACTGGGCATTTTAGAGCAATATAAGGCTTTGGCTTTTATTTTTCAGGGACATTGGGAGCCAGGAGGGAGTTTTAAGCTGACTTATGTTCTATGTTGTGTTGAGAATGGACTGAAACAGAATAAGGTCTAAAACAGAAAGATTATGTAGAAATTTATTGCAGTACTCTGGGAAAGAGATAATATTGGCATAGACCAAATTGGTAACAATAAAGGGAATAAAAAATCAAACCTGGATAAATTCTATGTATAATAATATTTTCTCACAAACTGGATATGAGGCATGAGGGACATTGAGTCAATAATGACTAATAATGATTCTAGCTGGAAACTTTGGAAAGAAGGAGTCTCCTGTGACTGACATGAGAAAGACAATAAGAGGAGTAGGCATAGAAGTGTGTGGAAGGATCCAGAGCTCATTTTGATCATATTCTGTTGGACTTGCTTAGTAGCCATCTGAGTGGAGATGTGGAGGAGGCAGTTAATGTGTGTATGCTTGGTCCTGGAGTGACCTTGGACTGGAGATTTAATTTGAGAGTCATGAATCAAGAAGGAGATGGCATGGAATGAGACCATCAGAAAGAATGAAGATACATAAAGAAGAAAGGATGAAGAAGTAGGGTAGACTGAGAGAGGACAAACACTGATATGGAAGTGAGTCTGAAGAGTATGGTGTCCTAAAAGGTAGGGGATGGGTGATCCAGAGGGGAACGTGATTGTGAAAAAGATTGCTGGTAAATGAATTTGAAGGTTGAGGACTGATTACAGAATTTAACAACAGGGAGGCCATCCTAGACAAAAGCTATTTTAAGGGGACATTGAGATAAAGCCCAACTGAAATATATTCAAAAGCACATAAGGACAGATTGTGGAAGAGGGAGTGTGAGCCCTTCTTTTGAGGAGTTACTCTGTGAAGTGAGAATTCTCCAGTTACTAACAGCCATGTCATATAATGAGCATTCCATTTTGAGTGTGCTTTCATTAGACCAACACCATTTCCATCAGCGATGAGGGCAAGTGACTTTTATGGGGGCCCCATGGTCATGTTGTAGAGGGATTTGCCAAGGGCTGAAAGGAAGGATTTCCTAAGGTGAAGAGGATCCCCCATGTGGTCAGCAAGGAGTTTTCATCCAAAAGGGGGTCCATCTAACTTATTCTCTAGAAAGATGAGCCCCTTGCCCTTCTCAGGAGCAGGTTCTGAACTCAGCCAAATAGGAGTCCTCAGTGTCATTCCCTGGAGAACATTGAGACCGTTTTCAGGGTAAGCTAAGAGTTCTCTCCTAATTAAGAAGAAGAAGAAGAAAGAGGAGGAGGGGGGGGGAGAAGAAGTGGATAAGCGGACTGCTAAATGGAATATTGTACATTCTTATAGAAGAAACTAATGAGTTTATTTTTTAATATTTATGGCATGTTTGAGCAAAATATTGTAGGATTATAGAATCTTACAAGTACTGTCAGAAGGATCTAAACTTGTGAGCGTAACTTTTATTGCCCACAATAAACTCTTGTTCTTTATAGAATCTAATAAATTTGTTTTTCTTAAGCTGGGCTTAGAAAGATATTTGCAGTTCTGACAGTGGAAAGAAAGAGGTGAATGCAAAGCACGTATCATGAAAAGTAGACGAATTAGAGATGATTTTACATGGACAATAGATCAAACTTCCCCTAATGTCAGTCACCCCAGCCTTGCCATACCCCATACTAGATGGTCCTTACTATACTAAGCCTAGCACTCAGATTTTTTTTCACAAATTCTTTCTTATTTCTACTTGAATCCGTGTTCCACAATTAACTGCTCTTCTATTCTTTAAACAAGATGTATTCAGGAGAGATGGCCTTGCTTTGCGGTAGACAAGTGTGTAGACATAGATGTTCGCCCTTCACACCCAGTCTCCACCTTCATGGTGTGATGTGAGTTATATCCGAAGGCTCCTGAGCCCTCTGGATTGCTGGTGGTTGACACCAATAGGCAAGAAATGGAGCAAGAGGGAAGAGTAAGTCCCTTGCTCCCTCCCCAGCCTGCGTGTCGTCTTCTCTAAGTGTGGTCCTCACATTCTCCTTTTGGCATCTGTTTTGTTTTGTTTTGTTCTCTGGTGACTTTTTCTTTGCATATCTCTTGTTTTTTTTTCAGTGCATGACATCATCCCTTATAGTTTCCTTGTGTCTGCCCACACCTCTGTCAAGCAGTCCTTTGCTAAATCCACATTAGATTAGCTTAATTTGAGGGTGATATCTTCTTCCTGCCAGTATGCCAACTAATACAGTAATTGGTGCTTGAATTATCCCCAAGAGAAAAGAAACTTGAAATGATAGTCTTGGATTGCACTGTGCATATATATGAGAAGTCAGGGCTAATCTCCATTCCTGGTGTTGGGAGCTCCAAACAGCATATGGTTCATTCACGCCAAGGATGGCATGGCAATTATTCAAATTAGCACCTGTAGTAGCCTGAGATGACAAGCAGGTGTAGAGTTTTGGGCAATCAAGTGGCTGAAGCATTTAATTACTATGGCAACAGTAGTAATTATAATTACATTTGGTTTTTCTGGACAACTCGAGAATATATACATAGGGAAAAATGTGGAATTAACAGCCATGAAATATCATAAGAATACATGTGGAGAACAAGAAGGTCTTCACAGCAGCTTTGAAGGAAGCTTACATCTTTTTTTAATTGTATATGTTTCAGAGAGATTAAGTTCTTAATTCACTTAAATTTTCAACACATTCAGGTCTCTTAAGCTAACAAAATAGCACTGAATGGGAATAAGAGATGTGGAGTTAATGAGATGGGAAAATGGTAAGGCTGAGAACACTGTACCTCTGAATTTCTTGGGTCCCTTTTGTCAATGAACTTAAATCCTCACCACCTCCCTAGGGAACCAGCCTTCCCCTTTTCAACAGGTTTACGCCGGAGCTCCTAGTTTCTTCACAAGCTGGTGATGATTCTTCTTAGGACACACATATACCCATACCTTGTTGCCTCTAGGCTCATAGGAAATTTTAGTTCCAGACATCTGAAACAGAAATAAGACAGGCTCCAACATGAGGTGGCCTGCACACCAGAGCAGGTGCAGGACATTGCCAAGCCTGTTCACTGGGAGCCAGCCAGCATAGATGGGAGTGAACTCTAAAGGTGTTGGACAATGCAAAAGGAGATCTAAAACTTCCTGGGGAAGATTCCTTTTTAGGAGTGCACTCACCATGGACTCAGGGCGTCGTGGTTTTCTAGCATGCTGACAAGTGGTGTTAAGAGTCGGCTAGATTGGATAATAGAAGCCTGGTCTCAAGGATAGCTTACACTCATTGAGTTCAAAATGTCGAACCTTCCCCAGCAGCTTATAAAACAGAGGTTCTCAATCATTGCAGGGGTCAGAATAACATGGGTGACTTAAAACAGATTCCTGAGTCTTGCACTTCAGATTTACAATATTCTAGTTTCTAGTCTGGGGTGAAAGCACAAACATATGTTTCTAAAAAGTTGTCACGTGAAGCCAATTGTCTGTGGACCACTCTTGGAGAGCCATTGTGATAAACCTTCATTATTCAAAGTGGGTATTTAAGCAAGCAACATCAGCATCAACAAGAAAATACCTATTGTAAATACTAAATGTATCTGCCAAATCAGAATTGAAAATTCTAACAAGAGCTCTAGAAGATTCCTATTAAAGTTGAGAGCCACTTCTTTTTGAGAAGGAGTAAATGCTCAGGGTGGTAGAAAGTGAAATGGATTTATTTTTATGTATGATGATGAGATACCCATTATTCATACCCTTCAAGGGTCCCCAGAGGACATACACTGCAACAAGGCTTGCCAAACACATTAGCAAGGGGAGCCCCCAGCTTCCTTGGAGAGCTCTTTGTAGAGCTGTAAATTAGGGATGGCAGTAGAGATTCTGTCATGGGGTGTGGTTCTCTGATATCGGTAGGAACAAGGACATGACTCTGTGCAAAGTGACCACAGTGACACAAATTGGATCGACTCAACCAGTGGTCTCGAAAAGGCTGACCTGGTTCTCTTTACTACTAAACGTTCAATGTGCCAGCAAAAGAAACCCCATCTGAGGCACTAATATGGTGTCATTCCTTGGGGGAGCTAGCTGGATGTCCAGGGACATCATGGAGGAGTCAACATATTGCTCAGTATGGATTTTGTGTTACCTGTTTATAGCGCTTCTGCCTGAATCACCATCCATATGTCTTCACTATTTTGTGGTGGCAATACAGCTTTAGTCCCAGCCAGGCATTTATTTTAAAGCAAAGAAGCATAGCAAGAAGCTTATTTCTGCAGATAATTCAGGGGTGTTGCCACCATGTTCCCTTACCCAGAAGCACCTGGCTAGACAGGATGGGGGAGGCACTGCTGAATTCTTAGATTCAGGCTAGTTGGGAGATGATACTCTGTGGGGTTTTGTTGTTCTCCTGTGGTATGCGTTATGCATTAAAGTAGAGGTCAGCACATTTTTGCTTTCCTCCCTGAGACCTTGGGCTCGGTGGAATTTGCGTTTCTATGACCAGAGGACAGATGTGTCCATCTAGAAACTCAGCCACAGTTCAGCTGAATTGGAAGCCAGGTTGTCCCCTGGCTATTTGTAAACTCAGGCTAGTGAACCTCTTGTCTGAACAAGTGTCTCATGTATCATTTGGGGATAATTAGTCTTGATGCCCTCGGGTAGATACAGTAAGGACAAATGAGGCAAATGGACCAGGTATACACACAAGAGATTTGCCAAAATCCCATAGTATTACCTTGCCCCAAAGCCCAGGCCACGGAAAATTGTGGCAGGCCCCGAAAACAGGACCACCAAGGACATAGGTCCTGCACAAATGGAGCTTTGTGTCATCCTACCAGGTAAACCCCATTCAGCAGAGGTGTTTGCAGAGAGTAAGGGGAAGATGGAGTGAGTGGTGAAACATGGAGTCTATGGCCAACAACTTGATTCTCATGGCCAATTCCTCATGGAGGATTCTGGCAGCTGTGTTTTAACTTCTCCTCACCTCTTGTTGGTGGTGCCATCTTCTATGGCAACCACTAAGTAGTGACTAACCTACAGGGAGTGAAGGTAATGACAGGGTAGCTGATGGGATTTCCTATTTCCTCTTAAGGGGAAGGTGTATGGCTCTTCCCCAATTGATTCTCCCTTTGTCTCCACCCTGTTGTGTGCTCTGAGGCAGCAGAGGTAGGTCTACTCAGTGTGCAGATGCTGGGCTGCCCACTGCTGCTCAGGGCTCTGCAACATGATGATGCAGAACTGGTGAATCATTTGTTTGAAACTTTGGTAGCAATTTTCCATGAGCATGAGGTGTGTTCCAGTGGACTCAAGTTAGCGACCAGAGGACACACCAGCACGTTGTTCCTGCGCTAGACTCATGCAGTGCGACCATGTTACCATTTGCAGTAATGAGAAGTTAATTCACAGACTGTGATCCATAAGAATCCAAAATTCAGAGAAAATCTGTTTTGTATAACTACATATGTAATCATTTAAATGATTATGTAAAGCCTTTCTTAACCAATATATTATCAGCTAAATTTAAGAAATGAAATGTATTCTAGCCACAATAAATTGATAATGAGTATGATTTACTGGACTTCTTTGTCACAAAAAGACACTTTTCTGAATAAGACTATGATAGTTAAGCAAAGGATGGTGGTAAAAATGATCCTAAAGAAATGAAGACCAAAATAGTTTTTTTTTTTTCGTTTTATGAAGAAGGATGATTGCTCTACTATCCCATCTATGACATTTACCAACAACAGTGGAGGGGTTAGGAAACCCTTATAGTCTATCGAGCTGAGTTGTGACAGAAAGAAGTATTTCAGGAATATATCATAATTCTCGGATAACTAAATAATATAATTTGGCTAAACATAGCACTATAAAAAGTACTTTAATCTCAAAAAGTTTGTTGATTAGCTTTGATAGAACAACCCATCCATTATCAGCTTTGTTTGTGTTTACTTTTACTGTTTCCTTGGAGGCATTACTTCCTGGGAAACTGACAGAGATACCAAGGAAAGGTTTCAAAGCTTTTGATCCTAGTTTGTGCAAGCTTCCCAAATCCTGGGTGCTGCATGAGATGTAGGCAAAGAAATCCAGGTGCCAGTCTAACCAGCTCAGCTTCACCCATGTATCAGCCTGTGTCCCCAGGGGACATTCAGGTTGATCAAGTGCTCCTCTCAAGTGTCCTGTCCATAAAGCCCGCCCTACAGGGATTCAGATTTCTGCCCACACTATCTCCCTCTGCCCCTTGTCAGAGGCGCCGATCGTCTCTTCTCAGGCTTTCTATCCTTCCAACCACGTCTTCGGTTTAGACTTTCTGAATCTAGCATTATTTCACTTTCTTCTTAAGTGCTTACTTAACCAGTTTTCAAAATCTTTTGTTTTTGGTGAAGAAGCTTAGTTTATTCATTTTATTTTTAAAAACAGCAGGTCCCACAGTATATTCAGAGCTAATAGTTACAACCACCTGGGTGTGTGAACTGCTCACCAAGGAAAACATAAGATAGGTTTTGGGGACCACAGTGTTCCAGTCTCCTTGACACAGGTAAGAAGGTCGACTCTTGGCAGGAGTTACAAGTCTGGCCAGGCACACTGACTTCATAAGAAACATAGTCCTCTTTGGAGCATCTGGGTGGCTCAGTGGGTTAAATGTCTGCCTTTGGCTTGAGTCATGATCCCGGGGTCCTGGGATCAAGTCCCCCATGGGGCTCCCTACTCAGTGGTGAGTCTGCTTTTCCTTCTCCCTCTGCCACTCCCCCTGCTCATGATCTCTCTCTCTCGCTCTCAATCTGTCAAATAAATAAATAAAATCTTAAAAAAAGAAAAGAAAATGAAATATATAGTCTTCTGCTTGGTAAGAGGCACCATTTTCTTTAACTGCTGGAGGACTTATGTGTGATAAATTCACCCACCAAGCCCCAAATATTACTTGGCAAGGAGTTCCTGAGTTTGCCAGGCTATTTAGTCCCACCTGCTGGCAAGCATCTGATAGCATCATAATAGAGCCACAGAGACAGAAACTGTTGATTTGTCACCCAACAGACACTATTTACACAGTGGAAACTTCAGGCATAAAAAAAAAAAAAAAGAAAATGTTTTCTCTAACACTTTATAAACAGGGATACTACAAGAAAGGAACCTGTCATTTAAATTATACATTTTCACGGTGGTGCTTTAGACTGGCTTAGACCCCGACTTCATTAGCATTTTTATCTGTACGCAAGTCTGGCTCCTGAATTTGGAGGCTTTTTAGAGGACCACAGACTAGGCTGTTTAACGGAGGCTGTTCACAGGTTATACCACTGCCCAGAGATCAAGTCATCTCTGCAGGGAGTTCCATGGAGGGCAGGGGAGGGCAGCTCTGCAGAGGGGAGGTTTCTTTTCCTAGAGAAGTGCAGGTCAGGGTGAGAAGTGGGGGAGACGGGGAGCATGGAAAGAGCACCTTGGCCCCAGTAGGCTGGTGGTTGTACTCACTTTCAGATGTAAGTAAGTGGCTGCATTTCAGCAAACTAACAGCTAAGAGGCCACTCTGGAAGCTAGCTTCAATCCCCCCAAGCCTCCCAGTACTCAGGAAGGAAACACCTACTGTCAGATCCCTGGGAGCCCTCTCTCATCACATCACCCAAGGCACAGGGTCTATGAACAGGTGTAACAGTGAGAGGAGTCTCACCCTTACCCTTGCATACGCGGTGTGCAAGGGCACACTTGCATGCACAAAGCTTGCATGCACTACCAGAGACTGGGAGCCACAGGTGGCTCTGGCCAGCTTTCTTCCAAAACACCTTGCTAACTTGAGCCATCCAAGAAGCTTCTTCCAAATCTAAGGTGTCTACAATTCTTATCGTGGTACAGTGCAAGGATCCTGATAAATCTGGTAAGCTTACTAATTTGTGCAACAAAACAATTTTAAGTTATGAATGAATTATTTTACCCTTTCATATTTAACAACCTGAGAGTTGTTTCATTTTGTATTTTTTTTTTAAGATTTTATTTATTTATTTGACAGACAGAGATCACAGAGAAGCAGGCAGAGAGTGAGGAGGAAGCAGGCTCCCTGCTGAGCAGAGAGCCCGATGCAGGGATCTATCCCAGGACCCTGGGATCATGACCTGAGCTGAAGGCAGAGGCTTTAATCCACTGAGCCACCCAGGGGCCCCTCATCTTTTTTTAATAGAAGGGTCGCTTTTCTCTGCAGGGAAGACTACTAGTAGTTTCTTTGGTATTAATTACTATTAGGTTGTTAAGAGATTCAAATGCAAAGTAATAGTTTTCTTGTAGTCTTAATTAAGCTTATACAACTTTTAATTTTATTTAAGTGCTAGCAAACTAAATGCAGAAAGTAGACAGTCACTTTCAAATGGATCTCTGCTCTTGTAATAACAGATCAAGTTCAACAAACGTCCGCTCCCTTAAATAAAAGAGTGCCAAGATAACACAGATTCTGGAAGTGCCCTTTTTGGGGCTTTAAAATAGCTTCTTCGATGCATAAAAACTTTTCTCTCAATTTCATCCACAAAATCAAGCAATTAAAGTAACTTTTAAAAAAATATCTGAAAGAAGCTTATTTAACTTGTTTATTTGATTTTTTAAAAATGGAAGTTGTATTACGGAAAAGGGATAAGACTTAGAAAGTTTATTTCCATTAGCAGTTATAAAGCCTATTAAATTAAATTTGCTTAGCTTGATCAGCCGCTCACATGATTAGCCTTTTTTCCTATACCTGCTATAGATTTTTAAAAATCTGTTATTTAATACACTGTTGAGTAAAGTGCTTTAAGAAATAGTCTTTTCTAGAAAACTTTTGAAATTTTGGTGCACGTGTGACTCTTGAATAATAAAGCTGAAACTTATTTACATTTTATTGCAGAGACATTATGACAAAAAATTAAATAATTTACTGTCATAGTATGTCTGCTTTTATATAAAACAAATTATTCTTTATCACATAATGTACTAAATATGTTCTCCAATTGATTAATTGCTTCCAGGGGCAAATTACCAATTGAAGTAAAATATTTTTCTGTGATGTCTTTCTAACTGACATTTAGTACAGTTGTAAGATCCTCATGTTTTATTCTTTACTCTAATTCCTCATTAAGGAAGCTCACCTTCCTATTTGTGGCATATTTCTTTGAATGATTTTGGAGCTAAGAAAACAGATGTAACTTTAGAGTTATGACCCTCAGGATCCCCCAAGAGGTACTGGAAAGCCATGTTGCTCTTGTACAAACTAGGCTATGTGGTAAGATATTTTAAATAGTTATTTTGAGTTAAATCTGAAGTTAGAAATGGAGGAAAACTCTGATAGGATCTATCTTGCTATCCAGAATACAAATCCATGTTAAAAGAACCAGAAACTTAGAAAATACAGGAAAATAAGTTTCAGAAGATGGATTTATTTCATTAGGACCATTAATTCTATCCCATTTTATTTTATCATCTCCTTTCTCTTATATAATTCTTCCTGCAATCCTTATTAAATAAGGAGCTTTGCTTACTCATTTTTTGAAATGGAGCATGTCTACATGGAAACTGCTTGGGTCTTAACTAAAATTTAAAATCAAGATCAGGGCGCCTGGGTGGCTCAGTGTTTAAAGCCTCTGCCTTCGTCTCAGGTCATGATATCAGGGTCCTGGGATGGAGTCCCCCATCAGGCTCTCTGCTCAGCAGGGAGCCTGCCTCCTCCTCCTCTCTCCCTCTCTGCCTGCCTCTCTGCCTACTTGTGATCTGTCTGTCAAATAAATTAAAAAAAAAAATCAAGATCATATTTGACCTTAAATTCAAGTCATAAATTATATCACTCCTATAATAAATTTAGGAAAGTAGTTAAAAAAAAGGGAAAACCTCTTAATTTGTTTTTTGATTAATGTTCTTTTAATTTGTAGGTTTAACAAACTTAATTCCTTTACACCATTAATTTTATATATCATTTTTAAAGATTTTATTTATTTACTTGAGAGAGACAGAGAGTGCACAAGTGAGCACCTAGGCAGGGGGAGGGGCAGAAAGAGAGGGAGAAGCAAATTCTCCGCTGAGGAGTTGGCCTGATGGAGGACTTGATCCCAGGACCCTGGAATCATGACTTGGGCTGAACACAGATGCTTGGACCGACTGAGCCACCAAGGCCCCCCTTTCTGTGTCATCTTTAATAACTGAACTCCTATAAACATTTTGAATTATATTTACATATTTAGATAAACCCTTTAAACATCTAAAGGGGGTAGACAAACATCCCCGATGGAGCTTTTCCTAGATGGCTGTCATTCTTCCATCCTATCCATCACACTGATGAACATACTGAATGGAATGGTTTAAAGCTTGGAAGTCCTCTTTGTTTTAAACCACATACCTAACAATAGGCAGAATTTCCGACAGCTGTGATTTCACTAAAGAAAGCAAGTTCTCATCATCAAGTGAAGTTTTGGTTAAAAAAAAAAATCCTTATCTTGCTAGAGATTTGATTTATTATTGGAGGCAGAGAACAATCCAGGATTCAGTGGTTCTAAGTGATTCTAATGGAGCCCAGGTTGAAAGGTCGAGCCTCTTCAAGAACTTCTTAGCTTTTATCTTTTTAAATCAGTCTCTCATGCATATCTTAAAACAGCATCTTCAATGATTTTTGTTTCTTTAATTTCAACCAGATAGATTTGTGGGGCTTTTGTTTGTTTGTTTGTTTGTTTTTGTTTTTGGTGAGCAGCAGCTGCTTGACTAGAGCCCACAGAGTTTGCCATAGTGGGCAAAACTGGAGATCTGGCTCACGTGTAAACTACCTTTTCTTTCTTCCTTTTTTAAAAAATTTTTATTTATTTATTTGACAGACAGAGATCACAAGTAGGCAGAGAGGCAGGCAGAGAAAGAGAGGAGGAAGTAGGCTCCCTGCCGAGCAGAGAGCCCGATGAGGGACTCGATCCCAGGACTCTGAGATTATGACCTGAGCTGGAGGCAGAGGATTAACCCACTGAGCCACCCAGGCACCCTAAACTACCTTTCCATAATCATTATATTGAAAAATCATATGGTCTCTTTTGTCACCTCAACTGCATCAGTTGGATGGTCTGAAAATAATAAACTCTTGCATAATTCTAAGAGTACAAATCTTTATCATTTTAATATGCCTGTGGATTGAATACATTGTAATTCACTTAGTCCATGTTTTAGCATTTAGCCCAGCTGATATGATAAGCGATGGTGAGCATTTTGACCTGACCAATAGGACCTCCCTTGCTTGTCATCCTGTTCCTTTTTATTTTTACTAGGAAGAAATGGCTTTCCCCCCTGACACATTCTCAGTGATAACTATGGCTCCTCCTCCCTCTTATGTTGTGTTTTACATCTGCATGGCCTTCTCTTTTTTTCCTGTGGGCTTTTATGTATATTCTCTGCTGCTTTTATCTCAGTTGTGAAAAAAAAGTTACATTTTATTTTAAAACTTCGTGGCTAATGTTTTCAATTAAGTGAAACAGAATGAATCAGCCCTCTGTATGCTTCAAACTATGTAAACTTCCAGTGGAAATGGGATGAAAAGTATTATTCATTGATTAATAGTGTGCCTCTCTGTGCATACATTATTCATTCCTCATGATATGATGTATATTAATTAATATATATTAATAATACATATTGTTGATTCCAATAGTTGAGGGAACTAGCCTAAGATCACGGCATTAGTGAGGCCAAGATTTTGAACATAGATTTTTTTGGCTTTTCAGCTGTATTACTTATCTGTTGCTACATAACAAGAGTAAAATCAAGAGTGTTTTATAACAACACACATTTATTATTATTTCACAGTTTTCCTGGGCCAGTGGTCCAGGCACAGCATACCCTGGACCTTTGCTTCCAGCCACACTGAGGCCCAGTGTCATTAGGGGTATGGTCTCACTGAGAAGTGACTCAGAGAGCATATGCTTTAAGGTTTACTTAGGCTGCTGGCAGAATCCACATCCTTGTGGCTGTGGGATTAAAGTCTTCTGTGCCTGTTGGGTTGTCAGCTGAGACCACCTTCCACCTCTGAAGGCCGCTGTATTTCCTTGTCAAGAGGCCCTCACAAAATGGCTCATTCCTTTTTCAAAATTAGCAAGGGAAAGAGAGTCTCAACAAGATAATCCTTGGAATTTCATGTAATGTAGTGTAACCACATAATGTACATGGAAATAAAACTTCCCATCACCTTTGCCATATTCTTCTTTTTTTTTTTTTTAACATATATTATTTGCTTTAGCAGTACAGGTCTGTGAATCATCAGTCTTACACAATTCACAGCACTCACCATAGCACATACCCTCCCCAATGTCCATCACCCAGCCACCTCATCCCTCCCTTGCCCTGCAGCTTCCAGCAACCCTCAGTTTGTTTCCTGAGATTAAAAGTCTCTTTTGATTTGTCTCCCTCCCTGGTCCCATCTTGTTTATTTTTTTTTTCCCTTCCTTCCACCACAACCCCCAACCCTATCTCTCAAATTCCTCATATCACAGAGAGTATATGATAATTGTCTTTCTCTGATGGACTTATTTCACTTAGCACATTGTTGCAAATGGCAAGACTTCCTTTATTTTTATGGCTGCATAGTATTCCATTGTGTATATATACCAGATCTTCTTTATCCATTCATCTGTTGATGGATAATAGTTTGGCTATTATGGACATTACTGCTATAAACATTGGGGTGTGCTTGCCCCTTTGGATCACTACATTTGTATCTTTAGAGTAAATACCCAGTAGTGCAACTGCTAGGTCATAGGGTAGCTCTATTTTCAACTTTTTGAGGAACTCCATACTGTTTTCCAGAGAGGCTGCACCAGCTTGCATTCCCACCAACCATATAGGAGGGTTCCCCTTTGTCCATATCCTCGCCAACATCTGTTATTTCCTGACTTGTTAATTTTAGCCATTCTAACTGGTGTGAAGTGGTATCTCACTGTGGTTTTTGATTTGTATTTCCCTGATGCCAAGTGCTGTGGAACATTTTCTCATCTGTCTGTTGGCCATTTGGATGTCTTCTTTGCAGAAATATCTGTTCATGTCTTCTGCCCATTTCATTATTGGATTATTTGTTCTTTGGGTGTTGAGTTTGATAAGTTCTTTATAGATTTTGGATACTAGTCCTTTATCTGTTATGTCATTTGCAAATATATTCTCTCATTATGCTCATTGTTTTTTGGTTTTGTTGACTGTTTCTTTTGCTGTGCAAAAGTTTTTTTTATCGTGATAAAGTCCCAATAGTTCATTTTTGCCATTGCTTCCCTTTGCCTTTGGGGAATATATCATGCCAGTACTTTCTGGCCTTCCACATCTCTGTGGGTAAGTCTACAGCCAATTTAATATTTCTACCATTGTATGTTACAGACTTCTTGTCCCAAACTGCTTCTAGGAAGAAGTTGCTGTGGCTGAGGTGAAAGAGGTTGCTGTCTATGTTCTCCTCAAGGATTTTGATGGATTCCTTTCTCACACTGAGGTCTTTCATCCATTTTGAGTTTATTTTGGGGTGTGGTGTAAAGAAATGGTCCAGTTTCATTCTTTTTCATGTGGCTATACAATTTTCCCAACACCATTTGTTGAAGAGACTGTCTTTTTCCCATTGGACCTGTTTCCTACTTTCTTGAAGATTAGTTGACCATAGAGTTGAGGGTCTATTTCTGGGCTCTTTTTTTTCTGTTCCATTGATCTATGTATCTGTTTTTATGCCAGTACCATACTGTCTTGATGATGACAGATTTGTAATAGAGCTTGAAGTTTGGAATTGTGATGCTGCCAACTTTGCCTTTTTTTTTTTTTTTCCAACATTCCTCTGGCTATTCGGGGTCTTTTCTGGTTCTGTATAAAATTTAGGATTATTTGTTCCATTTCTTTGAAAATAATTGATGGTATTTTGATAGGGATTGTGTTAAATGTGTAGAATGATTTAGGTAACAGACATTTTCACAATATTTGCTCTTCCAATCTATGAGCATGGAATGTTATTCCATTTCTTCCTCAGTTTCTTTCATGAGCACTTTATATTTTCTGAGTACAGAGTCTATGCCTCTTTGGTTAGTTTTATTCCTTGGTATCTTATGGTTTGGAGTACAATTGTAAATGGGATTGATTCCTTAATTTCTCTTTTTTCTTTCCTGTTGTTGGTGTATAGAAATGCAACTGATTTCTATGCATTGATTTTATATCCTGACACTTTACTGAAATCCTGTATGAGTTCTAGCAGATTTTGAGTGGAGTCCTTTGGGTTTTCCACACAAAGTATCATATCATCTGCAAAGAGTGAGAGTTTGACTTCTTCTTTGCTGATTCTGATGCCTTTTAAAATCTTTTTTTAATGTTTTTGTCAAATTGCTGAGGCTAGACTTCTAGAACTATGTTGAATAGCAGTGGGGAGAGTGGACAGCCCTGCCATGTTCCTGACCTTAGACAAAAAGCTCTCAGTTTTTCCCCATTGAGAATGATATTCACTGTGAGATTTTCATAGATGGCATTTATGATATTGAGGTATGTATCCTCTGTCCCTACACTGTGAAGAGTTTTGAATAACAAAGGAATGCTGTACCTTGTCAAACACATTTCCAGCATCTGTTGAGAGCATCATATGGTTCTTGTTCTTTCTTTTATTAATGTATTGTAACATATTGATTAATTTGAGGATGTTGAACCAACCTTGCAGCCAGCCCAGGAAAAATCCCACTTGGTTATGGTGAATAATCCTTTTAATATACTGTTGGATCTTATTGGTTAGTATTTGGGTGAGAATTTTTGCATCCATGTTCATCATGGATATTGGTCTATAATTCTCCTTTATGATGGGGTCTTTATTTGGTTTAGGGATTAAGTAATGCTGGCCTCAAAAGATGAGTTTAGAAGTTTTCCTTCTGTTTCTATTTTTTGAAACATCTCCAGAAGAATGGGTATTATTTCTTCTTTACATGTTTAATAGAATTTCTCTAGGAAGCCATATGGCTCTCCCAAATATTGGGGGATTTTTGATGACTGCTTCAATTTCCTTGCTGGTTATGGGTCTGTTCAGGGTTTCTATTTCTTCCTGGTTCCATTTTGGTAGTTTATATGTCTCTAGGAATGCATGCATTTCTGCCAGATCATCAAATTTGCTGCTGTAGTTGCTCATAATATGTTCTTATAACTGTTTTTATTTCTTTGGTGTTGGTTGTGATCTCTCCTCTTTAATTCATGATTTTATTAATTTGTGTCCTTTCTCTTTTCTTTTTTATAAGTCTGGCCTGGTGTATATCAATCTTATTAATTCTTTCAAACAACCACGTCTTACTTTTATTGATTTTTTTAAAATATTTTATTCATTTATTTGACAGAGAGTTAGAGAGCGAGCCCAAGTAGGTAGAGCAGCAGGCAGAGGGAAAGGGAGAAGCAGGCAGGCTTGCTGAGCAGAGAGCCTGATGTAGTGCTCAATTCTAGGACCCGAGGATCATGACCTGAGCCAAAGGCATCTGCTTAACTGACTGAGCCACCCAGGTGCTCCTCATTGATTTGTTCTACTGTTTTTTTGTTTTTTCTATTTCATTGATTTCTGCTCTGATTTTTATGATTTCTCTTCTCCTTCTGGGTTTAAGCTTTGTTTGTTGTTCTTCCTTTATTTGCAGGGTTGATTGTGCACTGGACACCTTTCTTGTTCCTTGAGAAAGGCTTGTTTTGCTATATACTTTCCTCTCAGGACCCCCTTTGCTGTGTCCCAAAGATTTTGAACAGTTGTGTTTTCATTTTCATTTCATATGCCCCATGTTAGGGGCATAGATATTTAAAATTGTTAGGTCTTCTTGCTGTACAGACCCTTTAATTATAATTTAGTGTCCTTCCTCATCTCTTATTATGTTTTGGCTTAAAATTAAATTTATCTGATATAAGGATTGCCATTTGTTTCCATGAATTTTTTCAATTCTTCTTTAATTTCCTGGTTAACCCACTCATTCTTTAGAAGGATGCTCTTTAGCTGCCATGTATTTGCATTCTTTCCAACATTCCTCTTGGGTTTGAATTCTAGTTTCAAAAGCATTCTGGTCTGCAAATATGTAGGGAATGATCCCAATCTTTTGATACCAGTTGACACCTGATTTGTGACTAGGGTGTGATATATTCTGGAGAATGTTCCATGTTCACTAGAGAAGAATGTGTATTCTGTTGCTTTGGGATGGAATGTTCTGAATGTATCTGTGATGTCCTTCTGGTCCAGTGTGTCATTTAAGGTCTTTATTTCCTTGTTGATTTTTTGCTTAGATGAACTGTCCATTTCAGTGAGGGGAGTGTTAAAGTCCCCTCCTATTATTGTATTACTGTTGATGTGTTTATTTTATATTGTTCTTAACTGGTTTATATAATTGGCTGCTCCTATGTTAGGGGCATAGATATTTAAAATTGTTAGGTCTTCTTGCTATACAGAGCCTGTAATTATAATATAGTATCCTTCCTCATCTCTTATTATGGTCTTTGGCTTAAAGTCTAATTGATCCAATATAAGGATTGCCACCCCAGCTTTACTTTGATGTCCACTAGCATTGTAAATTGTTTTCCACCCTCTCACTTTAAGTCTGGAGGTGTTTTGGAGTCTAAAATGGTTCCTTGTAGACAGCATATTGATTGGTCTTGTTTTTGTTTTTGTTTTTTATTCCATTCTGAAATCCTGTGTCTTTTGATTAGGGCACTTAAACCATTTAGATTCAGAGTAACTATTGAAAGATATGCATTTAGTGCCATTATACTGTCTGTAAGATGACTGTCACTGTGTGTTGTTTCTGTTCCTTTCTGGTCTGTTACCTTTAGGCTCTCTCTTTGCTTAGAAGACTGCTTTCAATATTTCCTGTAGGGCTAGTGTGGTGTTTGCAAATTCTTTTAGTTTTGTTGTTGTCGTCGTTGTTGTTGTTTTGTTTTTGTTTTTGTCCTGGAAGATTTTTATCTCTCCTTCTATTTTCAGTGACAGGCTAGCTGGATTCAGTATTCTTGGCTGCATATGTTTCTTGTTAATGCTCTGAATATATCATGCCAGTCCTTTCTGGCCTGCCAGGTCTCTGTGGATAAGTCTGCTGCCAATCTAATGTTTCTAACATTGTATATTACAGACTTCTTGTCCCAAGCTGCTTTCAGGATTTTTCTCTTTGTCACTGAGACTTTTAAGTTTTACTATTAGATGATGGGGTATGGACCTATTTTTATTGATTTTGATGCGGGTTCTCTGTGCCTCCTGGATTTTGATCATTGTTCCCTTCGCCAAATTAAGGAAATTCTTTGCTATAATTTGCTTCAATATACCTTCTTCCCTTTCTTTCCTCTTCTGGGATCCCAATTATTCTAATATTGTTTCATCTTATGATACCACTTATCTCTCAAATTCTCCCTTCATGCTCCAGTAGTTGTCTCTCTTTTCTCTCAGCTTCTTTATTCTCCATCATTTGGTCTTCTATATCACTAATTCTCTCTTCTGCCTCATTTATCCTAGCAGTAAGAGCCTCCATTTTTGATTGCACATTATTAATAATGTTTTTTTATTTCAATTTGGTGAGATTTTAGTTCTTTTATTTCTCCAGAAAGGGATTCTCTAGTATATTCCATGCTTTTCTTGAGCCCAGCTAGCAACTTGATAATTGTCATTCTGAACTCTAGTTCTGACATATTACTAATGTCTGTATTGATTAGGTCCCTAGCTGTCAATAGTGAATCTTGTTCTTTTTTTTTTTTTTTTTTTTTTTTTTTTTTTTTTTTGAGGAGTTTTTCTGCCTGGTCATTTTATCCAAATAGGAATAGATGAATGAGAGAACAAAATACTATAATGGTGAAAACAACCCCAGAAAAATATATACTAACTAAATCAGAAGAGACCTGAAACTGTGGGGAGAAGAAGGGGGAGGAATTTATATATATATATATATATATATATATATATATATATATATATTAGACTGGTGAGTATAACAGAGCCATGTGCGTCATTTCAGGTGTATTTTAGTCTGTGAGAAGAAACTGCCTTCCATAATTTTAAAGAAAGAAAAACTTTTATATATATAAAATAAAGGGTAAACACATGAAGGAGTGGAATATGAATATAAAGATGAAAATTTTTAAAAATTCTAAAAAGGGAATTGATAAAGTTTGTTAAAAAAAGAAATAAAAAGGAAAGAATGTCATCAGGCTGGAGACTAGAACAAAGCCATGCACTAGATTTAGGGTATATTTTGTTTTTGTTTTTTAAGATTTTATTTATTTATTTGACAGACAGAGATCACAAGTAGGCAGAGAGGCAGGCAGAAAGAGAAGGGGAAGCAGGCTCCCCACTGAGCAGAATGCCCAATGTGGGGCTCAATCCCAGGACCCTGGGATCATGACCTGAGCCGAAGACAGAGGCTTTAACCCACTGAGCCACTGAGGCACCACTATATTTTGTTCTGTTACAAGAAAGTGTATCCCAAAATTTTAAAGAAAGAGAAACATATATGTATACAAAAAGTAAGGTTATAACAATGAAAATATATGAAAATTATGACTATAACAATGAAAATTTGGAAAGTTTTTTTAAAGGTATTGATAGGATAAGATAGTTTAAAAAGTTTAAAATAGGAAAGAGGAAAAATTTTTTTAAAAAGAATGAGAAACAAAATTAAAAATTTATCTTTGTGGGGCGCCTGGGTGGCTCAGTGGGTTAAGCCGCTGCCTTCGGCTCAGGTCATGATCTCAGGGTCCTGGGATCAAGTCCCGCATCGGGCTCTCTGCTCAGCAGGGAGCCTGCTTCCTTCTCTCTCTCTCTGCCTGCCTCTCAGTGTACTTGTAATTTCTCTCTGTCAAATAAATAAATAAATCTTTTAAAAAAAATTATCTTTGAAAGACTATAGAATCATGGGAAAAAAGCCATGCATTCTATGTGTTGCTTTCCCCCCCTCTGGAGTTGCACAGATCTCATTGATTGGCAAACTTGGTCTTTGCTGGATGTTCTTACTGTTCTTCTGAGGGAAGAGTCTGTTGCCATGATTCTCAAATGTCTTTGCCTAATACAGAATGGCACCACTCTTGCCAAGGGCCAGGCTAGTAATCTGCATGGTTTTGGTCTCAGGAGCTTTTGTTCCCTGAATGCTTTCCGTAGAGCTCTGGAATACAGGAATGAAGATGGCAGCCTCCCAATATCTGCCTGTAGGAACTGAGAGCTTGCGGCTGCCATCCTCTGTGCACCCCAGAGAAAAGCAGTCAATCTCTCCCATCTCCCTGGTTTCTGGCTATGCTCCATGCTCACCTGGCCTGTTACCAAGCGTTTCTGTCTCTGGTGCACAGCCCCGTTTGGAGTCTCCAAACCCAGCAGTTTCCTGCCAGGTTGCTTCTCCCAGGGAAGGAAGACCTCCCTGGATCTGCCCCCTGAGGGGTCTCCGCTTCAAGAGCAGTTTCCCTACTATCCCTCAGATCACAGCCTCAAATAATGCCGAGTTAAGAGCTCACTGCTCAGCTCTATCTCCATAGCCAGATTCCCCACTCCTATATTTGGGAGCTCTGCCACCTCTGGCCTTTCTATGACCCTGAGGATTCTAAGACCACACTGTCCCTGCAAGAGCTCCACCCCCAACTTAGCCTCTAGAGCAACGTCTCTCAGTGGAGCTGACTTCTCAAAGTTTTGATTTTGTGCTCCACTGCTCTGTCACTTGCCGGGAGCCAGCCCCTCCCCCTGCAGTCTATCTTCAAGTACATCACCTCAGATTCACTTCTCCACACATCCTATCTTCCAGAATGTTCTTAGAATTGCTACTCTTTTCTCTTTGATCTCCTGTTGAGTTTGTAGGTGTTCAGAATTGTTTGATAACTATCGAGCTGAACTCCTACAACCCAATATTAGATCTCCTACTTCACCATCTTGCTAACCATGGTGCCATATTCCTTGGTTAGAAGAAAGTCACAGGTTTCACCTGCACTCAGGGGAAGACCCTCATGTCACACCAAGAGCTAGCCATCACAGGATCTGTCCACCATGGAGCCTTTCCAGATTCTTGAGAGCTCAGGGTCCACCCTCCATGTTCAGGATTTTTCCTTGTGTCACACTGGAATGGAGGTATTATGGTTGTACCAAAGGTCTCTGGGTTAGTGTGTTCACTTCTTAAACTAGTACTCCCAGTCTAAGCTGAAGATTAATTGGCCTATCCTTAATACCAGCTATCTTTCTTCTTTTATGAGTGGTATGCTATAAGGTCAAAGACTGTGAGTGTGTGTGTGTGTGTGTGTAATCTGTATCTATAATCTATCTATAATATGGGAAAATTAGTTCTAGGTTCAGGTCACTGAAAATTATATTTTACTATTCTCCCTCTGTCCTCTTTTTAAAAAAAAAATTCATTTATTTATTTGAGAGAGAGAGAGAGGTGGGGAGGGGCAGAGGGAGAAAATCTCAAGCCGACTCCTCACTCAGCTAAACATGGAGCCCAACATGGGGCTCCATCACAGAACCCATGAGATCACGGCCGGAGCTGAAACCACGAGTCAGATTCTCAACTGACTGAGCCACCCAGGCACCACAGTTTCTCCCTGTATCTTACTTGATACTTGATCTTGCTTACTTGATTCAGGAATTATGGAACACTACATAAAAAACTAATGATGTACTGTATGGGGAATAATATAACATAATAAAAATAATACAAATAATAAAATTCTGTGCTTCTATTTTGAGTTGGATAAGTGATATACAAACAAAATAAACATGACTTCTACACAAAACTGAATAATGCATATGCATTTCTTTGCTACTTTACTTGCAACAGAATATACACATTAGCGGTGGTCTAAATGACAAGACACTTATATCAATTTCTAAGGAAGAAGTTAAGGTAGAAGGAATAAAATAGAAAAAATAAACCCTCTTATTTAAGTTTTTCTATGTCTGTGCCAGGCTTGATAGATCACCTCTCGAACACCATGAAGTAAAACATCACAAGTAAGTAGAAAGTGTCATTACTCAGATAATGTAAGGTGCACTCAAACAAAGCTGCTTGTTTTGCAATGCTTTGTTCTTTTGAGGTAAATAAAGTATAATTGTGAAGACCCTTGTCACTTTGCAAAGCAGAATGCTTGTAGTTTCTGCACATTTTAGTGTCAACAGTGTTGACATGATTAGGGTCATTTTCCAACTTTAGCAGGCGTTCCATGCGGTTCATATGCTCTTAATATGCCAACATAGCCCAGTAAAAATTTAGGTGATTGGGGTTTTTTTCTCCCCCCCATCTTGGAATGGTTTCACTTTTTATTGCCCACAAAAACATACTCGAAATACACACTCCATATTTTTATATTATTAAACTGTACTCCACTAAGAATACCTCTTATGGGGTGAAGTCATTTATGAAAATATTATATACTGAACACAATTCAGGAATTCAGAGTAGCCATCCATATTCTTGAAATTATATCATTTGATGTACTTTATTACAATTTCACATTTTTTATATTCAACAAAGTTACATGGTCTCAGTGTTAGTTAGAGTCTGGGCTCTGTGTACCAATACACAAGGACTTTCTTGAAGCTAAGGATTACATATCAGTTCCAATAGAGACCAGTTGGGATTTCTGTCATCTCTGTCATTTTTTTCTTGATGATTCTCTACTCTGCAGTAGAAACCCTTCAGCCGTTATTTCCAAACTTTCCAAGTATCTCCTCCTATTTCAAATCATCTTTTTCACACTGCAAGCCCTCAGTGATCTCTCTTCACCCAAAGCTGAAAACCCTCTCATATTATATTACACAATTTAGCACTCAATTACATAGAATTCTATTATTTTACAGTTCTCTCATGAATATTTATGCCAGCCCCCCAGTAGTTCAAGCTTCTGAGGAGGGCACTGTGTTTTTTCCCTCCTCAATGTTAACCTTAATATCCATCATTTTTTAAAATTTTTTATTAACTTATAATGTATTATTATGCCCAGGGCTACAAGTCTGTGAATCACCAGATTTACACACTTCACAGCACTCACCATAGCACATACCTTCCACTATGTCCATAACCCAACCACCCTCTCCCTATCCCCCCCGACCCGGCAACCCTCAGTTTTTTTGTGTGACATTGAGAGTCACTTACAGTTTATCTCCCTCCTGATCCCATTTTGTTTCATATCTTTTCCTAGCCCCCAACACCCCCTTGTTGTCCATCTGTTGATGGACATCTAGATTCATTCCATAGTTTGGCTACTGTGGACATTGCTGCTATAAATATTTGAGTGCACATGCTCCTTCAGATAACAACATTTGTGTCTTTAGGGTAAATACCCAGTAGTCGGATTGCTGGGTTATAGGGTAGCTCTATTTTCAACTTTCTGATGAACCTCCATGCTGTTTTCCAGAGTGGTTGCACCAGCCTTCATTCCCACCAACAGTGTAGGAGGGTTCCCCTTTCTCTGCATCCTTGCCAATGTCTCTCATTTCTTGACTTGTTAATTTTAGCCATTTTGACTAGGTGAGGTGGTATCTCACTGTGGTTTTGATTTGTATTTCCCTGATGCCGAGTGATGTTGAGCACTTTTTCATGTGTCTGTTGGCCACCTGAATGTCCTCATTGTAGAAGTATCGGTTCATGTACTCTTCCCATTTCTTGATTGGATTATTTGTTTTTTGCATGTTGAGTTTGATAAGTTCTTTATAGTTTTTGGATACTAGCCCTGTATCTGCTACATCTTTTGCAAATATCTTCTCCCATTCTGTCAGTTGTCTTTTGGTTTTGTTGACTTTTTCCTTTGCTGTGCAGAAGCTTTTTATCTTAATGAAGTTCCAATAGTTCACCTTTTGCCCTTGCTTCCCTTGCCTTTGGTGATGTTTCTAGGAAGAAAATGCTACTGTGGCTAAGGTCAAAGCTTGCTGCCTGTGTTCTCCTCAAGGATTTCAATGGATTCCTTTCTCACAATGAAGTCCTTCATCCATTTTGAGTCTGTTTTTCTGTGTGGTATAAGGAAATACTCCAGTTTCATTTTTCTGCACGTGGCTGTCCAATTTTCCCACCATCATTTGTTGAAAAGACTTTTTTCCATTGGACATTCTTTCCTGCTTTGTCAAAGATTAGTTGACCATAGGGATGAGCATCTATTTCTGGGCTCTCTATTCTGTTCCATGGATCTATGTTTCTGTTTTCCTGCCAGTACCATACTGTCTTGATTATGACAGCTTTGTAAGAGAGCTTGAAGTCTAGAATTGTGATGCCACCAACTTTGGATTTCTTTTTCAATATTCCTCTGGCTATTCAAGGTCTTTTCTGGTTCCATATAAATTTTAGGATTATTTGTTCCATTTCTTTAAAAAAAAAATAGACGGGATTTTGATAGGGGTTACATTAAATTTGTAGATTGCTTTAGGTAGCATAGATATTTTCACAATATTTGTTCTTCCAATCTATGAGCATGGATCATTTTTCCATTTCTTTGTGTCTTCCTCAATTTCTTTCATGAGTACTTTACAGTTTTCTGAGTACAGACTCTTTGCCTCTTTGGTTAGGTTTATTCCTAGGTATCTTACAGTTTTGGGTGCAATTGTAAATGGGATTGATCCTTAATTTCTCTTTCTTCTGTCTTGTGGTTGGTGTAGAGAAATGCAACTGATTTCTGTGCATTGATTTTATATCTTGATACTTTACTGAATTTCCTGTACAAGTTCTAGCAGATTTGGAATGGAGTCTTTTGGGTTTTCCATATAAAGTATCATATTATCTGCAAAGAGTGAGAGCTTGACTTCTTCTTTGCTGATTTGGATGCTTTTAATTTCTTTTTATTGTCTGATTGCTGAGGCTAGGACTTCTAGTAGTATGTTTAATAGCAGCGGTGATAATGGACATCCCTGCCCGTGTTCCTGAGCTTAGCAGAAAAGCTCTCAGTTTTTCTCCATTGAGAATGATATTTACTGTGTTTTTTGTAGATGGCTTTGATGATATTGCGGTATGTACCCTCTATCCCTACACTTTGCAGAGTTTTGATCAGGAAAGGATTCTGTACTTTGTCAAATGCTTTTTCAGCATCTATCGAGAGTATCATAAGTTTCCTGTTCTTTCATTAATGTGTTGTATCACATTGATTGATTTGCAGATGTTGAACCAACCTTGCAGTCCTGGGATAAATCCCACTTGGTCATGGTGAATAATCCTTTTAACGTGCTGTTGGATCCTATTGGCTAGTATTGTAGTGAGAATTTTCACATCTGTGTTCATCAAGGATATTGGTCTGTAATTCTCTTTTTTTGATGGGATCTTTGTCTGGTTTTGGGATCAAGGTAATGCTGGTCTCAGAAAATGAGGTTGGGGGACGCCTGGGTGGCTCAGTTGGTTAAGCAGCTGCCTTCGGCTCAGGTCATGATCCCAGCATCCTGGGATCGAGTCCCACATTAGGCTCCTTGCTTGGCGGGGAGCCTGCTTCTCCCTCTGCCTCTGCCTGCCATTCTGTCTGCCTGTGCTCGCTCTCTCCCCCCCCTCTCTCTGATAAATAAATAAAATCTTTAAAAAAAAAAAAAGAAAATGAGGTTGGAAGTTTTCCTTCCATTTCTATGTTTTGGAACAGTTTCAGGAGAAAGGTATTAATTCTTCTTTTAATGTTTGGTAGAATTCCATGGGAAGCCATCTGACCCTGGGCTCTTGTTTGTTGGGAGATTTTTGATGACTGCTTCAGTCTCCTTACTGGTTACAGGTCTGTTCAGGTTTTCTCTTTCTTTGGGTTCAGTTGTGGTAGTTTTTATGTCTTTTGGAATGCTTGCTTTTCTTCCAGATTGTCAAATTTGCTGGCTATAGTTGCTCATAATATGTTCTTATAATTGTTTTTATTTCTTTGGTATTGGTTGTGATCTCTCCTCTTTCATTCATGAATTTATTTATTTGGGTCATTTCTCTTTTCTTTTTGATAAGCCTTGCCAGGGGTTTATCAATCTTATAAATTCTATCAAAGAACAGCTCCTAGTTTCATTGATTTGTTCTATTGTTTTTTGTTTTGTTTTTGTTTTCTTTGGTTTGGTTTCTATTTCATTGTTTTCTGCTCTGATCTTTATTATTTCTCTTCTGTTGCTGGGTTTAGGCTTTCTTTGTTGTTCTTTCTCCAGCTCTTTTAGGTGTAGGGTTAGGATGTGTATTTGAGACCTTCTCTATTGAGAAAGGTTTGTATTGCTGTATATTTTCCTCTCAGGACTGCCTTTTCTGTGTCCCACAGATTTTGAACCATTGTGTTTTCATTATCATTTGTTTCCATGATTTTTTTTTTCAATTCTTCTTTAATTTCCTGGTTGACCCATTGATTCTTTAGAAGGATTCTCTTTAGTCTCCATGTATTCAGGTGCTTTCCCAATTTCCTCTTGTGATTGAGTTCTAGCTTCAGAGCATTGTGGTCTGAAAATATGAAGGGTATGATTCCAATCTTTCTGTAGCAGTTGAGACCTGATATGGGACCGAGGATGTGATCTATTCTAGAGGATGTTTCATGTGCACTAGAGAAGAATGTGTATTCTGTTGCTTTGGGCTGGAATATTATGAATATATCTGTGATGTCCATCTGGTCCAGTGTGTCATTTAAGGCTTTTATTTCCTTGTTGGTCTTTTGCTTGGAATATCTGTCCATTTCAGTGAGGGGGGTATTAAAGTCCCCTACTATTATTGTATTATTGTTGATGTGTTTCTTTGATTTTGTTATTAATTGGTTCATATAGTTGGCTGCTCTCCTGTTACGGACATAGATATTTAAAATTGTTAGATCTTCTTGTTGAACAGACCCTTTGAGTATGATATAGTGTCCTTGCTCATCTCTTATTATAGTCTTTGGCTTAAAATCAAATTGATCTGATATAAGGATTGCCATCCCAGCTTTCTTTTAATGTGCATTAGCATGGTAAATTGTTTTCCACCCCCTCACTTTAAATCTGGAAGAATCTTTGGGTCTAAAATGAGTTTCTTGTACACAGAATATTGATAGGTTTTGTTTTCTTATCCACTCTGATACCCTGTGTCTTTTGATTAGGGCATTTAGCCCATTTACATTCAGGGTAACTATTGACAGATATGAATTTAGTGCTATTGTATTGCCTGCAATGTGACTATTACTGTATGTTGTCTCTGTTCCTTTCTAGTCTACTATTTTAGGCTCTTTCTTTGCTTAGAGGACCCCTTTCAATATTTCCTGTAGAGCTGGTTTGGAGTTTACAAATTCTTTTAGTTTTTCTTTGTCCTGGAAACTTTTTATCTCTCCTATGTTCAATGATAGCCTAGCTGGATATAGTATTCTTGGCTACGTGTTTTTTCATTTAGTGTTCTGAATATATCATGGTAGTTTTTTCTAGACTGCCTGGTCTCTATGGATAAGTCTGCTGTCAATCTAGTATTTTTACCATTGTATATTACAGACTTCTTGTCCCAGGCTACTTTCAGGATTTTCTCTTTGTCACTAAGACTTGTAAATTTTGCTATTAGATGACCGGGTGTGGACCTATTCTTATTGATTTTGATGGAGAATCTCTGCACCTCCTGGATTTTGATGCTTGTTCCCTTTGCCATACTAAGGAAATTCTCCACAATAATTTGCTCCAATATACCTTCTGTTCCCTTCTCTCTTTCTTCTTCTTCTGGAATTCCAATTATTCTAATTTTTTGTCTTATGGTATCACTTATCTCTCGAATTCTCCCCTCGTGGTCCAGTAGCTGTTTGTCCCTCTTTTGCTTAGCTTCTTTATTCTCTGTCATTTGGTCTTCTATATCATTAATTCTCTTGTTTGCCTCTTTTATCTTGGCCATAAGAGCCTCCGTTTTTTATTGCACTTCATTAATAGCTTTTTTGATTTCAGCTTACTTAGATTTTAGTTCTTTTATTTCTCCAGAAAGGGCTTTTATTTCTCCAGACAGAGTTTCTCTAATATCTTCCATGTCTTTTTCAAGCCCAGCTAGCACCTTGAGAATTGTCATTCTGAACTCTAGATCTGACATATTACCAATGTCCATATTGATTAGTTCCCTAGCCTTTGGTACTGCCTCTTGTGTTTTGTTTGTTTGTTTGGTTTGGATTGGTTTGGTTTGGTTTGGTTTTTGTTCTTTGTTTTTTTGTGGTGAGTTTTTCTGCATTGTCCAGAGTTTTTCTGCATTTATCCAAATAAGAATATATGAAGGAGAGAATAAAATACTAAAAGGTGGCAAAGACTCCAGGAAAATGTGTGTTAACCAAATCAGAAGATACCCCAAATCATGGGGGGAAGAAAGGTGTTAAAAGAAGGTCAGGAAAAAAAAAATTAAAAAGAAAAAAAAAAGAAAAGAAAAATATATATATTACACTAGTGAATAGACCAGAGCAACCCTCTTAATTTGGGGAGTATTTTGGTCTCTTAGAAGAAAATAAAGAAATTTTAAACAATGAAAAAAAAACATATATATATAAAATACATAATATGTATGTATATATACATACATATACATGCATACATGTATGTATGTATGTATACATACATGTGTGTGTGAACACACACACACAAAATAAAGGTAAACACAATGAAGTGATGGAATATGACTATAAAGATGAAAATTTTGAAAAAAATTCTAAAAAAGCAGTTGATAAGTTGGTTGGGAAAAGAAAGAAAAAGAAAGTGGAGAGAATTTGCTCAGGCTGGATACTAGCACAAGGCCCTGTGCTAGATTTAGGGTATATTTTGATCTGTTAGAAGAAGTTGTATCCCATTTTTTTTAGAAGAAAAAACCCTATGTGTGTACCAAAAATAAAGTTAGATACAATGAAGGATAAAATATGACTATAAAAATGAAGGTTTTTTTTTTTAAGATTTTTTATTTTATTTATTTGTCATAGAGAGAGAAGCGAGAGCAAGCACAGGCAGACAGAGTGGCAGGCAGAGGCAGAGGGAGAAGCAGACCCCCTGCCAAGCAAGGAGCCCAATGTGGGACTCGATCCCAGGACGTTGGGATCATGAAGGCAGCTGCTTAACCAACTGAGCAACCCAGGCATCCCTAAAAATGAAGGTTTAAAAAGGTTTTTTTTGAAAGGTATTTTTAAGATAAACTAGTTAAAAAACATTAAAAGAGGTAAGAGTAAACATTAAAAAAAATAGAATAGAAAAAAATAAAATTAAAAAAAAATAATTAACTTTGCAAGACTAAAGAATCATGGGAAGAAACCATAAATTCCATGGTTTGCTTTCTCCTCTGGAATTCTGCTGTTCTTCTTGATAAGTGAACTTAGTCTTGGCTGGATTTCTTGCTGATCTTCTGGGGGAGGGACCTACTGTATTGATTCTCAAGTGTTTTTGCCTGAGGCTGAATTGCACTGCCCTTGCCAGGGGCTGGGCTAAGTAATCTGCTCAGGTTTGCTTTTGGGAGCTTTTGTTCCCTGAACACTATCCATAGAGCTCTGTAGAACAGGAATGAAAATGGCAGCCTCCCAGTCTCCCGCCTAGAGGAGCCAAGAGCTTGGGGCCCCACTCCTCAGTGCGCCCTCAGAGAAAAGCACTCAATCACTCCCGCCTCCATGGTCTCCAGCCATACTCTGAGCTCACCCAGCCTGTGACCAAGCATCTCTATCTCTGACACACAGCCATCCTGGAGTCTCCAAGCCCAACAGATCCCTGCCGCTCTTCCTGGGGGGTGTCCCCGGATCTGCCACTTATGGGGTCCCTGCTCAAAGAGCAGTGACCTGACTGTGCCATAGATCACAGTTTAAGGTAACCCCTGAGTTGAGAGCTCTCTCCTTCGCTCCATCTCTATAGCCAGTGTCCCTGCTCTAATACCTGCGTGCTCTGCTACACTCAGACACCCCTGATCCTTCTGTGACCCTGCGGGACCTGAGACCATGCTGTTTCCACGTGGGCTCCACCCCGACTTAGCCTCTGGAGCCATGTCCCTCAGTGGAGCCAACTTTTAAAAGTTCTGATTTTGTGCTCCCTTGCTCTGCCGCTTGCCGGGAGTCAGTCCCTCCCCCCTGTGGTCTATCTTCCTGTTGCTTTGGATTCACTTCTCCATAGTGGTCGACATTCTGTTTCTAGAATGGCTGCTCTTCCTCTCTTTGATCTCCTGTTGGATTTTTAGGTGTTGGGAATGGTTTGATAAACTATCTAGCTGATCTCCTGCTACCTGATGTCATCTCAGCCTGCTGCTCCTTTGCCATCTTCAAAATTTAGGTTTGTATGTATTTCTTCCCTTTAGGAGTTTATCAAGTAATAATCTAGCTACAGAAGACTGTAGGCTGAGCTGGAATGAGTAATTTATATAACTGTAGTCCCAGAAATGTGAAAAAATGAAATGGAGGGATTACTCCCAAGAAACTAATGGAAAGTCTTGACAAAGATTTGAGCTTGATGAGAGTTTTGCTTAGCCTGTTAATCTTGGAATCCAGATGTATATCATGGCAGTGTTTATTGGTTAACCTCACTGAAAAGCTACAGATTGCTACTTTTTTACTTTTTTGATTTCAAATTTGTTTCAGTCACATAATGTGCATTTGGTAGCTTTGCTTATGTTTCCATTTGTAGCCAGTAACATGCAGTGTATCCTTCTGGCTAGATGATGCAGTAGCTGATCATTCTGCCAATTGGCTTAAACTGGGGAGAGGTTGTTGCAAGAGATTTTTTGCAATCCATATTGGTTATATACCTTTGAATAATTAATTGTTTTATAGCAACAACTAGTGGGTTCTGGACAGAGTGATTTTCTTTATTTTAATGTTTGGAAGGAACCCAAACAGTCAATTACTCTCTTTCCCTGTAGAACTTAATTTTTTGGCTTCGTTGAATTAGGTTAATTAGGAAAGCAATGTACCCCCTCCCACTCCCACCTCCACAGAATTTTTAGAGAACAATTCATTTGTTTTATAATGCCTATCGAAAGAAGCAAATAACTTTCACAGGAAAAATATTAAGTATCTAATTTTTACTTATACTATATTAGTATAGATACATACAGTTTGCATAAAAATATAAATATAATATATAATACAATATAACAATATTATAAATATAAATAATAATAACATAATATCTATTTATATGTAATTTAATGTGTATATGTGTGTGTGTGTGTTTGCTTTGAGTTCCTATAGAAGCAAACATGTGATAAAATTGAGTAGAAAGTGTTCAATCTAAAGATTGCCACTAGTAAGCCCTTCTTGGCATCAAATCTAATCTGAGTTTTTATGAGAAAAATCAGAATTGTCTGTGGTGAGGAAATGGAAAGAGTGGGTACAACCCCCTAGTAATGGTGGGCCTGGACAGATTGCCCTCAGTTGGATGTAAGAGATTCTCTCTACGCTTTCGTCTACAGAAAGCATTCTCTCTCTACCTTCTGACTTCCTAGAATGATTATTTGGGAATTTGAGTCCCAATAAATTCTTCCAGACTGCTGCCTTGCCCATGCATTAACCAAACATAATAACCTAGCTATGGAAATGAACAGTAGATGTTATTTGTAAAGAAGTCTGGGACATAAAATCAGTCACTTTGCTTTAGCTTCAGATAGTTTCTCTTTCAAAATGGTGTTGGCAACATCAACATCAGTAAATTTAAACTTTTCAAGTCTTCATTCTGTTCCAAGGACTGCGATTAGTACTTCATACACATTGTCGAGTTCAGTCATTGCTACAACCTACCAGGCTCTTCTTTGGTGCCACTTACCTCATGCACACTGGTAGGTAGGGAATGGCCTTGCTATAATGAGGAAATGGTATTGCTTCATAAGTTATTTCACAGTATACTCATGTTGTGAAATATTCTGGAAAATCTTTGTTCATAATCAAAAGGAAAGATTTAGCTGTGTAAGAAGATCTTCAGAAAAAAACTGAAGATCTGCAGCCTCCTTACTTAGTGCATGTAGAGTCCCCACTGGTGTCTACAACTGATGGATAATCTGTCCATCTGGAGAAGCTGTGGATATAGTGGAAACAATTGAAGACTTATTTCTCTGACCTAAATTAATAGATAAATGAAGATAGCTAAAAACTGGATCAAGTTTTTAATTTTGATGAAAAAAATGTCTCTATTTAGAACCAAATCACCTTCAATCCCTACTTTTTGTTCTTTAGGATTAAGTTATTTATTTTGGAGAGAGAAAGGGAGAGGGAGTTCAAGCATGTAGGCAGGAGGGGCAGAGGGAGATGGAAACAAAGAATCCTCAAACAGATTCTTCACTGAGCCGAGCATGGAGTGCCACGTGGGGCTCAATCCTGTAGACCTGAAATTCTGACCTGAGCCAAATCAAGAGTCAGATACTTAACCTACTGAGCCAACCAGGCACCCCTAAATACCTACTCTCTGAAGGAAGAAGCACAAACCCCAATGTTTGAGGCCGGAAAACAATGACTATGATGTTTGGTGAAAAATCACTAAATTCTTAACTGTTCTACTTTTTTATTGTGTTTTTTGTTTTGTTTTGCATTATACTTGGGGTTTGTTTGTTTGCTTGTTTTTTTTTTTTTTTTTAATTGTAGTTTTGGATAGTGCCCTGACAGTAGAACACACAGAACACATTTTTTTTTCAGGTACCTACATATGGTGTTACAGATTTTTTAGCAAAGAGAAATTACAGGTGAGTGGGGTTGAGTAGTCTACCCACATTCACATGGTTAGTAAGGGGTGGATCCAGGATTGGAGTCTGCCAGTTCCAGGGCCAGCTCTCTCTTAACTTCTATGACATGAGTATCGAACTACATTTAATTCCTTTCTCCTGACTGCAGTCATTTTTTTACTATGACAAAAGAAAACTTTCATATAAGAGGGATCCCGTCTTGGGCACTGTGTTCTGCAAGATAGGTCTCTTTTGGGTTAACACCTGCTGATTAATTGATCCCTTTATTTTCATGAAATATGTCTCTTCACCTCTAAAAATATCTTCTGTTCTGGTTTATTCTCTGATAATAATGGAGCCATCCAGCTTTCTTATTACTGTTGCTTTGTGTATCCTATCCTTTCATTTTTCATGTAGCTGTGTCTTTATAATTAAAATGGAGACAGGATTTTCAATATCACATTAAACAGAAGGTTTTACTGGAAAAGGAGGAAGCTTGCAAAACAACAGAAGAACCAAAGCACTGTGCTCTCTCCAAATGTCCAGCACTGGCTCAGGACACAGGCTTCCCAGGATGGAAATCCTGGATCCATGAGAAGGGCCATCCCCAAGACTGGCTTGCACATGGACCCTCAGTTGGCCTCAGTTAGGTATCACCTGTCCTGCTGGGAGGAAGGTGGAGATGGGGCTCTCCAGGGAACCCAGAGTGAACATCTCCTTCTCTTCCTCCTTCTTCTTTAAAAATCAATAAATGGTGCTCTTTACCTCATGCCTCCCTCAGCTGTGCTCTATTCTCTCTCTTCTCCAAACTTTCGGTCAAGATGACATGGCTTATGAGAGTATGGAGGGATTTTTAGTGACATGAAGCTGTGTTCTGGTGAAAGAAAAGTGAAACTCTTGCTTTTTTTGGCAAATTAGCCCTTGAAACAGTTCTTGCTAAGTTCTGGTCATGGAAGAGCACAGGGCTGAGGAGGGAGCCAGAAAACATAGCTGGATCTTCTCCATGAAAATTAAACATCATTAAAGTAGAAGTCCAGATACACAGATTCAGTTTCACTGTGTTAATTGTCATTAACATAACGATCCCAAGTTTCTCTGGTTATGATCCATTTGGACCACAGAGGGGGACTCCCTGCCCCTCCCTCTGCATGTCCCAGGAAGCCTGCTGCTTCTGCTACAATGCATGGCAGAGTCCAGGCCTGAATGCTGTTAGCCTATCTCCTGCTGTACCTTATTGTGTCTTTTTCTTCATTGGGAAATAGAATCTAATTTAATTTCTTATAAAGATTTTATTTATTTATTTGACAGACAGAGATCACAAGCAGGTAGAGAGGCAGGCAGAGACAGAGAGAGGAGGAAGCAGGCTCCCCGCTGAGCAGGGAGCCCGAAACGGGACTCGATCCCAGGACCCTGAGATCATGACCTAAGCAGAAGGCAGTGGCTTAACCCTCTGAGCCACCCAGGCACCCTAATTTAATTTCTTAATCACAGACTGACTTACTTATGAAATCATTTTTCAAAGCTTAGTGGTGTGATGTGCTTTGAAACCAGTGTGTACTTAGGCCTCGAACACGTTCCCAGGTCAGAAAATGCCATCGATGTCGGGTTGTACTTTGGGACATATTTTCTGTAGGGAATCTAGTTTCCATTTCAATAAAAAATAGAAGGATCAGTTTCACTCCCTATTTACAGGTGTGTGTACTAGTATGTGAATAAAGTAGAAGGAGATAATCTGCCACTCAGAAATGCAGGCGTGTGAATATGTGTTTAAACATAATTCAGATTTATTGCTACAAAAGGATGGTTTCCTTTAACATTCCCCAGACAGATGAAGCTCATTGATAATACTGTTACAAAGAAAAATAGTATAGCTTTAATTATTATTAATTACTATTAATTTGCTGAGAAAATCTTCCAAAGAGGCCCCGCCCCTTTTATCTGTGTCTCTGCAACGATGTAACATGTAGGCCAATTCCATGCCTTAAGAAAGTGCATTAGATACGTTTGGCATTGTTATTCAAGCTAGATTTATATTTATGGATTATCTATATATTCTTGTATGCTCTCCTAAGGCAATGAGTTCTGTAGATGTATGCCATTTATTTTAATGTTTTTAGGAGGGTACATTTTTATTTGTATAGCCCCATCTCTTCTGGATGCCATAATTTTAATAAAATGGGTTGGCTGAAAATGATTGCCCTAGGCTATAGTGCATTATTGTTTGGCAGAGGGATTGTTGCTATATGGGGGGAAAAATGGGATTTGAATCACATCACTGCTGTTTGCATCCAACTTGCAGAATGCATGGAATTTTTAACAAAATAGGCAAGGTTAGAGATGTGCTGTCATTTCAACTCATTCAACGCATGTCTACAATTTAGCCTGTTGAAAAGATAGTAAGAAAGCTAGGACCCAAAAGTTCCATTGGAAGATTGTGCTGTTTTTTTTTTTTCAAGATTTTATTTATTTATTTGACAGAGAGAGTTCACAGTAGACAGATAGGCAGGCAGAGAGAGAGAGAGAGGGAAGCAGGCTCCCCACTGAGCGGAGATTCCCGATGCGGGACTCGATCCCAGGATCCTGAGATCATGACCTGAGCCGAAGGCAGCGGCTTAACCCACTGAGCCACCCAGGCGCCCACATTGTGCTGTTTTGATCAAGCACTCAAGATGTGTCTGCAAGAAGAATGAAGTCTGTCTTATGTCTGCCCACTGGTTTTGTCTTTCACATTAAGATTTACGTTTTATGGATTTGCGCTAAGATAAAAAAAAAGAAAGAAGCAGTTCTCATCATGGGAGATCTTGCTACTTTATCTCTTCCTTTTCATCCTTTCTGTAATTTTCAGGCTGTCTCTTTTCATATCAGAAGTCTTACTGAGTGAACTGAAGGATCAGTCTCTGTATCTCAGGCATTTCCTTTTTGTTTGGGGTGAAATCCAGTGATCACTCCTGTGCGGAGTGATGGACAGGGAGGGGGAACAGTTTGAAATTGTCCAAAGAGAAACCAGAAATAGATGATGAAACTCACCAAGTGGTTCAATCTCTGCCTGCCACCCTCATCTCCCAAAAATATCATTTATAAATAGTGGAATAAAGGTTATCTCGCCTTTTGGAGACAGGACACTTTCTATATCATGCCAAATATTATGCTGAATGTCTTCTGCTTGAAAATGGATTTGCCAGTCACCTGGGGTTTAAGAATATGATCTTGCTCAAGAATCCGTATAAGTAGCATGTTTTCAAATAACTGTCTTTGGCCTGCAGGTACAATTCTGGTGGATAACATGCTGATCAAAGGGACTGCTGGAGGACCAGACCCCACCATTGAACTTTCCTTAAAGGACAATGTGGATTACTGGGTGTTGCTGGACCCTGTGAGGCAAATGCTCTTTCTGAACAGCACGGGCCGAGTTCTGGATAGAGACGTTAGTGACTCTTTTTTCCTTTGTTCCCATGTCACAACCTATCGTGGTATAAGTAACTGCATGTGTTTGTTGATAGAACATCAAACTTTCTCTATAGAATTGGACATGATTTTCTATGTTTATCAACAAAAAACCCCCTTTTTTTTAAACTCCTGGAAGGAAAAATAAGGAGGGAAGGGATTGTCTGTGTCTAAGAGATCCATTGTATTTCCCCCTGACATCCAGGAACAAGTTGGGGGTAGAGTTGGAAGAGTAGGAGAAGCAAGGCGAGGACCCACACAGAGTCTGGGAATGCAGCTCAGGTTTGCTTGAGGATGCGGTGAGATGGGCTGAGCACAGGAGGTGGTCTCACAAAAGGCAGTCATGGGTTGCGGGTTGAGTGTGTGGCCCTGTGCTTCCTGCACTATAAAGACATTCAAAGAAGGAGCATGAGTTTCCTGGCACCTTGCCAGTCCATCGGTGGCAGGGGACCTAGGTATTAAGGCAGCATAACTCAGGTATTCTGTTATGAAGAACAGCTAAGTTGCCAAAATCATTGACTATTTCTCTTCTGAGGAAGTGGACTTTGCATTCCAGTCTTGGGTCCAGAGAAGCGTGTATGTGTGTGTGTGTGTGTGTGTGTGTGTGTGGCGCACCCTGTGGTAGCTGTAATAGCCATTATAGGGGACCTTAGGAGCACATCTCAACAGGCCTACTCCCGAATTTCCAGGCTATAAAATCTAAATGTTAGGCATTCAGCACTTGGTGAACCTGATTCTCTCGAATTTATGATTCACTTTACAATACAGTGTAGGGTGGAGGGCCCCTCATTTATTTTACATCTAAAGTTCAGAGTCTCTCAGAGCTTGGCTGTGAGGTGGGCTGTGCACAGGACTCTCCCACCAGGATGGGCTCTCTCTGTCCTCTTGGGGGCTGCAGGGACACTGACAGAGCCATGGTCGCAGTCATGGAAGGCAGGCACAGTGGAGAGGGAAAGTGGGATCATCGGGGTCCATGTAGGAGAAGAAGTCTGCCTCAAGGCCCCCTCCCCTCCACACACTCACTATGTACTTCTATCACAACCCATCATTTCTACACCACACTTCACAATTCAGGATGGGCACCTGGAAGGTGTAAAATGGAATAAGGACAGTTGCTATCTTGTCTTGGCTTAATTTATCTTCAAAGTCTTAAGTTTTGTGAGAGCAGTCTGGATAATGGGCCAGACTGGCAAGCTGGGAGAGTGTCCCCACTGTGCTACCTACAGGCATCCTGTACTGGCCTTAATCAGGACCATTCATCTCTATGTCCCATGCATTTTATATTGTAACCTATTAGCAGAATTATAGAATATGTATCTCTTTTAGGCCACTATTATTTTATGTTGTTTCCTTTTCTTAACCTAATAGCTAATTCTAATAACTTACTGTTCTGCTGACAAATCATTTTCTTTTTTAAAAACATTTTTTGTTTCATTTGAGATTAAAAGCACAAGTTCTGGGTCTGAATTTTGAGTAGAAAGAAAAGATATCCTTCAGTATAAATAAACTGGGATCTGTATCTCCAACCTAAAACATTATTTATATTATGCACCAAAAATTATCTTTACTTGGAAAGATAAGTATCCACTTCCCTAGTATTATTTTTCTATTTCTGGTAAGGGCAACATTTATTGGATATTAGTGAAACTGAAAAACAGTACTGTGGGAATACGCTTGAACAAGGACTGACTTGCAGGTAATAATTGCAAAAATAAGTATCACTTAAAGAATCATCTCGGCTGTTTTCTTTTGTGGGTTCGTTTTTAACACAGTAACCAAAACTTATCTCCTTCTACTTAAAATGCCCCTTTCAATTAGGAATGTTATGGTCAAGTTACACTTGCCAAGATATTTTGTAAATTAAAGCGTTGTCAGCAGACACCTACCTGAATTAGCTAAAGATGCTGGAGTCAAGGACACCTAAAGGATATTAATTATAAAGTGAATATTGTACAGAAGAATCTATAAATAAAAATCAAATCACAGGTTCACATATGTGCAGTATGTTGATTTTGCAAACACAGTCATTGAGATCACAGGAAGACAGTAGCTAAAGAGAGGACGAGGGGTGCCTGGGTGGCTCAGTCATTAAGCATCTACCTTCAGCTCAGGTCATGATCCCAGGGTCCTGGGATCAAGTCCCACATCAGGTTCCCTGCTCAGCCGGAAGCCTGCTTCTCTCCCTCTCCCATTCCCTCTGTGTTCCTGCTCTCGCTCTCTTTCTGTCAAATACATAAATAAAATCTTTAAAAAAAATAAAGACAGGCTGAGAGTTCATATGAGCTCAAGGCAAGGCTCCCTAGACACAGCACATGCTTCAAATATAGCAGTTTTCAGAGTTTGCTGCATACAAATGTTTCGCAGAATCATTGGACTTTAGAGGTGGAAGGAATCTTAAAGGTTTGCTAATTGATTATTTCTTTCATGGTCTACTGTGCGATACGTTTAGACACAGCCAGTCTAACATTTAGCACTTGTTGATGGGGAAATGAGAACAGTAAAGCAATGAGGGTGATTTTTTATTTGTCTCCATATGCTATTTATTTGTCTCCACATGCTATTGTGATATCGCGCCCTTTCTGCATTTTTTATTTTATACAGTCCTATAGAAGATAGATGGCTTTTGCTTTGTAAGAGTTCTTAAAAAAATTCTTTCTTAAAGACATAAAAGGTTATCTATCTTAGGTTAGCCTTCCATGATTTTTGTTTGCTTGTTGTTTTGTTCTGTATCATTGTTGCTGTTTCTTATTGTTATTGTTGTCAGTTTTGCTAGCCTACTGCTCTCACGTACTCTGCTTAGGTGAAGAAAGTCTAAGTCCACTCAGCTAATTAACTAGGAAGCCATGCTGCGAAATAGTTGGGTTTTGGTGCCAGGGAATTCTTGGATAAATGTGGGAGCTGGATTTAAACAAAGAGTTAGAAGTCTAAGTATAAACATAGTAAAAGGAGTAGCATAGAAGAAGCCAGAAGCACAGGAAGAATAAGCGTAACAGTGTGAGGTGTGGACCTGCTAGCCAGTAAAGGGCACCATCGAGTTAAAGAGTGACAAAAAAAGGGGGGGAACAGTTTGATGTCAAGAAACTGACATATCAGGGATTAACTGATCATTAAGAAATACATTCTTATGCTGTTTACCAGTATTAAATTTCCACAAGTCAAGGTAGTAATGGACTAGGCTGAAATCCACTCTGATTCCTGGATTTGTTGGCCAGTCTTCATTTTGGGGAGGGGGAGCACTTGGCCAGGATTCTGATAAAATCTGTGGACTCATTCCTCAAGAAAAAATTTACTTCCATATGAATAAATGATATGCCATCAAATTCAAGAGTTTCACTCACCATAAAGGTTACATAGACCCAGGGATAGAGATCTTGCCTTGACTAATGCATCTTCCTACTTCCCTTACTCTCAAATTGTTAGAGGATCTTCCATCTCAAAATCAGGAATTGTAGATAGAACCAAGGCACCACTGAGCCACCCAGGCACCCTTCTGCCTTACTGCATTTGTACTCATATCTATCCCAACCCACTGGAGTAATTTGCTGTAGTCTTTTTTTTTTTTTCTTTTTGTAACTTGTGTGGTCTTAATGCATTCCCTAGCTATTAGATGTCTGCCACAAATCCCTTAATAGAAAGTGATCTCCACGTACCTCAGAAAAAATAAATCTCAATACAATCTCTTACATCAGTGCAGTTTACAATGTCCTACATTAACCTTTGAATTTTTAAAATTCTTGTGAATTGCTTTCCCTGATGCCACAGTGCTTTTTAGGGCTTTATTCATCAAAGTCTAAAGGCTTTTTTTCTGAAAATTCTTAACCCAGTGCCCATCTTTTTTATGTGAAGAATAGATTATTGCTTCTAGGAAAAGAGTGTGGTACATCAGCACATTTTGTCCAAATCTAATCACAACAGGAAATTTTAATTTTACTTAATTATAAAATAATATATGCTTATGGTAGAAATAACAGAAAATAAAAAGCATAGGTACAAAAATTGCTCTTCCATTTAAGGAAAGTATTTAATATGCATCCTGCTGTATATTATTTCAAGCATATATATATATATATATCTGTATATATATATATACACATATATATGCACATATGTTAGCATATGTCTTTATATCACACTGTATATAATACATTCAGCCTGGTTTTTTTAAAGAATTATTTATTTATTTTAAAGGGAGAGAGCATGGAGGGCAGGGGCAGAGGAAGAGGGAGAGAGAGAATCTTAAGCAGACTCCCCGCTGAGCATGGAGCTCAATGCAGGGCTCAGACTTAGGACCCCAGGACGTTAGCTGAAACCAAGAGTTAGAGTCTCAACTGGCTGAGCCACCCAGGTGCCCTTTTTCGCCTGATTTTTATTTTTTTATTTTTTATTATTTTCTTTAAGATTGTATTTATTTATTTGACAGAGAGAGAGAGAGAGAGAGAGAGAGATCACAAGTAGGCAGAGAGAGAGGGAAGCAGGCTCCCTGCTGAGCATAGATTCCCAATGCATGGCTCGATCCCAGGACCCTGAGATCATGACCTGAGCCGAAGGCAGAGGCATAACTCACTGAGCCACCCAGGCAACCTTCTGCCTGCTTTTTAAATGTGACTTGTAATATACCTCCATCCTTGTGGATGAATGTATATATGTAATCATTTTTATTGGCTGCGTAGGGTTTTACTGGATGAATAAATGGAGATTATTTTTTAAAACAAATCTATTTTGGACATCAAGTCAGTTTGCAGTTCTTGATGGCTTTCTCTTCTTGTGGTGTATTTGTCTAGTTTTAGTTTTTGTTGACCTTTTCTGTTGTCTCTTTTATTCTCTATTTCATTTATTTCTTATCTGATCTTTGTTATTTTCTCTCTGGTACTAACTTTGGGTTTCATTTGTTCTTCTAGATCCTTGAGATATAAGCTTAGATCATTTATTTGAGATTTTTCTAGTCTCTTGTTGTACACATTTATCCCTATAAACTTCCCTTTTGGAATTCCATTTCCTTCATCTTGTGAATTGAGTATGTTGTATTTCAATTTTCAGTTATCTCACAGTATTATTTTTTAAAATTTCTTTTTATTTTTTTCTTTGACCTGTTGGTTGTTCAATAACATGTAGTTTAATCTCCATGTGTTTGTGAATTTTCCAGGCTTCTTCTTATCATTGATTTCTAGTTTCACACTAGTGTGGTTGGAAAGCACACTTGCTATAATTTCAACATTCTTTAATTTATTGAGGCTTCCTTTGTGGCCTACCATGTGATTGATCATGGGTAATGCTCCATGTGCACTTGAGAAGAAATACATTCTGCTGCTTTTGGATAGAATAGGCTGTATGTGTGTAAGACCATCTGGTCTACTGTGTTGTTCAAGGCCAATGTTTCCTTATTGATTTTCTGTCTGAATGATCCATGCATTGATGTAAGTGGGGCATTAAAGTCCCCCGCTATTATTGTATTGCTGTCTATCTCTCCCCTTAGGTCTGTTAATATTTACTTTATATATTTAGGTGCTCCTATATTGTCTGCGTAAATGTTTACAAATGTTATATTCTCTCATTGGATCACCTCTTTTTCATTATGTAATGTCCTCTGTCTCTTATTATAGCCTGTGTTTTGGAATCTTTCTATTTTCTGATATAAGCATACCTACCTCTGCATTTTCTGAGATTCCTGATATGCAAGTTCTTTAGGTGGTTGCCAACATTCTGAGCGTTGTTCATTCTGTGAATATAATGAATCATAACAAAAAATGTGAATGTTCTGAGTAGCAAAACAGAGCCAACAATCAGGGTTTGACCCTAATAACAACTGCCAAAACTCTGTGTTACATCACTAGGTTAGAATTTATTTTAGCACTTCTTAGGAGAAAATTGCTCTGGAAATACTATGTTAGTGAAATTTTTTTCCACTGAGCTTTTCAAATACAATGAAGCTCTTCTAGGTGTCTTAGCCCATTTGGACTGCCATAACAAAATACCACAGACTGGATGGCTTAGAAATGACAGAAATTCATTTCTCATAGTTCCAGAGGCTAAGTGTATGGAACCAGGGTGCTATCAAGACCAGGGGAGGATCTTTTCCAGGTTACAGACTTCTTGTAATCTCACATGCTGGAAAAGAACCAGAGTGCTCTCTAAGGCCTCTTTTGTAAAGGTATTAATCTCATCACCTGATCACCTGATTCATGTTGTTAAAGGGAAGTAAGAAGTAGATGATGAAACTCACCGGATGTTAGAAATTCTGCCTCTTACCTTCATCTCCCCAAAATATTTTTTATAGGTAGCATAATAAAGGTATGTTTCCCTTTTTGAAGTAATACATTTTTAAATCACACCTAACATTGAATATTTTCTGCATTGAAACATATTTGTCAGTCAGCACAAAGCCCTCCCTACTAATACCATCTTATTGGGCCTTAGGAGTTCCCCATATGAATTTTAGAGGGACAGAATATTCAGATCATTGCATAAGGAGATTCTGATTTTACACAAAGTTCTTTGGCTTATAAGGATGGCACAAAAATGCTTCCAAATGAGCTCAAGTCAGTGGGTGAAGAATATTAAGAATATTAACATCATAGACATGAAAAATAATTTGATTTTAGAAATATTGCCAATGTGGGGCACCTGGGTGGCTCAGTTGTTTAAGCAACTGCCTTTGGCTCAGGTCATGATTCTGAAGTCCCGGAATCGAGTCCCACCTCAGGCTCCCTGCTCGGCAGAGAGTCTGCTTCTCCCTCTGACCCTCCCCCTTCTCATGCCATCTCTCTCTCTCATCCTCTCTCAAATAAATAAATAAAATTGTAAAAAAATAAGAATAAGAATAAGTAGTAGTAGTAGTAGTAGAAATATTGCCAGTATATCAGGGACAGAGGAATCTACGTGTTCTTGGACCACATGATCTCTAATCACCACATTTCTCTGTTTATATGTTGCATTTTCTTCTTCCTGCAGATCAGAACCCTCTGTGCATTTTTAATTTTGTCCCCCACCTATTAGATTCATGTTCATTTCCACTTGTTCTTTCTGCAGTGGTTGGGGAAACTGTGTTTCCCCAAGAAGGAATTATGAATCATGTTTTCTGTACTTTGTTCATTGAGGCCATAAATTATCTCTTAATGGGAGTATTTGAACAGTATGGCTGCATAGAACTAAAAGAAAATCTAATATATATAAGTAAATATTTTAAGATTCAATGGTAAAAATAAGTAAAATAACAAATGAGCTTTATGGAAATTTCTGAGCATTAAAATAAAATGTAAAGCTTTTCAAGCCTCCCATATTTGCATTTAATTAGAGAACTTCTCTATGATATGGTATACATAGGAGCCTTGGACAGCTTTCAAGCTTGGTTCATAAGTCTTGCTCTGATGGTCATTATTTTTTTATTCCCTATTTTTATTTCTGTTTACTGAAGTTCCTTACACTTCCTGCAGTAAAAAGAGAGAGAGAAAGAATACAAAGGTGTAAAATGAAGAGTCTTAAATGATAAAACAACCAAAATATGTTGTCTGGCATGAAAAGTAGATCTCAGTAATGAAGAAGCATCACATGAGATGTTTGAAATCCAAAGGAGTGTCTCACCTGACCAATATCCCCTCATCACTTTTGGGCATGGGATAGTCATGGTCATAATGACACGGATAAATTAAAACAATAGTAGAAAGAAAAATATGATTCTGGCACAGTCCTGTTACACTTATCGCAAAACTCTGGGCAAACTTTTAAAAACTTTGAACAGAGGGAAATCATGTTCATGGAAGTCCCAAACATCTCACCTTCTCATCTTCCAGACTCTAAGCTGGCAGCTGCACTTAGCTGAGCTTTGACTTCTGGCCGCTGGCCAGCAACCATGTCATCACGGGCTGCCCGTGTTCTCCTCTATGGCCTGCAGGCCTCAGTGGCCAACAGCACAGCTGCACAATGACTCTCAGTCCTTGCTTGGACTGTGGAACAATTGCCTCACAGTCCTCTCACCATATATCATGATCCAAGCTGATGTACCTTCAGTGCCCCAAACACAGTCCCAACCTTCTTGGTAGATGCCTTCTCATTGTAGACAGGCCTTCTCTGGTACTCTCTGATTTTTTTTTTTTTTTGAAGATTTATCTATTGATTTGTGTGAGAGAGAGAGGGAGAGTGGGTAGAGGGGCAGAGGGAGAGAAACTCAAACAGACTCCATGCAGAGTGCAGAGCCTGGCGTGGGGCTTGATCCCATGACCCTAACATCAGACCTGAGCTGAAACCAAGAGTGGAGTCTTCACTGTCTACACCAACCAGGGGCCCCTCCCTGGTACTCTTTTTAATCTATGCCTAAAAATTACCTTTACCGTCTGCCATCAGTTGAATGTCATCTACTACGAAGACATGCCTTAAATGCCACTCTTTACATAAAAGATTTCTGCATGTTACACTGGTATGTAGTTTCTTGCTTTAAACTCTAAAGCCTTCAAAATGTCTTGACTTGCTTTATTTTTGTGTTCATGTCATATCAATTTTATGGGATTTGCTTACTGCACAAGGACTGCTTCATATTAATCCCAAACTACACTAAATTATGAATTTAATAAATACAGTTAACTAAACTGAAAGTCCTTAAGAGTTGATTATGAAAGATTTCTCTAGATATTACATTATCCTAATTATATTATCAAGTTGGCACTTTCTTCTTTAGACAACTTATGTCAACATATCATGTACTTTGAAACTTCCATTTGTGAGGGACACTCATAACTCTGGCCAGCCATTTCCTTTAAGTTCGTTTCATTGTTTAAAACTAATTTCTAGGGTCACCTGGGTGGCTCAGATGGTTAAGTATCTGCCTTCGGCTCAGGTCATGATCTCCAGGTCCTGAGATTGAATTCCAGTTGGGCTCCCAGCTCAGCAGGAAGCCTGCTTCTTCCTCTCCCTCTGTCTCTCCCACTGCTTGTGCTCATTCTGTCTCTGTATCTCTTTTAAATGAATAAATTAAAAAAATGTTAAAAACAAAAACAAAACAAATTTCTACAACATAATGTATCTTACTTCCTTTCCCTGTCTTCCAGTTGATTTGTGAAATAATGAAGGTTTTTCATTTTGTAAAGGTAGTAAATACATAGGAAGACAAATCATGACAAAATCCTTTCATTCTGGTGAGGACTGAATAAAATTGGCCTTCGTTTTAGGAAAAATAAAATCAAGTCTTATACAGTTTGGCTAAAAATTTGTTTTCTCTTTTAAACCATAAGGCCTCTAAATACCATGGTTTCTAGAGAAAACTCAGTTCTCCTGGGGTTGAAGATGAATGCTATAGTCAACACTGTTCACATTAGTAAATTTCTTACAGAAACCTTACTCTGCATGTTAAATTGTAAGTGATTGTCTGAAAAACTCATAATAAAATTTTTCATTTTTGTCTTCCTTCACATTACAAAATTCAACATATTTGTTGGAAATGTTTCTTTCCTTACTTTCTACTCTCAGACCTACTCATGAGATAACCTCCATCCACCATTGGTATGTGTCCTTCCAAAACTCAAGTTATGCATATCAAGACCCATACCCACAGGAAGGTTAACATAAATATGCATTCATATATTCTGTTAAACACTCGTTTTTAAATTGAGAGAGTACTTGGCATGTCTAGGTATATGTGAATGGTAGTTGTTTTAACTAATTAGCCCAAAAATTTATACACAGTGCTTTTATTCTCTTCTTCTTCTTTATGTATGAAGCAATTTAAGAGAATTGGGGAAGAAAAAATTGGCAGGACTTATTTTTGCCAGCAGGTAGGAAAGATAACCTAAAACTTCCCTAACAGATTCCTAAGCATTTTGTAGTCCCTCAACTCTCACTGACTGTAGAACTGTACTTGATATATTTATGACCTTCTTATACAGCAGAATAGAATCCATTCCAAGGCGAGATTACAACGTGTGTTATATGAGCCGCCGGGAATTCTGGCCTTCAATGTGATCCATTATGTTTAGGATTTATTGCAAGCTAAGGCCTATCCATGTTACTCACAGTTGCATAGGGAGCTGAAGTTAAAAGTGGCCAGAGCTCCAAGTGACCTAGTTATGTCTAATTTATGGGCACGTCACAGGACTAAGTAGGGGCTCAGCGCAATGTGCATTTGCTTCCCTTCTTGCAAAGATTGTGACCTCTCTGTCCCAGCGTTCCCACGCTCCCACTCAATATAGTGCTCCAACTTGAGAGGAAACAGTTTTATAGGCCTCTTGTAATATTTAGAAGATAAGTAACTTTAGAAGAATTTAATTCACCTGTCTTCTAAATGGGTGACAAGGGCTAACAGTACAAGTATTTGTTTTTTATTTTTTTGTTTTTTGTTTTTGTCTTTGTGGTGTTTTTTTGGTTTGTTTTGTTTGTTTTTTACTTTCCAATTGAAATATGCGTGACTTTCCTTTAAAATCCATGGTAACAGTACAAATACATGTTTTTGTTTTGTTTTGTCTTTGTGATTTTGGGGGGGTATTTATCTGTTGTTGCTTGGTTTTTGTTTTTTGTTTTTTACTTTACAATTGAAATACGCAGGACTTGCCTTAAAAATCTATTAAAGAAAACACTTTCAAACTAATAGTAAAAATAGACCTAATCTTTTGAAATGATCTTTTTGCCTCAAGGCTGCAGATTTTCAGGGATGGGCTTGCTTTATGAGATGGTCCATTCAATTCTGTGCTGCTTTGGATTAATACAAAACCACTACTTATACTGAAGAAAAAAACCACGCTTTGTGAAATTTTTATTCATTGTGGTTCTTTCTGCTCTCTGAGACTACAATGAATAAACTAGTAAAGATTCTCAAAATAACCATTCAGCTGTCTGATGCATCTTGCATTTTTTAGCTTAAATATCCTCAATTTTTGTCACACTTTCTCAAGGTGTTCAGACTTCTCAGCTGTCTATAAAATGGTGCTCACTCTAGTCCACCAATCTCTGCATGGATATTATTAATGAATATGAAGTTTGTATGACTTTACTGCCCCTGCAATCCATTTACAGTGTCGGTGTATAAACCCATCCTTTACTCATCAAAATGTCATTGTTATATTTTCACATGAATGTTCATAGCCATTTAGTGTACATGGGTAATTAAGGTGGTTTTTGTTGTTATTGTTGTTGTTTGTCCTGATACCAACAAGGTGAATTAAAGATATTATTGTAAAAATACATCATTATATAACCTGGTATTCTGACTTATTAAAATGATTTTGAATGCTGCCTTTCATCATTAAATGTATGATATATCCCTCTGAGCTTTGTGACATTTACTGATTTTATACACAGGACTTTAATGCCATCATTATGTCAGTAATTAAAAGGGAAACAGAGCTATACAGCCCTTTACCAGGTACCTGCCTGCATATGTTAATAATTCTTAAATTTATTCTATCTAGGTACATTTATTCAGTTAGGTACAAATAAATTAAAATGCCTTTTTCTTTACCGGCTGTAAAAAAATACCTTGAGATTCAACAAAGTTAGCTTTAGTTTGAATATGGTCACTACAGTGTTCTTCTCACTTAGAAATGTGGCCTGTGACATTTTTAATGAATGTATCCTAGCCTCCAGTGACCCTTGCTGTGTCTTTAAATCAGTTTCAATCCAAAAATTTAATAAGTTATGTGATTTGGTGAGTGCTGTGAAGTGTGTAAACCTGGTGATTCACAGACCTGTACCCCTGGGGATAAAAATATATGTTTATAAAAATAAAAAATTATAAAAAAAAAAAAAAAAAAAAAAAAAAAAATTAATAAGTTATTTCATAATCCAAGATTATCAGTTTGTATTTCATAAATTCTATGCATTTTGCTTTCGTGGGTTATAAATAAAAATACAGGTGTTTATAGGTGTGCCTGGCTTAGGGTAACCTCAGGTGATCCTTAGGGTGATCCCATCGTATTGGTATTTTTATCCCGATTTCGCTCCGAATGTATGGTTAGTAGGTCTCTATAAGTGGCTGGAAGCCACACAGTCTGACATGAACAGATTACCTTCTGTAGGCACAGTGTGGTTACTGGGCACAGAGCCTTAGTCATGATAACATCCAACACTAGGTTCATGGACCTTCCAGCCCAGTGAAGGAAGGCAGACTGAAATCAATATGTAAAATGTGTAATATGCCAAGAAGCAGGTGAGAAAAGCAATAAAGAAAGATAAACAGTGAGGAGAGAAGTTGGAAGGAGAGAGCAGACTGGAGATCTCATCTTTCCAACAGGTAGCCAGAATATGTCATTCTGATAGAGTGATGTATTTAGAGGGAAAATTTTATAAGCTAGAAGAAGAATTTAAAACCACAAAGGAATATTTTTGTAACATTAAACACATTGACTCAAGGGTCAAAGAAATGTAGGTTTGCATCCCAATTCTGGAACCTCTTGGCCATGTGACCTGAGCTATTAAGTGCCCTTTGGATGATACTTTTCCCCTTCAGGAATTTATCATTAAAAGGGGGACAAGTGGGCATATATTTATATATAGATTATTATTGAAATATGGTTTATAATGATAAAAATGGACATCATAGAATATCTTATTATTAGTCTGAACCAATAGAAATTATGCTATGGACTTATAATGCAGTATGGTTAAATCACATGATACAGCATTATATTATACACCAAAATGCCTTAATAAATTTATATTTACACACATGGGATGATTTACCGTGGGTGTGTGTGTGCATGTGTAATAGGTGTATATTTGGAGAAAGAAAGATCAACAAAGAAGCATTTAAATGTATAGAACGAGTAAGTTTGGTGGATTGTGAATGGATTCTCTTTTGATTATATTTAATTTTTATCAGATATAAACATATTTTAGCAAAAGTGTAAATGAGCATGCATGATATGCAACTGCTCTTCCCCAGAGATTTTACCATGAACACATCGTTTTTACAGTTCATATCATTGCTTTCTTAACTCCAGGAGGGACAGACTCCATTTTGTCCCTCTGTCTCTGCACTGGTTCTGTGATTGTGCTCACCACCATCCTCAGAGGGTCCACACACTTGCCGAGAGCCTGTTATTCTGCGATGCAAAATTCAACAGTGAAATAATCACAGTTGCTTCTCTCATCCTTAAAAGATGGAAAATGGATCCATTTTTATCGATTATTCTTATTTCAAATGAACAAGCATAGAACACTTTATGAAACAAATGTGCTTGGACCATAAGTGAGACACTTCTGTCCCAAGGCTTTTCTTCACCAAAAGGCCCGATTTCTGTATTGCAGCCCCCGATGAACATACACTCCATCGTGGTGCAAGTGCAGTGCATCAACAGGAAGGTGGGCACTGTGATCTACCATGAAGTTCGAATCGTGGTGAGGGACAGGAATGACAACTCACCCACGTTCAAACACGAGAGCTACTACGCCACCGTGAATGAGGTCAGTCTCCAGCTACTCTTCCTTTGTGCCCTATTTATTGATCTGTGCAGCTCACTAGACACTATGCGTGCCTGGAAATAATGCTACCCTCTATAATAGGTTTGACTTTTCAGATATATTAAAAAAAAATTAAGGAATAATGCTTCAGAAGATATAAGACTGGGTGATGTCTGGTAAACTCTCAGGAATTCATTTTGCTATAGGCAAAATCTGATTTGCTTATAATAATGACCAAAATATCGGTATTTTTGATCATCTCAGACAATTTCATGCCCAAATCCACATATGCATTTACTGAGGCTCAACAGTAGTTATTTATTCTCATCATAACTTCTTGAACTGATTGTTCTCCATATCTCTGAGGTGGTGATAGGAATTAAATACTTGGAAGAGACTATCTATTTGACACTCTTTTAATGTAAAGTTACTTCCTTAATTTTATTTTTATTTATTTTTTAAAATATTTTATTTACTTGAGAGGGTAGGAGCAGGGGGCTATAGAAGCAGAGGCAGACTCTGCACAGAGCAGGGACCCCAATGCAGGACTCGATCCCAGGACCTGAGATCATGACCTGAGCCAAAGGCAGAAGCTTCACCGACTGAGCCTCCCAGGCACCTGAAGTTATTTCCTTTATTTTAAAATCAAATTCTAGCATATGCAAATATTTAAAAATAAATTGCAACTCAGTTCTTATGCTGATTAATTCTTAAAAATTATAAGTACTACTGCTTTCATTAGAACTAGTGCTTTTTTGTTGTTTTCTTTTCTTTTTCCCTTTGAGCCAAAATCCATGGGTCAAGAAGCCTTTTCATGTTATTAAAAAAACAAACAAAAACAAAACAAAAACCAACCAAACAAAAAAACACAACAGTAGTTACTCTGCTAATTTTTTTGTGATTCCACTAAGAAAATGTCTCTAATGTATCTCTGGTATCAGCTACTATGCATATTTTAGACTTATAGAAATGAATCACATTTTTAATTTTAATGAACCATATTTTTATCTGCATATTTTAGTAGATTTTTTTTTAACCTCCCAGATATTATTTGAACATTAAAAACTCCATAATTGCTTTATAGGAGGAACAAGTACTTGGGACATTATACACAGCATTTGGGCCTTTACCCTGTACACACTTGCTTTTTCAAATTATTTAAAATGTATCTTATTGGGGCACCTAGGTGGCTCAGTGAGTTAAAGCCTCTGCCTTCGGCTCAGGTCATGATCCCAGGGTCCTAGGATGGAGGCCCACATTGGGCTCTCTGCTCCGCGGGAAGCCTGCTTCCTCCTCTCTTTCTCTGCCTGCCTCTTGCCTACTTGTGGTCTGTCTGTCAAATAAATGAATAAAATTAAAAAAAAATGGATCTTATTTATCTCAATGTTCTTCTAGTCAAAAAAAAAAAAAAAAGGAAGAAACTCTGTTTCTTATAACATAAGCCTTTGTAGATTGAGTTACTTAAAAAAAAAAAAAAAACAACAGAAAAACAGCAACAACAACAAAAAAAATACAATAAAATCATGAACTCTTCTTTTAAGGCTAACAGGTCAAGTTTCCTGGTCAAAGTTAACTTTTTTGAGGTGATTTTATTTAAAAGTTTCCTACTAAAACAGACAGATGCTTATTAATGTAATTGACCATATCACATGGTTAATTATGTTAGCATCTGAAATACACTCTTTGAATGTGATTTGGCTTTGTTTGAGTGCTGACTTCATCTGTGGATAAACTGGTATCAGATGAATTAATGTCAGACATCAGATCTCATAGTAAAACCCACTCTTGCACCTCATTTAACAGTTCCTAGAGTTCCATCTTTAGTTTTTTTTTTTTTTGAAGAAATTTACATTGTTCAGTTTGAATATCAGAGTGCCCTGTATGATCTGACTACTTCCACTCCTCCCTCCCACCTTCTCAGCCCCTTGCTGAAAAATAACCTTTTCAAGTACTATTTTAAACTTATCACTCCCCTATTCAGAAGTTGTGTAAAATTTCTCATTATTTTCTGGAAAAAGGTCATCTGTCTCCACTGGCTGACTTTCAAGGCCTTCTATAATCTGACCTTTCCTCAGTGCATTCTTAGGGTAAGGTTCTCTCTGTTAATGTGTCACTGTTCAGGTTAATTTCTGCATGTCTCACAAACATTTCCATTCCTAGGGCTAAGTTCACACCATGCACTGTACTTACAACCGAATCTTCCCCATCTTGCAAGTCTCCTATTTTTATTCATCTTTTCAAGTTTAACTCCACCACTATGCCCATGTCCTATTTGCTTAGTCATCCCTGACTGCTCATGGTCACTGATGTTCAGTCCATCCAGACTCTAAACTTCTACTTTGGATAAACATCAGTTAGAGTGATACAAATTTACAGAAAAGTTAAACCTTTTATCTTAAACATTATTTGGAGAAGCCTGGGTTTCTTTGCAAACCTGCTCATATAGGATTCTCTCTCACACATTTCTGTAAAGTCCACTGAGGCATTCCTACCCCATGGATTTGATGGCTGTACCTTCCATGATTTGATCCTGAGAACATGTGTAATCGATGGTCATATCCCCCTCATTTGATTTTGCTTAAACTCTTTTATATTTATTTGCTTGGAAAGAACCAAAAGCTTCTTTAAACCACAAAACATAATTACAAGAAAAAATGAAATTTAGCTCTTTTTCTAATCCTTCACATATTTAAGTAGATCTTCCATAGCTCTTAGTGCAATTGGCTTGTGTGTATATGTTTGTACATAGGCTGCAATTATGTGCACATATATGTACATATGTGTATCTATGTATTTTTGTGTGTGCATATATGCTCACTCATATATATCATATAAATCCTGCTTGTATATAAATATAAACACATATGTGTGTGTGTATCCCTGTGTCCTATAACTACATTCCTGCCTGGCTGCCTATAAATTTAAATTAAATTACATTAAATAGATTTTACCACATGCAAGATTACAAGCTATTTTCCATGAGATTTCTCCTTTCAGTACAAGACATACAGTTAATGCAGTTAAGACAAAAAGGTTCTAAAACTTTCTCAAAAATTTTAAAAAATTGCTCAGTTTAATAGAGTGTTGAAGTCAAAATATTATACATGTCATTAAAATCCAAAAGACAGGTATCAAGTCATTATTACAGATTTATGAAAGAAGTTTCCACAATTAAAGTCCTGATGACTCACTGTCCTTATTCAACCTGAGAAACCAGACACCAAGAGGAAGAGTAAGAATTGGTTACATTATGCTCTGAACTGGTCACGGGAATAAAACCCAAGTCTGTGGTTCAATAATTTCTTCACTACTTATTAATAGACATGTGTATGCTACATTGTCACCACTTTCAAGTAACTGATTTTAACAATACGTGTCAGGGATTATACTTACAGTATTATATCATAATACTATAATCACAATTATTACTTTCATTTTTTAAATTTTCTACATACAATTCTTTATTCTGAGCATCATGTTAAGTTTTAAATTAGATATATTTCATATGTTGTGTATCCCATGGTTGAGATATATATATGTATATATATATACACATATATATGTATGTGTGTATATATATATACATGTATGTGTGCATATGTGTATTCACACACACATATACACAACTTGAAATTTTAGGACATAGTTAACCTGTGAAACAGAAGAATAGCCTGACCATCACACTTTCGCATTAGGAGCAAACATGTCACTGAAATTATGTACTGTGTTCTAGAAGAAAAATTAGTGGATTTTAGCCCTTGGAGATGTCCTATTCCTATTCCAACCACTCATCTCTGCCATTAACGTGTAGAAGGCTACCAAAGTCCTAGGTTAAGAAGCCTGAGGTTAAGAAAAGTCCCACATCTTAGCTTTGTGTAAGGTAAGTTAGTATTTTGAACTAGATCCTTTTATGCCTCAGTTTTCATGCTTACGAAGCAGGTCCCTGCACTGGATGGACACCATTAATGGAAGGAAAATCCCATATGTCCAGAGTTACAGGTCTGTCCTTCCATCTCCACTTCTTTTTGGCTTAGTTCCCATGTTAGAGCATTGTTGTTGCTTTAGTTTTTATTGAGTTATCTTATTTGTTATAGTCGAATGCCTTTAAAATATTCTATAATGAATTTAAGAAAACAGAGTGAGCAAAATATCTGCAAATGGAAAAATTAGTAAGAGCAGGAAATGTTCAAATATTTTGCATTACTATCAAAATGAGGACTGTTAAATGAAATGTTGCATTGTATGAGCCTATTTTAAGTCATTCAACGTTGCATAAAAGGCCAGTCTTTTTTACTCCTTGTAAACATGTTCTTCTATTTGTGTTTCAAGAGTTTGCCAAAATATCAATGCCTGTGTCTGGACACAAAGAAGGAATTATAATTCCTTGCTTGTGAGCAGGACATCAGGCATTGCAAGTATTTTTTCCTCTCTGGGTAATTGAAGACTCTCAAGTAATTTTGGACAGTTGTATCATTAAGTAATTAGTCTAGTTGGTTTGAAGAACAGATTGCATGGTCTAATTGTAGATGATCATTCTTAAGCAATTTTTAAGGATAAATATTTTCAGGCTGTGATGTCTCTAATAACACATGCATCTCATCCCCCCAAATTACTTTTGACATAGAAAGCAAACAAGGGCAAGTCAAGACAGACAGTTAAGCTTGCAAAGAAATAATCTCAAAATTATATAGAGGTTATATTTGTCCTGGTCTTTAATGATCTCTTCACAGTTGGTGTACTTTTTTTTAGTCAATACTAATTTGTTCTTTTTATCACCTTAAATATCATCTTTAATGTACTTAGCTGCTGTGACAAGATGTGTTTTATTAGAGATAATTTGTTGGTCGTTTCTGGAAGAATGTTCCCTTGCCATCTCTCAATCGGTGGATGGTTTATGATCTCTTGAAAGGAAGGAAGGAAAGAGGGAAGGAAGGGGGAGGGAAGGAGAGAATGAACGAATTTAAATTTTGAGTTATTTTAAGCCTGTGATTTTCAGTTGAGATGGCTTTTCAGCTTCTCAGTTAGATAGCTTAGATTTTCTTTTACTTTGCTTTGGAAATATGCTGAGGGCAAAATGTTTTGTAATTCGTAATCGACAAAGGGTGTGCATGACTGCTTTGTATTAGGTAGGGTGCTTTACTGCAGTGACATTTTCTATCCTTTTACTCAAATTGAGACTAATTGTAATCTCACAGCTTCAGATGGGGAAGGACTTAGTTCAAAAATGTAGCTTTCTGCAAAATGTTCCCTTCTTCAGATTTCACTGGTTTCTATGCCTTATAGGTTATTTATGCTTTGCTATTTTGTAGTGTTTTTTTTTTAATTTTTTTTAAAGATTTTATTTATTTATTTGACAGAGAGAAATCACAAGTAGATGGAGAGGCAAGCAGAGAGAGAGGAAGGGAAGCAGGCTCCCTGCTGAGCAGAGAGCCCGATGCGGGACTCGATCCCAGGACCCTGAGATCATGACCTGAGCCGAAGGCAGCGGCTTAACCCACTGAGCCACCCAGGCGCCCCGCTATTTTGTAGTTTTATTTCATTGATTTGGTTAGATTATTTACTTAGGTTCAAATATCAATGACAGAAATATAGGCAGTTTCTAAAAATAATAATAATAAACAAAATGTATTCTCTTTGTTATTTTCTTACTGTACCCATTGTAATGATTTCATCCTATATTCATTCCTTAAAAAACAATTTTATTACTTAGTCTTTTGTGGTTTTGAAATTATGCTTACATCTTAAGAAAGCCTGCCTATATGTACATTGCCTACTGTGTAAAGAGGCTTGAGTTCCTCCGCAGGCAGAGATTTTTTAGTGTTGTAAAGAGGTAAATGTAGTTGTCAGTCATTCTAGCGGTCACTCCATCGTCCCTTTGCACAGGCATGAGTCAAGTGTTAGCTCAAAGTGGCTGGGTGGTCTGGGCCAGCTCCAGGTCTTGTGAGGGCAGGAGGGATGGTTTCTTGGTTTCCATTTGTCTGAGTTAAGAGATAAGCTGGGGGAAGAAAGGGAAAATGTGGGACAAAGGTTGGTGAGTACAAGCAAGTGGGAGGTCAAGGTCCGGTCCTGGGGTCTAGCTGGTGTCAGCTTCAACTGAGCCAGTATGGCCCACAAAGCTGGAAATATTTACAACATGGCCTTACCTGAAAAAGTTCCCTTACCCTTGTTATCACTCCCCTTGAGATGTTAAGAAGAAATCATATACAGGCGCCTGGGTGGCCCAGTCGATTAAAGTGTCTGACCCTTGGTTTTGCCTCAGGTAGGATCTCAGGCTTATGAGATCAAGTCCTACCTTGGTCTCTGTGCTTAGCATGGAGTCTACTTAAGACTCTCTCTGCCCCTTCCCTCACTCATGTTCTCTCTCTCTAAAATAAATAAATCTTTTTTTTTTAAGATTTTATTTATTTATTTGACAGACAGAGAGGATAAGTAGGCAGAGAGGCAGGCAGAGAAAGAGGGGAAGCAGGCTCCTTGCTGAACAGAGAGCCCAACGCGGGGCTTGATCCCAGGACCCTGGGATCATGACCTGAGCCGAAGGCAGAAGTTTTAACCCACTGAGCCACCCAGGCACCCCAATATATTTCTTTTTAAAAAAGGATATCATACAGTGATAAAGAATATATATCAGACTTAGTATTTACTTAGTGAGTATATATATATATAAATATACATACATATATATTTTTCTAAGTTTTTGATTAACTTGGAAACTTGGAAAAATACTATTCAGAAGTTATATATGTATATGATACATAATCACATATTATGTACATCATACATTATAACATAATTAAAAGGTTGAATTCAAGGCAATTGCCAATGTTTATTTATTTTTGATCTACAGAATGGCAACTGAACAACATTCTGTAAATAAAAATTATGTTAAATAAAATTTGATGCCACTGTATTGTTACAATATTTCTATTGTGACCTGAGAAATACATACTTCATGTCTTTTATCAACACTGTTGTCTCCTGATGACATTTTGAATTTATTTGGTAAACAGTTCCTATTATTACTTACATTTTGTTTAATTCAGTAGATTTTATTTTCCTGCACTGCCATTGACTTAGTTGTAAGGAGTTCTGTATAAAAGCTGCAAATGAGGAGGGACAGAATGGGAGGAGGTAAATGTGAAGAAGAAGTAGGGGCTGGATCCTGAAGGCACTGCCAGTTAAGAAGGAGGGCACGGATGCCTTAACCAATGGAAGCACATCAGCTGTGCTGATTCATGGAGCACAGCCGGATGGAGAACACGTTGAAGAGGTGAGCCAGAGAAATGTAAGGGAAAAAGCCTTCAGTTGAAATAGACAATGAGAGTACCCAGGAAGGATATCCAGGTGGAAAGCTTCACAGGAAGGAGAGCTGGTTGACTGTAGAGGGTAGAGGAAAAAAGATGTAGACACTCCCTACTTTGTTTAGGTTGATTCTGAAAATTTGGCTTGTAGTAGGGCAGTGGGTGGTACTCAAGAAAATAATATCTTAGACATGAGCACTTTGGGGAAGCAGATTTCAGTCTAGGGAGGATTTGATGAATTCCAGTATCTGTGAGATAAATTCACTTGAAATTCACTAGAACATGAATAAAATAATGAATAATATACATATTAACCTATCAAAGTAAGGCAAGGTGACAAAGAGAAACAGAATAGGCAGAGTAAAATATAAACACTTAATAAGAGTAGATTTAAACCATCTTGTTAAAAAATGACATCAAAAGTAAAGGAGAAAATGTTGAAAGATGTGAATTTTCAAACTAAATTAAAAAATAAAGCCACATGGAGGCAACATGCATGAAACCCAGTTAAATATAAGGACTCAGATAGCTAAAATATAAAAAGATGGAAGTAGATATACCACATAGTCAGTTATTATGTAAAAGTTGTTGTAACTGTACTATTATCAGACAAAACGGCTCATTATGGCAAATGACACTGGTAGAGAATAAAAGGAACTTTTCCTGATGATCAAGATTCAATTTGCCAGAAGGTTAGAGCAATTATGAATTAAACTACACTTAATAACATGGCCTCAGAAATAATAAATTATTGAAAGAATTAAAGGAGAAATAGAAAAATCCATTCTCATCGAGGGAGATTTGAAAACCTGAGGTGGGTAGAATAATAGCTTCCCACGATGGGCATGCTAATCCCTGGCAAAAGAACTTTGCAGATATGATTAAAGTTCTGGAAGTTAATTGAGAGGTTATCCTGGATTATTCTGGTGGATCCAGCCTAATCACCTGAGCACTTAAAAGAATGGAACTTTCTCTGGCTGGAGTCTGAGAATCAAGAGAAAAGAAAGCAGGAAATAGGAAGCAGATGAAGAAGGGATCCAGGAGGAGTACGTGTGAAAAAGTCTTGACCCCCTGTGTTGGCTTTGAGGTTGGATGGAACCATGAGCCAGCGAAAACATTCTATGAGCAGAGAAGGAAGCCATGCTAGGCACCAGGAGGGCAAAAATAATGCTCTACAGTGGCAATGATAATGAAGACCAGCCAATTACCAGAATGAGTTGGGAAGTAAATCCATTCCCAGAATCTCCAAAAAGGGATCCAGCCCCGAGGACAATTTTTTTTTTTTTTTTTTTAAGTCTGGTGAGACTCTGACTTCTGACTGATCTGTGAGATAATTAAAGTATACATGATAAGTTAAACAAAAATAATTCAAGATATGACATTCATAACAGGGAACAGCAGTTCACAATGTGAAACCTCTCATTGACTGACAATGTACGTCCATGGGGAAATAACAGTAAGGAAATAGAAGATTTGAATAGTGAAATTAGCAGACCTAACCTGGTAGATTCTCAGGGAAGAAGCACACAACAGCCATGGAGCTCCTTCCTTTTAAGCACATATCACATTTACAAGATTTTACCAAATGGGAGCCTATAGAGGAAGTGTCGCCATCTTCCAAATGACTGAAATTACACAGAGCATGTTTTCTAGTCACTGTGCAGCTTAGCTTAAAATTAACAAAAACAAGAGGAACAAATTAGAAATTTCTCAACTTATTTAGAAAATGACGTCTAAAGCTTTCATTATTTGTGAATGGTACTACTGTATATGTAGAAGCCAACATAAACATATAAATTATTACAATTAAAATGAGCTTAATGAGTTTGCAGGGGACAAAGTCAATATTTTTAAACTTTTTTTTTTAAAAAACAAGCAACAAAAAAAATGAATTTTAACAAGAATACCTTTTTCATAGGCTTTACCAAAATGGAGTTTCAATTATATCTATTTATTTTAAACAAAATTCAGCTTTTAATATAAAGGAAGTACAGCCCCATGTATTGGTAAAGTTAGAGAGTGACCACAGATTTCATACATTTTTGGTGGATGAGTGAGTTGACCCAGGTAACTGGAGATCTGTTTACAGTGCCTAGAAAAAGTGAACAGGTAAATATGCTATGACTCAGCAATTCTGCCTTGATGTATATACCCCAGATAAATTATTGCATATGTCCACCAAAACATATATACATGAAGATTTATTTAAGACTTTTTCATCATATTTAAAAACTGGAGACAACCCAGATGTCCAACCATGCTAGAGTTGGTTTATCATTTATTTTTATTTTTCAGATTTATTTATTTATCTGAGAGAGAGAGAAAGAGGGATTGTACACACAGGAGTGTAGAGCAGAGAGAATCTTCAAGCAGACTCCCCTCCAAGTGTAGAGCTCCACATGGGGCTCAATCCCATTACCCTGAGATCATGACCAGAGCCAAAACCAAGATCTGGGCACCCCAACCCACTCAGCCACCCATGTGCCCCTATCATTTATTTTAAAAATAAATATATTTTATCTGTGCTCCAGTTGCCTCTCCTTAAAAATGGGAATGAAAAAAATATTAGAATACCTACTTCATAGGGTTTGATGGATACCTGTAATAAATTTTAAATCAGAAATGGAGGTCCATGGATTTTAGCATATACCATGTACCTGTATATTTTGTAACTTTCTTTTTTTATTCCCCAATATTTGTATTTATTTATTTGTCACAGAGAGAGTGTGTGAGTACAAAGGACAGGGGCAGGGGGAGTGGCAAGCAGAGCCTGCAGAGGGAGAAGGGGCTCCTTGCTCAACAGGAGCTCAACCTGAGCCAAAGGCAGAGGCTTAACTAACTGAGCCATCCAGGCTTCCCTTTTGTAACTATTCCAAGAGACAGTCTGAAATGGATTGCCTTTATAGGACTTATTTAAACCTGATATTGTGTATGTATTTATTTGTTTATTTGTTTCCTTTGTATCTGCCAAATTAGAATGCAATCCTTATTACAGTCAGTGTTTTGTTTTGTTGGTTGAATTGAACAGTGCCTGGAACATTGTAGGAGTCCTGTGCTTGGACTTATCAGTAAGCCATGAATGGTACAACCATGAAATAGGAAAGTATTATTTAACATAAATGTTCACTTTGTCCCTGAGATAAGGATGACCTAGAGAGTAAGAACTTGCTTTGAGTTAAATTTGAAAAGAAGCTCATTCATGGTGACATTTTTAAAGAAACAAAAAAGAGCTTTCTGGATTATTGTGATGAATTACTTAAATTACCCAACAGCGATGAGAAGAAAAAAATCCACTTTTTTTTTTTTTGACTTGGTAAATATGAGCTATGAGAATTATAGTTCTTTTTACATGGCCCTTGGGGGAAAACACATATTTATGTTAATTATTGCTCTTTTGACATAACTATAGGGGGAAATTACATGTTTATTCAGCTATGACTATTATACCACTTGAGAATATTTACCTTACTTCTCATATCCCAGAAAAACTAAAGTCCTATTGATTAAGTGAAATTAATGATTCTCTTTTGACCAAGTGTCCTTTTTTTCCTCTACAAGATTTTTCTGCATGCACAGTTTTGTGAGGCTCAATGCCAATGGTCCCCAAGAGCATCCTGCCAATTTAATAAATCTGTGTTTGATTGAGTTCTTTAAGTTACTAATAATAGGAAACTTAAAAGGATGTTCCATAAATCTAAATTTAAAATGGCATTTACAATTTAGGAAGGTGAAGGTTTACAGTTGAAATTACCTTGGGTTTAAGAGACAATCAAGTTTTTTCATAATTATTGATATTACTCATACATCATAAATCATGTCCTGATTAACAGCTTAAATGTCTATAAAGTTCAGATTTATAATAATTCTAGTATTTCTTTTTACTTTTGTATTATTAAGCATACTCATTAAGAAGCAATTTCACACCAGATTGAATTTAAATTTATTCTTATCCAAATTTTGTTCCCAGTAAGGTATCTATGCAGATCTCCTTGCTGTTTGAGTGGCATCATTTTTCCTAACACTGAATGGAATAAAGGCCGATGATAATGATAATGGTAGATTCATTCTACCATTCTACCTGATAATTCATGACAGTTGTCATTTATTAAGTACATTTATTAATGCTAAATATCTTCCTTGAAGCATCTCAAATCTGGCTCAAATTGGGTGTGGAGCCTGCTTAGGATTCTCTCTCTTCTTCTGCCCCTCCCCTCCCCTCTCTCTTTCTCTCTCTTAAATAAATAAATAAACATTTAAAAAACTAAATGTAATACAAATGAGCCAAGCTTTATTATTTTAAAAATATTTTCTTTTAATAAATGACATGCTCAGGTCTTGGATTTTGTAATAATGAATGTGATTATGGAAATGGCCTGTTTTAACTCTTTAGACCTAAATAACATTTTAGGAGAAGAAAGGAAACACCATACAACTCACATCCAATTTCCCCTATTGTTGACAGATTTTATTAGTATGGTACATTTTTTTAATTGACATATAGTGTATTATTTGCCCCAGGGGTACAGGTCTGTGAATCCTTAGGCTTACATGTTTCACAGCACTCACCATAGCATATACCCTCCCCAAGGTCCATCACCTAGCCACCCTACCCCTAACCCCTCCCCCCCAGCAATTCTCAGTTTGTTTTGTGAGAGTAAGAGTCTCTTATGGTTTGACTGCCTCCTGATCACCTCTTGTTTCATTTTTTCCTTCCCTACCCTCTACAACCCCCGCCACCCTGCCTCTCAACTTCCTCATATCGGAGAGATCATATGATAATTGTCCTTCTCTGATTGACTTATTTCACTTAGTATAGTACCCTCTAGTTCTAGTATGGTACATTTTTAAAAAGCTCCTGAACGGACAGTTATATTATTATTAACTTAAATCCACATTTTATTTGGATTTCCTTAGTTTTTACCCAATGTCCTTATTCTTGTTCTGGGACCCAGTCTAGCATACCAGATTACTTTTAGGTATTGTATCTCTTTCATCTTCTCTAGATTGTGGTAATTTTTAACTTTTATTGTTTTTGATCACCTTGACAGTTGTGAGAAGTACTGATCAGATTACCTTTCTCTCTAGTAGATAGATAGATAGATATATGTGTATACATATTGCTTATGTGTATATATGCCACATAATCATATGCATAATATATATTACATATCATGTATAGATCTATAGACCTCATTTAATTTTTGCTGATTTCCCCCCAAAAAAAAGTCCTTTATAGGTCAAAGACTTTAGCTAGGATCAAACATTGATTTTAGATGGCATGTATTTATAATCTCAGCCTTAGGTCCTTAATATCCCCTTGACTTTAACAACTTTAATAACTTTCAGGAGTGGACAGTTTATAGATATTTCTCAATTTGCATTTACCTGATATTTCTGCATGTTATAAATTTTGTTCAAGAATACCACAAAGATAATATGGGTCTTTCATAGCACATAATAAGAAAGACACACCATATCAATGTGTCTCATTACTGGTAATGGTAGTCTCTTCAAACCTTTACCCAAAATTTTTATTAGTGATTTGTGAAGCATTGATTTGTTGAGAAACCTTAGGTGAAAATGCAAATCACTGTGCTTGAATATATTTTCTTTTTCTTCTCTTTACCCCTTGAGCATTTATTGAGTGTTTTTTCAGGCATGAAGCAATAAACTAGCAATGAAGTTTTGATCACGAATGAGGAGGTTGGCATACTAAAAAGGCAAAATTGGGGATTTATTAAATAATTTGCTTGCTGAGAATCTACCTATTTTCAATGGCAATAATAATTTAATATGAGTTTTATAAAATTCAGACACTAGCTTAGTTTAACTTATTTGTCTTTCTGTAAGTATCTCAAAACTATTTTTCCTTAGGGCGAAACATAATTAAGGTTTGATGGAATACATCATCTAAATTGCATCATTTCACATTATCTGTGTACCTTGAGTTTGGGTATGTGCCACATTATATTTATTCTTCCTTTCATTTCCCCTTTTCTCATAAGCTTATTAATAGCAGATTATGAAATTTCTCAAATAATATATTTCACAGTGCCTGGGAATTTTTACATCTTGAAGTCAGATGATCTGGGGTACAGTCCCGATCAACCATGAAGTAGAATTATGACATCAGGCAGAAGCTCTTTGCTTATGATTCCTCAACTATAAACTAAGATTAACAATGAAAATAATGTTACAAAGTTGCATTAAAAGTTTAAAAGATAATACACTTGAAGTACTTAGTAGAAGTACAAGTTGGGCCATCTTGTGAGTCTACTTTACCTTGAAACTATGCTGTAGACACAGTTACATAGAAGTGTCTTCACAAAGTAAATGCAAAATTTAAGTTCATGGACTGGTGGTAATTTGCTGAACAACACTGACAACATGAGCTATTCCTCACATAAGAAATGACATGATCTAGGAATCTGTTCAGTTTGAACATTCACTTTCCTGATCTAATTCCTAGCTTTGTGATGGTCTTCCACATTTCATCATGCCTCCTTGCATGAATACTTGCATTTTTGGACATCTGTTCTTGTCAGTCATTGGGGTAGATCTAAGAACACAGATGACATCCATGATGAAGTGTAACAGTGAGATTTCATTTATAGTTAAGAAATTTTAACACATTTTATAAGTGTTTTCTTTATGATTGTTGGACACAATAAGGTAATTTTTAAGTTAAATATATTTATATATTTTAAAATATAAATATATATATATATATGAATATGAAATGTCCATGGTATTGGACACTTGATAAATATCTTCAAGGAATAAAAATAACTGAACCTCCAGAGCCATATCCTTTCACAGAATTTCTTTAAGAGAGAGCGTGAGCATGTGACCTGTAGCACACAAAAGCTTCCGAAGAAAGAAGCTCCGGGTCCTTTTACTTATGCCTGTTTTCCACCTCAGGGGAACTAGAAACATCCTCTCTGGGAAATGAGAGACCATTAAGATAGGAAAAAGGAGATGGAGATTAATGGACTAGAAAGAGATAATACATAAAAACATATATTCTACATTAGATATGTAAATGGGAATAAATTTTTTAGCTGTTTTAAAAAATTCAAATATTTGACAAATTTCAAATTTAGTAAACTCTTATAACATATATATGATATATATATATATATATATATATATACACATACACACATTCTCTCTGCGTATCTGTATTTATAGATGCATACATATATATTCAATTTAAGCTTAGTTGTCCTTTAGTTTTAATAAAGATGAGTATAGGTACTTATCACTTAAACATAATAATCTTCTTATTTTGAAGATGCTTATCTACATGAATTTACCTTTAATAATTTCTTCAGATGAAGTGAATTTCTAGCTTTCATAATTAAAATAGGGAATCCAGATTTTACACACAGGTGCAAAAACTGTGTCATGTTAAAGGGAAGATGAAGAACATATGTAATTTCAAAAATTTTTTCTTTGATTTTAATAAATCCCCGCAAAATAACATCCACTAAATTTGAATTCAGGAATGTGTGCTATTTGCCCTTCTAGAAGGTTTTAAGATAAACTTCACAAAGACATTTGATTTGGATGAATTTTTGGATAAAACAAATATTCTGTTAATTAATTTATATAAAACCATCATAATGGTCACAGAGGCAATGATTATATTAAGCTCTCAATAAGTGACCATAGACTCGGAGATAATGTAAGTTAATCATTGCGAGAAAAAGCTGAAGTCTTCACCAATGTGAACCTGTGTACAAATTCATCACTCTATTTCATTTGTGAAGACTCTCTTGGTCTTTGAGTATATCACTATATCTAAAGCTTATTTCCAAGGCAGGGATGATTTCCAAGAAATATCATACAATTATTTTATCTGAGGAGGAAGTTAACAGCTGTATAGTGGCCAAAGAATGAATGGCTTCTAATTTAGAAAGATTACTATGATGGAAGAGAATCCTCAGACCATGAAGGGTAATTGAGAAGACTGTGACAGTGCAGACAATATTTTCTTTATCAATTTATCCACCAATGAACACTTAGGTTTTTTCCAAATCTTGGCTATTGTAAATAAGGCTGCAGTGAACATGGAGGTACATTTATCTTTTTGAGTTAGTGCTTTCATTTCCTTTGCATAAATACCCCAAAGTGGCATTACTAGATCATATGGTAATTCTATTTCTAATATTTTGGGGAATCTCTGTACTGGTCTGCACAACGGCTGTACCAATCGAGCACCAACAGTGCCTAAGGCCACCTGGAATTTAGTTTTATGTAGGTTGTGAAGTAGGAAATGGTATCATTTTTTTTCCCATGTGGATTTCTAATTAACATTGCACCAAATATCATATGATTTCACTTACTCATGGAGCATAAGGAGTAACATGGAGGACTCTGGGAGATGGAGAGAAGTGAGTTGGGGGAAATTGGAGTTGGGGATAAATCGGGAGAGACTGTGGACTCTGAGGAACTAACTGAGGGTTTTGGAGGGAAGGAGCTCGGGGGTCGAGTGAGCCTGGTGTTGAGTATTATGGTGGGCACATATTGCATGGAGCACTGAGTGTGGTGCATAAACAATGAATGCTGGAACACTGGAAATAAATATAAAATAAAATGGAAAAAAAAGAAAAATACAACATTGAAAAAAAAAGACATTGCACCATTTCTTGTAAAGATCATTGAATTCACAACCACTGCTGTATTGTCTTTCTCTATGAATGAGGTGCCTATTTGTGGGGATTATTTTTGGACACAATATACTGTCCCACTGGTATCTTTGTTGATTCTCAAGCCAGTACTACAGTGTCTCAATTTCTGTAGATTTATACTGAAGTCAGGGAACTGGGTAGTATAAGTCTTCCCACTTAGTTCTTCTTTAGAAGAGACTCTCTTTCTATTCTTGACTCCATGAAGTTTCATGTAAATTTTAGAATCAGCTTATAAATTTCCACATCTATTGATAAATTTAAAAAGAATCAAGATCTTTGCATTATTGATAATGCCCTTTTATTGATAAAGTGTATCTTTCCTCTTATTTAGTTGTTTAATAAACAATCAAAATACAGATGTAAAATATTTCTCATAAGTGCTTTAATCCAAATTTAACATTCATAAGCAGGAAACAATTCCAGAGGAGCAGGGATCATCGAGCTCAGGGGAGCTAGAGATGAGACTCAATCCTGTCTCAGTTTCTGGTCGGTTGAGTTTTTAAGCCACACTCATAATGAATTACTATTATTGTTTGTCACGTACAGTCCATCTTCATGATTCACTGATTCTATAATTGCAAGTTTGCCTCCTTGCTCAAATTTATTTATAAGCCCAAATTCAATACTTGCCAAACTTCCATGCTCATTCACAGACATGTGTAGAGGAATGAAAAATTTGAGTCATCCCCTATACACACATCTACCTCAGGCCAAACAAGATGATGCTCTACCATCTTGTTTCATGTCTCTTACTGTAAACAAGAGTACTTTTTCTGCTATCTAGTTAGTGCAACATTGTTTACATCTTTGTACTTTTTGCTGGTGATTTTGCTGCTTAAAATGGCCCCCAGGGGTAGCACTGCAGGTCCATCTAGCTTCCCAATACAAGAAGGCAATATGTACCTTACAGAGAGACTATATGTATTAGGTAAATGTATTCAGGCGTACGTTATAGTGCTGTTGGCTGTGAGCTAAATGGTAGTGAATCCAAAACACATATCAAATAAGGTGTCTTTAAACAGAAGCACACATAAAACAAGGTTATATATTGACTGGTTGATGAAAATGTTGTGACGAGGCTGGGGGGGAACCTAAGCTTGTGTCACCCCTAGCAGTGGGATAACTCCATATTCTCTGTGGAAGTTGTGGTTCAGTATTTAAGTCTGTGCCCATGGTGACTTTTTAGAACATAATCGCCATGGATAATGAGAAGGAATTGTATTTATATGAAACCATAAATAAAATGCTTCTGTGGGAAAATACTACAAGTAAACTTGAAAGTGAGGACAAGTCTTCTCTTTTAGGGGTGCTGTTCATAATTTTTCGGTCAGCTTCACTCACCATGAATCACAGTTAACTGAGAACTGTTCATTTTTTGCATTCACATTATAATTTATCTTCTGCATCTTGTTGAAATAACTGAAATTTCTTGCTTTGATTTTCTTTAATTTTACCATTTGCATGTATCTACATTTTCTGTATTTCCCAATAGCTGTATAAAATCATTTGTGAAAGCAGACATGAACTAAATAAGTAAGTGACCCCCTCAGGCAGCTGCCCACACTGATAATCGTCTCATGCATTAGAATGCCCTTCAGAAAGCCAAAATTATATTTCTGAGACTTGTTGAAATGTTAAAGAACACATAACATGGTCATGTGCATGGCAGATGTGCCCTGAAAACTGTGAATAGTAATGTATAGGGCAGCATGGCTTTATAATATCATATTGAGAAATTCATGAAGCGTCCCCTCTACAGAGAGTAAGTCATGGTGATACATGTATATTTATATTTATTCAGAGTGTGAGTATGTGTGTGCATATGTGTGTGCATGTGTGCACGTGTGTAGTTGCATACATAGGTGTGTGCCTCTGCTCAGTATACCTGTAGTGAAAATGAATGAAATCTGCTTTTTAACACCATTTCTCATGTTTCATCTCCCTTTGCTTGTTTGCATCTAGAATAGGCCATTTCTTTGGGACTTTTTGGTTTCTCCAGACCTTCCATCTAAAGATAAAATGCTTTATCTTTTTTTTTCTTAGCTCTTTTTCTTATATTATTTTTCTATCATGTTATGTTAGTCTCCATACAATACGTCATTAGTTTTTGATGTAGTGTTCCATGATACATTGTTTGTGTATAACACCCAGTGCTCCATGCAATCCGTGCCCTCCTTAATACCCACCACCAGGTTCCCCCCGCTCCTTTCACCTTGAACCCTCAGGTTGTTTCTCCAAGTCCACAGTCTCTCATGGTTCATCTCCCTCTGATTCCCCCTGCTTCATTTTTCCCTTCCTTCTCCTAATGTCCTCCATGTTACTCCTTATGTTCCACAAATAAACAAAACCATATGATCATTGACGCTCTCTGCTTGACTTATTTCACTCAGCATAATCTCCTCCAGTCCCCTCCATGTTGATGCAAAATTTGAGTATTCATCCTTTCTGATGGAGGCATAATACTCCAGTGTATATATGGACCACATCTTCTTTACCCATTTGTCTGCCGAGGGGCATCTCAGCTCTTTCCACAGTTTGGCTATTGTGGACATTGCTGCTGTGAACATTGAGGCTCTTATATTAGTTTTAAACATCCCTGACCCTAGCCCTTTTCTGATGGGTCAACCAGGTAAGTGGTAGATCACAGAGAAAGCTGTGCAGCCAGTCACTGACCCAGGTTAGTGCTGCCTTTACCTGTGCACGTCTGCATGGGATGTTTCCGCATTCTGTTCGTGGACACAGTAGGAACAATGTGTGCTAAGATGTTTGGTGTGAACATTCAGCTGTGGAAGACAGCAGCACTCACTTGTCTATGCAAATGCTGAACTCATAATGAGGCATATTTCCTGAGTCCTTTGCTGTCAACAAATAAATACCACATTTTCAAAGTTGGAGGGAAAGTCTTTAATCTAGTTGTTAGTGAAACTATAGTGATTGTTAGTGAAATTATAGTGAATAGAGACAGCACCCAGACTAAATACAATGCTGAGACCTGCTGTTATAATAACCCTTTCCACTTAATTTTCAAGGACCTAAATTCTCCTTTTAAAAAAAGGGCTTAAAATCCTAGTTAGAGATCATGCATGACCTTTATTATGATATCATTACAGAAATGAGAAAATTGATTCTCTTTGTCGACATGAGGAAATTATTTCTCCTTTATTTTCCTTTCAAAGATACTAAGACAATTGACTATGGAATCATATTTCTACTTGTAATTTCAGGGAATAATAAAAACATATATGGGCACATGAATTCTATTGGGGGCAATTATGTGTGGCACCCAAAAAATAAGGTTAAATCCTAATATGAGAGTGATTAAAATTGAAATATTTTTTGGATAAGGTTCAAATTGCATACATGAACAAATGCACAGTAAGTCCTTTCATGTGTAATCCAACAACAGTCTTTGTTGGACCTCGTCACTATGTGCACTTTTTCTAAAGGCAACTAAAAATATAATATAGGGTTTGTTTTAAAAGATGAGGTATTAAAATTATATTTCTTTATAAATGTGATTTTTAAATGTAAAAGAAATATGTCTGATGGAGAGGAAAAATATCAATTCATGATAATATATTAAGGCACCTTAACACTCTTAGGTTGCCTTTTGTGAATTTCAAAAATGTTTGGACAACTGGAGAAAAACAGAATTTTTCATGGTTTGGGTCTTTGAATTTGCAACCATGTCTTTGGATTTGCAAATATCACACAGGGAGAAGTAAGATCTTTCAAATCAATTATTACAACCAAATACGGTTATGCAATATTTGTTTTTAGAAACTTAATCTCAGATAAGACTGGGAAACATAGAAAGTTGTGAGATTTAGAGAATATTATGCTTTATTTTCTCCTTGACTAACAACAGTTCTTATCTTCTAACAACTGCCATTTTATTACTTACTCAAATCAGCAGGGATATTTCATTTGCATTTTGGATTTTGAGACTCAAAGGCGAGATTAGTTGGGTTTTTTTCCTCTACATATATAAATAATACTTCAAACTTTACATCTAGTCAGATTGAATTTATATTATTAAAGCAGCATGTAGAAAAATGTCAGCCTGTCTACATAATTTAAAATTTCCAACAGAAAATAATGTCACTGGGTAATAATATAGCTGTTGAATGTTACACAAATGGTTACATGATCAAGTGAGAAAATCATAAGGTTTTCTCTTGTTTGCTTGTTTTACTTCTGAATATGATGATATGTCATCATGATTCAAGCCCCAGTGTTTCATAATGTACAGGTGAGGCACTACTGATTGTGTTGAAACTTTGCCTTCCTTCAATTAAAAAAGCAAAGAAAAACAAAAGAAAACAAAAAACTTGTTAAGAAAAAAAATTGGTTTTAGTAATAGTGAGTTGATTAAAATTTTTTTGTGTTCTAACATCTTGTTCTTTTAGGTGCGTATTATAAGGGCTGGCAGAATTAATTAAATAGAGGGCTTGTGATTGTTTTCAGCACACTTTGTGCTTGTCATTCTAAAGCCCTTCTTCCCTGGGGTCCAGTCCACTCACTATCTGAGCACCTCTAGACACTGGCATGTGCTCCCAGATCTTCCAACCTCCTCTTCCTTACCCTTAGTACCTGTGTTGTGCCTTTGGCTTCAGGACTTCAGAATCCCTCCCTACAATGAGTCTAGTACTGTAGGATATGCTGCCTCAATGAGTAGATAGACACCAACACATCGTTTTCAAAATCTGCCCACACCTACTATTCACGTTTTTCTGTTTCATTTTGTCTTTGTTTTGATTCCTTTTGATTTTTTAAAATCAATCCCACAGCACAGTTTTTTTTTTTGTTTTGTTTTGTTTTGATAACAAAGACCTTTAAAAAATACCTCATTGGTGGCAGGGGGGCACCTGGGTGGCTCAGTCAGTTAAGCACCCAACTCTTGGTCTCAACTCAGGTCTTGGTCTCAGGTTTCTGAGTTCAACCCTTGTGTTGGGCTCTATGTCAGGTGTGGAGCCTACTTAAAAAAAAAACAAAAAACAAAAAACAACAACAACAAAAAAAAAAACACCTGTGGGGTGCTGTGGTTTTGTTTTATTATAAGGTTACCAATAATTTTATTTTCACACAGGAGACAGAAGATACTTTGAAATCATATGTTAGGTGATGTATAGGTGATAGTCAAATCCAATATATATATTTTGAAGCAGATCTTTTGTTTCCATTGCTATTTCCTTTTTAAACAGTATTTCCTAATTTTTAAATAAGCTTAGTGTTTGACTTTGACTTCACTACAATGGCCCATGTTTCCAAGAGCCTTGATGAAGGGAAAGAGAAATATAGAGGTATTCTTACCACAGAAAATACTTGGTTTTAATAGTTATCTAGAAATAAACCATCATTCAGTTTTAAAATTTGATAATTTAAAAATCAAAGCAAGCTGCATTAGAATGATTTAGATGATTTTTTTTTTCAAGAAAGCACAATATCTTTGGGGACTAGGATTACAGTTTTAAAAATGAAAATTGTCAGTTTAGAAGTCTTAGCAGTCTTTCAGTGACCTCACATTTTCACCCAGGGTCTCCATCCATGGTGTCCTGCTGTTCTCCAATGTGCTGTTCAGACCATCTCCTCTCTTCTTTGTGTTCTCTTTGACCTGTGGAAGTCAAAATTTGCCCCGTAGACCTGCCTGCCAGGAAGGCTGACTTTGTAATGCTCACTACTTTGTATCTATGGCTTGTTTCTTTCATCACACTTGTAATTTTTTTTTCCTTAGATCAGAAGTTGCAAAGTATTGTAGTTACAGGGCCTCATGCATATGCCCATTCAGTCCATAGTTTAATTCTCTAAAATCTAGGCCAATCTAGAACCAAGACATTTCTCATAAAATTAGGATATAAGAAGACTATATTCCATCATGGCAAGAATTTGCTTCGTAGAATGTATTTGATTCTCAGATTGCCCCCAAGCACATCAGGATCGCCTCACTCATTTACTCATTATGTGGTCGATCCCTGTAGAGGTCTGGATTTGTACCCACTGAAAACAGGAATACATGAGACAACTCATTTTCTTTATCCATCCTGAAACTATTTCTCCACGAAAGAATGCCATTTAAAAACTAACAAAACATATCTCTAAAATAAAAAAAAAAAAAAGAAAAGAAAAGCCTCTGACGCATAGATGCAGAGAGATTATGTTTATTGATAAAATTTATTTATTCATGATTTCAATGCAGTGATTAAGGAAGAAAAGTGTTAGAAGAAGGGTACCTTATTCTGATGTGGGATGGAGCATGCTTTGCTGGGGATAGTTTAGGAGAAGGGATGCTGAGTAAGTGGAAATGTAACTCATGAGGAGGGCTCCAGCTAAAGCTTGACTTCTAGAGGCTCTGGATGTAGGAAGACACTGTGCAGGGAATGACCTACTGGTCAAAGAAAATAACAATGACTCTCGGTGGAGAGCAACACTGAATGAAGCTAGATACACAGGCCAAATGCCAAATCATGGTCTTGTGTGCCGTAATAAGTTTTGCCATTGTTTGAATCCCAAAGGAAAAGATCTGGTCGTCTTGCCAACACCCACCACTCAGTGGCCTTCAGCAACTGAGGCAACTCGAGCTCTCTCCCTCCTCCAATGCATAGAGCACCACTGTCTCTGATGTCCCATCCTCAAACTTCCATCGTGTTATTCATCTCTCCTAAGTGGTTTTTGACTTTAAAATAAAGATGCTAACTTCCACATACAATTTAAATTCTAGCTTGTCCATAACTTAATCCATCAAGGTTTTGGGGTTTTTTTTTTGTTGTTGTTTGTTAGTTTGTTTTTAAGGGAGGAACAATAGATGCATTCTCTCCACAGGGGCTGAGATGCTAATGATCATAAATTGGTTCAAATGTGCTTCACACTGAGTTAGGGCCTTCTGTTTTTCACCCAAAGCAAGGACCGTGATGTTGGAAATTTCAGCTTTCACAAGAACTCGTATGGAAGGTTTAGAAGCATTCTTTAGAAATGCGTCAGGTCTGTGGCCGTAGGCAGCTGCCTACTCTCCTTTGTGTAATAGAAGGCTGAGCTTGTGCTAGAACACTTCTGGTGTGCTGTTGATGGAACGAGGATTGACGGCTTTTATTTTATTTTATTTTCAGCTCACTCCAGTTGGCACCACGATATTTACAGGATTTTCAGGAGACAATGGAGCTACAGACATAGATGATGGACCAAATGGACAGATAGAATACGTTATCCAGTATAACCCTGATGATCCGGTATGTTAGTATTTACTTGTTATGTGGCATCACCATGAGGAGTAAAAACAGTGCTTACCCCAGCAGATCCTTACTATGTTTTTCTGTTACTTGACTCCTTGCACTACATCAGTAGTCATTCAGCTGTTAAAAAATATCTCAAAATCATCATCTTTTAACTAATTGTGTTATACTTTTAAAAAGCACTCTGAAAACTTCTGGGTGGGTTTTGTAGACAAACACTTAAAATGATTTATAGGTACAATATGCCATTTTCATGACATTTCCATTGTGCTTGTGGACTCTTAAGCATTCCAAATAAATCATCAGAGGTAGTGTAACGAGTGTGATGTATACGTTTTATGGTGCATGCCAGGTAATACCACACCACCACTGTCCACCAGGGAAGCCTTAGGTAGAGAAGAGAACAAAGCCTTTAGCTGTGCCCTTTTTTTTTCTTTAAGATTTTATTTATTTATTTATTTATTTGAGAGAGAAAGAGAGAGAGAGAGAAAGCATAGCAGGGGAAAGAGCAGGCAGAAGCAGAGGGAGATATAGACTCCCCGTGGAGCAGGGAGCCCGATGTGGGACTCCATGCCAGGACCCTGGATCATGACCTGAGCTGAAGGCAGACACTCACTAACTGAGCCCCACCTTTTTTTTTTTTTTTTTAGATTATTTATTTTTGATTAGAACATAGGATTCCTTTTTTTTTTTTTTTTAAGGCTGTGATATTATTTCTTTCAGTATATTATATTACCTATCACACTACTAAGATCAAAATGGTTTTGTTGCAGCCTGAGCAAGAAGCCCTCCCTTCCTCCTTCCCCCAGAAAGCTTCTCAGGGTGCCATTGATGCCCCAAAGCATTCTTTTGAAATCAGTTCTTTAGTGAATTTTCTTTTTTCTTTTTCTTTTTCTTCCCCTCAGACAACGCTTTATTGAGAAAACATTAACCATAAGTTCATTTGATTTTCATTTCTTTTCTTTTTTTTTTTTTTTTTTTTTTTTTTTTTTTTTAGAATATAATGTATTATTTGCTGCAGGGGTACAGATCTGTGAATCCTCAGGCTTACACACTTCACAGCACTCACCATAACACATACCCTCCCCAATGTCTATAACCCAGCCACCCGCTCTGTACCCTCCTCCCCCAGCAGCCCTCAGTTTGTTTTGCGAGATTAAGAGTCTCTTATGATTTCTCTCCCTCCCAATCCCATCTTGTTTCATTTTTTCCTTCCCAACCTCCCAAGCCCACTGTATATGTGTGTGTGTGTGTGTCTGTGTGTGTGTCTGTGTGTGTCTGTGTATATACCATATCTTCTTTAGCCATTTATCTGCTGATGGACACCTAGGTTCTTTCCATAGCTTGGCTATTGCAAACATTGCTGCTATAAACATTCGGGTGCATGTGCCCCTTCAGATCACTACATTTGTAATGGATTATTTGTTCTTTGGGTGTTGAGTTTGATAAGTTCTTTATAGATTTTGGATACTAGTACTTTATCTGTTATGTCATTTACAAATATCTTATAAGAACATACTATGAGCAACTATATACTAGCAAATTTGATGGTCTGACAGAAATGGGTGCATTCTTAGAGATGTATTAACTATCAAAATGGAACAAGGAAGAAATAGAAAACCTGAACAGACCCATATCCACTAAGGAAATTGAAGCAGTCATCAAAGATCTCCCAACAAACAAGAACCCAGGGTCAGAGGGCTTCCCAGGGGAATTCTACCAAACATTAAAAAAAAGAATTAACACCTATTCTCTTGAAACTGTTCCAAAACATAGAAATGGAAGGAAAACTTCCAAACTCATTTTCTGAGACCAGCATTACCTTGATCCCAAAACCAAAGATCCCATCAAAAAAGAGAATTACAGAACAATATCCTTAATGAACGCAGATGCGAAAATTCTCACCAAAATACTTGCCAATAGGATCCAAAGTACATTAAAAGGATTATTCAACAACCAAGTGGGATTTATCCCAGGACTGCAAGGTTGGTTCAACCTCTGCAAATCAATCAATGTGATACAACTACAACACATTAATAAAAGAAGGAGCAAGAACCATATGATACTCTCAATAGATGCTGAAAAAACATTTGACAAAGTACAGCATCCTTTTCTGATAAAAACTCTTCAAAGTGTAGGGATAGAGGGTACATACCCCAATATCATCAAAGCCATCTACGAAAATCACACAGCAAGTATCATTCTCAATGGAGGAAAACTGAGAGCTTTTCCGCTAAGTTCAGGAACACAGCAGGAATGTCCATTATCACCACTGCTATTCAACATACTACTAGAAGTCCTAGCCTCAGCAATAAGACAACAAAAAGAAATTAAAGGCATCCAAATCAGCAAAAAAGAAGTCAAACTCTCACTCTTTGCAGATGATATGATACATTATGTGGAAAACCTAAAAGACTCACTCCAAAATGTAGAACTTGTACAGGAATTCAGTAAAGTGTCAGAATATAAAATCAATGCATAGAAATCAGTTGCATTTCTATACACCAACAGCAAGACAGAAGAAAGAGAAATTAAGGAGTCAATCCCATTTACAATTGCACCCAAAACTGTAAGATACCTAGGAATAAACCTAATCAAAGAGGCAAAGAATCTGTACTCAGAAAACTATAAAGTACTTATGAAAGAAATGGAGGAAGACACAAAGAAATGGGAAAATGTTCCATGCTCATGGACTGGAAAATAAGTATTATGAAAATATCTATGCCACCTAAAGCAATCTACACGTTTAATGCAATCCCTATCAAAATCCCATCAATTTTTTTTCAAAGAAATGAAACAAATAATTCTAAAATTTATATGGAACCAGAAAAGACCTTGAATAGCCAGAGGAATATTGAAAAAGAAAGCCAAAGTTGGTGACATCAAAATTCCAGATTTCAAGCTCTATTACAAAGTTGTCATCATCAAAACAGTATGGTACTGGCACAAAAACAGACGCATAGGTCAATGGAACAGAATAGAGAGCCCGGAAATAGACCCTCAACTCTATGGTCAACTAATCTTTGACAAAGCAGGAAAGAATGTTCAATGGAAAAAACACAGTCTCTTTAACAAATGATGTTGGGAAAACTGGACAGCCACATGCAGAAAAATGAAACTGGACCATTTCCTTACATGAAAATAGACTCAAAATGGATGAAGGACTTCATGGTGAGAAAGAAATCCGTCAAAATCCTTGAGGAGAACACAGGCAGCAACCTCTTCGATCTCAGCCGCAGCAAATTCTTCCCAGAAATAGTGCCCAAGGCAAGGGACGCAAGGGCAAAAATGAACTATTGGGACTTCATCAAGCTCAAAAGCTTTTGCAGAGCAAAGGAAACAGTTAACAAAATCAAAAGACAACTGGCAGAATGGGAGAAGATATTGACAAATGACATATGAGATAAAGGGCTAGTATCCAAAATCCTCAAATAGCTTATCAAACTCAACATGCAAAGAATGAATAATCCAATCAAGAAATGGTTAGAGGGGCGCCTGGGTGGCTCAGTGGGTTAAGCCACTGCCTTCGGCTCAAGTCATGATCTCAGGGTCCTGGGATCGAGTCCCGCATCGGGCTCTCTGCTCGGCAGGGAGCCTGCTTCCTCCTCTCTCTCTCTGCCTACTTGTGATCTCTCTCTCTCTGTCGAATAAATAAATAAAATCTTTAAAAAAAAAAAAAAGAAAGAAGAAATGGTTAGAGGACATGAACAGTCATTTCTGTAAAGAAGACATCCAGATGGCCAAAAGACACATGAAAAAGTGATCCATAACACTCGGCATCAGGGAAATACAAATCAAAACCTCAATGAGATACCACCTCACACCAGTCAGAATGGCTAAAATCAACAAGTCAGGAAATGACAGATGCTAGTGTGGAAAAGGGCCTCCTTTTTTTATTGTACCTCGTTAATGGCTTTTTTTATTTCATCTTGATGGATTTTAGTTCTTTTATTTCTCCAGAATGGGCTTTTATTTCTCTAGACAGGGTTTACTTAATATCTTCCCTGCCTTTTTCAAGCCTGGCTAACACGTTAAGAATCATCATTCTGAACTCTAGATCTAACATATTACCAATGTCTGTATTGATTAGGTCCCTAGCTTTCAGTACTGCCTCTTGTTCTTTTTTTCTGTGGTAAGTTTTTCTGCGTTATCATTTTATCCAGGTAAGAATGTATGAATAAGAGCATAAAATACTAAAAGGGTGGCAAAGGCCCCAGAAAGTAAATGCTAACCAAATCAGAAGAGACCCCAAATTGGAAGGAGAAGGTAGGGGGTAAAAAGAAATTTAAAAAATTTTTTTTAAAATTAAAAAATATATATATTTATATATAATTAAAGTATATATATATTAAAAGTGTATCTTTTTAAAAATATATATATATATATATATATATATATATATATATATATATTAGACTGGTGAATAGAAAAGAGCACCAACTTGATTCGGGGAGTATTTTCATCTTTTAGAAGAAACTACCTCCCAAAAGTTTAAAGAAAGAAAATTTTATATATATACAAATATAAGAGTAAACATGATGCAGGGATGGAATATGACTATAAAGCTGAAAATTAAAAAATTAAAATTCTAAGAATAGAATTGATAAGATAAATTGGTTGGAAAAAGAAAGAAAGTGGAGAGAATGTTTTCAGGTTGGAGAGTAGAACAAAGCCCTCTGCTAGATTTAGGGTATATTTTGATCTATAAGAAGAAATTGTATCTTAAGATTTTTTTAGAAGAAATAACCCTATATACAAAAAATTCAGTTAGATATACAAATTAGTATACTAAAATTAAAGTTAGATACAATGAAAGATAAAATATGACTATAATAATGAAGGTTTAAAAAGATTTTTTTAGAAAGGTATTTTTAAGATAAACTAGTTAAAAAGCGTTAAAAGGGGAAAAAGGAAAAGTTTAAAAAATTAGAATAAGAAAAATATAAAATTTAAAAAATTTAATTACTTCACGAGACTAAAGAATCTTGGGGAGAAAGCCATGAATTCCATGCCTTGCTTTCCCCTCCTCTGGAATTCCTCTATTCTCCATGATTAGTGAGCTTGGTCTTGACTGGATATTCGTGCTGATCTTCTGGGATGAGGCCTGTTCCTAGGATTCTTAAATGTGTTTGCCTGAGGTGGAATTGCACCACCCTTGCCAGGGGCCAGGCCAAGTAATCTGCTCAGGCTCGCTCTTAGGAGCTTTTGTTCCCTGAATGCTTTTCATAGAGCTCTGGAGGACGGGAATGAAAATGGCGGCCTCCCAGTCTCCAGCCTGGAGGAGCCAAGAGCTCAGGACCCCGCTCCTCAGTGTGCCCTTGGAGAAAAACAGTCAGTCCCTCCCAACTCCCTGGTCTCTGGCCACACTCCGAGCTAACCCTGCCTGTGACCCAGCATTTCTGTCTCTGGTGCACAACCCTGTTTGGAGTCTGAAACCCAGCAGATTCCTGTTGCACACTCCCAGAGGAGGAAGGTGAGTCTCCACGGATCTGCCACTTGTGGGTCTCTGCTCAAAGAGCAGTATCTTGACTGTGCCATGGATGATGGTTTAAGGTAACCCTGAGCTAATAGCCCCCTGCTCAGCTCCTTCTCTGCAGCCAGCTTCCCCACTCCTATATCTGCGAGCTTTGCTACACTCAGACACCCCTGGTTTTCTGTGAAGCCACAGGTGCTGAGACCACACTGTCATCCTGAGCCCGCAAGGGCTCCACCCTTGCTTCATCTCTGAAGCAATGTCCCTCAGTGGAACAGACTTCTAAAACTTCGGTTTTTGTGCTCCACTGCTCCACTGCTTGCCAAGAGCTGGCCCCTGCCACCGCAGTCTGTCTTCCCATATATCTGCTTGGATTCACCTCTCCACATGTCCTACCTTTCAGAAAGTGGTCAATTTTTTGTTTCTAGAATTGCTGCTCTTCTTCTTTTTGATCTCCTCTTGGGTTTGTAGGTGTTCAGAATGGTTTGATATTTATCTAACTGAACTCCTGCAACCAGATGTCATCTTAGTCTGCTACTCCTCTGCCATTTTGATTCTCCCTCTTAAGTGAATTTTCTAAGTGAATACTCCTCTTATATGTTTCATATAAGGAAAATAGAAAGAGGTGAAGCTAATAGTCTGTGTTTTTTTTTAATTATGTGTTTGTTATATAAGCTTTAAACAAAGAAACATAAACATTTAGCTTGAAGAGACTGAGAAGGGCCTATAGGAACCACCTCACACACATAGCGTGAGAACTAAGTGAATCGTGAATGTTCTCATCTTCTTCTGGCAGATCAGTTCATGAGAGGGAGAGAATTTGTCTCAGGAGAGTGGCTGGCTGGTGTGAGCAGGGCCTCCGAGCTGTAGACTCAAGAGTCTTTCTAGAGCACACGGGCTCCTCTTGTTCTCCGCTGTGTTCTAATAAAACAGTTCAGTTTTTATGGTAAAATTTTCGAAATAGGGAACAAAAATGAAAAGGGAAAAGAAAAGCCCCTGGACACAGCAGAACCTATGAAGGATTTGGAGATGTTTTTGTTGGTTCTATGTGTCTTTTCCCCTAAGTGTGTTCCCACGTGCTTGTAGGTAGAGACAGTGGAGAAAAGGAAAAAAAAAATAAAAGAAAGAAAAAGAAAAGACAGGGAAGTAAGAGGATATGACAGAAAAGGACCATAAATAGAAAGGGTTGCTCAAGAAATTGAGTGAAAAAGATCAAAGAAGGAGCAGAAGACAAAACGACAAGAGAAATACTTTTCCTTAAAAGCAGAAACAGACGGCTGACCGCACATTTGATTTCTGGACTTTCTTCCTTAATCCTTATTTTTTAAAAGAATTCATTGTCTATGCATCCCATGTTTCTAGCTTACATTTTATGAAGGTTGTTTCCTAATTTTTACTCTTCAATCTATAAAAATGAAACTCCCAGCAACTATAGAACAGCCTGGCCATGTATTTTAGGGAAACATTTATTGCCTTTCCCTAAAAACCAACCTATCCAAGCTATAGATGTAGTGTGAGATAAACATGCATTACTTAGGAACGATCTTTTAGAAGTTTTATGAGGCTGGAAATCCTTGTCACCTGTGCAGGAATTCCTTCTGAAGGCTTCCTCCTTTCAGGGATTTGTGGACTAGGCATGAAACATAATATGTGCCTTTACTGCCTAGAGACTGGAGAAGCTGATCGGCCACATGTAGTTTCCAAATTACAGAAAAAGAAAAATGTGCTCTAGCAAGCTAGCAGTTCTGTGAAATAAGTAATGACATCCTCTGGGCATGTGCCTAATTCAATGAGGCAAAAGAATAAGGCACCACGAGAGCACCTAACTTGGGGTTTATTGCAGGGAGAGGGGAGCCTGCCCAAGCCACATCCTTGCAGAGAGAACCCATCTTTAGCCATTGTGGAAATTTCCTGTAAACCTCAGTTACCTACTGATGTTTGTTCCTGCCACTATTCAGTTGCTAGTAACTATGCTTCTATTAATAACACTATAATATTCACCTACTAACTTCTTAATTTCAAAATGAAATTGTGTGTGGGGCAAACATATTTAACCTGAAAATGTGGCCACCCCTGGCATCTATCACCACAATTAGGATTTCTTTCAAATGAGTCCCACAGTGTATGGATGGGTGAAATTGCAGATTGATCTGTTCTACTTAAAAATCTCAGGATGTTTGTTTCTTTTTGCTTGTTTGTTTTCCAACTGATGCTGCATTATTCATTAGCAGGAATCACAAATTAATGACCTTGATTTCCATTCCACTAAAGACATTTTGTTTGGCCACAGATTAATTTAAATACTTTATTTGTATTTACATACTTGAGAGAGAGACAGAGCCTAAGCAAGAGGGGCAGAGAGAGAAGGAAGGAGGAAATCTAAAGTAGACTCCATGCTGAGCACAAAACCCAACGTTGGGTTCAGTCTCCTGACCTGATCCAAAAGATTATGACCTGTGCCAAAATCAAGAGTCAGACGTTTAACCAACTGAGCCACCAAGGTGCCTTTGGCCACAAATTAATTTAAATCACTTTGAGATGATATCTCAAAAAAATCATGAAATTTCACACTCACATCTAGATTTCCCCTCTATCTTAAGAAATGGAAATATGGCAACTTGGGTCCTGATTTCCAAATAAACCTGTCTAATGTACCTAGTGTTTTTGTTACTGTTGTTAATTTTTTTGTTTTTGTTTTTTCAGCTGGTATAATCCTCACATCTAAATGTCCCACATGTTTAGACTTTGCCTGTCTTTGCTGAGTTTTCCTGTGCTCTCACCTTCAGTGAGCATATTATTTACATCTCTGAGCACAGTGTTCAAACAGCTGCTTTAAAAATCCCTCTTTGCTTGTCCTATCATTGGTCTTCCCTGATTTCCACTCCTGAAATGGAATCTCATTTCCTGGTTCATCATGGGTCCGGTTGTTTTAAACTCCCTCCTGGACCTTGTGAAGGTTATGTTGTGGAGACACTCTTACTTCTATTATATTCCTCAGAGAAGATTGGTCTATGTGTTTGTTTTTAATGTACCAGACAACATCGTTGAACTTACATTAAAAACCCTTGGGTGCAGCTTGAATCTCAGTTCCGTATACTTTCTTAGTGAACCTTTTCTAGTCTGCTTCATATAAGTGCGCTTTAGAGGTCATTTACAGACTTGGACACAGCTTACACATCACATTCATTCTCTCCCTTCCTGGCTTTGTCCTTTCTCCAGCCCCCTGTCAGCCTCCATAAGCATGGGTTGTCTCATAGTCTATCCCCTGACTCTTCAACCCAGATCTGTTTTCTATCAGAATTTTGACAGCCCCTTGAGGAGCTAACTAATGCCAAATAGCCAACTTAGCCACGTCATCTCTTTTTTCAAGTGTGTGATATTTGCTTGGGTTATCTCTCTCAGGGTGCCTGGTAGTTTTTTTTGTTGTTGTTGTTTGTTTGTTTGTTTTGCATTTTTTCCAGAGTTTATAGGTTATGCATGGAAAGACCAAGTCAAGTAGGAGATCATCAACCATATAAAAGCAGAACAATTAATTCCCAATCAGTTCCTTTCTTCAGGATATCTTTAGAAGACTAATATGCATACTTCTTTTTCCTTCTGAGCCGTTCTGGCTCTCCTGAGTATTAGGCAGCAGCAACAATGATATAACCATTTCAAAATTTTAACAACAACAGAAGTACAGCATTCATTTCATCGATGGCTGGGGATCTTCAGTGATGAGCTATCAGCTCATTAGCCTCTGGCACTACTCTAAAACCAGAAACACTGACATTTCAAATCTGTATCAGGCTGTTTGCTCCTTAAGGAAAGGAGAATTGGAGAAACTGTTGAAATGTCTATTTATCTCTGTATTTTAAAAAGAGGATAACTTTCTAATAAGAACATATATGAATATTTCCTCATGTCTGTGTGTTCCAAAATATCAGAGAACTAAAAATATAGTATCACTTGAAATTATTATGTTGAAGACTTGGCAAATGTAGCAGATGTCATTGCCTTTACTATATGCCATCACTGATCCTCAAGACAAGTTTTGGGGTTAACATGATGGGTTAGTTACCTATTTTTAATTTTTTTTTAAGTTTTATTTATTTATTTGACAGAAAAAGAGAGATCACAAGCAGGCAGGGAGGCAGGCAGAGAGAACGGAGGGGAAGCAGGCTCCCCACTGAGCAGGGATCCCAATGCGGGGCTCAATCTTAGGACCTTGAGATCATGACCTGAGCCGAAGGCAGAGACTTTACCCACTGAGCCACCCAGTAGCCCCATTAGTTACCCATTATTACCACGTAATAATCCATCACAAATTTAGCATCTTAAAACAAAACACACTGATTTTCACAGTTTCGGTGACTTCAGAGCCTAGACTCAGCTTGGCTCTCACAAGGTGGCAATCTGGGTCTTGAGCAGATTAGTTCTCCTACAGAGAACTCAACTAAGGAAGAATTTCCTTCCAGTTAAACTCAGACTGCTGTCAGCATTCATTTCTTTATGATTTTAAGACAGAAGGTGTTGGCTTCTCGCTGACTGTTGGCCAGAAGCTGCTCCCAGCTCTGACAGGCTGCACTGAGTTCCTTGGCTGTATATCCCCTGAGTTCTGCAAGGAGGGTGCCCAGACCCAGTCTGTTTGCAAGATGGAGTTGTCCATGACACGGTGCAGACACAAGACAGTTCATCACCTATGCTGTATCCTGTTGGTTAGAAGCAAGTCACAGCCCCTGCCACACTCAAGGGGAGGTTTAACATGAAGCCAGGAGATGCCTGTGGGGGGGATGATGTGGGGATGTACAGGGCTCCCTCAGGATTCTGTTACACCCACTCTTCCCTTCAACATTATTGTCATCATTTTTGAATGTCATATAAACAGATACTTTGAATAGTGTTTTTTAACAAACTTACACTAAAGAAAGGGGATGAAGTTTCTATTCTAGTCTTAATACAGGGTAAATTGAACATGATCACTTAAACTATATATTAGCATCTTTGTTACCCTACTTGTATTTCCTTTATGATGTGGAAGAACATTTATATTACATGTGGAATAGAGAAAAATCAGGCATTTGTACTAACCAAAATCATAAAATTTTAATTACCAATGTTGCAGACTCATCACTAAAACAAAGCACACTTTTATTTAACCCATGAGCAAAATCCAGATAGTTAAAATTGAGCTTTCTTTTCTTTTTCTTCTTCTTTTTTTCTTGTTTTTTTTTTTTCCTTCTCTTTACTTTTGCCATCATTTTCATTGATTTTTTTCTAAAATAAGGAACGAGTTTAGGGATGAATAGCAGCTGAGCTGATTGACTACATTTAAAACAAAATCATTTATGCTGGTTTCTATATAATTTTTATTTTTTATAAACATATTTTTATCCCCAGGGGTACAGGTCTGTGAATCACCAGGTTTACACACTTCATGCTGGTTTCTAAAACATTCTGGATCTTTCTCTCTTTGGAGCTATGCCAGAAGTGCACTTTTTTGGGGGGGAGGGCTGGTGGTGGAAGAATGACCTGCTCTGGATAATGAGCTGTGAGTACCAAGTACAAAATCGTCCTCCTCCTCCCCTTGCCCTCCTCTCCCCCTCCCCCGACACCAATGTTGAAAAAGGGTATTACATAGAAATCACAGATTGTGATGTTTGAACCTTTCATGATGAAATACATGGTGGTAACAGGGAAATTTTCCAGATACCTGAACTTTGATTTAGAAGTACCCCAGGGCTATTCAAGGGTAACCCTAAAAATATACAAAAAAACTGTCCTGAGAAACAAGTTTTGTGGTTATTATCAAAATAACTGGTGAAAACCCCATTGATCAACATGCAGAGTTTTTAAAAACGACGAGAGTATCAGGGCACCTGGATGAGTGAGTCAGTCAGTTAAGCAGCGGACTCTTGGTTTCAGTTCAGGTTATGATCTCTGCATCCTGGGATAGAGCTGTAGTTGCTTCTGTGCTCCAGGGAAGTTAGCTGGAGGGTCTCTGTCTCTGCCCCTCCGCCATTCTTTCTCTCTCCCTCAGAAAAATAAATTCACCTTTAAAAAATGGTGAGAGTAGTAAGTATGAATCTTATAGGCAATATTCTCAGATGATAAACACGCTTTCTGTAAATTTCAACAGACTAAGTTGCAACATTGCTTTCTCTAATTCATCTTATATTCAAAGGAGTTGATTCTTGATCTTTCCCAATTTGCAGACATCCAATGACACCTTCGAAATTCCCCTCATGTTGTCTGGAAACGTGGTGTTAAGGAAGAGACTCAACTATGAAGATAAGACCCGGTATTTTGTCATCATCCAAGCTAATGTGAGTATTCAGTCTCCCTAGCTTCCCTCTGGGGAACTTATGAAGCAAAGAACTAACCCCAGAATGTACAAGTGCTCTCAGAGTGCTTGGTGTAAATTATGGCCTCACAGGGTAGGCTGCCCACAGCATAATGTGTATGTTATATTCTTCGAGATAAGGAATGGGATGGAAGGGGGCAGGAGAATGGTTTCTACTCACTGTTTCCTTCCCTCTGAATCACTCACACCCACTCTTCAATACTTTGCCTTCAGCTCACAGGGAAATATTTTCTCAAAGTGTGATGCATGGAGCATCAGCAGCAGAATCACCTTGGGAGAATATTAAACAGGCAGATTCTCTGGACCCAACCTCAGACCCTCTGAGTAAAATTTTTAAAGGGTAGAAGTGGAATGCCTGCATGTTTATTAACTCCCCCAGGGGATTCCAGAGTGCACCAAAGGAAGAGAAAAACTGATCAGCAATCATTTCCCCCATGGCTTCCATTTCATTTCACTATTGGTGTCAGCTTCTAGGACCATAACCAGGAATGTATGCACCGCAGGAATGGAACATCAGAAAAATAGTTGCTTACGTAACATGGACTTTTATTATGGTTTTAACAAAATCCCTAGATTCATGTAGATCAAGTGCTGGTTTGACAGCTGACGTATATCACAAAGGACTCTGCTTACTTCTCCCCTTACGTTGTACCCTTTCTGAAGTCTGGTTATTTTTCCAATGCAATATTTGTCAGATCCTAGTGAATACCACATCCATAAGCATCATAACTGCATTTCAAGTCTGAGGGTAAGCAGGGGGAAAGGGGCAAAACTAGGACTCTTCTTCTTCCTTGTCCATGAGGAAACTTGTCCCAAGTCCTCTTCCCTTCTAGCCTGGGATCCCAGGAGGCAGAATAGAGAGATTGAAGGAGACTGTATGTAGCAAAGGGAAGTGAGGTAATCACTTCTGGATTATACCAAGTCCTGGGCGTCTCCTGGAGCTGGACAGGGAGGAGCAGGAGAAGGGGAATACGAGTTTGTTAACAAGAAGAACAGAACGAGGCTGGTTTTTCAGCCAACAACTGATACTGGCTGGCTACACATGGCTTCTGATATTGACAAAAGTCCATAATAAGTGACAGGATCACGTTCTGAAAAGGTTATTAGACTCTGCAGCCAGCCTGTGTCTTTAAGGATGCCTAGGCATTGTCATCCTACTTACATAGCAGAACAGAAAGACAGCAGAGAGGGGCAAAAGGAAAGCATCCCCCATCAGCTCTTCTGAACAAGTTTGTATGCAACAAGGCATCACTCAGGGGATGGCCATTTTTGCCCTAAAGATATTTTGCCAGTAAGGGCGGGGTGGACTTTGTATGTGTATATTCATATTTAAATACATGATTTATATCTATATATTTATATTAATATTGCTTTATATATTCATAAAACATAAATACATTTACACATATAAAATATATTTATTTTATATAACATATATTATGTATAATTCATCTGTTATATATAGTAGGTAGGTAGTAGATACAGATACATAGAATTTTTGAAGCCAAATTTCTGGATTTATATTCAAAATTCTCCAGTTGGTTGTTTTTTGATTCATTGTCTTGGCATCCAAGGGTAGAGACTAAAGCTGAAACGGCAGATATAAGAAAAAGTAAAATCAACTGGCCTCTCAGTAGAATCAGTAGGTATGAGTTCCTCAAAACCCTGAAATATTTCTTTTTAAATATTATTTCCATGTGAGTGAAAATGAGAAGAAAAAATATAGTTTCCCTTGCCTGACTCAGAATCTCTAATAAAATGTAAGAAAGAGTAAGATTGCTCTAGAATGTATTTGAAAATTTGTTTTTATTGTGCTATTTAAAATGAGGTTTTTTTTTTTTTTAAGAAACACAAGCTAAACATCTGAGTTGCTATTTAATTTAAAATATTTATAAAGACATCTGGAACAATTTGCATGAAATTTGCTAGACTGTCCATAAGTGCAAAAGGGAGTGTTAATTTTTTAGCATTTCAGGGATAAAATTATGAGATAGAAGGTTATGCATGACTCATCAAAAGGAAAGAATGGAATTGGTAAGAAATTAAAGAAAAGGTTAATTTATCTGTAACAATTTTTACCAGAAACATAAATCATAGAGTATAGAATATGGATGTTAAATATAAGAGATTAGAAGCATTTTGGTGTTTTTAAAAATTTTCAGAGCTATATCCTTTTAATGGTTTTAGGACATACCAAAATTAGGATGCATTATAATTTATCCAAATATACTACCTCTTTTTTGTTTGTTTGTTTTGCATTTTGGCTTGGGAAGATACCCACTCTCATGACTCTTGTGAGAGGTAGTGAGTACAATATTGTGGCAAAAGCATGAATTCTAGAACCACATTGCCTGGATTTAAATTCCAGTGCTGCCATTGACTAGCTTTGTGACTTTGGGCATGTGCTACTTATGTACGGCACTTTAGTGTTTGAAAATGGATAAATGAGGGGCACCTGGGTGGCTCAGTGTGTTAAGCATCTAACTCTTGATTTTAGCTCAGGTCATGATCTCAGGGTTGCGAGAATGAGCCCTGTGTCAGAGGTTGTGCTTAGCAGGGAGTCTGCTTGAGATTCTCTTTCTCTCCTTCTGCCCCTCGCCCTGCACACACACACACACACACACACTCTCTCTCTCTCTCTCTCTCAAATAAATAAATAAATAAATATTTAAAAATTGGTAATTTAATAATGGAATTTTTATGAGAAAATATACATATGTATACATGTATAGGTAGGGCTTTTAATCTTACTAAATAATGCCATATTATTTTCCAAAGTATTACAGCACATCACTCCCTCATAAATGGGAAAGAACCCCTCGTTGTCTCTACATCTTAGATACATAATTTACTTAAAACTGGGGATTGTTGGTCCTGAAAAGCTGAATCATCCTTGCTTGAGAACCGGTTGTGGGTCTTCCTCCCAGCTCTGAGTTCAGGGACCTTACCTTTGTGTCCTTGGTATTAGAGCCTAAAGATGAAAAGTGACAAGTGCTACACATCAGAGCTTCTTCTCTCAGAGAGATGGTTGCTAAACTTGGACAGCTTCATATATACCAACATCTATGTCAGGGAGCAAGAATCCCTGTCCTCTCAGAGGTCCTTTGAGCTGGACAAAGGACCAAATTGACACGAGACAGATTCACAGGAGAAAATAAAATGTAATAGGTGTACCCTATGGGGAATCCACGTAGACATGGGGATTCCAAAGACAGGCTGGATGAGGACTCTGTGTCATCCTGAACTAGAGAGAAGGGTGTGGAGGTCTGGGACTTCAGAGGAAAGGGGTGTACTTCACACGGTCATAAGTAAAGCATATGTCTGATAATGAGATGTTTGCCCTACCATACAGATGGGTCACTCGGATAAAATCGATCTCCATTAATAACCTTTATTCTGGGAAAGACCCCAATTTAAATTCTTCTGTGTGGTTAAGAGAAGGACAAAATTTATCTTGAGCCTGTAGTCTCAGGTGCCTTCAGCTCAAAATATGGCAAAGTTGTACGTTTAGTGGGGAGGTTGTCCTGAACCCCTATATCTGTATAATTTATACTTCTATATTTACATAGAATCATAAAATCCATAGATCATTACATGTTTTTAATTACATTTTTATGTTCTTTGGGGGGTTTTTGTTGTTATTTTGTCAGTAGTGTGTAAATCGATGTGTAGTGTAGATCATGTACATTTAAATCCTACATTATTCTCTTGGAGTCATAAAGAAAGTTGAATTATGAGCAATCAATTTTGATTTTAAAGTAGACGGTATCTAAGAGGATAGAGGTTTGATGATAAATTACTGAAATTACTCAATTTGGATCTGGTTTTGCTTATGGTACAAAGATTTGATTGATGTGCAAAGGAAACTATTCAAATTTCATGTAATTAGGAAGTTTCTTTTTATCCATGTGGACATGTTGTTTCTCTTAAATAAGCTGGGGGAGTTTTGGGTAGCATAAATAAGAAAACTTGTCACTTCTTTTATTGAGAATATTTGCAGTGTTATTACCCACAGTTCATTTTAAATAGGAATATGCAATGAGGAATGATTAATTCTAGAAAATGGAAGGAAAAGAAATCTAAAAAAGAAAGTTCAGAGATGTACCAAGATCAGTGGGTTTTATTTCTGTTGAAATTTCCAATATAGCCTATAGCACAGACTCCCAAATCATGAAGGAATCAAACTCATCTCTTTATACACAGATATTATTCAAAACTAGGTCTCTTTTGTATTAACATTATCCTGAGGGAAATACCAAAGATTCTTCACAAGAACTCTTGATTCATTGTCAGAAAGAAAAAGTTTACATTTATTTTAGAATCATGGCCAGAGTAAGTTCTAAGTTAACTTTATCAATAACAGGGGAAAGTTAATATTTTCTCAAATCAAATATCTAGAATAGGAACACTGTCTTTCATAATAAGATATTGTAATTCTTAAAAATACTATTTTTTTCTTATCTCTGTCTTTTCTCTTAACACTATGAATATTCAGAACAGTATGTAAAGATTATAATTATAAGGGCTTTGATGTAAAAAAAAAATCACTTTGTACACTTTTGATATCAACTTGTGTAAACAACTTTTAAAAAAAAGATTTTACTTATTTATTTGACAGACAGAGATCACAAGTAGGCAAAGAAGCAGGCAGGGAGAGAGGAGGAAGCAGGCTCCCTGCTGAGGAGAGAGCCTAATGCGGGGCTGGATCCCAGGATCCTGGGATCATGACCTGAGCCGAAGGCAGAGGCTTTAACCCACTGAGTCACCCAGGCGCCCCTGTAAACAACTTTTGATATCACGTTGTGTAAACAACTTTTCAAAACTAACCCTCACTCTGACCTTCCCTCACCTCCACTTCCTACTTATTGTAGAGTAAGTGCTTAACTGTACACCCATTGTTTTTAGCTCTGCCAATTTCTTCGGTGTATTCTGGGAAAGAGGAATGAAATAGGAAAATGATGCTAGGATGTTCCAGTCCTAAACACATGTAAGCATATGAACATGTGTTCTATCTACTAGTATGCTGTTCTATCTACTAGTATGCATAAAAATTAAAGAAAATTAGATAAACGTCTCAAGCAAACAAAAAGCACTTCCAAAAAAAAAAAAAAAAACTCACTTATAAAATGGTTTAGACCTACTCAATCTTGTTGCTTCTTTTTTTTCCTCATTTTCATAAAGGAATCTAACACAAAATCAAGTTACTCTAGGATAAGTTTTAAATTTTCAGTTAGTGATACTCCATCTACCATTTGTGGACAGAAACAAGGCAAACACCTCCCTGGTCTTCAGTAACTGAGTCAGGGTCAGAAAACTCAGGGCAACTCTAATTATGCTGCATTTTTTTTTCCTTTCTCTACCACAAATACCTGATAAGGTAATGAGAGAGCCTATAATATATGTATCTGAGTCAGTCTAGTAGGTGCTTCTAGCCATTTTTTTTTAAAGCTACAAACCACTTGAGTACAGAGTACATAAATGTTGGAAGTCTCTATTCTAAGTTTCCTGTGGCTCAACAAGAAATCTGTAGATCAGCATGCCTGTTCCCTACTCACTTTAAAACCAAAATTCATGTAATTTCATAGCATTTGGTAGAGTTCACATCATTCCTGGCCCCGCTCCTAAAAACCAATATTTAACTTAATATGCTTCTCAAATAGAAACCAGGTACTGACTGAATAAAGAAATTAGCATTCAACCCATTTGATCAAAAAGTAGTGAGCAATTAAACTACCTTACAGCAAGAAAGCCTTTTGATTGAGATAAAGGGATTGAAGCCTCACTTATCATCTGACAGAGGTGTTTTATTGTCTTAACATTGTTATAGTTTAAATATTTGCAATTTTATAGAAAAAAATGCTTGGTAAAAAGTATGGATTGTGACAATGAATTAGTTATCTCTGAGCTATTTCTAAAAGTAAATATCTTTGAGGTTCTCTATGTTTAAAAAGAAATTAGTTCTTCCTTGCAATGTATGAGTGAAACTTTTTACTTATTTAGTAAATAATTCATTCAAAGACAGCAGGTGTCTCTGCTATCCCAGGATACTTTACAGTATGACTCCGAAGAGCTTTACATTGTGTTGCCATCATCTGGGGCCAGAGGATTGAAGGCTTCGAATAAAGATGCTGAAGATTCTAGGACCAAGGCAGTGTGGCTTTCCTGTGAAATGTTGACAGAATGTTCCAGCTAGTTCACATCTCATACTTTCCTGACTATTTCTTATGGCTTTCTTGATTCTATGTTCAAGATATATGTATGCTTTTAAATTCCTGCATCCCTATTTTGACGCTGGATTTTTCTTTGTATCATCTGCAATTTCTTGCAGAGCTGAACTCACAATCATTAAATAGTGACTTGTTTTTAAGGCATCTGATTAAAAGTTCCACGTAAATTAATATTTAATGTTAGAAAATGTGTAAATGGCATGTGAAAGTATAATTCACATTGAGAAAATACAACTTAAAAAAACTTAAGTAACTTTTAAAAGAGATATATTCTTGCTTGCCAATTATAGCCATAGCTTCTAAATCAATGAAATATTATTTTATTTTTAAACATTTAAAAATGAAAAAATCTTCATTTCATAAAGGAAATAAGAGAAATGAGATGTGAAAATGGAGAAATGGAGGAAGGAATATTTTTTTTTTCTTGGAGGGATAGTCTTTAAATTGTTTTGGGTTCTCATGTAGCAATGAGTAGAAATAGAGACATCAGGAGATCACATAAAACATTCATGCAAATAATTTTGTTTTATTTATACTACTCCCAATTTAGAATGTTATTTCTTTTATCTAGAACAGTCTTGAGCAGTAACATTTTACTAGAAAGAGCAAAAGGTTCTTTTCATTTTGTTTTTTATCTGAATTGCCAGGGGCTATGTTTTAGATGAGTTTTTTAGATCCAATTTGGTTCTAAACTGGGGGAAGTACTAAAGACTTCCATCGGCTTACACATGCTCAATGGGAAGGAGACCTACTTCCATATTTCTCCTCATGTTTTATAACACATGTTAACAAAAAATCGTGGGGAAGCTCCACACATGTAGTGAGACTGCTGGCATTTTTCAGTGCTACCTGTCTGTTTAGAGAAGTGAAGAGGGAACAGGATGGGTCACCCCAAAATATGCCTCCCTGGCAGAAGGCTTGTTTCAGGCTGATTATGTTTTCAAAATGGCAGACAATAGAGGAGCTCTGCAAGCCATGTAGAAACAGTTCCCTGTTAGAAGAGCACTTTGCCCTTACACAGGATGTTTCCACATGCCTCTCCCACCAGGAAGATGAGAATGACTGAATCTGGACAAGATCCCATCAGTGGGGAAGGTCTGGACGTGCATCTGCAAGACAGTGACTCCTTCATTTACTGAACTTTGCCTGGAAGCCTGACTCTCTAGCACCCCTGACATCTTCTTTAGTCTTTAACAGGAGTTGGTATTTAAGGTGATAGCTTTGGCCATTTGGGGGAGTTACTCAGTTTTCCTGGTGTCTGTGTATATACAGTAGGTGCACATATCATTAAACTGCTTTGGTTTTCTTCCTGCTAATCTGTTTTCTATTACATGAGGTCTCAGCCAAGAAGCTAGAAGCTAGAAGGGTGGAGATAAAATTGTTTTTCTTCCCTGACAATAGTTTCTCTACTATTTTGTTTCCAAGTAAAAATTAATATTTTATAGATCAATACTTTGTAAGCAGTATCTTTTCTCAAAATTGTAACTGAAGCCTTGTGATTTGGCTCCTTGGTGAGTCAGAAACTGTACCACCTGAGTGTTCGCACAAAGAAAACTTTATTTGCAGCAAATAAGGAGATCACAGGCGAATGACTTCCAAAACAATGACTCCCCAAGCAAAGGTGGATACATTCCTTTCATTTAGGGTTTGGTGAATAGGGGATGATAGGGGAGACTTGTCATCATATGTAGAGGTAAGCATGAGGTCACACATGCCTCTGAAAGGAAACCAGCCTATAGATACATTGTATATTGTGGAAATGAGGCTCTTGTTCTTCCTTGGATGGAGATTTTAATATTTAATGAGGTAGATGTGGTCATCAGTCATTCTGAAAGTCATGCTGTGGTCCATCTGCACAGACATGAATCAGGGATTAAGCTCAAACTGGTCAAGGTGGTCTGGGCCAGCTGGAGGTCTTGTCAGGGCAGGTGCTTGAGGGAAGGGTGGTTTCTGGTTTCCATTTGTCCAAGTTAGGTGATAAGCTGGAAAGAAGAGCTCAAGGGAAAATGTGGCACAAAGGTTGGCAAGTACAAGCAGGTAGGCACTCAAGGTCAGGTCTTGGAGTCTGGCTGGTGACAATATGAGATAAAATTCTACCCATTCATTCATTGATGGATATTTTGACTACTGCCAGCCTTTGACCATGGTGAATAGTGCTGCTATGAGCATGTATATAAATATAACTACTTTTTAGAGTTGTACAGCATACAATTTTAAGGAGACGGAAAAAGTAGAATAAGTTTTCAAAATAACTAAATGCTAAGAAAGTAGACACTCTAGATTACATCATAATGAATGACAAACCACCACCACCATTATCACAGTGATGTTCTGGACAGAGATAACTAAGGTATTGTGTTTCTTCCATGTATCCTCCTGGCGAACTCTCTTAGATAAATATAAGCAGTATAAATGAAATGTAATATAATGAAATCACTTCCACTCTTGAACATGGGCTGCACATAGTGGTTTTTTTCCCCTGAGAAATGAAAAGGTAAAAAAAGAGAGAGTAAATTGGCAATGGGAAAATCTGATGAACACAACCTCAACCAGGTGATCAAGGTTGAGTCATGTTAATAATATATACTCTTGCTATAATGTGATGACATGACTCTGGACTTCTATAGTCTTCGTCCCCAAAATGCATCACCCCCATCTGATCTTGAGAAAAACATCAAATTCCCCACTGAAGAACACTCTAAAAACACACCTGACTAGTACCCCACATAGTCAAGATAATCAAAAACAAGGGAAGTTGGAGAAATTTCAGAACCTGAGAAGATGTGATGGCTACATACAGGCGGAGTCCCGGATGGGATCCTGACATGGAGAATGGACCTCAGAAACTAAGGATGTCTCAGAGGTGGGGATCATAGTTAGTAACAATATATCCTCAAAGCAAAAAGTACACCTGGCCAAGCAAAGTAAGGAATACCTTACAGTTTCTATAAGAGGGACACAGAATGCAGTCTGAACTCAAGTCTGAAAGAATGAATAGAGCATTGTTGAGACCCCAGTTGGGAGTTCTCATCACAATATTTTTTTTTTACTTGTTTTTCCCTGTGTCTGTAAGAGATGATGAATGTTATCTAAACTTATTGTAAAATCCTTTCACGTAGGTGAATGTCATTATAATTACATTGTACAGCGTAAACTCATGCCATGCTATATGCCAATTATATCTCAGTAAAACTGGAGAAAACCAAACAAGGGGAAAAAAAAACCCAAATCCCTATTGTCTTGGCAATACAATGTCTCATGGAAAAGAGAGGAAGTCGAACAGGTAATTGCCATAATTCTACAAGGACACTCTTCCTAGAAACTATAGCTTTATAGTCCCAAAGAATGAAGAAGCAAAATAAAACAATTATCATCCAGAAGCTCAGAAAACTAGGTTATTTCAGTGACAACAGTGCACTCTCTGAAGACCAGCAGCGCTGGTCTCAAAATACGTGGTAACAGAAAGGCTTGTGTGAGCCATTAAGCATTTCTCTGTCAAAAGTTCAGCAGACCTGGCAGGTTTTCTTCTCTTCCCTTTTTTCTCCTTTCATTTTACTTTTTTGAGGATTTGGGGGTTTTTGTTTGTTTGTTGTTATTTGTTTGTTTTTGGATATAACCCAAATTTATCTAAAGTTTCTCTCTTTAAAAAGAAAAACTATATATTTATGTATGTATTTGAGAGAAAGTGAGCGAGAGAGAGGGAGAAAGAGAAAGCATGAGCTGGGGAGCTGCAGAGGCAGAGGGAGAAGCAGGCTCCCCACTGAGCAGGAAGTCTGATGGGACTCCATCCCAGGACCTTGGGACCATGACCTGAGCCAAAGGCAGACACCTAACCAACTGAGCCACCCAGATGCCCCTAAAATCTGTTTGCCTTGCTTGAAACATCATAAAAAATCAAAGACAGAGATGGGGGCGGGTAGACGAATCAAGAGCCAACTGTATTTGCTAATTGGCCTTCTCAAAGGAAATGTGGAATTGTGTTTTACTTCAAGGATGGGAGATAGTCCACAACTTGGAGCGAGCCTCCTATGGACCTTAGGCTCCTGTCCTCCCACAGAGAGGGGAGGTGGGCTCTATCTTCTTTTGTGATTTTGTTTCAAAAAGACAGCTCCCAGGTCTTTGTGAAGGAGTGCTGGACTATAAAACTGGCAGATGTTTGAGTTGCAGATATATTGCCATTGGAAAAGGCAGAGAAAGTATGGACAGTTACAAGTTTTCTAAAGTAAATCCCCTAAGAGAGGTCAAGGCCTGTAATCGGAAAGAAACCTGTCTACAGTCTACTCAAACTGAAGGGAATGTTGGGTCCATCTCATTGTGTTTTATGTTTCCTTTCTTTTTTTCCCCTCGCAGGACCGTGCACAAAATCTGAATGAGCGGCGAACCACCACCACCACCCTCACAGTGGACATTCTGGATGGAGATGACTTGGGTCCCATGTTTCTTCCTTGTGTTCTGGTGCCAAACACACGTGATTGCCGCCCGCTCACTTACCAAGCCGTGATCCCTGAATTGAGAACTCCGGTAAATGTGCTCACATTCTTTTCCCTTCACTTATGCCTCTTTAACCTCAGTGACATTCTGTTATCGGAGCTCGAAGACATATTAGATGAGAAGAATGAACGTTGCTATATTAGTATTGAAAGGTATTTATGTCTAGAACCATTTTCAAAGAAGGCAAAGTTTGGTCACCATGCATTACTGCATTCTTTACAAAGTCCAAAGTGTGTCGTGAAGCAACCATTCATTGGACACTGATGATTTTGTTTCTCCACCTATACATCATAAACGAGTTCAGTTGCCTTAAATTCACCAAATAAACACACAGTCCTAAGTCAGAAGACATATGGGCCAACAGGGTACTTGGTCAACCTCTTAGCATCCTATGATTTTAGTGGAGGTTGCATTTGGCTGTTTAGAGGTAGAAGCTAATGGATCCCAAATGCAGCTATCTATCCCTTAAAGATGTACTTTAAAGAAGCAGAAAAGTAAGGCATGAATATGTATCTTGTACACTTGATTTTGCCTCTGCCTTGTTTTTGTTTTGGCCTCTTTTTTAAAATTCTAATAGAGCTCTAAGTTGCTGTCAGCCTGGAATTCACACCTCAGACCTGGTTGGGTAATAAATATTTATACCTAAGAATAAAAATTATGAGGCAAATATACTAAAATATCAATTTCTCCCTTAAAAGTAAAGTAATAATAATAATGATTATTATTATTCTCTTTTTAGAGAAGCCGAATTCATAGGGGGTGAATGTATTTGTGGTGCCCCTAGAAAGCCTTCAATTTTCTGGATGATTAATGTGGCTTATGGTATCAGAATTTGTTGGAAGGTTTTTGATTTTTTTTTTCCCCTCAAACAGGTAAGAACTGTGGTTTGGGGTATCTTCTCTGTATATGAGAAGTTTCAAGTATAAAAAAATAAAATCCTTCTCCTAATTGTAACTGACATAGCATCATATGTACTGCTAAGGATTCTTCTTATCCAGTGTTGCATGCTTGAGCCTTACTTTTGAGATTTCATAAATCTTAAATGGCCAAGATTCACTGGTCTGTCTTCCAGCATAAATAACAACTGATCTAGTTGGCTTATGTGAAGAAAAAAAGCTGGAGGGAAAAAAAAATAATAAATGTTATGATGTACATTTAATGAAGAAAAATATAATCGAATTTTCAGCTCCATGGAGTGATTTTGAAGACAAAAAAAGCTAATGGGTGTAGACAAATAATTGTGGATTACCTAAAGTTATATGTCAGCATAGGATTTTGTGGAATATACCTGTAAGAAGACTATTAATGATAGTGAACATTAATTTTTTTCTTTGGAAAACATAATTGAAATTATGAGCAAAACTTATTTTAAGTATTCATTTTGACTTAATTTATGTAGCTGTCATACCCGTGAGGTCCCTAAGAAGAGGGACATGATGACACAGTGACTGGAGTCGGTGGTTCAGTGTGATAACTCAAACAGTACTTGATAGCCTGAGGGAAGAGGCACAGGTCACTGCCTGACAAGCAGAGGGTATTAACTTTATAAAATACCCCCGAGCATCCGTTCTTCTCTTCCAGATGGCCGACTGAGCATCTCTCTCATTCTCATGCAGTGTACCATAGAGATGAGTCCATGCTCCATATTTGGGGGAATAAAAATAAATGATACTAGTGATTAATGGTTATATCCTTGGTTCCATGTGTCATGAACTGGCCTAAACTCTACAGGGATATTAACTGCAATTCTGATGGGTCACTCTTAAGGTCACTTGTGGGACGACATCTCTGAGATATAGAGTTTATGTAACTTTTTTTGTTTTGCAGACTTTTTAAAAATTTATTTAATTTTACTTTTTTTCAATGTTACAAAATTCATTGTTTATGCACCACTCCCAGTGCTCCAACTAAAAAGTAAAAAGCTCTTCTTTTAAAATTATGTCTCTTGAATTAAATGCTATGCTATAAAATCCAGAATGATCAGACTGTATGCTCCATCATCCCTTTTACCAGGTTGACCCTTTCTTTAACATTCTGTGAGGTGGAGAATTTTAATTTTATGTATTTAAATAATGATGGCCAATATTTATTCGATAAGGGGTGTATTTTTATTGTCACATAGAAAAAGCTAAATATATTTACTTGCAAAACTTGGCACCTGTTCTTATTATTAACCACTGCATAAGACAATCACTGAAACTCAGTGGCTTCGAATGACAGTTTTTTTTTTTTTAAGATTTTTATTTATTTACTTGACAGAGAGTTATATATAGAGAGATCACAAGTAGGCAGAGAAGCAGGCAGAGGGAGAGGGAGAAGTAGGCTCTCTGATGAGCAGGGAACCCGATGCAGGACTTGATTCTAGGACCCTGGGATCGTGACCTGAGCCAAAGGCAGCCACTTAACTGACTGAACCACCCAGGCGCCCCGCAATGATAGTTTTTAAAATTTGCTCATGAAATTTGCAGTTTGGGCAGGCTTGAGGGACCATCTCATCTCAGCCTTACAGAGCATCAGCTGAGGATCATTACCTGTGGCCTGGGTACCAGTATTAGAATTGTTCACTTAGCATTCTGACTGTTGGCGGGAGCCTATCCAGGACTATGATAGCTGGAGCTTCATTCTCCCTCCCCATGGGTCTCTCTTGGGCTGTTGGGGCTTCTCACACTGAGGCACTGAGTTCAAGAACGAGCTTCCCAAGGGAATGAGGCAGAATTTGCAGGAATTAGCCTTGTAGTCTACAGTGTCCCTTTTGTTGTAGTTAAACCTCAGCCAGATTCAAAGACTAACAGTAGGTACCATCTCCTGATGGGAAGAATGTAGAAGTCACATTGTAAGAACATCTGGGGATGGAATTCTTACTGTGGCAATTGTTGGAAAATGAAATCTCCCATGGTGTGGTCATCAAGTTTCCTGGCTCTTTTCTGCATATGTCGCTTTGGAGCCCCCTGATTCACGAGGGTTCAGAACTACAACCAGTTTTTGAGTTTCATATTCAAATTGCTGTGTTTATGTCTGTCCTTTACATTTAAAAAAAATCCTTTCTTAAAAGATTCCTTTACATATTTTTGCTAAAATTTCTAGAAATTTCAATAAATAAAATCTTGCTATTCAGAGCGAAAGAACTAACCATTTCTGTCAGCTAAACAAGACATGATGACTATAATTACATACTTGCTGATCCTTTTCTGAACTAATTCTTCAAATTTTGAAAGCTTTGACACCTGCTCACCTTCTGTGTTGATGTGAAATTTTCCACCAATTACCTCAGTGGTATTCTTGACTTGAAAAACCATTCTTAGTTCCACCACAATGCATGCAGAATTTATCAGCTCAGAAAAACTTTAAAAGGAAATCTGGTACATTGTTTAACTCATGAACCAGAATATAATAAAAATAAAAATGACTATTTATTGAAATACAAATAATTGTGTGTTTATAGAGAAACTTAGTAAATGTTCTGTATGTTTTTCTACAACAGAAAATGGTCTTCAGCAAAAATTCATGTCTTCACAAGCATTAAGATTAATATTATATTGAATATGTAAATACATAGATCTGATATCTCTGGGGAACTAAAGCAATTTGGGGTTCTGTGCTAATTATTATTCATTTATTAATTTGATAAGTACGTCCTGGCCCCTGATATATGTTTAACTCTGTGCTAATTGAGGACGTAAGTAGGATGAGATTCTTTTCCAATATTGCGTAAATTTATTCTCACTTTCTGACTGTGAACTTATTATTGTGCCTCTCTGGTTGAAGTTTCCTGATGTTATGGAAAATGCTGATAGATTCTGGAGAGTTCAGAACCCATAGTTCTATTTTCTCCATTTTCTATTGAAGCTCAAAGACCCAAAAAAAATGCTCACATTTTTTTTTTTTCTTTCATAATTGAACAATCTTGTTTGTTTGGTTGGTTGGTATTTTGCTGAGTGATTTGTCTCTGGAGAGAAACACTGTAGTATTAATATGATAATATTGACATATTATCTGTCAATATCTGTTACCTAGATATACCTCCCTTTACTTAGTGCTTGCCAGAAAGGTCATCTAGGTGCTGGGATCCATGCTCCAATGAGCTCTTTTCACCCCTGTTGAGTTGGATCCCAGGACTGTCTCCCCACATGCACCTGTATATAATTGCCTCAAAGAACTGTGGTTTTCATATAACTGTCAAAGACAGCTCCCCTATTGTATGTATGGTCTCTCCCCTTCCAGGGAAGCTTTCCCAGTTATTATGGAAGTGGCACTGATTTGCAGTGATGTACAACTTTGATCATTTCCTCTTAACTCATGCTCATTGAACAATCCCGGACCGTCTTCCTGTCCTCTTTTATGAAACTACTGGTTCTTCTCCTCCCCTCCATGGCCCTGAGTTTCTCCTTCTACATCTTTCATGGCTTGTTTTTTGTTTTAGTTTTTTTTTTCCCTAGTTAAATATCTCTGCTTGAATTTTTACTTACATATTTGTTTAATCAATTTTTTGATTATTCTTAAATATTGATGATTTTCCAGACTTCTGTTCTTTTAAAATTTCTTTACACTATAATTTTCACTAAGATCCATCAAACCATCAATACCAAGGGGTTCTCGTTTTCTTCAAATAGGAATGATCTGTGTGTTGTGGAAGTGTTTTCTCACTTGGAATCTTTCCTGACCTCCAACCTTGCATTTCTCACTTTTTTAGATGTTTTTGCATGTGTTTTCTGCAGATGCCTCATTATTCTTTCTAATGTGTTCATTCGTCTCTTGTCCACCTCCTGTTATCCTAGAGGTCAATGTGGATTCGGACCTTGACTTCACTGACCCCTACTCCAAACTCGATCCCTTCTGCACTGTCTGTGAGATGTTATTCACATATGTGTGATGCCCAGTTCCACTGCCAAAATATGCATTTAAAGACATAGCCCCCAGGCACCTGAGTGGCTCAGTCAGTTAAGCTGCTGATTCTTGGTTTTGACTTAAGTCATGATCTCCGGGTCCTGGGATCAAGCCCCAAATGGGGCTTTGTGCTCAGTATGGAGTCTGCTTGAGATTCTCTCTCTTTCTCTCTCTCTCCCTCTCTCTCCTTCTGATTCTCCCCTGACTCACATGCTTATTCTATCTCTAAATGAATAAATAAAATCTTAAAAAAATACATACTCTCAGCTCTAGACCCCAGAACATCATCTTTGTTTTTGAAATATAATTCTGATCTGATCGTTCACATCCCATCATATACCAAAGCATTTAGCATGTCACTCAGTCATTTTATATCAGACCATGTTCCAGTCTCATCTCTTGTAACTTGCCTAGTGCAACCTACCTAATAATGCAGAGCTTTGAGTCTGCACCTGAGCTTCTCTGAGAACTCCCCCCTCCACTTTGTTCCGTACATTAATTTGTTACTCAAGGTTCATCTCAGTAAACCCAATGTGATGGGCTTCTAGGTTAAGCTTCTCCAGGTCCCGTGTACACCTGTTGAAGTGCTGAAACTTCTCGTGTCCTAGAGTTGTTTGTCTGTTTCCCTCCTACATGACTGTGCATTCTGTAATTTCCTATTTGTCGTTACACCTCAATGTGCCAAGCACCTGCTTCTCATAGTGAGTGTTCAGTAAATGTCCGATTGGACTAATCTATCAATGAAAACTTTGAGAAATACATACTGTCACTGAGATACTGAATTTAAATACAAATAATGGCTTCTTTCTTCTTATTTGAAATAACAGTGTTTTGATCACAAATATGCATATGTGTTTTATATATGTAGATGATATATAACTTGTGTGTGTTTAATTATCTTAGGAAATATTATCCAAATATTAGCCATGGCACATAAAAGTTTTTCTTATACTTACGTTGTTTTCAAATGTGAATAGAGAGGCAAGGACTGCCATAATTGGTCATTATCTGTCCAGGCAGAGTCTAATAGGTACTGTAAGTAAAGTAAGCCTATTTCCCTGTTGCCAGAAACAGTTTGGCTTTTAATTGTCCCAGCACATTGTTTGTAACACTCCGTCTCTTTGCAGCAATATCCCAAATATTAAGTGATATCTTCTCTTGTCTTTAGGCCAGTTACTTCAAAATGTGTTCTCTGGAGCTCTTTGGTTGAGGGGACAGTGAGATATAATACACGTAGAGTGAACGTCTGCACCATCTACCATACCCTGGCCAGCAGCTGCAAATGATCCAACGAGCTTCAGGTTCACATGGGAAACACAAGCTAAAAGCCAAACACACAAACAAATGCTAGAATTTAGCAAAGGTTGTGTAGATGAAGATGTCATATTGTGATAATTCTGAAGGTGGGATGTGAAATAATAAGTGAGGTGAAGAATCATTTGTTCTTTTCCTCATTGGTCAAAATTTACATTGAATAAGTTTGAGTGTTATTTCCATTTATAAAACACGTGAAAATATTTTCCAGTATTTGGAACAATTAAAGAATGAAGAACAAGAGGGACTGAGTTTATTACTATTAGTTAAAGGGGAAAAAGTCACTGTCCTCAGTAAAATAGAATTTTTAAAAAAATGTTTTCTTGTTCAAGGGTCTGTTCCAATATTATTTTAAATTGACATGGAAGATGTGTTTTCTTATGAAAAGATATAAAGAAAGGAGAGCATCATGCAACTTGGACATGATGTCTGTGACTTTATGAGCATGTCTGGAACTCTGATGGGGAGTTGACAGAGGTGCTCGCTAGCACAATGTAAGACAGGTTTGTGAGAACTTGGAATGCAACCTGAACCCTGTGTGATCTTGCAGACTTTCCTTAATATCACTCAACTGTAGTTTGAATTTTTCCTCTCTAAAACAGTTAAGAAAATCTAATTTATGGGATTTTTTGAGTTCTAGGAAAAAAGATTCATGCATCATCCTTAAGTTGTTCTAACCAACTGTGGGGACTTAGTAGCTATTGATAATTTTTTAAAGATTTTATTTATTTATTTATTTATTTATTTGAGAGAGATCACAAGTTGTGGGGGAAGAATAGAGAGAAAAGCAGACTCTTCACTGAGCAGGGAGACCGAAGAAGGGCTCGATCCCAGAACTCTGGATCATGACCTGAGTTGAAGGCAGATGCTTAACAACTGAGCTACACAGGCACCAGAGCTGTTGATATTATTATCATTGCCCTGGAGTTCCTTCACCTGGCTGGGTCTTCACTCAGAGGCTTGTGGGAAGAAGTAGCTAATTCACACTAGTTGTTAAATGCCTAGGTGTTTTTAAGTGAAATTCCAGCTTTAGAAACTGAGTTGTGTATGTTCTGACTGTGGTATTTGTAATTAATTCAGTATGGTCCTTTAAAAAAAAAAAATCCAGTACTTTTATTGAGAAGAACAGTAGGTCCATTTTTTAAATAAATGGATTTGGCACAGTCACTGCTTGTGCTGAATTAATTATGCTATATATTATTGCTTTGGGAAGAGGCAACAGCTGATGCAAAATGGCACAAGGTAATTCTGCGAGCCAAAAATATATCAATGGATCAAATTGTAAATGTGTGCCAGGAAAGCAAGTATCCTGCTCTTTCCTTTTCTATGAACACAAAAGCAATGGATTTCGGTAAAGTTTATCACATTGTCCCATGAAAACCTTCTGTTCAGCAGAGATGCCCCTGGAACTTATATTGCCAGTAAACCTGAACTTCCACTCTGTATAATATTTAAAATTCTGCTATAGTCCCACTTGGTAATTTGGACATTTTTTCATTGTTTATTTCAATTCAAAAAGGATTGGTTGCTAATTGTAAGTTATGAGGAAAATTTTTTTTTTTTAATTCTACAAATTAAACATTGGAACCCATCAGTCCTCAAAGACTGATTTCCAGGATCTCCATTAGTAATTTGATGCATGCCTTTGCAAATATCTGGAGCCTGTTGGAGGCAGTTTGAGTTTGTGGATTGTTGTTGTTGTTTGGTTTTTGTTTTGTTTTGTTTTTCAGACAAACCAAATGACTCTGACCTATAGAAAAGTGAAGTTAGTGGGTTTCACTGGGGCCTCCCCAAATTACCTGATGGGTTGTTTAAATGGTTCTTTTTTTTTTTTTTAAGATTTTATTTATTTATTTGACAGGCAGAGATCACAAGTAGGCAGAGATGCAGGCAGAGAGAGAGAGAGGAAGAAGCAGGCTCCCCGCCGAACAGAAAACCTGATGTGGGTTCGATCCCAGGACCCTGAGACCATGACCTGAGCCGAAGGCAGAGGCCCCAACCCACCAAGCCACACAGGCACCCCTAAATGGTTCTTAATAGATATTGGAAAGCACAAGACACAACTGTGTGTTGTGTGTAGAGGGGCAGGATCATATGGTCTTGGTGTGCTAGGGGACAGGATGTACTGTGATCCCTTACTCAGATACATAGTCATCTGAGTAGGAGAGACAGCATCTGCTTGACCTAACTTGAACCACATGTTCACTCTTTGTCTAGAAGGGATAGAGCCTGTGATGGTTACTTTTATGTGCTAACTTGGCTCAGCCATGCAACCCAGATATTTGGTGAAATATGTCTGGATGTTGCTTCCAAGGCATTTTCCACATGGGATGAACATTTAAATTAGTAGACTTTGAGTAAAACAGATTATTCTCTATAATATGGGTGGGTCTCATCTAATCAGATGAAGGCCTTAAGATTAAAGACTACCTTTCCCCAAAGAGGAGGGAATTTTGCCAGCAGATTGTCTTTGGTCTCAAACTGATATCTGTTCCCTGGCTCTCTAGCCGGCTGACTTCCAGCAGATTTTGGTCTTGGCAGCTTCCATAGTTGTGGTATGAGCCCATTCCTTAAAATGAATCTCAATCTCTGTCTCTATAAGAAGATATATAGATAAAATAGATTGACACAGATGATGTATAATCTCTATCTCTCTCTCACTGTCTTTCTGGAGAGTAGTAAACACAATATCCTATTCTGTCTGTTCTGTTTCCCTGAACAGCCCTAATACAAAGCCCCTGATGAAACTGTCTGATAGCAAAGAAACTTTCTCCAAGAAGACAGAGATACTATTGAGAAGGGGAAATGGATCCTGGATAGCTGAAAACCCACAGATGTAAGGCAAATATACAATCAAGCCATCACAAATTCTTGCCTACGGTCCAGAATGATATTTTTTTTTTAAAGATTTCATTTATTTATTTGACAGACAGAGATCACAAGAAGGCAGAGAGGCAGGCAGAGAGAGAGAGGAAGAAGCAGGCTCCCTGCCAAGCAGAGAGCCCGATGCGAGACTCGATCCCAGGACCCCGAGATCATGACCCGAGCCGAAGGCAGCGGCTTAACCCACTGAGCCACCCAGGCGTCCCCAGAATGATATTTTTAAAAAGACATCAGATGATGTCGCTTCCCTGCTCTGATGCTATGATATATTTTCACTAAAAGATTGTATCTGAGTGTCTTCCTATAATGCTTATTATGGTCCTGCCAGTCATTTGTCACTGACTGTTTGGACTAAATCCTTGTGAACCCCCAAATTCATATGAACAAACCTGATAACCAGTGTGATGCTGTTTGGAGACAGGACCTTTGGGAGGTGATTGGGTCCAGGGCACAGCCAAACATGAATGCAGTTAGCACCCTTATAAAAGAAAGCCCTTCTCCCTCTCACAAGTGAGAACACAGGGAGAAGATGGCCATCTGTGAACCAGGACGTGGGCCCTCAGCAGACACTGGAATGCCCTTTTCTTGGGCTCCCAGCCTCCAGAACTGAGAGCAATAAATGTCTATTGTTTGTAGGTCCCCCAGTCTATGTACCTAGTCTCTTATAGCAGCCCAAACGGACAGACACTGACCTCATCCTCCACCAGTCCAGACCTTCCTTCTGTCCTCTATCATGTCACGCTCTTTCAGCTGAAGATGTTTCTGCCTCTTTCTGGAATGTTCTCTTGTGATACTGGCTTGTGTCTAGCTCTTTTAGTTACTTGGTTTCAGCTCAGAAGTCGCCTCCTCAGAGAAGCCTTTCCTGACCACTTGGTGTGGTCAAGGGTCACAGTATCTCACCTCCCCCATGGATTTGGTAACACATGATCTTCTTTTATTTTGTGCAGATTGTAGGGGGAAATGCTTTGTACATTTATTTGTTTGATTGATTAATGTCTGTCTGATTCCTTGGAAATCTACATACACTGTGAATAGGACCTTGCCTATCTTCTTTGCTATCTCAAAACTCCTAGAACAGTGGCTCACATGTGGAATGCTCACTAAATATTTACTTACTTGGAATAAATTAGAAATTTCCATTTTCATGAATATATGTCTCTATAAATAACTGTATACAAATAATAGCTGTGGGTGGCTCAGGTGGTTAAGCATCTGCCTTCGGCTCAGGTCTTGATCTCCGGGTCCTGGGATCGAACCCTGTGCTGGTGTCCCTGCTCAGTGGGGAGCCTGCTTCTCCCTCTCTTTCTGCCTCCTCTCTCCTGTTTGTATGCACTCTCCCTCTCTCTTTAAGGAATAAAATCTTAAAAAATAATAGCTGCCTTGTATGTCTTTGTATGAATGCACATTATTTATCTCTCTTTTTTAAAGATTTATTTATTTGAGAGACAGTGCATGTGCACACATGCAAGTAGGGGAAGGGGCAGCAGGAAAGGGAGAGGAGCAGACTCCCCCCTGAGTGTGGGGCTCCATCTCAGGACCTGAGATCATGATATGAGCTGAAATCAGGAGTCAGACACCTAACCAACTGAGCTATGCAGGCGCCCCATTTATATCTTTTATGTTTTGGAATTTTATGTATAGCATTACTTGAAAAAAGGTTTAAAAACTACATATGCAAGAGTTATTCTCTTAAAAGAAGTTTATTTTCACCTGGTATGTTTTCTTATGAGCCAAATCAACTTCACACATCCCTTTGCTTAGTTCCACTTGACAATAATTAATAATGAGGATGTGATTATGTGTTTCATGGTCTAAACTGTCTTGAGCTGTGTGTATGGCCACAAGATATAATAACATGGGGAGTTCCACTCAGTGAGGTCACCACAAAAATAATTATTTAAGCAATTCTAGGAAATGTGATAAAAGCTGGTAAGATTTTCACATGCAGCTTTGTTTTTTAGAAACCTCGATATGTGAAGTTGGCACTTGGGTAAAACTTTTTCTGAAAACATGCTACATCTCTGCCGCCACAGCTCTAAACCAGCTTGATCTGCAGCCTAATAGTAATCCCTCTGATTTGCAATTTATTTACTAACATCATCTGCAAAGATACTCAAAGGAGGGAAATAAATAGACCACAGGAAAAAACACCTGATTTATTTACTCCCCGAATGACAGTAGGTCATGGTGCCTTCAAGACCTTCAGAGGAAATTTCATATAAGCCACTGTCACCTACCATCCCTGCTTTCACTTCTTGCAGCTCGTCCTTCACCCAGCAGTCAGGGTGATCTTTTCAAAGCATCAATCAGCTCAAGTCACCTTTGTGCTTAAAATACTCCAGTGATTTCTGATTATGGTGGGAATAACATCCCAGGGGCTGAATATGGCTTACAAGGCCACACAGAATTTAACTCCCACGTATTTGCTGTGAGGATTTTTATCCTGTTCTTTGGAACTTCTGAGTTTCTTCTTATGCCCAGCCCTTGCTGTTCACTCCATTACAAAATGCTTCTTTCACACCTTCCAGTGGCTGGCCCATCTCATCAATCAAACCAAGTTTTTTGTGAAAGCATCACGTCCTCCGAGAGACCTTTCCTGACAACCCTCCCCACGGTAGATTTTCTTTAAACAGCAACAGCACATTCATGTGGATTAATGGAAGGTTTTTGTGTGTTTTCAGTTGCTAGGGAAGGGTGAACAAAATTTATAAGAGTTCTGTATTTTCTGTGAGAGTGTGTTGAAGCCTGCTGCTGTTTTGTGGCAATGATGATTTAAGGTGAGACAATGGTGCAGGTACAGATCAGTAACGACCACACAAGATAGCTGTTTTCACCTTAATGAAATTGAAAACAAACCCTCTGTGTCAAGATAATCAAAGAATGATTATTGTAGGTACTGTGGACATTTTCACTGATAATGTCAAAGAGTTGTAATAAATGCCCAAAGAACTCTAAATCCCCTATCCGTAAAATCTTGGCAGACAGTTTATCTGAAGATACTCAGAATAATAATAATAAAAAAAATCCACCCAACACTCATTCCTAAAAAATTATTCTTAAGGTGACATTTTCACATGAGAGAAAAAGGAAGAAATGTAGAATGATTTAAGTATGTCTCTGCCAAGAAGCGTCTCTTTAATTTGATTTGAGGGTCATAGAAACGGGTTTGCATTCATCACCGCGACACGCATGCATTGTGTTCAAGAGTTATTTTAAACATTACTCCCTCCTCAGAATGCTTATTTCTCAGTCTGGTTGCTTTGATATGAAGTGTCGTAAATAAGGAACTTCCTGGATTATACACTTATGTTGTAAATGTTCTCCATGTTCAGAAGCAATTTTATACCACATATTGTTTAAAGAGAATATATACCAGACTGATAACTGACACTGAGTCCTTATAAATTATGTTTAGCTGCATAGAACATGTGTGATGTAACTCTAGGTTGTGTTATTCTAAATTGGGAGTTCTTATTTTTTAAAATTTTAAATTACATTTAAGCAGGGGGAAATAAGTTTACTTTTTTTTTAAGTTAAATAAAGTTGTGTATTTTCCCAAAAAGTAGCCTAAGGGCACAGGAAGATATTATATATATATATATGTGTATATATATATACACATATATATATATATAGTATATGTTAAACATTGTGTGTGTGTACAATATATGTTATATATAGTTATATTTATGTTATATATAGTTATATATATATAATATGTGTTATTTATACACACACACACACAGTTATATATAACAGAGGACTCCTTAAAACTCAGAATCTAGAGTAACACAACTGAAATACACATCATGCGTGCTTCCTATATGCTACATTTTAACTGGGTGTAACAATGCTTAAAAGCGAAGGTTCCCACACAAATTACAGATTTGGCAGTGACTCTTGAAGTAATAACCAATTCCACACTCATGGAAGTGATGAGTAGGAAACAATGTTCATGGATCTGAATGAGTAAATATCATCTTGAAATAAACCACAGAAATTATGACTTCTAAATCCAGACTAATTGTCACCATCTGAGCAGTGAAAGGTAGTCTGTGGCCAAGACAAGCAGTGAGTTGCATTGATTTTGAAAAAAATTCAAAGACATGGGTTTTATACTTTAGCTGAAGAGTAATAGTTTACTTGTATACTACAAAACAACTGCAAATTACAATGTGGTTGTTGTAATGGTCATTGCAGCATTTCTGTGTCTATTTAAAAGGGAATGTAAGGGGGAAAAATGAAAGATCAGGAAAAAAAATTCCAGTAAAAATATTTCAGCTCTTAGATACATTGGATGCCATGATGCATCCCCTTCATGTCCCTTTCAGGACTGAGATACTGAACTTTCCCTTCCCAGCTACCCCTTCCCCAGATGCTATGAGGTTGGTGGTTCTTAGAAAATGCTGAGTTTCTCTACAATAATTGCCCTTTGTTCAAAGAGAGCTGCTTCACCCAATCTCTTGCCCCCATTTCTGGGAACATCATGGCCAATGGCTTGTCAATGGGATTGGACAATGTGCAGATACCCAGTCATCCAACCTGAATGCACGAACACTTTAGAAAGTGCCCCTTGAGATCTCTAGTTCTGTTTTTTCCACCTGGATGGTAATGCTTTTCACCTCCTACCTCTGCCCAGTTCTGCTTCCTGTATTCCTTCACAGATTTTATTCCCCTATAAATTCTCTATGTACAAATCCATCTGAGTCTGTTTCCAAGGAAATCATTCTGCAAGAGTGGACTGTATTCCTGATGGTCCTGAAAGAGATATTTGCGTTAGTTTATTTTACAAAAGAATGATAGAAGACTTATATTCTGACCACAACCAATTGGCATTTTAACTGGATCATAAGACTCATGTAATGAATTTATTGGTATGCATCCCTTAACCCCCAGAATCTGATGACATGTGTTTTGGATAAGACCTGAGAATTTGAGGCTTCCACCCCAGGGAATTTGGATGAATATATCCAGGATGGGGCCTACAAATTTGTATTTTTTAATACAGAAATTTTCAAATGTATACAAGAACAGGAAAGAGTAGCATGAACCCCATGAAGTCATTACTCAGTTATCAATCCATGGGCACTCTTGGTTCAACTAGCTCCTCTCTCATCCTTCTCTCACCCATGATTTGAAGCACGTCTCTGACATCACATCATTTTATCTGAATATGTTGCAATATGGATCTTAAAGTGATAAGTCATACCACAGTGACATCATCACTAATAAAAAAAAAAGTTAAAATTAGGAATTTATATTTTAATGTTTTAAAATAATACCAGTGACCCAGAAATCCTGAGATCCCATGGAGTCATTAAAAATTTGTCATGTAATTCTTGGATGACTAGTGTGAGACTATGTATGCTTGTTACTATTCATGTTTTCATGTGAGCATCCTTGAATTATGCCAAGGCTGTGTTCAGTCATGTGCTAAAACCATCAGTTACAGGGTGACTTTCGGTAATTATACCTCTGAGTTAGTAGAGTTGTATCTTTCACCATCTTAATGAGTTCTGCTTTAATAATTTGAATATATTGGGGTGCCTGGGTGGCTCAGTCATTAAGCATCTGCCTTTGGCTCAGGTCATGATCCTGGGGTCCTGGGATCGAGCCCCATATCAGGCTTCTTGCTCAGCAGGGAGCCTGCTTCTCCCTTGCTAGTACTCACTCTCTTTCTCTCTGTGTCAAATAAATAAATAAATAAAATGTTTAAAAAGTAATAATAAGTTGAATATGCATAGTAACAATGTTCACATTTTACCAGAGAAGTTTAGGCAGTTGGTCAGTTCCAACCCTGTTACTTGTTATTAGAGCTTCTGTTAGTAACTGTTGCATTCTAGAGTAATGGGGTACTCTTCAACTTCTGTAGGCTTGAGAAAAGGATCCCCCCAAAACACACACATGCCCCATCATCATCATCACCATCACCTTCACCGTCATCATGAACTATTCAGAAATTATACCATAAACAATACTTGACATTTAGTGAAGAAGCATCCAAGGAGATGAATGGTAAGGACAATTTTTAATCTTAGGCATTTTAACCAGGGTCTGGAGTCCATCTTTAGCCAGAACAGATGGCATGTATGTCTACTCCAACTATGAATGCGGAGAGAACTTCAATTACCTTAAATAGAATTGAATCATGAGTTTCTATCCGTGTGTTGTTTAGAATCAGGCAGAACTAATATCTGTTATTGAAGCTAATGGCATGGAAATTAGTGGTGTTAATCTTGTCAGAATTGCATGAAGATAAAAACAACAGAAGGACCTGTAAGCATTGTCTTTCATCCTCAGTCCTTAAAACATCATGTCATGACTAGTCTCAAAACAATAAAAATAGGACAAATGAATTGTGATTAAAAAGAGTTAAACCGGGGGCACCTGAGTGGCTCAGTGGGTTAAGCCTCTGCCTTGGGCTCAGGTCATGATCTTAGGATCCTGGGATTGAGCCCCTGCTTGGTGGGGAGCCTGCTTCCTCCCACCTGCTTCCACCCCCCCCACCTACCTCTGCCTACTTGTGATCTCTGTCTGTCAAATAAATAAATAAAATCTTTAAAAAAAAAAAAAAAGAGTTAAACAGCGTGCTTGGGTTAAGTTGCCAGTTGGTTAAGTGCCAGTTGGTTAAGCCACTGCCTTTGGCTCAGGTCATGATCCCAGAGTCTTGGGATTGAGTCCCATATCGGGCTTCTCCCTCTCCTGCTGCCTGCCATTCTCCCTGCTTGTGCGCTTTCTCTCTGTCACTCTCTCTTTCTTTCTTTCTCTGTCAAATAAATAAATAAAATCTTTTTAAAAACATTAAACAGATGCACATAGGTTAAATTGTGCTCCTTAAATTATTAAAAACCCTCTGATGAACATCAGTATTCACCTAGAAAGGATTCCAGGCTTGCCCAATTAACAAATAGAAGAGTTAAATATGAGAATTCAGTTTTGCAGGAGAAAAAAAAAAGAAGAAGAAAAGAAATGGGTAATGCTGTGTGGAACTTTAATACTTCTAGTATATCCTCATGTACTACAAAGCAAGCAAATAAACAAAATGGTAGAATTGTTATGTCATAAAAAATCTTGATAAATAACCAGAGGGAAGTCTAATTGTTTTCAGATGCCAAGAACATGTTTTGGTGACAATTCTAGTTAATGCATAGTTGGTTTTATAGCTCATTAAAACTCAAAGAGAAGTTTTGAGATTCAGTAAATTTTACCAAAAGTGAAATCAAACTTTGAAAATGGGCTACTTTTACCAACAACCAAAGGTTTAGAAGTGTTGGAGATTTGGGCCCAAATGAAATATTTAATCTGTAACATGTTGATCTGTATTAGGCTTATACTATTGGTTTGTTTTTCATCCTTGCTATATTCTAATAGAAGATATAAGGAAAACTGACAGTTTGTGAAGCATACAGAAAAAGAATGAGAAAATATAATGGTAGAGGTTCACATCTAAAATTGCTTTTTTCCCTTCACATACCAAGAATAGTCATATTTTTTAAAGGACTGACAGCATAAATTTCTATTGTAAAATACTTAAACAATTTGAGTTTTTATTGTGTTTTTCCCATCACTGTTTGATGAAGCCACAAATGCCATTGAAATGCAGTATGTTGAAAGGTTACAATAAATTATCTTTGTTAGTATGTAAAACCTGACTTTTGGAAAAAGGAGGACTTAAAAAAAAATGGGGTCTAGGAGCGAAGAGACAAATTCTTTATAAATGGCTGACTTCTGAGATGAATTCCAAACAAGTAGAACAGAGCCAAGCAAATGATATTTTCCCAATAAATATTTGTTGAATAAAATGTATTGGAAAATACCGTTTGTTTAAATTTCGAGTAACATTTGTTGAGAGCCTTTTGTTTCATACACGGACTTTGTAAGCAACATGAGACTATTTTATTCAGATGATTTTGGTGAATACTATATATCATTTGGTTTACTTATCGTTTGCCTTGAGCCTTTTGGTTATACTAAAATGTCAAGGTGGTAGAGAAACGTAGGCTACCCCATGTACCAGGAACTGGATCTCTTGGAGACTCTGTACCTGATTGTCTGCTTTCCCTTTCAAGGCAAAATGGGATTTAGGGATGTTTGGTATCTTGAATGTCGAGGTGGGATGAGGCTTCTTGCATTGTGTAACTGGCATCAAGTTTTAATGGTGTGCAGCCCAACCACAGCATCAGCTCTGTGACAATGATACAGCCAGCCAATGCCATGGAGGGAACCATGTCCAAAAGCTCAGTCTTGCTTTTCCTGTGAAGAGTTCAACCTTCAGTTTACTGTAGGGTTTTCTGAGATTTAAGTTAAGTTTGGGTATCAAAGAGTGATCTGTGGGTCAGGGTAATGGGTTCCTCAGGTAATTTTTTTCAGTCCTGCTTCTAGCCTTAGAATATCACCTTGTTAGTATGTTCAGGGCACATTGAAGAAGAATCCAAAAACATGCAATGAAATACCGAATTGTAAGAATAAGGACTTGAGTGTAGATTCGCTTCTGAAAAACTTGAGGCCCTAGCCTCTGCTGTTTAAAATATAATTAAAATAAGGGGTGGCATCCTTCAGAGAATATTTTCTTTTTTTCCCCCTTTCTGATTAAAAAAAAAAAAAAAAAAAAAGATTTGACAGACATCCCCAACAGACACACATACCTACACACATGTACTCCCCAAAGCTTTGATTTGCTGGCTTTATTCTCAGGTTCATTTGAATCCATTTTATCAAAGGTCATTTAAAACCCTTCATTTTGGTTTTAATTTTGACGTTTCCTTACTTAATCCATGCACTCTCCTGATTCCCCTGGGGGCACCCAATGAGGTGCTTCACTTAATCTATGTCGTCTCACTGAAAATACCACATTCTTAGTTTTGGTTTTGATATAATATTGTAGTATGTAGGAGTTTTTGTCAGTATTTTTTCATTTCTTGTATTTTGGTTCAATATTCTTGACTCTCATAATGGACCTACAAAGAGAAGATTATTTCTCTTTGCTCTTGCTATTGTACCAACGCGTATAACCAGTTCTGTGAATAATTATTATTACTTCCTCTTACCTCAGAGCCTCCTCTGACCAACACTGAGCCCCTTTTCATATGACCACCTGTACCCGTGGTTTCCACATAGCCTAACAGGTGACCATCTGAACTGAATAGTAAGTATGGTTAACTTACAAGCACGGCTAGAAGCTTAGGTTAGTTGTATTTCCCAAGAATTCGAAAAAGGACATGGTTGAGTAAAAAGTGAGAAGATAAAGGTGAAAGAGGAATAAGAATTACTCCCCCCAGTCTCCTCAGACTATTTGAGGAGACTGCAAATAGTCCAGCTTTCTTGAAGTATCATCAGACTGTGACAGAATGAAAGTGCAGGTTTCCAAAATACTGAGAACCAGTGCCCTGGCTTGTCTACCCCCTCAGCCGCTGCTGGTCATGCATTGCATTCAAGTATCTCCAGAGTCCTTCACATGGGTTCTAATGGTAAACACTGAACTTCCTTTTGCACCATGTTTCTCGTAGTGGGAATTCTGCCACTTCTAACTTTATCCAACAGAACTGTCCTTTCGTCTGTTTCCAATTTATTGCACATCATCTTTTCTTCACAATCTCACACAGAAATCTTTTCACAGTCTTCCCCCTCAAAAAGGCACTGACCCTTGATTACCCACAAAAATCACAAATTTAACCATGATACAACTCAATAAAATACCTGAATTCTTTTTTTTTTTTTTAAATACCTGAATTCTTTCAATACTTTCATCCACACTATAATCATTTGATTCTGTCTTGGGTAAAGAGTTGTTTGTACTTCCACCTTCATTTTTTATGGTGTCCAATAAAGTCCATTCACCAGAAGACTCAACACCTTAATTTTCTTAGTGATTCTCAAACTTGAACATGCATCGGAATCACTTGGATAATTAAATAAATAAGTGATTGTGTAGTGATTGTTGGCCTCACCCTTAGAGTTTTTGGTTGAGTATGACTGAAGTAAGGCCTGAGAATTTGCAGGTTCCTAGGTGATGTGGAGAACCAGTCTAGTAATCAATGACTAGTTAGATAATTTATACCACAGATAAAAGAAGCAGATACAAGAGTGATACAGAAGTCAATTTGAATTTAACAAAGATTGTCAACAGTGCATATCAAAGAGGCCTGAGCTGGCCCAGAAACTCAAATGTTATAGTTGACTCCAGAAATTAAGCTGTTATTTAGGACTGTTTGGTTTTAACACCTTTGAATAACTGAATTATACTCAACTTTGACTGACACAGGCAGATGTTATCGCCTTTATTACCTTGACAAGAGAATATTTTTGATGAGTTACTAGATATTTTATTTAATGCCTGCAATGTTACTTTAAATTAAGGGCCAGATAGTTACCTGCAATTACATAATAGTTATGTTGTGTTGGCATGGGTAAGAGTTACAGTTTAATTATAGAGAGCCGTCCTTCTAGATTTATTAATCTTTTTTATAGATGGTCGGGCTAAAATTATCCTTCCTGGTGTGCAGTTATCTTGGCACCTGTTATAGCTAAATATGATTTAAAAATACTTCACTGTGGGGGCAGCTGTGTGGCTTAGTGGGTTAAAGCCTCTGCCTTCGGCTCAGGTCATGATCCCAGGGTCCTGGGATGGAGCCCCACATTGGGCTCTCTGCATTTTGGGGAGCCTGCTTTCTCCTCTCTCTCTCTCTCTCTGCCTGCCTCTCTGTCTACTTGTGATCTTTGTCTGTCAAATAAAAAAAATAAAATCTTAAAAAAAATACTATACTGTGGAATATTATAAAATAAACTATAAAACAAAAGGTCAACTTCTCCTAGAGCCAGATTCTGCCCCACTGTACAACCTCAATAAATTCAATAAATTCAATTATGACTTATGTTGTTATTGACCACAAGAAGTTAATTCTCAGACAATAGTCCTATGATCATTTTACTTTTTTTTTTTTTTTTTTTTTTTTTTGATCATTTTACTTTAAAATAGAACTTCAGATGTTCAGTGCAGAATATTAATAGAATCAATAGTTACATTTTTATTTAATTAACTTTTTCCCCAAATGAAGAGCATAAATTAAGTTTTAGAAGCAAGTAGAAAGGTTGCCTTATTCATAAACCTTTTATATTATACTTTCGTACATCTTTAGTCACGATTCCAGATGGTGTTCTTTTGTTGTGAGTTTTGCTGGGATTTTTATTTTTGTATATATATTTTTTTACACTGTGGAAAATGAGAAAGTAGATATTATATCTAATTTATTTAAAAAGGTTACCAAGTTGTTGCTAATATGAGAAACATAGCCGCCCCTCTCCAAACTGGGAGCAATCCACGTAGGTTTATCTTATTGAAAACATGCCTGTGTTCCTTCATAAAATTAACTTTTGGGAAGTTGCCATATTGGCAAGGTAGAAATTTGCATGAAGCATCCCATAATTTATAAATATATATTTCCTTTTTTAAAATTTAATTTAATTTTATTTGTTTTCAGTGTTCCAAAATTCACTGTTTATGCACCACACCCAGTCCTCCATGCAATATGTGCCCTCCATAATACCCACCACCAGGCTCACCCAAACCCTCACCCCCCCTCCTCTCTAAACTTACCTCAGTTTGTTTCTTAAAGTTAGAAAGCAACTGCCCTTGTTTTAAGCAAAGGCATTTAATTTTTTAAAAATATATTTTACTTAACTTTAGGGGTTGTGTTAAGATTTAGATAGACAAGCATTGCATTTTTATAAATACAGTGTTTGTGATACCTGCCATGATTACTTTTATATTCATTGTATATCTGTAAGCCAGCAGAAATTGAGAAACAGGAAAATGACTTGATTTAAGATGTCAACATGAAAGATCCCCTTCCAGCAGGGGCATCTACAAGAACAGACTACGACAATCCCCTGAGGGAGATAGGGAATGATCAATAGCTCTGAGTACTTTATAAAAGAATCATACATAACAAGTTGAAAAAGAATGTAGGAAAAAAGAGCCCATCTATATGAAGATAGTATATGCCCACTGAGTAAAATTGTGAAGTCAAGATAGCAGACTTGGAGGTAAAGAACAAGAAGTAGAGTGGATAAAGCCATTGTCATAGATCACTCATTCCAACACTTAGTACTAAAAGAAAGAAGATTGAAAATCAGAGGTCAAGAGTCGAGATCATTCATGGGTCAGAAATCAGGGCTCTGTGAAGGCAGTAGGGATGGCCGAGAGGAGGTAATGTGGAGGAGAGACGTGTGAACTCTCCCTTAAGGCAGAGGTATCCGGTTGTGGTTAAAGGCACAGTTTAGAAAAGGACTTTTATTCCACTGTAGTAGTAAAGAAAAGCTAGAAATGTGGCTAATTGATTTCTAACAAAAATATAGTAACTGTATGAGTGAGCGATCTTAATTCATCTCTGAAATGCAAAGGTGTTTAGAAGGAAATAAAATAGAGAGTTATACTAAGTCCTGTGACCTTCTAGATGACCTTGATTTTATTATTTCAAATTAGCTGTCTCTAATCTGCAGAGTTCCTTATCATAATTAAAAGGTAAGGAATGGGAACTTTGAACACATTTTTACCATAAATGTATAATAGGTGAGGTGATGGCTTAATGGCAACAGTGATCTTGCATTAATACCATTTTAATGGGATATGTCTTCCAGCTATGTCAAAACAGGTTGATGAGCTAATAATTTCTAGGAAAGACTCAAAGCACCATAGAAAGCTTAATGTTCTACATTCCCTCCACCCCCCCGTGTTTGATAAATCAGATGTCTACCATATGCAGTCACCTGATAATTGTTTTAAATAAATGTCACTGTAAACAAGTGAAGCATAAAAAGGTTAAAATTATAAAGATTTGAGTTCCAGGTAATTAATTTTTATATATTTGATACTGTTCTAAGAAGGGGAGGGATAATTAAAAGAAACAACTGCTAATGGGAAAAGTGAGTGTGATTTGAGAAGGCAGTTAGGAATCACACCTTCTTTTAGAAGTACAGTATATTTGGAAATTCTTAAGAGCAATGGGAAATATCTTCTACCATTTGAGGACAGCAAATTACAGGAATGACAACTTAAATAAGTAGAATAGTTTTCTTGCTGTCTAAAGCGGATACCAATCAATACCCTTCTCCACCCTAGAGTCCTCCCACACATGGATTTTTTTTTTTTTCGGAGTTGTGACTTTCCAGAGTCACTTAATTATTAACATAGCACAAAGCTATATTTTGCTTAATTGGGAGAGATGAGAGATAATTTAAATAAATATCTTTAAAAACACATTTAGAAGTTGTAGTCATCTTAGTATCAATATACAGTTCTTAATTTCATCATGTAAACAAGGAATGACATTACCCACAGAGCACGCCTTTATGTCATGGAATTTAAAGCTGAAACCATAAGATTTTGCCCCCCAAAAAGCTTCCCAACTCCGCACATAAAGCTATTATTAACCTCTGTGTACTTATTATTTGTACTTATATTTATCATTTAATATTTAAATATTAATATTAATTTGTTAATTTTTTTAAATTTGCCAACCACTAAGACTCAGCAGAGTAGAAAAAAAAAACCAGGAATATATTTAAATAGGAGGGCTTAGAAACCATATGTAAATTGTGTCCTATGCTGTATATAATACAGAAAGGTGTCATTCTAGAGATACAGCAAGTGAATGCAGAAAACTATGGATGAAGTAGGTTGAAATGGGTCTCACACTAAGAAATGAGTGTGAATTTTTTAAAACAGGAAAGAGGGGCACCTGGGTGGGGCAACTGGTTAAGCATGCAACTCTTGGTTTCTGCTCAGATGGAGATGCCAGGGTCTTGAGATCGAGCCTAGACTGGGTTCATTACTGTGCTTGGAGTCAGCTTGAGACCCCCTCCCTCTCCTTCTGCCCCTCCTGCTCATGCTCTCTCTGAAATTAAATAAATAAATACATCTGTAAATATCAGTCAATAAATAAAGTAGGACAGAGATCTTGGAACATTCAGAGCACAAAGAATGACATGAGAAAATGTACGTAGATGGAAATTAATTCACTTTAGAATGTATGCAGTCTGTATGTCTCCAGCTTCCTCAGCCATACATACAGATGGAATTATGTCCAAAATAGAGTGCTGTAGGTCACAAAGTGATCTCAGCACCCTCTCCTCCCAGCATCCCTTCAGAGGTCCCCATAATAATGATGTCTTGATTATGCATCATACTTAAGTCAAATTACTCCATCCTACTTTTTTTTTAATCTTTGCATGTTAAGGAGCATGTTATCTTGTGATGCTAATTTACCATCACATTGGCCATAAAGTATGAGGGGAGAAGAACTAATTTATCCCTTTCTGTACCCCAAGAAGACTCTTTAAATATTCACCATAAAGTTAATCAAGACTAAATTTTTTACAGGATGATATTAAAGGTTCATGGATAATAAGAGGATTACAACATGTGACAGAAATCTACAATACGAGAGACTACTTACTGCAGGACTCACTGAGAAAGCAGTTCCTAAGAATTATCTCAGAGATCAGACTGATTGCAATCACTACAGATTCAGGAAGAAATAGGGGGAGTCCTACTTCCTAATATGATATTCTAAAAAATGTAATAATAATAGAACCAACATTATGGGGTTGTTGTAGGGATTAAATGATTTGCTGTATAAAGCATCTAAATCAAACACATGAGCGTAATTAGTTCTTTATAAGTATTAGCATAGATTTCATTATTTTTACATTATTTTTTCTTGATTACCACCTGAGTACCTTATCATGTATATGCCAAAAATACTGACATTTATATCTTCAGTTTGAAGACCCCTGCACCCAAACCTATATACCCAACTCTCTTATTTGGTATTTCCAGCTAGATGTCTTGTGAACATCTCAAATACACTGTGTCTATAGAACTATCAATCACAGATAATAGAGAGTTCATATTTCCAATTCTTCAAGGCAAACTTTGGTGTTATCTTGGGTTCTTGTATATTCCTCTCACTCCAAAATAACTGTGAAATATGGCCAACTCCATTTCTGGAATGACCCCACCCACGCCACTGTCCCTATATCCAAACCACAATTCTCACCTGTAAAATTTCAGTAGCTGGTCTCTGCTCTCTGTCTCCCGTGCCCTCCCCATTTTGTTTTCAAACAGCCATTGACATGATCCTGGGAAACTGAACTCAACTGGGTCACACCTCAGTTCAAAAACGTTCAGTGGTCTACCATCTCATTAGAGAAAACCCCATGTTTTTCAAATGACTAGTGTTTTTCCTGCTCCCTCTCTGACTTACAGTCCCTCATGGAATCTTGTTGAATAAATTTAACAGTACCAAAGAGACACCCTTATGCTTCTAGTTTATGAATCTTTTCCTTGATTACGTTGTCAGCTAAAATATGGGACTCCCAGTTAAATTTGAATTTCAGATAAACATTTTTTTTCTTTAGTATAAGTATGCATAACTATTTAGTATAATATTGATTACATGGGGCATACACTAAACAAAATTATTTGTTGTTTATCTGAAATTCAAATTTAACTGAGTGCACTACATTTTATTTGCTAAATTTGGCAATTCTACCCCCCCCCCCGAACTTCAAGTTTATTAGGAATGTTAGCTGCCTTCAATATTCCTGCTGGTGAAAATCTTATCAAATGTTTGGCCCCCACAGGGCATAGACCCCAGTGCTTCCAACCTCCATGATAGCTGCTTTTTCACTGACCAAATGACCATTAAGGCAATGACACATATTTTAGGATTTGTGGTAAGAGTTTAATATCAGTCAGGATATGCTAGGTCACACTATTGCAAAGAAACCTTCTAAATCTCAGAGGTTATTTTTACTCAGACTGCATCCCACCGCAAGGTTAGAGAGGGTACATTTCTCTGTGTTGTACTCACCCAAGACCCAGGAGAAGAGGGATAGCACCTCTGTGCTTCCATGCTTCCTGAAGCAGGAAAAGAAAAAAAAAAATCAGATTCTAATTTTAAGAGAATAATCATAGAAATACATGTAGCTACCACCCTTTCTGCTCAATCCTGTTTTCTACTTTCAGTTTTGAGAGGTAAGAAGTATCTTGAAATTAGTGTATATTTCTCCTTTGCATGTTTATATACATCCACCATCCATCCACATAACCACAAAAATACAGCAATATTTGTTTTGTTACTTTGGACAGATGAGGTACTTAACAGGTCTACTGCAACTTTCTTTCTTTACTCAACTAGCATATCAACTTTTGATTTCCATTGTATGGATATGTTACAATCTGTCCATTTCTTTATTTTAGATCACTTAAAGTTTTTCTGATCTTGCACTGCATTGAGAAATGTTGCAGTATGCGTTTGTAGAGCGGTTCTGCTGAGTTTTTCTAAAGGAGATCCTTTGTTGTGGAATTTCTTGGTCACAGAGTGTGTACATCTTCAGATGTGTTAGATGCTGTCAGCCTGGGTCCTGAGTGCTGTCTACCCCTATTGATCTCTCTGCCATCTGGTATTCAGGATTGCTAACTGTTGCTGATATGATGGGAATAAAATGTTTTCTATCAGCATTCATTTGTATTGCTCTTATAACATACAATACAGTTCTTCTCATAGTGGAACTCTTTCACGAGCTGCCTTTGGTATTCTGAACACAAAATCTTTGCTGGTTAAATATGATAGCATTTTCCATCACCTCTATCTGCTTCCTTTTCACTTTGCTTTAACATTATTTCATGTAAAGATGTTTTTAATGTGACATCGAAAGTATGTTGTTTTGTTTCCACGGCTTTTACTTTTTTTCTGTCTTAAAAGGCCTCCTTGATTCCTAGACCATAACGATAGGTCCCTATATTTCTATATACATTTTAAAGTTTCACTTTTGTATTATAGTTTTAAGTCCATCTGGAAAAGATCTTCGTGTACTATGCAAGGTAATGGTCCACCTTTATTTTTTTCCACAGTCAGTTGTCCCAACTCTTTATATTTTCTCATTTGCGTTCTGATCTTTATGTCACCTCCATCATAACAGAAATTTCCTTATGTGGCTCTGTTTGTTTCTGAGCACTTGAAAATATTCACTGGACTTTTTCTCAGTGTTGTGTCAAATCCAGCATTTCAGCAAGAGTACTTTAGTTACAATAAGTGTCGGTGTTAAGAAGGGAGATACCCTGGTCTTTATTCTTCTTAAAACACTATTGGATTTACTTCCTCATTAATTTTAGGATAAGCTTGAGAAATTCTTCAGATGTTTTTATTGTAATGACCACATTTTAACATGATTTTGAGGGAAAATTATCCGTTCATATAATAATATAAATGATTTATTTTTCTCTTAAGTTTGTTGCACAAAATTTATGCATGGTATCTAGTGACATAGCACATCAGGTATATATAAGTATATGCTCCAGAGAGAGACTTTTCATTTGAATCCCACCAGAGCCACTGGCTGACTTTAACCTTACACAAGTCCAGAGCTCTCTGGGTTTGTTTCCTGAAGGAAATAATGTGCCCTTTACCTCATGGGGTCTTAGGGAACACTCCATGTGTTAACATTTATCAAATACTTCACATAATAAGCACAATGTATATGCACTTTATTTTTTAATCTTTAAAAAGCTTGTCCTATTGAGATACACTTGACCAATGAAGTTGTATATATGCGTATGTATGTTGTAAGTGTACAATATGGTAATTTTATATAAACATACACATAGTGAAATGATCACCACATTCAAGTTAATTAACATCTGTTGCCTCATGTAGTTACCTTCCAGGGGTGGGAAGAACACTTATGACCTACATTCTTGGCAAATTTCAAAGATACAATACACTATTCTTAACTAAAACCACCATGCTGTGCCTGAGATCCTCAGAACTTGTTTATCTTCTAACCGAAAGCTTGTTTTCTAGGATAGGCATTTCCCCATGTTCCCCACCCCCCAGACCTTGGCAGCAGCCCTGCTCTTCTTTGCCTCTAGCATGGTTCCTTTTGTTTTGTTTGGTTTGGTTTTTAGAGCCCGTGTGTAAGGGATACCAAGCAGTTTGTGTCTTTCTCTGTCTGGCTTATCTCACTTAGCATAATGCCCTCAAGTTTCTGCCATGTTGTCACAAATGACAGCATTTCCCTCTTTTTTAAAGCTGAAAAAGTATTCATATATATAACAGGATCTTACATTACCTTTATTCCTCTGTCCTCACACATGACTGACATTTAAATTGTTTCCATATCTTGGGTATTGTGAATAGTGTAGCCGAGAATATGGGAATACAGATATCTCTTTGAAATACTGGTTTTACTTTCTTTGGATATATTCCCAGAAGTGGGATTATCAGATAATCAGATCCTATGGTAATTCTATTTTTTTTAAATGTTTTTATTTAAAGTAATTCTATATATTTTTTTTAATTATTTAAGGAAACTCCATACTATTCTCCATAATACCTGTACCAGTTTGTGTTCCCCCCAGGAGTGTGCAGTGTGCCCTTTTCTCCATAGCTTCACCAACATTTGTTATCTCCTTTTAGGTAATAGACATCCTCACAGGGGTGAGGAGATATCTCAAGGTGGCTTTGATTTGCATATCCCTGATGATTCGTGAACTGAGCAACCTTTCATGTACCAGATGACCATTTATATGTCCTTTTGCTTATTTTTAATCAGGATTTTTGTTGTTGTTGTTGTTGCTCTTGAGTTACATCAGTTCATTATATATTTTACATTTAATCTCTTATCAGATAATTTGGTGTGTGAATATTTTGTCCCATTCAATAGATTGTCTTTTCATTTTGTTGATTGTTTCTTTTGCTGTACAGAAGACTTTTCATTTGGTGTCGTCCCACTAATCTATTTTTGCTTTTGTTGCTTGTGCTTTTGTTACCATATCCAAAAATCACTGAGAAGACCCCATGTGAAGAAGCCTACCTCCTACGTTTTCTTCTAAGAGTTTTATAGTGTCAGGTCTGACATTTAAGTATTTACTGAACTTGAGTCAATTTTTGTGAGTGGTATACTAAAGGCATCCAATTTCATTTTGTATGTGGCTGTCCACTTTTCCCAACACCACTTATTGTAGACTGTCCTCTCCCCATTGTGTGTTCCTGGCTCACTTGTTGAAGATTAATTGGCAGTATAGGCACGTGAGCTTATTTGGGGGCTCTCTATTCTGTTCTTTCAGTCTTATACCAACTCCATTCTGTTTTATACCAACTCCATTCTGTTTTCATTACTGTAGCTTTGTAACATAGTTTAGAATCAGTAGGTGGAATGCCTCCACCTTTCCTCTTTGTTCACAAGATTGCTTTGGCTTTTTGGCATCTTTTGTAATTTCTTAAGAATATTAGAATTTTTTTTTCTACTTCTGCAAAAAGTAGTATAGGGATTTGGATAGGTATTGTGATGAATATTAGATGACTATGGAAAGTATGAACATTTACAGTGTTATTTCTTCCAGTCTAAGAACACGGGATATCTTTCCATTTGTTTGGGTCTTCTTCATCTTCTTTCATTGTTGTTTTATACTTTTCAGTGTGTAAGTCTGTCACCTCCTTGGTTAAACCTAACCTAAATATTTTACTCTTTTGGATGTAATTATAAATGAGATTGTTTTCTTAATCTCTCTTTCAGATACTTGGTTGTTAGAGTATAGGGATGCAATTGACTTTGGTTTGTTGATTTTGTATTCTGCAATTTTACTGAATCCATTTATTAATGCTGCTTTTTGGTAGACTCTTGGGTTTTCTATGTGTAAGATCATGTCATCTGTAAATAGAGACAATTTGCACTTCTTCATGATTTTAATAATTTTTATTTCTTTATCTAACCTAATTGCTCTGTTTAGGATTTTTACTTTTTTTTATTTTTGATTTAAAAAAATATTTTATTTTTTCAGTGTTTCAAGATTTGTTGTTTATGCATCATACCCAGTGCTCCACGCAATACATGCCCTCCTTAATACCCATCACCAGGCTCACCTATCCCCACATCTACCTCCCCTCCAAAACCCTCAGTTTGTTTCTCAGAGTCCACAGTCTCTATTGTGTTGAAGAGTGAGTGCCCTTGACTTGTTCTGATTTTAGAGGAGAAGTTTTATGATTTATTTATTATCAATGATGATGTTAGCTGTGGTCTTCTCCGTTATGGCTTTTATTATGTTGAGGTTTATTTATTCTATACCAAATTTTTTTTGAGCTTTTAATCATGAAAGTATGTTGAGTTTTATCAAATGATCAGAAAGGATATTGATATGGGCTCAGTCTTCTTAAAATTGTTGACACTTCTTTTGTGACTTAACTTATAATTTATCCTAAAGCATATTCCATGAGGCACCTGGGTGGTTCAGTGGATTAAGTGTTTGCCTTCAGCTCAGGTCATGATCCCAGGGCCCTGGGATGGAGTCCTGCATTGGGCTCCCCACTGAGTGGGAAGCCTGCTTCTCCCTTTCCCTTTGCTTCTCCCCCTGAACATGCTCGCTCGCTCTCTCTCTCTCTTTCTCTCTCTTTCTCAAATAAAGTCTTAAAGAAAAAAAAAATGAGTATTCCATGAATGTGAAGTTGAGAGGAATGTGGTTTCCGCTGCTGTTGGATGGAATGGTTGGTGTATGTATGAAGTTCAGTTGGTCCAAAGTGTCATTCAAATCCAATAATTCTTACTTATTTTCTCTCTGGATGATCAATCCATTGTTGAAAATAGAATACTGAAATCTTCTACTGTTAGTATATTGCTTTCTGTCTCTACCTTCAGATCTGTTAGTATTTGTTTAATATATTTAGGCATTCCTAAACTGAGTGCATTTATATTGATAAGATCATTATATAATGACCTTCTTTGTCTGTTCTTATCTTTTTTGACTTAATGGCTACTTAGTCTGATATAGGTAAAGCTACCCTTACTTTCTTTAGTTTCCATTTGCATGGTACATCTTTTTTGTCTCTTCGCTGTTAGCCTATATACATCCTTAAAGCAGACACAAGTCTCCTGTGAGCATATATAGGTGGGTCTTGTTTTCCATCCATCCATTCAGCCACTCTCTGTCTTTCAAATGGAAAATTTACATTTTACATGTAAATAAAATAGCTATAGAGAAAGAAAGAAAAGAAATGCAAAATACCTAAAAACAATGACCAAAATGGCCATAATCAACTCCTTACCTATCAATAATTATTTTAAATGTCCATGTAAATTTACATGGCCATTTTGGTAAATTTACATGGACATTTAAAATAATTATTGATAGGTAAGGAGTTGATTATGGCCATTTTGGTAAATTTACATGGACATTTAAAATAATTATTGATAAGTAAGGAGTTGATTATGGCCATTTTGGTAAATTTACATTTCTTTTCTTTCTTTCTCTATAGCTATTTTATGTGTGTGTTTGTGATTTGATGATTTTCCATAATGATATGTTTTGATTCTTTTTTATCTTTTGTGTATTTACCTTTTTTTTAAAGTTTTTATATTATGATTACTGTGAGACTTACATAAAACATCTTGTAAGTGTGTTTAGACTGGTAACAACTTAATTTCAATCACATACAAAAACTCTACCTTTTTACTCCTCCCATCACATTTTATATTTTTGATGTCAAAATTTATATTTTTATATGTATATCAGATTATTATAGCTATAATTATTTCTAGTGCTTTTATCTTTTAACCTTCATGCTAGAGTTAAGTGATTTATAGACTACCATTATGAAAATATTGTTATTTTGACTATATACTTACCATTACCAGTGAGATTTATATTTTCAGGAGTTTTCATATTATTCATTAGCATCTTTTCATTTCAGCCTGAATAACTTCCATTAACATTTCTTTTAAGACTAGTCTAATCCTGATGAACTCCTATCGCTGTTGTTTGGGAAAATCTTTCCCATATCTGAAGGGCAACTTTGTTGGGTAAAGCATTCTTGGTTGGAGAGTCTTTATTATTGTTGCTGTTGTTTTCCTTTTGTCCCCTTGAATATATCATCTCATCTCTCCTCATGTGCAAGATTTCTGCTGAGACATCCACTGATCTCTTTAGGAGAGTTGCCTTTTATGGGATAAGATTCTCTAGCTGGTTTCAAAATTCTCTTCGTCTTTTATTTGCGACAGTTATTATAATGTATCTCAGTGAAATCTTTGAATCTGTATGAGCTGTGTGTACCTGTATGTTCATATTTATCCCCAAATTTGGGAGGTTTGGGGGAATTCATTCTTTTTTTATTATTATTTAAGATTTATTTATTCATTTTAGAGAGGAAATGAGCAGGAGGGGCAGAGGGAGAAGGAGAGAGACTTTCAAGCAGACTCCCCACTGAGTGCATCAGGGGGCTCTATCTCAAGACCCTGAGATCAAGATCTGAGCTAAAACCAAGAGTCAGACACAGCTAACTGAGCCACCCAGGTGCCCCAGGTAACTTTTTTTTTTTTTTTTTTTAAATAAGCTTTTTGCTCCTTTTTCATCTTCTTTTCCATTTGGGACTTCCATGAAGAAAAAAAAAATTTTTTTGATTGATGATATCTCATAATTCACATAGGTTTCTTCATTCTTTTTCATTCTTTTTCTTATTCTCCTCAGACTGGATAAGTAGAGATTTGTCTTTGAATTCACAGCTTTTCTTCCAATTGGTCAAGTCCATTGTGATGTTCTCTATTGCGTTTTTCTTCCATTCATTGTATTCTTCAGTTCCAGAATTTCTATTTGCTTCCATTTATAATTTCTTTTTCTTTCTTTCTTTTCTTTTTTTTTTTTTTAGATTTTATTTATTTATTTGACAGAGATCACAAGTAGGCAGAGAGGCAGGCATAGCGAGGAGGGGGGGAACCCGACTCACTGCCGAGCAGAGCGCCCAATGCAGGGCTCAATCCCAGGACCCTGGGATCATGACCTGAGCCGAAGGCAGAGACTTTAACCCACTGAGCCACCCAGGTGCCCCTCCATTTATAACTACTATCTCTCTGTTGAACTTCTCACTTTAATGGTGTATAGTTTTCCTGATTTTGTTGTTACCTATATTTTCTTTTAGCTCACACCACTTCCTTATACTACTTATTTTGAATTCTTTGTCAACTTACATATTTCCATTTCTTTGAGATCAGTTGCTGGAAAATTATTCCAGTGGCCTGTGGTGGTGTTATGTTTTCTTGAATGTTTGTGTCTCTCATATTCTTGCATTGATATCTGTATCTTTGATGGAATAGTATCATTTTTCAGACTTTATGGACCAGTTTTGGTGGGGAAGGACCTTCATCTATAGATGGTTGTGAGAGCATTGGTAGGTAGGTGGTACCAGTTCCAGCTCCAACTCCAGCAAAGACCCAGCGGCATAGTGTCCATGCATCCCCATCAGCTGAGGTCTGCATTAATGAAGATTACAGTGGTCTTCAGTGACCAAGGCTGTAGGTGCTTTCAGCAGCAGTGAGGGATGTTGGGGTCTTTGGTGACAAAGGCTGCTAATGACCATCTCTTTCTCACCCAGGAAGTATGTCATGGCCAAGAGATCCTTCTTGGCTCTGAAGCTTGGAATCCAGCTTACAGGCATCCTCCCAGTGGTGGTGGCACTGCTTCTAATGAGCAGTTCCTGTGGAATAGCCCTAGAATGAGGGACTAGAGCATGAGCACTTACATTGTCCCTGGGGTTATAGCAGCTATCCTGTAGCAGTGATTGGTCTAGTGCTTGAGGCATTTGTGTGTGTGCACAGCTTCTGTGGAACTGAGGACTGGTACCTGGGTACTCACAGACTGACAGGGGCTTCAGGGTCCAGAGTTCTGACAAGCCCACAGCAGCAATGATCCGTGAGACCTACGTTCATACCGAATGGCCACAAAGCCAAGACCTAGAGCATGGACATGTGTGACATGACAGCAGCTCTGGGGTTGGAAGCTGTAGTTCGCCCATAGCAGATTTGGCTCTGGTGCCTGAAATGCAGGTGCATGTGAAACAACCATAGGTCTGGAGTCTGGAGCCCAAGTGTGCATGGAGTGGCTGCAAAGTGGGGGTCTAGAGCATGGATGTGCACAGTGGGACCACAGGGTCAGGATCTGAAGTGTAGGTATGTGTGAAATAACCATACCCCTGCAGTCTGGGGCACATACAGGACAGTGGAGGTGGGCTGCCCTGATCCCGAAGCAGTGCAGCAGCGACTCCTTCTCCGGGGGTCTTCATAGCGACACCTACTGACTCCCTCTGCAGAGCAGGCCACTGAGGTTCATGCCCTACACACTGTGGGGAGTTTGTGGCTGTTGTGGGAGCTTCCAGGATCCTCCACAGTATATACCACAAGGACCACAATGGTACCCACCACACAGCTGATTCTGACAGCCCCACCCTCCGTCTTGGTTCCTTGCTGCCACTGACGTCTCAGCTATGCCAGTTCCTGCACCCGCACTTCCCATGGGTTTCTACCCCGAAATTTCCCAACACTGTGCTGCTGGAGGCTCTTAACAGGACTCCTGAGCCTTCTTCCCCAAACTGGTTTTGCTCATGGATACCTGTGTCCCTGTTGTTTTTTCTGTAGGAAATGAAGGCCAATATGTCCTACTCGGCCATCCTACTAGGGTCACCCTGCACATTTCAAAGGAAGTTTTTATCAAATCTGTTGATGTCTTTTTGACTGTAATAACTTGTAGTTTCTCTTGTAATCTCTATGTAGACAACTTTATTGCCTATGAATAATAACATTTTATATTTTCTTTCTGACCCATGTGTCTTTTATTTCTTAACATGACTTGGACCCTTAAAACTATACTATTTTTTTAAAGATTTTTTATATTTATTTTTAGATAGAGATGGAGCACAAGCAGGGATAGGGGCAGTGGAAGAGGGAGAAGCAGGCATTCCACTGAGCAGGGTGACTGAGGTGATGTGGGGCTCCATCCCAGGACCCTGGACCATGACCTGAAAGGCAATCACTTAACTGACTGAGCCACCCAGGCGCCCCAAACTATACTATTTTTTTAAAAGGACATCTTACTATCATCTTTGCCTTCTAGTTCTTCATCTTAAAGGGAGTGTTTCTAATAATTAATTAAAATGATATATACTACAGATTTTAGAAAATTTTTAAAGTCAATTATTAAATCCCTAATTATTTTTTCTTAGTTAATAATATTTATCATGAATGAACAAAAGATGTTTGAAAGGTTTTCCTGCATTTATTGAGAAGGATTAAAGGTTAGATCTTTTCCCATATGATGAAATTTATTAATACACTGGGTCATATTAACACAATACTCACTCTGGGGATAAAAAGTGTGTGTTTGGGTGCCTGGGTGGCTCAGTGGGTTAAAGCCTCTGCCTTCAGCTCAGATCATGATCTCAGGGTCCTGGGATCAAGTCCCTCATCAGGCTCTCTGCTTAGTGGGGAACCTGCTTCTCCCTCTCTCTCTCTGCCTGCCTCTCTGCCTACTTGTGATCTCTCTGTCAAATAAATAAAATCTTTCAAAAAATAAAAAATAAAAAAAGTGTGTGTTTGTGGTAATTTTCTGCACATACACATACATTCACATTAAGTACTTGGTGCTTAATTGAGTTTCCTAATGATTTATTTGAAATTTCATACTTAAGAGCTGAATCAAAATTGGCTTATAATTCATTTTACTGTCTACTTTAGGTTTATTTTTTAAAATAATCATTTATTTATTTGAGAGATAGAGAGCATGAGCAGGGAGAGGGGCAGAGAGAGAGATAGAAGTAGACTCCCCACTGAGCAGGGAGCTCAACAGGAGGCTCCATCCCAGGACCCTGAGATCATAACCTGAGCCGAAAGCAGATGCTTAACTGACTCAGCCACCCAGGAGCCCCTACTTTAGGTTTAGAATCAAGGGTATGTTTGCTCACCTAAAAATACTCAGAAAATAGTTTTGGCTTCTTATTATGTCCCCAATCCTGTTCCAGCTTCTGATAGTCTAAGGAGGACTGGGAATAATTGGGGAAATGATGGAAGCATTACCTCGTCCTGGCAGGCTTCATTGACAATGAGACATTCAAACAGGTAGTAGGGAAGGAAGAAAAGGGGTATTTCAGAATAAATAGCCAGCATGAAGCTCTGAATCAGGAGTATACATGGTATATTCTAAAATTACAAGTGGTTAACATTGAGAGTTCTTGCTTAAAGTGTGATTTATGTTCACCTGTGGAACTATTCATGCCTATACTTTTTGGAATACTCTATATTGGATTGCCTCCCTATCTATCCTATCTATCTATCTTCCTACCTCTCTACCTAACTATTCATTCATCCATTGGGTTGATGATATGGACATGTTAATTTTTTTCCTTTTAAAATCTTCTTGAGTCATGACTGTTCAATTATGTTTCTGAAAAAAAAATAGTGTCCTTTTTCTGTATATTCAATAGCCTTTGATAATAAAGTATTCTCATGTCTTTTTAAAAAATCTCTGCTGGACCTATAGTTATGACCCTCTTTTTATTCACTGTTTTATATCATCCTGTCTTTCTATCCCTTTTCTTTTTTCCTAATAATCAATATGGCTAGATTCATGCCCATTTAATCTGTGTTTTTAGAGAGTCACTTTTTAAAAATTTATTTTACTGTTTCATTTTTCTCTTTCATTTATTTCAACTTTGACATTATTTCTCCTTATTTTGTGCATTTGTATTTCCTATACAGTTTTTTAAAAGTTGCCATGTTTTTAGCCAGATACATAAAATATAAAATATCTTCTTGCTATATTCAGTAGATTCTTCCTTGTTTCTATGTGGCATTTTCACTGTTGTTCAGTTCTAACTATTGCATGTTTTCCACTGGAATTTTTCATTGAACCACAATTTTATACAAGTGTCTACTTAAGTTAAAAATATGACATTATCTGGCTCTCTCTTCTTTTGAGTTTTTAACTATCTTACATTGGATCAGGGAATCTGGTCAGTGTAAAACAGTTTGATTAACCTGTAAACCTCTTTTTAAATTCACTAACAACAGACTGATGATCAACTTGATAGCCAAGATATTTTGTCTTAGGTATTACAGTTTGTTCCCTTTCTCATCAGTATTCTCAAAAATAACTTTCAAGAACACTCTTTGTTATCACTTTATGAAAATTTAAAAATATTAAATAAATGTATATCTAATTTTATTACTTTATTAAGTATGACTTTATGAATGGCATATAAACCAAGTTACTTCCCTTGAATGTGGAGCTTCTCTATTTGCTATAAGACAGCCAAAGAAATAGTTCGGTGTGCTTTAGGAGGTATAATAGTAAGAAAAATCATGATTGTCTATATGTCTCACTTTAGAAAATCTCTTATTTTTTAAAACTGAATTCATTTGCTGCATTATCAAATTATTATAATTTTACATTCTATCCCCTGTAGAGATCTATACTGTGTTTACTTGATAATACCCTTTGGATGACTAAGATAATGAAACACTGTTCCCTCTTCCTCAAAATTTTCTGTCTCACATGTTCATCCATTGGCAGTAAAAGTAAGTTGGAATCATACCAATGAGTACTCAAAAGTAAGTACGTGCATAGTGAGTACTCAAACATATTTTCAGGATAGTTTCCAAAGAAGAAATTGTGTTTATTTAGTTGCTTTTTGCAGTTTTTTTTCTTTTAAGAGGAGTTAGTCCAATTCCATAGAAATGGGGATTTTTTTTTTTTTAAAGATTTCATTTATTTGTTAGAGAGAGGGAGAAAACTTGAGTGGGGGGATGAGTGGGGGGATGGGTAGAGGGAGTGGGAGAAGCAGACTTTCCTGAGCAGGGAGCCCAATCCTGGGCTTCATCCAAAGACCCTGACATCATGACCTGAGCCAAAGGCAGACACTTAACTAACTGAGCCATCCAGGTGTCCCAAAATGAGGGTTTATCTTAAAATATTCAACAAAATGCTACTCTCTACTTTCATCCATAAATTATATTTTAAGAATTAAAGAAATTCCATTTAAGAAATAGTTAAGAAATAGTAAGAAATAACAACTTACCAATTGACTTGACTTTATGAATGTATCATTGTCATCCAATCACCATATCTCCTAGAAATCATTTTAATTTTGGTATCAGCTGTCAGAATATTAATTTAGACCATAAATAGCTGCATACATACAGTGGTGAAAGAATACTATCCCACTGTTGTTGAAACAGTGAGAGCCCTGAATGATTTGATAGCTATATCATTAATCAAATAATAGGCTACCTAATTGAATCTGAGTTAGCTATAAATAGAAAATATATCTGTGGATAGCTGTAAACAATATTCAAATTTTATCTTCAGTGTCCCTGGAGCCTTAAATGCTATGAAAACCAGCAGGCATGAATTTAAATGATGATTCACCTTTCTTTGCTACCGTGTAGGAGGTCTGGTAGCGGGTTTTCTTTCTTACTTGGGAATAAGAATAGTACAGTCCAGCTGTAAGGATGATAATCAGATTATGTGGTGGATGCCTGCTAGAACCAGAATGAAAGACTGTATTTCTAGTGGCCAATATACCCAGAATATTCTATTAAAAAGATGGATGATGTATCATACATATCTTTGTGTGTATGTGTGTGCAAAATTTAAAATTTTCCCCAGTTTCCCTTTTTAGTTAAGTTCTAGAAATATAAAAATTATGTATGGTTTGAACTGTTATATGATGCAGGAGCAAACTGTGACTATGAGAATTATTACATTTTATTCATTTGTATCTTTTATACTTCCTCTGTTACTTAACTAGGTCAAGACAAGGAACCATTAGGAAATATTTGTTAAGTCCAGTACCAGACTAAAAGCAAAACCGTGGAGTGCCTGGTTGGCTCAGTAAGTGTCTGACTCTTGGTTTTAACTCAGGTCATGACCTTATGGGTCATGACATCAAACCCCTGGATGGGATCTGCACTCAATATGTAGTCTGGATTAGACTCTCTGTCCCTCTTACCCTCTCCTGCGCATTCTCGCTCTCTCTCTCCTCTCAAATAAATAAATAAATCTTAAAAGGGAAATTAAAAACAACAATAACAGTAGTAAAATAAAATCTCATGTTTTTTGAAAAACATGCAATGTTTGTAGAGAGAGAGAAGGGAATCTGATTAATTTCTGATATTTATATGTAAGTAAACCATGTGTTAATGTGAGTGAAATATAAACAATGATACTATTTTATTAAATAAAGAGGCAAACCATAGCTGCAGTTATAAGAGAAGGTCAAATTAATATTGGCTGCCTGACTATTTTCAGTGGCTCACTTTTTAGAAGAAACTTAGCTGTTTGCATGGGATTCCTGGTAAACATCTTCAATTCTCTTTTCTCTGTATATGATGGACATGTTGATCATGCTGAATACTTTATGAGCAAATAAAAAAACAGCCAATTCATATACTTATTGACAGTATAATTTAAACCCCCAAAAATGTGATATATGATAGCATTATCAAGGAGATATCAATGTAAAGGAAAGGAAATTATATCAAATTGTAGATCTGTTCTTTCTTTAATAACTAATACTTGAAGGATGTTTCTTTTAAGATCCTCTCTTAAAATTTAGGGATAACTGGAAAATAATTTATACTCAACTTGACTGTTGAGTTTCATAGAAAAGACCGTAGACAATGAAATAAAATCTTATGAAAGGAAATTTACTTATCCAAAGGAAATACTAGAAAAAAGAAGTATAGACAGAAGTTGTAAAGAATCACAATAAGGGGCAAACACTTACCTTCAGGTGAATTGAAAGTAAATGTGCTTTGGACTAAACTGTGTCCCCCCACATTAACAAACTGAAGCCCTAGCCTCAATGTGATGGTGATTGGAGTTAGGGTTCCCTGGTAAGTGACTAGGTTTAGACAGTGAGACCCCCTTATGCTATTTGCTTTTAAAAGAAAAGAAGGGAAAGACCAGAGCTTTCTATCTGTCTTCCCTGGGAGGCCAAAGTGAGAGGGCAGCCATCTACCAGCCAGGAAAATGACCTTCACCACAAATATCTGATGTATTATATGTCTATCTTTTGGTTGTTATTTTCTGACTCCACCCATAACATTCATTACAATGGAATTTTCATGAGTGTAAGACCTATATTGTTTATTTTTCTCTCCCAAGTCACTGACATAGTCCTGGCAGTAAGTGGCCACCAAGAGGTTTGTTATTGAGTTAATGATTATTAAGGGGAAAGAAGAGAATAAAATTGATTGCTTTCCATGTTTCTTTTGCTTACAAAGTGATAGAGTGTAACATTTTACTATGTATACCACATCAATTAAAAGCATTGTAGAGCATCAAATTGATACAATTAGTATTATGCTGTAGCTAGAGCTCTTTTAAAAAGGAGCCGCCATGATGAAACTCCAATGGAAGTTTGGGGAGGAGAAACAGTGCCTTCCCCCTTTATTCCCCTCAGATCCCTACTTCTTCCAGAGAATTCCTAGGGCTACTCAGAAAATATTCAGGAAGGGGTGCCTAGGTGGCTCAGTTAGTTGAGTTTCTGGCTCTTGAATTCAGATCAGGTCATGATCTCAGTGTCCTGGGATCGAGCCCCCTGTGGGGCTCTGCATTCAGCTGCGAGTCTGCTTAAAATTCTCTCTCTCTCTGTGTCTCTGTCTCCCTATGCCCCTCCCCATTCCATGCACTCTATCTCTAAAATAAATAAACCTTTAAAAAAAGAAAGAAAGAAAATAGTTTGGACAATTTGGGAAGTGTTCATTTTGAAACATCAAGAAATGATCTGAATGTGTTCATTTATTCAAGAGACAATAACCAAATATCTGCTATATTCTGAGCAATGGGTTGATTGCTGTGTTGGATACAATGATGGAGAGAAAGCCTCCCTCTCAATGGAACCACCATTTAGTAAGCAATACAAGACCAAAGGTAAATGACTATCCAGTAAGCCAGTTTATTTATCACACAGTACAAGGTATTAAAAGAATTCAAAGATAGATAAAACAAACATTTCTGAGACAAAATGCACAATAATTCACTTCAGGTAACATATTTCAAAATTATAGGCACAATTATGGACAATAATAATAATGATTACCTAAAAATTTATTAAACTTATCATTTAAAAATCTTTACAGAACAATTTGAATTTTTAATATATTTAGGGGCCTTTTTTCATAAAATCAAGCAACTCTCCAGAAATAGTTGGTTTCCTTATTCTTGAAAAAGGGAAATCCAACATTTATAGATAACATCATAGTTAAGAGGAAAGAAAACTAAAGGAATTGCAATAGACTGCTTTTGTGAAGAAAAAATGAAATGTCAAAGAGAAAAATTTTATGGTTCTTTAATCACAGGCATCAAATTGTAACAAATGGAACTTTCAATTGAATTCCTCACTTTGCCTGAATTGCACATGGGATTATGCCTGCATACCAAGTGAAGAATCGTATTTCATAATACATTTCATTGGGCTTCCAAAACAGTGGTTCTGGTAGAGGCTTTTCTGTACAGCTTGTCATATATAAAAACAAGCAATTTAATAAACACTATGATCAGATACCTATACAATTCATCTCATCTTTTTTTTTTTTTTTTTAATTCGAATGCCCAGAATCTCATTGCTAGAGTAAAGTGCATTATTTCCTCTTCACTCTGATTCATTAAACTGTGTTCATTGTTCTTTACAAAGTTGTTCTGGTACACCTCACTCACTGCCAAGTTGAGGAAAAGGTCAGTTGCTTTTGTTCAACAAAAATGCATGCTCTTTAATAATATTATTTCTTAAAAATACATATTGGCTTGTTTTCTTTCAGTCTCACATTTATCTGCATTTGTTCCCCTTTGCTGAAGGCTAAACCGGAAAACAACTTGAACTAATTATGTTTCTTACCTGAATTCCAAATTGCATTTCCAGTGGCTCATTTTGCCATGATTATGACATTGAAAGAGATGGCTTTACTTGGTAGGATTAGAAAAATGACTGAGACACACGTGGGTTTTAGTGCAGGCTATGTTTTGAGGGTTTTTGGAAATAGAGAAAGTATCAGCTACTAGATTGTACCTAAGGCAGATAGGGGATCAAAGTGTCTGTTATCTGAGACAGGTAAGGGCATGCTCTTAAAAAAGAAAAAAAAAAATAAAGCCTTACATATTCTTCCTCTGATGATTTCTGGAAAATCCTATTAATCAAGGAACAGCTTAAATCAATGAAGATTTCCTTGACTACAAGATGCAATTAGTGATGTTCTTGACTCTTGCACTCAATAAAACATGTGATGAGAAAGAAGCTGGGGTGTGTGCTCTCCTGGCATACAGCCCAGTGATGAAGAGACCAGACTCTAACAAATGAGTATCCAGTGAATAAATCAGGAGCTGAGATTCTGGGGTCCAAATGCCTTCTCTTCTGTGCAGTCTCGTACAATATCTTCCACTCTCCACCACAGGCAGTGTGGAAAGCCATGAATAGAACACAGCAGAGCTTTGCACCTCTATCAGCCTGAGCCACTCAGCGAGAGCTTAAACTTTCTCTGAGTGAGAAATAAGCACGTCTTACACTGGGCCACAGAAATTTGAACATTCATATTTTCTAGCAGTGAACAATAACTTATAAATGTGGGGTATTTATTCTATTTCTAGGTAAGACAGAAGGAGGAATAGGGCTAACTTCCCATTCCATAGTCATCTCCTTGCATTTTGACCAGATTAGCAGCATGGAAAGACATGAGTCAGTGGTCTTCCTGGCTCATGCCTCTGGGATAGAGCTTGTTCTCACATCCAGCATCCTGCAAGGATGAATGTGCAGCTGTTCTCATGGGCCAAGCACCATGCTGAACACATTACACAATATAAAAAGGTTTCAGTCTGTTCTGAGGCCTGGACCATGCAAAGTTTCCATCTTCCTCTCTTGTCTATGCAAGAAGAACCATCTTGGGACCAATTTTTTTCTACCCAAAGATCCTAAATAAAGACCACAGTTATGAGAAAGTAAGGGGTGCTTTACTGCTACTGCCATGTTGGTTCTTAAGACCCATGAACAGTGGAGTGAGTAAATGATGCATCTGTGTGATAAATGACTTTAAGTTAACTAGGCAGGAAATTTTAAACAGTTGGGTCCTTCTTCTGGGAAACTAATTCCACACCATGTTGTTGTTTGTTGTGATTCATTTTACATCTTATAAGGAAGGAAATAAGACCTGTGGGGAAGGAAACAAAATTTTTTTGACATCCTACCACCCAGCAATAGTTGCTTTTTTTCCATTTGTGCATTTATATATGTAAAATCAGATAATTTTGCACAGATTCATACTTGCTGTTTTGTTTATACAAACTGGTCTTGTGCGTGATGTCTTTTTGCTATCTTTTTTCTTCTCTTCTCCCAACACCGGCCAATTTGCATTCCAACATTTGATTCTAAACACGTGTATACTAAAGTGTGTAACATGTGTGTACATGTTAAGAATAGATTCATTAGGGGTGCCTGGGTGGCTCAGTGGGTTAAGCCTCTCCCTTCCTCTCAGGTCATGATCTCAGCATTCTGGGATTGAGCCCCGCATTGGGCTCTCAGCTCAGCAGGGAGCCTACTTCCCCCTTTCTCTCTCTGCCTACCTCTCTGCCTATTTGTAATTTTTCTGTCAAATACATAAATAAAATCTTTTAAAAATGAATAGATTATATATATATCATATATATATATGGAAATATATATATCATATATATATATGGAAATATATATATCATATATATATATGATTCAGAATCTTGCTTTTCTTTTTAAGGAATACCTGTAGGAAATCCTCATCATATGTACTCAGGTATAAATCTAATATATCATTTTAATGCTTGCATCCATTATATCCAAAAATCTAATGAATCTGAATATTTATTTATTATTTATTTTTATTAACATATAATGCACTATTGGTCCCAGGGGTATACGTCTGTGAATTGCCAGGTTTACACACTTCAGAGCACTCACCATAGCACATACTGTCCCCAATGTCCATAACCCAACCACCCTCTCCTGACCCCCCTCCCCCTGACAACCCTGTTTGTTTTGTGAGATTAAGGGTCTCTTACAGTTTGTCTCCCTCCTGATCCCATCTTGTTTCATTTATTCTTTTCCTACCCCCCAAACACCCCATGTTGCTTCTTGATTTCCTCATATCAGGGAGATCATATGATAGTCGCCTCTCTCTAATTGACTTATTTTGCTAAGCATAATACCCTCTAGTTCCATCCACGTCATCTCAAAAGGCAAGATTCCATTTCTTTTGATGGCTGCATAATATTCCATTGTATAAATATACCACATCTTCTTTATCCATTCATCTCTTGATGGACATCTAGGTTCTTTCCATAGTTTGGCTATTGTGGACATTGCTGCTATAAACATTCACAGGCAAATGACCCTTCAGATCACTACATTTGTATCTTTAGGGTAAACACCCAGTAGTGTAATTGCTGGGTCATAGGGTAGCTCTATTTTCAAATTTTGAGGAGTCTCCATGCTGTTTTCCAGAGTGGTTGCACCAGCTTGCATTAGCATCAACAGTTTAGGGGGGTTCCGCTTTCTCTGCATCCTTGCCGGCCTCTGTCATTTCCTGACTTGTTAATTTTAGCCATTCTCACTGGTGTGAGGTGCTATCTCATTGTGGTTTTGATTTGTATTTCCCTGATGCCGAGTGATATGGAGCACTTTTTCATGTGTCTGTTGGCCATTTGGATGTCTTTGTAGAAATGTCTATTCATGTCCTCTGCCCATTTCTTGATTGGATTATTTGTTCTTTGGGTGTTGAGTTTGCTAAGCTATTTGTAGATTTTGGATACTAGCCCTTTATCTGATATGTCGTTTGCAAATATCTTCTTCCATTTTGTCAGTTGTCTTAGTTTTGTTAACTATTTCCTTTGCTGTGCAAAAGTTTTGGTCTTGATGAAGTCCCAATACTTAATTTTTGCCCTTGCGTCCCTTACCTTTGACGATGCTCCTAGGAAGAAGTTGCTGCAGCTGAGGTTGAAGAGATTGTGTTCTCCTGAAGGATTTTGATGGATTCCTTTCTCAAATTGAGGTCCTTCATCCATTTTGAGTCTATTTTCGTGTGTGGTATAAGGAAATCGCCCAGTTTCATTTTTCTGCATGTGGCTCTCCAATTTTCCCAACACCATTTGTTGAAGACACTGTCTTTATTCCATTGGACATTCTTTCCTGCTTTGTCAAAGATTTGTTGACCATAGAGTTGAGGGTCTATTTCTGGGCTCTCTATTCTGTTCCATGGATCTATGTGTCTGTTTTTGTGCCAGTACCATACTCTCTTGATGATGACAGCTTTGTAATAGAGCTTGAAGTCTGGAATGGTGATGCCACCAACTTTGGCTTTCTTTTTCAATCTTCCTCTGGCTATTCAAGGTCTTTTCTGGTTCCATATAAAATTTAGGATTATTTGTTTCATTTCTTTGAAAATAAATTGATGGGATTTTGATAGGGATTGCATTAAACTTGTAGATTGTTTTAGGTGGCATAGACATTTTCACAATACTTATTTTCCAATCCATGAGCATGGAACCTTTTTTCATTTCTTAAAGTCTTCCTCAGTTTCTTTCATGAGTACTTTATAGTTTTCTGAGTACATATTCTTTGCCTCTTTGATTAGGTTTATTCCTAGGTATCTTATGGTTTTGGGTGCACTAGTAAATGGGATTGACTCCTTAATTTCTCTTTCTTCTGTCTTGCTCTTGGTGTATAGAAATGCAACTGATTTCTGTGCATTGATTTTATATCTTGACACTTTATTGAATTCCTGTACAAGTTCTAGCAGATTTGGAGTGGAGTCTTTTGTGTTTTACATATATAGTATCATATCTGCAAAGAGTGAGAGTTTGACTTCTTTTTTGCTGATTTGGATGCCTTTAATTTCTTTTTGTTGTGCGATTGCTGAGGCTAGAACTTCTAGTACTATGTTGAAGAGCAGTGGTTATAATGGACATCCCTGTTGTGTTCCTGACCTCAGTGGAAAAGTTCTACGTTTTTCTCCATTGAGAATGATATTTGCTGTGGGATTTTCATAGATGGCTTTGATGATATTGAGGTATGTACCCTCTATCCCTACACTTTGAAGAGTTTTGATCAGGAAGGGATGCTGTACTTTGTCAAGTACTTTTTCAGCATCTATTGAGAGGATCATATGGTTCTTGTTCTTTCTTTTATTAATGTGTTGTATCACATTGATTGATTTGCAGATGTTGAACCAACCTTGCAGCCCTGGAATAAATCCCACTTGGTCGTGGTGAATAATCCTTTTAATGTACTGTTGGATCCTATTGGCTAGTATTTTGGTGAAAGTTTTCGCATCTGTGTTCATCAAGGATATTGGTCTATAGCTCTCTTTTTTGATGGGATCCTTGTCTGGTTTGGGGATAAAGGTAATGCTGGCTTCAGAAAATGAGTTTGGAAGTTTTCTTTTCATTTATATTTTTTGGAACAGTTTCAGGAGAATAAGAATTAATTCTTCTTTAAATGCTTGGTAGAATTCTCCTGGGAAGCCGTCTGGCCCTGGGCTCTTGTTTGTTGGGAGATTTTTTATGACTGCTTCAATCTCCTTACTGCTTATGGATCTGTTCCAGTTTTCTATTTCTTCCTGGTTCAGTTTTGGTAGTTTATATGTCTCTAGGAATGAATCCACTTCTTCCAGATTGTCAAATTTGCTGGCATATAGTTGCTCATAATATGTTCTTATAAGCGTTTGTATTTCTTTGGTGTTGGTTGTGATCTCTCCTCTTTCATTCATGATTTTATTGATTTGGGTCATTTCTCTTTTCTTTTTGATAAGTCTGGCCAGGGGTTTATCAATGCTATTAATTCTTTCAAAGAACCAGCTCCTAGTTCTGTTGATTTGTTCTAATTTTTTTTTTGTTGTTGTTGTTGTTGTTGCTTGTTTCTATTTCATTGATTTTTGCTCTGATATTTATTATTTCTCTTCTTCTGCTGGGTTTAGACTTTCTTTGTTCTCTCTCCAGCTCCTTTAAGTGTAATGTTATGTTGTATATTTGAAACATTTCTTGTTTCTTGAAAAAAGGCTGTACCACTATATATTTTCTTCTCAGTACTGCCTTTGCTGTGTCCCACAGATTGTGAGCCATTGTGTCTTCATTATCATTTGTTTCCATGAATGTTTTCAATTCTTCTTTGATTCCCTGGTTGACCCATTCATTCTTTAGAAGAATGCTCTTTAGTTTCCATATATTTGGATTCTTTCCAAATTTTCTCTTGTGATAGAGTTCTAGCTTCAGAGCATTGTGGTCTGAAAATATGCAGTGAATTATGCCAATATTTTGATACCAGTTGAGACCTGATTTAGGACCCAGGATGTCATCTATTCTGGAGAATGTTCCTTGTGCACTAGAGAAGAATGTGTATTACTGTTGCTTTGGGATGGAATGTTTTGTATATATCTGTGATGTCCATCAGGTCCAGTGTGTCATTTAAGGCCTTTATTTCCTTGTTGATCTTTTGCTTGGATGATCTGCCCATTTCAGTGAGGGGAGAGTTTAAGTCCCCTACTAATATTGTATTATTGTCGATGTGTTTCTTTTATTTTGTTATTAATTGGTTTATGCTTTGGCTGCTCCCATGTTAGGGACATAGATATTTAAAATTGTTAGATCTTCTTGTTGGACAGACCCTTAAAGTATGATATAGTATCCTTCCTCATCTCTTATTATAGTCTTTAGCTTTAAATCTAATTGATCTGATATAAGGATTGCCACCCCAGCTTTATTTTGATGTCCATTAGCATGGTAAATTGTTTTCCACCCCCTCACTTTAAATCTGGAGGTGTCTTTGGGTCTAAAATAAGTTTTTTGTAGATAGCATATTGATGGGTTTTGTTTTTTTTATCCATTCTGATACCCTGTGTCTTTTGATTGGGGCATTTAGTCCATTTACATTCAGGGTAACTATTGAGAGATATGAATTCAGTGCTGTTGTATTGCCTATAAGGTGACTGTTAATGTATATTGTCTCTGTTCCTTTCTGGTCTACTACTTTTAGGCTCTTTCTTTGCTTAGAGGACCCCTTTCAATATTTCCTATAGAACTTGTTTGTTGTTTACAAATTCTTTTGGTTTTTGTTTGTCCTGGAAGCTTTTAATCTCTCCTTCTATTTTCAATGATAGCCTAGCTGGATATAGTATTCTTGGCTGCATGTTTTTCTCATTTAGTACTCTGAATATATCATGCCAGTTCTTTCTGACCTGCGAGGTCTCTGTGGATAAGTCTGTTGCCAATCTAATATCTTTACCATTGTATGTTATAGACTTCTTTTCCTGGGCTGCTTTCAGGATTTTCTCTTTGTCACTAAGACTTGTAAATTTTACTATTAAGTGACAGGGTGTGGCCCTATTCTTATTGATTTTGAGGGGGGTTCTCTGTGCCTCCTGGATTTTGATGCTTGTTCCCTTTGCCATATTAGGGAAATTCTCTACAATAATTCTCTCCAATATACCTTCTGCTCCCTTCTTTCTCTCTTCTACTGGAATCCCAGTTATTCTAATGTTGTTTCATCTTATATTATCACTTATCTCTCAAATTCTCTCCTTGTGGTCCAGTAGTTATTTGTCTCTCTTTTGCTCAGCTTCTTTATTCTCTGTCATTTGGTCTTGTATATCACTAATTCTCTCTTCTGCCTCATTTATCCTAGCAGTGAGAGCCTCCATTTTTTTATTGCACCTCATTAATAGTTTTTTAAATTTCAACTTGGTTATATTTTAGTTTTTATTTCTCCTGAAAGGGCTTTTATTTCTCTAGACAGTGTTTCTCTAATATCTTCCATGCCTTTTTCAAGTGCAGCTAGTATCTTGAGAATCATCATTCTGAACTCTAGATCTGACATATTACCAATGTCCACACTGATTAGATCCCTGGCCTTTGGTACTGCCTCTTGTTCTTTTTTGTATGGTGAGTTTTTCTACCTTGTCATTTTATCCAGATAAGAATATGTGAAGGAGTGAATAAAATACTAAAAGTGTGGCAAAGACCCCAGTAAAATGTGCTTTAACCAAATCAGAAGAGACCCCAAATCGTGGGGGGAAGAAAGAGGATAAAAAGACATTCAGAAAAAAAAATTAATTTTGGAGTATTTCAGTCTCTTAGAGGAAATTACCTCCCCAAATTCTAAAGAATGAAAAACATATGTAAGGGTAAACATGATGAAGGGATGTAATAAGACTATAAAGAATAAAAAAAATTTTTTTTTTAATTTCTAAGAAAGGATTTGATAAGATAAGTTGGTTGGGAGAACAAAGAAAAAGAAAGGAGAGAGTTTGCTCAGGCTGGAGACTAGAACAAAGCCCTGAGTTAGATGTAGGGTATATTTTGATCTATTAGAAGAATTTGTATCCCAAATTTTTTTAGAAGAAAAAAAACCCTAGCTGTATACAAAAAATAAAGTTAGATACAATGAAGGATAAAATATGACTATAAAAATGAAGGTTCAAAGAAGATTTTTTTGGAAAGGTATTCATAAGATAAACTAGTTAAAAATCCGTAAAAGAGGAAAGGGTAAAAGTTAAAAAAAAAAAAAAGTAGCAGAAGAAAAAAATAAATTAAAAAAAATTAATTAACTTTGTAAGACTAAAGAATCATGGGGAGAAAGCCATGAATTCCATACTTTGCTTTCTCCTCCTCTGGAATTCTGCTGTTCTCCTTGGTAAGTGAACTTGGTCATGGCTGGATTTCTTGCTGATCTTCTTGGGGAGAGGCTTGTTGTAATGATTCTCACGTGTCTTTGCCTGAGGCGTAATTGCGCTGCTCTTACCAGGGTTCAGGCTAAGTAATCTGCTTGGTTTTGCTTTCTGGAGCTTTTGTTCCCTGAATGCTTTTCATAGATTTCCAGAATATGGGAATGAAAATGGTGGCCTCCCAGTCCTCTGCCCGGAGGAGCTGAGAGCTGGGGGCTCCACTCCTCAGTGCGCCCTCAGAGAAAAGCACTTAATCACTCCCATCTCCCTGGCCTCTGGCTGTGCTCGGAGTTCACCCAGCCTGTGACCAAGTGTCTCTGTCTCTGGCACACAGTTCTGTCTGGAGTCTCCAAATCGCACAGATTCCTGAGCTTTTCCAGGGGCGTCTCCCCAGCTCTTGTGGGGTTCCCGCTCACAGAGAAGTGACCTGTGCCATGGATCACGATAAGGTAACCCAGAGTTGAGAGCTCACCCCTCGGCTCCATCTCTTTAGCCACTTCCCCTCTCTGATACCTGCAAGTTTTATGGCACTCAGACACCCCCGATCCTTCTGTGACCCTGCAAGACCTGAGACCACACTGTCCCCATGTGGGCTCCACCCCGGCTTAGCCTCTGGAACAATGTCCCTCAGAGGAGCAGACTTTTAAACGTTCTGATTTTGTGGTCCCTTGTTCTGCCACTTGCAGGGAGCCAGCCCCTCCCCCCGTGGTCTATGTTCCCATTGCTTTGGATTCACTTCTCCGCAGGTCCTACCTTTCAGGAAGTGGTCGATTTTCTGTTTCTAGAATTGCTGCTCTTCTTCTCTTTGATCTCCTATTGGATTTATAGGTGTTGGGAATGGTTTGATAAGCTATCTATCTGGTCTCCTGCTACCTGATGTCGTCTCAGCCTGCTACTTCTCCGCCATCTTGACTCTCCCTCATTTGAGCATTTAAGTAATATTTATAGACTGCATGATTTCTTCATCTATGATTTATCAGTTTTTTTTCCCTTTTTTTAAACTGGTCATTTGCTTTTTAGCTATATAAAACAGTATTATTATTAATTTATATTGGTATTATTATAAGTATTAGGCCTTATTCTGATAGACAATAATGTTTCCATAATATATAATTTATTTTTTGAATCTATAATTTATTTGTTGATTGTATTAATATCTTTGAAACAAATGCTTCAAACTTTTTATAATTAAAATTTTTAATCTTTTTAAATAGCGAATGGTTATCTATTTTATCCATGGGCTATGAATAAGATCCCCCAAATTTTATATTTTGTATGTAGCGATCTATATTTTCTTCTAGAATCTTATTTCTTTATATAATATTTTCTAAATCCTTTCCTAATTTTGTTGATTTTTGTCTCTAAAAGGCTAAAACCACAAAAATGGTCAATATTTAGATAAAAAGAATGTTCATAAATATAGTGTTAGAAGGTTAACTGTCAAATGAATAGTATACATCATTATAAACAAGGAAACGTTAAACTGTTTAAAAATGTAAGAACAGGGTGCTTGGGTGGCTCAGTGGGTTAAGCCTTTGTTTTTGGCTCAAGTCATCATTTCCAGGTCCTGGGATCAAACCCTGAATCAGGCTCTCTGCTCAGCGCCTTAATGGGGCTCTCTGCTCAACGGGAAGCCTGCTTCCCCCCCCCACCCCGCTGCCTACTTGAGATATTTCTCTCTGTCAAATAAATAAATCTTTAAAAAGCCAAACAAAACAAAAAACTATGAACATAATACACACAGATATGTCAACTAAATCTATTATTAAGAATGGTTTGGAAGGTCATATGAAATTTGTAAGAAAAAAAAATGAATATATTTTTTTAAACTGAAAAAAGGCAAATTTGGTGAGGAGTGGTGGCAAATCTGAATATTTGTAAGATTTTCCTTTTTTTTAAAGATTTTATTTATTTATTTGACAGAGAGAGATCACAAGTAGGCAGAGAGACAGGCAGAGAGAGAGAGAGGAGGAAGCAGGCTCCCTGCTGAGCAGAGAGCCCGATGCAGGACTCGATCCCAGGACCCTGAGATCATGACCTGAGCTGAAGGCAGCAGCTTAACCCACTGAGCCACCCAGGTGCCCCAGTAAGATTTTCTTAAATGAAAAAAAACTACTAAAATTAATAGCAATGCAGTGAACTTAATTTGGTGACCCTTGAGTGCATATAGATTAAACCTTTAAAAATAAGTTAATAGGCTTCCTATAGTATTTTCCAAGAATGGACATGACATATATCATAATAGTGAGAAAACCAGGGGTGCCTGGGTGGCTCAGTTTTCAGCTCTGCTTTCGGCTCAGGTCATGATCCCAGGGTCCTGGGATTGAGCCCTGCTTCGGGCTTTCTGCTCCTCAGGGAGCCTGCTTCCTCTTCTCTCTCTGCCTGCCTCTCTGCCTACTTGTTATCTCTCTCAGATAAATAAATAAAATCTTTAAAAAAAAATAGTGAGAAAACCATAGTAAGTTTTAACATAAAGTTAATGCAATATATGGTAATCTGTTATTCATTTTGTTTTAAAATAGTATTTTATTCTTCAATATTCATTTAAATCTTATTGTGATTTTATATTACTTATAAATATTATTACTGTCATTATGTAAGTAAATGACTTTTCAGAGTGAATCGTTTTTGCTCTTCCTTGCTCCTAATGGCATGAAATTAACAGCTATGCTCCTGATACTATCACAGAATCCTTACAATTCTTAAGTTTTTTTTTAAATTTTAAACTAAATTGATGCCATATTTACATTTCTTACACAAGCAATCATCATTTCCTTTTCCTTGATCTTCTCTGGAATGCTCTGAAGCCTATCTTAGGTTAAATTTATTACCAGTTGACCTAGGGATTTCTGAAAGTGATGGAGAGTAAAGAATGGAGTATGGAAAATGAGTTTCTAGAACAAACTTGAGTCCATATCCCACAGATTCCTCTAGGTTCCAGGAAGCACCCAGAGCAGAATCCATTGATAGCCATGCCCATGGCTTTTCCACTTTAGTTTATCAGGATGATGCATCCCTTCAGGGCAGAGAGTCGCAGCCATGATGATAAAGCTTGCTGAACTCTGCTCCCTCCCTGCCATGCATCTCTCCTTGCTTCCTGCCCATCTCTCCTCCTCAACTGTCTGTTTGCATCTCACTTGGCTTTGCTGGATAACCACGGTCCTGATCTGGCAAGGTTGGAATTGGTTACTTTCATTCTCACTCAGATGACATCCTGTGCTATTCATGATGCCTCCTTACCTCTCCCTGCTGCCACCACAGGCAAGGTGCATCCTGAATATGAACCTGTCAGGGCCCTCAGGACAGAATGCCAGAGAACTTACCGGAGGCAAGCGGGAGAATTCAGTGCCCTGGCACGGGCTTGGATGTTGAGAGTAATTTTCTTTCCAAGGCTGTGGCCTGTTTAGTCAAGGGCTATTAAATGCATGCAATTTATTATTCTCTAAAAGTGAAACTTTTAGCCCTTCTGTGGCATTCCATTATGGTGAAGATTATTTTTAAAGTAATTCTAGGTCACTGTGTCTTCAAATGCAGAAATTCTATAATTTCTCAAGAAGCTTTTCTTTTTTTTTTTTTTTAAGATTTTATTTATTTATTTGACAGACAGAGATCACAAGTAGACTGAGAGGCAGGCAAAGAGAGGAGGAAGCAGGCTCCATGCTGAACAGAGAGCCCGATGTGGGGCTCCATCCCAGGATTCTGGGATCATGGCCTGAGCAGAAGACAGAGGCTTCAACCCACTGAGGCACCCAGGCGCCCCAAGAAACTTTTCTTAATGCATACATTTTATAAGATTGAATGTGAACAAGAAACTTTGAAAGGATACACAGCAAAAGAAGAAGTATCATTTTAACATGTTTATATTAGCATACATTTCTTATTTTAAGTAGAAATAAGAACACAAATGCTAAATGGAAATTAAGTAGGCTTTTTAATGTTTTATGTCAGGATTTTGTGTTGTGAGCTAAATATTATAATTAGTGTTCTAAGATTTTGCTCAATGAGGGTTTTTTTTGAGAAATATGGCTGTACATTTATTGAAAAATGTGTTCTTTTTAAATTTGGGGATGTTAGTCATATTGGTTCTTATTATTTTAGTGTGTTTATTTTTTTATCAAATTATTCTTATCAGAAGAAAAACCAAGTGATGAGACAAGTGTTTCAAAAAAGAAAAAAAAAAAAAGGAGATACCTATGTTGTTCAAGTTCATACGGAGAGAACTCAGGATTTAGCCCCATTGTACTTCCCACTGCCTTTAATCCAGTGCGATGATGTGATTTTGCTAACCCTTTTGCACCCATTTGTACTGAAGGTTAGTCTGGGAATTTGTCTCAGATGAATTTGGCAATTCAATTGGCAGAAGAAATAGTAAATGTTTAGGTTCACAGACTCTCTATTCTAAGTGGATTATTACTATAATGGTATTCACTGTACTTTTCCTTATATCTATTACTTCTTAGTGAATTCCACCTTACACCAAAAATAATATATCTTCCCTTCCTTGACGATCCATAGTCTCCACCTCCGTCAGCAAAACAGATAAATTCTGTTTTCAAGCAAGAACAAGACATCAATCTAATTCACTCTTTGACCTTCAAGGTCCCCTTGGCTCTACAGGATTTGCGGTTTCTAAGCAACCTCGTCTCAACTTTCTCATCACTGGCACAATGGCTCTGGAATATTGGGTAAAAATCAGAGCACAGAGAAATGTCCCCAGAAAGGAAAAGAATCACTGACAGACTGTGAATGTGCTAATTTTACCAATTATCTTCTCCATGCACAGCACCTGAGATTCTTTCCCTCTCCAGGCTCTTGTACTACTGAGCAGACGTCTGATAGGTCGGTCCTGGGCCAGCCTGGTGAGCGGCGCAATGCTTGTGAGGCTGTTCTTAGCTACCTTTGAACTGTTTATCTGTCCGTATAAAATGGGAAAATAGGGGTTTCTTCCACGTTATGCCCCTTCAGCAAGTACGTTGTTTGAAAACAAACGCTTCCATTGTATGATTTATTTTAAACCGGTAGCTAACTGTATTGGCGGGACATCTTATTTTGGTGCCATTGATTTACTAGAATACGTGGAAAGCATGTGCGTCCGCCCTCTACCGGTACATGCACATATAAACCCACACATTTTCCTAGGTTGGCAAACAGGTCTTTCTGTGATGCTTTCCCCAAGCTAAATACCAACAAGTACCATGCATATTTTAACAGTAGCAGATATCCTATTTTAGCTCCTCATTTGCCCTACTTTGCCTAATTAAGAGTAGCTCTATATTTCTGAAAAATAAACAAAGGAGGGTAGCATTTCCACAAGTTCTGTCTTCATTAAGGAGCCTTTTATTACAAACTGGATTTGTGCTTTTGATGTCATTTAACCTTTCTTTAAAAAAAAAAAAATTCTCTTTATCACACTGCTCCTATGATACACAAATTAAATAAAATATATGATAAGGTGTAAAACTCTTCAGAAATGTGAGGTAATATTCACATTACTAGGGTTTAGTTACCACCTAGCCTTCAGCCCTCTGAATAATTCAGTAGAAAATAAGTGCCTCAGGATGTGCTTTTCATTATTAGCTATATATTAATATCAGTTGATTTGTCTTTCAATTATATCTTAATTTCTTGACAAAGGAAATCCTTTTTTTATCACAAAAAAGAATCAACCCATCTATTGTAGATACATACACAGTATATCTCTGTCTGTCTATCAGAATAAGAGAGAAAGAGAGAATAAAAGGGAATAAGAGAGAGAATAAGAGAGACTTTTATTACAAAAAAGTATTTTGGGTGCTAGGGAGATAGAGACTGTGATCATGGCTTTCAGAGAACTTACATTTTAGTACAGAAAATTGAAATTTAAATGAATATGCTAAGTGCAGACACTGATGCATACTATAGAGAACATGATAAATAGTAAGAGGAATGCCAATGAATGAAGGAGTTTGCACAGGTAGAATGGTCGGGGACGGCTTCTCTGAGCAAGGGGCTTTGAGACCTGATTTATCAGGTAGAAGGCTAAAGAGATAGCAAAAGCAAAAAACCTGGGAATGAAAATGTTTGACATATTTTAATAAGAAAAATAAAAACTTGTGGAAAGCTCCTGTTTAACTCATGGCTTTGGGGGCTTCTTGGTCCCTGGGCTGCCCTTCCTTTGATGGATGACTGAGTGCATAATTCTCATGGTTTGTGTGCACTACTTAGGTTAATTACATCTGTCAGGGTCCACCGAGAAAAACAGAGCCCGTGGCATTTAGTTAAACAGAAGGGATTTGAGGCAGGGAGCTCATTAGAAGGGGCCTGGAAGTGCACCAGGAGATGGGGAAGCAAGTATGAAGCTTCCTCTCTGACTTCTTCTCCCTCCGTGCTCACTCATGAACTCCCCAGCCATCTGCTGTACGTCTCTCTACGTCCATGCCGAGGGAGCCACACAAACGAGCAAGACCTAGGACTTGTGTTCAAGGATCTCAGCGTCTAGTCTGGGAATAATATGCGAGCTAGTGATCAGAAGCAGGTAGTACCTGTCTCTATGAGTATTCAGAGGGAGAAAAGATCAACTCCACCCAGAGGCTCACAAAGAGCCTCAAGAAGGTGTGGTGTTTTAAGAAGATCCTTGAACTTTTCTTGATACTAAGAAGTCTTGGGAGCTACAGCAGGGACAAAGACGTGGGCTCAGGGAGTGAAGCGGTTTCCTGTGAATGATTAACATGTTTTGTTGGGCGAGAGCAGTATGTGAATAGGTGCAGTGACAAATAGATATGGAGAGGTAGTAAGGTGCAGCCAAATTTTGGAGATCCTTTGCATATCGAGCTTCAGAATAGAAACTCGAAGCACTGAGCCTTGGGTTGGTAGACTATGGTCCACGGGCCAAGTCTGGACTGACCCTGTTTGTGTTAGACAGGTGGATTCTGTATATGGGGAAGGTGTGTGTTCTATAGATGAGCATTTACAATCTGGTGATAGAGAACACTATCCCCAATTAACTGAAATCTCTTCCCTGCGAAAATAATTCATTCTCCTCTTTAATAGATCTGTATCACCAAAAAAAAAAGTACTCTTATTATTACATGTTGAATTTTTTGTTAGTAATAATTGGGGGGGGGGGTGAAAAAGGAAGAGAAAGCCAGAAATACTTGAGTGGAGACATGGGAAACATGGTGGGTGACACAGTAGGGCAGGCAGGGGAAGGCCTGGGACATCAAAGGGCTCCACGCTCCTCCTCATGGCACACGACTCCCGAGGCTTCCGATGGCTTTTCCAATATGACATTGTGAGAATTAAACAGAACCAGGCACAGGTAGAATATCAATAAATGGGATTCTATTTTTTCCACTTTCTTTCAATAAGTAGTTGTGGGTCAATTGATTAGAACAACCAATCTCAAATATTTTCTAAGTAAGTAAAGCTAACCATCTGATTCCCTTCATTTAAAAAAAAATTACTTATTAGTTTCCTTGTTTTTTTTTTTTTTAATGAACCCTGTGGAGTAGTTCAAATTCTTTTTCCATTTAAAACTCCACTTTTTGCCCATTTTGAATTACCAAACTTCTTGTCACTATGCTTGCTTGTTGACCAGCTTACTGAACTCAGTTGAAGGGTATCGTGTACAATTCAGTTGAGTTCTGGGTCTGTGGATTCCTTCTCATTCCTTTTTCCTAGTTTGAATACTTCCAGTTGGTATTTGGGAATATAAACATAACAATAGGGTTCTGAAAGTAGGCTTGGGGTTATTAAATTTTGATATCTGGAAATGTTTTATCACAAGAGTAAAATCCTGGTTTTCAACAATGAGAATAAATAGAATACGTACGGAGTCCTAGGTGAGAAGAGCCGTAGCATAATGTAAATTAAAATTCAGTGTGAAATGTTCAGTATGGCTGTGAAGGACGACCCTGAGACATTGCCCAAGGTTGAGATTTAGGACAGATTGTCAGAAAGGGCTAGAAAGGAATAAGTGATCTGCAAAAATCTTTATTGCACACAAAAATTTCCTGAGTTGTGTTTCCAAATGCAGATAACCTGAAGGATTAACAGCATCCTCACAGATGAGGACTGTCTTTGCTTTCTGGTGTCAGGCTCAGCAGTTGTGATTGATCAATTGATTTTTATTTATTTATTTATTTATTTAATTTAAGAGAGAGAGAGAATATGCTCATGAGCTGGGGGCAAGAGGCAGAGGCAGAGGGAGAAGCTGACTCCCTGCTGAGCAAGGAGCCCAACGTAGGACTCGATCCTGGGACCCTGGGATCATGACCTGAGCTGAAGGCAGACGTTTAACTGATTGAGCCACCCAGGCACGCCAGTTGTAGTTTTTTTAAAATGACCTTCATGCCAGTGTGATAGTACATGCACTTTGAAAAATTTCAGCAGAGTGGGAAATAAGCACATTCTATATGGAAGACATCAAAGCAGGACCAGGAAAGAAAAAAAAAAATACTATTATCTTGAACTTCTGCAGGAAAATTGAAAAGTTTAGCAGATGGTTCCAGAGACCCTGTAACAAATACCATAAAGGCCATCTGAAGGAGACATAAGAAGCATCTCTATCGGTACCCTGCACATTAGTATCCAGTTACCAATGACTCCCCCACTGTGGTTTAAAGTAGCCTCTACTGCTGGACAGAATGGAAGTCCGGAAACAAGTCTGGATTATACTTCTTTCACACATTCAAACCGAGTGTTTTCGTTTGCACTTCCACAAAGAGCCACATCTTCCGGAGACTCCAGTGTGGTGGGGATTTAAATGTTGCTGATGGTTTTGTTTGGAGGAGGTCATACTCTGCCTTTCAGAAGCTAACAGCAGCCATGGATGAGAGTGTGTGAGATCCAGCCTGTAAGGTGGTGTTGTCTGTGCTCTGTTAAGTGTTCATTCTGTTCACTGAAGCAGACTCAGTCCTGCCAAGAGATAACAAGATGCTTCCATCTGTCATCTTTCTCACCTCTTATTTGCAGGAAAAGCACACAGCATGAGCTCTATAAAGCACTAGAACCTCGATCAGTGTACTAATCAGTATCGGAAAATTAATATTAGAATGATTATATAAGTCCATTGCTCTTTCTCTTCAGTTGTTCCAGCTGTGAATTATGAATTTAAAGTTCACTTTTTTCCAGTAAACCCAACCCCCAGTAAAATTTACCACCAGTTGATCCTGTTTCCTAAGTTTATCTTGTCCTTTGGATTCTCCAGTACCTCAGCTTCTTCAGGCTGTGATTATTCTCCTTCCAGAATTCACCTAATAGCCAAAAACCTGGTTTTGAATGGTATTTGAATATCTGTACTATGTTAAGACACCAAGTGATATATAAACAATGAAAGAAATGTACGACCCAGTAATTGCCCTAGTAGGTATTTATAAAGGGATACAGAAATACTGTTGAAGGGGCACATGCACCTCGATATTTACAGCAACAGTATCTTTCAACAGCCAAACTGTGAAAAGAGCCCAAATGCTTATGGACTGAGAAATGGATAAGGAAGATGTGGTATGTATGTATCTATATCTATATCTGTATCTATATCTATATCTGTATATACATATATATATGTATATAGGTATATATATGGAATATAACTCAACCACCAGAAAGAATGAAATCCTGCCATTTGCAACAATGTAGATAGAAAAAGAGGGCATAATGTTAAGTGAAACAAGTCAGTCACAGAAAGACAAATACCATATAAGTTCACTCATGTGTGGAATTTAAGGAACAAAACAGACAAACACAGGGAAAGGATCAGTGGCGGTGGGGGGAAGAGGGGAATAAACCATAAGAGGCTCTTAACTGTAGAGAAAAAACTGGGGGTTGATGGAGGGATGTGAGTGGGTGATGGACATTAAAGCAGGCCCTTGTGATGAGAACTGGGTGTTCTATGTAAGTGCTGAATCCCTGAATTCTTAAGCTGAAACCAATTTTACCATATATGTTAACTAACTAGAATTAGAATAAAACATTGAATTAAAAGAAAAACACTATGGTCCCCTTCAGTGTATTTATATTCTAGATCAGAAAGAAATTTATATGTAAATAGAATAATGAGATTTTAAAAACTAGTGTTTATTGAATATTAAAATGCAATAGTTACTTCAAGGGACTGGCAAAGGCTACTTTTTTTTTTTTTTTTTTTTTTTTTTTAAGCTGAGAAGCCTCTATGATTAAGTGGAGATATTAATGGGTGAAATTGGATATCATATAATGTTACTGTTGCACACTTAAAAGGTTGATCTCAGAGAGGATGGGTATTCTACAGTTGAGAAGTTGTGGAGCGCAGTGTGAGACTTCGTCCCTTCCCTGCACTTCTGTTCTAGCTGTAGATGAGCGAGCGCTGGGTGTGGCCCCTTGCTGGTTAGTGAGCACAGCCTGGAGACCCTGCTCCTCTGTCCAGAAAGGCCAGAGGAGAAGGCTTTCCCACAATATGGGATCTCATCCACAGATGAAAACATGGTTTTCTCTGACACCTCCTTTGTCCTGTGTTTTGTCTGCTTGTTCCGCCGGAGCAGGAAGGTCTGGATTGTCATTGTGGGTGGCCCTGGGAGCCTGCTTTACCTGCATTGATGACCAAGAACAGAGGAAATGTGGCATCAACTCTGGAGACAAGGGGAAGGCAGGCTTTTTGCCAGGATGGCCACATTCCTGAAAGAGAGAGAATGAAACAGTCCAGACAGGGACAAGGATAGATTTTGGGGTCTCTGCTACTGAAACAGAGGATCGCCCTGTCTCAGAGGGGTCGGTCATCCACCCAGTGCACTGGTGCAAACACATATGGGCTCCACAAAAGATTCCACAGCATTCAAGAGGAAGAATATTTTATTTTCAAGATAAAAGGGGGAAAGGTCTTTAAGAACATTTATAAAACACACACACACACACACAAGATATTTATAAAAAAATATGAGTTTCAAATGCAACTTGAGAAAAAATGAAATTTATAAAACATGACTGACAGTGGAATAAAGATAGGGACTGAGAATAAAGTAAAACTAAAGAGACTAAAGACAGAAAATGTAGGACTAAAGATGCAGAAAAGGAAGAATGCTTTATTAATCACAAACAACTATTAATACTTACTTAGAACTTGCTGGAAGCATTGAAATGGGTATTCTACAAACACTTCTGCATTTAATTACCAAACCTCCTAACCAAGACACTGATATTCCTTTTCTTTATGGGCTAGTAAAGGGTGCAGCTCCAGGAAGAGAGCTAACCAGAGAGGCGGATTCAGTCTGTCCAGTTCTGGTCAATCCAGGACTCCACTCACTGCCCTGTGGAGCTCTGTCACATGTGTGTGACAATATCCAGAGTGCAGGTGGGTCCTGGAGGGGTCAGACAGTGACATCAGATGGCCAAATAGCTACTCAGTGTTGACATAGACATTGATTGGATAAAATGAGCATGTACAATAACAAAAACACTGTAGAAAGAATAAGAATAAGAAAAGAACTTTAGAATTTTGTAAAGACCCTATGTTTACAGATCCAAGGTGTTCAAATGATGAAACACAGTAAAGGCAAGGGAACTAATCCTTGGAAAGCCCCTGGTGTACTATGTTCATTCCAAGATAAAAGAGAATTTCTACCAGATAGTTAAAGCAAACGAACAGAAGAAGAAAGCAAATATTAGTTACAATTCAGAAATATGCTCCATAGGAGAAAATAGAGGAAATTTTGTGAAGAGAGAACCTCAAATTCAGTCAAATTTTCATTCAGGTATGTAGCACCTGACATTCTAACATCTACATGGACTCACATGTTCTTACTGGAAAAAATAGTCAAGGTTGTGTCAGTTGGCCAATGGTTAAACAAAAATAAAGAATTTAAAAATAAGTAAATTATGATACAAATGTTTAGATGTGAGCATTAAAACCAATAAAACAAGATGTAGTATAAATGTAGCCCAGTAAAACTTTATTATAAATTTATAAATGTATACATGTATAATACATATGTATGAGAGCAGGAGTATAAAATAATTCTTAAAGGAAATGTAAAATATAAATAATAGGAATAATAGTAAGCTATAACTAATAATTTTTAATAGTAGTTTTCAATTCTCAAATTTTATTATCAAGGGCAGCAATGTGTGTGTGTGTGTGTGTGTGTGTGTGTGTGTTTGTGTGTGTGTGTGTTTGGGACTAGAAGGTAGAAATGTCACAAATTAGAGACAACAAATGCAGTTAGATGGTATTTTCTTGTTTGGAATTCCATCTTATTTATTTCTATGAATCTTGTTGCTAGTTTTCTATAAACCTAGATTATCTGGATTTAATTCCCTATTTTAAATCATCATATGTTCTTCCAATGTCTACTTTCCACACACATATGTTCCTGACCTTCACAGGTCTTATACGATAAAGCAAGTCTGAATTGCTATTTTAAATCATCATAGTCATGGTCAAATTAAGATTTGTAAAGCAGTGTATGATAGAATATGATAGAAACCTAGGATTGTTAGGTTTTTGAAAGAGATTAAATTTTCTATGACGTCTGTTTAAGGCAGAGAAGAAGGGTGAAAGCAAAGAGAGTGTTTAGAACTAGTTAAACAAAAGGAGGGGGTAAAATTCCAACCACAGTTTGATGAACATTAAATTCTTAGTATTCAACTTTCTTGATAGATTGAAACATTAAACTTAAAATGTTGCAACCATAATACTTGAAAGTAAATAGAATGCAGCCTTTATATAACTTTCAGATGGTGAAAGACTATCTAAGCAGAAGTCAAAAAAGGAAAGAGGGATATATTTGAATACATAAAAATGCCAAGCTTCTAGATGTCAAAAACAAAGAACATTAAAAGGCAAACAACACACTAAAAAAAAAAAAATTGTAAGATTACTAACAAAGTGTTGATTTCTGTCCTAGGCACATATGCCATGGAAATAAAATTTTAAAATACCAAAATTAAAAAAAAAGATAGACAAAATAAATGAACAGAAGAATCAGAGATAAATATATCACATAAATTATGCTAGCAACCAAAGAAATGCAGAATTAAACCTCACATTTATTTAGCAATTCCCTAGACATATATCACACTCAATATTGACAAACATGTGCTGTTATAAACACTCAAACACTACTGAGGAGGAAATAAACCATCATAGTCTTTCTGGAACACCATCTGGCAATTTGTACAAAGGATTTCAACGTGCTCTCATTCCTTGATCCAGAAATTCCACGTCTAGGAATTTAACCCAAGGAAATAACTAAAGACACAGAAAAATAATGAGCACAGTCCAAACAACTCAAGTGTATAGCTAGAGAGCCTAATTTATAACATTAGTGCAGGCTGCATATTATTGCAAATTGTGTTTTCAAAACATATGTATTGGCTCAGAACAGGATTATGAAGTAATGAGAGGTAAAAGACTCAACAAAATTTATACACATAAAGTCCTGAAAGATCACCTAAGTAGGTACATAGATGACAAGGTAGAATACATAGGTGACAAATGCTGATAGAAAATACCTGAACATGCTGGCACTGGTTTGCAGGGTTTAAAATATTTTCTCTTTGTATCTATACTTAGAGGACACTCTGTGATAATTTTTTCTTCATCAGAAAGACAAAAACATTTTTTTGTTATTTACCTGTAGATGTTTTCCATCACCAACAATATGAAAATTAAACTATATTGTTTTTAAGTTACTTGAATGACTCTCCCCAAATTATTGATTATCAGTTTCTCATCCATCTATCTACCTATTGATTGTGGGTTGTGGGTTGTTTTGTTTGTTTGTTTGTTTGTTTTAGCTCCCTTGTCCACACTCCATCAGATGCACACGTAACCTATATCTCCACCAGCCTCACCCCAATACATGGATCGAAGTGTGCTCTATTCAAGCTACACATACTTGAATTTCTCTGATTCTTGTTATTTTGAATATTTGACTCCTAACACTTGAATATGTGAGTTTTCTGTCAGAGGTTTCTCTTAATATTCATCAATATACATCTTTATAAAAGAAATTCTAGAGGAAACTATGTACATATGCTTTGAGTCGCTGTGACTATGAGCCTCTCCATAGGAACTTATTAATAAATTAAGGAGTTATCACAACATTTCTGTAATCAAAGCATAGGGAATGTGTTTATAAATTGGATGTAAGACTAATGTATCTGAGTGTATAGGAAAGAATTTCACTGAAGCTTCAATTTAATAAAGTGAAATGTTCATTTTAAGTGAATATTCAAACTCTCTGATACACTATCTTAAAATTATGGTTAAGTATAATCATTAGAAAATTTGCTTTGCAGGTTTTGCATCTAAATCTTGGTTTAAGATCAAATAGTAATGAGAGTCCCCCTTCATTCCCTCAAAAACTTAATCAGTTATGCAATTTTAAGTAAAACCTTCAAAATTCATGTCGGTGTCATGTTTTCAGAAAACTGAGCAAGATATGCTCAAATTAGCTTCCAATTTGACATGAAAAAAATTCCATCTCTCTCTGCTTATAACTTGGAGTCAATTTTAATGCCAACTAAATTAATGAGGTAATTTTAATAATACTATAATAATATCCATTACTAAGCGTGGCACTTATTTTTTTTAATATACTGTCTTTCATGAATCCTTATACCAATTAATAGAATGTAGATATTGTTAACCTCACTGTGAAATTATGATTCAAGATCTGAGGGATTAAATAACTTACTGAAAAGTGCTACAGCTACTTATTTAGCAAGTTTGAAATGCTTTCCTGTAGGATGCTGGAGCTCACCACTCAATCTATTGCAATGTTTATGAAACTGTTGGTGTCACTGAAAGGCCATCTCCATGAAGCACTTTGAACCCACATCTGTGTATTTTGAGATACTCTCGTGAAGACCCCATTTTTCAGTTTAGTTGGGTGCAGTAATTTTGTGAGCTTGAGATAGATCTTAGTATAGTAAGGAAATGCTTATAAAACATCAGTATGTGTATTTGGAGGTCTTACAGGAATGCAGAAAGCAAGGCTAGGTCTGTGAGGCTCAAGAATCCTTGTAATACTATAGAATGGAGAAGTCCTTTATTCAACTTCTTTTTTTTTTCCCCCAAGATTTTATTTATTTATTGGACAGAGAGAGAGAGAGAGAGAGAGAGGGCGGCAGGCAGGAAAGAAGCAGACTTCCCCCAGAGCAGGACCCCAATGGGGACTTGATCCCTAGGATTGTGGCCCTGTGATCATGATCTGAGCCAAAGGCAGACACTTAGCTGACTGAGCTACCCAGGCGTTGCTAGTCAACATTTCTTAAGTGCCGATGTGCCCTAAATATTTCTGGTACTTTCCATATGGCCTTTCCCTGCATTCAGGAAAGCTATAGGCAAGCAGACTCAGACATACAGCTAACATGAGTGTTTGATAAATCTTAATAAGGAAGAGTACAGTATTCTCTGTATAGAAATACATAAAGAAAATTATCCACTATACCTCGGGTCAAAGTACTGTACAGGTAGAGGAAAGAGCCAAGTATATTTATTTATCAGAGAGAGAGAGAGAGAGAGAGAGAGAGCGAGCACAGGCAGACAGAATGGCAGGCAGAGGCAGAGGGAGAAGCAGGCTCCCCGCTGAGCAAGGAGCCTGACGTGGGACTCCATCCCAGGACGTTGGGATCATGACCTGAACTGAAGGCAGCCGTTTAACCAACTGAGCCACCCAGGTGTCCCCGAAAAGAGCCAAGTATAAATGAAAAGAGAAAGGGATAAATGGGACTATATTAAAATTAGGAACTTTCCTTCAACATAACAACATTAATAGGGTCTAAGTGTAAGCAACAGAGTTGGGATATAATGTCTACCAAACAGTAAGCTGACCAAAGACTTAACACTGTAATATATAAAGAGCTCTAATGAGCCAGTGAGAAAAAGATAGAAAAATGCACAAAAGACATGAACCAACACCTCACAAATGTCACACATTGTAAAAGAGTTCAAATCACTCTGAGATAACAGTACAGACTTACCAGAATGGTTAAGTCTTAAAACAACTGGAATTATCAACTGTCTGCAAAGCTAGGGAGCACTCAGTAAAGACTGTAATAGGATTAGCTTAGAAAACTGTGTGGCAGGGACCTAGCTCGTCAGAACACATGCAGGTCCAGCAATTGGATTCTCATATTTAATCCAAATATATTCATGTGTAAGAAGACATGTAGAAGGGCACGGCACTCTTTGTCAAGCATGTGCTAGAAACAACCCAAACGCCATCACCAGTGTGAAGAGGAGAGAAAGTTGTCTACGTCTCTCTCATGGAACACAGTACTTCCATTGAAATGAGTATGTGGAAACGACACTTTATGGTCCTAACTCTTGTACGCATGCATATCATGTAAGACCTAATAAATGAAGAAAGTTAGTAGTCACACCACATGATATAATTCTATTTATAACACCTTAAGACAAATAATTTTTTTAAATTAAAAAATACTATTTATGATATTAGAAGGCAGGTTATCTTTAGGATGAAAGGGACAGTAGCAATTCATAGAAAATAGATAATATAGGGCTTCTGATACATGGGCAGTATTCTATTTCTTCTTGTCAGTAGCATTTAGAATTAAATGTAACTCTGATAATTCATCATGCTATGAATTTATGATTTATAAAAGTCTGTTATATATAGTACTTCCATATAAAGTGTATTCTTAAAAGGCAAGTTGTAGGTTGTAACAAATAATCCTTATAAACACATGTCTGAGCATGTATTTCATAATTTTTGTAAAATAAATAGCTCAAACTACATTTCTTAAGTCTAAGCAAAGAAATGATTTTAAAAGGCAAAGATTCAAAGAAATGTTTTGAGAAGAAGGGGAGTATTAGTTAAAAAATCAAATATTAGTAAAATATGCAATTGGAATTATGTTCAAATGCACATGTTCAACACAGCATGCCATCAGGGTATATTACGTAAAAATATGTAAAATGTTTTGTAATATGTAAAATATAAAAATATATCTCAAACAATTTTTCAGAGACACATCAGAATAAGAAAGAGTCTGACATGAAGCAGTCCTGGTGTGCTCATGAAAATGATACAACAAAGTATCTGTTTTGCAGTAGTTTTGCTTGTTTCCTTTAATGTGTGATGTAAAGTTTCAGTGATCAGGAGAAGCTGATGCTCTTCGTGGTTCATGACGGTCAGAATATTTCATGTGGGCTCTCGGCTCTTCTATTGTAGAGATGATTATTATCAAAACTGGAAGACTGAAAAGAATCAGACATCATAGATGTTTTAGTATATAAGGTTCAAAGGCATATGTGAATGTTCTACTGTGTGTCTTCTGTGATCCCATAGGAAGGAAGTTCAACTTACTTGGTTTAGCCCACGTCACCCACCTTAATACTGTTTTGTTTTGTTTAGTGTTCACAGAGAATAGAACATTTTAAAATATATTTTCTATACTTATATGTAAATATATACTTATATATAAATCTTACACTTTTTTTTTCAAGCAATCCAGTATTTCTGCCACTTGAAAAAAGCAAAACTAATCAAAGAAAAAGCAGAAATGGTGGTTCGGCATCTTAAGGGAGTGTGTTAAGTGTGTATGTGTTTATATGAGAGTATGCATGAACACAGCCATTCTTCCTTTCTGTGTCAGTTAATGTATAGAAACAAACAACAATTTGGCTAAATATTTTCAAAAGCTTGCAGGAAAATAACACAATTACCGTATATGAGATAACAATGTCCACTACATTTTCTTTCATAAACTCTAAACCCTATTCTTTCATTAAAGGAGGTGTGTAATAGATTTGAAATACAAATTTGGTGTTAAAAATTTCTTAAGGATATAAAAAAGGAAGTATTTAAGTGTAAAGAACACATAAAATTAATGAAAGGAATTTAAGAATAACATTCAATAATTAGATATTATATAGCTTGCTAACATTTTAAATCACTTAATTATCACTGCTTGCATATATTTATAGGTGATGGTGAGGTTTTTATTATTCTAACATAATTATCTGCTTTCTTAATACTGTAAGATTATTATTTGATTAAAATATAGACCACATAGGGCCGCCTGGGTGGCTCAGTCATTAAGCATCTGCCTTCGGCTCAAGTCATGATCCTAGGGTCCTGGAATCAAGCCCCGCAGTGGTCTCCCTGCTCCGCAGGAAGCCTGCTTCTCCCTCTCCCGCTCTCCCTGCTTCTATTCCCTCTCTCACTGTATCTCTCTCTGTCAAATAAATAAATAAAATCTTAAAGAAATATATATATAGACCACATAGCTAAACAATGATGAGTCTAGTATTCTATAAATAGAAGGGTGACCATTTGAAAGTCCAAATTAAGAATTATAATAATTAAAAAATATATACAAGCTTGACTCTTATGTTAGAGACACATGTGGTATTTTGAGCTCAGTTTACCCTTAGAAGATTGTTTCTTACTGTGCCCTCTCCAGGGTTTTCCACTGTAACAGGGCAAGCCTTTCTATTGACCACTCTTGGAGACTATTATGATGTTCTCATTTAATTTAAAATACTATCATGGGTTCAGTGTAATATTATGTGTCTGTTACTCATATGAAGCTATCACTCTAATGCTGAGTTGAAGAATATTTAAAACTTTTTAAAGAAAATTTAGAATTTAAAGAGTGCTTTAAATTCTACCTCTATCTTCACTGAGGCCAAAAGCCTTACTAATCAAATTACTAAATGTCAAATGTAAGTTTTTATTTTCAAAACTCACTACCCCGTTGGCTTGTATGATAAATGATACTGATTAGTTTCCATTGGTGAAATGAAAACTATTTAAGATATAAGAATTGGCTAAAATTGTTCAAAGGCAGTCTACCTGCCCAGGAAACAGATTTAGGAACCAAGAGAATTATGGGTGCTTTGAACTTTTGGGATGAGATAGAATGGATCTCACAGTCCTGTAGACCATGACTTTTCTTTGTTTGACGCTGGTTAAAATGGTGAAAGCATTCTACCACCGAAATCTCTTCCCTTGAATGTACTTTTTATGAAAGGTTATAGTTTGAACACCTAAAAGAAAAAAAGAGTTGGGGCTTCCTTAAATCTACAGATCAGTTTCCTTAATCTTCTTTTGTGATTGCTTGTGAATACATTTTTACTTATTATCTATGTAAATAGATACAGATATATCTACACATAGACATACAGCAGAATTGGGACTGAAACACATAGAAGGAATAAGTAGTCCTCACTGACCCCAACCCTCTAATTACCTCTAATTCTTTCTCAAAAGAATTCAAGAGTTGAACATGAAAACATGGTCTTAGTTCTATTGAAAAGACAAGGCGCCTCTCCAGCAAATGATCATGAAGCATGTGTCTCTAGCACAATAATCTTGGGTCTTAAAATCATAGAATCAGAGAACATTCTACTGTAGATAATCTTTTTGTTACTGTTTGATAGATTCTATGATTATCCTTATGACATGAATCTCGCTATGTAGACCTAAATCATTTAGGGGTGAATCACCATTACTAAATATGTCAGGAAATTTAAGGGCTAATTCAAGGAGCACGGGAATGCAAGCCTGCTCTTCTGTTCACTTGTAAAATGCATCCATTAGCAGGAACAGAATTCTGGAGACAGGACTTCTCAAAGGCAAATAAGACTGAGAGAAGGCAGACCTGCTTTAGGGACAAGGTGTTTAGGTGCCTTTTTAATGTGACTCCAGGAATTCATCTTGATGAATCAACTATGTTGCATACTGTTCGCACTAGGCTGTGGGTTGTGTTTGCGCAGATTGGCCAACAGAGTTTCCAGTGAAAAGTGATTCCAATAATTATGCCAGCATAGAGGATCCTCTTAATCCTCTCCTTAAGGATGCCCAAGCATATTCAAGCCATGGGTGAATTTCTAATTTCTTGAGCATAATTCTTCTGAATCCAACAGTAAAATTAGAAGCTAAGATAAATAAAGGGACAGGAGAAATAAGGAGCAGTAGTTACTATCTACTTGAAGAGAATGTTTCTTTAAAGGAAACGTATCTCATAGGTGCTCGCCTTTTCACAAGACCCGTGAAGGTTGTTCTCACAGTAGCTACCACTGGGCTGTTTCCTCAGAGTCCACCTGAGAGTACCGATCTCTTACCAGGTTATTCTACTGTAATTCAGTAGAATACAAAGTGACAAGAACGTATTAAATGAGTATATAATGTTTGCCAAACCTTGTAAATGATTACATGCTTGTTTTTTTTTCTTTTTTTTTTTTTAAGATTTTATTTGTTTATTTATTTGAAAGAGAAAGAGAGAAGACAGGGAAGGCCTAAGAGGCAGAGGGAGAAGCAGACTCCTTGCTGAGCAGGGAGCCAGATGCTGGGCTCGATCCCAGGACCCTGGGATTATGACTTAAGCCAAAGGCAGATGCTTCACTGACTGAGCCACCCAGGAGTCCCTACATTTTTTTTTTTCCATAAACTTCTTGCTTTTTCCAAAAAATTCTTGCTTATTCTAAGGAATTGTGTCCCTCTAGGATTTTCTTGCTTATCTGTATGCCCTTCCAGTGCTTGGCTGCATCTAATATAGAGATTTTTGATGATAGAAAAGTTAAAAAAATGATGCATGTTCTTATGTTGTTTCTTCTAATGAGTGCATATATAATTTTCCTACTCTGGTTTAAATGTTACTTATCTTTATGAGAAATTATATTAAATATTTTAACAGTGTCATTCTAAACAAAACACAGTATCCTTTAATGTTACTTGTTGCTCATGTTAAAAACTCTCAAGATTCAGAGACCCCTATGTACGTGGGAGATAATCTCAGAAATTATATCTGAGAATTCATTCTTCGCCTTTAAACCCAAATTTTCTTAAAAAAAAACCTCATTAATGGTAGCATAAGAAAAATAGTTTTTCTGGGGCACCTGGATGATCCTCGGACTCTTGATTTCAGCTCAGGTCATGATCTCAAGTTTGGGAGATTGAGTCCTGTGTGGAGCTTCTCTCTAAAATGAATAAATAAATCTTTAACAAAAAAGGAGAGTAGTTTTTCTTAAGGTAAGTTGCTAGTCTTTATAGCGTGAGACAAGTCAGTCCTAATGAGTTATTCAAGATAGCTATGGTCCTCCCAAATTTCCAGAGACTTATTGAAGACTTCACCCAGAGGGTTGATTTTATTCTCACTAGTACAATTTATGTATTTGTAATATTAAAAGTAAGTTCAGGGTATGGTAACTACATAGTGAAATGGGACTACATGGCTTTTAAATAAATACCTTTCGTCGCTCCTACCTTCACTTCTAGATCCAGTCTCCTGAGTCGTGGACACTTTGGTATTTGCATTTTTAAATCTTCTGATTCTAAATAGCACACTTGCTTCCTTTTATTTCTTCAGTTCTCACCATGTATTTATTAATAACCGACTATGAAAGATGAGCAATGCTATTAGCACCTCTCCCTCCCTCTGGGTTTTGTTTACCATGTTATGTTTAGTTTTATCTATTGTTCACATAATTTTAAATTATATGACTAAAACCCCATTGCTCATCCTAACAACTTTAGATTGTACAGGAGAGGATTTTAAACTATATAACTTGTTACCAAAACTAAAACCACGTAGGCGTGGGCATTTAGCAGCTCCACAGAAACAGTGGAGTAAAGGTGATCAGCTGGGACCCTCTCCCAGAAGAGCTCAGACTCAATTTTTGTTAATTCTGGGTAAGTTATTTCCAACAACAGAAACTGGGGGTCCCTTCGTATATTTCCCTGAGCATGGGAAGGAGGAATGGATTGCAAAAAAAATTCTGAGGTTGGAAATGGCTTCGCAAGGTCTGAATCGACCTGTACTTTGGGAAAAGCTACCACAGATTTGCTAGTTGAACCAGATTGAAGTAGCTTAGCTCTACGGAGACTTTAACGCTCAGATTCCTTTGAAAAAATGTCTGGGATGAGCTGTCAGCCCTTAACTCCTGCATTCAAACATAACATACTTTGAAGAGCTTTGGATTTTTATCAGTTCCAAGAGAAATCCAGGATTACAGAGGAAGTAAAATGGAAATTGGGAAGGGGTGTGTGTGTCTGTGTGAGTGAGAGAGAGAGAGAGGGGAGGGGAGGGGGAGGAGAGAAAGCATAAAACAGAAAAAGAGGGACAGAAACAGGGAGCAAGGGGAAGAGTCTAAGAAAAGTATTCTGTTGTAATGTGTTGTACTCTGTGAAAACAGCAGCAACAACAACAAAATAGTAGTCATCTGGATTTAATAGCATAATTTTGATACTGACTTGATATTTTCATGGTGCTGAATCCACGTTTCAGCAAGTGAATAGCGTATTAGAAAGTTATCCCTACCAGGAGCTCTCTGTTTTAGGAAAATATTAATAATGTTTAGACTACTGAGAGCCCAAGAGAGATTATGAACTGGGCAGAGTCCCTCAGATGTATGTGAACTCCATATTATTGGTCAGTGATTATTTTTAATTATTGCAACTTCAATAATTTAATATATTTTAGTACTATAGCTATGCTTAACATCACTTAACATAATAACTAATCAAAATTAAGTATCAGACAGTACAGTTTAATACCATTGCCTTTTTAGCATGGCACCACTGTGCATTTCTGCTGAGATTAGAAATTACTGATTTTCTTTGAAAGTACATGATATGTGTCAAGGTTCTATCATTTGAGAAGAATTAAAGTAACATTGCAGTGATTCCTTAGAATGTGAAGTTATATATTTAAATAGACATTATTTCCCTTTAGAATTACTATTATAGGGGCACCTGGGTGGCTCGGTCGTTAAAAATCTGCCTTCAGCTCAGGTCATGATCCCAGAATCCTGGGGATCGAGCCCCGCATCAGGTTCCCTGCTCAGGGGTAGGCCTGCTACTTCCTTTCCCACTCCCGTAGCTTGTGTTCCCTCTCTCACTGTGTCTCTCTCTCTCAAATAAATAACATCTTTTAAAAAATAGAATTATTATTATATTTGGCCTGAGCATTGTAGAGACTTAAAGCAGTATTTCTCAAGCTGTGTTCGAAGGGAGTGTAAGAGTTTAAGATGTAAATGGGTGATTCTAGAAAATGTGCAAATAAACCCCTTTCTTGGACAGTCATTATGCAAATTAGCACATAAGTCTCTGAAAAGACCTGCAGTAGAGTAGATTAGCTTTTTGAAAAGTTATTTAATACTATGCATCACAAACTTATCTGTGTGGAGTGCATATTTGTTTTTTCAGCATACCTGTTATAAATTATAACTTATAATTTAGTACAGGGGTTAACAAATCACATCCTATTCACCATTTGTTTTTGTAAATAAAGTTTTATTGCAATATAGTCATGCCCATTTCTTGTTTTTGTGTTAACAGTGGCAGAGTTGAAAAGCTGACTCAGATACTTTATGTCCTGCAAAACCTAAACATATTTATTATCTGGTTCTTAACAGAAAAATGTTTGCCTATCATGATAGGAGAAAGTCCACCTCTGAATATCATATTGGGAAACAAGGACTTAGAGAAATGTATTGCTATTTTAAATAACATCTTCTTATGGATAACTACAAGTTAAATGTATATACATGCATGATATGGAATTAATTTTAACTATATAAAATTTGCAATGATGGGGCTTTGATTGTTATTCGACTAAAGCATCACTTTTTAAAGATTTTATCTTAATATAATTAAGTTATGTGAAATTTTGAAACACGATCTTGGAAGAAAAACAATGTAAATATTCTTACAAATCTTGTCTAAACACAGATAAAAATAATACTTGATAGCCTCACATTTTTTCTGATTTAATTATATCTAGGGAAGAGTCAAACTGTATTGATATCTTTCTCTAAGTGCATAATTAATCTGTCTTTTCATTTTGACCTTGAGGCCACATTGCTCTTTCTTCAGATTCAAAATTGTCTAATATGTTAAGTTACAGATCTTGAAACCTGATTTTGAGTACTAGCTCAGATATTACCTAGCTGTCCAGACTATAATATCTAATCCCTGAAACCTGAGTGTAATACTAGCTCAGATATTACCTAGCTGTCCAAACTATAATACCCAATCCCTGAGTGTCAGTTTTTCATGAGGCATTAATAATAAAGCTGAACTAAACTGTCTGAATTTTTTTCCAGGAAGAACTGAACCCCATCATTGTTACCCCGCCCATCCAAGCTGTTGACCAGGACCGGAATATCCAGCCACCATCAGATAGGCCAGGCATCCTCTACTCCATCCTTGTTGGTTTGTATTTACTCACATGTCACTCTCGAACCATGTAGAAAAAGCGGTCTCAAATCAAAGGAAACACCTTTAATAACAAAGTTGATCTCCTTGGAAATTACTATTTTTATGTAAAAATGAATTTAAAAATAACGGCTTTTCTCTTAGAATTAGTTTTAGTAAAATGTGTAGAAGAAAACGTGGAATTTTTTTTAATTGAAGAAGTGAAGCCACTTTAAAAAAAATGAATAATAATCTACATATTGGTAGTTTTCTCTGTGTTACTTCATAAAGAATTCTCTAAGAAAAATTTGAAAAAAAATTAATTGAAAATATATACTGTTTGCTCTACTAGTATTTTACCATAGGTTAAATGTAATTATGTAATTCTGAAAATATATGACTGAATTAAATAAGGGTTTTTGGAACCATATGGGAGAAAGGCCATGATTACCCAAGGGTACACAATATATTATACCCTTGCCTAATTTTTCCTGGAAAAATTTCACAGGAGCTATTCTAGTTCATCATTGTGCATATACTGGTAATTGTACCAAAGCAAAAATGATGAGAATTTTATTATGATACTCTTCTCAAATTACTTTTGCTAAAATACGGGTGTTGCTGCTTTGCATGGTTTATAGTCTCTAGAGAGAGAGAGATGCGTGTGAGACAGATCATAAATCTCTTCATGAAGAAGAGGTTGCTTTTGAAGTATGCTTTAGAATGATTATTCAGTCATTCATTGCCCTCAACCCCTTTCTAATCCTAAGCCTTCAGCCTGTGTATGTGCACACATGCATAGTAATACAACAGTCTACAAACATTAGATAGATTTCCAAATATGACGTTATATCCCACTTAGAAATGTTGTCTGTAAGAAAGTTGTCTCTGGAACTACACACTTGTCATAAGCCAGTTACATATATAAGACTGTTACATTTTTAAAAAGACCTTATGAACATAAGCATGCATCTTTTAAGTCTGTAAGGGCCTTAGCATAGATAAAAAGAAATAGCCATTGTTCCTCTCATTAACAGAAGGGTTGACACCATGTCGGTCACTGTGCTAAATACTATAGATGCAAAGATGAGAGATAAATGTTTTAGGTTAGGGAGGGGTGGAGTCTATGGCTAGAAACATGTCCAAAGATAAATTCAAACACCTAGTTCTAAGCACTAGAAATAACCTATGAACCACATATTACATGAGATCATGGAAAGAAAGTGCAAAGTATTTCTGAGAAAATTGCTTAGAGTTATTTCAGCAGAAAGATCAGGGTTTCCAGGAAGAAATTACCCAGAAGGCTGATACAGCGTGTACTAAGTCCAAAGGATGAAATTTAAGGTCCTACTGTAACTATCATCAGTTCTGGAATCATTTCTTCTCCTATTGATTCCCCCAGCCACCTGAAAAGCTCAATCCATTGTTTCCTATGGTGTGTCCAGTTGCTTTCTTCAAGAAAAATGATACCATTGTATCTGGGATGGGTGAGAGGTGTGGGATTAGCAGGAATAAATGAGTGAAAGATATTCAAACTATAAGCAAAGTCAAAAATTCATAATTGAAAAAAAAAAGCCTCAAAATTGACTACTGCCTTAAAATGGAAATTGTTTCATCCCAAAATGGGGAAGGGCCCTTGGTGGGAATTAGTAAAACTCTGATAGTCAGTCCAACCAATGCTCCTTTCATGTTTTACTATTAGGAAGATGAAATTTAGGTTTAAATTGGAACATGTACTAAAGAGCAAAAAAGTGACAGTAAAATCTCAACTAATAAGTACAAAATAGAATCTTCTGGTAAACTAAAATTTTCAATGAAACTGACATAAATTTAGATGAACTGAATTATTTTTGTTTGGGCACTTATGATTTTACAAACACTGAGTTGGATATTTAATGAAGCCCTTTAAGTTTGTTATAGTCAATATAATTAAAATCATAGCACATGTAAGATTAAGGTTTTAATAATTTATGGACCCATCCGAGGTAAAGATATTGAAAATAGACAAGTAAAGACTCCTGAAAATTTGCTCTTCCATAAAAGCAATGAAAAATTGGTTTAAAAAAAAAGGGAACATCATAATTTTGGGTCATTAATTCCTAAATTAACCAAGGCTTAAAAACAACCCAGGGAACATTTATTCAAGAAAAACAGATGACTCTTTGTAATAACTTTTTTTTTAACTCAGTGGAATTTTTCACTTGCCTGATTCCCATTGCCTGCTCTTTAGTTTAGCAGTAACACTAAAAAATAACAACCTGCCCACCCCCCTCCAAAGTAGCCTGGTAGTCATTGGAAGAAGCAGAACAAAACTTGGTGGTTCTCTGGAAGAACCCACATGAAAACCTGACTCAGATTTCACCCAGCACAAAAAGCCTTATTTGGGAGCTGGAGGGGAAGATGGGAGAGGAGTTTGTCAAAAACAGTTACAGGCAAGTGTTTTTACTTTATTGCTGCCTGAAGTGATAACAATTGGGACAACCAATAGGCTAAATAAAGAGTAAATTTTAAAAAGAAGGCAGAAATGATACACATAGGGTCTGTAAAAAGTTTTGACATATTTCTAGGAATCTTAGGGCAAAAATAAGAACAGTGTAGTGTGAATTCTTGAAAACATCTGAGAATACCTTGGGTTTTCAGCTCTGGGTTACCTTGAGTTTCTGGAAAAGCAGAAAGCAAAAGCTAAGGTCAAATTCTAAACAGCAAGACTGAAGACTAAAGATGTGACCCAAAATACACAAAGTCCTCCTCAAAAAAGACTAGGAGAATTACTGCTTCTAAATATGTTCAAAGATATCTTCCAGTTATTAACTAACCACTGAACTAGTATAGATTTCAGTGGAATCACATGACAAATAATGCAGATTTTGGAGTATTAGTTCAGAAATAATTAGTTGAGAAAATGAATGAGCACAACTAAAACAAGCAATATTCTCCATAGCTCCTGGGAAAGAAAGGAATCTGATTTTCAGTGTTGTCACATAATACTATTTGCAGTGACCAGTTTTTAACAAAAATTATGAGATAGAAAAAAACAGGGAAGAATGGTTGATACCCAAGGCAAAAAAAAAAAAAAAATTGTTTCTGAGGAAGCCCAGACATTGGGCTTACAAAGATTTTCAACTGGGTGGAGGTCAGGGGGAGACACAACAAGGACCTTTGATCGGGTATTTAAAATATGTCCAAAGAACTAAAGAAAATCATATGCAAAGAATTACATTAAAATATGGGAATGCTATCTCATCAATTAGATATTAACAAAGAGACATAAATTATAAAAAAGAACCTAATAGAAATTTTTGAAATATACAACAACTGTAAATTAAAAATTCACTAGCAGGGCTTAATAGAAGATTCAAGTATGGAGAAGAAACAATCAGCAAATTTGACGAGAGAGCAATTGAGATTATCAAATCTGAGAACAGAAAGAAAATAAGAATGAAGAAAGTGAAGAAGAGAGCCTCAGACACTTGTGGGATACCATTTTGTATACCAAGATATGCGTAACAGGAGTCCCAGGAGAGAAGAGAAAGGGGCTGAAAGAATATATGAATAAATAATGGTTAAAAACATCTTAAATTTCAGGAAAGCAATCTGCACATCCAAGAAACTCAGTGAATTTTCAAAAAGTATAGACTTAAAGAAATTCAGGCACAGCTCAATCAAATTACCAAATTACACAGACAAATAAAGAATTTGGAAGTACAGGTGACTTTTCATGGATATTAGTTCTCCATAAGTTATGATTTATCATCTGGAACCATGGATGCCAGGAAACAGTAGGATGACATATTCAAAGTACTAAAAGAAAAAATTGCTCATCAATAATTCTAAATATGACAAATATTTCCTTCAAAAAAAGAATGAGACATTAAGACATTTCCAGAAAAAGAAAATGAGAGAGTTTCTCAGTAGCATTCCTTCTCTATAAGAAATATCAAAGAGAAATCTAAGTCTAAAATTAAATCACAATAGTGATTTAGTAACTCAAAGAGTAACTGTTTAGCTCTTTAAACAGTACATACGAAAAATATTATTTAACACAAAATAAGTCAGTAATAGAATAATAGAGGAACAGAAAAGTCAGGAAATATAGAAGACAGAAAGCAAAATGGCAAATGTAATCATACCTTTTTAGTAATCACAACCAATGTAAGTTAATAAAATGTTCCAATTAAAAGGCAGAGATTAGCAGAATGGATAAAAAAGAAAGGAAAACATGATCTAACCATACATTGTCTACAAGAGACCCACTTCAGTTAGGGAGACATAAACCTTTGGGGTGTAAAAGGTTGTGAAGACACAGTCCACACAAATGATAACTAAAAGTGAGCTGAAGTAATACTACTAATGTTAGACAAAAATAGATTATACAGTAATATTTTTTATATGAGACAATGATGGACATCTTATAGCAACAACAGAGTCAATCCATTAAGAAGGTATAATAGTTAAAAACATATATGCACCTAACAATAGAGTCCAAAAGTACATGAAGCAAAAACTGATAAACCTGAACAGGGAAAATAGATCATTCAAGCATGATAGTTGTAGACTCTGCAACCCTACCATAAGTAATGGATTCAACAGCTAGACAGAGGGGAGCAAGGACAGAATTGAACAGCATTGCAAGCCAACCATACCCTACAGATATTCATATAACTGAAACCCAAAACAATGGAATACACCTTTTTCTTAAAGGCACATGAAATATTCTTCAATGTAGACCACAAGTTAGGCCACAAAACAGGTGTTATTAAATTGAAAATGATTGAAATTATACAAGCTATTGACCACAATGGAAAGAAATCAGAAGTCACTAACAACAGAAATTTGGAAACACACATATATGTGGAATTAGACAGATGCTCCTGAATAGTCAGTGGTTCAAAGGAAGAACCACAGAGAGTAAGAAAACTACTTTGAGATAAGTAAGAATTAAAACATGTCACACCAGAATTTATGGGATGAAGATGAAAAAATACTCAGAGCGAGATTTATAGTTGAGCATGCCAACTTAATAAAGAAGAAAAATCTTATCAACAATGTACTTCCTCAAGACTGTGGAAAAGGATGCGCTAACTAATAGATCTCATAAGGATAGAAATAATGAAGTTTAGAGTGGAAATTAATGAAATAGAAAATAAAAAGCACAGTGAAGAATATCAGTGAAACTAAAATTTAAATTCTTTGAAAGGAACAACAAAACTGACAAACCTCGAGCCATGTTGTTCAAGAATATAAAAGAGAAGAAGCAATTTACTCACTCTAGGATGAATGAAGGGACCTTATTGCTGACCTTTTAGACATGAGAATGTTATAAGGGTATGTTACCTACAATCATGCACAAATTAGAAAACTGCTGTGGTCAAATTATTAGAAAAACACAAGCTATCGAAACAGACTCAAGAAGACAGAAAATTCTGAGCTAACCTATGACCAGTAAGAACAATAATATATCAAAAAACTTCTCAAAGAAAAACCCAAGACCAGAAGTCTTGACCAGGGAATTCTACCAAAGTTAAAAAAAAAAAAAAAAAAAAAAAAGATTTAACAGCTATCCTTCCAAAAAATAAAAGAGCAAGGAATTCTACCCAACTCATTCTGTGAGGCTAGAATCACCCTGATAACAAAACTAGCCAAAGATAGCACAAGAATAGAAAGTTATGCAACAATATTCCTTATGAATATAGGTGCAGAATTTTTCATTTGAATACTTAACAAATCAAATCCAGCAGCTTATAAATAGGATTATGCATTGTGCCCAAATGGAATTTATCCCATGAATGCAAGGTTGGTTTTATGTACAAATAATGCAGTGTAATATACCTTAGTAATCGACAAAACCCATGATTACTTCGAAAGATGCAGAAGCAAAATCTGACAAAATCAAACCCTTGATTAAATGTAAATTTACTTAATGACAAATCATTGAAACTTATATAAAGCAAAAACTATTAGAAATACAGGGAGGGGGTGTCTGGGTGGCTCAGTCGGTTAAGCCCCTTCAGTTCAAGTCATGATCTCAGGGTCCTGGGATCAAGCCCCACATTGGGCTCTCTGCTCAGCAGGGAGCCTGCTTCCCCCCACCCTTCTTGTCTCTCTACCTACTTGTGATCTCTCTTGCTGTCAAATAAATAAACAAAATCTTAAAAGAAAAAAAAGAAAGAAAGAAATACAGGGAGATTTTGATTTAACAGTTATCATAGTGAAAGATTTTAAAGCTACCTTCTTAGAACTTAGATCAAGTTGATAAAAATTCAGTAAGCATATAGTGATTAAGTGACTCAGGGATTAAAATAGAAAAAAAAAAAAAGAAAAATACCACAGTCTTTTCAAATTGTTTTTAAAAAACCCAAAGTACATTTATTTAAGAATCGTGTGTTAGGCTTAAAAAAAAAAAATCTTGATAAGTTTCAAGAACTAGAACACATTCTGTTAAATTGGAAAACCATAGAACCACAGAATCAAAACTAAAGGGGAATGGTAAAATTTCTAACCAAGTGAAAGGAATAATATTTTTATTATGTCAATAATACTATTGACATAATATTTTATGTCAATAAGATGGTGGGCTAGGAGGCCCCAACTCTTGTCTTGCCCACAAAAATAACAAAACAATAAATAACTACAGACTGATGGGAATAGCTCTGCGAAAGTTCTAGACTACAAAAGTGAAACAGCAGAAACTCTACAGAGCTTACAGACTGATGATTCCCACATAGGAAAGCATAGGGAGCATTTTACCTGCATTATGCCTTCCCCCGGTCTGAGCAGTTCAGTGCCAGGAGGGGTCCCCTTGGAGGGACTCCATCTCGCAGGACCAGGAGAGCAGAGAAATCCTAGCAAACCTCACCACGATGGGCATTTGTAGACTTTGCTAAGGAGGACCTACAGTCTTCACCAGGGCTGAACCTAGATGACAGAGCTGCCCAGAGCTCTCTACTCTGTCTCCTCCCTGGAGCTGGAGATGGCACTGCAGTGAGACTGCCCCCAGGGCATAGTCACTGTTGTGCCCTGTTATTGGGGATCCTAAGTCATGGTGTGTCTTCCCTCACTGGACCCCACTGTCAGCCCTGAGTTGCAACTTTGATTCACCTTCACTGGGCTGCACTGCAAACACACTAATAAAGTGGCAATAGTAAGTCCTTACCCATAAATAACTACTCCAAATATAAGTGGTTTAAAATCTCCAGTTAAAAGACAGAGACCAGCTAAATGGATTTTTTTTAATTTTTAATTTTTTTTTATACACATATAATATATTTTCATCCCCAGGGGTACAGGTCTGTGAGTTGCCAGGTTTATACACTTCACAGCACTCACCATAGCACATACCCTCTCCAATGTCCATAACCTCACCCCCCTTCTCCCAACCCCCCTCCCCCCCACAACCCCCAGTTTGTTTTGTGAGATTAAGAGTCACTTATGGTTTGTCTCCCTCCCAATCCCATCTTCTTTCATTTATTCTTCTCCTACCCCCTTAACCCCCCATGTTGCATCTCCACTTCCTCATATCAGGGAGAACATATGATAGTTGTCTTTCTCTGCTTGACTTACTTTGCTAAGCATGATACCGTCTAGTTCCATCCACATCGTTGCAAATGGCAAGATTTCATTTCTTTTGATGGCTGCATAGTATTCCATTGTGTATATATACCACTTCTTCTTTATCCATTCATCTGTTGATGGACATCTTGGTTCTTTCCATAGTTTGGCTATTGTAGACATTGCTGCTATAAACATTTGGGTGCACCTGCCCCTTTGGATCACTACGTTTGTATCTTTAGGGTAAATACCCAGTAGTGCTATTGCTGGGTCGTAGGATAGTTCTATTTTCAACATTTTGAGGAACCTCCATGTTGTTTTCCAGAGTGGCTGCACCAGCTTGCATTGCCACCAACAGTGTAGGAGGGTTCCCCTTTCTCCACATCCTCACCAGCATCTGTCATTTCCTGACTTGTTAATTTTAGCCATTCTGGCTGGTGTGAGGTGATATCTCATTATGGATTAATGATCATTGACCCCTCACTTTAAATCTGGAGGTGTCTTCAGGTTTAAAATGAGTTTCTTGTAGGCAACATATAGATGGGCTTTGTTTTTTTCTTTTTTTAATCCATTCTGATACCCTGTGTCTTTTGATTGGGGCATTTACCCCATTAACATACAGGATAACTATTGAGAGATATGAATTTAGTGCCATTGTAGTGCCTGTAAGGTGACTCTTACAGTATATTGTGTCTGCTCCTTTCTGATCAACTACTTTTAGGCTCTCTCTTTGCTTAGAGGACCCCTTTCAATATTTCCTGTAGAGCTGGTTTGATATTTGCAAATTCTTTCAGTTTTTGTTTGTCCTGGAAGCTTTTTATCTTTCCTCCTATTTTCAATGATAGCCTAGCTGGATATAGTATTCTTGGCTGCATGTTTTTCTCATTAAGTGCTCTAAATATATCATGCCAGCTCTTTCTGGCCTGCCAGGTCTCTGTGGATAAGTATGCTGTATGTTTTTACCATTGTATGTTACAGACTTCTTTTACCAGGCTGCTTTCAGGATTTTCTCTTTGTCACTAAGACTTGTAAATTTTACTATTAGATGACAGGGTGTGGACCTATTCTTATTGATTTTGAGGGGCGTTCTCTGTACCTCCTGGATTTTTATGCTTGTTTGCTTTGCCATATTAGGGAAATTCCCTCCAATAATTCTCTCCAGTATACCTTCTGCTCCCCTCTCTCTCTTTTCTTCTTCTGGAATCCCAATAATTCTAATGTTGTTTTGTCTTATGGTGTCACTTATCTCTCAAATTCTCCCCTTGTAGTCCAGTAGCTGTTTGTCCCTCTTTTGCTCAGCTTCTTTATTCTCTGCCATTTGGTCTTCTATATCGCTAATTCTTTCTTCTGCCTCATTTATCCTAGCCGTGAGAGCCTCTATTTTTTATTGCACCTCATTAATACCTTTTTTGATTTCAACTTGGTTAGATTTTAGTTCTTTTGTTTCTCCAGAAAGGGCTTTTATATCTCCCAAGAGTGTTTCTCTAATATCTTCCATGCCTTTTTCAAGCCCGTCTAGAACCTTGAGAATCTTCATTCTGAACTCTAGATCTGACATATTACCAATGTCTATATTGATTAGGTCCCTAGCCTTTGGTACTGCCTCTTGTTCTTCTTTTTTTTTTTTTTTTTTTTTTTGTGGTGAATTTTTCCTTCTTGTCATTTTTTCCAGATAAGATTATATGAAGGAGCAAGTAAAATACTAAAAGGGTGGCAACAACCCCAGGAAAATATGCTTTAACCAAATCAGAAGAGATCCCAAATCGTGAGGGGGGAGAAAGGGGATAAAAAGAGGTTCAGAAAAAAAAAAAAAAAAAAGAAATAAAGAAAGAAAAGAAGCAATTAAAAAAAGAAAACGAATAAAGAAAAAGTATAAAAAAGAAATATATATATATTAGTTAAACTAGTTAAAAAATGTTAAAAAAGAAAAGGGTAAAAGTTAAAAAAAAATTTAGCAGAAGAAGAGAAAAAAAAATTGAAAAAGTAAAAAATAAATTAACTACAAGACTACAGAATCATGGGGAGAAAGCCATGAGTTCCATGCTTTGCTTTCTTCTCCTCTGGAATTCCGCTGCTCTCCTTGGTATTGAAACTGCACTCCTTGGTAGGTGAACTTGATCCTGACTGAATTTCCTGTTGATCTTCTGGGGGAGGGGCCTGTTGTAGTGATTCTCAAATGTCTTTGCCCCAGTCGGAATTGCACCACCCTTACCAGGGGCCGGGCTGAGTAATCCGCTTGGGTTTGCTTTCAGGAGCTTTTGTTCCCTGAGCACTTTCCGTAGAGTTCAGGAGGACGGGAATGAAAATGGCAGCCTCCCGGTCTCCCGCCAGAGGAGCTGAGAGCCCGGGCCCCACTCCTCAGTGCGCCCTCAGAGAACAGCGCCCAGTTACTCCCATCTGCCTGACCTCCGGCCTCGCACCGAGCTCACCGAGCCTGCAGCCGGTTCAAGGTAACCCCAAGCTGGGAGCTCACTGCTCGGCTCTGTCTCTGTAGCCAGCTTCCCTGTTCTAATACTTGTAAGCCCTGTGACACTCAGACACCCCTGATCTTTCTGTGACCCTGCGTGGGCTTCACCCCGGTTTAGCCTCTGGAGCTATGTCCCTCAATGGAACAGACTTTTAAAAGTCCTGATTTTGTGCTCCGTTGCTCCGCCGCTTGCCAGGAGCCAGCCCCTCCCCCCCAGGGTCTATCTTCCCATCTCCTTGGATTCACTTCTCCACCAGTCCTACCTTTCAGAAAGTGGTTGATTTTCTGTTTCTAGAATTGCTGTTCTTCTTCTCTTAGATCTACCATTGGATTTGTAGGTGTTTGCAATCTTTAGATAAGCTATCTAGCTGATCTCCTGCTATCTGAAGTAGTCTCAGCCTGCTACTTCTCTGCCATCTTGACTCTTCCCCTAAATGGATTTTTTATAAAAGATCTAATGATAAGCTACCAATGAGAGACTCCCTTAAGCCTGAAGACACTAGTGGGCTGAAAGTGAAAGGATGGAAATGTATTTCCGGCATACATAAACATGTAGAGGTCAAGGGTAGCAATACTTATATAGGACCAAATCGACTTTAAGTCAAAAGTTCTCATCAGAGACAAAAAAGGGCATTTCCATGAGAGTTCCCACACCGACACTAACAATATAATAGAGTTCTGTATTTACTTCCAATAATATAAGAAGGTCTACTGGCACTTTATTGATAACAGTAGCTTAAAATGTTAGTATTTTGTAATGCTGGGTACTCTAATATGTAGGGATGGGGTCTGGGTGGCTCAGTCAGTTAAGCATCTGACTCTTGGTTTCTGCTCAGGTGATGATCTCAGGGTCCTGAAATGGAGCCCCAGGTCAGGCTCAGCACTTGGGGGAAAGTCTTCTTTACCTCTCTCTCTCTTCTGCTCCCCGCTCTCGCACACACTCACTCTCTAAAATAGATAAATAAATCCTTTAAAATATAATAAATATATAGTTAAGATAGGTGTTACATACTAAGATATAAATATTAAAATATAATTAATAGTTACTTTTCCTTGTTTAAAATAAGTATAATAATTGTGATGATATTATGAATATTCTAGCAGCTAAAGTTAAGAATAGAAACACCAATCCAGAAAACTTGGGTTCATACATTTTATACAAGCACATTTTAACTCAGATGGGCATTATGAAATATTAGTACTCTTGTGCTCAAGTGTATAGGATAGTCATGTTGGAAAAGCCATGAGAATTCAAATTTGAATTATATTTTAAACTGAAAAAGGAATACCCTCTTTTGTATATTTCAAATTTCACAAATACTGGAGGGAGAGTCCAGAATTTCTATTTATTTGCCTTTACTTTTCTTGTTTAGTTTTGCTTTCCCGGTGCCATACACCTTATAACTGCATCCTTGTTTACATGCTGGCCTTTCAAACATTAAGTAACCTCACACATAATCTGTGAGTCACCTTCCCTCAGGCCTTTTTATTTTCCAGGATGTTGATTCTAATTTTAAATTACCTCCACTAATTCAGAAATTTTCTACTTTTCCTTTTTGGATTCTTTGGGTTATTCTTCTCCATAATCAGAAACTTATTGTTGGCTAATAAACTAGAGTATTATGAAGTATTATTATTATTATGTAGGTTGTGAGAAGTTTGATTTTATGGCACACATTATTGGAAGATGTTTCTCCTACCTACAGGTCATAGTACTGAGTATAAGTATCATTCATATTTTTATGGCTTTCCCTGGAAATTGTTCTAGAAAATTATTCATTTCAAACACATTGAAACTCTTGTCCCATCCCCCATAAAGATCACATAGGGTAGGATAATAAGCTACAAATACTGGAACTCATGAAAATAAATCTGCTAAAAATGAGAGCATTGATTGAATCCAAAACAAAGTTATGTTACCTATAGTAGTGGGCTAGGGGGTGTTTGTATTAGTAAATGTACCAGCTTCAATACTTCTATAAAGAACCTCCAAAACACAGTGGCTTAAATCAAACCAGAGGTCTATTTCTTTCTCAAGTAATAGCCCAAAGGATTATGACCCTGGGTTTGTGGGAAGGCTTTACCATTCTCAATTCTTTGTTTGCTATGTCACTCTACTCATTAACCCATTACAGCCAGTGGGAAAAACAGTAAAGTTCGGGGCAAGTAAATTTGTGGAAATCAACCAAAATTCATGAAAATAGTACAAGCTGGGGAAACATAAGGGAAGCTGTAGAGACAGTGGGTAGTGCTTTAGTTGTCTGTTCTTGTACAATAAACCATTCAAGAGATTAGTGACCTAAAATGGCAGCGACTTGGTATTTCTCCTATTTCTGTGGGTTGATTGGGATTGACAGGTCAGATCTTTTGCTTCTCACACAGTGCAGTTGATGCTACTCAAATGTGTAGCTTCAGCTGGGAGCTTGCCACAGATACAGACATCCAGGGAGGTTACTCACTCCTCCTCTTCCCTCCTCCTCACCTTATTCTATAGCCTTCTTCACAATATTGGTCACTGACTTCTAAGAAGCTAAAAGTGAAGGCTACCAGTCTTCTCAAAGCTTAGTCCCAGAACTGGAAAGATATCATTTCCACTACCAACCATTGGTCAAATCAAGCAGGAGTCTAGCCCTTATTCAAGAAGAGGGAAAATAGACTCAGCTTCATAGTGGGAAGTGCAAAATATGTAGCTATCTCTGATCTACTTCAGGTAATTTGTGTACATGTTAGCTTAAGATAGTTACATGTTGGATTGAGACAACTCTTTCATTCCTTGTCCCATGAGTTAAAAATAAGTTGAGTTAGCCCTCTAATGTTTCATAATGATACTTGCATAATCATTAGTTAAAATTGCAATGCTTCACAATTACATAAAGCACTGATTACTATTAATTATATTGGATGTAATCCTACATTTCAAGTAATCCTAATTGTTTAAAAATTGTCAGGCTGACTTGATGTGCTTGGATATTCATGATGTGATATAATGACATGACTGATTAAACCCTTGTACTAAGAGCATGGGAGTGAGCATCCTGTCCCTTTTCTGGTGTTCACTTTTGCATGCACCATTAGTGTTAGCTTTAACATACTTGGATACTGACCCTTTATCAGATATGTCATTTGCAAATATCTTCTATTCAGTAGAATGCCATTAGTTTGGTTTGGTTGATTATTTCCTTTGCTGTGTAGTGAAGTTTTATTTTGATGCAGCCCCAACAGTTTATTTTTGCTTTTGTTTTCCTAACCTTAGGCAACATATCTAGAAAAATGTTGCAGTGGCTAATGCCAGAGAGATTACTGTTTGTGCTCTCTTCAGGATTTTTATGATTTTAAGTCTCATGTGTATGTTTCTAATCCATTTGGAATTTATTTTCGTTTAATGTGCTAGAAACTAGTCTACTTTTATTTTTTACATGTAGCGGTCCAGTTTTCCCAACACCGTTTATTGAAGATATTGTTTCTTCCCCATTGATTATTGTTGGCTCCTTTGTTGGAAATTAAGTAACCATATAAATTATGGGTTTATTTCTGGGCTCTCTGTTCTCTTCTGTTAATCTATGTATCTGCTTTTGTCCTAATAGCGTCTGTTTTGATTACTATAGCTTTGTGGTATATCTTGAAATCTGAAATTGTGATACCTCCAGCTTTGTTCTTTCTTAGGATTGGTTTGGCAATTCAAGGTCTTCTGTGATCCCATAAAAATTTTAGTATTATTTGTTCTAGTTCTGTGAAAAATGTTGTTGATATTTTGATGTGGATTGTATTGAATCTGTAGATTGCTTTGGGTGATAGGGATATTTGACAATATTAATTCTAGTCCATAAGCATGGAATATCTTTCCATTTTTGTGTGTCCTTTTCATATCTTTTCTTTTTTTTTTAAGATTTTATTTATTTATTTGACAGAGAGAAATTACAAGTACACTGAGAGGCAGGCAGAGAGAGAGAGAGAGAGAGAGAGAAGGAAGCAGGCTCCCTGCTGAGCAGAGAGCCCGATGCGGGACTCGATCCCAGGACCCTGAGATCATGACCCGAGCCGAAGGCAGTGGCTTAACCCACTGAGCCACCCAGGCGCCCCTTCATATCTTTTCATCAGTATTTTAGTTTTCAGAGTACAGATCTTACACCTCTTTGGTTAAGGGTGTTCCTAGGTATTTTATTGTGTTTGATGTGATTATAGATTTTTTAACATCTTAATTTTATTATTTCCATGTTCCAAGATTCATTGTTTATGCACCACACCCAGGGCTCCATGCAATACATGCCCTCCTTAATACCCACCATCAGGCTCTCCCATCATCCCACCTTCCTCCTCTTCATAACCCTCAATTTCTTTCTCAGAATCTACAGTCTCTAATGGTTCATCTTTCCCTCCAGTTTCCCCCAATTCACTTTCCCTTTCCTTCTCCTAATGCCCTACATGTTATTCCTTATGCTCCACAAGTAAGTGAAACCATATGATAATTGACTTTCTCTGCTGGATTTATTTCACTCAGCATAATCTCCTCCAGTCCCATCTATGTTGATACAAAAGTTGGGTATTCATCCTTTCTGATGGTTGTGTAATATTCTATTGTATATATGGGCCACATCTTCTTTATCCATTCTGTTGAAGGACATCTTGGCTCTTTCCACAGTTTGGAGAACGTGGACATTGCTGTTTACACTGTTGGTAGGAATGCAAGTTGGTGTAGGTACTTTGGAAAACAGTGTGGAGATTCCTCAAAAAATTAAAAATAGAGCTACCCTATTACCCTGCAATTGCCCTACTGGGTATTTACAACAAAGATATAGAGGTAGTGAAAAGCAGGGCCATATGTACCCCGATGTTCATAGCAGCAATGTCCACAATAGCCAAACTGTGTTGTTTTTTTCTTTAAACCTCTCATTCTGCAACTTTATTGTTTGTATATAGAAACACTACTGATTTTTTATTATTATTATTATTATTATTATTGTGGTTGTTGTTGTTTCTTGCCACTTCACTGAATTCACTTATTACTTCTAGTAGTTTTTTGGTGGAGTTTTTAGGGTTTCTTATGTATAGTATCTTACCATCTGCAAATAGTGACAGTTTAACTTTTTTATCAATGTGGATGCCTCTTACCTCTTTTTCTTGTCTGATTGCTGTGACTAAGACTTCTAGGACTGTATTGAATAAAAGTGGTGAAGTGAACATCCTTGTCTTGCTCTTGACATTAGAGGGAATGGTCTCAGTTTTGACCACTGAGTACAATGTTAGCTGTGATTTTTTCTTATATGGCCTTTATTAGGTTGAGGTATGTTCCCTTTCACCCCATTTTCTTGATAATATTTATCATGAATGGATATTAAATATTGTCAAATGTTTTTTTTTCTGCATCTATCAAGATGATATGATTTTTATCCTTCATTTTGTTAATGTGCTGTGTGATGTTGATTGATTTGGGAATAGTTAACCATCCTTGAAATCCAGGCATAAATCCCAACAAGTTGTGGTGATTGAGCTTTCCAGTTCATTGTTGTATGAAATTCGGTAGTATTTTCTTGAAGATTTTTATATCTGTGTTCATCAGATATTGGCCTGAAGTTTTCTTTTGTGTGTGTATGGTATCTTTTAGTTTTAGAATAATGTTGGCCTCATGGAATATATTTGGAAGCTTTCCTTCTTCCACTGTTCTTGGAATACTTTGAGAAGAATAGGTATTAACTCTTGTTTAAATGTCTGATAGAATTAATTTCTGAATCTATCTGGTCCTGAATTTTTATTTTTGGGTCATTTTTGGATACTAATTCTACTTCATTACTTGTAATCTGTCTGTCAGCTTTTCTATTTCTTCCTGTTTCAGTTTTGGAAGATTGTATAGTTCTAGGCATTTGTCCATTTTTCTAGGCATTCCAGTTTGTTGGCATGTAATCTTCCATAGCATTCTCTCATAATCCTTTGTATTTCTGTTTTGGGGATTTTTTAAAAGATTTTGTTGTTGTTGTTGTTGTTGTTGTTGTTTATTTATTTTAGGCGGGGAGGGTCAGAGGGACAGAGAAAGTCTTTTTATTTTTTTTTAAAGATTTTATTTATTTATTTGACAGAGAGAGATCACAAGTAGGCAGAGAGGCAGGCAGAGAGAGAGAGGAGGAAGCAGGCTCCCTGCTGAGCAGAGAGCCCAATGCAGGACTCGATCCCAGGACCCTGAGATCATGACCCGAGCCGAAGGCAGCGGCTTAACCCACTGAGACACCCAGGCGCCCCAGAGAAAGTCTTAAGCAGACTCTGTGCTGAGCATGGAGCTCAACATGCGATTCAGTCTCACTAGCCTGAGACCATGACCTGAGCCAAAACCAAGAGTCAGACACTTAACCAACAGTACCACCCAGGTGCCCCAATCCTTTGTGCTCCTGTTGTACCAGTTATTACTTCTACTCTCTCATTTGATTGTATTTCTTTGGGTCCTTTCTCTTTATTTCTTGAGGAGTATGCCTAAAGGTTTGTCAATTTTGTTATTTGTTTCAAAGAATCTACTTTCATTGATTTTTTTTTCTACCTTTTTTTAGCTCCTACTCATTTATTGCTGTTGTGATCTTTACTATTTACTGTCCTCTACTCACCTTGGGCTTTGTTTGTTCTTTTTCTAGTTCCTTTAAGCATAAGGTTAGATTGTTTATTTCAGTTTTTTTTTTTTAATTGTTTCCTGAGGTAGGCCAGTATTGCCAAATACTTCCCCCATAAAGCTGTGTTCATTGTGTTCCAGAGATTTGGGACCATTGTGTCCTTGTTTTCTTTTGCCTCCATGTGTTTTTTTATTTCTTCTGTTTCATTGGCCCATTAGTAGTTTAGTATCATGTTGTTTAATCTCCACATGCTCATGACTTTTCCAATTATTTTCTTATGATTTATTTCTAGTTTCATAACATTGTGGTCAGAAAAGGTGCGTGGTATGATTTCAGGCTTTTTAAATTTGTTGAGTCTTATTTTTATGGCCTAAATCCTGTGTTCTGGGTAGTGTCCCATGTGCACTTGAAAAGAAAGTATATTCTCTTGATTGTAGAGGGAATATTCTATTTATACCTATTATGTCAGTCTGATCTAATGTGTTATTCAGACATTGTTTCTTTGTTGATTTGCCATCTAGATGATCTATGCATTAATGTAAGTGGGGTATTAGGGTTCCCTACTATTATTATATTACCATAATTTTCTCTCTTAATGTATGTTAATATCTGCTTTATGTATTTAGGTGATGCAGTGTTGAGTGTAGATATTTACAGTTGTATTTTCTTGTTGGATTGATCCCATTATAATTAAGTAGTATCCTTCCTTGTCTCTCATTACAGTTTTTGTTTTAAAGTCTATTTTGTCTCATATGAGTGTTGCTACCCTGCCTTTATTTATTTTTTTTTCCACTTCAATTTGCATGGTGAGTGTTTTTCCATCTCTTCTCTTCCAATCTGTATGTGTCTGTGTCTGAAGTGAGTCTCTTGTAGGCAGCATATAGATGGGTCTTGCTTTGTTTTGTTTTGTCTTATACATCCTATCACTTATGCTTTTCAATTGGCACACTTAGGCCATTTATATTTAGAGTAGTTATTGTTAGGTATGTGCTTATTGACATTTGTTTTCTGTTTTTTTGTTGTTGTTGTTGTTGTTCATTGTTCCTTTCTTCTTTTCTTGCTCTTTTTTCATGATCAATGAGTATCTGTAGTGTTTCTTTGGCCTTCTTTCTCATTATTTTTTTATGTTTGTCATTTTCATAAGGTTCATATATAACATCCTAAGTAAATAGCAGTCCATATTAACTTAGTTGTCCCTTAAGCTCAAACACATTCTGAAAATAAAAGAAAAAAAAAAAAAAAACAGAAAAGGAAGATATCTTTCTTTTTCCCTTTCTTTTTTTTTTACACCCTTCTCCATAGTTTATGTTGTCATATTTTACATCTTTTTATTCATATTTTTCTTATGTCTAATTGTGGCCATTTCTCTTCCACTTAAAGAAATTGCCTTAACATTTTCTGTTAGGCTGTTTTAGTGGTGATAAGCTCTTTTTTATTTTATTTGTCTGGGAAGCTCTTTATCTCCCTTTCAAATTTGAATGATAACTATGTTATCATGTCATGCCACTCCTTTCTGGAATGCAGATTTTCTGCTGAAAAATCAGTTGATAATCTTACAGTTAAGGCTTATGTTTCTCTCTCACACTTTTTTTTTTTAATTTCTTTTCAGTGTAACAGTATTCATTGTTTTTGCACCACACCCAGTGCTCCATGCAATATGTGCCCTCCCTAAGACCCACCACCTGGTTCCCCCAACCTCCCATCCCCCCACCCCTTCAAAACCCTCAGATTGTTTTTCAAAGTCCATAGTCTCTCCTGGTTCACCTCCCCTTCCAATTTCCCTCAACTGACTTCTCCTCTCCTCTCTCTTTATCTTCTACCTTTGACATTTTAGTTATTATATGCTATGGCATGGACCTCCTTGGGTTTATCTTGTTTGGAACTCTCCATGTTTCTTGGACTTAAATGTCTATTTCCCTTCCCTAGGTTAGGAAAATTTTCAATTATTATTCAAATAAACTTTTTACACCTTTCTCTCTCTCTCTTTTATCTGAGACTCCTATAATGTGTATGTTTGTCCACCCAATGTCCAAGAAATCTCTTAATCTATCCTCATTTTTTGAAAATTATTTCCTCTTCTTGTTGTATTGCTTACGTGCTTTCCATTACCCTATCTTCCAGATGGCTGATACTTTCTTCTGTATATCATCTACTGTTGATTCCCTACTCTGTCTGTGTGTGTGTGTGTTTATTTTACATGCTGTATTATTCAACTCTGATTGGTTCTTTTTAATATTATCTATGTATTTGTTGACATACTTACTGAGTTCTCCCATTCTTTTCTGCAGCCCAGTGAATACCTTTATGATATTTAATTTAAATTCCTTATAAGGCATATTGTTTATCTCTCTTTCTTAGGTTGTTTTACTTTTTTTCTTGTTCTTTCTTTTGAAGCATATTATTCTGTCTCCCCACTTTGTTTTTCTTTCTGTCTGTGTTTCTATGGATTAGGCAAAATGATTACTTGTCCTAAAATTGAATAAATGGTCCTGTGTACATGTTCTCTTTGTAGTCTGTGAATGCTTGGTGAGTTCTGCTGGTTAGTTGGAGCTGTAGCTGTAAATGATAGTTGTTCTTTTAAATCATGGCTTTTTATACAAAGAAAAAAGGGAAAATACAATAATTAAAGAAAAAGAAAAATGTTAAATGAAGAAAAGAAAGAAAAAATTAGAAAAAGAAAAGAAAAGAAAAAACAAACAGAAGAGAAAAAATAAAATCAAAACAAGACAAGACAAAATTTTTAAAAGTAAAATAATAATAATAATATAAATATTTTTTAAAGAGCACACACAAAGCCACACTTTGTATTCTGTGCTCAGCACTACAAGATAACTGGTGTGGGTTTGTGGACCCTGGGTTCCTTGAGATTGCCAGCTGATCATTGAGGTGGACCTTGCTCCAGTCTGGACTTCATGCTGGACTTCATGGTTGGTTGGGGAGAGACTGTTCTCTCAGTTCCCTGACACTCTTAATGAAGCTTTTGTTTCTGGGCCCCAGTATGACCAGGATTGCTGTAGGCCTGTGGAAACTGGACTTACTAAAGTCACAAGCTCACTGAGATGACTGGACCCACTTGCATTAGCATCTGGACCCTGCTCTGGTCTGGGCTTTTAAGGTGGGGTGGGAATATGAATCATGTCATTCTCTAGGTCAGAGGGACCTAGAGAGCATTCAGTGGCTCCCCTAGTGCTTGGAGGTATTCTAGTGTTATCCCTTCTGTATCCTCGTTTCTCTTTGAATCCACCACTTTGTTTCTGTATCCAAGGACAGAGGGTTCTCTTCCCAGTCCCTCAGTACTATTCCACTTCATTGTGGCTCACAGTGTGGGGGGATGAGGATTCTCTTCCTTACCATGTATCCATCTCTTTTCCTGTTCTCTTGCTGTCCACTCTCTTTGGCTGTTCGGTGGCCCTCAGTTCTTCTTCAGGAGCAACTGTTCTATTAATAGGTGTAATTTAGTGTGTTCCAAGGAGGAGGTGAGTTCAGGGTCTTCCTATGTCACTATCTTGAACTGAAACCAAGAAAAAATGGTTTTCAGATGAATTAAGTATACCTTTGCTAAATGGAATGAATACCACATTTTCTAAATGAGAAAATTAAGTGAATCTGTAGGGTCCTTGAACTTAGACATGCACTTCTGTTCTTGGAAAACATTTTTATACTTCAGTAATAGCCTGGCTTTTGCAAAGTACTTAACATTCAGGGGTCACATGAAGGTTTTCATTGAAAATCATTCTGGAGAGAAGTTGTATATCATAATTGCTTTTGCTCTACCAAAGGAAGTTATAGCTCTATTCATCAGTAACATTTGACTGAGACTGATCATAAATTCTTACATATCCACAATATAAAAACTTGGAGAATAGCCATAAATTTCCTTATGTTTCTATGGCAATACAGTTTTCTATGATAAGAATTGTTTCTAACACCGAGAATGATAGAATTAAGACAACACATTCTTATTCATTTCATTTCTGGCAAAATACTTCCATAACCATCTTAGATTAACAGCCCTAATGTGAACACTATTATTATCATAGACGGGTTTTTTTTTTTCATTATTTTGTTTTGTTTTATTTATTTCTTTTGTTTTGTTTTTGGTAATTTCTATTATTCTAGAGCTACATTATATCATGAATGTGAAATCAAGTTACTATCTTTTAAAGTTATCTGAGATGGTCCTTTTCTGTTTGTGTTAATGTCACTAACTAAATAAACATTTAGATTTTTAAATTTTATTTTATTTTTACTTTTTGTGTTGCTCTTATGTTCAGTGTCTTATAATGATATATATTTGACTTAATTTTTTAAAAATTTAAGCTTCATTGCCTATTTCCTCAAGACATTCTATCTCTCATATGTAGTACTTTTTTGATGTTATAATTTATGATCTTATTAATATTAATATAGACACATTTGTGTCTATATACTTCCTTTTATTTATATATGTATTTACTTCTCTTTCTTAAGAGTTAGTAATATAATATGCACTTTTCTCCAAGTGCATATAATATATAACTAAAGAGAACGCTACAGTAATGTAGTAATGGATAAAAGTACCCATCATTCATTTTTTCATTTCAGTTATTATCCACTTGAGGATATATCAACATTTATTCAGCCACTAGTAAAGTATATTTAGGTAATTACTTATATTTTATTATTGAAATGCAAAAAATTCCTTGAAGTGGGTTTCTGTGTCAAAACTAAATGCTAATATGACTTTTTATTATAATAAAATACACATAACATACAAATTTACCATCTTAACCATTTCTAAGTATACAGTTTAGTGATACTAATTCATTCATAAGGTTGTGCCTAGAACCCTTTCCATTTTATAAAACTGCAGTTCTATACCCATCAAGAAATAATTCCCTAATCTTCTCTTCCCTGCAATGCCTAGAATACTCGCTTCTACCTACTGTCTCTGTAATTGTGACTAAGTACTTCATGTAAGTAAAATCATGCAGTATTTGTCTTTTTTATGACTAGTTTATTTCATTTTGTCCTCATGGTATAACATGTCAGCCTTTCACTACCAACTTATTTGTGTCTTGGAATCTAAGGTGAGTGTCTTGTAGATAGCATATAGTTGGATTATTTTTTTAATCCATTTGTTTGTCTTTGAGTGAAGAATTTAATTAATTTACATTTAAAGTCATTACTGATAAGGAGCGACTTCTGTCATCTATTTGTTTTCCACATAGCTTACAGCTTTCTCATCCCTCATTTCCTTCAGTACTATCATCTTTTGTGTTTCATTGATTTTTTTTTTTTTTTGGAGAGTTTAAATTCCTTTCTTATTTCCTTTTGTGTATATGCTATAACTGTTCTCTTTGTTTGCATCATGGGAATTATATTTGAATCCTGAAGTCATAGCACTCTAATTTGAATTTACATTAGTTTAATAGTGTAAAAAACTCTGCTCCTTTCTAGCTCAGTCCTCACCTTTTTAGGTTGTTTATGTAGCATATTCACATGTTTCTCCATCATGTGCCTGAAAACATAAACTGATAATTCTTTTAGATTTATTAGTCTCTTATGCTATGTAGAAACCACAGAGTGAAATTACAGATGGTTGTTACTATAATACTAGCTTTTATAATTGCCCATATATTTACCTTTTGTGAGATCTTTTACTCCCCCTCTGCTTCATATTATCATCTACTGTCCTCACCTTGTAACCCACAGACTCCCTTAACATTTCTTGCAGGACTGGTCTAGTGGTAATGAACTCCCTCATCATTCCTGGAATATCTTTGTTTCTCTGCCACGTCAACATGACAATTTTGCCAAATATGGGATTTTTTTTTTTTTTAATTTTGCTTTCCATTAGCACTTTCATTATATAGGGCCACTCTCTTCTGGCCTCCAAGGTTTCTGATAGGAAATAGGCTGATAATCTCATTGAGCACCTTTTGTATGCGATAATAAGTCCCTTCTCTCTAGCTGCTTTACAGATTCTCTCCTTGTCTTTGTCTTTTGGGTTAGATTATGAAGTTTCTTGATGTGTCTTTAAATTCATGTTACATGAATTTTGTTGAACATTTTGGATCTATATCTGTATCTCTCATAAAACTTGGGCAATTTTCAGACTTTATTTTTTTTCCCCCAAACATTCTTTCTGCACCTTTCTCTTTCTTTTCTCCTTTGAAGACTCCCACAATGTATATGTTGGTACTGTTCTCTTTTGTTTAATCTTTTCTTGTTGTTGTTACTCTGACTCAGTAATTCCCTGGCCCTATCTTTAGTTCATTGATTCCTCCTTCTGCCTTCTCAATCTGTCTTTTTTACTGGAATGAAACTTTTCATTCCAGTATTGTCTTTTAAAGCTCCAAAATTTCTTATAGTTTCTTTTTAGGTTTTCTTTCTCTTTATTGATATTTTCATTTTGATCATGTATCAGTTTTTTGACTTCCTCTATAGCTATTTTTAGTTCTTGAGGATCTTTAATACAGCTGTTTAACATCTTTGTCTAGTAGGACATTCATTAATCAGGTGTTTTTCAGGGGCTATTTCTGTTGATTCAGTCTTTCTTTTTTTTTTTTCTCTTCCTTTGAATGGGCCATACCTTCCTGTTTTTATGTACACTTGGTGTTTTCATTGAAAATTGTACATTTGAATCTAATAATGTGGTAACTCTGGAAATCAAAATTTTTCATTTTCCTAGGATTTGCTGGGTTTTGTTTCTACTTTTGTTGATTAATTTATTTTTTTTGTAGTTGTAATCTGTCTCTGTGCTGAGAACTAGTCTAAAGTGAAAATACTTAAGATTTTCTCAAATAATTTCTGAGCCTATGCCTTCCCCTGGGTATGCATGGTGACTTTCTAATTTCCCCTCATGTATAGTCACATTTGGATGTCCTTCTCTTTAATGCCTATCTTCTGAGGGGGGGGGAGTGAAAAAAAATGAAGAGGGTAAAGAGGATGCTGCCTCTCAAATCTCCTGGAAGTTAATTCAGCCTAGCGGAGGGGCTTATAACAATGGGAACAATGGGTGTGAGTTTTTGTTGCTGTGTGTGTGTGTGCGTGTGTGAGAGACACAATAGTCACTTACACCTCTGTGATCAGAAATAGGATTTTCCAGGGAGATCACAGATCTCTGCTATTTGAAGAACATGGTCCTTTGTGTCTAACCTTGCTCCCAGAGGTAGTATATAAGCTTCTCCAGGAACATGGGTCCAGCACCCTGCCAAGTGGGTAGTAGCTACTGTGCTAAGAGCTGTAATTGTTAGAAATTAGTCATATTTTACTGTCCAGACCTTACTCTGGAATTTGGAAGACTTTAATAGACACTGGCGTTCTAAAACATTTTCATCAGACAGATTTTGCCAGTTGTTGTCTACATGAAGAGATAGATTCCTAATGCTTCCTACTTTGCCATCTTCCCATAATTCCCCAATGCATCATTTTTATGGATATGCCAAGTTTTCCATCATAGGTTTTATAACATTCTTTCAATAATACCAGAAATGTCTGGAGGTGCATGTTTTTTCACAGGCTCACCAATAGAGTATGGTGTCCACTTTGGACCATTGCTAATCTAACAAACAGGAAATGGAATCTAAGTTTAATCTCAAATTTAATTTGCATTAGTCTTCTTGTGTATAAAGGTGAGCATCTTTGTACTTGGTCAAGATTTGTTTCTTTCTCTTTCTATGAACTCTTTTCATTCTCTAGCCCAATCTTTTTAATGTATTGCTGATCTTTTTCTTTCCTAATTTGTAAATCTGCATATGTTAGGGATATGAACATTTTGTGTCTGTTGTTAATTGCAGATATTATCCCTAGTTTGTCATTTGTGGTTTTACTTTGTTTATTGTGTCTTGCCAAGCTATTTTGTAATGTCATCAAATTTATCTCTCTATTCCCTTATTGCTTCTTGATTTTGAGCCATAGTTAGGAGAGATATGCCCACTCTCACATTATAGTAGAATTCATTTGTGTTTTCATCTATTACTAGAATTTGCATTGTTTCATTGTTTATTATATATGAATATACTCTCCATTTGGGGTTTACTCTAGTATAAAAAATGGATTCAATTCTATCATTTTCTGTATGGCTGTTCTATTTGATAAATGCTAGTATTCAAAAATCCATTTCCCCTACTGTTTTGAGATGATTACTTTATCATATGCTAAACTGTCATGTGCAGTTTTGACTATTTCTGTATTTTCAATTCTATTTTACTGGTAAACTTTTTTTTATTTTCCCTCACAAAATGCCCCAGGAGAGTTTCTCTTCTTGTCTCAGTGTTGAAGCAAAGAAGGAATAGAAATTAATCCATTTTTTAATATGTCTGGCTCTGGCAATCTGGATTTGAATGCATGCTCTGTCTTATATTGTCTCTTTGGTCTTGAACAAATTATTTAATATCTCAAAGTTGCCAAGTCCTTCTCTGTAAAATGGGAATGATTTACAGACTTATTGATGATTATTTTCATAAAGCATTTAGTACACAGTAGCCTTTAATAATTGGAAACCATAGTTATTTCATTCTTATGGCTGTTGTTGTGCCAAATGAATACATATACTCTATAGTTACACAATTTGACTTCTACTTATTCTTCACATTGAGAAAAAGGATGTCACATCATACAAAGGAAAATAATGCAGTTGAAAGAAACTTCTGCGGGAAGAAATGTATTTCAACTCACTAAAATGCCTGTACTTAAGAAATACCCTCTCTAGGCATTAAGAATATCATCAATACATTTTTATTTAATATGATTAATGTAATTAGCTAGATTCTTGCCTTAAGAAAAGTATTTTCGCAGCTGGAAAAGAATATGCTCATTTTAATTTTCAAGCAGCTTGATGTTTGGTACAAATTACTAGTCTTTGTTTACTACAAGATGCAGTGAAAGACCAGGCAGGCTATAATTAAGATTTATGCACCATTAAAACACAATTTTATACTTCAAAATTTGCTCTCCCTACACTTAATATCTCTTTTCATGTGATGAAGTTTCAAATTAATTAAAGAGCTCTGCTAATAAAAGATATTTGGAAAATCACCCCAATAATAAATACTTTCCATCTCCTGACTCATAAGCTAATTAATTGTATACCACATTTGTGTCTCCTTTCCCTAGACCACATGATTTTGAAAGTTAATTTACTAATGAAATTGTGATTCTGTTCCTCAGTTAATGAAGGGAATTAGATATAGCACACACAGATACTATGTATTGTTTCAATTATGTGTCAAAATCTCAATGTCTTTCAGGGACTCCTGAGGATTACCCACGATTTTTCCATATGCATCCTAGGACTGCAGAACTTAGCCTCTTGGAACCAGTAAACAGAGACTTCCACCAGAAATTTGATTTGGTTATTAAGGTAAATTAAACTAATTTCTTCTCTCTTTGTATTTATAAACTTCTAATCAAGAATCCTGTAGTGGTTATTGTAGGCACTTTTATGTTACAGAAATTCAAATTAATCTGACCGCAATATTTAAAAAAGTGAGGTTCAGCTATTTTAATACGTTGCGCTACCTTTCTTTAAGATAACTGTTTATATTATGATGTAATTCAAATACTGAGTATTTTTGTAAGAAATGCCTTGTCCAAATATATATATAACGCTACATAATATAACTGTTACATTTTCTAACTTTTTTTTCTTGCTAAAAGGAATCAATTCTTGACCACAAAACTGCTCATAAATATATTTTAAATGGGCATGAATTTATATATTTTTATTTTAATATCATATTACGTTTTAAAATAATTTTTTTTCTTTCTAACATAAAAAGAAAAGGTCTTCCCTGTCCAGAAATCCTTTCAATAGATGTCTCATTAATTTCTTTATTTTGAAAAATGATCCTAGGCTAGAAAAATTATCAAAGCTAGGGGAATCCATCTGGCATTACACTTACAGTTAAATAATATCTACTGTATTGTAATAAAATTGTTTAAGAGGCACTGTGAAAACCAGGACAATCTGTCAAGTAATTCTGATAGACTTTGCTGGCAGGTAAGATCGGAGCTGGACAGTGAAGGAATAATGGCAATTTATGGAGTAGCAACGAGGGTGGGAGAAGTACTTTAATAGAACTGACCAAGCAAGTCTGGTGTGTAATATAAGTCCTTCTCATAAACACACAGAACAATCTATAGAAATGCACATTGAGGGTACTCTTTTATAATTTTAAACTGTTAAAAGTAGAGAAAATAAGATAAGGAAGCTTATGGAGCATATCCAAAGTTACTTAAGCACACTTTTCATAGAATTAGAGCCATAATCTTGCTGGTAAGCTCATTGATGCAAATGTGGAACAAAAATCTCAGCCAGCATAAGGAGCTGGCTCCGAATTGCCTCCCTGAGAAGCAGCAGCTCTGAGATTCACACTTAGGTTGATCTAAGCGAGGGCCATACTCTTATCCCTTCACCAAGATGCAGTTGCTTCAAAGTGGTGGGCTTAATTCTCTGTTGGTACAACTGCAAACAGAAACACGCAGACACACATTTGATTTTAGTTCAAATTAGGACATATTTTGTGGGCACTGATCATGTTATACGTTACCAGATCAAAGGTTATGGGTTGTCCCCCGTTCTTGAAGATCTCTAAGGGTAAAGAGTTGTACATGCTGGTAAATCAAATAGGTCCCATCAACATGTAACAGGAAGGCATCTAAAAAGTGCTGGAAAAGTACAGAATCGGGGCATATAAATTAATCTGGGGATTCCAGGAAGATGTTCCGCAGACTACCCTGAGCTACCTGTTGCTGCATCAGAAAGTTTTTGGCCAATGAATAGAAGTGGGAAGTATGTTTGAACATCAAGAAAAGCCAAAGTAAAAACTAGAGCCGTGTTTTAGCAGGCTACAAAGAGTTAACAGGGAACCGAGGGATAGGGGCAGACCAGGAGAGCCTCCTGTGAAATTGCTTTTTCCTTCGATTTTATTCAGTAGGGGTTTGGGAGTCATTCAACAAAGACAGACTCCTTTTACCATTTGTATAAAATGGCCATGCATGAGATTTATCTTCTTGCACTGACTATTTCAATTATCAGGGAACTATATAAAACTAGAAAATATGTATCCATTGTCTACCCTCCGTCTCCGTGTAGGCCTGTGGTGCTGTTCTCTGTAGGAGCTAAGAAAGCTGACAAGGCACTGTTACCAAACTGCCTCATTTCAGTCCTGAAATCAATTATTTTCCTTTACTATCAAACTTAGTTGTCCTGGTGTACCCAGGTACAATGAAAAGCAGCCCATCAATTATAGAAACAAAAATCAATTAGACAGGCCATAGATAATTTGTTTATGTTTTAATAACACTTTATATTATTAATGGAAGTTTTTACAGACATTATTAGATTCAAATTACTGTGTTTTGTGTGCAGTCAAGGGGATAATAAGCAAAGGTATCAATCTATACGAATAATAACGTGCCACCTGCTTGAATAAGAGCTGAATATTGTGGCTTTGTACAGGGATCCCTTGAAGTGTAACAGTCTGGTGGGTCTCTGGAGTGAGTCTTTCAACTTCTTCCCCTTTTCTTATTTCAACAATGTTTCATTTTTCATTGGAAATAGAAGGTTTTTTTTTTTAAGATTTTATTTATTTATTTGACAGAGAGAGATCACAAGTAGAGTGAGAGGCAGGCAGAGAGAGAGAGGGAAGCAGGCTCCCTGCTGAGCAGAGAGCCCAAGGCAGGACTCGATCCCAGGACCCTGAGATCATGACCTGAGCTGGAGGCAGCAGCTTAACCCACTGAGCCACCCAGGCACCCGGACATAGATGTTTTTAATGAATTTGATCCCCATTTCTGTTTCGGGAGCTAAGGAAAAACAAAATGAAGTATTTCCTCTTCGACTTTGAAAATTCTGCTTTAGAAAGCTATATGCACATTTAACAGGTGGGAAGCATCATAGTTAAGAAATTTTTCATCTTTATTCCATCCATATCAGCCAGGGATTTATTCAGGATACTGACAAAAATGTAAAGGTGAAATTAGGGAAACAAAAGGGAGTAGCCCACCAACTTTCGAATATTAAAGGATTGAAAGGAGTCCAATGGAAAAAGGAAAGGATGTTCCATTTCAAACACTATCCCAAATGTTAAAAGATTGTAATCTCTTAAACATTTTTAACTGAAATACACATATTGAATAAGAATTGTACGTTTGGTTTGCCCAGGAAAGTTCACATTCATGCCTATTGTCTTTGTATAATTATTCATAATATCTCTTTCACTCCGAAAACTGGCCCAGTTTGGATGAAAAGTTATGTGATCACCATAGTTACAAAGCAAAAGCAACTAGGAGATATATGAAAGCATATTTTATTATCTGGGTAATAATGAATCAGTTCATGCATAAATTATCTATTACAAAGCCCAGAAAATTCACTTTTATGATTTTAAGTGCAGTAATTTTTTTAAAAAATTATTAATTGATATATTTATACTCTTGACACCTAATACAAATATCAAGTGGATAAATTATTAATAATTCACTGTCTCACAGTTGCTCAGACATAATTGTGTTTTTTTATGGAAATCTCGTGGATTCACAGCTAAAGTGAAGCTCACAGACATGATCACACCACGGTCTCTCCAATTTTCTGTTTTTAACATTTTATATATTTATTTGACACACAGAGAGAGCATAGGCAGAGGGAGTGGCAGGCAGAAGGAGAGGGAGAAGCAGGCTCCCTGCTGAGCTGGGAACCTGATGTGGGACTCCATCCTCATGACCTGAGCCGAAGGCAGATGCTTAACTGACTGAGCCACCCAGGCACCTGGTCTCTCTGATTTTTAGGTTGTTATTGCCAGCCTACAGTAGCTGTTTTGCAGGCTGAGCTATAATCCCTTGTCTTTCCACACCGAGGGCATGTTAGCCTGAGCCTTCATCAGCCACCCTGAACACTCTCTGTCCAGCCAGCCTGACACAGTCACCATCCTCTCAGTCTGCCATCTTCTCTCCGGCCCCCATGCATCTGTGGATGCTGCCCCACCTTGTGAATGTCCCTTCTTTTCCTCTTGGGCACTGTGGGTCGCACTGTCACATCAGCGATTGCATCAATGTCTCACTGATACATCAGAGGCTAAGACACTCGGTCTGGAAAGGCCTTACCACAGCCTAGAAGCTTCTCCCAACATCCCGCTTGTCCCCATGATGGCTCTAACGGTCCTACATTGAATTTTCCTGTGTATTTTCTCTTGGACTTTACAATAGGGCAGGTGGTCATATATTTCTTTTTGTTGTGGCCCAAGTGTATGTCAAGTGCATAGAAATGCTCAAGAAATATTTGTCGTAAGGTATTCTCCCTGGCGCAAACTTCTAGAGCAACTGATTTTGCGTACCTACATCTTCACTGTATTTAAATACCTACTTTTGAAAGTGTGAGCATTTGATATGACTTCATCTTGTCTGTCTGTCTAGAATAAAGATGCAATAAACTTCTCAAATAAATTCAGCTCCTGGAATAAAAAGGTCAGATCTATGTGAAAGCAGAGTTTAAAGCTGTTTATGAAAACCGAACAAAAAACACTCCTTCTGAGGGGGAGGAATACACACACACACACACATACATACACACATTCAAATATATACATATGTATATATATATGTGTGTGTGTATATATATACATATATATATTTTGACACAGACAAGAGCCACAGAATTGAAACTGGAGAACTTGAATATCAGTGCAGATGGGACAGTGATCCTGGCAAGATACTTTTCTCCAGACATTTGACAAAGACAAGAAAGTCTCGAGGCCCGAGAGGACAGCTAGCATACTCACAGATTTGTGATGCCACAGCCTAGAAAGTGCTTGGCCTTTGTGTGAACGATAACATCAGTGATACTTCACAGGAACTCAGTAGAACCCTCAGAGACACTGTTTTTGAGGCTCACGATGTTTGTAGTTTTCAGTTTGCTAAGTCTTTGGAATGCGTAACACTTACTTGCTGTGGGAAAGAAAGAAAGGCATTGAAGTTCTGCATTGAGGAAATCGCCAGTATGGAAAGGGTGCTTTTAGATGATTTCCCACCTGCCTTTGGCTCAGGTCATGACCCCAGGATTTTGGAATCGAGCCCCCCATTAGGCTCCCTGCACAGTGGGGACGAATACGTCACTTATGAAAATGAATAAAAGGGAAGAATACATCGTGTCTTCTTGTCTCACATTTTTATTCATCCAGCTGAATTAGAAGAGAAATGGGATGCAGCAGTCGAATATTGCGGGTCTCCAAATTTGCAGGCTGACAAAAGACACACGGAGGTGATATTTTAGTTGGCCACCTTCCTTCCTTACAAGGTGACCTGCTGCTGCTGCTTGGAAGAAGAAAAGCCATTTATCCATTCTGCTCACACTGTCTTGATTTTGGCAAGGCCGTCTTGTCTGCAAAGGTCATGGTAGGAGTACAACAGCAAGTCCAAATATTGTAAAATGTCCAGTTGGAGCCACTTTCTGAATGGCCCTGGCCGGCAGTCCCTCCCCACTACGCCCCTTCACAGGCGACGACTCCCACCAGCCTCTTGCACAACCACTCCCGACAGGTCCTCATAAACCTCTTGGTTGTTGCATGGAGAATTTAGAGATACGGTAACAACTCACGAGCTAGATAGGTCTGCTTACCATTTTTTCTCAAGAATAAGCTGGTACCTAGGAGAAACACTAAACTCTCACTCTTCCTAGCTTCCAGGCTCTGAAAAATAACCCACTTGGAGATAAGGGTTTTTCTGGGTTTGATTTGTTTTGTTTTGGTTTTGGGGGGTTTTGCTTTTGTTTTTTGGTGTTTTTTGTGGGGTTTTTTTTTTTTTTTGATAATGATGATTTTTGAAATTCAAATATTCCAAGATGGAATTTTCCAGTCCACTGGTTCAAATAAGACACTTCAATGGGGGTTTTCTTCTGGTTGAGAGAAAAGAGGAAACTCAGTGGGAATGAGGTTAGAACTCTCTGTGGTCCTTTGCTGGTTGGAGAGGCAGATGGCAGGGCACTATAAGGGAGATAAAAGAGTTAACAGTATTCCAGAGTAAAGTGACTACTTCATCACCTTCATAATTCTGTTTCTGGTTAGCCTCGCTATTTACAGCCAAGATGATTCCCATGTTCCAAGCACCAGCTGAAGAGCCTGATGTACCTGTGATTAGCAGGGGTTTTCTGGGCCTAGGTCTTCCCCAGAGTGACTGGGTTTTTCTTTTTTAAATCATTCAAAATTACGTCAGTCATTCTGGTGTCAGTTCATATCTCAAACACTAAGCAAAGAGGAAGATTTTTATTATTGAAAGATATATAGGAACTTTGAAGATTCAATGCAATAAATTATGAACAGACTGGTCATATTCTTCCAGTGAGGATAAAATATACTTCAGTTTATTAAAAATATTCTTTTGGTGGGAAGCATGTCAGTATGATTTTCTTGTCATTTTATGAACCCTTGTTGGGTATGGTTTGCCTATATTCTCTCTATGGAAGACATTTTTTTCCTTTTGTAAATTTCCAACCAAGACTGTACTTCTTTGCTCTATTTTTGACATCACAAACAAACCACTTGTGTGATTAAAAAAAAAAAACACTGATTTTTTTGTAATTTATCTGATAAATTATGTTATGGGTCTGTACGTTCTCAAATATTTTTAGTCACTGTTCTAAGTGCCCTTGCTGTCAAAATCTTTAGGCATTCTTTTTAATTTGTTAGAGTATGGAAGTTTAAATAAAGAACATTTCTGTAGGGTTAAGGCACTGTAATTTTCCAAGAAGGGCCAAGAAGCAATGAAATATACTTCTTTTTAATTATTAATTAGTTGGTTTTATTAATATAATCTTTGACCTAAGAACAGTGGCTTGCCACAGCCATCTCTCCCTAAGACATCTCAAAAGAAAAATGTACTCATGTAGAAATTAAATGTAACCTATTGTCACTAAGGCTCTGGCCCCAAATCCCTTCTAGAACTTCAGTGAGCTGAGCAGGATCCCACAGAGAGCTCCCTTACACAAGTGAGGTTCCTGCACTTTCATTTCCAACTGTTCTGTCCAACTGAAATTTAAAACTGAAGACCTACTAATTCTTTGTAGATGAGCCTAGAGCAGTGCTGGCCTCTGCTGTAACAGCTTCCTAGGAACCTGAGGCAGAGAAGAAGTAGCAGACCTAACTGGTCCCCAGAGGTCTCCTGGCTCCACATCTCATGGTCACCAAAAGTGCTTATTTCTGGAAGGCAGGTTTCAGGGCTTCCCGCACTGAATCAAGACACCCATGTGTCTCTCATGACATTTGAGTGTGAGAGCCCACCATGTATTAACATCATTCAGAACCCTGTAAGGCAGGGTAACATTAAAATAATAATTAAGGAAACAGAAAAATAAATACCTATCCGAAAGCCTGACTGAGCCTGCAGGAATGTGCTTTAACAGGGACCTCACATGAGACAGGGAGTCATCAGACGAGAAGGGCTTCAGAAACCACAGTGTTTGAGAAACACTGATGGAGAGTACAGTAGGCAGGGTCTTCTTTGGGAGCCTGCCTTTAATGAAATGATGGATGGGAAGAGACAAGCATCTGGAATGTTTAAATATCCTTGTAATGTTGGCTGCTCCATTCACATCCTAGATCAGACTTTATTAAATGCGCTGTTTGCCCTTGAGTGTCCATAAATTAATTTACTACCTTACTATAAACTAGTGGCCACAAACTAGTTTACTAGTTTACTGTGGTGGAAGCATGTGCACATTTGGGGAGAGCAAGTGTATAGCAGGTTTTAGTAAACCTTTTTATTGGAAACTGTCCCTCTTGCTGGGTTTTTACAAACCAAGACACCCAGATATACCAAAAAAAAAAAAAAAAAAAAGCCCAGTTGTCTCTCCACCCTCTCCTGGCCACTACTCCCCACATACCTAAAAACCCCCAACTGCATGATTATAACAATGTACACTACTTTTGTCTGTTTCAAATTTGTTTTAAGATTGTATTTATCAGTTTATTAATTTAATGTATTAATTTATTTGAGAGAGAGAGCTCAAGCTGGGGCAAAGAGCAGAGGGAGAAGGACAAGCAGGTTCCCCATACAGGGCTCGATCTCACAACCCTGAGATCATGACCTGAGCCAAAATCAGGAGCCAGGCAGTCAATGGACTAAGCCACCCAGGTGGTGCTAAAATTGTTTTCATAATCACGGTGAAGTATCATATCTTGTATCACAATCGTAATAGCATTGTGCACCTTTCCTTTTGTTCGATAGTTTGTTTTGTTGTTGTTGTTGTTGTTGTTGTTGTTTTAACTGTGGCTAACCTCTGAGGCATACCTTTCACAACCATATACTGGCCACTTATGAAAGAATCAGTAACAATGTATCGTAAAGGTAATCTTCCAACTTTCATAAGCATTTGCTTCCAAACAGAAGTCCAAGTCATTCTTGTTTGAATCCCAAGGCAGGCGTGTCTCAATGCCTGGCTCTTAGAAAGGTGTAAACGAGTAAGGTTGTTGATGCTAGTAAATAAATTGGTTGAAAACATGAGTAAATCGATTTTAACAATCTAAATCGGTTAGGAAAAAGTGAGGGTAATTTCTGATCAAAGAGAGAAAATGGGAGTATAAATTGAGCCTTCCAGCAAGATCCTCCCAAACCAACCCTCTTCCTCAGGTTTACTTGCAAGTTGCATTGAGGAGTGGCAACGAGGAGGGTATGAAGCCTGGGTGGCATGGGCATGTCTGGTTTTCAGAGTCAGCCTCCGACTGAGCCAAATAAGCAGCTCCTGCATGAGCACAGGCAGGCTTGAGGAATGGAATCCTTTGTCTCCTGGAGGCTTGATTGAAGAGAACAGTCTTCTCCTGGGGTCTAGGAGAGAGACGGAGTTCATGGAGTGAGAAGGACAGGAGCATGATGGAGGCCCTGAAACTTTGGTGAGAGCAGTGACCCATTCTGGCTGGTCTTTCACAAAAGCACAGGCTCCCCTTATGGGCCTAGGGTGTTGACCAGGGTGGACGCAGCCAGAGAAGTTAATGTGATCAGGGGCTGATGGTGGTAGTGAAATCAGGGTGGTAACCAGGGAGGAGGTGAGAAGTCGTTAGATCCAGCTTGTATTTTATATTTTATTTTAAAGTGTGGTATTGCTCCTATTCCTTTTCCACAAGTGATTTTTTAAAGCCTTTATTGATTTATTTGACACTGTTTTTTTAAAAGATTTTATTTATTTGACAGGCAGAGATCACAAGTAGGCAGAGAGGCAGGCAGAGAGAGAGGAGGAAACAGGCTCCCTGCTGAGCGGAGAGCCCAATGCGGGGTTCGATCCCAGGACCCTGGGATCATGACCTCAGCCACAGGCAGAGGCTTAACCCACTGAGCCACCCAGGTGCCCCTATTTGACACACTGAGAGAGAGTGAGAGAGCACAAGCAGGGGGAGCAGCAAGCAGAGGTGAAGGAGAAGCCGACTCCCTGCTGAGCAGGGACCACCCCCCCACCCAATATAGGACTCTGGGATCATGATCTGAGCCAAAGCCAGATGTTTCACTGACTGAGCCACCCAGGTGCCCCGTATTTTAGTTTATAGTCAATAAAGTATTCTCTCGGATTACCCATGACTGTGCACAGAAGCAGGAGTGGAGGCAGGTGGAGGAGCCTGAAGACTTGGCCGCCGTGACTCGTAAACAGCCATGGAGTGGGTTTATGAGGGTGAGAACTCCCTTTAGCAATGTTTGCTGATCCCCACACAGAGGTGTGAGGTGGACCAACATGCTGAGATAGACAGGAGAGGTCAGCTGGGAGTCATGAGGTTACGGACACTTCTCAGACAATGACATGCGGCCAGGGTCCACCAGGACCTGAGTGAGAGGAGGAGGACACAGTCTAGCCCTCCTTCCTGGGCCTCTCCAGCTGTCAGGAGCGGTGGAGAAAGGGACAGATCAGCAAAGGAGAATGAGGAGACGCGGGGAGCAAAGCCAGGAGGAGACCAGGAGAAAGTGCTGTCTTGAAAGGCTGCTGAACAGTGCTTGAAATGCTGAAGATAGGTCGCAGAGATAAGGCCTGAGAACAACGCCTGCTTGCATCCAGGTCAGAGTCCTGATGGTTTTCCAAGAACAGGTGTGTGAGGCCAGGGCCGAGCCTGACCTAGGCGAGGGGTTGGGGTGGAGTGGGGGGCTTGGGAACACCTGTGAGGAGGGACCCCCCCCGCCAGTGGTGAATACATGGGTGTGACGGGTACGTCTTACAGGTTCACCACAAAGATCTCCTGACTGCCGAGGAGAAAATGATCTCCTCTTACTTTCTTAGAATTTATTTCCATGTCTTGATCATCGCCCCCATTTTCTCTTTCTCCCCTAAATCCCACTATCTAGTTGAAAGGGTTCACGTTAGAGATGGTGGGGCTGCTTGCCACCGGTCCTCAGGTGCAGGGAGGGAAGGGACTATCCACACTTGCTCGTTTTAATATTGAAAAAGGAGTAGTTTGTGTCTTTCAGTGTTTTGCTCTCCAAAGTAACTGAATAGTGTATTTTTCTTCTACTTTTGCTTTCTTGGCTTTTAGTTTCATTACTGAAAATGGGACTCATGCCCAGAAATAGTCCAAACAAAATCTGGCTTTTAAATATAATGCTTAACTGGTAACTGCAGATGCGGTAGATATAAATAAAGTTACCTTTATGGGATGAAGTGATTTCTTAAAAACGCCGGCTCATTTCACTTGACCTGCTTTTTGTGCTTCTAATCTCATTCACCAGTGATTACAGGGGAACCAAATAAGTCAGATTTTTGAGAATTTCTACTTATGTTGTTTAGAAGCAGAGAGGGTAGGATGACAGGTCTGATGCATGGTCTTGCAGCAGAGCAAAGTGTAATAGTATTAATTTGTGTTAAGTGCCATATTTTACCTCTAATTAATCTGGAGTATCCACGTTATTAATATTCTTTCCTGCCACTAATCTCTTCCATCCGTCTTACATTTGTGTATTCATTTGCATTCTCTGAATTAGACAAACATGTTGTGAATTTCCCTCCGTAGCCTCTCATAAATCAAGACACCTGAATTTGGGTGCTTTCCTGTCTCTTACATGTGATGCGGCCTTGAACTTAAAACTCATCCTTCTCCTTCTCCATGAACACAAAGGAATATTTTTTGTGTTTAGAGAGGGGTATACAAAAGAGAGTAAGGGTTAAGAATGTGGACCTTGGAGACAGATACCTAGTTAGCTCTCCTGAAACACTGAAATCAGACAAAGTATGTGATAGCAATCCAAACATACCGACCATACTAATGACAAACTAATGTGAGGGTTAAAAGAGTTTCACATGTTATGTTTAAAGATGTGCAGAATTAGATTCTTCTCATAGATCTGATTTGAGTTTTATTTCCTTTTCATTGGATTACTTTGTTTTCATCATGCAGATAATAACATGTTTTCCTGGCTCCACAACAGGCAGTAAAAATTAACAACCTACAAGCTAAATGTAAAACATAAACTTCTTTCACCGGAATAAAATTTGGCTTTTTGTTTTCCTGTCACTGTCCATAAATTGTTTTCCTGTGTGTTTATTGGGCGAGGGGGATGGGGACAAATGATAGATTTTGTGACTTTTCATGACATCACTAGTATGTCCATATGGATAGGACATAATGGCTTTTGGAATAATTAGCTACAAAATAAAGGCGAGAGAGAAAAGGTCCTGTTCAGAATGACTTGCATGTACGAATTGCTCCTGCTTTAATCAGATCACAGTTGCTGGGTCGGAACCCCATATGGACCAATTAGTTTCATCCAGTATAAAAGCGATGTTTTCTGGTCTTCGACTGTACCTCTCACCCCGATCAGCTGTGCTCAAGGAGCCTGTTGTGTGTCGCAGAGGGAAAGCCTAGAAGAGTGTCCATGGCTCAGCACAAATTAATCATAACCTCTGGATGCAGAAGGAGCTACCCATGGTGTCAACAGCACATATGGGCTATGTGTGAGAGGAATACATAATTCTAGAAAAAGCTACACATTATTTCAGGATTATTGTCCTCAGTGCAGAGCAGAGCTCATGAACATTTTACACTGTGGACCCCTCTTGGCAGTCTGTTCCCAAAGAAAATTCAAATGCACAAAATGAATGGCATAATGTTATAGAGGGAATCTAATTCATTGAGATGGAGTTACCAAAATATTTTTTAAAAAGTTTTTATCCATGCTTTAAATAACATAATGCTACAGTGACTTTATTCATTACCATAAATTCAAATTAGTAATTAGCATAAATGATATTTCAGAATATCTTCAATATTAATACTAATGTGAAGGAAAGAAAGTATTGTGATTTTTCTTGGTTCAGAGTTACCAGCCTTGCTAAACATCACTGTGATTTGTTACTTACCCTATTAGTTGACGAAAATGCTAAATTACAATTGGAGGAAAGTGCACAACTGTCTTCTAGAAGGCCTAGGTTCTTGCCTCTGGGTTGAAAAATCAGAGATATCTATCTGAGCTATTTATAAATTTTCATGACCAAAATGTTATTATTTCTTCCAGGAAAGCACTCCAATATTTAATGTAAAATATTTAACTTTCACCTGGAATTGATTTCAAAATACAACTATTGTGGTTATAGGGAAAACTTATTAATTAAAAATTGACAGTGGGGACTTTGAATTTATTTTAATAAATGTACATTATATTGGGTTGTATCAAGGTTTCCCCTAACAGGTGGAGGAAATTTTCCAGAACTCAGATGTGATGAAATCTTCTCTCAAATAAAACTTTTGGATTCGTATAGAATAAGACAAATTTTCTTAATAAAACAAAAAGTCAGGGGTTGGTGTTCCCCCAATTCCCAACATGACTACATGGCCATGGAAAGAAAATATATTAGAAATATCAATTGTCATCAATTTTTTATACTAAAGAGGAGAAAAAAGAGGATAACAAACATATTTCTAGGACATGAATATCAATTTTACTTGAATAATGTATGAAATTAAATAATATTTGAAATTCTACAACTACTAAAAGTATTTCATTGAAATCATCTCTGTCCCATATATGAAGCTTTTGAGGACTTTCCATGGGCAGAAATGTAGTCTTAATCTATTAACTTTATATGGAAACATCAATTATTTGGGGATTAGATCATTCATGTGGAGTTAGAAGACACAGAGAAGAATAAAGTAAATATGATACTTTATGAATCTTTTTTCCTTGGACTTGCATTTTTTTTAAAGATTTTATTTATTTATTTGATAGACGGAGATCACAAGTAGGCAGAGAAGCAGGCAGAGAGAGAGGAGGAAGCAGGCTCCTAGCTGAGCAGAGAGCCCGATGCAGGCCTTGATCCCAGGACCCTGGGATCATGACCTGAGCCGAAGGTAGAGGCTTTAACCCACTGAGCCACCCAGGCACCCAGACTTACATATTTTATCAGCAATTTACCACATGTCTTCTTTCTTGGTTTTCTGTCTACTTATGTGAAAGCATAGCTATCTTTTCTTTTTTTTTTCTTTTAAATATTTTTATTTATTTATTTGACAGACAGAGAGCACAAGTAGAGGGAGAAGCAGGCTCCCCACTGAGCAGGGAGCCCAATGCGGGGCTCGATCCCAGGACCTTGGGGTCAAGACCTGAGCTGAAGGCAGAGGCTTTAACCCACTGAGCCACCCAGGAGCCCACAGTTATCTCTTCTAACAACATTCAGCAGCAGATACAATAACTCACAGCAATGATTATTAATATATATTTTTTAAATATATGCTGAATTTTAGGACAGGAGACCAAAAGTTGATGAAGCCTCTGTGGACTTTCTCTTCCTTATTTATGCTTTCTAAGGGCCCCTCAACTCTAAAGCATTTCTTCTTTCTGTACTGACACCCATTCGAAAAAGAATCCTCAAAAATAGCATGAAAAGTGACCCTCTAAGATGATCCAAGAACATACAACATTTTAACCTTTTTAAAAATTCTTTTCTAGGCTGAACAGGACAATGGCCATCCTCTGCCTGCCTTCGCCAGTCTCCATATTGAAATCCTGGATGAAAATAATCAGAGTCCGTATTTTACAATGCCCAGTTACCAAGGCTATATCCTGGAATCTGCCCCTGTGGGAGCAACCATCTCTGACAGTCTAAACTTGACCTCCCCTCTGAGAATCGTGGTTCTGGACAAAGATATAGAAGATGTAAGCTCAGTATAAATGTTGCTCTTGTTTCCTTGATGCAACTTATTATATTTATGTCAACAGGAACTTTGACAAAGACGTCGCGATGGGAGCTATGGAATAGAGAACAGAGTCCTTGTGAATAAGAGTCTCATAAATGACAATCTTAGTGTTGTAATTTCATTTCATGTCAAGAATACTATAAGAAAAGAGCATATTTGAATTTAGCGACCTTTTTTTTTTTTTCAGTTTTATAGATACTGCATATAGGGAAGAAAACAAATGTTTCATTTATATTTGCTAAACCCCCAGGAATCTTTTTTATTAATATGGGTTAAAAACTGTATATACAGTTGCTGATAGGGAAGAGTCATGGCATTAGACAATGAGTCTACAAAAACACAAAGGCAGTGCTGGAGTATGATTTGGGGGACTTTGCTGACACTATGTTATTTGGGGGCAGCTGATTTGCTCCTGCTTCTGCTGGTGGTTGTGCTGAAGCTTAGATGGTCTGCTCTACACATAGTAGTCCATAGTGGTGACACTAGCTTACACATTGGGAAATGTTCCAGGCTGGGCGGATCAGCCTATTTTTCCCCTTCAGTCCCTCTCTGGTTGTAGAGAACAGACAGAAAATCTATACCAGGCCAGTCAGAGCACTTCCAGGAAAGGAAAAACAAAGGACTGGAGCTGGAAGGTTTTGGCATGATGTATTAAAGAAGTGGAAAGGACTTTTGAGCCACTAGAGCCAAATGTCCTGGCCTCATGGCAGCAGTTTGTCACCAGCAGGGGAGAAGGGGCAGAAAAGAGTCCTGTTGGTGCTGTCGGGTAAGACTTTCCCTGAGGATGGAGGTGTTCTGCAGTCGTGCTGTTCACCCCAGGAGCTGCGAGCCCCGTGTGGTTGTGCAGTGCTCAGTGTGAACTGGACTAGGAACCCCATTTTAATGTTGTTGTTATTTTTTTTTAATTAACTTAAGTGTAAATCATCCCCTGTCACTAATTGGACAGCGCAGCTGTGGAGTGTCCCCCAGATCTCATTCCATGGCTTTTGTCATCTGTCTGGTAAACGAACTTCCAGACTTTTTTTTTTTTCTCTTTCTGGAAAAAGTGTGTAACACTTCACCAAGGCTTTGACAACTCCATGTGCACACTCCTCTTCCCAGGTCCCTTCCTGCCTCCCAGTCCTTTCTCTTCTCTCATCCACCGTTCTTGTCTTTCTTATTTCTCCTCTTCTATCTCATCATGTTATCACGTCACAAATATCACAGCAGTAGCTGTCACTGAGTTCTAAGTACCTGCCAGACAGTATAGTAATTGCTTTATCTTGTATTAATTCTCTTAAATCTCATGGCAAACATAATAGATGAAATTTCCCATATAGCAAAAGGGGAGATGGAAGCTATTTTAAATGCCTAACAGTGATCACAGGGTTCATAAATGGTGGAGCTGGTCCTTGAGCCAAGGTCTATGGGAAGTGAAGTCCTTGATTTTAAGCACCAAACTAAAGCCCCTATCTCTTTGCTACAGTCTGGCTCTAATCTGACTATGATAATGGCTGATGAATGCTACAGACTTTCTTCCAGAAAAGTGCATATCCATGCACAACTTCCCATCCTAGCTTTAAGGGGTTAGGGGGTCCCCTGAATGTCTTCATTTAGTGAATGCTTGCTAGGAAACTCAGAGTCACCCTAATATGTTTTATATAGGCTAAGTTACTGGTAGAATGAGTGCTGTCCCATAAATTTTGGTATGGCTCCTATTTCATTTTTAAATTGGAATGCATAATCATACTTTGAGCAGTGACTAGCTAATTTGTGAGATTATCATGGTTTATGTCACACCTTCATGAACACAGTGGTAAGCAAAAGCTAAATCCTGAAGAAGAAAAATAAAAACAAGCAACTAAATCCTGAAGAAAAAGAAAAAAAAAGGCTAAATCCTGAAGAAGTTTTAGTTTCTCCATAATTGCAAAATGTACATGTCTGTACTCATTGATGTATTTACTATTATTATTATTATTTTGCTTGATGTGTTTATATTTCTGAATGGTTGCACACTAAGCCCTACACTAGTTTGTGTACATGCCGACTTTTCTGGATTTTCATTCTCTTTAAAGATTTTCAGATTGCTTCTAAGAACCTATCAAGAATGGTGGGACTTGCAGGGTGTCACTGAGGCATGTCGGGGAGCTCCTGGGTCTAGAACACCTGGGAAACATGATTAGCATTGTGCTCTGAGCGCCGACAATTCCAGTGAGCCTATTAAAAGCTCTGAGTGTTTCCAGGGGTGAGGCGACGGGCTGTGGTTCTGGGGAGTTTGTGCTTTGGAGTTAAACAGCCCTGTTTGACTCTTGGTTCTACCGCGTAATGGCTGTAGCATGTGGAGGGGCTTTCATTTACCAGTTGCTTCACCAGTTGCTCCATTTGCTTAATCACCTGTGATCCAAAAGGTCAATGATTGCTGCCTTGATCTGCTCCTTTACTCGGGGCTGGCGTGGATGGGTGGGGAGAGCACCATTCCCATAGATGAGGCCATACAGATGGAGAATGGTGCCACTACCACATCTCATTAAAATATCACAAACTTGAACACTGTGTATCTGGTCACTCATTTCTTATTTAGGCCCATCCTCTTTCTGAAATTAACAACAATGTGTGCCATGAGGTGCCCTGAAAGGGAACCAGTATCTCTAATCTAGTTATAAATGTTTCCAAAACATCCTTCCTATTTTGTCCTCTGAATGCTTCACGACTCTCTTTTCTTTTCCCATCTTTATGACCATCACCCTACTCGCCTCTCATTAGAATTGCCTCCTGACATGCTTGCCATTGTATCTTTTTCTGACTCAGGCCTCTCTCTCATCTGGCCACTAATGGTGATCTCTTCGAGAGCTCACATGGGACTGTGCCATCTGTCTGCCTAGCATGCTGGTGGGACATCACGTACCCCATACAAGAGAATGGACAGTGTTGCTCAATGCCTGAGCATTCCTACCCCATCATGTGCTCAAACTCCCTGGCTCACCTGTTACCTTTAACAATTACTTGTAGTCTCCTCCACATGCCAACCTGCTTCTCATCTCATTTCCATTGTTTATGACATTTTCATGTTTTGAAATGTTTAATCCTTCATTTCCCAAGCTGACTTGGACAACTTATGCTCAGTGTTTAGAATTTCACTCAGACTTTCCCTCATCCAAGCATCTTGCCCAGACTCTGCTTCCTCCCAGATAAGCTGCCTTTCTCACCTCTGTGCATTTCTCTAGTGCTCTACTCACATCATTGTAGATGCCTTGCTCCCTCTGAATGTAAATGGAGGATAGAGCCTACATCTCAGTCACTTCTGTATCTTGAAGATCTAATGCAGTTCCCAGAAATTAATAGGTTCTAGTGATTATTTAATGAGCTCATGCATTCGAGCATGAGTAAAGGGATGAGGACATCTAATATATGCATCAAAAATTCTAGTGATATTGATTTAACTGTGTTACAACATGGCCCCATTCCATGGTTGGACGACTAATTCCTAGAAAGCTCTTCATCATATTGAATTGGAACTAACCTTCTTGCAATTCATCCAGTATTCCTTACAGCTTTCCTTTGCAGCACACAGAATAAATTTGTAGAATAGTCACTAATATGTTTCAAGATACATTGATGTCCTTCTGAATCATCTCTTTTTCCAGGCCAACAACTGTTTGTTTTTAAAAAGTAAAATATGTTCATTGCTAGGTTACTTTAAGGTCTGTGTTAACAAAAGAAACTTTAAGGCCCTGGAAGTTCACAGGCAAGAATTTTACTACATGGTAAATTCTTGCTGTTTCTGAATGTCAGAATTAGTGAAATCAATCAGCACAGGGATAATAGGATTTAAGAATAAAGACAGAGACATGTCACCACATGCAGACGTTATTAACAGAAATGGAGGTTCCGTATCAGGCATGAAAAGAAGTCCTCACGGTAGCAGTCAGTTTCCTGAGTTGTTTCAAGAATAGCTGTGCCATGGGGCATATGCCAAGAGGAGAACGGACTTGGATTATTTGTCTAAAAAAGAAGCTCTGTTTCTTTCCTTCAGCTCAGGGGAAAATAAGACAAAGCTTTAAAACACAGTAACAAGGATTGGTGAGTTGTGATGTTATTAATGGTATACCTTCCCAGTCAGAATCTTGAGTCACAATGAACCTGAAAAAAAGTACAAAAATTGTGTTAGTGTTTCTTTTCTGTAGTTTTATAAATAGCGACATCTAGATACATATATTATATACAAAGAGAGATAGGAATCACCTTTATGTGGTTTTTTTTAAAGTACTCTTAGCTTATACTTTCAAAATAGCTCAGAAGATCGGTAAACAAGACATGGCCAAGGTTTTCAGGAGGATGTCAGAAGCCACTGGGTTTTCAGAAGCAGAGTTTGGTTCTTGAATTCTGGTTACAAAAAAATAAGTAAGTAACAAGGAACAGGAATCAACAGAGGTTACTCACTTGGCTTTTAGAAAGGCAGTGAGTCACTTAATTCCAGCTGGGTTCATGTTCCTGCATCAAGTGTTACTGTTTTGAGATAAAGACATCCTTGACTCTAGTACAAAACACTTCAAGGTGCTGATATGTGTTTATATGCTTTATACATATTGATATGCCATTGTATGTAAATTATGTCAGAGTATGAAGACAAAAGTTGAAAAAAGTTATTAGTTTAAATGTACTAGAAAATGTCATTGTTGTCTGTTTCTCACTAGTGTGTACTTGGATGCCATATGTGTGTTTGTGGTCATATATGCTTACATTGTTTTTTCTTGATGTTAAATTTGCAAATAGGTCCCACCTGGTGGAGTTCCTGTAGGTATTGGGTGTTTATTTTGAGTTTGTTGTGAATTGCTGTGGTTATTTCTTAGCTTTTTTCAATTTTCTTCTACAACAAGTAGACTGTTAATTCATGATCACTTATACAGAAACCTACAACTACCATAAATATGTATATGCTTGTAGATGTAATTGAAACTTATGTTCCTCATGTTATTGGTTAGAGTAGAATGAATTGTTCAGAACCCAAAGTGCAGCTGAACTTTAGCAAAGATTATTCAGTTGTTAAATGTTTTTGCAGTCCATGACAACCATGCATAATTCATCACAGTATTCTTTCTAAAAGATTCTAAGTGTGGAGCTGAACCTTTTTGAACAAGTTTCTCTGAAGACAACCACTGCTGACCAATTCAAATTGATAGATGAGATTAATCTTTTTTTGGCATTTCTTATTATACTTTATAATTTATGTATGCCCGTAAGTATGCATATGTATGTATATGCACATATACTCACATTTCTGTGTTATATATGTGTATATATATGAGAATGCATATAAACTTGTGTGTGTGTGATATGATATTTTAATTCTTGTTGGAAACCCAAAGTTGGCTTTAAATCCAATTACTTATTATTTTGAATGTCTTTCTTCTATATGATGGGATTTCTAATTCTATATTCACCTGTTTGTTTACATTTGCATATGTGCTTACCTTCACCTTCCTTTTTTTAAATTTTGTGCTGTAAGTGAACATCAGAGTTTATTTTACCTTCCCAGAAAATAATACACAAATCAGTGAAATGATATACTTATGATATATACCAAATATATACTTTAGACAAAATAATCTGCCATTTGTCTGAAGGAAAAAAGAACATTTATTAATCAGCCTTATTTGTACATAAGAATTAGTTAAAAAACTAATATGTATTTTAAACAAATTTATAGACACAAGGACTACATAAAATCCATTGTCCCTATCAGAATAGTACGCCAGAACGTTATCGATTTACACTCATAACATACCATACCTGAAACTAGTGTTAAAAATAAATCCAAGTGTTAAGCTTTGAGTAACAACTAGTTAGATATTTCCAAATATGTATTCTTAAATTCTTGTCCTCAAGAAACATCCAGATATTCACCAATGGGATCTACAGATCCAATATATAGATTTTAAAAAGTTGGCACATGACCTGTTTATAAAATTTGCAAGTTAAAATTTAATCAAAGGTTAACTGAGCAGGACAGATTAAGATGTCGTGGACAATTGTAGCTTTCCATGTTATGTTATCTCTTAAAAAATAAAAAAATCTGCATGTCTGGGAAGTGTTACTTTACTCCCCAGTAATTACAATAGGACTTGAAGTGAAAAATTATCCAAAGGTCTTTAATGTTTCTAGTTATCAAATACAAGTGTCTGTTTATGAGGTCCTGGTGTGTATATTGTCTTCAAATGCAAAGCCTTTGACAGTGAAAAACTTGCTTCTTCTGTCAACTGGGAAAGGGTCTATGTTGTTTGGGACACAAGCATATTATGCAGTTTTACATATGCACATGCTGGTTCACAAGCCAACATTCACTGCAGTTTTGCACCCTCACAATACCTAGCATTAAAAAAAAAAAGTGCCTACAATATGTGGTGAGGATATGCATGAATATATCTAACAATTCTACTAACAGAGGCTCCAGTTGAAAGGAAGAAAAAAAATTGGGAAAATGTTCATTCTATGCAAGTAAAGAATGACCGAAGTACTTGAATAAAGGGAAAGAAGTAAGTATTTGCTTTATCAGGTCCCATAGCAGAACTTACTCACTTTGAATCACTGGGTGTTTCAAGTCTGGGTAAAGGAAGCTATTCTTCAGCACCATTATGAGTAAAGTCAGAGAACACACAAAAATATATGAATTTAACAGGCTAGTGATTTTACCTTGATTGGTAAAATCAAGGACAAACATTAAAAAAATGACAGACACTCCTACTTATTTAGGGTTTTTTGTGGTTGTTGTTCATTGAAACTGCATTCTAACTTTTCTGCTCATTTAAAAGTAATCATTGGATTGTATCACAATTGACTTTAAAGTACACAGTAAGAAGCAACCTCAAAATGTGGTTCAAGACACATTGAATTTACATGCATTTTATAATCTGTTTTTAAAACAAATATTTTAACTTATTAACTAACATGCTTGATTATCCAAACACCCCACCTGCTAGCCGTGCTGACCAATGGGGTTCATGACCCTGACATGGAGCCTGAGGTTCCTGCTTTAAAGTATCTAAGGAAAGCCTCTGACTTTTCACAACTCTTAACAACCTTGATTATTTTATAGTCAAGAAACCAGTGGAAATTATTATATACAGCATTATTTTTTCTTGTTCCAGGATCAATAAATGTAACATACTAAACTGACATCACAATCACGGACATAGAAGGTACAATAGTATACCATTTAAATGCTATCTCCTAATGAGATGTTACAAATATAGAACTTGTGTTTAAATGAAACCATTCATTTCAAAGTTGTTTGAAACATACCTATTGCATTTTTAAAAAGGTATGTAGGTTACAGTATCTGTGGATCAAGCCATGCCTTTTAATATAGTAGGACACATTTCAACTTTCTCACTTACACATAGAAATTTTTAAAAGGTCAGTTCTAATTTTTTAATCAAATGAACATGCCTTTAACAATTCCAAAGTCTATAGTCTGCCCTCAGCCCCGGATTTCAGATTTGGAAAAGTACTCTATGATATTAGATTATATTTCACACTGTGCTGTGCATCATATGTATTTTTTCATTTGAGTCTAGTTGACACGTGCTGTGACATGAGTTTCAGGTAAACTTCTCTGTATGTTATGCTGAGCTCAGCACATGAGTAGGTCCCATCTGTCACTGCACAGTGGTCTTACAGGACCAGTGACTATCCCCTGTCCTGTGCATTTCATCCCAGGACTTACTCATTCCATAACTGGAAGCCTGTTATATATTACAGGCTCCCCTTAATGCACAATATTTTTATAGTTGCCAAAACCTATAGAAACACCTCACCTCCCTGTGTCAAGTCTGTTGATGTTGTTTTCATAAAGCTTTGTCCATAGTCCTGTTTCCCACTGTTCATTTCTCTTCCCCACCTGCCTTCTTACTCTACCACCAGACACCAGTTCATGTCTCCCCACTTACATCCTTGTTCTTTCTCTAACAGGCAGAGATTAATACCTTATCTTGCAGGACGGCAGTAAGACTGTGAAGGGTTTCCAATGCATAGTTAATTATCTCTGTTTTGAGCTCTGTAACCCCATCTTTATGTATATGTCATTTTTCTGAACTCTTATCGGACACAATGCAGCCAATTCATATATCTTCAATCTAATCATCTGAAATTTTTAAATTAAAATAAACATTATGTTTCCCTTTGGAGAATCTTTGCAGCATTAAAATAAGAAAAAGCAAGCATGCTATTTATAGGTAATGAATTATAAATAACCAATTTTATTTATTTTACATTAAATGTGAAAACAGAAGAGTACTAGGCATATGTGCAGTTTATTACTACAAATGAAGTAGTTGTGCAATCCTACAGCTAAAATTTGGGGCTGCAGTTTTCTTTTCTTGCATTTATTTCTTATTCCTCAAGTCCGATGAAGTTCTGGAGAATATTGATATTAAATAACCAAAAAGAGTATATTCAATTGGATTATTACCTATCCTATTCTTTTCCTTTTATTTACATTAAGTGTACTTGTACTCATTTTGCTATGATGTTTTCCACAAAAGTGGTCATTGTCTTTGCATAATTCAGCTCAGTGATGAGTGAATGTCTAGTGAAACCTATCTTGTCTTTGGACTATTATAGTCATGCATAGTTTTGTAATAGATTTGCGAAATTAATCTCCAGTTAATGAGCTAATAGCTACATTGTGTATTCAACATTTTAAATAATGGCATTCTTTTTTTTCAAAGACGAAAGACCCAGAGCTTCACCTTTTCCTGAATGATTACACCTCAGTCTTCACCGTTACACAAACTGGCATCACTCGCTACCTCACCTTACTTCAGCCAGTGGACAGGGAAGAACAGCAGACTTACACTTTTTCGGTAAAAGGCTTTCGTGTGTGTGTGTGTGTGTGTGTGTGTGTAAACAAAGATATCTGTTTAAAACTTAAGTCAATAATTTAGGAGGAAAATGCAGTATTTTCAAGGAATTGAGAATTTAGATTCTCAATAATAAAATTCTTCACATGTATTTTTGTTTGTTTTATAAGTTTGTGCAACAGTGTTAACATTCTTTCCAACAGAGGAAAAATAATTTTCAAGATGGAAACAGGAAAATAGGAGTCTTGTTTTTCACCATACACTCATAATTTACTTAAATTTGAGATAGTATCATCTAGAATCCACAAATAATCATTTCCTAACCCTTGTTTTATTTTAACATTTTTTTTTGTTATTACATTTTAAATTTTGTCATGGGGTTAAGCCACTAGGATGATCCCTGCGCCCCCCAAACCCATCCCACCCCTCCTCTGGAAACATTTGGCAATGTCTGCAGACACACTGGCCATCACTGCTGTGAGAGGTGCATTTCGTATCAGGGAGGGAGACACTAAGGATTCTGGTAAGCACCTTATAGCACACAGGACAGGGCCGCCTCCACCAAAACAGATAAGTATCTGATGGAGAGATCCGAGTTTAAGTTAATCAAGAACAAACAGAAAAGAAAAGTGAGGGGAGATTAGTCAAGCTGTAATTGTAAATAGTTACCAAAAAATAGAAATATTTTTGTGTCTCTATGAAAAGAGCAGTTGAGAAGCTAATACAGATGAAAAGAAAGTTGTATTATCTGACTTTCTGAGATGAATTTTATTCAGATATAAGAGAAAAATGAGATGATAGAAAAGTAGAGATTGTGGGACTTACATAGGATTTCCTTCTGAGACCCAGAGCTTCCAGAAACCTGACAGGTGAAACTTAGATACAGAGTGGATTTCAAGAGTTATTCAGTACAAAGACGGTGGTGTTATAATGCTGATTTTGTTTCTCAGACCTTCCTAAAATGTTAGCGATGTAATTACAATATCACTATTAACTAATGGCACTAAGTCTTATAAAAATTGCCACTTGGTGAATTACCAGAAAAAGACATCACATCTCTAGGGCACCTACTTTCTTGTGTGATATAAGTATGTTGACTATAAACACTTCTATGGCATTGTATACAGAATATGGAAATGTGAAGAATAACTTCCTTTTTTTTAATAAATTTTAAAAAATTAAGTAGTAGTTAACATCAGCAATGTTACTGGCTCACCCCAGGGCTCTAACATATTTTGCACATCTGCTTCTTTAAAATGTGCTTGGAATTGGATACATGAAAAATAAAACAGAATCCTCTATAATCACCTCTGCTTATATGTACTATCATAGGTCTTTTCCTTTTATCCACAGAACATTTTGGCACCCATTTAAAACTGAAATTATATATAAGAAACGTCTTAAATTGTAAGAGTGAATTCTGTGCTGCTTCCGTTCGCATGACTTCTCTGTTATATGTATTTTTCTCTCCCCGAAGATAACGGCATTTGATGGTGTGCAAGAAAGCGAGCCAGTTACTGTCAATATTTGGGTGATCGATGCAAACGATAACACTCCGACCTTTCCTGAAATATCGTATGATGTCTATGTGTATACAGACATGAGCCCCGGCGACAGTGTCATTCAGGTAACTGGCTGTGTGGTGTGCGGGTTCACAGGAAGTCGTTAATTCCATGGGCATTATGCAATGTGTACATTAAGAAACTGTTGAAGAGGGGCGCCTGGGTGGCTCAGTGGGTTAAAGCCTCTGCCTTCGGCTCAGGTCATGATCTCAGGGTCCTGGGATTGAGCCCCACATCGGGCTCTCTGCTCGGCAGGGAGCCTGCTTGCCCCTCTCTCTCTGCCTGCCTCTGCCTACTTGTGATCTCACTCTCTATGTCAAATAAATAAATAAAATCTTAAAAAAAAAAAAAAGAAACTGTTGAAGAAGTTGAAGTGAGCTCAGACTCATGGTATGGCATAGTTGAGTTTAAGAACTTTAGATTTATGTTTATTTTTCAAATAAAAGTGCCACTATATGCCCTTTATTTTTTTAAGCTTTTATTTTTTGAGGTGGGAGAAGAGCACAGAGAGGGAGAGAAGCGCAGTCTCCGCAGAGCAGGGAGCCCAATGTGGGACTCAGGACCCTGAGATCATGACCTGAACTGAAGGCAGACGCTTAACTGACTGAGGCAGTGAGGCACCCCATTCCACTTTAAGTGGAACTAATTAATTGCAAACATAGATATTTGACTAGTTTATACTTGATTTTTAAAATTTTAATGTACCAAATATATTTACTTAATATAATAATGTATTTAACACCCTGAAGTTTAAAGTATTAGACATACAGTTGAAAACTTCCAATTATTTTGAACTTCTGCAAATATGGGTTGAATTTCCCTCGGTAATAAAGACAGAAGACTGCCTTAATAAATTAATGGATAATACTGTTGGACAGTGGTTACCCAGACATAAAATGGAATCATTGCAACAGAGAAAAATTTTAATTGTGTAGTAAGTGGTGTCTTTGAAAACACAAGAAATTGGGCAAAATCTTTCTCCTTGATTTGTCTTATTTCTATTATTAACTGTGTACTTACTGCATTTAAATTAATTACAAGTTATCTTAAAATATGTGGGTTTTTTCCATTTTTTTTTTTTTTTGTATTTTGAGTATGTTATAGAAAAGTCATAATATTCTTCCTTGAGGATTTTTAGAAAGAGTGGAGTCTAGCACTTTCCAAACTGACTGTGCTGCGAGTTAATGAGGGAGCTGTTTAGAAACACAGATAACCAAGATTTCACGTCCACTTTCCTGGATCTGAAGCTTTACTAACAATACATACATTACTGATAATTAGAAAGCGAACCCTGAGAGCTTCAGTTGCTCAACCGTGTAAAGATCACTTATGTGGATTATCCTCTAAATTTGAGAGTCAGACTCAATAATTCTAAGTAACTTTCAGGCCAGGAGGGCCATGATTCTATATACTTTCAGAGTATTTGCATAGCTCCAAATTGGTAGTAAATTACATATTACATATTACATAACAATTATGTATATTACACAAATTACATATTACGTAACAATTACATTATATTATTAGGGTCATATAAAGGGTTAGGGAAAGGCTGGAAATTCGCCTGTACCTGCTTGCGTGTATGAATACCTTCAACTGCATCTGGTATTGGGGGAAAAGCAATGGCACATTCCATTCCTATCTTGTCTCGTTTTGACGAAATCCACCCTTTCAGCCATTTGCCTTAAGGGTAGAACTCTGTTTAGGTTATTATTTCTGCATCCATAACCTCTGTACCCACAATGCCTAGCACCTAGTACATACTCATTGTAGTAGATGCTCAATAAATGTTTATCCAAGGGTGACAGAGGGAGACTTGCAGGCAAGTGGTATGAATGAACGAGAAGGTGTAAAAATGCTGGCCTTTATTTCTAGTCAACTGGTGGACCTAGTGAGCTACATTTATCTTTACCTTGACACTTAGTACAAAAGCAGCAAAATTACAGTTTATACAGATAAAGGAATGACTATCGTCGTCATGTTCTTATTCAATTAGACCTGATTCTCATCTCTAAAATAACATAATTGTAATTGAAAGTAAAAATAAGTATATGTGTGTGTGTGTGTGCATGTGTGTGTGTGTGTATGTGTGTGTGTATATATATATATATATATATATATATATATATATATAAGACAACCAACCAACAGGGAACTGGAAAGTGTAACTAAGAAAATCATAGCAATTATGTGGTGGAAACAGCTCAAAAAATGTTTGCCTTGGGGGATCAAAAGCTTATTTCTGGCATTTGCAGGCTACAGAAGTTAATTTCCCTATGTACCTCTTTATAAAATAGATCTTTTCTTGCCTTTAAAGATTCATATTTTGTATATCTCCCTGAACCACGCAGATTATGAAGATAGAGTATTGTTTGCATCTCTATGGCTTTGTTTTTTTAAAAATTATTTAAGCACCAAGAAATGAAACATTATAATTAGTATTTTAAATGTTATTCCCACTATGTGGTAACAGGATGGTATGTCTCTAAAACATCCTCCAGGGGCCTAGAAATGAAAGGAAATACATTTCCTATGAAGAGAAAGATTTGTAAATAAAGCAAAATGACTAAGAACTGTGGCCTGCCCCTGCCTCATAACAGTCTCTGAAGAGATTCTGGCTGCTCCCACCCCAGCCCCTCACTAGCCTGCCTTGCCCTGCTGCCCCCCAAGATCAACTTTTTTATATTTGGTTAGTATTCTTATGTCAAAAACAGTGAGGAAGCGCCTGAGTGGCTCAGTCAGTGAAGCCTCTGCCTTAGCTCAGGTCATGATCCCAGGGTCCTGGCATCGTGTCCTGCATTGGGCTCCCTGCTCTGTGGGAAGCCTGCTTCTCCTTTCCCTGTCCTCCTGTTTGTGTTCTTTCTCTTGCTGTGTCTCTCTCTGTCAAATAAATAAGTGAAATCTTGGGAAAAAAAAAAGAAAAGTGAAAATATTAGAAGCAAAGGGGACAGTGAGTACTAATCAGAGAGTACCTTGGATAACAGCTTTTAAGTATATTTTATTTTATTTGTCAGAGAGAGAGAGAGAGAGCATAAGCAAGGGGAGAGGCAGGCAGAAGGAGAAGCAGACTCCCCACTGAGTGGGAAGCCCAATGTGGAAGTTGATCCCAGGACCCTGAGATCATGACGTGAACCACCCAGGGGTCTCCAGATTTTAAGTATATTTTAATTGGATAATTTTAAATCTATCATTTTCAATGCAACTGTAAGACTTTCTTGGCACAATGTCGGTACCTACTCAACTATTTGAGTCTACCCCCTTCTTGTTAGGAGGGGCATGTAAGAAGTGGATGGGTTGGTTAGAAGGATGTGAGGAACCAGGTCCTTATTACAAATTCTGTTATAAATTGGTCCTCTAAATTTATATCTCCTAGGCCTGAGTGATGTAAATAGAACAGAATGGCTCATGAGCTACATCTGGTAGAGCATTGCCCCAAACCAGCATCTGTGTCCTTCAGATTACTAGCATATCTTGTGTTTAGGGGGAGATAACTGGTGTGAGTGAGAATCATTTTTTTTGCATGAAAGAATGTCTTAGGGCACCTGGGTGGCTCAGTGGGTTAAGCCTCTGCCTTCGGCTCAGGTCATGATCTTAGGGTCCTGGGATCAAGCCCTGCATGGGGTGGTCTCTGCTCAGCAGGAAGCCTGCTTCCCTCTCTTGCTCTGCCTGCCTCTCTGCCTACTTGTGATGTCTCTCTCTCTGTGTCAAATAAATAAACAAATTCTTAAAAGAAAGAAAGAACGTCTTCTAGGCCATCAAAGAACTCCCACAGGGTGACACTCAAGGATATCACACTCTGTTGTCCTAGGTCTCATTCCACACATTACTGGTTTTCTCAAAAAACCAATTGCTCAATATTGAAGATAGAGATTTTGTTATATATAATTTTAATATTTTGAAGATGTAGGTTTCCTATCAGTAGCTACCTCCCCAGTCCACACTCCATAGATGCTCTTCCTAAATTCTTACAACTTTCATCAATCAGTGTTCTTGATCCTAACTGAATAGAGAGATTGCCCTGAGCAGCCTTTGAAAATGAGGATGCCTCAACTCCATCCTGCCATGGTTTTATTTCAGCCATCTGACCACTCACCCCATTGGGAGAGTCACCTAACAAAACAAAGCAACTCTGATATATGGCCAGTTTTGAGAAAACTCATCTTTACCCTTAATAAGATTTCATACTTTGGAAAATTGAAATTGCTGATTCATGAAGACGGAGTCTCATATGGAGCTGAGTCCTTTGATTCTTACCTCCACCTCTTTCCATTTTTCTCGTTCTCCAGTTCCTATCTTCTGTCCCACTTCTTACTCCTCCTTGCTGCTTTAGTAATCCCACGTTTTTAGTCATTACCACAACATTTAGTCATGTCTACCAAGATTCAATGCCCTGTGACTACCTCAACATCCAGCTGGCATTCCAAGGATCTGTTGTAGGGGGGAATACAGGTTTTGGTTAGGAACTTCAGACTGGACATACTCCAAGATAAATGAACTAATCCATGGTCTTTCATCTAATACAGAAACACATCTAAGATTACACAGGCTTTAGCAGCCACTTCCGAGTCATTTCTCATCCCTCTCCTTCCCCTGCTCACACACAGGTGACAGTCCAGGTGCTGAAATCGCTGTTCCAAAATGGATCTGTCATTATTTGCCTGTTTCTATGGCCTGCCAGAAATTAGGCTATGAGGGTGGACTCTGAGTGGTAACTCCGTTTCCACAGATGCCCCCCATGTTCTTATTCTGCAGCATAAATCAGGACAGGTCTTCCCTACCTGAGGAAGAGTCCAATCTCCACACGTGCCTTTAAGAACATCCCTGTAGTGCCTCAGGTTCTTCTGTCTCAGCTCCTGCTACATCCCCCAAGTAATCGACTTTGAGATCCTAGAGATAGTTCTATTTTGTTCCTTCTGTTCCTTCTGTTGACTCCAGCATGGACTATCCCTTCCCATTCTGAGTCTGTCGACATTTCTCTCAAGTTTCAAGGTTTTGATCCAAATGATGCCTTTTTTCTTTCATTTGTTAACACACAGCTCAAATGTGACTTTTAAGTAAAGCCGTTATTTTTCCTAGCAAGTCTGAATTAATGGTTCCATGCACCATCCTCTATACATCCAGCTAGCAGCTTCTACCTGGCACATAATTTACCGTGTCCTGCATGACGTTTAGCTCACATGCGTCTGTCTACCCTGCTGACCTGAAAATTCCTCCAGGACAGGGACTCTTAATGATACCTAACCACCAGTGCTGGGGCACAATCCCTTCCTTGTGGTAGGGCTTCACCAAATAGCCATGGAATTGATTCCCACCATGGTCTCTCAGTCAGTATACAAAATCTCTCATACTAGAAATGAATTCTGTTTGGAATTCCCATAGATAAAGTGTTGCCCCCCCCCCCCAGCCCTCTCCTAACTCCACAGCCTCAGTGAGGCCATGCCTTTCCTGCTCTTCAGACAGAAGACACTCAACACTGGCACATTTCTCTTAGTCAGGCTGAGTCAGAGGTCCCTGAACAGAACAGCTGGAAATGACTTTAAAAATGTTTCTTGTTCCCAGGCTCATTTGATAAAGAATTTGAGTGAACACGCTGATAAAATGATCGGTCCCAAATCACAAAGTTTGTAAGTGACAAAGGTGATACTGAATCTAAGTTATAAGTGATAGACTCTGGACCCGGACGAGCTACGTCTTCTTCTGCCCCTTTGTGCCCTGATGTGACTCTGGACAAATAGCTTAGTCTTCTATACTCAGGTTTTTTACTCTTTAGAAAGGTGATAAATATAGTACCAGCTTCACAAAGGTGTTCTGAGTTCTATAAGCTACCAACATATGTGCACTTTGCAAATGCACTGTATATAAATGTTACCTAGTTATTAGTATTATTGAACTATTCTCATGGATTATATAAAACACTTAGGATTATTAATAGCCTTTACCACCTTATTTGTGTATATCCTTATGTTGTCATGTGTATTATACTCTGAGGAGGACACATAAACACAATATATAAAAGGATATACTGAAATTCTTTTTTTTATGATTTCCAGCATTATAAACAAAATCAGGATAAACCCATGTGGTGTTCTAATGCCTTCTGACAATTTATTTTATGTAAAATAATGAGAGTATTCTCTGCGGTATATGTGTGCATGAGTGTTTTTGGGCTTGTGATATTATGACTCAAGTTTGAGGGAGGGTTCAGTTTATGTTAAAGTCTTGGTGGAGTTCAGTATTTCAGCAAATCTCAGATAACAATTTGATGGGCAAACCATGCAAAATTGTAAGCATATTTTCATATTCATAGACAATTTTCATTTATTTTTGATGTTTGAAATAGTTTAATTTTACCGAAGACCATACAATTTCTTACCCAAACCTACTTGCGTGAGAATGAAAACAAATACCTAAAATTGCATGGGTTCCTCATGTTGAAGCTGAGACTCTGTTATACCATCTGAATTCTGTATATGTGGAGGGCACTCCCCATATGTGAGAAAGCACCACCTTCCCCATACTTGCAGGTTGGAAACCAGAGGTAGTCCTGGCACAGTCTCACTTCCTCCCTCCTCTCTATCAGTTACCAAGTCCTACTGATTTCCCCTTAGCCACCAACCAAATGTATCTACTCCAGCCTCTTCCCTCCACTATCCTTCTCCACAAGCTGCCATCAGCTCTTGCAGGGACCTTCCAGCACCCTCCTCTGGGCTCCGGGTATATCTCCTCTCCCTGGCGTCTCCACGTAGCCCCCACAGGACTCCTGTGAATAGGAGAGCAAAGCAGTAACTGTGGTGCTGACACCTTCAGGGATTTTCCGCAGCTGTCAGAATAAAGCCCAGTCACTATCCTGCGTGACCACTCTGCTGATGACTCTCCAGTTTCCGTCTTGCCAACCATCTTTCTCTGGCTCTTTAATGCGTCCACTTCTATTCACATGCTTTTCATCATTAAGATCTCAATTTACATGTCACCTCCTCAAAAAAGCCTTCCTGGACTCCTTTCCTGCATTATACTCCCTCTGTTATCCCAGAGCAGCCTGATTCTTCCTTCATAGCGTATTTCCAAATTTATTACAATTTTATGATCCATTTCTCCTATTAGGTAATAAGCTCAAGCAAGCTCCCATGATGTGTAGACTTTGTCAGTGTCTCCTTTTTGTCTCTTGTTTCACTGCTGTTTGTATACAACATCAGGCAGGGCACCTGGTCCATAGAAAACCTTCTATACTTCCTAGCTTGATTATCCAGAAGACTCTCTCCAGCAAATGCTCTTGAGACACTAAACAGTCTGACTGAAAACATGTCTTGAGAAAGCACTTGCATTTTTTGGAGAAGCAAAAGTGAATAATTAACACATGTATTTGAAAGTCATTCACTGTGTTGGAAGAAGTGCCTAGGATTGTGCTAATCATAAGGAATAAAGAAACTACTAACATTTAATTTCTGACCTTCGGTAATCACTAGTGTTGTGGGGAAGAGAGAGGCACACAATATTTTTGTTTTTTCATGATGATAAATATGGCTTGTATCATCTGGTTAAATACTACAGAAATTTTTAACATCTCAATTGCTCTTAATATCTTAATATCTTAATATTTTGGGTAGAGTAAGTTTTCCCATTTGATAAACTTGGGGAAAATATTATTGATATCAACACGTGATCACAGACATCTGCATTTTGAACTTGCATAGCTAAAAAATAGTTCTCGCATTTGACTTTTGTGTTATTTTTCGATCGCCATCCCCCTTTCCTGATACACTTAGAAACCCAGTTTTTCAAAGAAAATGTATTTGTAAAAGATGTTACGTTTGTTTGCTTTCATGTTTATATAGCATGTTTTGGGTGCCCACAGTGAAAGCTGTTGATGGTCAGTTTTAATAATGGATGCTTAAATGCTTGCATTTTTGTAAAGCTTTTAATTGTGTATGATTGCTTTTAATATTATCTATGTGGTAGGTTTTTAATTTTGACAATATTCTTTCTCATCATTACAGTTCTAGATATTGCCAGTTTACTAGATAATTGGCTTGAAATTTAGAAACTAGAAGAAACAAAAATGTGTAATGTATTTTATTTATTTTTTCTTTTCTGTGTATCACCAAAGTTGTTTGCCTTTTTCAGCTACTGTTTCAGGAAAAAAACAAAACAAAACAAAACCTGTTTCCCTTTCAACTCCCTTTTATAGTAAATTATGTTAAAATGTCAAAGCGTAGTCGTTTGAGTAAAAGAAAAATGCTTGCATATTGAGATGTTTCACAGACAGGGAATCTTAGAAAAAATCCACTATTCCAAATAGAGCAGTAGGGATTTCTTGGAAGCCTAGTAAACTTGATCATTCAGTTTGGCAAATAAAACAAGTGAAAACACCAACTAGAAAGCCCTAATATACGTGCATATTACAAGCATATGTTGTATAAGTATATTCTTAGACAAATTATAATTTAATGTGTATAGATTTTAAAGTACACAATGCTAAACTAGAGGCCTGAAAAACATGATGAAGAAAACCCAGTGCTAACCCTTGAAAAGTATATATATACGCATATGTGTGTGTGTGTGTGTGTGTGTATAGTAAGAGATGACCCTTATTCACAGTGAAGTAATCTGAAAATATCACAAATCATTCTTGATTTTTTAAAATTACATGGAACAGACTAAGAATACAATGAGAGTTCATTAAACATGAGTGGGGAGGGGAGGATGGTCTGGTAGGGCTTGAATAGCCAGGAAGGTGTTATTGCTGGTGAGAACTCCATGAACCTAGCAGGATGATTAGTGCTCAGACAGGCAAGGTTACTGGAGGTGGACGTGTAACAGCCAAAGGCATGGGATATCATGAGGCATTAAGGATACCACTCTGAATGCGGTTGGAGATGGGAGGAACCGAATGGTAAGAGATTTGCCTTTCTTTTACTAAGTCAAGTAGGCCTTGGTTTCTTCTTCCAAGCCCCTGTCATTACAGGCATTTCTGGACCTTCTCATGTCTTCTTATCCTTCCCTACTAGTACATTTATTAAAGATACTTTTCTTTCCTGTCTGCTCTTCTAGAACACAAGCTGACAAACAGAAACTATGCTGTCCGTATCTTCTGCACTTTAGAACGTGGCGTCTGGCACAGATTAAGGTCTGAATAAATAGATCAGTTTACTTATCAGTTAAAGGCAAATCTCACATACCAGAGTAATTCAGATTAGGAATTGTAGACAATGTAAGATTTCTTGAAGAAGTATTTAAGACTAGGTCTTTCAGAAGATGAGTTAAGGTCTAGGCTGTGGCATTTGCTGGATGCCGACTTGGAGGAACTCTTTCTAGGAGTCAGCGAGGGTAGAAGCTGAGCATGAGAGAGCACAGCAGCTTGAAAGCATTCAAGTTCCGGTTACAATCTCAGAGTCTGAGTAATGAGACTCAAGCCCTCTAGAGGATTATGAAGTTACCACAGAAAAGGAACTAGCTCTCCTAATTCTCGGGCAATATTGTTGCTGTTTTGTTCTTTAGCTTTTCATCAGGCAGAAGAATGCCTAAACGAGAAATCCATCTCCAGTAACAATACTTTGGTCCATAAAAACTAATTATTAATGTATTGTTAATGAATTATACACCTGAAAGATCCCTTTGCTAAACACCTACTCTACTGAGGTCGCTGCCATCTTGGATTAGTCTAAGACATGCTGAACAGAAGAGGGGTGACCATTAGTCCTGGAAGCTTTTTTAACCTCAAAGCATCACCAACTCCCATTAAGGCTTTAGAGAGCACAATGTGGACATGACTAATTTACGCATTGCCCAGTTTGCTTGATCAGCAGAAGTGGTCTTAGGTTCAGACTGACTGTCAACCCTGAGAACCAATAGGCCTCTTGTAGGACCAAGTTTATTTAGCTTCAAGTGAGGATACAGGACAGATAACAATATAACTTTTATGGCGATAACACAGTGGAAGTCTTATGACCTCTAAATACAACATCTAATGCCTCCTAATTAATCTGCACTTGAGATATATAATCCCCTTAATACATACGTCGGAGACATTTTTCTAAAATTTTTGGTATAGCAACTTCTGTAGTACCTAGTGCATAAAAGGAGACTTACCCAAACACTGGCAAACACCAGAATATCTTTTACCTGGTAAAGAATTGGCATTTCCTCTGCAAAATACATTCCCAGCCGTACCTTTTCCTAATTAAGTTATCTGATGCTTCTTTAATATTTTAAAGATTATTTCTTTTCTTCATCTTCTGTTACACATTTTTATAAGTGCTGATAGAGACATTCAGTGGTGTATGTAAGTTTTTCAAACATAAATTAAACTCGTCCTCTAACAAATCGGTCCACATGGTTGTTACCTGGCTGGTGAGTTTTAGGTTGCCTTCCAAAATAATCTTTCTATCCAAGAGATCAATATCCACTCAAGCTTCATTTTTATCAACTATATAAGTGATCCAAAAATCCTTTATTATATCACACAGCTGAGGCCAAGAGATTAAATGTTTAACACAACACCGTTCAATTAATAATGCCATGTTATTATGTCAGCTTTCCTAACAAAACCAGGTTATTCTCATATATCATACATTTTCCATTACCCGAGTAGGCATCAGAGACTTATCTTTCAGGCTACTCTGGGTTTCATCTGCTTTAACATCAAAACCATATGCCATCCCCTATGTATAAATTTTTAGTGACACAAGCTTCTGGGCATAATTTTAATGCAATGGGCATTTGTCTCTCAGGAGGCAACATAGTATTGACCCCTAATCTGTCCAAACCTACCCAAAGTTACCAGGGAGAACTACATTTCCAAGCAATCCCAGGTTGGCTGTATACCTTGACTTCTTGCAAAAGCCAAAGATAGTGGCCTTCCTCTAGCTTTAGCCGTGATTCAATATCACATATGAGAGGCGCAATTGACAGGGTTATACTCTCGTTCTGAAATTCTCCCTCAGAAGGTGTCCTCACAGAAGATATCCTTCCTTGAAATCTTATTCCCATTCTATATTCCACATTTTCACCTTATTTCCCTTTTATGACTATTCTTAGCAAAGACTCATGCTTCCAAAGTGGGATTTTTCTGGGTCACCTGAGTGACTCAGTTGGTTAACCATCTGCCTTCAGCTCAGGTCATGATCCCAGGGTCCTGGGATCGAGCCCCACCCTATGGTGGGAGAGGGGGAGTCCTTGCTCAGTGGGTAGCCTGCTTCTCCCTCTTCTTCTGGCTGCCACTCTGCCTACTTGTGCTCTCTCTTTCTGACAAATAAAAAAATCTTAAAAAAAAAAAAGTGGGATTTACTGATTATACTCCACTTTTCTTCCATAAGGCTGGTGTGCTTCCTTGGTTTCCAGAACTTTCCCTTCTGTCCATTCCTTGGGAAAAGGGGTAGGTTTAATGGTTTTGTTTTGTTTTATCTTTGTTTTTGTTTTTGTTTTTTTGAGATTTTTATCGAGAGAGAGAGCATACACAAGTGAAGGGGCAGAAGAAGAGGGAGAAGCAGACTCCCCATAGAGCAGGGACCCCAATGTTAGCCTTGATCCCAGGACCCTGGGATCATGACCCAAGCCAAAAGCAGGCACTGAACTGATGGAGCCACCCAGACATCCCTGAAGGAGTAGTTTTAAAAAGACGTCATGGAGTAGCACAGAGCTGATAGTCAATTACCTGAGAAGAGAGCAGGACATAAAGATTTAAAAGAGAGAGATAGAAAACTTGTTTATAAGATAAAGTGAAGACCTAAAGTTCGGAATGTGTATTGGAAGGGAGAAAGGAAAGAGAAAAATGGATCAAATCACAAAACAAGGAGTGAACAATGACAGGGGTTCTAGTCAACCTGAATAGTATCCCGTCGATGCAATAGAAAAGCAAAATGGATAAAGATCCTATATGTAGCTGAAATTTTCTGTGTCATTCCTGAGAGCATTATTGAGTGAAATTTACATGTCCTAATACACATTCATCGTCGTGCACATTTCTGTGATTATTTTAGTAACAGTTGAGTAACAATTACCACAATCTAGGTCCAAACATCATTCTCACCCAGGACGGTTCCTTAGGGAACTAGGAACCTTTCCTCTAGGAAACCAGTTCTGCTTTTTTGTCCCTAAAATGGGCCTTTTGTAAAAATTTTTGAAAATTTGGAAATGTGCAACATGTTGGCTTTTCTTTTGTCCTGGCTCCTTTCACTCAGCATGACTCAGGACTACTGTATTTAGCAGCAGAAGTAGCATGACTGTGTTTAGCCATCTAAGCAGTAGCATGACTCAGTCCTATATGTTTCTTTGACTTACTCAATAGTATTCATTTTATAAAAACAGCATGTTTTGTTTATCTGTTCACTGATAGACATTTGAACTATTTCCAGTTCTGGAGAACATTAATAATGTAGCTAGGGATTCTCTGTATGCCTTTCGATGGACAGATACTGTGTATTTCTATTGGGTGTATCTGTAGACACCCAGGAGTAGAATTGCTGAGTCATATGAGATGTGTGTCCTTAACCTTTTCAAGAAACTGCCAAACTCCTTTCTAACACGTTTGTACACTTTACTTGTCCACACCATCCCTGATGAGTACTATTGTCAGTTTCTTTATCAAGCCCATTATAGCAAGTATATTTCCATATTTCATTGTGATTTTAACAGGCATTTCCCCAAAGACTAGTGATTTTGAGATCTTTTCATGTGCTTGTTAGCAATCTTTCCATCTTTGATAAAAGGTCCATTCAAATCTTCTGCTCATTTTTTATATTTGTAGTGTGTCTTCTTAGTATTGACTTGTAATTCCTCTTTGTAAATTGTAAATGCAAGTCTGTTATCAGTCATATGATTAGCAGTTATTTTCTCATAATCTGTTTTGTTTATCATATTCTTTAATAGTGGTTTTGGGAGAACAAAACCTTTGAATCTTGATAAAGTTCAATTTATCTTTTTTTCTTTCTGTGTATAATGCTTTTGATGTCATATTTAAGAAACTCTTACCAACGTAAGTTCATGAAGATGTTCTCTTGTATTATCTATACAAGACTCATAGTTTTAGGTTTTACATTGTATGGGTGATCCACTTTAAATGTTATAAGATAAATGTCTCAACTAATTTCTATTTTCAGTTTTTTACCTTTTGCACAGAAATCTGTAATTGTCCCAGCAGCTTTTATTGTAGAAATTATATTTTCCCCATTGAATTACCTTGGTACCTTTGCTGAAAGTCAGTTAACCATAAATGGAAAAGGTTAGTTTTAGACTTCTGTTCCTTTCATGTATAGTTTACTTTATGCCAAAACTACATTGCATTGATTACTGCAGATCAATTGTATATTTTGAAATCAGATAGTGTAAGTCTTGTAAAATTATTTTTCTCTTCTAAAATTGCTGTGGCTATTCTAGGTCCCTTATATTTCCATATAAATTTTGGGATTAACCTGAAAAATTCTACTAAAAAAGTTTAATAAGGATCTTGGTAGAAGATATATTGAATTTACAAATCATATAATTTGTGGAGAATTTCTATCTTAATAGTATTGCATTGTTCAATCCATGAACATGGACTGTCTTTCTAACATGCTTTTAGATTTATCCCAACAATGCTGTACGTTTTGGTTTGTATATTTTGCCCCAATTTTGCTAAATTTATTCCTAGTTATTTTGTCATTTTTTAAGCTGTGGGTGGAAATATTTTTATTTTTGGTTTCTTCACCACTAATATAGGAATATACAGCAAATTTTGTTTCACCTTGGCAATCACTAGCTAGTTTTTATAGTTTCTCAAAGACTACTTAGGATTTTCTACATAGAAAACTGTATCTTCTTCAAATAAGTACACTTTTACTTCATCTTACCAACCCGATGCCTTTTATTGTTGTTGTTGTTCTTTTATGTACTTTGTTGTGCTGTATTGAAAATCCAGTACACTGTAAACTAGAAGTGCTGAGAGAATCCTTTTCCTGTTCTTGATCGGATGGAAAGGCACTCAATCCTCACTGTTAAGTATAATGCTAGCTGTTGGTGGCTCTGTAGATGGTTTTTCAGGTTAAAGAATTTTTCCTCTATTTCTAGTTTGTTGAATCTCTCTCTTTTTTTCCCCCATAAATAGACATTCAGTTTTATCAACTGATTTTTCTGTGTTTAATGAGATCATCATGTGGCTCTATCCTTTACATAATATGATGTATCATGTAAAGTGATTGGCTGTCTTCACATTCAATTTGAAGGACGGTTTCACCAGATATATTATCCCTGGTCAATAGGTGGTCATTTATATCCCAGTACTTCAGAATATGTCATTCCTATTTCTACTGGCCTCTGTTGCTTGTAATAAGAAGTCGGCTGTGAATGATACATCATTTCCTTTTATGAAATGAGCATTTTTGCTGCTCTCAACATATTATTTGTCTTTCAGCAATTTGGCTGAAAATTGTTCATCACCTACCCTGATAGCTGATCACCTGGCCTGCCTTTTGTGAAAATCCTGTTAAGTTGGTTTAACGAGCCCTTGATATTTTCTCCTAATAATTTTCCATCCACTCTCCTCATTGGCTATAAATCCTCAGCTGTCTTTACTGCACTTGGAGCTGAATTGAGCCCCCCTCTCCTTCCTATTATGTTAGTCCTGACTCCTATCACAAAGGCCCTAAACAATACTTTCCTTTCCAGTTTAGCAAATATCAGGACATTTTTTTCTTTGACAGTATCTATATTTATTTTTTAATCATATTAAAAATTATAAAATTACATTTTTAAATTATCTGTTTGTTTTAATGCTATACTGTAGTACCTCTGGATTTTGATATTGACTCTGAGGACTTTTTTTTAAAATAATATATCTAGAATTTATTCACTGAACCTATTTCTCTTAAGTGTGTGGTTCCTAATGTCTCTGCATGATTTTTGCTGTGATTCTTCATTTCTGTGTGGCTTCATGTCACCCAGTGATTTCCACAAACACCTAAGCCCATAAGGCTTCTTGCTGCCTTTGCCCATTGACATGAACACGGGTTGGGTGAGCCCCAGAAGTTCAGGCAGGGCCCAGGATTTCCTGTCAGCATGGACATTCTCCAGGTCTCCTCTGTGCATATGAGTGGTTTCAGAGATGTGCAGAGAGCCCACCCAGCCCTTCCTTCAGGCCCTCTGTTTCTTTTTCTGGTGAATTTCTGGCTTGTTGGCAATTGAGCCCACAACTTTATAACTCATATTGGCTGAGCCAAGATGGTTCTCATTCAGTTCTCACTGTGTTTGATTCTTTTATTAACACCACACCAAACTCACTCTGTCCTCTCTTAAAGCAAGCCTCCTGCTTGTCGTGGCCGGCCCTACTGTTCTAACATGTGTCCAGTGCACTTGAGGGGCTAAGTAATCCACATCAGAAGGCCACTGACTCCTGCTTTTCTTATCCTTCTGCAACAACAGTTTTTAATGAATGATTTCTCTCAGCTTGTCCACTTCAGCGGATTCTTAGAGCCCTAAATGGTGCTATACAACATTTTGCTTAGATTTTTAAAAATTAATTTATTTATTTGAGAGAGAGAGAGAGAGAGAGAGAGAGAGAGCATGCACCAGGGGAGGGGCAGAGAGAGAGGGAGAGAGAAAAGCTCAAGCAGACCCCATGCTGAGTGCAGAGTTAATGACATGGGGCTGGATCTCAGGACCTCAATAATCTTACCCTGATGTAATCAAAAGTCCAGTTCTCAACTGATGGAGCCATCCAGGTGCCCCACATTTTGCTTAGAGTTTTACTTTTGGGGAAAAGAATTATCCAGCCTCCTCACATCACCAGAACCAAAAGTCTTACCTCCTTGGTGCCCCTCTTTGCCAATTTCAAAGCATGGTTTCAGTCAGGAGTAGAGATGAGGCCACATGTATAATATAAAGGAAGGGAAAGAATTTTGAAAATAGGGATTCCTATGACAAATTGAAGGGTAACCAATGAATGAAATAAAATAAAGTCACTGTATTAACAGGAATAATCTTTTTTTCTTTTTACTGAAATAATTTAAGTGAATATTTTCATGAATCAATTATAAGTCATGAATTATAGTTTATTTTTATCAAAGAGATTTCCATGTCTTTATATCACTATTATGTGAATGTGTTCATTTTATAAGACCCTAAATTTCATATTAAGCATCCCTTCTGTGTCTAATAAAAATTATAGGACAACAGGTATGTTAGGACTGAATCTTTGTTCTGTTGAATTAAAATATCAAAGGAAGTACTGTCTTAAGAGAATTACAAAATCATTCAGCAAAAAGTAGTCCTGCAAGTTACTGCACAAGGCTTCAATAACTGTGCTTCTGATATTTTCACAAATAGACTGAGAAAGAAACAGAAAAAAAAAAAAAACCTACATGAAATGCAAAATACCAAATGAAAAGAGTTGGCATAATGTACTAGGAAATAGAAGTGAATGTCTGAAAGCACAATGCAGGCTTTCCTGATTTAGCTAAAAATCAAAATAAGCAAGCCTCAGACACTATTCTTGGAAAGTTCTGGAAAGTGCAGAGTGTCTTCTCAGTGATCCTTCCTGAGGAATCATAAACACAGCATGTTGTTCACCCTTTCTACCCTCTAGGTGAACTTAGAATACAAAGAAACGCCTGTTAATAGATGATCTCCTTCGTAATAGAAAACGGACTGAAACAAATATTCAGATGCTGAGGTTTCTAGAACAAAACACTTTGTATTATGCATGATATAGTGAAAGGCTGTGGTCTAGCTGGTCACCTGTGAGTGGCATGGGATGCCGTGAAGCTCATTCTCCATTACTTGATTGAGGTTTACGCTGTGGACCAAAACTTCCCTTTCTTCAAATGTATTTTGCTATCTAAGTCAGGTGTAAAATGTTTCAATCCATTTTTTGGAGACAAGCACAGTTCTATTGTAATTTTATTATAAATAAGAACCATTAAATGAATTCACTGCTATTTTCTGAAACCTTCTTAGCTAAAATTATGGCACTCTCTCTAGCATTTCCTGCTCAAAAACAAAGGGAGAAAAAAAGAGTGCAGAGACTACTAATTATAAAAATACCAAATACCAATAAATTCAGCATTCAGTTGTTGCATGCTGAGCCTCAAAGGTGTTGTCATAGCCCTGGAAGCCCTTCATGATGTCTCTGCTTGTTGCTCAACTTCCTGTGCTACTCTCCCCAGACTGTCACATTCTGCATCCCCAAGAACCTTTTCCATTCCCCTGTCCTCAGGGTCCTCACACATGCCCTTCCCTTCTCCATTATCTGTGTGTAATCCATTGTCTTCGATCTGCCACCTATCTTTCACTCCCAGCTTGAGGGTGACCTAGACCAGAGGACTTTTTTTTTTTTTTTTTTTTTTTTTTTTAAGATTTTATTTGACAGAGAAAAAGAAAGCACAAGCAGGGGAGCAGCAGAGGGAGAGGGAGAAGCAGGCTCCCTCTGAGCAAGGATCCTGATGTAAGATTCGATCCCAGGACCCTGGGATCATGACCAGAACTGAAGGCAGATTCTTAACCTTAAATGAACCACCCAGATGCCCCGACCAGAGGTCTCTCATTGTTGCTTATGTTCATTTTCAGTAGTGCCTGCCACATCATGTCAGTATAGATTTCCTTGTTATTAATAATATTCCTCCTCCAATGGCACATTCAAAAAAAAAAAAAAAGAAGGAGAAGAAGAAGAAAAGGAAGAAGAACTTGGACAAGGAAGAAGAAGAAGAGAGGAGAGCAAAGGGAGCCCACTTTTTATTTACCAACTTGAACTTAACCCTCAGGTCCTAGGACCATCCCAGGGACCACGGTAGGCTTTCACTAATTATTTAGAAATAAATGTTTTTCTCCAGATTATTATTTTCCCTAACCAAGTTTAGAAATTAATTCTGTTATTATGATTATCAGCAAGTGGTCTTAGTTGGCTCACTTGTGTAACTCTTATGGAAAGGATACTGAATTTTCCAGATTTTCCTGAACTCAGATTTACATATATTCACATGTCATCAATCCAGAGCTCAGTTTGCAAATTGAACTACATTTTAAAAAGACCTAAACGTGAGTATTCATGACATTACTTTGTACTAAATATCACCAAACTTATACATGTGGCTCTATTTTTTTGTCTGCCTGGTTTGAAGAGTTAACATGAATAATAAAGAGAATGAGAAAGATAGTCTAAGAAATATATATATATTTTAAACTTAATTTATTAATTTAGAAAATTGCTTTGTTTAAACAAATAAAGCAATATATATATTTCCCTATAATATAGGGAAATATATATACTTGCTATTTATCTGTGTATATATTTTTTATTACTTGTTAAGCAACTAATCATGATTTATAAACAAGAGTATCTTTACCACTTCCATAGCATGATCTTTGGCCATTGTAATGAAAAACCGTACACTGAATCAAGGATGATTTCATGTATTAATGACCACGTGGTACCATACACCAAAGCCTCAAAGTATAGGACCCCTAGAAAAATAAATACTCATAAAGCAAGACAAGGGGATTCATTATTCATAACTCTTTCCCTATAATATTTGGGATTCTAATATTAAAAGAGACATAATTTCAAATTAAACTAGCTTTAAAAAAATTAGCTTATTTTTGGTTCATATATCAGAAAAGGTTGGTGATGAATTTGTCTCCAGCATACATGGAAACAGTATCATCAATGATAGTCACCCCATTCCTGGCACTGTCTTCTTCTCATGGTCCTCAGTCCTGGAAAGACCCAATGCAGGCATAAGAAGAGCAAATGTCAGATAGAAATTGACTTGTCTCAGGTAATTAAGAGCCACTCTTTCCCATGCTCATAGGAGTCACCCTGACTATACCTATAAACTTGGATAACTTGTCAGTTTTTAAACCAAAGAGTCCAGACCTGAATCTCACTCCCATTGCTGGAGCTAAGACCAGCTGTGAAGGGGATAAGCATCTCTCTGAGGAACACGAGAGGCTCTTACTAGAAGCCAAGCCCAGGATACCTGTGGCTTGACATGCTTAGTCAAGGTCAACTTAGCGGTCATTCATATAAAAATACCAAATGAACAGTTGATTATAGTTTGAGTATGATGAGTCTTTCTGTATGAACTATGCCTTTTATTGAATTCTTGCTTCATTTATGAGACTCCAATCGAGGTGTTTTGTTTTGTTTGTTTGTTTGTTTATTTTTCCATTTATGATCAAACCTTCTTTACATTTGTCCTTTAAGGAAAGCCATTGTTTTTCAATTTCTCAGACACAGGAAAGAGATAGAGGAGAGAAATAAGCCATAGCCAGATCTAGACGTGTCATATTTATTTATTCATTTTTATTTTTATTTATTGTGAGAGCAAGGGATTGCTGAGGATGTCTGGAACATGTGCATATGGGAATGGCGAGAGGAAGGAATTGTGGGAGGGTGAGATTAAATTCCGTGAAGAGGGCTGTAGTACGCAGCAGAAAATATATACAGATGCATGGCTTAGAGTATCTTACCATTTATGTATCATAACACTTCAAGAAAATGATTACAAATTGTAGGTTTTATTCTACTGTCTAGTAAATTATAGGCAACACACTGGCCTTTCCATGAACACCAAGTGCTCCTCTCTCCTCCTTGATTCAGGAGGCAGACATTCCCTGTGCTTTGGGAACAATTTCACATGCCTTCATCTCAGACACCATTGGTCACAGTCATTGGTCCTAACTGAATGAAATCCCCACCAGAGTTTAGTTTCCAAGTCTCTCACAAGGGACATTACCATTTTTTCTGGATATCCAGCCAATGTCTCTGTTCCCTTTTCGAATCTTGGACCACCAGTAATTCCTTCACCATAGTTTTATTTGTACGTGTAGGGACTCAGTTATGTTGATTTTCTGCCCGCCATGTCCCAATTTAGTACTAAGACTGTAAAATAATGCAAAGCTATTTAAAATCACATAAGCAAGGAACTGATTTTTGGCTTATTTGTTAAACTGTCTACCTGCTGTTGGTTTCTGTGGAGCTAGTGGTATTCCTGAGTCTATTAGCTCATCTGAAGTTGGCTGCCTGTGCAGACCGGGGACTGTTTTTCTCACCTGTGCTTTGCAGTGCTCTCTGGTATTTATAGAACATCCCAGATGGGTGCCTTCCTCAATTTAATTATTATCCGGCTTATCCTCCCTTCCAATATCATTCATGAAAATGTTAAATAAGGCCAGCCATAATACCTACATCCCCAAAGCATGTTCCTCAACAGTTCTCAACTTGATGCGTTGCCATTTATCATTAAATTCCTTTAGCCAATTTAAGTCCCAGGAAGAATGTTAATATTGAATCCAATTTGAGCTAAATTTTAATTAAGATTTCCTGAGACATTATGTTAAGTGATTTACTATAATCAAAATTGATATCTCCTCTGCTACCCCTGCTCCCAATTTTCTAATTTTACCCACATGCAAAAGAGAATTGGGTTGCTCTGTCTTGACTCGTTCTCCATAAATAGACATCATTCATCGGTTCTGTTTCTGCAAATAGTTTCCTTCTCTTTTGCCTTTAGGACCATTCTGTCATCCTCCTATAAGTCCCAGAATCATCTTATGAAATGCATTTCCTTCTGGCAACCACATCTGTCGACCCGTGAATACCTAATCTCAGCTAACTGAATGCCAATCTCTCAAATTTCCTTCTTTCCTCTCAATTATTTTTGTAGCTACTATTTCTCTGCACATTATTATTCTGAATGCAATGGATGCTAAACATAGAAACAGTGTGCACAGTATATCCCCTTAAGGGTGATGGTGTATGTTTCTCAGGATGGTGAGCATAAGCATCTGAATGGGTCATTAATTAACATGGCACTCTTGAAATTGAATTCAAGTTTCAAGGTAAATGGGCATACTTGCATTTGATCTAAGAAGGTGTGTCGAGAGTATCCAGGGGCCACCCAAAGGCATCTGTAAATGATAAAGAATGGTTACCTTATAGAAGTGAAATTTAGGGGTTAGAAATACATATGAAAATGTTAGTAAATAAGAAAACTTTTTTTCTGTAGGTTTACATATTAAATTTATATATTTTAGTTATTCAACAGGAAGCTTTTAACTGTTTTCCCTTTATGTGTAAACTTACATGAGGCCACCTTTCTTATCTGCATATATCACTTTTGGAATGAGGGAAATAGAAAGTTCTGTGACTGTAGGGGGGCACGTTGGTGGCTCAGTAGGTTGTGTCTGCCTTTGGCTCAGGTCAAGATCCCAGGGTCCTGGGTTTGAGTCCCGCGTCAGGTTCCCTGCTCAGCAGGGAGTCTGCTTGTCCGCTCCCTCTTCCCCGCCCCCTGCTTATGTGTTCCCGCTTTTCCTCTCTCTCTCTCTGTCAATCTCTCTCAAATAAATAAATAAATAAATAAATAAATAAATGCCTTAAAAAAAAAGAAAGAAAATTCTGTGAATGTCTGAAAAATGCATATTATAAGATTTCCCACTAGCATCTACATTCCCCAGGGATAAATTTATATTTATCAGCCAGTTAAAGAACTTTATTTAACCCATTAAATCATTCTTAACTTAATTTTGCTTTATTGAATTAATAATGGTCATTCTGTTGTCACATATAATGACCCAAATATAGTTTTAGCTATTGAATACAAGTTGCTTCAAAAGGACTATAAAGACCTGCAAATTAGCCTCAAAAATGTTCATGTGGTATTATCAAGGGCCTCTGAATTCATTCCATTTTCTCAAAAAAAATATATATATATGTATGTATGTATATATGTATGCATATATATGTATTTCTTATGCTTCACAGTCTAATTTTTTAGTAAGGTATCCTACAACTGGAGATGCATTTGTTTGATTTTGGAAAGGCAAAACCCTAGGTCCTTTCCATCTTTTACAAGTCAGTGTGAACAAGATCATAAAGATCTTTTTTCCTAAAGCTAAGCAGAAATTAAAAGGATACAAGGATGAGAGACTCTCTGAGAGACCAAAGGAAACCATTATGGATGTAAAAGACAAGAGCAGAAGGAAGGATGACAGTAATAAAGACAAACTTCACCCACTAAGTTTTTTCTAGTCTTGGTAGGCAATAATAAGTGTTTATGTGTCCAGAACAGAAGGGTAAGGTAGAGGGGAAAAAATTAACTTTCCCATAGTGATATTCAATCTGCTGTTAGAGCTTTCCTCTTCTTTCCTTTAGTAAATTAAAATAAAGACAGTCTTCAAGATACAAAATTTTATCACTTTCTTAAGAAAAGGAAAAAAAAAAATCCTTCCTGCTGGGATTTCTACTGAGTCAGAGCACCTGTAACTATGCTTCAAGAGAAGAGCAAATGTATAGAGATCTTTCTTCTCCTCTATTTTGTCTTTGGAAGCAGGGATACTGGGGTAGAAAGCTGAGCCCCAGGAGAACCGATGATGTGGTTTTCTGTTCCAGCTCACAGCCGTAGATGCAGATGAAGGATCCAACGGGGAGATCACGTACGAAATCCTGATGGGCGCTCAGGGAGACTTCGTCATCAACCACACCACAGGACTCATCACCATTGCCCCGGGGGTGGCGCTGACCGTGGGGCGCACCTATGCCCTCACGGTCCAGGCTGCGGATAATGCACCTCCTGCGGAAAGAAGGTAAGGCAGCATGCAGTCACTGCAGCTTCTCCGAGCTCCCAGTTAACCGTGCCCTGTACACTGAGGAAGTGCAGCAAATGTTTTTTTATTCTGTACACGTCTAAATTAGACCAGAAAATTCTAGGGGCCAGATTCTAAGAAACTGTACGTTCTTTCTTGGCTTAAGTTGTAGGGAAAGGACAATAAAGATTAAAACACAAAATAAGCAACTCTGATTTCACAGATGTAAGGGATACAGATCTCTGTACGTAGGGGGGAACTGGGAGATAGCAGAAGCAGGTTGCCAACTGATTGGTGAAAAGCAAGGTTGTTGACAGTGAGAAGTCACAGACATAGCAGTGACCTGAAATGTCTTGTGTTTGAAGCCACCTCCCAATGTCCAGGTAATATATAAGTACACATATATATCCTATTTTTGTATATACAAAGTATATATGCATACACACATATATACAAATATATACACTATCTATTCTATCCATAAGATTTATTATAGAATTGATAATTTACCTATAAAATATATCTATAGGTATCCCATTTATACACGTTCAAATATATAGCTACATGGAGAGTGTGGGAGAGTAGAAAACAAAAGACTTCTAGCTATTACATCTGTGTTTATTTAGTGTCCCACCTGAGCTACATTTTTTATTAATTTCCTGCTTGTTTTCCGATTTTCAGTATATGTTTAAAGAAAATACGAATGAATTCCTGCACCAGTTGGGCCTGTTCCCTTACAACACACCTTGGGGTTCTTCCAACATGAATACTGAATTGTTTCTTCAAAACTCTTTTCCCAGCTACATAATATTCTTTCATACGTGTGTTATACTGTGTAAATCTTTGTTGAATTTGGGATTTATTGTAGGATGCAGGAGGAGGTATCAGTCAGCAATAATTTTTTTATGCTACTCTGTAATTTTTCCCACATAATATGCTTGCTAGTCCATCTTTATCTCACTGATTTGAGAACTTACATTGATTATAATCATATATTTTCTCATTTATTTGAATTTGATTATAATCATATATTTTCTCATTTATTTGAATTTGATTAGAAACTCTCTCTTCTATCCCATTAGTTTACCCAACTTTTCATGAACTATTGTCACAATTTTAATATTTAATGTTTTAAACGGTGCTTCATAATATGGTGGTGCTAACTTACATCAATGATGCTTTTCTCTAAAAGTGTCTTGGTTGCTCTTTATATTAATTTTGTCCATACTTTCTTCTGTGTCCTATAGGAATTTTTTTTAATATTTTCTTTGTAAGAGTCTTGTGCATTTCTTTGTTGGTCTGTTTCTGTATCTTTTGCTATTATTGTACATAGACTCTTTTCTCTTTATTCATCTCTCTGGGTAATATTTATACATGTGAAAGCTATTAATCTCTTTTTATTAATTTTAATCCTCTTTCTTATTTAATTCTTTTATATTTTTGTAAAAGTTTTCCTATAAGTTCTTCATCCAGGAATGTATTTTATAAATAGTGAAAATTTTATATCCTTTTCTCCATTTTCTTTCCTTTAAGTTCATTGGCTAATTGTTTCAATAAAAGTACTGGTCTTTTCTTTCTTTTAAGATTTTATTTATTTATTTATTTGAATGAGAAAGAGCAGTAGGGTAGGGTAGAGATGGAGGGAGAAGGAGAATGTCAAGCAGATTCCCTGCTGAGTATGGAGCCTGCTATGGAGCAAGAACTCATAACCCTGAGATCACAACCTAAGTCAAAACCAAAGAATGCTATTTGACTGAACCACCCAAGAATGCCTGCTTGACTTGTTTTTAACTCAAGTAAGAACATCTCCCAGATTTTCCCATTATACTGGTTTATGGTTTTAATTTTTTTAAATTCTGTTGAGAAAGTGTTTATTCCCATTGTATTGGCTTTCTAAAATAAGAAAATATAGACCCATCATCTATGAAGACAGTAATGACTTTCGTTCTTGAGCTAATCATATAATGATTGATCTTGATACAATTCCTAAATTAATCTATTTTGCATTCTTACTATGAATCCCACTAGGCTGTGATGTTTTATTCTTGAATTAAAATGCTAGATTATGTTTGTTCCTATTTAGTGAAATTAGTCTATTCTTCTCTTTTTGAGAAATTCTTATGAAGATGCCATGCAGCTGTTCTGATACCTCATAAAAGAAAGAAAAACCACAAAAAAGGCAAGAAAGAATTAACCATTTTAATAGCAGTTGTGAATCTGGGGTAAACATCTCTAAAACCAGTGAATAAATCAAAATTCTGTTCTCTGAAAAAGGAGATTAAAAAAATAAAAATATAATCAAATGGATAAACTACTACATTTAATTAAAAAAGGGAGAGGGGCATCTGGGTGGTATAGTCGATTAAGTCTCTGACTCTTGGTTTCAATTCAGGTCATGATCTCAGGGTCTTGAGATCAAGTCCCATGTTGGGCTCTGTGCTCAGCAGGATATCTGCCTGAGATTCTCTCTCTCCCTCTCCCTTTGCTCCTCTCCACCCAGACTCATTCTCTCTCTCAGATAAATAAATAAATCTGTTTTTAAAAAGGGAGAAAGCAAAATAATAAATTCTAAAAAGGAAATGCTACAGAAACAAAGGAAATGGAAAGAATCCTAAGAGACACCTTTGCTTTTAATATATGTAAAATTTGAAAACATGAGTGAAATGGATAATTTTTCCAGAAGATACAGTTTATCAAAACTGATTCCAAAAAGTAAGAAATTTTAAAGAGATGAACCTTATGGAGGTAATAGAGAAAGTTTCAGAGAGCCACTACCCAAAGCTATATGAAGGCCAAGCAACTGATCAGGAGGACTGGAACACAGCCAGTGAGAGGGGTCACTTCTGGTTGAGCCACCCTCCAGAGCACACTCCACACTCCCAAGCCACATGTGGCATCTCTCTTATCTTCCATCATGGACCAGTCATATGGTGACTTCTTGCTCCTCATGGATATTGGTGTACTGTCTCTCCTTTTCCTTCCTGTTCTCCTGTTGCATCTCATCCTGTCTGTCCCTCCATCTACAGATGGTGGTCCCTTCCCCATCATTTTGTCTTCTAGCTTAACCTCTAACTTCATCTCCCACCATCACTGCCCACTTCCGCAGGTCCCTCCCAGGGGAGCTAGTTCCCAACAGTCCAGCATTCCTTCAGCAGCTCCTGTCACTTGGTGTCTTCTGACTGGTCTTGTAGCTGCTTTGGCTAAACATCCCTGGATCCATCCTTAGTGTGTTCCTTTCTCTCAAACTCAAATGCAACCTTTAGCAGCACCTCTAAGCTCTACCCTAAGAACACATAGAAATGGACAATCCCCTGCTCTTGTTACTAACATCCCAGTCTGCATCAAGCTTCTCTCTGGTCCCATCGGTGGAAACGCCTTCTGAAACTTCTGCCTTTGCCCCTTCCATCCCTTCTCTGTGCAGGGGCCTGAGAGATTCTAGTAACACAGGAAGCACTTTCTTTTTACTCAAGCTCTTCTTGGGGGTTTCAGATCTGACCCAAAGTAAAAGACAAAATCATTAAAAAGGCCAGGGACCCCAGCACACATTGTCAACGGCCACCAGCCAGAGGACACTCCCTAGTGTCACCTCCTTTGTAGAACATCACCTCTTGCTCCACCTTGCGTCTCCACTCCAGCCCTTACACCACCCCTACCTACTCATCCCTGAGGCTGGCAGCTGCCTTCCGACCTTTGAACATGACCTTCCCCCCTCAGCCTGGATGGCTCCTCTTTCCATTTGTCCGTGGAGTCCAGTCCTTTCGTCGCCTACCCAACCATCAATTTCTTTGCCAACAACCTTTCCATACTTAATGGATTTTTTAATCCCCTGCACTTACCGTCCTGGGATAGGTTATTATGTACCTTCAGTTAGGGTATGAAGTTGATGGTCAGCCTCGCCTCCTCCCCACTGGTATTTGAGTTCACAAGGGCAAGAATTACTGTGCTTTCATTGTCTCTTGTGTCTACAGAACCCCAAACAATTCCTGGAATGCTCTAGATGCTTAAAAAGTCATCTATTTTTATTGTTTTCCTAAGTTCTTAACAAACATCTTTTTTTTTCTTTTGTTTCTTAAACAGATGAATTAGAAAACAAGACGGTATAATACAAAACTCAAATAACTTTAAAGAGCCCCCGAAATGAAAAGGCACATTGGAAATTGTTCTATTTTCTTTCATAAGTATACACCAATTCTAATGTTGTCCCTAATAAATCAGGAAGAAATAAAAAGGTGTCTGTGATAGTAAGATTTTCTATTCCGCCCAACCAACCATCTGTTATACAACCACCACTTATTGTGTCATGGAAATACAAAGATAAACAGAGTCCCATCATGTGCAGGCCAAAAAAATTATAGTAAAGAGTGGAAAGTAGGACTTTATAAATAATTAAATTCAGTTCAGCATGGTAAGTGTGTGACTGAGCTAATTTCTCTGCTCTCGGGGGCATCAAAGAGGACACTTGTTATAATGAGGGAGTACTGAGAAGGCTTCCCAAGCAGATGAGTTTTGGAGAATGGGTCAAGTTTGACCAGGTGAGAAAAGTAAGTCACTTTATTTACACAGCCTGAGAGCTCTGGAAGAGCTTGGTCATTATGGGTAATTACCAGTCTAGTCAGTGTTACCAGTGCATAAACCGATTTGAGAAGGGGCAGGAGAGTTAAAGGTTATTTCATGGAAAATTTATTTTTTTTTTAAGAAGTTTGGACTTATTATCCAGTGTGTACAGGTTATTCATGAAGGACATTAAATTAGAAGTTGAATGAGAGTTTCTAAGTTTAGTTTCTGGAAAATCCTTCTGGCGCCCTCGTGGGAGATGAATTTGAGGGGGATGCCTCTGGAGGCAAGGAGATCACATAGGACTCCACCACTGGAAAAATCCAGGGCTTGAACTAGGCATGCTGGCAAAGTGGATAGATGGAATGGTCAGAAAAACTATCTCCCACTTTTTTGTATAAGGTGACAGGGTGGTGATGTCAACGTGGTGTGCATGGTATAGATGAAGGAAATGAGCTGAATTTGGGGCACATTCAGTTGGATTTGGCCACTGTTCATATACCCAAAAGGCAAATAGATGTGTATGTCTGAATGTGAGAAAATAGTTAAGGGCTGTTCCTTGAGAAGAAATGTGGAATACTTTTATATTTTTATATTTTAATTATATATATATGAACATATATATAATATTTTATATAATATATAATTTTATATTTTTATATATCTGACCTAAAGTAAGAGCCAAAGTTTGAATGAATTTAAAGAATACCTTATTCATACTGGGTTTTTCTGAAGAGGAATTAAAGACAGTTGATGCTCTTTAATTAGCATGCAGTAGACATCATGCAAGCTACTCTCTATCCATAATTTCTAATCTGAACAACACTGTGGCTTTTGCATTACTCTATTTTGCAGACCAGAAATCTGAGGCTGAAAGATGATAATTGACTTGGCTAAATGTCCCCTTGCCAACACTCCCACCCACCTGATAAACAAGTTTCAGAACCTTCACCTGAACTAGTTATGGGATTCTAGACTTTATCTTCCATTCTGTGCCATAGCCATGATCTTTTGTCATGATTATTCAGAAGAAAAAAAATAATGCAATTGCATAATATCAGTACTAATAATGTTAATTTTAAGAATTAAGGCATCTTTTGTTTTTACTATTTAAACTTATATTAGGGTCCCTTAATAGTCATCAATTTATTTCATGACTTTTTATTTTCCTTGAGGATAGCCCATAGATCCAATAAAAAATATATATATTTGCATATTATGACTGATGACTTAACTATTTTATAATTTAACGAGTGATATTTTATAATCCACTTCTCATTCAGTTCCTATTTGCAAGTCGTATCACTGATTTTCTCAATAACATGTTGCCTACAGGGGTGCCTTGGTGGCTCAGTGGGTTACTCCTCTGCCTTCAGCTCAAGTCATGATCTCAGGGTCCTGGGATCAAGCCCCGCATCGAGCTCTCTGCTCAGCAGGAAGCCTGATTCCCCCTCTCTCCCTGCCTACTGCTCTGCGTACTTATGATTTCTATGTCAAATAAATAAATAAAATCTTTAAAAAAAAAGATAAAAAGATGTTGCCTACAATAATCAGTGTAATAAGAGGATTTCACTGGAGTAAAATCATATTCAACTCCAGGAAACAAAATGCTATCTTCAGATTCAGAATACACTATCTTCAGATTATGAACACAGATCTTTTTAGTGACACTAAGCATGTAATTGACCTGGCCTCATTGTGTTCCTTATAGACAGTGGTTTGGACACTAAAAGGTCACCTTATAGTGTTCAGTCAGATATCAAGTGGGACCTACAGAGAATAAAATCTGGATACACCCTTTCTCCCTGCAGGGATAATGTCATGTTCCCTATAGGATAATGACATTTACTGTTTTCTGGAAGAAAATTAAGCCTTCACATTGACTTGATGAATGAACTAAAGTGTTGTTTTGCTTTCAGTATTTCCTTGGAAAGGAAGAGGCTATTAGAAAATTATCAGCATGGAAGTACAGACCTTGATATATTTTACAAAATGACCGGGCCATCAATAGTGATATGTAAACCTACTTATATTGTAACGTTAAAAGAAAAAAAAAGAAAAAGGCAATTTTCCATTTTATTCTTTTTTCAGATTGGAAATCTTAATTCATAAATTTAAATAACAAAATAAGGTATATGTGAATTAACTATTAATGTATTTGTTATCCTAATAAAGTGAACTTGGTACAGATTCAGAGAGTAAGAGGAACAATAGTCTATAATCTTTTTTCTGTTTTGTTGAATTTCTCATAAGTATAAGGGATGGATAAAAACCAAAAGATTTAAAAAATAATTGCACTCAGACATAGTCTTTATTCTACTGGTGTATGTAGGTTTTCTTATACTTATTGAATTGAATTAAATTAATATTTATTGAATTTTAATATGAATAATGTACTGTAACTAGGTATTTGTAAAGACAGAGAATGACGGACAGTCCTGTCCCCAAATATATTATAATATAATTACAATAAAATGGTGCATGGCACAGCATATATTTTGATACCCAATTTTTTTTTCATGGACTCCAATGTTCTGTCTAATTAAAACAAGTTTAAATAGTCCATTCTCAAATAAAATCATTTTATCTCTAATTTTATTATTTTAAATGGCAACATTATATATTTAACATTAATAATAGAAAACAGGAGTACTCTCATTTTCGCAAAAATTTACTGAGTTCTCACAATTTTTACCCTCTTGGGGAAGCCCTGGAAATATAAGACAAACAGGATGAGATCTCCGGCCTCAGAGTATTCATATGGAGGAGAAGCACCGGTAAGACTAGACACACAATCGTAGGTAACTATAAGTACAGGTTAACTTCGACAGGAATGATAATGGGATATCCAAATAGAGGACCAATAAAAACAAAGACCCAGAGACTTGATGAAGAATGGTGTGTTGTGAGAACATGCGTTACTTGGCACATTTGAGCATATCACTAACCTGTTTGAAGTCTATCAGCCAGTCCCCAATGGTCAAGATGAAACTTAAATCAATAACTATATAACGCATGAGTCCCTGCATGATCTCTCAGATCCTACTTTTACCATTTTCCTATTTATAGCCTTCTCTGTAGTGCTACAAAACTTACATTTTTTTAATTTATTGCCCTGTGAATTTGTACATGTGTTTTCGCCTTTGTGGAATGTCCTGCCATTAAATCTAAATCCATCTTATGTCTTAAAACTCTGTCCCTGCAATGTCCCCTGAGAAGTTTCTCTGATATCCTACGTTGGTCTTAAATCTGAAACCTTTGCTCCTATAGATTTCCTATATGTACTTCCAAAATAGTAAAATAGAACTCAGGAAGGCTGTCCTGTAAATAGAGCTTTTCTAGCACAGTGTTGGTGGGAGACAAAGGAAAAGAAAGGCAATTTCTGTTTTAAGTCTACTAGGGAAAACAATATACATACTTCCACCTCAGAAGCAAGGTAAAGAAGTAGGTTACAAATAAATACCCATAGCATAGGTTGACCCATCCATAGTATATTACGATATACATTGTACAGTTCACAATTCAGCAACATTATCTCGTTGCTACTGAGTACTACTCTCATATTGAAACAAAAGGACTTTTTATCTTTTCAAATATTTCTGCAAGGTGAAAACCTCTTCTTTATTCAAATTCTATTTTGGTCTTACCCCCAAATACACACACACACACACACACACACACACATATATGTATATATGTATATAGGAGGTCTCATGCATGATATAATGAAAATGAATTGTGGTATCATACCTTAAGCTCAAGATTTGAACCAATTCATGATTTCTTGTAAGATAGCATCTTTTGTTACAGATGTTTTATACTAGGGATGTTTCTACTCACCCACAAAAACACACAGACAGCAGATAAGTCAAAAATCTCCAATTTATTTCCCAAATTTGTTCTTGCAGAAGGGGGGGAGTTGCGGAGAAGAGGCGGACAGATTTCAAATTTAGAAGCCTTGCCTTTTAGTTTATTTGCAGTTCCTAATTAACTTTTTAACCTTGATTCAGTCACTTAATCTTTCTGATTTTCTAATCCTCTTTTGTAAAATGAGAGAGTTAAATTAGATCGTTTCTAGGGTCTTTTAAAATTATAAGATTACCTGAGAAAATACATCAGCCCTTGGGTTCTACTTTGACCTTCATTACCAAATGAGAAAGAGAAAGTGCTATGATTTTTTCTTTTTTTTTTTTTTTTTTTTTTTTTTAGAAATAGAGGTCTACCTACATCATACTGGCTACATTACAAAAAATAAAATCTGTATTATATAACTGCTTGATTTTATGCATTTAAGACTAGCTATAAAATGTTAATACAAAATGTTCACATAAAATGTTATTTATCTAGTGACTGTCCTGTTTTATTATGTGCTTAACTGATGCTGTTGAATTACTAGTATTTATCACAACATTTAGGGTATCATTTTATTGTGAATACTATTGGTGTGTAGTTTCAGGAAAGCTAACTCTGCCACAATGCTGACATCAGGGATAAAAAGCAGGAAGGCTGGAGCTTATTTCAATGCCTTGTAGGAAGGGCTAGGAAGTTGAAGATGAAAAATGCTAGACCTTGAAACTTGATCTTTCTCAAAAAATCCCCAGATCCAAGTGGGGGGGGTGAGGTGAGAGGAGCAGAAACAAATGTAATTAGCAATTTTAGCATTTGAATTGTGGAAAGGAGCAGAGGAAGGGGAGGAATAAGTTTGGATGAAGGAGAAGCAGGTGTTGGGCAACAGCTCTTCTGTCCATCCTTTGCCTGGGGTCATAGGGTTCTCTGTTTTTTACACTTTAAAGTTGTCATCTCCGTAGCTGATAAACCCAGCCTCTTTGGGTGTAGAGGTCCTTCCTGTAGTTTTGTGGATGTAACAAGTTAGTCCTCTTGGGAGGAAAATAGTCAAAAGGGGAGGAGTAAAGAAACACACAGAGTATAACTAGTTCAGTGTAAACCGTACTTTCATGAGGGAGAAGAGCCTCATATTTGGTAAAGACTTTAGCAAGTATTCCAGGCCAGTAAACTGAAGCTGTAAAAAATGCCAAAAGCAGGAAAGACCTAACTTTTTGAAAGAAAACTTTGAATCTGGAGTACAGGTGTGTTCTAGGTTAAAAAAAAGAAAAAAAAAAATTGTGAATCAGTGAAAGAATCTCTTACCTCCAGGGTTACCAAGGTGAGCCTTTGGTCAGTTTATAGAGGAAGCCCCAGGCTACTAACTTAAAAAGTAAGTGAGCCTACACACATTTTTGCCGAAAGCTCCTGGGCCAGTGGTCTTCTAAACCAAGTGTGTGTAAGGATATTGTATATCCATTGAAAATGGAGAGCCTTCTGTCCCACACCAGAAGATTCAGATCTAATATGCCCCAAAACACCCCACTTTGGGGAGATGACGAGGGTATCATGCCCTAGTTATTTAGCCTAGAAAAGGGAAAGGATGCAATTAAAATGCTTAAAAAATTATAAGGGAAGTTAATAATTTATCAAGCTTATTTATTCCACTCTATAGAACAGGAGTCCTTATTTTGAACAGTTATCAGTAATAATAGAGAAATGTTTTATATGTGCATTCATACAACAAAAATACACGTATACACACACACATATGTGATCTTATTTAACCCTTATGCTAAAGTGTGATGTCAGGACTACTCTCATATTTTGGGTGCCAGTGGTAAAACTGAAATAGTTTGCCCAGGATGTGGTACCCATCCAAATTCTAACTCAAGGATGTGTGGTTACAGATCCTATGCTCAATAACATCCCTCAGCCAAGGTTATTACCAATATGGCGGAGGGCAGATGTTAGAGAACTTCTTAGGCACAGACAAGTGTGCTGGCTGGAAAAAGGAACAGACTTACAAAATGTTTAAATGACTTGATGGGTACCAGATGTTCAAAGAAGCCAGGGTCATGAGAGTAGTTTCAGGGACAGTAGGTATCCTGGGGTGTGGTTGGAACCAGATCACCACCTGGGAAGATAATAGGGCTACTTCAAAATGAGAAGTGGGGCTCTGTAATGCACATTACATTTGGTAACTTATGGATATTTTTCTTCCCACCATATTGTCTTCTGCAGCTAGCGCTAAAATTAATACCTGTAAGGTTATAGGTAACATTTCATCAACGATTTTAACCTACTGTAAACATCTTACTCTTAAATTCTCAGTTGTAAATACACACACACACACACACACACACAAATGTATTTTTTGTAAAGAAAACATTAGAATTTAATTCATTTTATTGACAAATTTTAACAATAAAGTGATAAATTCAGAGGCCAGAAGAAATACAGATACTTTGATTATTATAAACTACAAAAACTGATTATAAGAAATTTTAATTTAAAATGAGGTTATTTTGGAACAATATTGTGATAGATGTTAAGTATGAAATTTTTTAAGTCAGTGCAATTTTTTAGAGGTGCTTGTATTCTATAGGTACTCATCTATTGAGAGTATGTCCAGAAATATATATATATATATTTTTAAGAGAACGACAGTGAGCTGGCAAGCTGATGGGAGGGGCAGAAGAAGAGAGAGAGTCTTAAGCTAGGGCCAAGATCAATGTGGAGCCCAACATGGGGCTCAATCTCATGACCCTGAGATTGTAACCTGAGACAAAATTAAGAGTTGGATGCTTAATTGAGCCCCCCAGGTGTCCCAAAAGAACTTTGGGCTACCTTAAGGAAATTCTAGCCCCCAAATAGAAATGATAACAAATGTGTTTTTAGTGAAAAGTGGTGATTTTGTTAAAATAAATTTAAAGCATGCTTAAGCAGGGGTTGTGTGTTCTTCAAGACAGCAGACTAACTGTAGTCAGACATTAGTGGTGGCATCTTCTTCCAGATGGAAGATGACTTTCTCATTACTATCATTTTAGCCAGTGCTACTTCAGTATAAATCTTGAATGTCTTGCTTTTATAGCTTTTGTTGAGCAAAGAAGTTTCAGTGGTTAGAGATATCAAAAAAGTTGAATATGTACGCATTCCTATTTTTGTCTTTCTAGTAACAGAATGTCCTCCTGACCTTCAGAAAAATTGCCTATCAATGTAAGGCTTTAATTAAATCTAATTCTAGCCTTTCATAGTATATTCTTCAAAGAAGACTTAAAAACACCTTTAGTTTTGTTTGCAACTAATTTACACAATGATTACTTTATGAGTCTGACTCTTGACATGCATTTACATGAAGCCATTGATGTCAGCAAGAAAACTAATAAAACACAGCCCGTATTACGTTTTGTGTGTTATTTTAATCAATACTCCCTCTGCTGGTTTAATAGGAAGAGAGCCCCAAGGACAGCTCATATTACCAGATATTTATAGAATGCTTTTTGCTATTAGAAAGACATTAAAAAGTAAAGTCAGCAGTCAAGGCTCCTGTTAATTTATTAGCTTTATTTGTACTGCTATTCCGTTTTAATTCACACTATTAATCTAAGCAGGATAAATCGGTACCCTGAGGCATTCTTTACTTTTTACTGAGATAATTTCATAGAAACATGATATTCTGGTGGTAACTTTTATTTTAACATCCTTTCATTCTGAATTATTTTATTGTCTTCTGTAAAAACTCAAAATGTCCTCTCCTGTCAGCCCCACAGCAGAACGCGGACTGCACTCCGTCATGAAAGGTGATGTAGATTTTTACCCATCCTATTCTGTTCTCTTTCTCTGCAGACACTCCATCTGCACAGTGTACATTGAAGTGCTTCCTCCAAATAATCAAAGCCCTCCCCGCTTCCCACAGCTGATGTACAGCCTTGAAATCAGTGAAGCCATGAGGATCGGAGCTGTTTTATTAAATCTACAGGTATGCTTCTCGGTATATACGTAGAGCTCTATGGAGACAACCTTGAAGGCTGATGGGTCTGTATCTGTGCATGGGGAGAGGGGATTCACATGTCTGCTTGCACTCTAGTACAGGAAAGGTCCATCTGGAAAGGAAAACGGGGGTCATATGGATGGAGGGTTTCCTCAGCTAATCCATTCTATTGATTGCCACAACCGAAGGACTAACGTTAGCTGGCAGGGATTAGCTGCAATCATTACAAGACAGAATGAAGGGATTGGAAACATGCACTTGAATATTTTGTACTTTGCACCCAAAGAGTCTGCAGCTGACTATTATTTTCTGACTTGAATTCCTTTGCCCAGCAGGATTTAGTTTTGCTGCAGTGTGGTATAGAGAAAATAGCTTTGGGTTCAGGGACGAATGGTAGGCATTCTGATTCTGAGGCAGTCATCTTCATTCTGTGGCCATGGGCAAATCTCACAATTGCTAGGCCTCATTTATCCATTTAGGTGAAGGGAAGAGGTTGAGCTAATATTTGCATTTGCAGGTCCAGATTCGTGGGCATATTTTGTAACTAGTAGGATGAGTGCTCTGTTTTCACTGTTTATATATATTTCTGACCAAAGCACGTTTGGCCAGAAATGCTTGTATCTTTCACTCAATCTACAAGTCGGGTTTTATACGGTGTTGATAACTGCCCCTCAATGTAAGAATCCACAGGTAGATGACCCATCACTCGACCTGTGGATGTCCAGAGGACAGGGAAATAACTTGCTGGTATTGTTACACGGCAACGGGTCAGCTTGCTGACGAGAGTTTGGAAAGCTGGCCTTGAAGGGTACGACAGATAGACGTGGTGAGGGGTGCCTGGAAGGCTCAGTGGGGTAGGGCCTCTGCCTTTGGCTCAGGGTCCTGGGATCAAGCCCTGCATCAGGCTCTCTGCTCAGTAGGGAGCCTGCTTCCTCCTCTTTCTCTGCCTGCCTCTGCCTACTTGTGATCTCTGCCAAATAAATAAATAAATAAATAAGATGTGCATGTGATACTTCAGGAAAATCCCAGCACTGATCTTTACCACCACAAGAGATGACCTAAGACATAGTTACATCTTGCCCACCTCCCATTTGAATGCGGACACCCTCTCATCCAAAGCCTGAGGGGGTAAAAGTGGGGATTGCAGCGAATGTTTGAACTGGAGAGGATGTGAAAGTAATAAGCCACATCAGCCTCATGGCCCAGATGTGTAAAGTGAACCCTGTGGAAAGTAACTGGGGCCTAGATCAGTTGATTGCATTTTCATCATTTCTAAAACAAGGCTCATTCCCTTGGATCCCTCTTCATACCTGAAGCTGCTGGAACTGTGTCTGGCATTACCAGATATTTCTCTGTTCCTCTGCTGTAGTATCCATTTGGTTGATTTTCCCCAGGTAACTACAGAGACTTTGCTTCTGTGGTTCATTTACTATTGAAGTGGGAAACAAAATTATGTGAAGGTAGTCATATTAGCAACAAGGAAATTTGGAGTATTTTAATGGACAAAATAAAAGAACCCCATAGTCTCTGAAAATGAATATGAAGACAAGTCCATTTAATGCAGTAACATAAGTCTTATATATATAGATATATATATATAAATCTATATATGCCCATATATGGATTTATTTGTGTAAACAAGAAGAAAACCTAAATAAATCCTAGATTTGTGATATTCAAGCTAAGACATTGTACATGTTTTGCATTTAAATATTCCTTTGGAATGTGACTTTGTACAATTTAACTTTCTATGAAGTAGCATAAACTTACTTATAAGATGGTCCTAGGTCTCAATTCAGTAAATCCCAAAAATGTCCAGGAACCATATTATAGGAGAATAACTCTACTTGTGAGTTAAAGATGAAAAGGAGTTGATCTTTTTCATATCTCAAATTTCTCTACTGCAAAAGCTGAGCAAATACGAGAATGACATTTCTGTTCACCCTTTCTGCTTCTGGTAGGAGCAAAAGAAAGGGTGCCACTTTTAGTGGCAGTCTCTATGGGAAAGAATGAGGGTGTCATCATCAAGGCTTTTTTTCATCAGCTGGCAACCATTCCCTTTTGCTCCTGATCAACTGAGATGGAATTTAAACTAGTGACCTAAAAGCTGAAAAGCTTCTACCAAATTACTCTCCCAGACACTTCTAATAACAGAACGCATCAGTGGTACCTCTGGCTCTGTCCTCATCTCTTTCACATGCCACACTGCCCACTGCTGACTCACTGCTCAATTTAGAAAGACAGGATTTGTGGAGAAATATATTTTCAAAGGTAACAGCAGCCTGGTTTCAGCATGATCTGTTTTGACTGAGATCAAAGTGGTTTTGTCTCGGAAAACAATCCTTATTTCTCCTCTTCTGCTTCTAAGTATTTTCCTTTCATTCTATCTCAAAACTGCTGGGGAGGCTGTGATTTTCCTCAGCTTATTAAGGCTGTCTTGACTGGCTCCTGCATCCATGGCATTCAGTGGAGGAGATTGGGAGCCAGAGCCCTGCTTTTCCAAACACCCCTATGCTGAGCAGGGGTGGCTTTAGGTGGCATTTTTGTTTTCCAGAGTTGGTCAGATCTTTCTCCAGAGCATGATTGTATATCACCCTCACTTGCCAGTGAAACCTATGAGAGGTGTGTGCCCCAGCTGTGCACTGGGATCGTGGGATCGTGGGAGCCCCTGTGCACAGCTGTCCCCACTGTCCCATTGTGTCCATCTTTAGTCTGAAATCAGCCATGGTGGGCACATTTATGCTACAGAAATTAACAGATGCGACAAATCAGTACCTTTGACTCCATCCACAGCCAGTTGTTTCTCCTTACCAGCACACCGCTGGATGTGGAGCCAATTTCTTCAAGGACTGAAGTGACTAGAATGTGTTAGCTTCATCAGCCTCTTCCATCTTTGACTCTCTGAGATTTTGAAATCCCCTTGTACCATCACCATGACCCTGGTGCTCAGATAAAAATAATAATTGGTGACACGTATGTGGCACTTAATGAGGCACCTGCCTGTCCAGGTAGCTGGGATATATGCTGCACACACTCAGACTCAAAATCTCAACAACTTGTGACTGAAAAGGGTTATTTCTCACTCCCACTGCATCTTCACCACGGATCAGTTCCCACTCCATCCTGCACCGTTTCACCCACATCAGGATGAAGGGACAGCATCCATGCAGAGCACTGCTGTTCTTCTGACAGAGTGAAAAGACAGACGCAATAAACCACTGTATGGATTTTAATGCTTCTCCGGGAAGTGAGGCCTGACCCTGCTGCCCGTGGTTCCTTCACCAAACCCTGGGACAGGCTGCTCCTGAGCTCCTCACCTCAGGGGTGCACAATCCTCAAGGAGGAGACCCCCACTAGCTGCCTGGCTGCTCCGATGTCCAGAACTGTGGGTTCTTTGTTTCATCGCTTGCCTTGCGGGTCACTGCGGGCAACCATTTTGCTAAATGAGTTTTCACTGCCAGCCATGGTTCCCATCCTGATAGCTTTCAGTAACAGTTTCCTCACCAACTTCCAGTCTCTGGAAACCATGCTATTATTTTCTGGGTGTTTATCAGGCACACTCTGCCTCTAACTGTCAAGTTGGGATTAGTTAGGGTAGCTAGGTTTATGTTGCCAAACTCCCCAGCCAGTACCATCAAAAGCCAGCAGAGACGGTGCTGTATTCAGCCTTCACTCCACAGCCCAGCTGACCAAGCGGCCTCTGTCTAGAACAAGTCATCTCCTGAGGGCAGCGTTTGCTGTGGGAAACACAGCAAAACAAAACAAAACCCAGTTCTTCATCGTTACCTACAAGTGAGGCATGGAATTACTAACCACAGCATTTTCCATCGGCCAAAGCAACTCACGGGGTTGCTCCTGAATTAATAGGTCAAGAATGTATTATCTTCGGGGCCCCTGGGTGGCTCAGTGGGTTAAGCCGCTGCCTTCTGCTCGGGTCATGATCTCAGGGTCCTGGGATAGAGTCCCTCATCGGGCTCTCTGCTCAGCAGGGAGCCTGCTTCCCTGTCTCTCTCTCTGCCTGCCTCTCCGTCTACTTGTGATTTCTCTCTGTCAAATAAATAAATAAAATCTTTAAAAAAAAAAAAAAAAAAAGAATGCATTATCTTCAGCTGGGCAAATGGCTCCACAGGCTACATGACCAAAGCTGATGTCAGTACAACAGGAGTGTCTTGCTTTCCCTAGAAAGGGACTTCTCCCTTACTTATTAGATTTTATTTTTAATTTTTTCACTTACAAATTATGATGCATTGTTGGAGGTTAGTTACCCTCACCTGCTAAAACACAGTTCTGTGTCCTCTATTTCTCTGTGATACCCCATTGTTTTGTGTCACCACACTGACCTACTATGTAGGTAGGTATTATATTTATTCTCTGGCAAATGAGAAAACAGAAACTCAGAAACAGTAAGGTTTGGGAGCCAGAGTAGTTTTGGGTCTGTTTTGTTTTGTAGTTGTTGTTTGTTTCTTTCTTTCTTTAAAAGATTTTACTTATTTATTTGATAGAGAGAAGGAACACAAGCAAGGGGATTGGGAGAGGCAGATGCAGGCTTCCCGCTGAGCAGGGTGCTCGATGTGGGGCTCGATGTGGGGCTCGATGTGGGGCTCAATCCCAGAACCCTGGGATCATGACCTGAGCTGAAGGCAGATGCTTAACAACTGAGCCACCCAGGCGCCCCTGTTTTTGTTTTTATTTTCTCCCCTTTGACTCCTAAATCAGGACTCTATTGTATTATGTTAGTTTTAGGCTATAGTAAAACTATTATTTTTTTTCTTTTTTCCCTATGGGTGGTAGGTGTTTTTTTTTATTACATTAGTTTTGTGTTTTCCAAAGGTTAATTTTATGATATTTATGATAATAAAATATATGACAGGTTGAAGGGAAGATCTGATTTATTTTAATAGTCTCAGGAAGAAGCAATTAAAGGAAATGTTGGATATTTTCTTCTCTCACTTGGAGGTTATAGATAGAATGTGGGTTATAACCTAGATAAAGCACATTAAGAAAAAAAAATAATAATAAATTCTCACATCCTACCTCAAAAATTCCTGGTCCTTAGTGGCATACTTTCCATGAATCTAGGTAGAAAAATTGCATATGGTTTTGGAGACCTTTACTATACAAGTAGTAAGGGTGAAATTTTTGGTCCTCTAATGGTTGCTGGTCCAATGTTTCTCTTAGTCCAAGACTGAGAGAAGAAAATCCAAGAGGAGGAAGGGTAGATTGGTAGCCAGTTCTTTAACTGAATGGTTGCTGGGGTTTGAGTCTGCTCAAATGCCCTGGGGTATGTCATGGTGGAATGGGCAGTTGGCAAGAGGGCATGGACTGCTGACCACATTGTAGGTAAGATGATCCTGCCTGGGGCTGTAGGTTTCAGAGTTGTGTTTCCTAAGTGCAGATAAAAGTGAGGGGAACTAACTGCAGCATGTGGAAAAAAGAGACATGATCACCCACTGAGATGTACACCAAAGGGCCACCAGCCGAGCATTATGCACAAATGTCCTCCAGTCACCACCAGTCCCTAGGATGGCTACTTGGGATCCAGCCCCGTAACAGTGGAGTCTGCTGGTGCCAATTCCTCCCACACTGATCCCCACACAACCTCAACACAGTCAGTCCCTTTAAGAAGTGGGTTTTCCCCTCTGTAGCCTCTCTATCCCAGTGTCAGAGGGGAGATGAGAGGAAGGAAGATGAATACAAGTGAGAAAATCACACACACTTGAAGTCCCTAGAAACGAAATTGGTTTTAAAGTAAAAAGGAAGGTGTCCTATTAGGAAGGGTTAAAGAGTTTTACTAAATGACAATGGTAGACCTTTAGACAGAGACAAGGGTGAAGGAGTCAGCTCTACGGCAGAAGGGGAGGTGAGTGACGGATGCTTGAAAGCTGCCTGGAAGAAATGTAGCCACTTCATTTCTTCTCCAAGGGAGTCCTTATCCATACTGGGCACAGGATAATGCAGAGCTGAACTTTTGTGCTTATAATGAAAGCCCACAGGAAGGAATAATAGATTGTGGGAAGGTGCATTTCGGTATCATTTGGCATTTAAATCAAGCGTCTCTCACCCTGCCTTTCCTTCTTTCATTCCTACACTTCTTGGCTTGATGCCTTGAGCAAAGTGGAAAAGGGCCTGGTTCCCAAGGCTTTGACTTTGTGTGTGACTGGGCTCATTCTTGCACACTCCTACAGAATATCTAGTCATCGGCTGTACGTTTCTGTCTGACCGTAAAGAACAAATCTTAATTATAACAAGCTGTGAATCAAATGGTCCACCCACCTGTGGCTGCCAAGGTCTTCCCAAAGGAAAGTTCAAGTACATTTTATAAAATGGTTAACAAATACACATGTGGGGATAGGTAACAGCATGCCAGTGCTTGCACACACCATGTTCCTTGAGGAGTGAAGAGTTGGAATTGGGGAGAAGTAAGTGCTGACAGTTGTTCCTTGATTTAAAATGTCTTTTGCCTTGCTGTCAATTTTTGCTATCACACCTCTATTTCTGAAAATGAATGGTAGTGGAAACAATGTATTTGAAGTAATGCCAGTGTTGATTTTTTTTTTTTTTTTTTTTTTTTTTAATGAATAATGGCAGGGCTTGGCAAACTCTAGCCTGTGAGCCAGGTGACCTGTTTGTCTGGCTGGTAACCTGAAAGTGGTTTTTCCATTTTGAAAGGTTAGTTGATACAATGTAAACCAATAAAATGAAATGACAACAAAAAATAAACAAAGAATAATATGCAGACATCAGATACAGCTCAGAAAGCCTAAAATTTTTACTGACTTTTTACAGAAGAAATAAATTTCTGGCCTCTGCATATACTGTAAGTAGTCATGGGAACACTGAAAAATAAAATAAAATAAAGAAATACAAACCAAAAACAAAATAAAACAGAACAACAAAAAACAGACCAACAAACCAAAAAAAACAAAAACAACCCCCACACACATAATAGTGCCCATCCATTATATTGAAATGAAGTTTAAAGACCCCACTGAAAGAAATATGTTAAATATCTTTGTAGTCCAAAGACTTAGCATTAGATTCGTATAGTAAATTGAATTGAGTATATTAAATTTAATTATTTAAACTGCGTCAGAATAATCTGTTATCTGAGCTGGGTCAGATAAAACAGAGGCAACATCAGTTACCCAAGTATCCTGTGTGTATATAAACGTTCAGGTCAGTATTTGTGTGTCAGTAAATACTAGTTGAATAAAATAATAGAGATTAATGCCCCCTTTGGTGAAGGACAGAAAGCAGTTTGAAGAGCTAGAGATTATTGTCTTTGGGTTAGGCAAGTCCAGATGAAATGGATAGCATGTAAATTGCATGGCTCAGGGCCAACAATAGAGAAAAGAAAGTACTTAACTAATGGTAATTATTTTTATTTTAGTTCATTGCCATTTTTGTTTTTCTGCTAACTCATACTAAGTTGGGATTTTAAAAGTGCGCAAGGCGCCCGGCTAGCTCAGTTGGTAGAGCATGAGACCCTTAAAAGTGCGCAAGAAGGGCACCTGTGTAGCTCAGGTCATGAGCTACTAGGATGGAGCCCCGCATCTGAGCTAACTCTGCTCAGCGGGGAGCCTGCTTCCCTCCCTTCCCTGCCTGCCTCACTGCCCACTTGTGATCTCTCTTTGTCAAATAAATAAATAAAATCTTAAAAGAAAAGAAAAAAAATGTGAGCAACAAGTTACCAGGCATTTGGAAGAATGAATGGACTGTTGAAAAATACGGGTGAATGGAAGCATTGCAAAGAATGTATTCACCTGCGTTATGCTTTTACTAGTTCTTCCATTGAGAAGAAATGATCACTTGCAATTTAAAATACAGAGTGACACTTTGGCAAAACAAGAGGTAGGTGGTCAAGAGATCAATATTAATAATAATACCAACTTCTAATTTTAATTGCTGTTGTTAGCCAGGGACTTCAAGCATTTGAAAGCTTCCTTATCTTTTATACATTTAACAGAGCAGAGCAATAGCTTTTGCAAAGTCCAAGAGAACACTGCTGTAGAGTGGAGATCCCAAATCAAACTGCAGGATGGGAGAGTCCTCTTTCCCAGAGAGTGAGGTCCGCTCAGTGCCCCCAGCTGTGCTCCAACTTCTAATCACTTCTACAGCAGCGGAGACCCACCCACGAAGCTGATGCTGCTTTTCTTTTTAGGACCTCCTTGATCAGCATTGATTTTATTTTTTTGTGGTTTCTTCTTGCTTCTTTACAAAAGTGAAGGCTAATATTATACAGATAATGACCACAGATGCTGGGAAAACTTAATTCAGCCCCTGTTTTAAACTGGCTTCCTGAGCTGCCTCCTGTGGTCTGAGTGACTTTGCTTTTCCTGGCTTCTCCTGGTCAAAGCTGCAGTGGCACCTGAAACAGCTGGGACATGGGCAGCGGGAGAGAACAGCAAGGCCTGGGCGCCCTGGGCACTCCAAAGGTGAAGCGTCTGCCTTTTGCTCAGGTCATGATCCCAGGCTCCTAAGATCAAGTCCCTTGTGGTGCTCCCTGCTCAGTGGGGAGCCTGCTTCTCCTTTTCCCTCTGGCTGCTGCTCCCCCTGCTTGTTGCCCCCCCCCAGATAAACAAAAATCTTAAAAACAAACAAACAAACAAACAAAAACAGAAAGCCCTGAGTAGTAGTGCAGGAAGTTGGATGTTGCACATCTGGTTCCCTGAGGGAAAAGGCGTGCATTTTTCTGATGAAATTCCCAGGAGATGCGTGTAAGGCTGTACTGGGTCAACTTGCCACCTGCTGCTCCCTTTCATCTTTATCCATTCTTCTCCTTTTTAATTGTTTCAAAAAGTGTCAGCATTTAACCTATATGCCTCAAGGAATTATTAATTTTAGTCCTGAAGAAAAATGCCTGTTGCCCTGATGTGATGTGGAATTGATCCATTTCCAAGACAGTTTGAGAGAAATGTGAGCCATCATAGAGCCTGTCCTTCTGCGTTTGCAGGTCTCGTCCCAGGTGCTAATTCATTTTTCTGACATCTATCAAATGTTCTAGAAGGTTTGGGGGTTCTTTCTTCTCTTTCTTTTTTGATGAATATTTCTTATAAAATAGGATGCCCCCCCCACACACCAAAGATGATAGGGTTTATGATTCATGGATGTCGTGCGGCTGGTGCAGGCACAGTGTGCATGAATTGTAAACCCCGAGCCGTAGGATCTGCAGTGTCGTTTCTGTTAGGGGGATCCCTTCAGAACCGTCACTTGCAGATTTGCTTCGCTGTCCTCAAAAGAGATCTTGATGCATTCTGACACTTTAATGTGTTACTGCATAGATTAACGTCATGGAGCACACTGAAAAGATGACTATTTTCCCTTCAGTTTAGTAATATATAACCTGTTCTGTTTACTAGCTGTGAGAAATGAAAGTGTCATTTATTTTCCTTTTTATTTTCGTTTCAAGTGGGGAGAATATGTTTTCTCTTCTTTCCTTACGCTGGACTTCGGATGGCTCTGTCCTCATTAACATTATCTCAAATGTATAATATCCATGTGGGCGCACATAGGGAGGTGGAAACATGCCACAGATGCTGGTCATCTGGCCCCAAGGTATAATATATATTTTGAATGAAGAATAAATAGCTGGATATATAGACAGATAAATTTGGAAGAGAGATGTCTTCCAATGCTAAGCAATTCCTTCTTACAAACATTAAATCTGGTTTGTTGTGCTAATTTTTTTTTTCCTTTAAAGCAGATGTTCTGATAGGTCTAAGTTCTCCCAAAAAAGTTTGATACATATTATCTGAAATGATTTTCATCTATGAGCATATAAAGCTGTTGAACGTGAAAAAACATATTTTTAAATGTATTCTCTATTCATAGCCATGTCTTCCTCTTCCCAAACACTAATTTGGCCCCTGTAATTCGTCCATAGTCCACAATATGCTCATTGGCAGAAAGCCAAAGAGGCAGGGTATAGGGAGAGGAGAAACCTAACTCTGATACTTTCATTTAAAAGAGCTGGCTCCTAGGGTTTTTTGTTTGTTTGTTTGTTTTGTTTTGTTTGTTTGTTTTTCTTTAGCTTTCTGTCCTCAAGAAGGAAATAAAAATGATTTTAAAAAATATGAGCTCATGCCCCAGAAGTGTTGTGGGCTATATGTTTTATCTCATATCTTAACTCTAATAGACATATGTATGAGATGTGTGCCTTAAGTACATATGTGAGTGGAATTAGACTTGACTTCTGCCTCAATAGGAAGTAGAACATATTAAAAAATGGGTGAAAAGAATCTTGATATGTTGCAGGAAATAAAGCCACAGGGGCACCTGGGTGGCTCAATCGGTTGAGCGTCTGCCTTCTGCTCAGGTCATGATCCCAGTGTCCTGGGATCAAGTCCCCCACAGGGCTTCCCACTCAGCAGGAATCTACTTCTCCCTCTCCCTCTGCTTCTGTTCTCTCTCTCTCTCTCTGTGTCAAGTGAATAAATAAAATCTTTAAACAAACAAACATAAATAAATAAAGCCACATTCTCCAATTCTGTTAAAAATAACGAAGGGCCTAAAAGTAAGCGAACAAGAACAAAATGGTCTTTCCTGATACCAGGGAGCGAAAAGCAGAACCGCCATGGCTGATTGTGCAGATGGCTGCCCGGGAAGATCTGTGGTTTGTGTGGTGCCGGGGGCAGAGAGTCACTGGCACGAAGACAGGCTCTACTGTGGCACCTTGCCCGCCCCGTATCTTCATCAAACCCTCAGATGAAGACGTTTACAGCATCTTGTCACCACACCTACCACTTTCTCTACACCTGCATTTGTATATTTTGCTTTTCTCCTGTGATTAAAAATGAGCTCTCCTTGTGTCTGTTGAAAGGGTCACTGGCTTCTCAGAGCCTTGGAAATGAAGGCTGCATCTAAGTGAATTACGAGAAAAAGGAAACAGGAAACAAAAAAATACAAATCCATTTTTTACTATTAGATTTGACAGATATAAATCACCTGTCAAATCACTTATTTTTTTTTTCTAAAAACAACTATAAATCCAACTCTAGAGGAATTTATTCTAAATTCCTCATATCATCATGATCCGTAATAATCACTTTGCAGAATGACACCGTGACCTTGGACCCCACTTGGAACAGCACTCAGGACTGGCTGTGTGGGTTGCAAGACCCAGTGCAAAATGAAACCACAGCACTTCTAAGCATGGATGCTTTGCACTGACCTGGAACCATTCTCCTGGATTCCGCCCACTCTGGGCTACTCAAGGACATTGCTTCACAGTCACCCTTTTACCTTCCTGCAGCATGAACAGCTTTGGCTCTGTCTCATCCTTTCCATCGCCATCAAAATCTGCAGTGGCATCTCCCAGTTAAAGACAAGCAAACAACACAAAATGCCCTTGGTCCCATAACCTACTTGAGCTGCTTACTCATTTCTGTGTCTCCCTTCATTATGGAAGCTACTCAACACTGGTACTCAGACTGGCTTGAAGAATGTCTTGGTCAGATTCCCTGCTGTTCTCTCTCGACCACAGCAAAGTCAGGATTTCAATCACACCCAACTTTTGATGTGACTCTTTTGGTCCCAGGGCTTACTCCATGGCCAGGTGAATTCCCCATCTTCCTGCCCATCGATGGGTAAGCTGTGATGGAGTGGATAATCCCTTCCTTACTTAGAAACTTATGTGTTTGATTTCCAGAACACCACAGTGTCCTAGACTTTTCCCCATGCTCCCTGGCTGATCCTATCTGTCTGCTTTGATGGTTCCTCCACATTGCCCTTACTCTTAACAGTTGGAATGCCTTGAATCTCAAGCTACTAACCTCTTCTTCATTCACTCGTGGAATTAGTTAATCTGGTCTCATGGATCTAAGTTGTTATTTGCTCATACCTCTAATTCATATCTCCACCTTAGCTCTCTGCCCTAAAACTCTACATCCATGCCCAACTATGTAGTCAATAATATTTTTGGATGTTAAATAGGTGCCTGTCTTAGGTCAAATTTCCAGAGAAGATTCAGTTGCAGGTGTTTATTAAAGAGTGTTTTTGGGGGGCGCCTAGGTGGCTCAGTGGGTTAAGCCTCTGCCTTCAGCTCAGGTCATGATCTCAGGGTCCTGGGATCGAGCCCTACATCGGGCTCTCTGCTGAGCAAGGAGCCTGCTTCCTCCTCTCTCTCTCTGCCTGCCTCTCTGCCTACTTGGGATCTCTCTCTGTGTCAAATAAATGAATAAAATCTTAAAAAAAAAAAAAAAAGAGTGTTTTTGGAATCAACTCCTGTGGAAAAAAGAGAGAAGCAAGCTGAATTAAATTTAGACAGAAGATGAGCTTCCCTAGATCCCATGGAAAGCTCTGGAGCTGAGAGAGCCCTTTAGAGTTGGAAAGTCTGCATAATGAGGTAGGCCCTTCACACACCTGCATGCAAATGTTGGATGCAGGTTGCTTTAGAAACCAGTTTGGCCTTGACATGGTGACTCTCTTCATATGGACCAACCCCTTAAGTATCTCAAATAGGACCAGCAGCTGGCAACATTCCAACACATAGGAAATAATTACTTCCTTAAAGAGGGTGTGGGAAGCATAGCATAGTGTTCTCACACAGAGATGATAAAAACTATCATATTCCTGATAAAATCTGAAATGAGGCTCTGGGGGCATGCAGCCTCAAGATGAGATAAAGGGGAATGAGTGAGTTGTGCATTTTCTTAAAGAAAATATGCTAAGTGTAGTAAAGCAATGAACTGTAACACAATGCCCTCTAGAAATGCCAAAAAAATTAAAAACATGATTTTTATAACTAATTGAATATATTCAGAAGGGGAAGGACACTTTTTTTTTTAAGATTTTATTTATTTATTTGACAGAGAGAGAGAGAGAGATCACAAGTAGGCAGAGAGCTATGCAGAGAGAGAGAGAGGGGAAGCAGGCTCCCTGCTGGCAGAAAGCCCGATGTGGGGCTCGATCCCAGGACCCTGAGATCATGACCTGAGCCTAAGGCAGAGGTTTAACCCACTGAGCCACCCAGGCGCCCCAGAAGGACACATTTTTAAGAAGATTCATCTAGCATTTTTCCAGATATTTTGTTCCCCTTGCTCCAATACTTGCATGCCTTTACCAATGAATTGTTGCCATATTTTTCTAACCATGGTAATGCATGCATGTGGGAGGGGTAGTGCAATGTGGAATTTCAGTCCAAGGTGATAGTCATCCTAAAACAGAGAAGTGGGGTCTCAGAAGGTGGTGGTCACCAGAATGGAAAGGTGAACTGCGAGATCTCTAACTTGAAGGGAGTTTTATGGACAACTGCTGGGGGAGTGTATGCAGAAATGCAACCCTACTTTGGAGATCTAAGCAAGAGACCTTTCACACTGACCTTCATTTCCTCTCTACTGCTATGTTTCTAATCTTTCATCTTCTTATTTGTATCATGTCTCCTGAAGGAGACATGGAGGACTCTCTCTAGCTTGCAAGATGGCAGCCAAAAGTCTTTGTCCACGGGACTTTGTGGGAATGTTGAGACCTGCTTTCATCAACCCTTTCTTATAAAAGATCTTTCAACCAGGGTTTATAACTAGAGTATTAAAGTAATGAGTTCCATTCACTACGCACTAGAGGACTAGTGTATGATTCAAAGAAAAGTTTATAATTTCAAACTGCTTGATAAAAAGAGTTTTGGGGTTTCATTTTTTTTTAAGTTGACCAGAATTAAACCATTCTGCTCTTCCTAAAAGTTAGATTAAAATAAAAGATTAATTTGAAATGTGAGTTTGAATGTGAAATAACATTTGGCTGAGCAACTCTTTGACAGCAACTCTTCTTATAAAAGCAGTAATCAGTATTACCTTTAGTAACTTGGCACTAAAGATTCCCTGCACAGTTTTGTAAATAAACCTCAGTTTATTGCATGCCTTGAAGCTGTTTATTGCTTCACACACTGCCAGTTACTGTTGATTAAAGCTTCAGTATGCAAATGCAGTTATTTCCCTGAGATTTTGATAAATTAGAGAAGAACAGAAACACTGTTTCTGAGGTATACTCGATAAACAGCTAATCGGTGTCAGTTGTCTAGAGAAAAACAACAGGAACTAAATTGATGCTGAGAAGAGCCCATGGTGATTCTCCACTTAACTGCCTGGAATTAGCTGATTTGGAGCTAAGAAAACTTTTTTGGTTTTTTTATTAGGTAAAGAAATAAACAATATTGGCCTTGGAATAGTTACTTAAGGAAACTGAAGAATTTGTTTGCATGTCTCTTCTTCTGGTATTGAATACTTTTTATTTAACATGGATTCACAAAATCCTGTAGCAGTTTGAAAAAGAAAATTAAGGGAAAAAGTCTTTGTTTCTTTCATCCTCATTCACATACTTGCCTCACTACACACAAACACCTACACACACACACACACACACACACACACACACACAGAGAGATTTGTTTTTTTAAGAAGTTCCAGATTAAGAAAACATACATTCTGGCAAAACCAGAATCATCTATCAATAAAAATTAACTCGGCTTGGCAACAGAGCTATTCCCTACTCCCTACCCCCAAACAAAAGCAGCTAATTTTGATTTTGATAAACAAATGATTACAAGGAGTAGCAAGGCTTGATTGCAACTACGCTTTTCCTGATTTAACCAGCTTGAGCGGGGTGATTTGAATCAGCAGTTGCCTTCGTGAGTCAAGAAGAATTTTTCTTCATCAAGAAGAAAAGTTCAAAGATTAATGCCAACAATAGCAAGCTGAGAAGACCCAGCTGTGTACGTTTCCTCTTTCCTTGTTTAATTTTATTTTTACAATTAGTATGTGTATATTCATAAGTGCAATCATATCGCATACTCTTTTTCTTTTCTATGCAGCTTTCTTTTTTATTTCCTATTTCTGCTTCACCTCTGATTCCCTACCTCCTTTCCCCTGGAATAACTCCCCAGCCCTCCTTCTTGAGAGAGCTCAAGTGAACCCGCTGGTGTACGTCTGACCATATTCTCCCAACCCGGTCACATATGATTATGTAAGGCACCTAAGTGTGTGTGTAGAGGTGACTTTGCCATTGTCATCATATGCACACGTTTATTTTATGTTAATTTTTCTTTTGGAATGATATAAGACTTGGCAGAAAAAAATGTGAGAATCCTACAAGAATGTTTGAGAATAACTGCCTAGCAGGCTCTCCATTCCCCAAGTATGCTTTCCAGTTCCCATGAAGAGTATGGTCTGCTGTATAACCACCACACTGCTGTGGAAATTGGGGAGTGACTTTGATGCAGTCCTACAGTGTAGCCCTATGATGCCAGTCAACTTGTGTGGTTACGCTCTCACATCCTCTACAGCAAAATGACCCCAGTCAGGATCATGTGTGACTTTGGTGCGTCATGCCTTGTTGATCTCCTCCATCGGCTCCAAGCTTTTGAAGATCGCAGGTAGCTTATTTTCTACATGTTTCTTCAGTCTGATGGTGGATGTTTCTTGGTGACTGGTTTAGCCATGGGTATTTCCGCAAAGGTGAAGTGATGCTGTGTGCATCTCATTGACTCCTGTCGGATGACAGATGGCTTATAGAGGACCCTTCCAGGGAATGCTGCTCTGGATAACCTGATCTGAGTTATACCAGCCTTCAGGTGTGTGGATGACTCACCTTGAGATTATGCAAATGTTCTTCCCTTATTTATCTTTCCTCATTTTTTTTAAACATCAATTGATGTCCTTCGGCTGAAGTATTATTACAACTGTTGCCAAATGATGATCTTCCAATTGCATCATCTCTTTGACAGTGATGGGTTGGCATTCTACTGAGAGGAAAGCTATCTTTTCTCCCCTGTGTATTTATTCATGTATTTATTGATACTAATATGAAATCAAAAATTTATCTGTTTTGGCTGGTTATACACCATGACAACCATTATTTATTCCAATGCTCAAATTGTCCCAGAATTAGCCTTGACGAGCCCATGTGAGCAAGCTCTTGTGTCCTTTGTGCATGGCCCTGTCATGTTTGGAGTACCCATTTTAGACTTCTCTTACCCCAATCCTGGGTCTAATCATTTCTCTAAAAAGTTCCAGTGTCTTTAAGTGGGGGTGGCATTTAGAAACTCAGATATGAGGACACAGAATGTTTGTGGCTCTTGACTAGCTCTGTTTCCAGGCCTTCTCAGTGGCCAAAACTGGTAATATATGTACCCATCTCTGTGTGCACACATGAGTGTGCTCAAACACGCATACAAATGTCTCTACACACACCACATACATAAATGTATGGTATAGACACACACATTCATTTGCATCTGTATTTGTTTATGCCTACATATATGTCTGTGTAACAAATATACACATTATAAGTAATATTGTATGTATACATTTTATACCTTATGAATATATAAATATATATATAGCTAATAACTGTCACAATGAGAGAACAGACCCTTTTATCCTTAGTATATTTACTTAACTGAATATAACCAGTCTCTTCTTGACCCCCATGCTGATGTCCTCCTCAGCCCACTCACATTCTTTTTTTTTTTTTAAAGATTTTATTTATTTATTTGACAGAGAGAGAAGACAAGTAGGCAGAGAGGCAGGCAGAGAGAGAGGAGGAAGCAGGGTCCCTGCTGAGCAGAGAGCCCGATGCAGGACTCGATCCCAGGACCCTGAGATCATGACCTGAGCGGAAGGCAGCGGCTTAACCCACTGGGCCACCCAGGCGCCCAGCCCACTCACATTCTGATCCCACAAACCTGACTGTCCCTCCTTTACTCCCAATATCGATGCGTTCCCCACCCTACTTGGACTCTGGCGTGCTGCCAATACCTTCCTTACCGAGTCCAGGCGCATCTGACTACCAGGTGCTACCGTTATATGCTAAGCAGTTCCCTTCCTCATTCCACTTGTGCTGTGATAGTCCACGGGAGACTGATGTCCTACCAGCCCCATGGTAGGACATGGAGACATTGCCATGCAGACAGCTTCACGACCTCGTAGCTCAACAGTGGACAGCACGCCATGCAAAGCCTCTTTGGGCTTTGCAACCAGACCAAGCCACTACTCTCTCTCTTATGGAAGCTTGGTTTATTCTCCTAGGTTACCATCGCATTCCAGGCATCGTGAGTGCCCTTGCTCCTACATGAATATGATGCCCCATGACAGGCTGCCAACACCCTACCCAGGCTCTGACTCCCCATGTCAGGCAGTTCTAACAACATTTTACAATTTTCAAATTGGAATGTTTCTACTTCTCTCATTAAATTTATTCCTGAGTATTTTGTTTTTTTCAGTTTACAGACTGGAATCTTTTCCTTAATTTCATTTTTCATCATTCCTCACAAGGATATAGAACTACTATGGATAGTTTCATATTGATCTTGTATCTTATATCCTTTCTGAACTAACTTATCAGTTTAATCGTTTTTGAGTGGGTTCTTTAGGACTTTCTATTTAAAAGATAATGGCATCTGTAAATGGAGTTAATTTTACTTCTTCCTTTCTAAGATGACTTTTACATCTTTTTTCTTGCCTAATTACTCCACCTAGACCTTTCAGTAGAATGTTGTAATAGTTTTTAGCATAAGCCTTGTCTTTTTCCTGACCCAAGCATAAAAGCATCACTATGATGCTAGCTGGGAGTTTTGTGTAGCTGTCCTTTGTCAGGTTGAGGAAGTTCCCTTAAGTTCCTTGTTTGTTAAGCATTTTTATCACAAAAGGTACTGGATTTTGTCAAATGCTTTTCTTGATTTTTCTAGATGATCCTTCTTAAAAAAATCTGTTTATTACATTAATTGATTTTCTTAGGTTGAAACAACTTTGCATAGCTGTGACAAATCACATTAGATCATTATGTGTGATCATTCCTATATATTGCTGAATTTGAATTGCTGGTATTTTGTTAAGGATTTCTACCTCAATGTTCATAAGATAAATTGACCTGTAGCATTCTTTTATTGGGGTACCTCATCTGGTTTTGGTATGAGGGTAATACAATCCTCCTATAATAAGGAAGTATTTCCTCTTCTTTAATATTTTGGAAGAGATTGTGAAAATGCTGTCAATTCTTCAATGTTTGGCAGAATTCACTAGTAAAGCCATTTGGGCCTGTTTTTGTTTGTTTGTTTATTTAATGCATTTTTTATAGTTTTGTTTTTGAGATTACTAATTTAATCTTTTTTATTCATTATGCATCTATCCATATTGTATTTATCATCTTGAATCAGTTTTGGTAATTTGTGTACTGCTAGGGATCTGTTCATTTCATCTGGATTATTTAATATGGTGGGATACAGTTTTGCTCATATTTCCCTAAAATCTGCTTTATTGCTGTAAGGCCAGTAGTGATAACTGCACTTTTGTTCTTGATTTTAGTAATTTGAACCTTCTCTCTCTCTCTCTCTCTCTTTTTTTTTTTTTTCTTTAACAATCCGACTAGAAGTTTGTCAATCTTGTTGATCTTTTCAAAACTCAACTTTTGGTTTCATTGATTTTTCTCTACTGTTTTTCTATTTTTATTTCATTAATTCTCACTTTAACTTTTAACTTTTTCCTTCTCCTTGCTTTAGGTTTATTGTACTCATCTTTTCCATTGTCTTAGATGAAAAGTCATTGACTTGAGAACTTACCCTTTGTAGATACAGATGGTTACACCTATCCATTTCTCTCCAAGAGCTGCCTTGCATTGCTTAAGTTTTAGTGCAGATTTTTAAAATAATTTTTTCATTTGGCAGTTTTTTCTGATATCCTTTGTGTTGTCTCCTTTGCTTCTAAATACCATGTTTCAATTCTATATAGATGTGAATTTTGAGACTTGATGTTGTTAGTTTCTGATTTTATTCCATTATGGATAGGGGAAGGATTAGCAGATGGCAGATTGTGCATTTTTGCAACATGGACTGACAGGCAGAGGATAAGGAATGTTGTTGGCCTGTCACTGCAGGGCAGATGCCATAGTCAACACTGGCTCTGTTGGGGAGAAGGAGTCCAGGGATTCTGCTTACACCTGCTACAAATAGACCTTTCTCCCACTCTGTGCTGGTTAAGAGGTAGAGGGGAAACACCCTATTGTTCCAATGCCACAGTCCTGCTGTTCTTACTGAGATTTTGTATATTTTTTAAAATAAATGTTTCTCTCATTACTGTACCTTCTTTGAACAACTTCCAGAGACTTTTTTTTTTAACTATTTTTTTAGTAGTCATGGTTATTTTCATGGGAGAGGGTCCACAGGGCTCCTCATTCAGCCATTCCTGAAGTATTTTTCTTGTGTACTGTGTTGTTGCTCATTTTCAAATGCAAAAAGTATTGCAAAAAATGTATCAAGAGAGTACTCTTGATATGTTGGGTCTGTTTATTGACATAGAATAATTTATATTGGGTATTATTTGCTATGAATTGTGGATCTCACTGAGTTTATCCTTTTTAGCTCCAGGTGTTGATAGACTTTTTTTCTCCCCATCATTTCTTTATGCCCCATCCCCACCAGCCCATCCCACCTTCACCAGCCCATCCCTCCCCTTCCAGGATTAATTCATTAACTAATCAAGATTGTGCTTCTGATGCATTCTGATTAAACATTCTGATACATAGGTGACTAGAGGGAAATGTTATGTTTTATGTTTAAATTTTAAATTTTATATCTTGCTGATATTGGTAACCTATCATGTATGTTACTTGGTCAGGTCTTCCATCCAATGAGCTCTATTACTGACATTGATGACTGACTTTAAAAATACTGTACAGGAATTGCATTAAATGTGTAGATTGCTTTAGGTAGCATAGACATTTTCACAATATTTATTCTTCCAATCCAGGAGCATGGAACATTTTTCCATTTCTTTGTGTCTTCCTCAATTTCTTTCATGAGTACTTTATAGTTTTCTGAGTATAGATTCTGTGTCTCTTTGGTTAGGTTTATTCCTAGGTATCTTATGGTTTTGGATGCAATTGTAAATGGGATTGACTCCTTAATATCTCTTTCTTCTGTCTTGCTGTTTGTGTAGAGAAATGCAACTGATTTCTGTGCATTGATTTTATATCCTGACACTTTACTGAATTCCTGTATAAGTTCTAGCAGTTTTGGAGTGGAGTCTTTTGGGTTTTCCACATATAGTATCATATCATCTGCGAAGAGTGATAATTTGACTCAAAGTACCATCCATCTTTTTCAAAGAAATGGAACAAATAATTCTAAAATTTATATGGAACCAGAAAAGACCTCGAATAGCCAAAGGGATATTGAAAAAGAAAGCCAACGTTGGTGGCATCACAATTCCGGACTTCAAGCTCTATTACAAAGCTGTCATCATCAAGACAGCATGGTACTGGCACAAAAACAGACACATAGATCAATGGAACAGAATAGAGAGCCCAGAAATAGACCCTCAAATCTATGGTCATCTAATCTTCGACAAAGCAGGAAAGAATGTCCAATGGAAAAAAGACAGCCTTTTCAATAAATGGTGCTGGGAAAATTGGACAGCCACATGCAGAAAAATGAAATTGGACCATTTCCTTACACCACACACAAAAATAGACTCAAAATGGATGAAGGACCTCAATGTACGAAAGGAATCCATCAAAATCCTTGAGGAGAACATGGGCAGCAACCTCTTCGACCTCTGCCGCAGCAACATCTTCCTAGGAACAACGCAAAAGGCAAGGGAAGCAAGGGAAAAAATGAACTACTGAGATTTCATCAAGATCAAAAGCTTTTGCACAGCAAAGGAAACAGTTAACAAAATCAAAAGACAACTGACAGAATGGGAGAAGATATTTGCAAACGACATATCAGATAAAGGACTAGTGTCCAGAATCTATAAAGAACTTAGCAAACTCAACATCCAAAGAACAAATAATCCAATCAAGAAATGGGCAGAGGACATGAACAGACATTTCTGCAAAGAAGACATCCAGATGGCCAACAGACACATGAAAAAGTGCTCCATATCACTCGGCATCAGGGAAATACAAATCAAAACCACAATGAGATATCACCTCACACCAGTCAGAATGGCTAAAATCAACAAGTCAGGAAATGACAGATGCTGGCGAGGATGCGGAGAAAGGGGAACCCTCCTACACTGTTGGTGGGAATGCAAGCTGGTGCAGCCACTCTGGAAAACAGCATGGAGGTTCCTCAAAATGTTGAAAATAGAACTGCCCTATGACCCAGCAATTGCACTATTGGGTATTTCCCCTAAAGATACAAATGTAGTGATCCAAAGGGACACATGCACCCGAATGTTTATAGCAGCAATGTCCACAATAGCCAAACTATGGAAAGAACCTAGATGTCCATCAACAGATGAATGGATCAAGAAGATGTGGTATATATACACAATGGAATACTATGCAGCCATCAAAAGAAATGAAATCTTGCCATTTGCAACAACATGGATGGAACTAGAGCGTATCATGCTTAGCGAAATAAGTCAAGCAGAGAAAGACAACTATCATATGATCTCCCTGATATGAGGAAGTGGTGATGCAACATGGAGGCTTAAGTGGGTAGAAGAAGAATAAATGAAACAAGATGGGATTGGGAGGGAGACAAACCATAAGTGACTCTTAATCTCACAAAACAAACTGAGGGTTGCCGGGGGGAGGGGGTTTGGGAGAAGGGGGTGGGATTATGGACATTGGGGAGGGTAGGTGATTTGGTGTGTGCTGTGAAGTGTGTAAACCTGGTGATTCACAGACCTGTACCCCTGGGGATAAAAATATATGTTTATAAAAAATAAAAAATTTAAAAAAAAATACTGTACAGGGGCAACTGGGTGGCTCAGTCTGTTGTGTGTCTGACTCTTGGTATCAGCTCACGTCATGATCTAGGGTCGTGAGATTGAGCCCCACATTGGGCTCTGTGCTCAGTCTGCTTGAGATTCTCTCTCTCTGCACTCACTTCCCTCTCTAAAAAGAGAGAGAGTGAGAGCTTTAAATAAAAAATTAGAATTAAAATAAAAAAAACACTTTACAGATTTTTTTTTAAGATTTTATTTACTTATTTGACAGACAAGTAGGCAGAGAGGCAGGCAGAGACAGAGAGAGGAGGAAGCAGGCTCCCCATTGAGCAGAGAGCCCGATGTGGGGCTCGATCCCAGGACTCTGGGACCATGACCTGACCCGAAGGCAGAGGCTTTAACCCACTGAGCCATCCAGGTGCCCCCACTTTACAGATTTTTTAAAAAATTGTTGGATGCAATTTATTTCTTGATATTAACATCAACAGTATTTGTTAAGTGTATGATATGCACTAAGCTGTGTCTGAAATATGAACTATTTTGCCACTGCTTAAGCGTCATGACAACCCTGAATTAGATGCCATTCTATTTCAGTATCATACTTGGAGTCAGTGAAACATAAATAGGTTTAGTGATTTGCATAGCTAATAAGTGACAGCTTTCATCCCCTCCCTTTTCCTTTTGCTTTAAAGCTCAAGATTTTTAGATAGCAAAAGAAATTAGTTCTTTAGATGATACTTTTAATTTGAATAGAATTCTAGAGTTTTCTAAACATCTGTTGCCTCATCTCATTCTACATCAACTATATATACTACACATTTCAAGTGTTATTTACCCATTTAATGATTGAGAATGTAGGTTCAGAGATAGACCCCATTTCAGGTAGTTAAAAATGAGATATTTGGGACTAGGTCCTCAACCTTATGGTTATAAGCTTTGGGCTATTTTTTATAAGCATAGGCTTAACCAAAGTATACTGAACATTATTTAACTCTTTCCTGGTATTAATATCACAAATGATTGGAATTTTCTCAAAGGTAGGGACTGCTATACATAATTTAAACCATTCCTGATTCCTAACATTAAATATATGTTTTTTTAATTGTTGCCCAGTACATTTTTTTGACTTATTGAACACAGGATAATGTGACTCTTAGTTTCCAAATTAGAGTCTACATTTATATCAACAAATGGTATCGTGGTGGGGCGCCTTGCTGTCTCAGTGGGTTAAGCCACTACCTTCGGCTCAGGTCATGATCTCAGGGTCCTGGGATCGAGTCCCGCATCGGGCTCTCTGCTCAGAAGGGAGCCTGCTTCCTGCTCTCTCTCTGTCTGTCTCTCTGCCTGCTTGTGATCTCTCTCTGTCAAATAAATAAAAAAAAAATCATTTAAAAAAATGATATTATGGTATGTGAGGCTTAATAGAGCTCTATGCTTATTGATCCCCATGCTCTTATTTAAAGTAGATTTTTCTTTTTCCCTCAGTACTGTCAGACCATTAGCTAGCTGTATGCTTAACTCCATTCATTTGGCCTGGCTCTATTAACTCCACTATTTTGAAAATCTGGTTTTAATGTTTTGAAGTCTGAGAACTAGTATGTAGACTGTGAGGGACAGCTTGAGAAACCCTTGTACTAATGTGTAAGAGTTTCAGTTAGGGGCTTTGTAGGCCTTCATTCTCCATAGGACTGGAAACAACTTTCCCCACTCCACATACACACACACACACACACACACACACACACACTCTCTCTCTCTCTTTAGTTTATTTAAAACTGAATGAGTCATCTTGTTTAGATATTTTAGCATTAAAATGTTGTTTCTGAATTGTATCTATTTGGTTTATTACCAAATGTTGAGTGCTGAGAACTGACCAGAGCCAAATACCTCTCCACAATAATTAGACTACCTTTGGAAATTATTAACAGCCACCAATAAGCAGTAGTAAGAAGGGCTAGTATTCTCTGTCACAATCTCTTTTTCTGACTCAAGTCTGGAAGAAACTGAGACAGACAAAATTGAAGTATGGAAGATGAAGATCAAAGTACATTTTTTTTTTTACTGTAAATATAGTTGATTGAAGTACAAAAACAACTGGATCACTGTTCTTTCTTCATGACAGTAAACTTAACCTCTTGGCCATAGGAAATGCAAAGGCAAGCCCAAACTTTAAATACTAAAACACAGGAGTAACAAAGCAGACATGTGATCTGCCTTCATGGAACTTACATTCTAGTAAAAAAAGGGAAAATTAATAAAATACATATGAATCATATAGAATTTTGGAAGTAATAAATGCTATGTGAAAATGTACATGAGGAAATGGATGAAGGACCTCAATGTGAGAAAGGCATCCGTCAAGATCCTTGAGGAGAACACAGGCAGCAACCTCTTGGACCTCAGCTGCAGCAACATCTTCCTAGGAACATTGCCAAAGGCAAGGGAAGCAAGGGCAACAATGAACTATTGGGATTTCATCAAGATCAAAAGCTTTTGCACAGCAAAGGAAACAGTTAACAAAACCAAAAGACAACTGACAGAATGGGAGAAGATATTTGCAAAGGACATATCAGATAAAGGGCTAGTATCCAAAATCTGTAAAGATCTTAGCAACTCAACACCCAAAGAACAAATAATCCAATCAAGAAATGGGCAGAGGACATGAACAGACATTTCTGCAAAGACATCCATATGGCCAACAGACACATGAAAAAGTGCTCCACATCACTCGACATCAGGGAAATACAAATCAAAACCACAATGAGATATCACCTCACACCAGTCAGAATGGCTGAAATTAACAAGTCAGGAAATGACAGATGCTGGTGAGGATGTGGAGAAAGGGGAACCCTCCTACACTGTTGGTGGGAATGCAAGCTGGTGCAGCCACTCTGGAAAACAGCATGGAGGTTCCTCAAAAAGTTGAAAATAGAGCTAACCTATGACCTAGCAATTGCACTACTAGGTATTTACCCTAAAGATAGAAACAGTGATCTGAAGGGGCATGTGCACCCGAATGTCCACAATAGCCAAACTATGGAAAGAACCTAGATGTCCATCAAGAGATGAATGGATAAAGAAGATGTGGTGTATATACACAATGGAATATTATGCAATCATCAAAAGAAATGGAATCTTGCCATTTACGACAATGTGGATGGAACTAGAGATTATTATGCTTAGTGAAGTAAGTCAATCAGAAAAAGACAGCTATCTATGATCTCCCTGATATGAAGAAGTGGAGATGCAATGTGGGGGATTTGGGGTGTAGGAAAAGAATAAATGAAGCAAGATGGGCTCAGGAGGGAGACAAACCATTAGTGACCCTTAATCTCACAAAGAAAACTGAGGGTTGCTGGGGGTGGGGGAGAGTGTGGTTGGGCTATGGACATTGGGGAAGTTATGTGCTATGGTGAGTGCTGTGAAGTGTGTAAACCTGGCGATTCACAGACCTTTACCCCTGGGGCTAATAATACATTATATGTTTATATATTTTTTTAATTATTAAAAAAGAAGAAAATGTGCATGAGAGAGAGTGGAGAGGAGTATATGGGGGATACCAATTTGATCAGTGATGATTTTACTAAGGAGACATTAGCAAAGAATTGAAGAAGGTGAGAAGATGAGCCATGTGGGCATCTGGGGCGGAGTGCTTCAGGTGCCCATGGAAAGGCCCTAAAGTTCAGGCCTGCCTGGTGTGTTTAAGGCACAGTAAAGCTACTAGTGCTACAGGAGTAGAGTAAGAGAGGAGGAAGTATATAGAAATGAAGTCACCCAGGAACTGGTGATGTGTGGCGATAACTACTCTCAGTGGAAACAGGTACTAATGGAAGAATTTGAATAGAGCAGTGACACGAATAAACTTAAAAGTTTAAAGGATCATATGGATTCTCTACTTAGAATGGTCTTTGGTGACAATGTGAGAAATTGTGCAAATTAGTTCAGGTGTTATTTCAGTAGTCCAGACTAGCCTGGAGTGATATTTCTGGAAATGACAAGAGGTAGTTTCCACCTTGCTCTGTTTGGTGGGTAGACACTAAAGGATTTGTTGGTGATTGGATTTGGAAGAGAAGACAAGTAAAGAATGGCTACTAAGTTACAGCCCAAGCAACTGGCAGGGTTGAATTTCTAAAAGCCAGAATGAAAATAATGTCAGAGGAGGAATAATTCAATTTTGGACATGTTAAATTTGAAACGTCTTTTGGCACCTAATTAAAGCTAGTCAGTAGCCAGTTTGGTATGTGTTTGGGGAAGAAGTTTGGACTAGAAATATACATTTGGGATCTTGAGCATTTAAACACTACTTAGAACTTTGAGGTTGGATGAGGTTCTTAAGGGAATAAAAGTAGATGTCCAAAGGCTGATTTTAAGGTGCCAGGGAGAGGAGGAGGACCAGGAATGGGGACCCAGAAGAAGAAATGTCCTGAAGTCAACTGAGGGGAAAAAAGTGTGTCACGGAGAAGGGAGAGGTTTGTTATGCCTAATGCTACTGAGAGGCCACGTTAAAAACAGACAGACAGGGGCACCTGGGTGGCTTAGTGGGTTAAGCCTCTGCCTTCAGCTCAGGTCATGATCCTAGGGTCCTGGGATCGAGCCCCACATCGAGATCTCTCCTTGGTGGGGATCCTGCTTCTCCCTCTCTCTCTGCCTGCCTCTCTGTCTACTTGTGATCTTTGTCTGTCAATTAAATAAATTAAAAAAAAAAAACAGACAGACAGAATGAAGAAACACACAGAAGCAAATACTGTGGACAGATCAGTGATTTTACTAATGCAGGAATTTCCTGGGGACATTGAAAAGATCAGTTGCAGCAGAGAAGTCTTGGGAGGGTAGGAGATGTTATCAAAATGGTTCCAAGAGATAATGAGAACAATGAGAAATATCATTAATAGCTGGACAAGATTGAAGGTCTTCAGGTACGCTCATGTATCACAGGGATGTTCTATGTGAGCTGTCTTTCTCAGTTTCAGATATGTTATGCTGTCTTCTCAAACTACTTAAATTGTTTCTATTTTTAGAAAATTGAATAAATTTATTTCCTTTTACATTAAAGAACTTATTTCCAGAAGGAAATTTTATATCAAGATCATATATGGCAAAACAGCACTTCTTGACCTAAAAGAGTCTGCATAATTCATCGAAATAGATTCACAAACATTAACATTTTGTTAATGGACTGGTAGTTAGACATCAGGAGCACACATGTACACATTTTTGGAAATGCTTCTGTCCTGAATTGAAAACCTCCATTTTTGCTCTCGAGCGGTTTAATAACATAAATCAGAACTCGTTTGCCTAAGTGAGAAAAGAAAAGATCATCTAAATCGGTTGATTTTTATCTATTTTAGAATCCCTCAGGGCAGGTGCTTTGTCTTAATGTCCTGTGAAATGTGCAGAATCATTCCGTGTGCCTATAGTGCAGTCTACCAGATGGTATTTGATGGCTGTATTCGTCTTTAACATGAAAGGATTATTAGTTTAGAGAAGATTTGTTTTCTTTCTCAAAATTCCTTTTTTCCAGTGTCTAAGCACCATGCTTATTGAGATAAATACTTTTGTGTCCCTCTTGGTGCTTCTGACAAATGGGAGACCTGAATTATAATATGCGGTGAGTTACCTGGTTGAGCAGACTGGAAACAGAAGTGGCCTTGATCTTTAAAGCAAACGTCACAGGACAGTTGGCTTGATTGTAGCTCTCGGTGTTGTTAAAACATCTGTCAGCAGACCAGCAACTGAGTAATTCCATGTCTTACTAGTTGTCCAAAGTGAGCATCACTCAATCATTTGACCCGGGGTATTTAACCTTGGGGTTGTGTCCCGGAGGCCAAACGAAATAGCTGGTTTCCATTTGCTCACTAGTCCTCTCAAATTCACGAGGTCTGTTTTCATCTCATGGCCTTTTCCTTCCCTGTACTCTTTGTGGAATGCCCTTCCCCACAGGACCTGCTCTCTGGACCCTCACATTTTCCTGATAGCTTTTTTGATGACTGCAAGCCCTCTCACTCCCCTCCCTGCCTGTCCTTCCTAAAGTGCCTTATATTTTTGCAGCACTTAGAGGTATCGGAAAGCTGTATATTTTCATGGCTTATTTTGTTTTGTCTCTGACTCCCCCTACCACAGTGTAAGTTGCACAAAGGCAGAATTCTTGTCTGTGCTGCTCACAGAGTTTTGTCTGTGTGGAAGCCCCAGGGCTCATTAACACACTGCAGGTGATTCATGACTATTTGTTGAATTCATGAGTGAACACTGTAGGTGTTATTGTTGTCAGTTTCCTTTTGAGTTAGGCATCTTGGCCTGAGAGGCGAGGGGTCACTCTGGAGTTCACACCCAGTAAGCCCTGCCATCCCCCCCCCCACCCTGAAGACCACGGCTCCCACACTTTCTCACACCTTGCACAGAGGGCTCGGATGGGACTCGACTGATCAGAAATTGGAGGGGGAGACAAACCATGAGAGACTATGGACTCTGAGAAGCAAACTGAGGGTTTTGGAGGGAAGGGGACATAGGGGGTTGGGTGAACCTGGTGGTGGGTATTATGGAGGGCACGTATTACATGGAGCACTGGGTGTGATGCCTAAAAAATGAATCTTGGAACACTGAAAAAATAAAATAAAATAATAAATATATTAAAAAAAGAAAATATATTTGCACAAAAGATGACAGATTCCTTTCTGTTCTGTTATGGAAAACATTGACGTTACCCCTCCATTTTTAAGATGGACATTACTATTATCTCCACATTAGAAAAAAGAAAAATGTATCTTCCAATTAAGTAAGTTATAGGGGACTTTAATTGGAGGGGTGACAGAAAGACTCCTAGAATTAGGGATGCTTCGGTGGCTCAGTTAGTTATGCGGCTGCCTTCACCTCAGGTCATGATCCCAGAGTCCTGGGATCAAGTCCCACATTGGGCTACCTGCTCAGTAGTTAGTCTGTTTCTCCCTCTCTTGCTGCACCCCCTGCCTGTGCTCGCTCACTCCCTCTCTCTCTCTTTCTGATGAATAAATAAACTTTTTAAAAAAAGAAAAGAAGGAAGGAAGGGTTAAAAAAGCTCCTAAAATTGAAGTCCTTTGCATTTCCTATTTACTATATGGTCTATAAGGTTTAAATGACACAAGGCATGCAAGTATAGTTCCTGACACATAGTAAGTAGTCAATAAATTCTGACTTAAGGATTTACTGTTCAACATCATACTTGAATTTCTACCCATCAATTAGAGGTGGCTGGCTAAACTCCTCTTAGAAAAATAATTTGTTTAATTTTTTAAAATATTTTATTTATTTGAGAGAGAGAGAGAGAGAGCACAGGCAGGGGGGAAGGGCAGAGGGAGCAGGAAAAGCCTACTCCCTGCTGAGCAGGGATTTCTCAACATGGGGCTGAATCCCAGGATCTTGAGATTGAGGCTTGAGCCAAAGGCAGAGTCTTAACCCACTGACCCATATAGGTGCCCATGGGGGTGGGGGGAACCTACTTAAAAATGTTTTTAGAAGTGTATTTTAGGTCAGAAATATGCACATGATCAAATCTTAATACTCCAAGAATCATTGCTTTTCTGATTTTTCCAGTTATTCCTTTTATGTGTTATATCTTCCTTTAAATAATTTCTCTCCTTATTCTCTCTGACAGTGGTTCCGTCGGTTGAGCATCCAACTCTTGATTTCAGCTCAGGTCACAATCTTGGGATTGTGGGATCGAGCCCCAGTTCAGGCTCTGTGCTCAGTGGGAAGTCGGCTTGAGTCTCTCTATCTCCCTCCACACTTATCCCACTAGCACTCTCTCTCTCTAAAATAAATAAGCAATCCTGAAATAATTTATCTCCATGAGTGTTGACAAGTAGAGATGTATAATACTTACACAAGAGCTAACACACGTAATGGATGGATTTCAGAGCTCCAGATAGCACCATCACCCCCTTGCTTCATTGACCAAGAAATGATGAATCCTCTTTAGTTCCTACCCCATTGGCCACAGATCCTGGCACAACCAAAGAAGATTGTCTAAAAGAATGAAAGAAACAAAACAGTCAAATAAGGATTTCCATCCAAATCCTGGGTCTTCAGGCTTTCCAATATGGATACAACCTCACATAAGAATAAAGTGGGCAAATAACTCGCTCTCACATTTCTTAAAAGCCAGAGGTATTTAAATGGTAAAACAAAACAAAACAAAAAACTGGAAGAAGTATTTCACAGTACCTTAGGGACTGAAAGTAATTAATGGGGAAGAAAAAAAATTGAAAATACTATAGGAATTTTCCCCCTTATTATTTTAGTAGCATAACAATGTAATGACTTAAATAAATAAAATGATACAGCCTTCACAGCACTCTCATCCCTCAGCAATGATATTAAGTATTAGAGTAGATTCGATCCATAAGAAGAAAGGTGAACATTAATCTGGGCTTAACATTATCTACACACAGCCATCTTGCTTCAGACTCCATTTCTTTTGGCTTTTATGAAAATGCAAGACAATAAATTGTCTTTCATAAAGTAACAGCAACCGTGTATCAATGAACAAACAAACAAAATTGATAATATCTATAATATTATGATAGGTAAAAATGACTGGTTGAAAGAGAAAAACAACAGAAAAAGTTTAGTGGGAGCTTTTCAGTGATAAAAAGCAGTTTCTTAATGACATAAGTAGGCTGGGTCTGAGGAACCAGAGAGGATCCCGGGGACCAGCCACGAGGGTCCCTGGCTACACATAGGATGGAAATCAAATGTGAGCCAGCAGCAGGTGAGAACAGAGTTTACTGAAGATACAAAGAGAGTGCAGGTACAGACAGTGTCTGGGAGATACAGAAAGGAAAGCAGAGGGAGTCTCATCTTTATTCAGAGTTTGGGGTTTTTATTAAAGATTGTTGTATAGTGTGCATGTCCATCAGGTGTTCAGGAATGGGTCAGAACAAGGACAGGTGTCCAAGTGTCCTCTGTAAGTCACGTTCCCTAGAGCCAGGGGTCTTGGGGTTGAGATGTCCAGTATGGATGGTTTTGATATGGTTTTGGAATATAAGTGAGGGTCCAGAGCCCATGACCAGGAAAGATTTCTTGAGACATCTTTGGTGCAAAATGGTGGTTTTATTAAGGCCCGGGAACGGGACCAGTGGGCAGCTCCAGGATCTTGAGGGGTGGCTAGTTATAGACTTGGAAGCCTGGGGAGTTAAGAAAAAAGGAAGTTTTCCAAAGAACTTTCATATGCTAAAGAGGACCTACAAGATACCAGAGGCTTTGCCATTGTTCAAGTTAAGGTTTTTCCATTTAGCAAAGCAGTAACATAAAGATAGTTTAAAGTTTCCTGGAAGAATGTCACACTTGTCCCTCCCAGGAGTGGGGGTGGGGGTGGGTAGGAAGGTTTGCAGGGTGTCTGTGTGTGTTTTGTCCTCAGCTAGCCTTCTGCTCCCTCATCAATCTGGAATACACATGGGCTGACCATATTGGGCCATTCTTGCCTGGCCACTCCTTAGATGTTACATTTTGTGCTAGTGGAGTCCAAAGAAATCATTGAGCTCCCTGTCCCTTACAAGGAGGACACACTACCAGGACTGTATAAGGTGGGGCTGCAGATCCCAGGTCCAGGAAGAACAGAAGAAGGGAAAGGAGCAAAAAGCAAGTTTTTATAGAGTTCTTCAGTCTCCCTGTCTCACTAAATACAGCCTAATTCTGTGTTTCTTGAAAAAATTAACTCTCATTATTTGTAGTTCTGTTTTATCTTTCTGGCTAATGCTTGCCTGGCAAAGAACAAAAAATGAGAGGTAAATATCAAGCATCTATTATCAATTCCATTGAGTCTGTTTAAAAAAATATTTTGTTTCTTATTCTCTAATCTTAGGTCTCTATTATAATTAATTCCAGGCAATTTAAAATTTGAGATTTAGCTATAAATGGAATGTTTCAAGGTATTACCCTAGGTAGTTGATTATTTCATTGTATTTTACTGCTTTATTTTATTCCATCATATTTTAGGGAGTGTATATCTGTCATAATACAAAAGCATTTCTCCAAGGAAATACAATGCAGGCCTGAAAAGGTGGTCACTTGCTTAATTAAATCTGACTCCTACTCTCCGTCCCTCCCCCACCCTCAAGAACACCACAACCGGCTGCTTTCCCTCTCGACTGAGGTCATCAAGAGGGAAAGCAGCAGGCTGTGGTGTTCTTGAGGGTGGGGGAGGGACCGAGAGCAGGATTTAGGGGGTTGGATATTTTAAATTGGTGATGCTTATCCCTCATCCAAGTGGGTGGTCAGGGAGGACACAGGATATGGCTGAAGTTCAGAGGAAAGGGCAGGTGGAGGGATATATACTCAAAGTCAGAAACTCTAGCTTTTGTCTTCTCTGACTTTGGTGAAGGAGGGAAAAGAAGTAAAAGGGTAATATTTATTGGAGATTTTCAGTGCACCTGATGTCACTCTATGTGCCTGGACAGAAAATCATGTCCGTCCAACCCCCGATATTGATGGACTTTTGTACTCTTATAGTTCTCATTTACAAATGAAGAAGTTGAAAAATAATCACACATTTCATAAGTGGAGCCAGTTTTGAATTCTGGTTTCTGGCTTCAGATTCAGGATTTTTTCATTTTTTAAGATTTTATTTATTTACTTGACAGAGAGAGAGCACAAGTAGGCAGAGCAACAGGCAGAGGGAGAGGAAGCAGCAGAGCTCCCCACTGAGCAGGGAGCCCCATATAGGACTCAATCCCAGGATCCTGGGATCATGACCAGAGCTGAAGGCAGCTGCTTAATCGACAGGGTCACGCAGGTGTCCCCAGATTCAGGATTCTTAACCATAAATATTCCTGACTTGATATATACTCAGCATAAAAAGAAACCAGTGGGCTACAGAGTTTCTCTATTCTGCAAGCATTTACACAAAGTGTAACACATTTGTTTAAACTTGAGAGATATACTCATTTAAAATTAAATACGTAAATCCTAAGAGAGTGTTAATCTATTTCTGCACCAGGTAAGATTCTGTATAAATTAGGAAGATGCTATTCTTATTCATTTTTGCTACTTTCAGATGAGAGGAAATGACAGAAGTGCTGGAGTCAGATATGGAATTCTGAATTTTACCTCTTGCTATTAGCTCACTTTTTGTCCCTTAAGCATCTCGTGAATATTTTGTGCTGTTACTTTTCAGCTCCCATACTCTGCTGTACAGACCAAGAGCTGTATTGATTACTCGATAACTCAATCATGTTTTCTCTCTGAAGGCAACTGATCGAGAGGGAGACCCAATAACATACGCCATTGAGAATGGAGATCCTCAACGAGTTTTTAATCTTTCAGAAACGTAAGTTAAAAATTATTTCAAAATTTATTTATTAGAAGACATTAAACAGTATACTGGTGGCAGGGGAACAGACTTCTAATCAGAGGTTTTCAGCTGTTTGTAGCTTTATTTTAATTTTTTTTTCCTATGAATGCTAATGAGATCTGGGGGCAGGGGATAATTCTGAATTCAGAAATCTTACCCAGGAGACTATTTATTTTAAACATTTTTACTAGGTAAAAATCCACTGAGGTGGAAACATTTTATTTGTAGGCTGGGATTAATTAGATCCCTTTAAAGTTGTCAGTTACTCATAATAACAAGGGCATTTCTACCAAGAGTAATGTGGCGCTAAATTGTTCATTCAAAGAGAATTTTGTAAGACAAAGCATAATTCAGACACATTTAAAGGACCACCAAAGTCTACCCTTCAGTTTTTGAGGAATGTAGGTATATTCTGGAAAATCTAGCACAAAAGCATCACCATGTCCCTGCTAAGCCTTCTGAGGTCTTTATCAGTGTCATTTTCCTTTCCTTGGAGAGCAGCAGAGATCATGTTAGTCTCTGCCAAGAGAAAGCCAAGAGGCCGGGAAGGAGGCACCAAGGTTTGCAGAGAGATCACTGGCTTTCCTTTTCTAAGAGCAAGTCACCCTGTTGTTGTCTCATGGGGCTAGAAACCTGAGTGGGGCCCATGATTATAAAGTGAGAAACAAATGAAAATGTTCTCACAGACACTACTTTCATCTCAGGAACATGGGTACATCACGCCAAATCAAGGGAACCATGTGTGGTCTCTGGTCTGGGAACAGTATTTCTCAGACTCTTGGATTTCACAGATGAATAAACGTCCACTTGAAAAAATGGAAAGACTTAACTATTTGGAATTTTCCCTGGAGATACACACAAATCTCAATTAGCTATAATTTACAATCATCTTGAAAGAAATAAAACTTTTTTTTAAAGATTTTATTTATTTATTTGACAGACAGAAATCACAAGTAGGCAGAGAAGCAGGCAGAGAGAGAGAGAGGAGGAAGCAAGCTCCCTGCTGAGCAGAGAGCCTAATGGGGACTCAATCCCAGGACCCTGAGATCATGACCTGAGCCGAAGGCAGAGGCTTTAACCCACTGAGCCTCCCAGGCGCCCCAGAAATAAAACTTTTTAAAGGGACACTTGAACAGGAATCCTGACTGTGTGGTACAGGTATAAAAGTACATGTATAGATCACAATAAAAGTTAAGAGTCCAGAAATAACCAGATCGTAACATTTAAGGTCAACTGACTCCCCCGCCAAAAAGGCAAAGACAATCCAAACAGGAAAGAATAACCTTTACAATAAATGAAATTTGCGGAGTGGCTGAGCGGGTTAATCCTCTGCCTTCAGCTCAGTCATGATCTCAGGGTCCTGGGATTGAGCCTTGCATCGGGCTCTCTGCTCAGTAGGGAACCTGCTTCCCCCTCTCTCTCTGCCTGCCTCTGCCTACTCATGATCTTTTTCTCTGTCAAATAAATAAATAAAATCTTTAAATAAATAAATAAATGAAATTTGGGGTTGCGTGCAGAAGAATTAAGTTGGATCTTTGCCTCACACCATTAGTGAAATGAACTCAAGATGGATCAAGACCTAAATACTATAGATAAAAGTATATAACTCTTTAAAGAAAATACAGAAGTAAATATTCATGATCAGAATTAGGCAATGCTCTCCTAGATATGACATAAAAAACACAAGTGATTAATAGTAAGACAGATAAGTTGGACTTCATCAAAATTTGGAAAATCTGTGCTTCAAAAGACAGTATTAAGAAAATGAAGACCACCCCCAGCCTCAGAGAAAATATTTTTAAATAATGTAGATAAGAAAGGACATAAGTATATCTAGAAAACACAAAGAACTATTATAACCAAAAATAAGCGTAGAAATAACCCAAATAAAAGTGGACAGGAATTTGAATAGACATTTTTCCAAAGAAGCTGTATGAATAGCATGTGAAGATTCACTCATGATAGCTAGTCATTAGAGAAATGCCAATGAAAAGGACAAGATACTGCTTCTCACCCATGTAGAATGTCCATAATGAAAAAGGACGGAAGTAAGAAGTATGGATGAGATTTCAGAGTCCTCGTATATTTCTGGAGGGGAAGTAAAGTCACTGTGTACTTTGGAGAACCATTTATCATTTCTTCTAAATAAGAAACAAAGGGGCACCTGGGTGGCTCAGTGGGTTAAAGCCTCTGCCTTCAGCTCAGCTCATGATCCCAGGGTCCTGGGATCGAGCCCCGCATTGGGCTCTCTGCTCAGCAGGGAGTGTGCTTCCTCCTCTCTCTCTCTCTGCCTGCCTCTCTACCCACTTGTAATCTCTGTCAAATAAATAAATAAAATCTTTAAAAAAAACCAAACAAACAAACCTGTAATTCTACCTGTACATACTCAAGAAATGAAAACATACATCGACATAAAAAGTTGTATAAGAATGCATGCAGTGAAATCATTTACAATAACAAAACGTTGAAACTACTCAAATATCCATCTACAGATGAACGGGCAAACAGAATCATTGTGTATCCATACAATGATTTTGTCAATTAAGGAGAACTTAATGTTGACACCTGCTAAAACATGGATGAACCTTAGAAACATTATTCTGAGCAGAAAGTCATTCACAAAGGGCTGCACAGGGTATGGTCCCATTTGAATAAAATGTCCAGAATAGGTAAATCCATACAGATTTAAAAAAAAAAATAGATTAGTGGTTGCCGGGGCTGGGAGGTAGGGTTGAGAGAGAACAGGGAGAGACGTCCAGTGTGTGATGTAGTATGAAGAACATGTTCCAGATTTGATTGTGGTGACGGTTGGACAACTATGTACCAACATTCACTGAACCGTACTGTCTAACTGGGTGAATTTGATCACATGTGAGTTATACATTAATTAATAAAGCTGTTTTTGAAAAGGACAGTAGTGAACCTTTCTCCTGCCCAAGCCAGCAGGAAGCCCAGCCCTTACTCTCTCTGAGGGATTTCCACTCCTGTGTGTATCTATTTTTCCCCTGAGGCTGAAAGGTTTTCCACTACAGGTGGGGAAAGTTGATGAGCTGCCAAGTTGACTGAAGAAATTCTCCCCTCCTGCTGTCTGCCCTAGCAAGTGTGTCTCTACTGTTTCTCTCATCTCTGTCTTTGAAACCAGCAAGACACCTACCTGGGTCACAGAGGTTCTTGCAGGTGGGAAAGATGTCAAGACAGCATCCTCCTTATCTACACTGACTGTTCCTAACACCACAGCTCGTGCATCAACTCTTTAAGTGCAAAATGCTTCTAGAACAGCTAGACGAGGGGACGTCCTTGTGAGGCCTGCATGATCTCTTTCAATGACCATTCTTGAGCCATTGCTTTCTAGCTACCTCATTGCTGTTGCTGTCATTAGACTTGCAGGCTATCCTAGACTGCTACCGATATATTTCCACACATTTGAAATGGGGAAAAATTGCAATTTTAATCCCTTCCTTTACTGAAACTTCTGGGCTGCCTGTGCAGATTTGCACCACCACTTCTATTTGAATCTTAAGGATTTCAATACTTCAGGTACTCTTTTAGAGAATAACAGATAAGAAAGAATGGTCGACCTTATCAGACACTATAATGCATACAAATAATGTTTCTGGTTACATTTTCCTTTTAGAACAACAAAAAAAGTACACGTTCATTGCCTACTTTAAATATTATGTTATTTTACAGTATGATACAAATTGTAACAATAATCATCATTACAAAAACATTAGTTTACCTTGTTCTGTTGAAATAAAACTAGGCCAAAACTTTTCATAAATCCTAAAAAAAAATCAGTAGTAATAAAGAATGGTTTCAAATGCTACTATGGATTTAGAAAATGTTGGCTTGTTATCTCATATTAATGTATTAGATTAGTTCTGTGGCCACAAAAGAAACCCACTCTTTAAAAAAAGGTCCGTGTTCCTAAAAATCACAAGTGTTTGCCATGAAAATCATTCCGTGGTACCGGTTAAATGACACATCTGTGTGATTCTGTAACACACTACATTATTTTAACAACTTTTCGTAATGTCGTTGTTGATTATTGCATATGATACAGCAAATATTTATTCATCAAATATTCACAGATCAGTAAACATTTAAACAAGATGAAAGCAACACTTCCTTTCTAGGGTGATGGCCAAATATTGACGTTATTTCTTGAAGGAGAATGAGGAATTCCTCTGAATGGGATTGTATACAGGGGATGTCATAGAACAGTGAAAGCCTCAGATGCTGAACAGAAGAATCTCAAAGAGTTAGATCTGCCCCTTGTTAGCATTTTATTTGAAAATTTTTCTTTTTATCTTCCCTGGCATTTTTTTTTTGCTACATGACTAAATTCATTTTGACACTAACTTTAAAGCTGATTATATTTTTCACATCAGTGTGCCCTTTAGGATGTCACTGAAGATTACATAACATGGAAGGCAGTGATTTGCGTTTTCTGTGTGTCACCCCTACTTTCCAAATCTGTATTCAAATGGATCTACTTTCTCTTGTCCTTGACCCTCCTCAGCTCCTGCCACAGACCAGCTTTCTGAACCTCTGCCAATACCCACCTCCCTCTGTTGGTCTGTGTTTGCTAACTGCGAATCACTCTTTAACACGAAACATTGCATCTAACTTGAAGCAATCACACATTTTCAAGTACACTCTAGCTTCTCTCAATATCATTATGAGGCTTGAAACATGGAGTCCATGGGCAGGACGATAAATCTCTCAAAGACTCAGACACTTGTAAGTGCAAATGATATTAAATCACAGCCAGTGGAGTATATTGACAACGTTTTAAGGAAGCCTAGAATACAAAGCATGAAACCAGGGAGAGAACTTCCATCAGCCCGTGACGTGGCTGCTGCAGTATTTCCTAATCCACTGTACAATTTGGGAAGACGGCTCCTGGGAGGAGCAGGTTTTACATGCGAGGAGATTGGTTTGTGTGGAAGTAGATACTCTCCTCTATGTTTTATGTACATGGCTTGAACAACTCTTTGAACACCACTTTCATGGTTAGTCAGAGCAACTCATTGTCTCAAAAAGCTTGATTTTTGTCCAGCACCATACATTTCGGAAATACAGCCTTTGAGATCAGTGAGGGAATTCTGTATAATCTAATTAATGTAATTGAAGTGAAATTCACATAGCATCCAATTAACCACTTCAAAGTGAACAACTCAGTTCACAGCTCAGTGGCATTTGACAGACTCAGTGTTGTGCAATGACCACTTGTATCTAGTTCCAGAATATCTTTGTCAGTCAAAAGGAAACTGGACCCAACAAGCATCTCCTCCTGAATGTCCCCTCCCCTCATCCCAGCAACCACCAATTTATGTCCTGTCTCTGTGGATTGATCTCTTCTGGATATTTCATATAAAAGGAAGAATATAACATGTGACTTGTTGTGTCTGGCTTCTTTCACTTAGCCTAATGTTTTAAAGTTCAACCATGTTGAAGCATATAGCAGTACTCTGTTCCTTTTCATACATGTGTAATATCTCAGTGTGCGTATACACATATTTTTTATCCATTTCATACATGGATGGACATTTGGACTGGTTTTCTATGCCTTGACTATTGCCAGTATTGCTACTATGGACACATATGTACGTGTATTTAAGAATCTGTTTTTAGGGGCACCTGGGTGGCTCAGTGGGTTAAGCCACTGCCTTCGGCTCAGGTCATGATCTCAGGGTCCTGAGATCGAGTCCTGCATTGAACTCTCTGCTCAGCAGGGAGCCTGCTTCCCTCTCTCACTCTCTCTCTCTCTGCCTGCCTCTCTGCCTACTTGTGATCTCTCTCTGTCAAATAAATAAAATCTTTAAAAAAATTATAAAAAAGAATCTGTTTTCAGTTCTTTTGAGCATATTCTCATAATTGGAGTTGCTGGGTCATACTGTAATTTTATGTTTAGTTTCTGAGGAACTGCCAAACTGTTTCCCACGGTGGCTAGAGCATTTTCTATTCCCACCAGCACAAGTGTTCCAGTTCCTTTATATCTTTGTCAACATGTTATTTTCCCATTTGTTTCGTTTTTGTTAATTATATCCATCGTAGTGTGTGTGAAGTGGTATTTCACTGTCATTTTGATTTTTATTTCCCTGAAGAGAATATTTTCATGTACTTGTTTGTCATGTTTGCATCTTCTTTGGAGAAATAGCTGTTCAGTTCCTTTGACTAATTTTAACTGGGTCATTTGTACTTCTGTTGTAGAGTTGTAAGTATCCTTTATACATTTGGGAAGCCAGATTCTTATCACATATATGATTTGCAAGAGTTTTCTCTCATTTTCTAGGGATTTTCTCCCACTTTATGATAGCAAAAATTTTTAATTTTGGTGAAGTCCAGTATACCTATTTTTTTCTTTTGCTTCTCATGCTCTCATGGTCACATCTAAGAATCCATTTTTGAATCTAAGATAATGAAGATTTATTCTCAAGTTTTTGTCTAAGGGTTTCATGGTTTCAGTATTTATTGTTGACCCATTTTGACCTAATTTCTATATATGGGGTAATAAAATGGCCCAACTTCATTCTTTCATGTGGAGATCTCCAATTGCCCCAGCACCATTTTTTTGAGACAATTCTTTCCCTGTTGAGTGATCTGGCATCCTTGTTGAAAAATCAGTTGGCCACAGATGTATAGGTTTATCTCTGGACTCTCAATTCTGTTCCATTCCCAAGCTTACATTACATGGGTGCTCTTAAATATCACAGTTTCCCAAGAAGCTCTCTACCCATCTTTCCCTCCTACTTTCCAGCGCTCTATTGTACACCCCAGCCATATGTGTGTGTGTGTGTGTGTGTGTGTGTGTTTGCCCAAGGTGACTGCAGGCTGTTTCTTGCCTTTCAATGTCTTCCAGAAAAACCCCTTACTTTTCTGCCTCCAGTGAGTTCTGAGTTAGGCAAAATAAAGACAAGCAGCATGCATTATTCCTTCAGGCAAACTGTAAACCGGGAAACACAACTCTTTGTGAATCAGGATAGTTCTGCTCCCTCCAGAAATAGGGACCAGAGTGTCACACTGGGAATGCTGATGGCCATCTTCAAGACCACTGATGTTGCTCCTGTGAAATAGATTTTCAGTCATGCAAAATTTAAGTAGCACCGTTGTTGATGTTTTACCAGAAATGACCCTTTTGTATTTTTATTATGTGGCCTCATGAGATTACTTGCATTCCTAAATGTAGCTCAGTGTATCCTGCTCTATCTTCCAGCCAGTTGATAGGAAGACTTACCTTTGCTAGTTAGTTCCAGAATTTCAGGAAGACACGCTTGTGTGTACCCATCAACTAGTCTATTATAAGTACCAAAAAATTCTACCTTATCCTTTTCTCCTTCTTAATCTCCCAAATATCCTGTCTAACTGCCTGCTGCTCTGGGGCATGAGGCACACATCCTCTCAAGCAAAGAACTCTCTCCATGATAATAACCAGACCAATAAAAACTAGCTGTTTGTATATAATATGGCTCTAAATGGGAATACCATATGTCTTTATAGAGATTTTCTAGTTTAATGTATAAAGAAGAATATAAAGATTTGAATCATAAACTGATAGGAAAAAATGGAGAGCAATAACTCAGTTTTCTTTTTTTCTTTCATTGGATGGGTTTTCAAGGTCTCCTATTTCTTTTTTTTTTTTAAGATTTTATTTATTTATTTGACAGAGAGAAATCACAAGTAGATGGAGAGGCAGGCAGAGAGAGAAAGGAAAGCAGGCTCTCTGCTGAGCAGAGAGCCCGATGCGGGACTCGATCCCAGGACTCTGAGATCATGACCTGAGCCGAAGGCAGCGGCTTAACCCACTGAGCCACCCAGGCGCCCCATGGGTCTCCTATTTCTTAAGTAGCTTTTGAATAAGTCTCAGAAGTAACACATGTCCTACTTTTCTCTTGAAGTCATTTTAGAATGAGATTATCTGAACCATCTGCAGTGTGGGAAATTATTCCAAAGCAATTGTTATGAACTACTCTGGGAACTGGTTTTCAGTTATTTTGACAAAACATTTAAAAATATACAAGTTGTAGAGTTAGTTTTCCAAGTTTCCATAGTTCTACCATATGTTCAGAACTTCAAAGTCTATTGATCAACAGCAACACAATAAAACAGAGTAGCTGTGACTCCAACTTTGATTCATTGATGTTGAGTCTCTTTCCCCAACTACCATGTGTGGTGTGAATGGCTTAAATTCCACTGTAACAATAAAAGCACTTGTATTAAAACGTGAAAGTGTTGTATCAATCAAAAAAGATTATTTTCATCCTTGAATAAATGTTTTAATGTTTTATTATATTAATAAACCTGTCCACCACAATAGATGTTTGTTAGGACTTTATTAAAATGTCAGGTAGGATATCAGGTGGTAATATCTAAGACATAAATGTGGAACTTGTTTTAGAGAGCATTATAAGTGACCAAACTGTCACAAAAAATTTAGACAATTTTTTTAGACATTGCAGAAGACAATCTTAAATACTTAGCAGCATTTATTTTAAACAGTGAAAGGGAAAGAAGTAGTATTAAAATATTCAAATTATGAGAATTTGTCCAAAGGCTGTTCATCTCCCATTATACATAATAAATAAAATTAAGAAACATCTAAAGTTCAAAAGAATAACAAAATGATGAAATTGTTAGTATATCCGACAAAAGTTTGTTTTCATAAACTATAAAATTAGTGAATGCTCATAAAATTCTCTTTTCTTAAATAGAATATAAAACACACAGTCTAATTCTTCTTTGGGAAACAATATAATATGTTCAGAGATGGTTATTACAGAGAATAAAAGAAATGTCACAAAAATAATCCCAATATCTGTGAGAGTTTTAATATTCCACTGCATATTTTCTAATTTTCTCCGATGAGCCTCAATTGTTTTGGAAACTAGGAAAGAAAAAAAAATAGATGTTAATTGTTAGTGTTTATAAAAGATGGGATTCAGATGTTTGCATTTCCAGCATGGCAGTATATGTGACAATGAATGGGAATGACAATATATATTAATTCTAAGAAACCATTCCTTGATTCAAAGGATTATGAAGCTACTAAAGATTATTGGAGTCTTCCACCTTTGAAATAATCACAAACAAGATTGATATCTTTCTTCCCAGAATTAAGCACAGTTTCATTTTTCTCCTGAGGGCTGGAGAATCAGCTCGATTATCTCTTTCAGTTTGGCAATTGTTCACTGTTGCTAAGAAGCCCAACAGCCTTAAAAGCTTTTTTCAATTTTCAACATGAATCTTAGAATTACGCATCTTAAATATTCAGGTTATATTTGCTGAAAGGGAAAAACCAGTGGAAAGTAGTTCCAGATGGGAAGGAAGCCTCCCTGTGACATAAGATCTTTGTGTGTCTTATCTGTCTGTTTGTTTTCTCTGTCACTAGTACTGGGATTCTAACCTTAGGGAAAGCCCTGGACAGGGAGAGCACCGATCGCTACATTCTGATCGTCACTGCTTCGGACGGCAGGCCCGATGGGGTGAGTACTCAGCCTGGGGGACAACGGGTGGTAAGAACAGAGCCCTGTAGTCTGATGCTCCGGAAATTAATTTCTTTTCACCCGGAGCAGCTCCTTAACACTGGGAGAGTGCACTTGAGTACAGTTGAACCTGTACTCCGAATCGGTCGGGGTGGTGGGAATTTTTGACCTGATAGAATACATACTTGGAATTGGCATTCTTACCCAACTGATGGGGAAAATGAAATCTAACGGTCTAAAACGCATTCCGCAGTGATTATCGGCACAACACTCTGAAATGTCTCCTGGCAGTCTGACTCTTTTGGAACCTAGTCCCTTTAATGTCACTTTATTGGTGGGGTTGGGGGGGTGGGGGGTGGCAGAGTGTAGATAGATATTGTGAAGCACTTATGAAACCAAGTTGATTGATTCCACAAGTTGTAAGGAGCACTCAGGATCCTGACTAATCCTTGATGATGGAAGTTGTTTAAATGGACCCATAATTCTAGAGAGGATAAAGGTCATTTATCTCTTATAATAATAAGTGGTTTATATATAAGTGGTATAATATATATAATATACATATAAATATATATGTGGTATTATATATTATATATACATATATATAATAGGTGGTATTAATGATAAGTGGTTTAAATAGCTCTTATAATAATAAGTGGTTTAAATGGGCCCATAATTCCAGAGAGGATAATTGTAATTTTCTCTTAAAAATCAGTTTTAAGAATAACAAAGTTGTTTAGTAATTCTAGAGTGTTTTAAAATCATTTGAGCGTATTCTTCAAACTAACCTGCTTACAACCACTACTGTTCTAATTTTTTAACATTATAACATTTCAATTATTGGTAACAGATCCTTAGAATGTTTTGTTGTTGTTGTTGTTTGTTTTGTTTTACCATTTCTATGACACAAAGTAGTTTTTTCTTTAGTCAAATGGCTATGGACCCACTCACTCTTCTCTGGAAATAATTTCAAATTCATTTAAGCATCTAGGCAAGGCTCACCAAATTAAAATAGCAACATGGCTCCCAATGACTTGCAATGACTTGTTTGATTTCTATGATAGAAATGATTAGGGGTGCCTGGGTGGCTCAGTGGGTTAAAGCTTCTGCCTACAGCTCAGGTCATGGTCACAGGGTCCTGGGATCAAGCTCCACTTTGGGCTCTCTGCTCAGCAGGGAGCCTGCTTCCCTTCCTTTCTCTCTGCCTTCCTCTCTGTCTACTTGTGATCTCTGTCAAATAAATTTTAAAAATCTTAAAAAAAAAGAAGAAGAAGAAGAAAAAGGAAATGATTGAAGGCATATATTTGGCAAGAATTGCTCAGAAAAATCTTACCATTATAAAAACATATATACTGAGGCACTAGGGTGGCTCAGTCAGTTAAATGTCTGCCTTTGGCTCAGGTCATGATCCCAGGGTCCTGAGATCAAGTCCCATGTTGGGCTCCTTGCTCAGTTGAGAATCTGTTTCTCACTCTGACCATACTCATGCTCTTTCTCTCCCAAATAAATAAATAAAATCTTAAAAAATAAAACAAAACATATAGCCTTGCTACCCAGACATTTTTATTACTTTAATTAAAAGTTAGAAAAATAAATAAAGATAATTAATTATTGATAAATCTTCCCATTATAATTCATTTACCATTGTTCAAACATTAGGTAAAACAGTTACGTGTAAAACATTAAATATACAGAACTATCTTGGTAAATAGTGGGGCCGGTGGAAGGTAGTTAGATGTGTGAAGAAAAATAAAACCAAGATTGATTTTATATATGCAGCATCCTTGATGAAGAGTGTGCCCGTTTCAGATCTATGTAAGGAAGTCAATGCGACTCTCAAGAAGAAAATGAAAGACTTTGACATGTTGAAGATTAACTGGCAACTTATCTAGGCGATAATGAGGGGGGACCTGAGGAGGAGGAGGCATTATTCAGTATGGAGGAAGGAGTGTCATTAGTGTGAATCAAAATAAATGAGTGGCATTCAGGTCAGTCATTAGCATAGAAAAAAAAATTACTAGGATTAAAAAAAACCCCATAATACACAGCCTTGGAAGATGTCACATTACGAATAAGATATTAATGACAGTGGTTTTGGTAGGACCCTTTAAATCTGGCCTTAACAGTAATTTCTTAGACAAAAGAGCAGATGGGGGAAAGTAGTATATTTAGATATCTGACATAATCTCAGTGTATGAATTATGGGTTCACCCACATCAAAAACAGAAGAAAGCCCGGGTTAATTTCTTCTAGAGCATTTTTTTTTTCCAGTTACTTACTTGGGTATCTCAGTCCCCTTGGGCAGGGATCACTTAACATTTCTGGCCCTTGCACCCCATCCCCCCCCCCCCCCACAGCCCCTGTGTTTTCATTCTTAGGATCAGTAAGGTCTCGTTCAGCTTTAAAATTCTGACCCTCTTAAGTAAATGTGTTTTATTTTCAAAATTTGCTTTGAGGATATCAGTAGAGAAAGGAACACTTCGATTTTAAATAAAAGCTTCTCTAGCTAATCCCTTTATTTACATAATTTTAGGGATGGACTTCTCTGCAGGCACATATCATGGGTTCCTGCAGGAGAAAGTGATAACACAATTTCTACAGTGCTACATTGTAATGCACTTTTCTTATCTACACATTTAAACTTATATCCTTTCTAGAGTTATGGTAAAATTAACCTTTTAACCTTAATGATTATGGTTTGGAAGAAAGATATTTAATGAACCCAGACCCCAGGTTGATATATTAAATTGAAATCATTACCAGAAATTTGTGTAAAACAGACGGCAAACATATAATTTGATAGTTTCATCATGGAAAACCACCTCCCCCCCACACCACCAAAATGTGGTTAGGGGAGAAGAGAGAGAATGTTCTACTGCACATTGCCAATATGTTTGTAGACAAAGTTCAAAGAATGTTATTGGTATCCTTGTGCCTTTTTTCTCTTCTCTGAATCAACTTTATCAGTAGTAGCAGAGAAAACCTATACAATTGTAGATAAATATCTCATTATTATGAATATTTAGATTTCTTCAGCTATCATGAATACAGATAAACTCTTACTTTCTAGATTTTAGTAGTTATTTGCACTTACTTGGAATTCCTTGCAAATCTATGAGTTGAAAATCCCTTGAGAAAGCTTCTGCCATGTTTTATTCCAGTATTTTCACATTTTAGCTGAAATAGACTTCAGAATTTTTATGTATCATATGCTTTTTAAACAACTACATTTTATCTTATTTATAATAATAGCATCTAGGATGACTCTCAAATGCATTTTTTGGAGGAATATACACGCAACTTCTTTTCAGAAGCTTCTTTGTTACATTATTTACTTCTAAACTAAGTGCAACCAATCTGAGCTAAAAATGCGTTTTATTGGAAATTTTTATTGGAAAATCTGGGCAAACCTTATTATATTCATGGGTATAATTTGATCAACAGGGAAGAAGAAGTTTTCCTCGACCCTCTTAAGGTCCTTGGTTAGGTCTGAAAATTAAAGTGTCAAAGACAGATTAACAGGAGAAAGCATATAAATTTATATAAGTTCTACATGATGTTTTAGCCCCCATAAGGAAATGAAGACCCAAAGAATTGTCAAAACCCACTTGCTTTCAAAGTAGGTGACAGGGAGATAGGCAGGTGTCAGGAGGCTAAAAGGAGGTGTGAAATAATGAGGTCTGCTTATATAGAATTCTCTCCATCTCAATCTCTTGTGCTTGTTGATAATAAAAATGATACTTCCTTCTGATACAGGGAGTCATCTTCCACATGGGAATTTAATATTCTAATAATTAATATTAAAATATAAAATTAATATAATGTATTAATACATTAATAATATGAAAACATTTAATATAACTGAATGTTTTCCTGTATTTGCTGTTTTCCAGTGCCTTTCATTCAAAAGAGTCAGTATAGCAAAGTGGCATATTTTGGGATGATGTTCTCTTAACTCCTTCAAAACTCAGTGGTAGCAACAGCCTTTAGGAAGTTTGCTGTAAGAGGAAGCGAAACAGCAGGGGCTTAACCAAAGCAGGGTTTGTTTGTCTCATATAAAGAAACGTAGTGGTGGACAGAAAAGTGCTCCTGCAGGGCTCCTGCTGTCTCCTACCCGCTCTGCCATTTATCGTGTGTTTGCTTTCATCTCCATTCTCCTTATCTAAGGGGTTTATGATGACTAATACAATTCTAGGCATCTGCTCCACTTTGCAAAGAGCGGAGGGTAAGGATAAATGCCGGACACATGGGCCCCTTTTACTACCTGAACTAGAACTCTACCAGAGACCACACCTGGCATTTATCCACACAGGCTGGAAGATGACTAGTAAGTAGGGCTTTGTGGGTTGCAGTTGTCGATGAAACAGTAGCACAGCAAAAATATACACATACTCAAATCACAGTGAAAAATCTAAATATGCAAATAGAAGTCAGGATTTTTTTTTTTTTTTTTTTTTTTTTTTTTTTAACAAGTTTATCACTTGTTATTTCCCAATGGGGAACCATTCCTATTCAAAATACCAAGTTGTTCTGTAGTGTGGATATTTCTGACCAGATTTTCATGAGTTCTGCAATATTGTTTTTGTTCTTGATATAATTTGCTCTTGATATAATATTTTCTTGATATAATTTGATTATATCATGATTTCTGTTCTCTGTAAAATTTTCCAGAATTCCTAGCTTGAGTTCCTTGATTATGGCGTTCACCGTGAATACTGGTGGTCTTACAATTTCAGATCAGCAGGAGGCTTAGCATCTATGCTTGGGCCTTGAACCAAGTTATTGCCCGAATGTCTTTTATTTCATTTTTAAAGATTTTTATTTACTTATTTAGTTAGTTAACGGTCAGAGAGAGAGAAAACACAAACAGTCAGAGAGGCCAACAGAGGGAGAGGAAGAAGCAGACTCCCCACTGAGCAAGCCCACCCCCCTGGGCTTGATCCCAAGACTCCTAGTCACATGATCTGAGCCAAAGGCAGATGCTTAAGGATTGAGCCACCCAGGCCCCACATGAATGTCTTTTAAAAGTTACAATATAAAAAAACATTTAGTGACACCTGGGTGGCTCCAAGGGTTAAGCCTTTGCCTTCGGCTTGGGTCATGTTCTCAGGGTCCTGGGATCCAGCCCCACATCAGGCTCTTTACTGGCGAGGAGACTGCTTCCCCCTCTCACTCTGTCTGCCTCTCTGCCTACTTGTAATCTGTCATATAAATAAATAAAATCTTAAAAAAATAAAACATTTAGAATCCAGAAGGCGAACATTAGTAACTACTTGTCAAACTATAGGAAACATTAGCAAAAGGAAAAAATATATATATGAGAAGAATTGTGTGTAAAATCCAAATAATTGAATTTCAAGATAGCTTGTTTAATAAAATTTTAGAATAGAGTAATGATGCATCTATCTATCTATCCCGGTAGTTTTTGAAAAAACAAAAACAAAATTGCAGTGGTTTTATTTGGTGTATACTCTTATATCAAAAAATTGACCATGTAATTTTAAAATTTTAAAAGAGAATGAGCTACTTGTTCATTCTCTTTGAAAAGCATAGATCTCATATTTCTCATTTGTTGGGAATAAAATACTGATATTTTAGTGTTTTCTGAAGTAAATCTTCCAGAAGTTTGATTTTTTTTTTAGTTTTGAGATAATCTACGCTGTTCTACTAGTTTCTATTATTTTCATATGTAATATAATAAATTACATTTATATTACAATATAGATATTTATAAAGTATATAGTCTCCTCGCACTGCGCCTAGATATGCATGGAATTAAAATCTTTTTTTTTTAATCTCCTTTTTTTTAATACCTAATCTGATCTTCATGAGTTTACTCTGCTGCCTAGATAGTAACGTGTCCCTGGGCTGGGTCAGGTCACACTTAACTTGCTTGAAACAACATCCTAGCCTCTTCTCTTTTAACCACTCTTTTCAAGGTAGACATGCACTCACCAGTGAAGCTGTTCTTCCTCTCTTGCCTGACCTTATCCTAAAATCATACAGGTGCCTGGTGTGCTTACTATTTCTTGATGCTTAAGGAGGGCATGCAGCTCCAATGCTCTCCCTCTGTCAGTCTCTGTTTGCATGGTGTGTCTAGTTTGGCCCCTCAGTGTTGGCTTTTTGATTCTCTCCAGTCCCCTAGTGACTCCTTTGAGTATCTGGTGCATATGTTGCTGCCTTTGTGGATGTCCATTTGACTGTGGCCATCAGGGTCCTTTGCTCACAGAGTGATCTCTCAGCCCCTAGAATTCCTGAGCCACACACAAAGGAACAGCTTCTCTCTTTGCCTCTTGTCTCTGCCACTGCTGCGCATTCCCTGCCATGTCCTATAAGATGTGACTGCTGTGCAAGTTCTCTGGAGGCTTCCATGCTTCACAAGGGTCAGCCACTGTTTCACCAAAAGTTCTCTTACTTTCTCAAGACCTATCACCACTTTCCCCAAAGTGCTTCCCCAATGCTTCCTGTCTGTAGATGTGGCCCAGAGTAGCAGGGGAGAGGGAATGAAGAGGAAGACCTTTGCATCCCATCTCCTTGTCTTCTCCCTGCCTCCCCTTCTCTTCCCCATAATCCAGAGTAGGAAGGCATCCCCCCCTTTCTGCTTTTCTGGAAGACATTCTATAGTCTTTCATTCTCAGAAGGGGAAGAAGCCTCCCATGCCAGCCTCCCTGGTACTAGGAAGGGCAGCCTGTCCATGCCATCAAAGAAACTCTATGATCTGGGTCAGGCTGGCTTGGCTCTTGATGTTGTAGCCACAGGATGATTTTTAGCTATGGATAAAAATGTTTTGGATTAATATTGACCAAAAAGAAAACAGATTACAGGATATATGTATTTTCCTTATCCCACTGGATGGAAACAAAGATGGTCAGATCCTATACAACACAACTTCATTGTTCCAGACTCCAAACTCTCCATTTTTATTGAAAGGAATTAAACATGCTAATAAACTTTAGTTTCATACATGTTTATAGAAAAATTTTAAAGGTCTTTGAGTATATATATGTCTATGGATACATTTCCACAATGACCAAATAAAAGAGAGTACATCATTCCATCCTTTGTTTCCCAATTACATAGCATATAATACACTTTTTTTCTATTTGCTTATAAGGAGACAGTTTCATTTAGATCTATATGAATGGAAAGTCATCATAATTCTATCTTCAGTAACTAGATAATGAATACATTTTGAACACCCTAAATATCTTCTATTAAACTAAGGTATTTTTTTTTTAAAGATTTTACTTGTTTATTTGACAGAGAGAGAGATCACAAGTAGACAGAGAGGCAGGCAGAGAGAGGGGGATGCAGGCTCCCTGCTGAGCAGAGAGCCAACTGAGGGGCTCAATCCCAGGACCCTGAGATCATGAACTGAGCTGAAGGCAGAAGCTTAACTCACTGAGCCACCCAGGTGCCCTTTAAACCAGGTTTTTAAATTTAAGAAATTAACTTGAAGGATTCAATTAAGTCCAGAATATAAAATTAAGGAAGATCATAAAATATTTTTTTAAAGTTCTCATGGATAAAAAAAAATGGTTTGTGTAGATTATTGTACATATGCTTGTGTTTTTTTTTTTACTTTGACTTTATATCTCTCAATTTTTATACTATATCAAACCAATGGTATCATATTAATGTCTTTATTTCAAGGCTAAAGTAGTTTATGAAAATAAATGTGTATTTTTTTTTATGTGTATTCAAATGGTCTGCTACAACAGAAATATCTGCTTGCACTGTTGAGTATTTAATACATTTTGTGAGGATTTATCCATGACTTAAAACAAAATAAAATCTATGGCATGTTATAATTAAAATAAGTAATAACCCCCAAAATGATAATTTTTGGTATATAGTACTGCAAGTACTTCCAGCTCCTAGACTTGTAATTTGATACAGCATTTGAGAAAATTACAGCAGTAAGACAAATTCCCTTAATGGGAAAAAGGTAGCTTTGCACTAATCAGGTTTATTGGTTTAATAACTTATCTTTTTTATTTAATTGACATCATGTAAATTGATTTGTAGAATTAATTGGGAACATTTGTTGGCTGACATACTGTTCTTTTTATCTAATTCCCTTGAAATGACCTGATCTGATATCTTAAGTATTCAACATTAACCAGCTGAAAATCTGTCCTTGGTACATAAACATCCTATAGGGCCCAGACCCATATTGGAGTGTTGTCACCATCTTTGCGAACCTATCAAAAAAAGTTACATGATTGTGCTTTACAACTAACTAATCTGCCACTATTTCAATAGATTGAAATGAATAGAGTCAATAGGTCTAATGTCTAGCCTGGGCATTTGGATTGATTAGCCGAGGGATTCCGATGCAAATGGTCTTTAGATTACTTTTCAAGAAATACGTAGGCTGGATATTATTCCGTGCCTTCTTAGTTCTTAATACTTGGGTCAAAAGAGACATGGATATTCCTCATGCATATACAATTACTAAGATGTAGAGAAATACATATATACATGAATTTTAGTCCCTATTAGCACAAAAACGGTGGACTTGTTGAGCTTTTCCGATTTCTTGGTGATCCAGCTCTCTTCTGCCTTACTCAGCAACAGTCCATAGTCTTTGACTAAAGATCAATACAGTCTGAAAACATCACACACTATAGGGTCAAGAATGGGATTTGTAAACAATAGGATGAAAACCCATTCTATTGATTGACAGAGAAATAAGAACAGGTGGGTGGGCATAAAGAGGGTGAGACAATCTGAAGGAAGTCAACACACTCTAGTGTGTCTACTCTTAGATTTTCACCCTGGCTATCAATTTTAATGTCTTGTTCACCCTGAGGCAAATTGAGAACTACTGATCCTGTAAAAACATCATTTTCCTGGTTTTAACTCATACAACTTTTAGAGAAATAGCATTTGTTCAACTGTGTTTTTGTTGTTGTTATAAAAGCAATGTTGGAAAAAATGTGGAAAATATATAAAACATAAAATATATTTTATATAAAATATATTAAAAAATATATATTAGGGGCGCCTGGGTGGCTCAGTGTGTTAAGCCGCTGCCTTCGGCTCAGGTCATGATCTCAGGGTCCTGGGATTGAGTCCCACATGGGGCTCTCTGCTCTGCGGGGAGCCTGCTTCTTCCTCTCTCTCTCTCTGCCTGCCTCTCTGCCTACTTGTGATCTCTGTCTGTCACATAAATAAAATCTTTAAAAAATATATATATATATTATATTTTTTTATGAAATATGCCCCGCACTAGCATAGAGCTGGGTGTGAAACAGGTGCAGCTTCTCAGGCTTTGATTAGAAAGAGCAGTTTCCAGCTTGATTCACGTCTGAAGATGTTCCTTGATTGTGCAGGAGCTTAGTAGAACTACATAATAGACTCTTGTTGCAGCAGGCCAATGGTTGACCTTTGAACCTGGAAGCACATAGGTGAACCTGCTTACCACTTCCTCAGGCTCTGTGATCACAACATAATAACTTAACCAGTGATATATAGGGCTCAAACTCTTGGTGTAGAGGTGAGCCCAGAAAATGATGAATGTAGTATTTTCTGACAGCTTTGACTCACCTGAGAATACCCATTTGATGCACTGTGCTCTTTGATAAGCTTCCATTTTTATTTTTAAACACTGTGAAATGTAAGTGCTATAAACTACAAAAATGTTACATTTCAGAGAAAAAGAGGTACATGTGTATATAAACAAAAGCTTGCCACCCATAAAATGTGAACAAGATAAAGGTAAAAATCACTTTCTCGGAATAAGCCTCCAGGAAATACTTGTCATGTTCAAGAAGATTTTTGCCCTGTAATATCATCATTTGCTTTCTCCATCTGTGTGTGTGTGTGTGTGTGTGTGTGTGTGTGTGTATGTTTGAGCTGAGTATTGCAAACTTTTTTTTTTTTTTTTTGGAAAGCTAAGGAGTAAGGATACCAATGAAATGCCTTGGGTTTTAGTTGGAGTGAGGCAAGGTCTCACTCTGTTTCAGATAGACAAACGCCAACATAATGGATGAGCTGACATCAACATCGAAATAACTCCTCTCACATTTAGTCCTATTTTTTTCCTTTAAGACCTCAACGGCTACCGTGAATGTGGTGGTGACAGATGTCAATGACAATGCGCCGGTGTTCGATCCCTATCTGCCTAGAAATCTGTCTGTGGTGGAGGAAGAAGCCAATGCCTTTGTGGGTCAAGTACGGGTAAGTGGAATATACATGTATATATATGTGTATGAAATGTGTTTTTTAGTTGAGTACATTCCTCACATTTTAATTTTGAAAGGAGATTCAGCAGATGTAATGTGCAGTGGGTCATCAGAATTGTTGAAGGGAATTGGTGAGTGAGATCACTTGGGTATAAGGCAAAACAGCAGTAAAGTGCATTCATTATCAGTCACAGTGCTGGATGCTCTTCAAGATTGTGTTCTTGTTTTCATAAATCTCATGTCCATTTGACTTCACTTATTAAGCATGTCGATTTACATTTTGTGACCCTTGGGTGATTTAAACATTGATTCATTGGAGAGTACTCTTCTCTTATTTAGTATATTTTTTTATTTTCTGGAGTTATAATAAGGTATCTATAGAGAAATATGTAATTAGCTATACTATTTAGTAAGAATTCATAATATGAATCCATATCAGAATATGGATGTTTAGAGGCAAATTCATCTGGTTGGATAAACATCCATTTAACATTGCTTTGCACCCACATTTCACACACACACACACACACACACACACACACACCTCTTGTCTAACACTGATTCTAACACTGGATCTATCAGCACCTCTTGCACTTGTGCACCTCTTGCTCTAACACCTCTTATCTAACCTGATTGTAACACTGGATGTATCAGCTGGTTTCTGTACTTCCTTTGAAGAATAATCCCATTTTTCTTCTAGAAGCAGTATATCCTCAGTTGGCCCATACTTGGTCTTGAACGTGGTTGATGGTTTAGAAGCCATAAGCTGAGAGCAAATTTTGAGGAAGTCACACATATTTCACAGTATCTACCTGAGAGGAGGCATCTGTGTGAGCCACAGGCAAAGAAAGAACCATTGTCTCACAAGGAGTGGGTCATCCAGGTGTGAGTCCAGACTTCAGGATCCAACCTTTTTCCTGTTAAAGCCTTGAGTCTTTTTTTTTTTTAAAGATTTTTTCATTTATTTATTTGACAGACAGATCACAAGTAGGAAGAGAAGCAGGCAGAGAGAGGAGGAAGCAGGCTTCCTGCTGAGCAGAGAGCCCGATGCGGGGCTTGATTCCAGGACCCTGGGATCATGACCTGAGCCGAAGGAAGAGGCTTTAACCCACTGAGCACCCAGGTGCCCCTAAAGCTTTGAGACCTGAATAGGAATTTTGCTGGTGCCTTGAAGCAAGCCTTCTCTACAAGCCAAATGCTCTTCCAGTCAGAAAAAGATCTGGTGTTCAGTCCAGTTTCCTCTGTGGCTGCAGAAGAAAAGAGCTTCTCTAAATGTTGTTAAAGGCATAGACCTTCTGCCTTTCATACCAATCCCTGAGATTTTGACTGGGCAGCGTGAGCTCATCAGTTTTTTCCCTTAGCTCTGACTATACTCGACAACTCCATAGCCATACTCATCATCCCTGTCACTCTGCCTCTCAAATCCTGGAGAGATTGCATAAGGTGTACATTCCTTCATGCCTTGATGCAGCCCCAGCTCACCACAGGGGAGAGAACTAGTCCTTGTGCTATTGTAACAAACCACGGGGTCTTGATACCGTGTAGCCAGCAAGCCATCCAGTTCCACTCCAGAAGCCTGTGTATTAGTACTTCCAGCTTTGACTGTGGACTCTATAAGAAAAGACCTGTAGACAAAAGATTGAGGTAGAAATCATTTTTGAGAAGTTCAAGTGATACTCACAGGCAAGTAGGAAGCAATGCATGGAAAAGACAGCTGCTAATAAAGGGGCAACTACTAAACCAGTCATTAGGAAGACTGGAGCTCAATTCCAAGGGCAAACCTAGAAAATTCTCCAAACATATTTCCCAGAATTATTGATCCTGAAATGTGATGGGACTGGCAAATTCATGCACGAAATCCTGAGAGTTCTTGGTCACCAATGCTGTGGAGGAGGGCGTTGTTGGTACTTCCTGCCTCCAGGGCAAGCAAGCAGCCAGCTCTCTGCCGTTTGGATACAAGGGCATTGGGTCAGACTGTAGACACCAGCAGACAGAAGTCAGCCAGAAAGTATACATATTCCAAGGGCCACACATAGGGCACTGACAGTCTATTACACTAGGCAAACAAGGTGGTAAAATGATTGGCATGTGCAGAAAACACAGAAAAGGGGATGGTGATGAATTTGGCTCATGAAGGATGAACATTGATGAGAAGAAAATTAGGAGGAGTTGGAAGCGGTCTAATGTGATTGCATGAATAAAAGCACAGACACAGAGCATAGGACATGCCATATTACATGTGCCAAGTTGTGAACATTTCTCTGTGCATATTGGCAAAAATGTTGGCAGGGGGGCCCCTGGAGGGTTTGAGGTATAGTATCACTAGATTTTTGTTATAAAGATTAGTCTTGAATAGACTATAATGGGAGATACTACATCCAGAAAGCTGGATCAGAAGGTAATTATAAGAGCCCAGACATAGAGACATGAGCTATTACAATCGTTTAATCATAGTGATGTTAAATATTGGGTTGCCTGGGTGTCTCAGTTTATTAAGCATCTGCCTTTGGCTCAGGTCATGGTCTCAGGGTCTTGGGGTTGAGCCCTGTGTTGGGTTCCCTGCTCAATGGGAAGCCTGCTTCTCCCTCTGCCTCTGCCCTTCCCCACATTTGTGCTCTCTCTCAAATAAATAAAAAACCTTAAAAAAAATACCATTACAGTTGCCATTCTAGTTGCCACTAGAAAACTGAAAAATATATTTAGTCAGAACTACCAACTACTCAGATAAAATAAACAGGTATTAAAATCATTTAGGGAAATTATCTTTTCCATTTCTCTTTATTTACTTAGCAGAGAGATAAAACCCATATGGAATATATAATTAATAATATGTAAGGAGATAGTAACATAATGATAATTGTTGGTAATTTTTATTTTTCCTTTCTCATTATGGTTACTTTTCCTAGTGGTTCTTTGTCTATGAAGGATTTACAGCGTTAAGTTGGTTTCTCATCTCCTAATTCTTAAATTAGATGAGAAATGGCCTCTGTAGTTTATTTCAGCATTAAAAATTGAGATATAAACTTTAGCATTCATAATTTGACAAAGCAGTAATTGTCCTGGTCTTTAGGCAATAACATGCTCTCACAAAAAACTAAAATGAGTTTGAAAGTACAAAGGAACACAGAAACGTGCCAAACAGGTGCAGCCTACTGATTCTGCTCAGTTCCAAGAAGTTCTAATGTTCTGAGAATGGAATTTTGATGCATCATAATGGTCTCCGGTTGCTACCTAATGATAATTATATAATACATTAATTTCACTAAATGACTCATGCTCTGCTTATAAAATTTATTTTTAATTGTCACCAAAAAACTATTAAGACAATTTAAAACCAAGATACATATGGTTAGTTATTGCACTGAATTTGAACTACCAACTGAAGGGGGTTTTGTTCTAATGATGTTTTAGCATGCATAATCCAATATTTGCATGCAAAAGCTGAAGGAAAATTTATTTACTTTTTATGTGTTAAGGTAGTGTTGTGGTATCAAACTTTATTAAATAGGGAATACTTCTGAAGCAGTATTTATGGATTATGCAGAGCAAAGAATTTTATCAGCATATTAAAAAAAAAAAAAAAAAACCTACCAGCCAGTAATTTCTGAACGTAGAACTCACAACACACAAGTATGATATACCACACTTAGCTTTGGAAATCATTTGCATAATTCTCAGAGCATATGCAGCAGCAGTATTGTTGGGGAGAGAAGAAAGTATGTAGATAGACATAGAACAGACTCCGTCTCTACATTGTGTCCAATGTGTCATCCTGATGATTTCCTAAAGGATGAGGAATGCCACAGAGGACTAAGGAAGCTGTGTCAAGGTTCATGGGAAAATGTATTCATCTGCAGTCTCTTGACAAATTAGTGAGATTCTAGGTTGGGGGGGTGGTGGAGAAAGAAAGAAAGAGAAGAAAGATACCAGGCAGATAGGATAGAGGACAGAGTTGAACTTAAACAACAAAAAGTAATGATGTACTGTATGGTGACTAACATAAAAAAGAAAAAAAAATAATAAAGAAAATGGGGTTACCTAAAAATAATAAATAAATAAGAGGCAATTTGAGAACAGTTTGACAGTCATGGAGGACTGGTTCAGAGGCGTTCTGGAAAATTGATGAGAATCATGTTGAGTTCTGATGAGGAAGCCCTCGATACAGCTGCTGGTAGAAAGACTTGGTAACTGGGTGACATGGCATGTCCGAATAAAGTCTTATCCAATACCCTTTCCAGCATGTCATCGCAGGAGGTAGTGTCTAGAGGATCAGTAAGTATATCCTGACTCTGGGACACAGGCAGGCCAACAGTTCATCCCCAGGTGGGTCTCAGATTTAAGAGGCCTCATACCTGCTACAGAAAATCTCCACTCCTCCCAGATCCTGGAGTGTGCAGATAAGCAGCAGAAGACTTGGTGGGAGGGGAAGAGAAAGAGAAAGTAAGAGAGATGTTACAGAATACAGAATATTTATCCACATGCCTACATATATAAACAATTTATGTATGCATGTGTTATTGTTAAGGTAAACAGCTGAGGGTAAAGAAGCTGGGTGGGCACCTGGGTGACTCAGTTGATTAAGCATCTGCCTTTGACTCAGGTCACGGTCTCAGGGTCTTGGGATCGAGCCCTGTGTTGGGCTCCCTGCTCAGTGGGAAGCCTTCTTCTCCCTCTGCCTCTGCCTTTCCTCTGTGTTTGTGCTCTCATTTTTTTCCTTAGAGTTTGCCAAACTGCTTAGATGTGTCTCCCAGACCCTCTTTCTTCCTAAATCAGAAGGACAGACTAACAGTGGGTCATTCTGATGTGTGAGTCAGGCGGACCACTTTGGTCCCACCAGCAACACTGGGTCAGCAGAAGTGGAGAATCGTGACAGCCCACTCAGGATGGTGCATGCCACTTTCATTCATTTTCTCGACTAATGTCTGATGGATTCTACCCCGAGTCTGGATGGGGAGTGAGGAGGAGATAAAAGGGGCAGCAGGCCGGGGAGAAGTCTGTTCTATAAGCCCTGTCTTCATCAAGGCTTCCCAAGAAGAACTTCTTTGTAGTTGTCCAACAGAATTTAGCATGAGGAAGATGAGAAGCTGTTTTCACTTTGGCCCTGGATGGCCCAGGAGTTCTTCAGTAAATATTCTGGGTCAGTGGATATTGAGGGGAGGGGGAAACTTGGAGCTTCCTCCAGCTCTCTGGCCTCCTAGCAGCATCTCAGGGAGGGTTCCTTAGGACCCACAATTCTCCTTAAGTTCATTCTATCTGCTTTTCAGAGTAGCCCTGGGCCTGAAAGCCCACACAAATGCACAGAAGGCTAGCTTGGAAATAACACTGTCTCTTCTGTTTAAGCCAGGTTCTTAGTGGTGTATATGATATAGAGTGACCCGCTTCCCGGCCAACTTCCCGTCAAGGCCTTGGAGAAAATCTTACGCCGACCTGACTTCTTTTAGCTCTAAGTAACAGAAATAGAGCCCTGAGTCAACAAAATGTTCTTCTGGTTCTAAAACAAAAGAGGCTGAATTTATTTAACCTGAAACAGAAATGTATTCCCAACGTGAGTTCTGTATGGTAAATGCCAGCCGCTGTAAAGGGGTTGTGATTCAGTCTAAACCCTTAGAGTGGTTTTAAAATCATTAGTGAACTTCAACATTGAGAAGGGTAGGGATGCTTTTCATTTAAATAAGAAACTGGTATTTCCTCCAAATATACAATTGAATATTAGGGAAAATAAATCTGAACCTCAGTGGCATGTCTCTGATGAATGTCCTTGTCATCTCCCTGTGTGGGGCTCTAAAAATGAAATGAAGGTGGGAGCTTTATGGTGTTTTATTTACTTTTTGTAGCTCAGTCTGGCATTCAGCAGTGCCTAAAACTATCATACTTCTTTTTTAAGTGGGCCACAAGTGGGAAATTTTATGGGTTCTCTCGTCAAGTCATGCTATGCAATGCAAACCCTGTACTCAGTCAACTCAAGAAGGAATCCCACACAATTTGAAAAGTTGGTGACATGGATTTTAAGGCTGCTACCTAACAATATTTATAATGGAGGTTTATTTGCAGCTTGTGAATATGTTTGAAGCTTGGTGATCCTTGAGATACTCAATGAGAAGTTGGTAAATGAGTTAGAACAGGTTGTGCATGTATCTTTGAGGTGTTTACTTAAGGCCTACCCTTAGAGCAGTTTATAGTCTTACTGTGAGCCATCATGATAAATACACTTGTGTGTGCCTGTGTTTGTGTGCTTGTGTAAATATTCACAGTTGCATAATCCCAGATGTGGGATGAATGATCACGGTCCCCTCCTTACCACTGAATGTCATCTTTATCTGAATAACTTCACCGTTGCCATTGAAGTCGGTCTTTTTCCCCTTCTTGAGACCCTACAACCTGTTTGGTCCTGGTCTCCGTATGTTTAAGCCCATCTGATTCTTTCTACCTTTCCCTAGATCTGTTTGCTTCTTAAACCTTCTCCTTTAATACTGTATAGTAATATTCTTTTTTGCTAGTTTCATTGAGGTATCATTGGCATTCAGAAAACTACACGTGACTCATATATGCAATTCAGTTGAGTTTGATTTAGGACATATGGATACTCTTGTTATTGTCACCACGATCAAGGTGACAAGACGTTTCCGCCACCTCCCCAGCTAACATATTCAACATGCATAACACTCAACCCTTATCTTCAGCTTCTTCGGATGGGGCTCTCTGCCTTGAATTCTGCTTCTCGGTCACTCTGTTACAAGCCGGATGCTGGGAAGCCTCGCATCTCTTCTTTCTACCTCATTGTCCACATCTGGTTCATCTGATAACTTTACATGGCTCTCCCTGTTCTCAGATTCCCTCCTTCTTCCTCTAGACAAGCACAGTCCAGCTCTGTTTCTCACCTGAGCTAATGTCACAATGTCTTTTTTTATTCTTTTAATCACAGGTTTATTTTATTTTTCTGCTATGCATCAAGGACACACTACATTAAAGTGTATCTTTATAGTTTGCTTGACTGCTATTTTTTTCACTTAATTGATTATCCCAACACTAGTCTGCACACCTCCTAATTATCCTCAGCATACTTGCTGGAACGCTCTTCTCTAACCAAGTGTTCAGCTGCAGGAAAACATCTCTCCATGCAGCAAAGAAGGCTTCCCTAGCTTTCCCTGAGTCTGTGCTAACCTGCTTGTAGCTACCAAGACACGCTCTCAGTACTACTCCGGAGTCCCTGTGCCTTTGCTTGTATTCCAGCCTTGATTTCTTCTTTTTCCATCCTTTTATCTAGAGAGCTGATCTTTGAAATTCTGGCCAAACATAATCTCTTCCAGAAAACCCTACCTGAACTTTTCTGTTTCCTAAGTGACCCATACTCATGGTTCCATTTATACTGTGCACTTTTTTTTATTAATAATACTATTTATTTTTATTGTGTTATGTTAGTATAAGTTTTTGGTAGTACTTACAAAACATACCGAAGTTATCTATTTGCCCCAATTTCTTAGAAGCAGAGACTGTGTCATAGTGATCTGATAAACCTACTATTCAGCCAAAATATTTGACTTTTAGAAGATGCTGAATTAAACTAGACCTAATGGATTAAAATTATCTAAAAGTGAATTTTTTTCAATGAAGATTCAGATACATTGTACAAAGAGAAGAGCTGTAATAGATGTTAACATACCCACAAATAAATCGTCTTCACAAAGTTTTGTTATTGGGTATCAGTCTAGTTTTGGAATTTCAGCATGTAGGATAGAAGATTAATTTAAAATGGTCATTTAAAAAGTGGTGTTGGGGCACCTGGGTGGCTCAGTCACTTAAGCATCTACCTTCGGCTCAGGTCATGATTCCGAGGTTCTGGGATAGAGTCCTACATTGGGCTCCCTGCTGAGCGGGTTCTTCCTCTCCCACTCCCCCTGCTTGTGTGCCCTCTCTCGCTGTCTCTCTCTGTCAAAAAAATACATAAAATCTTTAAAGGGAAAAAAAAACGCAGTATTAATGCAAAGAACAAGTGAAATTTCTAATCAGGACAGGGCAAAATCTTTACCACCTGGAGACAGGGAAACATCTCGGTCTAAGATGATTTACATGCAGGAATCCTCTGACAGATACGCTACCAACCTGTTGGGCCACACTCTTGGAGCTGTATTTTCTACCCACCTCTTTACAATAGATACTCCTTTCTAATTATTTAATATTTGTCGAAGAAGAAATACGGACTATTTTTGCCTCACAAACCCGTGCTCCATTCATCCAGCTTTGCCTTCTAATGTTCCATTACTTATTTATGAGATCCAGCTTTATACAAATTGCACTTCTGTTTTATAGACTTATGAAAATTCATGGCCTATTCACTCTAGTTGGATTCAGTTATCCTTCTCTACAAATGTTATAGCTCCCTACAATTACTTACACCGACTTTACTGCCTAACTCAGGAGGAAGCTTGGCAAATCAGCTTTTGGTTTTACAAGAAGGATTCCAACTGTTTCTGAAGCTTTTTATTAAGACCAAATCTTGTCCTTTAAACTTTAAGAAAAATGGGGAATAGGTAGAAAGTGATCTAAACATATATGCACAAATTACTATAAAGTAAACCTATGGGGGCACCTAGGTGGCTCACTCGGTTGTCTGCCTTCAGCTCGGGTCATGATCCTGGGGTCCTGGGACAGAGTCCTGTATCAGGATCCTTGCTCAGCAGGGAGCCAGCTTCTCCCTCTGCCTGCCGGTCCCCCTGCTTGTGCGTGTGCTCTCTCTCTCTCTCTGTGTGTGTCTCTCTGACTAATAAATAAATAATAATTCAAATAAACACATGTGCAGGTGCATATGGTACACATACTGGATATATAACCATCCAGGAGAGCCCATGCATGCATGCTCCTGCCCGGTGAGACTCTCCTCCACTGTCAGGTAACCACATGGTTCATTTCTTGCTTTGTACTGTAGATCAGCCTACACTGTAAGCATCCATAAACAGCACAGTTTAGTTATGTCTTTTTAAAATTGTCTATAAACAGAGTTATAGACTATGTATGCTCTACTACCCACCTTCTTTTACTCACCTTTATCTTTTTAGAGTCAACTTTCTGCCTGTTTGTTGGTGTATTTTTTTTTTTTAATTTTTTATTTTTTATAAACATATATTTTTATCCCCAGGGGTACAGGTCTGTGAATCACCAGGTTTACACACTTCACAGCACTCACCAAATCAAATACCCTCCCCAATGTCCATAATCCCACCCCCTTCTCCCAAACCCCCTCCCCCCGGCAACCCTCAGTTTGTTTTGTGAGATTAAGAGTCACTTATGGTTTGTCTCCCTCCCAATCCCATCTTGTTTCATTTATTCTTCTTCTACCCACTGAAGCCTCCATGTTGCATCACCACTTCCTCATATCAGGGAGATCATATGATAGTTGTCTTTCTCTGCTTGACTTATTTCACTAAGCATGATACGCTCTAGTTCCATCCATGTTGTTGCAAATGGCAAGATTTCATTTCTTTTGATGGCTGCATAGTATTCCATTGTGTATATATACCACATCTTCTTGATCCATTCATCTGTTGATGGACATCTAGGTTCTTTCCATAGTTTGGCTATTGTGGACATTGCTGCTATAAACATTCGGGTGCATGTGTCCCTTTGGATCACTACATTTGTATCTTTAGGGTAAATACCCAATAGTGCAATTGCTGGGTCATAGGGCAGTTCTATTTTCAACATTTTGAGGAACCTCCATGCTGTTTTCCAGAGTGGCTGCACCAGCTTGCATTCCCACCAACAGTGTAGGAGGGTTCCCCTTTCTCCGCATCCTCGCCAGCATCTGTCATTTCCTGACTTGTTGATTTTAGCCATTCTGACTGGTGTGAGGTGATATCTCATTGTGGTTTTGATTTGTATTTCCCTGATGCCAAGTGATATGGAGCACTTTTTCATGTGTCTGTTCGCCATCTGGATGTCTTCTTTGCAGAAATGTCTGTTCATGTCTTCTGCCCATTTCTTGATTGGATTATTTGTTCTTTGGGTGTTGAGTTTGCTAAGTTCTTTATAGATTCTGGACACTAGTCCTTTATCTGATATGTCGTTTGCAAATATCTTCTCCCATTCTGTCAGTTGTCTTTTGATTTTGTTAACTGTTTCCTTTGCTGTGCAAAAGCTTTTGATCTTGATGAAATCCCAGTAGTTCATTTTTTCCCTTGCTTCCCTTGCCTTTTGCGTTGTTCCTAGGAAGATGTTGCTGCGGCAGAGGTCGAAGAGGTTGCTGCCCGTGTTCTCTTCAAGGATTTTGATGGATTCCTTTCGTACATTGAGGTCCTTCATCCATTTTGAGTCTATTTTTGTGTGTGGTGTAAGGAAATGGTCCAATTTCATTTTTCTGCATGTGGCTGTCCAATTTTCCCAGCACCATTTATTGAAAAGGCTGTCGTTTTTCCATTGGACATTCTTTCCTGCTTTGTCGAAGATTAGTTGACCATAGATTTGAGGGTCTATTTCTGGGCTCTCTATTCTGTTCCATTGATCTATGTGTCTGTTTTTGTGCCAGTACCATGCTGTCTTGATGATGACAGCTTTGTAATAGAGCTTGAAGTCCGGAATTGTGATGCCACCAACGTTGGCTTTCTTTTTCAATATCCCTTTGGCTATTCGAGGTCTTTTCTGGTTCCATATAAATTTTAGAATTATTTGTTCCATTGCTTTGAAAAAGATGGATGGTACTTTGATAGGAATTGCATTAAATGTGTAGATTGCTTTAGGTAGCATAGACATTTTCACAATATTTATTCTTCCAATCCAGGAGCATGGAACATTTTTCCATTTCTTTGTGTCTTCCTCAATTTCTTTCATGAGTACTTTATAGTTTTCTGAGTATAGATTCTGTGTCTCTTTGGTTAGGTTTATTCCTAGGTATCTTATGGTTTTGGATGCAATTGTAAATGGGATTGACTCCTTAATATCTCTTTCTTCTGTCTTGCTGTTGGTATAGAGAAATGCAACTGATTTCTGTGCATTGATTTTATATCCTGACACTTTACTGAATTCCTGTATAAGTTCTAGCAGTTTTGGAGTGGAGTCTTTTGGGTTTTCCACATATAGTATCATATCATCTGCGAAGAGTGATAATTTGACTTCTTCTTTGCCGATTTGGATGCCTTTAATTTCCTTTTGTTGTCTGATTGCTGAGGCTAGGACCTCTAGTACGATGTTGAATAGCAGTGGTGATAATGGACATCCCTGCCGTGTTCCTGACCTTAGCGGAAAAGCTTTCAGTTTTTCTCCATTGAGAATGATATTTGCGGTGGGTTTTTCATAGATGGCTTTGATGATATTGAGGTATGTGCCCTCTATCCCTCCACTTTGAAGAGTTTTGATCAGGAAGGGATGTTGTACTTTGTCAAATGCTTTTTCAGCATCTATTGAGAGTATCATATGGTTCTTGTTCTTAATTTTATTGATGTGTTGTATCACATTGACTGATTTGCGGATGTTGAACCAACCTTGCAGCCCTGGAATAAATCCCACGTGGTCGTGGTGAATAATCTTTTTAATGTACTGTTGAATCCTATTGGCTAGTATTTTGTTGAGTATTTTCGCATCTGTGTTCATCAAGGATATCGGTCTATAGCTCTCTTTTTTGGTGGGATCCTTGTCTGGTTTTGGGATCAAGGTGATGCTGGCCTCATAAAATGAGTTTGGAAGTTTTCCTTCCATTTCTATTTTTTGGAACAGTTTCAGGAGAATAGGAATTAGTTCTTCTTTAAATGTTTGGTAGAATTCCCCCGGGAAGCCGTCTGGCCCTGGGCTTTTGTTTGTTTGGAGATTTTTAATGACTGTTTCAATCTCCTTACTGGTTATGGGTCTGTTCAGGCTTTCTATTTCTTCCTGGTTCAGTTGTGGTAGTTTATATGTTTCTAGGAATGCATCCATTTCTTCCAGATTGTCAAATTTATTGCCGTAGAGTTGCTCATAGTATGTTCTTATAATAGTTTGTATTTCTTTGGTGTTAGTTGTGATCTCTCCTCTTTCATTCATGATTTTATTTATTTGGGTCCTTTCTCTTTTCTTTTTGATAAGTCGGGCCAGGGGTTTATCAATTTTATTAATTCTTTCAAAGAACCAGCTCCTAGTTTCGTTGATTTGTTCTATTGTTTTTTTGGTTTCTATTTCATGGATTTCTGCTCTTATCTTTATGATTTCTCTTCTCCTGCTGGGCTTAGGGTTTCTTTCTTGTTCTTTCTCCAGCTCCTTTAGGTGTAGGGTTAGGTTGTGTACCTGAGACCTTTCTTGTTTCTTGAGAAAGGCTTGTACCGCTATATATTTTCCTCTCAGGACTGCCTTTGTTGTGTCCCACAGATTTTGAACCGTTGTATTTTCATTATCATTTGTTTCCATGATTTTTTTCAATTCTTCTTTAATTTCCCGGTTGACCCATTCATTCTTTAGAAGGATACTGTTTAGTCTCCATGTATTTGGGTTCTTTCCAAACTTCCTTTTGTGGTTGAGTTCTAGCTTTAGAGCATTGTGGTCTGAAAATAGGCAGGGAATGATCCCAATCTTTTGATACCGGTTGAGTCCTGATTTAGGACTGAGGATGTGATCTATTCTGGAGAATGTTCCATGTGCACTAGAGAAGAATGTGTATTCTGTTGCTTTGGGATGAAATATTCTGAATATATCTGTGATGTCCATCTGGTCCAGTGTGTCATTTAAGGCCTTTATTTCCTTGCTGATCTTTTGCTTGGATGACCTGTCCATTTCAGTGAGGGGAGTGTTAAAGTCCCCTACTATTATTGTATTATTGTTGATGTGTTTCTTTGATTTTGTTATTAATTGGTTTATATAGTTGGCTGCTCCCACGTTGGGGGCATAGATATTTAAAATTGTTAAATCTTCTTGTTGGACAGACCCTTTGAGTATGATATAGTGTCCTTCCTCATCTCTTATTATAGTCTTTGGCTTAAAATCTAATTGATCTGATATAAGGATTGCCACTCCTGCTTTCTTCTGATGTCCATTAGCATGGTAAATTCTTTTCCACCCCCTCACTTTAAATCTGGAGGTGTCTTCGGGCTTAAAATGTGTTTCTTGGAGGCAACATATAGATGGGTTTTGTTTTTTTATCCATTCTGATACCCTGCGTCTTTTGACAGGGGCATTTAGCCCATTCACATTCAGGGTAACTATTGAGAGATATGAATTTAGTGCCATTGTATTGCCTGTAAGGTGACTGTTACTGTATATGGTCTCTGTTCCTTTCTGATCTACCACTTGTAGGCTATCTCTTTGCTTAGAGGACCCCTTTTTATATTTCCTGTAGAGCTGGTTTGGTATTTGCAAATTCTTTCAGTTGTTGTTTGTCCTGGAAGCTTTTAATCTCTCCTTCTATTTTCAATGATAGCCTAGCTGGATATAGTATTCTTGGCTGCATGTTTTTCTCGTTTAGTGCTCTGAAAATATCATGCCAGCTCTTTCTGGCCTGCCAGGTCTCTGTGGATAAGTCAGCTGCCAATCTAATATTTTTACCATTGTATGTTACAGACTTCTTTTCCCGGGCTGCTTTCAGGATTTTCTCTTTGTCATTGAGACTTGTAAATTTTACTATTAAGTGACGGGGTGTGGGCCTATTCTTATTGATTTTGAGGGGCATTCTCTGAACCTCCTGAATTTTGATGCTCGTTCCCTTTGCCATATTGGGGAAATTCTCCCCAATAATTCTCTCCAGTATACCTTCTGCTCCCCTCTCACTTTCTTCTTCTTCTGGAATCCCAATTATTTTAATGTTGTTTCGTCTTATGGTGTCACTTATCTCTCGAATTCTCCCCTCGTGGTCCAGTAGCTGTTTGTCCCTCTTTTGCTCAGCTTCTTTATTCTCTGTCATTTGGTCTTCTATATCACTAATTCTTTCTTCTGCCTCATTTATCCTAGCAGTTAGAGCCTCCATTTTTGATTGCACCTCATTAATAGCTTTTTTGATTTCAACTTGGTTAGATTTTAGTTCTTTTATTTCTCCAGAAAGGGCTTTTATATCTCTCGAGAGGGTTTCTCTAATATCTTCCATGCCTTTTTCGAGCCCGGCTAGAACCTTGAGAATTGTCATTCTGAACTCTAGATCTGACATATTACCGATGTCTGTATTGATTAGGTCCCTAGCCTTCGGTACTGCCTCTTGTTCTTTTTTTTGTGTTGAATTTTTACGTCTTGTCATTTTGTCCAGATAAGAGTAAATTAAGGGGCAAGTAAAATACTAAAAGGGTGGCAACAACCCCAGGAAAATATGCTTTAACCAAATTAGAAGAGATTCAAAATCGTGAGTGGGGAGAAAGGGGATAAAAAGAGGTTCAAAAAGGAAGAAAGAAAAAAAAAAAAAAAAAAAAAAAAACAAAAAAAAAAAAAAAAAAAAAAAAAAAGAAAAGAAAAGAAAAGAATTTTTTAAAAAAAGAAAACACCTAAGAAAAATGTAAAAAAAAAAAATATATATATATATATATATATATATATATATTAGATAAACTAGTAAAAAATCGTTAAAAAAGAAAAAGGTAACAGTTAAAAAAAAAATTTTACCCGAAGGCGAGAAAAAAAAAAATGAAAAAGAAAAAATTAAATTAACTGCAAGACTAAAAAAAATCACAGGAAAAAAGCCATGAGTTCCGTGCTTGGCTTTCTCCTCCTCTGGAATTCTGCTGCTCTCCTTGGTATTGAAACCGCACTCCTTGGTAGGTGAACTTGGTCTCGGCTGGATTTCTTGTTGATCTTCTGGGGGAGGGGCCTGTTGTAGTGATTCTCAAGTGTCTTTGCCCCAGGCGGAATTGCACCGCCCTTACCCGGGGCAGGGGTGAGTAATCCGCTCGGGTTTGCTTTCAGGAGCTTTTGTTCCCTGAGCGCTTTCTGTAGAGTTCCAGAGGACGGGAATACAAATGGCGGCCTCCTGGTCTCTGGCCCGGAGGAGCCAAGAGCCCAGGGCCCCACTCCTCAGTGCGCCCTCAGAGAACAGCGCCCAGTTACTCCCGTCTGCTCCCGTCTGCCCGACCTCCGGCCGCGCTCCGAGCTCACCGAGCCTGCGACCGGTTCAAGGTAACACGGAGCTGCGAGCTTACTGTCAGCTCTGTCTCTGTAGCCGGCTTTACCGTTCCAATACCCGCAAGCTCTGCGACACTCAGACACCCCCGATCCTTCTGTGACCCTGCGGGACCTGAGGCCACGCTGACCCCGCGTGGGCTTCGCCCCGGTTTAGCCTCTGGAGCGATGTCCCTCAGCGGAACAGACCTTTTAAAAGTCCTGATTTTGTGCGCGGTTGCTCCGCCGCTTGCCGGGAGCCGGCCCCTCCCCCCGGGGTCTATCTTCCCGTCGCTTTGGATTCACTTCTCCGCCGGTCCTACCTTTCAGAAAGTGGTTGTTTTTCTGTTTCCAGAATTGCTGTTCTTCTTCTCTTCGATCTGCCGATGGATTTTCAAGTGTTTGCAATCTTTAGATAAGCTATCTAGCTGATCTCCGGCTAGCTGAAGCAGTCTCAGCTTGCTACTTCTCCGCCATCTTGACTCCTCTCCCCTGTTGGTGTATTTTATTTATGGTATGTGGTTGCCCTACAATTCATTTTCACATTCTTTTTTTTTTTTTTTTTTTTATTGTGCGATGTTAGTCACCATACAGTACATCATTAGTTTTTGATACAGCATTCCATGATTCATTGTTTACATGTAACACCCGGGGCTCCATGCAATACATACCCTCCTTAATACCCGCCACCAGGCTAACCTATCCCCCACCCCTCTCCCTTCTAAAACCCTCAGTTTGTTTCCTGGAGTCTGGAGTCTCTCATGGTTCCTCTCCCCCTCTGATCCCCCCCTCTTCATTTTCCCCTCCTTTCTCCTAATGTCCTCCTTGCTATTGCTTATGTTCCACAAGTAAGTGGAACCATATGATAATTGACTTTCTCAGCTTGAGTCATCTCACTCAGCATGATTTCCTCCAGTCCCATCCATGTTGATGCAAAAGTTTGGTATTCATCATTTCTGATGCCTGAGTAATATTGCATTGTATATATGGACCACATCTTCTTTATCCATTTATCTGTTGAAGGTCATCTCAGCTCCTTCCACCAGCTAGGCTATTGTGGACATTGCTGCTATGAACATTGGGGCACATATCACCCTTCTTTTCACTACATCTCTATCTTTAAGGTAAATTGCAATTGCAGTGCAATTGCTGCTATATTCTTTCTATTGATGAAGACTGGAGAGGCTTCCAGTTTGAGGCTGTTATAGTCAATGATGTTGTGAATATTTTATGTTTCCTGATGCACACGTGCTAGAATTTCTCTGTTGAGAATATGAGCACATTTAACTAGACTGAACATCCCAAATTGTTTCCCATAGTGACTGTGATGATTCCCTGAGTTAATGATTGTCCCCATGTGCATTTTTGGTGTGTCAGGCTTTCTAATTTGAGCCAATCTGGGATGGTTTTAGTGGTCCCACTTTATAGTCTCAATAAGCATTTTCCTAATGAGTGACTATCTTTTCCTATGTTCCCTTGTTATTTTCATTTTTTTTTTTTCCAAAGTACCTTTTAAAATCTCCTATCCATTGATCTGCTGGATTGCTGTTGATTTTTTTCTTGACTGTTCATTTTCATCTATGGTACTTCTTTATATACTCAAACTATGACTAACTCCTTGTTACATGTATTTCAAACATCTTTTAAAACTCTGGAGCTTGGATTTCAGTTTTATAAAGGTGTCTTTTGATACATAAAGTACTTGTTTATGTATTTATTTAGGACAGAGAGAGAGAGAGATTGCACAAGCAGGGTGGGGAGAGGCAAGGGGAGAAGGAGAGAGAGAATCTCAAGCAGCTCTATGCTCACTGTCCACCTAACGTGGGACTCAGTCTCACAACCCTGAGATCATGACCTGAACTGAAATCAAGAGTCAGACATTTAACCGACTGAGCTACCCAGGTGTTCCTTGATATCATTTTTAATTGTTACTTGCTACCCTTCGGTCATTAAGATATTGTTCTATATTATGATAACCTTTGTTTTGTTATTTGTAGTAGGTCTATCATCTGAAATTGATCTTTGCATAGGATGTGACATACAAATTCACTTTCATTTTCTTTTACATAAATAACCATTTATTTAGTAGGCAAGTCTTTTCCCTATATTTTCTTCTAGAAGTATTAACAGTTTTAGGTCTTTTAAGTCTTTAATTCATTTTGAGTTGATCTTTATATATGGTATAATATTGGGTTCAATTTTTTTCTTTTGCATATGGGTATCCAATTTTCCCAACACCGTTTGTTGAGGATACTAGCTTTCTCCATTGTGCCTTCTTGGTTCTTTTTGTTGAAGATCAAGTAACTGTATAGGCATGGAATTTTTTAATGGGCTTTCTATTCTGTAACATTGGTCTACTTGCCTGTTGTGGTTTTTGTTTGTTGTTGTTGTTTTGTCAGAGCAACTCCACTTTAATTATAGTAGCTTTGTGATATACTTTGGAATCAGGAATTGCGATATCTCCATTTTTGTCCTTTTTTTCCTTTTTTCCCAAGATTGCTTTGGCTATTCAGTGTCTTTGCAGTTTCATATAAATTTTAGGACTTTATTTCAATGTCTGTAAAAGATACCAATGAGATTTTGGTAGAGATTTCATACAATTTCTAATTGGTTTGGTCAGGATAGGCTTTTTAACAATATTAAAGATTCCAATTCATGAAGATGGGATGTCTTTCCATTTATTTATATCCTTTATATTCTTTTTTCATTAATGCTCATCTATTTCATCAATGTTTGTCTTTTTCATCAGTGTCTCATCTACCATAAGAGTTAAAATAGTCATTATAGAAAAAGGTTCAATTTATTAAGAAGATATTATAATTATGAATATGAACACATGCAAATCAGATCATCTAAATATATAAGCAAGCACTGAAAGATCTGAAGTGAAAATTATCAGTGTAATAATAGGAGACTTCAAAGACCACTATCAATTATAGATTGAACATCTACAGAAAGTCAGTAAGGGAACAGTAGGCTTGAGCAACACTTCAGACCAACTGACCCAACAAACATAATATTCCACCCAAAAGGAAAAGAATACATCTACTTCTTGAATAAGACGTGGTACATCCTCCAGAATAGATCACATTAGGACACAAAACAAGTCTTAACAAATTTAAAGATTGAAATTATACCAAGTACTTTTTTAACAACAGTCGTATAAAACTAGAAATCGATAATAGGAAAAATCTGGAATATATACACATATCTGGAAATTACACAGTATACCTCTGATGAACCAATGGGTCAAAGAAAAAAGCAAATAGTAAAGTAGAAAATAGCTCGAGACAAATGAAAACAAAAACACAATATATGCAAACTTAAGGAATGGAGCAAAAGCAATACTAAGAAGGAAGTTTATAGCAATAAATGTGTCCTTTAAAAAAGAAGAAAGAGGGTCACCTGGGTGGCTCAGTGGGTTAAACTTCTGCCTTCAGCTCAGGTCATGATCCCAGGATCCTGGGATTGAGCCCCACATCTGGCTCTCTGCTCAGCAAGGAGCCTGCTTACCTCTCTCTCTCTGCCTCTCTGCTTACTTGTGATCTTTCTTTGTCAAATGAAAAAATAAAAAATCTTCAGAAGATAGATTCAATAAATAAGTAAATAATAAAGAAGAAAGAGGTTGCTGGATAACTCAGTCAGTTAAGCGTCTGCCTTCCATATAAGTCATGATCCCAGTGTCTGGGGTCAAGTTCTACATGTATTCCCTGCTTATTGGGGAAACTGCTTCTCCCTCTCCCCTCCCCTTGCTTGTGCTTTCTCTCTGTCTCTCTCTCACTCTCTCTCTCTCAAATGAATAAATAAAAATCTTTAAAAAATAAGAAACCTTAAAAATACAATATAATTATACCTCAAAGAACTAGGAAAAGGAAAAAAACAAAAACAAAACAATTAGGCCCCAAGCTTAAGCAGAAGGAAAGAAATAATAAAGATTGGAGTAGAAATAAATCAAGCAGAGAATAGACTATCTGTAGAAAAAAAATCAATAAAACTAGGAGTTGTTTTACTGAAAAATAAATATTGACAGCTCTCTAAGAAAAAAGCTCAAATAAAATCACAACTAAGAGGAAACATTACAACTAATGCCACAAAAATACAAAAAGTCACGAGACTACCATGAAAAATTAGAAGCCAACAAATTGGATAATCTAGAAGAAATGGATAAATTACTAGAAATATACAAACTACCCATTCTGAATCATGAAGAAAAATAAAACCTGAATGGTCTAATAATTACTAAAGAGTAATCAACAATCAAAAATCTTCTGTCAAATATAAACCCAAGATCAGGTGGCTTCACTGGCAAATTCTACAAAACACTTAAAGAAGTAATAATATCAGTCAGTCTTAAACTCTTCCCAAAATGCTGGAGAAGAGGAAACATGTTAAAACTCATTTTATGAGGCCAACATTGTCTTTATACTAAAGCCAGTCAAAAACACTACAAGAGGGATGCCAGGGTGGTTCAGTTGGCTAAGCGGCTGCCTTTGGCTCAGGTCATGATCCCAGCATCCTGAGATCGAGTCCCACATCGGGCTCCTTTCTCTGCAGGGATCCTGCTTCTTCTGCCTCCTCTGCCTGCCACTCTGCCTGCCTGTACTCTCTCTATCTCTCTGACAAATAAATAAATAAAATCTTAAAAAAAAAAAAACCACTACAAGAAAGAAAACTATAGGCCAATATCTCTAACAAACATAGATGCAAAAATCCTCAACAACATATCAGCATATTGAATTCGTCACCACATTAAAAGGATCATAAACCATGATACCATGATCAAGTCCATGGGAGACAAGGGGTGGTTCAACATATACAGTCAGTTAATGTGACCCACCACATACACAGATAAAGGATACAAGTTATATAATCATCTCAATACCTGCAGAAAAAGCATTTGATAAAATTTGACACCTTTTTTATGATAAAAACTCTCAACAAACTGGTACAGAAGGAATGGACCTCCATTTAATTAAGGCTATAAATAAAAAGCTCATAGCTAACATCATACTCAGTAATAAAAAGCAGAAATCTCTGCTCTGAGAATAGGAATAAGGCAAGGATACCCACTCTCACAAATTCTCTTCCCCCATAGTACTAGAAGTTCTAACCAGAGCAATTAGGCATGAAAAGGAAATAAAGGATTCTGAATGGGATAAGAAGAAGTAAAATTATCTGTTTTCAAATGACATAATCTTACATGTAGAAAATCTTAAAGACTACATAGAAAAGAAAAGTTAGGACTAACAAATTGATCAAAGTTGCAAGGTAGAAAAATCAGTTACACTTCTGTATGTTAACAACAAACTATCTAAAAAGGCGGAATAAGGAGATAATCCCATATATAATAGCATCCACAAGGATAAAATCCTTAGCAATAAGATTAACCAAGGAGGTGAACTATTTGTGTCCTGAAAACTATAAAATACTGATGCAAGTAATTAAAGAAGACCCAAATAAATGGAAAGACACCCCATGGTTATAGATTGGAAGAATTAATATTGTTAAAGAGCCCATTGTTTCCAGTAAATCTTGATGGTTAGTAGAGCAGGCTCTCTTACCTTTTTTTTTTCCCCCCAAGAGATTTCTAACTTTCTCTGTAACTCTAGCAGCTCCTTTCTATACCTTTTGGTCTACTGGCATACAGGGCCACAAAAAAACACTGGCCAACTGGGAATATAGTTTTAATGGGAACCTTATTTGTCTCTTTAGGGGAAGTATGACTCTTGTTCCCAGAAAACTAGGACCTCTAGTGCAGTAGAGCCACAATTTACAAGGACAGGAATCCTATATTCCCCAACTAGGTCAGTCAGGATGATGGTGCTAGAGGCCACTGATACCTCAGACCCTAATTCTTTTTTTTTTTTTTTTAAAGTAAAATAGTCTTTTTATTATATACAGGCTATACGTAAACCACCCACCCACTCTGAAAACAGTAGGTTCTGGCTTTTCTCAGGGCACTCAGAAGCTTCTTGGAGACCATTCCTTCCCTTCAGAAAGGGGAGCATGAGTGTGTGCATGCATGTGCATGTGTATGTAACCTGATTCCATGACGTTTGACCAGCCTCATCTAGCCACATGCCCCTCCTTGCCTTAAACCCTGGCTTTGAGCTTCTCTGGTCCAGGAGGAGACCTCAGCCTAGGGCAGGCATAAGCCAATCATTCAACCTCCATCTTGTTCTTCTGCAAAGAATCAATGAAGGTTTGCCACTCCGCTGGGTAAAAACGCTTATGGGTAAAAACGCTTATAGACGTTGATCTTATTCCGAATCTGTTTCGGGGTATCTTGGTAGTAATTCTTCTCATCCCGGGCCATAGCCTTATAGTCCTCCCCATGATTCTCCACCATGTAGCGCACATAGTCAATGAGGTCTCGAGACAGCGTGTTTCCTTTCTTTTCTGGAAGGCTGGCTTCTGCCTCCAGGTCGTTTAGCACATAGGGCTTCCGCACAAGCTCCTTAGGCCTCTCCTCTATGTCTACCTCCATGGCCTTCATCTTTCTCTTACGGAGGGGACCACCTTGTTGGGGTCCATAGCCAACCCCATCTCGGCCAGGTTCTGCCGCACGGATTTGGTGTGGTCCCAGGCATGTCGGATGTGGAAGCATTCGATCCGTGGCGCTGCTTTCCATCGAGCATTCCGGTTCAGCCGCTTCCGGTTAACATTGTAACCGAACTTCTGTCTCCTGGTCTTCCCCTTGGCTTTGGACATTTCTTTGACCACCGAATCGACAACTAGAACTGGATCTCAGACCCTAATTCTTAATCTCATCTATGCTTCCTATCCAGAAAAGTACCATATAATGGGCAGCACTTCCTTAACCCTATAGAAAGTCATCCCCAAAGTTGCCCTTAGCTGTTTTCTTAAGAAGTCGTTCCAATATTGTACCAGGCTGGGATTGTTGGATGGTACAATATATTCTGGCCAACTATGATCCTGTAGATATATGCACGTAATTGTACCTCCTTTGCCCTAAAGAAAGTCCCTTGGCCTGAAGTAGTGTTATGTGGAATTTCATGGACAATAAATAGGTATTTAATACCCTTTGATTTAATCAGGTATTTAATGCCACACTTAGAATGTGCATTATTCACAGGAAAAAAGCATAGTAAATTAGAGTCTTTAGTTCACCTTCTGTGGGCAGTGTTTGGTTATTTAATCAAGCATTACCCTTGTTAGCTGCCCCACTATCTTGCCTTTAGGAGGACCATGATCCCTATACATCGCAACAGTTCAGTTGCCATCCCATCCTTGCAAATTGTTAGGAAACATTTCATCCATGTGCCTTTGATGTTTGAGTATAGTCAGAAGGATTCAGAACCAGAATCTAGAGTTCTGCCATTCAAGCTGACACTGAGTATCCTGTCCTTGGCCTAGAGAGGAGAGCCACCTCTGAATGTCCTGATAGTGCCAATGCATCTCAAGTGGTACCGTCCCACATTTCTCCAAAGAAAGGAAATAGCTGAGGCCAATCCTGGGCAGCAGAATTAACTACTGTATTCTCTGGTCTCACATAATAAATCCATACTGAAATGCCCATAGCTTTGAGTCTCTGGCCCCATCCTCAAGTCCCTAAGACAGTTCTAAAATGTGTATCTTGTTTTCTGTAAAACAGAAACCATTGTTTTCCTGGAGCTTCAGGGAATAATCCAATGAAGAGCTAGGGTCAGCTCCAGATGTCCTTGCCACTGTCCCAAGTTCCTTGGATAACCAGAAACTCTGTTATTCAGAGCTGTAATTTACTCCCTTTACCCCAACCAGTACAAGGAGGGTTCATCCCCAGGTGTAATCCCTTCAGTGCTACAGTAGTTGTTAACCGTAGCCTGGTGTTCTTTGTGCTGGATGGTCTTTTTCTTCCCACAGCAAGGACGACTAGCTGTGCGGCAACTCACCTGTTACTGCTACCAAAGCAATGAAAATAGACAGTTAAACATTTGGAGGAGGGTGTACACTGTCTTGTGAGACGCCTACTTTACATGGGGTTATTTTATAATCTCCAGGTAAGGGTAGACTGCTAGCCTGTAGCAACAAAGAGATGGTGAATTTCTCATTCTTAAGTCCCAGAAAATGAAGATGTTCAGGGTTTTGAAGGGCCCTGCTTTCCTTCCCTGCCAGTACTTTGAGTTGGTGTAGAAGGTATATCAGAGATCCTCACTGGAGAATTTATCAGCTTTTTAAGTTACTATAAGTAACTTAAATAAGTTTATTACTTATTGGACTACTTACATTGTGTCCAAAGGAAGAGAATTGTAATAGTTTCTTTCTTTCTTTCCTTTTTCCTTCTTTTTCTTTCAGTAAACATTTATTCTCTGCATTAAAAAGACACACAGTTCATTGACTTCTTGCTAAGTAAATTTCTGGTTCACACTATGTCAGTCTGTCTTTTTGAAAAAACTCCACTGCTTTAAGCAAAAGTTGGCTTGCTCTGAAAAAAGATAATGCAAGATTTTGTTTCCTTCTTTCACTGGCTTCACACTTACCACAAAAAAGCATTCTCAGTTAGGGACTCTGTTTCATAACACATAGATTTCAGATAGACTTCAAAGGTACACTAGTAAATAGGAATTTCTAAACCTAAGTGATTGAATTATACAGATAACATATATATATATATATATATATATTTTTTTTTTTTTTTTTTTTCATTTGTCACTTGGAGTCAGTAGGCCTCTTGATCTATGCATCAGATTGAATGGAACCTAAGATTTCTGGTTGGGACTGGCCTATTGGAGGAAGTTATATCCTTACAAGCCAGTTCTGTCTCTGAGGTCCTGCTTCAGTGACTACTCTCTGTTTCATACCTTGCATCTGTATATGTAAAGTGTAACTCCTGCAGCAGTCAGTGTTGCTGTAGTAATGCTGTGTAACAAGCAGCTTCAAACCTTCAGGACTCACAACAGTGAAGATTCACCGTTCTCACTCTTGGGCTTCAGGCTGGTAGGGATTGGTAGGAGTTGATGGGGTGGTAAATGTTGGTAGGGGAAGGTCAGCTCGGGTTGACTAATCTCAGTGGACCCCCAACCTGTGTGGTTCCAGGCTATAGCTCATGTTTAAGCCTGCTTCATAAATGTCTTACTCTGCACCAACATTTACTTCAAACATGTCTCCTTACAAAGAGCAAAAATGCAAAAGGCTACACCTAATCACACATGTACACATAACCACATGAGTATATGTAACATGTGTCTTCTCAGATGGGAGCTATTACAGTGTCAGTTGTCAAAGGGAATGGGGCAAAACATCCAGTAAAGGAGAAAGTAGAAATTCAGAACAATAATTCAATGTACCATAATCCTTTATGATTTACACTAAAATCTATTTACACTGATTTTCATCAGAGATTCTATTTTACTAGGCATCTTAGCAGAGGTGGGAGCATTCAGAAAATACAAATAGCTTTTTATTGCTCAACAGCGTTCTTCAAAATCTGTTGCGTGTTTGAACACAGGTAGTCTTCTGCTCTGTCTCTGCCTGCATAACATGGAACCCTCCCAAAGCCCATCTTTCTGGCTTTTCTCCACTTCTTCTCTTCTTCTTCCCTCAAGGAAAAAAAGGAGTATCTTTTCTTTTAGCTATACAACTGTTTAGCAAATATCTTTTGACTAGACTTTTGCAACCATCATTTTTAAACCAAAGAATAGCAAATCAATATATTTTCCTCTGGGGGAAAAGTGTATTTCTTTCTTGAGAGTCATTTTTGTAGAAAGTGCTAGAGATGATTTTATAAAATTGTCCACATACTGTTTTTGAATTGTTAGATGTAGTTTGAAACCCCTTCTTTAATTATGCAAGAGAAGAAAAATCTACATATTTTAAAGTATATTGCTGCAAAATATTCACAAGAATGTTGTTGCTTTAAATTGTCTTGTTTGTTATTTTTACTACCCTCAGTATCTATTTGCATTGTGAAACACAAGTGACAAAAAAAATTAAAATATGAATGTGAATGAGTAAATGAATATTTGTTAGTACTTTTATTCTTACAGTACAGCAGGGGAAATCACACCAGAAATATTAGCCAATTTTGTAGATAAGGTAACATGGGTTGAAAAAGTAACAATTTTCACACATTTATTTATTGATTCAACTACCATTTGAACATGGTTGTTCCTACAACCAAAGAAAATTCTACTTTTTTACCATACTGCATTGTCTTTGTTGAAAACCTTCACATCTTATCTTATCCACTTGCAAAGAAAAAAAAATTAGGGTCAAGGATATGAAAAGAAAAGTCTTAAAAATTTTTTTTAAATATTTTTAGCCAAATAAATATGTGTAATGTTGCATTAAATGTAATTTTGTACTTATTTTCAATTGTATATATGTATTGATCATGGTTCAATCTGATCCTGTCAGAGAAAAAAGTCCCACATACTTTTGTGATGTGTCCTAGTAGCTAAAGGCAAAATCAAATAAGCCTATTCACAGGGGCACTGAGTGGCTCAGTCAGTTAAGTAGCTTGCTCTTATTTTCAGCTCAGGTCATGAGATCGAGCCCTGTGTTGGGCTCACTGCTTAGCATAGGGTCTGCTTAAGACTTTTTCTCCCTCTGCACCTCCTGCTCATGCTCTGTCTCTCAAATTAATAAATAATTATTTTTTAAAAGTCCCTTATTAATAGCATATTTCACCTAAATAAATATATGCATTTATATTTACCTGTCATATTTTTTACAAATGACTGTTCATGCAGTAGAAACTACAATGTCTCACTTTTATCTATGCAAAGTTGCTGTTGTTCCTTAAATCTTCTGTCAGAGCTATTTCATCATGAGCTTGGCATAAAATAAATATAGCAACTAAAATAAATTATGAAAGCATAAAATCTTAAAGGTGGAAAACACCATTGAAATAACTTCTATAGAACAAACTTTTAATTTTAACAATGAGCGGGAAAACCAAAGGCCACATAGTCAGCATGTTAGGATGAGGGCTCAAACCAAGGTCTTTCATTTCCAAGTTCAATATCCTTTCGACTACCATCACACAGAGGATCCTACCCACTTTCCAGTGCCCAGTAGTGTCCTCTCATACATCTTCCCAATATACTCTGAATTATGTCTGACCTTTTAACCCAGTTATATGACATTACATTGCAATGGTACTAGCCATTTTTTATGTTCAGTCATAGTATGTTCCTAACTGATTCATATAAAAAGGGAAGTGTGATTTTGCTTATATGTTTTATTTCTACCAATATTCACTAATTTAATTTTTCAAAGAGAATACATACACACACACACACACATATACACACATATCTCTTTATTTTTAGGAACTCTCTAATCTGATATTGACATCATGGGTAATATGAGGAAATTTTTACCAAAAATTTTTTCAAAATACAAATTACCAGAAAATATCTAAGAAAGTTTATAAAACACAGAATTTAGGGGCGCCTGGGTGGCTCAGTGGGTTAAGCCGCTGCCTTCAGCTCAGGTCATGATCTCAGGGTCCTGGGATCGAGTCCCACATCGGGCTCTCTGCTCAGCAGGGAGCCTGCTTCCTCCTCTCTCTCTCCTGCCTCTCTGCCTACTTGTGATCTCTCTTTGTCAAATAAATAAATAAAATCTTAAAAAAATAAAAAATAAAACACAGAATTTATGAACAATAAACAAATTGACCAAATCATTGAAAAAATAATAGTTTATTTGTTTGTACTATCAAGTACCTGGACAGTTCTGTTTTTAACTATTTTTTTTTTCTTTATTGAGGTATAACAAAATTGTAAGATATTTAAAGTATACAACATGATCACTTAATATATGTATATATTTTGAAACTTCCCCCAAATGCTGTGTAATCATTTTTAATTTTTAATAAAGATACATGAAGGGGGATAATTTCTGATTATTGCTGATAATAGATAGTTGAAAATGGCTTGCGATGTCAGTGTTATTGAGCTATTAGTTTCATTCCTCAATAATTTAAATTTCATAGGAAATTCAAACTAGCCAGTCATCAGCTCCAACACATTAAAGACAAGATGTCATACCATTTAGCTCAATATGCTTCAAAGGCATGTCCTTCCAGAGTAGAACTTACTCTCTTTCTGTGAAAGCCAGGAATTGGCTGTGATGTTTACCACCTGGCCATTATTTTTATAGCTAAAACTATGCATTAGAGGATCATCCATTTCTCTTTCTTTGATTTCCTTTATCATTTAGTTATACAGTCAAGAATCCATGGGAAATAAAAGCAACATAACAAATAGGGAAAAAAGTATAGTTACAGGATACTGGCAGAATCATGGGATCACTAAACACATTTGGAGAAATTTATCAACACCAGATACTTCTTACTGTTTCATTCTGGATAAAAATTAACCATAGAACAGTGAAACAAAATTACCCCAAATTGGTTATTTATGATTTGCTTCACTACTTTTCATTTAATTGAGTTCTTCATCAAATGGTGTGGTTTTAAACAATTTCTGCTTCACAGGACTTTTCTCTTGACTAGGGCTTATTGCTGGTAAGAGGAATGGAGGAGGCACAAGGGTGAAAACTTGGCAGCATAGTGGTAAAGAGAAAATAGGAGGGTCTCCTGGGTGGCATAGTCTCTTAAGTCTTCAGCTCTTGACTTTGGCTCAGGTCATGATCTCAGGGTCATGAGATTGAGCCTCTGGTCAGGCTCCCCACTCTGCTGAGAGTCTGCTGGAGATTTTCTCTCCATCTCCCTCTGCTTCTTCCCCACCCTCCTCTCTCTCTCCCTCTTTCTCTCTGGCATAAATAAATCTTAAAAACATAGAAAGGAAGTGAAACCAGCATCTTGATGGGATATCTGCACTGCCATGATCACTGAAGCATTATTCACAATAATGCACACAACCAAAGTGTTCATAGACCAATGAATGGATAAAGTAAAGGTGGTATATTTGTATAATGGTATATTATTCAGCCTTAAAAAAGGACAAAATCCTGACATTTGTGACATCATGGGTGAATTTAGAGGACATTATGCTGCATGAAATAAGCAGCACACAGAAAGACAAATACTGTAGGATTTCACACATACATAGAATCTAAATAAATCGAACTCATGGAAGTAAAGAGTAGAATGGTGTTTGCCAGGGGCTGAAGGGTGGAGGTAATGGGGAGATGTTGGCCAAAGGGTGCAAACTTTCAGTTAGAAGAGGAACCAGTTCCAGAGATCTAATGTACAGAAGTGTAACTATGGTCAACAATAATGTAAAATACTTGAAAAAAATAGAAATGAAGGAAATGTAAAAATATCACAGCGAATGAGTTCTCCCTTGTCCTTTCCAATAAGAAATTATTTTAAAGAAATTTCCAAAAAAGACAAGAATACCTCCCTTCCCCTCTGAATTTTTGGATAAATTGACCTTACCATCCCTAAGTAATGGAACGCAGATTTCAGGTGGAGCTGTGCATACCTAGAAAGTGTTACATTCCATTTTTGGGCTCACTAAAAACTGCAGGTAGTCTTGGTCCTAAAGAGGCTGAAAAATCAATGTTAGAGCATTGAAATGACAGACATCATTCACAGGAAGAAATTAATGAATTAACAGAATTCAACAAAGTGGCATTGGTTACATAAATCTAGTTGACTTCTCAAAGCAAGTTTGCTTTTCTGATTTTTCTCTTTGATTGCCACTCAGTTGGAAATCACAAGTCCCACAAGCTCAGGGATAATTCACAAGAGCATAAACCTTCCACAGACTTAAATGTGAACACTTGGTACTTTCAATTTTTATTTTAAACAAATGCTGTAGATGAAAATATTCAGAGAACATATTCTTGAACAATTGCCTCATATCTTCCACAACTCTATTTTCCCTTACATTTGGCTTGATGTCAGCTTTTGAAATAAGAAGTGAAAAGAATATCTGGGACCTTGTTAGGATTTATTGGGAATAAACCTGTGACAGTGATTAAGTGCTAAATGGATTTTGGAATGATTGCCCAGATTCCACAGAGATCTGTAGGCATTCAGCAACATTTATTATATAACATTTATTGCAAAAAATGTTTCAAAATAGTATTCCCATTATTAATTAACATATGTTGATTGTTTGCAATATGACAGATACTGCTCCAAGTGCTTTCTGTGGATGAGTTTAGTCAATACTCGCAAAATCTGACGCAACAGGTACTGATATTACCTCTGTACCTGTAGACTCCAAGAGGTGAATCATTCAATCTGTTGTGTGAAGCTGAGCTATCTGAAGAGCTTGTACTTAACTGGAGGCAGCCTAAAATACTAGAGAAGAGCTCTGACCTTGGCATTAGACAATCTGAGTTTCTAATTCTAACTATATCACTTAGCAACTCTAGGAGTTTCTACTGAAACTCAAGTTTCCTCATCCACAAAATGGGGAGAGTTAGTATAAGTTATAGAGTCCCCTAACGCTCACAGGAGAAATGCACCATCCCTAACCATAAGAACCCTGCTAGCTCATGGGATCCTAGTAGTAGCAATGGCAGCCATGCATTCCCTACCTTTGACTTTGAGACCTAAACTGACAATTCTTTCCATCTTGATGCACCTATCTGTGGCATGATCTATCTTGCTAGGCTTCGCAACACCCATACATTTCAAAAGCATGTCCTTTATGCTTTTGTAAAAGTGACTGGCAGTGCTGCACCAAAGCAAAGCAAGCAAAGAAGCTTACTTGCTGCTCATCGTCTTGTATGGGGTTGAACTTGGGGATGAACTGTCAGTCAGCTCTGAAGCTAAATCACCATGATATCATCTAGAAACCTATTGTTTTCTGTCTTAACCACTAAAATGCTATCCAGCACAAATCTGGCCATAAATATTTGGGATAAATCAATGAATGAAAGCATGTCTGATGGACTCAAATCAAATCTACACATAGTTCTTTCGTATTTTTATGCATGGATATATTCTTTCTGATATAAGAATGGGAAAACGTAATACTTCTCCAAACTATTAAATTAATATTTCCTGGGATGAAAATGAAGTTGTAGGCTATAGCATAAATGTGAACAAAGTACATTCTCTGCTTGTTCAGAATTTATATCAGATAGCAGAGGATCGAGCGCAAATCATTACATACGACGTGGAGTGAAAAGTGCAGAGACCAGAGTATATGGAGTGCTGTGGGATCACAGGAAGTAGAAACTAATTTAATTCAACTCTGAGCATTTAAATCATTATAGAAATAGAGGTTTAATTTTATTTTTGTTTATTTGGTTTTATTTGATAAAAATAACATTCATCCTGCATCTATACAAAAATGTATTTTAGAAAATGCACCACTGAGAAATGTCCGTTGTGTCTAATATGCTTTCCTTCAAAGTAAAAAGGGTTACCCGTTCCTCCATCTTTTCAGTGTTTACTCCTCCTTTCCATCTAGTTCAGCACAGTCTTTCTATTTCCAAAAAATTCTTAGTATAAAGTACATACCTTTAACTCAAGGCTACTTTCCATAGATTTCTTGCCTGTTTTGATTTGTGTGAAATCCCAAAAGGTCTGGTTAAAAGTGATCTGCAACAACAGAATATTGCTGAAGTTTTGGAGCAAATAATTGCATCCACCTCTAAATATGTTGACACACTGAGCTCGCATAAAACCCATCATTGTAGCTGGATAGATGGGCACGCCCTATGCGCATCACTGACAATTTCATGTGGAATTCAAAATCCAGGTTTGAAATGGGACTGTTCATCTGAGGGTCATGTTTTTCCATTATCTCTCTGAACCTCATAGCAGATCCTGACGGGCCCTGCTTTTATAAAGTCCCTACTCACCTAAAATCAACTCAGACAAGGAATAAGAGTATCTTGGGTTCTTTTTAGATGCAGTTGTTTTCTTTTGGATGCAGATGAAGATTCCTTTCACTTTATATCTGAGACTAGTGTTTATTATCTTAATAGTTAAGCCAAGTTTATAATTGATTTTCTCATGCTTCTGTCGTTTTTGAGGAAGTTACTTTTAGGCAATCTGAGCACATGAGCATGAAGAGTGGGATGTATGGCACGTGTACTAAGGTAACATATATTCCCTCATATATTGTCACGGAGACTAGCAGACACCTAGCGTGAACAAAGAAAGCGAGAGAGAAAGTAATGGGAAGTAAAACGGGCATAGAGTAGGAAAGGGACAAGTTTTGTAGTAGAAAACTCTAGATTGGAGTTTTAGTTCTGCCACTTACTAGCTCTACAAATTGGTCAATTTATTTAAGTTCAAATAACATCAGGTTTTGTAAAATGAAGTTGATCATAATAACTTTCTTGCAGTTTTGATGCGATGATTAAGAGAGATAATGAACATAAAAGCAGCTTTTAAATTAGAAGGCACTAAACAAGTATCTAAATTACTATGTACATATAACATTTACATAATTATGTCTAACTGGCATGCAGCACCTCATTAATATCTGCGTTCAACATCCACCTTTATTCACAGAACACATTTAGTAACAATATAGCAAAGATTGGGCATAATGCTTTTTATTTTAATTTTATTTTTAAATAAGTAATTGTGACATCTTTAAGAGCAATTACTTACCGAACATATCTTATGTTTCTGGATATTTAGCCCCAAGCACAGTACCTGACAAACACCATATATTTAATACATATTGTTAAAATGAACGATTAAGGGGCACCTGGGTGCCTCAGTCATTAAGTGTCTGCCTTTGGCTCAGGTCATGATCCCAGGGTCCTGGGATCAAATCTCGCATCAGGCTCCCTGCTCACCAGGAAGCCTGCTTTTCCTTCTCCCACTCCCTCTGCTTGTGTTCCCTCTCTCTCGATGTGTCTCTCTCTGTCAAATAACTAAATAAAATCTTTAAAAAAATTAAATTAACAGTTAAAGTTACAGCTCTGATATTAAGAACAAAGGGTAATATACCAAAAGTTTGGTATTCTTTTTAATTGTACTATGCTAAGATAAAATCCAGGGAGTTCAAGAACATCATGACCAGGATACCGTTCCTCACCCAACCCAAAGACAACATTTACAAGTGTTTGAACAAGTGTTTCTGATTGCAGGCTAAATAGTATTTTGCTCTGTCCCCTACTGAAGAGAGACTCATATTATAAAGGAGGAAATGGCAGCATTTTATCAATATGTTTATTAGCTTAATATAGATTACACCAACATATATTCCACTTTAGTTGGATGGCTGTGATCCTTTTTATCTTTCATTTATCTATTCCTTGAATGGAGATTTACGAAGTGTCTTGTATGTGTGGAGCACAATGTTGGTACCAACAGAAGCGTGTCTGCCCCCATGGACCTCACAGACCATGGAATGTCAGACATTACCTGCATAAACACACATTAGATACAAAAGTAAAAGTAATAAAAAAGTAAAAAAGACAGAGAGGACTCTGAATGTGTAAAATTGGGACCCTCTAGAGGAGGGTCCTACATAGTGAGGCCCCTGTGAGAGGGGGTTGGTATGCCCTGAACTGAAGGATCAGGGGATTCCTGGGATAGCCACGCCTAATAGAAGAAGATGCAAACACTAAAACAGAAGAAAAGAAAAAAAGATGAAGAAGAACAAGAAGAAGAAGAAGAGGAGGAGGAGGAGGAGGAAGAGGAAGAGGAAGAGGAAGAAAGTCTGGCATGACAATAAATAAGTCAGTAAATAACACATGAAGCCAAACGCTTCATCATGTTTGAAGGCTGATGCAGATAGATGCAGGAAAGAGATTCTAGAAGATTCTGGAAAGAGACACAGCATAGCCCCAAGAACATGGCCACGAGAATGTTGGAGAGGAGTGTCTTCCCTGATGTTTCTGTAGCAGGAGAATGGAGAAGACAAGAACAGAGGCTGGAAGATTTGTAGATTTATGTTGAAATGATTACCCCCATGTCTCAAAAGAATCAATGAGATTTTATAGTTCTGGGTACACTGAGTTCTGTGTGTCTCAGGACTTCAGGGTACAACTTCCATTGACTTTGCTAAAGTATTTTTTCATTCTGATATTACTTCGTATGAGCAGGCCACAGGGTAAGGAGAAACGTGAGCTTTCTGCAACTGAGGTTTCTGTTTTTCTAACTGAATACATGTAAGTGCTGGATGTTGATGAAAAATAGTTTCCAAGGGAAGGATTTCTGTGATGTGGCTCTTGATTTCCAAAATTAAAATAAATATTTCAGAGTGAATTCTAAATTTTTTCCAGGTCATCTTAATGTTTATCTCTTAGTTCCAATCTATCATTCAGCTAGGGTAATTTATATTTCTACACCAAATAGAACAGCCCCCTCCCTTTAAGAAAGATCACAAACAGATGGCATATTAATGTTTCAAATTAAAATCCAAGTTCTCTTATTTGCTACCTCTAGGAATCTGATACTTCTAGGAATCGGAACACCGTTCCTTAGATTTTTCTGTAATATTCTTATCTGTAAAGTGTGGTCAGTAATAACTGTTTTACTTGGTGTTTTAAGAACTAAAATATAGAAAATATGTAAAATTCACCCTACCTAGGACTTGCACTGTTATATGAAAATTAGATTCAAAAAGAAAATACGAGTCACATCACTGAGGATGGGGGGTAGAAGTAGACCGTTATTAGCTTAGGTCAGAGCAATCACCTGACAGACTTCTGTAACTGTGAGGCCATCCTGTAAGTCTGTAGATGATTATTTAATTTGAAAACAATGAATGAGTAATACTGTCATGATTCTCCTTTTCATGTGCATTGATCCTAAAACTAACCCCAGTAAATCATTGCAACTAAATTACCTCTCATTACTTCAAAGGGAACACAATTTGTCAACAAAGACCCCATATGTAAGTGTATTTCCTCAAGTCATATAAGAATCAGATGGGAGGCTCTTTTTTTTTTTTTTTTTTTTTCTTGAATCTGGATTCAGACAACAAAATAAATAAATAAATAAAAGCAGGCAATATTTCTTTTGCTTGTTTTCTCACTATTTACTTTATGATATCTCTGAAGGATTAGTTCACTGGGATTCTGAAACCCGGACTGGAAATATTCCCTGTGGGTATCATAACTCACCGTGTGGATATAGAGTAAATACAGTCTCTTTTTCACTGTCTTTTCCCCTCTATCTGAACATTTTTATGAGGAGCTCCTTTGAGCCCACAGTCTTCTCTAATGTTTTTATGACTCCTCGGTATCATACTCATCTGAGTCCACACAGACAGATTCCTGTCAAAAGCTATCAGTCTTCATGAAAGTAGTAAGAGTAATACTTCCTCTGGGCATTCCAAATCAAAGTGGTTCAAACTTGTCATGTTGGACGGTGCCTTCCGTCTCCATTTAGATTCTTCAGACTTTAAGTTTGAGATGAGTCAATAACTTTCTTCTTTATTATCCACAAAGATTCTTGGCAGACAGATTATAGAGTTTCAGCTTCTCAGAGTAATATACTTTAACTTCCAATTTTTATCTATTTTTTATGCCAGACTCCAATTCCTTTATATCACTTAATGATAGTGACTAGACCATTGTTAGCCATCACCATAATTTCATAGAATAAGTCCCATTATTCTCAGGAAAACCTTCTGCTGGACCAATTGCTATTAAACTGTTCTTTTTTAAAAAGATCTTATTTATTTGAGAGAGAGAGACAGTGAGAGAGAGCATGAGAGAGGAGAAGTTCAGAGGGAGAAGCAGACGCCCTGTGGAACCAGGAGCCTGATGTGGGACTCGATCTTGGGACTCTAGGATCATGACCTGAGCCGAAGGCAGTTGCTTAACCAACTGAGCCACCCAGGTGCCCTCATTTTTTTTTTTTTAAGATTTTATTTATTTATTTGAGAGAGAGAGAGAGAAAGCATGAGCAGAGGAATGTTGGCAGAGGAATGAATAGAAAATGTGTATTTCTAAACCCACCAATTTGGTGACATCCCAGATTTGGGGAATGGAGCATAACTATAATTGCTAAATTTGGGGCCTAGCCCAAAGAATGATGAACGATAACAAAAACATGGGATCAGAATCTAAATTGGGCTATCCCCCAGTGACGTTCTCAGGCTAGGTGAATAGGATAAGATTGTGACACTGTGTATAAAATGGAAAAAGGCCTTTTCATTTTACAGTTGCTATTTGGGAAATAATATGTGCTTTTATCTAGTAAAAGGCATTATTCAGAGGGGTTGGGAATTAGGAGATATTTTTCTCTCATTAGCTTGATATTATATTGGCCAAAGACATTTTTATTTCTTTTGTCTTAGATCTACATCTGATCATCTAATACTTGAATGTTCTCCGGAAAATGTAATTATGGAGGATTACACAGGGAATCCAAACTCACTGTCACTTTTTTTTTTTTTTCCGGGTTCCAGTTATGATTTCCTTCCAGCACTGATAGTAGCAAATCATTTGTGAGAGAACATACTGTAACAACAAACACTTCTGTGACAGACTGAAGGGCAGTATTTAGGGAATGGATTATTCCTGGTTCTCAGGGGAAATCCTAGGGCACCTTTACATTTAATACACAAGAATGCTGGCTCAAAACAAAATTTAAACTTAGGATTCATGGAGAGGATCATAAAGACATCTGAGAAGGAAATATTATATCCTCAATAAGCATAGAGGAAACAATTTAAAATACTTTTCAAAAAAAGAAAGGAAAACAGCACTTTGGGTCAGAATTTGACCAACAAGGCAAACACAAACAAAACCAGAAATGCCCAAGCCAAGCAGATTATCACATAAAATGCAAGCCACCTTGGTGGTATTTTTGTCTTCCTTCCTTATTTTCAGAAGTAGTATCTGTTGACCAGAGATGACCTAAAAGATTTACTCTTAACAGTTTAGGAAAATATTTTAGAAAGGGATGCCGTTGTAATGAGCGCTCAAGAAATAATACTTATATTAAAATGTGTATTTATGCTACTTTAGGAATTTACAGAGGATTTTGTGTTGACTGGCACATGCATTCTCAACGTCACCCCCAAAATGGAAAAAAAATCCGTTCTTGCAAGGCAAAAAAAAAAAAAAAATAGTAAAAACAAAAAAAAAACAAAAGAAAAAAAACCCAAATATTCTCTTATGTATCACAAACCTATCTACATAAAGAGATATACAGTGTGTCTCTGGTAATAAAATTTGGAGGAGGAGCATTTAGACACATGGAGAAGGGGTGCACAGGGAGCTTCAGGAGCATGGGATGACGCTGTCCGTGTGCAGGTGCTTGTGAGGGAGGTGGAATGAGGACTGAGGGCAGCCAGGTGGGGAAGTACAGGGAGGATTTGGTGTCGGAATAAATCAGGTGTGAGACAACATAGTTAGTTTGACAAAGTGAGCCTCCGTGTAAAGTGAGGTGTAGGGTGTGGAATATGTCCACAGAGAAAAGATGAGACTCAGTTGTTGGATGAATAAAAGGGAGAGAGTGAGAAAACAAAATCTGATTCCCATATGTACCATTCCACTATCACACAACATGGTGCAATACACAGCAAACCCCAGGTGAAAAATGACCCAATGCAGAGGGAGGGGAAAATATGAAAAACCCCAGGTTTTCCTGACCCCTTTCAGCCCTATAGGGAATGTTTGAGGAAGGTGAAAGCCTGTAGAGAAGGAAAAATTCTTCTCTCTCCTTCAAGCTCTTCCAGGTGGACCAAGAATTAAATTTCTAGGAGACATAATAACAGGAGAACAAAAGCAAAGTTTTATTACATGTGATGTGAGACCCAATAATGAAACTAAGACCTAAAGAAATGAGCAAGGTGGGTAGTTTTTATGCTTTTCAGAAAAAGAGACTACATTCATGAAGAGCAGGTAGGATAAAGAAAATGGGGGTTTGGGAGCTTTAATTAGTAGGGAATCCCAAGCAGAATGTAGGCTGAGGGCGTAGAGCTATGAAAACTGTAGCAAGGTTTGTTTTTATAGCTCTTTGGCTCTAAAGTCCCTCTTGCTGGTGACAAGGATGTCTCTTTTTCTTAGCACAATGAGTATTTTTCATATGGGAGGTTTGTTCCCTGCTTTCATGGGGACAGGGGAGGGTCTGAGTGTCCTGGCCAGCTATTTTTCAAGTAGCTGCTCTTTAAAATAATCAATATACCCAAGTGGCCCATCTTGGGGCGACCTGCCTTTGGCCCCTGCACCTTGCTGTGGAACTATATAAAGACATTAATGAACATGAAACATTATTGTGTGTATTTGTTGTATGAAAATGAACCTGATGAAAACTCTTTTCCTGAAGCGTTCAAGTCCTTATCTCTGAGTGTTTACCATTTTGTGACAGATGAATATTTAAAATTTTTAGTATAGGGTTACATCCTTTTCCCTAATGCATACTTTTTAATCACCTGGAGTTAATTTACATTCTGTTATTAAGAGAGCTGTAGGCTAGGTTGTAACTACTTAAACGGGCTGGCTTAATTTGACACAGTTCATTTGCATTAAATATCACCCAACTCTAGAAAAATCATTTATTTCCATTTACTTCATGCCTGTCTTTTGTTTTTTGCTTCTCTCCCTCATTTCCGTCCATGGCCCAGCTTCCCACTAGTCACACCTTCCCTTCCCAGAATTTTTCCCTAATGGTTCCTCCCATTATGGAATGTGTGGGTGAGCAATGACTTGGGATTCTTGGTATTCGACCTCACAACAGACATCAATAACAACAGAAAGTGTTTTGTTTTAGGGACACCTGGGTGGCCCAGTTGGTTAAGCAGCCGACTCTTGGTTTTGGCTCAGGTCATGGTCTTTGTGGGGTCATGGGTGGGTCCCCAGTCTGGCTCCACAATTAGCACAGAGGGAGGGAGGAAGGAAGGAAGGAGGAAAGAAAGAAAAGAAAGAAAGAAAGTTAGTTGGTTGGTTTGAGCTTAGTGCAAAAAGAGTCAGAAGGCTGGATCTAGAAGCAGGTTTTGAAGAATTAGATAGGATTTAGAAATAGCAAATTCTCAGAGAAGGTGGGGAATCCTGGTGTGTTTCAAGAACAATGAGGGTGGTCGAACAAGCATTTTGTTGTTTCCCAGTTTGTGCTGTCCCACACGGTGAGAGCATGTGTGTCCCCAGCATGGCATCAGCCTTGGTCATACAAGGCTTGTCTTGACCAATGAAGAGAGGGTGTAGTTGGTATATCTCGTCTCTCTTTTTAATTTTCTTCCCTTGGTCATGGGAGTGGCATGTTCCTATAAAGGCTGCTCCTTCCACCCCATTCCCAGAGTGGAGACAATCAGAGGAGAGCTGATGGCTTGAGAAATCAGCATCAAGGGTGGCAGGCCACTGAGTGTCAGAATTGTGTGAGAGCTGACTAATACAATAAATAAACTATCTTGACTAAAACATAGAGTTGGTATCAAAGGATGAGTTGCCGGAGGTAAGTCCAGAGAGGTTAGAACAAGGCTCTTGAGTATTCCCAGGAAATATGACTTATCCTGTAACTGGTAGAAATTGCTTTGGCTCTTGGTAGATTCAACAAAACTTTAAGGAAGGCACATATTGCCTTAGAAAAGAAAGTCCTCCATTCAACATTTATTCAGCAAATATTCACTGACCACTTAGGAAGAATAAGCATTAGAAAGTCAGCTATGAGCAATCATCTCTTGTGAGCTGGGTCAAGTGCAATGTAGGAGAGAAACAGGTACCTACGTCATGTCGTTAGAGCTAAGTAAGAACAGAAGGGCTGGGAGTCTCAGTGAAAGGGCATCTGTCCTGACATGGGGGGCAGGGAAGGCATCCCAGAACCCTTCAAGACAGTTTAATTGAGGTTTCCAACGTGGTAGAGTGGGAGGAATTTAAAAACACTAAAAAAGACATGGGTTTAGAAGAAAATATGGGCAGCTGTCAAATCTTTTACGTGGGGGAAATAGTATTTACTGATTTCTCCGGGTGGAATTTATCTTTTCAGATTTGGAAGGATGGCCTGCAGTAATGACAAGTAAGAAAATGTTTAGTGTGAAATAACTCTCCTACCCCTTTCAGCTCTCACTGTAACGATTTTAAAGCCTCACAGCTTACAATCAGGCTGTGATCACTCACCCATTGACATATGCATTTGTTTCCCAGTCCACGGTGAAATTACTTTAAAATGCAACTGAAAGTTATCATCTTTTCTCTTCTATTTTCCCATGGAATGTATTTTTGATTTTTCAGAAATGCAACTGATCTTTCTCAGGCCAAACCTAGCCGACATTTCTCAGTGTGGCCATGTCCATAAGATCATCACATATACTTTTTCATAGAAATGTCTCTATCATGTGACAATACTACCTTAATTAATGCACGAAAGCCCCTATATATGTTCACCGTTGCTATTTGTCATAACAAAATGCTCTCTCCTTTCTGTGATTTATTATCTGGTCATGTTAAGTTTTTCCTATATTTGTATTTATTGCTCTAAAAAATGCTGTGCGGACAGGCTTGATATGTCACATATGGATTAATTACTACAAGCACATTCTCAGAAAAAATGTTGAGAACAGCAATATTAATAGAACCTAATAGACTCACTATACCAAGTTGAATGTGATCCCAAGGAAAATGAAATGTATAAAGAAGCCAAATAAAAATAGGCTGATTTGTCTTCCCCCAAAATATTCTTTAAGAACCTTAGGACAGGCATACCAGGGTGGTGCAGTGAGTTAAGCATCCTGCTCGATTTCAGCTCAGGTATGTTTTCAGGGTCATGACAAAGAGCCTCCCTCCCCATGTGGTTCCACACTGTGCGGAGTCTGCTTGAGATTCTCTCCCTCTCCCTCTGCTCCTCCCACTCATGCTCTCTCTCTCTCTCAAATAAACAAGTCTTGAAAAAAAAAGTTTAGGACAGAATGGAGTTTTTAAAAAAAAAATATGGTTTTCTAAGTAGACATTGAAAAACATGAAACAATGAACATATTATTTTTTAATTGATTATTAACATGTCCCAAGCATGCTGTAAGTATGTTCCATTCTCATGAGAGGCAGTGAGATAAATAGTCATCGTCATCATCATCATTTCACAGATGAAGGATGGAAGCTGAGAGTAACTGACTCACCTAAGGCCACAGAGTGGGGTTGGGAAAGGTTTGGCTTCTACCCTAGAGCTGAAGCCTGTAGGAAATAGCAAGTTTACACATGGGTTTTCTAGATTAGGAATTAAGTATTTGAGAGTTCCAATATTTGATTTAAAAAAAAATTCATTCTGGTTATGTTTTTGGTCATTTGAGCTCATGTACACTTGCTACCTGCTAGGCAGTTGGTCTCTTTTCCATGGCTCAGTAACGAATAAAGGCATCTGTGTAGAGAGAAGAAAAATTCGCCAGCATCTGACTCATTCCCTTTTCTCTCTTCTTACACTGAAAATCACAGCCCTTGATATGACTCAGCTTGAAAGAAACAAAGACAACAACTATTTTATATATTTCAGATGTTGTTAGACAGTTTTTAAAAATGTATTTCCCTTAGGAATGTCATTCAGTGTGACTTGGTCCACTATTCCTTCTGACCCTCCTGCTCAGCAGCTTCTGTGTTTCCCACCTGTAGGTCAGAAGAGCACACAGCCTCTAACACTGCTGGAAAGGACAAGCAGAATGGAGAACTAATCTCCTCCCGACTTCACACTTGGCTAATTAGGTGTTACCTGGGAGTTCACACCTTTCTAGTAGCGGTGTTTTCTTTCTGCCTTAAAGTTCTTCTTAGGCACTTGATTTTTTGTGAGAATAAACAGAAATAATTTCATATATAAACATTCATCCAAATGAGCATGATTATGAGACATACTTCAAATCAGAATTCATCACTGAAGATATGAACAAGTAGTCTCCCTAGAGACTTCTTGATAGAAGAGGTTATAGATCCCAGACTGTCCTTTGAGGTTTTGTCCCAGTGTTTCCTGACCATGCCAAGAGGCATGCTTTTAGGTCTCCATAGAGTCAGTAACCCCCTGGGTGAGTACCCCAGCGGTGGGCTTCTACTTCTATTGATGTGACAGAATGGGTAGTAGGTCACTCTAAAGGGATCATGAGGAAAATAAAAGATGACTATAATGCCTAAGAAATACATATTTCTTGGCCCCCATTTCAAGTGGTATGCAATAAAATGGTGCTTAACAAATATTCAGTACATTTATTTCAATAAACATCCTTATATATCATCTGATTTCTTTCTATAAACTGGTGCTTAACAAATATTCAATAAATTTTATTTCAGTAAATGTCCGTATATATCATCTAATTTCTTTCTTTAAAATGGTGCTTAACAAATATTCAATAAATTTTATTTCAATAAATTCCCTTATATATCATCTGATTTCTTTCTTCAGGAAGTTTTTGGTTACTAAACCCTAACTTTGATTTTAATGATTAAAGATTTTCCACAACTTTTTCTAGCCGATATTTGAAGTTTTGTCCAGTGAGGTCTTTATCTGACCTCAGACTATCAGCCAGTTTCCCAAACAAGAGGCATTCACAAAGTAACCTCAAATCAGGCCTCATGGTAAGGTATATATTACAAAACGTGTTAACCAGATGATGATAAAGACAGATGATTATAAAGTTGCAGCTATTACTGTTTATTGCTTTGATGTAGTACAAGAGAAGAAGAGATGTGTGATTTTTCTTATTAACAATTTTAATTAACTTTTAATTGATTTCTGGGAAGATAAATGGTTTCATTATAGCATCACACACAGAGCTCCTTGGCTAGATAGTAAATATCAGTGCGAACTTCCTGACAGTATTGCTGATAATAAGGGGTTTTGTGTTTGGTTATCTTGTCCAACATCTACATAGTCATCTGTAATAGTCAATAAATAGAACTACCTTGCTTAGCCAACCCATGTCACTTAATGTATGTGACCTTATTCATGCTCCTCCGTTAATTAAGAGATGGGAAAGGAAGGAAATAGCATTTTTCAAGCATTCTAGTTCCTCGGTCTCTATTAGATGGTAGTCTCAGTTACCTTAACATTTTTAGAGTACTTTCTTACAGAATATTACAGTCTTTTGTTTCATGTGTATCAGATGCACAGCCTTTCATGGAAGCTAGGCATTCAGGGAATTAAGTTGTAGTGAATTGGGTAAAAACATGTGGTGAGGGAGAGCTGAGGGGCACATTTACTATTATTATTGAATATATTACACATATTCTGTGCTTTAGCTGACATTGAACCATGTGGCCCCATTATACAGATGAACCCTCTAACGTTTATTTTTTACAGTCTACCTGTGGAATATGTATTTGGATATTCTCTTTCCACAAATCATCCCACTATAATATAGAGAATAGTGTGTTTTTGAAAAATGCAACACACAGAAATTAATGAGACAAGTTCTTTCCAAAAGGTTTCATGGTTGTGGAAAAAGGGCTTTAACTGTGATGCAAAGAGGCATTGTCAAGTAGAGAATTCTGATTTGTGACATGACCTCCAAATGCTGGAACTTTCCCTACAAAGGGTAGAACGGGGGCCATGATTGGAGGAATGGATGGGTGATTGGAATGTCAGAGGTGAAAAAGGAATCTTTGTGGCAAGCCTTGAAGATAATGTCATGAAGTATATGTTGAGTCCTAGGGAAATGTCGAGAATTGATTTGATTTGAGTAGACAGCTTGTAGAAGAGAGCAGATAGTGAGGGAGTGCCAAAAATGTGGGTGGGAAGAGATAAGGCATAGGGGTCTTGGCTTCTTTGTATAGTTTGTGCAACATGTTGAAAGGAGGTAGCCTTTACTGGGGATTTCTAAATCTGGTGCATAATGTATCCCTCTTGAGAACTTCACCTCATTCACTAAAATAGTAATGTTACCTCAGGAATTATGAAGTAATAGAACATTTTAAATTTTATTTAATCTCAGTTTCCCAAATTTGTTTATTTGAACCCAGACTTTCCCTTCTCTCTTTACCTCCTCTCACTCTTGTCCCTGAAAGAATGTACTGGCATCCTGAGGGACATTAACTAACATTCCATAAAATGTAACACAAGGAAACTCGCACCCAGAGTTGCTTTATCAAGGCCATGGCTAAAACCCAATATCTCTTCCTCTTCCCCATGGCCTTTTTTATCAATTTCAGCCATTTGAAAAAATCCCCTCACTGTCCTGCTGAAAGCATATGTTTTTGATTATGTTTTCTCTTCCGTTTATTATTTCTCTTTAGACCACTCTATGAATCCAAACATGGCTGAGTGTGTACACCATTACAATAGTCATTTTCAACATGTCCTGGAGAACAAAGATTACGAAGTGGAAATATTGTGTGAAAAGTATCACAGACAGATTATTAAAAGAAGGCCTTATTCTTGGCATTGCTCTGTGAACTGTAGCAGTATTTAACAACTGTATGTCCCTCAAGATACTAGGAACTATTCTGCTAAACAAACAGTAGTGGAAACTATGATGAAATCCCTTCTGAAACGGTACTATAAACCCCTGGCGGGGGGCATTGAAGATAATAATGAACATCCTTTAGGTTGCTGAGGTTCCTGTCCTCGTGTAGATGGGTGACACTGATTTTGGAGGGAAAGAAGTTTAGTGGGAGGGCCAGGGAGTGTTGGATAATACCGCAGCCTACAGCTAAACTCACTGACACAGCTCTTCTTCCACGGGCAAGGCTAGAATTGTAGGTGTCCATAAGGGAAGAGTTTATACAACTTAACAAGCAAACCACAGGCTGTCTTTACAAGCAGATCTTAGAGAGGCATTAACCCAATTCTTCCTACCAAATTCACCACTCCCAAGTGGGAAAGGGAACAACAGAGGGCAGTTGTCTTGCTAAAATGCCCTTCCTCTTAGCAAGATGAAGCATAGGGGAGGAAGTTCCTATTCAACAATCCTAAATAAAGAAGGCCTTAATAAAGCACTTCTCTGAGCTAATATACATTGGGAAGTTCCCAAGGGAAAATGTGGTTGATGTGATTAAGGTTAAGGAGCTCACAGTTTGGGGAATGCAGGTGGTGCATTCTGAAATGGAGGTCTGTTCTTATCTCTCAGTCTCTTGTCAGAGCAAGTGTCCTCACAATCCTCTAGAGAAGCTCTTGGCATGGGTTGTTACAATCAAATGTGAAAAGTCTCGTGCAAGTCACTGGTTACCAATGTAGTTACTACATTTGCATTGTTCTGATATTAATTATTAGGTTAAATCTATAGTAGTGTCTATTTACTTAAGTTTGCATATATTTTATTCAGTGGAACAGAAAAAAATGTCATTGCAACGATGAGAAATCCTTCTGTAGCTATAGTCTATCTTATTCATGTTACAATTGATGATCTGGGCCATGTTTGTGAATTTCATCTCTGGCTTGCATAACGGTAAGAAAAGAGATTGAAAACTGCTCTCTACTCCACATATTTTATTTTATAGTTGAGATATCTCAGACCTAGAGAGAAAAAGTGACACGTAAAAGTTAATGACATCAAAAAATAGTATGCTGGGAACACTGAGACCAATCAGCACTTGTACAATATAGCAATCTCTTCTTAGAGAACAGTCATTTGCCACCTTAACGTACATATCTCTCCTTGTCATTCTACAAAATGCTAAAAGTACAAAGATATTTACTTGTCATATGTTTGTTTGGGCTGTGATAAAATATCACTCTGTTTTTCTAAAAAATGATATTTTTTCAGCATAGAATCAATAGTTTCACCAAGGTGATCAAAGTACTAGGTTCAATTCCAATAATTCCAGTTTTAATTTTCAGATTCTTAGCCAGATTCACAGAGGATAATAAAACAAGAGCCAAAGTAAAGCCAAACAATAGATGCACAATGACAAAAATAAATAAAATGAAATGAAATAATGAATTAAGAATTAAAACAGCTACTACATAGCAGTACTAATACATTCATTTATATATCTTAATATATATATGATTTATTTATGAATTTAAGTATTTATTGCATGCTTACTATGTGCCAGGAATTATGTGAGGCTTTCAGTGAAAACAGAAAAGCCCAGAACATATTCTTTTTTTTTTTTTTAAGATTTTTATTTATTTATTTGAGAGAGAGACAGTGAGAGAGAGCATGAGCGAGGAGAAGGTCAGAGAGAGAAGCAGACTCCTCATGGAGCTGGGAGCCCAATGTGGGACTCGATCCCAGGACTCCAAGATCATGACCTGAGCCGAAGGCAGTCGTCCAACCAACTGAGCCACCCAGGCGTCCCAACCCCAGAACATATTCTGATGGCATACCTTGTTGTACAAAAGGAGACCAGCTCTTAAATAAGCTCATTGGTAAATATATAATTAGAAATTATCAAAAGTGGCAGAAGTGGCAGGTATATGGCACTTTCGGCCTACGTACAACAGGAAAATCTAATCTGCATTTCAGGAATCAGAGGAGGCTGCTTTGAGGAAGTAATGTTTAACTTGATGCTTGGAAGATGCATGAGTAGGGGGCTGGTGAGTGATAGCAGGAGCCCTATGGGCAGAGGGCCTGGGAGAAGTTTGGAGGTTAGAGAAAGCAGAGTGAAAGCTGCATCTTCTATGCAACTTCTTGATTGTACTAAAGGTTTGACTATTGCCCAAAGCAATGGAAATCATTGAAGGAGTTTACACAGAGGACTGATATCATTCTTTTCGCTTTTATAAAGCAAAATATCTGAAGGGATATAAGTGAAAGAAAAGAATTAGCAAGTAATTTAGTGATCTAAGCTGTAGTTGGTGATGTCTCGGACCAAGATGGTTATGAGTGAGATATTATTTCCCCAGGGTTGTGGGGAAGGAACATATGATGGATAGACAGGGATTATTCTGTAAATGACTTTAGGTCTTGGACCTTGGTACTTAATATACTGTGTATCTCACAGCCTGGAGCTGAGTCTCATGCATGGTATTATATAAGCTTTTCTCAAATTATTGGATGAATGAGTAATTGAACAGATAAAAGATGGAGAGCTCAGAAATATCTACTTTACATCTTACATAACCTCATATGGTAGTAGAAGACCATTTACTGAAAGGGGAAGTGTGGAAATAAATAAGATTTGGACGCAGGAGTAATGAAGAGTTCAATCACAGACATATTAAGCTTCTGATTCTATGAGACAGAATATTGGCCCCCAGATATGCCCTACCTACAAATATGTTACCTCACATGGCAAAAGGAGCTCTATAAATGTGATTAAGATTAAGGAGCTCACAATAGGGGAAATTGTTCTGGATTGTCCAAGTGGGACACAATGCAATCATGCAAGCCCTTGGAACTGGAAAAGGTTGGGAACAGAATAAATCAGAGGGATGATAAGGAAGAAGAAAGAGGAGAGGGTCAAAAGTGTGAGAGTACCTTGACCCATTATTGCTGACTTTAAAAATGGAGGAGATGGCCATGGACTATGGGGTGGCCTCTAGAAGCTGAGAATGGTCCTCATATGACAACCAAAAAGGAGGTGGAGATCTCAATCCTACAACTCAAAGCAACTGAATTCTGTCAACAACTCCAAAAAGCAAGGAACTCAGTAAGTGAACTTCCCTTACAGCCTCCGGAAAGAAACACAGCCCTGCCTTGTACTTTGATTTTAACCTAGTAAGACGCCTGTTGAACTTCTGACCTATGGAGCCATAAAATAATAAATTTGTCTTTTGTAAACTGTTAAATTTGTGGTCATTCAATATGGCAGGTGTAGAAAACTAACAGAGATATGTACCAGGCATTCTTGTGGAGATGGCTAAGCAGCTAGAGGTGTATAAAACAATACTACACAACACCCCTCCCCCACATGTGTATGCACACACACACACATTAGCCAAACGGAATCATTGTATAAAACCTTCCATTATATGGATGAATGAAAACATAATTTGAACAGGAATCATTTAAATTACCGGTTATATAAATGATTTATTTTGTGATTGTAAAAATTCCCACAGACAGAAAAAGTCACTGAAATTTCCACAAATGTCGCCATTAAGAAATAAGAGCTATTTATATTATATTACTGGAGTACATTTTTCTATTTACTTATGCAATGATTCAGACCAAAAAAAGAGGGGGGGTTCTTTTTTTTCCCCTGAGGGGGCTATTGTTGTCGTTTGGTTTTTCCTCTGAGTGACAAGCTTGACGGATTTGTCATTAATTTGTATGGCAAATTTTAGGCGCAACGTAAAGAATGTTTTAGGCGCAATGTAAAGAATGGAAACTCTTCAACTTGTTCACTGTGTTTCTTCCTCTTTGGGCGTTCCTGCAGTGCCTTCTCCGTCTCTTCTCAGGCTTTAAACCTCAAGCATTTGTGTTTAGATGAGTCGAAGGGGCAAATCCCACTGGCATGTCTGGCATTAAGACATAGAGAAGGAGCAGAATTGCAAACATGACTCACATCTTGGACTTTACCACTTTACCTCAAACAAGGCATAAGCATTCAGCCATGCCCCCAACACATTTCAGCAGAGTTTGTAAACTTGGATATACACCTGCATTTATGCTATTAAAATCCATCCTTTTGCATCCCAGGCTTTGTGGATATTAAATGATTTTATTGTATCCATAGCTCATAATGCAGTCAAGTGTCTTCCTTCCTTAACTTAATATCAGTTTTAGGGCAGGATTATACAACAGTTCGTGGCTTCTACTACTTACTCCAGTTTCTTTGCAAACCAGTAGCATTATTAAACACAAAATGCAAAATAGTTAATAGTAACAGTCATCATTTATATCACACTTGAGTTTGGATAAGATTAATTCTCTTAACACCCCATTGGAAGAATATTCACTTGAAATTTACACATTTTATTTGATGCAAAGTGGTTGTGATGCAACTTAAAAATTTTATTTAATATGTTATTATAATAACAATAATTCTCAATTATCATTTGAAGATTGTATTCCAATATTAAAGAAGAGCCCTCTTCAAGTGCTTCCTGGTTTCGGTACCTTGACTCTCTTTTGGGGTTGGGAGCAGATTTAGTTTTAAATCTAAGTTTCATGTATTTATTTATTCAACATTCATTAATTCCAGAAATATTTATAAAGTAGTTTTATATGTACAAGAACTAGGGCACGGTATATTTATTTCTTTTGTAATTCTAAGCAGGAGCTTTAAATTCCATAAGACACCATTCTCTCATTTACAAAATGGGAACAACTGTATTTATTCATAAGACCATGGTGAGGATTGGGCACCTGGGTGGCTCAGTCAGTTAAGTGTCTGCTTTCAGCTCAGGTCATGATCCCAGGGTCCTGGGATTGAGTCCCACATTGAGCTCCCTGCTTTGTGGGGAGCCTGTGTCTCCCTCTCTTTCTGCCCCTCCCTTGCTTGTATACTCTCTCTCTCTCTTTTGCTTTCTCTCAAATAAATAAAAATAAAATCTTTTTAAAAATAACATGGTAAGGATTAAATGAGATATATAGTGCTTGACAAAATATATAGGAAATGAATAAACAAAGTGTTTGAACAAAAAATACTGTAACATCTTAAGTTGTCATCTAGCACATTATGTTACATTAATTAAAAACTACCTGTGTTTTCCTGATTTAGAATTCAAAATCATTAAAGAAATGATAGTACAGGAAAAATCCAGTATTTTTATAATGTGAGTTTTCTTTTGCAATATTATATTGTTAATGATATTATCAATGTATGTCATGGTCATTCTGAATGAAGAATAATTCAACTATAGTGTATTTCTTCTCAAGTTCTAGAATTTTCATTACATTGTCATTATCTTTTTACTTTTTCCCCAGAGAAAAAATTTCAGTAAAAAATATGTCATGATTTTTCAACTGTCCCCTTCTAGCAGGGCACCATAGCAAAATGTAATGTGCAAAAAGCATGACAAAACATAGTAGCTGAATGCCTCTGTTTTTCATCTCTATTCAGGCAACAGACCCTGATGCTGGGATAAATGGCCAAGTTCACTACAGTTTGGGCAACTTCAATAACCTCTTTCGCATCACATCCAATGGGAGCATTTACACAGCAGTGAAGCTTAACAGAGAGGTCAGAGACTACTACGAGCTTGTTGTTGTGGCCACAGACGGAGCTGTGCATCCCCGCCACTCAACACTCACATTGGCCATCAAAGTTTTGGATATTGATGATAACAGCCCCGTGTTCACCAATTCAACATACACTGTTGTTGTGGAGGAGAATCTGCCAGCTGGGACCACCTTCCTCCAGATAGAGGTATGTGGGGGTATCCAGACAAGTCCTGGATCCCACATTAGAAGATCTGCTGTCTGCAGAAGGTTGCAGACTTAGCAAATAAAAAGACAACACACCCAGTTAAATTCTAATTTCAGATAAACAATAAGTAAAGTTTTAATAGAAGTATCTTCCCCATGTTGCATATTGGTTTTATGTAACAACCTTACTTCAGGGATATACCAACAAGTAAGAGGAGAAAAGGTGCACTTCTAAGAAATCAAATAAGATCATCTTATTTGATTTAAATGTATTAAAAATACATTTTTTAATTTATAAAATCAGTGCTATATATTTACTGTAAAAACCGACAATATAATATTCTATAAAGAAAAATTTAATAATCTCCCATTTTGTACCTCCAGAGTACTTGGTGTTAAATTTTTAAGTGTATTTGTGACACTTATCTTTGTGCTCACACAATATGAAATAAAATGTTTTCATATTTACATACAGGTAAATATGCATGTAGGCAGGTGTGTGCATATATACCTATGTATGCATGTTTTCAAGTAAATATTTCCGTATTGATAGTATATGTAAATATGCATTATGCAGTATATGCATGCATTACTACATATGTACATATTCAAATAAGTAGTTCTATATTTACATATATGTAAATGCACATTATCCAGGTATGTGCATATTCCTATGTTTGTATGTCTCTATAGATACATATGGACACATATCTATACTTATACACACACACACACATACACCCAGGTAGAGATTTTCCCTATATTTTACAGAAAGAGGATATTGCTGAACCCATTCTTTTTTTCACTTTTGGTGAAAAACTGGCTTCCTTCCAGAGGTCTGACTCTCCTTTTGAATAGTACCCCCATATCCAAGCATTTTTTCAGTCCTTGGCTACAGTATCACCAGAAACTCTGGACATTCTGATTTAGTAGGTTAGGTAGCTTACGCTGGCTTAGACATCTGCATTTTAAGCAACCACCCCTTTTAATTTTGACATAGATGGTTCATAAAGTATAATTTTTGGGGGAAAAAAGGATTCTAACAAAAGAATTATAAAAAAGAAAAAAAAGGATTCTAGTCCTTCCTTGACTTGCCTTCCACAACTTGAACCCTGTTAGCATGGGTTTTACAAACTTGCATTTTTTTCATGATTTAACTCAATAAATATTTAGGCAAAAACATTAATTTAAAAAGGGCAGGTGCCAGCCAGGGAAAGGTCCATATTTCTCCATTTATTCTTCTGTTCATCTATTTATTCATCCATTTGTTCAACATGGGTATTTCCAGGGTTTATTGTATGCCAGCTCCTCTGCTAGACTTTGGGGATTCTAACATGGAAAGACACATTTCCTGCCTTCACTGGGTTCTCAGTCTGGCATGGCAAACAGACAAGTAAATCCTTAATTGCGATAGAGGTTCTTAGAGCAAGGGCCTCAGAGATGACAGGTGGAACTCTCAACCTAATCTTGAGAGTTTAGATATCTGGTATTGAGATTTAGACAGTTGCATTCTACAGTGTGAACTGAGGAGGATAGAGTAAGAGTTATTCTAGCAAAGAAGAAGAAATATTATTCAAGGCATTGGAACGAACCTGCTTGAGATCCTAGAGAGGAGACAGAGAAGAGCTACAGGCTGGAAATTGTATGGATCCCCCTCTCTATGTTCAGGAAAGTGAAGTTAACCCAAAATGGAATGGAAAACAAGAAGGATTTTAGATAGGAAAAATGACATAATCAAATCTGTGTTTTCCCAATGTCTTCTTGTGATGATGGTAACTGACAGTAGGGAGCCAAGGCAGAAGTTCACATAGCAGATGCATGGGTTCCTGTGTGCGCATCCTAACACAGCTCATGTCCCCCCATCCCCCTGATCCTGTTCCAGTTCCTCCACCAGAGCTGCCTTGGCCAGTCTGTCCTTGTCATCCTGGGAGACCTGCTGCTAGAACACGTCACCCCCAATTCTGAACACCTCTCAATTGACATGTCCCTGTTTTCTTTCTATTGTGGTATTTGTGTTCTTTTTTTTTTTTTTTTTTCTTGAGACATTAACCTGGAGGGCAGTATTTGTGTCTTGATTCATCTTGTGCTTCTCCTGCATAATAACTACTCCATAAAGGTTGATCAAGTGAAGGAAGTATAGTAAACTGAGCCTTAGAAATATTATAGAATCCTTGTAAGGAGAAATTATTACTTAAATTTCCTTCATTTCCTTATACTCCATTAATAATCTGTCATGTTTATGAAAAACAATGCAATAAAACTTTATTTATATTTAAAAGATTATTTCTCAAGGTTATTCAATTAGCAAGAAATAATACAATAATTTATGACAGTAATCATTTTTTTACAGTGATATGATTCTTTTAGTTAGTGATTTCTCAGGGAAAATAAATATAGTAATAAGTTTTTTTTTAAGAAGGCAAAATGTCATGAATGTCTGTCTCTCTACCTCTGTTTCTCCCTCTTTCTCTCTTTGGTAAATTACTTAACAAACATGCTTGTCTCTGAAACATGCCTTGTGATCAGTGTGAAGTTCATGCTGTCCTGGGTGCTGACCCATGACCTCCATCAGCCTTGCATTCCTCTGGTTTGGTAACACCACTGATACCATCGTCCTTCTGCTTTACTTCTTACAGGCCAAGGATGTTGACCTTGGAGCAAATGTGTCTTATCGGATCCGAAGCCCGGAAGTAAAGCACTTTTTTGCACTACATCCATTTACAGGAGAACTCTCTCTTTTAAGGAGTTTGGACTATGAGTCGTTTCCAGAGCAGGAAGCAAGCATCACATTTCTTGTGGAGGCCTTTGATATTTATGGAACGATGCCACCTGGCATTGCTACGGTCACTGTGATAGTAAAGGTAAGGAGCATGGATGACTCCTGGTGGCTAACTCTATACTCTCTTCTGAGTTTGAACTATATTAAATATCCAGGACTGTTATTCTTAAAAACACAGTAGTACTGGACCCAGAACATACAGTCTGAAATGTGTTAGACTTGAGAAGTAGCCAAATTGTTGAAGTAGGATAGATACATTTGAACAAAATACTAAATAAGAATTTAACTACTGTGGCTGCCCAAATGTTCCCATAGCTCTGCAATTTTATTTATTTATTTTAATTTTTTAAAAGATTTTTTAAAAATTTATTTGACACAGAGAGAGAGAGAGACCACAAGCAAGAAGAGAGGCAAGCAGAGACAGAGAGGGAAGCAGGTCCTCCACTGAGAAGAGAGCCCAATGTGGGGCTCAATCCCAGGACCCCAAGACCATGACCCAAGCCGAAGGCAGAGGCCCAACCCAATGAGCTACCCAGGCTCCCCAGTTCTACAATTTTAATCTAGTCCCAATTTCTCCAGACTAGTTTATTCCAAATTTCACAGCACCAGGGATAATAATTTCATCCAAACCTTCAATTTAAAAATTTTAAAAAGAAAAGATTATGGAAAAGGCAAGAGTTCTAAGGCCTCAGAGCTAATTAGTCTGTAAGCTGAGATTCTGGAATGAAATAAGCTTTGGGACTGAGTGGAATCAGAGTCGAGCTCAGCTCAGCCATGTTCAAGGTTTGTGACCATGAGGTCTTTATTGGCCGTGCCAGATTTCCTGTCTCATTCATTGTGATAATATGTGCCAAGTGATTGCTTCAGAGAGCATGGTATCTTAGACCTTTTGGGATTTAAGTGATTTTAGGGTGTGCCTTTAAAAGAAGACATGAGGAGAGATTTATCAGTTCTCAAACATTACTGTAGGTAAAGGTCACCTGAGCTGTGTCCTAAACTGTCAGATTGCTCTGCTCCTTCCCAAAGGAGCCCTCTTCCCATGGGGAAGGCATCACCAGTACTTTTCTGCAGATGGATTTTTGCTTAGAATGAAAGGAAGTTAGGTACTAGGGATGTCTCCAATTCTTGAAAGGTTCTCTCAAAAGAGAGGAGATGAATGCAAGTTCATAATGGTACACAAAGTCATAAGGTATATAAGGTCATAGACAATGTTTTTACTATGCTCTTTTTTTTGCATTTTTTGTTTTGTTTTTTACTATGTTTATTTTTATAGGTTACTGCAATATGGAAATGGTGGAATAAGAAATAATCACTTTTTTGGGGTTTTTGTTTGACTGTTTAACTGATAACTCATACATACTACTGATTTTCTTAGACAATAAAATACTGGTATGAATACACAGAAGATTGTTAGAGACTGTGCCAATATAGAATTAGCATGACATTGTTTATCATATAGTAACTACTCTAATGTTAGTGACTATAAGATCTTTAGGCCTGGGTTTTAGTTTTTTGTTTTGTTTTATTGTTTTATAGATACTCCTGCAGTCACAGGGACACAGAAATTATTCCATTGTCTCCTCTTTACACTTGACCTAGCTGGCCTGCCAGTGCACTCCTGATATTTCTTCCCTGGAGACTTGCTGTCTCCCCTAAATTATTGCGACACATGCATCCCTTCTATTCTCAGATGCCTGAAAGCTGTCTGGAGAGTCTTATCAGGGTCTGACTTCCTTCTTTTTCAGGCATCCACAATGGCTTTTTACCCACTTCTTCCATTGTGTGTCTCTCTAGCCTAAGAAATTATATATATATATATATATATATATATATATATATACATATATATTCGGAGAGTTAAAATTTTATGCAGCATTAAGTCCTCTTTGGGAATAGATATTTGAGTTATTAGACTCTTTCCTTGGGTCTAAATTCAGTTTGTGTGTCTCTTTCCAAAGACTGACGTTCCAGTGGATTGGAGAAGGATCGATCACTGATGGCCCAAGAGGTTTTAGTTCATATTTTAAAATATAATTTTTCCACACTATTGTGGTGTGACATTTAGAAATTTAGAAATATGTTTACAAAAATACTTTAGGGACATGATAATGTTTTACTTATGAAGATATCTGAACAAGTAAAGAAATGAAGAAGGCTAAGATAAGCCTGACCTGAGTGAACTAACAATATGGCGGAATGGCTCAGGACCAAGTGAAAACTTAGGCCATCTTATCTTGTCTACACTTGCCTAACCCTGTGGTTTGGTGGAAATGAACACACACAAAATTAAAGATAGAAAAATGGCATTTATTTGGCTGTTTTGAACAATAAGGGAAGACTTGCCACTAATGACTCTACACATTCTTCCCAGATACACAGATGGATACTCAGTGGGATGGCCTTGTGTCTCAGGGTGGGTGTGGTTCATCAAGGAGATGATTCATCATCTAAACCATCACAGACTCTGACTTGGCTGCTCTGGATTCAGTGTGGATTGATTTGTTTGGATTTTTTTTTTTTTTTTGATAGAAGCCTTTGGAGTTGGATTAGATCCAAAAATATCATCTAATCAAGCAGAAAGTGCTCTAAATAAGTCTTGGTCTCTAACTGGCACTGAAGCTTCTTAAACTGGATTTCATGTTCCCTGATCATCCCTTTATTTTAATATATGGATGTCCCCTAAGGCTATCATGTTGGCATGTGGAAAGGGTTTGCTCATCAGTAGACTCATTCTTTCTTCAGAAGCGGAAGGGTGTTGATCTAATTTTTGTTGTCTCTGTTGCTTTACCTTATTTAGAGAAATCAAGCAGTTTCGTTGGTCAGGTCTTCCTGACCTGTACTAAATTATTCCTGCTTTATTATACATTTATGACAAAACTTAATCAGCCAGCATTCAATTCTAGATATTTTTTTTTCTTTTAAAGATTTTATGTCTTTATTTATTTGAGAGAGAGAAAGAAGATACACAAGCGTGCACAGGCTGGGAGAGCACAGGGGATGGGAGAGAGCGGGATAAGGAATCTGAGGTGGACTCTATGCTGAGTATGGAGCCCGCCACAGGCCTAGATCTCACAACCTTGAAACTCCTGACCTGAGCTGAAACCAAGAGTTGTCCCCGTAAACCAGCCACCCAGGTGCCCCAATTCTAGACATTTCCAATGCCACATCCTTTTTTCAAGGTGATGAAAGCATAATAAAATTTGCAGAACATTTCCCCAAATGCAGGCTGACACATGCTTTTCTCTCTTCTGGTCGCTCAGGGTGACATTATCCCAGAGAAGAACTTTAAAACTGTTACCTAATATTGGAGCCCATAAAAACATCGTGCTTGTTTGTTTTGAAGGGAAGAATGGAATACAATTCCCATTTCTCCACAAATGTAGGTCTTTCCCAAGCATGCAGATTTTCTGTCATTGTTCTGTTTACTTGCAGTATGACAAGCTGTTTTGCTGATAACATAATTGCATAGTACTTGCTAAGAGAGATTTCTACCCAAAACAGTCACCACAGGGAAAGCATCTTGAAGATCTTTCTTTGAAAATGAGAAGACACATAATTTTCTTTTGTAAAGAAGAAGAAGAAAAAAAAAGATCAAATGCTTAGTATCTGGTCTATCAAACATTTCTAATTGGAGTGAGAGTGGGAAAACTGAAGTGATATTTGGAAAGAAAGCTATTTCAACTGTAGAAAGAAAGTAGAGTTTTATTATAGGTACCCGCAGAGTGCTTTCTTAGTGATCCAGAACAAAACCAATGATGACCAGACACATAATATGTGTTTTTGTTGCAATGTCTCTGCGGAACATGGAAACACAAGGCCTTCTTCACTGTACATTTTATTGCATATACTGAATAATTGAATATATAATGGTAAATTAGATGATGTGAATAAATCTCTGAAAAACAAAAATCAAATTCTATATAGTTTCAGGCATATAATCCAGAGAAAAATCTGTCCTTACAAACAGAGTTGTGATATAATATAGAAATATGCAGAAAGAAAAGGTCTATCTTCTGTGATAAACCAAAAGTGGAAGACCAGTCAGAAAAGTCGAAATGTGTAAATGGCTCTGCAATACTGGATAGCCTCATGAAGGATTGTCTTAAGACGAGCAGATGACCTAAGTCTTTCTGTTTATTGTCACCCCGGTGGGGGAATGGCAGTAGCACAAGTGGATGAGGGAGACCCTTCCATGCAGGAAGGAGACTTGGTTCCAGGGAGAACTGGAAGGACCAGACGTGAAATAATATCCATGAGGACCAACTGTTGAGTCTTAGAAGATGGAGGGAGTCTTAGAAGATGGAGCTAGTTTTCATTTTTCAGAGGTGTTTTCTCCCCAGCAGGAAGACAAATGTCCTTATCCCCATAGAATATAGGAATGAGGATAACTTTTCTGGAGAGAATCTCAATGCCGGGTACCAAGGCAGCATTGTCATACCGTAGACAACTGATAGGTGGTGATGTGCCACTGATGTTCCTTGGTAAACCTATGGGCAGAGCCCTAGATTTCATTCAGTCAGAGAAAGCTCTGGAGAGTTTAAGATTTATAGCATCCTCCTTCCCTTTCTCAGGAGGGAGAAAATGGAATAAAAAGAGGATCTCAATGAGCCAAGTAGGGGGATCTAATTGGGTTGATTGGGTTGATCATTATTTTTTACCACTTGCTGACTTTTCCCTGAGTGCTGGCTAAACTGGAGAAAATACTTGTTTTGGACTGTGACATTCAAATATTCCTTTTTAGTCTATTCTCAGTTATCATATCCTTATTGGTGTCGTCTTTCTGATGTATTCACTGGCAAGTTTGAAGAATGTGAATGTATCATAAAGAGCATGCCAAGGGGCGGCGTTCTTACAGCAATTCTTACAGCATCTGCATACTCTTCTATTCCAGAGTTTTACAACTGAGCTGTGATATATTTCCCCTAAACAACCAAACTAGAAGAAACAAATGAAAAGGCACTTGCCCAGAGTTAGCAATAATAATTCACATTTCTGTGGGTCTCCATCTTGGTTCCTCAAATATCACCCACTGGCTTCCGGGAGTCCCAGGAAAGTGCCTTACTTCGTGCACACAGTTACATTCTTTTACTCTTCCGCGACTCTCACATTCTCCCATTTGCCAGAAGTCTCCAAAACCCAGCTGCCTCCTGGTGGGGGCAGGAGATGCTGATAAGCCCTGCCAGTGGATATCACCATCCCTCGCATCTGTCCCCCTGCCTCCCGTGGTTGCCACAAAGTGGGGGCAGTCTCCATGCAGCAGAATTCTCAATATGTTCTCTGAAACCTTTAATTCACCAAAGCCAATATTCCACATAGTCATAGTGTGTGCCCTCAGTATTGCATTACCTTCAAGGTCCCTCAGAGAAGATTCCACAGAGCATGAGCTCCTTGAGATATGGTAAGCAGTGTCTCATAGACAAAGAATTTCATAGACAAATGATTTGGGGACTGCTGAGGCACACAGAAGTAAACCGATGTCTCCACTGCATGCCTTCATCTAAAAGTCCTTAATAAGCTGGTGTACATTGTGACTCTCAAGAAAATAAACGATTTCCCACATTTTTCCATAGTGGAAAAAGAAAGTTGAGTAAGTTTATGATTTATGTTTAGGATTGCCCCATGCAAAACAGAAAAAAAATATTTGTCTGGCTGGAGGTGGGGCCTGTTTTGGTCCTCTGTGCAGAGGGAGAGGGGAGAGAAGGGAGCAAAGTTGGACAAGACAAAATGAGAAGTAGAAGTCACAGGAGGGAGCAAACCACAGAAGGCAGCCGCTGGGTCAGCGCAGCTGGTCAGACCCAGAAGAGGTCTGGCAGTGGAGAGGGGACCTGGGAACAGGCAGAGAAGTCAATGGCACTGTGCTCTAGGAAAGACAGTCATCTGCTTCTCAAGCCTCAAGGCATTTCAGAGGACAGGCAGCAAACAGTTGCAGGTGGACTGTGCCAAGCTGTGGGAATCCCCCCAGCCACCAGCACCCCATCCCCATGTCCCCAGCCAAGCGTGCCTGAGAGCTGAGGATGAGCGCTGGTGTTTGCTCTATCTTCATCCTTCTAAAAAAGATGATTGGAGCATAAACATCTAGTACACTTTGGTCTGGAAAAGTCTCTTATCAAGAACAGCTCTTACCCCCGATTCCAGAAACTCAAAATTCTTACCATCTCTTTCTCTACTCTTTGTGGAAACTTGCCGTTAATTTGCAAGGTCCCCAGCGAGTTCCTGGTTCTCTGGGATGCTCGTTCACAAAGTTTCCTTAAATGCATTCCTTGGTCTGCAGAAGTTGCAATGGTTTCTGTAACTAATTTAGACTTTAATTTAGAAAATAAATAAGTGGAACTCATACTTTTTTCTTTCTAGCTCACTGTTCCTTCAGGTACTGTTTTACTTGCTTGAGATATGGAAGCAAATGATAAACTGACGGGGACATTTTTTTTTTTTTTTTCTGAGAAGAGCATAGTGTTGTTCTAGGTGAGAACCATGCCAACTTCCAGAATACTCTTTAGAAACATGAACCAAATTTTAGTTCAGACCAACAAAGATTATAACCCCGGAAAGGAAACTATTAAGAGTCTTCGTGATAAAACTGTTAGCAAGTAGACAGAGGAGGCTATGTTTCTTTTTGCCAATACTACCCTCTAGTGGAAAATGGGCAACAGAAAAGATCCTGTACGGAGAGTGCAACTGCTCCTTCCTTTGCTGCATAACAGAGCATTGGCACAGCAGATTACTGTCAACTTTTCTTCAGCCATCCCTAGAGCGTAAATATAACGAGCTATTGATTATGGCTGTTGGCATCACATTTCAATAAATTTTCTCATCTGAAATCATGCATTGTGCAAGAACGTCTGAACTAGGATAAAAGAAAGATTGCAACTCCAAAATATGTACAATGTACTATAGAGAGAAGGCTCCCACATAGCGCATTGGTTTATTCTTGGTCCTGCCAGTGGCAAGCGAAGGAAAGGGGGAGAAGAAACAGTCCTGGGAGCCCTCTGTTACTACTTGGGTTTGTGTCTAATCATCTGTGAGGCCTGATTATAGAAGATAACCACTATGCATGCAGTTAGAATGTGACTCTAGTGAATACTTTGGTAGGGGTAAAGGGGGGGGGCACTGTACTGAGTACTGTTAGCAACTATAAGACAACTAGAAGATCACATGCCTTTTTTTTTTTTCTCTGAAGAATCAAAGTACCAAAAGTATCTTATACCAATAAGGTTGTAAGTATCTTTTGAGATGAGAAAGAAAAAGCAGAAGAAAGAGGAGGAGGAGGAGAAAATTTATCAGGACATATTGAGTTTGTGTGACCTTGGGAACTTGTGTACAGAAAAATTTCAGTGTTGGGTCCCTTCTTTTCTGACCTTCAGAAGTTACAACTTTGGGTGCAAAAGGATTTCCACCCCTTTAGTTACAAGATTCACTCATTAAATTAATTGGCACTCTTGAAAAGAGCAGGAGAAAAGTGTGCGTGCAAATGTTTTATATATGTACCCCCTGCCTGAAACCTCAAGATCAATACAATCCACCACCCTCATTATCGAGAATGGTGCTTTCAATGTCTTGTACTTGTTCAGATTCTAAAGGTTGTAATTTATAAAAGAAGCTTTTTCATTTTTTGTTCACGGAAGGTTATGAAGACTGTATGTCAAAACTCAGGAAATGTTACTTTTTACTTTTTAGTTTTGCTTACACTTAAAGATCTCTTATTTTTCATTAAAGTTTGCAGATTTTCTCATATTTACCACTCAGAAGTCAACTCTATTGTGAATATAAAAGCAAATGCTGTTTGATTGTAACAGATAATTATCCTGACCTCTTTGCAAAAAGAGGTGTTTATATTCAGTTAATTAGTGGGTTCCCAATTTACATTGTACAGGGAAATTGTTGTATCAGAGCAGATATTAAAAACTGTGTAGAATAATTTTCTTCTTTTGTTTTTAATAACAAGTGAGGAAAAAGATGACCTGGGGAGTAAGATAATTAACACATTCAGCTTTAAGCTCAAATGTGTCTGACCCAAAGTACCCAAAACAATGCAGGGTGTAGTGATTATTTTAAAAACAAGTGAATTTAAGAAATATAGATCTGCCATGGTAAGAAGCATTATTTTGAGGAAAAACTAAAACGCAGTTCTCTATAAAACATAAAATGGCTGGGGGAAAAAATGGTCTTGCTCTCAAAGGACCAGATTTATTAATTTGGCTCTGTCAAATAACTAGATTAATTTGGGCAGAGTCACGACTATCTGCCGAATCAGTGTCTTTGCCTGTGAAATGACAAGTAAGTGACATGAAGGGAAGACCATCATGTTCTTGAGTGACCTCAGTAGACCCAGTGCCTCACACTGAGTCATAGAAATGGGAAGAACTTGATAATGATTTGTTTAAAGAGTGATACTGGGGCGCCTGGGTGGCTCAGTGGGTTAATCCTCTGCTTTCAGCTCAGGTCATGATCTCAGGGTCCTGGGATCGAGCCCCACATCGGGCTCTCTGCCCGGCAGGGAGTCTGCTTCCCCCTCTCTCTCTGCCTGCCTCTCTGCCTACTTGTGGTCTCTCTCTGTCAAATAAATAAATAAAATCTTTAAAAAAAAAGAGTGATACTACATAAATAACAATGCACTTATATCACTGAGTGGTAAAAATAAAATAGATGCCTGTAAATTAACTTGAAAACCTCCTGCAATAAATCACCATTGTTTTCTGTCTATCGGAACATCTAATTCTATGTGTCATTTTTGTAGTGTGCTATAGAGAAAACATGCTTGAACCATTTTATTTTGTAAAAATGTAAGATGGCATCAAAGGCTGTTTCATAGTTTGCATTTGAAATGCGCTAATCATCCCATTATGCTAAGTACATCCAGAATTTTCAGTGGCAACAGAAACATTAGTGGGCTTTTTTTTTTTTTTTTTGAAAAGTAACAGCAACACAACAAAGAAGGAACCATCCTTGACACCTGTGTCATAGAATGGCCCTTTTTAGAGAAGTTCCCCATCCCTGTTTCCAGAGTTCAGAACCACCTCATACCACTGGAACTACTGTCTGGGAAGATTGTGAGTGTCTTTCCCTTGTCCAGAAGGCATAATTTCAGACCGTTTGATGGAGTGGCACGCTATTTCACGCGTGAATATTGGATAGTTCTGCCAGCTTCCTTCCGGCCGCGGCTCTGCAGGGAGAATCACGGGATTGAGAGGGTGGAAGGTTGATGGTGGCAAATAGGTTGTGGGATAGGAAGAGAGTGGGCCGACTCATAACTGTGCCCCCACCCCGCTGTTCCCAGCAGCTCTAAACTCTCCATTGTGTTTTCTAGGATATGAATGATTACCCGCCTGTATTTAGTAAACGGATCTACAAGGGGATGGTGGCTCCGGACGCTGTCAAGGGCACACCCATCACGACCGTTTATGCCGAAGACGCAGACCCCCCTGTAAGTAAGGGACAGGGATAGGTATTCAGGATCTTAGCAGAGAGGACCTTGCGCGCTCACACAGGACACACTTTCTGGGCAGCACGTTCGGACGGTCTGAGTCCACTCTGTCCTCCCCAGTCATTTCATGTGTGCTCGCCTGTAGCACCCATGGGGACACATGCACTTCACACAATTATTATTGAACACAGTTAAGCAGATGCCTTCTATGTTGCTGGAATTCAGAATTTGCTATTCACCAATGTATCCTACGTGAATAATAAATAGAGTTAGAAAAGTTCTCTGTGTTCAGAGTCAGTATCATTTGGGCTTTTTATTTAGGACAGTATAAGATTAGTTTAACTGGTTTAGGTTTCATCTTTAAGAGTTTTCCATTTTAGTCACATATTACATAATGACATAATAGTTACATTGAATGTGTTAATTTTGGTAATTTTGGTAAATATTAATATGTTTTTTAGAACATATTTAATGCAGTCTTTATTATCCAGAATTTTACCTCTTTTGAGATATTCCAGATTGCCTTCCAAAATAGAGGGTTTTCATTACAGCAGAAGTGAGGTAAATTTTCCTTAGTGTTATTATGTTGATGAGTGAAAAGTAGCATGCAGAAAAAATAGTACCTATATAAAATGCTTTGTGTAAATAATGTGAGCACTTTATAAATATTAATTAATCTCTTAATAGCAAAATAATGAAGATCAGATGTTTTACTTTTGAGTGAGCTTCCACCATTAGTCAGGGGCTGATATACTCTACAAAAATAAAAGAAATATTAAATAAGACATTTAAAAAAAAACAAGAAAATAGAGAAAGACCCGAATTTTATAAGTGATCTAGGAGTTCTGTTTCATATTGCTAATATAAATAATATTTGTGTAATGCCGTTTATTTAATAAAAGGTGAATGACTGTCAGAACATTTTTAACCTTCAACTGTGACAGGTCATATGCAGTCTTTTGTGACGATAATGTCTTGAAAAATAATAATGTTAACATGAAAGCAGTAACCTTTCCGTCAGAAGCTCCTTTTCTCAAGTGTGTTAAAATGTCTTTGAAACTGTTTTATTGCATTCTGGGAAATATGATAGGCAAAATTTTGTAGATTTGGACACACTAGTCAATATGGTGAATATGAAATTGGTGCTATATCTGCTTTTAATATAAACTGTCAGAAAAAAAAAAAATATATATATATATATAAACTGCCGGAGGTAGAAACTACTTTGAAATTAAGAGTACACTTTCAGTTCTCTCCAAGGCATGTGTTTTGAACATCAAGTCTATACTGATTATTGTGCTAACCAATTTTTGCTCTCCAGACCGGAGAATCTTCTAGGAAAAACAGAACTGCTCATAGGAATTAAAACACACTCTACTAAATGAGTATAAACAAGCCCAGCATCTTAAAATACTCATATATCTTTCTCTTTTTTAAAGATTTATTTATTTAAGAGAGAGTGTGAGTGAGGTCAGGGAGAGAGAGAAGCAGACTTCCCCGCTGACTTGGGATCCCAAAACAAGGCTCCATCCAATCCCAGGACTCAAACCCTGAGATCATGACATGGGCCTTAATCAGGAGTCAGATGTGTAACAAACTGATCCATGCAGGCACCCCCCAAATTTTGTATTTCTAAGACATTTATATTAGCACAGAGTGGAAGATAGTGTTAAGATTAATGGCATTAATGATAAGAGACTAAATGTAGGTATGCGGATCCCCTACGTGCCACATACCTCAGGTGTGGGTACAGATGCCCAAATCCTCACTTTCCTTTAGGCACCTGCCACCTTGGTACCTGGCTGGACCTTCAGATCACCCCACCAATGTGAGAGAAGTTGTCTCAGTCTGTTGTCTGTTCCATAAAGAAATGCTATTATTTATGTAAAATATCTAGAAAGAGGCCCTCAACTTGTGGTGAGATAAATGATTAGAATAGTTTAATAGAGAAATTATATTTTGTTACTCATTTTTTAATTACCTTAAATGGGTTTGAAGATCAAGATCTTACTCCCTTCACGGGTAGATAGCACATTTTGGGGTAGTCCAGGCTTTGAGTCTCATTTATTATCTTTGGATCTTTCCTTTTTTACAGCCTGACGTGTATGGAAATTTATGGAAATTTACCAGTTTCAAATTCCATATTTCTGTTAAGAAGTTCTTAGGTTTTTATCCCCAGTAGTAGTTTCTCACATTTAACATCTATTGCTGGCTTTTCAGTAGGTGAAAGATAGATGATAGTCATTCAGTGGAAATACCGAGCATATTTATTTCAGTTAGGGAGTGTGTATTTTGTCAGACTCAGTTTTTTAAGTTTTTTATTCTAATTTCAGTGTGGTTAACATACAGTGTAAGAATAGTTTCAGGTGTACAATATAGTGATTCAACACTTCTGTACATTACTCCTTGCTTATCGTGACAAGTGAGCCCCTGAGTCCCCCTCACCTATTTCCCCTCCACCTCCCTTCTGGTAACCATCAGTGTTCTTTGTAGCTAAGAGTCTGTTTCTTGGTCTCTCTCTCTCTCTTTCCTTTGTTTGTTTCTTTTGTTTCTTAAGTCCCACGTATGAGTGAAACCATATGGAATTTCTCTGACTGACTTATTTTGCTTAGCATTATACTCTCTAGCTCCATCCATGTTGATGCAGATGGTGAGATCTCATTCTTTTTTATGGCTCAGTAATACTCCATTGTGTACATATACCACATGTTCTTTATCCACTCATCTGTTGATGGATTTTGGAACACTTCTATAATTTGGGTATTGTAAATAATGTGGCTATAAACATAGGGGTGCATGTATCCTTCTGGATTAATGTTTTTGTATTTTTTGAGTAAATACCCAGTAGTGTAAATCCTGGATTATAGGGTAGTTTTATTTTCAACTTTTTGAGGAACCTCCATACTGTTTCCCATAGTGGCCACACCAGCTTGCACTCCCACCAATAGTGCACGAGGGTTCCCCTTTCTCTGCATCCCTGCCAACACCTGGTATTTCTTGTGTTAATAATTTAATTCTTTCTGACATGTTCTCAGGCTTAGTGCTGATACTTGACACACCAGCAATCTTCTGCATAACCAGTGTTCAACACTGAGTTTTCTAGTGATTGCTGGCAAGCTGGATCCCTTAAATTAACCTAGTTGCAACTGGGCTACACCTACACCAATTAGAAATAAAAGCTCGATTCCGTGAAAATATTCAGAACATAAATTTCACATTACACAACTTTTAAAAGTATTATGATTGATTTTTACTTGTATAATTTTATGTCAGTGCCATAAATCCAGAATATGTATTTTTTTGAATGAAGTTACTGAGTATTTTCTACTTTGTTGCTATTATAAACATTCCGTAATTAGAAGATACGGTTCAGGGCTCCCATGTGTAAGTATCTTTGGAAACACTTTGTGTATTTAATGGTCTCTTTTCCAAACTAGAAAGGAAGGTCCTCAAGGACAAGAATCAAAGCTTAACTCCAGTTTGCATGTCCACATCCAATGCTATGCTTGAGACTTTGCAGTCTCTTAGGAAACATTCATTAGATAATTGAATAAATGAATAAATTAACAGGGATTTCTATACTCTCCAGAACTGACAAAGTACACCAGATATTCAGAAATTAAGTGATTTGTGACAATGGGAACACTTGGGTGTCTCTAGTTTGGCCATCGAGGGCTGTGCAAAGAGAGCGGGTGGTGCATGTGCAAGACAGAGCAGACTGACATGTGCGCAAGGTGGAGCAAGTCTTCTTCACCCTCCTAGCCTGGCCATGGCCACAACTCAGCAGTAATAATGTTCGCCTCAAGAGACTGGCCACCTCCTTTTCAAGACATTGTGTTTCCTCTAAATGAAGGGAGAACCACCTACTTTTAACCCAGAAAGTAGCAAAACAAAATCCTTTGAAGTATCAGATGGATAACCTGGATAAAGTCTTTTTTTTTTTTTTTAAGATTTTATTTATTTATTTGACAGAGAGAGAGAGATCACAAGTAGGCAGAGAGGCAGGCAGAGAGGGGGAAACAGGCTCCCCGCTGAGCAGAGAGCCCAACATGGGGCTGGATCCCAGGACCCTGAGACTATGACCCAAGCCGAAGGCAGAGACTTAACCCACTGAGCCACCCAGGTGCCCCCTGGATAAAGTCTTAAAGCCAAAGAGAGCACCGTTGCTGAATATAAATGAAGAATTTTAAAATGCATGTTGTACAGAACTGAAGTGCTCTAGACAGGGGGTGTGGGGGGGACAACCTCCCAGGGACTTGTTTTTTTCCCACTGAATTAAAACTGTTAGGACTTTATTTTCTGCCTTGCTTTTGTGACAGCGTTGGCATTAAGGAGTTCACAGAGATGTGAATAGGTAATGACTGATCATTTCGGATATTAAAAATCGCTAACCTTTTCTTTCTGCTCACCAGAGACCTCTCAATCCAACTTTCACAAAACAAAACTGCAAGTGTAACTTCCATTTGCATATTTTATTTTTCCAGAAGCTGCAGGCCAAACCCCGAGATACAAGAGTTCTGTTTGTGGGCAGGGCAAGCGCCTGACAGAACGGGACCCCTTGTGAGAATGTAGATGCAGAAAAGTTGGCATAAATAAATGAAGTTTACATTTTGCTCATTTCCAGTAAAGTATGAGGAATCCATGGGGGATCCCTTTCCTCATGGTTATATAATTCTTTCCACTTAATGCATTTTAGGACGTTATAGGATTCCCATTTAAAGTCAAGTAGTAGTTGGAACATGTTCAATATTAGCAATTGTCACACTCTTGTTTGCATATATTCGTGTATTATTGACATGGAAAACTTCTTTTTTTTTTTGATTTTGATATTCACTTATGAAATACATATGCTCCCTAAAAGAGATCTTGCAAGTTCTCAATAGTAATTGGCTTTAAAAATCAGTTAAGTATTCTCATTATATTTTTTTTCAGAAATAATTTTTATAAAAGGCCAATAATTACAAGTGTGGGTTACTTTTGCCTCTGCTGAGATTTTGAGAGCTATACTAGCCACTCAGTTTAGACAAGCTGCCTGAAGAATTACATCTAAAGTGTTTTCACAAGTGGCTTTAACATCCTTCTCAATCATTCAAGTTTCATCGGTCTCTAAGAGAGCAAAAAAAAAAAGGTGGTCAGGTTTTCTTTCCTATGACACATACCCGATGTTTTATGAAATTGACGTGACGTCACCAAATAATGCCAAGTCAATACAGCGATCTTGTCAAAATCATTAACCAATTCTTGTATATATGTTCAAAGATATTCAATGTGTATGTAAGACTTTGCATGCATCTTCCCATTTTTTTTCATTAATGGGAGCGCAGTACACACTGTTACAGTTAGTGACTCTGTTGCAGTCTAAGAGCAGAGATAGAGCCGAAGAAGAAAAGCAATCATTGTCTGTATCCATGATTTCCCACCTGCTTGCTTTGTGGGCAAGAGTTCAAAGTAGTTAGGGCCACGAGTTTGAGATTGTATTTTTGTCTCCAGATAATATGGGTGTTCTGCATTCTTTTCCATTGATGCCTTTACAGATTTGACTTTCATCACCCACCACATACTGGCTTGTGGAGTTATTCTGTACGGATTTAGATTATTGCTAGCAAGGTAGCAAAAATTCTGCTGTCAGAGCTCGGAGGCTACTAACCACATTCACTGACCCTGGAGTACATGGGGGGGGGGAAGTGCACACAGCTTAGTGTTTTGTTTTTTTCCTTCACATCAAAGCTGTCAGGGAATAGTTATCAAAAACTGTTTTTGCGATGCATGTCAGCTTGTGAAAATTGAGTTGATGTAGCCCCAACCTGCATCCCTCTGGTCTCGAATACTTAATTAGAAAGAAAGCACACAGTGAGACAGTTGGGACTTGATCTTTAAAATGACAATGAGCTATAATTAGATTTGAGAGTATAAATGAGTAGAAAAGGGAAGGTTTTATGAGAAAGTTTACACATGATTAATGTCTAGAAAAGGTTTATCTAATATTTTAGGAATCTGTGTCATTTTCCTTTTGTGGCTTATTGATTCCTTTCAAGAACAATTACATTGTTAGCATTACTTGAGATCAATATTAGATTTAAGTGTTTCAGAAGTAAATATTGCTCTTCTAATTAAAAACCTGCCATCTTACTTGGACTTAAAGGGCGTTTTTCTTGTGTTATGAATGGTAAGTAACATCTGGGAAGTTTAGGCTTATTTGTTTTGTTTTGTTTTGTTTTTAGCCTTTACAAAAGTGTCACCCAGTGATACATCAGTGACTTACACCATTTTTTTTTTTTAAGAGAATATGCCTCATGGGGTTAGGATTCCTATACACATTAACACAAGTTTTCCAAAGTAACTGAGTGAAATATAGCAGACCTTTTCTGGAGCTCACCTAGCAACCTCCCTTAGGCTTAAATTATGTGCTTTATTGTGTAGTTCTTCCAGGGAAAATGGAAAGAGACCCTCTGAAAGAGTTTCTTAGCTTCTCATGATCTGGACTTGGCCTCAACAACCCTCAAAGCCACGCCACTGGTAACTCTTGGTCTTAGAATCTCCACTCCACACTTCTTCCCTATCCTTAAACACTGGCCATATGAAGACAGTAGACCTACAATCTAATATGTGCCTGGCACAACACAGATACCTCATAAAACTTACTGAATGAATAAACCAATCAGAAAACATTTATTGTGGACCTAACAATTAAGAATATGGCAAGACAGACACAGAGATCAAGCCATGGGAGTGCGTATTAAAAATGCCAAGAAATGCACCAGTCTGTAGAGAATGGGGGAATATGTGTGTCCCGGTGATGTCTAAATCTACTCCAGATAGGAATTCAACTCTGAAAATCATATAGGGGATTCATTTAAGTGAGGGTAAAAGAAATAGCCAAAGGAAATGTATTCAAAAATTGCAGAGTCAAAAATATCCGTCTTATGACCATGAATTTATGTGACATGATTGGAATATGTTTGATTAAATATATGTTAGCTACTTAAAAGAATAGCCCACAGGGCACCTGGGTTGCTCAGTTGTTAAGCGTCTGCCTTCAGCTCGAGTCATGATCTCAGGATCTTGGGATCCAGTTCTCCATCAGGCTCCCTGCTCAGTGGGGAGCCTGCTTATCGCTCTCCCTCTGCTTGCTGCTCCCCCTGCTTGTGTTTGTGCTCTCTCCCTCTCTCTCTCTGTCAAATAAATAAATAAAATAGTTTTTAAAAGTAGCCCCAGAACATCAGGACTGTCTTAGATACCCATTTGTAGACTGGAACTATGGCAAATATGGTTTTGTGAAACCCATTTTATCATATAGAAAAATGGAAGCTTACTCAAGACTTAACAAAAAGCAGTGACAAAAGTCAGACCTATGGGTGCCTTGGTGGCTCAGTCATTAGTTTTCTGCCTTCAGCTCAGGTTATGATCCCAGGGTCCTGGGATCCAGCCCCACATCAGGCTCCCTGCTCAGTGGGAGTCTGCCCCTCTACTGCTTGTGCTCTCTCTCTCTCTCTCTCTCTCTCTCTCTCTCTGTCTCCCTCTCTCTCTCTCAAATAAATAAAATCTTAAAAAAAAATCAGAGCTACACAGTGGAACAGTGATTTGTCTCTGAGATGCAGTATTTATTGGATGAAATAATAAATGAAAGCCAAGAGATTACTTAACAGATTTGCTTCATTTAATCATTAAAAAAAAATACCAGGGTGGACAAAGGAAACAGAGAAAGCAGAAATAATAAAGTCATTGAAATGGAAGAATTAATAGTGATTGGGCAGGAAGCTGAAGATACAGATGAAATAAAAGCAAAATCAAAAGTGAATCACAGCCTTCTGTCTCGACTGATGAAGACACTGATGATATTAGTTGGTGGAAATAAGGTAGATGGAGAACAAAGCTCTTCTAAGAGGAAAATATTGAGATCAAAGAAGGACATAGTCCATTTTAAATGATTTCAGACCACATGTGTGCCACCAGCTACAGAAGGCTATGTCGTCCTCCCAGATCTGGGCAGGATTCTAGTGTTGGGTCTGGTGGAAACTTCTCTCTTTCCCAGGATTATAGGCTCACTCAACAAGGGAATGCCTAACACCTAGTGCTGAGAGGAGGCTGGAGGCAGATGGCAGGAAGGGCCATGAGTTCTTCTCATAGCTCAGCAACACCATGGGGAGGATGGAGCACAAGCTCGGTGGCCAAAGCTGTTTCCATCTGATGTCAGGGGGACCTGGCTACATTGAGAGGGCCAGGGAGGGATCCAGTAGAAAATATGGGAGTGAGAACACAAGAAAATTGCAGAATAGGAGCCACCCGGATTGAAGTTGATGTGAGAGTAATGAATACATCCTCCAAGAAAGAATATGTAACCAGATAAGCGAAAACCTTGGAAATAAATCCTCAGGTTATGCCCTCTTGAAGATGGGCCAGGGGATGAGGAGGGAAACAGAAAGACTGAGGGGCAGGAGAGAAGTCTGCTAGGCATGTAGTTCAGAGCAAAGGAAGTGTTCAATGCAGAGAAGGAAATTAAAAGGTAAAGGATTTTTTTTTACAGACCAGGCAAGATGAATGACATCAAGCTGAGTGGATGACCTTAGTTCTGTTGATTAGACTTGTGGGGAAGCTCAGTGGTAAGCCGTCCTCTGCTGCTCTCCTGCAGCTGGCTTTCCCTTTTATTTGTCATGTGTCTGAGTTATTTTGGGCACGACTTTTATCTATAAGTCACTTTTTTTTTGTTTTTGACCTTGTTTATTTTTATCACATCTGTTTCGAAGAATTGAATTCTACACGAAAATGTCTGGCATTTTAATTCCATTTCCCAGATGCATTTACAATAACTATTTATACTTATTTTTGTATTTAAGCATATGCATGATTTATGCCCATCTTTCCATATTCTGATGCATCCCTTTTTAAGATCTATACTTTGTTGCCTCTCATGGATTACTCCTGTATGTCTTAAACTTTGTAGGAAGGATACATATGTTGTGGGTTCCAAGTATGAAATTTTCTTTTGCTTATACATGTAACATATGAGTTGACAGGCTATTACTGTCTTGAGTTCAAACTTTTACTTTTTAAAACTGTATATATGTTTTCCCACTATTTTCTGTATTTTTACTTATTTATTAACTTATTTAGGGAGAAAGAGAGGAGGGATGGGCAGAGGGAGAGAGAATATCTCAAGCAGACTCCCTGCTGAATACAGAGCCCGACAGGGGGCTCCATATCAGGACCCTGAGATCATGACCTGAAACCAAACCAAGAGTCAGTCACTAAAACTACCAAGTCACCTTTCACCGGTATATTTTGAGAAATTCTTTTGTCTATATTAATTGTTGCTGGTATATGATGGTCCCTTTCCACCTGCAAACTTACAGAGTTCATCACCCCAGGATAGTTTTAAGTAATGTCAGGGCTACAGAGAGATTGGCTGGTCTCGCCTCCTCAAGCCTCTACTGGCCAGCCATGCATGGGTAATTCACCGTCACTCTGTCCCTGAGTTCTTCCATTTGTAAAATGAAGACAAAACAACATAATTGAACTATTTTCTTTTTTTATTTTTTATTAACATGTAATATATTATTAGGTCCAGGGGTACAGGTCTGTGAATCGCCAGGTTTACATACTTCACAACACACTTCATAGCACATACTTTGCCCAACCACCCTCTCCTTACTCCCCTACCCCTGGCAACCCTCAGTTTGTTTTGTGAGATTAAGAGTCTCTTATGGTATGTCTCCTTCCAGATCCCATCTTCTTGTTTCATCTTTTCCTTCCCTACCCCACAAACCATCACTTTGCCTCTCAACTCCCTCATATCAGGGAGACCATATGATAATTGTCTTTCTCTGAATGACTTATTTCGCTAAGCATAATACCCTCTAGATCCATCGTCATCATTGCAAATGCCAAAACTTCATTTCTTTTTTTTTTAAGATTTCATTTCTTTTGATGGATGCATAATATTCCATTGTGTGTGTTTGTGTGTGTGTATACATATATATGTATATATACACACACACATATATATATCACATCTTCTTTATCCATCCACCTGTTGATGGGCATCTAGGTTCTTTCCATAGTTTGGCTATTGTGGACATTGCTGCTATAAACCTGTGGGTGCACATGCCCCTTTGGATCACTACATTTGTTTCTTTAGGGTAAATGCCCAGTAGTGTGATTGCTAGGTCATAGGTTAGCTTTATTTGCAAGTTTTTGAGGAACCTTCATGCTATTTTTCAGAGTGGCTGTACCAGCTTGAATTTCCACCAACAGTGTAGGAGGGTTCCCCTTTCTTTGCATCCTCTCCAACATCTGTCATTTTCTGACTTGTTAATTTTAGCTATTCCAGCTGGGTGAGGTGGTATCTCATTGTGTTTTTGATTTGTATTTCCCTGATGCCGAGTGATGTGGAGCACTTTTTCATGTGTCTGTTGGCCATCTGGATGTCTTCTTTGCAGAAATGTCTGCTCATGTTCTCTGCCCATTTCTTGAATGAATTCTTTGTTCTTTTTTTTTTTTTTTTTTTGATACTTTGTTCTTTGAGTATTGAGTTTGATAAGTTCTTTATAGATTTTGGATACTAGACCTTTATCTGATATGCCATTTGCAAATATCTTCTCCCATTCTGTCAGTTATCTTTTGGTTTGTTGACTGTTTCCTTTGCTGTGCAAAAGCTTTTGATCTTGATGAAGTCCCAATAGTTCATTTTTGTCCTTGTTTCTCTTGCCTTTGGTGATGTTTCTGGGAAGAAGTTCCTGCAGCTAAGGTTTAAGAGATTGCTGCCTGTGTTCTCCTCAAGGATTTTGATGGATTCCTTTCTCACATTGAGGTCTTTCATCCATTTTGAGTTTTTTTTTTTTTTTTTTTTTTTTGTGAGTGGTGTAAGAAAATGGTCTAGTTTAATTTTTCTGCATGTGGCTGTCCAATTTTCCCAACACCATTTGTTGAAGAGACTTTCTTTTTTCCACTGGACATTCTTTTCTGCTTTGTTGAAGATTAATTGATTGTATAATTATATTTTTACTTCTGGGCTTTCTATTCTGTTCCATTGATCTATGTGTCTTTTTTTGTGTCAGTACCATACTGTCTTCATGATGACAGCTTTGTAATAGAGCTTTAAGTCTGGAATTGTGATGCCACCAACTTTGGCTTTCTTTTTCAACATTCCTCTGGATATTCTGGGTCTTTTCTGGTTCCATATAAATTTTAGGATTATTTGTTCCAATTCTTTGAAAAAAAATGGTGGCATTTTGATAGGGATTGCATTAAACATGTAGATTGCTTTAGGTAGCATAGACATTTTCACAATATTTGTTATTCCAATCCATGAGCATGGAACACTTTTCCATTTATTTGTGTCTTCTTCAATTTCTTTCATAAGTAATTTATAGTTTTCTGAGTACAGATTTTTTGCCTTGTTGGTTAGGTTTATTCCCAGGTATTTTATGGTTTTAGGCACAATTGTAAATGAGATGAACTCCTTAATTTCCCCTTCTTCAGTCTTGTTGTGGGTGTATAGAAATGCAGCTGATTTCTGTGCATTGATATTATATCCTGACATTTTATTGAATTCCTGAACAAGTTCTAGCAGTTTTGGAGTGGAGTCTTTTGGGTTTTCCACATAAAGTATCATATCTTCTGCAAAGAGTGAGAGTTTGACTTCTTCGTTGCTGATTTGGATGCCTTTAATTTCTTTTTGTTGTGTGCTGAGGCTAGAACTTCTAGTACTATGTTGAATAGCAGTGGTGATAGTGGACATCCCTGCCATGTTCCTGATCTTAGTGGAAAAGCTCTCAGTTTTTCTCCATTGAGAATGTTATTTGGGGTAGGTTCTTCATAGAGGCCTTCGGTGATATTGAGGATGTACCCTCTATCCCTAAACTTTGAAGATTTTTTTTTTTAAAGATTTTATTTATTTATTTGACAGAGAGAAATCACAAGTAGATGGAGAGGCAGGCAGAGAGAGAGAGAGGGAAGCAGGCTCTCCGCTGAGCAGAGAGCCCGATGCAGGACTCGATCCCAGGACTCTGAGATCATGACCTGAGCCGAAGGCAGCGGCTTAACCCACTGAGCCACCCAGGCGCCCAACTTTGAAGATTTTTGATCGAGAAAGGATGCTATGCTTTGTCAAATGCTTTTTCAGCATCTATTGAGAGTATCATATGGTTCTTGTTCTTTCTTTTATTAATGTATTGTATCACATTGATGGATTTGCAGATGTTGAGCAAAACTTGCAGCCCTGGAATAAATCCCACTTGGTTGTGGTGACTAATCCTTTTAATTTACTGTTGGATCCTATTGACTACTATTTTCACATCTGTGTTCATCAAGGATATTAGTCTGTAATTCTCTTTTTTGATGGGTTCTTTGTCTGGTTTTGGGATCAAGGTAATGCTGGCCTCAGAAAATGAGTTTGGAAGTTTTCTTTTCATTTCTATTTTTTTGACGAGTTTCAGGAGAATAGGAATTAATTCTTCTTTAAATGCTTGGAAGAATTCCGCTGGGAAGCTGTCTGGCCCTGTGGTCTTGTTTGTTGGGATATTTTTGATGACTGCTTGAATCTCCTTACTGCTTATGGTTCTGTTCAGGTTTTCTATTTCATCCTGGTTGACTTGTGATAGTTTATCCATTTCTTCCAGATTGTCAAATTTGCTGGCATATAATTGCTCATAATATATTTTTATAATTGTTTGTATTTCTTTGGTGTTGTGCTCTCTCTTCTTTCATTCATGATTTTATTTTTTTGGGTCCTCTCTCTTTTCTTTTTGATAAGTCTGGCCAGGGGTTTATCAATCTTACTAATTCTTTCAAAGAACCAGCTCCTAGTTTCATTGATTTGTTCTATTGCTTTTTTAGTTTCTGTTTCATTGATTTCTGCTCTGATCTTTATTATTTCTCTTCTTCTCCTGGGTTTAGACTTTACTTATTGTTCTTTCTCCAGCTCCTTTAGGTGTAGGGTTAGGTTGTGTATTTGAGATCTTTCTTGTTTCTTGAGAAAGACTTGTATCCCTATATATTTTCCTCTCAGGACTGCCTTTGCTGTGTCCCACAGATTTTGAACTATTGTGTTTTCTTTATCATTTGTTTCCATGAATTTTTTCAATTCTTCTTTAATTTCCTGGTGAATATGCAGAGTTACCCACTTGATTTTGGGAATATTTTGGTCTCTTAGAAGAAGCTACCTTCCAAAATTTTAAAGAAAGAATATATAGTATTCTACATTTATTTATTTCTAATAATAAATAGATATTAATATATTAATAATAAATAGATATTTATTTCTAATAATAAATAAATATTAAGTATTTATTTCTTTATATCTTTCTTTATTCTTTATAATATAAAGTATATATATATATATACACACACACACACACACACACAAATAAGGATAAACATGATGAAGGGATGGAATATGACTGTAAAGATGAAAACTTAGAAAAATTTCTAAAAAAGGAGTTGATGAGATAAGTTGGTTGGGATAAGAAAGAAAAAGAAAATGGAGAGATTTTGCTCAGGCTGGAGACTAGAACAAACCCTGTGCTAGATTTAGGGTATATTTTGATCTATTAGAAGAAGTTGTCTCCCATATTTTTTTTTAGAAGAAAAAACCCTATGTGTATACAAAAGATAAAGTTAGATACAATGAAAGATGAAATGTGACTCTAATAATAAATGTTCAAAAAGTTTTTTTAAAGAAAGATATTGTTAAGATAAACTAGTTAAAAGAAACATTAAAAGAGGAAAGAGTAAAAGTTAAAAAAATTAGAACAAGACAAAAAGTAAAAAAAATTTAACTTTGCAAGACTAAAGAATCATGGGGAGAAATCCATGAATTCTGTGCTTTGCTTTCCCCTCCTCTGGAATTCTGCTCTTCTCCTTGATCAGTGAGCTTGGTCTTCACTGGATTTCTGGCTGATCTTCTGGGGGAGAGACCTGTTGTAGAGATTCTTAAGTGTCTTTGCCTGAGGCGGAATTGCACTGCCTTTGCCAAGGGCCAGGCCAGGTAATCTGCTCCGGTTAGCTCTCTAGAGTTTTTGCTCCCTGAATGCTTTTCATAGAGCTCTGGAGGACCAGAATGAAAATGGCATCCTCCCAGTCTCTGGCCCCAAGGAGCCGAGAGCGTGGGGTCCTATTCTTCAGTGCGCCCTTGGAGGCAAGTGCTCAACCACTCCCATTTTCCTGGTCTCTGACCGCACTCTGAGCTCACCCGGCCTGTGACCAAACGTCTCTCTCTCTGGCACACAGCCCCATTTAGAGTCTCCAAACCCAGCAGATCCCTGCTGCTCTTCCAGGGGGTTTCTTCCTGGATTTGCCACTTGTGGGGGTCCCTGCTCAAAGAGCAGTGGTGTGACTGTGCCACAGATCACAGTTTAAGGTAACCCCAAGTTGAGAGTTCACTCCTTTGCTCTGTCTCTGTAGCCAGCTTCCCCGCTCTAATATCTGCAAGCTCTGCTGCACTCAGACACCCCAATTCTTCTGTGACCCTGGGGGACCTGAAACTACACTGTCCCTGTGAGGGCTCCACCCCCACTTAGGCTCTGGGGTGATGTCCATCAGTGGAGCAGGTTCTGAAGGTTCTGATTTTGTGCTCTGTTGCTCCACTGCTTGCCGGGAGCTGGCCCCTCCTCCCATGGTCTATCTTCCCTTGGCTTTGGATTCATTTCTTCACACATCCTACCTTTCAGAAAGTGGTTGATTTTCTGTTTCTAGAATTGCTGCTTTTCTTCTCTTCAATCTCCTGTTGGATTTGTAGGTGTTTGAAATGGTTTGATAACTATCTAGATGAACTCCTGCTACCTGATGTCATCTCAGCTTGCTGCTACTCTGCCATCTTGACTCCTCCCCCAACATAATTGAACATTATATGCCATGGACAGCAGCTGTCCATTGTCCCTGAGCAACCACAACATTATCACTATCTTCTATGAGGTTGACTACTTTAGATACCTCATATAAGTATAATCATGTAGTATCTGTGCTTCTGTGATTAGCTTAGGTCACATAGCATAATATCCTCAAGGTTCATCCATGTTGTCACAAATGGCAGGATTTTATGATTGTTTAAGACTGGGTAATATCCCATTGTATAGAGATAGCACATTTTTTTTTTTAATTCACTGACGAATCTTTAGGTTCTTTCCTCATCTTAGCCATTGTGAATGATGGGAGTACACAACACATATCACTTTCAGATCCTGGTTTTCATTAAAAAAATAATCCTGACTGTATACCTAGAAGTAGGATTGCTGGGCTATAGGTTAGCTCTATTTTTAATTTTTTGACAGACAGACCTCCATACTGTTTTCTAGACTGGTCACACCAATTTGAATTCCTACCAATAGGAATTCCTAACATTTCAATTTTTCCACATCCCTGCTACCATTTTAATTATGTTATGTTGGTCACTATATATGGCACATCATTAGTTTCTGACGTTGTGTTCCATGATTCACTGCTTGTGTAGAACACCCAGTGCTCCATGTAATCCATGCCCTCCTTAATATCCACCACCAGGCTAACCCATCCCCCCACCCACCTCCCTTCTAAAACCCTCAGTTTGTTTCCTGGAGTCTGGAGTCTTTCATGGCTCATCTACCCTTCTGATTCCCCCTCTTCATTTCTCCATTCCTTCTCCTAATGTCCTCCATGCTATTTCTTATATTCTACAAGTAAGTGAAACCATATGATAATTGACGTCCTCTGCGTGAGTCATTTCACTCAGCATGATCTCCTCCAGTCCCATCCATGTTGATGTAAAAGTTGGGTATTCATCCTTTCTGATGGCTGAGTAATATTGCATTGTATATATAGACCACATCTTCTTTATCCATTTGTCTGTTGAAGGGCATCTCAGCTCCTTCCACAAGTTAGCTATTGTGGACATTGCTGCTATGAACATTGGGGTGCATGTGCCCCTTCTTTTCACTACATCTATATCTGTGGGGTAAATACCCAATAGTGCAATTGCTGAATCATAGGGTAGTTCTATTTTTAATTTTTTGAGGAATTCCACACTGTTTTTCAAAGTGGCTATACCAGCCTGCATTCCCAGCAGAAGTGTTAGAGGGTTCCCCTTTCTCCACAACCTCTCCAACATTCATTGTTTCTTGCCTTGTCCCTTTTTTTGCCATTCTAACTAGTGTAAGGCTAACATTTGTTACGTTCTGGATTTTCTTGATAATAGCCATCCTGACTGGTATGAGGTGATACCTCACTATGGTTTTTATTTGCATCTCCGTGGTGATCGGTGATGTTGAGCATCTTTTCAAGTGTCTGTTACCTGACTGGATGTCTTCTTTGGAGAAATCTCTATTCAAGTTCTTTGCCCATTTTTTAACTGGATTATCTGCTTTGTTTTTGTTGTTGTTATCCTAGAGATCTGCCATACAACATTGAACCTATAGTTAACAACACTGCATTGTACACTTAAAAATATTTTTTAAAAGTAGATCTCATGTTAAATGTTCTTAATGCAATAAAAAAAGAAAAACCGTACTTACTTTGTCAGACCAACATGAAGATTATATGATAGCATTTGTGCAGAGCAAGTAGTGTCTGCGATATAGTAAATATTCAGTAAGCATTCTCTGTCATTGTTTTTATGTTTATGCTGGTCTTTTTCAGGCTTTGAATCCTTGATATTTGTCTTCTATACTTATTGTTTGTACTCTGTCACCTTTTTGCTTTTCTTTTCATCTGCATTCTGTGAGAGCCTGTGAAGGTCCAGTCTATTGAGCATGAGATGGGGGATGAGTGAGATGTGGGGCAGTGGAGGAGCTGAGCCTCTGGCCTGTCACTGTGACCCCGTTTTCCCAGCTTGATGTCTTCTCACAGTGTGTTTGCAATGGAAGAACCAGAGCTGAGTGTTCTGTGCTTGGGTTTCTGGTTGACCAGACCAACACTACAGCTGCATGCGGTAGCTCATGTGGCTTCACCTTGGCCCTTCTACCCAGCATGATAATGTAGGGCCCTCCACCCCTTCTCTCCCCAGCCCCAAGCTGTCCTTACTGCAGAGTCAAAGAATCCCAAAGTGTTCAGGGAAATCTCTGTGCCAGGAATATTATCAGCCATAGTGAAGACTAACACATCAGAAAAATTCCCACACAACCATGATCATTATTAAGACTGAAATATCTTGAGAAATTCTAGCACAGCAGGATTTTATGAGCATAGAGCAACAAGAACAAAATGCAATGACCTAATACTCAGTGAACACAGTAAGAAAGAGAAAATAGCACTATTATATAAAATTCTTTTAAAAAGCAAAAAGGCGTGTAATATGCAAGTTAGGTTTTCCTCCCAAAATGCTGCACACTGAACAATACCAGAATACCACTAGTTCATGATAACAAAGACAGATATTCCCACTTGTAGATATTTGAGGCAGCTAGGGGTTGGCTGACCTTGTTTTCAGGCTGAAGGTTGTCCTCAAGTCTGGTTTACATACCTCTTCCTTCAGGGATCCATGCTTAAACTAGCCTGCTCTGTGCACAGGGAAGGACAGGACCATGAGAGAACTTGCCTAAACACATGGTCACATGTCTAGCCGCGTGTCCCAGGTTTCATAGTCCACTGACCAAAACAAGTCCCACAGCCAAGCTCAGAATTGGTGAGGCCAGAAGTGGAGGAAGAAGGAGTGATCATTTACTGAACAATTGTGCAAGGTACCTCAACAATCTAGTTAAAAGATATTTCTTAAATTCATTAAAATAGTTGCCTTAGAAAAAGAGGTAAGAATGAGTTGTGAGGATAAAAGGATGTAAAAGACAAAGAAGTATGTCTTGATCCACCTATGGCAATGTTTCATAAACTGTGGGTTATATTAACTTAAATCTCTATCTTTGTGTTTGAAACAAAATAAAAATCTCCCAATATTTATTGAATGTTTGTGTATCCAGTATTAATTAAGGGCACTGCATGGAATATTAAGAACTAACATTGTCATGTTTCCTTGACCGAGAATTTCAAACTTGTAGAGTTGGAAATCAAGTAGAAATGACAGACTGTTAAAAGCTCTAAGAAGTGAATCTTTAGGGTGCTCTGAACTTAGACAAAAGAGAGACTGATTTGTCTGAGAAGTCAAGGAAGGGTCTGGAAAAAGTGACAGAAAGCTAAGGTCTGAAATAAAAAGAGGTATTTCCAATGCACGGAGGTATTTTCCAATGGCAGAATTAGACCCTAAAGTCGGAGAAAGAAAAATAATTTCCAAAAATCAAAAGGAGGTAACTTTGCCAGGAGTCTGGAAAGGAAAACCTGAGTCAGAATCTATGGAGTTTGATAGGCTTGAAGAGAGTGACAAAATTTCCTTTCCTAAGAAAAATGGGAGGGTTTTAAGGCAGAAGGGACAGGATCACTAATCACTAGCTCTTCTGTGGTTTCATTCCTATTTTTAAGTTCCTTTGGGTTTATGAGTTCGTTTATGTGAGGCAAGTTGATTGTGTGCCCACTGTTATTTTTAGAAATTTCTACAATGTATCTCAATGAAGAAATTTTACAAAGAATGCATTATTTGTTATTTGATGTCTTGAGGGGATTGAGTTATGTTTACCTTTGAAAAACGTATTTGCCCAAAGATTCAGAGTTAAATTACCCTGACACAAATAATTCTTGGGATTTTGGATTGTTATGTTGATACCACATTGGTAGAAACTCAACTGTATGCACAGTCTATATTATATTAGGTCAGTGACATCAGCACAAGGCACCTGTCTCTGAGATTTTGACTCACTGTGTTGTCCACACCTGGCAGTTACTGTGGATGTCAGACAGTGGGGAGGAGAGAGGAAGAAAGAAAAGCACATTTCTTCTTAGTGGTCACATGGAGAGTTCGACTTCCCTTAGCATTTGGTCAGATCCACTAATAAAGCTATTATGATTACAAAAAGCAATATAAACCACTTTGCAGTAATCCCTAATGCTAAATCATATTTGGGAGGTTCGGTGAATCACACTGTTACAAAGTAAATCAGATTAGTTGCTTTCAAGGACATTGGGAAAAAGAATTTTGGAAACCACATCATGGAGAACAATATTTGTATACTTGAAAACAAATTACTTAATGTTTGTGTGTAATGGTAATAATAGGTTTAGTATTCCCTGATATAATATGATTGCCATTATTACAAAGAAAATTATGTGGGTCTGAATAAGTAATTTCTTGATAATTATGTATATAAGAAAAATTACTAAATCAAGATATCCCCTGATATTAAGAACTTAATTATTTTGGTCCATTATAGGCTCATTGAATTTCCCTCTGTTTGTAAGTTTGGAAGATCTTTCATACAGACCTTCTGTAGTAATTAATTACATTCTCACCATCATTAAGTCAAACTATATTGTGTTTAATGCTCACTATAGAAATGGAAGCCCAAAGTAAAAATGAACTTAGTAAAAAAGAAAATATTGTAATCTTAAGGTTCTGTTTTCTTGATATAAATTTACATTTATTCTGCCACATTGATTATACCCACCCCATATTGTATATAAATGTGTTACTGTTTGATGTAAAAAATCGAATGTCAGCACTATGATGACAGGATTTTTTTTTTTTTTTTTTGGTCTGTCATGTTCCCCTCATCTAGAAAAAAAATGTCTGGTTCAGAACATCACTGTATCACCACCTTCCTGTCTATATGCTGAATAAATGACCATTCCAGTAGTATTATCTCATACTAATATTTATTGAGTCTTACACAGTCAAATTTAGTAGGGAAAAAGACATCACAAAGTTGAAATACCTTTCACATTTTGGAAACCACACTCTATTTAAATAAGTCACATACTACCTCAAATCATATTTGAAAAGAAGCCTAATACATGAACAAACAAATCAATTAATTCATTTATTAATAGGTGATATTAAATCATGTCCTTCCTGTAGGCAATTAGGGTTGGCAAACATCCCGAGTCTTTCAAAGCCATTGACTAATGTCACCAGGGTTGGCATGTGTGTTTAACCAGGAAAAATGATATTGTACTGCAGTTACTTTACTTCTTGAAACCTCATCTCTATTTAAGAATAATAAGAACATTGCACTGGATTAGTACTTGGGTTTGATGAAGAATGAAAGCACTTAGTCAATATCAGGCACATAGATGGTAGTTGGTATTTCCTCCTCATCATCTTTGCTTTCAGGGAGATGGCAAACTTCCCAAACTTTGCCTCTGGTTTGGTACAGTCCTTATCTACTCAGCATTTATTAACTTTAGGGTATCAATGCCTGGACTCATTAAGTACTTCTAGTGTCATCTATGGCAGTGTATAATTTGGGAATAAAGTTTTCATGAAAACACCATGCTAATTGGGTCTCTACAATGCCCCCCAAAATATATACATATGTATGTATTTTTTAGATTTTATTTATTTATTTCAGAGAGAGAGAGCAAGAGTGAGCATAAGAGTGAGTCAAGGTGGGGGGTGATGAACAAGAGAGAAGCAGACCCCCTGCTGAACAGGGAACCCGAGGTGGGGCTCAGCCCCAGGACCCTGAGATCATGACCTGAGCCAAAGGCAGATGCTTAATGACTGAACCACCCAGGTGTCCCAAATATGCACATATTTTAATAAAGTTTTTTTTAAACCAATGATTAGCAAGGTATTTCATTTAAATAGACATCTTCAATTTATGTCACTTCATAATGATGAATCTCTACTTTTCTTCCCTTGAGTGGAAGATAAAATATTCAAAATCTTGACACATAAATTTTAGCTTGTCTCTCTAATGCTCAAACAATATACCAGATTGGACTCCACATGTGACACAGTCACAATGATCCCTATAAAAAAAGACTGCATGTAGAAGGCTCATCTCATGTTCATAGGGATGTGCCTGAATTATAAACATTAAGACCTGTGATCTAGTTCTAGCACCTTCAGTTAGTAGCACCCATACTTCTCCTTTACAGCTTTTATCAGAAGTGTTAGTGTTTATCTGTGCCCCTTCTTTCTCCCCACCCCACACCGTTATGAGGCCCATAAGTACAGAAGCACATCTCTCCTTCTCCTCATTGTCTATCATTCTGAGAGATAAATAGGAGCCATAGATGAGAATCTATGAACAGATATTAGCGGGCTTTAAATAGAAAATGTGCCAACAATTTAGCCACTTTCTAAGATTAGTAAAAATTCTTAGTGATCCTCCAAACCATATACAAAATTACCTGTGTAATGATGATTCTCACAGTTACCAACAAATTACTCAGGAATCTCAATCCTGTTCAACAGTAGATTAACCCACAGTGTAACGTGGATTAAACACATTGTATGATGCAGTGAGTGTAAGAAAACATCATCCATATCTTAATAATGTAAGTCATATGAGGATTCCTTTGAAGGAAAAATCCAGAGGATTATGTCATTCTATTAAAGGATGGGCTTAACAACAGAAGGTATTAAATATAATTAAAGAAAGCTGAGAAGTAGGGAATAGATAATGTTTTATATTTAGCCAGTCCAGAAAAAAAAAGAATTTTCATGATGATAGTTTCATTTCTGAAATACTAGACTGAGGGATTTTTCTGGAATGAATGTTTATTCTCCTCCTATCTTCTACTTTTGGGGAACTTTCTTTCCATTATCATCTCTTTTCTGATACATTTTCCTCAAACAAAAATCACTGTTATAATCTCCACTTCCTTTCTGCTCTCAAAAAATGTGCTCATGACCACTGGAAGCAGGGACTTGGGTGATGCATATTTTCAACCACAGTAGGGGTTCCATATACAGCCACACCCCCATGGAAGTGACATAACTGGAGTCATCTCTCACGGAGCTCACAGTCAAGGGACAGAGATATGCTGCAAACCCATGAACAAGTAAATATGAAATATAAATTCAGATAGGGATACATAGTCTAAAGAAAATACAATAGGATTAACTCAAGTGGTTTCTGAATGGATAGAGGCAGAGGAGGGGTCATCTGAGAACTGGGTGTTGGAAGGAACTAGCCACATAGGAGTGAGACCAAGCATGAACAACGGACAAATGAGTGTTGGGGTAGATATGAGGTTGGTGTTCTAGGAGGGCCATTCTTGCTGAATTACTTCAAATGATCACCAGGAAGGTAGGAATATGAGATGAACTCCATCTTCCCAATTCAGTTTTCATTCCAGTACCCTCAGGACTCAGCTGCATGTAGTCAGTAGATGTGTCAAATGGATGAAGGAATGAAGGAATCCATCATCTAATGACTTAATCCCTGCATCATAAAACATACAAGCAAGATTATAAATATTAGGGAATAGATAACTTATAAAATTTTCAACTGCTGATATTGCATATAATTTTTACATTTAGATTTATATAATTTTTAATTTCCATAGTCTCCGTGAGGCAAGGTCAACGTTTCCTGCACTCCTCGAGTGGGTAAGCTTCCATTAATACCATGGTTCTTTCCTCAAAATTTGTTTAGGGAAATATATCCTTCTAAAGGAAAATGTGTCACATATTTGAAAATTTAAGAAAAAAATATCTCAAACTCTTGTTGTGAATGGAAGTGACATAAAGAAAGTTTGCTCTACTGGCTCCTAATTATTCTTTCCAAATCATGGTGATATGAAGTCATGCTTGCTCCAGTGGATAGATAAGGTCAGCGGGATTTATAGAAAGTACTGTCACAGTAAGTGAGGAGACTTCGGAAAACTGTCCTGCTCTGCTTCTCACACGTCCTCACTTTCCATAAAATTTTAAGAAGGAACCCACTTTGTTTAGCCTTCAAAAGACTCCAAGAGACATAATGATAGGATTCTCTATTTTTGCCACCCCTGCTGAGAAGAGAATCTTTGCAGAGAATTTTACCACTATCTTCTTGAATTCATGTTTATGTCTTGTTTTGTTTTCTTGCAATTTTTTTTTCTTTTGATAATGTCTCTTCATGGTGGCCAGGTAAATAGAGCAAAATTCCAAAATTGTTTAGCCTTTTTTTTTTTTAATGTGAAATTACATACCTATTATGAAATCACCCACTAACTTTCAAAAATGACGTCGGACCACAATCTATCTCATAGTCCCTTTTTTGAAATTTTACCTTAACTGCAAAGTCAAAGTATATTTTACCTCATCATATTAAGACACCCATACTAAGGAAGAGACATGGTAGTTTAGTTAGTGGATTCCACTATGCAGCTGTCTAATTTGTCTTCCTTGATGGTGCCCTAAAACCATAGACAATTTGTTTTATTCTTTTGAGCCCACAGTTGGAAACATTTCTAGACAACTATGGGAAGTATGGGCATGGAGACAGACAGAAAAGCAAGAAGAGAATCCCTCAGTTGCTAGGAAAAGAATTAGAACTGTCTGTGCTGACAAAAACGAGGCTCAGGGTAAAACCTTGGTCTTCACAGTTAGGAAGGCTTCTGTTCCCTTGTGGAGAAAAAGGACTATGCCCCCTCACTGTGGGGGACAAAGAGCTTGGCTTTCAGGTAGTGTTTTCCTGAGGAAAGGGCCTTTCTGATAGTCTAAGTCCTGAAATGCCACTGTGGGTCTGAACTACACTGATGAACTTCCTTTTGCCAAAATTTTATGTGAATGAAATGGTTTAGTGGTGCTGTTGTCTAAGAACAGAGAGCTGATTACCTCACAAGGTTTCTTCTGTCATAAATAAAGACGAATTTTTTGATCAGTGTTGCAAGAGCAAGAAGCCATTTGCTTATCATTTATAAATTAAACTATAGCCTAGTTTTAATTTAGTATAAACTTGAAGAAAATAATTTTTGTAACCTTCTTGCGGTGTTAGTGACTTCATTATACTTTGGAAATGCTATAGATAAGGCATCTATTGCCATAGTAATAAAATTTTAAAGATTTGCTTTTTTAAAAAAGATTTTTTAATATATTTATTTGACAGAGAGAAAGAGAGGGAGAGGGGGTAAGCAGGCTCCCTGTTTAGCAGAGAGTCTAATGCATGGCTCCATCCTAGGACTCTGAGACCATGACCTGAGCCAAAGGCAGAGGCTTAACCCACAGAGCCACTCAGGTGTCCCTAAAGATTGGCTTTTTTGAAAAGACAGCTCTTCATTCAGTACTGATGGTCCAAAAAAGCTCTCTTAATAAACATATAAATGCATATACAGACATACACAGTACAATATATATACTATCTTATCCCGAATTAGAGTATGAAGTAATACATATTTTCATCTCAACTTTAAGTATGTTTTTGTAGCTTGGTTTACTTTAAAAAATAAATATGATCAATGTATTCAACTGGGAAAAATATCAACTTACTGGGAATATGAAAGAGTAAATAGAGATCCTTATATTTCTAGCACAATTAAAAAAAAATGAAAATATTTGGTAAGTTAATATTTGTCAAAATTATGAATTATTTGGGTTTTTAAGAATTAATATAAATATTTAAATTGATATTTACTAAATGATAACTTGAATATTTACATGCCATGTTGTAATATAGTTAATAGAATACATAATTCATCAACTCAGTGAACTATTTCATTTTATTTTTTAAAATGTAATTGAGTAAATTTTGTACATTAAAATACTTTGATCATACCTATTAAATTTTTAGTGGAATCAAGTATTCAATATTTAATAAATAATATTAAGTAATATTAAGTGATAAAGTTTATAATGGCTCCTTTTTTTTTTTAGTATGGTTGAATTTCTGAATTTTACAATTACATTGTTTTCCAGATTAATCATGGTAATTTTACCTTGCCTGACTCATGCCATAAATGACCTAAAGACAATGTTAGGCATGTTAGTTGACGCTGTCCCCAAAGCCAGTTAACTTTGCCTATCATATGGCTTAATTATTTAAGTATCAAGCAGGGCTCAAGTAAAAAGATTTTGAAAAGGAAGAAAAAAGGAGGAAGAGAAGTAGGGAGGAAAGATGAAAAAGGAAGATAAAAATAGAGGGAAGCGAGGGAGAGAGGGAAAGAAAGAGAAAACACTTTTGAAAACAGGCAAAGGAAAATCCAAATAACTTTAGGTATTTAGTTATTGCTGCATGTGATATCAAATGAAAAGCAGTGCCTTCATGGTAAGGGTGATGGGGGAACCAATGACAATGGCTCGGGTGGGCTAACCATGCCACAGGAGGCCGCATCTTCTTTATGTGGTAGAGATCTGTGGAATAACAAATCATAGAATAAAAAAATTCATGACATACACCTGCAGTCTTATCTGTCATGACCCTCTAGGAAGGGCCTGGATGTTCTGGAAAGCAAAATATGTTAGGCATGTGGGAGGTAACACTTCAGAATACTGAAATTTGTCCCCTTTTTATCAGTTAAAGGCATAATTCAAAATGTACTATGAACACGTTGGCTTTGTGAAGAGGGCATGCCAAGTCAATGAAGACACTTTAAGTTTCTGGATAACTACTTTGTGACTGGAGCAAGGGTTTTAGTTGTACTACAGATGGAGTGGATGCTGAATTGAACAGAAACTCTGAAATTTTTTCTTGAAACTGTTTGTGCTGTGATGTTGCTCTTTCTTCCTTCACTCCTCTTCATGGGACATGTGCTCCAGAACTTTCTGGGCAGTACACAAACTAAGCGGGATTTACGAGAGCATTTTTCCCAAGTAACTTTGTTCATTCTCATGTTGAAGGACTGTTGCCTGTAGGATATCATAGATAAATGTCACGTTGGGTTCAAGTGTAAGGACCTGTTTTGTTGTATGAGTGTGTTTCATTTGAGTAATAATGCTGACATGTACTAGCTGAGGAAATTCAGAAATGTGCTACCTTTAAGAGCCTTGATTGTCTTTGCATAAGGTATAGTTACTACTCGTACCAACTCCTGGGTTTCTTGTAAGCATACACGTGAGAACACATGAAATGCACATTATTGGATAATGTAGTAAAGCACACAAATGGAGCACTAACAACTCCTGCCAATATCATTATTTTTATTTATTTATTTATTTATTTATTTATTTGACAGAGAGAGGGATCACAAGTAAGCAGAGAGGCAGGCAGAGAGGGGGGGAAAGCAGGCTCCCTGCTGAGCAGGGAGCCAGATGTGGGGCTGGATTCCAGGACCCTGAGATCATGACCTGAGCTGAAGGCAGAGGCTTTACCCACTGAGCCACCCAGGTGCCCCCATTATCATTATTTTTTTTTTAAGATTTTATTTATTTAACAGAGAGAGAGATCACAAGTAGGCAGAGAGGCAGGCAGAGAAAGAGGGTGAAGCAGGCTCCCTGCTGAGCAGAGAGCCTGATGTGGGGCTCGATCCCAGGACCCTGAGATCATGACCTGAGGTGAAGGCAGAGGCTTAACCCACTGAGCCACCCAGGTGCACCTCATTATTTATTTTTTTTTAAGATTTCATTATTTATTTGACAGAGAGAAATCACAAGTACATGGAGAGGCAGGCAGAGAGAGAGAGGGAAGCAGGCTCCCTGCTGAGCAGAGAGCCCAATGCGGAACTCCATCCCAGGACCCTGAGATCATGAACTGAGCCAAAGGCAGTGGCTTAACCCACTGAGCCACCCAGGTGCCCCCCCCATTATTTTTTTAAAAATTTTTAGATTTGAGTATGTTTTACACACAGTGTCACACAAGTCCAGGTGCATGGCACAATGATTCACTTTATACCTTATGTTGGGCTTACCCCAAGTGTAGCTCCCATCTGTCACCATAAACACTATTACAATGATTCTATTCCTCTCATGCCTTTCATCCCCATGACTTACTCACCCCGCAGTTGGAAGCCCGTGTCTCCCCTTTGCCCATTCTGACCTTCCTCAACCTCCTTCCCTCTGGCAACCATCTGTTTGTCCTCTGTGTTTATAGGTCTTATTCTGCTTTTCATTTGTTTATTCGTTTTGTTTTTGAGGATCCACATGTCAGTGTATCATATGGTTATTTGTTATTTCTTATTCTTACTTATTTCACTTAGCTCAGCACCCTCTAGGTTCATCCATATTGTTACAAATGTCAAGATATCATCCTTTTTTGTGGTTGAATAATATTCCAGCATATAATATAGAATTACATCTATCAGTAGACATTTGAGTTGCTTCCATATCTTGGGTATTGTAAATAATGCTGCTAAAAACATAAGGGTGCATATATCTTTTTGAATTAGTATTTTTGTATTCTTCAGTAATTTTAATAGTGGAATTGCTAGATCATCAGAAAGCCTTGTTTTTAATTTTTTTGAAGAACCTGCATATTGTTTTCCATAGTGGCTGCAGTTTGGATTCCCACCAACAGAGCATAAGGGATCCTTTATCTCCACATCCACATCTTCACCAGCACTTGCTTTTTTTTTTTTTTTTTTTTTTTGCCATTCTGACAGGTGAGAGGTTAGATCTCATTGTAATTTTGATTTGCATTTCTGTGCTGATGAATAATTTAGAACATCTTTTCGTGTGTATCTGGCCATCTGTGTCTCTTTGTCAAGTGACTGTTCATGTCTCCTGCACATTTTTAATTAAATTATTTGGGGGGTTTTTGGTGTTAAGTTGCTTAAGTTCTTGATATATTTTGGATACTATCTAACCCTTAATTGATTATGTGTTCTGCAAACATCTTCTTCCATTCAGTAGGTTGTTTTTTAGTTTTGTTTATCCTTTCCTTTGTTTTTGCAGATGGTTTTGTTTTGATATAGTCCTGATAGTTTATTTTTGCTTTTGTTTCCTTGCCTCAGAAGACATATCCAGAAAAAAATGTTGCTATAGTCAATGTCAGAGAAATTATTGTCTGTGCTCTTTTCTAGGATTTTTATGATTTCAGGTCTCACATTTAAGTCTTTAATTGATTTTTATTTTAATTTTTTATATGGTATAAGAATGTAGTCCAGTTTTCCCAATACCATTTGTTTTCTTTTAACATTTGATTTATTTATTTGACAGAGAGAGATCACAGGTAGACAGAGAGGCAGGCAGAGAGAGAGAGAGAGAGAGGGAAGCAGACTCCCCGCTGAGCAGAGAGCCCCATGCGGGACTCAATCCCAGAACTCTGAGATCATGACCTGAGCCCAAGGCAGCGGCTTAACCCACTGAGCCACCCAGGCGCCTCAATACCATTTGTTGAATAGACTTTTTTCCATTGAATATTCTTTTTCTTAAAGATTTATTTACTTTAGAGAAAGAGAGCACACAAGCAGAAGGAGGGACAGAAATCCTCAAGCTGATTCCCCTCTGAGCACAGAGCCCAACGCAGGGCTCAGACCCAGGACCCTGAGATCATGATCTGAGCCAAAACCAAGAGTCAGCTGCTTAACCGACTGAGCCAGCCATGTTCCCCACCCATTGCATATTCTTGCCTCTTTGGTCAAAAACTGATTGACCATATAACAATGGGTTTATTTCTGGGCTCTTTATTCTGTTCCATTGATCTATGTGTCTGTTTTTGTGACAGTACCATACTGTTTTGATTTTGATAGCTTTGTACGGTATATTTTGAAATCTGGGATTGGGATGCCTCCAGTTTTGTTCTTTTTTAAGAGTGCTTTAGCTATTTGAGGTCTTTTCTGCTTCCTTACTCATTTTGTGATTGTTTGTTCTTGTTTGGTGAAAAATATTTTTGGTGTTTTGAGAGAGAGTGTATGAAATTTGTAGTTTGTTGGTAGTATGGACATTTTATTTATTTTTTTTTAATATAATTTTTTTATTTTTTATAAACATATATTTTTATCCCCAGGAGTACAGGTCTGTGAATCACCAGGTTTACACACTTCACAGCACTCACCAAAACACATCCTTCCCCAATGTCCATAATACCACCCCCTTCTCCCAAACCCCCTCCCCCCAGCAACCCTCAGTTTGTTTTGTGAGATTAAGAGTCACTTATGGTTTGTCTCCCTCCCAATCCCATCTTCTTTCATTTATTCTTCTCATACCCACTTAAGCCCCCATGTTGCATCACCACTTCCTCATATCAGGGAGATCATATGATAGTTGCCTTTCTCCGCTTGACTTATTTCGCTAAGCATGATACGCTCTAGTTCCATCCATGTTGTCGCAAATGGCAAGATTTCATTTCTTTTGATGGCTGCATAGTATTCCATTGTGTATATATACCACATCTTCTTGATCCATTCATCTGTTGATGGACATCTAGGTTCTTTCCATAGTTTGGCTATTGTGGACATTGCTGCTATAAACATCCGAGTACACGTGCCCCTTTGGATCACTACGATTGTATCTTTAGGGTAAATACCCAGTAGTGCAATTGCTGGGTCATAGGGCAGTTCTATTTTCAACATTTTGAGGAATCTCCATGCTGTTTTCCAGAGAGGTTGCACCAGCTTACACTCCCACCAACAGTGTAGGAGGGTTCCCCTTTCTCCGCATCCTCGCCAGCATCTGTCATTTCCTGACTTGTTGATTTTAGCCATTCTGACTGGTGTGAGGTGATATCGCATTGTGGTTTTGATTTGTATTTCCCTGATGCCGAGTGATATGGAGCACTTTTTCATGTGTCTGTTGGCCATCTGGATGTCTTCTTTGCAGAAATGTCTGTTCATGTCCTCTGCCCATTTCTTGACTGGATTATTTGTTCTTTGGGTGTTGAGTTTGCTAAGTTCTTTATAGATTCTGGACACTAGTCCTTTATCTGATATGTCGTTTGCAAATATCTTCTCCCATTCGGTCAGTTGTCTTTTGATTTTGTGAACTGTTTCCTTTGCTGTGCAAAAGCTTTTGATCTTGATGAAATCCCAATAGTTCATTTTTGCCCTTGCTTCCCTTGCCTTTGGCGTTGTTCCTAGGAAGATGTTGCTGCGTTTGAGGTCGAAGAGGTTGCTGCCTGTGTTCTCCTCAAGGATTTTGATGGATTCCTTTCGCACATTGAGGTCCTTCATCCATTTTGAGTCTATTTTCGTGTGTGGTGTAAGGAAATGGTCCAATTTCATTTTTCTGCATGTGGCTGTCCAATTTTCCCAGCACCATTTATTGAAGAGGCTGTCTTTTTTCCATTGGACATTCTTTCCTGCTTTGTCGAAGATGAGTTGACCATAGAGTTGAGAGTCTATTTCTGGGCTCTCTATTCTGTTCCATTGATCTATGTGTCTGTTTTTGTGCCAGTACCATGCTGTCTTGATGATGACAGCTTTGTAATAGAGCTTGAAGTCCGGAATTGTGATGCCACCAACGTTGGCTTTCTTTTTCAATATCCCTTTGGCTATTCGAGGTCTTTTCTGGTTCCATATAAATTTTAGAATTATTTGTTCCATTGCTTTGAAAAAGATGGATGGTACTTTGATAGGAATTGCATTAAATGTGTAGATTGCTTTAGGTAGCATAGACATTTTCACACTATTTATTCTTCCAATCCAGGAGCATGGAACATTTTTCCATTTCTTTGTGTCTTCCTCAATTTCTTTCATGAGTACTTTATAGTTTTCTGAGTATAGATTCTGTGTCTCTTTGGTTAGGTTTATTCCTAGGTATCTTATGGTTTTGGATGCAATTGTAAATGGGATTGACTCCTTAATATCTCTTTCTTCTGTCTTGCTGTTGGTATAGAGAAATGCAACTGATTTCTGTGTATTGATTTTATATCCTGACACTTTACTAAATTCCTGTATAAGTTCTAGCAGTTTTGGAGTGGAGTCTTTTGGGTTTTCCACATATAGTATCATATCATCTGCGAAGAGTGATAATTTGACTTCTTCTTTGCCGATTTGGATGCCTTTAATTTGCTTTTGTTGTCTGATTGCTGAGGCTAGGACCCCTAGTACTATGTTGAATAGCAGTGGTGATAATGGACATCCCTGCCGTGTTCCTGACCTTAGCGGAAAAGCTTTCAGTTTTTCTCCATTGAGAATGATATTTGCGGTGGGTTTTTCATAGATGGCTTTGATGATATTGAGGTATGTGCCCTCTATCCCTACACTTTGAAGAGTTTTGATCAGGAAGGGATGCTGTACTTTGTCAAATTCTTTTTCAGCATCTATTGAGAGTATCATATGGTCCTTGTTCTTCCTTTTATTGATGTGTTGTATCACATTGACTGATTTGCGGATGTTGAACCAACCTTGTAGCCCTGGAATAAATCCCACGTGGTCGTGGTGAATAATCTTTTTAATGTACTGTTGAATCCTATTGGCTAGTATTTTGTTGAGTATTTTCGCATCTGTGTTCATCAAGGATATTGGTCTATAGCTCTCTTTTTTGGTGGGATCCTTGCCTGGTTTTGGGATCAAGGTGATGCTGGCCTCATAAAATGAGTTTGGAAGTTTTCCTTCCATTTCTATTTTTTGGAACAGTTTCAGGAGAATAGGAATTAGTTCTTCTTTAAATGTTGGTAGAATTCCCCCGGGAAGCCATCTGGCCCTGGGCTTTTGTTTGTTTGGAGATTTTTAATGACTGTTTCAATCTCCTTACTGGTTATGGGTCTGTTCAGGCTTTCTATTTCTTCCTGGTTCAGTTGTGGTAGTTTATATGTTTCTAGGAATGCATCCATTTCTTCCAGATTGTCAAATTTATTGCCGTAGAGTTGCTCATAGTATGTTCTTATAATAGTTTGTATTTCTTTGGTGTTAGTTGTGATCTCTCCTCTTTCATTCATGATTTTATTTATTTGGGTCCTTTCTCTTTTCTTTTTGATAAGTCTGGCCAGGGGTTTATCAATTTTATTAATTCTTTCAAAGAACCAGCTCCTACTTTCGTTGATTTGTTCTATTGTTTTTTGGGTTTCTATTTCATTGATTTCTGCCCTAATCTTTATGATTTCTCTTCTCCTGCTAGGCTTAGGGTTTCTTTCTTGTTCTTTCTCCAGCTCCTTTAGGTGTAAGGTTAGATTGTGTACCTGCGACCTTTCTTGTTTCTTGAGAAAGGCTTGTAGCGCTATATATTTTCCTCTCAGGACTGCCTTTGTTGTGTCCCACAGATTTTGAACCGTTGTATTTTCATTATCATTTGTTTCCATGATTTTTTTCAATTCTTCTTTAATTTCCCGGTTGACCCATTCATTCTTTAGAAGGATGCTGTTTAGTCTCCATGTATTTTGGTTCTTTTCAAACTTCCTTTTGTGGTTGAGTTCTAGCTTTAGAGCATTGTGGTCTGAAAATATGCAGGGAATGATCCCAATCTTTTGATACCGGTTGAGTCCTGATTTAGGACCAAGGATGTGATCTATTCTGGAGAATGTTCCATGTGCACTAGAGAAGAATGTGTATTCTGTTGCTTTGGGATGAAATGTTCTGAATATATCTGTGATGTCCATCTGGTCCAGTGTGTCGTTTAAGGCCTTTATTTCCTTGCTGATCTTTTGCTTGGATGATCTGTCCATTTCAGTGAGGGGAGTGTTAAAGTCCCCTACTATTATTGTATTATTGTTGATGTGTTTCTTTGATTTTGTTATTAATTGGTTTATATAGTTGGCTGCTCCCACGTTGGGGGCATAGATATTTAAAATTGTTAAATCTTCTTGTTGGACAGACCCTTTGAGTATGATATAGTGTCCTTCCTCATCTCTTATTATAGTCTTTGGCTTAAAATCTAATTGATCTGATATAAGGATTGCCACTCCTGCTTTCTTCTGATGTCCATTAGCATGGTAAATTCTTTTCCACCCCCTCACTTTAAATCTGGAGGTGTCTTCGGGCTTAAAATGAGTTTCTTGGAGGCAACATATAGATGGGTTTTGTTTTTTTATCCATTCTGATACCCTGTGTCTTTTGACAGGGGCATTTAGCCCATTAACATTCAGGGTAACTATTGAGAGATATGAATTTAGGGCCATTGTATTGCCTGTAAGGTGACTGTTAATGTATATGGTCTCTGTTCCTTTCTGATCTACCACTTGTAGGCTCTCTCTTTGCTTAGAGGACCCCTTTCAAGATTTCCTGTAGAGCTGGTTTGGTGTTTGCAAATTCTTTCAGTTGTTGTTTGTCCCGAAAGCTTTTAATCTCTCCTTCTATTTTCAATGATAGCCTAGCTGGATATAGTATTCTGGGCTGCATGTTTTTCTCATTTAGTGTTCTGAAAATATCATGCCAGCCAGCTGGCATGATATTTTCTGAGCACTAAATGAGAAAAACATGCAGCCCAGAATACTATATCCAGCTAGGTAGTATGGACATTTTAATAATATTTATTCTCCCAATCCATGAACATAGAATACCTTTCCATTTGTTTGTGTCGCCTTCAGTTGCTTTCATCAGTGTTATCCTTTCTAGAGTATTCCTAAGTATTTTATTGTTTTTGGTGCAGTTGAGAATGGGAATGTTCTCTTTGTTTCTCTTTCTGCTATTTCATTATTAATATATAGAAACACAAAGGATTTCTGTATATTGATTTTGTATTCTGAGACCTTATTGAATTCATTTTTCAGTTCTAGTAGTATTTTGCTGCAGTTTTTAGGGTTCTATATATAATATCAAGTCATTTGCAAATAGTGGAAGTTTTACTTGTTCCTTACCAATTTGGTTACTTTTACTTATTTTTTCTTGTCTACTTGCTGTGGTTGGGACTTCTAGTTCCATGTTGAATAGAAATGGTGAGAGTGGACATTCTTGTTCTTATTCCTGATTTTAGGGGGAGAGCTCTCAGTTTGTGGTTTATATTTTTATATCTCAGGGAAGGTTTATATTTTTAAAGATAGCTTCAATAGAATAGAAGCAGAAAGTCAATTAAGAGTCCACTGCAGGAAACAAGTGCATAGAGATGAGAATAATCTACATCAGGCATGCATTCATTGAGCTATTAGCAGGACTTCAGGATGGTTTGGTTGTAGAGTCCAAGAGAAAGAGAAGGGGAGAAGGTTCAATGGTCACCTCTAGGCTTTTAGATGGACCAACTTGGTCAAAGGTAGGGCCATTGGTCTAGTGTGGAGAAGGTGCACTTTTGGGAGAGGAAATCAGGATGGTGGTTTGGGATATGCTGAGATAAAAACAGAACATCTAAGTTGACCACTATATATATATATATATATATATATATATATATATATATATATATATATATATTACCTTGGAGTTTAAAGGGGGAGTGTAGCTGGAATGTAAATGGGAATTATAAACACATAGAAGTTGTTTAGAGGCACAAGACTGGAAGAAATTGCAGAAGCTGAAAATAGAAGTAAAGAAGGTAGATATTCCTGTGACTGAGTCTTGGGAGTGCTTTCCTCCATAGTGTCGGTTCAGGTTTGTGATCAAATCTACCACATACCAGCTCTGTGCCCAAACTCTTTACTTGACCTGAGGGGTGACCTATGCACAGAGAAGATTATGTAATTCAAAATAAGACCAAAGTAAACCCTAATGTAAGTAAGTCAGTTTTAACTATTTTTTGTAGTCTTTAAAAATGTATCAAATATTAATTTCTTTTTTAAATTATTTTTTAAAATTTAACTTTATTTTCTCAGTGTTCCAAGAGATTTACTATCCCAATTTATCTTGTTCTATATCTGGGACAATTTCACATCCTTTAACTCCCTATAATCCTCAAGTTCATTAACTAAAAATAAAAAATGGACAGTTGAATCTACATGTATCATCTTTAGTATAGTTCTTGGACATAATAAGCATTCAACAAATGTTAGCTATCATTATTTTACTATTATTACTATCATCATCATTAGTAATGTTTTCCTCAAGGATTGTTGTGAGGACTAATTTATTTATGAAAAAAAACCCACAAAACTAGCATGTTTAACAGCACAGAGCAGCTGGTGAATAGTTTTGTCTCCTCCACTTCCATTCCCCTCCCTCCACTTTTCAACAGACCTCCGTGCTCCATCATTCTCTGTGTCAGAGTTCAAATAATCACGATAAAAGAACACCATTTATAATTGTCTCAGAAGGTAAAAAAAATAAGCAGACATGGGGTTTAGGTCAGGTGAGATTCCTATAATTAAAGGACAGTGGAAGAGAAGACACCCAAAGCAACATTAATTTATTCTTTCACAGAAATAATTTTCAATAACAGGTAGTGAAGATACTTCATTGGTTCAGGGGAAGTCATCCAAAAGAAATAGAGATTCTGCTGTATTTCAGACCTTGAAGTGTGAGTGCTAAATACAATTTTTCACTTCTAGAAAGCCATGCATTTTATACATCGGTTTGCCGCCATCAATACCCTTTGTTTTCATTTTGCAACAGTGAATTAATAATATATGATCTCATTTTAGGGATTGCCCGCAAGTCGTGTGAGGTACAGAGTAGACGATGCCCAGTTTCCTTATCCTGCCAGTATTTTTGACGTGGAAGAAGATTCTGGAAGAGTAATAACTCGAGTCAATCTTAACGAAGAGCCTACAACAATTTTTAAGGTCAGTGCAGTGTTTTCCTTACCATTATCTGTTTGATATTTAACTTCTGAGAGTACAGTTTAATAGATGACCATACATGTTTCCATTTTCCTCCTTTCAATTTTTTAAAAAAATTACAAAATAATATATATTTTACCAGGAATATACTTAGAAAATATAGTTAAGCTGAAAGAAAAAAAAAAACAACCACCACACACAGAATTGATATTTCACATTTTGTGGATAACTAGAATTGAGCAGTTTAATATCTATCCTTATGATAACATTCCATACAAATGCAAGTATACACGTGTGTGTTTGACCCTAATATGATCCTATTATTCATACTGCTTTTTTAAAGTGAGTAATATATTGCCTATGACAGTAAATATTGTTAATGGTATTATTTTAATGGTTGAACGATGTTCTATTGTATGAATGCGCTATTATTTTTTTTGTCTTACACTTTGTTGTTGGATTTGATGTTTCTAGTTTTTTGTTGTAATAATATTTGCTGTTGTGAAACTCCTTGTACAAAAATTTGCCACCTTTTTGATTTTCTTTTTCCTTAAGATAAGTACTGAGAGGCAAGATTATTGGGTCAAGTTTATGTACTCATGATAAGTTCTACTTCAGGAAAATTTGAAATATTACTACCCTTCATTATTGTCATAAATAATTTTTTTATTAAATGTTTGAGTGTTCCCATTTTTGTAATTCCTTAGAATAATTTTTTCATTGTGAATAAAACCTTTGACCCTCCATTGCAGAAATGCCCTCATTGGTTAACCTCGTGTGTGTCAGTGAGTACTATACCTCACATAATCCTAGCACTGTTGGGAGCAATTGTTCTCTTGGTTCAGTGTTAACCCAAGGGTAAAACATGGGCCCAAGGATCATCCTTAGTTATGGTTTCGTCTAGGTTGAACTGGTTTAAATTAGTAGCCTGCAGGTTCCAAAATGACAGATATTCCAGAGAAACACATAATATTGAAAATATTTAGCATTTCTTAAATAGAAGCATTCTTCTTGATATAATATACATTATCCAAAAAGGAGCAATTATAAACAACGCTGTAGTAATAAATATTATTACTTGAGACATCTTGAAATGAAAGCTTTTCTGCAGTTTGCATCATTTGAACAGTTTCTACTATATGGTATGAACTTGGTTTTATATGTTTTTAAGAGAGTGTATCTCCAACTCTGTTAAACTGTAAAGATTTCCAGTTTTATCCTCCAGAGTGAAGTATTTCTGCCCTGTAATCTTGCAGACAATTAATTCACGGGAAAAATTAATTTCTTTTTTGTAAGGAAACTAATTAGCTTTTTGCTATCAATGTGACTGAATTTAACACTTTTTAAATAAGTGTCGGTGCTCATAATGGCCTGTGTTTTTGCTGTGGGCACCAGTGGGACTGTGGGAGAGAAATCAGTTTAATCATTGGAGAGCTGTAGTATCACATACCTGTTTTACTGTAGTGTTTTATCATAGCGTTAGTAACTCCACTTCAAGTTTTCTTGTCTAGGAAATTAAAAAAAAAAAAAGAAAGAAAGAAAGAAAAAAGAAAGAAACACCCAACTGGTGGGATTGTTGTGAAGAGCAAGTGAGAAGATAGGTAACATATCTCAGCAGTCCAGTACCTGCTCCATGGAAGACAGTGAGAAAGTGATCATTGCTCCCCCTCCTGGAACCAGGCAGTCCAGTGATTAAAAGTGATGCTTTACTTGCTTCTTGCTAATCCTCTTTAACATGAATCTTTATTATTTTTTAAGTTGGTGGTTGTTGCTTTTGATGAGGGCGAACCTGTGATGTCCAGCAGCGCCACAGTGAAAATTCTGGTCTTACATCCTGGAGAAATTCCACGCTTCACGCAAGAAGAGTATAGGTATTGAATTCTATCTATTTTTGTAAAAAGTGTAAAGGTTTTTTGTGTTGCTCTGTTTGGGCCTTTCAAAACTGAGGTGATTTGAATTGATCAATGATATGACCTTCTCGTTCTCGTTTAAGTTTTTCTAAATTAGCTTAATATTACATTTGTTTATTTATTTATTTATTTATTTATTTATTTTCAAAGTAACAGTATTATTGTTTGTGCACCACACCCAGTGCTCCATGCAATCTGTGCCCTCCCTAATACCCACCACCTGGTTCCCTCAAACTCCCACCCCTCGCCGCTTCAAACCCCTCAGATTGTTTTTCAGAGTCCATAGTCTCTCATGGTTCACCTCCCCTTCCAATTTCCCCCAACTCCCTTCTCCTCTCTAACTCCCCATGTCCTCCATGCTATTTGTTAGGCTCCACAAATAAGTGAAACCATATGATAATTGACTCTCTCTGCTTGACTTATTTCACTCAGCATAATCTCTTCCAGTCCCATCCATGTTGCTACAAAAGTTGGGTATTCATCCTTTCTGATGGAGGCATAATACTCCATAGTATATATGGACCACATCTTCCTTATCCATTTGTCCGTTGAAGGACATCTTGGTTCTTTCCACAGTTTGATGACTGTGGCCATTGCTGCTATAAACAGTGGGATACAGATGGCCCTTCTTTTCACTACATATGTATCTTTGGGGTAAATACCCAGTAGAAGCATCCAACTCTTGATCTAGGCTCAGGTCATGATCTCAGCATGGTGAGATCGAACCTCTTGTCAGGCTCTGTGCTCAGCATGGAGTCTGCTTGTCCCCTTTCCATCTCCCTGCTGGCTTCCTCTCTCTCTCTCTCTCTCAGATAAATAAAAAAATAAAATTTCAAAAAAAATGCAGTCTTTGAAAAATATAACATTATATTTTGGGGTTGAAACTGCAACTAATTATTAATCTCAATAGCGAGAAGTAGTAAACATTTCATTTCTTGTTATTGCCGGATAGATACATAATTTGACACAAATCTACAATGATTTTTCTCATATAATCAGCGAAAGAGAAAGAAAGAATGTATGTGTATATGTGTTTATGGGTATGATATATATTATGTATTATAGCTATAGAGCTAGTGTATATACTGTCTTAAGTCAGGCTGCCATAACAAAATCCCACAGACCAGGTGACTCCAATTGGGAAATTTGTTTTCTCACAGTTTCAGAGACTGAAAGCCTGAGTTCAGGGCACCAGCACGGTTGGGTTGTGGTGAGAGCCTTCTTCCTGGCTTGTGGACAGCTGTGTCGCTGCTGAGTCCTCATGAAACAAAGCAAGCTCCCTGGTGTCTCTTCTTATAAGGGTGCCCATCCAAAGATTAGCCCCGACCATGACCTCATCCAAACTTAACTACCTCTCAAAGGTCTCATATTCAAATACTATGCCATTGAGGGTTAAATTCTTCAACATATTGATTTTAGGGGGACACAGTTCAGTCCAAGCACGTGTATAGATACATAGATAGATAGATAGGTAGACAGATATTCTTAGGAAGTGTAGAATTTGTTTAAAAAATAATAAAATTAAATGTACTATATTTTATGATTGCTTCATGATTGCATATGAGTGAAAAATTTTATAATGCTCTCCTGAAAATATAGTAGAACTTTCTTTATGATATTGTTTTAAGCGAAAACATGAATATACATGTATTTGAATGTTAATACCCATAAGAGATAGTTTTCCACACATATTTGAAGGAGACTCATCACATACTACATATTTACCATTTCTTTATTCTGGACATAGCATTAAACGGCATCCTGTCTTGGAGCTCCAGGGCTTCACAGCCACACATGCAAACTAAACACTGTATGAACAACACAGTATAGTGTGAAGATGCAATGATAGGAGATCAGTGCTAAACAAGTGTGTTGGGGAAATACCTTACTAGATTTAAACACACATAGCTTTAAGTTGTATCTTGAGAAAAAAATACAGCTTAACTACTCCACAAAAATATGAAAGGATGTTCCATGCTGAAGAATTAGCATACATACACATACAAATAAACAAAACAAGCCCCAAAGAGAGAATAAACACAGGATGTATTGATTTCCAAGATATTTTGGTAGTTTAGTCTATGTAGAGACAAAGTAGACATTATGTCATGTTATTTGAGGCTCAAGAAAAATGAAGATTTCACATAATACTTGATCATATTCTAAAATGTGGATTTTTATTGTTTTGATAACTGTGGTGTTTTATTTTTAAGATTTTATTTATTTATTTGACAGAGATCACAAGTAGACAGAGAGGCAGGCAGAGAGAGTAGAGGAAGCAGGCTGCCTGCTGAGCAGAGAGCCCCATGCGGGGCTTGATCCCAGGACCCTGAGATCATGACCTGAGCTGAAGGCAGAGGCTTTAACCCACTGAGCCACCCAGGCGCACCAACTGTGTTGTTTTTGTTTTTGTTTTTGCTTTGATAATTTCTAAGGACTTACTAAGAATTGTAAGTTTCAAAGCAAAGACAAAGCTACCGAGAGAGGAGGCAGGTGATGTGTCTGGGAACATTTACTACACTGAACCAAGCAGTGTTTTCCTTTTATAAAATGCTGCCTTGGGCACTTGGGTAGCTCAGTTGATTAAGCATCCCACTCTTGGTTTCAGGTTAGTTCTTGATCTAAGGGTGGTGATCTCAAGGTTGTGGCATTGAGCCCTGCATTGGGCTCCATGCTCTGTGGGGAGTGTGCTTGAGATTCTCTCCCTCTGCCCCTCCCCCTGCTCATGCACTCTCTCTGTCTCTCTAAAATAAATAAAACCTTTAAAGAAAAGCTTCCTTTGCAAGATTCAAGCAATAAATGAATGTAATCTTACCAGAAAATTCTACATAACACTTACGTAAACCACTGAGATGTAAACTCTATTTAAAACAGTAAGAATTCCTGGTCAGTCTGTTTGAAAGGCCCTTTTCTTCCTTCTGTCCATTGTTACCAGTACCTTCCTCTTTGGCTGGCATGGCAACCTGTGAACCCCAGTTCTTTGCTATGGGACATGCAGTTTTCTGCTTCTAGAGACCTTTCCTGGATATGTTCATGGTCCCTGGATGTGTTCATGGCTTCTCAGGAACCAGAATGGATATAAACTCCCCATGTTTCTCACCGTCTTACCTGGATTTAATGCTCACAAGAAATGTACTTACTATTTGAGGTGCGTCCAGGAATCCCTCAGATCTTCAGCTGAAAAGAATCTGTTCATTCCATACAGTCCTTCGTCGGAAGCCCCAAAGAGAGAATAAACACAGTAAATGCTGTCACCTTTCTCCTGGCTTTCATGCACAGCTCATTTCCTATTATTAGCTGTAAGCCTCCAGACTTCTGTAGCACATTGCTTATTAACTCTTTTAGCTAAAATACTGTGGCATTCAGGCCAAGGTCATAGATCTCATCAGGGCATTGCTCATTTAGCTTTCTTTTTTAAATTGCCTTTATTTATGCCACTTTTAAAAATAAAAATGTTTTGTTCAATGAATAATTTACCATTTCTTACCTTCTCTGCAAAGAAGTACAAACTGCAAATAGATTCTATTAATAAAGTTGTTAACTTAGAGAAGAAAAGAAAACTGCCAATTACTTGGTGATAAAATTAAGAGGAGTCACAGGAGCACATGGGGAAGAATTTTCTGACCTTCCAGAAAAATATTTCTAACATTTGCAAATAGTGCCCTTGACTGTTCTGGTCCATTTGTTACTCTGATACATAAAGGCAATTTGGTATCCTTGTTGCATGTTACAATCTATAAAGAAAGTCCTCAGAATTGACTTAATTGGCATAATGGATTCAGTAGGACTTGGGCATTGAACAGGATTGTTTTCCTTTTTATAAGATTCTTAGAAAACTTGAATAATAAAAAAGTCATATCAAACACTGGCAGAACACACTGTATGTTGAATAAGGCCCAATGATTCAATTTAAATGTTCAAGGAAATTTACATTTGACCTGAAGTGTGGAATGAATTATTAAAAAAAAAAAAAAAAAAAGTAAGAGACCTAAGGCTGATCTTCATTACCTCTCCATGCTCTTGGAGATTTTTGACATATATACCAGAGTCTGGATGCCTCTACTCTTTTCTTCACCCTCCTGGACCCATAGCTAGATTCCATTCCCCAGCCCTGCTTGCTAGATAGAGCCATGGGACTGAGTTCTGAACAATAAAATGGGGAACACGACGGTCTGCACTGTTCCCTGGCCTGATTTAACCTTTCCCTGTATGGACAGGTGAAATGGAAAACACACCGAGAGACCCTTGGGAGCCATATGTTGACAACTGTAGGAACGTGAGAGGAGCCCAGGCCTCTGAATCACAGATTGGAAGAGTGCTACCTAACTAGGAATGTCCTAAATATATATAATTTTTTTTTTCAAAATCATTTACTGCTTCGGCTAAATACACATAAATACCAGAGATGCTGTATACACTATGGGACCTCAGTTCCCTTGCGCTGGAGTCCAAGGGTGGCAGAATATGCCACTTGGGCATAAGGAGTATTTTGAGCTGAAAGTGCTTAAAAACACAGCAGCTGTAAGAAGGACATTCTGATCTCCCCTTTTCCTCCCAAAAGCAGGACCTATAAACTCATGTGAAAAATGCTTTCTCTGTACCAGGAGGAAAAACACATTCTTTAATGAGGAGTCAAAGCCAAGAGAAGCGATACCGACAGGCCTTGTTAAAACAATTCACAGCTCACTCCAGCCTCCTTCTATAGTTTACTTTTCCACAATGGCCTGTCTCTGTTCATCCTAATACAAAAGTATGAAGGTTTTGCCATTTCTCTGGCTCTTCATTTTCTCACAAGGGCTCTCCTGTCACATATAACTTATATAAATGGGAATGTTTTCTCCTACTCATCTGACCTATGTCAGTTTAATACTTAGACCCAGCCTAAAAACCCCGAAAGGGTAGAGGTGAAGTTTTACTTCCATTACAAAATTGCTCCTGGTAGAAAAACTTTCTCATGGGATCAGTCTGGGGGCAGAGGGGACACCAAGCGATAAGCAAGATTTCTGTCCTTGTGGTTGGAAAATGCTCATGGGTTGCAAATGGAAAGCAGAGATCCACAGTAAGGGATCTATGACAAGCTGAGATACATATGTTCATATCTTGGGAATACCTTCATTCCAATAACGACTCTTGAATTCCTTAGGAAAAACTGGTTTTCAACAAATGACAAGGTGTGAAGAAAGCCTCTAAAGATAAAATATTAGTTCATTGCAGAATATTGAACTCAATTCTTAAACTGACCACCTCCCCAGTCCAATATTCTTGTGTTTGGAATGGTATATTATTAAATCTTTAAATCTTGGTTAAAAGGATTAAATAGGGTAGGTTAGGCTGGGGTAGAAAGAAACCCTTGTATTATAATAGTTTTGAGAACAAAAACTCATGTGTTTTGACTCACATGAGAGTCTAAACTGATTGTGTCAGCTGGTGGTAACTCTTCACGTAATTTTTCCATGCTGTCATCAACAACCCAAGCCAACTTAGCATCTTCTGTCCTAAACATCCTATTTCAGAATTATCCCAGTGATTGCCATTTTTGTCCCTGGAATGGGGCCAAGGGCAGAAAATCCACAAGCAGAGATTTCCTGAAGCAAGTGAATTAGGGTTTGCAAATTTCACCTCAGCTCAAGTTCTTTCCTGAAACTCAAGGCAAATGGCCACAGCCAACACTGAATGGGTGGATGAATTCTTCCCTTGCTAGGCAGCTGTATCTCATTTCCACCTCTCCTACTGGGGAAGAAGGGAAAATAGTGTGGGTGGATAATTAGCACATTAAACGTGTAGTTTCAGACAAGTTATAGGTTTTCATCACTGTAGTCATCTTAAGATGACTTGGGTTATGTTAAGAATATACAAAATTGGTTCCATGAACCCATGGAATAGTACAGAAATATTTTATTCTTAAATATGTATTGGTGAAACAGATTGCCTTCCTCTTAAAGTAGCAAGAGAATGCATACTTTTTTTTTTGGTTTGTTTGAATTCAAAGAAAATCACAGATGGGCGTTTTTGAATGTTTTAAGTTATGTCTAGTGATTTCAGCATATCAAATGTTAGTATTATATATTCCCAGCCAAACCTTTCTAGACTTCCAGATAACGTTTGGTTATCTGATTATAAATCACTACTGTCTCCATGTTCTGGAGAAGTATAATTGTCTTGATCACAAGGAAAAAGAAAGGGGGGAAAGAAAAGGAAAAGGGGGTTATAAGTGAAAGTTATGAGGTGTAAACTCACTTTGTGGAGACCATCCAAGAGATCTGAGAGGATACATTTACTATTCGGTGAAACATTTTCCAATGTACAGGTTCTACATCGAGAGAAAAAATCCCTTTCTCTCTCTCCAGAATTAAAAACATTTCAATATCGAGCTACTGGTAATTGCCTTGTTGCTGGAGTGCAGAAATAGACTATCATTACCTTTTCTAAAATTATAAAAGTATAAGTAGGAACGAGCAAATAATAAACATCAGAGTAAATCCTTTAATATTTACTAAAGGGAAAGTCTCCTTGACTGCCAGCCACGTTTGTGATGACAGATAATTAGCAGATTAGCTAACCAATGTGAAAGCAGCCATTCAACAAGAAGCCAAACCCTCCTTTCACATTTTGTTAAGTCTCTCTTTCCTATTCCTATCTAAAAACTTCCTCACTCTCTGCTAATGGTTCTTTGAAAAAGAAGCCAGTTTGTAAAATTATTCAAGGATTTTATAAAAGACCACCCTGTTTTAAGGGAAGTAATTTAGCCTGTCAAGACTAGAGGAGAAATTTCTCACATTATTTTCTTGTTTTTAATTTTCAACATTGGAATACTTTCTGTGTGTTGAAATAAGATTTGATTTTGTTTTTCCTCAAATCTTGTGAACTGAAATAGTTCCCTGATGGGCCAACTTCAAGTAATTGTTAAGTGAGGGAGGAATCTCATAATGAGAAAGCTATTTACCCCATGCAGATATATGTGTACTTTTATAATGGCCAGACTTACAGTAATTCTTAAGATAAGTGTGTGCCTATTTCTCTTTGGTCCCTTTGGTGATTGTAGTACTTGAAACACTTATTTTGTTCATTTCATGACCTCTTCAGTCTCTCCTTGATTCATTTAATTAGGTTAAATGGAAAATTAAGACATCAGTTTGCTTCATCTGTTTGTCATTGGATGAACACTTAATTTTCCAGAAAACACTGAGTTCTTCTCAAAATTTATAGAAGTATATAACTCTTCAGACTTTGTAATATTAACTTCTACAAATATAAATGAGCATTCATATTATTTAGGAGCAGACACACAACCCAGCATTTCACAATTGCAACAAATTTCCATTTTCATGCATCATTCCTGTTTTATGTGAGTCTTCCAGATTATCTTTTTGACAGACAAGGAAATGTCAGAAGTTTTGGTCACTTAGAGTTTGCTTACCTCAGATCATCATTCTTCATTCTTTTTTCTCCCTTTCCTTGAAATAAATTTCTTAAAGAGTCAATGGCATCTCTTAATCCTTGATTGTTTAAATACCTCTCACTTCTCAAAAGTCTCTTCAGCTGGACTTCTTTAAGTCCAACTATTAGCCCCTACCTCACATAAATAATAATTAGATTTGAGTCATTACTCTTCGGATGATTAAGTATCTCTATGCCCATATGCAAACTCGTATTTTAATTCAAACCACTTCCCACAACCTGATTCTCATTGGAAGTAGAAAAAAAAAATAAGTAGCTTAATCTTTTTTTTTTCTTTTTTTTTTAAGATTTTATTTATTTGTCAGAGAGAGAGAGATCAAGATAGCGAGCACAAGCAGCGAGAACAGCAGGCAGAGGCAGAAGCAGGAACCCTGCTGAGCAGGGAGCCTAATATGGGACTTGATCTCAGGACCTTGGGATCATGACCTGAGCCGAAGGCAGATACTTAACCAACTGAGCCACCCAGGTGTCCCAGAAATAGCTTAATCTTAATAAAAAATTCTGTTTTCAAAGGCCTATCATGTAATGGACAAAACAGACCATAGGAATCACTTAGTCAGCCTAATAGTGTAATACTTGCTTTTTCTAATATCCTTGCCACAAAGTTGACTAGTCTCTTTTTCCATTATGAGGAAGTCATCCCTTCAATCTTTAGATAGTTATGGACATTGTGAACTCATGCCCTATGCTGAGATTATTATTTTAATTAGTTTTAACTCTTTTAAGTTATAGTCTATACATTTCTCTCTACACCTTCATAAATTTTCACATTTGCTTCCTCTTTCAAGTAGTACGTCTGTGTTGGGGAAGAAAATTAATTTTCCTCTACTCTTCTGAGTTCTTGGCTGAGACCCCTGTAATAAAGGATATAGTAACAAACAAAAAACAAGGAGTTTTTTAACACATATACTTCATGGGAGATACCCAGGAAAAATGAGTAACTCAAAGTGGTGGCTTTTGAATTCAGGATTAAATATCATCTTTTGAATTCAGGATTAAGTATCCTGATATTTAATATCCATCTTTTGGATTCAGGATTAAATATCATCTTAACAGAGGAAGGGGACAGGAGATATAGGCCTCTCAGAGAAGAGTAACTGATTTTTAGGGAATATGAGTGGATTCTTAGAAGAAAAGAGGGCAGGTATAATTGTGGTAAGGTTTGTCTGGGTGTGGTATCTTCTTTAGCTGTCCTCTTCTGTGGTCATTCAGTTTTCCTGGGCAATGAAACTCCTGGGTGGGGGGGTGGGAATCTCTGACAACTGAGTCTCTTTTGGAGAGACTGGCTTTAAACAGGTAAGGGGAGCTCACAGAAAGCATCTCCCTGCATTTCCCATTTTTTTGAGTGCCTATGGCTCAAAATAATCAATATGTCAAATTGGCATTTTTTAAAAATTTTTTATTTTGCATTAACATATAGTGTATTATTAACCCCAGGGGTACAGGTCTGTGAACAAATTGGAATATTTTAGAGTGGCATGCCCTCAACTCTTAGAATCCATTTTGGGGTAGCATATTCTGCTGCTCTTTGATTGAAACTGAGCTAAACTCATTACTTAAGACAGGTGACAAATAATGCTCTTCTATCAATTATTAGCAGGTATCTTGACAAGGATTTTTCTTACTGGGAAAAAGAGTTCTGTGAACGTGACTGTGTCTGATATTAATGTGGAAAAAAAGAGTGATATTCACCATGTAGTTGTTGACCTGAAAAATATGTTAATTCCAGTTTCTCATACTAGTTTAGTATATCTTACAACATACGACAAAGTCTTCTGCCTTGTTAAAATGTTAAATAATGGCTAATTATAGCCTCAAGATTATCTTTTTTGTCTCTATATAAATTAATGTATATTAAATCTATTCAATTCATTTTTCTTTATTTTATTAAGTCTATATATTGGTACCTATTTTATTATGTATTGAAATTCTATATTAACATCTTTTAAATGCCTTTATTTTTCCCAGATCTGTTTTTTTCCTAAATGTTCATAGATATTTTAAATTTAATTCATACCTTTTGAAATACTAATAATACTCCTTTTTTTTTAATTTAGTCCTCTTGTTCTGTGTTCATTTTGGTCCTTTCTCTAGTAATCAGTCATCAAGATGAAATGTAACAAGTTCTTTAGGGAAAATATTTGCATGGAAGAAATGAAGAGAAAGCAGGGTATGACTAGGGAAGCTTCAACCCTCATTCATTCTGACCCCAAGGAATGACTCCAAGGAAGGAAGAGGGAGAGAGGTTTGTGTAGAACATCCGAGTTTAGTGTGCCGTAGAAGTAACTTCTGTGTCATTTAAGTAAGTTCCACATAATGATCAGGGAGCCCTCAAACCATAGCCTGACATTGGAGAAATTCAGTGTCTCCCAGGAAGGGACCCACCATAACATCTCTACTTTTCTCAGTGATGTTCTGAAGGTAGCCCCAAAGAAGTATGGCCTGCATATAAAGAGCAGTAAACTTCAGAGCACAAGAGAAACTTGGTCAACGTGCTTCCTATACTTGGAGATTTGGGGGACACACTTTCATTGCCGCCACATAGCCAGATCTGATAAGAAGTTTTCAGTCAGTTATCTATTTGAATCTTCTGGAAAATAACCATAGTGTCATAATCAGAAAATATATTTTTATGTATCTTTCATTTAATCCAGACAGAAATATCAAAATCCTAACAGTAGTAGTAGTAGTTCAAATGCATATAACTTAAGAATAGATAGACTCCTGTAGGTCAAGTGAGTTGGCATTCGAAGAATATTTGACCTTCATCCCAGGATGATGGACTGAACACACAGGGACTCACTTGTCCTCGGTTCTAGAGGTAAATATCATGGAAAGGTCAGCGTGTCTGGAATAGATCATGGAGTCTAAATGTGAATATTGATTTTGAGTGGGAAATGCAATACCTCACACAATTTATCAAAAATTTTACCAAAAACAATCATTTACAAATTTTCCAAACAAATATGCTACCAATATAGACATACCTTTGGTATTTATTAAAATAGAAGTGTATCAACATTTATTATTAAGCTTTGAATGATTTAATGCCACATTTATATTCATTTTTTAAAGATTCATGTATTTTAAAATGTACTTTCCATAAAAAACAATTTAAAATTGATACTTGTATGTATATCAAATAGAAGGAGCAAATGTTGCTGGGGTATTTTTATGAACCTCTTGAACAAGTTGATATTTGCTAACTCTTAGAAAAATATTGAGTCATATTTAATTTCCAGTATTATTCAAATTTAATATATTAAATCCAAAATAAGAATATTATACATATAAATACCTTGACATCTTTGAAGAATTCAAATACCTTGAATAAAGAAAATAATCTTTTTAGTTTCTGTATTAAAGTAAAAAATTGATACTTTTTTGTTAAATTTGAATTAATCTGGTAACAAACAACAGTGCAAAAATTTAAATACAACTTACCTTAAAAATAAGTTTCTCAGGAGACTTTATATTGAAGAATAAAAAGAGTAGATTTTATAAAACTAAAAAGGATTAACAGTTCACCTCTTGATATGCAAAAACAGAGAAAAAGTGTAATTTAAAAATCCAGAAATCAATTTTTATATACTATGAAAAATGAAAACAATGTTATCAGAATGGCTAAGGAAATGGTGAGTGAGCAGTTCTACTTAGCATTGCATTATTCAAGAGAATTAAATTTACCTTATATTGAGGAACATTGCATTATTCTTACATAAACCACACAAGTTTGCACTTGGGATTTTGAGAAAAAAAATTTTTTTTAATCAATAAGTACAATAGTTTAGGGAGAACTATTCATCTTAGTTTCAAAAAATGAAAAAGAGAAAAGCTATTAATATAAAATAAATCCACATTCAGAGAGCCTTACTTGTTTGCTTATGTTATTTACTATTTTAATTTAGATTTATTGTCCAATAGGAGAGTTGACTTTACCTGAACATAACATTTCCTGTCTTTTTATGGTGCTACTAAAATCTTGCCTCAAAGATAATAGATTTTGCATCTTCAGCTATTGAAAGAATGACTCTGGCAATCCTTCATTTCAGCATTCACAGGCTCCCTTTGCATCCACATGGAGTATAATTCTCCTCCACATCCTCAAGGTTGTGGTAGAGTCTGACATTTGTTCACAGAGCAGAGTGAAGCCAGTGCACCAACAACAAAGGATTCAAGTTTGAGCAGTTTAGAATTTGAAGCAAGTTTTCACAAACAGTGTTATTACTGATGTTTTTCTTCTTCCATTGCTTTATATTTATGGAAAGTGTTTCATTCAAGTCCAACATATAATAGGTCATGTTATTTTTATTTTATTAATTATTAATGCAAATTTTTCTGGGGTAAAACAACACAACAGATACCAAGGTTTGAAGCCTGGCTGTTGGATATCAGACATTGGTTGAACTTGGACAAGTTACGGAAGCTCCTTGAGACTAGCTTTCCTAGAGATACAATACATACTTTATATGTGAAGGAAAAAGATTTGCAAAGAGGCTGGTGTGGAACAGTGCTTAATAAATAATTGTGATATTATTACTTAATAGGCTTATCCCAGGTGTTGGCCATGCAAAAGATTTTTTAAGATGTAGGCCTTGTTCTAAAAGAGTTTATACACAGAAAAGAAGCCATACTAATTGCCTGTCCTGTGGCTTGCTGCCGGGTGATAATGTACAAAGCTTTCTCTTCTGATTGGAAGAAGTGGAGGTGACTATACTTCTTATAGAATATTATTTTATATACTTTTAATACACAGTATATTATCAAAATAAGAGAGGTAGAGAGGAGAAATTGCCAAAAGGCAAATTTTGGTGTGTGGAAGGTAAAGAAGACATTAAGCAAACCAAAATGTCACAAGCCCATTTCTTTACCATTCTTGATTAATAAACCATCACTAGTTTCTTGATTAAAAAAAGAAGAAGAAATCCTCATAAAATACCACTCTAGTTGCAACATGTAGAATGGAATTCTCAGTTTGAATGTTAGTTTAAACAATAATGTCTCAAATAGGTATGTGATGGTTAAAGATACATGGTTCTCATGACCAGATATGGCTTGTTATCCTTAATTTTATCGCTGACCCATTTTTGTAAACAAAATAACTCTCTCTGCATCCGTCATGTAGAGATACAATCCTACACGCTGACATTCCTAATCTTTACTATGAATCAACAACAGAGTTGTTGGCGAAGCCTGTTTCTATCTCAGTGATCCTGTAGTCAACTTGTTTCTTTGCAGAAGTTTCCAGAATATTCTGTGAGCTGTAGTTTCCATTGAGGGCAGGATGACATAGATAAAGCTGAAAAATTAAAATTATTTCTCCTTGATTTAACTAATCCACCTGGCATTTTTGTCCATTAATGTATTCAACAAACCTTTTTTTTTTTTTTTCATTTAAGCACAAATATGGTCTCTAAAATTCATGATCTCTCTGTTGGAGAAAACAAACATTGGAAATATGTACAGACAAGATAAAATGACTGCTATGTTCAAATGACATTTGTTCTTCTCTTCATCCTGCCAATGAATATGTATTGAGAAGATACAGGGTGCTAGGAATAATAATGGTGGACAAAATGTACATGGTCTCTGTCCTCAGAGATCTTATCATCTACATAGTAGGCAGAAATTAATCAAATGCTCACTGTTATTGAGCAAGAAAACAAAACATGGAAGAGCTTTACACTGAGTCAAATTGCTTATTGTGGGCTTCTAGAAAGTCTTGAAGTCAAAGTCTTAGCATAGAGTGTAGGGATCTCTGGGAGAGACTCATAGGTGGTGAGTCAGATGGTGAAGGCTCTTATGAGCCCCATTACCAACTTGGTTCATTATCATGGAGGAATCTGAAGATGGTGTTAAACAAGAGACATAAGCAGAGGCATTTTATGGAAGATCGCTCTGCTTCCACATTCTATGGGGAAAATAGATTTTCACACATAAATATTTAAATGTTGATTTGCAATCACAGCATTTTTATCACCAATTATAATGGTGGAGTCATTCATCTCCAGACTGCTTGGAGTGTAATAGCTGTGCTGTTCGCTTCATCCTCGTCTCATACTGTGTTATTTCTGGTAAGCTTTCCACATGTGGTTCAATGCCATTAAACAATGTATTCAAGGCAAAATCACACAGATATGCACACACTAGGAGAGTGACAGGGAAAGATACACGAGGCGATTGCAAACAAGGGAAAGCAGGAATTACTATATTAATGCCCAAAATGTGTAATTCAAAGCAGAAATAACTAAACCTGAGTATGTATACAGTTCATACTCCCATCTGAGTATGTACACATTCATCCCAGAATGTAGGTTTCTTAAGTGGGAGAGTGGCATTTTCCCCTTAACTCTATCCATGCATGTAGTGCCTAATGTTAGTGATGGTCATGTGATTTGTTGCCCAAAGCAGGGCACTATTGAGAGTAAAGGGGACACCCTATAATACTTAAGCTAGGACAATGGGTGTGAATAGGGACTGCCACAAGTAAAGCAATGATATGATCCTTGGTACATGTAAGTGCAGTACTTTGCCCAAGACGAGCACCCTGTAAGTGCTTGGTGACTCCTGGATGGATATTTATGGCCAGAATTGTATTCAAAGTGATATTTTTCCTATGTGCTTCAATCATCAATTGCTACAGAACTCCCTTTCCAGATTTAATAGCTTAAAACAATTTACTATTTTCATGGTTCTGTGGGTTAGCTGATCTCGTGTAGGCTCAGTTATGCTACTGTCAAAGCTCAACATGCACGGGACAAATTTAAACAGGCAAGGAGGAATCCATGCAAAGCTACTGCAGTCAGGGAGTGAGGCCAGAACTCAGCCTGAGCTCACCTCTGCTGAAGCAGGTGCTGAGGAGTTGTCAAGAGCTGGCGTACCTGGGGACCGGCCACCTGGGTTTGTAGATGGCCTCCACCCAAAACAAAAGCAAACTTTCTCCTATTTTCATGATAGGATGGTTTCAGAATTTGCAGCAATTGCCACCAAAGTCTGGATCCTACTAACCTCAGGGACATAGGACTCTATTGTCCCTGCTGATTGCATTTCAGAGTCAGGGCTCCTGGGTCCTGGGTTGTGAAATAGGAAAAGGCTCTTAAAAAGATTTATGTCAGGGAGGCAAAGAAATCCTTTCCTAGTGCAGGTTCTCCAAAGTAAAGTAAGAAAAGAGAGATCAGGGACCTCAAGTCAGGAAGAAGCCTTTCTGAAGTGTAGTCAGGCTGAGGGGGATTTCGGGCCTGCCTTGGCCAATAGACATCTGGCTGGTGGGTGGGGTGGTAGTTGAGATTCTCATGGAGATGGTCTGGCCTGTCTCCTCATGGAGACTTCCACCCTCCACATGCAGTCTTAGGACACAGTAGAAGCCTCAGGGTATTTTGCGTTTGAGGCTTGAAGTCCCAGAAAGTCACTCTTGTCCATCCCTAACATGTACACACTCACACACACACATAAACACAAATATACACTCACACACAGACACATAGACACAAACATATACACACGCACAGTCCTGCACAAATAGGCACAAACACACACACACAAAAACATACTCACACTCACATAGTCACAAACATACACTCATATACACCTTTTACTGATCAAGCCTATTCATGAGAATATGAATGCAATTCAAAGGAGGGGGAAAATGGACTCCACTTCTTGATGGAACTAACAGAAAAATACTTGCTTCTGTCTTTTTAATTCACCATAATCTATCTTTCATCCACCATTATTCCTGTTCCTCCCACATGCAAGAGCAAACAAACAAGCAAACACACTGTAATGATCTGCAGAAGTCTCATCCCATGATGTCATCCTGGTTGAAGCTCTGGGTCACATCATTTAAACTAAATCCAAATGTGGACACCATCCGCCAGGGGTAGCGCTTCTTTTTTTTTTTTTTTTTTTTTTTTTAAATAAACATATATTTTTATCCCCAGGGGTACAAGATGGGATTGGGAGGGAGACAAACCATAAGGGGTAGCTCTTCTTGATTCAAGGACCTGGGAACTGAAAACATTTGCCTTCGGTGCCACGATGGAATGGGGACGGGAGAAGCACTCTCATCCCCTGCCGCTCCGTGCAGCGGTGAACTCTTTCAGGAAATCTCCTGAGCTGAACCTGCCACCTCATTAGTGCCCAGGTTCTTCTCTTTCACTTGACTACAGGTAGCAAGTGTGCTGAGGGTTTTGAAATGCCACAACGAAGGCTGCTCTCTGTCCAAACTTGTACAACTCTTCCATCATTGCTTCTGCAGCCCGAGCGGATGGTGAGCGCACCCCTCCTCCAGCGTCCATCCACAGCCCCACCTCATTTTCCAGCCAACGCCTGAATGCCAGATTCCAAGCACTGCCACGTGGTTAGGTTTTTACGATGGCGCCCCACTTCTAAGAGTGTATCTCCCTATGTATTCTCTGTCTCCAAGGTTCATGACTAAAGACAAAAATAATTTGTATTTTCTGAAGATCCTGCGAGTTGCCTGCATCAGGGTCCCCTGGACATTGTCCTGCAGCTGGAGTGGCTGGGATGGCCTGACCTTTCTCACCATGTGGTTTTCTCTGTCCTTTTTGTACTTAAATCAGTGACACTGGGACTTCCCACGTGGCACATCAGTGCAGCTCTCCTTCCACCTGTGTGTTGGCTGAAGCCAGAGGCTCTGCCTTCAATGAAGCTACATCACATGACTTTCTCTTTCATTTATGTTGGTCAGAGCAATGGTGGGAATAGCCTAGAGACATTGGAAAGGGAACATAAACTCTGGATGAGAGGAAAAGTATAGAAACGTGTCTGTTTTTAATCTATTGACAATGCCCAATAGTCTCTTAACTTCATCAGCAAAAAAAGTTGAAGAACAGATAGATTAGAAAAATAAAATACCTTATGAAAATATTTCACAGAAGGACATGTCCCATTACAAATGATAAAATTTACATCTCAGTTTTACAAATGACTCCCAGGATAACATGATTATCATTATACACACACACACACACACATACACATACACACACGTGTGTGTGTATGTGTATGTGTGTGTGTGTGTGTGTGTGTATTTCTCAATGGGTCAAGTAGGTATTACTCAGGAAGAGCAGAAATCAAGTTGCTGGTCAGGTATACTAAGTATAGTGAATCTGGCTTTGGTACATGGATGTTTATAACCCTTTGTTAATGGATTCTAAATAATATGTTACCATATTTATGGAGAAATTTTGACACAAAGTCTTGTTTGTCAGAACAACCTCTTATGATTTTTAAACTTTGTTCCAAGTTTAATAACTGGGGATGGATAAAGGAACTGGGTAGGGGAGACCTAGGTATAACTCTTCCTGGGCTTATTGAGATAGGACTGATATATAATATTGTATTAAAGTACACAATGTGATGGTTTGATATATGTCTATATTATGAAATGATTACATTTAGTTAACATCCACCACCTCATGTGGTTATAAATTTTTTTTTCTTGAGATGAGAACTTTCAATTTCTACTTTCAAATAAGATTGGAAATTTCTACCCCTCGACCACCTTCTTCCCTTTTAGCCACTCCTGCCCCGCCCCCTTGACTCTGGCAAACACCAATCTGTTCCAAGTTAGGATTTTTTAAGATTCCACATATAATGAGATCATACAGAATTTGTGCCTCCCTATATGACTTATTTCACTTAGCATAATACCCTCTAGGTCTATGTTATTGCAAATGGCAGGATTTTCTTCATTTTTGTGACTGAATTATGTATGTATAATATATATTTTATGATATAATATATATAATTTTTTCTTTATCCATTCATCCATCCGTGGACAGTTAGGTTATTTCCATGTCTTGGCTATGACAAACAGTGTTGCAGTGAATATGAGCATACAGAGAACTCTTCAAGACAGTGATTTCTTTCCTTTTGTCATATGGTAATTCTACTTTTTACTGGGTCATACGGTAATTCTGCTTTTCGTTTTTTGAGGAACCTCCACACTGTTTTCCACAGTGGCTCCACCAGTTCGCATTCCCACCAACAGTGCATGAGGGCTCCCCTTTCTCTGCATCCTTGCCAACCCTTGTTATTTCTCATCTTTTTGATTCTTGCCGTTCTGACAGGTGTCAAGTGATATCTTAGTGTGGCTTTGATTTGCATTTTCTTGATGATGAGTGATGTTAAGCATCCTTTCCTGAGGCTGTTGAACATCTGGACATCTTCTTTGGAAAAAATATCTACTCTGCCCCAATAGTCCCTCTGCCCATTTTTTCATCAGATAAGTTTTTATTTTGTTTTGTTTTTTAGATATTTTAGATATCAGCTCCTTATTAGATTTTTGATTGGCAAATATTTTCTCCCATTCCATAGGTTGCTTTTTCATTTTGTTGATGGTATCTGTAATTTTTTTAAAAAGCAAATACAAAAATATTTTAAAATTAGTTTAATCTGAGATCAGATTTATATCTTAGAGTAAGTTCCTTATTTTAAGTTTGTTTAAAATATTTCATCATTGGGGTGCCTGGGTGGCTCAGTCAGTGAAGCATCTGCTTTCAGCTCAGGTCATGATCCCAGGGTCCCGGTACTGAGCCCCACATGGTTGGGGGTGGGGGGGGTCCTTGCTCAGCAGGGAGCCTGCTTCTCCCTCTCCCTCTGCCCATGCTCATGCTCATACTCTCTCTCTTGCTTACTCTCTCTCTCTGAAATAAATAAAATTCTTAAAAATATAAAAAATAAAGTATTTTGACATTTAAAATATTTAAAGAAAGTCAGAATTTTTTTAACCTTTTTATTGCTTCATTGTCTTTGGCTTAATAGTGGTGATTGTGCTAGATAAAGGATTTTGCTTATAGTTATCCTGATCATAATAAAAAGTAAGTCTAGAAATAATGTATATATTACAACTTTTTAGCAAAATTTTAAATGAAAATAAAGTTCCCCACTTTCTAAATAGTGACAAATTTATCTAATACAATATTGAATACTGACAATATACTGTCCTTCATAAATGGCATTAGTGTACTCTTTTTCTAAGGTAAGAATAACATTTAATGAAAAAAATGACTTCTTTCTTTCCTAAAAATTCTGTCAGATCTTGAATGTGTATTTTTATTATTTTATGCCTGTATTTTATTACTTAGTCATGTATTTGAGGTAGTGCATTTATTCAACTGTTAAAAGAGAATTAAATTGAAATATCAAATGCTCTATATATGTATTCCTTTCTCTCTTTTTTGGATACTATTTGTATGATATTCTAATAGATTTCAAGATTCTATGGTGACTTCTCACCTTCATATGACTATTTCATACTAAAGACATTGAATCTAATCAATAGAAAATAACAAATAAAAGCATTAAATGTCCTTTTTGAAATTTACTGTTTTATCTTTCAAAATTTCAAATGCACAAATTCATCCATAAAGGAAAAAGAGACACCCTTGTGTAGGTAAATGAGCCAAAACATGAAACCATTTTCTCAGAAATCATTACTATGTGTACATATAAATTAAATTTTCTGCCAAACCTTGCAGCCCCTGATTCTACTCAGTTACTTTATAGGTATTTGAAGAATATGAAATATAAATGGTGAGCACCATGTTTATTACTGAATCAGGGATCTAATACCCCATTTTACTGTAATTTTTCATATAACTGTCGGGTTTGCCTGAAAGTTGATAAGTTTCATGAAGGCACAATTCATTTCTTCTCTCATGTCTTTGTGTTTTTACTGCCTAGTGAGTGCCAGGCATATAGTATGAATTCAATAGATATTTATTGAATGAGGGGGTGAACCTCTATAAATAAACTCACTGAACTTTAAATGATTTTGTGATTGTATTCTTTTAAGATTCAGAGCCCATATCTACTTACAGTGATCCCACCCCCGGTTGTTATTTTTGAGTGAAGACAGAACAAGTCTATGGATTTTAAGTTATAAGAAATAGTAAAAAGAAAAATATTATCCTCATTTCAGATGTAAAATTATTCTGTGATTGAGAACAAGGACAGGAAAACTTGAGTGCTTAAGACAATCTACACTATTAGCCAAGAGCAATATTACTTATTAAAAGCATTCAAATTTTTTCTCATATATTCATTAGCAGTTCATTTTATTGAGATATTATATAAATATTAATATAAATCAGGGAGATCATTTATCTTGCTGAAAAGGGGATATTTATGCCTATAATTTTATAACTTTAAACTGTTGAGATTATGAGAAGACTTCAAAAACAATCTGAGGGTTTTGAAGGTGCGTGGGGTGGGAGGTCGGGGTACCAGGTGGTGGGTGTTATAGAGGGCATGGATTGCATGGAGCACTGGGTGTGGTACAAAAATAATGAATATTGTTATGCTTAAAATAAAAAATAAATTAAAAAAAAAAGAATGGCTAGATGTTTGCACACCAGTTTCACTATTTAAAGAGATAAACTTATTTTTCTGCTCCTTTCCCAGTATAAGATCTGAAAAAGAGAGTAATGTAAGTTTAGATTCTGAATTCTGAGGACAATTTTTAAAGTCATCAAGTTTTGGGGAGCCTGGGTGGCTCAGTCAGTTAAGTGTCCAAATCTTGATTAAGACTCAGCTCATGATCTCAGAGTTGTGAGATTGAGGCCTGCATTGGGCTCCACACTCAGTGTGGAGCCTGCGTGAGATTCTCTCCTTCCCTCCAATCCTCCCTCCTTTTACCTCTCTAAAAATAAATAGATACATACATGAATACATAAAGGAGCAAACAATAAAGTTACCAAGTTTTTTTGACCCCTAGACTAATAAGTATTTGATCATCTTACCTCCTACCTTTTAAGTAACAGTCTTATTATGTTTGCTCTTATCATATTATTTTTATCATATTAAACAAGTATATACATAAAATTCTAAAGCCCCATGTCCTCACAGAAGTGCACCAGAACAAGGATCTCTAATGTTATTAGAGATATCTAATGATATTTCATTGGTACTTATTTGTTAGCATTTTACTAAAGTTGCTTCTTTTCATTTTTATTATGGAAGGTTAATTGACACATAATGGTGTGTTAGTTTCAGGTATACACGAGTAATCTGACAATTGTGGGCATCACTATATGGGCTCCAGAATAAGTGTCAACACCTGTTAGCATGCAACATTATTACAATATTGTTGCTTGGATTCCTTGTGCTATACTTTACTCTCTGTAATTTATTTGTTTTATAACTGGAGGTTTGTACTTTAACCCCCTTCAGCTATTTTACCCCCTCCACCTCCTTCCCCATCTGACAATGACCAGTTTATTCTCTGTGTTTATGAATTACCAAGGTTTTTTGTTTGTTATGTTTTCATTCCACATAGTAGAATCATACAGTATTTGTCTTTCTTTGTCTGACTTACTTCATTTTGTGCAATACCCTCTTGGTGTATCCACGTTGTTGCACATGGCAAGATTTCAGTCTTTCTATTGCATTGCATACATACATCACATCTTCTTTATTCATTCATCTATAGATGGATACTTACATTGCTTCCATACCTTGGCTGTTGCAAATAATGTTGCAGTAAATATAGTGGTGCAAATATCTTTTTTAATTTATGTTTTTATTTGCTTTGGGGTAAATATCTAGCAGTAGGATCATATGGTATTTCTGCTTTTGACATTTTGAGAGACCACCATGCTGTTTTCCACAGGGGCTGCACCAGTTTGCCTTCTACCAACAGTGGGTGAGGGTTCCCTTTTCTCCCCATCCTCACCAACACTTGTTATTTCTTGTCTTTTTGACACCAGCCAATCCATCTGGCACGAAGTGATATCCCATTGTGGTTCTGATTTGCATCTCCCTGATGATGAGTGACGTTGAGCATCTTTCCATGTACCTGTTGGCCATTTGGGTGTCTTCTTTGGAAAAATAACTATTCATTTGCCCATTTTTAAATTGGATTATTTGGGGTTTTGATGTTGACTTGTAGAAGTTCTTTTTGTACTATGAATATTAACCCCTTGTGGATATATAATTTGCTAGTATTTCTAGCAAATATTTATCTAGCTAGTATTTCTAGCCATTCAAGAGGTTGCCTTTTCATTTTATTAATTGTTTTCTTTGTTTAGTGTGTTCAAGTTATATTTTTTTGTTCCCCTACCTATGAGACAAACTTGCATATCAGTATAATATTTATACTAAACTTCTAGAAGTATAGCTGATAGAATAGTGTATTAATAAAGCCATAATTTCTGGAGTACCTACTCTATGCTAGGTTTAAGGAAATCTTTTTGTCCACATTATGTCCCTTAGTACACTCCACCATCTTCCAAAGTAGGTAATGTCCCCATTTCACAGGAAAAAAAAAAATAAGAAGAACTTGTAGAAGTTCTTTATGTATTATGGATTTTAACCCCTTATGGATATATAATTCGCCAGTATTTCTACCCATTCAGTAGGTTGCCTTTTTATTTTATTAATTATTTTCTTTGATTAAAAGTGTTCAAGTTTTATTTTAATTTTATTTCTATTTTAAGCTAATGAATTTTTGCAAGGTCACATAGGTAGTAAGTAAATTCTTAAACCGGAATTTCATAAATGATTTTCCTATGGACCTACTAAATCAGAATCTTTAAGCATGACAGAGAAAAAAATATGAAAATTTTAATAAATTCTTCAGATAATTCTTATCAAGTTTGAGAGCCAATGACTAAGCAAAATTAGATAAACTCTATTAATGTGAATAATAAATGAAACCAATGAACATATACACCCTAGATTGCAAATGTAGCTTCGGGTAGTTTTCTGGACTTGAGAAATGGTTTACTACTCAGGGCTCCAGTTTTCTTCTCTCAAAGATGAGGATGCTTTGTGTATCTGAAAAGAAGCAATACTCAAAATAACAAGCATCGTTGGAAAATATGCAAAAAAAAATAACAGCACCTAACTATTTGGTTCTTCTTCTTCTTCTTCTTCTTTTTTTCCAATCTACAATGCATCCTAAAAATTCTGGGAAATCTGACATTTCTCTCCTGATTCATGTCTTTTTAAAACTGCTTTTCTTGGTTAAATAAGTAAAATCAGATCACCCTAATGCAATTGCTCCAAGGTTACAAATAATAGGAGTTCTGGTGGATGCTTTTTTTTTTTCTTCCCATTTTCATTAAATTCCCTCATAGTAGATATAAAAACAGTTCCTTAATTGACACTGATTTGCAAATATATTGAATTCAAACATGTCAAAATAAATTAGATTTGTCTCTCAATAGAAAGAAAGCAATAGAGCCAGATTGAATCCCAGTGAAATTTTATAGCATCTATTCACAAACACTTTTATATCCTAAACTGCACGGCATTTAAAATAATTAGGAGCTTTATGCGACACATACAACATTTACTTTTATTGTTACTTCTTGAACCCAACAATAAAAGTAGATTTTAAATTGTAGAATAATTGTTTCATCTATATTTATACTATAAAATGGGGTCTACCATTTGAAAACTGCGAAGTCTGTTATTTTAGCATAGTCATTATTCAGATGATTCAGATATGTTAAAATGTATTTAATTAAGACAGATTTATTGTAATTTATATTTTCAGGGAAAAAATGAAATGTTAAACAGATATCTATGAATTAATTTCCACATCCTTAAGAAAATTACACTGTGACACCATAAGACGAAACAACATTAGAATAATTGGGATTCAAGAAAATTACACTGTAAGCATTTTGCATATAAATCCTATAGCAGTTAACTTTTCTGGGTCACACTTTATCTGCAAAGATTTATTTCTCTTAAACAACAGTCTTGGAGTTATTTTGATCAATTTTCTTCTTACTAAAATGCAGCTGTTCATCATACATTCATACAATGTAATGTGATTGAGCAATAAAAAGTATAAAGCCACCAAAAGACATAGGGGAAGCTTAAGTACATACTGCTAAGAAGCCAGTCCGAAAGGATGAGATACTGTAGGATTCCAACCACGCAACAGTCTTGAAAAGGCATACTATGCAGACAGTAAAAAGAGTGGTGGTTTCCAGAGGTTCAGGGGGAAAGAGGGGTGGGTACCATAATACCTGTATGGTATTATAATGGTAAATGTATGACATTATAAATCAGTTTAAACCCACAGAACTCTATAAGGCAAGAGTCAACAAGGCCTCATGTCAACAATGGGCTGTAGTTAATAATTATGTATCAATATTGGCTCATCAGTTTTAACAAATGTGCCACACTAATGCCAAATGTTAAAAATAGAGAAAACTAGGGGTGGGAGTTTGTATAGAAGCTTTATACTTTCTGTTTAATTTTTCTGAAACCCTCACTGCTCTAAAAATCAAAGCATGATATCCAAAAAACATACAGCTGTTATACATGTAAAATTTAGGGGAGGCAAGGACTATGCAAATAGCAAAGTTAATGACCTAATAAAATGTACGTTTGACATCTACAATAATTGAAATTTTTCAATTGAAATATTATTTATACTTCGTTTAAGAATTAGCTTAGGTTATTTTGGTCTTTTCTCTTTTTTCTTTTTTTTTTTAAGATTTTATGTATTTATCTGAGAGAGAGAGAGAGAGAGAGAGCAAGCAAGAAAGCACAAGTGAGGGGAGCTGTGCAAGGATCCCAATGTGAGACTCAATCCCAGGACCCTGGAATCATGATCTGAGCAGGAGGCAGACACTTAACCGACTGAGCCACACAAGCGTCCCTAGTTTAGGTGATTTGGGAATTTTAGTCCGAATCTGGGGGGTTTGTTTAAAATGGCCAATAAAGCACAAAATGTTGCCTCAGGAGGGAAAAATGGGAGCCAGAGTTACATCGAGTATGTCGATACACACAGACATCAAATCCACCTGGATCAAGCTTTGTGATAGATGCCCTAAAGGCAGGTTATAAGTATGAAACCATGAATCTCTCCAGTGTTCAAGGTCTATATTGGTTAAAGCTATAGCCACTGTCTTTAGCATGCTCCCAGCAGTACCGCTTCTGGGGAGGGGGACCCAGCTGATTGCTTGACTCTAAAGACTCATGGGAAAGCTGTGTAGCTACACTTCTGGGCCCTTTGTGATTCAGCTGCCTCTTTTATTGTTGAGAGTGCTTTTGCTCAATTATATTGGCAGTAAATCTAGCTTTAAAAAGCAGAATTCCTTAATTTCAGACACCCGACACCTATTTGTTTTGAGTGAGGTGTTAAAAGTTTAAATTGGAAAAGGTTATTGATGTATTGTTTATTATAAAGTGGATGAATTGCAACATTTCTTTAAAAAGCTTCTGAAGAATCCTTTATTTGGCCATAATTCTCTGCTTCTGAAATTAACCAACAGATTTGACTGTACTCCACAGAAAGAAGGGGAATAATGATAAGCCACATGACCTCAGACTCAGAATGGGGTTGGACTAGAAAGTACCTTACAGACAGAACTCTAAAAATCATAAACTGTCAGCCTACAGTTCAAACCAGGTCAGATGATGCCTTAAAAAAATAAACTTCCACTGGCTCCCAAAATATAAAAGCTCATAGAATTCACAAAAAAACTTGAGGGGTACCCGGGTGGCTCAGTCATTAAGTGTGCCTTTGGCTCAGGTCATGATACCAGGGTCCTGGAATAGAGCCCCACATCCGGCTCCCTGCTCGGTGGGGCATCTGCTTCTCCCTCTGCCTTTGCTGCTTTATCTTTCTCTGTCAAATAAATAAATAAAATCTTTTAAAAAAGGGAAAAAAAACCTTGAACACCCTTTATCCCATTTTAAACTCTCACCACACTTGCAGCATAGCAGAGTAGTTGCCCTCATTCAGTAGAGCATCAGTGCCACCTGAGTCCTCCCGCCCACCTGCTTCCCTCTTAATTGATGCCCAGTCCATGTCATGCCGTTCCCTTACCTCTCTGTCCTCTCTGTCAGCCAGCTTTACAGATCCTGATTTACACCAACTCTTTCATTTTGTATTCAAGTAACATGTGACTACTAAGGAAATATATAATTTGCCCCAATCATGTAACTGGTACTTTTCAGGGCGTAAAACAAAAATAAAACAGGGTCTGCCTTGCAATAAATAGAAAAGAATTGAAATTTTGTGATCTAATGCTCATTATCATGGAGGTTCATTTAATTCTAGCCAGGAGAAAATTGCATTTTTATAGTATGTTTTGATTCTGTTAGAAAGAAGTGTGTTGGAACAATAAAGCAAAGGTTAATGAGGAGATATTTTGTCTAGAAAACAAATCCGTTTTAAACACTTACTAACAAATAGTATTTTAAATGCTTTTAGTGGTGTGCATAAGATTTAAATTCCTTTTAAAATGATGCCAGTTACTTTTTCCAGTATCGATCATTTCCATCCTAACTGTACAAAAATATACATGAAATGTTGTTTTTTAAGTTTGAAATGAACAGTGGCATTTTTCTGGTGTTAAATCGGAAGGTACATTGACTGCAAACTTTCTATTTATGTACTTTATAAGGATCAAGAAACTAACTGTGGAAAGCATAAAATTTAGTTCTTATGAGTGGTAAAAGATAAAAAGTCAACAATCTTAGCAACATTTACTTTCACAAGAAGAAATTCAGTTTATGTTAGTCATCCCAGAATCTGGCTAACATATGTTTTCTTATACCAAAATTAACTTGTATGGCAAATTGCCGTCATAAGTTAGTTTGTTGCTCTTAACATTCAAGCCATATGTATCAGTTATCTCTTGCACAAGACAATATTTTTATGAACTTAATGACTTAAAACTACACATACATCATCTTGAAGGTTCTGTAGGTCAGAAACCAGTTACTTGCCTTCTGTGTTTTATTGTCTCACCTAGGTTTGAACCAAGGTGTTAGCTAGGGCCAGTGTCTCATCTGTGGCTGGACTAGAGAAGAGTCTGCTTCCAAATGAGTGGTTGTTGGTAGAATCAGTTATAAGTGGGATGTTGGGCTGGGAGCCTCAGTTCCTTGCTGCCGGTGGTCAGACATCTCACCTTCATTTCTTGCCTTACGGACAATTCCACATGTCCCCTTCATTCAGTCTAGCAAGGGAAAGAGTTAGGGTCCCCTAGCAAGAGGGATCTTGAAGGATACAGTCTTGTGTAATGTAATGACTGGGTGACATCCCATTTTCTTTACGGTATTCTGTTGATTAGAAGCAAGCTGGAGCCTAGCTGTCTTGTGAGAGGAGGGTGATATGCAAGGATCACAAAATCAGGAGGTCCATGTCATAGACTATCCTGTTTCCATCTCTCTGATTTTTCTTCCTTTCCAGGTTTTTGACTTCACTACCACCATGGTCTATCAATAGACAATGCAACAAACAGCACATTGTCTCAATGTCTCCTTTATAATCTCAAATACCATACAAAAGTGTATCTATTTATCATCAAAGCAGTCCATCAAAACTAACCTTAATGTTGTTTTTGTGATTGTTTTCCCTTTTGTGATAGACTATTATCTCTCTTGCTCAAGGTTACCTAAGGCATCCGTATTCCACTGAATGGACACTGTGACAATGTGTAAACAAATTGCTCAGCAAATATAATTGTTATCTTAGCTATGTCACTTTAGAAGTGTTTACCTAGGCAAATGTATCCTTTTCTAATCTAAACATGTTCTTGTTAATTAGTGGGGACCTTCTTGGTTGGAAATCACAGAAATCCTAGATTAAGGAAAAATTATGGACTGTTTTGGTCACTGAAATGATGAGCTCACATAACTCCAAGTACAGCAGCATTTAGAATATTAGCAAAATATAAGGGACCTATTTTCAACCTTACTTCTTTCATTTGTGTTAGTATCATGATCAACAAGAACCTGATCAGTGTTCTCATAGGGTAACATCAAACAGCATTAAAATTCTTCCCAAAAATGTTTTCTAGTACTAAAAATAAAATTTCTGGGCAAGACTCTTTTTACGTGAGTCATCAACACTGAACAATGAAGATAAAGCACCCTCAGTGACTGGAGATGGGTAATGTATCTATTACCCATCTATTATCCACACCCTGGGGACACGGGCAGCCTTCACCAAACCTCTTAGATGTGATATGGGAGAGTTGTGGTTATCTGCTGTAACAAAAGAAGGCAGAAGTACATGTGAACATATATACATACTTGATCATTTTCATTAAAAGTTATATGGATTAGTTCTTATTCTTTGAGGGAAAAATAGTTATTGAATATGCGATGAATATATGGAGCCCCAGTAGGCACTAAAGCATCTATAAAATAGATCACTTTACATTTTGGTAACTTGACCCAGCATATGGACTATGGTGACAAAGGGCACAGCCATTTGGACGTGTTTATAAAGAGTTGTATGTAATTAATTTTCTGGGCCATATGTTTGTAGTTCAGGATTTGTTATAAAAGTGTCTGGTGAAGTCACAATACAATTGCACAGTATAATCCAGATTAGAAGAACTGAGAGGATGGAGATAAAAATGAGAAGCAATATTAGGAGAGTAAGTATGAAAAGAAAATGCCAATGGAGGAAATGACAGTAGGATTTGTCTTACCAGCTTGAAGCAAGATGTGTGAGTTCAGAGAAGTTGGACACACTAGGTAGACTGACTGGGCTATTTACTAATTTTTTAAAATCTGTTGGATCTGGGGAACATTAAATACTTGTATATGATAAAAGTGAGATTATTTCCATTAGGTTATAATTAAAGTTATGATAGCCTAAGTTACAGTCACCAATACTGTAAAATAAATGAAGATTTTGAGAATGAGATGTTTTGTTGAAAATATCTCTTGGAAATTAAGCGAATAACATAGTACTGAAGGTAAAACATGGCTACAGGTGAGCAAAATCAGTGAGTTCAAGAGAAAGGTCAGTATCAGGCTCCCTGTTCAATGGGGAGCCTGCTTCCCCTTCTCTCTCTGCCTGCCTCTCTGCCTACTTGTGATCTCTGTCTGTCAAATAAATAAATAAAATCTGTAGAAAAAAAAAGAGAGAGAACGGTGAGTGTTGTGAGTCCATCTGTTCAAATACTTTCAGTACAGTTAGAGCCTCAAAGTAGAGCAAGAATAAGGACTATAAAGAATTATCTGGAATCTATTGGTTAAATATGGTAAGGGCAGCAGCAAAAGAGCAACATTTTACTTTACAAATTGAGGTAACAAATTGTATCCTTCTATTGCTTTCAGTTCAGAAGGTAATTTCAGGAAACAAGTGGGAAGAATTTTTGTATGATGTTTGGCAGATAATAAAATAGTATCCAAAATTAAATTATATCTCAAATTAAAAATAATGCAGGTGACAAGACATTCACAACAAAGAGAATTTGCATAATTGTGAACACAGTTTTTAGGGCTGGAGATTAATGTAGTACTTCTTTGAAAACTTCAGAAAATGTATTATTCAAATAAATGCACTCATACATGAACTAGCATATTTTATTATTAAATTCAGAACTCTGTCATGACAAATAGACTACAAAAAATAAATCCTCTTCTCTAAACCTGCAGACCCCCTCCAGTGAGTGAACTTGCAACCAGAGGGACTATTGTTGGCGTGATTTCTGCAGCGGCCATCAACCAGAGTATTGTGTACTCCATAGTTTCAGGAAATGAAGAAGGTGAGTATGTGTCTGTCTTCACCATAAACTAACACACTTGGATCTGGGATTCAGTTTAGATTGAATTACTCTTTACTCCATTTTTCCTAATAAAAAGTTACCCAACTTAAATGTAATTGGTACCTTTGTGCTCATCCTGATTAAAAAATTTGGTAGTACTAACAAACATGATTCCCACTTCCACCCACCCCCCAGCTCAGGAAATACTAACTATCCAATTCTGGAAACTTTGCTCTTGTCCTCACTTAGGGATATTTTAATAATATTTCTTCAAAATTAGTGCATCATACTTTCAGCTTTTGGTTATAATTATTGCCTACAGGGCTCTCTTCCCACCATTCTGGACCATCCATGACTCACTCCATGTCATAGCTAGGCTAACACTGAAGAAATTTCAGGACCATAAATAATTTTTAATGCCCAAAAAGCCACATCCATGATAAAATCCATGTAAATTGTATAATATGATTCCTCAAGTGGTCAACTTGATATAAAATTAACAATTGTAAGTAAATAAATAATTTCAGTTTTGTGTACCAGCCACTATTCACTGAGAACAGGATGGTTTGCCAGCTTCTGGGAAGAAGTTCACAGCTGCATTTCTCACCCATTCTTCTTCTTACCATTATCCATAGTTAGCAGTCCTCTGTTTTTCACTTTTGATAAACTGGATAGCCTGGCATGTCATAAGTGGTTGAGATATAGTCAGTATACATTTAGGGGCACCTAGGTGGCTCAGTCCATTGAGCATCTGCCTTCAGCTCAGGTCATGACCCCAAGGACCTGGAATCAAGTCCTGCATTGGGCTCCTTGCTCAGCTAGGAGTTTGCTTCTCCCTCTATGTCACTCCCTCCCCCATTCTCATACCCCACCCGCTCAAAAATAAATAAAATCTTTTCAAAAAAGGAATAATCAATATACATTTATACAATATACATCAATAAATTATTATACATTATACAATTATATATTATACATTATACATTATACAATATACATCAATAAATACATGAATATTCAATATTTAATATTTAGTAAGTGAATGAGTATAAATAAATGTGATTAAGCAATTCACAAGGAAATTATAAAGGCTCTTTTTAAGTATCTCAACCACCATTACTGGAAATCTTTGCCCTTGCAGCAAGTGCTGGACATCTTGCTTTTGTTACTTTCTTCTTTGTTACTACTGTGCTGCTACGCCTCCTCCCTAAATATCACAAAGTTCTAATTCCTTTTAGTATTTAATGGACCATCCAAATCTACCATGATGGATATGGTATGCGGTGCTTCCCAAATTTAATTGACTGATGCAACATTGTTTCATTGTTCCAGGAGAATCTCAACATAACTAGAAAATTAAGAGTTTCACTTAAGTATACACTGATGATAATTTGAAGAGATGGAACATAGTTTCCAAAAGCTAGATTCCTGTAACTTTTATGCATTACTCCTGTTAACAAGTCACATTTTTAAAATCACAGTACCTTTTAAAGAGAATTCTCTTTTTTTTTTCTTATAGTGAGAAGGAAATGACCAAAGAACTATATTTTAATTGCAGATATGTTTGGAATTAACAACATCACAGGTGTTATCTATGTGAATGCCCCCCTGGATTATGAGACCAGGACAAGCTACGTACTTCGAGTCCAGGCTGATTCCCTAGAAGTGGTTCTTGCCAATCTCCGAGTCCCTTCAAAAAGTAAGTTACATTACTTAAGAATTCTGTAAGGATTTTATGGTTCTTCTGCTCATTTGCTGATGAAATACATGTCCAAAAGTTATCCATACAAAACAGAGGGAGATCAGTAGTACTTGGAGCTGACTGCCCATACATTTTAACAGCTGATAGAGGACAGTGCAGGGAGTGATTTCATACTCCTGATATATCAGAGTAATAATGTACCAGCTTCAAACTAGGTATATGATATTTCTAGAATCAACTTTATTCTTAATCCCACCATAAGGCTCTGTTGAACTTTCTGGAACATATATTGTTCATGGGTACAGGACTGCTCCACATTCTCTGAATCTTGTGGTCTCTTGTACTTACAGATTTTCTTAGCACAGAGGAAAATGCATCTTAAAAAAGCAACTAACATTTATTGTAAGTTTTATGTAGCATTATATTTAATTCACACCCATTTCTAGGAGATGAAAATTATTATTCCCGTTTTACAAAGACAAGATAAGAAAAGGTTAAGTGACTTTTTAAAAATGACACTGTTAAAAAAAAAAAAAAAAAGACCCATTCATTAGATATGGGGATCTATTTTTATTGGCTCCAAGAATTAGGAATGCAAAGGTTTGTCAAACTAGAACTAAAAGTTTTGTTTTAAATGTCTATTAATTAGGTTGTTCCTTTTGCTTTCTTATAGTTCTTAGGATTAGTCAATGAACCTGGTACTTGGTGTTGTTTACTTATATCTCAAGGTGAAATGATCACAAATAAAACATTTAAAAACTTAAAAAAAAAAATAAAAAAAAAATAAAAATGACACTGTTGGTAAATGAAAACCCAGAGATTTAAGCAGACAGCTTTTGACTCCAGAATCTTTCTCCAACATCTGTGTGATATAGTTTACCGACACAAGAGAGCAAGTAAGGCCAGTCTGTGAAGGGCGCCAGCAGAGATTCTGTGAGATATTACTAATAACAAGATAAATACTGTTCCTTTCTGTCTGTTGAGGTAATACTTATTTGCACTTTGGGCAGTTCATCTTTTTATAATCACACCAGGTCTTTTAGAATTTAGAAGACCCAAGAAAACCAAATTGAACTTAACTGTTAGTGGAACGGAGGCTCAAAGAGAGCATGAAGTGGGAAACAGGCTCTGAAACAGACTCCTTTCATTCTGGGGTCCTTCCTGGACATTGTACACCAACACTCCAATAATCAGCATCTTTAGAAGGAGAGGGGGAAATGAAGAGCCTATGAGAACCCCAGCGTGGTTACAGGCGTAAAGCCAGAGCCACATAACCCAGGAGGTGGAAGAAAGAAGAGAAAGGTGGATAGAAAAGGCAAGAGATGTGCCCTAGAATTTTCTCTACCAGCACAGTAATTGATGATCCTAACAGTTATCACTCCTTTTTTATTTCTTTCAAGTCTCACTCACTGATCTAGTGTGGAGGGCTACACAGTTATTCAGAAAGGTACAACCAAGTCATTTGGAAAAAATCAGATATACATGGTGTGACTTTGAAATTAAGGGAATTATGTCATCCTCAATGATTATTCATCACTTGCATAATTATTTAAGAAATATCAGGCCAGTTTCCTGAGTTCTTAACATCTTTAAACTGTAGACAATTATTTTTACAAAATATAGAGAAACCTTTAAATTGTCATTTGAGTTGACTAAACCAGGAGTCCAGAGGTTAGAGTAGTTCTAAATAACATAATGCAGACTACCTTACTACAACGTGGGAAATACGGAAACTATTTGAAAACTATATTTGTCATCCTTCTTTGAAAAAAATGAACAGTTTTATTTAGAAAGAAAAATCTGATAAATATTGAGGTTGTCAAACTTGGCATTTTTCAGGAAATAGCTCCAATTTCTAGTAATAAAGAGATATCGATATCTCATATGTGAATAGGATATAACTAGTTCTCATTACTTTAAATCTAATCTAGGTTAATAAAATTTAGCTAATATACCTATGTATACTTACATGTGCCCAAGTATGTGTGGAGAGCTGAGACCATTTAGCAGATGCGTGAAGTAGCTTTTCAGAAGAGCATGAGATCTGAAAGCTAAATGTTAGTTTGTTTAATGCCTGAGGCTTTTAATACTGTTATCAACATTTCATGACTGACCTTTGCCTCTAGAGTCTGAAATACAAACTCACATATTTAAAAGTTTCATTTATCAATGACTGTTATGGCCTATAATGAATCCCTAGTTCATTAGCTATGCAAAAAATAAAGCCATTATGTAAATTAGGTTAATTAATTAATTGTCTAAAGGTTTATCTCTCCTTTAGAATTAGCTGTCCCATGGTCTTCAGCTCTGCCATATGTCACATAAATAAAATCAATAAACAAAAGAATTTTGATTCATTGAAGAAGTATTGTAATTTCTTTGCCAACAATTTGTTAATGAAATTCATTTTCAAAGTAAGTTTCAAAACTATGTTGTGACTGGATTTAATATTTAAATGCAATTTAATAATTATAATAGAGTACTTTCAGAACTCATTTCATAACTTTGACACTAGGAATCTTTAAAACATTCTAATCTTTTAGTATGGACATTTCAAGCATACATAAAATTCCAAAGAATATCATAATGAACCTTCAAGTGTCAGCTATGCAACTTAACCAATGGTGCTCTCCATCATTCCCTCCCTTATTATTTTGAAGCACATCAGAGACACAATATTTCATCTTCAGATATCTGAATATGTATCTTTTAAAGATAAGGACTCAAAACTTATTCATCACCATTATTACTCCTCCCAAATTAATAAAAATTCCTCAATATCAATGAATATCCAGTCCATATTATATTAAAAATGTATTCATATCTGAATCCTAATAAGGTCTATATATTACAATTGGTTGAAAAGTATTTCAAGTGTCTCTTTTAAAATATAGGCTTCCCTCCCACCACATCTTTTAATTTCCTTTTATGTTTCTTTGTTCAAGAAATGAGATTTCTAAAGCCCAGGTTTCAATGAGCACACTTCTAAGGGGTCATTTCATATTTTTCTTTATCTCCTTTATTTCCTGTAAAATGATAGAGCTAGATGCTTGGTTAGATGTAGGTTGTTTTTTTAAACAAATAAGTTGTAGGTGATATCCACTGCTTCCTCAGAAAGACATGCCAGTCCCTATGACTTTCCTTTCCTGATGGCCACCAGCACCAGTAGTCAAGTCCTATCTACTGATTCTGTCCTTCCATCTCCTCTGTTTGTAGTAGCCAAATATTTCCATAAAAAGAAACTTCTCTGCATTGAATATTTGATTACCCTGAGGTCATCCTTCTATACTAAAGAGAGGAAAAAATGTTTGGTTCTTTCCTTCTATTTCCTGGTTTTCAAAAAAACATGTTGATTCACTGTCATACTCCAGATGTGTCCACCGAAATCACAGTTTGGGTTTTAAGGGTCATATGGTCTCTGTTGAACTACTCAATCCTGTGGTAGCTGAAAAGAAAGGAGATATGATCTGTAAACAAAATGGCAAGTTGTCCTTCAACACTAAGCAAATGGATGAGGCTCCCCTCTGACAAAATTCTACTTGCCAGAACAATGTGTGGGCCAGATTTTGATCTTGTTCTCTTACTTTTACTTTACATAATCCACTTGGCCCTTCCGCTACTGTGTATCTCCTACTGTGAACAGTGTTTCTGCTTCATCTACTTTTCCCACACATTGCATCTGAAGAAGGATTGTTAATATCTACAAGATAATCAGTCATCCAATTATCTATAGTTTGTCCTGAGGTAGACTCCTCACAGGAGGCTTACAAGAATAGCATTACCGATATTTTTGTGCATTAATGACAGTTTATCTGTGGACCCGGAAATTGAATGTAAATTTGGCTAGATATGAAAGCCTTGGGGCACCTGGGTGGCTCAGTCAGTTAAGCATCCAATTCTTGGTTTCAGCTCAGGTTGTGATCTCACGGTCCTGGGAGGGAGCCCAGAGTCAGATTCTACACTCCATGGGGAGTCTGCTTCTCCCTCACCCTCTGTCCCTTCTCTGCAACTCATGTTCTCAATCTCTCTCTCTCTCAAATAAATAAATAAAACCTTTAACAAAAAAACAAACAAGATTTTCTTTGTCTTAAATATCTCAGTCCATTTTCTACTCCCATGAAATACTGCTGCCCAAAAGTATAATGACAATCTGGATTTCTTTTCCAATGCAAGTTGGTTTTACTTCTGAGTTTCCAAAGAATTTCTCTTTTTTTCTTTAAAGTTCAGTGGTTTTATTGGAATGTTCTCCATTTTGGCTATTCTGAGTGATTTTCTGCCTATATAGATAGTATAGGCATTCTAACCTTATTTCAGAAAATTTTTCTTGAATTCTAATTTTTTTTCTATTTTATTAACTTGTTTTTCATCATAGGACACTCCAAATATGCAAGTAATGAATCATTTCCTATTGTTTATATCCTTTTCTTTCTATCTCATTAATAAATTTCTTCATTGACTTGGATTTTTTTAAGATTTTACTTTATGAGTTTTTCTAAATTCTGATACATGTTTTTCCTACAGGACTTCTCTTTTTTTCATAAACCATTTTAATTTGTTTCAACATACTAAGTTACAGTTTGCATATTCTTTTCAAATACCTTTATTTTTTTAAGAGCCATTGTTTTGATCACTGTTCTTTTTTTTTTTTTTTAAACCGTGTGGACTTTGACCATGGTTCTTTTCTATTTTTCATGTTTCAGCGAATTTATTTGTTCCACACTCAGAAAAGGAAGGTAGGATAAGGCAGCTTTTCTAGCTCTAGACTATTCTTTCAGTTATTTTCACAAAGTGATAAGAAGAAATAATAACCTTTTACTTTTAGAAATCTTCTTGTTTGTGCACTCCCACTTTCATTGGATAATCTCTCTCTCTCTCTCATTTTGCCCTGCTGTCCCTGTCCTGCTCAGTTTATATTCTGTTCTCAGGGTTTCCCCTTTCTCCATAGTGTGAAGTTTTGCCTTATTGCTTTCCTATTACCTTAGTCACATTTCCATTTAATGCACAATGGCAACTTTGAGACTCACTGGCTCTCAGGTCAACAGAAATGCTTAGCCATCTCTCAGCTTCCCTAAAAACAGTGGCTGTTACCATACTTGCTGACAATACAGAGATCTTGTTTCTGTCCATTGTTTTCTCCTGTGGCTCATGTTCTGGGATTTGGAGGTTAGCTTGTTGCGGGTACTTAGCTGGAGAAATTATCTGCGGGTTTTTGGTCTGGTTGCTAGGATATTATCCTAATTACATACATGTGATACTGAGGAGACCTAGAAGCAAGAGACTCCCACAAAAATTACTGTACACTTTAATAATTTAGTTCCATGGCTGCTGATAAGAGAGACTTCCAGGTCAGAGACTAAGGACCTCATTACTCACAAAGAAGTATTAGGTGTATCAGCGTAGCACACAGCATATGACATGGGTCCCTGAGCTCCAGACCTGTAGTGGGTGTAGGGCCAGGCCAGCCCTGCCTTAAGTGGAGTAGACAACAGTGGGGGCAGGGAACAAGGAGCTTGGAGACTCTGCCACTTTTATAGCAAATAAGAGTAACAGTCATCTCAGAAACAGCGGGACTGTGCCATGCATTTCTGTGTATCATTATCTAACTTTTCAGATTTACCAGCTGCGTAAATAATTCTGTGTCCCTGGTAGGAATAAAAGGTCCAAGCAATGCAATTTTGGCATACTCAGCAGGACACGTGGGGGAGCAAGACTCCCGCGGTATCCTGTCCCCAGTACTTGGCCATTCAAATCCCTGACTGTCTGCAATGAGGCGCGATTCGGGAAGATTCGGATATTACATTTTGCCTCAATCATCTTCTTCTATTCCCTAAATACACATTTTAATCCAAGGATATTCGAAATAATTGTTGAATCAGTGGAATTGTTTCACAGTTGATGAATTTTAGAGAATGAGAGCTCTCTAACCCTCTCAGGCTTTCATACTGTGTTAGCTGTTACCAAGTTTAGGATGAAGGTTTCGCTCGTGTGCTTTAGATTTTTCATACAGGGTTTCTAGATATATTTTGCTTTCCTTACCTGCTTTTATAGTTAAACTCCATTAACCATTTGGGCAGTTATAATAAATATATGACCAAATGAAAGAACGAATAAAATAACCCAAATTAACGGAAAGCATTTTTTTAAAAAGATTTTATTTATTTATTTGACAGAGATCAAGTAGGGAGAGAGGCAGGCAGAGAGAGAGGAGGAAGCAGACTCCCTGCTGAACAGAAAGCCAGATGCAGGGCTCAATCCCAGGACCTTGGGATCATGCCCTGAGCCGAAGGCAGAGGCTTTAACCCACTGAGCCACCCAGGCGCCCCCAGAAAGCATTCTTAAAGAGCAAACTTTCCCCAGAATGGAAAACTAATCATGAAGAGAATGGCTCAACTAGCTCATTAGCTTAGTACTAAAATAAAAGTAGTTGAAATAAAATGTATCCCAATAAGCCACAAATATGATAGATCCCTCTCTTTTTTTTTTTTCTTCCTTCCTATTCAACAAGCTCTAGACTTTGCCTATCAGTCACGAGTGCAGGCCTTACAGAGAATTGTTTTCCTTTGCCATCGAGACCATTCCAGTGTCTTGGCATTGAACATTAGCATTTTTTATGTGCCAGGTGTTTCCTAGGATTTTAGGACCAGAGATAATGAAACGAAGTTGCTAGTTTCAGGCCTTGTTTTCAATGCCTGAACGACACATCAACTTGTGACAACATAATACCACATTGTCGTGGGGTATGGTGGCTACTGGTGATGCGTTCACAGAAGAGTGAGTAGCTAGCACATGAATGATCAGAGACGTCTTCTCAAACAGCCCAACCTGTGATCAGCTCCCTGAAGAATGAGCAGAGGAAGTTTGAAAGGACAGTTCCAAACACCACTAGTGACTGTGTATTAGAAATGATGAGAAACTCCGTATTCGATTGGAAATTTAGAAAAAGGACCAAGATACAGCAGACCTAAAATGACAGAGATGTGCAAGAGATAGATAGATGTTGTCAAAGAGATTTAAAATAAAACAAACAGCACAGCAGATCACCACTTTATAAACCCTTACTGCCAAGGAGAGGAAAAGCAATCAAGTGAAGGGAGATTTAGCAGTGATTTTCTCTGAAGTATTCCTTTGGGAGGAAAAAGTCGTCAACTTGGGTTTGCGCTTCTGCTCCACAACACATTCATCCCCAGAAAAGGAGGCTCTGAGAGTACAAACTCTTCATCTCAAGTTTCCCGTTACTGATGTCTGAGACCACAGGGGCCATGGGTCAGGGACACAGGGTATCCGTGTCCAAGAGCGGCCAGAGGGGGGCAATAGTGCAGACAGTCTTTACCATGGCTGGAGCAGAGGCCAGGAACAGCCCCTCCAGAAGGAGATTGCTCCTGCAGAATTATACAGGCCAGAGACCTGGAGAATGCTACCCAAGGTCCCGATTTGGGACATGGGTGAGTGCTAGCTTTTGTCGATCCAGGGATCACCTGGATGAGGGTAAAAGGCAAACATTAAAAGCTGGAGACTGGCTTGTCTTTCGACTAAGGGGACAAGAGGAAACCAACAGTCAGGCATCTGTATATTTCCTGCTTGGCTCTCAATGAGCATTATTATTGACCAAATGAATACCTTTATTTCATGAGGGAAAGACAAGTGCAAAGGCATTCATGTTTTTAGTATCATTCCAACATTATGAGTCTTCTTTTGTGTCCATCTCCATTCTCCATCTCCCCAGAAGCCTCAGTCCCTCCTGGGTTTTCAGGGTGGAACATTGTTGTTCCCGGAGAGATCCCACGGGACCTGTATGCAAGAACCTCTGCAGAAACAGATGTCAGTATTTCTGCCACAAAGTCATCACCATATTTTTCATCTTATACAGAGCAAAAGCAATATTACTCACCTTTTTAACTAGCTCATTGCTGTATAATTTGGTTTATGCAGTTCCACAATTGAAGTGCAATTCTTCTTTTATGGTAAAATTATAATTATCTTTAAATGTGGAAGAAAATAATCCCAGCTTTTTATGAATAGATCATTGTGTTTTGATTCAATAACTAGCCTTTCAATCAAGGATAAGTGACAAGACAATTAAGATAAACCTTAAACTGGTGATAAAACAATTCAAACGCTATTGATTCCATTTTATAGTTTTGCTGTAGGGTATAAGCTTGTAATACATTTCATTTCCTTGGCTTTTCTGGTTCCAAACAGAAGGTCTGTGACAAGTAATGCTAATGACTCTTTAGCTGTGATTGACTGACTTAAAAAGTGTTCCTCATATAAGTTGGGTGACAACATCACAGCATCTCACACGTTCATTTCCTCAGTCCTAAAATCTCGAATGTTCAAGGTCTTGTATTTGTTCTATAAAAGCATAACCATGATTTTAGAAACTATATTCAGACTTTATTACTTTAAAACTTGGAGACTACTTTGTGAAAGCTAATACCATTATATCCTTTATTGGATTTTTGGCTCTGACATTCTAGGTATATGTAAATATATATAAATAAACAGTTGAAACAGTTACATTTTTAATGAAATAAATATTTACCTGTGCAAGAAAACAATTGAATTGTGCAAAATAGCTATGCTTGGGAATGTGATTTAAAATGGTAATGGAATTTTATGAAATCCATTTCAGAAACCAAGTGCATTGAGGCAGTGTTCTTCCTTTGACCCCAAAAGTGATTTGTTGAACCAATAACAAAGATGCGTGATCAACCCCTCTAAATGAGGGTACAGATTATAATACATATTTTTTCACATGTATTAGGAAAAAAATAATGTTCCATGAAGAAAACATTTTTTTAAAATTTTATTTATTTGAGAAAGAGAGAGAGAGAGCAAGGGAAGAGGCAGAGAAAGTGGAGGGGGGGAATCACGAGCTGGGAGCCCAATGCAGGACTCAGACCCAGGACCCTGAGATCATGACCTGAGCCAGTCAGATGCTTAACTGACTGAGCCCCCAGTCGCCCCCATGAGGAAAACATGTTATATGACTTCCATGATCAACTAAAACTAAAATCCTAGGAATTCTTAAAATTGTTCTCCTTAACTTATACCTAAGTTTAAGCCCTAGCGCCTAAGACAGCGGATATAATTTCTTTATTCTTGGGAACTTTTGTTTAATTAGTACAGTTAATAATTTAATTTTTTTCTTGCCTTTCCAGGCAGAATTGAAAAATTGAGATTCAAATGGAGCTCATTTGCTGATTCACAATATTTTTGCTACCTTATATTCTGTTTCTGAGAGCAACATCATCCGATTAATAATGAAATTCCAAAACTATGAAGGAGAAACTGTTTATCTTTTGCTTCAGAAAAAAATACCATTTCAACAGAGACCAACTGAGCTCTGTTAAATGCACATGAAACTATGCACAGAAGTGAAATCTGTTAAGTCATATACATTATAGAGCTATCATTTCCAGAAATAGAAAATGGAAGCAATTATCTGGATAACATAAGCATACCATTTATCTCAGCCGCTAAAAATAGGCAGGAAATTACCAGAATTTTTCTACTAAATACATTGATTCTTTATACTGTTAATGTGTGTGTGTCCACTGGCCCTCCACACTCTGTTATAACATGACCAAGGTCAGCTCTTCTCTATAGAGCAAGAATGTACAAGTCTTTCTACTATTTTGCTAAAGATTTAGATGGCTGTCAGATTGATTTTTTTTTATTTTTATCTCATAACAAATAGAAAATGAACATTCCTTTCTCGTAGTGACAGATTCTACTTTGACCAGCTTTAACATGCCTACAGACTTACCAATGGATTATTTTTAGAAGAAAAAAAAATAGACATAACTGCCCATTAACTACACAAAAATACATTTTAGCGTGATATTTTAAAAATGAAAAGCATATGGAGAGAAGTGCCACACGGAAGGAATATGTGTAGGATGGCCATTCTGTAACTGTCATCCTCTCAACAGGAGGGGGCTCTCCAGCCTGCTCAGCATTTCCTAGGTCCCTGCATCTCTCAGTCTCCATATTGATGGAGGTGTTTTCTCTAATCTCAAGGACTCTACCTTACTGTTTTTGTTTATACTGTTCCCTTTGTTTAAAAGGTCCTTCTGTTCTTGTTCTCCAAGTAATTCTTTTATGAGGCTCATTTAAAAACTCATCTCGTTTTTTACCTTACCTTAATCACCCATTGTCCCTGTCACATGGGGAATAAATATGTCACGTCTGTGAGTTTCAAAGGCAAGGATGTGATACCCAATTTCGTAGTGCCTCAGTTTCTCAGAAACTCAGAGAATATGAAGTTTGAGATGGATCCTAAAGGAGAGAATAGGATGGAAGATGGTCTGGATATCATCTACGTCAGGGGGAAATAGGGAATACTACTTTGCCAGGGCGATAGAGAATTTGCCTGGTTAGCTATGTTTGATGACATGCTCTAATGCTTTCTATCAAAGAAATGCTATTGCGTTTTCTGTTGATCTACTCAACTTTACCTTTTGGACATCTATTATTTATACTAAAAATCCTGTTGTACTTAACTCTTAGATCTTGTAATGATTGATTTGGGCCAACATCGATGTAATTCTTAACTTGGAATAATTAATAGAACCATAATAGTCTTCTTCTTCTTAATGATTGTGACTTGTATCACATTTACAAAGACACTTTATGAGTTAAGCATAGGAAGTGATAATAAATTGTTAGATATATGGCCAAATAAAAGAATCTAGGGCATTCCAAAATAAAAGTGGTAAACAGACATACAGTATGGAATACAGAATACCATGTTGTTAAGACCCTAAAATCAGTTGTCACTGGATGGGTAAGTCTTTGTGGTTCCTCTTGTAATTATTATTATTCTTAGACTAATGCTAGTGTTCATGATTACAGTCATGTAGCTGAGGGGCACCTGGGTGGCTCAGTCGTTAAGTGTCTGCCTCAGGTCATGGTCCCAGGGTCCTGGGATGGGGCCCCATATCTGGCTCTCTGATCAGTGGGGAGCCTGCTTCTCCCTCTCCCACTCCCCCTGCTTGCATTTCCTTTCTCGCTGTCTCTCTCTCTGTCAAAAAAATAAATAAAATCTTTTAAAAAAGACATGTAGCCGAGATAATTTATATAAAAGACATGAAAACCTAGACTATAATTCTTTTATGCAGGAAAGATGTTGTTTTTAAGAACAATAGCTTAAATTATATTAATAGACACGTTGAGAGATCTGTAAGAACAAAAGAAGTCAAGCAATTATATATGTGAGTGTATGGGAGGTGTATTTATATAACTACATATTATATAAACTTTTTTAGAGCAATATATTCATGTCATTATAGTATAAACATATATATACATTTTCAAACAGACTAATACTTTTTAAGTGATTGTTTTACTTGCAACATCTATGGTCATTTTATTTATTTATTTGACAGGGAGAGAGAGATCACAAGTAGGGAGAGAGGCAGGCAGTGAGAGAGGGGGAAGCAGACTCCCCGCTGAGCAGAAAGCTTGATATAGGGCTCAATCCCAGGACCCTGGGATCATGATCTGAGCTGAAGGCAGAGACTTAACCCAGTGAGCCACCCAGGCCCATGGCCCCTGAAACATTATATTACTGCTACAGGGATCATGATAAAACTGTACATTAAATACATATGTTGAGTACTAGAAAGGCATAAGTGTTTTTCTAAATGCTAAGTGGAGAAGAATCTGGAAGGTGATACCATGGTCATCAAAGAGTTTGTATTCTAGTGAAGAAAACTTGATGCCTAAATATAAAAATAAGCAGTAACACCAAAAAAAGTATGTAGCTAATTGATTAAGAGAAGCATAGAGAAACTAAGCATAGAAGCATTAGTTTGATTAAAACTAAGCATAAAATGCATAGTTTGAGTTTAAAGAGAATATATTACTGTGCCAGATTAAATCACTTATTGATCGAGCTGGGAAATGAAGACTTCAGTTGAAGCAGTTTTTTTGTCTGCTAATGTATTTTGTCTGCTAATCCCTTCTGTTAGGCAGGTAGAAGAGGGATGGACAGAGGATCTGGGGGGTGGGCGGGGTGTTGAAACTTGGAAGGAAATGCTGGGGGAAGGAATTTACAAAGTGAGTCCAGAGCAGAATGATGTAACAGAGAATTAATGGTAATAGAACAAGGAAGACATTCAAAAGCGGTTAAAAAATGTACCATCCAGAACATGGTCTTTGAGCCACTTGACAGTCACTTGAGATGCTTGTTTAAAAGTATATTTTTTGTATTTTTTCCCAAAAACCTAATGAATTCAGGCATCTGCAAACAACAGAAATCTGAACGTTCAGGATGTTCCCTGTGTGTATGTGCACACACATGTCTGTGTGTACATCCGTATGTGTACATCTTCACAGCTATTTAAAATACTGATAAAGGGGGGCGCCTGAGTGGCTCAGTGGGTTAAAGCCTCTGCTTTCGGCTCAGGTCATGATCCCAGGGTCCTGGGATGGAGCCCCGCATCAGACTCTGTGCTCGGCAAGGAGCCTGCTTCCCTTCCTCTCTCTGCCTGCCTCTGCCTACTTGTGATCTCTCTTTGTCAAATAAATAAAATCTTTAAAAAAAAAAATACTGATAAAGGGAATAAATGTTTGTAGGCTTCTCTTGTCTGTTTGGGAGGGGGCAGGGAAATAACATGACAAAAATCAGCACATAGGATAGCTTGGAGAGAGAAAGAATAGAGAATGAACATTAAAAGATTTGTCTAAGGCACCTGGGTGGCTCAGTCATTAACCATCTGCCTTCTGCTCAGGTCATGATCTCAGGGTCCTTGGATCAAGTCCCACATTGGGCTCCCTGCTGAGCAGGGAGTCTGCTTCTCCTCTCCTCCCCCTCTGGGCACTTGCTCTCTCTCTCTCTTTCAAAATAAAATCTTAAAAAAAAAAAGAAAAGAAAAGAAAAAAGAAGAATCTAGGCATGAATTAGTATTGGGCTTAGGTTTCTCCAATGGAATTGAACTGGTTAAGATACTGAAGAAGATTTATTATAAGGGATGGGCTCACATGATTATGGAGAGTGAGCAGCCTGGTAATCAGCTGTCTGTGGGTAGGAGGCCCAGGAGAGCTGGTGGTATAGTTCCAGTCCAAAATCAAAGGCCTGAGAACCAACAGAGCTCAGTGGTGATGGTGTGAACTCCCATCTGAGTCTGAAGCCCAAGAACCAGGACCACCAATGTCAGAAGAAAATGGATGACCCAGCTCTCCCCCAGAGAAAATTCCACCTTCCTCCATCTTTTCCCACTATTCAGGCCCTCAAGGAGATTGGAAGACACTCACCTGCATTGGTGATGATGTTCTTCTCTGCTCGGTCTGCTGATTCAGATCTCAAAACGTCCTCACAGACGCAGTCAAAAATAATGTTTTACCTGCTATCTGGACTTCTCTTAGTCCAATGAAGTTGTCACATGAAATTAACCATCACCAGCCAGCTAGATGGGGAAGATGTAGAACATATGTAAGAGAGAATTTGATAGGACTTGAAGACTTGCCATAAAGAGAAAGAAATAAAAAATAATTTTATATTTTTGATGCCAGGTATCATAAATTAAATCTAGAAAGTAGTTGGAAATAAAGAACTAAACTTTTGAAGGATGGTGAGGACTTGGCTTTTAGATTTTGGAAGATGTCATACAGAATGATCACTTAATCCAATGGTTATTATTTTGCAAAGGATCACTAGCATCATATGGTATAAATGCAAATGAGGTTTAATTGGGGAGATCAGGCAGAAAGGCATCAAAGAAAAAACTACCTCTCTAGCTTCTGTAACCCACAGAGAGAACTTTAATCTGCACATACTTGAACACCCCATCAAAGGTGCTCAAATCAGGGGTCATAACAGTACTACTCTACATATGTAAACAGAATCTGGAAATGAGGAAAAGGAAAAATTCATTGACCACATAACAGTGGATCTTCCTGGTCAGGGAAATAAGGCCTAAAAGCAGGAGGCTGATAGAGCCAAGCAGCCTGGACTGGGGATAGTCAGTTGAGATCCACTGAACCAACCCAGATCCAATGACCTGGTTACTTGTTAATTTGCCCAAAGAGGAGAATTAACAAGCTCCCAGGGCCCTCTGGCTTTGTACCTTCCAGGAAGAGGCAGGGGAGGAGAGCAGCAAAGACTGAGTTTAAGGGAAGTCCTTCATTCAGTGAATGAGAGAAAGGAACAGCCAGTTGAAGAGGCTGTAGAAACAGGAGTAAAATTTGTGTAATAATGGCCTGTTGTCCAAAGGCCAGAGGGGTTTCAAGAAAGGCAGCAGGTGGTAGAAATATCAAACATCACAGACAGATATTCAAGAAAATAGCATCTAAAGAGATTACTATGGATGGCTCTTAGCTGGGCCATGCAGTGACAAGGTTAATGTTGAATAAATAGAGAAGACTTGCATATGGAAGAAAACAGGGAAATTTTAGTAAGTAAAGGATTTCCTGATTTTATCTCTACAACAGACATAATTAGTATATTCTTTTTTTTTAAGATTTTTTTTTTTTAAATTTACTTGACAGACAGAGATCACAAGTAGGCAGAGAGGTAGGCAGAAGGAGAGAGGGGGAAGCAGGCTCTCTGCTGAGCAGGGAGCCATATGCGGGGCTCGATCCCAGGACTCTGAGATCATGACCCAAGCCGAAGGCAGAGGTTTAACCCACTGAGCCACCCAGGTGCCCCTAGTATATTCTTAAACATTCCCTGATTTTTAGTTTTATATATTTATGAAGCATGCCTTTCAATTTATGTATTATACGTATTTAAAAAGCTGATGCTGAGAATGTTAGGTTTCAGAGATAAAAAACATAAATTTAGCCTGTCATTCTTTTTAATCATACTCAAAATGCAAGTCTAGTAGATAATTCTTCTTCCAAGGCTAATTCATTCTTTATCCCCAGGAATTTCATAAGTTCAATTCATCAGTCTTGTCCCTTCTCTGTCTTGATATCTTGTACCTAATTAGTCCCCTACATCATAGCTTAAAAATAATTATAGACAAACAATTCAAAGGAAATCATTATTTTAAATGTTGTCACTTTCAATTTTGGAAGTCTGTTTCCAGTTATTAATTTATAGCATATGCTGGCATCAAAATTCCCTAATGGTGATTACCATATGTATGTTTTATTAAAATGCACAGGAAAGACTCTAACCAGTGCAGCAGCTCAATTTCATTTACGAAGAATTCCTACTAGATGATTTTCCATAAATGCTGAGAAATAAATGAGACTAAAGGAACAGAGGTAAAGAGAAATTCTGTAAAAAAGTACTTATGAAGGAAAATGTTATAACACATAAAATTGACCAGTGCAACCATTCCAAATCAAAACTACCTTGATGTTAGGTCCATGATCAAAGGAGCGAGATTGATACAAAACGAAAGTCAAGCAAAGCTTTATTTTGCATCAAGCATCGAGAATCAAACTGACTATTCGGGCCCGCCTCTTATAGAGAGAGCGAACGACTCCTAGCCTCACAGACTAACTTTTATAGAGCAAAGGCCATGTGGTTGAGCCTGGCCACACACAGGTGGCCAATGAGAATGTAATACACAGAGAAAGCTGCACAGTCATGCTAGGTCCCACACAGGTGGCCAATTGAATTACAATTTACCCCATAGTAGCTATTTGAACTAGCCTATCACCTTGATCAGAATTGGAGCCCAAAAGGTGGGGCCCCACTCCTTGGTAGCTAGGGAGACAGTATGCCCGCCCCACTGATTGGATGTCTCCACCTGGCCCGACTCATCCCTGCATTCAGGCTCTGTTATCTCCACCTGACCTGACCTGCCCTTGTATTTGGGCTCTGTTATCAGGGACTGATCGACCATATTTTACTGGTTTCCTGGACTTGCTTTTAAGTAAGTTCCCCTGGGTGAGGGGAGGCGGTGGGGGCGAGGGGAGCAGGGGAAGGGTCAATTTAAGTTTTACTGCATACACGACAAAATCACTGTTCAACCGAGATAAAATCGCTCTGGTTAAATAGTCCCTTACACTTGACAAAACAGCAGAGGAAGTCTAATATAATGAATTGTTTAAGATCCCTGATTCTGCTTTTTGATAAGCCTGGGTTCCATAGACATCTCTGATCTTTACTAGCGTCTTTAAGCTTTAGAATCTTCAACACTCTATCAGAATAAATATACCTATACCTCCTAAGGTTTTGGAGCAAAGTGATGCCCACAAATTACTTATTAGAACTTTGGAAATACCCATTAAAAAGCTACAGTAATTATTATCACTATTGTTTGTATTGTTGTTACTAGCTGTGATATATTTGAGCGACCCTTCAACATACCGTAATCACATGCTAAAATCACATATGAAAGTGCTTCATCTGCTCCCGTATCATAATACAGAGACTTCATGTTTCTCAGGAAGCTCTTCACATAACCCAGTGGTTGTAGGTTGTGACATGTTAGAAGGATGGTCAGGCCAACTTTTGGCATCATTAGATTTGAATGCCCTTATCTTGATTGATCTCTGGATAGTGTATGTACAGAAAACCAGATGATATTTTTCTAAAAAGAGCGCTGAAAATAAAATAATCATCCATGATGACAAAGGAGAAAATATGCTAAAATCTCATACTTAAGTCTTGCAACACTAAATGGAAAATTTGCATTTAACACTGTCTTTTGATAACTGGAGAGGGAAAATCCACACTTTATGTATAGGTAGGAAGATATGGTCCCCATTCTCTGATGTGGACTAAATTGACTCTTCCCCACTGTGCTTGTGATGGTTATTTGGTTAGAAGCAACATACCTCCTCTGACTGACTTATACTAAAAAGAGCTTACCAGAAGAGTACTTGGTGGCTTACATAATCAAAGGAGAGGCTGAAGAGGATCTAAAGAAGGACACAGTCCGAGGTAAGCTTTGGCAATCTTGGTCAGAAACTCGAAACACTGCTTTTGGGGACAATGCCATCAAGACACCTGGGATCACACACCTTCAAGCTAAGGTCAAGAGACTGAGGGGGATCTGATGCACCTAAGCTGATGACAGACAAATAAAATAAAATAAAATTCTACTTTACTTTTTCAAAAATCAATTTAGGATAGGGAGGAGTCAAGATGGTGGAGAAGTAGCAGGCTGAGACTACTTCAGCTAGCCGGAGATCAGCTAGATAGCTTATCTAAAGATTGCAAACACCTGAACATCCATTGGCAGATCGAAGAGAAGAAGGAACAGCAATTCTGGAAACAGAAAAACAACCACTTTCTGAAAGGTAGGACCGGCGGAGAAGTGAATCCAAAGCGACGGGAAGATAGACCCCGGGGGGAGGGGCCGGCTCCCGGCAAGCGGCGGAGCAACCGCGCACAAAATCAGGACTTTTAAAAGTCTGTTCCGCTGAGGGATATCGCTCCAGAGGCTACCCGGGGCAAAGCCCACACGGGGTCAGCGTGACCTCAGGTCCTGCAGGGTCACAGAAGGATCGGGGGTGTCTGAGTGTCGCAGAGCTTACGGGTATTGGAACGGGAAAGCCGGCTACAGAGACAGAGCTGACAGTAAGCTCGCAGCTCAGGGAGACCTTGAACCGGTCGCAGGCTCGGTGAGCTCGGAGTGCGGCAGGAGGTCAGGCAGACGGGAGTAACTGGGCGCAGTTCTCTGAGCGCGCACTGAGGAGTGCGGCCCTGGGCTATCAGCTCCTCCAGGCCGGAGACCAAGAGGCCGCCATTTGTATTCCCGCCTCCGGAACTCTACGGAAAGCGCTCAGGGAACAAAAGCTCCTGAAAGCAAACCCGAACGGATTACTCACACCGGCCCCTGGTAAGGGCGGTGTAATTTCGCCTGGGGCAGACACTTGAGAATCACTACAACAGGCCCCTCCCCCAGAAGATCAACAAGAAATCCAGCCTAGACCAAGTTCACCTATCAAGGAGTGCGGTTTCAATACCAAGGAGAGCAGCAGAATTCTAGAGGAGGAGAAAGCAAAGCACGGAACTCATGGCTTTTTCCCTGTGATTTTTTTTAGTCTCACAGTTAATTTAATTTTTTTCTTTTTCATTTTTTGTTTCTTTTTTCGCCTTCGGGTAAATTTTTTTTAACTGTTACCTTTTTCTTTTTTAACGACTTTTTACTAGTTTATCTAATATATATATATTTTCTTTTTTATATTTTTCTTAGGTGTTTTCTTCTTTTTTTAATTCTTTTTTTTTTCTCTCTTTCTTCTTTCTTCCTTTTTGAACCTCTTTTTATCCCCTTTCTCCCCCCTCACGATTTTGGATCTCTTCTAATTTGGTTAAAGCATATTTTCCTGGGGTTTTTGCCACCCTTTTAGTATTTTACTTGCCCCTTCATATACTCTTACCTGGACAAAATGACAAGACAGAAAAATTCAACACAAAAAAAAGAACAAGAGGCAGTACCGAAGGCTAGGGACCTAATCAATACAGACATCGGTAATATGTCAGATCTAGAGTTCAGAATGACAATTCTCAAGGTCTAGCCGGGCTCGAAAAAGGCATGGAAGATATTAGAGAAACCCTCTCGAGAGATATAAAAGCCCTTTCTGGAGAAATAAAAGAACTAAAATCTAACCAAGTTGAAATCAAAAAAGCTATTAATGAGGTGCAATCAAAAATGGAGGCTCTCACTGCTAGGATAAATGAGGCAGAAGAAAGAATTAGTGATATAGAAGACCAAGTGACAGAGAATAAAGAAGCTGAGCAAAAGAGGGACAAACAGCTACTGGACCATGAGGGGAGAATTCGAGAGATAAGTGACACCATAAGACGAAACAACATTAGAATAATTGGGATTCCAGAAGAAGAAGAAAGAGAGAGGGGAGCAGAAGGTATACTAGAGAGAATTATTGGGGAGAATTTCCCCAATATGGCAAAGGGAACGAGCATCAAAATTCAGGAGGTTCAGAGAACGCCCCTCAAAATCGATAAGAATAGGCCCACACCCTGTCACCTAATAGTAAAATTTACAAGTCTCAGTGACAAAGAGAAAATCCTGAAAGCAGCCCGGGAAAAGAAGTCTGTAACATACAATGGTAAAAATATTAGATTGGCAGCTGACTTATCCACAGAGACCTGGCAGGCCAGAAAGAGCTGGCATGATATTTTCAGAGCACTAAATGAGAAAAACATGCATCCCAGAATACTATATCCAGCTAGGCTATCATTGAAAATAGAAGGAAAGATAAAAAGCTTCCAGGACAAACAACAACTGAAAGAATTTGCAAACACCAAACCAGCTCTACAGGAAATCTTGAAAGGGGTCCTCTAAGCAAAGAGAGAGCCTACAAGTGGTAGATCAGAAAGGAACAGAGACGATATACAGTAACAGCCACCTTACAGGCAATACAATGGCCCTAAATTCATATCTCTCAATAGTTACCCTGAATGTTAATGGGCTAAATGCCCCTGTCAAAAGACACAGGGTATCAGAATGGATAAAAAAACAAAACCCATCTATATGTTGCCTCCAAGAAACACATTATAAGCCCGAAGACACCTCCAGATTTAAAGTGAGGGGGTGGAAAAGAATTGACCATGCTAATGGACATCAGAAGAAAGCAGGAGTGGCAATCCTTATATCAGATCAATTAGATTTTAAGCCAAAGACTATAATAAGAGATGGGGAAGGACACTATATCATACTCAAAGGGTCTGTCCAACAAGAAGATTTAACAATTTTAAATATCTATGCCCCCAACGTGGGAGCAGCCAACTATATAAACCAATTAATAACAAAATCAAAGAAACACATCAACAATAATACAATAATAGTAGGGGACTTTAACACTCCCCTCACTGAAATGGACAGATCATCCAAGCAAAAGATCAGCAAGGAAATAAAGGGCTTTAACGACACACTGGACCAGATGAACATCACAGATATATTCAGAACATTTCATCCCAAAGCAACAGAATACACATTCTTCTCTAGTGCACATGGAACATTCTCCAGAATAGATCACATCCTCGGTCCTAAATCAGGACTCAACTGGTATCAAAAGATTGGGATCATTCCCTGCATATTTTCAGACCACAATGCTCTAAAGCTAGAACTCAACCACAAAAGGAAGTTTGAAAAGAAACAAAATACATGGAGACTAAACAGCATCCTTCTAAAGAATGAATGGGTCAACCGGGAAATTAAAGAAGAATTGAAAAAAATCATGGAAACAAATGATAATGAAAATACAATGGTTCAAAATCTGTGGGACACAACAAAGGCAGTCCTGAGAGGAAAATATATAGCGGTACAAGCCTTTCTCAAGAAACAAGAAAGGTCGCAGGTACACAATCTAACCCTACACCTAAAGGAGCTGGAGAAAGAACAAGAAAGAAACCCTAAGCCCAGCAGGAGAAGAGAAATCATAAAGATCAGAGCAGAAATCAATGAAATAGAAACCCAAAAAACAATAGAACAAATCAACGAATGTAGGAGCTGGTTCTTTGAAAGAATTAATAAAATTGATAAACCCCTGGCCAGACTTATCAAAAAGAAAAGAGAAAGGACCCAAATAAATAAAATCATGAATGAAAGAGGAGAGATCACAACTAACACCAAAGAAATACAAACTATTATAAGAACATACTATGAGCAAATCTATGGCAATAAATTTGACAATCTGGAAGAAATGGATGCATTCCTAGAGACATATAAACTACCACAACTGAACCAGGAAGAAATAGAAAGCCTGAACAGACCCATAACCAGTAAGGAGATTGAAACAGTCATTAAAAATCTCCAAACAAACAAAAGCCCAGGGCCAGACGGCTTCCCGGGGGAATTCTACCAAACATTTAAAGAAGAACTAATTCCTATTCTCCTAAAACTGTTCCAAAAAATAGAAATGGAAGGAAAACTTCCAAACTCATTTTATGAGGCCAGCATCACCTTGATCCCAAAACCAGGCAAGGATCCCACCAAAAAAGAGAGCTATAGACCAATATCCTTGATGAACACAGATGCAAAAATACTCAACAAAATACTAGCCAATAGGATTCAACAGTACATTAAAAAGATTATTCAACACGACCAAGTGGGATTTATTCCAGGGCTGCAAGGTGGGTTCAACATCCGCAAATCACTCAATGTGATACAACACATCAATAAAAGAAAGAACAAGAACCATATGATACTCTCAATAGATGCTGAAAAAGCATTTGACAAAGTACAGCATCCCTTCCTGATCAAAACTCTTCAAAGTGTAGGGATAGAGGGCACATACCTCAATATCATCAAAGCCATCTATGAAAAACCCACCGCAAATATCATTCTCAATGGAGAAAAACTGAAAGCTTTTCCGCTAAGGTCAGGAACACGGCAGGGATGTCCATTATCACCACTGCTATTCAACATAGTACTAGAGGTCCTAGCCTCAGCAATCAGACAACAAAAGGAAATTAAAGGCATCCAAATCGGCAAAGAAGAAGTCAAATTATCACTCTTCGCAGATGATATGATACTATATGTGGAAAACCCAAAAGACTCCACTCCAAAACTGCTAGAACTTATACAGGAATTCAGTAAAGTGTCAGGATATAAAATCAATGCACAGAAATCAGTTGCATTTCTCTACACCAACAGCAAGACAGAAGAAAGGGAAATTAAGGAGTCAATCCCATTTACAATTGCACACAAAAGCATAAGATACCTAGGAATAAACCTAACCAAAGAGACACAGAATCTATACTCAGAAAACTATAAAGTATTCATGAAAGAAATTGAGGAAGACACAAAGAAATGGAAAAATGTTCCATGCTCCTGGATTGGAAGAATAAATAGTGTGAAAATGTCTATGCTACCTAAAGCAATCTACACATTTAATGCAATTCCTATCAAAGTACCATCCATCTTTTTCAAAGAAATGGAACAAATAATTCTAAAATTTATATGGAACCAGAAAAGACCTCGAATAGCCAAAGGGATATTGAAAAAGAAAGCCAACGTTGGTGGCATCACAATTCCGGACTTCAAGCTCTATTACAAAGCTGTCATCATCAAGACAGCATGGTACTGGCACAAAAACAGACACATAGATCAATGGAACAGAATAGAGAGCCCAGAAATAGACCCTCAACTCTATGGTCAACTAATCTTCGACAAAGCAGGAAAGAATGTCCAATGGAAAAAAGACAGCCTCTTCAATAATGGTGCTTGGAAAATTGGACAGCCACATGCAGAAAAATGAAATTGGACCATTTCCTTATACCACACACAAAAATAGACTCAAAATGGATGAAGGACCTCAATGTGCGAAAGGAATCCATCAAAATCCTTGAGGACAACACAGGCAGCAACCTCTTCAACCTCTGCCGCAGCAACATCTTCCTAGGAACAACGCCAAAGGCAAGGGAAGCAAGGGCAAAAATGAGCTATTGGGATTTCATCAAGATCAAAAGCTTTTGCACAGCAAAGGAAACAGTTCACAAAATCAAAAGACAACTGACCGAATGGGAGAAGATATTTGCAAACGACATATCAGATAAAGGACTAGTGTCCAGAATCTATAAAGAACTTAGCAAACTCAACACCCAAAGAACAAATAATCCAATCAAGAAATGGGCAGAGGACATGAACAGACATTTCTGCAAAGAAGACATCCAGATGGCCAACAGACACATGAAAAAGTGCTCCATATCACTCGGCATCAGGGAAATACAAATCAAAACCACAATGTGATATCACCTCACACCAGTCAGAATGGCTAAAATCAACAAGTCAGGAAATGACAGATGCTGGCGAGGATGCGGAGAAAGGGGAACCCTCCTACACTGTTGGTGGGAATGCAAGCTGGTGCAACCTCTCTGGAAAACAGCATGGAGGTTCCTCAAAATGTTGAAAATAGAACTGCCCTATGACCCAGCAATTGCACTATTGGGCATTTACCCTAAAGATACAAACGTAGTGATCCAAAGGGGCACGTGTACCCGAATGTTTATAGCAGCAATGTCCACAATAGCCAAACTATGGAAAGAACCTAGATGTCCATCAACAGATGAATGGATCAAGAAGATGTGGTATATATACACAATGGAATACTATGCAGCCATCAAAAGAAATGAAATCTTGCCATTTGCGACAACATGGATGGAACTAGAGCGTATCATGCTTAGCGAAATAAGTCAAGCGGAGAAAGACAACTATCATATGATCTCCCTGATATGAGGAAGTGGTGATGCAACATGGGGGCTTAAGTGGGTATGAGAAGAATAAATGAAAGAAAATGGGATTGGGAGGGAGACAAACCATAAGTGACTCTTAATCTCACAAAGCAAACTGAGGGTTGCTGGGGGGAGGGGGTTTGGGAGAAGGGGGTGTGATTATGGACATTGGGGAGGGTATGTGCTTTGGTGAGTGCTGTGAAGTGTGTAAACCTGGTGATTCACAGACCTGTACCCCTGGGGATAAAAATATATGTTTATAAAAAATAAAAAATTATATAAAAAAATCAAAAAAAAATCAATTTAGGACCTAGCTGTGGTTGACTGAGATGCCCAGGAAGGCAGTGTGGGGACAGCCCTAGAAGAGAGACTTGCTCCTTGAAAGTTACAGGACGAGATTGCGTGTTCTGTGTTAACGAAGGCTTAGCTTCCATTTTTACTGTGACTGATGCTTGAAAGCTTATGTAGCTGATTACTTGAACCTTTGAAAGTTTATAAGTTTCTGTTGCTTCAAAAAAATTATTTTATCCTCTGAGAAGTTTTGGAAGAGATTAAAGATAATGCTTGCATGTAATGACATAGTGCAGGGACTCGGCACCCCTATTTGACAAGTATTCATTAAGTACTTTCTAAGGACTAAAATTAGCCCGTTCGTTGCACTAAATTGTTGTTGTTAAATGGCTTCTAAAATCTGCAAAAAGCTAATTATTAAATATGTTGTGTACCAGATGACTAATGAGGGAAGCAAAGATCTACAGATAAAGAGTAATTAGATTATGTTTGGCAATGTCACCTTTCTCTTTATTCATCACTTCTGGTTAAGTGTTCCCAAGGAAGTCACAAGTGCCTGGGGAGATACTATCTTAAAGACAAACAAGCAAACAAGTAAAAAAATTTATTTTATTTCTGGGGGAAAATACATGCTTGGCTAACATTTGCCCAAGCTTGTCGATGCAGAAAAAGTAGAGATGTCCCCGGTGTCTCCCCAGGCTCTTTAGATAGAAGACATGATATTTTGGGAAAGGCATACAAAGGAATCAATGAAGTTTCTTTCAAGATTTTTCATTTCTGTGAATAGTGTGTTTTTCATAATTTGTTTTCCATTTCCCCTTTCCACATTTTTAATATTAAGTTTCTCTTCATTATAAAGGTATTATTGTGGGATGCCTGGGTGGCTCAGTCAATAAGCATCTGCCTTTGGCTCAGATTGTGATCCCAGGGTCATAGAATCCAGCCCCACATTATTCTCCCTGCTCAGCAGGGAGTCTGCTTTTCCCTCTCCTGCTCCTTCTGCTTGTGTTCCCTCTCTGACTATCTCTCTTCCTCTCTCAAATAAATAAATAAATAAATAATAGCTTAAGAATAAATAAATAAAATTATTATTACTATATAAGATGTGATATGTATGTGTGTATGTATATATATATATATATATACATATATAAAGAAAATAATGTATAATCCTACACTTCTGAATATTTTTAAAATTTGCTTATTTCTGTCAGTCTTTTTTCCTGGGGCTACACACACAGACACAGACATATATATACACACACACACATTTTGGTCATGCATTTTCTGTTTAGAATCTTGGGCTTTGTATTTCCATTTAGTGTTATATCAAAAATATTTTTATGTCATTAAGTACTCTTCAAAAAATACAGTTTCAGTGGTTGTTTCATGACATGATGAAGGACACAGCTGAGCAGCCAGATGAAGAGATACAGAGGACGAGGTCTGAAAGGAGCTTCCTGCTGCTGGAGTTCCGGTGCTCCACCCACCCTGGTGGATGGAGCACATTTGTGCTCATAATCCGGAAGCTCTCTACACCTCATACTGTGGGGATTTTAGGGAGGCTTCATCATATAAAAGGCATGACAGATTATTAATTCCATTTCTAGGCCCTTTGCAGTCTCCAAAGAATGGGCAGCGGCCCTGATGGTTCTGAGCTTCTAATGACAGCTCGGGATCTCTGGTGACTAGTGCCATCCCAGAGACAACCAAGAGTGGCCTCATTAGAACAAAAGACATTCCTCTCACCCAAGAATTCCAGCAGATTCAGAAGTTCCACGTCAGATGCTCCTGTCACTCAGGAAATTAGGTATTCTGTAGGAGCTCTGTGTCAGGAAACAGGCCAAAGACTAAGTGTTAGAACAAAACATGCTCCTAGCACCCCTAACGACAAGGAGTTTTAGGAGCTCTGTATCAGGAGTAGGGGCAGAATCCAATATATATATTTCTTATTATTTCACATATAATTATCCCATATACACATTTGTAGTACTGATAAGTATTCACATGTACTTTGATGTAATCTACTCACTATGCAAATGTTTTGAAAATAACATGTATGCCAAAATTCTTTTCAATTTTTAGGGACAACAACTCTGTTGCTTTACATTTTTCTGGTGATGGCAAGCACATGCTGGTCTGTTGTAACATCTGATAACCAAAACAAGCCTATTGTTTTTCAACAAAGTTATAGATGAGAAAATCAGGGTTTTTTTTTCCTCGTCTGGATTCATTCAAAACATACCCCAATATGTGGAAAAGGGATTTCTGGTTTGTTATTGTTGTTGTTTTTCATTTTGTTACGTTGGTTTGTTTGAGAGAGAGAGAGAGTGAATGACTGAACAGGAGTGGAGGTGGAGAGGGAGAGAGAGAATCTTGAGCCCCCTGACCTGGGGCTCTTTGTCACGACCCTGAGATCATGACCTGAGCCAAAATCAAGAGTCTGGTGCTTCACTGAGTGAGCCACCCACATGCCCCAGGATTTCTCATTTTGAATTCATGATGTTTCTACTTTACCTCAAGTTCCCACAAAGCAGGGATGAAGGATGTTTTCAGCAAAAAATATACAGAAATACTTCCACTGAGCAGATTTAATTTTAAGCCAGATTAACTACAGTGTCTTTTCACCTATCTTCCTGATGCACTGGAGAAGCAGACTCATTTTGCCTGACCCATTCCGTCACTGTATTCTCAGCCTTCAGAACGGTTCTAAAGACTTAGAAACCCTAGACGTTGCCTAGTGAATTGTTCATTCTTCCGTGGTTTTAGGCATAAATGTACGTATACCCTAATATAAATTAAAAATTTATGCCAGCGGACCCAGACTCTCCTAGCTCCCCATAAACCACAAATTTTAGAGAGGTTTAGGGATTATGTTGGGTTTTTTAAATTACCCAAACTGAAGGAAGGCCATAAAGTGAAATGGTCAGGAGTACATGTTGGCAGGGGTTTGGGTCTGAATCTTCCACCTCTTCTGGTTGTGCAGTCTTAGACACCTCGTTTAATCTCTCCAAGCCCCATTCCCTGCATGGATAAGATGGGGGTAATCAGTTACAGCGTTATTATGGGGATAAATTGCAGGAAGGCACCGAAAAGCATTTAGCTTAGAGACATCTCAACTTTTCAGGAGTTAGTGTCGCCATTGCTTTGGTGTGCTCCGGCTGGTAAAGCGCAATACCACAGATTAGGTGGTGTAAAGAACAGAAATGCATTTCCTCGCCATTCTGGGGGCTAGAGGTCCAAGATCAAGGTGACATCAGGGTTGGTTTCTGGTGACACCCCTCTTCCTGGCTCATACATGGCCACCTTTGGGCTGTGTCCTCACAGGGGATGGAGACAGGGTCAGGGGCAGAGACAGAGAGACTGAGAGAGAGAGAGAGAGGTGGGGGGAAGGGAGAAGAGTGTCCTAGCTCTCTTCTCTCTTCTTAAAAGGACACTAATCCTTTTGGGCCAGGCTCCCACCCTGTAACCTCATGTAACCTTAATTACGTCCATAATGGCTATATTTCTAAATACAGTCACATCAGGGATTGGGGCCTCGACATACGAAGGTAGGGGAGACATAGCTCAGTCCATAACCGCCGTTTAGTGACTGCCATCAGTAATGCTGTTTGTAAAGGAAGAAGAGCTCTGGTTATTACCATGCATGTATTATCACAGAATTGGGCTTTTCTTGAATTTGTCATTGCCAAGCACTCTAAAATTTTCCTGTTTCATAAATATAGTATCTTCCCTGAATTCTAAAGTTTTAAATAAATCACCAATATCCTTTTTGTAGGCAGAATAATGCTCCCTCCCCCAAGAGATGCCCATGTCTTAAGCCCCAGAGTGTGTGGCTATGCCACCTTACATGGCACAGGGTTCCCGGAAGTTTCCTAAACTCGGGATACAAGATGGGTCGATTCTCCTGGCTTATCTGAGTGGGCTCCATGCAATTACAAGGGTACCTATAAGTAAAAGAAGGCAGGGCAGTCAGTGTGAGACTCCATGGGTCATAGGTGCCTTTGAACTGGAAGGAGATGAGAGCCAGGGAGGGGAGGGAGGCAGTGGGTGAAGCTGGGGAGGGCAAGAAAACAGCTCTATCTCCCAAGCCCACAGAGAGGAATGCAGGCCTGCCTACATCTTATTTTAGTCCAGGAGGACCCCTCGGACCTACAGAACCATAATATAATATACTTGTATTGTGTGAGCATTAATTTACAGAAACAATAGGAAACTCAAACGATGCCCGTATTTTCTCTTCATTAATGAGCAGAGGCTAATGTTCATGCTATCAATTACTTCAGCATATTATTTTAAATGCTCTCTCTCCCTCCTTCAGCAAAGTGCCACAGGCGTTTTTAAATCCTTCAAATTATTGGTCATTTTTCTTCCACTTGTGACCAACTGTAGGAGAGGTGATTACAATAGCCCACCCTCTGAAATAGAGTTATCTTCCTACTCAGAAATCTTTTATTTCACTTCTACCATTTGCAAGCCTATATTCTAGTCTCTAAAGATAGTCACCTGATTTTTTATTAGAAATTTTTTGTTGTTGTTCTTATGGAGAGAGACTGGATACGAATTTCAGCCATGCTTGAATAGAAAGTCTGACTCTCCCTTATAGGCATTGACCTAACTCTTTAAGTCTTACTTTCTTTATCTGAAAATGACAGTATCTACTTCATGGATCACTTAAAAGATTTTAAAAGAGATACTGGAAACAAAGCAGCTAGTGCAGGGGCTAACACAGAAAAACTATGCTAACAGAGAGGAATGAGCCTCCTTCTCTTCCATTAAAATACAATAAACCACAGTTGGCTTATTAATCTTTTCTTGCCGGATTCTTCTTTACCTACTTCAATGTAGGAAACAAGAACATGTTTCTTTCTGGTTGTGTGTTTGGGGTTATGCACGATAATTCAAGACTGACTATCTGACGTGAATCACTACAGTTGATGTATCTTTTCAAGTGCTTAGAAGATTGCTTTTCCAAGACATGATCATTTTGTTGGTTAGCCTTTTTTGGTCTCTTTATTTACATATTTTACCAGAATTACCAACCATTGCTTCTCTTGAAATAAAACAGCTTTAGGCTAGTGGTCCCTGGGTAGTCGGTTGAGCATCTGACTCTTGGTTTCAGCTCAGGTCATGATCTCAGGCTTGTGAGATCCAGCCCCACAGAGGGCTTCATGCTCATCAGGGAATCTGCTTAAGATTCTCTCCCTCTGCCCAACACCCCACCCCCCAGAATAAAAAAATCTCAAAAAAATATATTAAAAAATAGCTTTAGGCTTAAAGTATACTTTTTAACTGTACATTTAAAAAAATACCAAGGTTATTTAATGGTATACTCAAGTATAACTGTTTGTTCTCAGCTATGAATCTGCATTTAAGGAAAAAAGGATTCATGTCAGGCTCGTAACGTCAGAATATTTTTATGTCAGATATTGTATAGTGTGTCTGTATTTCTCAAAGAGAAAGCTTTTCAAAATGAGTTTGGCAAATTGCGGTCTTGTCCTATAAACAAAAGTATGGGTACTGAAGACACTTTTACTGTATTTCTATTATTTCATTACTACTTAAATTCTTCTAGATGCAGGAAAAAAATACCTTATTTGATGGTCCCTATACAATATCCCATACAAAAACAATTTTCTTTTATAATTCAGTGCTAGGAAATTTCATTATTTTAATTTTTTTAAGGAAATTTTATTTTTAAATTCTGTGGCCTTGGTATTCTTCCTCCTTCTGGTGGTAATAGTGTTGCTAATACTTTCCCTCCCCTGACCGTCAGTAAACTGAGTCATATGGGAAATGGTGAAGCCACTTATAATTGCTTGTTTAATCTCGTTGGCTATGTATGATTACTGCCCTGTTATTGATGAGAAACTGTAGCTCAGAAAAGATCAGCAACCTTTGGCAATGAGGGCCTTTGGGGTTGGTCTTTTTAGAAAGCTAACCAGGGACCTGAAATCTCTTTAACATTTCTACTGATACTACCATTGAGCAGGGACTCATGACAACACCTTCAGGGGCTTCCTTCCTTCTCAGGGTCTGGTTACTCTTTATAGGTCACAGGTGGTTATCATAAAAGACACCGCCCCACACACACATAGGGCAGGGTGGTTCCGGTTATTCTCTGATCTCTGGCTTTCCCATGCCTCCACACTTTCAGGATTTCTGTGAGCCTTTGCACATGGCCCCATATCTATCCCTCCCTACCTCGCCCCACCTATCATTTCCTCATTCTCCCTGGAACAGTAACCCTAACTGCCCTTAGCAAATGGGACGATGACTGCTCTGGCTGCTTCCTGCTGAAATGGGGGGGTGTGCTGTGCCACAGTTAGAGTCTGTCCCGGGCTAGGTCCAGGGGCCCGAGGTATGGCTCCAGGGGTCATGATGGGCAGCAAAGGGTCCGTGCATCAGCACATGCAAAAGGATGAGCATAAAACAAGTATTAGGCCCTAAATTATGATCACATCTATGAGATAAGAGCCCCAATTTCCAATTTTGTCAAATAGATCTGTGGACATCTTGATCTTAATTGATCACAGATGTTCCCTATTAATTGGGACACATACCAGGAGTTAATTGTAATGTTAAAACAACATGTGTAGTACCTGGGGGCTCAGTTGTTAAGTGTCTGCCTTTGGCTCAGGTCATGATTCCCAGGTTCTGGGATTGAGGCCCACATCAGGTTCCCTGCTTGGTGGAAGCCTCCTTCTCCCTCTCCCACTCCCCCTGCTTGTGCTTCCTCTCTTTCTGTGTGTGTGTGTGTGTGTGTGTGTGTGTGTGTGTCTGTGTCTGTGTCAAATAAATAAATAAAATGTATTTAAAAAAAAAAAACACATGTGAGGAAATTTTTCACATCCAAAATGGTGAAGCAATATTAGACAGTCTCCAGAATTCCTTCTCTGACTTCATTTAACTCTTGGCTGAGTGCATCCAGGGCCTGAGAAGTATCATTTTGAGTCCTGCTGAGCAAGCATCTGGTTTTGCCTATTATATGCTCAGTCCTAAGTAAGTCCTGGGAGTCCCATAGTGAGCTCTGAGGCTCTCTTTAACCTGGGGAGCTGTTGGATACATGGTTAAAGCCTTTGTTTCCAATTGTAGGAGATGGCTTCTAGGGTAAATGACTATCAGAGATGGAACCATCCAGGAGCCCTGCTAGTTTAGGAAGTTTTTACCCATTTTAGTTTTGATCTTAAAGATACTGAATACATGTATTTGTCCTAGAAGTCCTTTTTATGAGACTCCTGGAGGATAAACCTTATTTTGCAAGCAAATAAGAACAATTATAAATGACAGATTCAGAAATGGACATTGTTAATGAGAATTCATTAGTATGCAATTGACAAAGGAGCTCCATTATTTCTGTGTCACATAACACTTCAATAGCCAGAAAGTCCAGTGAGGACCTTATATCAGACTGTAACTACCAAACAAGTCTGATTAGTCAACAAGACTGTGTTCACGACTTAAATCTTGGAGAAGTTTGTTAAAACATTAGAAAGTTTTAGGCACCTGCCTAATAAATAGGATTAGGGATTTCAAAGACCTGATAAAGGCCAAACATAGAAACTGGTTTTTCTTAGTAGCCAAAGAGAAAATAGCTGTTTACATTCTACCAAAAAGAGCACCAACAACTCAAGAAAACTTTTGTGTTTTTAACAGAGATAACAGAATTTCAGTCTTACACTGATGTACTTATATCATCTATTCCAATCTTAGTCTGTCCTGACCACACCGAAAATTCCTTTCCAAAGATTTCTCTTCACAAACCTACAACTTTGTTTTGCATTCCAAGTTTGTCTCAAGCCATTTCTCTGCAAACAACCAGTTTCATTTAGGACAGAATTGCTTTCTTTTACCTTCAACACAAATGCATTCCCATGCCTTATATCTTTCTTACACATATCCTTTTTCTACACACAGAGTTGCCAAATTTTGCACTTTTAGAAATCTTCGTTTCCAGTAAAAGACTAAGTAGTAACCAATGGTGAACCATTACACCAGAATTCTTCCGATGGCAAATTTATGAACCCATTGAGCATAAAATATGTTAACCAGAGATGTAAATATCCTCAGTTTCTTCGGAGTAAGTAGTTAGAAGCACAAACCTACATCCAGTCATCAGTGACTGAACACCTTATTGTATTTGGAAAAGACCTAGAGATCCAATGAATTTAATCCCAAAGACCTTGAAAGATATTTTCACAATTTCCTATGAAAACTTGGATGAGACATACAATTAACCATCATTTTAGCCATGTTTTTGCTAACAAACTGGAACAGAGATAACACGAGCTTATTTGACCTTCAGCAAACCTTGGCAGAATATGAGCTTCACATTTAATGATGATAACTTTAAAGACATGTAGTTGAAATTTAGTTTAAATCCCAAGTTTTGTTCCCAGTTGGGTCCACTTTTCATTGTGTTTGTTTCCCATTGTCAAGCTTCACCTGAGACACAGGAGGGGAGACCTGAAGTGAGCCCATTATGCAGGCTGCACCCAAGGTACAGAAACAGGAGGGGGTGGGGCAGACAGACAGGGCAAGTGCTGCTGGGAGACAAGAGCAAAGGGTTCCCAGTTCTAAACCTCATCCACTTGGAAAGATGCATAATTGCCTTGTTTTCCCACCAACAAGTGGAGTTAGGCAGTCCCTGTCCGGCTGGAGAAGACAGGGAACCAAACAAAGGGAATTTCAGCAGCTGCTTGGAAATATTCCTCAAAGTCCGGGACCTGAGGCCAACTAACCACAGTTGGCTCCAATTATCGCCATTAACCTGAGAAAGGAAAGAGGGGGAAGACTTCACATCTAGTAGTAGGAACAGTGAGGGGCAGGGGAAAGTCAGCATCCCCTTGCTGGGGAGGCCTGTGTTTCCTCCAGCAACTTAGGTTTATTGGGAGGCGGATTATTTAGACACTGATCCAGTAGGTCAGGAGGGAGATTACTAGCCAACATGTTTGGGTAAACACCTTCTGCAAGAGGCCTTTATGTCAGGGCCTTGATTTGGAGCCCTGAAAGCCTGGATGGATCCAGGATTCCTTAGTCTACCTGCCCAGTTTCCCACTGTGGCCATACAGTGAGCCTTACAGGAACTCAACCCTTTCCTAAACTTGCAATGCCAATTGTCTCCAGTGGGTTAAAAGGCACCCCAGAGGAGAATTCTTGGGGACTGAAGAGACCATGCCTTGCCACAAAGGTCACGCCTGATTTTACCTTGCCGTGAAGAACCTGCCCTGTTTAACCCCTGGAAAACACTAGAAAGCTTTTTGTTTGTTTGTTTGTTTGTTTAACACTAGAAAGTTTTACAAGGGGAATTACCCAGTTTTGCAGCACCTAATCCAGGAGTCCCCGCGGAGAATGGTTTCCCATCTTGCGATCCTAGTAGGCGTTACTGGTGCATGTTGGGAAGGTGACTGTGAAGGCGTCCCTACATCCAGCTCTCCCCTGTGAACCAAGGCGTCCCCTGGTTTTCGACCCAGTGTGAAACAGTGGCTTAACACCTTGGGGTGAGGGGGGATCAGGCCAGCAGGAGTAGCCAGTCTGATCCGTTCTATCACCTGATCTTCCTTTTCTCCTCTGGATGTACCCCTAAAACATCTGGCCTAATCATAAAGGCTTAGTGAGCTTAACAGTTTAAACTTGGATTCAGTTATGTTCCCTCGCTTCTCCCCTGGGCGCTTTTTCTGTCCCTATACCTGAGGTCCCATTCGTAAGCCTGGCCCTATTGAGGGGTGCAGACCCCGAGATGTAGCATCATCATTTCATATTTCTCTTGTTGAAACAAGAAAGTCCAACTACATGACCCACTAAAGTCCCAGCCGCTAAGGCAACCAGTGGAGGAATTGGCTGGGGTCTGCTGCTCCCTCCTTCATGCCCCGTGTTGTCCAGTAAACGCCCAGGAAACACTGGGCTCCCTCTGACTTATCATGTAAGGAGATAGCTCTAATCTCGCTTGCCGATAACCTGGGTTTTGATCCCTGGTCGTGATTAAACCTAAACTGTACCTAACAGAGAAACCTATCTTACTAAGCAACAAAAAGTGAGGAAAAGATTTTCTTCCTAAGTCCTCATAAAAAGACATTTTTAAATGAAAAAACAAAACAAAACAAACAAAAACCCTTCTATCTGCATAGGCAGCATTCTTCCCCCGTCTGACAAAGTCAGCGGGACCGTGGAACCCGTAACATTCGCAGGTGCTTAGAGAAGGGATGACGGAGGATAAAGGGACCCTGAACGGAGTCCCTGGCTGGACGGGCCTGCTGCTCCTCGGAGACTGGAAGGACCTGACACAACGTCCCTGAGGCATGAGCAGGTCCTTTAAGAAAAGGCAATGAGCAGAAAGCAGGTGCGTCAGGTGAGGCCGGCATTCCCTCCCTCGGAGGAAGGGGACCGACCACACCTTTCTCCAGAAGCCTAAGACCGAGCCCTAAGTCCGGCGCCTGCGCGGCTCGCCTCCAGCCAGCCCACAGGTGCGGGTTTTGCTGTTTATGGGAAGAGGTCGGCTGAGGGACAGCCCTCGCTCAGGAAAGAGTTCGCTTTCTGCTCCTCCTCGGGTGGACGTGGTCCTGGGTTTTGGCACCAAAATGATGTGGGAGAGCGAGGTTTTTGTCTTGGGAGCCGAAGAATGAATCTCGAGGACGACAGAGTGAGTAAAGCGGTAGAAGTTTATTAAGTGAAGATGTAGAAAAAGCTCTCAAGAGCGAGAGGGGTCCCCACAGGGTTGCTGACAAAGGCCTTTAGGGTTGGTCCCATTTTTTTTTTAGAAAGCTAACAAGGGACCTGAAATCTCTGTAACATTTCTACCGATATCACCATTGAGCAGGGACTCGTGATAACCCCTTCAGTGGCTTCCTTCCTTCCCAGGGTCTGGGTGTTCTTTGTGGGTCCCAGGTGATTATCATAAAAGATTCCCCCCTCCCCCGTTTAGGGCAGGGTGTTCCTAGGGCAAGGTATTCGGGTTATTCCTTTATCTCTGGTTTTCCCGCACCTCCACATGTTTGGGATTTCTGTGAGCCTGATGGCCTGGCCCTGTCCATCTCTCCCTACCTAGCCCCACTTGTAACTTCCCCACTTACAGGTCCTGTGTTAAGCTGAGCTGTGGAGAGAGCTGGAGTTTAATAGACACAAAAGAATTAAAACAGTGTTTACTGTTTATTCTGGATGGAAACAGAGTGAGCTGAAAGTCATAACCATTGCCTCCCAAAGCCTTTAAATGTATGGGTTCTGTCTCACAGGATTAAGGAGAGCTTGCCATACCAATGAAAAGAAACAATGTTGCAGTCTCAGCTTTTGTTTTTTCTGGTTAATGTTTACAGAGAAACTTAAGTTCATTAAGTGTTCCTAATGGGAAAATATGTTATATGGATACAATGCCAAACTTCAGTTGGAATTGAGAATATTACTGTTCCTAATTATCTCCCCATCACTGTTCTGGTAACATTGTCAATGTCATCATTTTCTTGACTAAAAGATTTACCCCAAAACAGGTATATATTATAGTAATCTGAGTGCCTGAAGCCAATGGTTACAGGCAGTTTTGTTCTTAATTCAGTTATTCACCTTGCAGCAAACACATACACAAAATGTATGTTTTAGATACAAGCAATTAAAATCATGCAAAGGCTAATTAAATCAACTGTCAGAGCTCAATAACAAAAGTATTAAAATGAACCTCAAAAGATTTAATCTCTCCTGCCTAGCTACTGAAAATAGTGTGTATAAATATAACCAAGTACAATTCGTGCAGAGCAGAAAGCTGAAAACCAAAAAGGCAGTGGCTTTTCTCATGCTAATGTACTTAATAATTTATTTTTCAAAAGAGCATGTAAATATATTGTATTCCTACAAATTCCATCTAATAAACACAACAAAACCTATTTCTTCCATGCTTTTCTCAAATCAGCCTATTTTTTTAACTGAATAACTATCCATAAACCCCTTAGTAAGATCCGATTAAGTTCTTATCTCAGATGATCCTTTTGTTCTTAAACACTATTTAAAGAATCAGTCATTTATCTGGCATATACACTAGGGCAGAAGAATGCCGAGGAAATTAACAGTAGTATAAATAACATAAATCCTGAGTCATTCCAAATAGTCCTTAGACTTATGAAATGATTTCAGTCATTCCAAATAGTCCTTAGACTTATGAAATGATTTCAGAGCCTGTATTCTCCTAATATCTGTATTTTTAAAGAATCTGTTATCTTGGAGAGAGGTGCTCCTAATTTTAACAGCAACATTTATTTGTTCAGTACTATGATTTTTTTTAAGGGCTTGAAATCTATTATTTATGGGGATAAAATACAGCGATTCATTTTATTTAAGTGGATACTGGGTGGGAGGGGACAGTAGCAATTCTAGTCTAAATCAACATTTATTGAACACTTACCATGTGGAAGTCCCAGTGCTTCCAGAGAATTAATTTGTCAGTCAAACATATACAAAAGTAGTATCAATGGAAAAACAGTGTAAAAAGGTGTGTGTGCGTGTGTGTGTCTGTGTGATGTGATTTCATGAGGAACTAATCATTTTTTTTTTTGGCACCAGCAGAATAACCAAGTAAGCCTGGTATTCCAAGAATTTTGAAAGTTCTCTGCAATGGAATCATCAGAGAATATAAGTCATTTTCCGTCTTTTTGATACATTTCAAAAAAAATCTAATGCATTAGACCATGAAGAATATATAACAATAAGAAAAACAGCCCTTGCCTCCAAGGTTTTAGAGTCTAGTGTATGTTATCTAATCAGACTAAGCTCCTGTAATCCTAAGGATGACAGTAGTTATTTCTTTGATGTATTTATTAGTGATAATTAGAGATGTGTTTGGAGCTCAGCTCCTTCAGATGGAGGCAATGTCAAGAGCAGAGGCCAAGGGGCAGTGACAGGAGTGCGGGTGAACAAGATCAAACCCCTGACTTGAAAGAACTCAGCCCCAGGGGGGAGGGCCATCATATGATTGCATAATTTCAGCCTGTTTTGATTGAGTCCTGCATTAAAGATGTGTGCCTGCAGGTGGACCTATGACACGGTGTTTTTATGTATCCACAGTCTTTCCATTTATCTTTACTCCTCTAACCTCTCTTATTTTAAACTGGGGTTTTTCAGCTTCATTGCTATCCACAGTTTGGGCTGGTTTTTTTTTTTTTCTTTTTGCTCTGGGGGCCTGTTGCTGTTCATCACAGGATGTTCCTCAGCATCCCTGGCCTCTACTTACTCAACCCCCCTACCTACCTTCCCTTTGCAGTTATTGCCACCACAATTGTCTCCAGATGGGCAAAGTCAACCATGGCCAAGAACCACGGCTTTAACTCCTTAGACAGCTGTTCAGAAAGTCTTTCTTGAGAACCCAGTGCAATGTAGGCAGTAGGTTTGTCGTGTGGACGGAAGAAACAGATTGATCTTGAGAATAATAGGGGATTCCTGGGAAAACTAACGGCCCAGAGTTAATTATTGAAAGAAAAGAAAGAAGGAAAGATAATCACAAACTAAATGTGGTCTTGAAAAACATGGAGTCAAGTGGAATTAGTGGTATTTTTGAACATCATTTAGTGTTTGAACACTTTTTTCCTTGTTCAGATTGCCTAAGGGAACAGAGGGCTCTTTCCAAAGGTTCTGTTCTGACTCCTAGTTTCTTCCCTGAGCTTTACTCTTAAGCAGTTCCATTTTTTCTTTCTTCAAACTAAGGAGGTGTGTCACATTCCCTCAAGGGAGTGGTCCCTTCTGGAACATCTTGGCTTACTGAAGCCAAAGGTGCTGCCCAAAGAAGAGGTTCTCTCCTACAAAATTGGAGGAAAAAGAATGTCATTTGAGGAGGGAAATGAGGCAATGAGCCCCCAAGTACAAAGGAAGAGTACAATGTTCCTAACCAAAACACATGCCAAATAAATCTACCCCCTGCCCCCAGCTTGTAATGTCCTTTGGCCCCTGTGGGGCTCCTCCCAGTCCTTGCAGAAGGGGAGGGCAGGGGGTGTCTGACATCTGGCACTGGTGTTGCTCTTCTCACACTGTTCTCCCATCCATTTTATCAAAGTATCACTTTCCTGTTTTCCCTCAGCATTTTTCTGTTTCTGTTATGTGCTTCACAGCTACCTTAAAGGATATATTGACCAAAAAAAAAAAAAAAAAAAATCGATTGTGCAAGTACTCTTAAAAAGATAAGAACTGTATTTCCTTAAAGGAATTTAAATCAGAGTTACTTCCAAATTTCTGCCTTTGAAATCCTCAAAACCCCAAATCAGTGGAAGACCAGGATAGCGCCCTAAGTCTGTATGCAAGCATTGTGAAAGTATGTAAGCCAAGGAAGCCACTGGTGTCACTCACATGGTACGTCCATGAGTCAGAACATGTGAGTGAGTGATATTCTAGGGATTAAACCACCTGGGTGTATTTTATTTATTTTGTGACTGCCAGGTATTTATTTTACAGTCGTTTCTTAGACCTATCAAAATTCTTTTCCAGCTTTATTTGGGTATACTTAGTAAATAAAATTATTAAGGTGTTTAATTCGGTGATTCGATACATGTATATATTATGAAGTGATTTACGACAATCAAGTTATTTCTCACTTCCTGTCAGTCTTCATGATGTTCACTAGAGCCTCAGAACAAAGTCGTCTTGTCACTGAACGTTTGTCTGTTTGATCAACAATACCTACCCCCCCATGCCCCACCTTGGTGTACCTCACCACTCTGTCTGTTTCTTTGAGTTCTGTTTGTCCTCATTCCATGTGTGAATGAGGTCATACATATTTGTCTGTCTGACTGACTTAATTTGGCAAAATGCCCGGCAGTTTCTTCCACAGACCGCCCCCCCCCTTGCCCTGACTTCATTTTCTTCCTTAGGACATGTATCCTTAAGACACTCTTTTATCTTCTGACCAAATCTGACCCCTTGACCATTAGAGGACATTTCTTAAAGTGGGTACAGGTAAATTCCAAGCACCTGAGAGGACATTGTGTTTCACACAATGCATTGTGAACTCATAAAATTGATTATCCTGAGGAGGATGCCTGGACTAGAATCATCACCAGCAAAGGCAAAACACTGAAATGTATTGATCAGTTGATGTATTTATGTGTTTACTTGCTCAGTGTGATATAGAACAGGCCATCAAATACTTGCTGGGAAAACTGGGGAGTCAGATCATAAACCCTGCACCAAAGTCCTCTGGGACAGTGTGGAGGGCTGTGTGAGAACTCAGGCAGGGTGCAGAGGCTCCTAATTACAAAAAGGGAAGGAGTTTATAATTGTAATCTTTAAAGTGTTGTTTGCAGTCAATCAAAAGTGTTGGCTGCAATCAACCTGAAACTTCTTTTCACCCATGTTAGGGCACACAAACTGGCCCTTTTCCCAAGAATCTAGAGATGTCAATGTTTGAGTCCTACTGTCACATAGTGGGTTCCAGTCTCGGCCAAACCATGTGCCAAAGAGAATACGCACCAGCCCTGGGCCAGCCCCTCACCTCGTTCTCCTGTCAGTGTTCTGCATGAAAATGAGAATAACAGTAGTTGTGATAACAGCTCTATCTATCTCCTAGGACCAGATTCTCCTGCAAAGCTTGGTGCAATTGGCAGCCACATACTGCCCAATAACCATTAGCTCCCAGTATTGAATTTTTGCTAGACCTGGGAGGACCATATGAAGATGTGAAACTGGGTTTAAATTCCTCAACAAATAATGAGAACTAAGGAGCTATCATAATAAGAAAACATTTATATTTATGGTTTATATTTGGACAGTCATGATGAAAATAGATTTTTAAATGGGTTCCTGTAGATGTAAAGAAAAGAATTATTCATACTGTTAATCACACTTCGGTGCTGCCTTTTTTTTTGTTTTGTTTTTTCCCTTTCTAATTTGTGGCGGCTCCTGGCTGGCTCATTGGGTGGAGTATGTGATTTTAGATATCGAGGTTATGGGGGTCAAGTCCCACATTGGGTGTAGAGATTATTTAAAAATAAAATCCTTAAGGAGTACTGATGTGGCTCAGCCGGTTAAGCATCTGCCTTCAGCTCAGGTCATGATCTCAGGGTCCTGGGGTCAAGTCCTGCATCAGACTCCTTGCTCAGTGGGGTGTCTGCTTCTCCCTCTCTCTAAGCCCTGTTCCCTACCCCCTGCTTGTACCCTGTCTCTCTCTCTAAAATAAATAAGTATAACCTTATAAAATAAAATAAAATCTTATAAAAAATAACTTAAAAAATAAAATAAAATTGTGATTGCACAACATTCCAGTGTGTGAAATGCAATAAGACTGTAATGATTATGATAACGTTATTGGGTATAAAAATAGCCCAGGATGAAACTGACATGGAACGCATTATATACTAAGTAAATATAAAATACCTATAATGTTTTCTTTCCATTTATTTTCTGGCAGATGAGCCAGAAATTATACAGCTCAGTAACACAGAGTTATGATCCAATTCTAGTTAAATTTTTGTCAAACTGCAGAGTTGTTAGGCAAATATTTAAAAAACCAAGAGGAGAAACTAACCCATATTGTGTTGAAAAGACATTAGAGGCAAGAAGAAGAGCAGCCAATAAAAAACTGAGAGAATTGGGTATGTTACATGCTGCTTATTATTATTATTATTATTATTACTGTTACTATATAAACCTAAAAATGCCCAAATCTGGCAAATGAAAATTACAAGAAAAACTTAAACAGATAATCCAGTCCTGTGATTACTCTCCATCATCATGCTTGCTCTCCTCACATAATTTATGGCATGGAAGTACCATCACACTTTATTTTACTGTTTATTTAAAGCACCAAGTGATACAGAGACTGTATCAGTCTCAAAGCAAATATGGACTTAAGCACAACTGATAGGAAAGCATGCTATTTTACATGGTAATGATGATTTTTGTGAGATGAGTATTTTGTCAAAGGAAACCTTGAAAAAGTTTAGTCTGGTGGTTAAAGCAGGATAAGTTATTTTACAGATTATTTGTACCCATTGAATGTCATTAGTGTAAGTAGATATTTATCTCAGTGTTTCTACAGATGTTAATTTTATTAGAGATTTTTAATAACTACTAAACATATATTTTAAAATATTTTTATTGCAGTCTCTGGAATTTATAAAATGTATACATGTAATATGTTTATGAACATGTAAGTGTCACTTCAGATTACAACACTGATTCTCATGTTATTTTTCCCAATACTTAACAGTTGCTTTTTAAAAGATTATCTAAAGCACAATTGTTCCTGACGGCATAATATGTTATGTCTGGGACTTAACCTTCTGTCATCATCTTATAAAGTATCAGGAGAAAAGTAGATAAATTTCAGCACATAAATTTTTTCCTTTACAGTGAGTTTAAAATCAGCCTTCACTTTCTCAAGTATTGCCAATAGGGACCATAACTAATGTGGTCATTAATTAAAAACATTAAAAAAAAGCTTAAAGGTGATAATTGTAGTTTGGAATTCCTTTTGTTAAAACATGTTAAATTTAGAGCTGTTAGGTCCTTTGATTCTAGAGAGAAAGCTGGTCAGTTAGTAAGATGAAAGTGGTGTTCATTTTGGCCAACCTTGGCTGGTGGCCCACCAGGGGGCAGCTCGGAGCACTTCCCCTCCCCAATACACAGCAGGCTAACTGCCATTAGCCTTGCTTCCCTGCGGGGCACCATATCTGTTGAGCTAACACACTCTCCTCCCCATTCCAACTCCTCCAGGTCAGGGATGGCTAGAAAGAGACAAATAAGAGGGAAACTAAATGGGTAGCAGCAGGGTAGGGTTAAAACCTCCGGGAAAATAACTCTTTCACCTCTCTGACCTTTTCTCCAGGCAAGCAGAAAGCAGCCTGTTTTTCAGTTCTAAGACAATGCAGGTTATTCCTTTGTGTACTTAATCGACACAGATCTACTACTGTACACCCACGATATGCCTATGGTGCTATAGATCGGTGTTACTTTGTTGTAGTTGGAGCTATGATAAAGCAGCAACTTTAAGTTTCCCCTGATAAATAATTTGTAGCTCAATTGCCCTATATTTGATCCTAATTGAAATATATGAGCAAAGTTCACATTGGTAAGACATCAGAATGCTTCTGTCATTTCAGTCTACTTGTTGCAAAGGGATTATCAAGCGATTCCTCATTTTTCCTGGTTTGTGAATTATTTTTAAGTATTGTTTTAAGATTTTATTTATTTTGTTTTGTTTTGTTTTGTTTTTATTGTTCTCCGTACTTTAACAGACCAGGAGATTTGAAATCAGAAGGCCAGCCAATATGATTGACACCCAAGTCTGGGCTCCTTCACTGATTTTTTTTTTTAATTTTTATTAACATATAATGTATTATTTGCCCCAGGGGTCTGTGAATCCTCAGGATTACACATTTCACAGCACTTACCATAGCACATACCCTCCTCAATGTCCATAACCCACACCCTCTCCCTAACCCCCACCCCCCAGCAGCCCTCATTTTGTTTTGTGAGATTGAGTCTCTTATGGTTTGTCCCCTTCCTGATCCCATCTTGTTTCATTTTTTCCCTCCCTTCCCCCCACAGCCTCCCCCTGCCTCTCAGATTCCTCAATCAGAGATCATATGATAATTGTCTTTCTCTGATTGACTTATTTCACTTAGCATAACACCTTCTAGTTTCATCCATGTCATTGCAAATGACAAGATCTCTCTCTCTTTTTTTTTTTTGGTGGCTGCATAGTATTTTGATACACACACACATCTTTATTTGTGACACAGAGAGCACAAGAGGAGAGGAGAAACAGACTCCCCACTGAGCAGGGGGCCCTGACACAGGGCTCGATCCCAGGAGCCAGAGATCATGCAGAAGGCAGACATCTAACCAAGTGAGCCACCCAGGCGCCCAGTTATTTTTGTATATTGGGTTCCCTGTAGAGGGTTCTTCGTGGACTAGTGACAGGTGCTACATTTTTTCATTAGAGTGATGATGATGATGGAGGGAGTGAGATTCTAACATTTAATGATGAAATGTGTTCTTTATGGCATATTTAGTATGGTAGACATTACACCCCAGTGTAGATGACTCACACGACCTCACTGATCTCTCCAGCTACACTTTTTTCAGTGGCTAAAGTAACATTATGATTAAACTTGGTTTCTCTTTGTAGAAATAAACCCCTCACCCAACCACTGTTTACTTTTCATCCTAAAAATAAAAAAAGAAAATATTGTACATTTTTATTTTTTTAAAGATTTTATTTATTTGACAGAGATCACAAGTAGGCAGAGAAGCAGGCAGAGAGAGAGGGGGAGACAGGCTCCCCGTTGAGCAGAGAGCCCAATGCGGGGCTCGATCCCAGAGATCATGACCTGAGCTGAAGGCAGAGGCTTAACCCACTGAGCCACCCAGGTGCCCCAATATTGTACATTTTTAAACTGAGAGACTATCAATGCTAGTTTTACACTTAAGGAAAAAAATATTGTTTTTAGTTGACGTCAGTTTCTCTTATTTTATAAAGGTGTTTATGTATTTGTGTCACTTTGGTGTAGTTGGTAGTGTGTGTGAAATGTTTGCGAGCATGAACAGTTGAATTGTTTCATTAAAATCAGCAGAACACAATACTTTAGTGCCTATTAAATCAAGTAAAATGAATTACCAAGACATTGTAATTAAAAGAAATAACAGCAATTTCACATTATTGGCCCAGAAGCATCATTATCCGTGTCCTCTGTGGACCTCAGGGAATTAAACTTGCCATTCAGGAATGACTTTCTCATTTAAGCCATTTCCATTGTTTGAGAGAGAGAGAGGAAAAAAAGCAAGTATAGTAAGTACTTACTTCAGTGCATTTTTTCTAGTGAATAGCCACCAATTAAAAATATATTATTTCTTATCCTCCAGGCAATACGGCTAAAGTGTATATTGAGATTCAGGATGAAAATGATCATCCCCCAGTGTTTCAGAAAAAATTCTACATTGGAGGTGTATCTGAAGATGCAAGAATGTTTACTTCTGTGCTCAGAGTTAAGGTACGAAAACATTTATTAAGATACCGAACTAACGTTAAAACAAAGAGCTCAGACTTTGCAGATAAAGTGTAACCATGTAGTTTGTATTGACTGAGTACTTATTCATGTTGTTTAAACAAAAGTCTGAAACTCAGAGATACATGAGTTTAATTAGCCAAACTAAATACAGAATAGTTATGAGGCAAATAGTTATGAGGCAAATACTGTGCAACTTTTATGTTCTATTTTTACTGTGAAAATAGGAAAAATTACTTATGATAATTTACTCTGAGTAAGATATTAAATCATTAAAATGTATGGCTCCCAGTAAATTTGTATGCTTCTCATAGGTTTAATTCAGAGTAACTCCAAAGATTTGCAAAGTGGAGTTTCTAGTGGCAAATATAAAATTACTGTTTTTCTAATAGAAGGAATCATGTGATAAATTATTTTTTTTTCTGCAGCATTTTTAAAAATTAAAAATCTGAGATAAATGTAAAACATAACACTACTAATTTTAGCACTTTACTAAAAGTTAAAAAAACTCAGATATATCAGAAAAAAATCACAAACCTACTTAGACTTTTTTGTTTTAAAAATTAATTTATTTGACAGAGAGAGAGTACAATCAGGGGAACAGGCAGAGGGAGTGCGAGAAGCAGGATCCCACTGAGCAAGGAGCGCAACGTGGGGCTGGATCCCAGGACTCTGAGATCATGACCTGAACCAAAGATCATGACCTGAGCTGCCCAGGCACCCCTACCTAGAATTTTTTAAAAGCCAACATCCAAGACAAAAGTTGATAATTCTTCATTTCTCTCCAATAAGTCATCATCAAATATGTTGAAAGATTTTATAAATGGTTAGCAGCATATAAAGTTACAATAGGTTTGTTACTGAGAAATAAATTGATAAATACTGTATTACATTGGGGAGAAATTTTAGAAGCTAGAACATTTTGGATTATTTTAAGATTTTATTTATTTATTTGTCACAGAGCTAGAACACAAGAGTGTTGTAAGGGGCAGAGGGAGAAGTAGACTCCCCATTGAGCAAGGAGCCCAGTATGGGGCTCAGTCCCACGACTCCAGGATCATGACCTGAGCTGAAGGCAGATGACACTTCACCAACTGAGCCATGCAAGCCTCCCAGCATTTCATATTCTTAATTACAGTTATTTTTCTAAAAGTATTTTAAGAATATTTTTTTAAATAGCATTAATATACACGCATAAAACCTAAATTTCCCTGGGTGAATCCAATTGGTGGTTGCATCTACTTTCAGTCATGATCAATGAGTTGCCTTTCTTTTCTTGATAATAGGAGAACTATGAGTAGAACTCTTCTTACACATAGCCTTATCGTCTTATGTACAGAAGTACGAAAGAGGAAAATCAGCCAAGCAAATGAACATGTATAGTGTGCTTGCCAAATAGCTCCTTCATAGTGCCAAAAACTGACTCCTGATCAGAATCCCCCTTCAAACTAAAAGTGGTCCACAAATGGTCAACACATTATATGTAAATCGCATGATTTGCAAGTAAAAAACAACTCCAAAGGAGTTTTACATTTTTGTCCCATGAAGTGTTCATTGGTTCAGTTCATTCATTTAGTTGGCAAACACTTTTTTGAGTACTCATAGTGTGTACTGTTCTTGAAGTTGAACTTAGAGCAGTTCAAAAAAACAAACAAAAACAGCATTACCACCCTAGTACTTCAAACCAGTGAAAGAAACACGTCACTGATGGATAAAATCAGTAACTACTTAGTACAAAGTCATGTATGTGGTCAAGGGCAAGACTTGTGGATTCCTAGGTCAGGAGTATTCTGCTCGTTCCTCTGTCTAGTCCCTCAAGCCTGTGGGAGCCTGGAGGTCAGAATGGCTGGAAGATTGGTTGGAGATGAAATTCGAAATGTGGCCCAGGACCAGAACATGGGGTTTACCCTCGATGTGTTAGAAAGGAAGTCTTTGAATGGTTTTTTTCAGAGGTGTGACATAACCCTCTGTAAGGGGATTATTCCAGATGTTGTGCAGGGTTAGTGTGGGGGTGGTGAACAGCGTTTTCGGACAAGAGGAGCCACAGAGCCCAATGTATTACTTTCCAGAAGAGACATGACAGTGGGCTGAACCACAGTGGTGGTTTGGGGTCATGGTCAGGAGGGAGTCCAAGATAGCAAAGAGGATATGCTGATGGATCGTATGTGGGGCATGAGAGAAAATCAAGAATGACCCTTAGGTTTTGTTCCAAGCAGGTCCCCATCCCTCCCCCAGGTACTGTCATAGCAGGCATCAAGAGTTCATTTTTGGAGATTTTTAATAAGGCAAGGCGATCAGAGATGCTGATCTAGATTCAGGGAAGAAATCATGGGCCAGGATGAAATGACCTAGAATATGGGCATAGATGGAAAGGTCCACAGACTAAGCCCTGGCACTCACCTCTTAGACCTCGTAGAGAGAGTCCTTCAGAGTATACCAAGAAGCTGCTGCCATGAGGGGACAGGAATGCCAGGGGAACGTGGTCTGTGTGCCCCATAAAGAGTAGATTGGTAAGAGAGGGAGTGATCAAAAGTCAGATGCTGCTGTGAATAGAATGCCTGAGGATTTTTCTATGACTGTTCATCATGAGAGCATTTATAGAGGAAAAAAAGAAAAATGAGCCAAACTTGAAAATAGCCCATTAATAAAGGGGATTTCTCCAGAGGCCTATAGATGATTGTAATGAGACACTTATGAGTGATACAATCTGATGATGATGGCAGGTGCTTGAGAGGAATTGGGAGAAGGTGGCAAAGGAAGTGGAAGGATATTCTAGAAGCCTCCATCCAGATAGAGAGATGTCTGCCAGTCTGCCCCAGGCTCTCTGCCAGCTGAAGTATGGGGGTAGCTCTCTGAGATGGCTGCCGAAAGCCATATCTCCTGGAGGGGAGGGGACAGTTTGGGGGACAAGAAATCAGAAAGTTAATAGTCTGAGAGAAGGCCGGGATATTTAGGGAATATAGGTAATGATGGGTTGTGAGCTCCAGGGGACCCCTGGGAAAGTCTAGTGGCAGAGGTGAGGTGGGAATCTGGGTCCTCCTAGAAGGAAAAGGGCTGGGTGGGCAGATGTCTGCATGGTGACAGGTGCTTTGGAATGAACACGTGGACGTCATATGATGAGGTGGACAGGTGGGGCTAGTTTCTCTGGGACTACTGACAACTCTGAGGGACACCTCACTTTTCCTTTTACCAGGAGGTACTTGGGTTCTTTCCAGGTGGCCAGCCTTATGCAGTGTAATATTCCACACGAGTTAGAGAAGAGGAATGGAGAGAGAGGGAGAGAGGAGGGGTGGGAAGAGAGGACTTTAACAAGAACGCACTGATGCAATATGTGCTTTAGTAATCAATTCTGTTAGGAAAGCACAGGTTTCTCCCGTGGATTTCAAGGAAGGAGACACTTCAGTTGGTGAAAGAACACGAACTGCTCGCTGCCAGGGAGGTGAAGAATTTGAGCAGCCCTGAAGGGTGGTTAGACTTTCTCCCAGTGAAGCTTAAATGAGGCAGAGCCTGTGCATCTAAGCAGAGGAAACAAGGAGTCAGAACCCAGAAGGAAGAAGCATGGAGTGTGTTTGTGGAGCAGTGATTGGAAGCAGGGAGCTCAGGAGCTGATTGGAGTCATGAATCTTAACTGGGGGATGCTTTCAGGAGCTGTCCGTAGCCTTGATGCCTGGAATCTCCTTCTTTCCAAGTTTAATCAGAGTGAAAGTGAGTTAAGCAATCCTTTTCAATTCATGCTTAAAGCTGCAGAAATCTTATTGGAAACAGCAGTGCATCAGACCAGCCCGAGTACAGGAACTTGACAGAAAGACCCCTCACGAAACCGGGAGGGAGTTCTCACACCGATCACTGTGTGGTAGTGAGGTGCTCCCTATTTTATCTACTATACATGCAAGTTAATTTCTTGTAATTCCGCATGGGATGCGTAATCATAAATCTTATATTTAAATTTAAAAAATTGTGCAACATGCAGGAAAGGGAAGAGGAAATATAGAGTTGACTAAGAAAGGTGAAACTTTAAAATATCGGTGAATAAAACTATACTCACTAGCTTAAAATATGGAGAGTGGATTAAGGGCATTGCTAATGATACTTGACAGTAAAGGCAACACAATGAGAGCATGATTCAAATGAATTCTGCCGTGTAAATGACCATAAAAGAAAGTTGTGTACATGTGCCCTGAAGCAGCATATCTGATATGCTTAGAGACTGGTTCCAAGTTCAATTTCTTAGAAAATACATATTGCATTCCTAGCATATGCTGAAAATAAGGAGGTAAACAGAAAAGACTCCCCCCTCAGCGCTTACAGAGTTAACATTCTAGTAACTAGACAAAAGAGTAAATAAGTCAGTCTTTTATTTATACAGACACATAAGAGATTTGGTTTCTGGCTCAAGAATGTGAACGCTCATGTCATGTTAAAGTACTTCTTGGGTTGTGTCAAGAGGACACAGAACACAAGTATTAATTTGGGAAAATCAGCATTCACTACAGTTTCATGTTGATATCTCTGTCACCACCAGTCCCACCAAATTGATTTTTATTGGTCACAAGCCATCAGTTGTTTTAATTGCAGGGAGAGAGAGGGGAAAATCAATAGTAATTTCTCTCTCCAGTCTTTGACACAAGAATTAACATCAGTTAAATGTATCACCTCTGGTGTATACCCCAAAGAACTGAAGACAGGAACACAACCAGGCACAGGATTGTTCTGGGCAGCATCATTCACAATAGCTGAAAGGCGGCCACAACCTCAATGTCTGTTAGCAGGTGACTGGATGGACCCGATTGCGGTGCATACCTGCAGTGGACTAGTATCCACTCTGCAGAAGAAGGCAGTGTTGACCAGTGCTACATCACGCCTAAACCTTAAAGACCTTAAGTGAAATAAGCCAGACACAAAAAGGCAAATGTATAATTCCACTTTTATGAGGTTCTGAGACAGCAAAGCAAATGGTGGTTTGCCAGGACCAGTGGGAAGGGGAGATGGGAAGGGGAGATGGGAGTTCATGGTTAAGGCAGCAGAGCTTCGATTTGGGAAGATGAAAACATGCTAGACAGGAATGGTGGTGATGCTCACATAGTAATGTGATTGTACTGAAGGCAACTGATGCATACACTGAAAAATGGTTTAAATGGTATGTTTTATGGGATGGCTATTTTAGCTCCATTAAAAAAAAAAAAAGTCCCAAAGGGTGAAGGACATCTCCAGTGTTGGCAGAATATGAAAAATGTTCCTTCCAAAATTGTCATTCCTCATTGGTACCCATCCCTCTTAGTTTGATGTGAATGTGAATCTTGCATTCAGCTTCAGAGGTGATGATTTGCTTTAGTCTGTTTTTTATTGATTATGTAGCTGGATTTTAAAGTTTTGTTCTCCAACACAACATTATGGCTATCAGTATTAGCTGCAAATATCTGGTTGTGATGCTCTCAGCCTGCAGGGAGTGTGTTTCAGGATCTCCAGCAATTTTTATGTTGAAAAAGCTCGAGGGGGTACCTGGGGGTCTCAGCCGGTTAAGCATCTACCTTCCACTCAGGTCATGATCCCGGGGTCCTGGGATCAAACCCCACATTGGGCTCCTTGCTCAGCGGGGAATCTGCTTCTCCCTCTGCCACTCCCACTGCTTGTGCTCTCTCTCCCTCTCTCTCAAATAAATAAATTTTTTTTTTTTTAAAAAAAAAGCCCTCAGGGGGACGCCTGGGTGGCTCAGTTGGTTAAGCAGCTGCCTTCGGCTCAGGTCATGATCCCAGCATCTTGGGATCGAGTCCCGTATCGGGCTCCTTGCTCGGCGGGGAGCCTGCTTCTCCCTCTGCCTCTGCTGCCACTCTGCCTGCCTGTGCTCGCTCTCTCTCTCTCTCTCTGGCAAATAAATAAATAAAAGCTTTAAAAAAAAAAAAAAGCCCTCAGGAAATTTAGATGCCCCTAACTTTGGGTCAAGGCCATTAGTTGAATATCACTTACTGAAATGTCCTCTGCTAATTAAAAATGGCTGATAAATTTGGTTACATCAGAATAACAGATCACTATGACATGCTGTAAATGATGAAAAGCAAAGCAATAAGCTAAAGGCAATTATTTTGCAACATATATATCTTTAAAATCAAAGAACTATGCAGAACACAGGAAAAAAACTCCTCAAAAGCAACCCTGTAAACAAGGTTGGAAAAATTCATGAGAATTTGAAATATTACTCATAATTTTCTGTGTGAGCTAAGGAAGATTAAGCTGAACATTTGAACATGAACTTTTTTGGTCCTTTTTGTCCTTTGGAGAATATTAATCACTGAATATACCTTACTGTTAACAATAGCTGCCATTTGTTTGTCATTATTTTTCTGAGGACTGTCAAAAACTCTTCATATTTTAGCCTATGGAATTTATTTAAATACAAGCAAACAAGTAAAACACCTACTTCTATGGTAGGTGTGCATTATTTTTTATTGCACTGTTGGGGGCAAGGGCTGTTAGTAAAGTTTAGTAACTTTCCAAATATTACTCAGCCCATAACCAGTGAAGTGAGAATTTGGTCCGGTTTACTTTTTTTAAGGACTTTGCTGGTAACTTCCATAGCCCCTGCTTCCCATAGGAAGTGAGGAGTAGAATCATGGCAGAAATGGAATGTTGGCAGAAATAACAGAACAGGGGCGCCTGGGTGGCTCAGTGTGTTAAACCTCTGCCTTCGGCTCAGGTCACAATCTCAGTGTCCTGGGATCGAGTCCCGCATCGGGCTCTCTGCCTGGCAGAGAGCATGCTTCCTCCTCTCTCTCTACCCGCCTCTCTGCCTACTTGTGATCTCTCTCTCTCTGTCAAATAAATAAATAAATAAAATCTAAAAAAAAAAAAAAAAAGAACCTATTAAGTTTCTGTGAAAAATTAGGAGGCAATTAACAAGGCAACTAATTGCTTTTTGAATTGAGGTGGCCTCAGTGAATTATGATTCTCTCTATTAAAATAAAAATCAGATCTGGTTTTAGAAGCACTGCTCAATTTAGTAACTAATTTTTCCAGTTTACTGCATGTCTTTTTAACTGGAACAAAGAGCCTGACTTAATGCAAATCTAGGGAGAGGTTAAGTAAGTATGATCAGGAAATCTCTGACTTATGAAGATCTTTTCCAGAAGTTAGTGTATGTAGTAAGTCCCTCTCTCTACAGACTGCAGATGAGAAAAACTCAGTGTCAGAAAAATTGAATTAAAATGTTGACTCAATGTCTACTGAATGTCAAAGAGATGATGAATATTGCATCTCTGAGCTATTAGAGGGCCCAGATTTAAGAAAGTTATGGACTAAAAGAAAATATGATTCTGAAAAAGCATCAACAAGGGAACAGTTCTCACTGTCAGATCCTTAATTCTTTATTGCATTTTCTCAATAAGCATGAGACACAGGATTTAGCAGAATAATGCTGTTGAGAGAAAAAATAAAAAACTGGGGGCACTGTAAGAGGATGCAGATGTCCTTAGGGGCAAAGTATGTAGAAATCCACAAGGTGAACAGTGGAGGTTGGTGCCTCCAAAGGCTCCTGAGGCTCAGCACTGTGCCTGCTCGTTAGTGTCTGATGGAAAACAATTCCAGCCCATTAGTGAGGTTTACCGTGTTTCCCCAGCACGGCATCTTGTACTAGACCCATGCCTGGCTCACGTCCAGGAAGATACTAATAGCAACCCCATCCCTTATGTTTGCACGATGCTGGGTACTCTAAGTACTTCTCAGGAATTAACTCATTCAGACTCCTCTGAAACTCTGTGGGGTTCTTACATTATTCTCCATTTACGGATGAGCACACACAGGCACTGGAGCCATATGTCACCTGTCCACAGCTGGTCAGGAGGGCATCCCTGCCCGGAGACCACACTCAGCCATCTCCCCGGTGCCAGAGTGGGGGCCTGGTTCAGATCACTTGGGACTCAGTCCCAGAAATTAAGTAGTGGTGGGGCGTTACACTTCAACTCTCCCGGCCACTCTTATCTTCCCTCAGGCAAATAACTGCTTTAGGACTGGGTGCCTTTTAAAGCCTTTAACTATTTCTGATACTTGTATGTTCCTTAACCTTAGAGAAACTGTGGTGTGTGTGCCAGAGGAGGGGGAGATGCCAAGTGCCCTGAGAAAACTGTTGTATTTGAGAACTACATTTAAAGGTCAAGAGTGTGGATTACTTAATTCTGAAATCGAAAACACCATGCTTATCTCAGTTTTTGTGGTCTCTGTCACTGGAAACCAATGGCTTATTTTAGGACCATTTTCTTCCTCAGCACTCCATACAATAGACATGTTAACAAGGAGCAGTTTGAACAAAGATCTCGTAAAATACTGATTTTGAGTCCCCTTTGCCAGCTATGGGAAACACAGTTTTATGCAAACACCTATTATTTCAAGAGGCACAGGTGCCTCAGGGCCTGTTGGCCTTCTCGGCTATGACCCTATAACTGAATTACTAGGTGTCTAATTTAGAACTTAGACACATTATATTTTGATTGTGTATCTGTGTGTTTTCTCTATTATAATTCAAATGTCATGCTTTCCCACAAATTTAATGGCATTATAGATATACTGTACTTAACCACCTCAAATTGGTGTTTGTTTAAAATTTTATTTTTATTTCTTTTACATATAGCCATGGATTTTACCCTCTTTAGTCAGGACATTTCTCTATGAACTATGTAAATAGACTACTGATTTTCAGAGAAGTACAGATACTCTTTCAATGAAACTTTTTTATTTATTTATTTATTTGGCAGAGAAAGAAATCACAAGTAGGCATAAAGGCAGGCAGAGAGAGAGGGGGAAGCAGGCTCCCCACCGAGCAGAGAGCCTGATGCAGGGCTTTGATCCCAGGACCCTGGGATCATAACCTGAGCAGAAGGGAGAGGCTTTAACCCACTGAGCCACCCAAGCGCCCCTCAGTGAAACTTTCTTGAGCCTGATTCCAACACAGAGTTACAGGACCTCTTATTTCCCTGGGAGTTTCTCTTCTTGCCAAAATTAAGAGCTTAGGGTTGGTATCTTTTTGAATTTCAGGCATTCGTCATACTTCTCTGTTTATTTACCTCCAATGGAGACACCACTTGTCAAGAAAATTGTTTGTTTGTTTTTTTCCTAACAACTGGTATACTTTTGTTATATAGTCTTGGATTATGTTGTAGTGAATGATGTTTTCCTTTTGCTTTGTCTGCTAGAGTCGTTAAGTCAAATATTTGATTCATCGTTAGCAATTGTAGAAGATAAATGCAAGGCACACATGGCATGCTAGCTTTCTAGTCTAGTTTCCTTGAAAGGATTTGCTTTTTATCTCTGTCATCATCCCCTTTAACTCTTTTTATGTTATTAAAACTTAACAGAGTTTTGGAAACGGCCTTATACCTATTTTTTGAAATCTGTGGGGAATATGCAAACAAATGATCGCTAAATACTCTGTTTCCAAGAATCCAGGCATACATTTTTCCCTTGTGCAAGTTGAGATCTGTAAAGTTTCTGATACATAGCTTGTGTCTTTATTGGTATGAACAAGTATAAAATTATAGTTTCATTGGTATTGGTATAAATGGACGAGACCATGGCTTTCCTTTGCTGCAAATGGACTGTTCAGATAAAATAATTTTGCATATATAAGTTTTATTCTTTATCTTTTCCTTCTCTATACAAATCAGCCTTTCTATTATCAGAGAAGGGAGATTTAAAATCTTCTGTTCACATGGTAGTAACTTAATCTACACTTCTTGGTTTGAATGTGACTTAATTAAGAACTATCTTGATTTCTTTTGCTTAAAATAGAAAGGGATCTATTTTTTTTTTTCCCCGAGCTGTTTGTTTCTGAAAAATGAGGAAGTTTTTGGGTCCTTACAACTAGATGAAAAGTGACTCTCATAACTGGAAATTTCCTTAAAAGTAGAGAGCTTGAGGAATTTTTATGGGTTTTAAGCCATTGAACATGATACGTGAAAAGGAAATACTTTATTCAATGAATGGCCAAATCATTTTGCCTTTCCTGAATTCATTGGTGGCTCCTGCATTCCAGAGTCTGTTCACACTCTGTTGGGTTTATAAATTTATTTAAGGCCTGCATGTCTTTTAAGTGATTAAATGCATAACAATTCAGGGTGTGGATGGGTAAATATCATCTTCTACACTTTCTGGTAGGAGATTTTGTACGTTGTAGGACAGTAATAGTTGTGTTTGTGCTCCCATATTGTTTCAAGGATCGAGTCTTCCTCCCTCTGGTAGGAATGTTGACACTCATCTTAAAAATCCCAGAATCCTACTGAAAGTGAGGGCTGCATTGTTGATCACAATTCCAGAGATGATTCAGGCAAATGAGAATTACTTCTGTCTGAAAATATCCCGTACTTTCTTAAACCTCTGTTCTACTTGATGTCACCCTGACCTGACACAAAAGGCTGAGAACACCAATCTGAGCAAAAGTGATAAATCGTATTTTTAAAAAGTTTTGTTCATATCTCTCTAAATACATTTTAATTTTGAATCACCTGTTAATATTGCCAGTAGGAAGAGTAAAATACTAGAGTCCTTTAGTATGTATTATGAAGAAAAGTTAGATCCAAATGAGTCATAAAAAATGGCTGATTTTTCTGAGTACTTTTAATGAATTGTCCTTAATGAAAACAGGGTGGCCTAAGGCAAGGTTATGTACATAAAGAGAACATAACTTACTTGGGTTAATTCATGAACATTGTACATCTAAGAAGTGCCATAAGAATTTAAAATTAAAAAAAAAAAAAAACGAAAAACAGGCATGGTAATGTCTGAATTCACAAGACAATAGTTTAAGCCTAAGAATAACAAAACTGTAAACTAGAGCTTCCCATCAAGTAGATTCTGAAACTTTATGTGGTAGCTACACTAGTTTTTATAAACATATCTCCTTTTTATAGTGCTTCCTTTTATTTGTTCCCAGGATTTTTTCACCTAGGCAGTCAATGGCCTCTTATGATCCAAGTAATCTATAAAAAGACAAAGTCAATGAGGTTCATAGTAATTTTTTTGATGTTACTTTTTTATTTTTTTTAAAAGATTTTATTTATTTATTTATTTGAGAGAGAGAACACAAGTAGGCAGAGAGGCAGGCAGAGGGAGAGGGGGAAGCAGGCTCCCTGCCGAGCAGAGAGCCCAATGTGGGGCTCGATCCCAGGACCCTGAGACATGACCTGAACTGAAGATGGAGGCTTAACCCACTGAGCCACCCCAATGTTCATAATAATTTGAAAGACTTTATTGCCACCTGAAACCATAAGACCCCAAGAGAGGTTACGAACTAGTATCAAAGATCTCCAATCCAGAGTGTAGGGAACTCTAACAAAATGATGATTCAAAACAAAACGTCCAAGATAAAAAGATAGCAGTAGGACTGGAACAAGCCCTACATGAAGATAAAAAAATTGGCAAACAACAACAAGTACAACAAAACCAAGAATGTAAAACAAATACCAAAACACATAAAGAGGCATTCAGTTTTGTTAACTACTAGGAAATTACAAAATAAACCACAAGAGACCACCCTATGTTCATCAGAATGGCTAAGAGACCAAAGAAACCAAATTTTGCAATAGCCAGGGTTCGCAGATATTGCTGATGGGATGTAAGTTAGTACAACATTATAGAAAGCATTGTCTATCAAGTAGGAACATATGCATAACCCTGACTCAGAATTTCTACCCCTAAATATTGGTACAGCAAAAATGCACACATATGCTCATAAAAGATAAGTACCACAAATCTACTTTTTGTAGCTATGTTCCTTATTGTAACATCTAAAAGTTGAAAATGTTGCTGTCCAGCCCTAGTATGTGCATCAGCTATAGTATATTTGTACAATAGAGTTCTGCAGAGCAATGAAAATGGATAAATTGTGTCTACATGCAGCAGCACAGATGGCTCTCAGAAATGCAATGTGAGCAGATGAATTCAGACCAAAAATTACCTAAGCCTGTTTATATAAAGTTCAAATAAGAAGACGTAGTCAAATCAGAATAGTTATTTTTGAGGGGCGAGTGCAGATAATGCTCTATTTCTTGATGTAGATTCTGGCTACCCCTAGAGATATAATTTGGAAAAATTTTAGAAATGTTATTAAAATTTAGAGGTGCCTGGGTGCTTTAGTGGGTTAAAGCCTCTGCTTTCAGCTCAGGTCATGGTCCCAAGGTCCGGGGATCAAGCCCCTCATTGGGCTCTCTGCTTGGCAGGAAGCCTGCTTCCCCGCCTCTGTCTCTGCCCACCTCTCTGCCTACTTGTGATCTCTGTCAAGTAAAAAAATAAAAATCTTAAAAGAAAAGAAAAGAAATGTTATTAAAATGTAAAAGCATAAAAACAAAGGAAAGATGCTTACTTAAATTTCTCATCATTTTAAGCTATTCCTCTAGGAAGATAAAATAATTGTGACAGAAGGGGAAGAGGGTTGCATTTTTCTTGTTAGTTCTCTGTTTAGTTAATACTTAAAATTTTTCTGTTTTATTGGGAAAGCCTGGGTGGCTCAGTCAGTTAAAGTGTCTGACTTGATTTCAGCTCAGGTCATGATCTAGAGTCTTGGGATCAACCCCTGCATGGATCTCCCTGCTCAGCAGGGAGTCTGCTTCCTTCTCTCCCCTCCCCCTGCTCTTGCTCTGTCTCTCTCAAAGTCTTAAAATATATATATATTTTTAATGTTTGTTGAAACAATGTCATATAGTTTTCTTATGGTTTCTAGTAAGAAAACACATTTTGGAACACTGTGTTATTGGTGCAAGTGACTGAGAAGTGCCAGCCATCACGTACACTAAGTTAGATGAGGATGATGACATTGGTAAGCGAACGAGCACATGGTTTTATCTGGTGCTCGGTTCCAGAATCTGGAATCTTATAAGCCAGAGAGATGAGATTTGGACCTGACAATGGGGTAGTCATGTCAACAGGCCAGGAATAGATTGACAAGTCCCCGTGTCCCCAAGACATACAGGGACAGGCGGAGGTCTTGCTGCTGTTTTACAACAGAGGGCTCGAATGAAGCATCCGCACTAGGGGGCAAGGAGACACTACAGGAAAGGGATTGAAGTCACAGAAGAGCTGAGTGGAAGAAGGATTTAGGCCCTCAGCAAGAGCAGGCAATCACAAGAAAAGACCCGTCTGCACTGGAGACCTAGAATGCTGGGGCAGTGAGCTCAGAACACTGAGCAAGGCCAGGTGATGCAGAGACCACCGCTTCTGAGGGGCAGGCTCTTTGTGGATTTCCTGTTTGGGGTTAGGGCTAAAATGAGAGAGTGGGGTGGAGTTGAGACCAAAGATACAAAAAAACAAAACAAAACAAAAAAACCCAACAGACCAAAAACCAGGCCCATCTGTGGGCAGGAAATGAACGCAGGCTCCTGTGTGACAGGAACTACTGAGGGAATGTGGGGAGTCTTCATTTAAGTCACCGTGGATTAATGTTTAATCCAATGTTATGAATATGTTACATCCCAAGAGCATGAAAAATAAGGTTAATGAATACGAAACATAAAGGCCATAAAAGTAAAGTCTTAATACTTATTAAGTTTTAATATTTACATCTATATCTCTCTTCTAAAAACACCATGATGAAGACAAACCTGAGAGAGAGTGTGGACAGGAGCGGGTTGGGGGGGTGGTTTGCAGAGGGAGAAGCAGGCTCCCCATTGAGCAGGGAGCCCCAGACAAGGCTCATCCCAGGACTGGATTCCAGAACCCTGAGATCATGACCTGAGACGAAGGCAGATGCTTAACCAACTGAGCCATCCAGGCAGTACTGTGTTATTTTTTAGCCACTACGGGGCTGCATAAACTTGGATAGATTTCCTAATTTTTGTAAGCATCATATCTGCAAGTTACAAGACTGTATAACAAAATTCTCATGAATATAAACAAGAAAATGCATACAGAGCAGTGGTATGGTGCCTGGCTCTCAGAGTTCTCTCAATAAATGCCCATTGTCACTGTGAATTACTTTATCTGAGTAAGTTCATTTTGCCTGTAAGATATAATCAACTTGGTGTTCTCAGTCCATCATGCTTGGTGCGTGTAAGTTACCAAACACAATTCTAAGGAATGCTCGTGTATTTCATCATTGCCCTTGAAACTAAATAGTGGACCTATCTTTCTAGAACTCAAGTTAGTATCAGTATAGAATTCCAGGTTTTCTTATGTGAATGACAGAATAATAAATCGTTGTAAATGCTAAAATTAACATAAAAACAGTTTCTTCCATTATGTAATGACTAGGTATACCCAACCTTGGAAACACACTAAGAAATTATCCCATTGAGAAATAATCCATGTAACTTTTTCCCACTTGCATTTTGTTTCATTATTGAAGTACATACCCTTTATTTATTTCACCCATCTTCCACCCACCTCTCTTCTGGAAACCACCAGTTTGTTCTCTGTATGTAAGAGTCTGGGTTTCTTTGTTGTTTTTGTTCCTTCCTTTCTTTGTTCATTTGTTTTCTTTCTTAAATTCCACATATGAGTGAAATCATATAGCATTTGTCTTTCTCTGATTTATTTCTCTTAGCATAAGAGAACTAGAGGTAGTTCTATCCATACACATAACTGCAAATGGCAAGATTTCATTCTTCTTCATGGCTGAGTAATATTCCACTGTGTTTTATAGCTATACATACACAGGTGTGGTGTATCCATTTGTCAGTCGACAGACATTTGTCCCCTTTCCGTAATTTGGCTATTATTGATAATGCTCCTGTAAATATCAGGGTGCATGTATCTCTTTGAAACAGTATTTTGGTGTCCTTTGGGTAAATACCTAGAAGTAAAATTAGTGGATCATAGGGTAGTTCTATTTTTAATTTTTTGAGGAAACTCCATACTGTTTTCTATAGTGGCTGCCCCGGTTTGCCTTCCCACCAACAGTGCACAAGGGTCCCCCTTTCTCCATATCCTCACCAACACCTGTTGTTTCTCAGATTGCTGATTTTAGCCATTCTGACAGGTACGAGGTGATATTTCATTGTTTTAATTTGCATTTCCCTGACGATGAGTGATATTGAGCCTCATTTCATTTGTCTGTTGGCCATCTGGATGTCTTTTTTGGAAAAAACCTTTATTTGTGTCCTCTGCCCATTCTTTAATTGGATTATTTGGTTTTTGCAGGAGTTTTATAAGTTCTTTATATATACCTCTTCTCTATCCACTCATCTAGTGAGGGACACTCATGCTGCTTCCATATCTTGACTTCTGTAAATAATGCTGCAATAAACATTGGGGTGCATACATCTTTTTGAATTAGTGTTCTGTTTTCTTTGGGTAAGTACCCAGTACTGGAATTAATGGATCATATGGTCATTTTAATTTTTTGAGGAACCTCCATACTATTTTCCACAGTAGCTGCACAAACTTACATTCCCACCAACAGTGGACAGGTGTTCCTTTTTTCCCACATCCTTGTCAATTCTTGTTATTTCTTGTCTTTTTTTTTTTTTATTTTAGCCATTCTGACAGATGTAAGATGACATTTCATTGTGGTTGTGATCTGCATTTCACTGATATGAGTGATGTTGGCATCTTTTCATGTGTCTGTTGACCATCTGTATGTTGTCTTTGAGAAAATGTCCCTTCAGATCCTCTGCCCATTTTTAATTGTATTATTTATTTTTTTGGTGTTGTGTTGTATAAGTTCTTTGTATATTCTGGATATTAACTCCTTTTTGGAAATTTCATTTGCCAGTATCTCCTCCCATTCAGTAAGTTGCATTTTTTTGTTGTTGTTGACTATTTCCCTTGTTGTGCAAAGGCTTTTTATTTTGGTGTAGTATCAATAATTTAATTTTGTTAAACTCTCTTGCCTCAGGAGACATCTAGAAAAATGCATTTATGGCTGATGTTAAAGAAATTACTACCTATCTTTTCTTTTAGGAACTTTATGGTCTCAGGTTTCACATTTGGGTCTTTAATTCATTCTTGATTTTTGACAATAGATAGTTTATGACATAAGATAGTGGTCCAGTTTCATTCTTTTGTATGCAGCTGTCCGGTTTTCCCAGCATCATTTGTTGAAGAGACTGTCTTTCCCATTGTGTATTCTTGCCTCCTTTGTCATAGGTTGATTGTCCATATAATCACAAGTTTATTTCAAGGCTCTCTATTCTGTCCACTGATCTTTGTGCCTGGTTTTGTGCCAGTACCATATAGTTTTGATTACTACAGATTTGTAGTGTATCTTGAAATGGGGGATTGCAATAACCTAAGTACAATCCCAAGAAACTATTAGAACTGATAAATGCATACCAAAAAAATTTGTAGGGATGCATGATTACAGAAATCTGTTGCATTTCTATATACAAATAATGAAAACAGAGAAATTAAGTAAATAACCCCATTTACAACTGCACCAAAAAGAATAAAATATAGCTAAGAATACCCTTAACCAGGAAATGAAAGACTGTCCTCCAAAAACTATATAAAACTATATAAAACACTGGTGAGAGAAACTGAAGATGACACAAACCAATGGAAAGATTTTTCATTCTCATGGAGTTGAAAAAGAAATATTGTTCAAATGTCCATACTACCCAAAGCAATCAACAGACTCAGTTCAATCCGTAGTGCACTACCAACAGCATTTTTAACAGAGTTAGATAATTCTGAAATTTGTATGGAGCCCCAGAAGACCTGAAATAGCCAGAGCTATCTTGAGAAAGATCAACTTGCATGGTTTTGTTTGTTTAAGATTTTATTTGTTTTATTTCATAGAGAGAAAGATCACAAGTAGGCAGAGAAGCACGCAGAGTGGTTGGGGGAGAGGAAGCAGGCCCCCCACTGAGCAGAGAATCCACTGCAGGGCTCTATCCCAGGACCCTAAAATCATGAAGCCGAAGGCAGAGCCTTAACCCACTGAGCCACCCAGGCGCCCCCAACTTGCATGTTTTAAATGAGATATTTCTTATATCAGCAATTGGTATTTATAAAACATATTTATATGTTTTAAATGAGTGCTATTATCTCAACACCATGCCATGAAGTATCTTCGTACATATTTTTTCTTTGTAATTATCAATGGCTTGGTATTTCCCTTTCAGGAAAATATAGCAACTTTCAGGAAAGGAAAAAAAAAAAAAAACCTCCCCATATTTAGTGGTGAGTTTCTGAATAGCAAACCCTAACAGCACAGCTAGGAGAAATTTCATTCTTCAGGCAATACCCGTTCCAAATTATCCAGAGAACAGTTTTAAAAAGAAAATTTTTAAAAAGTGCACATGAGGGGTTTTGGTCCTTATCTTACAACAGCAAACCATAACATTGGGTGAGGTTATCTTCTAGTAATTAATTAATGTCTGAGAAGTGGGAAAAAATCTTGAAATTCTCTTAAATAAAACATAAAAATAATCAAGCAGTCAGTACAATTTCTTAAATAGACTTTTTCAGAAAGAAGGCACTAAAGCCATATTAAAAAAATAATCACAAACTGGAAAAGGCTGGCAATTTAAGAATGTTAAATAGATCCATTAAATTCTCCCTTTGTAGACAGCTGTGGTCAAAAATGTCATTTTTCAAAGAAAACGTATTAATAGAAAGTTTTGAACAGCAGAATATTTATCTTTCAAGATTATAAAATGAATTATCTGTTAAAAAGTTGAAAAATGCCCGAGTCCTTTCTCTGGCTTTAATGAATCACAGCATGACACACAATCTTTTCCAACACCATCTGAGCATATCAATGTTATGTTGTATTAATAGTCATCGTGAAAATTAGGGATAACTAATGAGGAAAGGAAAAGAACACAATGAAAATGTGTAATCTCACCTACATTTATAAAAGTCTCATTATTGCATAATTGCCCTAAATGCAATTAAAATATGGAATTCTTTCTTAACATGCTATTTAATGGAGCAGAACTGCTAGGATAAGGATGTAAACAGCACAGCTTTTTCCCAGAGTTTGTGTTCCCCTTTGTCCTGCAAGAGAGATGCCCAGATAAAGCTACTTGTCTTAATTTAATTCCTACTGACTCTGAGAGGAGGAGGAGAAAAATGAAAAATCTCACACTTGAATTTTTAATAAGCTCCATTAGTTAGGTACAGGTGTCATGTCTCTCTGAAGCAAGGAGCCTGGGAAACACCTTCAGTCCAAGAGCTCCTTCCCTCCACACAGTCAGTTTACTGGCAAATGCTACATGGGTCCTGGAGTCAAAGATTCCAGGTTCTGCTCACCAGCTGTGTGATTTGGGCTCAATGTTTTACTGTCAAAAACACACTTCGGGAACAACATCTAGAGAATGCTGCTGCTTCTTTCTACCCACCAGTGCTAAGGAAACTAAATGAAACCTGATTTATAGGGTACTTAGTCTGATGCAGAGCACTTGGTGCCCAGTCTGATTATCTCTTACGTTTTCCTAGATCTTTCTTGAATATAATCTTTTATTCATTTTGCTTTTCCAGTGCTGATGCTCAGCCTGTAGTCCCAATCATTGTCAATGATAGTTCTTAATTGGGGGAAGAACTGTTTGGATTATAGCAGGCTGGCCAAAGGCATTTAGGCTAAAAACAGATTGGCCAATGCTATGGCTTAGACAAAACAAAGAAAAACCAGCAATCTTATCAAATATAAATGTTATCTAGTAACAGTCTTTGATTTTCTTAACTTTGTGTAGAGTTGACACACAGCCTTACATTAGTTTCAGGTGTGCAGCATAGTGATCCATTTCTCTGTATTTTGCCCTGTGCTCACCACACCTGTAGCTCCCATCTGTCACCTCACAATGTCTTGACAGTGCCATTGACCGTATGCCCATGACTTACTCTTTCCATAACTGGAAGCCTGTGTCTCATCCTCCCTTCCCTCTGGCAACAATCAGTTTGTTCTCTGTATTTATGGATCCAGTTCTATTTTTTATTTGTTCATTACTCATTTCTGTTGTTTTTTAGATTCCAGATACAAGTGAAATTACATGGTGTTTGTCTTTTTCAGTTTGACTTCACTTAGCATAACACCTCAGGTCCATCCATCCATGCAATTGCAAATGCCAAAATCTCACCCCTTTTTAAGACTGTGTAATAATCCATGTGTGTATGTGTGTGTAAAATATATATTTTTTAAATTTATTATTATATATAGTTATAATTATATATTTTATATATGTGCATATTATGTTCCTTTTTAAATTTTTTATTTTATTTTATTTTATTTTATTTTATTTTTTTTTTTTTTAAAGATTTTATTTATTTATTTGACAGAGAGAGATCACGAGTAGGCAGAGAGGCAGGCAGGGAGAGAGAGAGAGGAGGAAGCAGGCTCCTGCTGAGCAGAGAGCCCGATGCGGGACTCGATCCCAGGACCCCGAGATCATGACCCGAGCCGAAGGCAGCGGCCCAACCCACTGAGCCACCCAGGCGCCCTATTTTATTTTTTGAAGTGTTCAGAATTCATTGTTTATGCAGCACACCCAGTGCTCCATGCAATATGTAGCCTCCATAATACCCACCACCAGGTTCACCCAACCCCCCGACCCTGCTCCCCTCCAAAACCCTCAGTTTGTTTCTCAGAGTCCACAGTGTCTCATGGTTCATCTCCTGCTCTGATTTCCCCCAACTCACTTTTCCTTTCCTTCTCATAAGGTCCTCCATGTTATTCCTTAGCCTCCACAATTAAGTGAAACCACATGATAATTTACTTTCTCTGCTTGACTTATTTCACTTAGCATAATCTCCAGTCCTGTCCATGTTGATACAAAAGTTTAGTGTTCATCTTTTCTGATGGATGAGTAATATTCCATTATATATATGGACCAAATCTTCTTTATTCATTCATCTGTTGAAAGGCATCTTGGCTCTTTACACAGTTTGGCAGTTGTGATCATTGCTACTATGAACATTGGGGAACATATGGCCTTTCTATTCACTACATCTGTAGCTTTGGGGTAGATACCCAGTAGTGCAATTGCAGGGTGATAGGGTAGCTTTGTTTTTAATTTTTTGAGGCATCTCCACACTGTTTTCCAAAGTAGCTTCACCAACTTGGAATCCCACCAACAGTGTAAGAGAGTTCCCCTTTCTCCTCGTCCTCTCCAACAATTGTTGTTTGCTGTTTTGTTAATCTTTGCCATTATAATTGGTGTAAAGTAGTATCTCATTGTGGTTTTGATTTGAATGTCTGTGATGGCTAATGATGATGAACATTTTTACATGTCTGCTAGCCATTTGTATGTCTTCTTTGGAGAAGTGTCTATTCATGTCTTCTGCCCATTTTTTTGATGTGATTATCTGTTTCTTGGCTGTTATGTTTGAGGGGTTCTTTATAGATCTTGGATATCAGCCTTTTTCCTTAGTGTCATTTGTTAATATCTTCTCCCATTCTGTGGGTTGCCTCTTTGTTTTGTTGATTGCTTCCTTTGCTGTGCAGTAACTTTTGATTTTGATAAAGTCCCAAAAGTTCATTTTTGCTTTTGTTTCCTTCACCTTTGGAGACATGACTTGAAAGAAGTTGATGTGGCCAGTGTCGAAGAGGTTACTGCTTATATTCTCCTCTAGGATTTTGATGGATTCCTGTCTCACATTGAGGTCTTTCATCCATTTATCTTTGCGTGTGGTGTAAGAGAATGGTCGAGTTTCTTGCTTCTGAACATAGCTGTCCAATTTTCCCAGCACCATTTATTGAAGAGTGTCTTTTCCACCGTATATTTTTTCCTGCTTTGTCAAAGATTTGACCATAGAGTTGTGGGTCCATATCTGGACTCTCTATTCTGTTCCATTGGTCTCATGTGTCTCTTTTAGTTGTGCCAATACCGTGTTATCTTGGTGATCACAGCATTGTGATAAAGCTTGAAATCAGGCAACGTGATGCCCCCAGCTTTTTTTCTTTCTCAACATTTCTTTGGCAATTCAGGGTCTTTTCTGGTTCCATACAAACCTCAGGATTGTTTGTTCCAGCTCTTTGAAAAATGCCAGTGGAATTTTGATCCGGGTGGCATTGAAAGTATAGATTGCTCTAGGCAGTATAGACATTTTAACAATACTTATTCTTCTGATCCGTGAGCATGGAATGTTTTTCCATCTCTTTGTGTCTTCAGTTTCTTTCATGAGTGTTCTATAATTCCTCGAGTATAGGTCCTTTACCTCTTTGGTTAGGTTTATTCCCAGGTATCGTAGGTTGTTGGTGCTATAGTATATGGAATCGATTCTCTAATTTCTATTTTCCTTGATCATCTATAAGAAAGGAACTGATTTCTGCACATTGATTTTTGTATCCTGCCACATTACTGAATTGCTGTATGAGTTCTAGTAGTTTGGAGGTAGGAACTTTTGGGTTTTCCATATAGAGTATCATGTCATCTGTGAAGAGAGAGAGTTTAACTTCTTCCTTGCCAACTTGAATACCTTTTATTTCTTTTTGTTGTCTGATTGCTGTTGCCAAGATTTCTAGTACTATGTTGAACAACATTGGTGAGAGTGGGCATCCTTGTTGTGTTCCTGATCTCAAAGGAAAGACTGTCAGATTTCCCAGTTGAGAATGCTATTCGCTGTGGGTTTTTCATACATGGATGCTATGAAATTGAGGAGTGTTACCTCTATCCCTATACTTTGAAATGTTTTAATCGGGAATGGATACTGTATGTTGTCAAATGCTTGTTGTGCATCAATTGAGATGACCATGTGGTTCTTCTGTCTTCTCTTATTGATTTGTTCTGTCACATTGATTGATTTGTAAATGTTAAACCACCCTTGTATCCCAGGAGTAAATCCCACTTGGTCATGGTGGATAATCTTTTTAATGTACTGTTGGATCCTATTAGCTAGGATCTTGTTGAGAATCCTGGCATCCATACTCATCAGGGATATTGGTCTGAAATTCTCCTGTTTGATGAGGTCTTTGCCTGGTTTGGGGAGCAAAGTAATGCTGACTTCATAGAAAAAGTCTGGGAGTTTTCCTTCTGTTTCTATTTTTTGAAACAGCTTCAGGAGAATAGGTATTATTTCTTCTTTGAATGTTTGGTAGAATTCTCCAGGGACTCCATCAGGGCCTGGGCTCTTGTTTTTGGGGAGGTTTTTGCTCAAGCTTCAATCTTGTTACTGGATATTGGTCTATTTGGATGTCAATTTCTTCCTGATTCAGTTTGGAAGTTTATAGGTTTCCAGGAATGCATCCATTTCTTATAGGTTGCTTATCTTATTAGCATATAGCTATTGATAATAATTCTGATGATTGCTTCTCTTTCCTTGGTGCTAGTCGTGATCTCTCCCCTTTCATTCATAATTTTTGGATTAGTTTGGCCAGTGGTTTATTGATCTCTTTAATTCTTTCAAAGAACCAGCTTCCAGTTTCATTCATGTGTTCTACTGTATTTCTAGCTTCTATCTCATTGACCTCTGCTCTAATCTTGATTATTTCCCTTCTTGTGTGTGGGATTGGCTTAATTTGTTGTTGATTTTCCAGTTCTTTAAGGTGAAGGAGAGCTGGTGTATTCTGGATTTTTCAGATTTTTGAGGGAGCCTTGGATGGCTATGTACTTACCCCTTAAGACCACTTTTATGCCATATCCCATAGGTTTTGGACCAATGTGTCTTCATTCTCATTGGTTCCTGTGAATTGTTTAAGTTCTTCTTTGATTTTCTGATTGATCCAAACATTCTTAAACAGGGTAGTCTTTAGCTTCCAAGTGTCTTAATTCCTTCCAAACTTTTTCTTGTGATTGAGTTCCAGTTTGAAAGCATTGTGGTCTGAGAATATGCAGAGGATAATCTTTTGGTATCAGTTGATTTCTGATTTGTGCCCCAGTTTATGGTCTATTCTGGAGAAAGTTCCATGTGTGCTCCAGAAGAATGAGTATTCTGCTGTTTTAGGGTGGAATGTACTATATATATCTAAGAAGTCCATCTGGTCCAATGTGTCATCAGAGTTCTTGTTTCTTTGTTGATTTCTGCTTAGATGATCTGTTTATTACCAAGAGTGGTGTGTTAAGATCCCCTACAATTAATGTATTCTTATCATTATGACTCTTTATTTTGATTAACAGTTGGCTTTTGTAGGTGTCTCCTCCCATACTGGGGGCTTAAATATTTACAATTGTTAGATCTTCTTGGTGGATAGACACTTTGAGAATGATGTAGTGCCCTTCTTTATCTCTGACTATAGTCTTTAGTTTAAAATCTAATTTATCTGGTATGAGAATCGCTACCCTAGCTTTCTTTTGAGGCCTGTTAGCATGAAAGATGTTTCTCCATCCCTTCACTTTCAGTCTAGATGTATCTTTTTAATTTTTTTTTAAGATATTATTTATTTACAGGGGCACCTGGGTGGCTCAGTTGGTTAAATGACTGCCTTCAGCTCAGGTCATGATCCTGGAGTCCCAGGATCGAGTCCCGAAGTAGGCTGCCTGTTAGGTAGGGAGTCTGCTACTCCCTCTGACCCTCCCCCTTCTCATGCTCTCTCTCTCAAATAAAGAAATAAAATCTTTTAAAAATTTAAAATAAACACATAAATAAAAAGATTTTATTTATTTATTTGACAGAGACACAGAGAGAGAGGGAACATAAGCAGGGGCAAAAGGAGAGGGAGAAGCAGGCTTCCTGCTGAGCAGGCAGGCTGATGTAGGGCTCAATCCCAGGAACCTGAGATCATGACCTGAGCTGAAGGCAAACACTTAACAACTGCGGCACCCAGGCGCCCCAGTCTGGATGTATCTTTAGGTTCCAAATGGGTCTCTTGTAAACATCATATGAACAGGTCCTGTCATTTTTATCCAGTCTGCAACCCTGAGTCATTTTATGGGAACATTAAGGCCATTCATTTTGACAGTGATTATTGAGAGATAACTTTTTATTGTTATCCTGTTGCCTGTGACGTCCTTTTTTCTATAGATTGTCTCTGTAACTTTCTGTTCTATGTCACTCTTGGGTTCTTTCTTCTTTAATAGAACCCCCCCCCTAATAATTCTTGTAGTGCCAGTTTGGTGACCACATAATTTTTTAAACCTTGCCAGTCTTGGAAGCTCTTTATCTCTCCATTCTGAATGTCAGCCTTGCTGGATAAAGTATTCTTGGCTGCATGTTCTTCTCATTTAGATGTCTTGCTAGCCCTTTCTGGCTTGCCAAGTTTCTGTAGAAAGGTCTGACATTATTCTGATGGTCCTCCCTCTGTACGTAAGGAATCTCATCCCCCAGCTGCCCTTAAGATACCATTTCTGAATTTATGACTCATGAATTTCACACCCATGTGCCTGGTGGTCTTTTTACTCTCGTTGACCTGGGGAGGGGTGGTAATCCTCTCTACCTCTTGGACACAAACACTTGTTTTATTCCCCAGATGAGGGAAATTTTCATCTAGGATTTATTCACCTATATCTTCTAGACCTCTCTCTTTCTCTACCCCCTCAGGGATCGCAATAATTCTGACACTGGAAAATTTCATGGTGTCGTTTATTTCCCTAATTCTGTTTTGTGGCTTCTAAGCTATTTGTTCCAGGTCTCCTCCTGATCATTCTTTTTCTACCAGTTTATCACTTATTCACTCTTCCGCCTTGGTTACCCTGGCTGTTAGAGTATTTAGATTAGATTGGATCTCATTGATGGCATTGACCTGACTTCTGCCAGGTCAGCTCTCACTTCTGCCCTTAGAGATTCTGTGTTGTCACTAATGGTCTTCTCCAACATATTATTTATGTCCATATCCAATAGTTCTGTGACAGAGGTCACAGTCTCTGAATTTTTCCTCTTTTGAGTGTTCCTCCTCCTGGTCATTTTGGTGAGAGGGGGTTGAGGGGATGTGTAGCTGAATATATCAACCACAGTTCAAGCAAGGTGCACCCTGGAAAGTTTCAGAGCAATCAGAAGCCACCATCAAATAGAAAAAAGAAAGAGATAAATGAAAGAAAAAACCGAGCTAAAATGAGCCCCTAAAGTGAGATTTATAAGGTACAAAAACAAAAACGAACAAACAAAAATACTGACAAAAGTAAAAGAAAAAAAAAGAAAAAGAAAATGAACCCCCAAAAGAAGATTTATATAGTACCAGAAAAAAAAAAAAAATAAACAGAAACACTGACAGAAGAATACGATGGGTGTGTGGTTATAAATCCTCGATGTGGGCGAGGAAGGTTATTTTGGTTCTTCCTGGGTGTATCATGATATCTTTGTTAAAGGACTCAACTTTCCAGAGATACAGGGAGATTAAAACTGGTTTATATATATGGGTAGTATTGAACAGGGGAAAAGGACTACTTTGAAGCTTATGTCTATATATACTTAAAAAAAAAAAAAGAAACAAAGGTATATGTATGAAAAAAGTTCAATTTTAAAAGTTACTATAGAATATGTTGTATTAAATACCTAGTTTGGGGCACCTGGGTGGCTCAGTAGGTTAAGCCTCTGCCTTTGGCTCAGGTCATGATCTCAGGGTCCTGGGATCAAGCCCAACATCAGGTCTCTGCTCAGCTAGGAGCCTGCTTCCCCCACTTTCTCTGCCTGCCTCTCTGCCTACTTGTTATACTCTCTCTGTCAGATAAATAAATAAAATCTTTAAAAAATATATATCTATTTGTAATGGTAGTTAGGTCAAAAAAAAAAAAAGAACAAGAATCGTGAAAACAAATTTTAAAAAAAGAAGAAAAGCTTTATCTATGAAATTTGGGGCAATACCGGGAGCTTAATATGTTGTTTTCATTGATGTTGGGGTTTCACCCTGTGGTGCTTGCCTCTTGTTTGTTTGGCTTGTCTTTTGGAGGAGGGGCCTGCCCTGTTGTTTTTCAGTCAGTCGATCTTGGGTTCAGTCATCCTGCCCTCTATCAAGGGGCTGGGTTCTGTGGAAATGGTTGTGGGGTTTTTTGTTTTGTTTTGTTTTTTTAAGATTCTTTTTTTATTTATTCAACAGACAGAGATCACAAGTAGGTGGAGTCAGGCAGAGAGAGAGGGGGAAGCAGGCTCCCCACTGAGCAGAGAGCCCAATGACCCTGAGATCATGACCTGAGCCAAAGGCAGAGGCTTAACTCACTGAGCCACCCAGGCACCTTGGAAACCAGTTTTTCAGGCTTTTGGACTCTGGAGGTTTTTGTTCTTTGGCGGCTTTTTGCAGCTTTTCTGAGGTTTAGCGGAAAGCAAACTGAACCCAGCCCTCCACCTCAGAGAGGAGCCTCAGTCTGCTCCCCACTGGGTGGTCCAGGACATACAGACTCCCCCTATGCAAATTCCTCTGAACAGTGCAATCTCCCACAGGCAGAGCACACCCACACCCACCCTCTCAGATATCACATCTTCCTTATCCATTTGTCTATCAACATATAGATGGGTGGTCAACAGATTCATGAAAAGATGCTAGACATCACTCATCATCAGGGAAATGCAAATCAAAACCACAATGAGATAACCAGCTCACACCAGGATGGCTAAAATAAAAAAGACAAGAAATGACAAGTGTTGGTGACAATGCAGAGAAAAAGCAACCCTCATGCACTATTGGTGGGAATGCAAACTGGTACAGCTATTCTGGAAAACATATGAAGGCCCCTTAAAAAATAAAAATAGAACTACACTTTTAAAAAAAAAGAATTATTAAAAATGAAAAATAGAACTACCCTAACAACTGGATATTTACACAAAGAAAACAAAAGCACTAATTCAAAAAAACACAGGCACATTTTGTTTATTGAAACATTATTTATAATAGCCAAGGTATAGAATCTAGTAACTATCTTTAGAGCCTTGATAATGCTGGTGTATCGTGGGCTGGTTTTACAACAATTTATAAATTTTGTCTATCCTTTAAAAATGTCTGTTTTTTAAATTGGTATTACTTGTTTATTATAATTTTTAAACCCTAGTCTTACTATTATAATATACATTTTGTTGAAATAAACAAAATTTTATATGACTAGTTGATGATTAATAATAATAGGTTATAAAGTCATAGAGATTTTATGATCCTGGTTACAGAATAAAAAAGATATGTATATATGTATATATAGTAAATATAAAAGGTCCTATGTAAACATGAATAATAGCTATAAATTGATACCATTATTGGTTTTATAATATTTCTCTGCCAATATTTATTTCCTGATGTTTCTGTAATAAGCAAGAAGTAGTCAAATAGTTTATATATCAGACACATTATAAAAAACGGTTGGCCACTTAGGTTGCTATAACTTTTCATCTTTATAAATAACACAGGGCAGGAATAGTTAGATGGAAATGATTTAGGAATTAATAAAGAATGATTTAGGTATCTTTTTAATGGGAAAAAAATAGTGATAAAAGTATGTAAGCAATTTCGCAAAAACGGATTCATAAATTATTACAGCCCCATCTGTGCCTCTCAAAATATAAAAATATTGGGGATGCCTGGATGGCTCAGTTGGTTAAGCCTCTGACTTTTCATCAGGTCACAATCCTGGGCTCCTGGGATCAAGCCCACATTGGGCTCCCTGCTTAGCAGGGAGTCTGCTTCTCCCTCTGCCTGCTGCTCCCCCTGCTTGTGCTCTCTCTCTCTGAGAAATAAATAAATAAAATTAAGAATAAATTAAAAATAAAATAGAAAAATAAAAATATTTCTAAAAATCAGCAATTGGCAATGCTAATATTTTATCATATTATCTTAAGACTGAATTGTAATGTTGGCCACTCCACTTTATAGCATATTGTTTTGGGGACAATTCTTTTGAGAATTTAATCCAACAAAAAATAATAGTAACAGGAATTTTAGTTTGTTACAGCTGTTTCTTCTTAGCTAACTTGTTAGGTGTACAACATAAAATACTGTTACAAAATGAAAAAATAAGCACATGTGTATATATGTATTTACACGTATATGTATATTGTATATATATGCATATATATAGAAAGAAGGAATGTTTCTAAAATACCTCCAATTTAAGTGAGGGACATTGCAGAGAGCAACTTTTTTTGTTGAATGTGTTGTGTGGTTTATATTAAAATGTTGCAATTCATATATATTCAAAGAGACACATTTTATTGTCCCGTGTGTAAATAGCACCATTACAATCTGTAAATACAGACTTCTTTATAATTAGTGTCACTTTAATGGTCCTTAAGGCTTTTCTTTTACTAATCATTAGTTCCCTCCTAGTACTTCATATTCAATATATTTTTGAAAGTTCTCCATTTATTTTCCAAAGTAAAAAGTTTATAAATTGAATTCTATTTTCCTTTGACATACTCTTTTAAAAAGTGGTGATAAAGGCTTGTCTTTTTGTAGTAAAGGTTTTTGTTTGTGCCTGTTGTTTTCTTCTGAGATGGGCAATCAAACATCATCAGAGAGAATGCAAAGAGGATTCAACATTTGGATTTAATTTGCAAATGTCCTGCTATCCAGTCCCCCTGATTTTCTCTTAAACTTAATAATTGAAGAATAAGTAGGCTTCTTATACATTATTCATATTCTAAACCTTTCTGCAGTAATGAAAATGCCATTATTTTTTCTTTTAACATTAACTCTGTTTTAAAATTATAAAAATACATATGAGGATGTTTACATGAAAAGATACATAAATCTTTGTATGAAGCAAGGTGGTCCAAATTATTCAACACATGAAGGATACCCTGTCTTAACTATTCTAGTGATGGGAACAAAAGTAAGCTTAAAAATATGTTTGTACTCAAGAGCATTTTTTTAAGTCATGTTATATATCCTAGTTTAAATTTTAATTCTCATTTTTAAGTAGATTTGAGTAATCAATCTGGAAACCAACAGACACAATATATATATAAGAATATGAAAATTAAGAAACAACTTCTATATGTAATGGAGACACATACATATTATAATATGCCAAGGTAAATGATATAGTAAAAAATACATAAGATACAGTACCAGGATCACACAGGTGGGAATAACATTGCACCTAGGGAAGTCAGGACTGCCTTCAAGAAACTAGTCATTTAAGCTGAGGGTTGACTGTGTTGCTCAATACTATTTATATTCTGTGTGCATGTGTGCATGTGCCCCCAAATACAGTCCAGGAGGGAACATCATCTGGCCTAGCACACAAGATACTTTTTAAATTAGAAGAAACTGTGTAAGCAAAGGATTGGAATCCTAAAACAACATAGATCATTCAGGAAAGATGCTAGGTAATGTGGTTTGGGGAGAATATAAGTAGAGTTAAATGTAGGTTAAGAAGTTGGAATGGAAAACTAGAATCAGAATGAATATTTCATGGACTTGTGTGAATGTCCCTCTGGCACTTGGGGGTTCTTGTTCGCTTTTAGCTGTTGCTGGAGTGAAAAATGAGACACAGAGCCTGCGTTGGGCAGCATCTGCTAGATAGATAGTCTCTGAGCTGAGGAGTATTACCCACGTCCAACATGGAAGGAAGGCTTGATGACAGACTGGAATTCGGGAGGCTGGTGTGGAGATGAGGGATGCTGAGATACTTGGCTCAGGTCCTGTGTAGGGGGGCATGGAGTGTGCGGGGCAGGGGAACTAGAGCCAGAGGGACAAGCGTGGTAGCCTGGAGAGGGACTAGAGTGGGGTGGGGGGAAGACTGAGAAGTATTTGGTTTGGATTGACTGGATTTAATGTAATTGAAGAAGAACACCGGGTAGAAATAATGAGTGTATCATTTAATTTGTTTTGGATGCTGACGGATTTTATTCATAAGAACAGAATTACTGCAAAGGCACAGATTTCTTAAACATTTCAATAATAAGTTAGTGTTCCCTAAAAATCCTGAACATTTTGGGATTCAGAAGCAACATTAAAGGCAGTTTTCCTCTCTCAAAAAGAAGGCTCAGATTTAGATGTTTTTGGTTCTTACGGCTTCTGTTGAAGGAAGTACAATTTCTTGCTTTTCTACATGTATTAAAAGATAGAGCTGATGTTTCAGAGTTCATTCCAAAGCATCATTGAGGGATATATGGTCAGTCATGATAGTAGCAATAGTGAGGAAAAGAACAAAGCAATTTTTTTTAGGTAATATTTATTTTCCAGAGAATTTACAAGGAAAGGAAAATAGCACTTAAAAAAATGTTGAGTTTATCACATAAATGTAAGTCTTTCCAATGTTTGAATCTCATGCCTTCCGTAATAAAACATATTTCAGTATATAACTGTAAAAATGATAAAAGGAAGAGTTTCCTCTTCTTTGGTTTCTTTCTTTAATTTTTCAAATGAGTATTATCTCATGATATTTGGCACCACTCTTTAAGAGTAAACCTTGCCAAATTCTAACTATAATAAAACAAAAGTAAAACTCCTGGAAAGGTCTTTGTAATTCAAACAGTGTTGCACTTGTCAGCATACCATTATTAAATCATCATTTCTGCAATAAACTGTATTTTACTCATTAGAATACCTCTGAATTAAGTTAGACTTTTACTTAACTATATAAACAGTGCGCATATTGAAATTCTGAATTGTTGGACTGTGATCACTTTTTTGACATCCTGGTAAATGAAACACTAAGCTTTCTTATTTATTTAAAATGTCTCTCCTCTTTTTTTTTTTTATAGGATTTCTTTTTCCTTTTGCATAGATCTTGAATAGCCTTTTAAATATACCAGTCTACCTGACATTTTCATTTTCTCATTCATATTTTATCATATGTTGGACAAATGTATTGTTTTTAAGTGCTTTAAAATGAAGGTTTCTTTGTAGTTCCTACAAATACAAGAGTCAAGTTTAAGAAGTTGAAGAGATCTACAGCAGATGTTCTTTTTGCCCCCTGCAAATACAGCTTGACATATCGACCTTAGTAGATGAAAATGTAGGATTTGAGTATTTTTACCTTGACATTATAAAAATACCTCCACCTATTTCAGGAAAAGTGAGCCTTTGGCGCTGTTAAATGTTAAAATGGGATCTAATTGAAAAGTTGAAGTTAAAAGTTAGCATTATTGGACTTTAATGGGCTTTGGAAGTTCTTAGGACATCGCTAATTATTCCACTAATATTTCTGTATTCATAGTATTCATTTAGGCAACAGAGGGGAACAGTTACTTAGGCTGCTACAAAATTAATGGGCTCACCTACACCCCTGTATGATAAAGGCAATTATTTGGTGATTTTCTCTTAATATTGGGCACCTGTGTGCATTAAGATTTCCAGATGAGGTCTTAGAAATGCATGAGTGGTTTCCCGTGTCTTAGCTTTCATTTAGAAATATAATTACAGCAGGTATAATTACAATATTCATTTCTGATTTTCATTCTTTTAAAACAACTCTAGACATAACTTCCCAGATTTTGCTCACTAACAGAAACTCCCTGAAGTCTACAAATCAAATCTTCAAGGGTTCCCTCTTCCAGATAATAATGACCACCCGGAGCCCAGGGTACATTTTTTATTTTAAAGAAGCTGATGAAAATAGTAAAGTGACATTGATTCTTTAGCAAATTTGATTCAGTTACAGTTTTCTTGATGAGCCAGTTTTCATTTTTAGGTGTTAGTTTAACCAAGTTTGTTTAGATGTTACCTTATTTCTACCTAAAAATGATGCAATTAAGTTGTAAATTTTACTTATTTTTCCCTTTTTTAGAATATCATTAGGAACTTCCCCCATTTTTAGGAAATATTCATAATAGTTTATTTATTTAAAAAAAAACTGCTTAGCTGTTTTGCTTTATTTACACCTAAGCTCATTAGTGAAATCTTTGGCAAATAATTTCCTTTCAAACACATTCCTAGTTTCACAGAGTGCATCAAGACTGACTTCTAAGATTGTTAGCTAATTTTAAAATACCAGTTCTTTCTTCACTTCTCCCCAAAATCCAGAAAGGTAAATTTCCATATGAAATTAAATATGTTCTACATTAAAATATAAATGAATGTTGACTTATGTTTCCAATCACTTTCTTCTTTTAGGGATGATATATTGTACATTGGAGTAGAGTATATTCTTTCCAGTGTGATTAACCTGGTCTTTTAAGTAGAAGATTGAATTACATATGTTCTAATTGAGGATATAATAGATTTTACCTTCTATCATTTTGTTTTGGCTTTCCCTTATCCTGTTTAGTTTTTCTCAGTTTTCTATATTTTTTCTCTCCTTTTTGTTTTCTTTTGGATGGATAATTTTTCCTTGCCCCATGCATGTATCCTTTGTGTATTTGTAAAGTTATGTACTCTACTTTATTTAATAAGGGTTACCTTAGAAACTTTAAAATACATGTACTTTAAAATACCAATATACCTTCCATCCTAAATATTATTTAGAATCTTAGGACATTTAAATTAAATCCCCCCATTGAATTTTATATATTATTTCTTTTGGATATTTTACTTTTTTTTTTTTTTTTTTTTGGCCACACACAACAAAACAATTATTGTATTATAGAGATATTCAGCCACCTAATCCTTTCTTTGCTTTTTCACATTTTCCTAAATCTTAGGTCTTCCCCTGGAATCACTCGCCCTTCACTTAAGGTACACAATTCAGAACTTTCCATGGCGCCTTTCTGTGTCACTCTCTGAGTGTGCTAAGACCTCCTATGACTCCCCTTTCTGTTGGGGGTGGGGTGTTGCATGTTCTGGGTAGATCACTTTGTATTTATTCTGTTGGTAAGTTATTGGGCTTCTTATATCTGTTGATAGCTGTCTTTATCAGTCCTTTATCTATCCTCTCTTCTTGACTCTTTGATTAGATGTTTCCTAAATTTGATGGCTCTCAATGCTTTGTCTCACACTTGCTTTTAGATTTTTGGTCTTTGTCGCTTTGTAGGGCATTCTGCATCACATTTTTCTGTCCCTGTCATTCAGTTCACTAATTCTCTCATCAGCGATGCCTAAGTTGCTTCATCTCTGGGTTTTTCATTTCAATTATTATTTCATCATTTCTAAAAGTTTCTTTTTATTTATATTCTATTCTCATTCTTTTTTCTTTAAGACTCTATTTACTGAAACATTGAACATCTTTGCTTTATTCTCTGTACCTTCTAATTCCATTTGTGGGTATGACTGCTTTTTTTTCAACAAGTTCTTATAACATTCTGTTGCTTGTTCATTTTGAGGATTATTTTTACTCTGTTTAGTTTTCTTGGAACTTAATTGTTAGAATTATTTGAGGTATAGGTTAGAGGGGACTGTTTTGAAAAAGCACCTACTTCTGTGAGGAAGCTAGGCTATTAGCAGTTAAAGATCACTTTTCTCAAATTCTCAGCTGTGGTTTTTCTGTTCATTCAGTAGAATTTAGGACCACTGGATTTACAAAGTCATAAATTCAAATTATTATGATTTCTCCTAGAACTGAGCAATTGATAGTGTGTGAATGAAGACTGCAGACTATGATGAGGGCTTGTGTTGGTTGGACTAATTCCCAAGGAAATTTTCCCCTCATTGCACTCAGCATTAAAGGTGAAGCCAGTGGTTTGGTTTGTAGTTCTAGGGTGGTGGTAGCAATGGTGGCTGGAAAGGAGAGATGAATTTCCCAACTGCTCTTAAAATGAGAAGTGAGTATTCTGGGAAGGGTAATCTTACTAGACTCATTTCCACAAGTGGGGCTTGGGTCTTGATTCCCATTCTCTGAGCCATTCACAACCTCATGGATAGACTCTTGAGTTTCACCTAGATCAGCAAAATGCCCTCTAAGTGGAGCTACCATCAGCATGAAGGTTTGTATTTCTGCCATCACTTGGTTTTTGGTTTGCATATTTATTATTTTCTCTCCATCTTCATGACTTGTCTTGGAGGAGTTCTTGGGATCTTTTTACGGCTCTTACTGTTATGTTCCCTGGAGTCCCAGTCCTGGTACTTAGTGTGACATATTGAATATAACAGTTTCAGTATAGGTTTCAGAGAAAGACCTCCCCACCTGTGCTATCAGCAATCTTTGTGAGGATGAGAAAGTGACTAATCTCTCTGTGTCTTCATTCCTTGACTTATAAAATTTAATAACAATAAAACGTATTCAGCAGGAAAGATGACCTGATGTACTGTGTGAGGCACCAGACTCTCTCCTTCATTATTCCCCAGTCCCCAGTTGACAGTTACGTTGGCTCTAGAGGAGAAAGTTCCAGGTATTGTGGAAGGACAAAGCAATGAGAGCAGTGTGACCACTGTGACATCCATGATGAGGATAGAAAGGGCATAGCTCCGAAGTAATGAGAACAGAGAGGGCATTTCAGAGAGGACTGAAAATTCCCTGGTACCAAAGAGATTTTCACTGAATAAGAAAGTGATGGGACCTTGCAGTCGGAAATGTATACATTAGAAGTTTACACTTCCAGAGATGGAGCGTTTCCTTAGAGGAAGTATCTCCGTAAGTCAGAAGATGAGCATGTGGTTATGGGATAAAATCGATGTGGTGAGGCAGGTCAAAGATCAATGGCAGTTTTCAGGCCTAAAAATTTGAATGTGGGTTGTTGATTGTGTCATCTCCGGGAACACTGAAATTCACAGAGGAGGAGAATGTCAAAATAGGAGAAGCTTCATTACATTCAGCAACAAGGGAGTATAGAGCATGTACTGCATATAAATGCATGGATTTCAGTTGGGGAAGAGGTTTTACAAGCTTGACTCAGATGGTCTGGTAGCAATAAAGAGAAGTGGAAAAGAAAACAGAAAGAGGAGAGCAAAGTACATGCATCTTGAAAAAACTGTTTAATGGATTATTTTAAGGAAATTAACAATTTGGGGCAGTTGGATGGCTCAGTGGGTGAAGCGTCTGCCTTTGGCTCAGGTCATCCTTGAATCCCAGGATCAAACCCCTCATTGGGTTCACTGCTCAGCGGGGATCCTGCTTCTCCCTCTCCTTTTGCTGCTCCCCTGCTTGTGCTCTCTCTCTCTGTCAAATAAATAAAATCTTAAAGAAAAAGGAAGTTACAATCTTTTGATAATGTGCCTGGAGTAATAAATTTAAATTAATTTTGTGTTTTAAATTGCATATTATTGGTAAATATCATTAGATGTAAAAATTAAAATTTTGGAATATTATGGTTATAAATTATAATAGTTATACTTGGCCATATTTCACATATGTATATATATTTTTTTCTTGAAAATAATGCTGTTGAGCAATATATTTTTTTTCATTTTACAAATAAGGAAAGCTGAAATTCTGAGTGATTACAAATATTTTTTGAATCATACCCAATTTTTGAGTATGTATCTAAAACATAACACAAAAAAATGAATTTAAAATTATTAAAAGTAGGAAGCAGTTACAGTACAGTCTGTGCTGAAACACTCACTTTTCACATCTGTAACCAGATTTAAAATTGTGTTCTTAATTTTGTTATCAGTATTTTTGGTGTATATTTAAATATATCATGTCTTTTAATTAATTTCATAAAGGAACATCTGGTTGTTCATAGTGCACAGTTCTAATGTTCATACCAGGCACTGATCAGTCACATCTTTTATACAGGTTTCTGTCTTAAATCATGTGTTTGCTGAAAATTGAATAGATTCAAAATTGAACTTGAAAATCTTTTAAGTTGCTTCTAAGTGTAGTGTCTATTGGCATGTTTATCATTCAGTGTTTGACTTGCTATATTCAGCTACCTGCACTTGGGAGAAGGAGGGTAGATTTGAAAGAATGTCAGTGATCCTGGTACCATCATCAGTGCCTGTTTTCTGAAATGAGATCTTTGAGATTCAAAGAGGATTAAGGCCATTCAAAGAAATAGAAATTCAGAGTGGAATCATTATTGAAAATGTACATATGATAGCAATTTTATATTTGGGGGAAAATATCCAGTAAACATGATTTATTTAAGACCCTGTATCTCATTTGTTACCCAGTGTACTATGAAAAATCCTTGGGAGGGGTTGGGTGGGGTTGGGGGGGGTCACACAAGGATTGCCTTTTGCCCTTAGCAAAGTATTAACATTAAGGCAGCTGAGTCCCTAGAGGAAGGTCGCTCTGCCTGTTTCAAGGACTTGTCAATGGACTCTAGGTAGTAAGGAAATTTAACAATTTTTCTTCTGCCTTTGTTTCTCACATCATTTCCTTCCAGATGGGGAAGAGGACCCCTGTTTGCCCCTAATGAAGGGTTTTATAAGTTTTGTTTGCTTGTTTGTTTTAATTAGCTAATCCTATAGGGAGGGTCTTACTCTTTAACTTTGGACTTTACTACTATGTTACAGTTCATTTTCTCATTGTCTTGGTGATGTGACTTTGGAAGGCAAGTGAGGTTCATTGGGGTGGGGTCTGGAGCCAATGGCTAAGTAAGAATGCTTGAGACGTCTTTGGTTCAAAATGGTGGTTTTATTGAAGGATGGGGACAGGATCTCTCGACAGAAAGAGCTGCATTGTAAGAGTAAGGAATGGCTGATTTATATACTTGGGAGCTGGGGGAGGTAAGGAAAAGGGAGGTTTTCCAAAGCCCATTCCTATACTAAAGAGGAGCTACAAAATACTGGAGGTCTTGCCATTGTCAAGTTAAGATTGTTTAATCCCTCTAGCAAGGCATTAACATAAAGATAGTTGGGCGCTTCCTGGAAGAATATTACACATTTCCCACCCTGGAGTGGTGGGGGTGGTGGGAGTTTGCAGGTGTCCCCATGCGCTTTGTTCTCAGCCAGTAGTCTGCTCCCTCATCATTGGGGTTGTGGAATTACCCACAAAGAATAATTTTAAGAATGTCCAGCCTTTGTGGCTTTTACTGCCAGAGGGAGTGGGATCTGGTAATCTTCCATGAGTTGGATCTTCTGATTCTTTTTACCACCTGCCTTTTTTTTTTTTTTTTAAACATATGACCTGACTTTAGGTTAAGGGTCAGCCTAAAGCCAAAATGGCTTTAGTTCAGTCAACCTGTTTCTCAAACCTTCCTTCCCTCCTGCCTAGGTGTGCTTTAAAATGCACCTTAACCTGTTAAGATTATATAAAATATGGCTACCTTGTGGTTCTCTTAATTTAGTAAGTTAGGGATGTTAGAAAGTAAAATTCCTTGTTTATTGAAATCTGAAGTTCATCAGTAAGAACTGTGCAAAGAAACATAAATATACCAAGCAGTCACGGTGATTTTATTACAACTGTCATTCTTCTCTAAATGTGATTGTGTTGTGGTACAGGGGTTTATTTTAAAATACAAAAGTTTGTTTGAGACAGACAAATACCAAATGATTTCACTCAGATGTAGAACCTAAAAAAAAAAAAAAAAAAAAAACACACACACACGCAAAAAGCGGAATGAGACCTATAAATACAGAAAACAAACTGATGATTTCCAGAGGGGCCCCAGGTGAGGAGGTGGGGCAGATGTGTGAAGGGTAGTGGGGGCCAGAGGTTCTAGTTAGGGAATGAAGAAGTCATGGGGATAAGGAGTGATACTGCAGTGGAACTATATGGTGAAAGATGGTCCGTACACTTGTACAGAGCATATCACGATGTACAGAGATACTGAATCACTATGTTGTATGCTTGAAACTAACATAACATTGTGTATCAACTATACTCAACTATACTCAAATTATAAAAATTTAAAAACTTTTTGAAAAAGACAGGCCTGGTGGTACCTGTGTGGCTCAGTCAGTTAAGCATCTCTCTGCCTTTGGCTCAGGTCATGATCCTAAGGTCCTGGGATCAAGTCAAATGTGGGCTTCCTACTCACTGGGGAGTCTGCATCTCCCTCTGCTCTCCCTCTCCTTCTGCCCCTCCCCCTGATTTTGATCTTTTTCTCTCTGTCAAACAATTAGATAAAATCTTAAAAAAAAAAAAAAGAAAAAGAAAAAAGGAAGAAAATCACAGGCCAGAATGTTGGTTGTAAATACTTGGGAGTGGGGAGAGGGGATGATGTGTCCAGTTGGACTTAGATCCTAGAATTGGAATGACCAGAATTCAAATCCTGAAGCATAGAGAGAGCTAAGTCTCAGGTTCTTTGCAGGTAAAATACAGAATAAGAGTAAGTGTCTCATGGTATTATAGGATAGATGAAATAAAATGATTTAAAATGCCTATAAAATTTTAAAAATACAAAGATTTAGAATCCCATAACACATAATTGAGTAAAAGAATTCAGACAGAAAAGAGAAGATATGGTCTGATCCCATCAACATAAAGTTTAAAAATAGGCATTACTAGGAATGCCTGGGTGACTCAGTTAAGCGTCTGCCTTTGGCTCAGGTCATGATCCCAGTCTTGCATTGACTGGGCTCCATGCTCAGTGAGGAGGCCTGCTTCTCCCTTTCCTTCTGCCCCTCCATTTGCTTGTGTTCTCTCTCTCTCTGTCTCTGACAAATAAAGTCTTTAAAGTAAAGTGCCTGTGTGGCTTAGTGGGTTAAATCCTCTGCTTTCAGCTCAGGTCATGATCCCAGGGTCCTGGGATCGAGCCCCAAATCGGGCTCTCTGCTCAGCAGGGAACCTGCTTCCCTCTCTCTCTCTCTCTGCCTGTCTCCCTGCCTGCTTATGATTTCTGTCTGTCAAATAAATAAATAAAATCTTTAAAAAAATAAAGTAAAAGTAGGCATAACCAGTTTATTTATTTAGAAATGAATGCAGTGGTTTCCTGGGGAGAGGCTATGGCTGAAAGACATAGAGGACATCCTGGGATGTTGGTAATGCTTTATTTCTTGATGCAGGGCCACATGGATGTGGATAGTCTGAAAAATTTAACTGAGCTGTATACTCAAGATTTGTCCATTTTTGTGCACATTTCTTATACCTCACTATTATTTCATTAACAGTAAAAAAAAAATTATTTCAGTAGAAACACCCATGCTAATTGTAAGTTAAAGGACGATATATTCAGCCAAATCATTGACCCCCTTTGGCATTAGTCTCAAATTTCCTCCTAGTATGTGAAAGAAATGTCTTTGATTACTTGATTCAACTCTGATTTTAATTTTAGTTGGAAATGTGCTTTTTTTTAATGCTGTCCTTTATTAAATGAATAAAAACCCTGAGTTCAAAGTGTAAAAGGAAACACTTTGATAACTATTTTTTCTTTGTTCTTCTTCTCCTTTTAGTGATAATGTGATCTAATGTTGAAATCTAATTACTGTCCCTCTAATATCAAAATCTAATTATTATCCCTCTAATGCCAAAACTGAGCTCTGCCATTCTGTGAAACATACAGACCATCTATGGAGATGAGCTAGTAGCTAGAGCTCATCCTCGTCTAAAGCTGAGATTTTTGACTTCTTAGAAAATTCCAGAAATGTTTTATCCCAAAGTGAAATATCTATTTTTTTACTTTAAATTACCTTGTTTACCAGGTGGTTAGAGTTATCCTGAAATGTTTTCCATGGTTAGGCATGTATATAGAATTTGAAGCTGGAGAGTAGAGCTCATGGCAAAGCTTAATATACATTTTCTGTCATTTACTATTATCATTATTTATATCCCAACTTTACCACTTAAAATGTAGCCGTTGGCTATTGAAATTTAGTTAGAATTCAGATTTTAATTACTGACTCCCCTCATTTCGAGTTCTGAGTAGCTGTATTGGCTAGTAGCTTCTGTGTTGGACAGAACACAGAGCATTTCCTTTATCCCAGAAAGTTCAGTTGGATGGCACTAATTTATGTGATTGGAATAATACATTTCTTAGAGTTTTTATTAAAGAAGATGATGTTTTATAGAATCCTTAGCATTATAATGGGAAATCAGAAATGCTTGATATGGCATGCCTAGGGGGCTCAGTCAGTGTAGTGTCTACCTATGGCTCAGGCTCAGGTCATGATCTCGGAGTCCAGGAATCAAGTCTGGAGTCGGGATCCCTCCTCAGGGGGGAGTCTGCCTCTCCCTCTGCCCCTCACATCACTCATGTTCTCTTTCTCTCTAAAATAAATAAATAAAATCTTTAAAAAAATGCTTAATTCATGATATTTAATAATATCTTTGGTGAAAATAAGAATAACCAAACAATGAAAATAATATCAAACTTTCCTATCTAGTATCATGAATAAGGTGTATGTAATCTTGTATAAATTCACTGAGACTCTCATATCCATCATTTCTCTTCCAAATATTCCACTATGAAATAAATCTCAGACTGGCATTCTGAAAAGTCTCTGATGTTGAAGCCATGGAGACAGACTAATAAATTATACTCATAGCTTCATTTAAAAAACAAAAAGAGCAACAAAAATGAAAACCCCACCACCAACAACATTCTAAACAAATATTGCCCTTTTTAAATTCTAAATTTTAAGAAACCTTAACATGTAGACTATAAGTACTTACAACTGGGAAAAAATCTGGTTAATTAGGATATAGAATGAATAAAAAGGAGCCTGGATTAGTATTCTAACCTTCTGTAATTATGACATGGCATTAACTAATTAGGATATACAGCTATAGATTTATTGCTTAAAAGCTCTGAACTTTTACTATCACTTGAGATCTTTCAGTGGATTATTTTATGTTTCTCCTTCCAGAAATAGGTTAGATCAAAATGACTATCACATGCTATGCCTCTTACACAAGACAATAGCTAGGTAAACAATCAGTCCCATCCTTAAACCAATTTGGATCACAGCTCAGAGTTGAACCCATCAGACATGCCAGTCAAAACACTTAATTCACCAGGTTGGACTCTGTTATAACAGAGTCTGTGTCCTTTGTATTCACAGTTGGGTAGTTATTATTCTAATAACCACTCATCCCTATGGACACAAAGCCTGTTAAACTATAGAACGGTATCCAGAACAAGAGACTTTGAGGAGGGTTGTATTGTGTTCTTACAAAAGATCATCAGTCTTACAAAAGCAATGAGCCCTTGAATACTGGTGTTTTTTTACTGCTTATTTATACCCTGTGTTGTTTCCCTCCTAGGCTACGGACAAAGATACTGGCAATTACAGCGCCATGGCATACCGACTCATCATTCCACCCATTAAAGAGGGAAAAGAAGGATTTGTGGTGGAAACTTATACAGGGCTCATCAAAAGTGCTATGCTCTTTCACAACATGAGAAGGTCCTACTTCAAGTTCCAAGTCATCGCAACTGATAACTATGGGCAGGGACTGAGCGGCAAAGCAGATGTCCTGGTAAGTAGATAGACCTCCAGATTAGGGGAAGCGCATGCACCTGCCAGTCTGCAGTTGATGTCTCTGACTCATGGAACTTTTACATTTATTCAAAATAGGTTTTCTAGAATATAAATGTGATCAATTTTCCTCCAGGTTGCTAGTAGCCACAGTTTAGGATATAAAAGGTATAGCTTTAAGGCTGTATATTTTTTTGACATTGGGAAATACATCCCAATATGTTTTCCTGTATGACTGTGACAGCAATTCCACAAGTGCTGGATTTCCATTTGGTCTGTAGATCGCATTTTTAGTATAGAATTGGCTGGATCTACTTAAAATTTTAAAATGCTTCACTGCTTTGTGCTGTAGAAATTAAAATGAAATTTTTTATTATTGTTTAATTTCCTTTTAGACCTTTTGTAATTAAGAAAACAAAAGGAAATGCTTTGGTGCAAATTTATGTTCCAATAGATATAGTTTCCTTCTTTTCCTAAGATCCCCAGTGATGGCATCAATGATCCTTGACTCAGTTATATTTGGCTTCAGCCATGAATACCACTTTTCTCTTCTCTTTCTTTGTCTCTACCACATCTCCATGGTAGAGTGTTCCCAAGGGCAGTTTGATCTTACTGTTTATTCAAGATACTCAACACCAAAGCTTCTGTCCTATGGGATTTCTGCCAACTTGGAAGTATGGCTTGTTGGGTCCTTGATTAATCTAGTAAACATGAAAAGTTACAATTATTACTGGAAATGCTTGTCACAGGAATACAGAATACAGTATATTTTTTCTTCTGCTGCTTCCATCTTGTTAGATCTTCATCTTCACAGCTCCCCTCCATTAGTTCTCTGAACAAGTTTAACCTTCTCATATATGTAGACATCACAGATCCCCTGTTTTTCTTCTAAATCATGAAGGCCAACTTTCATGACTGTGGTGGGCAGAGCAAAGCTGCACTAGAATAAACAAAGGCCATTCTGAGCCAGGAAGCCTTTGACAGAGAAGTTTTCAAAGTTGACGTAGGTTTTTAATAGAGTTAAGATCTGTAAACCCAATGTACACAGTGTTGTCATTACCCTTCCTGTTGTTTCATGGCCGCACAATGAGGTGCTGTCAGAATAGACAGGATAAGTAAAATACTGCAATAATGGGGGCACTTGGGTGGTTCAGTGGGTACAGCGTCCGCCTTCAGCTCAGGTCATGATCCCAGGGTCTTGGGATCGAGTCCCGCGTTGGGTTCCCTGCTCATGCTTGCTCACACTGTCAAATAAATAAATAAATAAGATAAAATAAATACTGCAATAACATAAGTAAGATGTAACTGTATAGATTATCTGTGTACTATGTACATGAGAAATGCGAAGTTTATGGGTTTCTTATTTGGACTCTAAACTATTGTGTGGAAATTTGAAAGTATACCTTTAAAATTACCCAAAATACATTTAGGAAGAGTTGTTTCAAAGTAATCATAATGTGATATATTTATGAACCATATATATGTGGAAAACTTACCAGCAAAACAATTTTTTTATGGTGAGATCAGATATCCTTTTAGTCAAGAGAAGGGAGATGTGGGGAGAAATAAGAGAGATTCTTTCAGAGAAGTTAAGTCATTACAGAAGACGACCTTCTGTACTCAGAAGGCCTCCAGTGACCTCAATTCTGCTATTCTTCATCTAACTCATTCAGACCCGGTAACATTGGCCAATTTGCGGTTTTCCAAACAGCCAGACCCATCCTCGCTTTAGAGGAGGGCAACGCCGCTGTCTAAAATGTTCTTCCCCAAATGTGTTCCTGACTAGCTCCCTCATCTCTTCCAAATATTTGCAAGGATGTATTTCACGGTGAAGCCTACCCCGACAGCCTCATTTAGCAATGCAGCCCTACTGTGTCAGTTCACACCTCTTTACTGTTTGCTCTTTACAATGGACTTACCATACTTATGTTCATATTTCCCCGCAAAAACTCCATGAAGAGAGTTCTTTTGTTTGTTTTTTATTATTTTATTCCATGATGTATCTCAAATGCCCAGAATAATTCCTGATGTGGCGTGGGCACTTAGTGGCTGTTCAATGGATGAATGGGTTCTCTATTACGGTATACGTTAGCAGCTCTCAAAGTGCGGTCCATGGAACACTAAGGATCCCTTAAATCATTCCCTTAAATCAGTTCAGTAAGTTCAGAATTTCTTTTGGTGAGAATGTTAGGACATTGTTTGATGTTTTAGGATATTATATTTGCACCAGCTTTGATTGTATCCTTCAGAGTCATACACACACACACACACACAGAGAAAAGCCTGAAAGAGTGCCCTTACTCATAAGTAGTAAAACTTACTAGTTTTAACAAATCTCTACTCTTGACTAAACACCTTTTCAATATTTTCTGTAATGAAATGGGAAGTATGTGGAAAGCATTTCTTCTATAAAAGAAGTATAATGGTAGTCTCAAGGAAAAGCTCTATGCAAGCTGAATTTACTGTGTGTGTGTTTTTTTAAGGAATACTTTTATTTGGAAAAAATAATGAGATAAAATGTGGTGTCTCAAACTTGAATATTTGCTAGACATTTAAACAGAAATGAACAAAGTGAGACAGCCAATTTAAGGAAAACAACTGACAGTATTTGCTGCTAATGATAACAACTAACAGCACAAATGAGATTATTGGAAACTTGTATTCACTCACCACTGTGATCTTGACAGCTTCCTATTAACATAAAGACCATGAGATCAGTGGTCATATTAAAGAATGTGATTTTTTTTCTTGATATTGTGCTATATAATGTGTCAGTATTTGAAAAATCTGCATCATTCAGTGAACCGGTATTTTCCAAATGACCAATGCATGAAGTTAAAACATCTCTGTGGGTCAAGAGCCATTCTGAGTGCAAGACAGAGAAATGGGTTTTAACATAACTAAACCAATATTCAATTTCACCTCAAAACTAATCTTCGACTACCACTTGAGTTTGGGAATGGTATCAAAGACTATACAAAGCTATCTGAAAAAGATAATTAAACTGCTTCTTCCTTTTTAAGAGAAGTGAGATTGCACCAGAGGCCGGTCAGGACAGACAGTGGCTAGTGGCCAGTCGACACAAGACACGGTGAAGCTCTTTAGAGCTTTGCTGCGCAGAGTGTGAGTTATTTGTCCCATGTGATCACCGGGCACTTGCCTTTGTGACGCTGTCACACTGAGATGTATTATAAGCATAAAATGCACTCTGAGTTTCATTGACTTGGTATAAAAAAGTAAAAAATGCCTCCTTAATAAGTTGTTTGGTATTCAGTATGTGTGAGAATGATGCTCTATTAATATATTAGGTTAAGTGTATTATTAGATGGCTTTCATTATTTTTTTATCCTCTGGTACCCTATAGTGAATACCAGAGCACTTGAAATGACATATCAGGCATGTATGTGTGGCTTATGTTGTTATTTTTTTCTTTTTTTTCTTTTCTTTTTTTTTACTGGGCAGCACTGTCTACACTGTTTGGGAATGAATGGGAGGGCAGAAGAAAGGAAAACTGAGCAATTTATGAAGAAGGATTAAAAGGACTTAGAAATAATAGGATATATCAACTAGGAAGCTCTGGTTTTAGAATATTGTGCTTCACAAATATTACTTTTCCTTCTTTAGACTGCTGCTCATAATTTTCATCCATTACAGAGATTGATCCCACAGTGATAGAACTACGTTTTTAAAAAGTCTTTATAAGCATACTTGTTATAGTTGGTATAATAAACTGACATGTGTATTTCCAGAATTATTTGCATAAAGACTGTACCAGAAAAGTAACAAATAAAATCTAGGAATCTTAAGCATTTAAATACCCTTATTATAGATAATAGATAAAGTCAAGATTCAGGGAATTAGCATTCCTTTGAAAGATCAAAATTTAAACTATATTAGCTTATTTTCTTGGCCAGCATAGTGAAAGATGTATGTGTTCTCTATAAATCATGATTATACTTCAAGGAGATTTAAAACTTCTAAAGTAACTACTTATAGGTCAGTCTGAGACAAATACTTCTGAGTTACATGCAATCTGAATTTTGTTACTTTATCAGAATTGCAACTACATTGTTTTTTATCTTAATACAAAAGTATGTCTTCAGAAGTTAAGATCAAAAAATCTTTTTGATAAATTGTAAGCTTAATATGTATATATTTTGAGGCAAGTTAAACCTTTTTTAAGATTTTGTTTATTTACTGGACAGAGAGAGCATAAGCAGGAGAGAGGCAGACTCCAAACAATGGGCTCAGTACCAGGACCCTGGGGTAATGACCTGAGCCAAAGGCAGATGTTTAACCGATTGAACTATTCATGCGCTCCTGAAGGATCTTAAATCTTAATTCATTTTGTTAGTTCAGTCAGAATTTAGCCCCAAAACTCATCAGCAAATTCAAAATTCCCTTGAGTAAGTACTTTATCCTTCTGAATAAAAAGAAAGTACCAGCTGTCCTTAAAAGACAAATGGTAGAGTTATTACTATCGTCAAGGCCAAATTTTGCTCCCAGATTGAGTCCCCAGCACATGAATTGATTTCTTTCCAAAAGATTACTTATAAATGAGCTTCTGAAACTTTAAAACGTAATTATACAAAAGGAAATCCTACCACTTCCCTGCACCCACATAAAACTAACATTCTAGTTTTTTGTTGCCCTCCAATTACTAAGAATCTAGCACTCCTACGTAATGGAGCCCTGGGTGTTTGTCATGGTAGGCTGACTTTTTTAACCCTAAACTCCAAAACATTTCAGGGTCTTAACCTAACACATTGTATGTTTCTCTCACAGGACACAACAAGAGTGTACATGGCTGGGTGGTATTCCTGATGGCATTCCAGAAAATGGAGATTTAGGGACTGGAACTCTTTCCACCTTGTGTCTTTGACTTTCATTAGGGTTTCTTTTTTTTTTTTTTTTAAGGATTTTATTTATTTATTTGACAGACAGAGATCACAAGCAGGCAGAGAGGCAGGCAGAGAAAGAGGAGGAAGCAGGCTCCCTGCTGAGCAGAGAGCCCAATGTGGGCTTAACCCACTGAGCCACCCAGGCGCCCCATCATTAGGGTTTCTTTATTCAGACTGAGACCAGGAAAGAAAGAGAACCCATAAAAACGTTATACAAAAAGTATGTTAATCCGGGCACCTGGGTGGCTCAGTGGGTTAAAGCCTCTGCCTTCAGCTCAGGTCATGATCCCAGGGTCCTGGGATCGAGCACTACATCGGGCTCTCTGCTCAACAGGGAGCCTGCTTCCTCCTCTCTCTCTGCCTGCCTCTCTGCCTGCTTGTGATCTCTGTCAAATAAATAAATAAAATCGTTTAAAAAAAAAAAAAGTGTGTTAATCCCCTTTTCTAATGAAGTCCATTTTTGTTTGTTTCTTTTGTTTTGCTTTGTTTTTTCGGTAAAGCCACAATCAGGATCCATGTACACATTTGTGGGAAATTTGGACATAGGGTCCCAGATGCCAATAATGAGTTAGAGGTACAGGACTGGAACTGCTGGTGTTTGCTCCAAGGTGGTATTCAGACAGATCCCTGGCTTAATTTAGTCTGTACACATAAATTATGAGACTCGCACATGGTTTGAAAGATTTCTATTTATTTGAAATATTTTGTATAATATTTTGGATTTCTTCTCTTGAAAAATAGCCAGGTCCAGCAAATCTGGACCTTTTCTCCTACATGGCAATATTCATTAGGGATGAAAAGGCTCATTGTTATTTTTCTTTTTTAAAAAGTGAAATGGGGATCCCTGGGTGGCTCAGTCAAGCATCCAACTGTTGATTTCCACTCAGGTCATGATCTCAGGATCATGGGATGGAGCCCTGCATCTGACTCTAGGCTCAGTGTGGAGGTTACTTAAGATTCTCCCCTCCTCCTCTGCCCCTCCCCCTGCTCATCTGCTCTCTCTCATTCTAAAAAAATAAATAAATCTTTAAATAAGTAAATAAAAAGTGGAATGATAGTAATAACTACCTGATATGGTCATATTTATAATTAAATGAGTGAAAACCTATGGAGTATTGAGGGGAAAAAAGTAAATGGTAGTTTACACATGCTGAATAAATACTATGTTTTTCATTTTTTAAGTAAGATCATAAAAGGAATTCCATAAATGTTAGTGAATAGAATTGATTTGTAAACAGCTGCTAAACTAGCTTATTTTAGTCCCACATATAAATGTGTATCTATCTCTTTATTCACACAAACATAGAATTGGCTGAAGCTAACATGAAGACTATGTGTGATGATCCCATAGAGTGAATTATTCAAACTAGTCATATCTCAGCTTCCTAGTCACACTGGATAGGTGATCTCTTGAGGTTTGTAAAACTTGGGTTTTCCATTATCCTGAGCGCCCTTCAGTAACCCAATTAGAAAAATAAATGCATCTTCTTTCATGCCTTAGAAAATAACCAACAAAACAAACACACAAATCAACCACACTAGAAGTCTAAGTAAGTTAGACTTACTTCTTTTTTTAAATTTTTTAAAGATTTTATTTATTTATTTGAGAGAGAATGAGAGGGAGAAGGAGACTCCCTGCTGAGCAGGGAACCTGATGCAGATCCAATCCCAGGACTCCAGGATCACGACCTGAGCTGAAAGCAGTTGCTTAACCAACTGAACCACCCAGGCACCCAAGTTAGACTTATTCTACCATGAGAGATTCTGGACCCTAGGAAATAAACTTAGGGTTACAGAAGGGAGGTGGGTAGAGGGGTGGGGTAACCCGGTGATCGGTATTAAGGAGGGCATGTGATGTGATGAGCACTGGGTGTTATATGCAACTGATGAATCATTGACCACTACATAAAAAACTAATGATGAACTATACTGTAGCTAACTGAACATAATTTAAAAAAAAGAAAAAGAAAAGAAAAAGAAAAAGAAATGCTGCTGAGTTCTGAACAGGCTCTGGCTTTACTTCCTGCAGGTTTCCGTGGTCAATCAGCTGGACATGCAGGTCATCGTTTCCAATGTGCCCCCGACTCTGGTAGAAAAGAAGATAGAAGATCTTACAGAGTAATGGATTTTGCTTACTTATATATTGATTTGCATTTGGCTATAATTTGATTGGATTAGGTCCTTCAAATTTTTAGAGTGTTCTGATGAAAGATATATTACAATATGTCATTTTAATAATTCAGGTTACCCTTTTCCTGAAACCACTTCATCTAACACAAGGGAAGCTGGTGAGCGTGCCTTCGAGTAGGTATGGAAATGAGATTGAGAAGATCTTACTCAGAATGCTTTAACCTCAGAATGCTGCATACAAGTAAATCCTAATATTCATTATTAGAGCATATATATCTTGATTTTATGGCCCCAAATTATTCAGAAAGCTCATTATCTCAGCAATCCAGCTGGTGCAGGGAATGCTATTTCTCATAGTGATGTATCGAGATGGCTCAAGCTTACACTTTCAAAAATCATGAAGACTAACTTTCACCAATACATATTTTGAAGTATTCTAGAATGTATGTCACATTGTGGCACGCCACTGCTGACTCAAAGTTGTGCCTATTTATGAAGCTCTCATTTTCTAATATTCTGAATGCTATCGAGAATTATTAAGATGCCTTTCTAGTTCACTCTGCACGACAAACCTAGCCTGACGTCATTTCCTAATTTTCACAGAGGCACATTCTTGTTATTCCTTGTCTTCACTTGAGTTCAAGCAGACAGATGTCAGCTATCACTGCTGCTTTCTAACAAAGTATCTTTCACTTCCATGCTGCCTGAAGAAGCATCAGCTATCAACAGCTAAACTTTCTGTAATTATGTGTCAAATACAATAGGAAAAGCACTGATGAAATCATGAGTGCTTCTCCTAATGAAAACATATGTGCTCTATAACAATTATTCCTTGACCTCTCACAAACTTAACCTTTGTGTGTCATGTGCAATGTCCTATGGAGAAAGTGATTCTCAATGTGTATGCTTGGAATATCAATCAGGCAGTATCTGGTTTACTTCTTCGAGGGATGTTTACACATATTTAGTCTTCGTCAGAAAAATAGCTGATTGTACCTGCAAAAATCTAGACTCATCCCTGTCTCTTAGCTGCATAATGTTATCTATGGAAGCAAACCTTCTCTGATTATACCACCCAGAAAATGGTAGAACCATCTTCAGCCGGTAGCTCTTCATCCTGCTCTATTTTTTCTTCACAGCATTATCTAATATTTTCATTGCATGTCAGCTCCCCACTGAAGTATAAGCTCCTTGAGGCTAGGAGACCTGTCTTCCATTGCTACAATTCCAGACATATTGTGGGCACTCAATGCATTTTACTGAATGAAAATTTTACACAAGCAAAATCATGATTCCCCTTTCTCATATGGAGGCAAAATTGAGGGAAACCAGAAAAAAATGACCAGAAAGAAGTATAATTTCATAGAAGTTTATATTTTTTTCTTCTTAAGTGGAAATGAAGCTCTCAATGAGAAAAAACAGGCATCAAGTCTTGAGAGAAATGTATTCCTGTGGAAGGACCTTTGAGTTCTGACATTAGCTTAGAAACCAGAGGGGGAGCAAATCACGTCAGCCTCCCCAGACTGCCTCCCCATTTCTAGTCATCTGTTCACAGAAACTAATAAAGCCAATATCATGGGGTTGCTGTCGAAAACTAAAAAAATGTCAGCCAGGACAATGGGAATTGTGACTCTTCTAGGAGTAACAGAAATTCTAAGAAATGAGGTTAGTGACCCAGTCTGGAGGGTAAAGACAGAGACCCCAGTTTTTCCATTCTTTCCAAAGAGGGTAGTTGAGTTTGGAGTTCAGATGATGAATTCAAACAGACAAGTTTGAATCTTATTGTAGCTGTGTGTGACCTCCAGGCAAGCGATTTCACACCTAGGGCCACACCTCTTCCTCGTGAAAATTGGAACAAGAGTGCCAATCCTGTGTTGTTGCTTTTTAAAAGAATTAAGTATAAATTTGCTCATGCAGTAAACATGGAGGGCAAATGCCTAATTCCTTATTGTAGGTTTTTAAAAATCTGTGTTAATTTAGAGATTCTTAAGAACAGAAATTTTTGATCCCTTTAAAAAATAAGCTCTATTTTTTAGAGTAATTTTTATTCACAGCAAATTGAAGCCGAAGATACAGACAGAATTCCCATGTGCTCTCTCCCCGACCAAACACAGCTTCCCTCACTATCTCCATCTCCCACCAGACTCTGATACATTTGTTACAACCAGTGAACCTACACCACACATCAGAATCACGCCTAATCCATAGTTAATGTTAGGTTTACTGTCGGTGGCGTACATTCTGTTGGACTTGTGCTAAAGGGTAATGACATCTGTCTCTCACTGTAATAGTGGTACAGAATGGATCCACTCCTCTGAAAGTCCTCTCTCTCCACCCCTCTCCTCTCTTCCCCCCACACCCTCTCATCCTTACTGCCTCCATCATTCTGCCTGTTCCAGAATGTCATGTGGCTGGGATCATAAGGTGTGTCGCTTCTCCGATTCCTTTCTGAAAGCTGCTAGTGGTCGTGATAAGGACTGTTAGATCTGATTCAGCTTGAGTCTGCACCAAACACTCCCTGAGCATCCAGGGGAAGAAGAGAAATACACGTGTAACCATGTAAACAATGGGATGACAGTTCTAGGAATCTGAAGAGAATAAGTTTGTTTTCTCTTTTTGCTTTTTTGTTTGTTTGTTTTGTAATCTGGAGTGGATAATACACTAAATTAGGACTTGGCTAGTTAAAGGATACAGGCTAACTTCTAGCTGCTGTTTGTTCTTGGAAATGGAGTTTTACTTACACAAGTATTATCATTAAAACCAATAAATCCAAATATTGTTTTTAGAATAAAAATTACTATTAACATTTAAAAATTATCATAGAGAGAAATAATGTAGTAAAAAGATTTTTTGTAGTAAAACTATTGTTTTTAATTTTTATTTTTCAGTATTCCAAGGTTCATTTCTTATGCACCACACCCAGTGCTCCATGCAATACGTGCCCTCCTTAATACCCACCACCAGGCTAGGCCATTCCCCACCATCTCCCCTCCAAAACCCTCATTTAAATAACATTATGAACATTATAAAAATGTTTTAGAATGTATTATTACTCTATTAATGTTAATATTTATAAGATTCATAATTGTCCCTGTAGAGATGGTGTCCTGGTCCCCTCCCCCACCCCCAGCTCTAAGTAAGAAGAGAGTAAGAATGATCAGATCATGTGAGGATGTTAAATAAACATAGGAGTTCTTTGCTCTGGTGGAAACGCTCACCAGCACACTCATTTCCTATAGACGTTCTTTGATGGCAAGTCACACCATCACCAAAGCCATTTTCTGTATCTCCCACGAGACAGCCTCACTCTACAAAGTGGGAAACTTGAATTCTTATGATCATCACTTTCACTTCCTCCTTTAAGCAGACCCATAAATGAGGCCAGATCATAATCCATAGTTTTCTCAGGAAGCATGAAATCAGGGCAGACTGGGAGGGTTGATAAAAGAAAAATGTAATGACCTAATACATTCATTTCATCATGAGGAAGGTTTTGCAGATGGGGTCAGTATCCTTTGATGGCAAAATACAGAGCTCCTTCAAAGGGGTGTTGCTGTAGTAATGGTAATGATCACTCCCCATTCCCCTGAATGGACATAAATGCTGTACTGAAAATTGTTTTATGACTTTCGCCATTTGGGGCTTATAGAATTAACCAATGCTCCTTTCTAGGGAAACATATTTCTTTTCTTTTCTTTTCTTTTTTTTTTTTTTTTTTGAGAATCTGGGCCCATAGGTGGCCTTTCATGTTTATGTTCTGAGGTATTTTAGGTGGAATTTAGGATTTATCTCCTCGTGGGCCTTGTGTTTCTCTTACAAATTCTTGCAGGTAAGGAGTGGGATTAATGGCTTGGAGAGTAAGAATACAGAAACTTGCTTTACCAGCAAACTGCTAGCAAGGATGTCTCAAGAGGAAGGTAGGAAAACTTTGGATTCGTGTCTCTTCTCCTTCCACTTTACCATGGAGCCCAAAGGAGTACAGGAAGCTTAGGATTCTAAGATTTAAATCTTTAAGAATCTGCAGAAATGGCATTTTTGAAAAATATAAATAAAGGCGTTTTTAGAAGTCCTGCATTACAGCAGGAATTGGAATTGATCATCTAGGTCATGGAGTTCCTCAAATACTTCTCTTACTTTAAGTACAATATGGAAATTCAGTGATAGTAGAACTTTACGGAAGTATGCATTGACTTGGTAGAGGAGGGCCCATCTCCACAAAATATTGGTGCAGCATCTGAAATGTGCCTGCCTAACTTACCCATGGCTCCTTAGGTTAAGGTTACAAAACATACTTCAGAAATCAGGCCAGGATACATATTTCTAGGAGGAAAATTATGAAGTATCTTGGAAAGAAAACCTATGAAACAGTAAACAATAAATACTAGCACTTATATATTTTTTTACATCAGTGTAATAAAAACTGCTCTTGAGGGGAAATATCAAATGGAAAGATAAATCCATAAACATCTAGCTTTGATTACTCTTAACCTGTCCTTACTTAGAGCTGTCAGTGGGGACTCAGGACACCATCTCTATAGGGACAGATAAGAATCTTGTAAATATGAATGTTAATAGACTAATAGTACATTTCAAAACCATGTTTATAATGTTACTTAAATTATTTTACTACATCATTTCTTTCCATTATAATTTTTAAATGTGAATGGGAATTTAAAATTTAAAAACCGTTCTTTTAATGATTTTAATGACAGTACTTGTGTAAATAAAACTTTATTTCCAAAAACAGAAAATAGCCTGAATTTAGCCTGTGTGTTTTAACTTGTCAAATCCTAACTTAGAGTGTTGCATTCTCGAAACAGGAAAAAAAAAAATGCTTATTTAATCTATTCAGATTCCTTTAAGAATAGGAATAGAATTCCTGTAAGAATTTTCTTTCAGGGAAAATCTAATGTAAAATTCCCAAGTGATTTTTAATTGGACTCCTACTCAGGAAGCCAGTTCCTTTTGAGTTCAGAGGACCCTTGGCTCAAGTCCCTGGACCATCAGTGACCAGCTAGGAGGTCTTGGACTGTTCAGTTAAACTCTTTAAGTCTTAATATCCATATGTGAAGCTGGAAATGTATTAAAGAATAAAAAGTAGTCACTGGTTGTAAGTACTAGAGGCTTAGCAATGAACAAAGCAAAGTCCCTGTTCCCATAGAGCTTATATTCTATTGGGGGAAAAGGGAAACAAAAGTATATTATTTATTTTTATTATATATATATATGTATAGAACATTTATATATAGAATATATAATAATAGGGCAATAAAAACAAATAAAAATGCCAATATGAAATGATGGAAGAAAGGTACTATTTGTATAGGATGACCGAGGAAAGCCTACTGCTAAGCTGAAATCCAAGCAGAAAGGAATTAAGGAAGAGAGCCAGCCGTGTGGCTGCTTTGATGGGGGTTGGCGTGTGGAGGGTGTTTTCCCAGAGAGGACACTGCTGGTGTGAAAACACAGCTGTTGGAGCATGCTTGTCCTGTCAAGATAGAAAATTAGTATATAGCATCTCACAGGCGACTTGGAGGATTTATTATCTTACTCTGTGTAAGATACAAAGTCGTTGTCCAGTAGCTAACCACTAGGCAGCTGTGTGCTTGGAATGTGTGGCAGGTCCAAATGGAAGGTGATCTAAGTATAATATACATATCAAGTTTAAAAAAAATTGCTACTCCCCCAAAAAAGGGAAAATATCATTAATATTTTTAAGTGGATTAAATGCTGAAATGATAATCTTTGGGTATACTGAGTGAAATAAATATATTTAAGTTAATCTCACCATTTTTGTTTTTAGTCCTTTAATGTGGGTACTCAAATTTTTGAATTTGCATGTAATTTGCATTATATTTCTTTTGGCCAGTGTTGCCTGTGAAGCTCTGCACAGAGAAATCATGTTGTGGCTCATGTTTTCCAAGGTTGTTGAGTGGGAGATGAGGTGGGAGATGAGGCAACCCGCTGCGTGTCTGTAACAGGAAGGAGTGCAGGGAGAGGTCATTGGTGACTTGGACTGGAGGTAGAGATGAACACAAGGAGTGACTAGATCAAGGGTACATTTTCAAGGCGCAGCCTCTAAAACTTGTCATGGATTAGATGCACGTGCAAAGTCAAGAAGTAATAATGGCTCCTGGGTTTGGGGTCTGAGCAGGTGGGAAAAAATAACAAGTATTTTTCTTACTTAGCCACTGAAGAATTTGGTAACATGATATGTGGGAAAGTAATAGTGCTTTGTTCTTGGGGAGCGCCGACTTGAACAGGATTTGGTTCCCATCCGTAAATGTCCTGGCCCAATTCTTTCTCATCATCATTCTGCTGATTTCCCAACTTGGTGGTAAATTGAAATACCGTTATTTGCTGTACACGGTCACTTCCTTTGCCCAGCATTAAGGTTGCTTTCCTCTCATACTTATTCCTCATGAACTGAGTGAGTATGGTGAGCAGGCATGGTACAATCCCATGAAACCAGTGGTACTCTGTGAAAACGCATAAACCCAGCTGGAACATATGGAATGTTAGTATGTACCTGAGAGTTTCTTCAGTCGTGCAGCCTTTCTTCTCTGCTGCATTTTAAATTAAACTGTTGTAAGCTTTGGCAATCATATGCTGATTTTAAGTATACTTAGCACAAGATGTGATTGAAGTTGGGGAGGTTACCAACAGAAGCTGACTGTCAATGATCTAATTCTTAACAGAATGAAATATAGACGTTTCAATAGACAACTCTTGAAAACATCATTTTCTGTAATTGGCATGTAATAACTATAAAATAAATTGAAGCCAGTCATAAAAATAAAACACAAACAACATAAAATGAAATCCTACTTTTTAATATTTGAGGTATAATTCCTTATTCTTTGAAAAAAAAAACATAAATAGGATTTGGTTTTATTCAAAGCCTTGTGATTCTTTGTTTCAACACAAAGCGAATTCATTTTCTTTTTTTTTTTCCCCTGAAATACTCATTTTAGGGCTTTATTTTGGCAGAGAAAGAGAAGTCCTCTCTTTTTGCAAGCACAAATACTTAGTTTGAATGTACATGTGGTAAGAAGTCATAGCTCTTCACAGAATGGAAGCTAGCCTAGAATGCAACCAGACTTTTACAATGTAGTATCTCAGTGTTGTTACTCATTCATACTGTCATAGTATCTTTAATGCTTAATTCCTTGAAATCTGGAAAAGTATAGGAATTTGAAGTCCAATTCATATTTCATGTCGTATGGCAAAATTTTTAATTATCCGCAATGTGTTAGTATTGAGCTAAAAACATGGAACCATAGTTACAAAGAGGGGAGGTCTCCTTCATGTGTCCTATCCGGGAGGCTCATCTTTCGCTATCCATTCAACTGTTGATGGACATCTAGGCTCTTTCCATAGTTTGGCTATTGTGGATATTGCTACAATAAAAAATGGGGTATAGGTGCCCCTTCAAATCACTACATTTGTTTCTTCGGGGTAAATACCCAGTAGTGCCATTGCTGGGTCCTAGGACAGCTCTATTTTCAACTTTTTGAGGAACCTCCTTACTGTTTTCCAGAGTGGCTGCACCAGTTTGCATTCCCACCAACAGTGTAGGAGGGTTCCTCTTTCTCCACATCCTCACCAACATCTGTTGTTTCCTTACTGGTTAGTTTTAACCATTCTAACTGGTATGAGGTGGTATCTCATTGTGGATTTGATTTGTATTTCCCTGATGCCCAGTGATGTTGAGCACTTTTTCATGTGTCTGTTGGCCATCTGGATGCCTTCTTTGCAGAAATGCCTGTTTGCTTTTTCTGCCCATTTCTTGATTGGATTATTTGTTCCATGGGTGTTGAGTTTGATAAGTTCTTTATAGATTTTGGATACTAGCCCTTTATCAGATATGTCATATCATATCTGATATGTCATCTTCTCCCACTCTGTTGGTTTTCTTTCAGTTTTGTTGACTGTTTCCTTTGTTGTGTAAAAACTTTTTACCTTGATGAAGTCCCAATAGTTCATTTTTGCTATTAGGGTAAATTCTTATTTTTTATTTTATGTCCCATGGATTTTCCAAACTCATACACAGTTAACCCTTAAATCACTTAGGGCTCAGGGGTGCCCTGCAGTTGGAAGTCCGCATATAACCTTTAACTCACCAAAAACTCAACTACAAATCCTATTGACCAATAACACTGTTGATTAACACATATTCACATATTTTGTATGTTCTGTAGACTATATGCTATATCCTTATGAGGACATAAGTTAGAGAAAAGACAGTGATAGTAAGAAAATCATAGAGGAGAAAAAATACATTGAAGGTGTTGTCCTATAAAAACTTTTCCCAAATATCCTACTATTCCATTCAGTGTATTTTTCAGAGCTTTTGCTCGCACCAAAGAGGAGAGAACTAGAAGGCAGATTTAGGGTGTGAGTCACTGTTGCTGTATAAAGATTTTCAAAATACATGCTTGGCATTTGTTCCTTTTAAAACTCTTCTATATATCTGCAGATCCAGGCAGTTCAAACCCGTGGTGTTTGAGGGTCAAGTATATAATTCCCTACATGTGGAATTAACCAAAAACAAGGGATTTACAACTAGAGTTTTCCTTTTCTAAAGATTCCATTGTATAGTAATTCAGCAAAGAATTATGAGTGCTGATGTTCTGCTTTCAATAGGTTTGTTTTGTATTTTAGTGGTCAGAATATGCGTCATTTGTTAATTAACAAATTTCAGAACCATTATAGTCAAAACAATACTAGTTTCTTTGGGAGAAATAAGTACTGAAGGATGATCGACTTTCTTAGTTAATATTTGCCATCTGGTACATGTAATAGAGGAAAATGTAAATATATAATTGTGCCACACATTCTCATTTTTCTCAGCAATATGCATTTACAAAAAACATTGGGCTTGGGGCACCTGGGTGGCTCAGTAGGTTAAAGCCTCTGCCTTCAGCTCAGGTCAAGATCCCAGAATCCTGGGATCGAGCCCTGCATCAGGCTCTGCTTAGCCAGGAGCCTGCTTCCCTTCCTCTCTCTCTGCCTGCTTCTCTGCTTACTTGTGATCTCTGTCTGACAAATAAATAAATAAAATCTTCAAAAAAAAAAAAAAGTAAAGTCATATTGGAGGGGGTATTCTGTTTAAGAACATAGCAAGTTCGAAGAGTAGATTTTGATTGAGGGGGGATATCAGTTTAATTCATAAGTGACAATTATAGTGAGGGTACCACTATATTGGCTCTAATACTCTTATTTTAATTTATGGCTTATGATATATGTATATATCACTTATTAACTATTTATTAACATCACTTACATAAGTGATAACACTTATTAACATACAAAAGTTAGTAGAATAAAGTTAAAGTTAGTAAAAGAACTTAATTTGTACAGGTATATTTTATCCTGTGATTTGGGTTAAGTGGTTACTCATAATCCAAAGGTAAAATCCATTCACAAAAACAGTGAAGAAAGCCATTTTCCAGTTTTCTGTTGTACTTACCTTTTTATCAAAAAATCTTTGGAAACACAATTGTGGAAAAATTAGAGAAAAAAAGCAGAAAAAAGTAGAGTGTCATAATCTTTGTTGTACTTTTCCCAAATATCCTACTTTCCATTCAGTGTATTTTTCAGAGCTTTTGCTTGCACCAAAGAGGAGAGAACTAGAAGGCAGATTTAGGGTGTGAGTCACTGTTGCTGTATAAAGATTTTCAAAATACATGCTGGGCATTTGTTCCTTTCAAAACTCTTCTATCATATTCTTTTAAGTTTTATAGTGTAGAAATTTTGTCAAATAGAACAGCTTATTTTTTGTTTGTTTTCTTTAAGTAGGCTCCGCACCCTGTGTGGAGCCCAACATGGGGCTTGAACTCACTACCCTGAGATCAAGACCTGAGCTGAGATCAAGAATCGGATACTTAGCGACTGAGCTACCCAGGCACCCTAAACAGCTTATTATTATATTTTTTTAATAGTCAGTTCCAACCTGTGGTCTGAGGTAATAGACCGTTCCCTTGTGCATCCACTCAGTTCAGATGCCTGATCAGCAAAACCAATTCTCCTCTCTCTTAATTGCACATATGGTTCTTTTCTTAACTTTCTCCAATTTATACACAATTTACTTCTGTCCATGCTGTGGCTTTTGTAAACACGAGAAATAAATTCAACCACAAGTTTATATAAGAAAATTCTATTTGTATCAGCAGTAACACAAATGATATTTCAGTTATTTTCATTTCTATCTAAATTGTATTAGATGCTAAATGTAATTATTTTTAATGTTCCACCTATTCAAAGAGAATTTCAGGCATTTTACAATGATTCATGCTATAAAGCGAGGTAATACACATTTAACATGAGTCATAAAAATAAAGCAAACAGAATAGAAAGAAATTAAATGGGTTAAGAGTGAGACGATTACAGAGACGATGAGACCGAGCCCTGCGAAGGGTTTTCTGAACTTGGTTTTCATCAGTTAGGGCCAAAGTAAAAGAAGCAGACCAATAAAAAAAAATAACAGTAATAATAAAAAAGAATCAGTTATAAAAATGAAACCACTTCTGGTGAAAAGACCTAACCATTTCTGAGTGAAATACCAGTTTGAGGGGGAATGTCTATATCCTGCAAGACATCATAGAAGATACAAAGTGTGATGTCCAGTTTCCCATGGTGGGGTCTCTAAGGGTCTATATCAACAGAGGAAGTCCCTGCAGGATATCAGGAAAGCTTGCCTTGGGTCCCTGTGGCTATCTGCACTGGGTTCTTTAGCCAGGGTTCTGAAACACTGTAACTGGTACCTAGGGTGGAGTCCCTCTGTTGCTGGTTAAATGTAATCCAGTCTGTATTAACTACCAGAGGCCAAATGGGGGTTACCCTCAGGAAATGCAAGGAATTTCTGTAACCACAACAAAATAATACATCTTTGTGTTGCTCTTTCTATTTGTTGGGTTTTGTGCACTTAATGGATGCTGTTTAATTAACTTCTCACAGAGCCCTTTGAGGTAGGTCTGATTACTTTTCCCATTGTACAGAGGAGTTCCCCAAAGCTTTTAGAAGTCGTAATTTCCACCAGACACACAGATAGCAAGTGGTAGAGGTTTAATTTGAGTCTCCGTCCAAGGGCCAGCAGCAGGCTGGGTCCCTAACCAGTCACTCTTGGCAGGGAGGGAAACTCAATTAAAAATCCGACCCCTGACCCCCCCCCCAAAATCCAACCCATCCTTTTCTAGGGAGTGGGCTTCTCCCCGCTACAGAAATTTCCACTAAATAGTATTTTTAGTTTGGCCCATTCATCCAAATGGGTAATTAAGAAGATGGCCACCTTAGGGTGCCTGGGTGGCTCACTGGGTTAAGCCGCTGCCTTTGGCTCAGATCATGATCTCAGGGTCCTGGGATCAAGTCCACATCGGGCTCTCTGCTCAGCAGAGAGTCCGCTTCCCCCCTTCTCTCTCTGCTTGCCTCTCTGCCTACTTGTGATGTCTCTCTGTCAAATAAATAAAATCTTAAAAAAAAAGATAGCCACTGTAATAATTTTAGTATGAAAATCTAAAAGGTAAATCAACCATAAATAAATACCTACTTTAGCTATAAAACTGTTTCTCTGAGGCTCCACACTTAATTTTTTATAATGAAATGTCTGGTTGAAACTCACTGAAGAGGTACATATAGCTAACTAGATAAAGTGATGCTGTAAATTAAAATTTAGGGGCATCTACCAAAAACACTTGGTTTAAGGGTAGATTAGTTAAGTGACTCACTTCTTCATTGCTGACTTCAGTTTATGATTTAAAGAAAAAAACTATTTTCATAGTTTTTAAATTCAATTAAATATACCTTCCAATATTTACTGCAAAATTTATTAATGTATCCAGGATTTATTATAAAAATCTATTAAACAATTAAACAATTAAATTATAAACTAGTTTAAAGTGGCAACACAAAAAATGTTTTATACTGATGTATTTTCATGTAAACTTATATGTGTATAAAACATATACATATAAATACGCATCTGTAACACAAACATGTATTTTTATAAAAGTACATGCATATATGAACACTTGTGTGTATATGCTTCTAAAATGTTGTGTTAATTATATTTAGAACTTTAGAGTGTTTGAAACTTAGTCTAGAGATGGCATAGTAACTATTACTAAGTTTTATGAGTAAGTTGCAGATCTTTTAAACTAGAGTAGAAAAATAAGCCCTTAAAAATTGAAGTTTTGGTTAATGATTGTAACTACTATTCTAATTGATTTGCACTATATTTGCTTCTTAGAAGATCAAAGACCATTCTTTGTTTTGAGAAAGTTTGTCATAATCAAGTAGTATTCTGCTATGTGTTTGTTTACACTATGTGTATTTGAAATTGATACATTGCTCCCAAGAATTTAGATGCAGGGCAAATGTAAATGACTAGATTTTTCCAGAATACAGATTCTTCTCAAACTCTATAATGAGCAACTTCACAACTTTAAGCAGAAAGAATACATGGCCAGCGGAATTACAAAGAGTCTAGCAGGGCCGATTAGACTGGGACTAGGAAAATCAGACAGATGTTGCTTCCATGAGATAATTAGAAAAAGGACTTGTGTGTTGGTACAGCGGGACCTTAAAAGGAAATATGCATCTTACGAGATCTAATGTGCTGGAAATGGGCTGAGGCTAATTTTAGTGGAGGGAGCTTTGCTGGAAGCTGTCGGGAGCCAAGAGTGACAATAGGAGGAAGGAACGCTGGCTGGGGAGCAGCCTTGAACAGGGACAGGTGCAGGGGCCAGGGAAGCAAAAACCGCAGGGTGAGCAGGTGCTGCGTGATTTCAGTGTGATGAGCCCATGGCACCTCAGTGAGGGAGTTCCAACCTTTCTATGCTCTTGTGTCTTTGACTCAAGAACCAAACTCCCGGAGAGAAGAGGGCCTGGTCTGTGTCACCTGCAGTCGTGTTTGGCATGGGATGAGGCAGGACAGGACCAAGGATCTAAGTCAGTCAGGCATGTTGGGTACCAGGCTAATTCCTCCATTGAAATCAGGGCGCTTTTAGGGAGAGAAATAAATAAATAAAACCCAGAAGAGTCAGCGTGGGTCACGGGAGTGGTAGTGCCTTTTTTATTGATGTCTTCTTTTTGCTTATCTAATAAAGACTGTGGTCGGTTCGTGGTGTGGACAGCACAGTCCCAGGCACATAGTTTTGTCCATGATGGCAATGACTGACCCTTGGCTCATGGTGGCTTCCATTTGCCGTGAGTAGATGGTGTCCTGGTGACCGTTCATTACCACAGTCGGCGGTGGGGGGCTTGAGTAGGCCTTGCTCATGTTTTTGTTTGCCATGTTTAGTGGATGAAACAAACTTTAGAGCTTGCAGTTTTTAGTTTGTTTGAACAGTTTTAAATTATAATTAAGCAGTGCTGATGAGAATTCACACATCTCAAGTGAGAGAAAAGCAGCTAATGCAATTGGAAATTTGGGGTCTCGTGGCTGTTTCACAGCAGACATAGAGGATTGAGGAAAGGGGATGCTAATGAATAATCATTTGTTTCATGTAGTTTGCTGAAAATTCTTTGCTTATCACCTCCTTTGGCTGGTAATACACACTTATTTAATAAGACTGCATAGGAGTGTGAGAAAGAGTCTCCTTTAGCTGTCTACCCATTCCGTGTGTCAAAGACAAATCTGGATTTAGAAGAGAAACTTTATTTCTAAGGATTATTCTAAGCGGGAGAGAAGAACTAAGGTACTAGGGAGAAGGTCATTGTCATAGGGAACACCGTCTGACCCAGAGGTTGACAGCACTCAAAGTTTAGTCAGAAGAAGCCATTCTTTCATAGGGAGCAGTGAGCAAGGGTAGAAAGGACCAGTTGTGGGCAAGTGAGGTGATGGGACAGTGGATCTAGACCAGAGAGTGTTTTGCCCCAGCATCCACCATTCTAGGAGGGGCCTGTGGGCATGTATGCTGTCATAGGCCAAGGGTGGCTCAAAATCCAGAAACTTGAAGGAAGGAGAAACACTTAACCAATGTTTGGTTAACAAGCATATTTGTGTGTGGGTTTGATTGCTCAGTTGAGACATAACAGTTCAGCTGATCTTGGATGTGGCAAAAAATGGGAGTTTGGAGGATCTGTGCCTGGCATCTCCCAAGGATTAGTGAAGAATGGCTCTTTGCACTATGCAGTTTCCTGGTAACACATTTGGCTGGGGGCTCCTTGTTGTGGTCCAGGAGCAACAAGCTTAGGTAAAATTCTACACTGTCACATGTAAAAGGGGGTATTGTATGCCAAATAGTATGCACTTTATGACATAATAAACCACTCAGCAATGATGACATTATAAACTATAGGCCCATCCCCATCCTAATCTAAAACAGAGTCTGAGATTTCTTACTCTAAAATTTAATGTTAGTACATCTTTCAAGCATTTATTCTATAAAGCCAGCGGAAGGGGGAGGGCAGGTGACTGAAAACTGTGGGAGAAAATCAGAGCACGATTAGCATAAGCCTTTATTTGAAAAATGCCAGGCATGGAAGTCTCCCAGGGAGCTTGGGGAGGGAGGACAGAACGTTCTATAAGGCTTTATTGGCAGGATTGTCCTTGGGGCAAGCAGCCACCGTGTGAGTAGGCTGGGTAATCAGGAGGGGCACGGGGAGCAGCTAATGGCCCCACTCCTCTGCAGGGGGCACACCTGTATGGGCTGTCGTGGGGCGGCTGTGCGCGTCGTGGGGGGGCAGCCGCGTGGACCACAGGTGAAAATCCTCTGCCCGCCTGCATCTTTCACAGAATATTTTAGTCAATCAATACTTCTCTATTACTGTTTTTATTTTTCCAGTCGAGTCCATTCTCTGCACTATAGACCTAAAGTATCTTCAGATGGTATCATCAAATAGTGCCTGGTGGTTTTGCATAAATCCCACTTTCCTTGAGATGCCAGCTGGCTTTAATACATGCTGTATAATAGTGTGGTAATACCACCGCCACACCAACAACATTTCCCCATACACAAAACACTGGACCTCACAAAGAAACAACTCAGATGGCACGAGAAGATGCCGAGAAGGGATCTGAGCTCTGAGTTCAATACAAAGGCAATGGAAAGAAGCAGAACTCTGAAAAAAATGGCACCCACTTTTGAGAGCCATCTGTGCCTAGGTAGACACTTCAAGGGAAATAATGAAGCATCAGGAATTGATCTCTGAGCTCTAGTCTCTCCTCTGTGGTTTTCTTTAAACAAAGAATAATCTATAAAAATTGACCTATTTCCAGATGAGCAAACACGAAAGGCCAGAGCTTATCTAGGTCAACTAGATAATTACCGGAAGTATTTGTCCAGTTAAGCATTGCTCTTATTGATCTATTTTAAAAGATTTATGCCTCTTGCATATTTAACTAGGCATATTAATAATACATAGATGTTAATATCTGATTATGTGGTTCATAGATGGATCATAATCGGGAATTATGTTGTGTCTTCTCTTCCTCCAAATTACTGAGTAGACTGGGCATTTAATAAGTTCTCCTTAAGCATCTTCTTAAAGTCATTATTAACTTGTTTCCCCCATTCTCCTCTTGGCCCCTGTTGCAGTCTGTTCACAACATAGAGGCCAGGCTTGCTTCTTTTAAATGCGAGGTCACTCACATTACTTCCACATTTACAAGCCCCTGCATGATCCGCCCCCACCTTCTCTACTCCACCCACACTTGTACACCAGGTTCTTCATGTGGGGGTTAGGGGGGTTATCAGTTTCCTCCTCTGGAAGGCTCCTGCCTGTGTGTCTACATTACTCACTGTCTCCTTCAGTCTGCTCACACAGCGACATCTCAGCAACATGTTTCCTAAACATTACTTCCATTTTATTATTTTATTTTTTAAATATTTTAATTATTTATTTGACAGAGAGAGAGAGAGAGCACAGGCAGGGGGAGCAGCAGGCAGAAGGAAAGGGAGAAGCAGGCTTCTTGCTGGGCAGGGAGCCCAATGTGGGACTCAATTCCAGGACCCTGGGACGATGACCTGAGCTGAAGGCAGATGCCTAACCAACTGAGCCACCCAGGTGCCCCACATCTTATTATTTTATTATCTTGTCCAGTTTGCTCAGTTAGAATGCAAGTTCTCTGATGTCAAAGATCTTGGTTTTGTTCACTGATATATTCCAAGTGTCTAGAACAGTGCCTGGTCTATGGGATGCATTCAATACTAGCCCCACCCCTTTTTTTAAAAGATCTAACTTGTGTTGGTTTTCACTGAAATCATGCAGTTCTGTCATTACTCTTGTAAATCTGCAACTTAACCTTTAGGGTAACTGGGATGATAAACTTGTAAAATGTTTGTTCCCCTTTGCTTTTATCTTCAGTGTATCTCCCTAATCCTCTTTCAATCTGATTCATTTATCTTGTTATGATGAGAATAAGGTATAACCTTATGGCTGAAGACTTGAAAAGAATGAAGGTGTTGTCAAAATAGTGACATGTTATCTGCAGTCACAGGTTGAACAATAGGTCTGAGAATAAAGATCCTTGGTACTTAAAAAAAAAATCTATGGAATGAATGAAAATAAATGAATGAGTAAAAGAAAATGTCCCACTAACCACTTACCTGAGTTTTACTATGAATTTATTAGACAGCTCCAACTCCAACTTAATCTTCTATATTTTTAAACTATATTTATATAAAGATTTCTTTTTTCTTAGGGTGCTTGGGTGGCTCAGTTGGTTAAGCATCCGTCTCTTGGTTTCAGCTCAGGTTCTGTTCTCAGAGTTGTGAGATCAAGTTCTGCACTCAGTGGGAAGTCTGCTTGAGATGCTCTTGTCTCCCTCTGCCCCTCCGCCCTCTCAAGCAGAGATAATTTTTTTTTTAAAGATTTTATTTATTTATTTGACAGAGACAGAGGGATCACAAGTAGGCAGAGAAGCAGTCAGAGAAAGAGGAGGAAGCAGGCTCCCTGCTGAGCAGAGAGCCTGATTCAGGGCTTGATCCCGGGATCCTGAGATCATGACCTGAGCCGAAGGCAGAGGCTTTAACCCACTGAGCCACCCAGGCGCCCCTCAAACAGATAAATGTTTATTTTTTTCTTTTTTCTTTAAGAAGTTGAGGAAGAGGAAGTAGGGAGCTAAATAGTGTTTTGTAAGTATGATCATATTGTTTTCTTATGCCCATTACAAGAAATTCAAGCAACATAATATAAAGAGGAAAGTTTGCATGAACTATTTTTTTCTATATATTTCTTTTTTTTTCTTTTTTGTAATTTTATTTTATTTTATTTTTCAGTGATCCAAGATTTATTGTTTATGTGTCACACCCAGTGTTCCCATGCAATATGTGCCCTCCTTAGTATCCACCACCAGGGTCACCATCTCCCCCATCCCAAAACCCTCAGTTTGTTTCTCAGAGTCCACAGTCTATCACGGTTTGTCCCCCACCACTGATTTCCCTCAACTCACTTTTCTTCTCCTTCTCCCAGTGTCCTCTGTGTTATTCCTTATGCTCCACCAGTAAGTAAAACCATATGATAATTGACTTTCTCTGCTTGACGTATTTCACTCAGCATAATCTCTTCCAGTCCTATTCATGTTAATACAAAAGTTGGGTATTCACCCTTTCTGATGGAGGCATAATGCTCCATTGTATATATGGACCACATCTTCTTTATCCATTCATCTGTTGAAGGGCATCTTGGTTCTTTCCACAGTTTGGTGACTGTGGCCATTGCTGCTATGAACATTGGGGTACAGATGACCCTTCCTTTCACTACATCTGTATCTTTGGAGTAAATATCCAGTAGTGCAATTGCAGGGTCATAGGGGAGCTCTATCTTTCATTTCTTAAGGAATCTCCACACTGTTTTCCAAAGTGGCTGCACCAACTTCTTCTGCCCATTTTTTGATGTGATTATCTGTTTTTTGTGTGTTAAGTTTGAGGAGTTCTTTATAGATCTTGGATATCAGCTCTTTGTCTATAGTGTCATTTTTGAATGTCTTCTCCCATTCTGTGGGTTGCCTTTTTGCTTTGTTGACTGTTTAATTTGCTGTGCAGAATCTTTTGATCTTGATGAAGTCCCAAAAGATCATTTTTGCTTTTGTTTCCTTCGCCTTTGGGGACATGTCTTGAAAGAAGTTGCTGTGGCCGATGTCAAAGAGGTTACTGCCTAAGTTCTCCTCTAGGATTTTAATAGTTTTCTGCCTCATGTTGAGGGCTTTTATCCATTTCAAGTTTATCTTTATATATGGTGTAAGAAAATGGTTGAGTTTCATTCTTGTATACATAGCTGTCCAATTTCCCCAGCACCATTTATTGAAGAGACTATCTTTTTTCTACTCAGTATTTTTTTACTGCTTTGTCGAAGATTATTTGACATAGAGTTGTGGGTCCATATCTGGGCTTTCTACTCTCTTCCATTGGTTTATGTGTCTGTTTTTGTGCTAGTACCATGCTGTCTTAGTGATCATAGCTTTGTAGTAAAGCTTGAAATCAGGCAACGTGATGCTTCCAGTTTCATTTTTCTTTTTCAACATGCCCTTAGCAATTTGGGGTCTCTTCTGGTCCCATACAAATTTTAGGATTGTTTGTTCCAGCTCTTTGAAAAATGCTGGTAGAATTTTGATTGGGATGGCATTGAAATTATAGATTGCTCTAGGCAGTATAGACATTTTAACAATGTTTATTCTTCTGATCCATGAACATGGAATGGTCATCTTTTTGTGTCTTCTTCGATTTCTTTCATGAGTGTTCTGTAGTTTGAGTACAGATTCTTTACCTCTTTGGTTAAGTTTATTCCCAGGTTATCTTATGGTTCTTGGTGCTAATTTCCCTTTCTATATTTTCATTGTTAGTGTATATGAAAGCAACTGATTTCTGTCCATTGATTTTGTATCCTGCCACATTACTGAATTTTGCTGTATGAGTTCTAGTAGTTTGGGGGTGGAGTCTTTGGGGTTTTCCATATAAAGTATCATGTCATCTGCAAAGAGAGAGCTTGACTTCTTTTTTGCCAATTTGAATACCTTTTATTTCTTTTTGTTGTCTGATTGTGGTTGCTGGACTTCTAGTACTATGTTGAACAACAGTGGCAAGAGTGGGCATCCTTGTTGTGTTCCTGATCTCAGAAGAATGGCTATCAACTTTGCCTTGTTGAGAATGATATTTGCTGTGGGTTTTTCATAGATAGATTTTATTAATTTGATGAATGTTCCCTCTATTCCTATACTTTGAAGTGTTTTAATCAGGAACAGATACTGTATCTTGTCAAATGCTTTTTGTGTATCAATTGAGAGGATCATGTGGTTCTTCTCTCTTACTGATTTGTTCTATCACATTTATTGATTTGCAAATGTTGAACCATGCTTGCATCCCAGGGATAAATCCCACCTGGTCATAGTGGATAATATTTTGAAATGTACAGTTGGATCCTATAAGCCAGGATCTTGTTGAGAATCTTGACATCTATATTTATCAATGACATTGGTCTGAAATTCTCCTTGATGTGGTCTTTGCCTGGTTTGGGGAGCAGGGTAATGCTGGCTTCATAGAAAGAGTCTGGGAGTTTTCCTTCTGTTTCTTTTTTTTTTTTTTTTTTTTTGAAATGGCTTTGGAGAATAGGTATTATTTCTTCTTTGAATGTTTGGTAGAATTTTCCAGGGAATCTGTCAGGTCCTGGGCTCTTGTTTTGGGGGAGGTTTATGATCACTGCTTCAATCTCATTACTAGATATTGGTCTATTCCGGTTGTCAGTTTCCCTCTGATTCAGTTTAGAACTTTATAGGTTTCCAGGAATGCATCCATTTCTTCTAGGTTGCTTAACTTATTTTCTTTTAAGATTTTATTTATTTATTTGACAGACAGAGATCACAAGTAGGCAGAGAAGCAGGCAGAGAGAGAGGGAGGAAGCAGGCTCCCTGCTGAGCAGAGAGCCCGATGTGGGGTTCGTTCCCAGGACCCTGAGATCATGACCTGAGCTGAAGGCAGAGGCTTTAACCCACTGAGCCACCCAGGCACCCCAAGGTTGCTTAACTTATTGACATATAACTGTTGATAATAATTTCTGATGATTGTTTTTATTTCCTTGGTGTTAGTCATGATGTCTTCCCTTTCATTCATAATTTTATTAATTTGGGTCCTCTCTTTTTTCTTTTGGATTAGTTTAGCCAGTGGTTTATTGATCTTACTGATTCTTTCAAAGAACCAGCTTCCAGTTTCATTGATGTGTTCTACTGTATCTCTAGGTTCTTTCTCATTAATCTCTGCTCTAATATTATTTCCCTTCTTGTGTGTGGAATTGGATTAATTTTTTGTTGATTTTCCAGTTCTTTAAGGTGTAAAGAGGGCTGGTGTATTCTGGATTTTTCAGTTTTTTGAGGGAGGTTTGGATGGCTGTGTATTTCCCCCCTTAGGCCTGCCCTTGCTGTATCCCATGGGTTTTAACTGATATGTCTTCATTCTCATTAGTTTCCATGAATTGTTTAAGTTCTTATTTGGTTTTCTGGTTGATCCAAAAATTCTTAAACAGGGTGGTCTTTAGCTTCCAAGTGTCTGAATTCCTTCCAAGCTTTTTCCTGTCAAGTTCCAGTTTCAAAACATTGTGGTCTGAGGACATGCAAGGAATAATCTTAATCTTTTGGTATTGGTTGAGCCCTGATTTGTGACCAAGTATGTGGTCTATTCTGGAGAAAGTTCCATGTGTGCTCCAGAAGTATTCTGTTGTTTTAGGGTGGAATATTCTGTATATATCTATGAGGTCCATCTGGTCCAATGTGTCATCAGAGCTCTTGTTTCTTTATTGATTCTCTGCTTGGACGATCTGTCTGTTACTGAGAGTGGTGTGTTAAGATCCACTACAATTAATGTATTCATATGAATATGATTCTTTATTTTGATTAACAGTTGGCTAATGTAGTTGGCTGCTCCCATATTGGGATGTAAACATTTACCATTGTTAGATCTTCTTGGTGGATAGACCCTTTAAGAATGATGTAGTGTCCTTCTTTATCTCTGACTACAGTCTTTAGTTTAAAATCTAATTTATCTGATATGAGAATCGTTACCTCAGCTTTATTTTGAGGCCCGTTGGCGTGAAAGATGCTTTTCCAACCTTTCATTTCAGTCTGGATGTATCTTTAGGTTCCAAATGGGTCTCTTGTATACAGACAGATCCTGTCACTTTATGCAGTCTGCAACCCTGAACCATTTTATGGGAACATTTAGGCCATTCAAGTTGAAAGTGGTTATTGAATATGCATTTTTATTGACATCATGTTGCCTGTGAAGTCTTTGTTTCTATAGATTGTCTCTGTAAATTTCTGTTCTGTGTCACTTTTGGGTTCTTTCTTCTTTTATAGAACTCCCCTTAATATTTCTTGTAGTGCCAGCTTGGTGGTCACATACTCTTTAAAATCTTGCTGGTATTGGAAGTTCTTATATCTCCATCCATTCTGAATGTCAACCTTGCTGGATGAAGAATTCTTGGCTGCATGTTCTTCTCATTTAGTGCCCTGAATATGTCTTGCTAGTCCTTTCTGGCTTGCCAGGTTTCTGTGGACAGGTCTGATGTTATTCTGATGGACCTTCCTCTGTACATAAGGAATCTCTTCTCCCTAGTTGCCCTCAGAAGCTCTTGTCTAAAATTATGATTCATGAGTTTCACAATCAAGTGCCTTGAGGTCATTCTAGATCCATTGATCTTGGTAGGTGATATTTCTGCCTCTAGGACAGGAACCCTTCTTCTATTCCCCAGATTGGGAAAATTTTCATCCAGAATGTGTTCAACTGTATCTTCTAGTCTTCGCTCTTTCCCTACGCCCTCAGGGATCCCAGTAATTCTGACACTGGGGCATTTCATAACATCATTTATTTCCCTAATTCTGTTTTCATGGTTTCTAAGCTGTTTGTTCCAGACCTCCTCCTTTTTCTCTATCAGTTTGTCCTCTAGATCACTAATTCTATCTTCTGCCTCAGTTATCCTAGCTGTTAAGAGTATTTAGATTAGAATGGATCTCATTGATAGCATTTTTAACTTCTTCCAGGTCGCCTCTCACTTCTGCCCTTAGAGATGCTATGTTGCCACTAATGGTTTTCTGCAACCTAGCCATTGCCTGGATAATTGTTATCCTAAATTCCCTTTCCTACATACTTATGTCCATATCCAGTAGCTCTGATGGAGAGGGCACAGTCTCTGAATTTTCCCTCTGTTGGTGTTCCTCCACCTCCTCCTTGGTGAGAGGTAGTTGAGGGGATGTATAGGTGAATATACCAACCACAATCCAGGCAAGATGTACCCTGGAAGGCTTTGGCGCAATTGGAAGTCACCAAAAAGAAAGAAAAAGTAAAAAAAAGAAAAGAGAGAGAAAAAGAAAACCCACCCAGCATGAGCACCAAAAGTAAGATTTATAAAGTATATAAACAAAAATGGACAAAAAGACCTACAAAAGTAAATGCCAAAAAAAAAAAAGCCAAAATGAGCCCCAAGTATAAGATTTATATAATACCAGAATAAAAACAAATACACAGAAACACTGACAGAAGAATAAGATGGGAGGGTGGTTATAAATCATCTTTTGGGTGAGGAAGGTTCTTCCTGGTGTATCTTTATATCTTTGTTAAAGGACTCAACTTTCTAGAGATACATAGAAATACATAGATACATAGATACATAGATATATATAGGTGTAGTATTGATTAGAGAAAGAGGATTACCTTGAAGCTTATATCTATATGTATATTTAAAAAAAAGAAAAAGAAAAAAAGAACACAGGTATATGTATGAGAAAAGTTCAAGTTAAAAGGTTATTATGGAATATGTTGTATTAAATCTCTAGCTGTAATAGTAAGAAGTTTAAAGAAATTAAAAGAACAAGAATCGTGAGAATAAATTTTTTTAAAAAAGTTGTATCTACGAAATATACAGGTTTTAGAGTAATACCAGGAGCTCAATATATTGTTCTCCCCTGATGTTGGGGTTTTACAGTTTTATGGGGACCCTGTGGTGGTTGTCCTGACTTTCTTTTGGCTTCCTTTCTGGGGGAGGGGCCTGCCATATTGTTTTTCAGTCAGTCTTGCTTGGGTTGAATTGTCCTGCCCCCCATCAAGGGGCTGGGCTCTATGGAAACAGGTTTTTCAGACTTTTGTTCTCTGGAGGTTTTCATTCTTCCACGGCTTTTTGTGGCTTTTCTGAGGTTTAGTGGAAAGCAAACTGTACCCAGACCTCTGTCTCAGAGAGAAGCCTCAGTCTGCTCCCCTCTGGGTGGTCCAGAACACACAAACTCTACCTCTGCAAACTCTGCTGAGCTGTACAACCTCCCACAGGCAGAGCACATCCCCAGCCACTGTCTCAGGGGTCACATGAAGCACCTGCTTGTCTCTGCACCCCAATAAAACTGCATATAATATTGGTTCAGGGAGCCCACTTCCTGTGGCTGCCTTTGCCGGGACTGCGATCTGGGGTCCAGGCAGGGTGCACTTAGACCCCACAGTTGCGCAGGTCGCAGAAGGCTGCTGCCAAGGGAACCTGAATGGAGATCGCTGGGTTCTCCCAGAGTCGGGCTAGGAGTGTCGAGACCCTCTGCAGGTGGCAGATGGCTATGGTCTTAAAGAGCATTGGCTGGCATCCATACAAGACTCCCTTGTGCGATGGTGGGAGTGTGCCTAGCCCAGCACTGGTGCAAGCAGTGCAAAGCTGGGAGCTCAGGAACCATAGAGGCTCCACCATACACTGGCATGTGTGGCGGCTGGGCGGTGGCCTTTCTGGGTCCCTGGGCTTAGGCCTGTCCCCGTGCCCCCCAATTCCACCAGTTGCCCCTTAAGATGGTTTGCTTTTTTTGACTCCAAGTTAATGCTGGTCTCCAATTACAGGGCACTTTTGTATTGGGGTATTACTTCCCAGTGGGTTGCTTCTAGTGGCTCCCTCCCCCTTCTGTTTATCCTTTGATATCAGTCCTATTGTTCCCACTCCTCTTTACCTCTCTACTGGAGTCTTCTGCCCCTATAGAAGTGTATAATCCTACAACTCAGGCTGATTTCATGGGTGTTCAGAGTTTTCTGGTGGTTATTTAGCTCATTTTAGGGGACTGGTTGAAACAGGGTCTCCGACTTCTCCACCATCTTGCCCCTCCTCCCTCCTTACATGAATTTCTTATGGCAAACTATATCAGTCATTGCAGAGCTCTCCCCTGATACAGGGAGAAATCCATGATAAAGATATTACAGATAAGCAATGTTGAGGGTCTCTCTGTCTCTGTATACATGTGTGTCGGTAAACTAGTAGTGTACAAATAATTTAGGCTGACAGGCTGGAAAGACATGCTGTTCTTAATTTACATGTAAATTCTCATGATATTTGATTCCAAACTGTATGTATGAATTGGCTTGGCATATTAATAATTTAAAGCAAAAGGTAAAGATAGAGGCAGTTGAAACACTGGTACAAATTTATAGGAGTCAGTTCAAAGTAAGTGATTAAAAAGTTAGGAGCTCGGAAAACCTCTGTTAAGTAACAATGTACCCTTGTACATTTGAAGATCAAGGGCTGAAGAGCCATTCTTGAATAGCACATATATGTACATGTATGTAATATATTCATGTATATAGGTAATAAGGTAGACGTGCTTAGGTATACGGATATATATCACAAGTAGAAAGACAGATTTTTACAAAATGTGCTCTCATTTAAAAAGGTTTAAATTTAGTTTAACATTTATTTATCAGAAAAGGTGGGGAAAGAGTTCAAGTTTGGACACCTCTTTCTGTATCAGAAGAGATATTTAATTCCAGAAGATCTGCAAAGTTTTAAGAGAAAAGAATTCAGGGAGAAGACATCGGTTGCAGGCCTTAAATGACATAATTCATTTTTGGACTTCATTGGTGTGTGATTCCCTGATGTGATCAAGGAGTTAGTACAGTTGTATTTCATTCCACATTTAAAGTTTTAGTCACTCATGATTCTGCAATATTGCCCCCAAATACAGGAAAAGACACAATCTCAGTAGACAAGTTTCCTCATTGTAGAAAAACATAGTTTATGCATATATAAGTGATTTCCTTGGGACATACTTAATCAATGTGTAAATGGAAATGCAGCAGTTATAAATTATTCAAGTGCAGTATTGGGACAGATAGCCACCTTCTGCAATATATTTAACAACGTACTCATTCGATTTTTGATATGTGAGCTAATATTACTAGTGAGAACTAGGCTTTCTTAATAATACCACAAATTCATTAAATGTCTTGAATGAATTGGAGGCAGGGGAGAAGTTTATTAATGCAGATTTTTCTAGCCAAATTAATAATAAGCATAATCACATTTTATGGAACAGCAACTATGTGCTCAAAACTGTGCAGAGATTTGGCTATGAGCGTTTGTGCCTGTAATGTACACAGTCGTCCCGTGTGGCTAATGATTGCCTCATTTTGTGGTTGAGGAGTCTGAGCCTTTGATGGCTTCTTACTGATCTAAAATTTTGTACTTTGTAAGTAAAGGAGCTGAAAACGAAAGCCAGATATCTGAGGTCTTCACCACGATGTTCTTCCCATTTATACCTGTACCAACTGTCCAGAGTACAATGTAGTTTGATTCCAAGGCCAGCCTGCCTTCCTTCCTTCCTTCCTTTTTTTTCTCTTTTCTCCTCCCTTCCTTCCTTTTCTTTCCCTTTCCCTTTTTTTCTATCTCTCTCTCTCTCTCTCTTTCTCTTTTTTTTTTTTTTTTTTTTTGGTTAGGGAGCATAATTGTCTCAGGAAAGGAATCCACAGGCTGAACAGAGTGTGTCTCCTTGAGCAGCCATTCTCTTCAGGTTCTGGGGAGAATACATTCTTCTCATCCTTATTCCTTAGCAAGGATCTCATCAGAAAAGATACTGTTGGGCAAACAGACCAGTGAGTGTGAGCTGATAAGAAAAAGATGAGGATGAATAGTACTTTAATAACAGGGACATTGACTGCACTGCGCCAGACACATTTAAAAGCAAACAGACAAACACAGTTAGAAAGATGAAAGCCAACAGACGAAGCGGACTTTGCTACCACATGGACTCCAAATGGTGGTCGAATCTATAGATAAATTTAAAAATATTTGTATGTCTAGTTATTAAAATCAATTCATTTACATTTGATGGCCTATAAATATTTAATAATATGCACTCTGATATTAACCCATGGGGATTAATAATGTCAAGTTTTTAATAAGGAAAAGACATTACGGAAATTGTTGTTTCTGGTGATAGAGACCACAGACATATGGCAATAATGTGTGCTTTTGATTAAAATCAAATTATGCAATTAGAAAAAAAATGTTACCTGTAGGTTAACATTATTTGTCTTTTCTATTGATGATTGTTGATTCTAGACCAAATGATAGATCTTTTTGTTGTTTGTATTCACCTAAATAGCTTCTGAGATTTGCATGCGGTATTTTTCTTAAGTTGGTAAACCTGCTATTCCAAAACATCTCTACCTACTTTTCATTGCTGTAATGCTCTGAGTCTTTATGCCCTGAGGGAAACAGGTAGCCTAGTCCTGGACTTTGGTACACAGCTATGCACCATGTATCACAGAATCTGGTGGCACACATAGTTTATAACAGCAACCATGTGAACACAAGGGTTCTAAGACCCTTGACTCCTGTAAACCATGCACAGGTTTATGTGTACAACATAGTTGGCAATTCCAATGAGACTCATAGAGCTCAAAGGGTATCATAAATTCCAAAAGTCTAGGCTTAAACAGGACATGGTTGATGATCTTGTTCTACCTTATTCAGTTTCTAGCATCATTGGGAGTTAAATGCTGAAAAAATACAGAGAATTTTTTTTTCAAGCATTCTTATTCAGTAAACATTAGCAAAACCCAGGCTGTCATCATTTTTCATTTACTAAATGTCATTTCAAGTTGAGAATGATTTTTTTCCCCCAGAAAGCTTGTCAGAATGTCATGTTTGTACTTTGATTTATAGGATTTTGGATCGCTATGTTCAGGATCAAATTCCCGGTGCCAAGGTGGTGGTGGAGTCCATTGGTGCTCGAAGGCATGGGGACGCCTTTTCTCTGGAAGATTACACCAAATGTGACCTGACTGTCTACGCCATCGACCCCCAGACCAACCGAGCCATCGACAGAAATGAACTTTTTAAGTAAGTCCTTTCTGATTGTCTGTAACAGTTCCCTGGTAACAGTATTGCCCTACAGAAGATCCTGGTTTAAGGCTGTAAATACTGAAAGGTTAAAACCCACCAAATTGTTGTTGAAAGTGTAGTGTAAGCAAAAAAGAAATCAGAGACAATACCTAGGGCTCATGCCTAGAGGTCTCCAGGCCCAGGTGGGAGGGAGGGACTTTGGAGGTCAGAAGGTCCATTAGGAGCAAGGGCAGTGCACAGAGATGACCTCCATGCCTGCTCCCATACCATGCTTTTGGAAGGCAGAGAGCACAGAATCCTTCTTCAGCTATCAGTTTGCCCGTGATGTTGTCAGCAGGCATGAATTTTAAGACTTCATCTAAGTTTCCTGAAGGTTGAATCAACAAAAAATTACTATCTTTTTCTCCCTTGACTTGGGAGTGTGGGGCAAAAGGCGATAACCCCTTCCACTTCAGTCCATCCTTTCTACCTATTTATTCCATTCTGGTAAACTTGAATGTTTGAGTTATGAATCCTAAAAATAAAGAAAGTGCTGAATTCTCAGCCAACCACGGCTATGCAGTTCTCCCCTGGAAATCATGTTAGAACAGCTTACAGCTTTGTCGTTCTAACTTTCAGCTTCGCTCCAGTGACACCTAGTGTCCACCAACCTCTAGGAATGCGGTTCTCATTTAAATTGAAATGCATTCTTTCTTCAACAATATTGGTGATATAGTCTCACGTATGTCTCCTAAATATTTATTGGTATTTGTGTATCTGTATGTACCCAAATCCATAATTTCAGATTTTAGTTTTTCTTTCTCTATATATACTGAAGAGCACCAAATAAATAGATGCACATACTAATTTACATATATATCCATATGTGGCTGCATTTATGTATTTAGCAAATGTCTACCTACCTACTTATTTATTTATTTTTTATTTTATTTATTTGACAGACAGAGATCACAAGTTGGCAGAGAGGCAGGCAGAGAGAAAGGGGGAAGCAGGCTCCCTGCTGAGCAGAGAGCCCGATGCGGGGCTCGATCCCAGGACTCTGAGACCGTGACCTGAACTGAAGGCAGAGGCCTTAACCCACTGAGCCACCCAGGGGCCCCCCTACCCATTTATTTATTAAAAGCCATGTTTTCTTAATGGAATCTGTTCTGAATTTAAATCTGTTCTTGAACAAAATTTCACTGCTGCTATTTTAGCAACAATGGAACTGTGATATAATAGCAACTTAATTATAAAAGAGCCATAGTTATTAAGCACGTCATTCACCAACTTAAATTTAATAGCTATTTGGGCCACAGGCAAGATAGTATGTGATTAAGTAGAGAGACTGAGCAGTGGGTTCCTCTCGAGTTCTAGAACCAACATCCAGCTGCAGTAGCATTTTAGATCTACCAAGCCAATTCTGCATATTGTATTCATGTTAAAATTCATTTATAAATAGACCTTAAAATTACATGTAGTCTATGAATTGTTCTTATTAACATTTATTTAAACCCATCTGCATCCTTTGTTTTTACATACTTTGGTTTTATTTTTAAATATGATTGGTGAGGCACCTGGGTGGCTCAGTGGGTTAAGCCTCTGCCTTCGGCTCAGGTCATGGTCTCGGGGTCTGGGGATCGAGCCCCGAAATGGGTTCTCTGCTGAGCAGGAAGTTTGCTTCTCCCTCACCTTATCCTCCCCCTGCTTGTTCTATCTTTCTCTCTAGCAAATAAATAAATAAAATCCCTTGGAAAAAAAACAAACTTAAAAAAAATCAATAATAAAGTAATGATGAGCATCATCTGAATTGCTCATATAAACCTTTAGAGGCCAACAGTTTGCAAACTGAAGCCAGTTGGGTTTCAGCGGACACTAGAAAGTATAAGATAAACATCCTTCGTTCTAAACAAGTTTTCCCAAAGCTAGGTTGTATTCCAAAGAGTAAACATAGAAATTCAATTGAATAACTAAGGGCCAGGAAAGAAGGTAGAAATTGAGAATAACTATAAATCAAGATTTTTTTATACTGAAGAGAGGATGGAATGGCCATTAAGTATTCAAGTTTTCCCTTAGAAGCTTGAACTAAGTCTAATATATTATTAGTTAATTATTAATTAATATAATAACCTAAATCCTGGAATTTTTCCTCAAAACATTTTATAATGAATTATATAGATATATTTCATAATCCAGTGCTCAGAATGCATTGATATTGTTGTAGTTAGAAGAGCTGTTGAAAATTTAGTTTTTGACACTGAATAAATATACTAGAATATTAAGACTATCACCTAACACCCAGACCAGTGGAAATAGGATTATTCTTTCAATTTCCCCTGATCCTAAAATCTAAGCTTTTGAGGATATTGGAATTCTTAGGCCAAAGAATTAGAAACAAACAAAAGGTATTTCCTCAGAGGAGTTTACTTTGACTTTTAAAATTGATTTCCTATCAAAACTTTTCTTTAAAGCTTATAAAAGGATAGAGAAGATTGGAATCAGTATAATTGTATGTTAACTACTTTGTCTTACAAGGCTGTGAATATTTTGATTTTTCTTATTTGGGGTCATCTGAATTTCTTAGATTTTTTTTTTTTTTTTTGGTGCAAATATACATTACTTTTATCCTGCTTCTGTTCTTGCTGTTTTTTTTTTTTTTTTAACCTTCTTGAATCTGTGTTTTTTGTTTGTTTTTGGTTTTTTAGATTGTCTCAATCTCTAGGATATCCTTAGACATTATCTTTTCAAGTGTTTCTTATAACCTAGATTCTCTTTCTTCTCATTCTGGGACTCCAGTTGAAATTCCTTTTTCTCCATACTTTCGGATGCTCTCTGTTCTCGTCTTCCTCCTCTTCTCCTTGCCCTCTCTTCTCTTGGTGCTTTCCTTTAGATAATTGCTGCTGCCTTGTTTTCAAGTTCACAGATACATCTGTTAGCCTGTCGATGTGCTCATTAAAGGAATTCTTCATCTTTACATCTTAAAATAAAAAAAAAGAGAAAAACAAAACAAGCCTTCCATTTCCATTTGGTTCATTCTTATAGTTTCTACCACTTTATTGAACTTCCCATCACTTCAAGCATGTTTTTCACTTTCTGCTAGTTTCTGTAAAGTACTAAGTGGAGCTGTATCAAAGTCCTTCTGATGTCCCAGCATCTGGGCAGTGTCTGGTCTGGCTTCCCTGCTGGGTCTCTCTGAAAGCCCTGGTAGCTCTTCATTCTCTTAGCCCGCCCCATCAGGGCCGAATGCACTCGCTCGCTCACTGCTTGGCTCTCCTCCCGCAGCTGAGATGCAGCAACGTGGGTGGGTGGCTGTCTGTTCTCCTTGTCTAGCCTGCATGCCTGGGACATGGGCTGAGGCTCTCTCACTTTGCTCCCCCTCCTTCCCATGGCATTTGTTCACTACAACCATACTTGTGGCATGTCTTGGTGTCAGAGTTCCCTGCCCCTCCCAACCACTAATAGACCTCTGCTCCGTGCAGGGTGTCCAGAAGAAAACTCCTGTTCCTCCTCCACACGGAGTGGGGTTTTGCGTATACTTGTTCCCCAGAAACAGTGGGCTTATCCTGACCCATAGGGACTGGGATACTTCCTTCCCCTCTTTCTGTGGCGTAAGGTTCTTGCTTTATATGAGAGATGGGTCTGTGGAATTGCCAGGTACCCCAGCCTCAGCTGCTTTTTCCCTATAACCCTGCGCTAAAAGGGGATTTCTCTCCTGTCTCCAGCCCTGTCCCTAGGTCATCTTATGAGGGCCCTTGGAAAACAGTTTGCAAGTGAGTTCAACGCCAACCCCCCCCCTTTATGTTCACGGGTCTCTTATGCCAACTTTGGTTGGTACATGTTGGTACATACTTAGCTTCTAAAAATTAATTAAAATTAAATTAAAATTTTAGCTCTTTTGCAGGCACCTGGGTGGCTCAGTCGGTTGAGCATCTGCCTTTGGCTCAGGTCATGATCTTGGGGTCCTGGGATCGAGCCCCACGTTGGGGTCCCTGCTGAGCAGGGAGTTTGCTCCTCCCTCTGCTTGTGTTCTCTCTCTCTCTCTCTCTCTCGAAATGAATACAGACATTCTTTAAAACATTTTAGCTCATTTCTTTTATTTGCTTCTTTGGCAGCCACTTTTCCTTGTTCTCTGAAAGGTGAAACAATGCTTGGTCTCATCTCCCAGTAGAGAAAACTGTCAATCTTCAGAATTTGGCACTTTGCTTGCAAAAAAGTTAGGATTTTTGTATTATTTTACCTTTTTGTCATTAGGGTGGGAGCCACAGGCTCTTAGGCTTCCTGCACCCTGAGCATCCTGAGCAGAAACACATCATAGTACTTTAAAATAGAACTTAACTAAGTATTTGTTTAAAAAAGCAAATACAGTTTTAGCTTATGTGCCTTTTTATACATCCAGCCTGTTTAATCTTGTCTTTCTGGATGGTAAACAGGAAATACAGGAGAAGCTTGTATACTGTACAGACTGCATTTAAAATATTGTAGAAAATAACATGTTTATGCTTTAAATCATAATCTGACTTCAGCTCTCATAAAGCTTATTTCCCATTCCTAAGACCAGGGGGAAAAAAAAAAAACCTAAAAATAAAGAGTGAAATTTATTTATTTATTTTTAAGATTTTATTTATTTATTTGACAGAGATCACAAGTAGGCAGAGAGGCAGAGAGAGAGGGGGAAGCAGGCTCCCCACCGAGCAGAGAACCCAATGTGGGGCTCGATCCCAGGACCCTGGGATCATGACCCGAGCCAAAAGCAGAGGCTTTAACCCACTGAGCCACCCAGGCGCCCCAAGAGTGAAATTTAAATAATGGAAAAGTCATTATTAGAATCTAGTTTACTATACATAGAGTATGCAATATATTAAGGAATATAAATTAGTCCTTAATTTGGAACTGTATAAAGGAAATACTGGTCTACCCATGACTTGCTTTATTAAGCAAAACAATGTTATTGAAGTGGCATGGATATTGGCAAATGTATTAACCCTCGCTTCCTCTGTACGCCTGTTTCAGAGACCCAGAAGCAGGGTATCTACCTGGCAAAGAGGCAGTTGTGCCTCTACCATGTAGATGGGGGTCTCTGTGGAGTAGAGTGCTCACTCCTGCTCACCATGCCCTTTATCTCTGCATGCATAGGTACACTGCAGTATGAAAACCATCAAGGCAGAATGCAGCGTGGACGGATGCTTCCATATCACACTTTGACAGTTGTATCCCACACAAGTAAACAGGCAGGGATGCACATTGGCCTGTGCTCCATCAGCAGACTGAATGGGAAAACAGGGAGCTGTCTGCGGAATGTTATCTCATCTCAGTGGTGCTGGAGAGCAAGGTTCTTGCCTTACAGAGTCAAATGTCACAGACTCTCACAGAGAGTGAGTAAAGCAATACAAGTTTATTGAGTGAAGATACAGAAAAAGCTCTCAGGGATGAGAGGGGTCCCAATAGGGATGGTCTTTTTTTTTTTTTCTTTTTAGTTCTTTTTTCATTATTTTTTATTATGTTAGTCGCCATACAGTACATCATTAGTTTTTGATGCAGTGTTCCAAGAGTCATTTTCTATGTTTAACACCCAGTGCTCCATGCAATGCATGCCCTCCTTAATACCCACCTTCAGGCTCACCCCTCCCCTCCAAAACCCTGAGTTTGTTTTTCAGAGTCCACAGTCTCTCATGACTCCCACCGCCTTCATTTTTGCCTTCCTTTTCCTAATGTCCTCCATGCTATTCTTTATGTTTTACAAGTGAAACCCCATGATAATTGACTCTCTGCTTGACTTATTTCACTCAGCATAATTTCCTCCAGTCCTGTCCATGCTGATACAAAAGTTGGGTATTCGTCCTTTCTGATGGAGGCATAATACTCCATTGTACATATGGACCATATCTTCTTTATCCATTCGTCCATTGAAGGGCATCTTGGCTCTTTCCACACTTTAGTGACGGTGGCCATTGCTGCTATGAACAATGGGGTACAGATGGCCATTCTTTTCACTACATCTGTATCTTTGGGGTAAATACCCAGTAGTGCAATTGCAGGGTCATAGGGTAGCTCTATTTTTAATTTATTAGGAATCTCCACACTGTTTTCCAAAGTGACTGCATCAACTTGCATTCCCACCAACAGTATAAAAGGGTTCTAGGGATGGTCTTCTATAGAAAGTTAACCAGGGAATTTAAATCCTTTTAACACCTCTATTGATATCACCATACAGCAGGGACTAGTGGTAACACCTTCAATGGCTTACTTCCTTTTTAGGGTCCGTAATTTTCTTGGTCACAAGTAGTTGTTACACCAAGACCACCTCTGACACCTAGGACAGGATGGTCTGCTTTGTTCCCTTATCTGGTTTCCTTTCATCTACTGCATTTTTGAATTATGTCAGCCTGATCCTATGGCCCCATCCCTTCTCTCCTTACCTAGTCTGACCTGTCCCTTACTTATCAGGAAAACAGCAGATCTGACAGATCTCCTTCCTGAGATAAGTAAGCATGGGACAAAATGCAAGCAGTAATAAATACTGGAAAACAAAGTGAAAGAAGTAACATTGCAGTGACTCAGAGGCGGAATTTATCTCTGGAAATATTCTCCAGAAACCACTGGAAAACAGTTTAAGGTTTTTAACAAAAAACAAAACTGTATGGGACAATGAAATGGCATGTGTGTTTGAGGAGCCCTGAATCCTTCCTTCCCTATTTCTGGTGAAAGAACCCCATCAGTGCTCTCTACCACGGTGCTGGTGGTAGGCGTCTACATTGCCTCCCCCTTAGAACTCGAGCCCCTGCTCACTGCCTGGGTGTGGGTCAGTTAGACACACAAAAGGACTCAGAATCCCTCTTCAAGGACCAACATGGAAGCTAGCTTTGCCCCCAAACCAGGAAAAGTATAAAACAAAAGCCTGAAGGTTTGGCTCACTTTTTCTACCTCAATATGGAAAATCTCCAAACTTTTCCCCAAATGAGAAAACATCTGAAAAAGAAATTAGCAGCATAAAGTACATACATAAGAAGCTAAAAAAAATAATAATAATACAAATTATAAAGGAGATCAAAAGATATTTAGAGGACAGTGAAGATACAACCTGACAACTGTAGGGGATCTCTGAGGTAAAACACTGCAGTCACAATCACAGAAACATAAACCAAAAGTATAATGAAGAGACTCCATTACTTTCCCAGACAAAATCAATGAAAATGTCACCATGTGTCATTGAAAAGTATCTGAATATGTGTTCATACTACTGAGGCACAAATAAAAGTGACTTGATTATAAAGAAACAAAAATTTAGATAAGCCTTAGACATCTCATAAGCACAATAAAATGCCAAAAGGCAATGGGAATCGGATTCACAATTTTTTTGAAGGAAAAATGTTAGGACTGAGGAATTTGTACCTGGGCAAACTGTTTTGCATGTAGAAAGCAAAATGGATATTTAATTCTAGACTAGGTATGGGTTCAAAAGCAATCAACAATTCCAGGAAACAATGAGGGCATTTACCTAAATTGAGAAACAAACCAAAGTAAATAATCAAAATAATGGAGCTCTTGTACTGTAAAAAGACTAATGAATCTTCCCATCTTCAGGTGATGGGATGGCAAATTCAAGAATCGTGTAGAAGGGGGTCCATCATGTGGATTCCACATGATAGGAGTGAATTCTTCCCCCAAACTAATGATCTTCCTCTGCTGATTCTTCCCAGTTTCTAATACTGATTTTGCAAAAAGAACTCTTAATCTGTACTTTATTTTTATTAACATCTAATGTATTATTTACCCTAGGGGTACAAGTCTGTGACTCATCAGTCTTACATAATTCACAGCACTCACCATAGCACATACACTCCCCAATGTCCATAACCCAACCACCCTAACCCCCCAGCCTCCAGCAAACCTTGGTTTGTTTTGTGAGATTAAGAGTCTCTTATGGTTTGTCTCCATCCTGATCTCATCTTGTTTCATTTTTCCCTTCCCTACCCCCTAGACCCCTCGCCCTGCCTCTCAAATTCCTCATATCAAGAAATCATATGATAATTGTCTTTCTATGATTGACTTACTTTGCTCAGCATAATACCCTCTAGTTCCATCCACGTCATTGCAAATGGCAAGATTTCATTTCTTTTGATAGTATTCCATTGTATATATACACCACTTCTTTATCCATTCATCTGTTGATGGACATCTAGGTTCTTCCCATAGATTGGTTATTGTGGACATTGATGTTATAAACATTTGGGTGCATGTGCCCCTTTGGATCACTACATTTGTATCTTTACGGTAAATACCCAGTAGTGTGATTGTTGGATTGCAGAGTGGCTCTATTTTCAACTTTTTAAGGAACCTCCATGCTGTTTTCCAGAGTGGCTGCACCAGAGTTGCATTCCTACCAACAGTGTAGGAGAGTTCCCCTTTCTCTGCATCCCCACCAAACTCTGTCGTTTCCTGAATTGTTAATTTTAGCCATTCTGACTGGTGTGAGGTGGTATCTCATTGTAGTTTTGATTTGTATTTCCCAATGTCAAGTGATGAGCATTTTTTTATGTGTCTGTTGGCCATCTGGATATCTTCTTCGCAGAAATGTCTGTTCATGTCTTCTGCCCATTTCTTTATTAGATTATTTGTTCTTTGGGTGTTGAGTTTGAGAAGTTCTTTATAGATTTTGGATATTAGCCCTTTATCTGATATGTCATTTGCAAATATCTTCTCCCATTCTGTCAGTTGTCTTTTGGTTTTGTTGACTGTTTCCTTTGTTGTGCAAAAGCTTTTGACCTTGAGGAAGTCCCCATAGTTCATTTTTCCCTTTGCTTCCCTTGCCTTTGGTGATGTTTCCAGGAAGAAGTTGCTGCGGCTGAGGTTGAAGAGGTTGCTGCCTATGTTCTCCTCAAAGATTTTGATGGATTCCTGCCTCATATTGAGGTCTTCCATCCATTTTGAGTCTATTTTTGTGTGTGTTGTAAGAAAATGGTCCAATTTCATTCTTCTGCATGTGGCTGTCCAATTTTCCCAAGTCTTTGTTGAAAAGACTTTTTTCCATTGGACATTCTTTCCAGCTTTGTCAAAGATTAGTTGACCACAGAATTGAGGGTCTATTTCTGGGCTCTCTATTCTGTTCCATTGATCTAAAACAGATCTTGTGTCTGTTTTTGTGCCAGTACCATACTGTCTTGATGATTACAGCTTTGTAATAGACCTTGAAGTCTGGAATTGTGATGCCACCAATTTGGGCTTTCTCTTTCAACATTCCTCCTGCTATTCAGGGTCTTTTTTGGTTTCATATAAATTTCAGGATTATTTGTTCCATTTCTTTGAAAAAAATTGGTATTTTGATAGGGATTTCATTAAATATGTAGATTGCTTTAGGTAGCATAGACATTTTTCACAATATTTGGTCTTCTAATCTTCCAAATACTTTATTTGGAACTTCTTACCTTATCCAACAAATAATTAAAACAAATTGTGGTACCATTCTATTCTAGCACTTGGAACCACGGTTAAATCTTTATTACATTCTCTAACATACCTAAAAATCACCTAGGAAAAATGCTGCGAAAGGATTTTTATATCTACAAAAACATACTTGTAAGAAAAAAAAGTAACAAAAAATCTAACTGCCTTACATTATCACATGAAAACTTTAGTAAAAACATACACCTTTAAAACTAAAATTGAGTTATCTTAGACATTGGGTTTTTTAAATAGGAAGTCTAAGAAACTACCCAGTGGAATTTGTATCTGGTATCAGTCATCTCTTTACTTTTTCCATAAGGAAGCTATGTATACTGTGCAGTAAAGTCAGCATGATCAGTCAGAAAATTTAAAAAATGTCAAAATGGATAAAATAGACTGTTAGATGCTCTTTGTTATCATTGGGATAGTGTAATTTAAGGCCATTTGAAAATTTTTCCCCCATTTCTTTGTGCTTTCTCCATTTTCAACATAAGTATGGTGGTTTATATTATGCAGTATATTTCTAAAATAATAGTTTTCACTTTATATATGCTGTTTAAGTACAAGAATAAAATATATTTGTTAAAAAAGATGTGATGTGGGTATATTCAAATGTGAGCGGCCTCTGCATTGGGGCCTGTGAGTAATTTTGCTTTTTGGAAAGTTTTGTGCTTTCTAATTTTCTGTAGTCAGACCTTTTATAGATGAACATCTAAAAATTCAAAACCAAAAATACCTAAGACATGGTGTGGCTTTGTGGTATTAAGAACAGAAGTGTTACATCAATATTGTAGGATTTATACAGGGATTGTGCAAATATTCCCAAAAATTTTGAAAAATATTACCTGTTAATTAAAACAAAATATGTAACAAAATCTTAATAAATTAAGTAATAATTTTCCTTGATTATCCACTCCCCCACCCCAAGGTGATGCCCATAATAAGAACTGTATTATTCAGAAGAAGACTTTGTGAGAATTGTTGGCTTATTTTGGCTAATTCCTGTCATCCTGACTGATTTGCTATCTGCATCATTTATAGAGTCTTCTCTTTCTAGGCAGGAAACACTTTTTAATTTGTTCACCTCTTGCCCATAAAATGTCATTTTGGTTTGGGATTTAAGAGTGTCAGCATACAAGACAAATGGAGATTTTGGACCCTGATGGCTTGGGTTGGTGTCTCAGATTCACGGCCCAAACTGTGTAGGGCCGTGTAACTGTTCTGTTCTACAGGGTGATTCTGAAGACCAAAGCAGACAAAATGCAGGATATAGTTTTAAACTATATTCTATGTAATTTAGAATATTCATTCACACGAATAATATAATCATGTAAATTATTTCAACACAGTGATATTAAGTTCAAGGATGTTGATAATTATTTTTCTCAAGTCTGTGAGCATATTAAGTAAGGTCATTGTTATTATATCCGTGATACGTGTATACAGGTGGTAGTTGCTCTCCTTCATTGCTCTTTTTATATTTTTTTTATTTATAAGACTGACTCAGCTTGTGATTCAATTAAAGAAAATAATAAAAGCTATCACAAATTTATTTAAATATTAAATACTTAATACTTAGTAAAAATAGTAATGATATATTACACAATTATTTTCTGTATTATTTAAAAATATTTTACAAAAATACTTTCAAAGGAAATACTAAAAGATATTGAAAAATTCCATTTAAAAGAGAACTTTCTATAAACATTCGGGTGCATGTGATATAGTGTCCTTCCTCATCTCTTATTATAGTCTTTGGCTTAAAATCTAATTGATCTGATATAAGGATTGCCACTCCTGCTTTCTTCTGATGTCCATTAGCATGGTAAATTCTTTTCCACCCCCTCACTTTAAATCTGGAGGTGTCTTCGGGCTTAAAATGTGTTTCTTGGAGGCAACATATAGATGGGTTTTGTTTTTTTATCCATTCTGATACCCTGTGTCTTTTGACAGGGGCATTTAGCCCATTCACATTCAGGGTAACTATTGAGAGATATGAATTTAGTGCCATTGTATTGCCTGTAAGGTGACTGTTACTGTATATGGTCTCTGTTCCTTTCTGATCTACCACTTGTAGGCTCTCTCTTTGCTTAGAGGACCCCTTTCAATATTTCCTGTAGAGCTGGTTTGGTATTTGCAAATTCTTTCAGTTGTTGTTTGTCCTGGAAGCTTTTAATCTCTCCTTCTATTTTCAATGATAGCCTACTTGGATATAGTATTCTTGGCTGCATGTTTTTCTCGTTTAGTGCTCTGAAAATATCATGCCAGCTCTTTCTGGCCTGCCAGGTCTCTGTGGATAAGTCAGCTGCCAATCTAATATTTTTACCATTGTATGTTACAGACTTCTTTTCCCGGGCTGCTTTCAGGATTTTCTCTTTGTCATTGAGACTTGTAAATTTTACTATTAGGTGACGGGGTGTGGGCCTATTCTTATTGATTTTGAGGGGCATTCTCTGAACCTCCTGAATTTTGATGCTCGTTCCCTTTGCCATATTGGGGAAATTCTCCCCAATAATTCTCTCCAGTATACCTTCTGCTCCCCTCTCACTTTCTTCTTCTTCTGGAATCCCAATTATTCTAATGTTGTTTCGTCTTAGGGTGTCACTTATCTCTCGAATTTTTATAGCAGCAATGTCCACAATAGCCAAACTATGGAAAGAACCTAGATGTCCATCAACAGATGAATGGATCAAGAAGATGTGGTATATATACACAATGGAATACTATGCAGCCATCAAAAGAAATGAAATCTTGCCATTTGCAACAACATGGTTGGAACTAGAGCGTATCATGCTTAGCGAAATAAGTCAAGCAGAGAAAGACAACTATCATATGATCTCCCTGATATGAGGAAGTGGTGATGCAACATGGAGGCTTAAGTGGGTAGAAGAATAAATGAAACAAGATGGGATTGGGAGGGAGACAAACCATAAGTGACTCTTAATCTCACAAAACAAACTGAGGGTTGCTGGGGGTGGGATTATGGACATTGGGGAGGGTATGTGCTTTGGTGAGTGCTGTGAAGTGTGTAAACCTGGTGATTCACAGACCTGTACCCCTGGGGATAAAAATATATGTTTATAAAAAATAAAAAATTAAAAAAAAAAAAAAGAGAACTTTCTGGGGCGCCTGGGTGGCTCAGTGGGTTAAAGCCTCTGCCTTCAGCTCAGGTCATCACCCTAGGGTCCTGGTATCCAGCCCAGCATTGGACTCTCTGCTCAGTAGGGAGCCTGCTTCCCACTGCCCTCTCTGCCTGCCTCTCTGCCTACTTGTGATCTCTCTGTCAAATAAATAAATAAAATCTTTAAAAAAAAAAAAGTAAATAAATAAATAAAAGAGAACTTTCTGTTAACATCATTGATTTTATGATTTATCTAACAATGCAGGTTTCTGGATGGCAAACTTCTTGATATCAACAAAGACTTCCAACCGCATTATGGGGAAGGAGGACGCATTTTGGAGATCCGGACCCCGGAGGCAGTGACCAGCATTAAAAAGCGAGGAGAAAGTCTGGGCTACACAGAAGGGGCCTTGCTGGCACTTGCCTTCATCATCATTCTCTGCTGTATCCCTGCCATTCTGGTCGTTCTGGTCAGCTACAGACAGTGAGTATCCCTTGATGGAAACCTGCATCGTCCCAAAGCCAGCCTTGCGAACATAGCTTTGGACTCCCAAAAACAGGAATAGTGCAGACCTCTCGGGGACTGCTATATGGCCTTTCTTGAAGGGAAAACAAAACAAACTTCCAGCATTGCCCACAGTGAACTCAATGTGCCCATGCTCCTAAGATGCTCTCCTCCAGTAGGACTGTGTTTGTGCTCTTTGGGGAATCGACCTCCGGGAGCGAAGGTAGCAGGGATCCTAGGAAGGGTCATGTACAGATATCCCTGGTCCTGAGGAAGGTCTGAGATCTGACCACACTGTAATGACAGCACTGTATCCATGTCGTTAAATTTGCATCTGTGTAAATGCCCGCAGTGTCAGCAAAACCACTTAAAAAATCATAGTAGGCCACATGTCATTTTCCATGGGGACTCTTCCTTCCTGGGGAGCCCTGCGAGAATCTGTGTTGTGACATATGACAGGATATTGTGGTGGTGCAGGTCTTATGGGCAAATACTTTCATTTAAAATCTTACTTAGGCCCTTCGAAGTAGTGAAGAAATAATAGATAATGTAAGCATCTGTACTCGAGGTTGTCTAGGAAGCTCTTCGTTATTTGACACTGGTTGTGGGGAACCTTCATGATAGAGGTCTAAGCACTTCAAATATATCCATATGGATAATGACTGGTGAAAACAGTTGTGGGACAGGTTAAGAAGATGCTGTAAGAGTATCTTTCATCACAAAAGCAATGTGAAGTTGCAAACACAGCATTTAGGTTGATACACTGGAGTCTGAAATACCCTTAACAAATCAACTGATGCACTGGCTCTAAAGCCTTCATGAACCAACTTAATAGTGAACAAATGGTTTTAATTTTTTAAACCATCAAGCCAGAATTCATTTTCATGTTAATCTGTCTTACAGTTATTCTTACTTTTTGCGCTGCTTCCCAAAGGAATGCTGCAGCAATAAACCAGGGAGGAGACATCTTCTTTTGGGCACATGGTGGCAGGGACCCAAACTGAAGCATCCCAGATGTTATACTCAGGGACGTTATACTAAGATGCTTAGCATTTCAACATTATGTAGATGGATTTAATTACTATTCTTTTTGTAGTTCAGTAATCAGGTCGACACCCCGTGAATTCATTTTAGTTACTGCTTTTTGTAGATGGACAGAATTAAACAAAATGATGTTTTGTGCTGCTCGTGTTTCAAAGTAGCATTCTAATACTTACAAATCTAACTTTTGTACTTTTATGTTCTACTTCTAAGTAAGACCAAATGGTTGGCTAGTCTTTTGTATTAACATTTGTTTCTGAAAGTCATCTGTATGTGGCAAAGTTAAGGGGCAAATATGGGGAAAAGTGCCATGGATTTGTGACCCAGGAGGGGCACCTTCGAATCCCAGCCCCTGCCTCAAAGGGAGACCCCGGGGGGAATCACAGCCCAGTGCCTGGGTCCATTCCTGTAACACACCCGTGATGCCAAGAAGCCCATTACAAGAATCAGATCACCTTTACTCTTTCATTTCTCCCTCAGAGTTTGAACTCCTGTCTCCACGTATTCATCCAGTGCTGCTTGCTACAGTTAATTTCTTTGTTTCCCTATAATGAATGTTTTCACAGCATCTGTGACGTTGTCGGTAATGATGAAGTGCTCCCCCATTCTGACTTTCTGAATTGAAATACTTAGCTTCCCTGCAGTGTCATTAAGTCTGTGTCATTATGCATTTAACCAGTAAATTATTCATTGTGTAGAATAAATCAGATGTTAAAATATTATGAATGCAGCCCTTCTAATGTAGCTTTCTCTCTCTCTTCTCTTACTCACTGCCTTTCGAAACAGGTTTAAAGTGTAAGTATAATCAACATCTTATGTATGATTTTGTATACTATGAAAAGAAAACCCCCGCATACCCCTGATAAAGCAGTCAGTCTGCCAGGACCATGTATGTGACTTCAACTTCCCTTGTGCTTTTGTATGTACAGAATTGGGCTGCTCTTTAACTTTGGGATCCAAGGGAGGAGAAGTGAAAAAGGTCATTTGCTGTGATAGCTTCCACACTCTGAGGTCTTGATTTTGAGGAAGGAGCTCATAGTTGGTGTTCAGGACATTCAGAAAGGGCCAGAATGCCAGGTGTCCCAGGTACCCAAAGGAAACCAAAGCAAGCCCCCATCCTTTAGGAGGGGGACCCTCTGTAAACTACATGGCTTCTGTCAATGAATGTCAAAAATGTTTCAGATCATTTTAAATAGAATAACTTTTTAAAAAAATAGACGATGAAAGATAAGGAAAAATTATGTATCTCCGACATTATACATCTTCAGCCTTGCCTCACATGATGAGAGATTACTCAATAACCACCAATTATTAATCACAGTTTTAAAGACAGTTTGCCCCCATCTTTAATATTACTATTTCACTTAACTTTCCAATATTTCTACTGAATTCTGTTATTCAAGGGTCAATATTTTAAAGAACTGAAGGGGCAGAGGATATGAGAGAATGCTACTCAGTGAGGATGCTTCTGTAATTCTACCAGTTTATAAGTTGGAGTATTTGTGTTCCTGATGATTTTAGTATGTTTGTATGCCAACTGATAAGTATACGATTTCTAAAATGAGTTTTTCCTTGCCTTACCCAAGCCGCCAAGCTGAGTGCACCAAGACTGCACGAATCCAGTCGGCATTACCCGCGGCCAAGCCTGCTGCACCCACGCCCACACCTGTGGCCGCACCCCCGCCGCCCCCGCCTCCCCCTGGGGCACACCTGTATGAAGAGCTGGGGGACAGCACCATGTAAGTAGGCTTTGCAGCCACTCTTACAGACAGGTGGGTGTGATGGATGCTGGGGGGTGAGTATTTCATGTCAACCTGATGCAGAAATGCAGGTTCCTTAAATTATGACATTTTTCTTAACAAAACAAAACAAAAAAACTAAATTGTTAGGATGAGAACCTAAGAAAGGTTGAGCTGAAAAATAATAACCAAAACACAAGCAAACCAGAAAAGAACATAAAAAACTTAGTAAGAGAAAATTTGCAGATGTCTAACTTGAATAGTCTGTTTGTAAACCTTCACAATTACGCATATATTTTTTCTCCAGAATTAAGAATATATTCTGAAATTTTCTCATAGAAAATAAGGAAAAATAAAACAATCATAAACAAATCAAAAATAAAAATCAAAAACAAAAAAAAATCATAATCCTGATTTGGTATCAAAAGCCAACTCCTGTTTGGAAGTTTAAAACTGATGTGATGGTTTAAGTCACAGACTTTTTAAAGATGCAATCTTAGGATGTCATAACATAGAATAATGAAAATCTGAAATCCAAATAAAGAATTAAATATCCAACCACTTAAAGAATATACTTTTCATTATATTCTTCTCAAAAGAGACTGCTGTAATGCTTCATATTGCTCCCACAATATTTGGAACCTCTAAGCAGTATTAAATCATCCACATTTGAAAACTCTTAGATTACTGAGAAAAGACTTCACAGATGTTTTCCATAATGATGCTACTCTTATAACCTGATTCCTTTTGGACTTACTTAACTTGCCTATGTTTTAAAAATTCAAGAGTAACTATTTTGGGACATGAGATGCAGAACAACCAAGGAGATGATAAAATTCTGAATATGGCTGAATTAAATCCAAGACAGCTTTTATCAACTGGAATTTGGTGGAGTTGAGGGACTAAAACACATTCAACTGTGTTACATTTGTAGCATTTACTAGTAGGAATAAAGCAAGCCTCAAAAATTATGAAATTTACCTTTTAATGAGACAACTTGTTTTAAACACATGTATCAATATTATTGCACAAGGTGATGTTAAGTTTTAAAAATGTTAAAACAGATTTTAATGTTGTGTATCTTAATGCTAAAATTGAATTTAATGTTTGACAGTTGAGTGCTTGGCATTCCATTTCTAAAATAATATGGTAAAGGATTCATGCTTTAAATATAGTTTTAAAAATTTTTAAATTGAGTTGAAAATTATGGTCTCTTTTTGCGTTACTGGTGAATGTAGGAATTGAGCCAATATGATTTGATTCTCTTTATATTAACCACCTCTCTCCAGAAAAAAAAAAAAATTCAGAAACTAAAAAGACTTATGAGTAAAGTTTTCTGTTATCTGAAGTTAGTGGCATATATTCATTTTTACTTAACAAAAGTAGATACACTGTAACATCATCTGGAATAAATATAGTTTGAAGGTGACCATTTTCAAATAGCAACATTTAAGAACTACTTTCATTAGAAAAATCGTGGTAGACTTAGAAAAATTTTCAATTATAATATGTATTTAATGAAGTATTTTGTGTTCTTCACATTTAAACATCTTTAACAAATGTTTAAGCTATCTATTTAAAAACTTTATATAGGGATTCTAACCATATGTTATTAGAAAATAGATTAGCTTCAAAGGAATTATTACCAAATTTAAACAAACAAACAAACAAAAAATCAAAGGTCATTTTGAAAAGAATCTTAACGATCTAATAATGTCATACAGATTCAACAGTTGGTCTGTAATATATTTACTTTCTTCCAAACAGTATGTTTATCTTCTTTAAAAATCAATGTGGACTAATTTTTCAGTTAGGACATAGAAACAATTCTTAGATTCTCATTTAAAATAACTGTTTCGGGATTGAAATCAACCATATGTAATGAAGGTAAATTTTACCTATGTATAGGAAACAGATAGCTAGCTATTTTATGGGATGAGACAACCAAAGAAATGCCATATGGTTTTATCTAAAATATTATTACATATCAGAGTAAAAAAAATATATAAAACCATGCATTTTCTTTTCTGGATATACATATCAAATGTTTACATCAAGTTCCTGTTAGTATTTTCATAACCACCTCAAAGTAACTATAGTTCAAACTCTTTTTTTTTTTTTTTCTGTCTCATGTTTTCTCTTTCCCACCTGTGGATACATAGGCATAAGTAAGTAAATAATATCATTCTAATATGAGGTGTTAGGGAAAAAAGATACAAGAGAATAGATTAAGTTTTACTCTAAATGTAGTGACCTTCATCATTTTACCATGGAGTCATTTGCTTTTAAAAAGAAATTTCTGTCTTTCATATCTCATTCACTTTTGGTACCTTAAAAACCTGTACCTCCCAAGAAGTATATCAAAATTCTTGCTCTTAATTTTTTAAAAGTATTTCAAGATGTCTCTTAATCCAAAGTGGTACAGTTCCATTATATAGGTAGTTCTTAGCAAAAACAAACATATTTTTTTTAAAAAGTACCAAATAATGTGTCAAGTCCATTTAAAAAAAAAATGACTTTGCAAGATCAAGAGAAGGATTTGATGTCTATTGAATGCAGATTTTCTGTTCTTCCCGTGTTATCTGGGTGGGCCTGATACCCCAAGCCCAGCTGTGAGGGTTCTTCCTTAGTAGTTTGTTTCTTTGTGAGAAGGCACAGTAACAGCCTCAGCTTTATATATAGCATTGTATTGTCTCGCCTGTTTTGCTTTTCAGCGTGGCCACTTAATTTTTATTCACAGTATTTCCTTTTATTTAATTCCTGCTGTGTGGGTAAATATTAAACATTGAGATTGAAAGCAAAGTCTGAGGAGAGGGCATTCAAAACCCGCCAGCCTTCCTGGCCGAAAGTTCCCAATGCTTTCAATAGTGATATGTGCTTGTGTCCTTTCCCTTAGTTGACTTTCTCACTCCCAGCCACTGTGACTCAATATCAGTGTATGAGCAGATCTTCCAGGGATATTGAAACTATGTGACTGGAACATAAGTCTTTTAATTAAAGTCAGTCTTGGCCAAAATTTGACACAGATCATATTTAAAATAAATACCAATAGGCCCTCTTGTTATTTGTACTGTTCATAGCATTTTATAATGGATTCAGCTTAAAACTGAAATAGAAGGAAATAATCTCTGTTCAGGTTCTAGCATAACTTCAATTTCTCAACTGTGATTTTGACCTCGATGAGAGAAATTCTCCCACCTGTCCTTGAAGACTTTTAATTCTCTAATCTAGGGAATAGAGAATTCCTTTCTGTATTCTCTTGTAAGCTTTGTCTCAAACTGGAGAGTACTTTTAGCTCCAGGACAGAATGACTGAGAGGAGAGATAATGGTACCGATTCAGACACAGCTAAGGATCCTTCTCCCCAGACAGACAGCCCTGAGTGTTGTCCACCAAAGCAAAGGATATGAAACCATTAGCCAAAATGCTGGTTTGCAATTTGGAATCATGATTTCTACATAAGAAAACTGTTATGTGTGGTCATGGATACTTTGCTGTATCAAACTCATTAGCCGCCCCCCCCCCAAAAAATCAGTCTTATGGATTGATGCATTTTCTTAAAAAAAAAAAAAATTTCTCATGCTACTCACAGCTCTCAAGCTTTTCTTGCCCTGCCTTTTTGAGTACAGGGACATGACAGTAATGTCTGGCTTTGGTAGATTAGTGTTATTTGGCCTTCTATATTTTGAAGTCGTAATGAGAACCATAAAGACATCTTTCTCATGAAAGCTGTGTCACGACCTGTTTCCTTACATTTCATTATCTTCTTTTCTTTCAAGTCTTTTCCTTCTCTACCATTTCCAACAAAGCAGGGGAAATAAGTCAGTCTCGGAAGACAGGAAAAGTCCCCAAACTGTGATGCCCTTTTCTTCCAGCACTACTGAGGCTCACAAGCAGGCTCATGTAGATGGATCTCTTAAGAACAACCAGCCCAAGTCGGTAAGAAAATTCACACTGATGTCTGACGAGGATGCCTCAAGTATCCACGGTACTCTTTATAAGGAAACTCTAGATCCAGGACCAGCAAATTCAGACTTTTTACTAAGGACAGATTTTATAGACTCATTTTTACCCAAAACACAAGCCAGGAGTAAGTCCCTGAGGGGCCCAAGAGAAATGTTTCAGAGGATGTGGAATCAGCCAGTCTACTTCCCTCAGAGACCAGTGTGGGAACTTCCCAAGAGACCAGAAGCCATAGAGCTGGAGCAGTGGCAGAGCAACAGGCAGGAAGGTGGAAAGGAAACCACTAGAACCTTTCCAAAGAGAGGTAGCAGCAGTCCCCGGCCTACTGTTGGAGATTCGAATGTACCCGAGAGAGGAGAAACAAGGCAAGGTGAATCACTGCTCACACACGGAGCAGAGCCCTTGGAATCTCTGCCTTCAGACTCCTCCTGTTTCTCTCCTTCATCTCATTCTTCTTACTCCACTTTGCCAGCTGTTTCAAGAACCGTGGAACTCCTGTCCGAACCTGATGTCATCCTCTCTCCTGCTGACTGTTGCTTGGAACTTTCTCCTTCAGTGCCCTGCGTTTTAAATTCCCCAGGCTTTAGGAGAGAGACACCCACATGTACGTTGACAGTTGAAACCAGAAGAAACATGTTTGAAATCATTCCCAAACCACCAAATATCTCCCCTCCTCCCCCTCCTCCTCCACCTCTTGTCCTTAGTCCATTTGCTCTTTCCTGTCTTCCCCCTCCTCCTCCGATTCTTTCACTTTCTGCCCCTCCTTCTCCTTCCTCTTCTTCTTCACCTCGTCTGCCTTCACTCCCCTCCCTCCCTCCCCCCTCCCCGCCTCTCCCTTCTTCTCTGTCTCTTCCAACTTGGGCTCCGTCCACTAAGCGTGTCAGTGTCCCCATTGTTCAGCGCACTGTCAGTGAGACGCCCCCCAAGGATATGGAGTCCTCTGTCAGACAGCCGCCAGCCTTTGCAACAGCACGTCGTGCAAATTCCCAGAGAGAACCAAAGGGCATCCTCAAGCATATTAAAAACTTAGCCGACCTTGAAAAGTCGGTAGCTAATATGTACAGTCAAATTGAAAAAAACTTCCCACCAACACACAACTCAAGACTGGAAACTCGTTGCCCTCCAGAAACAGAAAATGTGGAAGTGACTGAATGCAACCAGGGGAATTTACACGGTATTGTCGAGGGCACTGAGAACCTGCCTGACAGCCAATCTACTTCACTGTAATGTTGATTTTCCTGTTTTAACTGGACAACTCTTTTGTTGACCGAAATCTTCAAGTGGAGGCAAATTTGAACATTAAAGAAGATTCCATTCTTTTACTCTAAACTCAGTGCAATGCTGTTTTTCCTCATTTTTTTTTTTTACTTTCAAAGATTATTAACCTCATCATTTCTAACTCATAGATTTACCTTAATTTTCTTAACTACGAAGTAGCATTATTTGTCTGCATTTATTTAAAAAGTAAGTAATTTCAATCTATTTTTCAATGGGAATATATGGGCAAGAAAGTTATATCTCCAGCTTAAACCAATGGCCTGTTAACATGTTAATGCAGTAATACCTACGTTTACTTTCTGATCATAGTTTTACTGAATGCTCCTGGAAAAAAAAAAAAAAAGCAAACTGTTAAAATAATCCCCCCAAAATTATATCATAGGTTCTGTTCTTTCCTTGAAGTCTATGTATTTGGTAAGCTTAAACACTACCAAAGTAAAAATGTCATGTATCCAGAAATGCAGGATTTGACAGATATGGTATTCGGAAATAAATACCAGGTGCTGTAAGATATAATCATCTGTTTTCTTACAATGACATTCTTTACTCTGGCTTGCTTTTATCTTACTAGTATGCTTATACATTTGAAAAATCTTTTACTTTTTAAATGATGGTCTTATTCTGTTTATTTCTCATTATGCTTTCTCTTCCCTTCTTTACAATGAAAATAAATCTTGAATCGTGGCTTTTGTAAGACATTTCACTGTACCCACAAATGTTTAAAGTGGTCTTCAGTTTTGCTTGTCCACATGTTGATATCATCTCATAATTTTATCAGAAGATTCCCCTTCAAGGAAAATATTTTTCTCCAGTTTAATAAAATCCTAATAAGTTTCATCAAAATAAGGTTCAATAAATGTCTATGAAGGTTTACCTACTACGATTTTAGTTAATATTTGATGAAAATTATAAATATTTTTATTAAGCTTATCAATAATATTAAATGTTCATCAAAATTTTAGAATAGCATATTGGATTCATTTCTATTTACCTTTCTTTAGATAAATCATCCAAATTTAGTTGGATGAGGAAAATACTAACACTTTGAATAGAAATCAAGAAGGAATATATCTAGCAAACTGTCCTCAGTTTTATATAGGCCTTTACTCTTTATATTAGGCAAAGAGGATAAAAATGTATACTTGAGAATGGAATTTTATGTTGTAGTTGTTCTCAGAACTCAACTTGGTAAATTCTTAATGGCATCAGCTCAGCTAAGTGTTACCTTCCTATCTTTTTAATGAAAGTTACACTTGACCAGCAAGTAATTACACTGTTTTCCCATATAACACATGGAATAAATTGTATTTGTAATTTCCCACTGTGAATACAGGTGTAATTATTTGATTCTTCTGCAATTCTATTATAGAAGATAAAAGTCTGCACAGAAAAACAAAGCAAAGTATATAGGCAAAGGTCTTGCTTGAAAATTTCCATTTTAAGTATATTAATATAGCCTCAGAGAGGGCCTTATAATGCATCATTTCAAAGGTTTTGTTCAGCTCTTACATTATGTGACATTTCTTCCAGAACGTGGTCTGTTATCCCTGTTTAATGGTATCAGAGTTTAAAAAAAAAAAAAAAAAACTATAGATCTAATTATTTTCATTAGGTCCTCTGATTCAGATTCTTTTCATCCAAATCCAGAGTAACTTATTTCTTGGGGTTCTTGAACATGATTTTTTTCTCTCTTTCACTGAAACACTTCAGTTGGAGTTTTTGTTGGCAGCTGGTCATATGCATGAGAACTTGTGCTATTTGGCGGACTCTGACAAGGTATTATTCATAATTGTGTAAGCCTTTGATATGACTGTGTGTTTTTTAAAAATATTTTGTATCAACTTCTTGAATATATGAAAGAAATTCCTTGAGAATATATTCTCTAAATAATTACAAAGACATATAAAAACTCCAAATAACAATCTCATGTAGGTATCTATAGCCTTACTGAATCTGTAATGTTTTCTATGTCATTTTTATAATATTTGTCTAAATATCTTACTAGTATCTTGTGCTTTTTAAATGAAACATCCATTCCCATGTTTGTTTGGTTTTCTTTTTAAATTTATCTTTTTTTTAAGATATCATTTGTTTATTTGACAGAGAGAGAGGGATCACAAGTAGGCAGAGAGGCAGGCAGAGAGAGAGGAGGAAGCAGGCTCCCTGCCGAGCAGAGAGCCCAATGCGGGGCTTGATCCCAGGACCCTGAGATCATGACCTGAGCTGAAGGCAGAGGCTCAACCCACTGAGCCACCAGGCACCCCTCCATTCCCATGTTTTATATTTACTTCAGTTTTTTACATATATATTCTATTTGGAGATCTCCAACTTTGTCATAGAAGTCAGTTACAATATCTGCGTAAGACCTATTATGAGTACACAGGCCAAAATACTATTCCTCTTCTCAATCCCTGAACCCCCACAACCTGACAACCAACCTCCACAGAAAGAATATCATTTTTTCTTCTGCATAATTATGCTCTAATTAGTGCATAAGAAATTATCAGATACCTTTTTAAAAGATGAAAGTAGGTTACCATACATTTTCCTTATTGTTAAAAGTAAACTTAATGTAAAGAAGTAGTGTGAAGTAAATAATTAATACACGTTGAATATAATCTACATAAAAATGCATTAATATTATATGACTGGTCTTAGAAGGACCGAAAGGAAGTCATGTTAGTTGTAAGCCCACAGACAGTGATATCCACTGATTCTGTTGTGTGCTTTTTCCAAGTGACTTTCTGCTTTTGAGCTGAGACAGACAATACAAATAACCACACGAAAGGTAACAGAAAGGTTAATGGAAACATGGAGCTCATCTCTTGATATTTCATTCTCTACATGTATGAAAAATACTGCTAATGAAAAAAGTTAGCTTAAATATCCTGCAGAATAAAGTTCAGCTTTGGCTAGACACTTTATTTCATGTATGTGACTCAATTCTCATTACTAAAACCAGAGTATGAGTGTCTCTATCTATGTCTGAAAGATACAAATTGAGGACACTTCTAAATGCTTTAGAAGGATTATCATTCTCATAACTATTGGCAGAACCATAGAAGCAAAATTCACTAAAGAACCATTTCAAATAATGAATTGCCAACAAGATTAAGTAAGCATTATACTACCATTATTACCAACCATTTCAATCAGTAATGCCTTAACCACTTAAGATTTGTTCAGATAAGTAGACTTATTTTGTAAAGGCCTTGTAATAGTTTAAAGAAATTTTCTAGAGAGATATGTATGTGCCTCTTCATAGCAGTCCCTAGCTTTATATATGTGGTTCATAACAGCATATGATACATATAGGTACTTTAGATCAACTGTAAGTAATAGATAAAAATCTTTATAACTAATGGCATTCAACACTGAAAGCATTGTATACTCTCCCCCACCCCAGGTACAGCTGAACATTTCCCCAACTTGTGGCCAATGAACTTTATAAATCTTTATTTAATATTGAATATGAAATGGAAGTGAAAATATTTAGCTCTTATATTTATGTCTAATAATGTCACTGACCCTTAAAAGCTAGTCAGTATTCTGCATTCATTATTTTTAGAATCAATTGATTCAAACAGACAAAAAACAGCTTACAAATGTTTGGAAGAATATATTCTAGTCGTTGAGGTCATTTCTCATTCTGTACCAATATACTCTTCATGTATAAAACACATCTTTTCCCCAAATGAGTATCTTACATGTATCAAGACTTGGCAAGGTTAGAGATGATATAGAATATTTTTAATCCGGTTGATAATAACAGAGTCAAAGTGTGTTACTATACACCACTGAGATAAAATAGATTATTTCAGGTATGCTGGTGCTAGGGTCTGGCCTGCTAACTTTGTAGTCATAGAGGCATGAAACTGCAACCTTCCTGTCCTGATAAACTGCCACAAAATGTGTTTCTCACTGAGACAATTTTTAGTGAAAATTACCTTCTCATTTTTCTCAGATTAAAAAAAAAAATCTTATCTATACTTTTCTTGAATCTGAAACTCTAAGTTGTTTAATACTGATCTCTCTGTTTCTGCCTTGCAGGAGAGTTTATGCATCAGAGGTAAGGGCTTTACAGTGTTATATAAAGCTACTAGGAAAATATTTACCTTCTAGGCAGGACTGACTTTTCTTGCATAGCTAGGATATTTTCCTTTACTTCAATAAAACTTAGAAGTACGCTGGGCTATTTATTTTCTTTTATACCTGTTGCTATTTTGTTCTGAGGTTTTAAGTGAGTGAACAAATATCAAATGCTCACCTTTCCAAGGATAGATTTATTGTTTCCTGAATTGCTGTTACTCAATATTGTGACATTCACCCAAATTTATTTTTCTAAGGCTAGAAATGTACTTTAGAAACCTGGGACCTTTGTTTCTTTTACCAGAGTCCAAGTCTCCTTCCTAACACATTAGAACTTAAGATCTTAAAGAGTTTTAGAAAGTCAGACTATGAGAATGCTCAGGCATTTGGAGAAGATAGTGGGATCTGGCTAGCTGCTCTCAAAGTGGTACTGCCAATGAGGTCACCAAGAACCTAGCCGAATTTAGCAGACAGCTTCCCAGTCAAGAGAGTGCAATGAGCTCACGACCTAACTGGCCACCAGCTGAGAAAGCGTGAGTCCTAATGTATTTGGAAATCAGGCTGAATGCATTTCAGAATAACTGGTTTTCAGAGACAGGTAACAGATTGGATCAGACTGTCTCTACGGCCAACTTCCTCCTCCTTTAAATGAATGCCTTCAGTAGACAAACTCACTCACAGCCTCACGAAAAGTCAGTCCTGCCTTCAGTCACCTAGCTGTTCTCCGGCTCATTTCTGAAGGCTGATTCGCCACTGGAATTGTCTCCCAGGATTTCTCTGCCCACATTCCCAATGTCGTTCCCTTTAAGATTTGTGTTGTGTATCCCTCAGAGTGGATAAACCAAAATTTGAAGTATGTCTCTTGTTCGCACGTATTATAGTATAAATGATCAGGAAACACACCGTAGAGACCGTGTTTTCTTTAAATGAGTAGGGGTGAGGCTGAGAGTAAGTAAGGAGTGATCCCTGCAAAATCCAAGGAAGGACAATTTCCCGGATCACAAAAGAATTTCTGAAAGCATGCTCAGTGTTCGGCTGTAAGTAACCCACGTTTTGGTAAAAAGAAAAACAGGGAGCATTTCTTAACTACGACGATGCGTTATGACTATATGATTATGTTATGTGCTCTACCCTTCTCACTAATGAACCTGATTACATTTAATGTGGGGAGAAAAAAGAGGGGCAATTTAAAACAAGGTTAAACTTGTTCAAAATAATCCTGTGGCACTTGAAGTGCTTTTAAAATCGTAAATAACTTTTTATACAAAGAAGAAGTTTGAACTGAAAAGTTACTTACAGGTTTTCATCGATTAAAGGTTATTCACTTTGATGTTACCTAAAACAATGATGAAACAGAAAATAATTCTTTGTTATTTCACATTCCAACATCAACAGTCAAAATATTGGTAGCTATCACATGAATAATAATTCATAATCCTAAGGTAACCAGTTTTAAGCTGTGGCCTTTTTTTCTCTTTTCAATCATGATCTCCCTTTTCCACCTGAATTATCTTCTAAACCTTTTTCTATTTTAATTTCCTTTGGCAGCAACAGCAACTGCTGAGGCCTTCTCTTCTTAAACCAGAGGTATCAATTTTCTTTTTCTTTTCAACCTCACTGAATCTCCACTATATTTTATGTCACGTTAAGGCCTGTCCAACACGCAGCAGAATGTAATCAAGTGGCATGATTTTCTAAGATGGAGAAGGGGTGGTTTAAAGTAGAAACAAATATATAAATAAGTAAGCAAGCTAATCACTTCTCTCTTGCTTGTGGGGGGCTGAAATTCCAAATTTTTATCTTCATTCTCTAGGAGTTAGACAAATAAGACCTTTGCTCCTATTGAAAGCAAGCTATCATTGAATAAGACAAATCATGAACTGTTTATTTATTCCAGTTCTTTGAAAAAAGTTGATGGTATTTTGATAGGGATTGCATTGCATGGGTAGATTGCTTTAGGTAGCACAGACATTTTCACAGTATTTGTTCTTCCAGTTCAAGAGCATGGAACAGCTTTCCATTTCTTTGTGTCTTCTTCAATTTCTTTCGTGAGTGTTCTACAGTTTTCTGAGTACAGATCCTTTGCCTCTTCACTTAGATTTATTCCAAAGTATCTTATGGTTGTGGGTGCAATTATAAATGGGATTGACTCCTTCTCTTTCTTCTATCTTGCTGTTAGCATATAGAAATGGAGCAGATTTCTGTGTGTTGATTTTATATCCTGACACTTTACTGAATTCCTGTATGAGTTCTAGCATTTTTGAGGTGGAACCTTCTGAGTTTTCCACATAAATTATCCTATCATCTGCAAAGAGTGAGAGTTTGTTTGACTGCTTCTTTGCTGATTCGGATGCCTTTTATTGCTTTTTGTTGTCTGACTGCTGAGGCTAGGACTTCTAGTACTATGTTGAACAGCAGTGGTGATAGTGGGCATCCCTGCCGTGTTCCTGACCTTAGGCAAAAAGCTCTCAGTTTTGCCCCACTGAGAATGATATTCACTGTGGGCTTTTCATAGGATGGCTTTTATGCTATTGAGGTGTGTTTCCTCTTTGCCTACACTGTGAAGAGTTTTAATCAAGAAAGGATGCTGTGCTTTGTCAAATGCTTTTTTTCTGCATCTATTGAGAGGATCATATGGTTCTTGTCCTTTCTTTTATGAATGTATTGTATCACACTGATTGATTCGCAGATGTTGAACCAACCTCGCAGCCCAGGATCAGTCCCTCTTGGGCGTGGTGAACAATCCTTTTAATGTACTGTTGGATCCTGTTGCCTAGTATTTGGGTGAGAATTTTTGCATCTGTGTTCATCAAGGAATTGTTCTGTATTTCTCCTTTTTGAGGGGGTCTTTATCTGGTTTTGGGATCAAGGTGATGCTGGCCTTGTAAATTGAGTTTGTACGTTTTCCTGTCATTTCTATTTTTTGGAACAGTTTCAGGAGAAGAGGTATTAATTCTTCTTTACATGTTTGTTTAGGTTTTCTATTTCTTTCTGGTTTGGTTTTGGTAGTTTATACATCTCTAGTACTGCATCCATGTCTTCCAGATTGTCTGATTTGTTGGGATATAGTTGCTTCATTTTCATTTGTTTCCATGAAATTTTTTGTTAGTTAGATCCATTCATTCTTAAGTAGGATGTGCTTTAGCCTCCATGTATTTGAGTTCTTTCCAACTTTCCTCTTGTGATTGAGTTCAAGATTCAAAGCATCGTGGTCTGAAAACACGCAGGGAATGATCCCAATCTTTCAGTACCTGCTGAGACTGGATTTGTGACCCAGGATATCATCTATTCTGGAGAATGTTCTGTGTGCACTAGAGAAGAATGTAAATTCTGTCACTTTGGGATGGAATATTCTGAATTTATCTGTGAAGTGCATCTGGTCCAGTGTGTCAGATCCTTGTTGATGTTATGCTTGGATGATCTGTTCATTTCAGTGAGGGGGTATTAAAGTCCCCTACTATTATTGCTGATGTGTTTCTTTGATTTTGTTATTAATTGGCTTATATAATCAGATGTTCCCATGTTAGGGGCATAAATATTTACAACTGTTACAACTTCTTGTTGGATAGACCCTTTATGTCCTACCTTATTTCTTACTACAATCTTTTAAAATCTAATTTGTCTGATAAAAGGATTGCTACGTCAGCTTTCTTTGATGTCCATTAGCATGGTAAATGGTTTTTCACCCCCTCACTTTTAATCTGGAGGTGTCTTTGGGTCTAAAAAGAGTTTCTTGCAGACTTCCTATCGACTTCATATCATGTCTTTTGATTGGGTCATTCAGCCCATTTACTTTCAGGGTAACTATTGAAAGATATAAATTTAGCGCCATTGTCTAGCCTGGAAGGTGACTGTTACTGTTTATTGTCTCTGTTCCTTTCCAGTCTATGTTACTATTGGGTTCTCTTTCTTGATTAGAGGACCCCTTGCAATATTTTTTGTAGGGCAGGTCTGGTGATTGCAGATTCTTTTAGTTTCTGTTTGTCCGGAGTCAGTGAGGTTTATCCAATGTACAATTATCACAGCTTAAAAAGTTTCACCTGGCTTCTAAGACACAGATTAGTGTGTCTCTTTTCAAAGTTTATGCAAACAGGATTCAATAGAATCCTGTGTCCCATTGACACCAGACTTCTGTTGCTCATTGTTCTGTTTGGGAGCGTCATTTCTGTTACTGGGTGATGCAGTAGTGTGTATCTCATGGACTTGTGCCTCAGTTCCAGTTTTTGGCTGTTACAAATGATGTCTTTTGGTGCACAATTGTACACACTTATGTTTAGCATATAAATGGATCTATATTGAATTTTTGTGAAAGGATATGCATATTTTTGACTTTTGTATTTTTGCCATTTTCCAAAGGATTTGGTGGATTTATAAAGTGTCTGAGAGATCTAGTTATTCCATATCCCTGCTAAAACATGGCACTGCTGATTCTTCTGTTTGTTTGTTGGAACCGTTCTGGTGGGTAAACTGAAACAGTTTTACCATTGAAATTGGACACCTTTGCCAAAGTATTTGTAAGCTGCAAAGTCACCAGAGAGTAGTAACATGAAGAAGCATCAAAGGAAATAGTGGAAGTGAATGGAGGTTATTAGATGCGAGTGAGGAGCACATGGGAGACCTGACTGTGGTTATGGGTAGGGCGTAAACAGTATGGCAGAGGACAAGCAGTAACTAGAACACGAACTGCTGCCAGTAGTGCCAGCAACTAAATTCATGACATAGAAATGGAGCCCAGTGCTGCGCTGCCATCTTGTTATTTTTCAAGAGAAACACAAATCCTGATTTTTTTAATCACATTTTCTGATTAGATTTTGGGCAACTACATTCAAGCACAAATGAGGGTCATTGTCCATATCCACCATGAAGCCTGTGAATTCCCCACTTTTTAGTAACTATTTTTTTCCTGACTTATTACTAGATCTAGGCTGACAGAATTGCTATTTAAATAACAGATGACCTCAGGGATAAATACCTACCCATTTTACTGTGGGCGCTGATACTTTTTCCTCCCTCCCTTTGCTTATTTCATTGCACAATTCATTTGGTTAAGTTTTACAGTTCAGCCTACTTGAAATGTTAAAATATAATGACATTGAATTTAATAGTTATTTAAAACTAGTTATATGTGTATAAAAAATATGTATTTTTTTCCCCTCAGGAAAAACATCTTTCTGTTAAGAGCAGAGTGACAAAATCAGTAGTTTAGAATTTAGAACTGAAACCTTGAAAGGGCTGCTGTCCTGACAATTTGTTTTTAAGTAATTAAGTCCAGAATTAGCAGTATGTTTTTAAATGTAAACATTCTTGAGAGGTATCACTCATAAATATCATAATTAATGTATAAATGATTACCAGGAAATTCGTTCATAAAAATAAATGTAATGAGCAGAAGTGCTCGGGGTGCTGTGAAGCTGTTATCAGGAAGGTAACTTTCTCATTCCCTCAAGGCGAAAGTCTATTTAATAATACAAGTTAAAACAGAGTGAAGTATGAAATGTCTACTGATAGTTTTAAAAGTTAACCAAGAACAAGTGATATGCTCGTCTAGAAAAAATGTAGCTTTTTTACTCCCTCAGGTCTAATAACATAACCTTATTTCACGTCAGATAGTTATAGCTAGAGAAAGAAGTTTTGATTATGTTTGACTAACATGTGTAATTAAAGATTTTTGGCAGGAGTGTTCTAAGAGTCATGGGATTCTAGGTCTGGAAATAAATCTGAATTCATTTGATCTAAAATGTGATAAGAATCTATTTTCAAATGTGATTTCTTTCTCTGAACAATAGGAGTTATCCATGGAGTCTGGAATTGATCCTGGCCAGGAATACGGACAAGATTATTACAGTTATGAGCATGGGTACATCTTCAGATTTTTTTTATCCAGTATCAGTATTTTTTTATGAATAATAAGCTACTGAATCTTATTACTAGCACTTGTGTTATAAATGTCACTTCATCAGTTTCATCTTTGAAAAGGAATTACGTATCTACTTTTAGTTTCAGTCAAGTTTTATCCATTTTTCTACATTCAGATCTGGTTTGATGTTCCATGTTGATACTGACTACAACTTTAATGATGCAGTAAAATGATTCAAAATTATTTAAATGAGAAATAGAAATCAAACATATTTGCTCAATTCCTGAATTCACCATTTAGTGCATATGAGATGTTTATCTAACTAGTCAGGCTCAAGATTTTCCCAAGGGATTAAGAAGAAAACATATTTTAGAATCTAGTAATAAGCATTTTAAGTCACTATACACACACGTTAACTGATTTCTAGAGATACAGAAGAGGATTGCATACACCATTCCAGACCATGTTTGAAGCAGATCTTCACTGTAAGATAGAAACGTTATGTCCTGAATAAGCTATTTTTTTTTACAGAGAATCTATTTCCTGCTCTAAATTCTTCAACTAATTAAGGAACTATATCCCCTTCTCTAAGCAACAGTCTCTCCCAAAACTTAAATCTGAAATAACCTCTTTTTACAGTTGCTCTAGGATACCATCATGGCAAAAACCACTGGCCAACAGGTTGTAGTTCTTAGCTATGGTTTTGTAACTAGTTGACAAGGAGCATGATAGGCACTGTATAAATATCTGCTGATTGAAGGATGAGAATAAAGAAGAAAAAAGATCAGTCATGGTTTCCAGGACCTCATGGAAACATGCTAAAGGCTGTAAGTTTCTGTTTCAGGTATGAAATGCCTCAGTATGGAAGCCGTCGCCGTCTGTTACCACCGGCTGGACCAGAGGAGTATGGGGAGGTAGTTGGTGAAGCCGAGGAGGAGTATGAGGAGGAAGAGGTAATGCCATAATGTTTAACCCTAGTTGAATAGCAGGCTGCAAAAAATTCCAAAAATTTTTCATCCTATTCACTTACTACTCATTTTCTGTAGAAATTTAATAACGCAGACCATTTCATTGCCCTGTTTATAGAAGGAAATTAATTGTTGTGAAAGTTTAATTTATTTCCTTCTATAAAATGTTAAATGCCTGAAATAAAGCCACAATAAAGTTTATATTTTCTAAAATCCTAAAAGTTAACATTATAATCAAATACATAAACACTATTCTGCAAAACGGTGGTTACTTTGGTAACCACATTGTCTGGCATACCTAAAAATCATGGAAAAGTACAGTTGCCAGACAGAAACAAAATATTACCGCCAATATGTTTAACAGAATTCTGTCATGTATGTCTTAATTAACATGAGTCACTTTGCCTTTAATATCTACTTGGAATGTTCATGTAAAACAAAAACAAATCAATGTCACTGTAGCTTTACCCCGTTTAAAATTGAGAAAATAGTCAACTGTCACATAATTTCATTAAAGAAACCATAGGGATAGAGGAGAGGTGATGATTACTTCTTTCTCCTTTGATCTAAAATCTAAAATAAACTCTGAATGAGAAAAAAAAATTAGAAGGCCTTAGATTTTAGTACTGTATAGTATAAGCCAAAATAAAATACTTCTTCGTGATCACTTTGCATCCAAACGCAGTGGGGATGAATGGTGGAGAACTGGGTCTGCTTCTCCGAAACCAGTCATAACTCTGCAGAGTCATCCCTGCTTGACTTGGGTGCGACAAGGTCCTAGCCTAACCAGCCTCGAGCTGACGGTTCAATTGCCTTTTCGTGATTTTCAGGAAGAGGCAAAGAGAATTAGAAAACCCAAAGTTGAAGTTAGAGAGCCTAGTGAGGAGGAGGAAGTAGTGGTCACCATTGAGAAGCCACCGCCAGCTGAGCCCACGTACACAACGTGGAAGAGAGCCAGGATCTTCCCAATGATTTTCAAGAAAGTTCGAGGGCTCGCGGACAGAAGGGGCCTCTCTGAACTGGAGGGGGAAGAGTGGCAGAGACGCCTTGAGGAAGTGGATAAAGATTACCTGAAGCTCACTCTGGACCAAGAAGAAGCCACGGAAAGCACGGTGGAGTCGGAGGAGGAGTCCTCCAGCGACTACACGGAGTACAGTGAGGAAGAGTCCGAATTCAGTGAGTCAGAGACCACGGAAGAGGAGTCCGAGTCAGAGACCCCCTCGGAAGAGGAAGAGAGCTCGACTCCATCTTCAGAAGAGTCAGAGTCCACAGAGTCGGAAGGGGAGAAGGCCCGGAAAAACATCTTTCTGGCCAGAAGGCGGCCTGTGGTTGAGGAGGTCAAGCCGGTCAAAAGGAGAAGAGAGGAGCCCCCGGAAGAGCTGGAGGAAGAGCCAGCAGTGGAGGAGGAAGCAGGAGAGGAGACTGAGCTGGGCCCTGAAGAGGAGCCCACAGGCCTCGAGGTCCCCGAGGAGGAGGGCAGTGCAGAGTCTGTTTCAGTGGAGGCAGGTGGGGGCAGCGAGGAGGAGTCCGAGCCAGGCAGCAGCGTCAGCAGCAGCAGCAGCGAAAGCCAGTCCGGAGGGCCCTGGGGCTACCAGGTGCCCGAGCGGGCCACCCACAAGAAAGCACCCCGGGAGCAGCCCCCGGGAGCCGGCTCTGAGGACGACAATACGGCACTCTGAGACGGGGCCCAGGAGGTGGGAGTTTGCCGTGGCGAGTGCTCTTGCGTGCCGTGCTTTCTGTGTGCTCTCTGCAGTGATGCTCCAAGGGAGGAATGTGACTGTGACCTCTCGCTGACCTAGGACTGGAAGCATGCCAGGAAGGGGAGCATATGTGCGCACCGAGTAGACTTGTACGTCAGAGCACATTAGGGTCAGACTGCCTCATCTTCCTCTGTTAGCCATCCCAAAGACGAGCCCTGAGTCCACAGTTGGTATCTGCCAGTGGGGTTTCTGTGAATGCACTGGGCATTACCAGGGATGCCCTGCCTGCTGGGATGGATTTCGGGAGTATATGGGCACGTTTTTATTTCATCTGTAGACAATAAATCATTAGGACAACACTGGCAACAACTGAGGCCTCTATAAAAGTCTACTTTTGCATGTGTGTACATTTCAGCTGAAGAGAAGGATTGGTAAAAGAAAAACAAACTTGTCGAAATGTCCATTGTGTTCCAGTTGCTTACTCGAGGAAGTTTATAATCATTCATTTTCATTTTTGTGTATTACTGAATGATTCATGATGGGAAGATTCTTTCTTTCCAGGTCACATCTGTTGAAATAAAATGATCCAGAAAACCAGGATATTCCAAGTGAATACAAAAAGTTTGGCTAATAATGAAATGTTAATTAGAAATTAGAATGATGCAGCTTTAAAAAGTCCTTAAAATTTGGAAAAAGGAAGTATTGTATTAGTATAAACAGACTATACTAATACGGTGTGTTTTCTTCAATTTGACTTTGTAGAAGAACAGAGCAACTGTTAAACAATGGATCAGATCCTTATCTAAATTTAAGTAACACATACACTTTTCCCTTTCATGTAGAGCAGTAATCTGATCTAGAATACAAGTGCTTCCTAAAACGTCTGCTTCTTAACTGGGCAACCCCTTCTTCAGAAGTTAAGCTCTAAAACCAGTGGACAGTTGGCGGAAAAGAATACAAGGTCTCCTCACCTCTTCTGAGTTCTTTAACCTTTAATGGCTTTCTGTCAACAGTTTTGAATTTCGCAGACCTTGTCCCCTTTGCTCCTTTCATTCCTTTGACTCCCTGTGTTTTATTTTGGCAGTGGGCGAGAAAAGGAATGATCAAGTTAGTTGTGGATCGCGAGTACGAAACGAGCTCCACTGGCGAAGACAGTGCTCCGGAATGTCAGAGGAACCGTCTTCACCATTCTGGCACACACAGTAACATCAACGGCAACATCTACATTGCCCAGAACGGGTCCGTGGTGAGAACCCGCCGGGCCTGCCTCACCGATACCTTAAAAGCGACTTCTCCTGGGCGCCTGGGGAGGCACTTTAAGAAACTTGACAAGCTGGCAGTGACACACGAGGAGAGTGTTCCCCTGAACACATTATCAAAGGGGCCATTCCCTACTGAGAAGATGCACACGAGACCAACTCTGGTTACATTTGCCCCTTGCCCTGTGGGGACCGACGGTACCTCAGGGAAGCCACTGGGGTCCAGGCTGAAAAGCACAGTTGAACAGGAGTCCGTGGTTGACAGGAAGAACATCAAGGAGACTTTGGAATTCCAGAGTGACCACACGCACTCAGACGACGAGGAGCTTTGGATGGGCCCCTGGAACAACCTCCATATACCAATGACGAAACTGTGACCGGTTTTTAAAAAAAAAAAAAAAAAAGTTATTTTGATTTTTACTTCAGTTTTTAATAAACTGCGCTTTTTATCGTCACTGAAAAAATGATGTATGGGATTTATATCACGCACACAAGCTGAAACTTTGAACGACATGCTTTAAAGTTTAAAAAGACACAAATTTGCACTTGCCTTTGTATCAATTAATTGTTCTTCCCAGATAATCTTTTTGGACAGACTCTCGATTCCCTGAATGATCTATCATTTAAACTTACCATTTAGCTGTTTGGTTGGGTCTTGCCTTTTTTTTTTCCCCCATTTTAATAAATGAGAAATAATTTACTAAGTAATCATTTATATTTGATTGATTAACCTAGATTACTCTTCATCTCTAGCTTCACGCAGTGTTTTTTGGTACATGTTGTGGATTTACTTTTCAAAAAAAATGGGGAAAATTAGAGGATTTTATAGGAAATGGGTTTATACAGTTGCTGTCTATACCATCCTGATTTTTTTAAAGATAGCAAATGTGAAAATCTGTAAATTACTTAGAATCATGAGCTTATTTTCCTTATTGTCTGATATAGTCACTCAGATTTTTACATATGCATCTGTTGACCTTCTAAACAACACTTGAAATCATATCTCTTTTATAATTATCACTCACAACTTTTCCTACTGCCCCCCCCACCACACACACACACACTTCATGAACACTCCATCCACACAAAACACAGGTGATTTAGTTTTGCCACCTGAAGTGAAATAATTATCTGGAGCATCACAGAAATCTCCCCCTCAGCTAAAGCTTACTGAGGTGGGAAAGGACCAAATTGTCAGTAATGCATCTAGAACCACAACTTCAGTATGAAAGATGAAGTCAGAGCAGAGAAGTCTCACATTAATGTCATCGGTCATGAATATTTTATAAAGTCGGTGTAAAGGAATTTGGCAGGGTCAAGAATTCATATAATAGGTGAAACACCTACAAAGGGTATAAATCCATAGCTTCAAGTGTATTATAGTATTATCACTTCTCCTCGGTCCAGCTTATTTATGGAATATTTTAATACCCATAATATTTATGTGCATAAAGTGCAGAACCAGAAAATGATTGCCCGGGCCTTTTTGTTTGTTTGTTTTTATCAAAGAACAGAATCTTGGTTTTTCACCACTGAACAAAGCACAGTGTTTCATCATTAACATAAATGAAAACCAAGTATCCTTTCAAAAAAAAATAACAAAAAACCAAGCCCAAGATACTTGCCTTGTGTGTTGCGTATTCTCAAGATGTGAAAAGGATGACACAATATAAGAGAAAATTCAGAATTGTAGTGAATATGAGTTCATATGATATAGAGTTCCCCTTAAATTTTGCACACTATTGACAAAGTTAAGATTTCAATAAAATTCTCTCATGCATGCTTATTATATGGTTCAGAGAGACTGAATAAATGCACTTCTAATTTCTCTCTCACGTTTCATAGTTTAAAAATTGTTGATTATAATGCTATTTCTTTCTTTCCAAAGGGAATGAATTATATGTAACATGAACTTGCCAACTTACATTTTTTAATTTCAGGTTTCAAAAAGTGCTTGAGATCAAATGCAGGAACATCTCATTTATCTGGCATAATTGGAAATCAATGTCTTCTATTACCCTACCTGGAAAAACTACCAGCATTAACTGGAAAGAAATGTGGCATTCTAACATTAGCGTGTTAGAAATACAGAGTCTTGCTCATACCCCCAATCTACTTGGGGGTCTCAAGTAGGGGGTCTCAAGTAGGGGGTCTCATTCTTTTGACAAAGAATGACCTGTACCACTCAACTCCAAAGCTTACTCCTTAAAGTACCAAACCAATTGTTTTTAGGATACCATATTTCGGTTAGAAGTTAGATTGCACATATTATATTTTCCTACTTGTTCAATCAGAGATCACTCACTACATTATTTCCTTCATGTCTGAGGGTTGTCTCACCTGGCATCCCATGATGTCACTTTGCAAGAGTTTTATCTCTCTTTCTCCCATTTCAGGCTGTGGTATTTAACTAATTTTGTCACTTCGCCACTCTCCAAAATTTATCTTCCAGTTTATTTCTAATTCCTGGTGCAAAAGTCTGTGTTTTTGTTTGTTTTGCTTCTTCTTGCAAAATTATTAGACCTGATACAGAGATCAGGCATGTGGATTCAAACAAAATCTGGTGATTCACAGAAGCTTTTTGGGACTGCTATTGGGATCTGAGCACTGTTCAAAAGAGCTGAAGTCGGCAGAAGACTAATGTCTTGATAATAAGAGATTTCACTGTATTTTAAGGCTCACTTTTTATAAGGAAAAATCAAAATACCACAACCTACTTAGCAGACATATTTCTGCAATTTCTAGTTGACCGCTTCAGTAAAAACAATCATGAAGTTAACCTCTCCCTAAGTGAATAGAGATAGTATCAAGGTAAGCAGCATTTGCAAAGAGCAACCAAACCAAACATTTGGTCAGTATATTTTGAGGTAAAGTATACGCAGCAGCAAGAACAGTACCAACTAAATATATTAAGTCTGGACTGAATCAGTTACTTTGATAGGACTTACACTGTTCTAGAATAGTCTGACTCAGGATTAAAATTGTGGAGCCCAGGGGAGATGTCCAAGTAGTTTAAACTTAATACTTGACATAAATGATGTTTCTATGTAAATGCTTGTAAAGAAATAGGTGGTTATTTTTCCTAGATAGGCATAGTGATTGTTGTTCTTAGTCCATACTGGCTTTCAATCAGGAAGAAGGAACGTGAGATACCAGCTGCTCAAGATGAGAACAAACTGCTAAGACTATTACTGCTAAACCTGCAGACTTCAGAAGATCATGTGGGCAGGGAGGGCCAGTGGGGGAAGAATGAGACCATAAAGTTAAGGTGACAGAACATTTGTGACCCTGGCCATCAGCTCACAGATGCTACCTTCTTGGCCCAGCCTTCTCGTTTTCCTTAATTATAGACTCTGAGAGTTGTCATAGAATCCTAACTGTAGGTTAGCCAAAAGGATCTTTTTAAATCCAGAAAAAAAAGACATTTGCCTTGAATTTCATATGTGATATGTCACTTGTGTTATCAGCCCACATTGTTGTGTTTTGATTTGTTTTAGACCACATTGTGAACAGGGAGGTTGAAACACGTTATTTATCCTAAGTGGTTCTTCCAAAAAGGATAGTGACCACTATTAAATGACCATTAATCGCATTTGTATATCTAGCCAGAAAAAGAAAAAAAAAAAAAGAATAGTGATGCTTGAGGGAAGACATGTTCTTTCTTTTCTTTCGTGAACTTTGCTTTTTTCTTGTTCTGCTCCACTTTCTGCAATCTGTCCGCTAAGTGGGGCTTCTGTATACCACATCAGTTAATTCGTAAAATAGGCAGAAAGTGCTAATCTATTCTCAGGGCAGATGCCCACTGGTGCCTGCAAATAGTGATAGCCTGAGGGATAGGTTCCAAATAATATTGAGGACCTCTATTTTTATGGATAGTTTCTCCCTCTTCTCAAATGATACCATCAATTCCTTTGTTTTACTTGTCTCTCTTGTTTTTGCATTTGTGGACCTTGATCTTTATAACGATCTTTACTTTTTAGACTGGTATGTTTTCTTCTAACTGCAATTTACTTTAAATTTATGGTAAGTTAAGCACGTGTATGGAAGATTTGAACTTTGTCTATGGTTTGGGAAATTATCAACACATTCACTGCTTTCCAAACACCTATTTTTCCTTAACAAATATTACTTTACTGTATGAGGAATATGAATTAGAAATTTTCGGTTAAAATGCATTGTTACTCACTACACAATGTTTCAAAATAAATTTCCATTTGGAAAAAATTGTTTCTCATTATTCTGTCAGGTGGGGATAAAAATCAGTAACTATTCTCCCATTTATATGTTTAGTCTTTTCGGTTTGATAGCACAAGAAAAACCTGCTCTGCAGACTCTTTGAATGATGCAGAGAAAGGAAGCATCCTTTAAAACTCTCATCCTTTTTTTAGACATTTCAGTCATGTACACAAGTCTAAGAAGGATGGACACTGTGTTTCCTAAAATACTGGCCATCTATTTGTTTAGAAAACAATATAAATACTTAAACATGAAGGTGTTCATATACAATCAGTTACATTCTTAGAAATGCTAAATAGGAGGCACCTGGGGGACTTAGTCCATTCAGCCTCTGCCTTTGGCTCAGGTCATGATCCCTGAGTATTAGGACTGAATCCCACATCAGGGTCCTTGGCCAGGAGGGAGTCTGCTTTCCACTCGCCCTGCCCTCCCCCCAACCTGTGTTCCCTCTCTCTCTCTTTCAAATAAATAAAATATTAGAATAAATATATCAAAGAACATAGCTGACATAAAGTTACATTAGGTCTTAAACAGGAGAGAAGTCTTATATTTCAGAGATTTACAGTTTGTACACTTGTATATACATCTAATTATCCATCATCCACCTCTCTGCCTACAGGAAATATGCCATATTTCCCTATGAGAACTTTGTAATGCAGCTGATGATATAGTAATTTTAATTTCCTTTTATCTCAAACAATTAGGATTGGGAAGAATAAATTTTCTAAGACAACCATCATGAAAACAGAATCCCCAGTCCTTTGTCATTCTGGTGTCATATCACAGGTAGAATTCTATGTATCCCTATATTTCCAGGGCCCACACACCCTACATAAACAATAGCCATTAAGGAAAATATTGCGTGAGTTCATTCTTGCCATCAATGTGTAACTTCGTGCATGTCATTTTACAATTTTCCCCCTTCATTGGAACATGGCACTAATAACATTCACTTCAACTGAGAGATAAAATCAAATATTTTAATCTGTACCTACTTGGCCATTTCTATAATGTGGCTATATTTACAGAGCAGAAGATTAGACAACCTCCTTTGCATTTTTCTCCACAAAAGCCTTCTAATGTTTTACTGGCTAAATGCAGGTATACATTTTATTGATCTAGTCCACAGAGTAGCTATTCTAAGTTACAGGTATAGGTCTTCAAAGAGAAAAGAAATTTATAGAACTTTTCCCCTGGGCTTGGGCTTCTATATAATTTTCTATATAATTTAAAAAAAGAAGCACCTGTCAAGAGAGTAAATGCACGTGTGGGGCCACTGAGAAGTCTCAACCAAAACCTGCTTCATTTTCATCTAAACACTTTAACCTTAAATGCTCTTTCATGAAATCACTGAATTAAGACTGGTTCTTTTGAATTTGATGTGAAACAGAAGGTTTTTATAAAAATCTGGCCTCTAACCCTAATTTCAACATCACGATTTACATAAAAGAGCATACTGACAAAAAATGGTCTGGAAATTTCAGTAACTGTGATTCTGTGTCCCTTTGCTACCTACTTGCCAGGAGATTTCTTTACCTCTGGCATCTCCTATAAAGAATTCTTATCTCTCAAACCCTATAAAAATATTCATAGGACAAGGAGGAGAAAAGAAATTTTAGCTAGCTTTTAAATAAAAAGATAGACAAATATATGTAGCTACAGATGGGACAGAGAATGTAAATGATACCTATGTAAATGTTGGATAAACATAAAAATGGTATGAGCCCATGTTCACATATTTAAATTGACTTTAGTTACACAGACATATTTAAATTCATATAAATAAAACAACACATTCACCCAAATACTACTTTTACTGACTCTCACATGTCACCTAATTTTATTTATAGTATTAAACTCACCATCAATATCCATCAGTGTGTGTTTTCTCCATAGGGACAGGTATTTGTGCTTATAATATTAAGACAGTTATTTTTTAGATGGTGTGCGAAGGGGCAACTAGAAATATATATTCCTGATACACAAATATTTGCCTTTTAAAAGTGGCTCATATATACTGTATGCCTTTTCAAACTAACCCTTAAAGGCTTATTCATGCCAGCATGTATAACTGAGATATCACAGCTGCTATAACCTGCTTGGTGAGCAATAAGCATAGGCTACAAAAAGTATCTAAAAAGCATTATTAGATTTCTATCAGGTCCTGGCTACCACCCAGACACAGATTTATCTGAAGAACCACCAATCTTTATTTTAGTGCTGAAATAATTTGGATCCTAACCTACCAACACATTACTATCTAGTCAATATTCCAACGTGCATATCAGTCAGTTTCCCAATGTTGCTTAAAGAATACATTTTGGGGAGCGAGAAGCAAGATGGTGGACAAGTAGGAGACCTAAATTTTGTTGGATCCCAGGAACTCAGCTAGATAATTATCAAACAATTTTGAACACCTACAAACTGAACAGGAGATCAAAGAAAAGGATAGCAGCAATTCTATGAATAGAAAAGTGACCACCTTCTGGAGGGTAGGACATGCGGAGAAGTAAATCTGAAACAATATATGGAAATATACACCGTGGGGGGAGGGAGCCTCCGTCAGCCGGCTCCAGAAAAGGGATAGAGCAGTGAATCAGAACTTTTAGAAGTCTACTCCACTGAGGGACAATGGTCCAGAGGCTAATTGGGGGTGGGGAGGGTAGCCTTTATGGGGACAGTGTGGTCTCAGGCCCTTGGGGTCACAGAAAGACTGGGAGTGTCTGAGTGTGGCAGAGATCCCAGATATCAGAGCGGGGAAGCCGGCTGCAGAAATGAAGGTGAGGAAGGGGCTCTCAGCTCAGGGTTGCTATAACCATGGCCCACAGCCCAGGTGGGCTACTCCAAGGACCCAACAAGTGGCAGAACCAGGAATAGCCCCCTTCCTCCCCCAGGAGGAGCAATGCAGCAGCATGTGACAGGAATCTGCTGGGTCTGGAGACTCCAAACAGAGCCATGCACCAGAGAAAGAAATGCTCGGCACAGGCCTGGTGAGCTCCGAGTGTGGCCAGAGACCAAGGAGACAGGAGTGACTGACAGTTTTTCTCTGAGGGTGCACTGAGGAGTGGGGCCTCAAGCTCTTGGCTGCTATGGGCCAGAGATTGGGAGGCCTCCCTTTTCATTCTCCTCCTCCAAAGTTAAATGGAAAGCATTCAGGAAACAAAAACTATTGAGAGTAAACCCGAGCAGATTACTTAGCCCGGCCCCTGGCAAGAGTGGTGCAATTCCACCTCGGGCAAAGACATTTGAGAATCACTGCAACAGGCCCCCTCCCCCCAGAAGATCACCAATAACATCCAGCCAAGACCAAGTTCACGAATCAACAAGAACAGCGGAACTCCAGAGCTGATGAAATACAGAGCATAGAATTTATGGCTTTTCTCTCCTGATTCTTTAGTCTTTCAAAGTTAATTTTTTTCAACTTTCTTTTTCTCTTTTTCTATTTTTTGGGAGGATTTTTCTTCTATCCTTGCTCAAGCAACATCTTATTAATTCCTTTATTAAAATTATTTCTTAATTTTCATTTTTACAGTCATATCCTATCCACTATATTTAACTATATGTATATTACTCTTTAAAATTTTGGTTACAGTTTCTTTTAACAGGTCAAAATATACCAGAAATGTAATGTATGGCTTTGTTCTAGTTTCCCACTTGATCACATTCTCTGTTTGGGGTTTGTGTATGTGTGTGTGCATGTGTGTGTGTGTTTTATTTGTGTGTGTGTGTTTTATTTTTTTCCTTTTTGAACCAACTTATCAATTTCATTTTTACAATATTTCTTTAATTTCCATCTTTAACAGTCGTGCTCTATCCCTTCATCATATTTTCCCTTCATCATGTTTACCCTTATTTTTGTATATATATTTAAGTATTTCTTTCTTTAAAATTTTGGGAGGCAGTTTTTTCTAACATACCAGATACACCCAAAATCAAGTTTGTGGTTCTGTTCTATTCATCAGCCTAATATATATTTTTTTCCTTCCTCCGAGTCCCCCAGCAGGTTTCAGGTCTCTTCTGATTCATTTAGTGTATATTTCTCTGGGTCACTGTTACCCTTTTAGAATTTTGTTCTCTCATTTATCTATTCTTCTCTGGAAAAAATGACAAAATAGAAAAACTCACCTCAAGAAAAAAAAAAAAAAAAAAGAAAGAAAGAACAGGAGGAAGTACTGACTGCCAGGGACCTAATCAATATGGACATTAGTAAGATGTCAGAGCTAGAGTTCAGAATAATGATTAAAAAGATACTAGCTGGGCTTGAAAAAAAGCACAGAAGACACTAGAGACTCCCTTTCCAGAGAACTAAAATCTAACCAAATTGAAATTTTGAAAAGACCCTTAATGAGGTGCAATAAAAAATGGAGGATCCAACTGCTAGGATAAATGAGGCAGAAGAGAGAAGTAGCGACAACGACCAAATGATAGAGAATAATGAAACTGACAAAGAGAGAAATAAACAACTGCTGAGTCACAAGGGAAGAATTCAAGATATAAGTGATACCATAAAGTAAAACAATATTAGAATAATTGGGATCCCAGAAGAAAAGGGGGGGCAGAAAGTACATCGGAGCAAAATTGTAGCAGAGAACTCCCCTAATTTGGGGAGGGAAATGGGCATCAAAATCCAGGAGGCTCAGAGAACCCCCTCAAAATCAATTAAAATAGGCCAACACCCTCTCATCTAATAGTGAAACTTACAAATTTCAGGGACAAAGAGAAAATCCTGAGAGCAACTTGGGACAAGATGTCTGTAACCTACAACAATAGAAACATTAGATTGGAAGAAGACTTATCCACAGAGACCTGGCAGGCCAGAAAAGACTGGCATGATATATTCATGAAAAAATATGCATCCAAGAATACTATATCCAGCTAGGCTGTCATTGATAATAGAAGGAGGGATCAAAAGCTTCCAGGACAAACAGAAACTAAAAGAATTTGCAAACGCCACACCAGGTCTACAGGAAGTATTGAAAGGGGTCTTCTAATCAAAGGAAGAGCCTTAAAATAACATAGACCAGAAAGGAAAGAGATAATATACAGTCACAGTCACCTTACCGGCAATGCAGTAGTACTAAATTTCTATCTTTTAATAGTTACCCTGAATGTAAATGGGCTAAATGTCCCAATCAAAAGACACAGGGTATCAGAATGAATAAAAAAAACAAGACCCATAGATATGATGTCTACAGGAGGAGTCTCATTTTAGACCCAAAGACACCTCCAGATTGAAAGTGAGGGGGTAGAAAACAATATATCATGGTAATGGACATCAAAAGAAACCTGGGGTGGCAATCCATTTATCAGATAAATCAGACTTTAAGCCAAACACTGTACTAAGACATGAGAAAGGACACCATATCATACTTAAAGGGTCTATACAACAAGGTGATCTAATAATTTTAAATATTGCTCAGCCAATTGCTCAGCCAATGATACAAACCAATTAATAACAAATAACAAAATCAAAGAAACACATAGACAATAATACAATAATACTAGGGGACTCTAACACTCCCTTCATGGATGTGGACAGATCATCTAAGCAAAACATCAACAAGGAAATAAAGGCTTTAAATGACACACTGGACCAGATGGACATCACAGATATACTCACAACATTCCATCCCAAAGCAACAATGTGTACACATTCTTCTCTAATGCACATGGAACATTCTCCAGAATAGATCACATCCTGGGACACAAATCAGGTATCAACCAGTACCAAATGATTGGGATCATTCCCTACATGTTTTCAGACCACAATGCTCTGATGCTAAAACTCAATCACAGGAGGAAATTTGGAAAGAACTCAAATATATGGAGGTTACAGAGCACCCTAGTAAAGAATGAATGGGTCAATCAGGAAATTAAAGAATTGAAAAAAATCCATGGAAACAAATGAAAATGAAAACATTTGTTTTCAAAACAAATGTTCAAAGTGTTCAAAATCTTTGGACACAGGAAAGGAAGTTCTGAGAGGAAAGTATATTGCAATAGAGGCTTTTCTCAAAAAACAAGAAAGATCTCAAATATACAACCTAACTCTACACACAGATCTGGAGAAAGAACAACAAAAAGCCTAAACCCAGGAGGAGAAGAGAAATCATAAAGATCAGAGAAGAAATCAACTAAATAGAAACAAAAAGAACAGTAGAAAAGATCAAGAAATCTCAGAGCCAGTTCTTTGAAAGAATTAAAAGATTGATAAGCCCATGACCAGACTTCTCAGAAAGAAAACAGAAAGGACCCAAATTAATAAAATCATGAATGAAACAGGAGAGATCACAACCAACACCAAAGAAACACAAACAATTATAAGAACATATTATGAGCAACTATATGCCAACAAATTAGATAATCTGGAAGACAGGAATGCATTTCTAGAGATGTATAAACTACCAAAACTGAACCAGGATGAAATAGAAAGCCCAAACAGACCCATAACCAGTAAGGATATTGAGGAAGTAATAAAAAAAATCTCCCAACAAACAAGAGCCCAGGGCCAGATGGCTTCCCAGGGGAATTCTACCAAACATGTAAAGAATTAATACCTATTCTCCTGAAACTGTTCCATAAAATAGAAATGGAAGGAAAACTTCCAAACTCATTTTACAGCATCACCTTGATCCCAAAACCAGACAAAGACCCCATCAAAAAGGAGAAATACAGGGGCGCCTGGGTGGCTCAGTGGGTTAAGCCGCTGCCTTCGGCTCAGGTCATGATCTCAGGGTCCTGGGATCGAGTCCCGCATCGGGCTCTCTGCTCAGCAGGGAGCCTGCTTCCTCCTCTCTCTCTGCCTTCCTCTCTGCCTACTTGTGATCTCTCTCTGTCGAATAAATAAATAAAATCTTTAAAAAAAAAAAAAAAGGAGAAATACAGACCAATATCCTTGATGAACACGGATGCAAGAATTCTCACCCAAATACTAGGCAACAGGATCCAACAGTACATTAAAAGGATTGTTCTCCACGCCCAAGAGGGACTGATCCTGGGCTGCGAGGTTGGTTCAACATCTGATTAAAACTCTTCACAGTGTAGGCATAGAGGGAACATACTTCGATAGCATAAAAGCCATCCTATGAAAAGCTCATAGAAAATATCATTCTCAATGGGGCAAAACTGAGAGATTTTTGCCTAAAGTCAGGAACATGGCAGGGGTGTCCATTTCACAACTGCTGTTCAGCATAGTACTAGAAGTCCTCACCTTGGCAATCAGACAACAAAAAGCAATAAAATGCATCCACATCAGCAAATAAGCAGTCAAACTCACACTTTGCAGATGATAGGATACTTTATGTGGAAAACTCGGAAGGCTCCACCCCAAAAATGCTAGAACTCATACAAGAATTCAGTAAAGTGTCAGGATATAAAATCAATGCACAAAAATCAGTTGCATTTCTATACACCAACAATAAAACAGAAGAAAGAGAAATTAAGGAGTCAATCCTGTGTACAACTGCACCCAAAACCATAAGATATCTTGGAATAAACCTAACCAAAGAGGTTAAGGGTCTGTACTCAGAAAACTATAAAACACTCATGAAAGAAATGGAGAAAGACACAAATAAATGGAAAAACAGTCCATGCTCATGGATTGGAAGAACAAATATTGTGAAAATGTCTATGCTACTTAGAGTAATATACACATGTAATGCAATCCTTATCAAAATACCATCAACTTTTTTTAAAGAAATGGAACAAATAATTATAAAATTTGTAATGGAACCAGAAAAAATAATAAAAATAAAAAGACCCTGAGTAACTAGAGGAATGTTGAAAAAGAAAACCAAAGCTGGTGGCATCACAATTCTGGACTTCAAGCAATATTACAAAGCTGTAATTCTCAAGACAGCATGGTACTGGCACAGAAACAGACACGTACATCAATGGAACAGAATAGAGAGCCCAGAAGTGGACCCTCAACTCTATGGTCAACAAATTTTCAATAATGCAGGAAAGAATGTCCAGTGTGGGGGGGCAGTCTTTTCAACAAATGGTGTTGGGAAAATTGGACAGCCTCATGCAGAAGAATGAAACTGGACCATTTCCTTACACCACACACACACAAAAAAGTCTCAAAATGGATGAAAGACTTCAATGTGAGATAGGAATCCATCAAAATCCTCAAGAAGAACACAGGCAGCAACCTCTTTGACCTCAACCACATCACCTTCTTTCTGGACACATCACTGAAGGCAAGGGAAGCAAGGGCAAATATGAAATATGAAATACTGAGACTTCAACAAGATAAAAACCTTCTGCACAGCAAAGGAAACAAACAAAACCAAAATACAACTGGTAGAATGAGGAAGATATTTGCAAATGACATACCAGATAAAGGGCTAGTATCCAAAATCTAAAAAGAACTTATCAAACTCAACACCCAAGGAACACATAATCCAATCAAGAAGTGGGCAGAAGACATGTACAGACATTTCTGCAAACAAGACATCCACATGGCCAACAGACCACATGAAAAAGTACTCCATATCACTCAGCATCAGAGAAATACAAATCAAAACCCCAATGAGATACCACCTCACACCACTCAGAATGGCTAAAATTAACCGGTCAGTAAATGACAGTTGGCAAGGATGTGCAGAAAGGGGAACCCTTCTACACTGTTGGTAGGAATGCAAGCTGGGGAAGCCACTCTGGAAAACAGTATGGAGGTTCCTCAAAAAGTTGAAAACAGGGGTGCTGGGTGGCTCAGTGGGTTAAGCCGCTGCCTTCGGCTCAGGTCATGATCTCAGGGTCCTGGGATCCCGCATTGGGCTCTCTGCTCAGCAGGGAGCCTGCTTCCTTCTCTCTCTGCCTACTTGTGATCTCTCTCTCTCTGTCAAATAAATAAATAAATAAAATTAAAAAAAAAAAAGTTGAAAACAGAACTACCCTAAGACCCAGCAATCACACTACTGGGTGTTTACCCTAAAGATACAAATGTAGAGATCTGAAGGGTACATGCACCTGAATGTTTATAGCAATAGTATTATGCATCCATCAAAAATGAAATCTTGCCATCTGCAATGATATGGATGGAACAAGAGGGTATTATGCTGAGTGAAATAAGTCAATCAGAGAAAGACAATTATCATATCATCTCACTTATAGGAGAGAAACAAGACTGAGGATAATAAGGGAAGTTAGGGGAAAATAAACAAGATGAAACCAGAGAGGGAAACAAACCATAAGAGACTCTTAATCTCAGGAAACAAACTGAGGGTTGCTGGAGGAGAGGAAGGTGGGAGGGATGGGGTGTCTGGGGGATAGACACTGGGGAGGGTATGTGCTATGGTGAGTGCTGTGAATTGTATAAGACTGATGAATCATAGACTTGTACCCCTGAAACAAATTATACATATATGTTAATTAAAAAAAAATACATTTGGCTCTAGTCATTCCCCGGTTACTATTTTCTATTGGTCACATCACAGAATCTCTGGTTTGGCTTCCATAACTATGAAATGAGATTGTCCAGGAGAGTCTTGGGGCCACTCTGAGTTGAAGTTGAACTCATGGAATGGCATTACCTAGAACGGAGGAAGTCTGACTGTGCCCAGACCCCCCATGTTATGTCTTTACAGCCCATTTCACAACAGAAAGTTGTCATGGTGATTTACAAAAATGCAGAGACTACAAGAGGTGGAATAAGGTTGAACGAATGAGACAAACAGGAATAAAGATGAGACAAGAGTGAATCCAGTGGTTTGATCAGCACCCAGACCTATGTGCCTCATGGTCCTACACATTAGTTATTCTGGCCACTAATTTAGCCCTAATCTTCCCCAGCTGTCCGACCAAAAAGGGAAGTAGAATTTGTTACATGATTTACAATGAACATAAAGTTAAAAAACAATTATTAGAGATAAGTCAGCTTTGCTTGTTGCCAAGACCTGAGAGAAATTTGTCCTAAGGGTCTTTAGAAAAACTCTGCTGTATGATATACTGGCTTAGTTGTCGGCATTCACATCTCATTTCTGTAGGTCTTGACTTTCTCTTGCCCAGCTCACAATCATCAGTCTTCCTTCCAGGAAGTCTTCAAGTGTTTAGGTCACTGATTATTCCTCCTGTTATCAGCGTTTCCTACAATGATTACTGAAAGCGTAGATTGCTAGAATATTTCCAACTTCCTTCCACTAGCATTCTGTCTTGCCCACAGATATATATTAATCCCACTTTAATTAAGTCATTAATCAAAGCTGGGTTGTAAAGGTCTGCAATTTCCATGACTCTGCAGCTGTGCTCTCCGCTGACAATGGCCTATGTAAATGCAGACCTATTTCTTCATTTCTTCAGAACATAGACTTTTTCTCCTCTTGAATCTTGAGTTTAAGGAAACTTTTTTTAGACAAATGAAATGAGCTCTTATAAATAGGTAGAAATATGAGGAATATGCCATCCCCTTAATTGCTGTACTCATTTAGCTTAATTATGTCCACTATATTAATTAGTGTTTCATATTCATATATTTCAACAAGAACGGATGCAAGTAGCATTATTTATATAATCTTATAAATTAGTTCTCTAAAAAAAATAAAAATAAAAATGGCTCATTGTGTTTTCAGATTCCTGTCACAATCACGTACTGATGGCTTCATAACCAGCTTGCCAAATCCTGCCTCAACCTTGGCCTTACTGGCCTGGAGGGACTACTTTGCATGGTTTGTGCTAGAGCAATTAATAACAGCACCTACTTGCCCTCTCCAAAAAAGTAGCAGACACTGTTTCTGGAAGCCAAGAAAGGCTTTACAGAAGGACATGCCAGAAGGAGAACAACAAAGGAACAATTAGACAAGTCTCCGCCATCTGTGGGGGAGGAGAGACCACGAGAGGACTGGAGGATGCCAGTCAAGCAGCAGGACCATTTTGTGCCAAAGCCAGAAATGTAAGAAATTTAAATTATATATTCAGAAAAGGACCAATAATTCCATTTCACATGTTAATGAAATGCAAGGGAGTGTGGTAGGGTCAGAAAAGGTAAACTGAGCCTGTGTTTCAGGCAGGAGCTAGACAATCAAAGAACCTATTTTCATCTTCTATCACAGACAAATGGCCAACCACTTAAAACAACCTCACAGGACAGAAGATCACTCTAGATCTAGATGAAGGGGAGGATTCCTAAGGAAAAGATTGAGTAAGAAAAAGAGAAAACACCTCAGCCAGAAGGCCTGGATTCAAACCTCAGGGTGCTGATGAATGTACTCTAATGGGCCCAAGAACCGGGGACACGTTATCACTCTCCCACTTCCCACGTGCCTGTTTAGGTTAGCATCACCTGCTCTTATAATGTGGATTTCATCCCAGATCCTCTCATTCGTTCTTCTCTCTAGTGGAGAAGCCACCATTTAACGTAAAGCTTGATTCTTGCCCCAGGTGGCTCTGTCTGTTTTGCCAAGGGGCCTTGCTGTGGCTCATTCCTGATGAACAGTTTTATCAGATTTTGAACCCCTTCTGGGGGCTCTGAATGGAATGGCTCCACTACTAACACGTTTCAGGTTACCATGCTACTTCTCTAGCCCATTCAGTCTATTACAACACTGCAGGCTGGAACTCATCTCTCACATTCCTGCTTCTGGACCATTTAGTCTGAGAATGAAGCACTAGTCCTCACAAAGGCTGTCCCACACTCAAGGAATTCAATGGGCCTTCCATGTCTCCTCCCACCCACACACATCTGGAGTTGTTGCACATAGTAGGATGGAAACCTCAAAAATCAACTCACAAGGATTTCTAATTCTTCCTTCCTCACCCCTCCCTGCTCTACACACCTCAGTGACAAAGTTCAGTCACTCCATGTGGCTATCTTTCCAAAAGGGTCATCTCTTCTTGGCTGCCTTCTGAATAATGAACAGAACAAGAGGTAGGGGGAGGGCTACATAAACTACTTTAAATTTTGAGGTTTTTGCCTTGACGACTCAGCCCTATTTTTTTCTTACCTGTAAAAGTAACCACAGCCAAGGCCGGCTGTATGCCCTCTGAGCAGCAAGACGACCAAAGGAGCCAGACAGATTCAAATATAATAATGATCCAGACATCTGGATTAAAAACACATGATGCCTCTAGCACTTGACACTCACAGTTGAAAGGCTTGGGTGCAAAAAGTGAGCACAGAAGAGGTAAAATTATAGGCAGCAGAATGAGCCACGCCAACAGCACAGCAGTGGACGAGGGGCATCACCCCGAGTTCCTGGGTCCTGGGATGGGAATGAGCGCCCTGGGAGGGACACGCAGCCTAAAACAAGCTGCAGCTACATCTGGGATTCTGGCTGTCAACCCTCCCCATGTGCCCTAAAACAGGATAGTGCACGTGGACATAACCGGCCCTCAGTCATTCTGCTCTTCCAGAAAGCCACCATGAGAACTACACCTTAACTTTGTGATGAGAATATGTACATTTCTTCACTAAACCACTGTGATCATGGTCCAAATAAGGTTGTACAACAAATCTCAGAGTTCTCTGTGCCCTTTTCGGTTATGTGTTTTTCTATGGGACACAAATTACCTCCGTTAGGACTGAGGTTCATTTTGGCCCATTTATTGCCCCAAAGTTTAGCAGGTCGATACAAAATTTTGCCAGGTCACGGTAAGTAATGGCCTCACCTTGGACTGCCTCTTGGCTATCTAGCATGGGAATTACTGATCCCCTCTAGGACTTACCATAGTCAGCTGTGACTGGTACCCTGGGGCCATAATTTCGGGCAAAGATTGGCTTTATAATTCATGGAATCTTGTTGATAATTGCCTTAATTAAGTGCTTATGACATTTATTTCTGGCCTCTGTCAGTCAGATTAACTAAATGGCCAGCAGAGTGGCACATCTCTAGAATTTTCAAATTCAGTGAAGAACACATCAGGCAGGGTGCCTGGATGGCTATGCCTTTGGCTCAGGTCATGATCCCAGGGACCTGGGATCAAACCCTGCATCAGGCTCTCTGTTCAGCGGGGAGCCTGCTTCCCTCCACCTGCCTCTCTGCCTACTTGTGATCTGTCAAATAAATAAATAAAAATCTAAAAAAAAACCAAAAAACAAAAAACCACATCAGGCACAAGGTAGGGATGGCTGATAAAGGAAAGCCACAAGATTCAGAAGCATCCCTTAAAGTTGCTCAGTGCAAACACAACACTGAGAAATGGAAATGAGGAAAGAGCCATGAAACCTTGAAGTCCCCCAGTTTCACCCTCAGGGTGTTTTTGTTCCAGTGAACACCTTTGTTTCACTGAGACACCTCCCTGTGTAAATGGCTTCCCCCAGAACCCAAGAGGGCAGCTGATAGCAAGTTTCAAATGGTAGATTTCTAGTCCCTTTTGCCACTGTGCCCTCACAGTATCTTCTGCACCATTAGGGAGCCCAGGTCATACCTTCTCCAACATGATCTGGATCATCAGGTCTGGAGGAGGGGGTCTCCCATTATATATAAAACATGTATAAAATATTTTATGTTCTATAATTATATATATAAATATATATTTATAATTATAATTCTATAATTATATATAATATAAATATATATTATACATATATAAATATATTCTGAAGGGAAATGTGTATATATATTCTGCAGAGAAAAAGTCTGATGGTATATTTCTACTTTAATATTTACATTTACATTTATATTTACATTTCTTTTATGTTACGTGTGGTAATCAGAATTCTTGAGGTTTTTTATTGTGGCCAATTATCTGAATAACAAACAAAAGAGGACTAGTTGTTCATTTTTTTTAAAAGATTTTATCTATTTATTTGAGAGAGAGAGAGAGAGAGCATGAGCAGAGGTGGAGGGCAGAGGGAGAGGGAGAAGCAACCTCCCCACAGAAGGCAGATGTGTGTAATTTGATTCATCATAGTTATCTTTAGACAAAAGGTGCTAATGGGTGCCCTAGGGAACACTGTTTTGGAAATGGATCTGTTTAATATTCTAATAAGTGATCTGGAAGATAAAAGAATATGGCCTTTAATGAAATATCTAGCAAGACTATTTTGAAAGGTGCTAAACACACCAAAAGAAGCAGATAAACTAGGGGCACCTGGGTAGATCAGACGATTAAACGACTGACTCTTGATTTCAGCTCAAGTCATGATCTCAGGGTCCTGAGACTGACCCCTGTGATGGACTCTGCTCTCAGTGGGGAGTCTGTTTGAGAGTCTCTCTCACAGCCCCTCTCCCCCACTTGCACAGGCACATGCTCTCTCTAAAACAAATAAGTAAAATCATTCAAAAAAGTAACTTATAAAAACATGGACAACTGAAACAAGTTCATATTTTGCACAAAAAGAAATAAGTCAAGGCAGTCTAAACCAAATGAAAATAATGTTCCCTCCTAGCAAAAGGGACAATCAGATTCGGAGAGAAACTGCCACACTTAACGGGAAGTGCTACGATTTGATGCTAATATTTTCATTTTTTGGAGTCTGTAGATTTATATGCTTGCAACAGCAAATGACATTTTTTGGTTGAAGGCCTGACAGCCTCTTTCCTAATACAAAATAAGAATGACTTATCTTTATTCTTTTACTGGGCTCACTGGTTTATAGGGTGAGCCCATCACCCTTCTCCCCAACAGCAGGATCTGAGAATTCTGATTCTCTACATCCTCCAAAATTTGATTTTATTCAAATTTCTAAAGTTTTGTCAGGCTCACAGGAGATGAAAATATCTCATGGCTTTAAATTATATTTCCCTCTTTATTAATGAGAATGAACATTTTTTCATGTGCTCACTGGGCATTTACATAACTTCATTTATGGCTTCCCTGCTTGTGTACTTTGCTCGTCTTTATGTTAGGTTTCTCCTTTTATTTCCAAAAAGAAATTCTACATGTTAAGAATGTGAAATTTTGTCATGTGTTATAAATACGTATTCTGATGTACAGTGTACATTTTGATTTTGCTTAGAGTCTTATCAGACAATTTAAAAAATGTAATTGTTAAATATATTTACTTCCCCTTTAATGCTTTTTGTCTTTGTTTGAGAAGGTTCCTCCATGCTTAAATCAAATAATATTTTATTCTAGTCTTAAAAAGATATTAGTAATACAACACCTAAAATTTATTTATTTTTCTGTATGTGTCTGTAGCTATTTATAAGCAAGGGAGACACAAAAGTCATTCACTGTGGCCTGAAGGGAAGAATATCAACTGTGGTCGAAAGACAAGGGTCTAGTCATACGCTCTGCCTTCACTATGAGCTCAGGTGACATTCTTGATTTCCTGGAGTCTTAGTTTCTAGATTTTTTTAAAAGGGATTAGTCCTATATAGTGCCAAACAGAGCTTATCCCTAGGATACATACAAGGTGCTCCTGGAATGCGTTTATTACGGGTTTTTCATCTATAAAACAAGTTGAATCACTCTCATGAGCCTGTTCTACTCTCTGTACCTGGTCTCATGAGATCCTTCAAAAGGAATGAGGTGCTGGGAAGAGACTGCCATGCTTGTAAATCCCAGAGCTCTCTGGGACAGCTAGTCATTCACACTGATGGGGAGGAGAAAGGATCAGAGTGTTCCCTGAAAATCACAGAGTCCCTACCCATCTGGGTTCTGATTCAAGCTCAAGGTTTCCTGCTGGAAAGTCAGTGCCTGACTTACAATTAACAAAAACAAAATAAAACAAAACACTAGTTATCCCTTTAAAGCAGAGCCTGATCTCATTAAATATTTATTGACACTAATGACAAATTTGTAAAACAGTTTCAAATCTCTCTGAGTGAGGCTAGTGGGTTACCGATAGAAAGAGAATGGATCTTTGCTTTAAATATGCTCTAGTTAGTGACTCAAGGTAAGTTGTTATCAGTGAGGCAGAAGATATTCAAAATGCATTGCAACTGCAAAGCTGAAATAATTGTATCACACATATTTAATATTTAACATGATGATACTTTATCATTTTATCAGTGTCATATATAGAGCTCATTACAGAGGGAGTTGTACTTGGATATTTTTAAAAGATTACCAGAGTTCACCATTAATTAGTTAATATGTTCCAGGTCCCGCCTCAGTTCCCTTCACACAATTATCCTCATAAATTAGCAGGAAAAACTTGGCTTTTTGTCATGGGTCTGATTCAAAGGTCTGTCATTATTAGCCAGGAAAATTGGGTCCAATGACCAAGCATTGTAAAATGGAGATAATTTTTTTTAAAGGCTGTTGGTATTAAGTGTGGGGACCTGTGGTAGCCAGCATGAAGCACATCACACTCAGAACAATGGAGGGCGGCTTCCGGAAGGAGATCGTAGAGACAGGCCCTCAGGGGCTGGAGAGTCACGCCAGGACCTCACCGTCCATGCGGAGGTGTGGCTACAAGCTCTGGGGTGGCAGCGCCTGGGTGCTGCTGGACAGCTGGAGCCCACAGCCATCGGATGCAGGCGAGTGTAAATGGGACACGGAGCAGGATCACAAAGGGCCAACGAGCGAAAGCTGCACTAGAAAATACGAATGACGCTTATGATTTCACGAAATACATTTACTTTTGACACCGTGGACGGTTCCTGAAAACTAATGGCTCAAGTGCAGTGAAGAGAAAAAATTCCGTTAATAGGCTTTTTTAAACTCGACTTTGATAGTCAAACACAGGCTTCTGATTAATTTGGAGGGGTCTCATGATATGCTTATCTGCCTGTGTTTCGCTGTGCTGGTTTCTGCATTCCTATTCGGTTTCCAGACAAGTTATTTGATCTCACAGAATCATCCCCTAGGACTCCCTCCCTCTAGTCACAATTCTCCTGCGTGAGAGAGTTCCTAAAAACCACAGTAACTGACTTATTTTAAAAATGATTTGTACTTCCAAAAATACAAAAATTTTAGTATCGGTTTGGTGTGACTAAGAACCCTTCCTTTAAGAAACTCAGAAACACAGCTGCCCTGTTTTGTTTTCTACCCACTGGTTATTTCACTTTCAGGAGCAGATATTCTATTTATGTCCTCTTTCATACATATACATGCACACACACACACACACACACACATCAGAGTACTTTCACCTTCACCAATCACACTGCAAAATACATTCGCATAACGTGCTTATTTATCAACTGGGATCCATCACATAGGTGGTACCGATGGATAGATTTATAGGGAAAATGTCAAAAATATGCTGGCTGCTTGATAAAGTGCTGGACTTTCTTGGCTGAAAGTAACTCAAGCGAACACATATTTTACTGAACATAAGCAACCGAGTTTTGAATGATCTGCATCTCACAGAGAATCATGCTAACCTCTGAGCCGTACAGTTTATTGTCACAGCAAGAATAAATCCAGGGCTGGTGAAGAGCTCACTCGTCATAGGAAATGCTGTAGCTTTAAAGGCTTCAGATTTCCTTAAAAATATTTCCTAAAGTACTAGGCAGAGAGAAGGTGGGCCTCTGCCTGGCCCCTGAAACTGCCTCCCTTACGGTGCCAAGATGTCTACTCAAGTTCTCTTGGATACAGCACCTTGGAACAGAATACAGCGGCCAAGATTCCAGGAAATGTCTGCAGTATACACCATAGCTTACGTGCAAATGCCTTATCTCATTTCTTTCACAAATTGTCTATCTGCCACGCAATGTTACAGTGCCTTTATCCCCTGATGCCCCTCTTCTGATAGTGCCTTCCATAATCCCAAGCACATCGCAAGATCACCCCTGCTCCAGGGCCAGGCTACAGCTATTTGTTCCTTCCTCCATTGGTCCTGCTTGTTGCCCTTCAGTGAGACTTCTGGACCCTGCCTTTTTCTTCCTCTCTGACCCCCAGGTTCTATAATCTCAAGGTTAATTGTGGTGGTGGTAACCTAAGTCACCACTAACCCCAGCAGCTACCCCTTTGTGACACAGCGTGAACTACCAGCTACTGTGCGTGCAGTTACACGGTCAGTAGGTCAGTACAGTGGCCCTAGGAAAAGGCTACCTTGAGTATTTCTACTTGACCAATGAGTCAAAAGAGCGAGTTAAAGGAGGCACATGGAGGCTACGTCTTTTATTCAACATTATATGTCTTCTAAGTAGCGGAGCAAGGATTTGGCAGCAGGTGGTCAGACTCCAGAATCTGATTCTAACCACTTGGTTGACTGAGAAAATGGCCCTGGGCCCATATGGAGAAGGAAGGTCTTTGAGTAAGGACTCTTAGTGCATAGGAGAAGCTCGGGCCCTCTGCATGAGCGGGCACAATCCCAGCTCTGAGCGGGGCTTCAGCTGGGGATCCGGACTCACACAGACCTGGCCCGCACACCGTGGGTTACTGTAAGGCTCCTGGTGCTCAGTAGATATAGTACATGCCAAGTCAATCTTAGACTTATTAGGAATATACATAAATATAGTTTATATAAAAGTTTTATGGTGCCCACTTCCTAAAACCTGAGCTTGTTAAATGACATCAGTCGACAAGTCTATTCATTGATCCTTCTGCCGGTTAAGACTAATGTATTTAATACTGCCATTACCATTTTTAAAATAAGAATATTAATCAATATATTAAAATTTTAGACAAGTGATGGTTTGGACCAATTCGTTTTCTCATATTACCCTTACCATTTGTTCTTGAAAAAAAAAAAAAAGAAAAAGAAAAAGAAAAAGATTTATTTATTTGAGAGAGAGCACGGGCACTTGTGGGGGGAGGGGAAGAAGGAGAGAGAGAAGACGACACACCACTGAGCAAGGAGCCTGACGGTGGGCTCCATCCCAGGACCCCCCGAAGTCATGGCTGGAGCCCAAACCAAGAGTCAAACCCCCAACTGAATGAGCTCCCCAGGCTTCCCTCTTTAACATCTTTTCATGCTCATGTTTTTCTCCTGAGTATTACTGGAATTAAAATCTCATGGAAAGCCCTACTCTTCCAGATAATACTGTGGTCATATCCAGCTTTGTAGCTAATATGCATGTCAGCACGGAGTACCTCCAGCTCCAGGGATTTCCCCAGCTAATTCACTTCATCTGGCTGGGAAAAGGACAGCCCTTTTTAAAGGTACTAGTTATGCCCAGGCTGACCCCGTGAAATGTAAATAAGTAATTGCCTGCTTTTGTCCTCTATCCCTTTGCGTTTGGACGCTTACACACCATCAGGAGACTTGATTGTTATGTATATCTTTTCACACACTGTCGGGCAGGATTATGGCAATTGGCAGACACATCTTCGATGAAGCAGTTTTGCAAATTGTTCTGTGACAACTGGGATTCACAGTGTTAGATTTTGCATTCACAAAGAAACTGGCAGGAATAAACCCAGGGAAGGGAAAGCAGTAACTATGAGACCTGCTGACAATCTTAGAGCTTGTATGCCTCCTGTGGACCGAACAGCAAGCCAACTTGGGACTTTTGCGTTTCAACCTGGACAGTGAGGCTGAAATCATCAGCAAATTAGAAGGCTCACCATATATGTTGGTCTATTAGACACAAGACTTTCTGTTATGCAATGAGAATTTTTTAAAAAATACAATCATTATAGGTCCCTCCTTTTCCTCTCCTTCAGGAATGTCTTCGGCTATCCAGTGGCACAGAAAGAAGGTAGGAAGTGCAACCACATCACCCCAGTATACAGGTGTCTCTGTGTACATGCCTCTCCCTTCCCTGGAGGCCAGGCTGAAACATTTTCTCTTTATCATGGAGAAGCTGGGCAGAATTTCTGGGAGATTGCTTTTTTCCCTAGTTTTCAATGGTGACACAGTCTCATTCCTACCCTTCTGCCTTTACCTCGTATTTATAACAGGCTGTTCATCTCAAAAAGACCTAAAAATGTATGGGGCGGGGATTGAAGAGTGTGCTTGTATATGTTTCTGCCTTATAACAAAATATCCCTTTTCCTTGCCTCTAACTTGTTCTTATAAGTGCAATCTCTACTTGGAAGCATTCTTTGACTCAGAGAAACAGAACCATATTCCCTTAAAATTCTATCAGACTATCATCTTATTTTATAATTACTCATTCATATATTATTTTCTACCCCCAGACTGAGAGTTCTTTCCAGGGATGAATTATAAATCACGTCATTGCCACCGTGCACATATGGTGGGATCTGACAATATTTTATTGAATGAGTAACTGAGCTAATGAGAAATTCATTATGAAATTTAGGAAAGTATTTTGATAGAGACTTTTGTATTCTTCATATAAAATTTCTGGTCACTTTAGACCAGTATTCACATATCATCTATATAATTATGTGAGTAAAATAAAACGATATAAGTTACTTTATTTCAGGATATGATTAAGTGGTTAATTTCTATCCCATCTACTTCTTCTAAAATATTTTTCACTCAGAAGAGAGCATTTTTGTAAAACCCCTGGATAAGAAACACCATATTAATACACATTATACGTTTTTTAACGAAAACTCTGTAAGCAGAGTTATTAAATGTAGAATGGAAGGGGAAGGCTGTCCGATGTCAGTCAAATATCACAAGATAAAGTACTGAACTCTCAGCAAATGATGTGAAGTTGAGATGAAACCCCATCTTTTTGGTACACCTTGCTTGTGGCCCACATCTGGGGTAATTCATGTATCCTCTCGCAATCCATTTAAAAGGGCTGGAGAGGGTTCAGCATGGGAAGAAGAGCTGGAGGCTTTTAATTTTCCCTTAGGGAAAAATAGCAGGAGGTGAAACTGGGATAGGCAGGAAGCTTTATAGTTAGTCTTTAGTTTAAGCCAGTTTAAAGGATCTGAAGAAAGAAATGTCTTTATAGGTTTCAAAGGTTTTCTGTGCCTGAAAATCTTCACATCTACGTCCATATAATCTGAGTCCCATCTGGGTTGTCTGTTATTCATGCTGCGATATCACACGGAGAGATTCAAGTCCAGTTTCTGGTACTTGGTTCTCCTTTCGTGACCAAATTTATTTCCTTTGGATGCCCAACAGTATAGTAGGAATTTGGATAAAGGTAGTGACTCATGATGTACAGAGCATGTAGGGGGCTTACTTGGGTAAAAGAGAAAATGGACCAGGAAATGGAAGAGCAGACCAAGCAAGGTGGAATGTGGCAAAATCAATTCTAATTAATCTGGCCACAGAGCCTTACAAAGGATGGCGAATGAACTGAACACGGAACACAACCCCCAGGGCTTCTCCACTGATAGTCAGAAGACTGAATTTATGTTAAAAATGGATTCTGGCACAAAATGCATCATCTCTAAGGTGCCTCTCTAAGTGCCTCTCTTAAGTTTCTCAAAGTAAAATGTCACATAAATATAAATACTACTCCTTATCTTGCAGATTACTCACCAAATTGACTTATCTCAGGGTCTAATCAAAGAAGGAAGGTATCATCAAACAGGAACTACAAGGAAATGCCAACTAAAATCACCTTTTTAGTTCCCAAATAAGGAAACAGGAGCATTAAACAAACTCATCGAAGTATCCTTCATGTAAAACTCTTTGAAAACACATTGTTTTAGATTTGCAGTCTATGCAAAAATACAGAGAGATGCTTCTGACCCAAAGTGACTTCATTCATTCATTCGCTCATTCATTCATTCATTCATTCATTCATATACTCTTCAGTAGTACTCAGTAAACCATGTGCCAGGCACTGTTCGAGGCTCGGGAAGACAGCACCACTGCAAGAAAGTGCCTCTCCTGGTGGGGCTACAGTCAGTGCTTATCACTAACAGAGAGATGGATTCAAGCACAACTAACTAACAAGGAAAATGGCACAAGAGATTTGGTATGTATTGACCCTATCAGCTACCCCTTGCTCTCTCCATCTTATTCCAAACCGATAATGGTGAACTTGAAGATGAGGCTGGTTATGTTTAAAGCTGTTCAGTGGCCAAGTCTCAGGGGTGCAAGTCTGCTTTCTCTTGGAACTGTCCTTCTTTCAATGAAGTGGGTTAAAAATGTATGCCAGGGACAGGTTTTATCAGAGCCGCACTGTCAAGGGGGAAGAAAATCTCAAATGGAAGATTTCATAAAAAGCACTAAGAAAGCTTGACGTCTAATACACTATTGGGAAAAAGCTGTCCATTCAAATTTGTTAAATTAAGTAGTTTTAACAACAACAAAAAAACCCCACAACTAAATAGATGCACGTGTCAATTTCTAGAAGTAACAAACCATTCGTTTTCATGTGAAAACAAAATTTAACTAGAATTTTTTAAAATATTTTATTTATTTATTTGAGAAAGAGCAAGAGAGAGAGCATGAACAGGAGGAGGGGCAGAGGGAGAAGCAGGCTTCCCAATGATCTGGAAGCCTGATGTGGGGCTCGATCCCAGGACCCCGGCACTATGACCTGAGCTGAAGGCAGATACTTAACCAATTGAGACACCCAGGCACCCCTACAATTTTTTTTTTTTTTTAAAGGGAAATAGTTGCCTAAGCTATCAACTGTTGCATCTGAGTCTGAGAATAGATGTTTTGTGAACTTTGACAGATGGTTGCTGACATCATCTGGAGGCCCCTTCACCGACATCTGGCATCTTGTCTGGGGTGATCCAAATGCTGGGGTCTGCTGACACTACTGATGTCAAGATCAACACAGTGCCTCTCTCATGGCCTTGGACTTGTTCCCACCATGGTAGTATCCTCAGGAAGCAAGATGGAAGCTACATTGTTTCTATATATGCTTGCCCTCAGAAGTTACATGACATTTCTACAATCCCATACAAATATAAATTCACTCAGATTCAGGAACTTGAGCCCTCTTTTCAATGGGAGGAGAGTCAAATTTTGCAGCCTTTTTTTTTTTTTTTTAACCTGCTACAGTTCACCATCTGATCACAAATTATCTCTACTCCTTTCACAAGGCAAACTACGTTCACCCATCCAGAGATGCTCTTAAAACATCTCATCCCATTAAGACTCTAAATTCAAGCCTGAGGGCCAAGATCCCTCCATTAACATCTGGCCGGATTTTGTTGGGATTCCTCAGGCGTGGTTCTTCATATACCTTTTTGTCAGAAGATCTGTCAGATAAGGAATAAATTATATGTCCACCATACCCAGCCTAGAAGAGGGAAGCTGGAATGCAAGGCCTGAAAGGAAAGTCTCCAGCTGCAGAGCCCGAGGTTCATAGTCTTCCCTGGCTCATTGATATTTTGGGAAACCTGGACAGCTCCTTGATTGCAGAGAAGCCTTAGTCTATGAGATTTTGTTCTCCGCTGCTCTTGACTCTGCCCTTTAATTCCACCTTCTCCATTAGCAGAACAGTCACTTTATCATAAGTAATTGACAAAGTAGCTCCTCAGCTAACTTCTTGTTCAGGTAAGGTTTGAGGTCCAAAGCCTTCTCTTCATGTTTTGCTCTCTGACACTTTGATACAGAGGCATTTCCACCAATAAAATTATTTTAAACTTTTATAGGTTTATAATGGATTTTACTAGAGAATCGTTCTACTGGATGAGTTCCCTTGAGATGGTGCTTTATCTCCGTGTGCTAATGATGCTCCTAAGGAGTACAACATTAGGAGTCTTTGACAGCCTTACAACCCTAGAGCCACAGCCTTAAAATCTCTGTAAGGCTTTTCCTTTGCCTTTGGGGCCTGGTAGATGCCACTTTAGATCTCTTTCAGGTCTTAGCAAAGGTCTCAACTTGTCCAGAGACCTCAGTTTTCTGCTTACCGAAGATACTTGATGTCTGGAGGAACAAGGAATGAGAAATAGTTTTGTTGTTAAAAACAGAAGTTCTGACCTCTTTGTATTTCCTCTACATTCTGGTTAAAAATTATTTGTCTGGCTTATTTCTATTCATATCTTCAGGGCATCCCTAATGGAGATTAGTTCTCAGACCCTCCCTGGAAATCTCTTCTGCCAGATCCATCTGGTCTTTAGGTATCTTTTATATTTTCCAGGATACTTCATGCAGCAGCTGGGATAGGCTGTCCATGATTACAGCGCAAGGAAATCCTTTCTTTGACCATGATCCAGGCAAAATGAGCAAACTTTTTAGAAATTACACGCGCGCACACACACACATACACACACACACAAATGGGAGTTTTCTTTGAGCCCAAGTTAGGACTATTGCCCCAGGATACACAGTCTTCACAAAGAGCAAGCTCCATTATACACATTGTTGCCATAAAGAATTACAAATAATTAGGCAAAGAACATTTCAGAAAGATGCAGACCTTAAGTTTCTAGTAGATATGGGGCTAGATGGCTTTAATATTATGGTGATAACAGATAGCTGGAAGGCAGGCAGGCAAGGACAAGAGGCCCCGCCCTAAGGGGAACCACCCTTAAAAGGATTTTACACCATCCTGGAAGGAGCCCTCCACCCTCTCCCAGGTGGCAGAAACCTGACTGGGTGGCAGGTGCATGAGAGTTAATCAGATTAAAGCCAGCCGCCAACAAGCCCATAAAACCCCCTGGACTTAGAAACTCTGGTGGCAACCCTCTGGGGTTCTTTCCCTCTTTGGAGCTCTGTACTGTCACTTTGCTATCACTTTGTTGACCACCACTCTCCATTCTTCAAAGTGGCCTGAGAAGAAGATGGAGAAAAAAGTCTTGTAACAATGGGTACCTGGGAGGTTTCTTCATTTTCCTGTTTTTTTCTGCTCAGAAGGCACCTTTCTGGTTATTTTCTTTAATGAAGCAGACATGCAATGTGTGCTTGGGACAGAAATGCAGTGCATGCTTTGAGGTTTGACAGAGTCATTCTGACCTTGGTTACTGTTACAGCGGCACCTGGGGGCAGAGCCCACAAACACTGAAACTGAAAAGTTCCTTTTATCACCCTCCAGTAACATTTCCTCATGGAGGGGTTCTTCTAGCTGTTCTTCTGACAGTTTCCTTAAGGCCATTCTGCCTCTGTCACCATCAGGTCCCACAGATGATGACACACACTATAAGGCATCCATAGGACCCAATGCTATGCAAACAACGATTGCATTCCATCCAATCTGCAAACATACCCACAAAAGACTCTTAATCACCTTCTTTCATCATCTTTTTGATGTTTGAAAAATCTGTAACATCTTTTACTATTCTTGAAACTGGCTATTTTTGTAATTTTTTTTAAACCAGTCTTATTAGAGGCTTGTCAATATTACTAGTCTTTCCAAAGAATCAATTCATGACATCAATTTTTACACTTTATTGCAATTATATTAATTTATACAACTTCTCTGGCTTCTTCATTCCAAATATTTTACTTTATATGTTGTTTATAAATTTTTAGATGGATGCTGAAGGCATAGATTTTTAATAAACGCATTTAAGCAATAAATTTCCTTCAAAATACAATTTGTAATTTTGTCATTATTTTCATCATCACTCAGTTTAAAACCTAATTGTTATACAGATTTGTTCTTTAATCTCCAGATTATCTAGACGTGAACTGCTTTTCTAGAAACATAGGGGATTAAAAAAAGAATTGATGTTGATTTTTCCCTTAATTCTATTTTGGTTAGAGAACATACTCAGTTTATTTCCATGACTTAAAATGTATTGAGACATTCTTTATGTCCCAGAACACACAGTTTTTAAAATGTACCATGTGCCCCAGAAAATTATATCCTCTGAAATTGCTAGGTGAGATGTCAAGTCAGAGCATGTGTGTTCCTTTCCAATTCAAAACTTTACAACGCTATAGATTATTTGCCTGTTTAGTCTATCAGTTACTAAGAGAAATATATTATTTTCCATCATAATTTTATTACTTTCAACCTTGCCAATTTCTTGCTTTATGTATCAAGACACCATTATGCATGCACTCACATCAAAAAGTTACATTTTATAGTTAGATTAATATTTTTATCAATATTAAGTGTCTCCGTGTCAAGCAATGTTTTAGCCTTAAATTCTGTTTTGATGTTAATGTAGCCATATCAGTTTTTTTTTTTTTTTTTAGATTTCATTTATTTGAGATGAGAGCGAGAGCATGAGAGAGCATGAGAGAGAGCATGAGAGAGAGAGCTCAAGTGAGGAGGGTGAGGGGCAGAGAGAGAAGCAGACTCCCCCCTGAGCAGAGAGCTCGATGTGGGACTCAATTCCAGGACCCAGGGATCATAACCTGAGCCAAAGGCAGACAATCTACTGAACCACCCAGGTACCCCCATATGTTTTTGGTTATTATTATTGTTTTCATAGTATTATATATGAACAATTTATGCTGTCAATGACAGTGTATCATCATATCTTGGGTCTTTCTCTTAGAATTGAGATATAGATGACTTTTTAAAACCCAAGTTTGGGGGCACCTGGGTGGCTCAGTTGGTGAAGCAACTGCCTTCAGCTCAGGTCATGATCCAGGGTCCTGGAATCAAGCCCCGTGTTGGGCTCCTTGTTCAGCAGGGAGCTTGCTTTCCCCTCTCCCTCTGCCTGCTATTCTGCCTGCATGTGCTCTGTCAAATAAATAAGTAAAACTTAAAAAAATAGTAAAATAAAACCCAAGTTTGATAAATCTTCTTTTATGAGGAGAATTTAGTCTATTTGGATTTAATAAAATGACTGATGAATTTATGCTTACATAATATTTTTTACTATTTTTTTATTTGTTTTCTTCTGTTCCCATTTTCCCCCTCCTTTCATTAAGATTAATTATTGTTTTTATTATTCTATTTTCCCTCTCTATTGACTAATGCATTATAATGCTTACATTTCCTGGTTATAACAACGACTTCAGTGTATTCCCTTTATACCTTTCTCATTTCCCAGGAAAGTCAATGATTGTAGAATATGTTAACTGCTTTTCCAGACTCCCAAATTACATATTAGAGATAACACATATATATTGATGTATATCCTTGTTACTTATGTTTATGTGCTTATATACATATTGTTTATTATCCTATATAACATGAATATATCCAATGTTACTGTTCTATAGAGACCATTTATTCATTTAGAGCCATTGACACATTTACCATTTCAGCTTTTTATTATTTTGTGCACCAACACTTATCTGAAATATTTTTATTTCTGTCAGAAGAATACACCATGTTAGTGTATTTTTAATGTTCTGCTGGTGATTATGTGTTGTTTTTTTGTCTTCAAACTTTAACTTTAGCTTTTGACAGATAGTGTCAGTAAGTATATGATTCTTGGTTGTTGCATTCCCCAAGACCACCTTGTCACTTGAAGATGATCCACAAGGAATCAGGGTCTTAGCACATGGTATACTCATAACTGAGATTTACTTCGGTGGCCCAACAAGGCTATGCAACTCCATCAGAAGGGCAAAAGACAAGAACAGAGTGTAGAAGAATCACTTGCAGGTTTTCTTCCGCTCTTTCCCTTCTGAGGGTTCATACAGAGTACCCTTTTCCCTTAGCAACAAAAAAATGCAGCAGCATGTGTGTGATTTTGTGGTGCAGAGGAGCCTGTAAAAGACTCAACACTCAATTATTTGATTAGGGCTGGATCCATGGGTACCTGCTACCTAGCCCATACCAAAGTTCTAGAATCCCAGGGAAGCAGGTGTTCCACATAAGCCAAAATGTTTTCAGAAAAAGTCTAGGCATGATGAACACCATTTTCAGTTAACTGATTACTTGGATACCCTAGAAACCACATTCCAAGATGCCACCCAAGGGCAACATTAGAAGAGCATTAGAATTACATTGGTAATCATTTTTTAAATAATCGGCAAATCCAACTCCTATGTCTTCTGCTTAGTACTGTGACTTTTTATAAGTTAGCAGGTAGCATTTTTTATGCATTTTAAAAAATAATAAATTTTCCTAGAGGAGGAGTCCTAGATGTCAGAGGAGTAGAAGACCTAAATTCTGTCTGGTCCAGGAATTCAGCTAAATAGCTATCAAAGCATTCAGAACACCTATGAATTCAACTGGAAAATGAAAAAGAGAATAGCAGCAACTCTATGAACAGAAAAGTGATCACTTTTTACAAGGTAGGACATGCAGAGTAGTGAATCCAAGGAAATATATGGAAAGATAGACTGTGGGGGGAGGCAACCTCCATCTGCCAGCTACCAGGAAACGACAGAGCACTGGAGCACAAAATCAGAACTTTCAGAAATCTGCTTCAGTGAGGGATGTCTCTCCAGTGGCTAAACAGTGGATGGAGCCCTTACTGTGACAGTGTGGTCTCAAGACCCACGGGGTCACAGAAACACTGCAGGTGCCTGGGTGGCAGAGCTCCCAGGTATCAGAGTGGGGAAGCTGGCTGTAAAGACCAAGCCAAGGAGTGGGCTCTCAGCATGGGGTAGCCATAAACTGTGATCTGCACTTTTAGGCCACAACTTTTCGAGAAGGGACTCAACAAGTGGCAGAATCAGGGAGACTCCCCTTCCTCCCACAGAAAAGGTGGCATGGGACCATGCCACAGGAATCTACTGGGTTTGGAGACTACAAACGGAGATCTGTGCCAGAGACAGAAATGCTCAGTCATAGACTGAGTGAGCTTGGAGTGTGGCCAGAGACCAGGGAGACAAGAGTGATTGACTGCTTTTCTCTGAGAGGGCACTGAGGAGTGGGACCTCAAGCTCCCAGCTCCTCTGGGTCCAGAGACTGGGAGGCCACCAATTTCATTCCTGTCCTCCAAAGCTGTACAGAAATCTTTCAGGGAACAAAAGTGACCAAGAGTAGAACTGAGCAGATTACATAGCCTGGCCCCAGGCAAGGGCCATGCAATTCTGCCTTGGACAAAGAATTTGAGAATCACTGCAACAGGTACCTTTCCTAGAAGATCCCCAAGAACATCCAGCCAAGACCAAGTTTAATGATCAGTGAAAACTGCAAAACTCCAACACCAAGGAAATACAGCACACAGAATTCAAGTCTTTTACCTCATGCTTCTTTAATCATTCAATGTTAATTTTTAAATTTTTTTATTCTTTTTTCTTTTTAAAAATTCTTCTTGTTTCCTTTTTCAAGCTCCATCTTATCAATTCCTTCTTTAACGCCTTTTTTAATTCTCATTTTTACAATCATATTCTATCCCTTCATTGTATTTAACCTTATTTTGTGTGTGTGTGTGTATACATAATGTTTTTCTTCCTTTAAAACTTTGAGATGCAGTGTCTTCTAACAGACCAAAATACAGGCAAAGTCTAGTGTATGGCTCAATACTATTCACCAGCCTGATCATTTTTTTTTTCTTTTTTCTATTCCCCCCAGTTTTTGGTCTCTTTTGATTTGTTTAGTGGGTATTTCTCTGGAGTTATTGGTACCCTTTTAGCATTTTGTTCTCTCATTCACCTATTCTTCTCTGAAAAAAAATGACAAAATGGAGAATCACACCTCAGAAAAAAAGAACAACATGTAGTACCCACTGCCAGGGATATAATCAATACAGACATTAGTAAGATGTCAGAACTAGAGTTCAGAATAATGATTAAAAAGATACTAGCTGGGTTTGAAAAAGGCATAGAAGACACTAGAGAATCCTTTTCTGGAAAAATAAAATCTAACCAAATTGAAATCAAAAAAGGCTCTTAATGAGGTGCAGTCAAAATGGAGGCTCTTGTTGCTAGGATAAATGAAGCACAAGAGAGAATTAGTGACATAGAAGACCAAATGATGGAGAATAAAGAAGCTGAGCGAAAGAGAGACAAATAACTGCTGGACCACAAGGAGAGAATTTGAGAGATAAGTATAACCATAAGATGAAACAATATTAGAATAATTGGAATCCCAAAGAAGAAAGAGAGGTGCAGAAGTTACATTGGAGCAAATTACAGTGGAGAACTTGCCGATTTGGGGAAGAAAAGAGGCATCAAAATCCAGGAGGCTCAGAGAACCCCCTCAAAATCAATTAAAATAGGTCAACACCACCAACGTCTAAGAGTAAAACTTACAAATCTCAGAGACAAAGAGAAGATCCTGAGAGCAGCTTGGGACAAGAGGTCTATAACCTACAATGGTAGAAACATTAGATTGGCAAAATACCTATCCACAGAGACCTGGCAGGCCAGAAAGGACTGGGAAGATATATTTAGTGTACTAAATGAGAAAAATATGCAGCCAAAAATACTTTCCCCAGCTAGGCTGTCATTGAAAATAGGAGAGATAAAAATCTTCCAGGACATGGATGCCTGGGTGGCTCAGTCAGTTAAGTGGCTGCCTTTGGCTCAGGTCAGGACCCCAGGGTCCTGGAATCAAGTCTTACATTGGGCTCCTTGCTCAGCAGAGAGTTTATCTTTCTCCCTCTGCCAGCCACTCTGCCTGCTTGTGCTCTCTCTCTCTCATTGTGTGTTAAATAAATTTTTTTTTTAAATCTTAAAAATAAAAAGCTTCCAGGACAAACAGAAATGATAAAAATTTATAGTTACTAAACCAGCCCATAGGAAATACTAAAAGGAGTCCTCTAAGCAACAAGAGCCTAAAAGCAGCAAAGACCATAAAGGAAAAGAGACAAAAGAGACAATACACAGCAAGAGTCCACTTACAGGCAAGACAATGGCAGTAAGTTTATATTTTTCAATAGTTACTCTGGATGTAAATGGGATAAATGCCCCAATCAAAAGACACAGGGTATCAGACTGAATAAAAAACCAAGGCCCAGATTCTTGAGCAATAGGCAGAGGAGTAGCAAACTGAAATATCATTTTTTTTAGTAGGAGACTGAAATAACATTAGACTGAAATATTATGTACTCCCAAGAGTACAGATAGCTAGTTGCCGAACCATTCTAAACACCTACAAACTCAAAGACCATAAAGGAAAAGAAGACAGAGGAGACAGAAGAGCAGCATTTCTAGAAACAGAAAATCGACCAATTTATGGAAGGTAGGATGTGCAGGGAAGTGAATCCCAAATGACAGGAAGACAGACCGTGGCAGGAGAGGCCGGATCCTGGCAAGCAGTGGAGCAGCAGAGGACAAAATCAGAACTTTCAGATCCATCCAGTGGAAGATGGTGGAGAAGTAGCAGGCTGAGACTACATCAGGTTTCAGGAGATCAGCTAGATAGCTTATCTAAAGATTGCAAACACCTACAAATCCAATGGAAGATCGAAGAGAAGATGATCAGCAATTCTAGAAACAGAAAATCAACCACTTTCTGAAAGGTAGTACTGGCAGAGAAATGAATCCAAAGACATTGGAAGACAGACTGCAGGGGAAAGGGCTGGCTCCCCACAAGTGGCAGAGCAATGGAGCATACAAAATCAGGACTTTTAATTTAAAAGTCTGTTCCGCTGAGGGACATCTCTCCAGAAGTTAAACCGGGGTGAAGGTCAACATAGCCTCAGGTCCCACAAGGTCACAGAAGGATCAGTGGTGTCTGAGTGTCGCAGAGCTTGCAAGTATTAGAACGGTGAAGCCAGCTACAGAGACAGAGCCGAGAAGTGAGCTCTCAACTCGGGGTTACCTTGAACTGGTCGCAGGCTCAGTGAGCTCAGAGCGCGGCCAGAGGCCAGGGAGACGGGAGTAATTGGGCGCTATTCTCTGAGGTCACACTGAGGAGTGGGATCCCAGCTCTCAGTTCCTCTAGGCCGGAAATTGGGAGGCTGCCATTTTCATTCTCATTCTCCAGAACTCTCCGGAGAGCATTCAGGGAACAAAAGCTCCTGAAAGCAAACCCAAGCTGATTACTCAGCCTGGCCCCTGGTAAGGGTGGTGCAATTCCGCCTGGGACAAAGACACTTGAGAATCACTACAACAAGGCTCCTCCCCTAGAAGATCAACAAGAAATTCAGCCAGGACCAACTTCACCTACCAAGGAGTGCAGGTACAATACCAAGGAGAGCAGCAGAATTCCAGAGAAGGAGAAAGCAAAGCACGGAACTCATGGCTTTCTCCCTGTGATTCTTTAGTCTTGCAGTTAATTTAATTTTTTTTTCAATTTTTTTTCTTCTTCTAATTTTTTTTAACTTTTACCCTTTTATTTTTTAACGTTTTTTAACTAGTTTATCTAATATATATATATTTTTTTTCTTTTTTTAATTTTTTCTTTATTCATATTCTTTTTTAATTGTTTCTTTTTTTTTTTTTCTGAACCTCTTTTTATCCCCTTTCTCCATCCCCATGATTTGGGATTTCTTCTGATTTGGTCAAAGCGTATTTTCCTGAGGTCTTTGCCACCCTTTTAGTATTTTACTTGCTCCTTCATATACTCTTATCTGGACAAAATGACAAGGCAGAAAATTCAACACAAAAAAAAAAAAAGAAAAAGAGGCAGTACCAAAAGCTAGGGACCTAATCAATACAGACATTGGTAATATGTCAGATCTAGAGTTCAGAATGACGATTCTCAAGGTTCTAGCTGGGCTTGAAAAAGGCATGGAAGATATTAGAGAAACCCTCTCCGGAGATATAAAAGCCCTTTCTGGAGAAATAAAAGAACTATAATCTAATCAACTTGAAATTAAAAAAGCTATTAATGAGGTGCAATCAAAAATGGAGGCTCTCACTGTTAGGATAAATGAGGGAGAAGAAAGAATTAGCGATATAGAAGACCAAATGACAGAGAATAAAGAAGCTGAACAAAAGAGGGACAAACAGTTACTGGACCACGAGGGGAGAATTCGAGAGATAAGTAACACCATAAGACGAAACAACATTAGAATAATTGGGATTCCAGAAGAAGAAGAAAGAGAGAGGGGAGCAGAAGGTATATTGGAGAGAATTATTGGAGAGAATTTCCCTAATACGGCAAAGGGAACAAGCATAAAAATCCAGGAGGTGTAAAAAATCTCCCTCAAAATCAACAAGAAGAAGTCCACACCCCATCACCTAATAGTAAAATTTACAAGTCTTAGTGACAAAGAGAAAATCCTGAAAGCAGCCAAGGACAAGAAGTCTGTAACATACAATGGTAAAAATATTAGATTGGCAGCAGGCTTATCCACAGAGACCTGGCAGGCCAGAAAGAGTTGGCATGATATATTCAGGGCACTAAACAAGAAAAACATGCAGCCAAGTATACTATATCCAGCTATGCCATCATTGAAAATAGAAGGAAATATAAAAAGCTTCCAGGACAAACAAAAACTGAAAGAATTTGCAAACACCAAACCAGCACTTCAGGAAATATTGAAAGAGGTCCTCTAAGCAAAGAGAGAGCCTAAAAATAGTAGATCAGAAAGGAATAGAGACAATATACAGTAACAGTCACCCTACAGGCAATTCAATGGCACTAAATCCATATCTCTCAATAGTTACCCTGAATGTTAATGGGCTAAATGCCCCAATCAAAAGACACAGGGTATCAGAATGGATAAAAAACAAAACCCATCTATATGTTGCCTACAAGAAACTCATTTTAGACCCGAAGACACCTACAGATTTAAAGTGAGGGGGTGAAAACAATTTACCATGCAAATGGACATCAGAAGAAAGCTGGGGTGGCAATCCTTATATCAGATCAATTAGATTTTAATCCAAAGACTATAATAAAAGACGAGGAAGGACACTATATCATATTCAAAGGATCTCTCCAACAAGAAGATCTAATAATTTTAAATATCTATGCCCCTAACATGGGAGCAGCCAACTATATAAACCAATTAATAACAACAACAAAAAGAAATACATCAACAATAATTCAATAATAGTAGAAGACTTTAACACTCCCCTCACTGAAATGGACAGATCATTCAAGCAAAAGATCAACAGGGAAATAAAGGCCTTAAATGACACACTGGACCAGATGGACATCACAGATATATTCAGAACATTTCATCCCAAAGCCACAGAATACATATTCTTCTCTAGTGCACATGGAACATTCTCCAGAAGAGATCACATCCTCAGTCCTAAATCAGGTCTCAACCGGTATCAAAAGATTGGGATCATTCCCTGCATATTTTCAGATCACAATGCTCTGAAGATAGTACTCAATCACAAGAGGACATTTGGAAAGAACCCAAATACGTGGAGACTAAACAGCATCCTTTTAATAAATGAATGGGTCAACCAGGAAATTAAAGAATTGAACAAATTCAGGGAAAGAAATGATAATGAAAACACAATGGTTCAAAATCTGTGTGACACAGCAATGGCAGTCCTGAGAGGAAAATATATAGCTGTACAAGACTTTCTCAAGAAACAAGAAAGGTCTCAAATACACAACCTAAACCTACACCTAAAGGAGCTGGAGAAAGAACAAGAAAGAAACCCTAAACCCAGCAGAAGAGAAATCATAAAGATCAGAGCAGAAATCAATGAAATAGAAACCCAAAAAACAATAGAACAAATCAACGAAACTAGGAGCTGGTTCTTTGAAAGAATGAATAAGACTGATAAAACCCTGGCCAGACTTATCAAAAAGAAAAGAGAAAGGACCCAAATAAATAAAATCATGAATGGAAGAGGAGAGATCACAACTGACATCAAAGAAATACAAACAATGTTAAGAACATACTATGAGCAACTCTACGTCAACAAATTCGACAATCTGGAAGAAATGGATGCATTCCTAGAGACATATAAACTACCGCAACTGAACCAGGAACAAACAGAAAACCTGAACAGACCAATAACCAGTAAGGAGATTGAAACAGTCATCAAAAATCTCCAAATAAACAAAATCCCAGGGCCAGATAGCTTCCCAGGGGAATTCTACCAAACATTTAAAGAAGAATTAATTCCTATTCCCCTGAAACTGTTCCAAAAAATAGAAATGGAAGGAAAACTTCCAAACTCATTTTATGAGGCCAGCATCACCTTGATCCCAAAACCAGACAAGGATCCCATCAAAAAAGAGAACTACAGACCAATATCCTTGATGAATACAGATGTGAAAATTCTCACCAAAATACTGGCCAATAGGATTCAACAGTACATTAAAAGAATTATTCACCACGACCAAGTGGGATTTATTCCAGGGCTGCAAGGTTGGTTCAACATCTGCAAACCAGTCAATGTGATACAAAACATCAATAAAAGAAAGAACAAGAACCATATGATACTCTCCATAGATGCTGAAAAAGCATTTGACAAAGTATAGCATCCCTTCCTGATCAAAACTCTTCAAAGTGTAGGGATAGAGGGCACATACCTCAATATCATCAAAGCCATCTATGAAAAACCCACCACAAATATCATTCTCAATGGAGAAAAACTGAAAGCTTTTCCGCTAAGGTCAGGAACACAGCAGGGATGTCCATTATCACCACTGATACTCAACATAGTACTAGAAGTCCTAGCCTCAGCAATCAGACAACAAAAGGAAATTAAAGGCATCCAAATTGGCAAAGAAGAAGTCCAACTATCACTCTTCGCAGATGATATGATACTATATGTGGAAAACCCAAAAGACTCCACTCCAAAACTGCTAGAACTTGTACAGGAATTCAGTAAAGTGTCAGGATATAAAATCAATGCACAGAAATCAGTTGCATTTCTCTACACCAACAACAAGACAGAAGAAAGAGAAATTGAAGAGTCAATCCCTTTTACAATTGCACCCAAAACTATAAGATACCTAGGATTAAACCTAACCAAAGAGGCTAAGAATCTATACTCAGAAAACTATAAAGTTTTTTTATTTATTTTAGAAATAAAGAAAGAAAGAAATTGAGGAAGACACAAAGACATGGAAAAATGTTCCATGCTCCTGGATTGGAAGAACAAATATTATGAAAATGTCTATGCTACCTAAAGCAATCTACACATTTAATGCAATTCCTATCAAAATACCTTCCATGTTTTTCAAGGAAATGGACAAATAATCTTAAAATTTATATGGAACCAGAAAAGACCTCAAATAGCCAAAGGAATATGGAAAAAGAAAGCCAAAGTTGGTGGCATCAAAATTCCGGCCTTCAGGCTCTATTACAAAGCTGTCATCATCAAGACAGCATGGTACTCGCACAAAAACAGACACATAGATCATGGAACAGAATAGAGAGCCCAGAAATAGACTCTCAACTCTATGGTCAACTAGTCTTTGACAAAGCAGGAAAGAATGTCCAATGGAAAAAAGATAGCCTCTTCAATATGTGGTGTTGGGAAAATTGGACAGCCACATGCAGAAAAATGAAATTGGGCCATTTCCTTACACCACACACAAAAATAGACTCAAAATGGATGAAGGACCTCCATGTGAGAAAGGAATCCATCAAAATCCTTGAGGAGAACACAGGCAGCAACCTCTTCCACCTCAGCCGCAGCAACATCCTCCTAGGAACCTCGCCAAAGGAAAGGGAAGCAAGGGCAAAAATGAACTATGAGGATTTCATCAAGATCAAAAGCTTTTGCACAGCAAAGGAAACAGTTAACAAAACCAAAAGACAACTGACAGAATGGGAGAAGATATTTGCAAATGACATATCAGATAAAGGGCTAGTGTCCAATAATCTATAAAGAACTTAGCAAACTCAACACCCAAAGAACAAATAATCCAATCAAGAAATGGGCAGAAGACATGAACAGACATTTCTGCAAAGAAGACATCTAGATGGCCAACAGACACATAAAGTGCTCCGTATCACTTTTCATCAGGGAAATACAAATCAAAACCACAATAAGATATCGCCTCACACCAGTCAGAATGGCTAAAATTAACAAGTCAGGAAATGACAGATGCTGGCGAGCATGTGGAGAAAGGGGAATCCTCCTACACTGTTGGTGGGAATGCAAGCTGGTGCAACCACTCTGGAAAACAGCATGACTACCCTATGACCCAGCGATTGCACCACTGGGTATTTACCCTAAAGATACAAACGTAGTGATCTGAAGGGGCACGTGCACCCAAATGTTTATAGCAGCAACGTCCACAATAGCCAAACTATGGAAAAAACCTAGATGTCCATCAACAGATGAATGGATAAAAAAGAGGTGGTATATATATACAATGGAATACTATGCAGCCATCAAAAGAAATGAAATCTTGCCATTTGTGACGACATGGATGGAACTAGAGGGTATCACGCTTAGTGAAATAAGTCAATCGGAGAAAGACAACTATCATACTATCTCCCTGATATGAGGAAGTGGTGATGCAACATGGGGGCTTAAGGGGGTAAAAGAAGAATAAATGAAACAAGATGGGATTGGGAGGGATACAAACCATAAGTGACTCTTAATTTCACAAAACAAACGGAGGGATGCTGGGGGGAGGGGGGTGGGGAGAGGGTTGTTGGGTTATGGACATTGGGGAGGGTATGTGCTATGGTGACTCTGTGAAGTGTGTAAACCTGGTGATTCACAGACCTGTACCCCTGGGGATATAAATATTTATATGTTTATAAAAAATAAAAAATTGTTAAAAAACAAAAACAAACAAACAAAAAGAACTTTCAGAAGTCTGTTCCACCTAGGGATGTCGTCCAGAGGCTAAATTGGGTGAGGGGCCCTTGTGGGGACAGTGAGGTCTCAGGACCTGTTGGGTCGCAGAAAGACCAGGGGTGAGTGAGTGTGGCAGAGCTCCCAGGTATCAGAACAGGGAAGCCTGCTACAGACACGGAGCTGAAGTATGAGCTCTCAGCTCTGGGTTACCTTAAACTGTGATCCAATGCACAGTAGAGCCACTGTTCTTCAAGCAGGGACCCCACTAGTGGCAGATGTGAAGAGACCACCTCCTTCCTTCCCCAGGAGGAGTGGCACGGGAGCGCCTGGCCGGAATCTACTGGGTTTGTAGACTCCAAACGGGGCTGTGCATCAGAGATAGAAATGCTCGGTCATAGGCCGGGTGAGCACAGAGTGCAGCTGGAGACCAGGAACATAGGAGGGATTGACTGCTTTTCTCTGAGGGTGCATTGAGGAGTGGGGCCCTGAGCTCTCAGCTCCTATGGGCCAGAGATTGGGAGGCTGCCATTTTCATTCCTGTCCTCCAAAGCACTACAGAAGCGTTCAGGAACAAAAGCTACCTCCAGCGAACCCAAGCAGATTACTTGGCCTGGCCCCTGGTAAGGGCAGTGCAATTCCACCTTGGACAAAGACATTTGAGAATCACCTAACAGGCCCCTCCCCCAGAAAATCAGCAAGAACATCTAGCCAAGACCAAGTTCACCAATCAATGAGAACTGCCAGAACTTCAAAGCCAGGGTAAAGCAACCCACAGAATTCATTGCTTTTTTTCCCCCATGATCTGTTAGTCTTGAAAAGTTAAATTTTTTTAATTATATTTTTTTCTTTTGCTATTTTTTTAACTTTTCCTTTTTCCTCTTTTAACATCTTTTAAGTATTCTATCCTATCAATACCTTTCTAAAAAAATCTTTTTAAATTTTCATTGTTATAGTCATATTTTATCCCTTCATTGTATTTTACCTTATTTTTTGTATACATATAGGGTTTTTTTATCTTCACAATTTTGGGATACACTTTCTTCTAATAGATCAAAATATACCCTAAATCTAGCACATGGCTTTGTTCTAGTCTCCAGCCTGATCACATTATCTCCTTTTATTTTTCTTTTTCCAACCAACTTACTTTATCAATCCTTTTTTAGAATCTTTCTTTAATTTTCAACTTTATAGTCATAGTCTATCCCTTCATCATGTTTACCCTTTTGTAAATATATAAGTTTCTTTAAAATTTTGGGAGGTAATTTCATCTAAGACACCATAATACACCCAAAATCCAGTGGGTGGCACTGTTCTATTCACCAGTCTAATATATACATATATATTTTTTTTATTATTTTTTAAATTATTTTTCCCCCTTTCTTCTCCTCCTGGTTTCAGGTCTCTTCTGATTTGGTTAGCATATATTCTTCTAGGGTCTTTGCCACCCTTTCGGTATTTTATCCTCTCATTCATATCTTATCTGGATAATAAGACAAAGTAGAAAAACTTACAACAACAAAAAAAAAAAAGAACAAGAGGCAGTACCAATGGCTAGGGACCTAATCGATATGGACACTAGTAATATGTCAGAACTAGAGTTCAGGATGACGATTATCAAGGTGCTACCTGGGCTCAAAAAAAGCATGTAAGATATTAGAGAATCCCTTTCTGGAGGGAAAAAAATCCCTTCTGGAGAATTAAAGAAAATAAAATCTAATCAAGTTGAAATCAGAAAGGCTATTAATGAGGTCCAATCAAAAATGGAGTCTCTTACTGCTAGGATAACTGAGGCAGGAGAGGGAATTAGTAATACAGAAGATCAAATGACAGAGAATAAAGAAGCTGAGCAAAAGAGAAAATAACAACTACTGGACTACGAGGGGAGAATTAGAGGGAAAAGTGATATCCTAAGATAAAACAATATTAGAATAATTGGAATCCCAGAAGAAAAAGAAAGAGAGGGGGGCAGAAGGAACACTGGAGCAAATTATAATAGAGAATTTTCCTAATATAGCAAAGGGAAAAAAACATCAAAATCCAGCAGGCACAGAGAAACTCCCTCAAAATCAATAAAAATAGGTCCACAACCCATCATCTAAGAGTAAAACTTACAAGTCTTAGTGACAAAGAGAAAATCCTGCTACATGCAAATTGTATGTCTTTAACATACAATGGAGAAATATTAGATTGGCAGCAGACTTATTCACAGAGACCAGGCAGGACAGAAAGGACAGGCATGATGTATTCAGAGCACTAAAGGAGAAAAATATGCATCCAAGAATACTATATCCAGTTAGGCTGTCATTGAACATAGGAGAGATAAAAAGCTCCCGGGACAAGCAAAAATTAAAAGAATTTGCAAACACAAAACCAGCCCTACAGGGAATATTGAAAGGGGTCCTCTAAGCAAAGAGAGAACCTAAAAGTAATAGACCAGAAAGGAACAGAGACAATATACAGTAACAGTCACCATACAGACAATACAATGGCACTAAATGCTTGTCTTTCAATAGTTACCCTGAATATAAATGGGCTAAATGTCCCAATCAAAAGACACAGGGTATCAGAATGGATAAAAAAACAAGACCCATCAATATGATGTCTGCAAGAGACTCATTTTAGACTCAAAGACACCTCCAGATTGAAAGTGAGGGGGTAGAAAAGCATGTATCATGGTAATGGACATCAAAAGAAACCTGGAGTGGCAATCCTTTTATCAGACAAATCAAACTTTAAGCCAAACACTGTAATAAGACATGAGGAAGGACACTATATCATACTTAAAGGGTCTATCCAACAAGAAGATCTAACAATTTTAAATATCGATGCCCCTAACATGGGAGCAGCCAATGATATAAACCAATTAATAACAAAATCAAAGAAACACATAGACGATAATACAATAATACTAGGGGACTTTAACACCCCCTTCACTGACATGGACAGATCATCTAAGCAAAAGATCAACAAGGAAATAAAGGCTTTAAATGAAACACTGGACCAGATGGACATCACAGATATATTCAGAACATTCCATCCCAAAGCAGCAATGTGTACACATTCTTCTCTAATGCACATGGAACGTTCTCCAGAATAGATCACATGCTGGGTCACAAATCAGATCTCAAGTGGTATTGAAAGATTGGGTTCATTCCCTGCATATTTTCAGACCACAATGCTCTGACACTAAAACTCAATCACAAGAGGAAATTCAGAAAGAACTCAAATATATGGAGGCTACACAGCATCTTAGTAAAGAATGAAAAAGGAATTTGAAAAGATTATTCATCACAACCATGTGGAATAATTCCTGGGCTGCAAGGGTTGTTTGATATCCACAAATCAATCAATCCACAATCAATCAATTTGTTACACTACATTAATAAAAGAAAGGACAAGAACCATATGATACTCGCAAAAGATGCTGAAAAATCATTTCACAAAGTACAGCATTCTTTCTTGATTAAAACTCTTCACAGGGTAAGGATAGAAGGTACATACCTCAATATCATAAAAGCCATCCCTGAAAAGCCCAAAGCGAATATCATTCTCAATGGGGCAAAACTGAGAGCTTGTCCCTTAAGGTCAGGAACATGGCAGGGATGTCCACTATTACTACTGCTGTTCAACATAGTACTAGAAATCCTAGCTTTGGCAATCAGACAACAAAAAGCAATAAAACACATCCACACCAGCAAAGAAGCAGTCAAACTCTCACTCTCTGCAGATGACAGGATATTTTATGTGGAATACTCATAAGGCTCCACCCCCAAAATGCTAGAACTCATACAGGAATTCAGTAAAGTGTCATGATATAAAATCAATGCACAAAAATCAGTTGCATTTCTATACAAAATCAATAAGAGAGAAGAAAGAAAAACTAAGGAGTCAATCCCATTTACAACCACACCCAAAACCATAAGATACCTTGGAATAAATCTATCCAAAAAGGCAAAGGATCTGTACTCAGAAAACTATAAAACACTCATGAAAGAAATGGAGGAAGACACAAAGAAATGGAAAAATGTTCCATGTTCATGGGTTGGAAGAACACATGTTGTGAAAATGTCTATGCTACCTATAGCAATCTACCCATTCAATGCAATCCCTATCAAAATGCCATCAACTTTTTTCAAAGATGTAGAACAAATAATCCTAAAATTTGTATGGAAGCAGAAAAGACTCCAAATAGCCAAAGGAATGTTGAAAAAGAAAACCAAAGCTGGTGGCATCACATCGGACTTCAAGTTCTATTACAAAGCTGTAATCATATAGACAGTATGACATGGGCAGAAAAACAAATAGATCAATGGAACAGAATATAGAGCCCAGAAATGGACCCTAAACTCTATGGTCAACTTATATTCAACAAAGGAGAAAACAACATTAAATGTTAAAAAGACAGTCTCTTATCAAATAGTGTTGGGAAAATTTTACAGCTACATGCAGAAGAATAAGACTGGATCATTTCCTTACACCATACACAAAAATAGACCCCCAAAAGGATGAAAGACCTGAATCCATCAAATCCTCAAGAAGAACATAGACAGCAACCTCTTTGACCTCTGCTGCACCAGTTTCTTCCTGGATACATTGCCAAAGGCAAGGGAAGCAAAGGCAAAAATGAACTACTGGGATTTCATCAAGATAAAAAGTTTTTGCACAGCAAAGGAAACAGTCAACAAAACCAAAAGACAATCAACAGAATGGGAGAAGATATTTGCAAATGACGTATCAGCCAACAGACTAGTATCTAAAATCCATGTAGAACTTACCAAATTCAACACCTAAAGAACAAATAACCCAATCAAGAAATGGGCAGAAGACATGAACAGACATTTCTATAAATACGACATCCAATGGCCAACACATACATGAAAAAGTGCTCCATATCACTTGGCATCAGGGAAATACAAATCAAAATCACAATGACATACCTCCTCACACCGGTCAGAATGGCTGAAATTAACAATCAGGAAACAATAGATGTTATCTAGGATGTAAAGAAAGGGGAACCCTCCTACACTGTTTGTGGGAATGCAAGGCTGTGCAGCCACTCTGGAAAACAGTATGGAGGTTCCTCAAAAATTTGAAAATAGAGCTACCCTAGGACCCAGCAACTGCACTACTGGGTATTTACCCCAAAGATACAAATGTAGTGATCTGAAGGGGCAAGTACTCCTGAATGTTTATAGCAGCAATGTCCACAATAGCCCAACTATGGAAAGAACCTAGATGTTCTTCGACAGATGAATGGATAAAGAAGATGTGAGAAAGAATGAATAAATGTGAGATATATATAGATATATATATATAGATGAAGATATATGAATGAAATATTATATATATAATATAATTTTTGACTATTGACTATTTTATATATATATGAAATTATATTTTATATACACATATATAATGGAATATTAGGCAGCCATCAAAAAATGAAATATTGCCATTTACAATGACATAGATGGAACTAGAGAGTATTATGCTAAGAGAAATAAGTCAATCAGAGAAAGACAATTATCAGACAAGAGAGAGGATCATAGGGGAAGAGAGGAAAAAATGAAACAGGACAAAACCAGAGAGGGAGGCAAACCACAAGAGACTCTTACTCTCAGGAAACAAACTGAGGGTTGCTGGAATGGAGGCAGGTGGGAGGGATGGGTGGCTGGGTGATGGACACTAGGGAGGGTATATGCTATGGTGAGTGCTGTGGATTATTTAAGACTGGTGAATCACAGACCTGTACCCTTAAAACAAATAATATATGTTCTTAAGAATAAAAAAATAATAAATTTTCCATTTAAGATTTGTCTCCAAGATTGATCACAGTATGCTGAGATTTGGTTTCTTCTACATTTATCTTGCTTTGGTGCTTTTTTAATTCTTTCCTTTTATTTTTTTAAGAGAGAGTGAGTGCAGTGTGTGGGGTTGTGGGGTAGAAGGAGAGGAAGAGAGAGAGAATTTCAAGCAGACTTTTCACTGAGCTTGGAGAACAAGGCAGGGCTCAATCTCACAACCCTGAGATCACGACCCACCCCACAATCAAGAATCAGGAGCCAACCAACTGAGCCAATCAGGTGCCCCCCCTCCCCAATTTGGTGCTTTTAAAATGCAGTGCTTTAGGGCGCCTGGGTGGCTCAGTGGGTTAAGCTGCTGCCTTCGGCTCAGGTCATGATCTCAGGGTCCTGGGATCGAGTCCCACATCGGGCTCTCTGCTCAGCAGGGAGCCTGCTTCCTCCTCTCTCTCTGCCTGCCTCTCTGCCTACTTGTGATCTCTGTCTGTCAAATAAATAAATAAAATCTTTAAAAAAATAAAAAAAAAAATAAAATGCAGTGCTTTAAATATGTTGCTAGATATCTTCTATCATTTTTACAAAGTTTTCAGGAATATTTGTCCCTTTTTATTTCTGTTCTTCCCCTAAGATTCCAGTTATTTATATGCTGGACATTTATGCCATATTGCATATATGGTAGTAAGCCCCAAATGAAGACACACTGTGTTGCCAACAACTTAGAAACCCTTGGAAAACCCCCTCATCACTACTCCTTTCTCTAGGATAATCACTATCCTGATCTTTACATTGGTTTAGTTGAACAGCTTGTTCTTCATTATCTGTTTAAAGCACTCAAATTGTATTAACAACCACATTAACTTCCTTCCTTTTTTTTTTTTTAAGATTTTATTTATTTGACAGAGATCACAAGTAGGCAGGGAGGCAGGCAGGGGGGAGGGGGCCAGGATCCCTGCTGAGCAGACAGCCTGATGCAGGGCTCAATCCCAGGACCCTGAGACCATGACCTGAGCCAAAGGCAGAGGCTTAATCCACTGAGCCACCCAGATGCCCCCCCTTCAGTTTAAATCAGTGTGTCAACATAGTAAAAATAACACTGATTTCATCATTGTTTTTATTTATTTTTTTTAATATAATTTTTTATTTTTTATAAACATATATTTTTATCCCCAGGGGTACAGGTCTGTGAATCACCAGGTTTACACACTTCACAGTACTCACCAAAACACATACCCTCCCCAATGTCCATAATACCACCCCCTTCTCCCAAAACCCCTCCCCCCAGCAACCCTCAGTTTGTTTTGTGAGATTAAGAGTCACTTATGGTTTATAGCAGCAATGTCCACAATAGCTAAACTATGGAAAGAACCTAGATGTCCATCAACAGATGAATGGATCAAGAAGATGTGGTATATATACACAATGGAATACTATGCAGCCATCAAAAGAAATGAAATCTTGCCATTTGCGACAACATGGATGGAACTAGAGCGTATCATGCTTAGCGAAATAAGTCAAGCGGAGAAAGACAACTATCATATGATCTCCCTGATATGAGGAAGTGGTGATGCAACATGGGGGCTTAAGTGGGTACGAGAAGAATAAATGAAAGAAGATGGGATTGGGAGGGAGACAAATCATCATTGTTTTTAGATGGGGAAACAGAGGCTCAGTTTTTCTTCCAATATCCTGCCCATTTACCTCTATGCTCACCCCCTTTTGGGATGCAGTCCATAACTGCAAGATAAATAAAACAGATAGCATTTATCAGAAATTGTGCTTAACTATTTAACTTAGGCTGTGGCATTAACTACTTGGAACTTGATACCCAGGCACAGTAGATTCTGCTAAAAATCTTTTGATGGCTCCTCACTGGTCTTAGGGCTTAAGTTCAAATTTCTTATCCTTTTAATCCAAAACTCTGTCTATTCTGCCTCAATAATCCAGCTTCTGTTTCCATTCTGAGTGTGGACTCAGTTCCCATATGCTGCAGCCATGTCTCCCAAGCTTACTAAAAGACTCCCAATTATGGGGCACCTGGGTGGCTTAGTGGGTTAAAGCATCTGCCTTCAGCTCAGTTCGTGATCTGGGACCGAGCCCCACATTGGGCTCTCTGCTCAGCAGGGAGCCTGCTTCCTCCTCTCTCTCTGCCTGCCTCTCCACCTACGTGTGATCTCTCTCTGTCAAATAAAGAAATAAATAAAATCTTTAGGAAAAAAAGACTCCCAATTCCTCAATCATGGCCTTAGATTTTTCATTGTAGATATATGAATAGTGTGAATATTCATTTTTGTTCTTGTTCATTTGCCAAAATATATTATTCAAATTTTACAAGTGAATTTGTTTTATCCCTCTGAAAAAAATCATTAATTTCTATCAGAGGAATTAAATATTTCTGAGCACTACTCATTCTCTATATTTAAACTGATATCTATCATATGATTAAAATGATGCCTATACCATATTAAACACTTGATAAAGAAAACTTTTTATTATTAAAATAACTAGGTCATGGAGCACGTGGGTGGCTCAATTAAGTGTCTGCGTGGGCTCAAGTCAAGATCTCAGGATCTTGGGATCGAACCCTGCATTAGGCTTGGTTCTCAGTAGGGAGCCTGCTTCTCCCTCTTTCACTGCACTTCTCCCTGTTCGTGCTCTATCTCAAATAAATGAAAAAAATCTTAAAAAAAAAAAAAAACTACGTCATTATTAGTTAATAAGACATATTTATGATCACAAAGCAAATTCTATTTAATCAATGAGTTCTTATAACACCCTGTCAAATAAATAGCCGGCAGTAGGTTTTAAAAAGATTTTAAATTTTTAAATAACTTAATTGCTTTTTAATTTAGCCAATAATTTCTTATTCTTCTCTATCAATGTCTATGATGTATCAATATCAAAATAACATACTGGGGAAGCCCATTGAATCCTTTTACAAATTATCTAGTCCATGAAGCTCTGGTTCTTAAATAGCTTTTTGTTTTTGTTTTTCCTCCAAGGAGTCTTATGAATGAAATTATATTGCAGATCAACAGAAGTCATTCTGTGATGATGTTTCACGCAAAAATCTTCATTCATTCTCCCTACTTAGCTACAGAATCTATGAGATCTTCTTGATTCCAAGCAAATAAAATGCAGAATTTGGCTTTGAAGGGAAGAGCCAACCAACATTTACAATAATCTATTGTCATTTTGTGGAAATAGGGGGAGGGGTCTACAGAGCTGAAAAGATACAGTGATGCCGTCTGATTCTTGAAATATGCCTGTTTTCCTTTCTTTCAATACATTTGTGACAAATTATAATAATCACACAGGAAAAAAAAACACCTAAACACATTCTAATGAAACTACAGATTCTGTTGATTAAATAGGCTAATCATGCATAGATTTAAGATCATGTTGAGAATAAATAAGTTTATAAAATCACATTAGCATCCACTAGCCTCATGTAATTCAAACTTTTACAAAATACGTAAATAGTTCGTAGTTGTGATTCCCATTACCAACTACTTAGGTAAGATTCCACTCTGTAGAAGAAACACTTTTATGTTTGCATCCCAAAAAGAATAAGTCTACATTCATGAAACAAAGCCCTTTCACAAGAAGTATAAATAGCAGGCCTCCTGCTGGTGAATGATTCTCTTTAATTTGTTATGATACCTCACTATTAAATTTTTAAAATGATGAGATTATAGTTCATACTGAAAATGTATCAGGAAAAGCATCACGGTTATTGCCCAAATGCACCATCCATTGTAGTCAGGAAGTACAATGACAGCAGATTTTTGTTGATGAAACAAACTGGCAGGTCATCATTTGGAGATATAGATCTATCCTTTGAGGAAATCATGAACCTTATTGTCACAGGAAAGCTGAAGGGAAACAGAACCATAGTGAGCCATTCCAAATTAAATTAAAATTGTGTTTTCCAAAACATAGTTTTATTTGGCACAAATTAATAAACACCAAGTAATACAGATAATTAAACACCACACACACACACACACGCATCTAAGGCAAGTAACATGCCTTATCTTCATCTTTTCCTGCTCCTCAGCTTTGCAGTCTTTGAACAGTCTTGCCGTTTCTCTGTATCAGTATGAGCAGGGGCTTGAGCATGCTCTAAGTTCTAGCACAATCCTCATTTCCTCCCTCATAAGTTTTGCCACTAACTCTGTCAGAAAGCACTCATTATGCTCACGCACTCATTCATCATCGAATGTATTCCTGTGCATCTACTGTGTGCTGGGGCTGGGGCAGGGAGGATCCAGCACAGATAGGACTTGCCTAGTGAAACTTACATCCTATTGAGAATATTGCAGTGAGAAGTAGTATAGACAAAGTTACAATACCACATGTGTCCCTTCATCTATTTTACGTAGATCATAAGCTTTTCCAAAGGAGCTTCCATGTTTTGTCAACAGTTGTATTATTTTCTTCCTATTAGCATCCAGCAGGGGCATCGAGTTATTGCTGAATTTTATTGACCAAAGCAGCCTATATGTTTATAGATTTTAATGTGTTTTAAAAAAATTATAGATGCCAGCTTTGTTTTGTTTTTTAAGATTTTATTTATTTGGCAGAGAGAGCTAGCGGGAGAGCACAAGCAGGTGGAGCTAGAGGGAGAAGCAGACTCCCCATTGAGCAGGGAGCCCAATGCGGGGCTCGATCCCAGGGACGTGAGATCATGACCTGGGCTGAAGGCAGATGCTTAATCAACTGAGCCACCCACGTGCCCCTGGGAGGAAGGGAGTGAGGGATAGATGGATAGATTGATAGATATTTTAAACAAACTTCTGTTTTTTAAAAAATAATGTATATGCAGAGAAGTGGGAAGATCGTTAGCTTAGAGATAGATGAAGTTTGAAACTGAACACACTAATGCAGCCACAAGCTGAGGTTGAGGGAGGAGAGTATTGCAATTATCTCAGAATCATGACCTGAGCTGAAGGCAGACACTTGATGACTAAGTACCCAGGTGCCCCTATAGATGCCAGTTATTAAGAATACATTTCCACATAAGTATGATGGCCATTACCTATAGTTGGGTAACTGACTACCTACAGCTATGACGCTGAGCCTTGGAAGGTCCCTCATTCATCTGGAACCTACTGACTGACACTATGATAGTTGGAATTAGTTCACAAACAAGATTAAATACTTTCTTAAAAAGCATGAAAAATACAAACTGTAAAGAGTTTGTTTGTAAAGAGATGTATTAACCTTAGCCATATTTTCACTTGAGTGCCATTTAGTAGAGAGAAGATTGAGGAACAAAATCAAACAAGCAAACAAATGACTTCACTTCCTGGGAGTCAGTCTTTCATTTCAATTAAACAAACATTAGATACTATGTAACAATGATTTCAGTAAGCATAGGGATAGTACAAGGACAATAGCTTTGAATTCCTGTATTTTTACTCAGTGTGTGGGTCTGCACGAGGTTAAGTACCCAGAGATCGACAATGATGTAACCACAGAGCTACACCATTGGCAAGGGAGATAGTAAGCAGGATCTGGGGGCACATGAAATGGGCTCTTCAAGGCTAACTATCTACCTCACAACTCCTTCTTGGTTTTAGCTATGTTTTAAGACATATTCTACCAAGATATGTGACCATTTTACTTAATGTATCTCTTGTAACATCTCCTGTATTTGCCTCATCTACAAAACTATTTTTATAGTTTTTTTAAAGATACTTATTAATTCATTTGAGAGAGCAAGCTCGAGCAAGAACACGAGTAGAGGATGGGGAGGGGGAAGAGGCAGTAGCAGGTGCCATGCTGAGCAGGGAGCCCTCAGTGTGGAGCTCGATCCTAGCACCCTGAGATCATGACCTGAGCTGAAGGTGGACTCTTAACCAACTGAAGCACCTAGGCACCCCCAAAACTGTTCTTTTAAAGATTTTATTTTAGATAGAGAAGGAGAGAGAGAGTGCATGCCTGAGGGGACGGAGGAGCAGAGGGCGAGAGAATCTCAAGCAGACTCCTTGCTGAGCACAGAGCTCAACCCAAGGGCTCAATCCTACAACCTGGAGATCATGACCTGAACTGAAACCAAGAGTCTGTTGCTTAACCAACTGAACCAACCAGGTGCTCCCTCTAAAACTTTTTCTTTTTTTTTTTAAGATTTTATTTATTTATTTGACAGACAGAGATCACAAGTAGGCAGAGATATAGGCAGAGAGAAAGAAAGATGTAGGCTCCCTGCTGAGCAGAGAGCCCAATGCAGGGCTTGATCCCAGGACCCTAACCCACCGAGCCACCCAGGTGCCCCTTCAAAACTGTTTTTTTTTTTTTTTTTTTTTTTTTTTTTTTAAGATCACAAGTAGGCAGAGAGGCAGGCAGAGAGAGAGGGAAGCAGGCTCCCTATTGAGCAGAGAGCCCGACATGGGACTCAATCCCAGGACCCTGACACCATGACCTGAGCTGAAGGCAGAGGCTTAACCCACCAAGTCACCCAGGTGCCCCAAAACTGTTTTTAATGGAAGTTTGTAGCACAAACCTTCTGAGGCCTTGTATGCCTGAGTATATCATTAATTTGTATCACTAACTAATATGTATAGTTAATATCTGAATAACAATTTCCCCAAATATAAAATTCTAGGTCCTAACCTCCTTTTCTTCAAAATGTTGAAAATTCTATGTTGGCCGTATCTACCTCTGCACTTTTCAACTGCATGTGTTACTTTGAACTTCAATAACCACTTGGCATCATTAGGGAGACACCCCAAGAGAAGAGGTAACTGTTTCAGGGTCAGAGAAACAAAAATCGGGTCTCAGATACAATTTTACTCTATTTTTCATTTGTATCCAGTCTTATTAATAAAAAATAGTACTCTTATTTCCTTGTGTGTGATCTGCTTTTTCCCCTCTACAAATAATTAGACTATGCTCTTTTTCTTAATCTGAAATTTTCACCTTTTTAACTTAGGGACATTTCTTTTTATTGTCTCAGTAACTGTTTCCTGCTATTTACATTTACTTCTCTTTCTGAAATCGTATTAATCTAAGTTTTAGTACTTTCACTTTTAACTTCTCTATTTCTTAGCTTTTCTATTTCCTATGTAGTTGTCTCTCCTTCCATCTGGGAAATGTCTTTAATCTGGACTTCTATTTATAAAACAGCTTTTTAATTAGCTGTATCCATTCTTCTATTTTTCTCAACTACCCTATGTTTTAAATTTTTTTTTCACTTATGGTATTTTTTATACTTAACATCTCTGCTTGGTTAAAGATGAGCAGTACAAAGCAAGAATAAGAAAACAAGAAAATACCATTTTACGCATAACAAAATTGCATTCCTATAATCCTAAACTATTTTTGTAAAGTGATGTCCTTCCTCTTAGAGATGTCATATCTTTTTTAAGATTTATAAAACTTTCAACTTAGATTTAAAATACTGCAAAGGATATAATTTATACCAATACCTATTACACCCTTTATGTATATATTTACTCTCTGATGGAACTTAAATCATACACTCAAATAATACCTGAGCAAGTTTTACTTTCATATGTAGTAACTTATTTTTTTCCAAACTCACATATATACACAATATATACAAAATTTTTGTCCCACAAAATTTTATCATAATACTCTTTTGTAAATACTTAAGTATTTGAATGTATTTCAATTATTTTGAAAATACTGAAATTTTTAAAACTATTTGAAAAAATGCTTGAAAATATTTTATTACTCACCTCATCATAATTTGCTGTTACCAAATTATTTCTTTTAAATAGAAATTTGTCCAGTGACCCTAAAGTTCTGCTGTTAAAAACCTCTGTCACCATTGCATTTGGGTAATCATTCCAAGTGTAATTAATGTACAACTGATGAAAACACAAAAACATATTGCTAATTTTGATAAAAATGCTATTGAAATACATCTTTCAAAGACATATTAAGATATGGAGAAATAGCATATTTTGGAAGGAGACATTTGTGGAATGAATGAATGAATAGAACATCAACTAAATAAATTACTGAAAATGAACCTTTCAGATCCCCCCCCCATGAACAATATCTCTTTCAATTAGCAGTTCCACAGAAAGTCCTTCAGCTTTCAGTTTTCTTTGAATCTCAACAAATAATATTTTCCTAGTAAAGGAATTATTTAGATAAAACAAACAGTAGAGGAGAACCTCCCTATTAGAATCAACCATTCTGAGAGAATATATGGAATTTTATGTTGCTTGAAAATAATGACTCTCATTTTCTGCAAGTTTAATAACTCAAGCACTATGATAAACACTTTACATATACTATTTCATTGATTCTTGTTACAACTTAGAAGATAAATCATCACACCATTATTTTGTGTAAGAGAATAAAGAAATGGGATATATGACTTACCCAGGATCTCGAGGGTAGAAGAACCACTCTAATGAGAACCCGTCAGAGCCAGCATTCTTCAACAGGGGACCCACTGCCTCCCTGTGAGACCACGTGCAATCTGGTGGCTTCCTTTCATTTCACTGACATGGCCAGTTACACAGAGGAGCCATTTACTTCACTCTGGGTTTGAGCTAAGTGAATACAAATAATTAGATTCATTAAATGTTTGTAATTTCCCTCTCTTATGAAATCATTTCTCCTAAGTGTCCATAATACTAGAGGAAATATGGCCATCATTTGTACACTTTCACTTTTTCTTGATGTCAAGTATCTCCTAAAATCACCTTATAAGATATATCTGTATTCAATCTGAAATGCCAATGATAAAGATTTGCTTCCACTTAATGCTTTTTTAGTTTCAGTTGAAATAGTTACACAATTTAAGGTATTTCTGTTCCAGTGATTAAGTTCATGTGGTATCTTCATGTGCCAAGAAAAATATCCAGATATGATTTAAGCCCTATCATGTTATAATGAAAGACTAAAAATGTACAGAATTCAATAAAATCTAGTGAAGAACTGAGTTTTCCAATGTCTTAAAGATGCCTAAACACTTTCCAGGCTGTTCATACCATTTTTAAAGATCTCATCAAATTTTTCCTGAATACATTATGATTGTTATTTGGTGAAGGTCCAGTGCGGACAACTTCGGAACTCACAGAGAAAAAAATCATAACTACAGGATCACAGCTTTAATTTTTAACCTATGGTTAATCCAGCTAAGGCTATTTGATCTGTGTGGGAACATGAAAATATGTCATGTGCCATCAAGTGTTAAAGAGTTTGTTTATGAAAAAAGGGCCATCTGTACCCCCAATGTTTATAGTCGCCAAACTGTGGAAAGAACCAAGATGCCCTTCAACGGACAAATGGATAAGGAAGATGTGGTCCACATACACTATGGAGTATTATGCCTCCATCAGAAAGGATGAATACCCAACTTTTGTAGCAACATGGACGGGACTGGAGGAGATTATGCTGAGTGAAATAAGTCAAGCAGAGAGAGTCAATTATCATATGGTTTCACTTATTTGTGGAGCATAACAAATAGCATGGAGGACATGGGGAGTTAGAGAGGAGAAGGGAGTTGGGGGAAATTGGAAGGGAAGGTGAACCATGAGAGACTATGGACTCTGAAAAACAAGCTGAGGGGTTTGAAGTGGCGGGGGGTGGGAGGTTGGGGTACCAGGTGGTGGGTATTATAGAGGGCACGGATTGCATAGAGCACTGGGTGTGGTGAAAAAATAATGAATACTGTTATGCTGAAAAAAAAAAACCCATTAAAAAAAAAAAAGTTTGTTTATGCCACTGAAGCTCACAGAAAGGGCAACCCCCCTGGTGGATTCTGTGAAGGAAGGGAAATCACTAGACTTAAGGCTGTGAGAAAGAGGACAACATCCCAGAAAGAAGGGAAAACCAAAGTCAATTGTCAAAACCAAAGTCAAGTGTCAGGAAAAAAATGACAATAGCGGAATTTAATGCTGACAAGTAGAGTGTAAAATGTGTCAGAGGAGGAAAGATTGAATGCAGGGTATTATAATAAGCTAGTCATAGAGGGAAGTACTGAAGAGTATGAGGATAGATTTGCTTTTCTAAAGAATGATTTACCTATAAATTTACTAAGAGCTTCTAAGACCTATACTTTCTGACCCCCAGCTGAAGGTGATGTGTCTGGAACCAAGTGTTCTCCAACATGTAGTGACAAGGAAGTATATATAGTCAATTAGAGAAATCTGAGAGAAGCAGATAAGAGTGTGGAAACGTGAATATGGGGGAAATTTTTAAAGCTACTCTGAAATGTCATCTAACGGCACTTAAGACGTTGATCATGCAGTCACCATGTTCACTTGCAGACTGTGATATTCTCCTGGTGAAGGATTCTGACTCCTCATATTCACGCAACTTAGAGCCAGCCATATAACAGGGACTGGGGAATTCATGGTGTTGAATTGGATTAAAACAGGATGTCACCCAAAAGACAGTATCTTGGAATGGGGAAGTAGATATAGCTACATACAAGTGTATAAAGGTGAGTGTGCAATGCTGTGGAACAAAACAGAGGGGGCAAGTCACAGGGGAAGGCATTTCAGGAAGTCTTATGGAAGTGGGGTATTTTCATCTGGGTCTAAAAAAATGAATAAGGTAGGAAATGGGAGTGTGTGGGAAGACTATCCTAGGGTTAGGACGCAGAGCAGATATTCCCTAGTGATGTAATCTATTAATGTGAAAGCATAGGGCAAAAATAAATAAAATTTAAAAATAAACTAAACAGATATATCTTCTGTATTTTATGATATTCATATATGATAATTTATATACATAAAATATGGAATAGATACCATGGAATATATATTTATATTTTATATATTATGCCATTATATATTATGTGGTTTCTATATATATTATACATTATCTATTTCATATTATATCACATACATTATATACATAGTGTCATAATCTCACCAAAAAAATGGACAGAAATCTCCATTTCTGGTATGTAACAAGCAGTTACATACCAAGGAATTTAGCTTGTTAGCACTATTCCAAATAGGTTAAAATGAACAAATGATAGGAAATATTGTGCAACTGGTATTTATTTTTTCTGTATTCCACACAGAAATAACGAAGGCAATGACTAAGTAGAAAATGTGCAATGAATATTGGCAGTAATTATTCAAAGTATTAAAGCAAGAATATACAGCAGCAAAGGGGCTTTGTCGACCAGAAGTCATCAGTCATGCGCAACAAACTACCTGAATTACACTTTTTGTGTATTTTGCTTATCTAGACAGGAGGACAGATTCTGTAGTTGAGTCATACAGAAAATTAGAAACCACATTAAAACTGAAATGATAAACAAAACCAAAGTTAAAACAGCGAGGACGTAGCTGAACATTAACATGCAAAGAAAAGAGAACAGGCTCCGCTGATATTACTGATGATGTTTTATCTCTTCTTTTTCTTAGCACTTCTCCTTCCCCTTCTCTTCCCCCTCCTTTCCTTCGTCTTGGCCCATGACAATTTCATGAGACTTGGTGAGAATTCTGGGTACCGTCTCAACAATTTCTCCAAATGATTCAAGCCTGGAGTTAGTGAGTCAGATGCGCAGATCAATTATTCACATCCAATTTGTCAAGTGACACACTTCTGCTTTGCCTTTCTTTATATGTACCATTTTTCACCTACTGAATTTGTGTTCTCAGAATGAAGCTGTTTATGAAATTAAAAGCTGGCTTATAACTAAACCCTATACCTCTGATAAATTTCAGTTGGAAACTCTCACTCTCACAGATAAACTCATGTAAAAATAAGCCTGAGTCCTTCATAAAGCTTATCACTGATAAATCCTTGTGCCCACCAGATTTAGTGGTACAATTATTGTCAAGTAGGTCATATGTGCAGCTATTAGACCCCACCATCAACATCAAATAGTCAAGAGGTCTTTTAGGAACATCATGAGTAAAGTAACCAATCACCCAATCAAACAACCAGAAAAGAAAATTATTCTTCCAATAAAATCTTTGTGGAATATATTTGGGTGTTCTGGGGAAGCCCAAACAAACACACCTAGACGTTTCTGTGGTAAGTAAAGAGCAGCACGGTAACTGGGGTTGGAAGAGAAGACAAGATTTTTTTTTTAATGTTTCCCTGTACACCTATGAAGCCAGTTGCTATGGGGTTACATACTTCCCTTCACTAGGTCTCTTGAATTGGTGTTGATCCCAAAGAGAGGTCAGGACAGAAAGTGATGAGCCCATTTCTTGGAAGATTTCACAGAATCAGAGTAGAAGCAGCACAGATGTGAGGACGAGATAATAAAGCAGGACACCAACTTAGGGACAGCACTACTTAGGGACAGCACTGGCCTCCTCCTCTTGGGGTCCTGAGGGCACGGGGAGTCCCAGAAGGTCTGGACATACTGGTCAAACCATCAGAAATGCCACCAGCAACATGGGGTTCAGCATGCCTGTCTTGTGTGGCAGGGCCTCTATGGGTTTTACAAGAATGAAATGAAGGTGGAAGATTCAAACAAAACCCCAAACAAGGATGACACTATGACAATGAAGACTTGAGCATGTATGAGTGAATCTGGGGAATAACTGGACCTCTGGAGGGACAGCATCACTCCGAAGGGCTGGGGTCCCTCATCTGAATGGACGGGCTCATGAGGCTGAATCTATTCTGGGCAAATCTTTGACTGCAACTATTATTTATGGCACAAAGGCTGTTCAAAATGTAAGCATGGGAGCCAGTGCAACATTTAGCAAAGATGGAGTGCAAATTACCTTGCAGATGCTTGAGCTAGCCAGTGCTCTTGGAGGACTGGGGAGGTTTCTGGGCACGCTGGCCACCACTGGGAACCCACAAATCCTGCTGGGGGACGCAACACTGCACCCTGTTATCTTTACTGATGTACATCTTTCCTGCATGTCAAGAAATCAGAAATACAACCAGTTTTTTTAAAAGTAAAACTGAAAATGTATCTTCTATTTCTCTTAAGGAAAATATGTACATGGAGTCATATCAATTAGTCAAAGAGTAGGAAACTACAATAGTTTATATATATATTCTGCTTTGTGTCACTGATATAACACAGCAGGTCCATTTCTGAAGACAGATGCTCTAGAAAGCCTTTCGCATCTGTGTCAGTTATTTATTATTGTGCTAATTTTACTGCCTCTTTCCTATCAAAGAAACAAAGAAAATAGGAAAAGAATAAAAGGGGAAAAAATACAGCTTTAATTTCCACAAGTTGGGAAAGAAGTGGTTGAGAATCTGTAATTTGATTTCAAAGTAAAAGAGAAAATCAGAGAGGCATATTTGCTGTATGACAGCATTTTTTGAAGAAAAGGAAAGAAAAGCTGTTTGTTTTCTTTGTATATTTTTTGAGCTTGGGGGAAGCCGTGAAACAGATGGTCCAGGCTAGCATTGGTTGACAGGCAGAAAGGGATTTGCTGCAACGAATTTAAAACCTCATAGTTATTTCCAAAGTTTTCTCTTCTTAATGAACAGGTTTGTCTCTTTCTTATTAATTTGTAGGACTCACTGTTGGTTACAGGTATTTTGTCAATCAAGATTCTTAATTTTAAGCAATGCAGGGTGGTTTGGGCTGGGTTAGGCAGGAAAGGAAATAATAGGGTGTTCAGGGCATATCGAAAGGGCTGAAGATCCACTCTTGAAAAAAATATATTTTTCCACACCACGGTGTAGTAGAATCGTAATCCGTAATCGTAATAGCTCTAGACGCCAGGAACTCCTGTTTTGGCTAATTTCCAAGTGTCTCGTCACAAATTTTATTTACTGAGGCTTCTAATAGGTCCTGCTTTTTAGGGTGGATCAATTTTGCTCTTTTTCCTCACAATGCCTATGTTCTCTGCAAGAAGGTATTCTTTCCATAAATTTTTGAATTCCTTCTCCCCCTCCCCCAACCCAAACCTGCTAGAGCTCAATTGAAATTCCACTGAGAATTAATATCTTCAACTTTTTAAATGTTCCACTTTTTAAATTTGGCTTTATCTGTCTGTTTACTGAGATGACTGTCACAGTCCCATGGTATTTCAAAACCTTTCTCTCCATAATTACACTTGTATATTTGGTTCAGTTAATTCCTGGGCATTTTAAAGTTTGGGTTGCTGATGTGAATTGTATACCTCTCCATTTAATTTTATGAAAGATCTTCCACAGTGTAGAGGAATTTCCCAGACTAACATATTTTGAATTTTCCAATGTTAATGACATGGAAATAATAGTGTTACTGATGATGGTATAATTATACCATTATATCTCCTTTTCCAAATGGTGACCCTGTTTCCTTCATTTCCTCAATGTTTTGACCATCTCTTATGTAATATAGTGAACAAAAGCATAGATAACAGGTATCCTTATCTTATTCTTTCTCTTAAAATAACTGTTTCTAAGGATTCTCCCCACCGAAAATGTTTAGTCTAGTTTTGTATTAGCTTGTCTGTACATATTATGGAAATTGTCTTAAATGCTTATTTTCTGTAAGTTTTATGAAAGGCAAATATGAAACTATAAGCAGCATCTTTTTTGATTTATTACACTAACTCCAAAATAAATATGAAACTTTTGATAGTTTTTTTTTTTTTAAGATTTTTATTTATTTATTTGACAGACAGAGATCACAAGTAGGCAGAGAGGCAGGCAGAGAGAGGAGGAAGCAAGCTCCCCGCTGAGCAGAGAGCCCAATGTGGGGCTCGATCCCAGGACTCTGGGATCATGACCTGAGCCAAAAGCAGAGGCTTTAACCCACTGAGCCACCCAGGCACCCCTGGTAATGTTTATCTTAATGAATTTCTCTTATACAGTTTTATTTCTCAAGTTAAATAATTTAGTGAATTATAATAATAAATTTTCTGATGTTAAAATATTCTTACATTTTGGGGATAAGCAAGTCCTGGTCAATACATGCATTCCAAATACATTACATTATTTTATGTAATTTTTAATGTAATATATATAATTATATAATGCAATGTATATAATTTTATATAATGTAATGTATGCATAATCCATAATGTAATATGTGTGTTTACATTAAATGTATGTAAATATAAGTTTACGTTAAATATATGTATTTAAAAGACACACCTTAGGGACATCTAGGTGGCTCAGTGGGTTAAAGCCTCTGCCTTCAGCTCAGGTCATGATCCCAGGGTCCTGGGATCAAGCCCCTATCGGGCTCTCTGCCTGGCAGGGAGCCTGCTTCCTCCTCTATCTGCCTCTCTACCTACTTGTGATCTCTCTCTGTCAAATAAATAAATAAAATCTTTGAAAAAAAAAAAAGAAATGTAGCTAAAAAAGTGTGCTTGCTCCTGATTATAAGGAAGTCTCCTATTCCCTGTGTCAACATCTTGGAAACACTTTGTTCTAAATCTTTCCCTCGTCTACTAGTAAATAAGGAAGGTTAGGATAATCAGTACTTCTCTGGCCTGAGGACGGAAAAGTTATCAGACAACAAAATCCAATTTAAATTGAAGTTAATTTACCATTTATGTGCTATGTGAATACAATGTCTCTCTCCCCCTCTCCCTCTGTCTCTTTGTCTCTGTCCCCCTCTCTCTGAGAAATACTTAATTTAGTGTTCAGACAGTTCTTTGGATCCAAGTTACAGTTCTAAGATCAATGTTAGAAAATGTTAAAGAAACAGATAAAAAAATGGACAGCTGAAGGTTTTCAGCATCAGTGATTTTATTGAACAAAAAAAGAGAATCTCAAAGGTAATGATTCTCAAACTTTTATAATGGATCCCAACTATGTCTGATAATTTTCTGGCAAACTAAGATAATCTCAAAGGACTCCATGGGTTTAGAAAATGTCAAAGTAATGAGAATTTAAATGAGATGGCCCAGTTATTTGCAATTAAATTATACAATAGTTATAATTTTAAGACTATAAGCTCTGAAATGCTATCAAGTAGCTTTATGAATTATAGAAGATGAAAGAGGATAAAATACTACATAGGAACTGAAACTGATTACTTCTTATCTTACCCTCTTTGTTAGACACAGGCAGCATATGCTCGTTATAATATTTAATGAGTAATGCTGAGCTGTCACCATCCCAACTTCTATCTTTTCACAAAGCTGTTTATCTCATTAGAAATCTAAACCCCAGTGTTCTACTCTGGGACTCACGGCGAGAGCATCAGTCTTGCGTGTATTAACTGAAGCTTATGGTTGAGATGGAGCCTGTAGATTAAGTATATTACAAAGAAACTATAAGAACAAGAGACTTTTCACTTCTGGAGCAAACGTTAGCACATTTGAGATGCTAACGGGATTTTGGAGGCAATGATATTTTAGAATTTCTTATTATTTTCACATACGTGATGGAAGATTCAAACATTGTCCTTCTCTTACATGGAAAATCTGAACGTTCTGTAATCAGGACATGGGAGAGAGTACAGACTTTATAGTCAGAGTCCTCGTTTCCTTCTTTCAATTCTCTTACATATTCCGTCTTTTTATCTGGACTTTAACAAGCGTTTGCGGAGCCTGCTCTGAGTGCCAGGTTTGATAGAAAGTGGTGGCCGAGGCTCCATGAACAGTTCTACAACTACTGAGTCACAGTCTCTCCCCTTCCACATATTTTTAACTGGGATCATGTCAAGTCGACTCAGGCTGCCATCGCAAACCCCACAGGTGAGGTGGCCGATGGGCGCTAGGCCATTAACTCTCAGAGTTCCAGAAGCTGGAAGTCCAAGGCCAAGGTACCAGATGAGGTTCCAGCTTCCTGGTTCTTGACCCTGTGAGAGCACAGGAGGAAAGGACCAGGGGGCTCTTTTGGAGAGTAACCTTGACTCCCATGGATGATTTCTATACTTGCTGCTCTTTTTTTTTTTTTTTTTAAGATTTTACTTATTTGTCAGAGCAAGAGAATGAGTGAGAGAGGACAAACAGGAAGAAGCAGGCAGAGAGAGAAGCAGGCTTCCTGCTGAGTAGGGAGCTCAAGCCGGGACTCAATCCCAGAACCCCGGCATCAGGACCTGAGCTGAAAGCAGACGCCCAACAAACTGAGCTGCCCAGGCACCCCAGCTATTCACTTCTTAAACCATAAAATTCAGTAAAAACCATACATCACTTCACTAAAACTGTTCTCTTTTGTTACAATGCCCTTTGTATAAAATCTACATGTTGCTTCCTGTCCTAAATGCTTTCTAGAGCATCTAATGTACATCCATTCACTGGGTCCTGGAGCAGATATTCAGTGCACGCTTGCTGGCAACTCTGAAGCCACATCCTGGTAACATGACAGTGTGTGCTTTGGATGCTAGACTGACACTCATGGACTTCAGAGTGTGGAGCTACTGAACCTGATGAAAACTCCTACTCCATCTTGATTCAACTTCCACTTTAGGCATCTAAGAATTATTTATTTGAAAGACAGAGAGAGAGAGCACGCAAGTACAAGCAGGCAGAGGGGCAGGAGGAGAAACAGACTGTCCACAGAGCAGGAAGCCCGATATAGGGCTGGATCCCAGGACCCTGGGATCATGACCTGAGCCAAAGGCAGATGTTTAACCGACTGAGCCACCCAGGCGCTCCTGGGATATGTATTTTTTTTAAACTAACTTTTGATTTTGAAATATAACGTAGATACAGAGAAGTGGAAAGATCATTAACAGAGAGCTAGATGAAGTTCCAAACAGAATATACTAAGGTAGCCACAACGCAGGGTGGGGGGGGGGTATCTCAGAATTCACCTTGTTCAGCCTCCCATTGCCACTCTTCTACCCAAAGGTAACCATTAGCATGATTTGTAACACTCTGGGGTAACTGGCCTGTTTTTAAGTTTATATCAATAGGGCTACGGAATGTTTCATCTTTTGTAACTCCAGGCAAAGAGGAGCGAAGTGTAGTATAAATTTCTCAGTTTACCTGACATGATATTTTCATCTAAGTTTTTAAATTCCTCTTGCCTTAACCCCTCCATTATGAGTTGGCTTTTGGATAATCAAAGTATCTTTTATTGGAATTCCATACGGGATTTCATTCTTTTCATTTGGTTTGACCTCTCCTACACAATACTTTGTTATCAAAAGAGCAATAAATCTTTGGGGTCCTCCAGTAACATTCTTCCCCTCTTCTAAAGAAATGGGCTTGAGAGGAGTTTAAGAATAACATTTGGGGGCGCCTGGGTGGCTCAGTGGGTTAAGCCGCTGCCTTCGGCTCAGGTCATGATCTCAGGGTCCTGGGATCGAGTCCCGCATCGGGCTCTCTGCTCAGCGGGGAGCCTGCTTCCTCCTCTCTCTCTGCCTGCCTCTGCCTACTTGTGATCTCTGTCTGTCAAATAAATAAAATCTTTAAAAAAAAAAAAAGAATAACATTTGTCCATTCTCTTTCTTTCTTTCTTTCTTTTTGTGGAACAGAGTTAGTCTCAATAAGTAACCATTTCTCTTACTTTTCTCATGTTAATTTTATTTAGATAAACCTAAGGATGTGCATTTTAATCACAAATGCAGATATGTTTTATTGGCAATCTGTAAGGAGTAATATACTTATCTGCACAAACTGCAGAGGCAGGGGCGCTGACTTCAATTTCCTCAAATAGTTAAGGTCTTGATTTATAACCTTGTACTCAGAGATCTCTAATTAATGGAATATATAATTTTTCAAATTTGCTTTAATCTATCAAAAGGATTTATATAATGTCTAAGAAGGATTAAAGTTCTATTTCAATGGTAAGTGGTAAAATTTAACCTTCTTTTTAATTTTATTTATTTAAAAATTTTTTAATTCTTTGACACAGACAATCAGTGAGAACAGGAACACAAAGCAGGGGGAGTAGGAGGAGAGGCAGGCCTCCTGATTAGCATGGAGCCCAGTGTGGGGCTCGATTCTAGGACCCTGGGATCAAGATCTGAGTGGAAGGTAGACGCCTAACGACTAAGCCACCATGCTCCACCCTTTTTTTTTCTTTTTAATTGAAGTAGATACCAGTGGAGTTCTCTGACTGAAATTGAAGCTTGAGTCTCCCAGAGCTCACCTGCTTCCCATCACTTGTCATTTCATTCTAGGTACTGAATCCCATCTGTGACCCCCACAAAGCAGTTCCTAAACAACTCTTCTGGATTGTTTTTGCAACTGGGAAAGGAGGCTGCACATTTCCAGAACTTTCTTGGGAAAATGTTTGTGTTGGTGTACCAGACCCACTCACCAAAGCTAAAAGGACTGTCTGCAGACACCCACCTCCAGGGGAAGCAATGCCTTTGTTGGTCAGGAACCAGCAACTGCCACTCTGATGGGAACTCTGAGATGAAGCCCACGCTGATAATGGGCTCTGGACCAGTATGGTCAGTGCTGGTGACAAGGGTGGTCCATGTCCGAGCAGAGGCTGTGAAAACAGAAGAGTTAAAGAAGACATGAGAAAAACAATGTTGCGGGAGAATGACGCAAAGGGAAAAAGCGATTGCGTATAAAATACAGTTATTTCACTGCTGGACCGTAATAGCTCCTGAAGGATTGGTGTTCACTCTTGACCAACACAAGAGCACAAATGGTCAGGCAGTGATCTTCCCTCATATCATTTAAAGTTCAAAAATTTCCTATAGATACTCAGAACCAGTTTTTACATTATTTCCAATGTGTAAATGGATGGCTTGCAGATCACTGAGCTGGTTACAAACCTAACCTGGGTATGTGACCGATGGGGGCTTAAAAGGTCCTGCTGGAATCTTCTGCGTGGTATCTCCTGACACCAACATTACTTGCGCATAGTTGCTCTTTTGTAATTCACAAAGTGTGTTTCGTGTGACTAAAAGCCTGTAAGTCTCCTAGAAGGCCCTTGGCCCAGATGTGTGCCTACCCTTCCTTTACCCTGCTCTACCATATCCTTTCCCTTTATTAAAGCCTCCCAAGAAAGTGCTCTGTGCAGTCTGTGAGTGTTTCTAGTGATCTAAACCTGTGTAAGCATGAGATGCTGCCTTGGATGCCAGGAGCGTCCCTGTTAGCGTGGCCACTTTCATTGCTTGTCTTTATTTCCAAGTAACAAATTCACCCTTTACATAATTTGAATAGACATTAATTCAACAGCAATCTTTCACTGCAACCAAAGGCTTTCCCAGAGTAAGAATAAAAATGTGCTTTTGAGAAGGTCATATAATATGTGTTGCCTAGGAGAGAGGCAAAGATTGCACAGATGAAAATTTTGATTATTGACTCTGAATGATTTTAACCTGTGCAAAAGGCTCTGGGAAGGGGAGCTCTGGAAACCAAATCCATGCCAGGTATTCCCACCCAGGAAAAAGGAGAAGAAAGTCAGACTTGAGGGGTAGGCTACGGAATTGTTTACTGTAAAAGTGCACTCAGAAATATGGTTCAAGCCCACTGGAGCCAAGATCCTTTGCTTTCCTTTAGATAAGACTGACACAGAGCATGACATGAGAAAATCAGGAGGTATGTAAACCTTCCCATTAAATGGAGGAGCACTATGGTTCGTGGAAGACCTTCCCAAATGATAAGGCAGGCTTGCGTAAGAAAAGCAGCAAAGAAGATGAGCTCTTTCCACGGCTCCTCTGCTCTGGTGACAGCAGTAGAGCTGTGACCCCCTTCATGGTCTCTGGTTGTCCAGGACAGACACACTGCGATAAAAGTGCCTGTGTCTGCCTTCTGCAGACATGTCTTTTCTGGACATAGTTTGCATTTTTTACTAATTAAGTAGCACACAGACAGCTCCATAGAATGTTTGCGTGTGGCCAGAAACTGATTACTAATTCACAGGTTGTTGCTGCAGTGAAAGGAGGGCTTCAGGACGCATTACTGAAAAGCCCTCTGTCTCATCAGACAGCCTACCTGGCCCGTCCTCTTCTTCCCGTGTGCTCACCTGTGCCAGCCTTTTATTTCCTGCACCAGTGTTATTCCAGCAGGAGGGGAGGAAAGGGCAAGCAACACAAGAAAAATGTTTCAATAAAGGACATATTTGTTACTTGTGTGCCTTTCGTGGTGGTCTTGAAATGTCTCATTTATTTTCCACCTTCCATGCCTAGAAACATGGCTAAGTCTCTAAGGGAATGCATGTTGTGCTTGCTCTGTTTTGAGTTTAGAGGTTCACAGGCTGAATGGTGATTTCTGGTACTCAGTTCCAGCCACCGTCAAGCAGGTCAGACCCCAGTGCTGTGTGTCCACCACCAATCCTACACTCCTTCGGGGTCCTGGGCAGCACCCACCCCGCAGCCCCACACATCTCTGCCAGCATGCCATGCTCCCTCTCCAGAACTTTCGAGAACAACACATACTTTATCTGTATAATTTTGAATTTTGTGAATGCCACCCCAATCGAGTCTGGTGCTCTGTGACTTTCTGTCAACAATCAGCTGGTCTTTATAAACCAATTAATCATTATACAGTCCTGAAAACACTGCTGAACTACCATTAGAGTCTTATGTATCCTCCTAGGGAACACGTGTATTTTCCAATTTGCAATTTTGGGTAATGCTCCCAGGGTTTAGGATCAATCGATTTAGGATTGTTATTATGAACTATGCAGGATACAAGAAAGAGAAAATGATGCTGAGAACAGGATTCTACTTAGGTAACCCCTCCATGAGCTCCTGGATTACCACAGTTTCAGAAACTTTAACATTAAGGGAGATCTAGACTTTCCACTCCAAAAATATTAGAATACATTAAAAAAATTAAAAAAAAAAAAAAGAAAAAGAATCGCATGAGTCATTTTTCCCAAGAAAGGGAGGTAACAGAAACTGAAACGGTTTCTCAGTAAGACGCCTCCACTGCTTCTGATGAAAGGCAGCTGCCATTCATATCGTTACTGCGTTTCTCAGCAAGTGCCGTTGAAAAACAAAATTCAACCGAGTGTTAAAGATCCTACTGGCTTTATTCAACAATTCATGAGTCGGGCAGCATTCCATCCCGCACATAAAAAGGAGCTCCAAGGTGCTGCCCAAAATGAAAGACTTTCATAGTGAGGAAGGAACAGGTGGGGCTACAGAAGGGAGAGACAAACGGGGGGCCCTGGGATCAGGGCCCAGAAATCCCAAAGGTGTGAAGGTATGGGAAAACCAGACATGAGGGCATGACCCGGACCACCCTGCCCCAGGCAAGGGGGAGGGGGTGATCTTTCACGATAATCACCTGGGACCCACAAAGAACACCCAGACCCTGGGAAGGAAGGAAGCCACTGAAGGGGTTATCACAGTCCCTGCTCAATGGTAATATCGGTAGAAACGTTACAGAGATTTCAGGTCCCTCGTTAGCTTTCTAAAAAGACCAACCCTAAAGGCCTTTGTCAGCAACCCTGTGGGGACCCCTCTTGCTCTTTCTACATCTTTACTTAATAAACTTCGACCGCTTTACTCACTCTGTCGTCCTCGAGATTCATTCTTCGGCTCCCAAGACAAAAACCTCGCTCTCCCACATCGTTTTGGTGCCAAAACCCAGGACCACGTCCACCCGAGGAGGAGCAGAAAGTGAACTCTTTCCTGAGCGAGGGCTGTCCCTCAGCCGACCTCTTCCCATAAACAGCAAAACCCGCACCTGTGGGCCGGCTGGAGGCGAGCCGCGCAGGCGCCGGTCTTAGGGCTCGGTCTTAGGCTTCTGGAGAAAGGTGTGGTCGGTCCCCTTCCTCCGAGGGAGGGAATGCCGGCCTCACCTGACGCACCTGCTTTCTGCTCATTGCCTTTTCTTAAAGGACCTGCTCCTGCCTCAGGGACGTTGTGTCAGGTCCTTCCAGTCTCCGAGGAGCAGCAGGCCCGTCCAGCCAGGGACTCCGTTCAGGGTCCTTTATCCTCCGTCATCCCTTCTCTAAGCACCTGCGAATGTTACGGGTTCCACGGTCCCGCTGACTTTGTCAGACGGGGGAAGAATGCTGCCTATGCAGATAGAAGGGTTTTTGTTTGTTTGTTTTGTTTTGTTTTGTTTTCATTTAAAAATGTCTTTTTATGAGGACTTAGGAGGAAAATCTTTTCCTCACTTTTTGTTGCTTAGTAAGATAGGTTTCTCTGTTAGGTACAGTTTAGGTTTAATCACGACCAGGGATCAAAACCCAGGTTATCCGCAAGCGAGATTAGAGCTATCTCCTTACATGATAAGTCAGAGGGAGCCCAGTGTTTCCTGGGTGTTTACAGGACAACACGGGGCATGAAGGAGGGAGCTGCAGACCCCAGCCAATTCCTCCACTTGTTGCCTTAGCGGCTGGGACTTTAGTGGGTCATGTAGTTGGACTTTCTCGTTTCAACAAGAGAAATATGAAATGATGATGCTACATCTCGGGGTCTGCACCCCTCAATAGGGCCAGGCTTACGAATGGGACCTCAGGTATAGGGACAGAAAAAGCGCCCAGGGGAGAAGCGAGGGAACATAACTGAATCCAAGTTTAAACTGTTAACCTCGCTAAGCCTTTATGATTAGGCCAGATGTTTTAGGGGTACATCCAGAGGAGAAAAGGAAGATCAGGTGATAGAACGGATCAGAGTGGCTACTCCTGCTGGCCTGATCCCCCCTCACCCCAAGGTGTTAAGCCACTGTTTCACACTGGGTCGGAAACCAGGGGACGCCTTGGTTCGCAGGGGAGAGCTGGATGTAGGGACGCCTTCACAGTCACCTTCCCAACATGCACCAGTAACGCCTACTAGGATCGCAAGATGGGAAACCATTCTCCGCGGGGACTCCTAGATTAGGTGCTGCAAAACTGGGTAATTCCCCTTGTAAAACTTTCTAGTGTTAAAAAAACAAACAAATAAACAAAAAGCTTTCTAGTGTTTTCCAGGGGTTAAACAGGGCAGGTTCTTCAAGGCAAGGTAAAATCAGGCGTGACCTTTGTGGCAAGGCATGGTCTCTTTAGTCCCCAAGGATTCTCCTCTGGGGTGCCTTTTAACCCACTGGAGACAATTGGCATTGCAAGTTTAGGAAAGGGTTGAGTTCCTGTAAGGCTCACTGTATGGCCACAGTGGGAAACTGGGCAGGTAGACTAAGGAATCCTGGATCCATCCAGGCTTTCAGGGCTCCAAATCAGGGCCCTGACATAAAGGCCACTTGCAGAAGGTGTTTACCCAAACATGTTGGCTAGTAATCTCCCTCCTGACCTACTGGATCAGTGTCTAAATAATCCTCCTCCCAATAAACCTACGTTGCTGGAGGAAACACAGGCCTCCCCAGCAAGGGGATGCTGACTTTCCCCTACCCCTCACTGCTCCTACTACAGTGTGAAGTCTTCCCCCTTATTCCTTTCTCAGGTTAATGGCGATAATTGGAGCCAACTGTGGTTAGTTGGCCTCAGGTCCTGGACTTTGAGGAATATTTCCAAGCAGCTGCTGAAATTCCCTTTGTTTTGTTCCCTGTCTTCTCCAGCCGGACAGGGACTGCCTAACTCCACTTGTTGGTGGGAAAACAAGGCAATTATGCATCTTTCCAAGTGGATGAGCTTTAGAACTGGGAACCCTTTGCTCTTGTCTCCCAGCAGCACTTGCCCCGTCTGCCTGCCCCACCCCCTCCTGTTTCTGTACCTTGGGTGCAGCCTGCATAATGGGCTCACTCAGGTCTCCCCTCCTGTGTCTCAGGTGAAGCTTGACAATGAAAAGTGGACCCAGCTGGAACAAAACTTGGGATTTAAACTAAATTTCAAGTACATGTCTTTAAAGTTATCATCATTAAATGTGAAGCTCATACTCTGCCAACGTTTGCTGAAGGTCAAATAAGCTCGTGTTATCTCTGTTGTGATTTTTTAGCAAAAAGATGGCTAAAATGATGGTTAATTGTATGTCTCATCAAAGTTTTCATAGGAAATTGTGAACATATCTTTCAAGGTCTTTGAGATTGAATTCATTGGACCTCCAGGTCTTTTCCAAATAGGATAAGGTGATCAGTCACTAATGATTGGATGTAAGTTTGTGCTTTTGACTACTTTCTGGGAAGAAACTAAGGATATTTAAGTCTGCTGGTAAACATGCTTTGTGCTCAACTGGTTCATAAATTTGCCATCTGAAGAATTCTGGTGTAATGATTCACCATTGATTACTACTTAGTCTTTTACTGGAGACTAAGATTTCTAATAAGAGTGCAAAATTTGGCAACTCTGTGTGTAGAAAACTAGGAGATGTGTAAAAAAGATATAAGGCATGGGAATGCATTTGTGTTGAAGGTAAAAGAAAGCAATTTTGTCCTAAATGAGACTGACTGGTTGTTTGCGGAGAAATGGCTTGGGACAAACTTGGAATGCAAAAGAAAATTGTAGAAGATTTGTGAAGGGAAATCTTTGGAAAGGAATTTTAGGTGTGGTCAGGACAGACTAAGATTAGAATAGAGGGATTTTGTAAGTACATCAGTGTAAGATTGAAAGTCTGCTCTCTCTGTTAAAAACAAAAGTTTTCTTGAGTTGTTGGTGCTCTTCTTGACAGAATGTAAACAGCTATTTTCTCTTTGGCTGCCCAGAAAAAAACAGTTTCTATGGTTTGCCTTTATCAGGTCTTTGAAATCCCTAATCCTACTTAGGCATGTGCTTTAAAATTTTCTAAGGTTTTAACAAACTCCTCCAAGATTTAAATTGTGAACAAAGCCCTGTAGAAATAATGCCCTTTATTATTTTTTGGTAAAGAGAGGCACGCTATAAGTTGATTATCTAGGAAAAAATATTTGAGAACAGATAAACTGATAACTAATGAGACTTGGTTGATATATCTTCTTAGAGATGTAACCACAAGATTTAGGTAATTTCACTGATATCTCTGAAAGATTGTAAACTAAGCAATCAGAAGCTAGTGTGCTTGTATCATTCTATCCTGGATAGAATTCGTTAAAAAAAAAAAAAGTTTTCTGCTCGAAAACTAAATATCTTCTGTTTGATCAATATTAGATTTAAAAGATTGTTTTAAGTTATCCTCTTGGGATGAAAAATTTGCTAGTTTTTTTAATGCAAAAGATAGCTGGGCTCTTCTCCTGCTCCCTCTCTCCCTTCCTCTCTCCTTATCTCTCTGTCTCTCTCTCCCTCTCTCTCCCTTTCTCCCTCTCTCTTCTTTCCGTCCTCAATCTTGATGTCTTGCAACCCATGATTAAAGAACTTCTGGCTTCCGTCCTAGCAATCTACATATTTGCCTCAAGCTCTTAACTTTTTGAAATCCCTCAAGATTACTCCACTGTAAAAAGTTACTCGGATAGTTGCAGCTGAGATTTATTGTACTACTTTGCATGTAGAAGTTGGTATTAAATTTCTTAGTGATTGTGTAACCACACCTAGAAGTTAATTATAAATGCAAAAAAAAAAATAGGTCACCTAATTAAATAACAGATGTCACAAAAAGCCCTCATTTGATAAATATAAAAATCTTCATGGAGGTTTTCAATATTTGCCAATGGACAAAAAAAAAAAAAAACATAATTTTGGTTTTCAAAAGAAAATATACTGACATTTGTGTTTAGAAGTCATTGTCCCCTAGTAGTAAGTGTTAGGTTGCTCCAGCCGGTGATAGGAAGAAAAAGGCTACGAGGCAAACAGATCCAAGAGATGAACTTTTTTTTTTTTAAGATTTTTATTTATTTATTTGACAGAGAGAGAGACCACAAGCAGGCAGAGATGCAGACAGAGAGAGAGGGGGAAGCAGCCTCCCTGCTGCGTAGAGAGCTGGATGCTGGGCTTGATCCCAAGACCCAAGATCACGACCTGAGACAAAGGCAGAGGCTTAACCCACTGAGCCACCCAGGCACCCCGAGAGATGAACTTTATTACAAGCACCCTCAGACGAGGTTCCGCGACTCTGAGAGAGAGATAGAGTCAAAGAGGTCGCGCTGGGAGCGAGTTGGCGGGGTCCTTTTATTTGGTTGAGGTAGGGCGTAGCCTTGCGTCCATATAAGGCAAGGCATGTGGTGATTGGAGGGTATGGGGTGGGGGAAGTCCGTGATGGACAGTTCCCAGCTGGGAAGTTCCTGGGTGGAGAGATTCATTTCCTGGCGGTGACGTGGAGGCTGCAGTGAGGGTGGCAGGAAAGTCCGCCATCTTGGAGAGGGTCGGCAGGAAGAGCTGCCATTTTGGAGCCCACGGCTTCCCAGCCGGCGCATCAGTAAGTAATCATTTATGAGAAAGAAAGTGTAAATAGAAAAGAGAAAGATCTACGGTAATAAAAATATGGGGAAAGAATGAATGAATGAAAAGAAAGAAAACTACTTTGCAAACTAAGTTTTAAAACTCATACATTTAAGACAAAGTAAATTAGGATACTAATTTATTAGTATTAGGGTTTTTTTTTTTTTGCCTTCTATGTTAGTGTTCTGTATTATCTATAATAATACATACTGTTCAGAGTTAATGCTTGAAGTTGTATTAGCATTTTTGAGTTATTTTTTTAAAAATCTCCCTTGATAAAGATTTATTAACTTGACAGCAGAGAACCAGAAATTTTATTTTCTGATTTTACATATACACAGACTAAGTCCCAAGAACTCTCAGACTTTCAGAATGCATATGAGGACACTGAGGTCATTGCATTGATATCTGCATTACTCCATGGGGCACACCACTTTGGGATGTTCTTTTTAGTTTTCAATTCCTTGGTGGGTTTGTAATAAATAGATGTGTCCTTAAACATAATTTTTTAGACTTATGTATTTGTCAGAGAGAATGACAGAGAGCACACAAGCAGAGGGAGAAGCAGGCTCTTCACTGAGCCACAAGCTTGATGTGGGACTTGATCCCAGGATGCTGGTATCATGATCTGAGCTTAAGGCAGACACTTAATGACTGAGCCACCAAGGCATCCCTGTCCTTAAATACTTAACTCATATTGCACTAAATTTTTCATTAACAAGATATATTTAGTTCATGGAACAGTAATTGTTAGTGTTTTTATGGTAGATATCCTTGTAAAATACTGTATAATGGTTCTATCTGTGGTATACTTGGCTCTGTTCCAGGTACAGACTGTCAACTGAGTTAAAGTTTTGTTTTCCTACAAACCTAAATCATGATTTGCCCAATTCTAACAATTAAGTACATAAACATAAGTTTATCTATTGCTAGTTTTTCTCCTATACTTTAAAAAAGTCCTTGTTTTAAGGACTGATTAGAAACTAATATAAGCAGGTTCTAACTAAGATCCCATTTTAAAACTTATTTTTAGTGTATTCTATAGAGACTTGTCAATGTTCCTGAAAAGTAAAACTGAAGTCTTGACTTCCACAGATTTTTGCCATCTGATTAAAAATATTATTGTGATAACAATAGTATTGGTTTTGAATGTCTAGAAAGTACTAGCACCAGTTCTAAGGAGGAAAATATCACAAGTAAAGCTAGAAATCCAGAATGTGCATCAGGAATTTATATCAAGAAAGCAGGGGTGCGTGGGTGGCTCAGTGGGTTAAAGCCTCTGCCTTCAGCTCAGGTCATGATCCCAGGGTTCTGGGATCTAGCCCCATGTTGGGATCTCTGTTCAGCAGGCAGCCTGCTTCCCCCTCTCTCTCTGCCTCTTCTATGCCCGCTTGTGATCTGTCAAATAAATAAAAAGAAAGCAACATCAGGAAGAAACTAAAGAATGCTTCTACTTTTACAAGCACAAAAACAACAGGACATCAAGACTGTAGTTGAGGTTGAACAAAAGGAGCGTATCAAACAACTGAGAACAATGTGCTCTGAGGGTGTAATCCCCATGATATTTTGACAATGAAACCCCCATTTTTGTTATGACATTTTAATGGGGGGGACCCCAAATCTGCAAAATAGTAATTAACCTAGAGGCCACATATGGTCTGATTGGATGCAGCCTACAAGCAAGGTAGGGAAAAGTTAGGAAGATGTCTGTGCCAGAGGAAAATCCAAACAAGTACAAGAAGAAAACAGGTTATAGAAAAGAGGGTCAAGTGAGCCAGAGTGCAGAAAGGCCATCTGAAATCTGCTGACTCCTGTTCCCTCCATTATTTCATGTCAGATCAATGTAGGTAATCAATCGCAATGTTGTATAGCCACATTGTCTTGCCTGTTCTGCTTTGGGGCATCGTTGTCTGAGGAGCACTACAGCCTGGAAAGGTCTGTCTCCTAATTCCTTATGGCGGTTGGCCCAAATTCACATCCACCAAGATTGGCCAGCTGCTCCTCCTGTTTGTTTCCATTTAAAGAAGAGTAAAAACAACCAAAATAATAAAAGGTACCTTGTTATTACAGGTCCCAGTCTCGTACCTAAAAATCTTGGACCAGATGTGATTGGGGATTTAGTAGTCTTGAGCTTTAGGAAACTATTGCATATTTTTTTAATGGAAACTATTGCATATTTTTTTAAAGGAAACTATTGCATATTAATACTCAGCTATAACATACTACATATAACACAGCCTGTAGTGAGTTTAATGCTAAGTCTAGGACAGAACACTATAAATAAATATGCTATATTTCTATAGAATGTATAAGGATATTTACGTAATAAATGTATACATGTCCTTCTTAGAGATGCCTTATCTGACATTTATCTATGAGTGTCCTATCATTTCATATCTGATTTTGATGTCTAATATGTCTTTCTAAAATGTGTACTTCTCAAAATTTTCTATATTTTTCAAGTTGAATTAAGGGATTTAGGTCTTATATCATTTCATTAGTATTATAATTATCATTAAATCTCAAAAAAAATACTGAGTGGGTTACTTACTTTTTTCCTTTTCCTAGATGTGGAAATAAAACTCTTAGGAGTTCATGAAACTTGCCCGTAGGCTGTAGCTGATGAACAGTGTGTGGGAGAGAAACTGAAAATGAGCGGTAAAGCACACCATTGGGAGTCAGACTTAAACAGGCATGGAAGTAGTCATTAGCCAGACCAATCATTCTCTGCACTTTTCCAGAGACATTTCTAGAATCATCTGTTGTCCCGATTTAACAAGTTCAAGGCCACAGAGGTTCCACATTTACTGGCTTTCAACACCTTCCTCTTGTGTAAAGATTCTATTAGATTTCCCAAAATGCACTGCTTACAAATGTTATCTCTGAATAACTGCAAAATTTTTCTACTTAAATATCTTCACAGTATATGTATTGCTCAAACCAGAGTAGGTCAATAGATAGGATTACATCATACCAACATCCATTATCTATCTTCATGTTATACTCTTAGACCACCTGGAGAGTTAAACAAAACCAAGCTTTGAACTCTAATCCCGCCCTCTCCAAACTTTGAGGCTCACTTAGGATTTGATATTTCAGTAAACAAGACTATCATTCTTCCTATTGCTCACTCCACAAATACGGCATTCTTTAAAAGGCTACCCTTTAGAGATTTTGTTTGAAACAGGAGTGTGATAGTATCACCCCCTTTCTCAAAACTGATAGCCTGCATTTCAAACAAAAAGTATGGCACATTTCCTCCTATGCCTTCCACATCTCCGCACTCGGCTACTCTTCTGACTGACAGATATGGTGAGGGTAATGTTCTGAGACTCACGAGACTGGGTCATATAAAGCCTTACCACTTCTGCCTGGGTCTCTCCTGATGCTTCCTGTTGGAACCAAGCTTCCATACAGTGAGAAGACCAGGCCATACAAGCAAGTTACAGGCAGGCAGAGCTCATGGCTGGCATCAGCTGGCCGCCATGGGATTGAGCCATCACAGATGTGCAGCCCACTCAGTCCTTCTGACAACTTCAGCTCCTGTGGAACACGACAACAATTACACTTGAGACCACAGCAGTATCCATCAAGTCATACTCAATTAACCCACAGAAGGAAGAGAGATAATAATACAATTTTCTTTCAGGCCAATATGTTGTCAAATGTTTTGTTGTGTAGTGATGGAGAAAAATACCCTTCACCCAAGATTCAGATCACACAGAATTTTTCCTTATATTTATTTACATATTTTCATAGTATAATTATATATTATTTCTTATACGCAAACTTCTGTATCTCCTTTAGTCACACTAAAAAAAAAAAAGTAGTGTGCTAATGTGCAGACATATCCTTGTTTTGCACTATCCAGCCTTGCCCCCAAAACAAGTTTTTTGAGCCATGGCCACCTGTCTAGAGAGATCCCAAAAGTCAAACTTACAGATGACAAGACACTGTGTGGCTTGAATCTGAGGCTCCCCAAAAGGCTTCACAGAAGGTTTTTTAGTGTAAAAATCCTGTTGTGATAAGCATTATATAACTTGCTATTAAGCCCGAGAGATGTGGTCCTGGATACTGGACCCAGACTGGTTTCACATCCATAAAGCTAGAAAAAGTTGAAATACAAAAGCATTTTCCAGAGACCAGAAATAAGAATTCATATGTGAATATCGGTAATAATGGTGGATAAAGAACTTCTAACTCATTGCTTCTCCACAAGAACAGGGAGAAAACTGGAACAAAGTGGTCAAAATAAACTTTTTCAAAACTCAGAAAATAACTGATGGCTTATAATGATCAGCAAGATATTTATTCAACAAAATAGTTGACTCTTCTTGAGAACATTACAACTGACCCTATTTCCATTTCCTTGTCCAAGTTCTGTATTAACCTTAAAAACTGGTGCCTGGTGAAAAACAGCAGCCAGGCAGCTGCTGGAGCTAGCAGACTAGGTTTGGAGCTCCTTAAAAGCATTATTTTCAGAGAGTTGACATAGCCTGTCTGGCAGGTCCCTGGAAATCCTCCTCATATGGCTTATACTTTATTTGACCTAATTGAGAGATCAGTCAGTGCAAACCACATTTTTTCAGAGGGCATTTGTCAAAAACAGTCGGCAGCAACTGCTTAATATTGCAGCTGCCTGTGGCAATGATCACACTTGGGGCAAACAGAAAGCCGCCAAAACAAAATAAAACAAAATCGTAAAAGGAAGACTTTGGGATTGGGATGTCCTTTAAGGGCTTTGAAAAGCCCTAACATATTCTGGGGAGTCTAGAAGGCCACACACGTATAGGACTATGCACATGCCCAAGGCTGTTTATATTCCCAAGGAAGGAGTGAGAATACCCAAAACTATCACTTCTGGTTGACCCTGAAGCCCGATGTAAGCAGGAAGAGAATACTGAAGCAGAACTGTAAAGTATCCACTTGAATGTAAACACACACATGGTTCCACAAATAAAGAATTGGAAACTTACTGGTTTGAGGCATTTAAAGGAAAACATGATGAATTGAACTACACCATAATTAAAATTTCAGCTCCTCAGAGACTCTTAAGCTATAGACTGACAGAAACTATTTGCAAATCACATACACGATAGAGAATTTGTACCTAGAATATGTAAGAAAACATTGAAAACTCAATAAGAAAACAAACCATCCAATAACATCCAACAAAATCCTATTTTTGTTCACTTTTGAACACTTCACCAAAGAAGACATATGGAGTCAAGTAAGGAACTGAGGAATCAATAAAGTGTGGTCCACCCACCTAGGGGCATTCTACTGAGCAACACAAGGAATGAACTACTACTGTCACACGCAGCAACATGAGTAAATCTCAAATGTGTTGTGCGGTGATGAAGACTGTCAACGTTAATAGACTGTAGAGTTCCATTTATAGAACATTCTTGCAAAGGCAAAATTATAGCAACAGAAAACAGGTAAGTAGTTGTCACCTGCCCAGGATGGAGGTAGGTCCACTAAGAAAGGATCAAGTAACCATTCTGCTTCTTGATACACATTTATCAAAACTCACCCAGGGCACCTGGGTGGCTCAGATAGTTAAGTGGCTGCCTTCTGCTCAGGTCATGCTCTCAGGGTCCTGGGATCAAGTCCCACATTGGGCTCTGCTGAACGGGGTGTCTGCTTCTCCCCCTCACTCTCCCACTGTGCTCTGTCTCTCTCAAATAAATAGTCTTTTTAAAAAACTAAAAAAGAAAAAAAGATTAAAAAAAAAAAAAGAGGGATGCCTGGATGGCTCAGTGGGTTAAGCATCTGCCTTTAGCTCAGGTCATGATCCCAGGGTCCTGGTATCAAGAACCGAATCTGACTCCCGGCTCAGTGGGAAGTGTGCTTCTCCTCTGCCCCTCCCCCCATTCATGCTCTTTCTCTCTCTCTCTCTCTCACTCACTTTCTCTCTCTCAAATAAATAAATAAATAAACTCTTCAAAAAAAAAAAAAAAAGAAAAGAAAAACTGACCCATAACATTAAAAAGATGAATTTTAGTGTCTTTACATGAGACCATAATAAAAAATAGAAGGAAAAAAAATTATCAATTTCATTTAAATAAATGCCATACAACATTGCTGGTGTGGTTGGAAGGAAGGTGGAAAATCAGTGAATTCAATGTTTTATACCATAATACCGAAAGACATTATTTTAGTGTAGTATATAAACTCAAAAATTTTAATTCAGTTTTTAGTGATCAGTGGGTACATCCCACAGACATAGAGAATTTTAATAGGTGGTTTCATGCATTCCCTGAAGCGACATCTGTTTTTCTGCCAGGCAGCGATTTCCAAAGTCAGCCAAATTAAATAGAGTATTACACATTTGAATCATTATTACAGCAGTGAATGAGAATACCTATCCACATTTTCCCCAGCAAGGACAATGATTTTTTGCAAGATAATTTTAAAATTTATTCCTTCTGTGCTATTGGCATGCTTTATAACCATTTTTAAAAAGTAGTTCTATTTTCCTAAGTTCTTAGAGCTTAGTGTTTAGTGGTCCTTCAACCCACATTGATCATCCTTCAAGTTCAAGAGCCACAGACATGAATAGGCATAATTTTTACAGTTAAACTATCCATTTCAAAGTAGAAGGTGTTTATATTCTTTTTTACATTGTTATCATTGAAATGGAAACACTTTCATCTTTTTTCTTGACATTAGCGCTAAGGAGGGGCCTGTCTTTCAAGGAGAAAAATGTACACAGACTACTGTCATTTACCTGGAAACAAGGCAATGCTGTTTTATGAAGCCTTTACTTCTGCTTTGGGCTTAATAATAGCACCAGATTAAGAGATCATTTGATAGCGCCTGTTCTCGCCCTTCCTTGAGGGTGTGATAGCAGATCTATTGGTTCCTATTACCTTTCCAGCGGGCCTCATGAAACTAAACATTGTGAAGCATGCGCCAACAGTTAAGCCCCTTATTTATAGGATTATTTTACTTAATCCTCCCAAAATTTCATTGGAGTATACCATTATTGTCCACACTTTAGCAATAGGGAAAATAAGACGGAGAGATTAAGGACTTTGCCCAAGGCCAGGCAGCTGGTGAGCTGTTGTGGAAATACATCTTCTATCTTCCTTCTCTTAAGAGAGATGTAAACAAAATGATATTACTTCCCCTTTGATCAAGGAAATCACAAAACAGAAACGTGAAGTGGATCTCACATTCAGTGTTCTTCCTACACACATATAGACACACACACTTGCACGGGAAGGGCTGAGGACATTCTGGAGATGATGGCTTTGTGTATTACACTGATTGTGTTCATCATGCATCATCACAGACATGTGCCTATCTCCAAACTCTTAAAATTGTATACAGAAAATGTATGCATTTTTTTCTATATCAATTATTCCTCAACAGATCTGTTTGAAAAACAAGAAATGGAGATATCCCTTTAAGCATGCAATCAACTTTAATTAAGAAGAAACTATAAAACAAATCAGGTGGGCCTCTAAGAGCTTTGTTTTTCAGACTCTAGATTATAAAACACTTCTCTTCTGATAAGAGGAGCCAAGGATATAAAATGCTCAAGATTCAGGTTGTTTAACAATGAATTCACCCAGTAGCTAATCAGGAAAGACAAGAAAATACCACTAAACTGTGTTTCTTTGTGCTCATGTATGGTAAATTTCCTTGATGGCATTTTTTTAAACCACTGAGTTAACACATATTACATATTTCTTATCAATATTTTACACAGAGGGCTGTAGCTTCAATATAATCATTGATATTTAAAATGAAGACAAAAATTTGTTACTGTGTTTGCTTGAGTCCCTCTAACAAAAATCCCATAGACTGGACAGCTGAAGAACAGAAAGGTTTCTCACAGTTCTGGAGCCTGAGAAGTTCACGATCGGGTGCGGACCGATCTAATTTCTGGTGAAACCCCCTTTCCTGGTTTGCTGATGGATAACTCCTTCATGCATCCTCATAAAATGATGTAAAATCATTTTTCTCTTGTCTCATCTCTGGTCTCTTGTAAGGGCACACCACTCCCATTTATGAGGGCTCCAAAGTTCCTGCCTCCAAATACCATCAGATTTGGGCTTTACTGGATGGATGTTGGGGCGGGGGGGCATACAAACATCCACAGCAGTCATCAGAAGGGTTTTCACAGAAACAGTGTTAGTTATACTATTTTTTTTAACAATGTGCAAATGGTTTCTTCCATCCTTTTTTCTTCAAAAATATAGAAAAAATATTTTTCTCAGAAAATTGCTCTTAATTATGTGCCTCTTACAAAAGTTAGATGATTTATAAATTGTTAAAAAAATATTTAAATTCTCTGCTAATTTCTAAAAACATAAATAAATAAATGTGAAACTGCCTTTATGTCAACTGTCACTAGATAGGAACTTGAGTAGGAATCCTTCTGACTCTGGACCCAAGATCTTAACCAAGAAGTGTTAACTGTAAGTATACTTTGCTTCATTGTTTCTGCAGGGGATACACTTAACACTGAGCACTGGATGCCCTGGGGTCACATGGCATTTCTGAAAGCTGGTCAAGGTCGGGGACTTCAACTTTTCTGAGAAGTAAAGGATTTTATCTGGGATTCTTGCTGTAGATACAGAGTAAAACCACAGGCTTTTCAACATGCTTAAAAAATATATACATGAGGGGCGCCTGGGTGGCTCAGTGGGTTAAGCCGCTGCCTTCGGCTCAGGTCATGATCTCAGAGTCCTGGGATCGAGTCCCGCATCGGGCTCTCTGCTCAGCAGAGAGCCTGCTTCCCTCTCTCTCTCTGCCTGCCTCTCCATCTACTTGTGATTTCTCTCTGTCAAATAAATAAATAAAATCTTTAAAAAAAAAAAAAAAAAAAAAAAATATATACATGAATAGCATGTCATGTATTGATAGCTAAGCGCAAAGTGTGACTAAGATTATCAAATCACAGCAACCTCTTTACAGAGCAAAACTCTTCTTTGCAAAACTCTAAAAATCATCTGTAATTATCTTGGCATGAGATAAAGAAATTCCTTCTTTTCCCTCAGAATTAACTATTTGCTGAAAATGTCACTGCTTTAAGGGTGCATTTAACTCAAGGTAAATTATGTCCTGGTTAGAATTTGAATCTCAACACTAGAAGGAAAGTCATAAAGGTACCAATTTTGAGTCTAGCATTGGGCATAAGACCCCTTTTATCATCGATTTTAAGCTGTTTTTCACACATTTCACAGCTTTGCCCCCAAACTCTTCAGCTTTAGCAGCCTCCTGTATTCAGCTGTGTGGCCTACTTTATACCTCATCACGGTGAGCCCTTGCTTGTAAGTTAAGCACACTTGTCATTTAAAGGGGAAATATTATTTTTCTCTTTTTGGCATTGACTTTAAGATGTTGCTTGACACAATAAATGTTTTTTATAAATATATTCTCTTCATGGACAAAGTACAAAATATGAGACGGTAAGATAGACATTTTGCATATACGTAGAGCCTGAATTTCTATAAAAGCAAACAAAAATTAAGGCTCTGAAGCAGGTAATTGAATTCATTTTTCTCAAAAAATTACGATTTTTTATTATGGAGAATACATGTATTTTCAATTATTACTGTTTGTGAGTCAAATTTTTTTAAAGATATAAAGATATAGTTAATTTTTTAAAGATATAGCACTTTTCGCTAATTGAAGCATTTAGTCATTTTTAGTGCTTTAAAAATATCTGTTAGTTCTTTCATAACTACTGAAGTAAATATTTATGGTATGGGTTAACCACTGGAAAACTGGCTGTAGCACAGTATTCAGAGAGGTTCTTATAATATTTTATAGACCGCATAACACATTTAACAGCAGATTTAATTCAGTGTAACTAAATTCTCATTAACTCTTTACTAATAGTTTAATGCCAAGCACTAGTACAAGAGAAAAACTCATGACAAATGTACTAATAAAACTCTCATTTTCAAGAGTAATTTCTTGTTCTGCTTAATTTTTTCTATGCCATATTTTATTTTTTATTACTCAATGGTGGAAAAAAAATCCAAGCATAAATGATGATATTGTAATGTTCATAATCTACTTGGTACCTACAATCTCAGTTTTAATCAGTTTTATCTCAGAATCGTGTTACCAAACACATACGTTATGAGAGGAAGCTCACACCTCAACCCTCTGAATCTTCCTGCCACAGAAATGTCTTAATAAGGTGAGTTGGTGGTAACTTCTTTTACAGGAAAAAAAAGAAAGTGTCCCCAAATATTCTGAACTCTGAAAAGCCAATTCACTGAGATAATTATATTGTGGTTCCAATATTTGGTTTAACCAAAAAAAAAAAAAAGAAATCACTTTTCCCATTTATAAAAGGTTATACAGCAGTACTCATTATAATGAGCATATAATGAACATATCCAATATGTTCAAGTTTAAAGATTCCTTGTATTATGATTCTTCTGTCATTATTGACCTCATCCAGGTCTGGTTTGGGTGTTGCTTCTGTTGACTCCATTTCCCACCCACTGCTGTGCTATTAGCCCCAAAGGACTTTCTGAATTCTAAGTTGCTTGAACACAGATGGGGAATCACTGCCAACAAAGAGATGATATCCAGTTCCAGAAAACCCTGTTAAGCAAATGAATATGCTGCTAGCATCTTTAATTTCTGTATTTAAAGTAACTATATGTTTTAAGCAAGCCTTTTAAAACAAGCACGCTCTCTCTACAGAGCTAATTAATAACCTATAAATGTAAATTATATTTGCCAGGTTAATTTCCATTGAGAACTATATTTCAGGAAAGGTTTATAGGTGATGAATATTTTCTTATTTGAAGAGTCACATATGGAACAAAGAGATAACCACAAGAATCTTAAGGATATAGCCTTTCTAAGGCTGGGAGTCAATCCTGAGGATGGAATCTGACACTTACTCATGGAAATCAGTTGCACAAGATTTGCTTTCAGTCTGCTCACTTTATCTTATCTTTAAAAAAGACTGGTTTTGGGGTGCCTGGGTGGCTCAGTGGGTTTAAGCCTCTGCCTTTAGCTCAGGTCGTGATTTCCAGGGTCCTGGGATTGAGCCCCACGTTGGGCTTTCTGCTTGGCAGGGAGCCTGCTTCCCCCTCTGTCTCTGCCTGCCTCTCTGCCTACTTGCGATCTCTGTCTGTCAAATAAATAAATCTTAAAAAAAAAATATTAAGGGGCGCCTGGGTGGCTCAGTGGGTTAAGCCGCTGCCTTCGGCTCAGGTCATGATCTCAGGGTCCTGGGATCGAGTCCCGCATCGGGCTCTCTGCTCAGCAGGGAGCCTGCTTCCCTCTCTTTCTCTCTGCCTGCCTCTCTCCATCTACTTGTGATTTCTCTCTGTCAAATAAATAAATAAAATATTAAAAAAAAGATTAAAAAGATAAAAATGACTGGTTTTATTTACTCACTCTCTTTTCCATAAGTACTATTATTAGGTTTTAAACAATTTTTAGAATTTAAATTTTATACTCTGATAAATTTGGGCACATATGTGAAGCTTTCACAGTAATGAATATGTCTATTACACCCAAAATGTGCCCCATTGTAACTCCTGCCTTCTACACCTCCATGAATCACCCCCAAGTAACCAGAGACTGGTTTGTATTTTGTAGAACTTACGTACTCTTTGATTCAGCTTCTTTTACTCAACATTATTTGAGAATCACACAAATTGTACTGTGTATCAATATTTCATTCTTTTTGCATTGCCAAGGTTTTCATGACCTGGATGTAGCACAGTTTGTTTCTCTGTTTGCCTTATCATGAACATCCAGGTCACTTCCTGTTCGCCTGATCATCAGCATCCAGCTCACTTCCTGTCCACCTGATAATGAACATGCAGGTCACTTCCTGTTTGCCTGATTATGAACACCTGGGCCACTTCCTATTCACCTGATCATGAAATCCGGGCCACTTCCTACTCTTCTGATCATGTACATCCGGGTCACTTCCTGATTGAGGCTGTTACAGATGCACCTGCTGTGAGCTTTGGTGTAAAGTCTTTTTATGGACACACACTTTCTGACATCTGGGTAGACACTTAAGAGTGGAATGGCTGAAGCATACAGTAGGGTTAAATTTTCCATATTCCCATCAGAAGCTGATGGTTGTTCCAGTGGCTCCACATCTTCACCAATACTGGGTGTAGTCAAACTCAGCCTTTCTGACATTTGTGCAGAAGTACACACATCTCACTGTGCTCTTAATTTGCCTGTCCCTTATGATTAGTGACATGAAGCATCTCTTTATATGCTTTTTTTGCACCATTATGTCTTCACTGCTAAGTGTGGTGCTTCTGTGACTATGTTAAAATTTCAATTTCTGATTGTTCCTAGTCTATAAATTAATTTTGCACATTGATTTGGTATCCTACAACCTTACTAAACTTCTATATTACTTCAAGTAGCTTTTTTGTTCGATTTTTTATAGATTCCATAAGACTTTTTATAAAAATAAAAACAACGTGACTTTTGTTTCTGAGATGGAAGCGTGCCCGATTTTCTGTTTCTTGCCATACTGTGCTCATTAGAGGTTTATAGGTTGAAGAAGTTCCTTTGTGTTCTTAATTCAATGATAGTTTTTTATAAAAAATGCATGTTTGGGCACCTGGGTGGCTCAGTTGGTTAAGCAACTGCCTTCGGCTCAGACCCTGGAGTCCCAGGATCAAGTCCCACATCAGGCCCTCTGCTCAGCAGGGGGCCGGCTTCTCCCTCTGCCCCTCACCCCTTTCATGCTCACTCTCTCTCTCTCTCTCAAATAAATAAAATCTTTTTAAAAAAATGCATGTTTAATTCATTTTGTCTAAAGAGATAATCATAATTTTTCCCTACTGCTTAATGTTCATTGTGTGTAATGATTTTTTGGTAACAGACTATGTTTTAGAACAATTTTATAAGTACAGTAAAATAGAGAAGTTAGTGCAGAGAGTTCCCCTCTATCCCTGCATTTAGTTCCCCTTATTAATAACAAATATATATGGTATATTTGCTAAAATGAGTGAACTAATATTGATACATTGTCAATAGTTTACTCCGATTTCCTTAGTTCTTACCTAGTGTACTTTACCTCTTCCATCCAGGATATTACTCTGTACTTAGCTGTCATTTCTCCCTAGTTGGCTCTGGTAGTTTCTCAGCGTTTCCTTGCTCGTGATGACCTCCACAGTCTAAGGAGTACCCCTCAGGGATATTGTAGGATATTCCTCTACAGGAGTTTATCCAGTGCTTCTACATAGTTACACTGAATTTAAGGGTTATTAGAGGGAGACCACAGAGATGAAGGGCCATTATCATCATACCATATCAAGGGTACATACTAGGAACATGATTTATTACTTCTGGTGCTGTCCTTCCTAACCCACCAGAAGGAGCATCCCTTGGGTTTCTCCATAGCAAAATGATCTTTCTACCCCTGTTTGCACTCTGTGCTCATTGAGAAGTCACTGGCACAGCTCGAACTTTAAGTGGGCACCTGAGGGGCTCAGTCATTTAAGCCTCTTCAGCTCAGGTCATAATCCCAGGGTCCTGGGATCAAGCCATGCATCGGGCTTCCTGCTCAGCGGGGAGTCTGCTTCTCCCTCTCCTTGCTGCTCCCCCTGCTTGTGTGCACTCTCTCTCTCTGACAAATAAATAATAAAAATCTTAAAAAAAAAAAAGTGGGAGTTATGAGCAAGATGGTAGAATAGAAGTTTCCTATCATCGTCTCCCTAGAGTAACATCAACTTTGACAGCCACCTACAGAGAAGAGAACTTTTGTGGGGGCCTGGGAGTATAGCAGAGAAGTTCCAGCATACCACTGGAGAAAACATTCTAAAAATATACACATTGAAGAAGGTAAGAAATATCACCTTATCCAAGACAACCTCTTCCCTATGCAGCTCAGTTCAGTTCCATGAGAGGACCCATCAGGCCATGATTTCTCCCACAGGGAAAAATGGGACTGTAAAACATACTAGTCAACTTCCCCAGCTGTGCAAGATACTGCCCACAGAGGGAATTTTTTTCTTGCCTCAACAGAATACTGAGGTGCCAGGTATGGCTGAGAGGTAAGGAGGGAGACAAGAGCTGGGAACAGGGGCAAGAGCTGGGAACAGGGACAACAGATGGGAGCCAGGGCTCAGAAGTCTAGAAGGGGTCACAGATCCTTCTAACAGCTTTGTGAATGCTATCTGGGGGCCTGCCCCAGAGCCACAGTGATGCCTCACCGCACACCCCGACAAATGTCCTTCAGGGGCCCCTGATGCTCCAGACACCTCACTCCCTTGGCTTTGGTGGCTGGTTCCCTGCCCATGCCTCTGCAGGTGGCCAGTGTGAGCATTTGCTGACAGCTCACAGACACACACAGAAAGCTGGCTCAAATCTGCAGGACTGGGTGGGGTGAGCACATGAACTTGAGCATTTCAAGGCACCTCTCTAGGGGAAAAAAAAAATGGAGGCTCTTAGCCCCTGGCTTGGCTTTGTAGGGAATGGAAGAGATTCTTAAGAATTCCTCCTCACTCCACTCTCACCCCACTCCCCAAAACATAAACACAAGAAAACACAAGAAGTGTGGAGTGGACAAATCCATGGGAGAAGTCTGAGAGAGCCTCAGAATCCCAAACGAGGCTCACTGTTTGGGTCACCTGGGTAGCTCAGTGGGTTGAAGCCTCTGCCTTCAGCTCAGGTCATGATCCCAGGGTCCTGGGATCGAGCCCTGCATTGGGCTCTCTGCTCAGCAGGGAGCCTGCTCCTCCCCCCCTTTTTCTGCCTACTTGTGATTCTGTCCAATAAATAAATAAAATCTTTAAAAAAAAAAAAAAAAGGAAGTCGTTTTCACCCAAAACCAGTCAGTAAGGACTAGAGGAAGTGACTGATTCTTCAAACATGAAGCAACAGGAGACTTCAAGAAACATGAAAAATCAAGGAAAATGACACCACCAAGAGAACACAGTAATATTCCAGTAACCTACCCCAAAGAAATGGAGATGTACAAATTGCCTGAGCAAGAATTAAAAGTAAGTTGTGGGGCAGGGGGTTGCACTTCATAATCTTATGGTTAATTCTCTCTTAGTGGGGCTGAGCCATGGGGCTGTGATCTCACAAACCAGTTGTGTCAAATGTTACTGCCGGATGAGTAGGATAAAGCGTGGATGTCGATCATGGGTTTGGAGAAATGAGAACTCACTGGAAACCTTGACAACAGCCATTTCAGTTGAATAGTAGAGACAGAATCCTGAGTAGAGTGATCTCAAAAAAATGCAAGGAAAGAATGTGGAGACAGTAAATACAGAGAATTTCTTTGGAGAGTTTAGCTCTGAAACATCACAGAAAAATAGGGCATTTGCTGGAAGTGTGCTGTGGGGGTCAATGGAGAATTAAAGAAAAATTAAGTATGGGATATTACTGTATATTTCTCTGATGATGGAAAGGATAAATTAAAGTGGGATTATCATGATTTAGGAGATGAGGGCATAATTTTAGAAAAAGAGCATTCTGAATTAGTGAGAATGGATGGCTTCTTACACACAGGATTGATAATCCAAGTATGGACAGTTCATGATCACAATAGGAAGGAGGTAACATATACGGACGCAGATACAGAAAGCAAGTTTAAGTGTGAAGACAGGAGCCTGTAAGACTCTGATGATTTTCTTCTCATGTATCAGTGTAACTGAAGCAAGGTCATATGCTTATACCACAGACAGCAACGGATGTCCTTGTGCAAAGTGTACCTCTACTTGCTCTACTGGATTTATTATGCTGGAGTAAAAAGAGTAAATATGTTTATTATCATAAGGATAATTTAATTCCTCTTGGACTTAACTGGAAGATATAACATTGTCTATTACCCTAAGTAAAGATAATTGCATCTGCTGAATAGAACAGTAAGTGGTGGGTTCACACTGAAAGGCTCCTGCATCTCTGATGATCGAAGTTATATATGGCTTCTTTCAATAGCCTCTTCTCACTTCTGCCCCTTCCCACACACATCCGCACCCTCACTTGAGGCTTGGAACTATTTTATGAAAACCAAGGCATGCAAGATTTATTCAAAGCTTTGTATTTCAAAATGCTACTTTGGGTCAAGGGCAAACGTGGCATTTCAACAAGTATTCATTGCGCTATTTCAACAAACATTTGCTATTTGGGGTGTATATTTTCACCTTTTACACATCTATTTATTAATATGTTCTCCAGAACAAGGCTGACAAATAGGTTGCTTAGAAAAGCTACATCCCATCTATTTGCCACCTAAGCTCCCTCCCCATTGATGTTTTTACTGTGGCATCAAACAACCCGCACAATGATGATTTTAGAACTCATTAAGATGTGTTAGTTTTTCTCTGCAATAGACAGTCTGAAATTGATACTTATTATCAGGCCTATAAAACTTCACAATGGAACTGTTTTAATTAGTAACCTCTGTGAATTATTTCCTTTCTGTAGCTGATTCCCATACAAAGTTTTATTCCAGCTTTTACTACTATTTGTAATCTTTTCTCCATTCTGACCAGAAATTAAAACCTAGCTGATTCTGTGCGCTTACTTCCTCTTCTATTCACTGCATCAGGGTAACCACCAGAAGCATATACATTAGGCCATCTTCCTCTGGAAAGTACTGCACTTCTTGTCTGTACTATCTGACACTTAGTAATAGGCTCTCTTGAAATGATACGTGTCTCAAGGAGACTTTCTTTCTTTTTTGATTAATTTCCTTACAAACAGGAATTGTTTTACATTCCTCACAGAGTCTCTCACACTTGGAAGAACATGGTAGAAGCTCAATATACAGTTGGATTTAGAAACAATGAAACAAATTGGGTGATGGTCATTAACGGGCCATGTCACTGTGTTGAGCACTGGGTGTTAGATGCACTGGTAAGTGATTGAACTCTACATCTGAGACTAAAGATGTATATATGTTGGCTAACTGAATTAAAAATAAAAAAAGAAAAGAAACAATGGAACACATTAGTGTGCACGTGTGTGTGTGTGTTTAAGAGTAATTACCACAGTCTGAAATGTTAAGAACTATACTGTTTTAGTTCCAGGTTCATGATATGCACTAAACAAATAAATTATTGAATTAAAAATATAAGTGGAAGATTGAGAATTTGATGGTGCTATCCTAGATTGATCCAAATCTATGCTGTAAACTTTTAATATGTGTGCTGTACATGTTCACTTTGAATACACAGCATTTCATTTTTTGTTGATTGTCAGTTTGAAGAGTATCTTATTTCATCATTTGTTTAGATGCACAAACTGTCACAATTGAAAGGAACCACCATGAAATACTCCAATGATTTTGATGAGAGCAGTAGGAAATGATCTAGTAGGCGAAGCATAGCAGAAGGGTAATAAGAGACAGATAGCTAGCCAAGTTTTCTGAAGTATAGAAACCAACACATCTCAAACTTATGGGAATAGACAATGTGATTTTTATAAAATAAGATAGGCAATGATAAAAAAATTAAAAAGGGTGGAGAATCAAAGGACATTCTGTGTGCCTGAATTTTATGAATTATTTAAACTAAAAATATTAGAAAGATTTGCTTTTGAACATGCATCTAACCTGCACCTAGCCTTTGAGAAGATGTGAGCATCCCCTAAGGAGACAGAATCAAAGCTGTACGGTAAGAATCACATACCATTTATTGCGATCCAATTACTTTCCAAAGGAGGACTGAAACCAAGAACATTTTTTGTTTGGTTTTGTATTTTTAGAAAGTGTGGGAGGGGGGAGAGGGGAGGGGCAGAGGGAGAATCTCAAGCAGACTTCATGCTGTACACAGAGACCCAGGTGGGACTCGATCCCATGACCCTGCAATTATCACCTGAGCCCCAGTAAAGAGTTGGATGCTTAACCAACTGAGCCCCCCCAGATGTGAGCTGGAGAGCATTTCAATGACTCTCCACACACACTTGGAGGGTGAATGACAGAGACCGAGCTTGCATAAAGCTCTCATGATCTCTGCACCAAGGCTGCCACATGGACATCTCCAAGTGTCATTAAAACCAAAATACAACTGGGTTTTCAGTCACTTTCAGTTTCTGGAACTGTGGGCTTCAAGGTTTTATTATTTATTTATTTGAGAGGGAGACAGAGAGTGTGAGAGAGAGCCACACATGAGCAGGGGGGGTGGTGGAGGCAGAAGGATAATCAGACTCCCCACTGAGCAGGGAGCCCGATGCAGGACTCGATCTCAGGACCCTGGGGTCATGACCTGAGCTGAAGGCAGATGCCTAACTGGTGCCACCCAGGCGCCATGTACTTTGATGTAGCAGAGCCGTAAATAGCCAGAAAATCATTTATAGTTGATGTGATGAGGCATTTTGTACACATGAGCAAGTGATGGAGTTCAAGTGAGGGATGCTTGGAGTTCAAGTGAGGCCTGTTCCCTACCGGGAGCAATAATATAGGAAACAATACCGAGTGTTATATGTTCTTCATGTCTGATTGCACTTTCTTCTTCTTCCAGCAACACCACCCAGATTTGGCTTCAAGAACCCATCTTTTCTCCCCTAGGTGCTTAGGCAGGCTTGTTAGCAGTGTGTGAGTGCAACCAAATCACTAGGCCATGAACTGAAACCATGTGTCCTCGGAACAACCCTTCCAGACAATTACTGCTGTCATTTTCTTCTTCTTTTCTCCCCCCATTTTGCTAAAGGAGGGCTAGAGATTTGAAACACTATGCCCTGGTATCTCGCTGCTAGTGAGTGACAGAAAAGGTGGTTAAGGTAAGAATTGCCCCAGATAAGTTGAACAGGCAAGGAAGATTGTGTTCAAGATGACGGTGGTAGGACGGAGAGACTGAACTCCGCTCCAGTGAAAGAAAAAAGGAGGGTGTTCAGCCCTGAGTGAGCCCCTGGAAAGGGACTAAAGATGTTGTGGGGATAGGGGGTGAGAGTTGATCACTGGGATCTACGGAGCACATTGAGCTATTCTTGAGTTTGCAAATGTTTTTCTCTGTGATTGGGCAATCGGTTCCTGTTAATTGTTATTTACTGAAGTTGGACTCCTTAGCTCCCGTGGAGGCTGGAACATCTGGCTGTTCCCTCCTTCACAGTGCTTGCATTTCAAAGCCATATTCTCCAGGTCTTGGACAAAGACATTTCTAGGATTGTAAAACAGGCCAGAGCCAGGGAGACTGACAGTCTCCCAAGAGGACAACTGCAAGTTTTCTTAGTAAATGTTCTTTAAAAGGGGGGAAAGAGATCAAAAACAAAAGTGTCTAAAATTTTGGGATTCTGAGGGGAACGTGGAGACCCTTCGGGGTCCACCACACATTGAAGCCAGTATTATTACCCAGGGACTGTATTTCTGCTTTCAGGAGTCCTCCTTGTGGTAAAACCAAACTCCACTATGCATGGAAAGTGATTTAGAAGAAGCAGTGTTCTCAGGACATGTGAGAGGTGAGCAGCTAGCTTTGCTTCTCAAAGATACAGAAAACCTTTGTCTCAGATCCAGGGGAGGTGACCTCTTTTAAACTCCTAAGAGGAAGACTGGTTTACATTTACTTTTAAGAGTTATCCCACATATGTATGCTATTTTAAGAATAAGATACAAAACTATCAGGCGCCTAGGTGGCTCAGTCGGTTAAGCATCTGCCTGTGGCTCAGGTCATGATCCTGGGATTGAGCCCCATATCAGGCTCCCTGCTCAGCGGGAAGTCTGCTTCTCCCCCCCTCCCTCTGTCGCTCCCTCTGCTTGTTCTCTCTCACACTGTCTGTCAAATAAATAAATTCTAAAAAAAAATAAAAATAAAAAAGATGCAAAGCTATCTTTTAAAAAACCCTGGGATACAGGGCTGAGAACTCCCTTTCTAAGCAGCTATTCCTTGAGGGACTCCTCGTACTCTCAAAAGAGTGGTTTTCAGATTGGGATGCCCAGGGGATCCATTAGGGTGCTCTAAAAAGGACTGAGCCTTTGGTCCCATCAGCAGAGACTCTGCCTGACTTGGAGCAGGGTGTGGCCTGAGCATTCCAGCTAAAGCCTGTCCATGGGATTCTAAGGCCAAGTCGAAACTGGCAACCACCGTTGGAAGCGGATACCCTCCAGAATCCTAGAAAAAGTTTACTTAGTAAGAGAAAGAATGAGGAACAGTTGAGTTCCTATTGCAGAAAACATTTGGCAGTCAATATGTCCCTGAAAAGTATAGCAAATTGCAAGCTTGTTCAATTCTCCTCCCAACACTCTTTAAAAGCGGCAGCCTGACCAGCCGGCAAGCGAAGGGTCTGACCCAACCTTATATCAGTTCCAGTGGGGCTCTTACAACCTACTTTTAGTTATCACACAGTTTCTTATGGTTCACAAGGAGTAGCCCTTTTCCGGTACCACTTGATCCATAATGATTACTTTTTCTGAAAGAATGAAAATATGTCTTCTCCCAGTTTTAATAACTGTTGTATCATGCAACCATTCAGAAACTGAGATGACAATTTTATACCTGCTTTTCGCTAGACAAAACTTGAGATGGTACGATTTCTCCATCCAGGGGCGCCTGGGTGGCTCAGTCAGTTAAGCATCCAACTCTTGATTCTGGCTCAGGTCATGATCTCAGGGTTGTGAGATCAAGCCCTGCATTGGGCTCTGCACTAAACGTGGAGTCTACTTAAGATTCTCTCTGCCCGTCTGCCTCTCCCCACTCTTGAATTCTCTTTCTCTTAAAAAAAAAGAAAAAAGAAAAAAGATTTCCCCATCATTAAATTTCTTAGAAATATCACAGCAGAATGAACATTTTCAAAGACCACTCTGTATATTATATTTCTAGAATAAACTAAGTTTTAACTAGTACATGATTAATCAGTGGTGTTTAATTGAAGACTTTGGATGCATGCAAGTGTAGAGGAGTAGATTTCTTAACATTAACTTAAGGCATTTTCCCCAAGGAGTCAATTAAATATCAGCCAATTAAAAAATGTTAATAATATTTCATGTATGTCTTCTTGGGCTGTCTTACATCCTTAATATTTTGAGACCAGCCAAACTTTCTTTTGAAGGAGGCTAGTTTTGCATTTTAAATGAAAATCAAGTTAGTTTCCCCAATTAACTGTCCTTTTACTTGAAACCATCTTTTCCAAGGCTCAGCAGAAATCCCACTTTGGTGAGAAGCTCCCTTAACCCCAGCTCAGCATTCCCCAGCATGAGCTTCTATTGTTCTGTATCTGAATACCTGAGATTAAAAACCTCATCTTCCAGATTATGCTTTGATAATCTCATTAACTCCACTGTGCACAGCAGGGGGTCGGCACAGAATAAACATTCTCTCTCTCTCTCTCTCTCTTTTTGATTGATTGTGTAGTTCTTCTCTCCCAAATTAATGAATATACTTCTCTTATCATATTGCATTAGACATCAAGGGTCTAAGCCTTCCCTGTCCTTCCTTCCTCACAAAAAACTATATATTCAGACTCCTGAAACTGTGTAAGAATAAAGCCGCTCAATACACCTCAGTGCGGATTCTGTCTGGGGAGAAAACTTACAGGTGGAACACCGCTTAGGCCTGAAACCAAACTTGGAATTTTTACTTCTTCTGACCTTAACAGAAGAACAGCTTGCAGCAAAGACTGCCTTGATTTCTTGCTTTTAACCAAAGAAGCCGGGGTTGGGAGGACAAAGTATGGAGCAGAAGGAGGGATGGAGATCAGGAGAGAGGAGCCGTGCGGGATATTTTGTGGCTGACAGGAACTGAGGACACTCTGAGCTTTGACAGGTATGAGAGAAAGAGGGTTCTCTGCACCGAGGCCCACCATCCGTGAGCACCAATAGGGCAAGTCTTAATGGTGGTAGGATGCCACCAATCACACTGGCTCTGCCTTATAGATTAAAGGAAGACCGGATGTTCAATCATCTGCCCTATTCCAGTGGACATGCCCAGGGCCATTATATAAAATACATTAGTCCCTTTAGAATTATGGAATTATGAGAGAAGTATTTATGGATGTCCTCAAAGGACTAACTTTCAAATTTCTTAGGAAAGAGACTGTATGAAGCAATTATTTTAAATACAAACAACAAGTACCTATTATCAAGCTAATGAAAGAGAGATTACAATCAAATATGATGTGGATTAAATTTTCCACAGTAAAATGACTACACTGTAGAAGTAATAAGGTTATTATAAATAAAGAAACAGAAACAGGGAAAAGAGACTGTTTATAAGCAATCTAATGTATGGGAAGTAATGTGATTTCTTAAAACTTCAGATTGTGTTCTGGGCTGACAGTCTTTTTTAAGCATAATCCTTCTTAAAATAAAATGTTAGACATTACCAAGAAAGTAATTAAACCAGGAAAAAGAAATCAAGGATTAGAGAAATGTCAACTCACCAAGAATTCAATATACCAAATCTTATCTTTCCTACTGGGCTCTGATTTACGTGTGAAATCTGACCTGACTGTTCTTAGAACCCCTGAGAATTTTATACAATTAAGTGCCCAAGCTAACTGCCTCATCTGTGAGTATATTAAAGGTTAATAAGACGTTTACTTAGGTTTTCATGTCAATGATTTTTTAAAAAATATTAATCCCATCAGAACTTTTACCTCTCAGTCTAGAGATTAAGGCTTTCCTGAAATAATCCTTGGAGCACCCAGTCCCATTCGGCTTCTCTTCTCATCCTCCTGGAGTCTTATTTACTTGCCTGATTGTGACACCGCAGTACAGTTTCTTGAGGAAACTTTCTCGTGCCAGATTCACCACTGAATTCTCAATCTCAGGAACAATACTTGGTAGAAAATACTTCTGAATCACTGTGATATAAATAGACTGTCTCATGATTTCAAGTAGGACAGCTGTCGTCGGGGCTAAATACTGAACTTCTTCTTCCTGTCATTAGGAGCAAATAAATAACACTTAAAGACAAATGTAAACAACCAAACAATATAAAATTGGATAAAGAAGAGAGTAAACATTCAATTAAAGGTCTATTATTTTCATTAACTTGAGTTTTCTAGAAAACCTTCCATCTGAAGAATACAAGATATGATAGCCTCTTCACTCTCTTGTTATTATCATTACTATTATTATACTCAGGACCAAAATTAAACTATGAGAAAACTTCATCATTTATATCTCCATGAATTTCTGAACACGCTATTTTTTTAAAATTACACTTTAGAAACAGATCATTTTATTTTAATTTTTTAAAGATTTCTTTATTTATTTATGAAAGAGAAAGAGAGAGTGTGTGAGAGAGCATGCACGCAGGGAGGGGCAGAGGGACAAGCAAACTCCCTGCCAAGTGGGGAGCCCAATGCGGGACTCCTTTCCAGGACCCTGGAATCATGACCTGAGCCAAAGGTAGATGCTTAACCGATTGAGTCAATCAGGCACCCCATATACTAGCAAATTTAAAGATACACATGTGCAAAGCAAGAAAGCAAAAGGAAACATAACAGGGGCGCCTGGGTGGCTCAGTGGGTTAAGCCGCTGCCTTTGGCTCAGGTCATGATCTCAGGGTCCTGGGATCGAGTCCCGCATCAGGCTCTCTGCTCAGCAGGGAGCCTGCTTCCTTCTCTCTCTCTCTGCCTGCCTCTCAGTGTACTTGTAATTTCTCTCTGTCAAATAAATAAATAAAATCTTAAAAAAAAAAAAAAAAGGAAACATAACACACTTTTCTTGAAGACCATGTCTAAACAAATCTGATGAGACTTGGAATTGCTTTTATCCTAATGTAAAAGTCCTAAGAAGTTCTAGAGCACTGATGAAAATGATCGTTTAGGGGTACCTGGGTGGCTCATTCACTAAGTGTCTGTCTTTGGCTCAGGTCCTGATCTCAAGTCAGGCTCCCTGCTCAGTGGACAGCATGCTTCTTCCTCTCCCACTGCCTTTGCTGTGTTCCTTATCTCACTGTGTGTGTCTCTCTCTACCAAATAAATAAGATAAAATCTTAAAAAAAAAAGAAAAATTATGGTTTATCCCCTCAACTTCTCAACTTCAATACAAGTTTTTTTTTTCTCCCTGAAACTTTTTGAAAAGGATGTCGAAAGGTAATTTTCTAAAGCCCATGACTCAGTTGCACTGGTATTACCCTGCAAATTGTAGTACATTTAATGCTGTCCCTCAGAAAAAAACACATTCAAGTCCTAACCCTCAGTACTGTGACAGTGTTCTTATTTGGGAAAAGAGTCTTTGCAGGTGTAATTAAGGACCTCAGGATGAGATCATCCCGGATTAACTGGTTGGGTCCTGAATCCAATGACAAGCGTCCTTAAGGGAAAAAGAGAGACAGGGACAGAAGAGAGGAAACAGGGAGGCCCTGAGGTGCTGGGCAGAGACAGGTGTTGTGGGGCTAGGAGCTTGGGCACGAGGTTGAAGGCAGCACCAGCAGCTAGGAAGGCAGCATGAAGCAGATGCTTCTTAGAGCTCTAGAGGAACTGTCCTGTGACACACTGATCTCAGGCTGCTGCTCTCAAAAACTGTGAAATAATAAATTTCTGTTGTCTTAAGCCATCATTTGTGTAATTTGTCACAGCAATCCCAGGAATCCAATGGATTAATGAAGAGAAGATGGGCCCAAGTGTTCCAAAAGTAATTCCAGTCTGCTATCAAATGCATTAACAAATCTCCCTTCAATAGGCCCTGAAGTAGATATATCTTGAAATAAATTTGAAGGGCCTCGTACAGGAACTTACCTGGATTTTTTAGTACAATTTGATGAATGGCAACATCAATGCCTGAGACAGTAAGGAAGATACTCATTTGGGATGAAATAATTTGATTGCCCAAAACAATGACTATCACTCTACAAATAAGGGACATGGCTACCCTCAGGGGACCTGACACCCACATGCCAATGGGGTTGTGTGGGTCCCATGACCGTGGACATCAGACCTTCCTTGCAGAACTTCCCTATTGCCTTTGTGCCAAGGTTCGGAAAACAAAGTGTCTTCTTACTTGCAATATTGATTTTCAAGATACCAGCATTAATATTAACTCACCATCCTCAGTGATCCTTCCCGTCTTCTGTAGAAGGAAGCAGGAACACGGACTCATTTGCACCAAGGGTCTAACGATCGCAGGAGGTGGGTGTTAGTGCCTCAAGGGCAGTCAGCCAAACGCGGGCATTAAGAAACGCTCTGCCCTTGGCAAAAGACAGTTCATTTAAGTTTCAATTAACATTTCTACATTTGTAGTTGCTAATCTCAGGTCCCCAGGGCTCATGTGCTCATTAAACGCACTGAAGAGTTGTACAAATGTCTTATTCTAGAATATATTTAATTCGTGAGGTTGAACATTCATACAGAGACGTTACCAAGGTTCATGTACTTAAAACGGTCCTACTACAGGTCAACTCTTTTTTGGTGTTAGCATTGAAAAAGAGAGCCCGCGTTTCCTTTAAACCTTACCACATATATCAGCTTCGTATAGTTAGCGCTCATATTGAAGAGCTCAACATTATTTCCATATTCTCTGATTATTATCAGCGAGAATCTTTCATATTTCCTAAGAGGTTGGGACAGAACTGACTGTTCTTGGCATTTTTGCTTATACTGTCCTTTATCCATCTCTACCCTGAGAGACAGGGCACTGTGATTTGGTTTCCTAATGAAGGCCACCGGCGGAGCCCACCTGCTACATGCTCCATTGGAGACACTCTAAGGGTGACGGTAGGATTGGGTCACTCGTTCCCATGCTGCCCCCTCAGTCCGCCCTGCAGGCAGACACTCAGTGACCACTCCACCTGTGAACAACCGCGTAGCACATAATTTCCATTGATCGGTGACCTGATGCTCAGAAGGAGGATGTTACCGACCAGGATACACTGGAGGCGGGACAAATCGTGGGGATGACTGCACTGAGAAGGGCCAGGTCTTTAACTTTAGAGCCGCAGTGTCTTGTCCGTTGTTAAAAATTTCACAGAGGTTCACAGAGGTTCAACAATGAAAAGTTACATATTTCACTTGTTGAATATGGAAGGTATTTCCTGATCATGAATATGGTTAGCCATACTGTGCTATTTACTTTTGTTGATTGATGTGGGTGAGATCACAGCTGCTATTTATCAGCTATAAAGGATTCTAAGCAGTTGTCAATGTCTGACCTTGGCATCCAGGAGTCCAAGTTTCAAATCCCACCTTCACCACTAAGCCCCCAGGCACATGTGGAGGATAAACATACTCTGTAGGTCACAGTGTTCCTGCAAGGACTAAATTAGATAATCAGTGTAGAATGCTTAGGCTGCAACCAAATGCATGTAAGTGCTCAGTAAACAGTGCTCACAGTGGAAATATTGCTTTGCACTTTGATTTTCGGTACTTGGAATCAGAAGGGTTTATTTCAGTCAGAACAAAGCATTATTAAAAGGTAACATCCAATCATGCCTGGTGTTAATAAATAAAATCTTTTTTTTTTTTTAAGATTTTTTATTTATTTATTTGACAGAGAGAGACCACAAGTAGGCAGAGAGGCAGGCAGAGAGAGAGGAGGAGGCAGGCTCCCCACAGAGCAGAGAGCCCGATATGGGGCTCGATCCCAGGACCCTGAGATCATGACCTGAGCCGAAGGCAAAGGCTTTATTTAACCCACTGAGCCACCCAGGCACCCAATAAATAAAATCTTAAAAAAAAAAAAAAAAAAAAGCAATCATGCCTGGCATGCCTCCTTCAACTCTCCAAGGACATTCTTCGCATTAGATAGGTTCCAAGACCCCACCTAGTTTGGTCCTGGCTTCGGTTCTCTGGTTCTGCTTCTTGCTCAGAGCTCTAGCTACATGATCTGTGCTGTGGCTGCCGCTCCTCATGCCTGCTGCCCTCCCAGCTCCTTGGCCTGGGTCATTCTCTCTGCCTGGATATGTGCATGGCTGGACTCTCTTACTTTAATGAAATATACAGAAGATTAGGGATATTGTCTTGTCTGCTGTTTTATCCTCAGCATCTAGAACTGTGCATATCACACAGCAGACTCAGTTTTTGTTGAACGAATGAATGCATTCCAAATCTCTCTTACTTTCCTTCCACTCTGCTGCTCTTTGCTATTCATTTCATAGCTGTAGGGAAGTCAACAGGATTCACTCAACAGCATGGGAATGTGATGCGGTATAATGGAGACAGTCCTAAGCCTGGAGCTAGGAGCCCTGAGTGTCAATTACAGCTACCACTCTTAGGGCTGTAAGACTGTGGACAAGCCTCAGTTTCCCAGTTTGTGAAGCTTCCCCAGATTGTAAAGCCTGCAATGTTTTGATGGTTAAGTGAGAAGAAGTGCTTAAAAACAAGTATCCTGCAGCATAGTGTTCTTAGAAGGTGAATCACGGGAAATGAATATGTACGATAGAAAAGATAAAAACCCTTCTGAGTGCTTATTGCAAGAAGCCGGTGGAGCGCGTATCATTTCATCTTCACTGGGAGGAGGAAATCGGGATTTACAGAAGTTCACTCACCAAAGATATCATTAAACATTTTCATTTAAATTTGCATTCCTATACTGTAGGTAGTTTTATGTGGATACCGTACAACTTATTCTTTTTGATTATTCATTTATTTACTTACTCATTTGGTAATGTTTTAATTTTTTTTAATATTTTTATTTCTGTATTTGGCAAAGAGAGAAAAAGCACACAAGCAGGGGGAACAGCGGCAGAGGCAGAGGCAGAGGAAGAAGCAGACTCCCCGCTGAGAAGGGGGCCCCAACTCTGGACTCAATCCCAGGGCCCTGGGATCATGACCTGAGCTAAAGGCAGCCACTTAACTGACTGAGCTACCCAGGCAGCCCTCAGCAATGTTTCTTTTTATTGTTGTTGTTGTTAAGATTTTTATTTATTTGAGAGAGAGAGAGAGTATGACGGGTTGAAGGGTCAGAGGGAGAAGCAGACTCCCTGCCGAGCAGGGATCCCGATGTGGGACTCGATCCTGAGACTCCAGGATCATGACCTGAGCTGAAGGAAGTTGCTTAAACAACTCAGCCACCCAGGTGGCCCTCAGCAATGTTTTATTGAAAGTTTACTTTAGTTTCTGTGCTCAGCACTGGTCTAGTGGACACATACAAACAACATGTAACACTTACTGATTTAAACTGAGAAATTGTTTCACCTTTCAGTGTGCTGGAAGGCTGGGCTGGGAACAATATTGCACCTGAGACTTTTTTCATGATTTCCTGGATATTGTCCTTTTTTGTTTGGACTATAGCTGGAAAGTTGAATCCTAAGGGGGGGAAGAAAAAAGCATCTGAATTAAAGGCCTCTGATAGACGTCCCTCTTTTTAAGAGTCAAAGCAGAAGTTACCTCAAAATTAACCTGTTCTGGGCGCCTGGGTGGCTCAGTGGGTTAAGCCGCTGCCTTCGGCTCAGGTCATGATCTCGGGGTCCTGGGATCGAGTCCCGCATCGGGCTCTCTGCTCAGCAGGAGCCTGCTTCCTCCTCTCTCTCTCTCTCTGCCTGCCTCTCTGCCTACTCGTGATCTCTCTCTGTCAAATAAATAAATAAAATCTTTAAAAAAAAAAAAATTAACCTGTTCTGACAATAGTGGTTAATTGATAATTTGAGCATTAACTGGATGAATGATTCACATGGATTGCAAACTAGCCAGAATACCTTCTCATTCCAAAGATCTGATTTAGAATCTGACTTATCTAGTTAGCGCCGACTCATCAAATGAACAGTAGAGAAAGTTCTCATGAAATTAACTATTAGCGTGTTAAGAAAGGCCGTGGAAATTTGGAGATAATCTTCTAGCTAGATTGATGACTCATTCGCTAGATTCTAATATAGATCCAAGCTCAAAACTGATTCCATGTCTTTACCTTTTAAATATCAGAAAGGTGAGGACCTCCACAACTTTGGATAAATTCAGAGAAGCACGTCCACAGACATCGAAAGCCCCATCATCGGAAAAGTTGCAAGTGGTCATCTCTGGTTTGCAAAGCATGTGTGAACACTGAGTGCGTCCGGCTCTGTCACCTATAATAGGTAGGATGTCATCATGGAAGAGACTCCTTCATCAACACAATATCAAAATCAGAGGATGCTTTAGATAATGTCCCAGTAGTTACGGATCCCACTATGCCCTGAGTCCCATGGGGGGACTAACTAACACCATGTCTCTGGCTTTTGACACCATCTCAGTATCCTCTAAACCATCCATTGTGTTCCTATCCTGTCAGAACATTGCATTTGCTTAAGGAATAACAGCGTGTTTACTATGGAACCTATACTTGGCGTTTCACACTCAGTAAGTGCATAGGTCTTCCACAAAATTTCCTATAAAATTCATCTTTGGGATTCCCTCCTAAGCTTAAATTAGAAGTCCCATTACAGTATCTTAAGCAGGCTGACACCACAGTATAGACACACATGAAGCATAAGTCAACATTTTAATAGGGCAATCCATTCTTCCCACTTTCTTTTCTGGACACTCTGATTTGGGAAGACAGCTGAGTGGCGTCTGGTGGTTTTGCTCACATCTGACAGTCTGGTTTACCTTCAGCCCACATACAAGCCATGTGCCACATGCCACAAGCCCAACTCCAGACTCACGGTTTCCATCCTGCTTGACTTGCCACTGACTCCTCTGGCTTACCTCTCAGGGACGAGGGGCCCTGCGATATCGTGCTTCACTCTTTCATCACTATTTTAAACCCTTCCTAGGTCAGCGCTCTCTAGACTTTTTGACTGTGACCCACAGTAAGAAATGTACTTTACATTGTGATATATCACACATGTAAACGTGAATTCACATTCGAATTCATAGGAAACACAAAATACATATAAGACAAAAAGGTATATGGAACAAAAAGTTCACAAAACAAAATTACTCTTTATTGCATATGATAAAATCTTGTATTACCTATTCTATCCTACTTATTTAAAGGGTCCTGGTCATATCCCACTAAGCTGACTTCACGATACACGATCTGAACTACAGATCTTCACGATCTGAACTACTGAGAATACCTCCAGGTAAACGGAGGTATATTTGTACTATTATTGGTATTCTATTTGTCTGAAATGTAGAATGACAATGTCTGCCCACCACCCTACCCCACAGCTCCCCCACCATGCTTTTTCTGTTCCTTCCCAGGCTTTCTCACTCCAGTGAATGATAACATCCTTCTCCCAGAAATTTCCATTCCCCAAAGCAGGTGTATCCTTGATTCTTCAGCCTCTGTCCCTACATTAATCTTCTTGTTCTTAAAATATACCAATTGGCCCACTTCTCAATCTCTGTTACCCCTACCCTAATCCAAGTCACACCAGAAACCGTGGCTTAAACTTCCATGAGATTCACCTAGCTCATCTTCCCGCTCTAATTCACAGGCTCAGTATAATCTCCTTATTCTCTTTTATTTTTAAAACATTTTTTAAAAGATTTTATTTATTTATTTGACAGAGATAGCGAGAACACAAGTTAGAAGAGAGGCAGGCAGAGAGAGGGGGAGAAGCAGGCTTCCTGCTGAGCAGAGAGCCGGATGCGGGGCTGGATCCCAGGACCCTGAGATCATGACCCGAGCCGAAGGCAGAGCCACCAGAGGCACCCACTGAGCCACCCAAGCACCCCTCCTTATTCTTTTATATAAAAAGATTCATGTCAAGTGGACATGAGGTCTATTTTATCCCTAGAGCACATGAATTACACTAACAACTCAAATAAATCAGAGATTTGAGAAGGTATCTAGAGAACTCAGTACAATCCCACTTCCCTACCCTTCCCAGTGTTTTCCTATTGTCCTTAGAATGGCCATCTACTCCCCTCTCCTTCCTAATGTCCCAATACTTTCTTCCTTGATGAACATTTGACAGACATACTCATTTCTTGAATGGACCAAACGGAGTCCTGCCTCAGGGTCTTTGCCCTTACTGACGTGCTCTGTGGGGGTCTCTAGCTTGAGAAACTGCAGGGCTGACACCCTCTCTTTTCCAAATCATTTAGAAGTCCCCAATTCAGAAAAATCTCTGACTATATAAAAGCTATCTGTCATTCCACTGTGAATTTTTATTTTCTTTATGTATCTTATCAACATTTGAAATTATGTTACTTAGTTATTTTACTTATTTTATGTGCTTATATTGTGATGTGGAGTGATAGAATGAAAATTCTGAAAGAGCAGCAATTTGCCTACCCTGTTCATAACTATGTCTTCATCTTCTGGGATCACAACAGGAAATCAATTAAAATGTGTCAAATGATTAAATGGATATTATTTTTAGGCATGAAATACCAAAAGTGTAGTTTTTCATGTATTTAAATCATAGCTATGTAAAGTACAGATTTATCACATTCTTGAGAGCATGCTGGGGAGTGGTCACTTATAAGTTAATCTAAGCAGTGGTCTCCAAAGGCTAGAAAGGCAGAGTCCCAGTATGTTTAAAAATTTAGCAGTGGAGAATGTTGAGAAGTTACCTCAAAATTAACCTGTTCTGACAATAGTGGTTAATTGATAATTTGAGCATTAACTGGATGAATGATTCAGATGGATTGCAGACTAGCCAGAATACCTTCTCATTCCAAAGATCTGATTTAGAATCAGATGTTGAGATGTATGTTATGTGTGTTATATGAAGGAATTAACATATTACACACAAAAAATTTATAGTACCATCACTTGGAAATAAATTCAAAGTTTACATTTAAGATTAGTGCTAAAGTGAGCTCACAATCAAATAGTCCTCTTGGATTTCCTTGTTATGATACTCATGAAGCACCGTGTGCAAGGTATGATAGAAATGAAAAATTTGGAGGGATTTGTCTTCACTACAGAAGGGGACCAAGACACATTTCCCTCTCAATAATAGTAAAACTTTGCCATAAACTAGAGACGTCCAAAGACAGATTTGCCTTAGGAGGAATGAATCTCTAAGTTTCTGAGGCATTCAAACCAAATCAGACAGCTCTGTGTTACAGATGTAATGGCAGGAATAAAAGTGCAGGATGAGGGCTTGACTAGGATGACTTTTAAATTTACTTCCTGTCAGGAAAGTCTATGAATCTAAAATTAGCTTACCTCTTAAACAAATGTCAAATTTACCACATAATTTTTAGCACTTTAACATTTGCTTAATGTCAAGCTTTCTACATATATGACCCCTTGATTGTATTAGTGGGTTCATTACAAATTTTGAGTCTGCTATTTCTGAGGCTAGTATACTTCTGGAACTTTATTATTTAATAGTTTCAAAAGTAGCATTTTAAAAGTTTACAGTTTATCTCCATAGGAACAATTCACACATTATCAATCATCCTCTTTTGTTTTCTACTCTTAACAAAGACCAAAACTTTTAGAATATCCATATAGATATATGTGTGTGTGTGTGTGTGTGTGTATTGTGTGTATTTTTTTTTTTAAGACAAGGTACAGAGATCTCCTGGAGGCTCCCTGCTCCCCCAGTGACACACTGACGGACCTCCACTGACATGTCATGATCAGCCAGAACCCATAGTGGGCATCCCATTTCCTTCTGATGTCACACATCTATGGGTCGGGGCATACAGAACAGTAGACATTATTTATCACACTTGATCACATATACTGACGTATATTCCTCTTGAAGTGACTTGCCGAGTAGTTTCAACACTCTAGAAACCTCCTGCACTCTGCCTGTTCATCCCCACCTCCCTCCCATAACCCCTGGCAACTCCCAATCTTTTTCCTGTGTCCACAGTTCTGCCTTTTCCAGAATGCCACAGAGTTGTAATCACACAGTGCATAGTCTTTCAAACCGGCTTCTTCCCTCAGCAATGTGAATTTGCTTCCTCCATATCTTTTCCTCAGTTTATAGCTCATTTCCTGTTCGGGCTAGAATCCCAGTGTCTGGATGTACCCATGTCTTCACCCGTTCAACCAGGAATGATGTCTCGATTGCCTCCAAGTTCCAAGTTCTGGCAAGCGGAGGAAGAACCCATATCAAGGATCTACTAGGTCATAAAGAGGGGCCAGAGCAAGTGGCAGGGATTATTTTGGAAGTCATGAAAATCAAAGTGGAAAGCAGAACTTTAAACATAAAAATGAGAACACAGCACTTGAAAGCTTCGTTGATGTTGGTATTCAAAGACAGAAATTCGTGACCAAATGTACCTAGCAAACGATGTGCTTATCCCTTTGAAAGGCAATGTTTTGTGTGGCAGAGAAGGGACAAAATCATCTCATATTTGCCTTAAAATGAGAAATGACTAGAAGACAACCAGTTATTTTGTAGTTCACACTTTAGGGCGCAAAGAACTAAAGGCTCTCCTTTCAGAACTTTCCCAATGGACATCCCCTTCTCCTTTGTGGCTGCGTCTATGTTTTCCCCTAGAGATTCCTTTGTCTTATGATATTTCTTTGCCACTGCTGGTTTCTGGTTCCATATACCTATGTCTGGAGAGGGAATCAATGCTACTGTATTGAGGAGAATTTCTAGCTGGACTTGCACCCTGCATTTTTTTTTTTTTTTTTTTTGCATTGAGTTGAACCACATTTTATTTTCAATCTAGCAGCTCTTGAGTATGAGAATTTCTCCACCATGACAAAGAACAGCAGCAACTTAGTGGACGAGATGGTAGCACATTTAGGGTAAAGAAGAAGATGATTTCACTGTAACGAGATCTGACCCCTTCCTTTCCATATGTTGTGGACCCCTGGCAGCACGATCTCCAGCAACACCAGGGCCATGAAGAATGGTACAGGGTGTCAGTGTAGGATTTTTGGATTAAAATCCCGACTATTATGTATCTCTGTCTCTGGGGAAGTTCTGAAATTGCTCTGTGAGGATACATTTTTTTTTCTTCCATAAAATGGAATTAATAGATGAATACCGCACCGGCCTCATAGGTTTGCCATGAGCGAAGCTAGGACGTCTTTCTTGGTGGATAAACACTTCATACATGTTATCAGTCATTACCATCTTGAAGAAGGTCACCTGCGTGACAGCATACATCCACTTCCCAGGGTGGTACCCAGCTCTGTGAGGACCTCCTCCGCGGGCACACTATATGAATCCCCATTCGCCTTTTCTCTCGAGTGGCCCGTGGGCTCCTGCCCGAGTCTCACTGACCTCCACTCATCAAGTATCTCTGCTTTTCAGAATTTCTTTATTCTTGATTCTCTTCTTCCTCCAACATGGGCTTCTGCCCTGGGACAACCTTAAAAATAATCTGGTTTTTAAGAAAGTTTCCTGATTCCACCTTAGAGGCTCTCTAACTTCGGGTCCCCCACCCTGCCCCTCCTGCCTCTGAGCTATATCTGTCAACACAGAATGGTACGCATGTATTCGTTCTCTTTTCTTCTATTTATAGTCTCAAAATAAGCTTCCATGTTACTGATAGAAATGCTTTCTTTCACATCCTCCTGTTCACCCAAGAGTCTTTGCCCAATGTTAAAAACACAGAGAACGTGCATGGCTGACCAAAAGATTTCTCCTCTTGGGACGCCTGGGTGGCTCAGTGGGTTAAGCCGCTGCCTTTGGCTCAGGTCATGATCTCAGGGTCCTGGGATCGAGTCCCGCATCGGGCTCTCTGCTCAGCAGGGAGCCTGCTTCCTCCTCTCCTCTCTCTGCCTGCCTCTCTGCCTACTTGTGATCTCTCTCTGTCAAATAAATAAATAAAAAATCTTAAAAAAAAAAAAAAAGATTTCTCCTCTAAAATAACTTAGCATTGCATGTAGAGAATTATAGCCATTGCCTTGGTCTTCTTTTTAGATATTACGATTGAGGTTAGAGCTTGAAGTGTTTTCCACCGGCATTCCTCGATGTCTTCTCCTAGGAACCTCACAAGTAAATCATCGAGCATGAAGTTCACAAGATTATGAGACATCTGGTTTTGCAGGGCAGCTAAGAAGCCCAGAGAATACATGTGTCCTAACCATAGGGTGCTTTGTGCTTCAGTCTGATCACACAGCTATGAGAAAGACTTTGTTTTCCTCCCCACCGAGTCTACTAGTCTCTCTCATCCGTTAATTTGCACTCAGCAGATAAGTGGATGCCAAGTCAGAAATCACCATGAATAAAACATGGTCGCAGTTAACTGTTTTTATTGTGACTGACATCACTCCACAGGTTGCTGGTAAATATTAATTTTATTGCAGAAAACTGCCGTGTTGAAAATTGCCCTCTTGGTGCATCCTGAATGGCTTTCCAGTTGAAGTCTAATTCCTCTAATGTCCCATTCCAATTGTAAACAGTGGTGCACCTAGTTTCAAATCTAGCCCTAAAATGGGGAAGCTTGTCCCTAAAGTATTTATAAGTGCCCTGGAGGGGACAAAGGCTATACTTTCAAAGAGGAAATTATTTGTATTTGTCAGTCCAGCCCCAGACAATAGGGGAAGTGTTATTTGTGCAAGCTGTTCCAACGACAGGTGGTCAGCTCTACCTTATTAATTTAATGTCCATACAATTAGAGCTGCAATAGAGCATCCTACAATTTATTGACCTGCTCATCATAAAGCCAGACATTAAAAATCACGGGTATAACTGAGCATGGTACAGTGCCAGGATTGGGTCGCCCTGAAAGCTCTCAGTCCAATGTGAAAGGGAAGAGTATTTGTGTTGGCCATATTCTGTTTCTACCTACAGCCCTCAAGCACAGGATAGGGTAATTGAGAAACAAAGTGGGAGTCAGAGGGGCTTCAAAGATGTCATGATAGAGATAAGCAGTTAACACACAGTAGCATCCAGGAACTAAGGGTCATGCTAGTGGTTACAATGAGATGCTTTGAAAGCCTGGAGGACAAGCACTCAGCCCAGTTTCAGCCCAAATTCCAATAGCTGTGAAATGACTTTGTTCTGTTCACCGGAGGCAACATCTCACCACTTCTCCTACTGATCCTCTGCTTTCATTCATCATGTCCCAATGGCAACAAGGACCAAGCCAAAGGATCGCTGGGACTGCACTGAATTAGTTCTTCACACTGGAGGACAGGCCTCAGCCCCACCTCATGCACTTGCGTTGCCATGAATTCCAGATTCAATGTTCCCCTGATCAGAGCACTGCGGCCCTGTTCTATTCATCATCATTTCGCCACACCAGCTAGAGGCCCTGTCTCAGATCCCTCTTGCTCCCAGCAGATGAGCTGAACATAAGTGATCAGAAAACACCACCTGTTCGGAGTTTAACACAAAGGAAACAATGTAGCTGTGCTGTTTGGAATGGAGACTCAGGAGCTTCAGCTCAGCATGTCCCTCATGTTGCCAGCCCTGAAAAGTCTAAGTTCCTGGGAGCAAGCAGGGAAATATCCTGCAACAGGTGGGACCGAAATGGCCACTGGAAGCCTCTTTCCAGATCACTTCAGTCACTGGAGGAGCATGGAAATCACGGCGGTTGTTTTGCAAGTAACAATTTATCAATAAAACACCGCAGAGGACCCCTAAAGGGGTCAGCCCAGACCTACCGCAGCCCTAGTGTCAACAGTGAGAGAAACGACTTTTTTTTCCTGCTCAAAACCCAGAAACTTTTCATTTATTACTACAAGGAGAAGGGAGGAACACAAATCATCTCAATTTGCCTGAAGTTTTGAGCAAAATCGATTCAAGGGAGCCATCAAGCTGCCAACGAACAGAGGAGGCTCTCAGAGCAATCGGTGGCAGATCCCCAGCCTCTCCCCTCTTGCCTGCCTGCTTCTTCCATATTCCAGCTCATCTGACTTCTCCTCTCCTCAGATTCCTCCCTTCAGGGCCGTGTTTCATCTCTTCTCCGGATTTCCGCTTCAGTTGTCTGGGCGGTAATTCATGCCACAAGGTGTGTTTGGCTGGCTGGCCATTGTTCTGTGAGAAGCTGTAATAGACATGTGGCCTGGCTCAAATCTGGAAGGCATCGATAGTCTTATTGTTTTTAAGATAGGAGGTCAGATGCCACCAAGACCTAAACGACAGAATTCATAAATCAGTAATCTGCTGAACAGTCTTTTGATGGCTAGGACCCAGGATGTAGCAACAAACTAGAAGGAGGGATCAGAATTTGGAAAAATGGGCTGGGTTCTATTTTCCCACAGTGTACAGAGGAATCCGTCAGGGATGATGACGACCAGCTGATGATCAAGCCGTGAGTTAAAATCTATTTAAACATCTGCTATGAGTCAGACACGATATCAAGTACTTTCTATGCTTTATAGTTTAACACTCACAGTGATCTTGTGGGTCGGATGTCTGTGGTAAGCACAACTTTAAGATGTCGCCTGAGAGTTCCAGCCCCAGGTGTCCATGCTAGGAATAACTCCTCCCTGAGCGTGAGCAGGGCTTGGGAATATGAGGTGACGTTGCTCCCAGGACTCTATATAGCAGATGCGATTCTGCAAGGCATACATAATGTTCCCAATCAGCGGACTCAGAGTTAATCAGAAGGGAGATCTGCAGGTAGGCCTGGCCCAGCCCAGGTAGATGAGTCATGAAAAAAAAAAAAGAAACTCAAAGCATGGGAGATTCTTCTGTGAAGGAAGAAGCAAAGTACGCTGTTGTGGGGGAGGGGTGGAAGCACCTCAGCGCTAAGGCTGGGGCCTGTGGTCAGCAAGGGAGCCAGAGGGCAGCAATCTCAGGGATAAACACCACAGAACTAAATTCTGGATAATAACAGTGATCCTGGGATGGACTGCAAACCTCAGGTGAAATGGAACACCTGGCTGAGTCCTTGATTTCTCAGTGGGCCCCTGAATACCTGCTCGGGTAACCCTTACCATCCCTCCGGGGGAAGACAGTCTGTGATATGCTCAGCCTGTGCAGTTTTCTAGGGCTTTTGTTGAGAAATGTTGCTACAAATGTTGCAACAGGAAACTAACACAAAGCCTTGGCACATTAAATTTCCTCAGTTTTTCAAGCGTGAATGCTGCCAGTTAGAGGCATTTAAAAGTCATCTCAAATAAATAAATAAAATCTTAAAAAAAAAAAAAAAAAGCCTAGTCTGCAGAGGCTCACAAGAGGGACTCTGGTTCCATAGAACCCTTGTGGGCCACAGGGCAGGGGCACCAGTCCACAGGAAGCACATGTCCGTTGGGCCAGGAGCAGGGACTGACAACGACGAGCAGCAACAGAACAGGACAGAGAAGCCAGAACCTGGTCCTCTGTCAAGTGTGAAGGCTTGACAGAGCTGGGGGTGCACCTGCAGCCTGTTGGGGGAGGACACCTGCAGATTTCCCACTGTGCATCTGCAGGTGGGGAGGGGGGTGCACCTGTGGCCTGAGGGGAGCTGCGCCTGTGGCCTCCCTTGTGGAGGCGTGCTGGGACATTCTGCCTATGGCTAAACAAATCAGTCTCCATTGTAATACTAGGGTTGTAGAGGAAAGAAAGAATCCCACAGAGTTTAAAGCATGTTTTATTCTATTCAGGAGAATAGAGAAGAACTTTGGCTCAGGATAAATCAAAACAAGAATAAGAGAACGGAGGTGAGCTTTAGAAAAAGAGCCAATGGTTTGGGAATTTAGAACAATGATAAATACCGGAAATGATAATTCTGGCGAATTTGAAACCTTCAGATATCAATAAACAAAAATATCTTAGTAGAGAAGATTGAAGAATCACTTTTTTTATGTGTGAGGAGAGTGCCGCAGATCTCTGTCAGCAGCTTTCAAGTACACAATGCAGTATTCCTACCCATGGTCACCACACTGTCCCTCACATCCCCAGAAGTCATTCCTCTAAACGGAAGTGTCTGCCCCTGGGCCAGCATCTCCCAGGTGTGCCCCAATATCTGAATAAAGCCCGTTAGCGAAAGTATGCAACTTCCTGAAACGTTTGTTGGGAAAAGAAACAGGACAGGTGTGGGAAGACAGCAGGTGGAGATGGTTGGACCCTAAGTGATTCAGAGATATGGAAGTCCCAAGGAGCCGGTTTCAGGACCAGTTCAATTGCAAGTCAAAGAAGGAATAGACAGGGCATTCAGGTACCGATACACTGACCTTTTGTGTTTTCCACCAAAAAAGAGCACTGACAGCAGGAACTTTTTCCTTTTGGGGACTGTATGGGAATGTTTATCACTCCTTCTTGTTCTTTTACAAACTCGGGCAGCTAAGCCACTGGGGAGGGGGCTTCGAATCCGGGTCTGTCTCTCACTGCCCCCCGCCCCCATAATAGGATTTCTGTAAAACTATGAAAATTTACTCACACGAACAGTCAGCATAGCACATATTTACCATAGAGACACAAGAGGAAAACTTTCCTATGTGAAGTTAGTAATAAACAGCTCTCGAAGTTGTGGCTAAAACTGCGGCCATGAATGACTCAGGAGGCCCCCCAAGTACAGAGATGCGGGAAGACAGAGATGATGCATGGCCGTGGACTCAACGTGCCCCATTACATGACTCACTCAGGGTACCATTACCTTACCACCTTACCATTAACACGGATCCGTGTGTCCTTAGCAGGGTGACAGCCTCTTACAGGACGACTTATTAGTAAATCCAAAAATGGAGCCTAGAACTGTTCTCGCAGACTCATAGATTGCTCTCTGCAGTGGAAGAATTAGAGAGCCTGAGGAAGAAAAATAACATAATTAGAATCAACTAAAAGCCATTGGGAAGGGACTAGTATGGAGTCTAGACAATGATATAATCGCCTGTTTTCAAGCTGGTCAGCAAGCCCTTTTCTCAAACATAGACTGGCCTTGATTTAGAGCAGGAAGAGAACAGAACTTTGACACACTATTCAGTATTACCCGTGGTGCTGTAGTTGAGATCTCACAAGCTCTATGCTCCTTGTTAAGATAAGGGGAGTTTCACCAAACTCCTAATGAGCTAAATTAGCAAAGGAACAAAACTTGGTCACTGTAGTCCTTCTAGTTGAAATCATTTTGATTTTTAAAGGGAAATTACAAATGATTTTGTTAAAAATGTCTTCATTTTTTTTTTTTTAAGATTCATTTACTTGAGAGAGAGAGTGGGGGGGGGGAGAGGGAGAAAGAGAGAGAGAGAGTCTCAAGTAGACTTCCTGTTGAGCGTGGAGCCGAAGAGGGGGCTGGATCTCATGACCCCGAGATCATGACCAGGGTTAAAATCAAGAGTTAGCTGCTTAACTGAGCCACCCAGGTGCCCCAAAATGTCTCTAATTTTAAAAATAATATTATAGGTTGTCATCCAAAACTATGACCAAAACCACTCATGAAGTGCATAAATCATTATAAAAAAAATAAACAATGGCAAAACAACTTTTGAACTTTTGGGAAATATTGTATTATTTGAAGCTAAGCACTGGCAAATTCTACTGAGCGTAGGAACCTGAAGATATCTCATTGCTGGGTCCAGTGTGGCAAAAGCCATAAAGAAAACCCAGGAATGAAGAGGACAATAGAGTGCATAATTAATAGTTGCAATAATTAATTTGACTCAGAGAGTCCTTCCAGAAACAAAGAGGATTTTATGTGGTACCATGCTGGGGTAATGAGCTAGCCCTCCAGCTCTGTGCTCATGGGTCTCACCTAGACCTTAATATTTAGCTGCTAGCACACTCATAAAATAGAGTCTGTCAAGTCAGCAGTTTCAACCAGAAAGGCAAAGAAACCTTAAATTTATGTGAAATCATTAAAATAAGAAAAAATTCTGGCATTATTGTGGGGGGGCAGAAATGGGATAATTTTCTGTAATAGAAGAAAATATAAGCAGACTAGGGCTTAAGAACAAAATAAACACATATGTGTTATTGAGACTGTATTTTAACAAAAAACATAAAATAAAATAACCTCCTATCCAAACTGCCCAGACGTAGGAACAGATGACCAAGATAGTAAGGAGCACGTCATCTGTATGGTTGTTCAGGCATAAACTTACCCATTACTCCTTGGGGTGCTGTGGCCAAATCCAAGCATCGAATGAAAAACTGTATTTGAACAGGTGACACCTGGGTGGCTTAGCCAGTTAAGCAACTGCCTTCAGCTCAGGTCATGACCTCAGGTCCTACAATTGAGTCCCACTTCTGGCTCTCTGCTCAGCAGACTCTGCCTCTCCCTCTGTCCCTTCCTCTGCTGGTGCATTGTTTCTCTCTCTTTCTCTCTCTCTTTCTCAAATCAATAAATAAAAAATCTTAAAAAAAAAAAAAGAAGGAAACACATTTGTCTCCATATGAAATTTAGAATATTTTGCATGAAAAGCTTAATTTCCTACATCTCTTAGTATATCTCTTGGTCCCTGAATATGAGAAAATCTGTGAAAATTGGACTGTATTATTTGTGGCAATAATAAATAAGAGGCAGGAAGTTACTGGCTCCTTTAGACAGATTTTCCTGTCTCCATGTAACCACAGATGAATGTGCTTTCTCTTACATTCCCAACATTAGTACTAATTGCCATTTTTCATCTTACTTGGGCTATTGTTACCGTTTCTTCCTTTTAATTACCTGTATGCTCTATAAGCATTCTGGTTTTCTATCTTTGGACTAGATAAGGTAAGATTCCTTCTGACTTGAACTTTTTTTTAAATTCTTTATTCTGACTTGATAATAGAAACTGCCAGGTCCCCACCAGTTCATTTAAGCTGGTGTACATCTAGCAAAACAATTTCATATTACTAACAAAGAACCCACAAGCACACAGCTAGTTAGTGACAGACCCTAAAACGGGACCCTTGACTCTTCTGGTAAATCACATTTTTCTTCAAGTTCAGTTCCAAATAGCCTCGCTACTTTTTTTTTTTTTTTCACACTTGATCTTAGCCGAAAGGCCAAGAAGTGATATATATTTTTTTAAATTAAGGATATATCCTTTTAAATAAAATGTCCTGTTATTATGTGCGTACGCCTTTTGCAAGGCATAAGGCTGTCTAAACCAGAAATTCTCTGATGCCATCTGTGACTGTGTCATTCCAGTAATGAGTTGCTTTTTTCCAGTAATGAGTAATGACTACAAGTGTGTGACAAAGTACAAGAAATCAAAACCATACTTGAACACATATAATTACATTATTTGGAAGGGAAAAATAGAAAGCCATGCACAAAGTCTACTGAGTTCATACTTCCTACCTGATGGTGCAACAAGGCTTCTCAGATTCAGTATCTGAATCATCACAGACCTACTGTTAATTAGATAACCTCATTATCCCCATTTTGAAAAAGAGAAGACACAGACCGAGGAATATTCTGATCACAAGTTAATCAGAGCCAAGTAGTCTAATTCCAAAACCTGTGGAGTACAACTGGGTACAGTTTGTGTTTGTCTTATTTATTTATTTAATTTATTGATTTATTACGTTCAAGAAGCCAACATATAGTAGTACATCATTAGTTTTTGATGTAGTGTTCAAAACTAGACAGCGCTCTTTCTCACTCGTCTTTTAACACCATCTACCAAGTGGAGGTGGTGGTAGGCGAGTGGGGCCGTGAGAAGGGACACCTATGTGTGTGGTATGGGTAGGCATGGAGGGACGGAGGGGCTGCAGGCTGGTATATGTTGAGCCTAGAGAGTGAGAACACCAAGTGTGGATTTCCACATCTTCAAACTAAGTTAGGACCTGGTTACATCCTGATCCCGTCCTGCGGTAGCATTTCAGAATTCTTTATTTATTAGATGATCATGTGATATTCTGATGTTAGAACTTGCCTATTGTGGTCCTTTGAAACTCACACGAAATCTGTCAGAAACATCTTTCCATTGCCACTGTTCTGAGATAGACATAGCGCCTTCCTTGCCCTAGAGGTTCACAGGTTAATGAGAGCAACCCACCAATCCACCCTACAGCGATAAAGCTAAGAAATGAAATAGTGCAGCTTCGGAACAAGAAAAATATTTATAGTAACATAAACCGCCTAGTTCTGGACCTAATTGCTAGTTTTATTTGACCTAAAATAGAAGAGTTATGGATGGATAAACTAAAGCAGTAAAAGAGAAAACTAATTACAGAAAAAGATACTGCCCAAGATGAGGGTTTTCAAAAGTCATTAATTTCAACACATATAAAAGCTGTGAATATGCTTATGGGAAAAATTAGAGGCTTAAACAAGGAAAGCCTCTGTGTGTTTGTGCGTGCGCGTGTGTGGGGGTATGGTATATGGGGGGGGGTGTTAATCAGCTCAAACAAAACTTATTCAAATATACAACACAATGATACTGCTACCAATAGGCAAAGGCATTGAATAAAGAAAAAAGAAAAGGCATTTAAATAAGTCTCGAGAGAAACGCTTAAAGTAAATTCATGTAACTGTATTTAAAGTGACAATACCTTTGTGCCTTGCAGGACTAGAAAAGTAAACAAAGGGAAATTATTCTCAGAGCCGGAGAGGCTTTACCATGTCACTCTTGGGGCTGCGTTGGATGTCACTGAGGTGTCCTCAAACACCGCCTCCATTTTGGACACCGCTTGACAGAGACATTTTCTCCACTAACATCACTTCCCAATTCTTCTAGGTATTGATTCAATTCACAGCTCTGCTCTGCCCAAAGCAGAAACCTACACTCAGAAGGTAGATTAAGTCCTTATGGGCTGCAGATGATGTTATGTACATAGAGGAATCCAGTTTAACAAAAAGCGTGGAGAGTTCATTCTGCTATAGTTTTATTCATCTGATGGCTTGCAGTTTATTTATTTGGCTCCTTCATTTGATTTGAATAAATGCAGGGTAAGAGGGAAGAACTCTGGATTTTCCTACATATCCTTACAGAGTTTTGTTAGCATCAGACCTCCCAAAGCCAATGACTAACTCAGCATGAACTTTCTCTCCTGAAATTTATGACCATCTACAAGTCCATGTGGCATAGGGCAGGGTTTTAAATACAGACTCTGGGGCTAGAGCTTGAATTACGGTTCTGCCAGTACTTGACCTTTCAGTACTGTGGTGTCTTCATCTAAATATGGGGCAAAATGAGAGACCTCCCTTTGTTATGGGTTCATATGCACAAAATCTTAACCAAGGAAATTGAAAAGAGAATTGGGCTGTATTAAATTAAGCTCAGCCCTGTCGGCGTGACTGTTGGAGAAGGAGGCTAGTAGGAAGGTGATGACTCCCTCCCAGAAACTTCCTGCCAGGTCAGCAGCAGGCAGAATGCCAGTTGCTTAATATCTCCATTAATTATCTGTGGCACCTTCAACAACGGGATGCCAGTGAGGGAGGGAAGCATTTTACATGTATATTGCTCACCTGCCCAGGAACAGGACACCTGCAAAGGAGCGATGAAGCTCGCCAGGACCTGAGCTTGGGAAGGAGCTCTAGCCACTCCCTTTAGGTGCTTCTTAGACTTACCAGCCAGAGACAGATGCCCATCCCCCAGGCATAAAACACGTCCGTTTTCAACATCACCCTCCTACACACACATCTTAAAAATGTGTCTTTTCTTAAAGCAAAGTAATATCTTAAACCCATTTCAATGCATAAATTGCTATTTGCTTTCTTAGGTGTGCAAAAGGAAAAGAGAAATTGTCAGGAGTCTTCTTGTAACTAAGTCGTTTCACTGCTGTAACATTTTTTTAGCTACATAGGTAAGCAGTTCTTTCTGCTACCCATGTGATCATGAAACAGCTCAGAGTCATAACATTTCACCTTCAGTTTTCTATAAATTAGCTCCCTTGTGAAATGGAGGGACCTCATTGTGTCTCCTGCTCACTTTCATTCAGCATAGCCAGATCTTCTGGATTTGATATTTGAAGGAAGACTTTAAAAAGCCAAATGTTATAATTATTTTGATATCACACTTTTCTAGTTCTGGCTGATTTAATGAAATAATCATGCAAGTTTGCTCATTTCAAAAATTATATTCCAGGGAGCACTACGTTTAATGGTGAGAAAATACCTTGGTCTACAAATATCTGACCTGAGACTCTCTTTTATTGGGTAAGACAGGAATAGGACTAGAGTTAGAACCAGAATCCCACTGCCTCACTGGTTCCCTTGGGTCTTAAACTCGGTCTTTAACATATGGAGATAAATTTCTTCTTGGCGGTCTGAAGACAGGCAGTAGGAGACAATCATGAAACACCAGCTAGCATAGGGGCAACAAAAGGACCCTGTGATGTAAGACTCTATCTGCGAGCTCGTGTCTGCCCTGTTCATTTTAAACAACAAGCCTTTCCACTTGGTTACTTAAAACTTGAATCCATTAACGGTTGTTGTTTGCCAAATGTGTATTTGTCAGAATTGGAAGAGGTGAGAAACTATTCACTCTTTCACTGGCTGATGATTACCGAGGTGGTGCCAGATAGTCAAAGGGAAGCCAAGTGACTTAAATAATGCCAAGATGCATCTCTGCTGTGGACACCAACCATCTCGTGGGAGACCGAGAGAGGTAAGTAGGCCATGGTAATCCACTACAGGATGTTGTACATAAATTTCAGGAAGGTACGTTCATGAAAGGGGCCCCAGCAGTGAGAAAAATTTGCCATTCAGGAGAGTCACTACCACAACCAGTAAAAGAACACAGAATGCCTACTGCATTGAGAGAGAGGCATGTTCTTATCCACCACTTTATAACATAGGGGTCTGACTTCTATTGTAGTCATTACATTTTTAAGATTAGGAACCTATGTACCAGCTGAATAGAGAATAAATCCAAGATGCCTGGGGCACCTGGGTAGTTCAGTGGGTTAAAGCCTCTGCCTTCAGCTCAGGTCAGGATCCCAGGATCCAGGGATTAAGCCCCATGTCGGGCTCTCTGCTCAGCGGGGAGACTGCTCCCCTTTCCCTGCCTACATATGATCTATGTCTGTCAAATAAATAAATAAAATATTAAAAGAAAAGAAATCCAAGACTCCTGAGCTGCCATGAATGCATCTTTTGGGAAATAGTGGAAATTAGTAGAAATGGAAACTTTAAAAAAATTACTTTATTTTATTTATTTACTTGTCAGAGAGAAGAGACAGAGGACAAGTAGGGGGAGCAGCAGGCAAAAGGAGCAGTGGGCAAAAGGAGAAGCAGGCTCCCTACCTAGCAAAGAGCCCAATGTGGGACTTGATCGCAGGACCCTGGGATCATGACCTGAGCCGAAGGCAGATGTTCAACCGACTGAGCCACCCAGGCGTCCCAGAAATGGAAACTTTCAGTAACACTTTTTATTCATTTTCTTTTATTAATATATCTATTGATAGATAAATAGGTAGCAACTTCTCAAAATTTCTATGAAAACTACCCAATAAATACCTAAAGAGATATATGGGAAAATTAATCAAATAGGTGTCTTGCAGAAGAAAAATTATTTCCCTTGAGTTGTTATAAAAATTCCTTGATGATCCTGGAAGTTGCAGCCATTTTAGCTGAAACTCTGTGTGAAGCTCCTGTTGACCAATTGTTCTAACTTTGGTAGGTGTAGGGAGAAATGCAGCTCTATGGCTAGGCAAATTCTATGGTATTTCATGGTGTTATAAGATTTATTATAACCTGAAATGATATATTGTATATCTTCAGAAAATCGTTTCCCTGATGATTTAGTGGAAAAACACTTTCCCCCTAATCTGTGCTGCTGTAAGAAAGCGACTCATTATCGTGACAAGTAGATCTATCAGAGGTACCTGCGGGCCCAAGCTGCCTGGATTAGTAATGACCTGGGAAATAAATTGGCTATTCCAGAACTTTCTACACAACTGGAGGAGAGGTGGTGACACCACAGGCTTACCCTAGGCTCTAGCTGATGCTCCAAGTAACGGGCTTGAATCCCAAGGGCTTCCAGATCTACGTTGATATAATGTCCTTACCTCCCGAACTGATTTAAAGGTCAAGTGCAAGCCTAGGGTAACGGTGTCTGAAAAATACCAGCTCAGTGTCCTTTATTTTAGAAGCAGAATAATTTTAAGCAGAACATATGATTAAAATGACTAGTGATTGGACTCCAGAGTTAGCAGACTTGTGTCTAAATCACGGCAGTGTCATTTACTAGAATTATGACCCTCAGAAATTTCCTGTAATGTTCTGCACTTTGATTTCCTTGGCCCCCAAAGTGAGGTTACAATAATTTGTGTCTCATAGAGGTATTGTGAGCTTCCATTCTCTCTTCTTTGAAGCGTTATTTATTACTAGCTAGATGTGGTAGGCAGACCCTTTTCTCTTCAGCTTGCATCCTGGTTTATGGCGATAGCCAATAAACAAATTAATAAGAAATACATAGAAGGTGGCTTCTACTGTACATATATCAAATGCACTGTGATATGATAGAGTGTAAGAGGGAGGCATCATGGAAACTCCCATTCAAATGACTAAGAGAATGTTCTGGGTGAAAAGCTTGGAGGAAGAGTGCTCCAAGTTGAAAGAACAGCAAATAAAAAGTCCCCGTGCCAAGAAAAACCTTAGAATATTCAAGGAACTAAAAGATGGATGTTACAAGTAAAGGGAAACAAGCAAGGGAGACAGGACTGAAGAATCTGGCAGGGTTCTGATAAAGACCGTGGGATTCCACTTAGGAAAAGTAGGAAGATGTTCAAGCAAGAGAGAGAATGATCTGATGCGTGTTTTCAGAAGACAACAACTGCCGCCCTGAGAGGAAGGAGTCCAGCCTGGAGGCGTGGAGGCAGGAGATGAATTACTGGATCTGAATTAGGATGACGGTAACAAAGATGGAGAGAAGCCGTTGGATTGAAGATCTACTTGGGAGGTTTGGATCCACAGGACTTAATGATAAATCGGATGTAGGAGACCAGGGAACATACATACTCCACCCTGTCTGACCCCCAGGGTCCTGGCCGAGCAGTAAGGCCATTACTGGTGCTCGTGTCTGAGATGCAGCAAGTGGAGGGAAGCAGGCGGTCAGGAAGGAGGGACGCACACAGTTAAAAGAGACAGCTGGGCATCCGAGTGTTGCCGTCCAACAGGCGGCTTCCAGACCTACCAGAGCTGGAGATCAATCCGAGAGAAATGGCAGGAATCACATAGAATGCACAGTGAGCACAGGGCCTGGTGTGTACTAGGAACTTAGGAAAGGCACACTTCTACAAAACGGGGACTACTTTGAAAGTGGGCTCTACAGGAAAATGTGTATTGGGGAATGTTCTAAATCTGGACTTCTAATGATGAACAGTAAGCAGAGGATGCCACTTCTACTCCTGCGGGCGGCTGTTAGTTAATTTCCGCAAGGATGATAGGAAGAGTGATGCCCACACGTCCTCCTCACAGTCTGGCTTGGTTAGACGATCTCTGTGAGTCCAACAGCATCATCATGCGGCAAAGACAGCGAGAGACGAGTTCACGTGCGTGTTGAACATGGCCACTGCTGTCACACTGAAACTCCAGTTTCCGTGACCTACTTGGATTTGTCATGACAAGGCAGCTCCTGAACATCTTTGAGCCTCGACTTCTCTATTGGCAAAATGCAGGTGTTAATAGTATGTCAGGGGCTTTAAGGGGATTCATAAAACTGGGCAATTAAATCAGATTGCACGTGAGTACCTAATAAATTCTCCTAAGCGTAAAATGTAGGGCAACCAATAGCACTCACGATGTGTTATCATGAAAAAGATTGTCAAGGGAAATCATAGAATTAACAGAAGAGCATTTTAATAAATTTAAGTGTTAGAAAATAAAACAGGATTTCACAACACAGACCTCGACCTTGAAAAGGGACAGATATCTTATTACAGAGATGTGCTGCAAGGTCTGGGAGAGGTTCCTTAGCAATCTGTGGTTGTGGAAATCAGAAGCTTCACTGTGGAGTTACTCACCATAATGGGGAGAGAATTTGAGCTCATGCATTATTCACATTTTTCTGAATCTGAACTAAGCAGTGAAAAATAATGAAAGGGAGAGACATGTAATAGATTTTTTTTTAAGCTGGTACAGGCTTGTGTTAAATTGATGCACCTCTGTTCCATGAGAGCCCGCGTGAGCATTACGATTCTGTCCATTTCTTTGGGTGAAAAGGTAAAAGACTCTCATACTTTGGAGACTGATTTTCCTACCACGTTAATTATTTTCTTTAGGAAAAAAAAGGCACAAAATCCATCCACTGGGACTCTACAACTTTCATATATTTTTTGCAATTTAATTGGCACAAATTTGCATAAGCTGCTGTTGTGTTCTCTGAAGCCCAGTTTCAATTTCTGCAAAGGATTTAAATTCAGTAGCTGATTTTGTGTTGGGCATCTTGTATCTGAAAAACACTGCTACCAGTGTTGCTCACGTGGGCACTACTGACAGGACTGAAAATGATGATGTCCATCCCATGTTTCCCATTCCCGCCCGGAGCTGGTTTAATTGCGATCGGTAGCCGAGTCCAGACTAGCTCTGAGCTTTGTCTCCTTTGGCATGTTTCTGTGAGGCCCACATCTTACTTTTCCTTCAGAGCTTCCCCTATAATCCACATCTCCTTGCCAGGATTTTAAGGCAGGTTAGATTCACCCCTCAATACATTTCATACCTGGAAGAATTTTATTAATTTAGCAAGTATGTACTATGGTCTTATTATACGCCCAACATTGCAGATTAAGTAGAAGAGGATTTGCCACCACATCCGCTGAACGCGAAAAGCAAAATCTCTGTCTAGAAAGATAAAAGAAGAGAAAATGCAGTATGTTTCTTTTTTGACCCTGTAATCTGACTTGTAGGGATGTAAAGTCACACCTCTGACCCTACAGAAATGCATGTGCAGAAAGCTTTTCATTTGAGCCTTTGTTGTAACTGCAAAACATCAGAAACAATCTCAGTGGCTCACACCTGGAAAGTAAATTGACACATCCAAAATTAGAGGTCTAGGCTGCTGTAAAGAAGAATGATATGGACCTCTGTGAACTTATGTGGAATGATTTCCATGTGATATTGCTAAATGCAGAAAGCAAAATATGATGAATCACCATATTGTTCCACCTTTATTGTGAAAATAAAAAATAAAATAAATATGCAAATGCCTGCTTATTTGAGCACAAGAGATGGAGAAAGAATAACGCAACGCTCGGTTCCCAGGCAGGAGTAAAAAAAATGGTGGAAAGAATGGAAGGAGTTGGATGCCTTCTCGATTCTTTCTGGTACCACACTAACTTTTGAAATCATGACAATGTTTCTGGTACTGTAAAATTAAATAAATCAAGTCAACAAATATAGGAGGAAATTCAAAACTGTATTAATGGAGGGGCGCCTGGGTGGCTCAGTTGGTTGGACGACTGCCTTCGGCTCAGGTCATGATCCTGGAGTCCCGGGATCGAGTCCCACATTGGGCTCCCAGCTCCATGGGGAGTCTGCTTCTCCCTCTGACCTTCTCCCTTCTCATGCGCTCTCTCTCAAATAAATAAATAAAATCTTTAAAAAAAAAAACTGTATTAATGGAAACAAACGAATATAAACATACCAAAGAGGGAGTGTGAGACAAGATCTAACCCAGGTAACTTTTTTTTTTTTAAAGATTTTTTATTTATTTATTTGACAGAGAGAGATGACAAGCAGGCAGAGAGGCAGGCAGAGAGAGGGGAGGAAGCAGGCTCCCTGCTGAGCAGAGAGCCCGATGTGGGGCTCGATCCCAGGACCCTGTAACCCAGGTAACTTTAAGGCAGTGTTTGGACTAATCCCCTCAGGCTAAAGACAAAATTAACTTTAATCAAATATTAGGCTTCAAGGTTTAGTTCTTTTTTTTTTCCTCAAATGTGTATAGTGAAGCTAAAATTAGTTTTTTATGTCTCCAGATGGATAATGAGAGCCCCGTTTCTCCTATCAGGGTGTTACAGATACATCTTGCCATGTTGGATTGGAATTAAAGATGTGAGTGTGAACGCACAGGAAGATAGATGATAGATAGAAGACAGACACATACATAGACAGATGTGTGGGGATATGTATCACAATATGTGGGTGCGTGTTGTACATGTGCTCTATTTCCTACTCTGCCCATTCAGAGGAACTAGGAGCATTAAAAACCAAGCAGCAATGGTCATACTGCTCACATATTTTGGCTTCTGAATGCCATTCTTTCCTAAAGGAACAAAGTCTCCTTTAAAGAAATGACTGGCTTCAGGTCTGGGACTCACAAGAGTAAAATTACTTTTTTTTCCTATAAGTGACATTCCGTGGACAATAAGGAAGATGTGAGGAAGATCTGTGTGTTAGATCAGAGGTCAGAAGATTATGGCCCAGGAGCCAAGCCATCCTATCACCTGTTTTTAAAAATGAATTTATATTGAACATAGCCATGTGCTTTTATTATATTTTATTATATTTTCCCTGGCTGCTTCTGAAATACAACAGCTTAGATGAGTAGTTGCAAAAAAGATCAGAGTCTAAAAAAATTACTGTCTGACCCTTAACCAAGGATGTCTGCCATCCCCAGGATTAGATGATGGCATTGCATCAATGCTAAGTTTCTGGTTTGATAACTGTATTGCACTGTGATTATGAAAAATCATTTCTCATTTTTTTGGAAATACACATGGAAGTTTTGGGGGACAAGGGAGTATCCTATCTGCAGATCGTTCCTCAATAGTTCAGGAAAAACATGTATTACTATATATAAATGATATATGTATCAATACATAAATGATAGGTATCATGACTGACAGAGAAAGTGGGATGATTAAGCTTTTGTAGTAAAAAGCTGTAATTAAATGCTAGCATTTGGTGAATCTGGATCTAAAGTATCTAGTAATTTTTTTGTACTGTTTTTGCAAATTTGTATAGTTCTGAAACTGTATCAAAAATATTGACAAAGGAAAGAAAATGAAGGAGGAAGTGCTTAGTTACCCTCTTTGCTCTGCCCTGTTCCTTCCAAATGCCCCTCCTACTTGGCTGTATTTCTGTCTCTTTAACACAGCCTACTTGGCTGTGTTTCTGTCTCTTTATTTATGGCTCTCTTTTCCTTAGACTGCCCCTTAAGTCATTTTATAATTCCAATGTCAGAAGAGGCCAACTTGCCTTAAGGTAATTAAAGAAAAGTCAAGAGTTCACCTTTCTCAGCTTCTACAGGAAATCTAATACTGCCCATAAGATGTCTTCAAGTTCTCATGGTGGAGGAGGTATCTCATTATCCCTTCTGAAAACACCAACTTCCCCTATGGCAGAAATCCCATTTCACCACTAAACCTTCCTGTAACTGTCTATATTTCTCTATTCTTTGCCAACCCACATATAGAATTCAGCCTCCTTCCCAGGTATCTTACACACACACACACACACGCACACACGCACACACACACACACACACACACACGGGCCTATGCGCACGCACAGTGCCAAAGGAGAAGATATAAAATGAAGATGAGACATCCCTCATCTACAAGGCTTTTCTGCTGTCATGCTGTGCACCATTAGGGATATCACACTGCTCACATTTCTCCATACACTCCAGATCCCTGCTTGCCCCTCTCCTCCTTAGATCTTTTCTCTCACAAGTTTACTTCCTCCTGTCCTACTTTAAAGAGCCATGCAACTCTATATTCTCAAGTCTAGACCAACATTTGGATTCCCAAAACATCATTAATGTCTCTACTACACAGATGTCTTGATTCTGGAGTCTCAACTTTCAGCATAAACTTATAGGAATCCATTCTCTTTATTCCATAGAGATAAGAGCTATATGACATTTATTGAACCATAAACTAATATTTATTACACACACTTAGGAAAAAGCTCTGGAACTTCTGAAACTCAGAGCTCATTTTGAAATGCTGGACATTAAGGCTACCAGCAGAGCCACCTTTGCCCCCAAGAAATGCATAAGCATTAAGAGCCTGGGATCCAAATGCAGACTGCCTACCTTTCTAGTTTCATTCCCAGGCAAGCTACCTGAATGTCCTGTGCCTTCTTTTCTTCCAGCGTTTAATGACAATTACGATGGTACCTAATTCGTGGTCATTCACACAGGTCATCACAGCGCATTTACAGTAAGGAACCCGGAGACAAACAAGGTGGCCATCAGTAAGCAAATCTTTAACTAAATAACTCCATGAAAATGATATAATACTCTGCAGTCATGGCATGAATGACACATATTTTTGTTTGCTGATTTTAGAAAAGATATGATTAAGGAAAAGAACCTTCTCTATATACTTAGTATTTAATATAAACTATGTATGAATATACATTGATTATGTATAAAATATATTTAATATATATTAAATATAAATACATTTTATATTTATACATATATATTTAAATCTGGGAAGAACCACTAGAAATTTGATTACTTAACATTAAGGAACTGGGTACAAAGGCTCTCATTTTTATTTTGTACCTTTTCATACTGTTCAGGTTTTCCAACCACATAATATGGCATTATTGTTGAAGTGACCAAGCGATATATGGGCAGTGAAATTATGGGTAATTTTTATTTTATTTGTGGTTTACTACATAATAAAAAATCCAATATATGTTCTAGTTATATATTATGAAAGAGAATAAATTATTAATAGTACAGATGCCAGGGATTGGCTATAAATTGAAAACTGTTCTTGTGAGTTTTTGACATTTATAGGAATGACTGAAAATGAATGTGATGGTATTGTCAAAAAGCAAACAAAAAATAAGAAAGCACATATGCATTCAATTAAAGTACTTGGCATCGTGACCAGTGTAGAATACATGTTTTATAAGTCTTCACTCTCGTTACTTTGTTGTCCTATTGCCGCTATGAACATTAAGCCACAGCCTACTTCAGTGTTTTAAATGCAGCACTGGACAAGGGTGAGAACTTAAACTCATTTAACATGGTAACGATTTCAAGAACACAGTGATCTTTAAAATATTTCTAAATACAATGCCAGCAGACTATTGCTTCGGGAAAGGAAAGGCACATGTGGTTTCTTCTCCTCCTATGTTGACGTAAATACTAAGTGATTTCTTCTCCTCCTATGTTGACGTAAATACTAAGTCTGTGCTTTGAGGCTTTTAAGAAAAATCTGTGACCTGAGAGCAGAGATAACTGAGTTCTGGGTATGTTAAGGAGAGACTGATTCTTTCTTTTCTCCCATCCAGGACTGTAACACTGCAGAGACAACTATCATGATAAAAGCATGATTTTCCTTTGGTGACCTGTACTGATGACTCTGAGAGAGATCAGTAATCAACATAGGCAAAGTACGTCTACAGCAGGATTTTCAAATGGACATGTCTTGGGGTGCCTCATGGCTCATTCAGTTGAGCATCTGAGTTTGACTCAGGTCATGATCTCAGGGTCAAGACCTTGGGGTTCTGAGACTGAGTCCTGCATTGAGTCCTGCGTTGGCCTCTGCATTGTGTGCAGAGTGTGCTTGGGATTCTCTCTTTCCCTCTCCTCTGCCCCTCTCCACCACTCATGCTTTCTTTCTCTCTCTAAAATAAAATAATAGTAATAAAATAATAGTAATAATAATAATAACAAAAGTAATAATAAAGCAGACATTCCTTAAGGTGACTAACTGGGAATTCAGCTGTGGGAATTAAATTCTTTCGTAAGAAATGGACTGTTTATGCAGTAGCAGGTGTGTATACTAATAGAATGATTTCGGTTTTAATTAGCAGCACTTCCCTGCAAAATAATTACATATGTTGTTTACTCTACTTTTTTTTAAAGAGCCATTAACGTGTCTGTAATCTCCTTTCTTCCCAGACTACTTTAAAAGGCTTTAAACACTTTAGTTTTCATTATGAAGGGAAGACAGAATAGGAACTACGCTGATGGCAAATTTTTATTTTCCTACAAGATATTTCATCCAGAGATTCAAACAAACATGCTCACAGCCTTACACGCAGCATTCGCTTTGAATTTGCAAACCTTACTGGGGCTTTTTATGGCAAAAATGGAGACATAAAATCTGCAGCAGAAAAAACTGTTTGGAGAGACCCGCAAATGGGCATTCCCAAAAGAATCTTCCATGGCGGCCATGAGGTCTTGGGTGCACTGCAGTGGAAAAGTGAGGGGCAATGCACGTTTCCACATGCACAAGCCGGAGGCTGGGCTGTGTTGCCTTCTGAACCAAGTGGTAGCTGATTGAATCCAGGCTTCTCATACGGTAACATACAGAATGGAAATACCTCTTGAATAGGTTCCTGAGAATTTGCTTTAGGGTCATCCTTTGAACTCAAGATCTACTATGTGCTTGTCAAGTTCATAGAGACTTTTGCTCCAGGGCAGAATCAACCTGACTTTCTTGTTTGAAGACTGAGCTATCCGTGGGCAGCTCTTGGAGGTGTGTAAAAAAAGGTTGTGTTTCTCAGAGAGGATGCATGTCAGAAAATCAACTCCCTGAATTCTTCTAAAGACATAGTCTTAAGAGGGTCTGTGGATATGGACACCAGCCTCTAACATCTCATTTTCACATGCACAGTTTGACATCTGAGGATCCCGTGTCTCAAGGGTTTCTGATTTTTATCTTATATGGTGGAATAGTGAAATCACAGAAGCAGTTTTAATATGCTCATGTGGCAAGATAGCAGTCATTATGAAAAGAAGGAAAACATTTAATTAGGAGACTGAACAGAGAGATCATCCAGATTATATGCTTCCATCTACTAACTGTATGACACCATGTTAGATAAACAGGGAAGTTCAAAACTGGAAGAAAACTTTTGATAACTATAAGCCATTGACTTATTTTTGAGAAGAATGGTACTGGGACAACTCTATCAGACTGTAGGGGGAAAGGCATAGAGGGCGACTGGCTACTGAGAGGAGCTGTCATAGTTAGCTAGATTACCAGCATGGCCCTTGATCTGTCCAAGTCAGAAACATGGCCCTTGATCTGCCCAAGTCAGATACTCAAAAGCCACAGCCTCAGAGTCCTCAAACTGATACTGAGTCCAAACATAGTTTCAACATGTTTGCCAACCTAGCAATAAGCAGTATGTACCCTTTCATTGACCACATTCTAGGGAAGAAGCTACTCCTGCTTTCTCAGGAGGTTGACACGCCGCAAGGGTAGATTCTGCCGTAGCTGTGATTGTTCTCCTCAGGTGGCATTCCTATGTTGCAGGGTCACATGTTTTCTTTGTGATCAACATCAAGTTATTCATTACAGTTCAGAATTAACTGTAATTGAAGCAAACGCATAAAACAAAGTTCTGGAAGGGTCGTGGGCAGCTGTTACTTCACTGAAAGCATGACACAGGTGAAGAATCCATTAGGTCTAAAAATGGCTCCCACTTCAACTATACGTATTAGCTCTATACTAGACTGAAACACAACGTCTGCCGTTCCATAGATTTCCTACTCTTCAGAGAGGGAAGGGGCCTTTCACTCTGCCAGTGATACAATGTTGTGGATTAAATGTTACCTAACACGTTTAATGTGCAAAACCCTGGAAAGGTGCAAAATCAAGGCCCGATTTTAAAATCCATGAAAATGGGTCTTTCATGAAAGAAATTACCTGGGATAAACTCTCATGATTCCAATCGTTCTTTAAGTGACACAGTTTCATAAATGAAGATAATGAATGGTTTGTACACCAAAGGAAGATATCCTGGATTAAACTGATTGGAAATGTAAGCAATTTAAAATTTAATTAACGTATTTGATAAAGAGACTCTGTCCTTTTATGCTCACAGCTCTCAAAAAGGTTCAGGAGACCTGGTCTCCAGTTTTAGTGTGATCTTGGTAAAGGGTGTGGGTCTCAGATCAATGGTTTAAAACAGTCAGAACAAGAAAAAAGAACATGTGCGGGATGCCTGGGTGGCTCAGTGGGTTAAAGCCACTGCTTTCAGCTCAGGTCATGATCCCAGGGTCCTGGGATCGAGCCCCGCGTCGGGCTCTCTGCTCTGTGGGGAGCCTGCTTCCTCCTCTCTCTCCGTCTCCCTCTCTGCCTACTTGGGATCTCTGTCAAATAAATAAATAAAATATTAAAAAAAAAAAAGAAAAAAAGAAAAAGAATATGTGCTCGTAACAATGGTCTTTGAGATTTCTGAACCATGTGCAAAGATCCTGGATCATCCAAGATTTTCCTATATCTTTCGGTAGCCAGCCATTACCCAGGAAGTGAGGGCGGAATCAGGCCACTGTTTAGCGAGAGGACCCAGCTGTCCTGTGTCTCCCGAAAATTTGCTAGATGAAGAATGGGAACCGTGAATTCAACACTTTGCCTCCTTTGTACCTGACACAGTGGAGAGTCAGAAAAGTTTCATGTGATTTATGAAAACCATACCTGAATCTGTAAAACATACCTAAATATAAAGAGAAATTGTCTTCTATAGTTAGAATCACAGATAGATGTATGTAGAATTGTAAGTCTGTGGCTTTAGAATTCTAGAAAGAAGAAATAAAACTGATTGGGCCCTCCTCCTAAGAGGACTAAGTTGAGAACGTCACAATTACCTAGTAAATGAGGGCTGTTGGCTGCATTTACTGGATAATCAAAGTTGAGGTTTAGGCTTAATGTGTGCCTTTTCTTTAGACCTGCTACAACATATCTGGACACGGTACTTTATCTTGTCAATAATGAAGTGTGAAGACCGCAGTTTGCTGGCGTATAGTGGATATTGAATACACACGGACGCGTAACCAAAACCCTAGCTTTAAAACCAGTCTAGAGAACACTTAGAGTAATATCTGATTTGGTTAATGCATATATAACCCACTGGGTTGCGCTACCTTTTAGTCTAATTAACTATAATCTTGCTGTGCTCTATTCTCACAAGAAATCACGAAAAATTAATATAGTTATGTGTGGTCATACACTCTATCCATTCGTATTTTATTTTATCATAAGATCATTTCCATTGCTGTATCAGCTGCAAGAACTAAGCTGGATTTTTCTTAAGTAGGGCAGTTAATTGGTTTGAGACTCCCTGGTCAGTGTATTTATTTTAGCTGCAAACATTTTTTTCTTAAGAAGAAAAAAAGGAAAAAGAAAAATATGACTCAAGAGAAGTTATAAGTAAAATAGAAAATCAGGCAAGAAAAGTAAGGGAAATATCAATATAATTTCACAACCAAATATAATTGCTCTGGCTTTTGTTGAGATATAGTTTTCTTATAATGGGATCTATAGAGATTTCTAGAAATTCTTTTAAAAAAGACAAATTCTTTTGTTTTAAATAAATAAAGTGTTTTATCTCTACAGGTTTTGTCATTCTATGCTTCTGGAGTAACATCAAACACTCTTCCAATTTTTAGAGTCATATAAACAAAAGAGCAAACTCAATCTGAATGGTTTGTAAAAGTCTGGGCTCCTGAAACATGTCAGCAGAAGTACAAACAATTCAGTTTTAGGAAACTGCAGGCTTCTTCCCTAAATAAAAAATGTATTTGGAAAGGAGCACTTCAAAGTCCAACTCTGCCAATAATCATAATGTGCTGACTACATAACTATGTAGATGACACAAAACTGTTATTTGACTGGACAAATTTTGACACATGTGATGGGCTTCTTTTTCTTCAAAGTTAGGTTGGAAATGCACACCGATATGCAGATGTTTACATAACCTCTCTTGCACCTGGGGTACTGATGGGTATCGTACTTTAAATTAATAATCTTCTAGTTTACTCCTTTATGTTGAGGTTTAGATAAGGAGTTAGAGTAGAAGTGGAGGGATTTTTTTTTTTTTTTCTTTCCTAGCAGGGAATTGAAAATCTGGTTTTGTCTCAGTTTTCCAGAGGAAGAAGGACAGAGGTATTTTATTTAATCTGTTTGGCATCATGAAGGAAAGGGAATGAAGAGAATAATGAAGATGTACAGAGAAAAGAAAGAGAGAGAACAGGACTAGTAAAAATTGAGGACTGCCTAGCCGATTCTTATCTCCATGACTCCATGCAATCCGCAGTGTCCTCAGTACTGGTTGGGACAGGGTCAGGTCGCACAGATTCCCTGCTGCTAACAGAGGAGATCAGAGGACTTAAGCTGCCAAAAGATGATGCTGAACAGTGTGGGGGGCAGATCTCCTAATGTTTCTCATTTTTTGTCATTTATTTCCACATGCAACAAACTAACAACAGCTATCTAGGGGAAAATGTGGGCGAGGTCAGTAACTGAAACTTCATTTGTTATTTTTAAACTAGTCTTAATTAGTATCGAATGGTAACCAAAAAGACATGATATTTACAACCCTTCTCTAGTATTTACTTTCAAAGTGGAGATTGTCCAGCCAATAAAACCAATTTTACCTTTTTCCATAATTATAGAATGTGTTCCTACTCCATGTACAATTATGTAACTTTCCTTTTGTGTAATATCATAGCATTCTACATCATTACAGATAGAGAGATAGATATAATTTTAAGTGTTATTCTTCTTTTGTGTATTAGCCTCCCAATAAGTACATGATCATCTTGTAAGTATATAAACTTTGTTTTATTTTTTTAAACATTTTTTAAGGTTTTATTTATTTATCAGAGATAGAGAGAGAGAGAGTGGGAGAAGCAGGCTCCCTGAAGAGCAGGGAGCCCCATGCAGGTCTCCATCCCAGGACCTTGGGATCACGACCTGAGCCAAACCAGATGCTTAACTGACTAAGCCACCCAGATGCCATGCAAACTTTGTTTCAAAGTTTGTCCATTACAAATAATACTGCAGTACTCCAGCTGGTAGAATCAATCCAAGTGTCCCTCCAGTTAATTTCTTAAGATTATTTCCTGAGAGTAGAGTCACCAGATCCAATAATGTGACTATTATAATAAGAGTTAAGAGTCTATTTCTTCATTTCTCTCTCTTTTCTTTGCATATTTGCTTTGTTTTTAAATTCTACATAAAAGTGAAATCATATGGTATTTATCTTTCTCTAACTGGCTTATTACACTTAGCAAAATACCCTCCAGATCCATGCATGTCATTGTGAATGGGAAGATTTCATTCCTTTTTACAGTTGAGTAATATTCTATTGTATATATACACCATATCATCTTTATTCATTCATTAGTCAGTGGAGACTTGGCCAATTTCTATAATTTGACTATTGTAAATAATGCTTCTATAAACACAGGGGTACACGGATCCCTATAAATTAGTGTTTTTGTAACACTACTGTTTTGGTCAGACTAAGCAGAGGCCTTGGTGCTAGGCTGGGATGGGGCTGGCAGAGTCTTAGTTACTGATTTCATTTTTAATAAGTCTACCTCTGTTTGTTACAATGATTTCCCAATTAAAAAAATAACTATGATTATTTTGTATAACCCATAATGATGCAGAGGTAAATCAGGCTTTCATTATTATGTGATTAAAAAATAAGCTAGAAATGAATTAAACCTACCCAAACAGAAATCAGGCTTTTAACTTACTCATCAAACAAGTTATGTCACTCAAATTTATTTTAAAAATGATGTACAGATATTTTCCTTAATGTGTTCAAAAGACCATTTCTTTAAGACATTCACTATTTCCTTTGGCTTATTTATACATATATAAAATTGTGTGTGTACATGGACTTTAATTCTACTATATTGATAATCTAAGATTCTTTTCTAGCTACCGTTTTCTGTGTGAAAAGGTGTGGTAGGAAACAACAGTACCGCTGAAGGGAGTGGTGCTGAGTGTGGAGAGTGATTGGGAGGTCTGCCGTGGTTGGCCTGCATCTCTAATGATCGTATTCCAAGACCTGGACCCGTGGCAGAAAACCAATCCCCTAGGAAAATGTGTTGCACAAAAATGCCAACCGAACTTAATTGGAAGAGGCTTTGTTTTAGAAACCAATGTTCCAGAAAATGCCAATTTAAATGGACAATTATTGTGGATTGCCTTGACGATAGCTATACAATTTAGGCAAAAGAACCGAAGAACAAGTTGTTCTTTACAGAGAAAACATTCCATGTATCTTTAGTCATACACAAATGCCATTAGAACCCCAGACAAAAATATAAAAGATCTAAATTACATGGGATAGTTATGGCAAGTAATGTGAGAAATACGAAGACGAAGTCTAACTTGAGTAAACCAACCCCTTACTTACCTTCTAATGTATCACATCCATAAAGATAGAAACTTTTCCCTTTTCGAATAATCAGTAATAGTCAAGCGGACATAATTTCTCTGGATAACAGTATCATTTTTCATTCAAATTTTCTTTCCAGCTGCACAATTGTAACCACACATAATGGGGAAACAAGTTTCCATCAATGCCTGACATCTCAGCTCAGTGTACCAACCACAGAGCCCTGTATGGAATGTATGGATTTACTGATTTTTCTAAAGAGACAGTTTCATGTCATTTTCAAGGGTAAGATGGCCTGAATAGTTCAAGATCCTCTACTCATCACATGCAAACTTTCAGATCTTTCTTTCTCTCTGAAGTCTCCCTGTTCCTAACAGAATGATCTGTGCCTCACCTCTCTGCTCTATTTTAATTATGTTAGTGTATAATATCATAATTAAAATTTTGTGTGCACTCTATCTTCACTAACACATATATCAAGTTAGAAACTTCTTTCTTCCTTCTTTAAATATTACACCCAGTAACATAAAGAGTATTTTAAAAAGTGTGGGTTAACCATATCATACTACAAGTACAATCAGCACAGACAGACCAGAATAAAATGAGACATGGGGAAGGTTAATTCCTACAAAAGCAATAAAGGAAAGCATTCCCTTTATCAAATGAGAAGAAACATTATATGAGAACAAATATATTGGGGAAAGGGATATGTCAAATATACTTCAAGGCATTGGGGAAAAGTGATTGAAATCATATACTACAGAACTAGAATCTGGAGAATTCTAGATCTCTAGGGAAGAGATGACTTGAGCCTTATGTATGGCCGCAGGACCTCTACAGACTAAGAGCTTCACCCTCTCCTGTGCCCTCCAAACTCTACAAAGATGTGTCATTGACAAACTCAAGACCACAACCGTACAATCAAATGGTCTTGGAAACTACAACTATGGCTTTTCCTCTTGTTGAAGGGGTGCTTAGAAGGAAGTGGCCACGATGTTGGGATAAAAACCGACAATCACAGACAACTCTTGCCTCAAATCACATGGGTTCAAAAACTGTCATAAATAGGGCAAGAGTGAAAAGAGAAAAACTTTAGAAACTAAACTGAGATGAACAGGATTTACATCCCCTAAAATAGCCAAGAAGTCATCATATAAATGCAATACAGCAGCAGTTCAAACAGAAGCCATCGGAAAATGAGTTCAAAGGAAGCATTAAAAAGTTAACAAAAATCTCACAAAAACAGAAGGGAAAAGAGAATTCTGGTGAATGTAGGATCAATATTGTAATAAACTTAAAATCAAATTGTGGGGCAAGTAGGGCTTTAACAGTGATAGATACTATATTGAATTTAAAGAGGTGTTGTTTGTGTTCAATCAGACTGAGTTTGGAGAATTTCATTTAGGGAGGACCAAGGAGGAAAGAAATTAGTTTGTGATTAGAAAACACACACACACACACACTCTCTCTCTCTCTCTCTCACGCACACACACACACACACACACACACACTCAAAGAGTAAGCGTTTCAAAATATGTATTCCCAAACTCAAAGTCAAAGTCAAGGGGAAATAATTAAGAATACAAAAATTTTTCCTGCAGAAAACATGGTGAGACATGTTTTCTGTTTTTTGGTTTTTGGGTTTTTTTTGGCTATAAAAAGTGGAAATAGAAAGAAGTATAAATTAACCTTCACAAAATCCCAACTATATACCATGGTTCTGTAAGGCTACGGCAATTATATAACAAACAAATATATCTCTATTTATACAGAGAGGAAAATCCCTATTTTACAGAAAGAAAAGAGAGAAGGATAGTGTGGCTCCACGGGGACGTTCTGACATGCACAACACACGGGGCTCTTTGCTCTTCCCTCCCAGATCTGGTTTTAATTAAGTTCTTTATCTCGTCCTACCGAACTCAGTTATCAAATTTAGTGCACTGTGTTCTGCTGCTAATATATTTTTAATATGATTTTCTTTGTATCTACACATTTGTTTTGCAGTTTCCCAATTCAAATTATTTCAACAGGTGTTCTTCAAACTACACATCTTTTCCCAAATTTTACTTGTCACTAGTAATGATAAAACAACAAACCAGTTAACAACAAACTAGTTAACAGCAAGAGCAAATGATGACTTAGTCTCAAGTCCTCTTAAAGGTACAGGCACTGGTTAGTCTCATGTTTTAATATAAATGGTTTTACTTGATTTTTTTTGGTATTGCTCTTGCAGCTTCTTCCCTGACTCCCTTCCTAGTATTTATATAGGAACATCTGGATTCTTCACTTTCAGAATGGATCTTACTTATCTTCTGTGTGGGAAGAACACAATACTCACATTTTTCTATTGTACAGTTTTATGTACCAGCCATTATTAAGCTTAATGCCATTCTCATTTCTTTCCTGAACTACATCTAAATCATTTGAGTGTGGACCCTGTTCCCCACTACTGTCTCCTCCCAACTTAGACTCTCGTGACTCAGCAGCTCACTTGAAACAGGAAATTGTTAGGGCGTTCAGGAAAACCTTCCATGACGGAAAATTCTCTCTGTGTCAACAGAGCCCGGTGCCCAGATCAAAGCAGAGAGAATTAGCTATCCTGTGCTAGCAGCTTGGTGCTTGGCTCTTTCCTGGGCTATCGTGTGCTCTATAAATTTCTGTTAGCTTATTTCTTTGACAGGAAGAACACAGTTTGCTACGTGGGTATGTGCCCATGGACACTCTGTGCCTGTGTCAGGTGCAGGCAGATGGGCTTAGGGCTAGGTATGCACAGGAGCAAGTCATGTGTTTAATTCTAGTAGTATGGAGTGCAGACAGTGAAATTAGCTAACGGATCATTTTAATAACCTGATAAATCTAAAATTACACACGCAGCAGATTGAGGAGATTTATAAAGATGGCCAAAGATTTCATATATCATGTAGTTGGTGGGTTTCCTATGGATACAGCTGAATCAAAATATTATTCATTGTGTTTATATGAGAGGGAAATAGCTGAACGTTAAAATTTAAGCTAGAAGTAAGGTTCTGAGAAATTTGTTACAGGAAAAATCTCTAGAGGAATTTGAGGGTATCCTTGTTCTTGACCCATATGTTTATTAACTGTTAACACCATAGGTCCAAATACTGCCTTCATGTAAATGTTTCTATCTATGAGAAACATTTCAACTGCAGTCATTAAAGCAGGCGGCATCTCTATTTTTAGTATCTCAAGAACATAGAGAATACCCATTACTCATTCCTTATTCATTATTGAATCATATTCATTTATTTATTATGTTCACCAACTATTCTAGGCAATTGGCAGCATGTTGTAAACATTATTTTAATTCATGGGAATGAACAGAAGCACCTGGGTGGCTTAGTCAGTTGATTGACTGACTTCGGCTGACGTCATGGTCTCAGGGTCCTGGGATGGAGGCCTGCATTGGGTCCCCTGCTCAAAGGGAAGCCTGTTTCTCCCTCTCCCACTCTTCCTTGCTTGTGTTCCCTCTCTTACTGTGTCTCACGCTGCCAAATAAATAAATAAATAAATAAACCCTTAAAAAAAATCATGAGAATGAACAATTTATACCTATATTGGTAATTTTCACTTTTTCTTAACCCACTGAGCCACCCAGGCGCCCCAATTTTCACTTTTTCTTAAGAATTGTCTGTTATGCATGGAGTGGTAGGATGTTTCTTATTAATCTATAAGAATTTTCACATGTGTGAAAATGCCTTTATCTGTGATAATAGCCCAAAGAATGTTTTCGGACTGACACTTGCTTTAGTAATTATGCCAATATTTATTATCTTATTACTCTAAATACCCATCACTGGTAATAGTCCTTTTCATGTTTAAGAAGTTTTCTCCTTTGTATATCAGTGATGTTCTCCCTTTTTTTGTTCCACTTTTTAAAATATCTTCTTTGTTTTTATATATTTTAAATGCTTGTGTATATGCTATTAAGAACAAAGTTGATTTATATTATTTATAAACTGCCAATTTTTCCAGGGCCATGTGTAGAAAAATTGACTCCATAACCTTAGATTTTTAGGCATTTACTTATTTATTTATAACTTATTTATTTATTTGCTTACTTACTTACTTAAAGTAGGCACCAGGCCCAGTGTGTAGCCCATTGCAGGGCTTGAACTCAGGAGCCTAAGATCAAGACCTAGGCTGAGACCAAGAGTCAGACAGTCAACTGACTGCAATACCCAGGCACCCCTAGATTTCTTATATAGTTCAAAATGGAAAAAAATCATTTGTTCTGTTTATTATTTTTTATATATTTATATATATTATATATATTTTTTAATTATTTTTTTGTTTTGCAAACCAAACATCCTGGCATTCTGTGAAAGTTTACATGTAATCTGCACTTTCCTTTCCATATTATTCTTTTTGTTCTAATGCTAGAGGTGAAACAATGCTTTTAACTTATTCCTTTGTAGAGAGACAGGACCATAGTGCACCTTTAGGTGGCTAACCTGGTTTTTAGCTTTAGATCAAGATTATTCATGACTACATGATGAAAATAAAAATATTAAAAGGTAGATACCGACAATTCCTACTCCTTTCTGTGCCCGCATGAATGTCCTCCAGGCTTCTGACTCTCATCATTTACACAGACTGTATTTGGAGATGCGCCAGGAAGAAGCAGAGGAAAAGAATAATAGTAGAGGTGAATAGTTGGGTGGGGGAGGAAGATCAGAGACAGGCAAGGCAGAGATCATTTAGGGAACAGAAGTGTGAATAAGGTGACAAAATATTTGGCAAAATTTCTGTCCTGTTATTTGTTACAATGCATGCCCTGCAGCCTTTTCAAGGATTTGCATAGTCAGCAGAGGAAGTAGCTGGCCCAGTTCCCACTGAGGCGGGAACTGAGGAGGCCACCTGTTACACCACCAACAAATTCAGTAGCAGGGAGGCTGCAGAGAATTGCATCGTGTTCACAAGCTCTTCTTGTTATTATTAGACATTCAGATTTTTATCTCATAAATAATAGTGCAATAAACATATCTATAAGTAAAATTTTTTTTCAATTGTTTTAGGATTTCCCCTTACTATAAATGTTTGTATCTATAATAATCAAAACGATTAATATTTTTTCCCATTCTTTTTAAAAAAGATTTATTTATTTTACTTTATTTATTTACTTACTTATTTTAGAGAAAGAAAAAGAGAGAGAGAGAGTGTGAGTGAGCTGGAGAGGGGCAGAAGGAGAGAGAGAATTCTGAAGCAGACTCCCCAGTGAGCCCAGAGCCCAACGCAGGGCTCTATATCATGACCCTGAGATCCTGACCTGAGCCAAAACCAGGAGTCAGAGGTTTAACTGACTGAGCCATCAGGCTCCCCTCACATTCTTATAACATGTTCACAGTTACTGGTCTAAGCAATTTATACTTTGCTGCATTAACAACTCCCAGAAAGAAGTATTATTTATACTACCCACGTGATATCTGAAGACAAGAATTTCAGTAAATTCTAGAAAAGCAGGTAAATATTTTTAATACAGGTAGGCAAATAGTATTATTAATTATTTCATGTTTTTATTTGTTTAATGGATGTTTTGTTTTTCTTTTCTCTCATATCTTCTTAATTTAAACTCTCCTTGTTAAATGCACTTTGCTGTGTTTGATAGTACTTGTATCTCCTTTGTGGAAATAGTCATTTAAAATCATATGCCAAAATTTTTTTAATTTAAAAATTAAGAAAAATAAAGTCATGTGTCTAATTTATTTATATTTTAATCACTTAGTTTGAAATAAAAATAGAAGGTAATAAATATTTCTCTCTTGTAATTCCTACAAAGATTTTCCCTTAACATAGTCTTCTTTAAAGGGGAACCCTCCTATACTGTTGGTGGGAATGCAAGCTGGTGCAACCACTCTGGAAAACAGCATGGAGGTTCCTCCAAAAGTTGAAAATAGAGCTACCCTATAACCCAGCAATTGCCCTACTGGGTATTTACCCTAAAGATATAAATGTAGTGAACCAAAGGGGCACATGCACCGGACTGTTTATAGCAGCAATGTCCACAACAGCCAAACTATGGAAAGAACCTAGATGTCCATCAACAGATGAATGGATAAAGAAGAGGTGGTATATATACACAATGGAATACTATGCAGCCATCAAAAGAAAAGAAATCTTGCCATTTGCGATGACATGGATGGAACTAGAGGGTATTATGCTTAGCAAAATAAGTCAGTCGGAGAAAGACAACTGTCATATGATCTCCCTGATATGAGGAAGTCGAGAAGCAACATGGGGGTTTTAGGGGTAGGAAAAGAATAAATGAAACAAGATGGGATCAGGAGGGAGACAAACCATAAGAGACTCTTAATCTCACAAAACAAACTGAGGTTTGCTGGGGGTAGGGGCATAGGGGGGTAGGGAGAGGGTGGTTGGGTTATGGACATTGGGGAGGGTATGTGCTATGGTGAGTGCTGTGAAGTGTGTAAACCTGGCGATTCACAGACCTGTACCCCTGGGGCTAATAATACATTATATGTTAATTTAAAAAAAAGAAAGAAAAAAAACAACATAGTCTTCTTTATATCACATTAGGCATGTCATTCACATTAAAATAATATCTTATTTGCTTATAGATGTATCTATTTTCCTTTCCCTTGACTATTTTTTATTTCAAGTATGTAAAACTGTATAAAATATTAGAAAGACAGGCATATCTACCTTATCCTGAAGAAAGGCTGGCTCTAGTTCTCAGTATAATTAAATTCAGGTGTGATTCCACTGGAAGACTGTGGAAGCATTAGGACCCTGTGGTACCTTGATGTTCCCTTCATGTTTCTGCAAAAGCCACACACACAGTAACAGCGGGGTCTTTTCTCAGGTCTACTGAGTAGCTTATTTACCCACAGGAGGAGAATGAAAATGGAAAAATAACTATGGGGGGCACCAGGGTGGCTCAGGTCACAATCCCAGGATCCTAGGATCAAGCCCCACATTGGGATCCCAGCAGCAGAGAGCCTACTTCTCCCTCTGCCTCCGCTTCTCTCTCTCTCTCTCTGTCATGAATAAATGAATAAATAAATAATCATTTAAAAAATCACTATAGATAAGAAAAAAATCACTATGGAGGAGGGGGAAGTATAGGTCCTTAAGGGGAGAAATAGAAAACTGAGAATAGGTTTCTAAAGCAGGTCTAGAGTTATGTTCATGGTGTTTTTCCAGAGTGATAGGTTTGTCTAGATGGATGGGGGTTCTGGCCATCACCGTATTTTTCCTTCAGCACATCGGAGGTGGGAAGGAAGTCTTCCCCTCTCTCAGGAAGGAATTCCCAAGGTACTTTCTCTTGGGATTGGGTTCAGACTCACAAGCTGTTATTTGTGAGTTTGAAGACTGTTTTGTTTGCTTGTTTTTTACACCGTCTTTATCTATTTCATATTAAGAGCACATCAGTTCTGACATGAGCAACTTCATACACATTTTCCAGTGCCTTGGGACCACTTTCTATCCGGCAGTAAATGTCACTGAACCATCATTCTACGGGTGCAATAGCTCTTTGAAGATTTAATGTTATCAAAATTTCACTTTCTAACTGACTTTATGAACTATCTTATACATGATTAGAGGCTTTGTTTCTGTTTTCTTCAACTTTTTTCTCTTGCCAAATAAACCTCTCTCCTGTTTTTACATCATATTTCCCCCACCTTATTTCATATAAGTTATTTTTGCATGTCTGTCCACATCTTTGATGAACCTTAATAGAATTTTTCTGATACTTCCAAGACCACATCAAAGGCATCTAAGTTTTTATGATGATCTCTATGCCTAAAGTAATCTCCATGCCCAGAAATTATATCAACCAGGTCATATTCTATAATAAGCTTTCTTACTTTTTCAATACTTCCAACATAAATCCACAGTGTGGCAATTTCACACTGCCCCAGCATTAATCAATCCATTCCAAGGCTATGATGGATGTATGTTTAATGGCACCCTTTACTCCCCCAGTAAGTGGCAAATGAAAGAGTGACAGGCCTTAGCAGTAGAAAGCATTGATTTTTGTTTGTTTGCTTTCCAACCTGGTGAACTTTCCCATGCATAGAGCCCAGATTTATTTTCTTCTGTAGAGAGATTGCCCTACAGATAGATAAACTGGGTTGTAAAAATGTGATCCCATTCAAACTCTGCAAACATATGCATGCACACACATGTACACATATTGAAACACAAATTTTTAAATACTGATATTTTGATACTGATAGTTCAATGTGGGGATACTAGTTGAACAGATAGGCCCCTTCCTGTCCCACTGCAGAAAATGGCTTATTGCTACACAAACCTTTCAGATCACTGAGTCTTGGTTCTGCATGTTAAACCTACAGCCAAAGCCCAGAATTCTAATCCTGCCTGTCAATCACTTTTGAGGTGACTTGGGGCAAGGCATTAACTGTCTTTGTATTGTTTGGAAAAACGTAATTTCCAGTTTGACAGGTAATGACTCTGCCAGGTACTAGGGTTTCTAAGCCTCCATGTCTTCTTAATCCTGTTAAATGGAGATAAAGATACTTTTAACAATTACATAAGGAGGCCGTCAGACTGAGGTGGCTCTCCTGCTCCAGTGATCTACATAGGCAAATCCCAATCTAATCCTATAAATGCTTCAAGGTCACACAATTGAAACTTGGTGACAACCAATCACAAACAGCCAACTTGGCTTTAAGGAACATCCAATTGGTAATGTCCTTGCTTTTCTGCCCTCTCTCTATAATAGTCTGCCCCTAGCTCCTAAGCACTTCTGGTGTGGACTGATTCAAATCCATCTTTGCTCAAATATACTCTTAAATATTTTCATATGTTCAGTTTACCTTTCAGTAGTTCCCATCTGCTTGTGGGTGTGAAAGCCCCACATAAAATCAGCTTCTAGTAAATGGCAAGTCCTGTAAGATAACACCCTGCAAAACACACACACACACACACACTTTAAAACAAAAAATATTCCACAAAGCAAGGTGGATCCGTTCACATGGGCAAAATGCAGTGAAGACATTTAGAATAATATCTAAGAGTGCGTAAACCACAAATGTGATACCTTACCCCGTAAGACTTAGCTTTACCGCAATATAATTTTTTTTTAATTGTAATGTAGTCCAATTTCTCTGTTTCTAAATGAAACCCTTGCCACCTTCCAATTTTAACTTTGGGAGGTAATCTGAAATCATTTTACTTAAACTGCAGTCAGGGAGGCTGACTCGTCCTGATCTCCTCCGATAGAGCCTGGAGAGATATCATCCTCAGCTTTGCTGCTGGAGGGGGGTCCTCGCTTCCCAGAGTAATATCCCTTACTTCATACAACTCACTTGGCCTGATGCCCAGGCTCTCGGCCCTTGTGCTTTTGGATGGAAATCGATGCTATTGGTACATGGAGTCGGCCTGAGGGGATCTGATTTATTTTTTCTGTTTTTATTCCTAAGAACCGTTTTTAAACAGTTTGTAATTTATAATTACATCACCACTCACTGCTGGATGTATTGAAATATTTTTATCAACTTCACTGTTGACTTTGTCAATGTTCTTTCTGGGGAAACTATCATGCATTTAACGTGTTTGTCACACACTGTAGGCTTTAAAATTATTAACCAAAACTTTCTACAAAAGCATGATGGGCTCTGATAAGCTTTCACTAATACCAAAGCAAAAACAAACAAACAAACAAACAAACAAAAACAAGAAAAAGAACCATAGAAATGCTCATGGTCTTCAGAATCAAATGAGTTTTCTTAAGTAAATTTGAAAAATATTTTTAGGTTAATGCTTTAATAGTTACAATAAATAGTTATCATGGTAAATTATGGAAAAAATCCCATTATTTCTAGATTTTGTTAAAAATAGTCATAATAGGGCATCTGGGTGGCTCAGTGGGTTAAACCTCTGACTTTGACTCAGGTCATGATCTCAGGGTCCTGGGATCGAGTCCCACAGGGGCTCTCTGCTCAGCAGGGAGCCTGCTTCCTCCTCTCTCTCTGCCTGCCTCTCTGCCTACTTATGATCTCTGTCTGTCAAATAAATAAACAGAATCTTTTTAAAAAAATAGTCATGATAAATCTAAAAGGCATGAAATGATTTATACATTATTGCTTGAAATTTTTATTGTACTACTGAAATTCCACGTCAGCCCCAGCATACTTTTAAGATTTTTGTTAACAAATAGGATACCTGGGTGACTCAGTCAGTTAAGCTTCTGATTCATGATTTTGGCTCAGGTCCTGATTTCTGGGTCATGAGATGGAGCCCTGTATGGAGCTATGCGCTGGCCGTGGAGCTTGCTTAAGATTCTCTCTCCTTCTCCTTCTGTCCCCTCCCTGCTAAAAAAAAATTAAAAGTTTCTTTTAAAATAGAAAGACTTATGTGGAAGTCTTTTTTTTTTTAATGTCTTATCACTATGTATTTACTATATTTTTTTATAATTTATTTTTTATTTTCAGCATAACAGTATTCATTATTTTTGCACCACACCCAGTGCTCCATGCAATCCGTGCCCTCTACAATACCCACCACCTGGTACCCCAACCTCCCACCCCCCACCCCTTCAAAACCCTCAGATTATTTTTCAGAGTCCATAGTCTCTCATGGTTCACCTCCCCTTCCAATTTCCCCCAACTCCCTTCTCCTCTCCATCTCCCCATGTCCTCCATGCTATTTGTTATGCTCCACAAATAAGTGAAACCATATGATAATTGACTCTCTCTGCTTGACTTATTTCACTCAGCATAATCTCTTCCAGTCCCGTCCATGTTGCTACAAAAATTGGGTATTTACTATTTCTTTTATATCAGATTAATTTTCACAGAATTTCAGTTTGGGTTACTAGAGAGAAAAGCAGACTGGATAAAAAAATAATATGAGATAGCAGCATTTTAATGAAACCACTGTGCCTGATACAGAGTTACCCAATAAAGTTCTATTGTTTAGACAACCATAGCTCTTAGAATTTGAATTGTATTTTAAATTTAAATATTACTATGAAGACCTTTGAATTGATAATGTAAAATCTCATAAAAGAGCAAAGGAAGAACTTCTCGTCCATAATTTAAGGTAAAAAATGGGGGGAGGGGATGAGTGATTTTCTCATACTTCCTCTCATAATTCCCATGTTGCAAAAGAGTGCAGGGAACAGAAGAGGGGAGAATTTTTAGTCAGTACCTGAGAAATTTTTGAAGTTCGTTCTTCATATGCTAATCAAGTTGTTTTTGATTACCCTGGGAGTGCTGTTTTTTTTTGTTGTTGTTTGTTTGTTTGTTTTTATCAGACCTATACTGTTTCATGTTGATTATATTCATTCTCAATGCACTGAAATATATTATTTGCTTTTTGAGGAAGACGTAACATTTTTATTTAGATTTCACATTGTTGGAGTAGCCTTATAATGATTTTGACAGAGATGCTCCATAAATATTTGTTATTTTTTATATTTCTTTAATATAGTCTCATAAGTTCACTAACCTCTCAAATATTTTATGTAATTGGGGAATTCAAAACTGTTTTGCCTTCATTTGTGTTGAAAAATAAGATATTATAGGGGCACCTGAGTGGCTCAGTGGATTAAGCCTTTGCCTTCAGCTCAGGTCATGATCTCAGGGTCCTGGGATCGAGTCCCACATCGGGCTGTCTGCTTGGTGGGGAGCCTGCTTCCCCTCTTTCTCTGCCTGTCTCTCTGCCTACTTGTGATCTCTCTCTCTCTGTCAAATAAATAAAAATCTTTAAAAAAAAATAAGATATTATAATTTTTAATGCAGCAGGACCAGAATAAGTATGAACTACCCTCATATTAACAATGCAGTGGGGTCGGCATCTGGGTGGTTCAGTTTGTTGAGCGACTGCCTTCGGCTCAGGTCACCATCTTGGAGTCCCGGGATCAAGTTCCACATCAGGCTCCCTGCTCGGCAGGGAGTCTGCTTCTCCCACTGACCTCTCTCCTCACTTGCTTTCTCTCTCTCATTCTCTCTCTCTCAAATAAATAAAAACAATCTTTAAAAACAAAACAAAACAAAACAAAAACCAATGCAGTGGGGTGACAAGTTTTATATTATTCAAGATCTTTACACACGATCGGCTAGAATTAAAATAGTTTCTCCTGCAAAACTCAGTAATATTAAATTAATTCAGAGTACAGCAATAATTAAATGTCATTTTTCATCTCCCTGTCTGAATGTCATCAATTAAATAGATTGCTAACTCTCAAAGATGTTAAAAGTTAATAAAAGGTGGATAGTTTTATTTACTAGGGGACCCAATTCCTTGAGCTAATAATTACACTTCTGAGACTTTATCCTGAATAATGGAGAATGTCAAAAGGACTTTATCAGACTCTTTGTTGTAAGCATTCTCTTATAACAGTAAAACAAATTGTACATTATGAATATGATAGATAGAAATCTAGAACCTATCCTGAAAAAAAAGGGGGAGGGCAACTGGGTGGCTCAGTCATTAAGCATCTGCCTTCGGCTCAGGTCACGATTCCAGGTCCTGGGATCAAGCCCCACATCAGGCTCCCTGCTTGGTGGGAAGCCTGCTTCTCCCTCTCCCACTCCCACTCCCACTCCCACTGCTTGTGTTCCCTCTCTTGCTGTCTCTCTCTCTATCAAATAAATAAATATATATATTTTTAAAATGACAAGACAGGAACAGTGCCCTCTGTGACATCGTGGAGCCAATATTCCTTTTACTGTTGGCTTGTGAACTTATTTTATGTTAAGAACAATATCTTATACATAAGCCACTATTATTTGGGTTTTCTGTTAGATGACCTGAAAGAAATTCTTTTTACTATGGAGAGTTTAAGGAACACTGGAGGTATAAGAAGTCCTTGAGAAATAGTCTGTTGTTTTCTGACCTCTGAGATAAGCACCCCAAGTGATGACATTGTAATCAAGACCAATGATGGGAATTCAGGTATGATTAACATCCTCTTACATTTGAGAATTTTCCTGTGATATATAGTGATGCATTTGTATAAGAATTTCATGAACTAATTTTTATAATAGATTCCTGGAAATGAAATTGTGTCATATATTAACATCAATTAGTGGAGAAAATGGTTTTCCGAAAGAGCTGAGGTTACCACATTATCTTCCATCAGAGGCATGAAGGATGCTGTTACATGTTATAGTTACTGTTCTCAGAATAATCTACTCTGGTGAACTCCCCATAGTCAGTCCATGTGCCTCATAAAAACACACAAATGATGTCAAAGGAAATGCAATGAATAGGGATTTTAGGCAACAGCCAAAAAGATCTTTTTATTTAAAAAAAAAAATTTAAAGAGGTTATTTATTTATTTTTGCTAGCAAAAGGGAGCACAAGTGGGGGGAGGGGCAGAGGGAGAAGCAGGCTCCCCACTGAGCAGGGAGCCCATTGTGGGACTCGATCCCAGGACTCTGGAAATCATGACCTAGCTGAAGGTAGATGCTTAATGACTGAATCTCCCAGGTGCCCAACATGGTCTATTTAATATGAGCTTTTACAGTGATTTTTGTCTTTGTTTTGGAAGTGTGTGCAATGGTGTATACAGACCACCAATCTTCATTTGGTTCTCATACTGAAAACATGCAGAAAAAGCCAATGTAATGGCAAAATGTAAACTACAAAAAGATAGAGTTGCAGAGTACCTGCCATGCGTAAGTCTTGTAATAGATGTTCTGGAATTTATTACTAAAGTTATAATGAATTTATGTCGTGCTATATTTTCGTAGTGTACGTGGTCGTATATCTAGTCTTTGATGCACGAAGCTAAAATCCTCCACAATCTCTACTAGCTAATAATTAGATGACATAAACTTCCCTTTGGGGGGATCCATGCCACCTTTCTTCTCTTGCTCAAATTCTACCCCTCCCCCACCACTGCTTCAAATGAATGAGTCATCCAGGGCAAAATGCTGAAGCTCAAAGGAGGAGATATTGTAAGATTTGAAGACTCTGATGGTGTCTAAGTATCTGACAGTGGAAATTTTATATGATTTCAAAAACTGGCATGTATTGCATGTGTTTCTCTATCTTCCACATTGCCCCATTCTCGCACCTTTAGCTACCAAGTGGAGCCCATTCTACAGGTAAGAGAAGACTCCACACTTAGTTCTGCCTCTCTCCCTCCTTTCCACATTCACACACATGTATACATAAACCCACATTAATACTCCCCCTTAAATAAAAATACAAATTTAATGACCTCAACAAAATTTTAAAGATTAGAGCTATCCTACAAGCAGAAACAGTGGTGCCCGAATTTTTTCCCTGATTTGAGAAAACCTTCAATCTCTATCCTAAGACAGCTAGCATCAAGGTATGTTGGCCAATATTCTCTCTCCTTCTCTCCCATCTTCTGCCCTCCGTCTCTCCCTCCCTCTTAGTTCCTTCCTGTATGTTTGGAGATACAGTAGTACCAGACAGCACAGGCCTAACTAAGGATGGATAAAGGAATCTAATCCAGTTTCACCCACTAAATAGAACTACAGGTTCTTGAGGACAGCATCTTGGCTAAAAACAGATGGGTGACTTGCTTTCCCTGTTGTGGTTCTATGCACCTACTCTCCTCTGGATCTGTGGGGGAAGCAGCGAAGGATCACGAACAGAATTTGGTTTTCTGTGGTTCACTGGCCAGAATGTTCTTATGAAATTTCATCTAATATATGTTCATATTGCCTTCCTTTGGTCAGAGCCCACGCAAATTTGATTTGGAATCCATAATGCATCTACAGAGTGGCCTAGTTTCCATCCTCATGTCAAAGACAGTTTTCCATGTCTCTTCTACTTATTTTCTAGGTGAAATCTGCTCTTGGATGGTGCTTCTTAGCACCATGGACCTAACTGTAAATACCTAGTGGAATTTGGTATAATTAAATACTTCTTAAAATTTTGCATATGTCTATGTTAATTCAGGGAACTAGGGGTAGAGTCAAAATGTTTCATCCAACTTTAAAAGGATATCCTGTTTCCTTGCCCTTCATTTAAAAAATATTGTCCTACTAAACATGTAGTAATGAGTAATAATGATAGTGGCAATAAAATATAATCACAGCCACTCACTGAGGTAGGGTGCTGAGTGCTTTACATAAGGACTCATTTGATTCTTACAAGAATGCCAGAAGTAGGATTAAGGGTCCCCAATTTAATGTAGAAGAATCTAAGCTAAGGAAAGTGAAGGAACCTTCTTAAAGTATCACATGAAATAGGGGAGATGCTGATTATTCACAGGCCTGACGGACTCCACTGCCCATATTCCTAACACATTACACCACATGGGGCACCTGGGTGGCTCAGTCAGTTGAGTGCTCGACTCTTGGTTTCAGCTCAGGTCATGATCTCAGGGTCATGAGATCAAGCTCCACACGTCAGGCTCTAAGCTTAGCATAAGGGCTGCTTGAGATTCTCGCCCCTCGCCCACTTTTCTAAAATAAATAATAAATCTTAAAAAAAAAGAACAACAACACCCTACTATACCACATTGATACCACAAGCAAAATGACTTGCAAACCTGAGTGGACAGGGAATAAGAGCAGGTCGTATATCTAGTCTTTGATACATATACTTTATGCTAAGGGAAAACATATCTAATTGAATTTATCAGTGAATGGGGAGATAGTTTCAGATCAGAAAACTATTTTTCTCAAACACCCTCCCCCCTTACATTATGGCAAATAAGTTACATGGCCAAGTGTGATTCCAGGTTAAATTGGGGTCTTATTCTTTTTTATAATTGGAAAAAATAAAGTATCTTGAAACAGAGCCTTTTATAAGGAAGCAGTGAAAATGTATACAAGTAAGTATGAGCTCTTTAATTGTCCTATATCCTGAAGCTGGTGCAAGGAGATCAGCATCACCGGCCACCATTCCCATACGGGCACGTGCAGACGTCCATGGACCAAGAGTTGTAAGAGTCAGGATCTATTTCCGGGTCAGCCGCAAGCCATGTGGTATTCTACATGTCCACACCACACTCCAGGCCTCATCCCCCTCAACCTACCAAAGGACAGCATTGCTCTTTTCTCTTACTTCTCCAAGATGAGGCCATTTGACTCAGTTCTATGCTCCTGGTTGCCAAAGTCTGATGGAATGTATTGTCAGGCCCTACTTCACTGCTTTTACTAAATTATCACTTAATGCAGCAGATTTGCAAGGGATTTAGTTTTTGCTGTTTCTTGCGTTAAATAGAAGCCTATACTGCATGTGCATAATTTCCCTCTTTGATTATCTTCATTTCCTTATTGACTGTAACAATATGCATGTGGAGGTCCTTCCCATGTTTAGCCTGAGAGACGCCTTCCCCATGAGCGGATGGCCCTTTACATTTTTGCTTCTGTCAAGGGTCAGCTTATTACGTAATAGACTTTTTAAATAATTAAAAGTTTTAATATGATTTCCTATATGAATCGTGAAGCCTAATATCCACACTAATTTGTTTCCAGTCCAAAAAAAAAAAATTATAAGACTAGCAAAGTACTCACTTAAATCAGTGCTGAGGTTGCAAAAAGTCATGTATAAATTTGGCCACTTTAATGGAGAAAGCATTCCATCAAAGATAAAATAACATACTATACTGTTTTACTCTGGAGTGCCTAAATAGTTCATCAATTATGGAAACAACCATTATAACAGAATATTATGAACTGACTTTCAACAATAGAAAGGAATCTTAGGGATTTCAAGAAACTTAGCAATGTGGGCAGCAATCCTTTACAGGCTAAATATTAATTTGCTGGAAAATAGTAAGATCTGAAAAGCTGGCCTCTTCCTCCTGTTTCTAAGCTATGTCCTGTGGCTGGTAAGCCAGCACAGTTTTTAAAACCCATGTCTGTGTAAGTGTATGACTTCTTGTGAGCTTCCATCTGCTCCATTAATTTCTATAAAATATGCTCATTACCAATATTTTCACGGTACTATGATAAGACATGGTAGGGCATGCCCCATGGTGTATTCTGGGAAAGCTAGTGATCACTGGATTGATTAAGAAACTAATGACTTTTAATACCATAAAGCAGAAGAGAAGGAGGAAGGTGGAAAAAAATACCTTTCAGTGGTGGATAAATGACAAAAATGTATTGACCATTTCTGTTTGTTAATATATGGTTCTTCTACCTCTGAGAAACTGATCATTATCCATTGGTTTAAGGAAACAAACACAGGAGCAAACAACAAGAGCAAATTTTCTACCAAGGCAACACTTCTTAAGGACCTCTGGTCTAACCTTGTGCAGATGGTAGTATCAGTGGCTTAAGGGTTAACGTGGATCTGCAGCGGAGACAGAGGAATCTTCATTTCTTTACTTTCTTTCTTTTTTTTTTTTTTTAAGATTTTATTTATTTATTAGAAAGAGAGAGAGTACAAGCGGGGGGGGGGCAGCAGAAGGAGAGAGAGAAGCAGACTCCCGCTGAGCAGTAAGCCGGACGCAGGGCTCCATCCCAGTACCCTGAGATCATGACCTGAGCTGAAGGCAGATGCTTCCTCAACCCAGGCATCCCACCTTCATTTCTGACATGACTCTGCAAACCCCACAAACATTCTGTTCTACTGGCTTACAATATTGAGCTTTCAGTACATCCATTACTTGAAATATCTCACATTTAAAGATAGAGAGTACCCGGCTAGGGTCATAAATTGTGCCCGCAAGACGTGAAGGGACATTAGGAAAACAAGTTTGTCCTTTGAGGTGAGGGTCAGGACAAGATCTGATTCAGGGATACTGGATTATAAAATGAAGCATGATAATAAAGGCAAATAAAGTGTCTTTTACCAGAGAATCAAATCGACCAGAGTCTTGGGATTGTTAATGTATCATTTGTCAATCACAAGGGGGAGAAAATTAGTAGAGAAAAAGGATATTGAAATATTCATGGCTAAATTTCCAGCAAATCTTTATCAAGTTTCTCATTTGGGATGAGAGTTCATCTTACCTATGGGACATTAAATAGTTTGCATTTAAATCCATTCAGCTAGCTTTAAAGACTTCCTGCAGACAATTTATCTCTCTTATAGTTAAATAAATTAATGAGTCCTTTGACGTATACCTTCCTTAAGATAGATATGTCTTCACTAAGAAGTATATGACCTAAGTGCGATATACACTCATTTGGAAATTGAAGCAAAATTGAAATCTGAATTATTATAATTATTATATATATAAATATAAAATAAACAAATGATGTGTTTGATAGAAGAGTTCTAATTGGTACAAAGAAAAATTATATTTTTATTAATTTAAACATTGTGTATTTTATATATTTTAATTTTTTATATTTTTAATAACAGCATATTGCATATAAAATTGTTTTAAGTAAAATATTAACTGGTTTTTTTGAGCACTAGTTTCAGAGAGAATTTCTCACACAAACCTGTAACTTTTTTTTTAATGGGATAATTTTACTTATAGTTTGTTGAATGACTGCAGAAATGTGAACATTTAAATCAATGGTTCTTGACAAGGGGTGATTTTTGTTTCCTAGGAGATATTCAGTAATGTCTAGAGATGTTGCTGTTGTACAACACAGAGAGAAATGCTACTGGTATCCAGTGTGGGTAAGTCAAGAGGTCTTTACACACCCTCTAACACATAGGAGGCCCTCGGTAACACAGTACTTTTCAGCCCCAGACGTCCATCATGCCAGAACTGAGAAACCCTGATGGAATCCTTTGGCTTCCCCTTTGGCCTCCAAAACCCTTCGAGTCCTGCACAATTGTTTCAGTGAAATATTAAGAAGTAATTAAAATGCACAAATAATTTGGTCTGTGTTTTTCTAAGGAAAATAATCTCTAACCCATGTGGCTGTCTTTGCCTACATGGAAAACATTTTCATATTATGAATGTCTAGAAAGAATACGAAGATAGGTGAATTTAAGTAGCTTCGGGCTGCTGGAATCAAGCCCTCGCTCCAAACAACCCCTTCCTGGGTCCAGCGTCCTAAAGAAGTCTTCAGGGACCCCAAATGGGGCCACACAGATAATGATGTCAAGGTCCCCTAACAAGTTTGAGCAAAAAAGTTCTCTGAGTTAAAGCTAAAGAAAGTTGTTTTTTTTTTTTTTTTTTAATAAAATTCCTATCTGGTGCAATCTGATGCAAATATGAACATATTCTCAAATTCTAATCCTTAATATTTGCTAAAAACAATGGTTCAACTTTAAAACCCACTGTATTTTCTGGTTTTAACCTGCAGGAAAGCAGATTAAAAAAGTAAAACCCAGTCAATTTGTATGTCTACGTATGTGTTTGGTTTCCCTCACTGGGGAGCGACAGAGCAGGGTGGGGGGTTGGGGTCGAGCTTTTGCCATCGGACCCCTTGATGCTGATCTGTGCCCCGTCACCCAGTTACATCAGTTTGATGGCTCATGTGCACTCCAAAAGGGGGAGATAGTTAACGTGTGTCCACTCCACGCTGTCTGGCCCCCATTCAGCTCCCACTAGGTGTCAAGCATCGAGGAAAGGGACAGCTCTGCGTCCCCACTGCTGGTGCACGTTGTGTGCTGTGTGGGCACAAGGAATGTTCTGGAAGCCCCTCACTGTCACAGAGAGGGGTGCTGTGCATCAAGGGAATAGCTCCTTGTGACTTCACAGAGACCAGGTTGGAAGATCATTTCCACTGCTTACGAGGCGATGTCATCGTGACATAATCCCACTCGGAAAAGTCAACTGAAACTGAAAACCCTTGAGAAACTGAAAACTTAAAGAAAAAAAAAAAACAGTAAAAATGAAGAGTTCCTAGTATTAATATCAGTACTAGATTATAGCTTTTCAGAATGACATATAATCTTACAGATAATCATACATAATTTAAAAGAAAATGATCCTTCAGAAATTCATACCATGAGAGCATTTGACTGCAGGAGATTTAATCAATGGAGAGTTTCCTTACAGCCAAATCACCTTACATTATAAATAATATAATGAAATGTACTCTGAAAAGCTGGTTAAATTCTGCTATTTACAGAGTGCTTTACTTTGGAGCATGGGTGTAAGGAGACAAGTCAGAGCAAATATCCGGGCTCCAGGATTTTAGTGGGGCCCTGGAAAAAGCCAGACCAGAGGAAGAAAAAGCAAGGTGCAGGAGGGGAAAAAATTTCCATGGAAAAACAGGAATCTGGTACAAAATAAAGTCAGCCCAAAAGTCTAGATATCCAAAGGACTTAGTGGTCCTGAGTTGGTGGGACATTGCTTTATGAACTCCCTGTGTTTGGATCCTGGTTTGCACATCTATTCAGGGCAGGAGAGAGCAGGGAGGTAGAATTCACACTCTCCTTCTTGCGGGGAACCTCTAAAGAAGGGTTGAACTCTGATGAGGGAAAAAGAAAGTGATACACTATATCCACAGCTAAGCAGGGCATGGGAGGGCAAGGTGGAGTCAGAGAAATGACCTTGGTTTTATGTGAGATGCATGGCCCCGCCTCCACCACTCCCAAGCTTACTCTTACCCACAAAATACACTCTTTTTTTTTTTTTTAAAGATTTCACAAACTTATTTCAGACAAAGAGAGGGAAAGAGAGAGCACAAGCAGGGAAAGTGACAGGCAGAGAGAGAAGCAGGATCCCCGCTGAGCAGGGAGGCCAATGTGGGGCTTGATCTCAGGACCCCGAGATCCTGACTGAGCTGATGCTTAACTGACAGAGCCACCCAGGCACCCCGAAAACACAGTCTTTAGAAAGCCCCAGAAGGATGTGTGATGGGCAGGGCTATTTTACCAATGGAGTTTAGAGACCATGCATTAAATAACTTTATCTAGATTAACATACTGAGAGCTTAACACATCTGTCTATCAAAGTCTGTATGGATGCATATGCATATACACAGACGTATGTCGTGCTTACAGACAGAGAGATAGCTTGGATGCTAACTGCTCTACTGATAAAACCTATGGCATGCAGATTTAGAAAAAAAAATGTACTGAAGTGTTCACGTTTTTTCCAGAAGGTAAAGTACAGAGAAGTTTGCCTTCATGACACAATCTTCCCCTCAAAGGCCTAATGGTGAGTGTTGTTATCATTACTAGGATGGCAGGCACATGGTGGGATAAATGAGAGTCAATTATTTCAACTGGACATTTTCCTCAGTAGTAGAGAGCAGTGAGAATTATGATGTAAAGGAATAAATGAAGAGTTGCCTTGAGGGGGAGAGAGCATCGTTGTTAATTCTGTACAGTTTAGCTCTAGCAGCTGTCACCTTCAAGACAGGGCTACCCTGCTCCTCCCAGGGAAGACAGCTTCTCCTCTCAATGGGAAGTTGGCTTCACTGTCTCTTTTCTGGCTGGCTTTTGCTGAAAGCAGCAGGAATTATTTTTAATGGTACCTTATAAGGATGTACTTCTTGAATGAGTACAAAAGACAGTGGAATGAGTCAGTATGAGGTATGTTTATTTTTTTAGCATTATTATTTCAATAAAAAAATGTGATAGATGATTTAAGCCCAGTGTTAAAATGCCAGAGGAATTTCAGTAAAAAGTTCATTATTTCTATATCTTGCTTTGAGAAAGGGCATGGAAGTCTGGCATGATTATTTATAGTCATAAAATAATTAAGTAGGCTCATTAGTAAGTTTGTTTTTCCACATAACTGAATTATGCAGATAACTGAAGTTCACAATTTAAATGCCAATTTTCTCTCTAGGCACTAATGTCAGAGCTGTTTTAACACATTTTTTTAAAAAATCTATAGATCTTATTTTAGCTATTTGTTTTGATAAATCAGTACAATTATATTATCAGGTTACTATTTAGGGCTATGATTCATTAGTAACACTGAAGTATTTATGACTACTTAACCCCACAAATTGTACATTGTTTTTTCTCTGTTTTCTTTGTTCTTTGCTCTCAGTTGGGATTTCCGATCAGGAAATTTCCTAAGGTGGAAGCCAGGTATGCTCCTTTTGAGACAATCTTTAGGCACTGGTTTAAACTGTCTCTGTTACTAAAAGACACAGAATTATTTTGATATTGAAAAACCCACCATACACTGTGGGTATTAACACTGTAAGTTCAGGTGCACAACTTTAAATACCCTCCTTAGAAACTGTGCCAACTACATTCTCTTTCTGATGCATGATAGGAACCACCTCCTCACATCCTCGCCAGCCCTAAGTGCTATCATGATTTAAATCTCTGACTATAGTTTATTGATGCATTTTAGAAGAAGCCAACAAAATGAACTTCAATTTTTCAGATAAATTGTCAGTATTTATGGGTTGTCCCTCAACCCACTGAGCCACCCAGTCGCCCCTATGGCTTGTCCCTCTTGGGAGGAAGGGACAAAAAATATAAATTCTGAAATTGAACTGAAAAAAAAATTGCTCACTACAATAAAAATAAAATACTTCATTTTACAAATACCTATGGGGTCCTTACTTTGTTAAATGTGAAATAAACACTGGGCCTATGTAGTAGAAAAGGCAGCCAAAGTCCCAGAGGCCTAAAGTTTATGATGGGAGGTATAGCTCTCCCTGTAGATCTTAAATTCTAATAGTGGGATGTATATAAGCTAATACACAGATTAATAATAACAAAAATAATAGGTCATTTATTACAGCTCTAGAAATATGTATTGAGTCCTTCTTAGAGATAAAATCCTGAACAAAGCAGACAAAAATCTCTACCCTATGGAGCTTGCGCTCTAGTAATAGTTACAAAAATGTAAGTAAACTTTAAAAGCATATAAGTAGGGGCACCTGGGTGGCTCAGTAGGTTAAGCATCTGCCTTCGGCTCTGGTCATGATCCCAGAGTCCAGGAATAAGTCCCATGTCAGGCTCCCTCCTCAGTGGGGAGTCTGCTTCTCCCTCACCCTCTCTCAAATAACTAATAAAATCTTAAAAAAAAAGAAAAAAGAAAAAAGAAAAAAAGCATTTAAGTGCTATGGAAATCAATTGATCAGAGTAAAGGAATTATGTGTCAGATTGGGGTAGGATTCCTAGGGCCATGCAGAGAATTGCTACATGGTGTATCATAAATAGGAAGTACATGTAAGAAAGTGTCACAGAAGCTCAATTTGAATGACAGGAGGGAGACATATCCTTAAAGATCATGGGGAGCAACACCACAAGAAGAATATTTGTACAAAGACTGTAAGGCAGAAACTACTTGTATGTCTGAGGTAGGAGACGAGAAGGCAGATACGGATGTTTTCAGGCCAGTGAGTTACAGGTGTGCAGGTGTACGGGGAGGCACAGGCCAGATCATGCAAGGTTATGCCAACAAGGATGAAGGAGGTATGTATAAAAGGGTATGGTCAGAATTATATTTAGAATCATATAGCATATTCATCTTTGAAATCCTTATCTGTTGAATGCATTCCATATTTCTGAGTTTAATCATTTGCATCTGTAAGTTTGTGTGTGTTTCTGAAATACCCACTAATAATATAAGTGAAAGAGTGGGTACCAAGTTCACTTCGGCACTTGGTTTCCCTGAGTTTTTCATAGGGTTGGTTAACCTCTTTGGATCAGTGTGCCACATGAAACGTCCAGAGCACACCTAACTGAGTTGTTCCACACACAGTAGTCGAGGGACATGACTATAAAGGCAGGAACCTCATACATGGAATAAGGTGATGAAGATGCAGGTGTATCAGAGAAAAGAGGAAATGTCAAACATCACATTAGATAGATGATAAAGATTCAGTCTTGTGATTGGGTGTGTTTGGAAGGGAGCTGTATTTATATATGATCATTTTACTCAATTTATTTCTATAATAACTATTTTACAATTTTTGTAACTCTTAGTTCACTAGTAGAATAAATAAATGAATTCAGTCAATTTTGCATTCTCACCCATTCCCTATGTTTCTAAGTAAGATCCAAAGGGGGCTTGGAGTATACCATGTCATTAAAGAATAAGGGGAAGTGAAGGGTCTTCAGAGACATCTGTCCACACTCTCATGGTCATGTACATTGTCTAGGCTGGGTCCCATCTACAACTCCTTTAACAACCACTACTGTCCTCCTGCTCCCCCATTCAGCTCAGGAGCCCATGATTTATCCGCAGTATAAGGAAGTCAATTGGACATCAAGTTGCAAAGGGCTTCTTTACATGCCCCTCCCTTGAAGTACTGAACTCAAGTTGGTGTACTGGGCTGACACCTGTTTGGTGTTGACGGAGAGGTATGCAATAAAAGACCCAGTCACATATGGTGTGAGAAAAAAAAATTACTTATCAAAAAAGATATTTGCTTGTTACAACAATCTATAATATGGCAAGATGAAATCCTAGATAAGGACACAACATGGAAATGATCTGCCATAAAATCAAGCCACATTTGCAGAGAATTAAAGTACTATGTCATTTAAATGCATGGCAAACTTCATCCATAAAATGGAAGTAATTTTTTTATGCACAGGAAGTTTAATTACAAAGAAGGGAAAATACTGAAATGCATCAAAGCCTCAGGATAGAAAATCACCGAAGATAATTACTAAATTTTACAAAATTGGAATTGAAAATTAAAATTTTATTTATTTCAAGGTATAAGAAAATAAATCTTTTTTTCCTTATTTGCCACTCATTTCAATGTAATATATTACAGTAATTTGAAAGAAATCTTTCCAAAGATAATTTTAATTTGGTTCACCTCCAGTGGCAGCAAAATTTTGAGAAGAAAGCTAGGTATAGATTTGTTGAAAGGGGAATTTTCTTTTATATCTAGGAGGCTGAAACTTTATAGACTTCTTTTTAAAGAACATTTGACTATAAGGATTTCTCATTAGAAGAGAATGTTCCCATTTTATCTTTTATTCTCACTTAGTTTGTGCTTCACAACATAGCAGTATTAGAAGTCTTTTGTATATAATCTAGTTAGATTTCTGTCTTTAATTTTATAAAAAATATTTCCTATCATTAAAGGAGCTAATCAAAGAAATATATATATGGGGAAAAATATGAAGGTTCCTCTTAGAATAATTAATACTATCACAAATATAATTTAAAAGGTCAACAAGTACTTTAAAACTGCTGAATCAAGTATAGAGAAATTGATCTCATATAATTACATGTATTTAGCATAGAGCAAGTTCCTTTTATCATTATATTAAAATCCACATTTCACTATGAAAAGCTTCCTGTGCTATATTCAAAGTTTTCTACAAATAAAATTATGCTAAACATTGAAGTCTATTAAACCATTAAAAGTTCCTTCCTACTAGATACTACAGTTCCTTCATACATGACTCCATTCCTGAAAGGTTATAAATGTAATAAAAGATTGAATTCAAGATATAAGACCAACTCCATGTAAAGATGTCAGTTCTTTTCAACTTGATCTATAGACTACAATTCCAATCAAAATCCATGTCATGGATTTGTCAATATCAACAAACTGATTCTAAAGTTGTTATGAGGGGCATCTGGTTGCTCAATCCATTGAGCTTCTGCCTTTGACTCAGGTCATGATCTCAGGGTCCTGGGATTGACCTCTATGTGGGGGGGAAATGGACGGGTCAGTGTCCCTGCCCAGGAGGGAGCCTGCTTTTTCCTCTCCCTCTGCCCCTGCCCCAACTCATGCTCTCTCTCTTTCTCTCCTAAAATAAATAAAATCTTAAAAAAAAAAATAAAGTTGATATGAAAAGGTGAAAGACCTAGAATAGCCAACATACCATTAAAGAAGAACAAAGTCAAAGGGCTGACACTACCTAACTTCAAGACTTGCTATAAAGCTACAGAAATCAAAACACTGTGGTATTGGTGAAAGAGTAGAAAAACAGATAAATGGCACAGAGTAGAGAGCCAGAGACAGACTCACACAAATATAGTCAATTGATCTTTATCAAAGGAATGAACACAATTGGATGGAAAAGAGTCAGTCTTTTCAACGGATGGTGTTAAAACAACTACACATCCACATGCAAACAAGTGAACCTAGATAGAGATCTTACACCTGCCACAAAAAATAAAACAAAACGGGTCATAAGCTTCAATGTAGAATCCAAAACTGTAAAACTCCTAGAAGATTTCTATAGGAGAAAATTTAGGTGACTCTGGGCTTGGCAATGCCCTTTTATTTATTTATTTTAAAGATTTTATTTATTTATTTGACACAGAGAGAGGGAGAGAGAAAGAGAGAGAGAGATCACATGTAGGCAGAGAGAGAGGGGGAAGCAGGCTCCCTGCTGAGCAGAGAGCCAGATGCAGGGTTTGATCTCAGGACCCTGAGATCCTGACCTGAGCTGAAGGCAGAGGCTTAACCCACTGAGCCACCCAGGTGCCCCTGCAATGCCCTTTTAGATATGACACCAAAGGTATAACCCATGAAACAAAAATGAATATTAAACTTCATTATGACCAACAACTTCCACTCTGTGAAAGACACTGATAAGAGGATGACAGAATAAGCCAAAGACTGGGAGAAAATCTTTGCAAAGCACATATCTAATTAAACACTTGTGTCCAAAATACACAAAGAAGTCTTAAAACTCAACAATAAGAAAGCAATTTCATTTAAAAATGGATAAAATATATGACAATCACTTAACCAAAGAAGATATATAGATAGCAAGTAAGCATATGAAAAGATGCTTAACATATGAATTAAACTAAAAAAAAAAAAAAAACAAAAACAGAAAAAAAACCACAAGATATTACCACACACCTTTCAGAATGGCCAATACTGAAAACACTGCTGGCACCAAATGCTGAGGAAGCTATGAAGCAAGAGGTTTCTCATTCATTCATGGTAGAAAAGCAAAATGGTACAGCCACATTTCTTTTTTAAGATTTTATTTATTCATTTGTGAGAGAGAGAGAGAGCATGCACAAGCAGAGGGAATGGCAGGCAGAGGGAGAAGCAGGGTCCCCACTGAGCAAGGAACCAGAAGCAGAACTCGATCCCAGGACCCCAAGATCATGACCTGAGCTGAAACCAGATGCCCAACTGACTGAGCCACCACGCATCCCAGTGTAGCTATTTTTAAAGATAGTTCCTTACAAAGCTAAAAACACGCTTGTTGTAAGATCAGTAGTCACAGTCCGTGGTATTTATTCAGGTGGGCTGAAAATTTATGTCTGCACAAAAACATGAGCACAATTTATAACAACATTATTCATAATTGCCAAAATCTGGAAGCAACCAAGATGTCCTTCAATATACACGTGTATAAAAAAATTAACCTACATCCATACAATGCAATATTATTCAGCCATTAAAGGCCATAAGATCTTGAAAAGACATGGAGAAAATAAAATTGCATACTGCTAAGAGAAAAAAAGCCAACCTGAAAAAGCTATGTACTGTATTAGTCCCATTATATGAAATCACATAAAAGGCAAGACTGAAAACTGTGAAAAAGATCAGTGGTTGCCAGGGCTCAGAGGGAAGGAGAGAAGAATGAAGCTCAGGGGACGTTCAGGATAATGAAACTACTCTGTATAATAACTTATGGTGGATACATGTGCTCATACACTTGTCAAAACCCCAAGAAATGCACAGCCCAGAGAGTAAGCCCTAATGTAAACTATTGACTTTAATTTATAATAATGTATCAATATTGGTTCATCAATTATAAAACCAATATATCACACTCATGCAATATGTTCATAAGAGGGAAAACTCTATGAGGAGGCAGAAGTAATGGGAACTCTGTATACTTCCTATTAAATTTTTCTATAAACCTAAAACTACTTTAAAGATAAAGTCCACCGATTTCAAAAAGGTATATAGGTTTGTGCAGAGATAGCAGGCAAGGAAGAAGATTGGATGTTACCTGATTTAGAACTGGCTTTGATTTTTAGTGGAGAAATACTTGGCAGCAACTATACATGAGAAGGGATGAACCAATTTCCTACGTCTTCTTGAAAGCAAAAATAGACCAAAAGAAAGAGACAAACAAAGGACTGAAGAATTGGATGGCTCATACCCCTAGAGATTTAGTGAAAAGAAATTCTATGCCTTAAAGCTCAGAACACAACCATGTTATTCTGTAGAAAAATCAAATGTCATTTTGATTTGACTATTTTTCATTTATTCACCCATGTATTCATTCTACTGATATTTACTGAACACCTACTGAGTGCTAAATGTTTTAGATACTGTGTGTTAGTGACTGAGTATGCTACAGTTAGGTAGACATGTTCCCTCGAAAGGAGCCTACTGCAGAACGCAGGCAAGTTATCAAACAATTACAAGAGACTGCTGAATATTATGGAAGAAAAAGACAAGTTGCTAAGAAGGTGCCAGAAAATGAATAATGGAAGGGTACTAGTCCAGAATTAGGGTGGGGAAAAGACATGTCAAACTGGTAGGTAAATTAGTAAACAGGGAGAGAAGAGAAGATTCTAAGCATAAGGTACAGCTTTGTGTCAGGCTGTTCCTAGAGCCAAGAGAGAAGCTTATTTCAGGAAATTAAACAAAAACAAAAACATAGTGTGTTTGAAATGTAGATTTGGGAGTGAGAGAGAGAGAGAGATGGAACATGTTGACCAGTTTATCAGGTTCAGATATGAACAAATAGTTGTTTCAGCATAGAAACTGGACTATATGAAGGGAAGACCAGTGAAGAAGCTTTTGTGGTATTTTCTGCAGGACAAAATGGCAGTCTGAAGCATGGCAGAGTGATAGTGATGGAAAGCAATATACCGATTCACAAAATTTGGAAGTTATATATAGAGAATTTAGCAATCTATTCAACAGAGGAAGTTAGTTAGAGGAATGGATGAAGCATGGCTCCAGGTTTCCCTCCTGGTACATCTGGGTGGGTGGCAGTGTCCTTCACTCATATGAAGTTCGTGATCATTGAATTACATAGGGAGAATATAGTAAGGTCATTGTTTCAGGAGTTTCTTATCTTTTTAATGCAAGTCTAGGAGTAAATTAATGTATGAGTTGAAGGTATATACTTGGGAGTTTTTAAATGGCAAGTAAAGTTGATGAAGTCCCAGAACCCAAGTCAGGTTCAGTGGGGTGAGGTTCGGAGCCAATGACTAAAGAAAGAATTCTTAAGATGTCGCTGGTGCAAAAGGTGATTTATTAGAGCACGGGGACAGGACCCATGGGCAGGAAGAGCTGCAGCTGCCCCGGGTTGTGAGGGTAGGCATGTTATATACCTTGCGGCTGGGGGGAGGTGGTGAAGGGATGGGAGATTTCAACAGAGTTCTCACATGTTAGGGAGGGCCTACAAGGTGCCGGGGGGAGGCCTTGCCCTTATGGCCTGATCAATGTCGTCTTTAGGTCAAGATAGTTGAGAGATTCTTGGTGGGGTGTTATGATCCTGCTATCATTTACATTCCCTTTTACCTCAGTCTCCTCCAGTTTATGGTGGGGAGGGAGACATTAGGGCTTCAGGAACTGAGAGTTATTTGCCTCTGGAAATTTGTGCTTTTGATAGGGTAACCTCCCTGTTTAGATCTTTAGGACATCTGTGGAGCAAGGGAGATTCCTGTTCTGCAGGATGGTGATCCCTGCAAGTTAACTATTTATCGTTTTATGGTGGTCAGGGGTGCCGAGGAATGCTACACATATGGAGGGGAGCGGGTGAAGAGGGGGTGCAAGGCACCAGCTTTTGCTTTGTCCTCAGCCAGCCTCCTGCTCCCTCATCAAAGTCACGGAAATGGATGAAATTAGTAGGAGATTTCCTTTAGAGATCAAGTAGCAGTCTAAGAATTTAAAGAACATTAAGAGATTTTAACATTTTGAAATAGGAATAACTTTTCCAGAATTTTGACTGGCAATGTTTTCAGGCTAGAAGCAAAAATATAAAAACAAACAAATCTACAAGATCAAAATGCTTCAGGAAATCCTGATTTAATCATAAAGATAATTCAAATTTATGTCTGCATAAGTTGATATGTTTTCTCTCAAAATATTTGCAATTACAAAGACCTAAACAGTGACCTAGATTAGGCAAAAATTATTTTTTTCAAATTGGTAGTTATATATACATTTTTAAAAAATTTTTATATTAGGTTTTTTTTTTTTTTTTTTTTTTTTTTTAAAGAGAGAAAAAAAGAGCACCTGTGAGCAGAGGTGGAGGGGCGGACAGAGAGAGGAGAGATAATACTGAGCGGGTTCCATGCTCAGCATGGGGCCAAAGCAGGGCTTGATCCCACAACCCTGAGATCATGACCTGAGCCAAAATCAAGAGTTGGCCACTTAACCAACTGAGCCTTCAAGGTGCCCCTATATTGCTAGTTATATCTGTGACATCTTTTGATATAATTAGAAATTTTAAATTACCCAAATTGAAATAGTTTATATCCAGAGCTTCTTTCAAAACCATAACCTAATCCTTAAAAGAAATACAGTGGAAATAAAAGACTGCATAAGAACACTGCTCTGTAACTGCTCTATAATTTTCTATCCCAAATCCCTTTATGTGGAGGACCCTGAAGCTTAGTCATGATTATAGAACTGTTTGTTTGTTTGTTTGTTTATTAACCCTGTAACCCAAACAGATAAAATTGTACCAAGTTCTCTTCTGCTCTGGTCAGTAGCAGAGGGCTGGATTTATGATGCACTTTTTTTCTTCTTTTTACAAGCTTTGTTACAGGAATTAAATGTTAGAATTTTATGGCCTCATCTGCCCCCTGAAAGATAACACTTAACTGTCTAACTCTGACCTTTTCCCTGTTCTATAATTTTATTGCATCATCATTCTGCTTCTTCCCTTTACCAGTTAGCTCTGCAGCCCACGACAAGAGAGGAGTCACAAAGATTGCCATATGTCATTGATAAGTGGCCAAAGATCGGCAGTCCAGTCCCATATTTCCCATAAGCCTCTTGGCTTTCTTGGGTTGGATTCTCCTCCTTGAAGCAGTCATTAACGTGGAAATAAAACAAAATCCTAAAGTAATGTGTGAAAATAACTACTGCCATGAGGAGGAAGGATGATTTCTCTTGACTGACAGAATTTGTCAGCTAGATGATGAATTTAACCTATGGCGTCCCATAAAGAAGCAGGAGTAATTCCCTTGCAGTTCCCATACCTTTGCGGCACCATCAGTTATTACTTAAATAAACAGGTAAATCCTGTCACCATTAGCATGTCAGCCACTTAACGGTATAATGAATTAGCAGACACAGTTCTGCTGGCCCAATGCCTTCCATATTATGGAGAGATGTATCATCTTCAGACGAAGATAGGAGTACAAACAAAATTGCTCTTTTCAGTGACAGGCTTCCTGATGAAGAGGTGAAATTCTGGATTTAAAGAGTCATGGAAACATGCCTTTTGTACGATGGCTCCGTATGATGCTTGCAATAGACAGCTACCTGATTCCACTGTTTGGGGCTTTCAATGGCTTAGTTTATAGAAGCTGGCCCAGCTGAGAGCCAAAGGGCCCTTCCATCCTGAGAGTCTCTGATTCATTGATGTCAGCTTGCTCCCTTGCCCTGTAGCTATTCGTTTTTATCAAGGTTTTATCATTCTAGAATGAAATTACTGAGAATATACATTCGCATTCCAGATAGCTATATGGGCAAAGGCCAAAATATACAAAACTGTACCCTAAATTAAAGAAATACCTAAATTAAAGAAAGCATTGGCAGCCAGCCATTTTGACACCGAGAATAACACACATCATTACAAGATTGAGGTTGAGAGGAAAAAGCATTTGAAAGTGAGAAACATTGAGATTCCTCTGCTTTGAACAATGGCTCCAGGAGTTGAAAATGGCAGTAAAAATCTCGGGAAATTCTGAGTAGTTTGGCTGTCCATAAAAAAAGCATTCATCCAGGCTATTTTGACCTCAATGATTTCTTCAATGAATCTGTTAAGTTGCAAAGTAGCTTTTTTTTTTTTTGAGCCAAAACTGCACACATGGGATGAGTCAGAACAACACATTCCGTTTAGAAGATTAAAAATAAAGAGTTCATATCTAGTCTTTGTTATTCTCTTATCCTAAAGAAGGAGAAGAATCAGAGAAACCATATGAATAAAATGTGTGAAGACTTTAAATGAAATTTAATATCCATCTATTCCCTTCATACCAAAATATAAAATATATCTAATTTTATAAGTTGCTTTATCTTATAAATTTGTTGCTTTATCTTATAGACTAAATGCATACAATCTTCCCTTTTCAGTTGTCATTCTGGTATGTCTCTTAATAAGTTTTGATTATATCTTGGTTTAAAATTAACAAAGAAGGGGCAGTTGGGTGGCTCAGTCGGTTAAAGCCTCTGCCTTCGGCTCAGGTCATGATCTCAGGGTTCTGGGATCAAGCCCCGCATCGGGCCCTCTGCTCAGCAGGGAACCTGCTTCCTCCTCTCTCTCTGTCTGCTTCCCTGCTTACTTGTGATCTCTGTCTGTCAAATAAATTTTTTAAAAAATTAATTAAATTAAATTAACAAAGAAAAATATGAAAACTTTACTTGAAAAACAAAAAAGAACCAATTTTCTAAATTCATTTGAATGGTACTTTGTGCAACAGGCCTATTCTTTTCCTCTAGATCTGTCACTTTTCAAAGTTCACAACTCAGAATTTCATAGGAGATATTTGCCCCAATACAAACTTAAGCCTGTGGGATCCAGTTCTTTCACATGCTTGTTTTCTCTCCTATCTTGTGTAGGTGAAGTTTACCAGTCTCACAATTTTTTCCCTTGGTTTAGAATCAAGTTCATTGGTTTCAGTAATCTCTTTAAGTCTCCACTCTGTTTTTCTCTCATCTTCTATGTCTTAATAGATGACAGATCGAAGATACATATAGATGGATGGTATTGTAGACCGATGGTAGAGTAGATGGACAGACAAAGATAAACAGATAATAGACAGGCACATAGATAGAGGATAGATACAGGGATTAACATACCGTTTTCTACCAGTTATTAAGTGCCTTGGCTTTAATCCCATACTATTTGATCTTATCTAGGAATTGCTTTAAGACAATACAAGCATGACATTTTCTTCTAAATATTATTAGAAAAATAGGGGCACTTGGGGGGCTGGCTCAGTTGCCTAAACAAACGACTCTTGGTTTCAGTTCAGGTCATGCTCTCAGGGTCCTGAGATCGAGCCTCACATCCGGCTTTGTGCTGGGCATGGAGTCAGTCTCCTTGAGATTCGCTCTCTCCCTCTGCCCCTACCACACCAGTCAAATATATACATACATACATACATACATACATAAAATCTTTTAAAAATTTATTATTAGAAAATTAAATTTCTTCCATCTTATGGAGTACAAAATAAAAAAGAACTAAATATAGATTTGTCAAATCATAGATGCTATGAACACATTTCTGTTTCCTCCACTTGGAATACTCTTTTCCTCTTCTTAACCCTGCCCCGTGGTCCAACATCCCTTAGGTATCAACTGAAGTACCGTCCTCCTCAAATAGTCTTGATTCACTCCTGGATGCAGTTAGCTGATGCAACAAAATACTCCTATAACACAATGTAATGTTTCCATTGTGGCATTTATTCCAGCCAATGGTCATTGCTTGTATAATCATCATTTCTTTAGCAATAGCCCGAGCAAGGGAAGAGAGTCTGTTTATCTTGATCAACAGACACTCTGGGCCTTGCATCATGCTTTGTTGATATTTTCTTTTTAAAAATGAGCAAATGAATAAATATGAAGACTGCTGTCAGTCTGGTAAAACAATCAGAATCTCTGTTACACTAATGAAAAAAAATTCCTGGTTATTTAACAACTGACATATTTTAAAACATTTAAAAGACACAAACTTGAAACCACTGGGTTTTTCGCATTCTAGGTCTATGACGTTAACAGGATGGGCTGTCACTGAAATGTTGAAACACAGTAACAAGACATTGCTAGTACAGAAAGATTTTAAGTAGTTTCATTTATATTTCTAAGTTTTTGTCACTCAGGGCTTCCTAGAATTACAAGAGCTGAATCTTGAAGTAATTGCTTTTTTAAAAGGATTCTTGAGAACTCTAACATTTTAAATAATTTTACAAGCTCCTTTGAGAATTAATTCCTGGATTCCATAAAAATGGGCATTCACATGGCACTCTGCTTACAATTTCGGAGCATTGACAGACCTCCTTAGTCTGTGTCATGTAATGAGCTGAGTCTGAAGGTGAGGACAACCTTCAGCTGAGGACATTTTAAGCTTCTGTCATGGACCAAATACCTTAGACCTATACCTTGACCCTATTAGAACAATCCTTGGTGAGGACTCTAAGGTAAAACATTTCCCTGCTTAATGGACCATCAAAGTTCTAACAGAAAGCATGTCTGTACTGTGTCAATAAGAACTGTGTCAATAATGCAAATTGTAAAATGTGTCTACAAGCTCAGAGAAAGGTGCTAATGGTAATTATGGTTTACCAGCAAAACCCAATTAGCTGGCACCAGCCCAACCCCTATATTTGACAGCTGGTTTACACCAAAACTCAGATTATAACCCCTTGTCAAGGGAAGTATATCTACATTCAGGGCAAACTTTTCTAAATCCTTGGAGGAGTCAAGATGGCGGAGAAGTAGCAGGCTGAGACTACTCCAGCTAGCAGGAGATCAGCTAGATAGCTTATCTAAAGATTGCAAACACCTACAAATCCAACAGGAGATGGAAGAGAAGAACTGCAATTCTAGAAACAGAAAATCAACCACTTTCTGAAAGGTAAGACTGGTGGAGAAATGAATCCAAAGCGACGGGAACATAAACTACGGGGGGAGGGGCCAGCTCCCAGCAAGCGGCACAGCAACGGAGCACAAAATCAGGAATTTTGAAAGTCTGTTCTGCTCTGGACATTGCTCCAGAGGCTAAACCGGGGTGAAGCCCACCCGGGGTCAGCATGGCCTCAGGTCTCGCCGGGTCACAGAAGGATCCGTGGTGTCTTGAGTGTCGCAGAGCTTGCAGGTATTAGAGCAGCGAAGCTGACTACAGAGACAGAGTTGAGGAGTGAGCTCACAGCTCCGGGTTACCTTGAACCGGTCGCAGGCTTGGTGAGCTCAGAGCGTGGCCGGAGGCCAGGTAGCTGGGAGTAAATGGGCGCTGTTCTCTGTGGGCGCACTGAAGAGTGGGGCCCTGAGTCTTGGCTCCTGCCAGGCCGAAAACCAGGAGGCCGCCATTTTCATTCTCCTCCTACAGAACTCTACGGAAAGTGCTCAGGGAACAAAAGCTCCCAAAAGCAAACCTGAGCGGATCACACAGCCCGACCCCTGATAAGGATGGTGCAATTCCGCCTCGGGCAAAGACACTTGAGAATCACTACAACAGGCCCCTCCCCCAGAATATCAACAAGAAATCCAGTCAGAACCAAGTTCACCTACCAAGGAGTGCAGTTTCAATACCAAGGAGAGCAACGGAATTCCAGAGGAGAAGAAAGCAAAGCACAGAACTCATGGCTTTCTCCCCATGATTCTTTAGTCTTGCAGTTAATTTATTTTTTTTTCTTTTTCAAATTTTTATTATTTTTTTTTCTTTTTCAATTTTTTTCCCTCTCTTCTGCTAAATTTTTTTAACATTTACGCTTTTCTTTTTTTTTAATGTTTTTAACTAGTTTATCTAATATATACATATATTTTCTTTATATATTTTTTCTTTATTCATTTTCATTATTTAATTGTTTCTTCTTTTTTTTTTTCTTTCTGAACCTCTTATTATCCCCTTTTTCCCCCCTCACGAATTGTGATCTCTTCTGATTTTGTTAAAGGATATTTTACTGTGGTCTTTGCCACCCTTTTAGTATTTTACTTGCTCCTTTATATACTCTTATCTGGACAAAATGACAAGGTGGAGAATTCACCACAAAAAAAAAAAAAGAATGAGAGGCAGTACTGAAGGCTAGGGACCTAATCAATTCAGACATTGGTAATATGTCAGATCTAGAGTTCAGAATGATGATTCTCAAGGTTCTAGCCGGGCTCAAAAAAGGCATGGAAAATATTAGAGAAACACTCTTGGGAGATATAAAAGCCCTTTATGGAGAAATAAAACAACTAAAATCTAACCAAGTTGAAATCAAAAAAGCTATTAATGAGGTGCAATCAAAAATGGAGGCTCTCAATGCTAGGATAAATGAGGCAGAAGAAAGAATTAGCAATATAGAAGACCAAATGACAGAGAATAAAGAAGCTGAGCAAAAGAGGGACAAACAGTTACTGGACCACGAGGGCAGAATTCAAGAGATAAGTGACACCAAGTGACAACATTAGAATAATAGGGATTCCAGAAAAAGAAGAAAGAGAGAGGGGAGCAGAAGGTATATTGGAGAGAATTATTGGAGAGTTTCCCCAATATGGCAAAGGGAACAAGCATCAAAATCCAGGAGGTGCAGAGAACCCCCCTCAAAATCAACAAGAAGAGGTCCACACCCCGTCACCTAGTAGTAAAATTTACAAGTCTTAGGGACAAAGAGAAAATCCTGAAAGCAGCCCAGGAAAAGAAGTCTATAACACACAATGGTAAAAATATTAGATTGGCAGCAGACTTATCCACAGAGACCTGGCAGGGCAGAAAGAGCTGGCATGATACATTCAGAGCACTAAATGAGAAAAACATGCAGCCAAGAATACTATATCCAGCTAGGCTATCATTGAAAATAGAAGGAGAGATTAAAAGCTTCCAGGACAAACAAAAACTGAAGGAATTTGCAAACACAAAACCAGCACTTCAGGAAATACTGAAAGAGGTCCTCTAAGCAAAAAGAGAGACTAAAAGTAGTAGATCAGAAAGGAACAGAGACAATATACAGTAACAGTCACCTTTCAGGCAATACAGTGGCACTAAATTAATATCTCTCAATAGTTACCCTGAATGTTAATGGGATAAATGTCCCAATCAAAAGACACAGGGTATAAGAATGGATAAAAAACAAAACTCATCTATATATTGCCTACAATAAACTCATTTTAAACCCAAAGACACTTCCAGATTTAACATGAGGGGGTGGAAAACAATTTACCATGCTAATGGAAATCAGAAGAAAGCAGGAGTGGCAATCCTTATATCAGATCAATTAGATTTTAAGCCAAAGACTATACTAAGAGATGAGGAAGGATGCTATATCATATTCATAGGATCTGTCCAACAAGAAGATCTAACAATTTTAAATATCTATGCCCCTAACGTGGGAGCAGCCAACTATATAAACAAATTAATAACAAAATCAAAGAAACACATCAACAACAATAAAATAATAGTAGGAGACTTTAACAGTCCCCTCACTGAAATGGACAGATCATACAAGCAAATGATCAGCAACGAAATAAAGGCCTTAAATGACACACTGGACCAGATGGACATCACAGATATATTCAGAACATTTCATCCCAAAGCAACAGAATACACATTCTTCTCTAGTGCACATGAAACATTCTCCAGAATAAATCACATCCTTGGTCCTAAATCAGGTCTCAACCAGTTTCAAAAGATTGGGACCATTCCCTGCATATTTTCAGACCACAATGCTCTAAAGCTAGAACTCAATCACAAGAGGAAATTTAGAAAGAACCCAAACACATGGAGGCTAAACAGCATCCTTCTAAAGAATGAATGGGTCAACCAGGAAATTAAGGATGAATTGAACAAAGTCATGGAAACAAATGATAATGAAAACACAATGGTTCAAAATCTGTGGGACACAAAAAAGGCAGTCCTGAGAGGAAAATATATAGCGGTACAAGCCTTTCTCAAGAAACAAGAAAGGTCTCAGGTACACAACCTAACCCTACACCTAAGGGAGCTAGAGAAAGAACAAGAAAGAAACCCTAAATCCAGAAGGAGAAGAGAAATCATAAATATCAGAGCAGAAATCAATGAAATAGAAACCAAAAAATCAATAGAGCAAATCAACGAAACTAGGAGCTGGTTCTTTGAAAGAATTAATAAGATTGATTAACCCCTGGCCAGATTTATCAAAAAGAAAAGAGAAAGGACCCAAATAAATAAAATCATGAATGAAAGAGGAGAGATCACAACTGACACCAAAGAAATACAAACAATTTTAAGAACATACTATGAGAAACTCTACGCCAACAAATTTTAAAATATGGAAGAAATAGATGCATTCCTAGAGACATATAAACTACCACAACTGAACCAGGAAGAAATCGAAAACCTGAACAGACCCATAACCAGTAAGGAGATTGAAACAGTCATTAAAAATTTACAAACAAACAAAAGCCCAGGGCCAGACGGCATCTTGGGGGAATTCTACCAAACATTTAAAGAAGAAATAATTCCTATTCTCCTGAAACTATTCAAAAAATAGAAATGGAAGGAAAACTTCCAAACTCATTTTATGTGGCCAGCATCACCTTGATCCCAAAACCAGACAAGGATCCCATCAAAAAAGAGAGCTGTAGACCAATATTCTTGATGAACACAGATGCAAAAATTCTCACCAAAATACTAGCCAATAGGATTCAACAATACATTAAAGGATTATTCACCACGACCACGTGGGATTTATTCCAGGGCTGCAAGGTTGGTTCAACATCCACAAATCAAACAATGTGATACAACACATTAAAAAAAGAAAGAACAAGAACCATATGATACTCTCAATAGATGCTGAAAAAGCATTTGACAAAGTACAGCATCCCTTCCTGATCAAAACTCTTCAAAGAGTAGGGATAGAGGGCACATACCTCAATATTATCAAAGCCATCTATGAAAAACCCACCACAAATATCATTCTCAATGGAGAAAAACTAAAATCTTTTCCACTAAGGTCAGGAACACGGCAGGGATGTCCATTATCACCACTGATATTCAACATAGTACTAGAAGTCCTAGCCTCAGCAATCAGACAACTAAAGGAACTTAAAGGCATCCAAATCGGCAAAGAAGAAGTCAAACTATCACTCTTCACAGATTATATGATACTATATGTGGAAAACCCAAAAGACTCCACTCCAAAACTGCTAGAACTTGTACAGGAATTCAGTAAAGTGTCAGGATATAAAATCAATGCACAGAAACCAGTTACATTTCTCTACACCAACAAGACAGAAGAAAGAGAAATTAAGGAGTCAATCCCATTTACAATTGCACCCAAAACTATAAGATACCTAGGAATAAGCCTAACCAAAGAGACACAGAATCTATACTCAGAAAACTATAAAGTATTCATGAAAGAAATTGAGGAAGACACCAATAAACGGAAAAATGTTCCATGCTCCTGGATTAGAAGAATAAATACTGTGAAAATGTCTATGCTACCTAAAGCAATCTACACATTTAATGCAATTCCTATCAAAATACCATCCATTTTTTTCAAAGAAATGGAACAAATAATCCTAAAATTTATATGGAACCAGAAAAGACTTCAAATAGCCAAAGGAATATTGAAAAAGAAAGCCAAAGTTGGTGGCATCACAATTCCGGACTTCAAGCTCTATTACAAAGCTGTCATCATCAAGACAGCATGGTACTCGCACAAAAACAGACACATAGATCCATGGAACAGAATAGAGAGCCCAGAAATAGACTCTCAACTCTATGGTCAACTAGTCTTCGACAAAGCAGGAAAGAATGTCCAATGGAAAAAAGACAGCCTCTTCAATAAATGGTGTTGGGAAAACTGGACATCCACATGCAGAAAAATGAAATTAGACAATTTCCTTACACCACACACAAAAATAGACTCAAAATGTATGAAGGACCTCATCCATTGATGAGAAAGGAATCCATCAAAATCCTTGAGGAGAACACAGGCAGCAACCTCTTCAACCTCAGCCACAGCAACATCTTCATAGGAACATCACCAAAGGCAAGGGAAGCAAGGGCAAAAACGAACTATTGGGATTTTATCAAGATCAAAGCTTTTGCACAGCAAATGAAACAGTCAACAAAACCAAAAGACAACTGACAGAATGGGAGAAGATATTTGCAAACGACATGTCAGATAAAGGACTAGTGTCCAAAATCTATAAAGAACTTAGCAAACTCAACACCCAAAGAACAAATAATCCAATCAAGAAATGGGCAGAAGACATGAACAGACATTTCTGCAAAGAAGACATCCAAATGGCCAACAGACACATGAAAAAGTGGTCCGTATCACTCGGCATCAGGGAAATACAAATCAAAACCATAATGAGATATCACCTCACACCAGTCAGAAAGGCTAAAATCAACAAGTCAGGAAATGACAGATGCTGGCGAGGATGCGGAGAAAGGGGAACCCTCCTACACTGTTGGTGGGAATGCAAGCTGGTGCAACCACTCTGGAAAACAGCATGGAGGTTCCTCAAAATGCTGAAAATAGAACTACCCTATGACCCAGCAATCACACTACTGGGTATTTACCCTAAAGATACAAACGTAGTGATCTGAAGGGGCACATGCACCCAAATGTTTATAGCAGCAATATCTACAATAGCCAAACTATGGAAAGAACCTAGATGTCCATCAACAGATGAATGGATAAAGAAGTGGTATATATACACAATGGAATACTATGCAGCCATCAAAAGAAATGAAATCTTGTCATTTGGGAGGACGTGGATGGAACTAGAGGGTATCATGCTTAGCGAAATAAGTCAATCAGAGAAAGACAACTATCATATGATCTCCCTGATATGAGGAAGTGGAGATGCAACATGGGGGGTTAAGGGGGTAGGAGAAGAATCAATGAAACAAGATGGGACTGGGAGGGAGACAAACCATAAGTGACTCTTAATCTCACAAAACAAACTGAGGGTTGCTGGGGGGGAGGGGGGTAGGGAGAGGGTGGTTGGGTTATGGACATTTGGGAGGGTGAGTGCTATGAAGTGTATAAACCTGGCGATTCACAGACCTGTACCCTTGGGGATAAAAATATATGTTTATAAAAAGTTAAAAAATTTTAAAAATAACTTTTCTAAATCCTCAAATGGGACTTCATTTTTATATTTCCTAGGTTCCATCCTCTGACTGAGAGAAATACACATTTAAGAAAGAATGTTTCTATGATAGCAAACACTTAAAACTTGGGAATTACTAACAGATCCTTAGTGGTCCTCCTCTACATGTATAGTTGGGAGGTAAACCTGTTAAGACACATAGGTATGGGGGCCTGGTGGCTCAGTGGGTTAAGCCTCTGCCTTCAGCTCAGGTCATGATCTCAGGGTCCTGGGATCAATCCCCGCATCAGGCTCCCTGCTCAGCAGGGAGCATGCTTCCTTCTCTCCCTCTGCATGCCTCTCTGCCTACTTGTGATTTCTCTTTCAAATAAATAAGTAAAATCTTAAAAAACAACAACAACAACAAAAACCACAACAAGACACATGGGTATGATGAATCTGGAGCTACAGGACAATGAACTCTAAGGTTCACTGCTATTGTATAGTGGCACTAAACTCCTTAAACTTCCTCTTCCTCTCCTGACACTTATAGCTTCTAATTTCGAGTTCTGTCCCCCAAAAGTAGCATGCCAGGATAAGAGAAAACCCAGTAAGTGTATGCAAAGCCATCCAGCTGAAGGGGAACTCAGTATTGCCGACTCCTACACTGCGTGCCTCTAAGTGCCAAAGAGAATGAACCCATGCCTGAGTCCCTGATCTTAAAACAGCTACAGGAGATTTCTCTTTTGCTACACATACTTTTTCTAAAACTAAGAACAGTATCCCTAGTTTGTACTTTATCACATAAATCTATTGAGACCTCTGGAATGATCAACATAGATGAAAGATCAAGTAGGCTAAACATTAGTTACACTGAACACGTGGATAAATCTGCATTCCTTAAAACCGACAGGCAATAATCCCATTCAGCACATATTTGGAGGAGACGCTGACTTCTGCTTCGGGCAAAAGTTGAGAAAGAGGGAATCTGGCTATAGTGCTCAGAGTGACAGTTACTTTCCTGTGTCCAGAGTGTTAGGCTCTAGATCCAAACTTTTAACCTCACCATTAGGCAAAATCAAAATTACATTATCAACAAATGGAGACTCGCCATATTAGAACACAAACTTACCTCTTATACAAGCATGTCCTTTGGCATTATTTTAACACCCGAATAATGCTTCTTCTGCATAGCATCACCCAATTCCATCATATTTCTGGTAATACTTCAACCACCCTATAAATAGCATGGCAGGAACTTGGCCAGCAATCATCCTTCATTCATTCTGTGTTTTAACTGGGTGTTCCTATTTGCTACTATGACTTTTTGGGTACTCTGAAAGTGGTATCTTACCCCCATCAACATTTATGTCTCAATTTAAGAAGTATGGAATAAACCAGATCCCAGTTATTTTACAGAGAAACAGTGAGCCAAAGACACGACAACTCACCTATCCAATGACGCCACCATGTAAAAGAAACAGAGTTCATCAGCTATTGATTGTTTTCAATCAGGTAGCAAATCAGGAACAAGTAAAGAGCTTTAGAGTCTTTGATTTTCATGCTATCTAGCAATGCTGTAGAATCGTTCATTCTGTAGTATGGATGGTAGGAAATACAGAGTGACCACAAAGTACTAGAAACTGCAAGAGCTGATTTATTATTCAGTTAAAAGTAAAAAAGAACAGTAGTCTCCATTATCTAGGAGGGATACATTCCAAGACCCCTAGCAGATGCCCAAAATCACAGATACCATATATATATGACTTTGTACTATATATGTATATAGGATTATATAATATACACACACACACGTATGATAAAAGTTTATGATTAAGTTTATTATGATAAAGTTTAATTCATAAATTAGGCATGGTAATAAGTTGACAATAATGCATAATAAACTAGAACAATTATAATAATGTACTTAATAAAGGTACAGAAGTGTGGTCTCTCTAAATATTGTGCTGTCTTCGCCCTTCTCGTGATAATATGAGATGATAAAAAATGCCTACGAAATGAGGTGCAAAGAGGTGAATGACTAGACAGTGTGACATAGCGTTAGACCACTAGTGGAGCATATGCTTGGGGCCTCTGTTGACCAAGTGATCTCAGGTAACTTAAACCACAGAAAGGGAACCGTGGAGAAGGGGACAGCACCACAGGAGGAAACCTTGTCTTGGCTGTATCTTCTGCCATATCTGCACATTATCCAAAGATTTCAGATATTGTCGTGTGTTTTGAGATACTACAGAATGATTTATAGTTGTTTCTTGGCTGCTTTGTGATTTTTATTACTTAGTAATGCTTTCTTCAGCTTCTTAAAGATAGTTTATTCTTCATTATCTGATTTGTGCTTGGTGGCAGTATGTCAATGTTAAGAAGATTAGCTAATAACTGTTTGGGAGGTACTTTTTTTTCTTCTCTCCTATATTTCATCTATTAAAAATTTTCTAAATAGATGGTTTAATAAGTTGTGGACTTCCTAAGAGAAATACTATATGAAGTGCTTTGTTCTTCATCAGATGCTTTGTGATTTCCAGGGTACTTGGTGTTGCGTGTCTGGTTTTATTTGGAATATGTCCCAAATGTCTCACAAGACATATTTAACCTCAAAAAAATTATATGTTATTAGAAATTCACATTTAACTGGCCATCCTGTATTTCAGCCTATGTTAACAATCTTACACTAACTTGCTTTGGCTCTAAATGTATTCATTTTTATTCTAAATGTATTCATCTTCATGAACATTTTTTCAATGTAAAGTAAAAACTATCATACACATAATAAAAACATATTTAGACTTTACTTTTGTACTAATTTTATATAGCAATAAAAGGATTGGCTATGAAGTCCTGAACAGTCATGTTTGATTTTTCTCTCCTATCTCCTTTTAGTACCGATGATCTGTTTTCCACCCTCTCTTTAATTACAGATTTAATCTCTTCAGTAATTATAAGGCTATTCAGAATATCTATTTCACATAATTGAATTTTCTTAGTTTGTGGTTATCAAACACTAAGTCTATTTCATGTAAATTGTATTCATGTGCACAGTTTTTTTACAGTATAACTTTTTATCTTTGGTATATTGGTTTAATTCCTGAAACGTGTGTCTTCTCTCCTTTTATCTTTGTCAGTCTTGCTAGAGGTTTATCAATTTTATTGATCTTTTAAAGAATCATCTTTTTCATTTCATCGATTTTCCTAATTGCTTTCCTGTTTTCAGGGTTATTCATTTTTGCTCCTATGTTTATTTCTTTTTTTTTTAATTTTTTTTTTTTAAAGATTTTTTTTTTTTTTTATTTTATTTGTCAGAGAGAGAGAGCGTGAACACAGGCAGACAGAATGGCAGGCAGAGGCAGAGGGAGAAGCAGACTCCCTGCTGAGCAAGGAGCCCGATGTGGGACTCGATCCCAGGACGCTGGGATCATGACCTGAGCCGAAGGCAGCTGCTTAACCAACTGAGCCACCCAGGTGTCCCCTATGTTTATTTCCTTTCATCAGCTTTCTTTGGCTTTATTTTGCTCTTTTTAAACTAGTTTCTTAAGCTCAGATATTTGCTCTTGATTTTTTTTCTAATAAAAGCATTTTAATGCAATGAATTTCTTGCTAATTACTGCTTTAGCTATATCCCACAAAGTCTGATATGGCATATTTTCATTTTTGTGCAGTTAAAAGTATTTTTTAACTTCTTCTGAGACCTTGTCTTTGACCAATGTATTGTATATGAGTGTGCAGTCTAATATTAAACTGTTTGGAGATCTTCTGTTATTTACTTCTAGTTTATTTCCATTGTAGTCAGAGAGCATACTTTGTATGACTTCAATTCTTCTAAATTTTTCAAGGTTTGTTTTATAGCCTAGGATATGATCCAACTTGGTAAATGTTCCAGAAACACTCCAAGAAAATATATTTCTGTTGGTGTGTATAGGGTTCTATAAATGTCTAATAGATCCAGTTGGTTGATAGTGGTTTTAGTTCTTGTATATCCTTGCTGGTTTTATGTCTATTAGGTCTGTTATTGTCAAAGGAGTGTTAAAGTCTCCAACCAAAATTATCCTATTATCCTATTGCTGTTTTCATTTCTGTCCATTTTTAAAATGCATTTTAAAGCTCTGTTTATGCATGATTTTTTAGGATTATTATGTCTCTCTGGAAAACTGATCCTTTTATGACAATGCAATATGAATTCTTATAAGTGAAAATTTTCTTTGTTCTGAAATCTAATTTTTCAGATAATAGAGTCCCTCAAGCTCTTTGATTGAGTATGGATGGCCTATTTTTACCCCATTCTTCATTACACATTAAGTTTCTTGTAGACTACCTATAGTCAGGTATAACTTTATTATCCAATCAAAAGTACCTGCTTTTTAACCAGCATCTTCAGATAATTTGCATTCAAAGTGATTATTTATATGTTTGGATTTAGGTCCTTGTTTTCTGTTTATTCCATTATTTTAGAAATTAGTTTATTTTCCATTCCAGCCTTCTTTTGAGTTCTTGAAGCATTGATGTGTCTTCTGTGTTTTGGTTGTATCTCTTAGGGTGCTTATAGTGAGTTTAAGAAAGTCATAGTCTCAGTCTTCAGGCCAGCCTTTGTCACACAAGCTACTGTGGTGCTTCCCCGGAATTGCTAATGTATCAGCCATTTTTCTAGCCTAGTTTTTAGCTGTTCACAGCCTGATTTGATTTTATATGAGGGCTAGAAGGACACCTGCATCAGCCATGGGGCCAGAGTTGAATCCCACCATAGAAATGAGAAGCACAAAACTTTTGTGTCCCAGGTAAAGAGCCACAGTTCAGTTAGAAGCAGATTTCACAGGAAGAAAGCAACCCACTGGCCAGCTGTAGCCAACAAGAAAAATAACCCAAAAGATACTACTGAAATCCAGTGTTAATGAATGAGGGCACAACACTTGGCAGAAAACAAGGCTACAGGGGAGCTGAATAATAATCTTGGGGTGTAAATATCTAGAAAGGGTTTATATATATTGGAGGAAGGTGACCATTTGAGATAATGTTGGCCAAGAGAGATCAAAGCCTCATAACACATTTAAGTGTCTTTCTTTCTAATTAAAATATGTATAATGAAATATGTGATAGGTTTAAATATAATCCAAAGCACCAAAGGCTGGGCCTTGTGTTCCAGAATTTTCTGAGAGCCATAATTATTAGTATTTTGTTATTGTTTTCTGAATTTCTCCTGATGATAAAGAAAATTTAGCATCTTCATGAACAGTAAATTGGGAAATGCTTGAAATCATGTAAAAAAAAATCACACTGGGGAGCCTGGGTGGCTCAGTGGGTTAAGCTGCTGCCTTCAGCTCTGGTCATGATCTCAGCGTCTTGGGATCTAGCCCCACATCGGGCTCTTTGCTCAGCAAGGAGCCTGCTTCTGTCTCTCTGCCTACCTCTCTGCGTACTTGTGATCTTTCTCTGTCAAATAAATAAATAAAATCTTTTTTAAAAAAATCACACTATTCACACCTTCATGGCGTGACTTTAGAGAGTAAGGATGGTTTCTAGAGAAACCAGATAAAATATTCACTCTAAGGAAGTGTCTCTCCTTAAGCAAACACTAAGGGGGCTTGAAAACATTTGAGTGAAAAATCTCCAAGTCGGGGCTCCTGGGTGGCTCAGTGGGTTAAGCCGCAGCCTTCGGCTCAGGTCATGATCTCAGGGTCCTGGGATCGAGCCCCACATCGGGCTCTCTGCTCAGCAGGGAGCCTGCTTCCCTCTCTCTCTCTCTCTCTGCCTGCCTCTCCATCTACTTGTGATTTCTCTCTGTAAAATAAATAAATAAAATCTTTAAAAAAAAATCTCCAAGTCATTTTGGGAATAAAGAAAATAGTCTGAAAATAATTGAAAGGTGTATTTTGATGGAACTATGGTAAGTTCTATGGAGGATTATTGAACTCTCAAGGGGAAAGAGTCATATGCTAAATAACCCAAGGGCAGAAAAGCACAAGTATGTGATCTCTTTAACCCTGACACCCAAGAAGGAGATTGGCAGAGCTGTTCTGCAGAAACAGATTCTTGAAGAGAATTTGGAGAGAAAGAGCAGAAAATCTTAGAAGTTGAAATACAATAATATAGAATCCAAGAACTCAAAAAAATTAACTAAAAACAAGCCAACCAACCAGTTAATACTTCATAAAATTCTCATATTTTAAGAAGAGCCCATGGCTACATAATGACTTCTTGTGGTTCAGAAAGAACTCTTTCTGAAGAGAGACAACCGGCTGTCAACCTGGAGATACATCGGAAGACAAGTAAGTGAAAATATGGTTCTGCTTCAAAGGTGAGCTCCTAAAAGATATATTTATCAAATATTTTCAGAGAAAGGAACTCTAAGACAAGAGAGCTTCATGTTTTTTTCTGCCATCCATCACTGACAGACCACCCTGAATTTTTTATTTTATTTTATTTTTTTTAGTTTCTTCTTAAATGAGAAACATGGTTCTGTGTTTAAAACCACTGGCCACCATCTGATGCAGCAGCAGACCAACCTTGAATTTGGGACCCGGAGCAACTCCAGCATCTCCTTCACTCTGAAACATGGTGTGCATTACACCGACACCCCAAACCTCAGACCTTGCACACATGCCTGTTATTACTTTCCCCCAGAACACTGGCACTCCCCATGTGATTAATCTGGACTACACTCTCAACTACAGGATTTTGTGCCACCCCCTCCCCTTCCTCCTCTTCTGATTCCAGTGCAGAACTGTTTTCAAGAGGCCTCATTGAGGCCCTCACCCTGAGTAAAGGGCTTGCCTTCTAATCTTGAGTGGTTAGCCACAGACACACACCTTAAGTTCAACTGTGAATGTCAGTGTTTTGCTAAAAGAAAGGAAGTGTTCATCATCCGCAGAGACCACTTAAAGTTTTGGAATCCTATAGACTTAGCTACCTATTACAATTTATATTGTGCACCTCATCTACAGAGAGAATGATTTAAAAATTATGATGAATACATCATTATATATGTGCTTTTGTGGTTTATACTTAAATTTTCTCTTGCCTTATATTATAATCACAAACTATACCTTTAACTCAGAAAATGAAGTTGTTTCTCTGAACATTAAAGAAAGCAACACACAGTTTCTAGTGTACTTGGTGAAAGCTCTTTTGCATTAAGATCTTCTGCATTTTGATTTGTTATGCACATATTAGATTAGCAGCTATAATCTGATTTTCCAGCCAACAAATAATCTCAACTATTGCATTCACTCTAGATAAATTACCTTCTGAACTTCCCTTAAAAATACATCAGGAGAAATAAAAGGTAGCTGTCTTCTGAACCATAATCATTTGCTGCTAAAAGTTGGTGTACAAAGCCTCACATACTGAAATGGTAGACATAAAGAGAAAATGGTCCTTTAATCACCTCATTGTAAATGTTTACAAGAAAGAGCATTGCGGGCCTGAAATGTGAACTTCTTGTTCCCTTTACTGCAATCTCCAGCAAAATTCTCATTAAATGCTTTGCTAAATTGCCCCATTGACAACACATGTTCTTATATTACTGTCATTTCTTAGTTTGATGGAGCTATACATCCTGGGATATGAGCTGAAACAGAGCCTACCCGTGTTACTACGACTATATGACCAAGTTGTCAAGTAATTTGTATCCTAACCATTATAACATCTGAGCAAATGTGCTTGTTGGAGATTTTCTGAGTTAGGCCACAGAATAAGAAAAGGGCAATTTGAAAATAATCTCTGAACTCCTCAAGGGTTTAGACAATACTGTCTGTTGTACACATTCATGTTAGAATAAATAAAAGCAAGACCATCTAAAATACATGAGCAGTGTTAAAGTTTAACGTACATCTCTATCAAATGTAATTTCAGATTCTCCTTGAGGACACATGCATATGCTACCCTCTGTGATTCTTCTCTGTCATCTCTACTCAAATACAATTTACACAGTATCATCACAGCATTTTGTTGGCAGAAGAGATCAAAAGGACCTATGGATATAACAGCTAAAGGCCAGTAAAATTCAGCACACCTACTACTGAAAAAAAATTGTTTTAATTTACCTAAACATAAACCTATTTACTTATTATCTTAGAGATTTTTTTTCTTTCAAGCTTTCTATAAACTTTGCAAATAAAGCAAGTCTGTTGATACTGTTTCCTCAATATAAAGGTATTGATTTGAATACTGTTCTCTATTTTGACTCAGTGGCATTTTCAGCTTATTTTATCTATATAAAGGGTCACTTAAACATTTACTATGAATATTTACCATGTTTCTTTTGGGTCTGAGGTAACTCTGGTGTTATGAACTGTCTAGAGAAAAAGAAAAACTATATATACCTCCTGCCCTGAGAGGGTTGTTACCACCGAAACCACTGGCCATCACAAAGCAACATACTTGCTGGATGAAAGAACCAAATATGAGGTAAGAATCCATCAAAATGCTAGAAAAGAACACAGGCAACAGCCACTTTGACCTTGGCTGCAGCAACTTCTTGCTGGACATGTCTCCTGAGGTAAGGGGAACAAAATAAAAACTGAACAACTGGGGCTTCATCAAGATCAAAAGTTTCTGCACAGGGAAGGAAACAATAGACAAAACTAAAAGACAACCTATGGAGTGGGAGAAGATATTTGCAAATGACATACTGGATAAATAGCTAGTATCCAGAATCTATAAAGAACCTGTGAAACTCAGCACCTAAAAAAATAAAAAATCCAGTTAAGAAATGGGCAGAAGACATGAACAGACAGTTCTTCAAAGAAGACATCCAGATGGGTAAGAGACACATGAAAAAATCCTGAACATTACTCATCATCAGGGAAATACAAATCAAAACCACAATGGGATACCACCTCACACCTGCCAGAATGGCTAAAATTAACCAGTCAGGAATGACAGGTATTGGCGAGGATGTGGAGAAAGGGGAACCCTCCTATACTGTGGGTGGGAACGCAAGCTGGTGCAGCCCCTCTGGAAAACAGTATGGAGGTTCCTCAAAAAGTTGAAAATAGAACTACCTTATGACCCAGCAATATTCAAAGGGGCACACACACCCCAATGTTTTTAGCAGCAATGTCCATAATAGCCAAATTATGGAAAGAGCCCAGATGTCCACTGATGGATGAATGGATAACAAAGATGTGGTATATATCTATATACGCAATGGAATATTACTCAGACATCAAAAGGAATGATATCCTGCCATTTGCAACTAGAGGGTGTTATGCAAAGAGAATTATGTCAGAGAAAGATAAACATTGTATGATTTCATTCATATGTTGAATTTAAGAAACAAAACAGATGAACACAGGGAAAGGGAGGAAAAATAAGATGAAATCATAGAGGGAGACAAACGATAAGAGACTTTTAAGTCTAGGAAGCAAACTGAGATCTGCTGGAGGGAAGGTGAATTCCTAAATTTACGTCTGAAACTAATAATACACTGTATGTTAACCAACTTTGATCTGGATAAATAGACCAAACAAAGAAGCAACGGATCTGCCAAACCCTGTCACACATTCCCTGGGTAGTGGGAGGAGACTAATAGTTTCTGCTGCTCTTTTACCTTTCACATCTTTCTTTTCCATTGGAGCACTCTGGGTCCCAGATTCCTCCCCTTCTATACAGGTGAAATTTAAAAAGTCACTGGGGAATGAAACAATTAGAAACAACCTGGGTAATTATCTCTCAAGTTCTGAACACGAAATCTGACAAATAGCAAGAGATGACAGTAGCAGAATAATGGAGACTTGATGTCTTCATGTCCTCAGATCTCTGATGAGTCAGTTTTGTTTTGTTTTTTGCCTACTCAGCTGATTCTTATTACAATGGTAGGAGGTACAGTCTGCTGAAACTGTATGTAATGATAATCATCTATGTGGAGTCAGCAGTCTACGAACTCACTGTTGATTCTGGTTGTATTACGTAGTCTGACACAGAGTTTACTGTTCATTTATCTGCACTTTCCTCTTCCCCATGAGCATTAAGCACCACTTTCTGTATGATACGTGTTTAACAGATGCTAATAAAATTGATTTCCAAACCAGTATGGTGGCCCCTCATCCGAGGGATAGAACCAAACCTAAAATGATTGTAATCCCTGAATGAGCTCAAGTAGGTGGGTCTAAACCAGAGCTAAGTGAGATATTTCTGAGAAAATCTGAGTAATTCAAATATACTTGCAATAGTATCTCAGTTAAAAGCGACATTTTTCTGTGTTTAAAGAGGGATGCACTTCAGCTCTTCATTTTTCTTCGGAGAACATATCTTCACGTCTATAGCCAGAAGGAAAAAATTCAAATTTTTAATGCAATTTTTAGACATAAATTCCTTGCTCCTTACTTAAACTTCAGTAGTGCCACAGTGAACTCAGTAGTGCTCACGATTTTTAAAGAAGCTCTATTGAAGAAGTAGTCAAAAATTAGTAATAGGGAGTTTGACATAAAAATGGAAAGTGGCCAGAACCCTACCTCACTTCTACTCTAACTTGCTTTTATGTTATGTCACATTGTTATTTATTTTATCTTTCTATGGCAGTTCAAATTTTTTTGTAAAGATGAATAGATTTGGGGCAGGTAGGCAGATTCTGTGTATGTCAAGAGTGACAAATTGTCTTTTGCAACAGAGAGATTCATCTACATTTTCCCGTCAAGATCAGTTACAATAATTACTGCTGCAAATACAATGAAATTTAGCCTTAAAAACAGAACATAATAACTTTACAAAGAGTTCCATAAATTGAGATGAGAGTCTGTATGGTAATGTAGCTACAGCAGCCTTGACAGGAGTATGTTTAAGTTATACCAATCATTGGAATTCTCTGGAAAATAAATGACTGCATTTTATTACCAATTCTAAAACAACAAGATTTGGGGGTAATTCCAAGTTTTGCTCTTAGAAAGAGAACTTAAATTTTACTTATACATGAAAATCAGCCAAGACAGAGAGAAACTTCTCGCTGAACTGGAAATTATTTTGTTAATTATCACATAGCTATTTAACATAAATCAATATAAGAGATCAATAAATGCACCAGAAAACAAAGAAGTTATTTGTCTTTTACTATTTTAATCCACCCCATGTAAAACAAACTGCAAATGCATTGCAGTTTTACTAGTTAAAAATCTATAGGAATGTTTATCACTCAGAGACGGTGCTTTCCATATTCAATATGGGAACAGTCCAAAGTATCTCTCAAGTGTTATCAGATGACCACCTGTGTCCAAACCACCTGGACTAGTTGTTTATGGTGTTGATGTCTGGGTCCCTTCCCAGACTTATTGAATTGGAATTTGGGGGACTGCAACTGAAATTTTGCAATTTTAGTAAACTTCTCTTTTTCATATCACATGAAGGTTTGAGCATTACTGTTTTATAGGATAGAAAATGTCTACCACCTTCAAGCATATTTGAAACCAGGAAGAGTCATCACAGAAGTGATAATAAAGGACAGTTTTAAAGTAGAAGGAAAAAACCTCTATAAATTAGAGATACCCTATGTCTATATCTTTAGATACAAAACCACCCATTGAGTGGCAATGGTCTAGAAACTGGTGGATGCCCAGCATTTTATTTTTTTAATTTAATTTAATTTAACTTATTTATTTTTAATTTTTTTGAGAGTGTGCATGCCTATGCACATGTGAACAGGAGGCAGGGGGGTGGTGGGGGGAGGAGGGCAGAGGGAGAGGGAGAGAGAGAATCCCAAGCAGGCTCCACATCCAGCATAAAGCCCCACATGGGGCTCAATCTCACAACCCTAAGATCATGACCTGAGGCTAGAGTCAGATGCTTAACCGACTGAGCCACCCAGATGCCCCTGGTGCCCATTTAAAAAAAAAAAAAAAAAAGAAACACACAAGAATGTAGGCCCTTATGAAGCTTACAGGAAAAAGTCAGACACTAAAACACAGTGAACCAGAAAGTAAGTTAAAAGACAATTAGAATGGAAAAGAGAAAAAAAACAGAACTGGGTAGAAGGGACCAAGATTGCCAGGGAGGAATGGTGGTCGAATTTAAAACAGGGTGGTCAAAGTCGACCATATTGACAAATAGCCTTTGGAACAAAGATTTGAAGGAAGTGAGGAAATTAGTAATGGGAACTGTCTAAGTAGAGGAAATAATCCATGCAAAGCCCTCACGGGCTATGCATTCTTTGCAGACAATCACATTTCCTTTAATATCATCCGTTTCACAGAAGAAAAGTAATTTCTGATATTCCTTCTATGGATCAAAGACCCCTATGATGCTTGCTGTAGTCAGTCATTTCTTTACTGTGGATTTCTTCCTAGAGAATTACCTCTTCTTGCCACAAAGTATAGATAAATTTTAGTTAGTTAAATAAATGTCTATAAGATGATATACCATTTTACCTATGACCTGGGCAAAAGGAAATAGTTATTGTCCCTACAGATGCTATTGTGTTAATCACAGTCTACATAAACTATATTTTCAAGTTCAGTAACAGATTTTTTATCTGGCACAAAAAATCATATATATATACACACTTCAAGGATTTATATTTTATTAATCTAGAGAAAGAAAGAGTGCGGTGGGGAGGGGCAGAAGGAGAGAATCTTAAGCAGACTCTGCACTGAGTGTGGAGCCTGATGTGGAGCTTGATCTCATGACCCTGAGATCATGACCTGAGCCAAAGCCAAGGGTGCCTAATTGACTGTGCCACCAGGTGCCCCTAAAATCAAATATAGTAAAAATATGAGAAATCCAGTAGTATAAAGAAGAAGAAGGATGAGATATGCATACTGAAATAACAGCATTAGTTTTCACATGTTGTCAATCCTTAAAATTAGAAATTTTCTGTTTTTTAATTGAAATCTCATTGCAATAATGAAACCAACATTTGTCTTTTGTGATAGCTTTACTTAAAGTTCCACTTAAGGATTAATAGTATTAATAATATTCTAAAAAGTATAAGGGAACAAAATAATTTTAATCTATGACAAAACATTTATTCATAGTCTTGATTAATAACAGTACCATTATCAATGTAGAAAAAGAAAGGGAAATATTTTTATCTCACTTCTCAGATAAGAAAACTAGGCTCAAAGATGAAATAATTTACTCATGATTAAAGAATTAGTTTTCAAAGTGAAGTCTTCTGATTATATAAGCCACATATTTTGTTTTTCAAACCAATTGATTGTGACTTATTAGTAAGGGAAATACTTACCTTGTAATCATCTGTGGCAGCCAGCCTGCAAGAAGACTTGTGCTGACCACTGCATCCTGGTATTTTCACATCCCATGGTCTCTTCCCACATTACATAGGAATGACTCCTGTTACCAAAAGAAAATGGTACAGTTGATGGAATGCACCATCCAAAGCTGACCTATAAAAGGCATCACAGCTTCTGTCTTGCTCTTTATTTTGAACACTTGCTCTGGGCCAAGCCAGCTGCCATGTCATACGGAACTGAGGTCTCGTGTGGAAAGTCACTTGAGTGTGCCATCTTGGAAGTAGACCATCCAACCCCAATCAAGCCATAGGATGACTCTAATCCTGGCCAGCATCTTGATGGCAACCTCATGAGAGCCTCTGAGGTATTCCTGAATTCCTGATTGAATGATCCACTGTGAGTTAATACATTTTTATTATTATAAGTTACTTTTTTTAAGTACAATTTATTATGAAAAAATAGATAACCATTTGCACACAATACACGTATGTTAAAATGTAAACAAAAATAAATGTTTCCAAAGAACAAGTACTTACCCTTATAATGTGGGATGTATTTATTCCTCAATCTTATTCTCTTTTATTGAAATTATTCTGCTTATGACTCCTAAAAATACATTATTCCAAAGGATTCCCAGGGTTAATCAGCATCACTGTTACTGTTTCCCAAGGAGAATCAGGTGAGTTCAGCTTCAAGTCTTGTTCCAAACCATTTGGTGCTCCTGAGATATTTCCATAGAGAAATTCTGGATATTCCCTGCTTGCTACTTGTATCATTTGTTTATAAAATTGTGACATCACATTAAATTTCCAATGAAGTCTGAAACTAAAAGAGGAAAACCTTTCCTCCCTATGAAATGGAGAATGCTTCCATCTTACTTCATGTATTTCATGACATCTTTTAGAAGTAGAATCATGTTTCAAGCATCTAGGGCTCAATACCACAAACCGCAGTCCAGCATGTGACATTGGCAGTATCTCATTATATCACTGGAGACTGAATAAAGGACATAACTAGTCATCAGAGCCAAACTGCATGCTAGTTTGGGAAAAATCACTTAACCCCTGCACCATGCTTTCCTGGTTGATGCTGGCTGGGCAGTCCCTAGTAAATATTTAAGGAGACCTGAGAGAAAAGGAGATCTTTAGAAGGAATGGCTGCATTCTGCTCTCTGCTTCTGCTCATCCGAGAAGCAGAATAAACTGATGGTGTTGGGGGATGAGGTATTTGCATTTACCTGAGGGCCCTTCAGGTAGACAGGGTGAATGAACTTTGGCAGGAAGATAAATTGTGTGTGAGATTGCGGGCGTTATGATTGTTCCCATTTTACAGATAAAGAACTAGAGGCGCCTGGCTGGCTCAGTGGGTTAAAGCCTCTGCCTTCAGCTCAGGTCATGATCCCGGGGTCTTGGGATGGAGCCCCACATCGGGCTCTCTGTTCAGCAGGGAGCCTACTTCCCCCTCTCTCTCTTCCAGGCACTCTGCCTACTTGTGATCTCTGTCTGTCAGATAAATAAATAAAATCAAAAAGGAAAACAACAATGACAACAAAACAAATAAAGAACTAATGGTTGAGAGCAGTTATTAGTTCATGATTACAGCTAATCACTGCCCAAGCAGACACCTATTCATTAGCACAGTGCCTGGAAGACAATGACAGAGAGATTTCTTTTTCTTTCTTTTCTTTTTGAAGATTTATTTATTTATTTGAGAGAGAAAGAGAATGAGAGCACAGGGTGGGGAGGGGAGTGAGGGAGAGGGCGACAGAGTCCCAAGCCAACTCTGTGCTGAGCATAGAGCCCTATGTGGGGCTCTATCCCATGACCCCAAGATCATGACCTGAGGCAAAACAAGAGTCAGATACCCAGCTGACTGTGCCATCCAGGCTCCCCAGAGAGGGACTTCTTTAGTCTTATAATTATCTTAGAATCTCAGTATTATTTAATCATACAGTCAAGAGGAAAATAGACTTCAGCTGTCTAGTTAACAGATCAGGTGACAATGATTTAAGTGTCAGTTGGGAGCCTTTATGAAATTTTAACTTTTCTCCTTCATATATTTTTCTTTTTATTTTTTTAAAGATTTTATTTATTTATTTGACAGACAGAGATCACAAGTAAGCAGAGAGGCAGGCAGAGAGAGAGAGGAGGAAGCAGGCTCCCTGCTGAGCAGAGAACCCGATGCGAGGCTCGGTCCCAGGACCCTGGGATCATGACCTGCGCCGAAGGCAGAGGCTTTAACCCACTGAGCCACCTAAGCGCCCCTCATATACTATTTCTGAATAAAGATGATCTTCCCTCAACTTGAACAAGCCAGAAACATGAGGGTCTGACTTTCAGGAAACCATGCCAAATTTCATTAGTTCAAAAATGTCTTATAATAGACTGAAATCATCTTGGCGATCTCTTCATTCTTCTATATTTCAGTTATTCACAAATGTGATTACTCCCCTGCTTTCTTTTAGATGTCCTTAAAGGACCTGACTTCAGGAATCCTCCTTTTCTTGGTCCTTATATTTTGGACATACCTTTGTTGCTATTGATTTTTTTTTAAACATTATACTAAACACAATTATCTTACATAATAAGATTGGCACAAAGCATGATATGACTATAATTTTGATATGGATCTCAACCATATTAATACCTTCTGAGGCAATTCTGTCCTTGAAACAAAGTGGGTTATGCTCCAAGCCATCAGGCTCTACTGTTTCACAGTAGATAATACCCACACCCAAGCAGATAATATCTTGGTGTACTGTTCAGAGCTCAGGATCATCTTTCTACCTCCATGGCTGTACCCTCTGCTATGCCCTGAGACCTATGCCACACCATGAGCTTGCTGCCCCTCAATTCTACTCTGTGATTTGGGGGAGTTTGAGGGCTGGATTCCAGAAAGCCTACAGGAGCCACTGATCATGAAGAAACTGGGTCTGCCCCCATACCTTGGAGAGACAGTTGATAGAAACATGGATATTTAATGCTTCTGATGAAGTCTCCAATAAAAATGAGAAACATATTATTGAAAACCAGAGGAAAGGTTATTCTTGTTATAAAGTGGTGAAGAACTTTTAAAAAAGAATAAAAATAATAAAGTGGGTTATGCTGCCATTTAGTATTATGGCAAAGCATTACTTGTAATCATACTTTTTTCATATTAAGAATGATCAAGTCATGTTACCCTTTTTGTATATATGCACACTTATTTTTTAGCCTAATTACAAGATTTTATGCAAAGTAAGTGACTGTCATCAATCACAACTCCTGAGTGATGGGGGGAATTTATTATGGGAGAGATGAAATGGTATCGTGGTTGAAGACATGCACCTGGCACCAACTTCTTGGGTTGGATTCCCTCCCCACTGCTAACAAACAATGTGAGTGTTGAAGAATTGTGTAAACTTTATGTCTCTCATTTTCTGATATATACAACAGGGGTAAGAATAACTGTCTTCACAGAGCTATCATGAGACTTAAATATGTTATGCATTTTTTTTTTTAAGAAAGTTGTGTGGCATTATCTTTGACTTTAAAAACATGTCATAGGATTGGTTCCCCTCCAAGAAAATGTTAAGCCTTTCTAGACAGAAAATATCAACATACACTCTGAAAGATGTACACCATATCTGTTATTTGGCCTTAAAAAGTGCCACTATTATCACCTGTTGCTCTATGGTGTCCACTCTGCTCACTTATGGAAACAGCCAACGATTATTTACACTGCTACCAGACATTGGACTGCCTGTTCTGTGTGTTACTTCCTTAAAAATTCAGCATTTTACTGAAATGCATTTTTCATTCCATTTTGATTTTCAGTTGTGTGTGTGTTTGTGTGTGTGTGTGTGTGTGTCTGTTTTAACATGTCAGACTGCCTTAATTGGTTGCCTAATGCAACTTTAAACTTTTTGGTACCCTGAAGTCTGCTTCTGCTTCTAATTTTTGCAAATGGCAGACAATCTGATTCTCCCTATTTTTTTTTTAATAATTTCTAATTCTGGATCTCAGTCATCCTTAAAACAGAGTTTTGAAATAAATCTTTCTTGAGGTTGTGTAGTAGAGAGATTTGGAAATGACAATATTCACATCTCCTATCCCCATAACAATATTCAGATATTGCAAATCCAATTTAGTTTACATTTCTTTTTATCTGGAATTTCTATCAGATAGAAATTTGAGCCGTTTGGCAGACGCTGAAATTTATTTCTTGCTTCCGAATTTATGTTTAGCTATTTAAAAAAAAAATTCCCTGTGGTCTGATCTTCCCTGATTCTTAACCACTTATTCCCACTATTGCATATATCAAATCACCATAGGAAGAAAAATCTTTCTTAACCATTTTTAAAATTTTGTGATAAGAAGATATAGAATGGATTTTAATGGTCTGACGTAAGCAGAAAGCTCAATCTTCTAATCTTCTACTATGAGGGCTAATTACATGGAGGCTGATGGCCAGATGTCTTTTCTTTCCCTTCAGCACAGAACAAGGATAAGTAGGCGTAGGTTTAACACAGGAGATTCAGAAATCACACCAGAAAGTCTCCAAGCAGAAAGGCTATTCTCAAAGATGACTGCATTTACAATTCACTAAGAGAGTGGCCAACCCTTCGCTTAATCCTCATTTAAAGGAGATTCTACAATCAACATGAGACAAAGTAAAAAAGAGTTAGTGTTTAGGAAAACATGTGTGGGTTGTTCAATAAAATGGTTACTGGAAATTTCTAAATATAATTCATGATACATTAATGCATCAGGTATTTACTGAGTTCCTGTATACTGAAATTTATGCTAGGGGAATGAGTAGGGACAATATAGCCTCTTAGGATTTCTTCTGCAATGTAATGTTTAATTTCAGGGCCCATTTAAAAAGCAAATCATGGAGCCCAATTCTCTTCTACATATGAAACCAAAATAACTGTTGTCCAGAAGTCATGTGGGAAAATTACACCAGATCTGACTGAATATTTATTTCATTTGTTTTTTTTTTTTTTTTTAAGATTTTATTTATTTATTTGACAGAGACACAGTGAGAGAGGAAACACAAGCAGGGGGAGTGGGAGAGGGAGAAGCAGGCCTCCCGCTGAGTGGGGAGCCTCATGCGGGGCTTGATCCCAGGACCCTGGGACCATGACCTGAGCAGAAGGCAGACGCTTAATGACTGAGCCACCCAGGTGCCCCGTATTTTAAACTGTCAATGAACATAAATATGTAACATCTCAAGAGCAAGGATCAATGGTGTGTAATGAGCTTATGCAAATCAACACAAAATGTCCAATAGAAAAACTGGTAAAAAGGAGAACGAAACCAGAACCAGAAAAATTGGTAAATTCCTAGACGATTTGAAAAATATACCCTAGGGGCACCAGGGCGGCTCAGTCAGTTGAGTGTCTGACTCTTGATTTCAGCTCAGGTCCTGATCTCAGCGTTCTGAGACTGAACCCTGTGTCCAGCTTCTGCACTGGGTGTGGAGCCTGCCTGGGAGTCCCTCTCCCTCTGCTCCTTCCCCAGTTGCTTTCTTTCTCTCTTAAAAAGATAAATATATACACATGTACATATTTACCAGATATGATATGGAATAGAATATTGTTTAGCCTTTAAAAGGAAAGAAATCCTGTCATATTCTACAACCTGCATGAACTTTGAAGACATTCTACTGAGTAAAGTAAGCCAGTCACAAAGAAGACGAATACTGTAAGATTTTACTTATTCAAGGTATCTAAAATGGTCATATTGATAGATAAAGTAGAGTGGTGGTTGCTAAGGGCTGGGAAGAGAGGAAATGTGGTGGTATTTAATGGGCACAGAGTTTCACAAGGAAACAGTGAGGGAGATACATTGTTCAACAATGAACATACATAACTTTATTGAACTATATGCTTAAAAATGGTTAGGAAGATATATTTCATGTGTTTTTATCATAATTAAAAGGCTTTTAAATACCACACACACAAACAAATTATTAAAATTATCTAATGCAGGTGATTTTTAGAAAGTAGTTTTTTAGGGGTATTACTTGATATAATATTTTAAAATGTCAATTTGTTAATATTTATCATTTAAAATTTGTATTTCATTTTGAGTAAAGATTCTTTTAGAATTTATCATGTGTCCTTTCTTACAAGAGCAAACAAGCATAAACCATCATTTGTAGAAAGGAGTTTTATTAAGATACTGTAGATATATGTTTATCAACAAAATAAGGTTTTTTTTTTTTTAAAGATTTTATTTTATTTATTTGACAGAGAGAGATCACGAGTAGGCAGAGAGAGAGAGGAGGAAGCAGGCTCCTGCTGAGCAGAGAGCCCGATGGGGGACTCGATCCCAGGACCCTGAGATCATGACCTGAGCCGAAGGCAGCGGCTTAACCCACTGAGCCACCCAGGCGCCCTCAACAAAATAAGGTTTGCTGGGGGTGCCAGAGTGGCTCAATAGGTTAAAGCCTCTGCCTTCAGCTCGGGTCATGATCCCAGGGTCCTGGGATAGAGCCCCGCATCGTGCTCTCTGCTCAGTGGGGAGCCTGCTTCCTCCTCTCTCTCTGCCTGCCTCTCTGCCTACTTGTGATCTGAGTGTCAAATAAATAAATAAAATCTTAAAAAAAAAAATAAGTTTCGCTGATGTAGCAAATAAACCACTAATCTCAGTGCTTAATACAATAAAAGTTTACTTCTCAAATGTAAATCCAACTGGTTATTCCCAATTAGCATTAAAGCCCATAGGCTTCTAGTTATGGAAGGAATAAATCATTCATAATAATGATTCAAGTCAATATTGAAGCACTCAGTAAACCCAACATTCAATGTTGAATTATTCAAAATAATGTGTTCCATAAATAAATCACGGGAATAAGAGGTACAGCATAGGGAAAATAGTGAACTTTATTAAAATAGTGTTGTACAATAGCTACACATGTGGTGAGCACAGGATAATATGTAGATATGTGAATCATTGTGTCATATGCCTGAAACTAATATAATACTGTGGGTCAGCTATACTCAAAGGGAAAGAAAGACAGAAAGATAAGACAGAAAGAAAGGAAGGTGCTCTTGGAGTCAGAAACTTAGGCTGAGGAAGAAAGACTTCACCCCCTTCAGCCCATGCCTGCCATGGTCATTTTCAGCTGTCAGCAAAGAAAGGACAGTGAGGATGTGGAGCGTGGGAGATTCCTAAAGTATTTCCTTGCTGCACCCAAGAATGGCCCAGGGACAGGAGCAGCAGCAGCCCTCTGAGAGAGCTATGGGTCCAACTGTGCAGGTCTCCTTTCAGACCAACTGAGTCAGAATCTGTATTTTTTTTTTTAACTTTTTAAAAGATTTTTATTTATTTATTTGACAGACAGAGATCACAAGTAGGCAGAGCACTAGGCAGAGAGAGAGGAGGAAGCAGGCTCCCTGCAGAGCAGAGAGGATGTGGGGCTCAATGCCACGACCCTGGGATCATGACTTGAGCTGAAGGCTTAACCTACTAAGCCACCCAGGCACCCCCCAGAATCTTTATTTTAATATGATCCCCATGTGAATGATACTCATATTAACATTTGAGAAGCAATGCTTTAGACAAGGGAGAGGCAATACTGTCAGCCAAACAGGGCTGTTACACTCCAAAAACTACTTATTACCTTTAGGGATTAGGGTAGGGAGAGGATATGAAAAGCTCAAATTATTTCCAATATTTCTGATTCAACGGACATGTCATATTTTTCACACACAAGTTTAGTTTTAAAAGCACCAGGAATTACTGGCTTGCCATCTTAGTGTTCATCTGGATCCCTGATGATGGATTAATCTGGAGTATAGCTGGATATATAAGAATTTAGCTCGTGGAGATAATCTCATTTAATCTCTCTGTGCTCACATTTAGATAATACTATTCTGGAAAAACAATATTCTCAATGATATTGGACAAGTTGTACACAGAATTATGAAAATTATTCTGTCAAAAATGGTGAAAAATTATTCCAACTGGAGCAAGTAAATTTGCTTTTGTGACCACTCTGAAAGAATATGAATATGTTGGCAATTCAATTTCTTTATGTTTAAATTGGAAACACACACACACACACACACACACACACACACTTACCCACATCTCATATTCCTATAATTCATGGAGGTTCTGAATAATCAATGGAAACATACTTTCCCAAAGATGAATTTGGTGAAGATAGTTGAGAGTTTCTCTATAGATTTTAATGTTGTAGTGACATTTGAGCAAGCAGGCTCACCCTGGTGGTACTGCGTATTTGGAGGTTTACCAGGTTTAAATATTATTCACAACCAAAATGAAACAGTGTTTTCCCCTAAATCCGTGGCAAGCATACCTAACACAAACCAGTATTAGAGCGCCCCCTGCTGACACACGGCCTCCGCAGCTAACAGGTGCAACCACCATTTTACGTGGCCAAGTGGTTCTTGAACCTTGAGATTCATGCCTTGAGTTATTACAGCAGTTCTATATTTTAGTTTTTATAAATGCTTCTTTTTCAGCTGATCATAGGTAATTGGCTAATTCTGTAAAACACTAAATAGGAGGCCTTTTTCTTGACACTGTTTACAAAAAAAAAAAAAAAAAAAGGCAGCTATTTCGCTGTAGCATTTGAATTTTTTTAAGATGACCCTCTGCCTTTTTTTCTGAGAAGAATGTTTGAGATGGTTTACCATAAAGTAGAATCCTGAAACTGCTCTGGAAGAGATCTGGGGTTTCAACTGTTTCAAAAGTTTATCCCCCAATGAAAAATCAGAGAAGGCATTTGCTAGCGTTCATGCAGCCAGACTGTACCGGGTTCAGTTAGGACGGCGTGGATGCCTGGCCCACTGGTTGTTCTGCTGTTCACTACTCATTAGAATAAATTAGTTGAGTATGTTGAACAAAAGACTGTTCATTCTCCAACAGTTAAAGAGAGTCAAATATCAGAGTTTTTCTTACAAATCAAAGAAAAAAATTACAAAAAAAAATTTCTTATAAAGTTTATCTTACAATTCATGCAACAAACAAACCTCATTTATTAAGTTCAAATATTGTGGGTCTTCTTATTTAAAAAAGAATATATTCATTCTAATTTTTAATATAATGGCCATAATCATTAGTTTATAAAATAAAATCCACTGCTTTGACTTGGGTCAGACTGAATGTTCTTTTTCCCTGCCTGGGTATTTCTTTAAGCAGTCACCCTGTCTGGAGGCCACATGCAAGAAGCAATAATCAACTAAATTTAGAACATCCCAACTATAAGAACCATTCTACTTCATTTTTCTACTTCCCTGACAATCTTCTAAGGAATTCAATTTCAAAAGGGAATTGCCACGAATTTCTACAATAATGTTAGTTGTACATGCTGATTTCTGAAAAACATCTTACAGAAAAATAAACAGAAGTGGCTTGCTACAGGGCAGAAGGAGCAGCACAATTCTTTCCTGACATATTTTAAATGCCTCACCAATTCTAGGCAGTAAGAAGCTGGTAAAACTCACTACAGGAAGATAATAAAAACACCTTTTTAAAAATCTTCTAAAAATCTTTTGTTTTTTTCTTTTGTATTGTGGTAACTATTTTAAGATCATTAAGGAAGACTCCTTTTAGGACAAAGAATATATGAGTGTATGTAAACAGTCAACAAATGTTTCATTGTAAATATCTGTTCCTTACCTTGGACTCTATGGCAACAGAAGAGGGTAAACTGCACATGGATGTATTTAAGTTCACCATAATATCAAGTCTGTGAAAGGCTTCCTTTATTATGGCTGATCTGTTTTTAGTCAGCTTGTGGTACTGTATGTATGTATGTTTACAGAGCATTTAACCAGAAGTGTCAAGGAAATGCAATAAAAGATTTCTAGATGAAACCTGCACTTTAAAGAGTGTGACTGGGGGCACCTGGGTGGCTCAGTGGATTAAGCCTCTGCCTTCGGCTCAGGTCATGATCTCAGAGTCCTGTGATCGAGCTCTGCATCGGGCTCTCTGCTCAGCATGGGGCCTGCTTCCCCCTCTCTCTCCTCTGCCTCTCTGTCTACTTGTGATCTCTCTGTGTCAAATAAATAAAATCTTTAAAGAATGTGACTGTATTTAAGGATATGAAGCCACAGTATATAGGAAAGGAGTGATTTAGGGATTCTGGAATTATCTTATATCGTCTATCAGCAAAGAAAAGAAACTGAAGACCCTGAATGGGTCCACAATACTTGGTTTGCTTGGAAGAGACTAGCTTGGAAACCACTAGGAAAAAATAGCAATCATATCTTTATTTAAATATTAAATAATGGAATGGAAACTTGTAAAAAAAAAAAGAGTAGTAGCTTTTTTGTTGTAAAGAATGAGTTCTGCTAAAGCAGTTTGATACAAGAATCAAAGAGGCCACCTCTTAAAAAAGAAAAAGAAGAAGAAGAAGAAAGAAAGAAAACAAAAAACCAGGAAGCTGCTGAAAACATGTAGAAAGTGATCGTAACCAAACCTTTTAGGTATTAATTAGTACAGAGAAAACATAAAATGAAGAAATTGCATTATGCTTTAGGGGGGAAAATAATAAAAATAAACCCAAGAAAATATACGTAGACTGATTTTTAAAGCTTAAATTCAATTGGAACCATAAACCACATGCACTTCTCTTGGGTGGTTTTCCCAGGGTGAAAGCCCCAGCCTGTCCATGAACAGGTAAGAAAGAGCCTCTCCAGCAGCGAGCACATTGTCTTAAGTTTCAGGTGGAAATGAGGGTCTCCTGAGCCAGGATATGATTCGGTTAATTTCTCTGAATAGCACCTTTGTTTGAACATACTGATCAGAAGGTGATCTGGTAGAAGGAGACATTTATAAAAGGTGGTTTTGCTAATGTTCCCAGAGTAATAAAGAGATCAAGGTGCTACAAATCTCACTGGGAATTCTATTCACTTGAAACTGCTTTTCTAATTTAATCATCTTGCCCTCAAGAAGAGAAGGGTCAAGTGAGTTTCTGAAGATTTGGTACTTAGCTGAAGGTGTAAACACACTAAAAATCTTTTTTTTTTTTCCCCCTTTAAATGATTAAATCTACATTTTTGGTACCAGGAGGCCCTTATTTCTGATATGATCAAGGCCAGTACTGTTTTTAGTTAATTAAAAAGCACGTTTTCTATAAAATCACAACTCTCTATGCATAAATATTTTAAATATTTTATTTTAAATTTAAACACATTCACCCACCCATACCCCATCTGATGTCCAGTAGAGACCATTCTAGTGCTGTAAATTCCCAGCTGGAGGGCTACATGATTTCATGTCAACTAGAGTCATTCACCAATTAGGAATTAGTTTTTTAAAAGTGCAGTGAGAAGTTAAAGATCATTCCAAACTCCTCTGAGGGCAGAGTCATCTAGACGTTCACTTCCCCTTGTCTCCATTTCCCCAATATATTTTTACAATAAACTCATCTATATCTGATTCAACAAATTTATTTTTTGGGCATCTTTTTTTATTGAGGCAACCCAAAGCAATGGGTTTTTTTTTTTTTAAAGATTTTATTTATTTATTTGACAGAGAGAAATCACAAGTAGATGGAGAGGCAGGCAGAGAGAGAGGGGGAAGCAGGCTCCCCGCTGAGCAGAGAGCCTGATTCGGGACTCGATCCCAGGACCCTGAGATCATGACCTGAGCCGAAGGCAGTGGCTTAACCCACTGAGCCACCCAGGTGCCCCAGCAATGGGTTTTTTAAAACAACTCTCTTTCCGGTGTTCTATGTGCTTGGTTTGCACAATCTTAATTAAATTGTGTAATTCCAAACAGCTTGTACAACTGGCTGCGTGACTAAGATAGTCTGAACATTAATCACTGAATATTTGCTTATCTCTCCTTCCTCCTGTGGGCAGAGAATGATCCCATGTCTCACTGACGTTGGCCTTGGCTGGGTGACTTGATTTGGTCAGTGGCTGTTATTGGATGTGAATTCAGCATGGGCTTGAAATACACCTGCTCTCTTGCCTTTCTGTCATTTCAGGGACAATGACGGGCCCAGTGTAGCTGCTCCTGCCAGAAGAATGAGAAATGCAGTGAGGAGAACCATGCCAGCTGACTCACAGATGTGCAAGCAATAGAAGGGACATGGCTGCTGTATGCCTCTAAGTTTTGACGTATTTGACACGCACCAATGTATGAACGCGACAGAAATTAGCTCAAATGACTTTAGGAAAGCAAGTACTCAGCTTGTTAAAGCAGATACAGGTAGACGAAGAGAATCCTACTAACTCTAAGTATAGGCATGGCATGGAATCAAAAAATAAAAACGGGGAGGAATCCTGTTTCTGTTGGTCCCAGAACTTTGCACGCTGTCTTGTACTGCTCTTCTCCCTGATCAGAAATAGTGTGGCCGGGACGCCTGGGTGGCTCAGTTGGTTAAGCAGCTGCCTTCGGTTTGGGTCATGATCCCAGCATCCTGGGATCGAGTCCCACATCGGGCTCCTTGCTCGGCAGGGAGCCTGCTTCTGCCTCTGCCTCTGCCTGCCATTCTGTCTGTCTGTGCTCGCTCTCTCCCCCTCTCTCTTTCTGATAAATAAATAAAATCTTTAAAAAAAAAAAATAGTGTGGCCAACGGTGTTACCACTAGTCTTGAGCCTAAAGACAGTGCAGCACTCATAATGTTACTTCAAAGAAAGATCACATTGATTTTTTTTTAAGATTGTTGTTGTTGAAACCAGTATTAGCAAAGCCTATCCCGAAAGCTGCCTTTCTCAAAATCCTAGTCAGTTCAAGGTCTTTGTAGGGAATACTGCTATATTTTGTAACCTATCTCCTAACTGATCTTATGCTGATCTTAGGTATCCCTCCTGTTCCCGTTGAGCCATGTACCTTCTGTAGTACCTCGTTTCTAGATCCTTCCATGACTGTGGCATGATGCAGAGAACCTGCAGAGGACCTCTTCATTACAGAGGACCAGTCACCATGACTGAGACCCACTGATGCATGACAGGCCCCTGGAGCATCGCTGGCTCCCCCAGTCTGCTTTGTTCCCCACTTAGCAGAGTCTGTTCAATCACCGGACTTTGCCCAGTCAGCTGTCCCATATACCTGTCCCATGCCTCAACCACCAGATGCCCCTTCTTCTCACACCTGCATTCTGACCCCTCCAAATCAGAGGATAAGGCATCTGTGGGCTTCCTACACCTGCTTCTCAAGCATCATTATGAGGGTAATATCTACATTCCATGCCAGGCATAACTCAAGTGTCTGAAATATAGCCTTCAGCACAACATGACAAAAACCCTGGCTTCAAACACATATATTCTAATCCAAACACAAAATATAGTCAGAAAGGTGGATAGCAAAATGCTGTAATGTAACATTTTCACCTATCAAATTAGCAGAGACCATAGATTTCTAATCTCTACTTACAACTGAAATTACTTTTTTTTTCCTCCAATGGTAGAAAGAGTGGGGAAGAATGTTATTATACACACAGCCAGATGCAAGGTAGTAAGACTTTACAGAAAGCCAGAAGAGAATTTATAAGAGAAAAAAAAAAGAAAAATTTTAATGAAAGGCTTTCAAGATCTCAAGAAATTTTATCTAACTCTACCCTTGAGTGTTCTAAGGACAATTATGAGTGGGCATAGTTATTTAAATAAAATATGCGTATTTCAATTAATTAAATATAAATGGGGAGGGAAATCTTAACACCCAAAGATAATGATTTTAGATAAACAAATTCTGTAGTATTCTTTTTTTTAAAAAAGATTTATTTATTTATCTGACAGAGAGAAAGAGAGAGAGCACATGTGAGTGGGGGGAGGGCAGAAGGAGGAGAGAGAGAAACTCAAGCAGATTCCACGCTGAGTGCAGAGCCTGACACGGGGCTCAATCCCAGTGCCCTGAGATCCTGACCTAAGCTGAAACCAAGAGTCAAAAACTTAACTGACTAGGCCACCCAGGCACCCTAAATACTGTAATATTCTTAAAACGGAAACATAATGGAGTTACTGAAATTTTAAATTTTACTGACATAAAAACTTTTGTATGCTATTAACTTTCAAGATTATATCCATACACTACGGTTTTTCTTTTTTCTCGGAAATTTACATGGATGCCATATGTGTGTGAAGGAACACATGAATTCCCATACTGTGGAATATTATTTTATCCCTGAGAAAACAGAGCATATCAATAAAGACTCAGCTATTTTTTGGTTCACATAAGAGGATATTAAAAACTGACACATATTTTGCTGCTTCTGTGAAAAACATGAGAAAACTATAGCTACATGTTAATTATGGTCAAATGTTCACATGCATTCAGAGGCTTATAATTCATATTAAAGCAATGTATTTAGGCAATTACAGTTTTATCTTGTGGGAACTGAAAACCATTTTGAAAGAATAACATTTAGAGGAAAATTAGTAGAAGTCTTCCTGTTCTCCTGTCTCAAATTTAAATATTTAATATTTAAGAAAAGACAAATGGCATTCAGAAGCTACACCAAGTATCTTGTTAGAGTCTGCCAGCAATTAATGGATTTCTATTTGCAGTTTCAACATATTTGTTTAACTTTACTAAGTGCTTCAACAATTGAGTATATAGCAGTGCCTTCTTTTCCTCAAATCAGAAACTTCTGCTCAGGCCACTTAATTTTGACATGTTTTTTAAAAGTATAGCTGTCATTGGGATGGGCACCTGGGTGCTGCGGTCCTCTGAGCATCCAACTCTTGCTTTTGGCTCAGGTGGGGTGTGTGTGTGTGGGGGGGGGGGTTGGAGATAGATTATGCACTCAGCAATTGTATTTCAGCCATTCAGTCATTTGGATTTTTGGATAAATTCTGCACTAGTGATATCTGCTGTAATTATGTAAATAAAAGAACACTTAGAATAGCTAATTGATTATAAGTCTTTGGAAAAGTCGTAGGATCGAGCTCTGTATTGGGCTCCACACTCAGCCAAGAGTCTGCTTCTCACTCTCCTTCTGTCTCTGTCCATGCTCATGCTCTCGCTCTCAAAGAAATAAATATATATATTTTTTTCTTTGAGAGAGAGAGACAGAGATAGCAAGAGAGAGCATCAGCAGGGGAGCAGAGGGAGAAGCAAGCCTCCCTGCCAAACAGGGAGCCCAATGTGGGACTCCATCCCAGGACACTGGGATCATGACCTGAGTCAAAAGCTGACACTTAACAAACTGAGCCACCCTGGTGCCCCAAATAAATAAAGTTTAAAAAAAAAAAAGTATAGCCATCATTCTACATGAGATGGTAGGTGGGTTCCTAGCAACAATTGGCAGCTGTGTGTTTTCTGACAGAACTAAAGCCCTGTGTTTGGGCAGAATATCTTATCAATTTTTAATGGAATCGTGTAGGAGATGCATGAGCCTCCTCTGAGACCACTCCGACTGCAATTAGGACTAAGAGCCTACACAGGCTGTCACAGAATCTTCCACTGGGATCTTCATCCCCCTGCATTCCAAGTAAACACATTCAGTGAAACAAAGCAAAAGGAAATATGCCAGCAAACAAAACCCCTGGAGTCTGTGGATGAGGAAAATAAAGACCTCAATTTCAGTTTCAAAGACGTGCTAATGAGCTAAATAAACTCACTGAGATCTGAGTTTTAATTCCTGTCTCCAAACCCCCCCAACACTTTATCTCTGTTTGCCACTCTGTTCCGTAGTGAAGGTTTTGTAGTTATTGATTTTCTAAACCAATTTAGCCTACTATCAATACAAATCTAGTGTCTCTTAAATTAGATTAAAATTTAATTTGCAACCAATACCTATTGAAATAACCATCTCATCGGTAAATTTTAATGACGCTGAGTTAAATGTCAAGAGAGCTATTTTATTTCCATTGATTTGCCTGTTGATTGCTAAAACCACAATCCATGATGCTCTTGTCCCATTTAACATAATGCCTATCTATTATGTAAAAACTGAGACTTACCATTGTAAAGTGACCTTTTACTTTTTGTAAGACTTAAAATCAATTAGTGAGAAGTCTATCTCCAACCCTCTCTCCACACCCTATCCCCAGTGCCCCCTACCAGATTAACTCCTGCAGAATCCCTTCCCTGTAGTCAGTGTGATTAGTTGGGTCCATGAAAGCATTTATTTTACTTACACTAAATGACACAAGATCACATGGAGGAGTAACAACATTTATAATTCTCAAAAAGGATTTCATCACGTGAGTCCGGGACTACCTCTTATACTGACAACACAAGCTCTTGACTCTGAGCTCATTCTTTGTCTACTGCCAAACCTTTCCCAGACAACTTCTTGGCCTTTCTTCCAAGCTAAAACTGCATTAGTCAGTTTGGAAGAGAATGTATTATCATGACTCTTATAAAACCCAATATTGGTCAAGATGTCTTATGGGCTCCTGATGGCCAAAATTATTTCCATGATTGGAGAGGTTCTACCATGCTCTTCCTGGCTTCTTTCACTTCTGTGGTACAACCACATCAACATTCATGGTCTTCTTCTTTCCACTTCTTATTTCCTTCAAATTCTGAAGATTCTTCCTTTTACCTTTCTCTTTATCTTATTCAGCAGAGCAACTCAGCCTAGCCCTTAAAATTGTCACATATCCTTTGTGCCCTAGATTTCCCTCTTGTCTTTAACCTTTTAGCAAATAAAATTGCCAAATTTTAAAGTACATTGCTATGTGAGTATATCCATATGCTCCTATTATTTCCACTGTAACATAATGCATATAACACAATATGATACAATTCCGTTTTTATCATATCTCATCCTTGATGACCTAAACAAACTTCTTTGCCCTATGAATGCATATTTCCCCAAATTCATAAATATTTGCTAATAATAATTTTATTATCCATAAATAATCTACGGGTTGGCTGATCACATCAATATTTGTTTTTCCCTCTAACTCCTGTTCTAAATGTCTAAGACCTTCACAGAAAAGAAAAGGACTTTATATTCAAAAAGTATCTGCACTATATCCCCAAAACAGCAAACGCTTTAATTCTGAAAAATGGGAACATAATAATGCACTTGTGGGAAATTGAGATATTTTAGAAATATGGTAAATTGCAGTATAAGAGAGCTCAGTGTTACAGTTAACATGTAAAAATCACACAAATTTAACTCAAAATAACTGCTTCCAAAAGAATAATTCAGGCAGTTTTCCACATAAATGCAGAGTGACAAAAAGTCACCTTTTCATATGGGATAATTATGTTTTAGCCGAAGTCAGTTATTCATTGTTCTCAATTACCTGGATTTCTTTGCAATACATTCTTAAAATAAATAAAGGAAAATTCGAGGGTATATTTACAACTTATAAACTATACTCTGTGTAATTGAAGACAAGTTTGCCTTTTTTTTTCCTTTCATATATTTTTGGCTTATCAAGTTTTACCTAAAGATCCAGGTTTCTGGTTTCACCTGGAAAAATCTTAAGATGAGAATTCCTGTATGTCAACAGTCAGTGTGAGCAGAGCTGCCCCCACTCAGATGGGTCACATGTTTTCCAGGCTACCTCTGTGTTTACTGTTCCCACACTGAGGTCCTGCATCATCCCCCATTGAGAAATATTGACTCCTGGTCTACCTCTCCATTGTTATTTGTTTTCGGAAGTCTTCCCAATCCCTGGACCATTTGGAACTATAAACATTAAGTTGCAAACTCTTCGTTCTTTTCTGCCTCTGGAAGTAAGTGCAAAGTCTTTAGTAATTAAAAAATGCTAAGTTATCTTCACTGCAGTTGACCAATGTCTTTTGAAATAGATTTATAACAATGAAAAAAATTGCTGAGAGTTACTCAGAAATTTCAACTAATGCATTTGTTGCAGTCTAAATGAGAGTAAATCACACTCTTTTTTTTTTTTTAAGAATGAATTGTGCGTTATAAATACTATTCATCGTGGTAATCACTGAAGTTTCATGTACACAAATTACACTTTTGTATTTGTTCATCAAATCCAATATAAATATTTATGTTAATCAGTTAAACAGGAAAGTATACATTGACTCTAATTGGAATACTCGGCTAGATCTTTAGCAATGAAGAGGTGATCATATTTGAACACGTGTATCATATGCATCTGTCCCTGAGAAACTTCAGATGTCACCTCCTTAAGGATCCATATTTTCCAGGGTATGAGTCATTCTAGATGTCAAAAGGGGGTTTAGGTACAAAAATTTAAAACACATCTTTTAAAGGGGGTGGGGAAGTGGCAGAGGGAGAGAAAGAGAGAATCTTGACCAGACTCTTCACTGAGTGCAGAGCCCCAAGACCCGAGATCAGGACCCGAGCCAAAAACAATCAGATGCTCAACTGACTGAGTCACTCAGGCACCCCTAAACACCTACTTTTTATAAGCAATTTAGTGTTTTATTTGTAGGAATTATTTTACTTTTCTGTGGCTGTATAACAAATCTGCACAAGCATCAGAGCTTCAAACTTCAGGGGTTCTGAGCTCAGGGCTTTCAGGTCAGAGGTCAGAGGTTGGAAAGGCATGGCTGCATTGTCTGCTTGGGTATTTCTCCTGGGTTGACACTCCCATCTCAATTGGCCTGGGCTCTCCTTGGGAAGAAATCCACCTCCAAGGTTCTTGATGTGGTGGAAATAATTCCCTAGGTTGCATTGTAGGATTGAGGCTCCCCTATGGCCTGTCTGCCAGCAGCTGCTCTCTGCATCAGGGCCATGTTCAGGGCCTTTTTCTTTTGACCCAGTAGGCATGGATGTTTGCTTTCTTCCAGGCCACAGTGACTTTCTATTTTTCCACCAGCAGTGAACAACTTTCTATTTTATGTGATTAAACTATGCGTGTATAATCTCCCTACCCTAAGGTCAACTGGACCATACAACATAACCTAATTGTGGGGATAGACCCATCATCTCTATAGACCCCGTGATTATGCTGGGCACCTACAGCAGGACAGAGGAGAACATCACAGGCCTTAGGGTTCGGCATGCCCCAGGAACATTCACAGTGAACTTATGTTACAGCACAGTGATGCCCACAAATCCTATTCAGATGAATATGTTTGTCTTTTTGTCACAATGCTTCCAAATATGGAATACTGCTCCTAAATGTAACTCATTCATTTCACTTTTCCAATAAACTCTTCCTGTTTTGCAATAAACTCTCGTTTTCACCACTTTCACTACCTCCAGTAGTTTTCTTGCCTTTTCCCCAAATTTTATTTCTGATCTGCCTTAAAATCCAAATATGCCTTTGGTATAATAGAGGCCCCATGAGTATGCACAATTAATGGATTTTTAGTTCCCGTGTCTGATGACATGAGCTTTGTTACACAGAGGTGCTTCGGCTGCCAACACTCACTCACTCTGCTCTGTGACGAGACACTGGAGATGAGTTCCCAGAAGGGCGGTGTGCTGCTATTCGACTCCATGCTTTCCATTTTGAATTCTGGAATGCTTCTGAGAATGGCGTGTGAGTTTGTGATTCCTTTTGCCCATCCACCAGTAAGGTATCAAGTTTGAGAGTGTAAAGAACATACAAATACTGAGTGCTCGGGGATTTTTACAAAATTAATAAATGACAGATATTCCCCTAAAAAGGCAAAATGGTCGAGTGAAGAGCCCAAACCTTGGGGTCACAACTACTGAGACACTAACTGAGACATATTTTATGACTTTGAGTCTTGACCTCCTTCCTGTGGAAGAGCAAAGGATAGAGCTCACGGCCCTGGTTATGATAATTACGAGACAAAATAAGATAATCCATGTCACTAACAACCATGAATTTGAAGACGCTGTTTTGTTAAGTGATTTGTTAAACATTCCACAGAATAAACATTTCTCAAAATAATCTACAACAAGGGCGCCTGGGTGGCTCAGCTGGTTAAGCATCTACCTTCTGCTCTGATATCAGGTCATGATATCAGGGTGCTGGGATCAAGTCCTACATTAGGCTCCTTGCTCAGCAGGGAGCCTGCTTCTGCCTTTCCCTCTGCCTGCTGCCTCCCTTGCTTGTGCTTTCTCCCTCTTTCTCTTTGTCAAATAAATAAATAAATAAAATCTTTAAATAATAATAATAATCTATAAGCGTGGGCTCCGGTGTCTTTGGGAGGGATATTCCTTGCTTATCTCTCATATATTATCTTCCTTTCTTCTGGGAAACGTTGAATTTCTTAAGGATCGTTTTTGAATTAGAATCAGGCTGGTGGCTGGCTTTTACTGGGAGCAGAGCATCCATTGATTAGAAGGAGTACCAGAGAGTAGCGAGCAGAGAAAATCTATTTCTTATGCTGGCTTCACATTTGGCAATTTGGGGCACCGATGGATGATCTTTTAGCTCCTCTCAGAAAGTACAATTTATAATCCTTATCTGTTGAAGTGTTACAAGGATTAGTATTTGTAAAACATTTTTTAAATCCCAGAGTAAAGCTATTTTATGAGTATCAAAAAATCATCACACGAGCTTAATTTCCAATTCCACAGGAAAGGATATGCATGGGCTCTTTATTATTAAATAAATATGCTGGATGATCCAGCTTAGTGTGATTTTAACAGCATACTGGTTGTTATAAATTTCATCCTCGTAATGTTTGCTGATGGAGACTTTCTACTGCAAAGTGCACACGCAGGCCTGGGACAATAAAGCTGGGGTGTGAACCAGAGAGTTCAAGGCAGTGATCTGCAAAGTAATCTGAATGAATTTCTGTGAAAAATTACAAGCAGGTCCCTTTTCCCTAAACTTAACCTTTAAAATTACAGTTACCCTACACCACAAGTCTATGTAGTATTGAGACTTGGATCAAATTTCAAATGTCTATACACCTGCACCTTCTACTTCCTGCCATTCACACAAACCATTCATTCCCTCTTTTACATGATTAAGTAAATACAAATCATTTTAGGTGGAAAACAGAATTCAGAAAGAATAGGTGGACTGAGAAGAAAGATGACATTTTAGATGCATGAAAGGAGTTTTCTTTATGAAAACCAAAAACTGATTTACAATGGATTATAAAGACAAAAGCTCTAGAAACATTAAGCCAGACGGGAATTTCAAAACTAAATGCTATGTGAGGGTATTATGAACATAAGAGACATCAATATATGTGGAAATATATATAATTTTATATTGCAAAGAAGAAATTAAAAATAAGAAGCTACTGGAAGGCATAAACTAGAAGAGTGTAAGTAAAAGTCTCAGACCCCATCCCACCATTTGGAGCACGCTGATAGAAACTAACTCCTTGAAAGTTAGACTCCTCAACCATTGTTGGATCCTGGATTTAACATCAAAGATGACCCCAGAGCAGATGTTCTCGGACAAGAACAAAGGTGAAACATCGTTACAACCCCTCAGAAATGGCAGGGTGAATGCGGTGAATACCAAAGTGAAAATCCATGGGTCTCCACTTAGATGCCTACATAGCCCAACATCAGAGATCTCAGACCATCCCTCTAATTCCTCTGCCTCAGAGTCTTCTTGGGTAAAGCAGGAAGGATGACTACTGTATCACTCAGGTGGCAGGATTGCTGTGATAAGGCAATGGATACTAGGTTTTACTCTGCAAGTAAACAGACACATTACAAATCTGGGATCCAAACTAGGCCAATGGGCAGGGGTGCTGACAGCTTCCTGGAGGAGCCTTCCAAGAGATCCCCACACCGTTTGTTTATTTTCTTTTGTGGTAAGAGCAGTTAGCATATGATCTGCCATCCTAGCAAATTAATAATACGGTACAGAACCATTACCATGCACACACACAGTATTTTGAAGAATAAATTAAAAACATTGAAAGAGACAGGAGGAAACCTTTGGGAGATGATAGTAAGTCTATGGCCTTGACAGGGTGATGGTTTCATGGGTGTGTCCCCACGGGCAAACTCACGGAGTTGTATGCAGTAGTCATGTGTAGGTTTTGGTGTCCATCAGACCTCCAGTACGGTGGTTTCAAGGAAAAAGACAACTCCATAAAGACACCATCTCCTGATGCCCTGGCCTGAACAAGGGTGTGTGTGGCTGGGACCAACTGCATGAATGGTAAGTGGGGTGGTGATCGATGTGGAACTGACTGCATTCCCATCCAGAGTGTCCCAAGAAATGAAAGAAAAAGAGGCATGAGGTCTTTGCATGGATTTTCCCCTACGGCGTGCAGGTGGAGGAAAAACAAACACTTGTAAGCTCTCCGAAGATTGCAATAGTCTCTTTTTCATCCTCTTATCTCCATCTAACAGTGCAGAACTTGGCAATTCATAGGCTTTTAATAGGTATCAATTAAGGGGCACCTGGATGGCTCAGCTGGTTAAGCAACAGACTTTTGGTATTAACTCCAATCAGGATCTCGGGGCTGTGAAATCAAGCCCAGCACTGGACTCCACACTCATTATAGAGTCTGCTCAAGATCCTATCTCCCCTCTGCCCCTCCGGCTCTGTGAGTGTGCGTGCAAGCTCTGTTTTTCTCTCAAATAAGTAAATCTTAAAAAAAAAAAAAGGCACCAAGTTAAGTTTGAATGGTAGTTAAAACAATGACTACAAGAGTACATTGAGAGGTTGGACTCACAGTTGTAAGGCTTTGTGATTACTTCAGAAAATGAGAAGACAGGATTGCATTTTAAGAAAATGTGCTTAATCCTGTGGACCAGCATTACCGATCCCCTGTCCATACTTCCTGTGTCTCAAACCCCTTTTTTTCCATGCTATCTGCATCATAATGTCAAAGCTTCTTGTCTGATTTTTGTCTTTCCTCAGAGACAAGATAGTCCTTATTTAACCAACTCCTAGCAAAGAACAAAAAGAAATAAAAAACGTAGCAAAGAGGTCCAAGTAAATGTTTTCCCTCTGGGTAATGTATTCCAAATAGCTTTTAAGCTGCTTCCAGGAGGGTAGGGTCTTATTAATTTTTCAAGTAGATCTTATTGGGGCACTTGGGTGGCTCAGTCAGTTAAGCATCTTGATCTCAGGGTCATGAGATCGATCCCTGTGCCCACAAGGAGTCCTGAGCTAAGCAGGGAATCTGTTTGAAGATTCTCTCCCTCTGCCCCTCCCCCACTTTCTCTCTCTCTCTCTCTCTCTCTCTCAAATAGATAAATAAATCTTTTAAAATAAAGTAAAATAGATTTTACATTTTTATAACAGTTTTAGATGCACAGCAGAATTGAGAGGGAACAAGAGAGGTCCCCTTACAGCCATTGCTCCCAGCACGCATGGGTCAGCTACTACGCGTGTGACACCCCACCCCTGAGTGTGGGCTGGGAATCGTGACTACTTTCCAAAGAGTACAGTGTGGGAATACGTTATAATGGACAAATAAGACAAAACTACGGTGGGTGGTTAAGGTCAGTATTGACTTTAATGAGCCAGGTTGCTATTACGCAGCGTTGATACGGTGTGATGAGAACGTTAATTTACCCCAGTGCCTTTCCTCCCAGAAAAAAAGCAAACCCAGTCTAATTGGGAGGAAAACATCAGACGAATCTGAATTGACGGACACTGTACAAAACATTGAGCAGTATGCCTCAAAACTGTCAAGGTCATCAGAAGCAAAAATGACTTAGAAATTGTCACAGCCAAAAGAAACCTAACAGAACATGACAACCATATGTCACGCAGTCCTCAGGACGGGGTACTAAACTATAAAAAGAACATTAGCTCGTTCAAAAAAAATTAAGAAACCTGAATAGAGTATCAAGTTCAGCTAAAAATAATGTGTCCATATTGGTTCATTATTACTACTGTATATTACTAATTAATATATTAGTAATATGGTAAATTCTGTGTGGGAAACATGGGACTATGTACTATCTTTGTAAATTTTCTCTAAACCTAAAACCATTCTAAAGTTTAAAAGATTATTAAAATTTTGATAGAATTTGAGATAAAATTGATTCCAGGAAAATAAGAAAATGATGTAATATTTCCAATTGCTAATAAAGATCTCATCCATTTATTTTTTAAATTAAAATGGAAGTATTAAACCACTATGTCATGTGTATTTTATTACATATATATATATATTTTAAATATAGCTTTGCTTTACCATGTTGAGTACTGAAAATTACAATTTTAGAAATTATTTAAACTCACGACACAATGTTTTAGATGCTGACTTGAACTAAGGGCAGGATACACATGGTTTTTCAAACAATTTTGGGAGTTCCCAGAGCAAATAAATTTTGAATAACCTTTATAGACAGACAGACTCCATGATTTCAGAATCATCTAAGACTTGAAGGGAGTTTGCTACTCTGATAAAATATTTTAAGAAGATAATTTTCTTATTCTTGGTACAAGAGAAGCATCACCTTCTGAACTTCCCAGCAGCATTTCCCTTTTAAGTATGTTTCAACATGATTAATTTAATTATACTCTTCCGTTTCATATCTAGTACAGCAACAAATGGTGTGATTTACAGTTTGCCCTTTTTGTTTTAAGCAATACTTTTTTCTGTGTGTCTGGTGCAATATTAAGTATCAAAGTCACATAGAACCAAATAGTGAAAAAGTAGGTATCATTTGTGGCATATGGAGAAACGTAAAAAAAGAGGGTATTAAGTCATTTCGTCAGCTACACTGTCCACAGGAAAAAGGTATGTTCTGCTTCTAAACTTTCTAACTATGAGCCTCTCAGGTGTTGGCAGTGCTCTGGTCTCTTGAATGGAATGGGAGTGTTGGAATAATTCCTGCATTTTATACGTGGGTAAATTGAGATTCTGTAAGATGGTCACTATTCCACTCAGAAGGAGTGAAAAGATGCTCCCTAGATAAAAATCCAGGTCCGTCAACGGAGGCCAGAATTTCCTTCATATCCTGCCCCTCTTTCCCCATGGAGCAACCAGAGTCCCAAGGGGAGGGGATTCCATAAAAGCATGAACTCCAGGTGGTGGGAATCAGAGTGGGGAGGGGCGATGCCTAGAGGTCTGCTCACCAGAGTTCCCAAGACATAGAGTTTGGGAAGTGTTTATTTTTACTCAACTTTCTTTTCTTCCTTTCTTGCTTCCTTTCTTTATTTTTAACACTCTCTTTTATGGATAAGAAAATTATACCAGTTTAGTAGACTATTCAAGGCTATGATATTCAGACCCAAGACTCTGAACCCAGTTCTCGAACTTCAAATACTGAAAATCTTGCTTTACAAATTTGTTTGTGATACTTTGAGAACATGAATGATAGCTTATGCCCCTTTGATAGTACTATGGACATTTAAAAATGTGCAACAGATGTGTTAATATTTGACATATTCATACAAATGATGAGAGAAACAATAACAAGGCTCTAAGATAAAACAGAACAATAAAAGTTGAAGCTGGCTACTCCAGAGTCTGACCAAGAGGGGCTCAATGTTCCCCTGGGCTTGACTAAACCTTAGACTTTTTCCTGATTTAAGGACACTGACCTCCCTTTTCTTAGAACATTTATTTTAGAAAATCCTTCTCTGCATTTTGAGATGTGTATCTTTTTTTACTTTTTTTTTTTAGATTTTATTCATTTATTTGACAGAGACCAAAAGCACAGGGAGCAGTCGGCAGAGGGAGAGGGAGAAGCAGACTCCCCGCTGAGCAGGGAGCCTGACTTGGGGCTCAATACCAGGACCCTGGAAGCATGACCTGAGCTAAAGGCAGAGGCTTAACCCACTGAGCCCCCCAGGTGCCCCTTGAGATATAAATGTTTTTAAAAGCCTCTTGTCACTCTTGCAAGCCAGGACTTTCTCAAGGACATAGGACCCATCTCTCTGAAAGGTCATCATCAAGGAAAAGAGGTTCTCTTCCTCCAGTTCCTGTGGGAAGGTGGGAGTCCAACTTCAGCTGGTTCCCAAGTTCAATTTGTATGACTAACTTTTCTCAAAAAGAGAAAGTTTACTTTTCCTTTGGGTAAAGCCAATTAGCCAAGACAGAAGGCCTACCATCTTCCCTTTACCCCAGTTTAAAAACTCCACTGTCAGAAACTGGGAGACAAGATGGTGGAGAAGTACCAGGCTAAGACAACATCAGGAAGCAGGAGATCAGCTAGATAGCTTATCTAACCTTTACGAACACCTACAAATCCAATGGGAAATCAAAGAGAAGAATAACAAATCTAGAAACAGAAAATTGATCACTTTCCGAAAGGTAGGACCTGTGGAGAAGTGAATCCAAAGTGACGGGAAGATAGACCACAGGGGGAGGGGCTGGCTCCCAGCAAGCCTCGGAGCAAAAGAGCACAAAATCAGGACTTTTTTAAAAGTCAGCTCCATGGAGGGACATTGCTCCAGAGGCTAAACTGGGGGGAAGCCCATGTGGGGTCAGCATAACCCCATGTCCCACGGGGTCACAGAAGGACCGGGGGTGTCTGAGTGTTGAAGAGCTTGCAGGTATTAGAGCAGGGAAGCTAGCTACAGCAACAAAGCCGAGCTCTCAGCTCGGGGTTACCTTGAACAGGTCACAGGCTGGGTGAACTCAGAGCACAGCCGGAGGCCATGGAGATGGAAGTGACCAGGTGTTTTTCTCCAAGTGTGAGCAATTGAGTGCTTTCCTACAAGCGCGACCAGAGGCCAGGCAGACGGCGACGGTTGGGCGCTTTTCTCTGAGGGCACATTGAGGAGCGGGACCCCGAGCTCTCGGCTCCTCCGGGCTGGAGATTGGGAGGCCGCCATCTTCATTCCCGTCCTCTGGAACTCTACGGAAAGCGCTCACGGAACAAAAGCTCCCGAAAGCAAACCCTAGAAGATTACTTAGCCAGGCCCCTGGTAAGGGTGGTGCAATTCCGCCTGGGGCAAAGACACTTGAGAATCACTATAACAGGCCCCTCCCCGAGAAGATCAACAAGAAATCCAGCCAAGACCAATTTCACTCACCAAGGAGAACAGTGGAATTCCAGAGGAAGAGAAAGCAAATCTTATCTGGACAAAAAGACAAGGTGGAAAAACTCAACACAGAAAAAAAAAACAAGAGGCAGTACCAAAGGCTGGGGACCTAATCAATACAGACATTGCTAATATGACAGATCTAGAGTTCAGAATGATGATTCTCAAGGTTCTAGCTGGGCTCGAAAAAGGAATAGAAGATATTAGAGAAACCCTCTCTGGAGAGATAAAAGCACTTTCTGTAGAGATAAAAGAACTAAAATCTAACCAAGTTGAAATCTAAAAGGCTATTAATGAGGTGCAATAAAAAATGGAGGCTCTTACTGCTAGGATAAATGAGGCAGAAGAAAGAATTAGTGATATAGAAGACCAAATGACAGAGAATAAAGAGGCTAAGCAAAAGAGAGACAAACAAATACTGGACCATGAGGAGAGAATTCGAGAGATAAGTAACACCATAAGATGACACAACATTAGAAAAATTGGGATTCCAGAAGAAGAAGAAAGAGAGAGGGGAGCAGAAGGTATATTGGAGAGAATTATTGTAGAGAATTTCCTTAATATGGCAAAGGGAACAAACACCAAAATCCAGGAGATGCTAAGAATGCCCCTCAAAATCAATAAAAATAGATCCATACCTCATCACCTGATAGTAAAATTTACAAGTCTTAGCGACAAAGAGAAAATCCTGAAAGCAGCCCGGGAAAAGAAGTCTGTAACATACAAGGGTAAAAACATTAGATTGGCAGTGGACCTATCCACAGAGACCTTGCAGGCCAGAAAGAACTGGCATGATATATTCAGAGCACTAAATGAGAAAAACATGCAGTCAAGAATACTATATCCAGCTAGACTATTATTGAAAATAGAAGAAAAGATAAAAAGCTTCTAGGATAAACAAAAACTGAATTTGCAAACACCAAACCAGCTCTATAGGAAATATTAAAAGGGGTCCTCTAAGCAAAGAGAGACCCTAAAAGTAGTAGATCAGAAAGAAACAGAGACAATATACAGTAACAGTCACCTTACAGGCAATACAATGGCACTAAATTCATATCTCTCAATAGTTACCCTGAATGTTAATGGGCTAAATGCCCCAGTCAAAAGACACAGGGTATCAGAATGGATAAAAAAACAAAACCCATTTATATGCTGCCTACAAGAAACTCATTTTAGACCCAAAGACACCTCCAGATTTAAAGTGAGGAAGTGGAAAACAATGTACTATGCTAATGGACATCAGAAGAAAGCTGGGGTGGCAATCCTTATATCAGATCAATTAGATTTTAAGCCAAAGACTATACTAAGAGATGAGGAAGGACACCATATTATACTCAAAGGATCTGTCCAACAAGAAGACCTAACAATTTTAAGTATCTATGCCCCTAACATGGGAACAGCCAACTATATAAACCAATTAATAACAAAATCAAAGAAATACATCGACAATAATACAATAATAGTAGGGGACTTTAATACTCCCCTCACTGAAATGGACAGATGATCTAAGCAAAAGATCAACAAGGAAATAAAGGCCTTAAATGACACAATGGACCAGACGGACATCACAGATATATTCAGAACATTTCATCCCAAAGCAACAGAATATACATTCTTCTCTAGTGCACATGGAACATTCTCCAGAATAGATCACATCCTGGAATATAAATCAGGTCTCACCCAGTATCAAAAGATTGGGATCATTCCCTGCATATTTTCAGACCAAATGCTCTGAAGCTAGAACTCAATCACAAGAGGACATTTGGAAAGAACCCAAATACATGGAGACTAAGCAGCATCCTCCTAAAGAATAAATAGGTCAACCAGGAAATTAAAGAAGAATTGAAAAAATTCATGGAAACAAATGATAATGAAAATGGTTTAAAATCTGTGGGACACAACAAAGGCAGTCCTGAGAGGAAAATATATAGTGGTACAAGCCTTTCTCAAGAAACAAGAAAGGTGTCAAATACACAACCTAACCCTGAACGTAAAGGAGAATGAACAACAAAGGAAGCCTAAACCCAGCAGGAGAAGAGAAATCATAAAGATCAGAGCAGAAATCAATGAAATAGAAACAAACAAACAACAAAAAAAAAAACAATAGAACAAATCAACGAAACCAGGAGCTGGTTCTTTGAAAGAATTAATAAGATTGATAAACCCCTGGCCAGACTTATCAAAAAGAAAAGAGAAAGGACCCAAATAAATAAAATAATGACTGAAAGAGGAGAGATCACAACCAACACCAAAGAAATACAAACAATTTTAAGAACATACTATGAGAAACTCTACGCCAACAAATTCGACAATCTGGAAGAAATGGACACATTTCTAGAGACATATAAACTACCACAACTGAACCAGGAAGAAATAGAAAACCTGAACAGACCCATAACCAGTAAGGAGATGGAAACAGTCATCAAAAATCTCCAAACAAACAAAAGTACAGGGCCAGACAGCTTCCCAAGGGAATTCTACCAAACATTTAAAGAAGAATTAATTCCTATTCTCCTGAAACTATTCCAAAAAATAGAAATGGAAGGAAAACTTCCAAACTCATTTTATGAGGCCAGCATTACCTTGATCCCAAAACCAGACAAGGATCCCATCAAAAAAGAGAATTACAGACCAATATATTTGATGAACACAGATGCGAAAATTCTCACCAACATACTGGCCAATAGAATCCAACAGTACATTAAAAGGATTATTCACCATGACCAAGTGGGATTTATTCCAGGGCTGCAAGGTTGGTTCAACATCTGCAAATCAATCAATGTGATACAATACATTAATAAAAGAAAGAATAAGAATCATATGATACTGAAAAAGGATTCAGTAGATGCTGAAAAAGGATTTGACTTACTGCAGTAACCCTTCCTGATTAAAACTCTTCAAAGTGTAGGGATAGAGGGCACATACCTCAATATTATCAAAGCCATCTATGAAAAACCCACCACAAATATCATTCTCAATGGAGAAAATCTGAAAACTTTTCTGCTAAGGTCAGGAACATGGCAAAGATGTCCATTATCACCACTGCTGTTCAACATAGTACTAGAAGTCCCAGCCTCAGCAATCAGACAACAAAAAGAAATTAAAGGCATCCAAATTGGCAAAGAAGAAGTCAAACTATCACTCTGCAGATGATATGATACTATATCCATTCCAAAACGGTTAGAACTTATACAGGAATTCAGTAAAGTGTCAGGATATAAAGTCAATGCACAGAAATCAGTTGCATTTCTTTACACTAACAACAAGACAGAAGAAAGAGAAATTAAGGAGTCAGTCCCATTTACAATTGTACCCAAAACCATAAGGTGCCTAGGAATAAACCTAACCAAAGAGGCAAAGAATCTATACTCAGAAAACTATAAAGTACTCATGAAAGAAATTGAGGAAGACACAAAGAAATGGAAAAATGTTCCATGCTCATGGATTGGAAGAACAAATATTGTGAAAATGTCTATTCTACCTAAAGCAATCTACACATTTAATGCAATCCCTATCAAAATCCCATCCATTTTTTTTCAAAGAAATAGAAAAAACAATCCTAAAATTTATATGGAATGAGAAAAGACCTCAAATAGCCAAAGGAATATTGAAAAAGAAAGCCAAAGTTGGTGGCATCACAATTCTGGACTTCAAGCTCTATTACAAAGCTGTCATCATCAAGACAGCATGGTACTGGCACAAAAACAGACACACAGATCCATGGAACAGAATAGAGAGCCCAGAAATAGACCCTCAACTCTATGGTCAACTAATTTTTGACAAAGCAGGAAGGAATGTCCAATGGAAAAAAAAAGACAGCCTCTTCAACAAACGGTGCTGGGAAAATTGGACAGCAACATGCAGAAAAATGAAATTGGAGTATTTCCTTACACCATACATGAAAATAGACTCAAAATGGACAAGGGACCTCAATGTGAGAAAGGAATCCATCAAAATCCTTGAGGAGAACACAGGCAGCAACCTCTTCGACCTCAACCACAGCAACTTCTTCCTAGGAACAACACCAAAGACAACAGAAGCAAGGGCAAAAAAGAACTATTGGGATTTCATCAAGATCAAAAGCTTTTGCACAGCAAAGGAAACAGTTAACAAAACCAAAAGACAACTGACAGAATGGGAAAAGATATTTGCAAATGACATATGAGATACAGGACTAGTGTCCAAAATCTATAAAGAACTTAGCAAACTCAACACACAAAGAACAAATAATCCAATAAAGAAATGGGCAGAGGACACAAACAGACATTTCTGCAAAGAAGACATCCAGATGGCCAACAGACACATGAAAAAGTGCTCCATATCACTCGGCATCAGGGAAATACAAATCAAAAACCACAACGAGATACCACCTCACACCAGTCAGAATGGCTAAAATTAACAAATCAAGAAATGACAGATGCTGGTGAGGATGCAGAGAGAGGGGAACCCTCCTACACTGTTGTTGGAAATGCAAGCTGGTGCAACCACTCTGGAAAACTGTGTGAGGTTCCTCAAAAAACTGAAAATAGAGCTACCCTATGACCCAGCGATTGCACTACTGGGTATATATCATAAAGATAGGAACATGGTGCTCTGAAGGGGCACGTGCAACTGAATGTTTATAGCAGCAATGTCCACAATAGCCAAACTATGGAAAGAACCTAGATGTCTATCAACAGATGAATGGATAAAGAAGAGGTGGTATATATACACAATGGAATACTATGCAGCCATCAAAAGAAATTAAATCTTGCCATTTGCAACAACGTGGATGGAACTAGAGGGTATCATGCTTAGCAAAATAAGTCAATCAGAGAAAGACAACTATCATATGATCTCCCTGATATGAAGAGTGGAGATGCAATGTGGAGGGGTTGGGTAGTAGGAAAAGAAAAAAGAAAGAAGGTGGGATTGGGAGGGAGACAAACCATAAAAGACTCAATCTCATAAAACAGACTGAGGGTTGCTGGGGAAGAGGGAATGGGAGAGGGTGGTGGGGATATGGACATTGGGGAGGGTATGTGGTATGATGAGTGCTGTGAGATGGGTAAACCTGGTGATTCACAGACCTGTACCCCTGGGGATAAAAATACAGTATATATCTATTAAAAAATAATAATAATAAATTTAATTTAGAAAAAAAAAAAAAACTCCACTGTCTTTTGCTCCAGTGGAGTTGAATTTAGACTCAGTTCTGGCCTCTCTCCCTGTTGCAATAGTCTTGAATAAATTCTTCCTTGTCTGTTTAAATTTGTCCAGTGCCACCTTTGCTTTGACAAATCAAGTCTCAATTCCTAACCCTACATTCAGATAAGCTTTCAGAGTAAGTGCAAATAAGGTCTTGGAATCAAATGGGATTTCTGCTCATTCAAAAAGATTTTGGCAATGTTCATGAGCATAGAATCACTTCTGAATGCTGGCTTTGCTCTGTTTTGATCCGATTTAAATCTAAATTCACTTTTCCCACTGGTCTAAGAATTAATTTTCCTTACACTTTCCATCAAAACAAGCAAGTTACTGTTTCCTAGGCTCTACTACCACTGTGGCTCTCTTTCGTGGGGGGCGGGGAGGGCAAGGAAAGCTTTAATCAAGCAGTTGAGATTTGCCTTTGGTAAGTCACTGTTTCCACCTTCATTGGAATTGAGATGAAGAAGTGCCCAGAAGACAAAATTCCTCTGCATTTCACTGCCACTGGGAACCTCCATTCTTGATCAAGCTAATGCAAAAGAGCTGAAAATGGTATCAGTGAAGATTTGAAGTCCTAGACGAGAGAAGAAAGTGTTTACAGGGTTTTCGCTTTGTAATTCTGGGAAAGGTTTAGTTTTGTACCAGCATAAAGCATGCAAAATAATCAACTGTCAGAAAACTATGATATACACATTTGCATTACTTTAACTTAAATTATTCATCAGAAACAAGAGAAGATTTTTTTTTTTTTCTTTTCGACTCATACTTCTATTTAAACGTAAGTGGAAATGCAGTTTGCAGCCTGGTTTTGGGGTGCCACTGTACCGAAAACATGTATTTTTTTCTTCTGGCATGTTCCTAAACAATGGGTCCTGATATATACTAAGTTTGTCCCCAGGGTCCAAGAATCTATTTAGGGCAGGTTTGAGACTGCTTTAATTAAAATCAACATGGAGCCTGGGAGTGTGGGGCTCTGACGGGTGTCTAGTGATCAGAGCCCATTTTCATAGTCAGCTGATCTAGGTGGGAATTCAAGGTCAAAGTAAATGTTTGAGGAGATATGCTTCCCACACGCCTACATGCACACAAAACCCACATTGCTATTTCCAAGACATACCTTTTCTCTTCATGATCCACCTACAGGGGATTTTGTAACTTTATCCTACCGGCGCATACCAATCTTTTCATTTGATTTTTTTTTTTTTTAAATTAAAGAGAAATGTAGGGAGAAACTTTTCTTTCTAGTTACTTGTGGATATGCTTCTATTTCTTTTCAGTGTCTCTCTGGGCTGCTCTGGATCCTTCTTTATGTTTCTTTTTCTTTCTTTCTTTTTTTTTTTTAAAACCAGAGCACCATTCACTTTTTTTTTTTTTTTTAAGATTTTATTTATTAATTTGGCAGGCAGGCAGAGGGGGTGGGGAACAGGCTCCCTGCTGTGCAGAGACCCTGGTGCTCAGCTTGATCCCAGCACCCTGGGATCATGACCTGAGCCCAAAGCAGAGGCTTTAACCCACTGAGCCACTCAGGCACCCCCATTCACATTTTTTGTGATTGTTCTTTCTCCTCTGCATGTATCTTTTCTGTAACTTACTTGGGCTCTGTTTGCAAGGTAGATGAGTTTTTGTTTTGTTTTTTTAAGGAAAAAAAATCTAAAATTTGGATCTCTCTAGGGGCCATGCATGTTGCAAATGAGTGAAAAAGTCTGAATATAAGATAAATGACATCTTTTTCTGCATATTAAATTCTAAAAATAGCCTTCACTTGAAACAAAACAGAGTGTGCTCACCAAACCTCCCTGAAATACACAGCCTCTAAGTCTAAATATTATTTTCCTGCTTGTGAGAGGGAGTTTGTCGTAAGCCATCTTTTTCTTCTATAAAAAATACCATTCAAGAAAAATTTCAAATGACAGCAGATTTGGGCACCCCTGCTGGGAAGTTAAAAGAAAGCTGAGGAATGTTCTGAACTGACCTGCACAATGAATGCCCTCTCTCAAGGGGGCAGTGTGCATCCTTTGGCTTCCTGGGAATGTAAGCCGAGTGAGCCCAAAAGGTCTGCTATTTCAAGAAAGATTAAAAAATACGAATTTTTTTAAAAGTGTGAATTATCTAGATGTTAAAAATACTCTCTCCATTTACTTTAAGACACTTTGAAGATCAAGGGAAATACATATTTGCATCATAGAGAGCCCCTGGGGCAACAATTTTCAGTCTTTGGTGTGGAAAACAAATGACAGGAAATAAGTCACACTACCACTTCACGAAGGCCATTCCAGTGTGCTCAACACACAAGTGTGTGATATTGTGAGCACAACTGTCGAGCCTGTGATGCACCGATGTACACAATTCATCACCCACAACTCCAGTACTCAGCTCCCTAAATGGGATGAGATAGTGGGACATGGCTACTCCAGAGAATGACATTCACAGCCAAGTTGTCGGGGAAAACAGTGAGTTCTCTGCAACCTGGGTGCTGCTGCTTATTAATCTGACATTTATAGGGTGTTTTGCTGGCATAAACACAGAAGATAATGAGCAAAACCAGAGTGTTTCCAAATTCACGTAGAGTTAAACTCTATTAGGAACATAGTAAATTTAATCAGATGACATGACTGTATTGTTTCTCCTAGGGTTTTTTGTGCAAAAAAAATTGTATTAGGAAAACAATTGTTTCCATGCAAAAGTAAGTGGCCCATTTTAAACACATTTTAATTGCTTATGTACTTAAAATAATTTATTGATGTATACATCCAAAAGGGAACAATTGTAATTGTGTATCTTGGCTGCACTCCTATGCCCCCACCTCCAGATTCCTGGCTGCACAGAACCTTTCCCTCCTCTCCCTCCACCCAGATTAACTGCTACCTTGACTTGCACATTATCTGTGCTGCTGCTGAGTGCTGTAAGAATGGAATCAGAATGTAATCATTTTACATCATTTTGAATGACACCAATCATACGAATGATGTAAATGAAAGCATTTCTTATTTGTGTATGGGTACATTTATTCAAATTAGGCCTGTGTGTTTCATCCATATCTTCAATTGTAGCTATCATTTGTTCATTCTTATGGCTGCATAGGATTCCATTGTGTAAACAGGGAAGTGTTTAACTACTTGCTGTTTACCTTTTTAAATTACAATTCTCAGGGCACCTGTGCTGTGGGACACAGAGGCAGAAGAAAAATTATTACATTTCCTTACCTACTGACCACCCTGAAACGGGCAGAGTGACTCTCCTCTAGGGACTCAACTACCCTCACCTTGAGGCTTTGCTAAGGGCAAAAGACAATCCTAGCCTGATCGACCCCTACCCCCAACCAGGATCCTGTAAGTCTACTTTAACAATTCCTTTAAAAAAACTTTATCTCTAAACCTCCAAGATAGTGTTGACAATCATTCCCAAGCATATGGCCCGCTGACATACATCTAATGGGTCTCAGGAGAAGGTTTTATTACTGGTAATGAATAACCTTTTCCCCAGACAATAGCTAGCCCTTCAAGGTCCTAGAAACCTTGCTTCCAAAATTCCTTAGAGACTTACATCATCCCCGACTTACAAGTATTTAATAGACCACTCTTCACGTCCCTGGGCCAGCAGCTCTTCCTTTAATAAACCACCATTTTGCACCAAAGATGTCTCAAGAATTCTTTCTTGGTCATCGGCTCCAGACTTCACCCCACCGAACCTCACCTATATTCTAGAACTTCATCACCTGGCTCACGTCATGATGCCAGGGTCCTGGGATCGAGCCCTGCATCAGGCTCCTTGCTCAGCAGGAAGTCTGCTTCTCCCTCTTCTTCTGGCCCCCCACCCCACTCTCTCCCTCAAATAAATAAATAAAATCTTCAAAAAAATAAATAAAGTAAAATTACAACTCTCAGAATGCATCAATCCACAGTTGGGCTTTCTAGAGGCAAAATTATCAAAAAGAGAAAACCAAAATAAGAGTAAAAATGTGGGGCGCCTGGGTGGCTCAGTGGGTTAAAGCCTCTGCCTTCAGCTTAGGTCATGAACCCAGCATCCTGGGATCCAGACCACATGGGCTCTCTGCTCGGCAGGGAGCCTCCTTCCTCTCTCTCTGCCTGTCTTTCTGCTTACTTGTGATCTCTGTCTGTCAAATAAATAAATAAAGTCTTTTTTAAAAAGGAATAAAAATATATCTAGAGTTTCAACTTCCAGTCATAGAAAATATTTGAGTGACAGTTTATAAGGCATTTTTCTAGGGACCAGGGATACGGGAGTCCTCAAATTCTTGTCCATGCCACTAACAGAATACTTAATCCAATTCAATTACTATAAAAATTGCTATTTTTATGTAGACATTAAAAAAAAAAATCATCACACACTTCTCAAAACTCACCGCGAACAGTATTAGAAGAATGGGATCCTGAATTAAATGAACTAAAGTCTTCTCTAGTGTGAAATTTCCTTTATTTTCATCACTTGAGTTTCAGATGGTCCCAAGTAATTTGTTTTCTGGGAGAGACAGCGTAGAGGAAAGGTTAAGGACCGCATTGATTTCCCATGAACAAATTGCTCGTGATGGTTTGTGATGATGAATTATGTTCTGTTCAGAGAAGAAGGCCTCCCTCCCTGTACTTTTGCTTGAACTGGTTACGTTTCCATCGCTTCAGAGTTCTGCACTGATTACTGGATGTCTTTCTACCTGTCTCTAGCTCAGCGCTCAAGCTGTAGATGAGAAAAGACAATGTATTCAGAGTATATATAATGAGCAAGGAGTGAAGCGAAGCTGCTCTTCTCTTTGTCACACTTAAGATCAAGGTTGGTCACAGGTTTTCTGAGTCATTAAAAGTAATTAGCCTTACCATAGCAACTAGCTACTTTGAGACCTGTATTGAAAGGAGAAAAAGAGGAGCAACACAAAGAATATTTTAAAAATGGAATCATACTCATTCTAACGCAGATTCAGTTAGTAAAAATCACACTTGTGTAGGATTAGCAATCATATCTTGTCTAGGAGTAATGCTCTATTGTTTGTTCTTTGATGGTTTATTTTATTAATTTTTTATAAAGACTTTATTTTTTAAGAGAAGTTGACATTCACAGCAATACTGGAAGTAAAGTACAGAGATTTCCCATGTACTCCTTGACTCACACATGTAGAACCTTTCCAGTAGTGTCGCCTTCCACTATAATTTGTATTGGCACATTAAACCTACATATGTTTCGGGACACCTGGGTGGCTCAGTGGTTTAGGCCTCTGCCTTCAGCTCAGGTCATGATCTCAGGGTCCTGGGATTGAGCCCCGCATCGGGCTCTCTGCTCAGTGGGGAGCCTGCTTCTCTCTCTGCCTGCCTCTCTGCCTACTTGTGATCTCTGTCAGATGAATAAAGAAAAAATCTTTAAAAAAAAAAGAAAAAAAAAAACCCTACATATGTTTCAAGTACTATAACTAGCTATTAGACAGAATGCCTCCAGAAGGGTTCTTTCCTTCTCGAGTTTTTTGTTTACTTCTTTCATCTTCCCACACTGCAATTATGAGCCAATACTCGTTCTGGACAGGAAGACCGTGTGTTTCAAATGTATGGCAATTTTTAATTGTGTGTGTCAATAGAAATTAAAAAACCAAGTTGCCGGTGTGCATTCTCTTTCCTTGAATTTAGAACAACAGTATTTTTTTTAAAAGATAATTCCTATATAAAGGTGAAAATATTTAGCTGAGAATAAATATGATTTTGCAAAGGAAAATAAGCATTTTATTCCCAATTCATTCTTCTTTCTCTCTTTAGTGGAGGTGGGATAAACTCTTTTTTCTGGAAGATATCTCCAATTTCCGTTAGGAAATGTTAATTCCACGTTCATTTTAAAGAACTGGCAAACTGAAATAGTGTTGCTCCCTGTGATCTGTTAGCAACTCTTCACTACAAATTCTGTAGTGGATAATACTAATCAAAATCTTTGGTCTTAGATAAAGGTAAGGATTATCCATATGACAGAAAATCCATCGTTCTCGTAGTTTGCCTTATATCCTAGCATTATACTAGATCATGATGTTCATGTTCAGAAAAATAAAAATTATTTAGCATTCCCGTTCATGGGATTTATGAAATTGTGCTTTGTTGCTATATTAAAGATATGCGTTGAAGAATGTAATGGCAAACAGCCTTTTGATTTTGGTTTTATGTATTTATGACTACAATGCCTTTCTTAGGTTTCCTAATTAGATTACAATGCCTTTCTTAGGTTTCCTAATTACACTGCATCCTGTAAGAAATAAAGAAACATATTTTAGTTTCTAGTAAAAGTAAGTTTTGTTTCTGCTGAGCAGGTTTTATTTTCACTTATTTATTTCAGTTTTTGTTTTTACACGGTAGATCTTATAAATCAATATGTTTTTCTTTTTTCTAGGGCAGCTAGGAAACACAAAGCCCAATTCTGACCTAGAGATGGTGAAAGTTACAGGATCTCCTGACATGTGCCCCAAGGGCTAAATCCTATAACTATCTTCATCTGATTTTCCCACCTATGTTTTCTTTGTTTCTCTCATATCTCAGCTACAAATACATTTTTTTGTATCTTGTTTTTTCTTCTTTAAAACTCATGGAAGTTTTGTTTTGTTTTGTCTTGTTTTTTAAATAAGGAAGAAGTTAAAAAATAAGCAGACACATTTATTGTACTCATTTAGCTTTTTAAAAATGAACCAATCAATAAAAACACCTGATTCCAGTAATTTCATATCGCATCTGGAAGAGTTTCATATCATTCTCTTACTCTCATTTGAACTTGTTTATACAGAAACATGTAAAACTATGACAGTTACAGAAATGACTTAAGAGAGCACTGTGGTAACTCAGGAAAAGCAGTTTTCTGTACTTTGGAACTATAATCTCTTTGATAGTAGATAAATAGAGTACAATATAAGGCAATGTGTACCCAGTGAAGGGACTACCCCAGAAGCAGATTATTGTTTATAATAATCCAAATGTGTTCTAATGTACTACTATCTAGTTATTATAATGCAGCATTGTCAAACAGAAATATATTATTAGCCATAGACACAACTTCAAGTTTTCTATAGCTGCATTAAGACAAATGAATAGAAGCAGATAAAATTATTTTAATAATATTGTTATTTAATACCACATATCCAATATATTATCTTTCAAATTGAGTTAAAGTAAGAAATATTGAGGGAGTTTATATTCTTTCTCTATTTCTATTTTTCTTTTAAGTTTTATCAGTTTTGCTTTATTTTTAAGATACATTATTTATAAAGTACATAAGCATTTAAAACTGGTATAGTTTCTTGGAGAACTGACTTTTTTTTTTTTTAAGATTTTACGTATTTATCAGAGAGAGAGAGGGAGAGAGCGAGCACAGGCAGACAGAATGGCAGGCAGAGGCAGAGGGAGAAGCAGGCTCCCTGCTGAGCAAGGAGTCCGATGTGGGACTCGATCCCAGGACGCTGGGATCATGACCAGAGCCGAAGGCAGCTGCTTAACCAACTGAGCCACCCAGGTGTCCCGAGAACTGATTTCTTTATCAATGTGTAGCTTGTATTTATTCCTGATGATACTCCTAATTCTGAAGTCGAATTAGTGCTATATTAATACAGGAAATCCAAATATACCAATACAGTGTTAGCATGAGATATCTTTTTCTAACCTTTTAATTTAATTTAAATTGTTAAAGATTTTATTTATTTATTTGACAGAGAGAGATCACAAGTAGGCAGAGAAGTATGCAGAGAGAGGGGAGAAGCAGGTTCCCCGCTGAGCCAAGAGCCTGATGTGGGACTCCATCCCAGGACCTGAGACCATGACCTAAGCCTAAGGCAGAGGCTTAACCCACTAAGCCACCCAGGTGCCCCTAACCTTTTAATTTTAAATTATCTATGTCTTTATAATTAAAGTAGGTATCTTGTACATAGTATATATTTTATCTTATTTGAAAATTTCTGACTTATAACCACAGTGTTCAGACCATCTGTAGTAATGAAATTACTGATACGGTTGGATTTAAATCTACCATTTGATAGCTATCTTTTATCTTTCCCGTCTATTCTTTGTTCTCATCATTCTTTCCTATCTTTTTTATGACTGGGTATTTATGATTCCAATTCAATTCCACTATTGGCTCATTAGTTAATTAGTTAATTTATTGGCTTATTCCCATTTTAAAAATATACATCTGTAACTCATCTCAATCTATGTTGAAATAATATACAATTTTCTGTACAGTGTGGGAACGTCACAACATTATATGTCCATTTCCTCTCTCCTATTCATTGTATTATAACTGCCACATGCGTCTCTTGCGGGCTTTACTTGTTATAACCCTTACAGTATATTGCCACAACTTTTACTTTAGATTTAGATCAAAGGTATGAAATTTCTTTTCTCAGATGGCTAGACAATAAATATTTAAGACTTTGTGGGTCACATATGATGTTTGTTGCTGCTGCTGCTGCTTTTTATATTCATCTCTACAATCATTGAAAATATAAAAAAAAAAAAAACAAGGAAATAATCTTAGCTTCTAGGGCCATGAGTCTGATTTTGGGAATGGGCTGACTGGTAAACACTGCTTTAGACAGTCAATTATTTATTTTAAATAATTAAAAACAATGAAAAAGGCTTTTTGGATTCATTTTCATTTTTTATCTTTTAAGTTCCCTTCATTCCTTTGTGTACATTCAAATTTCCATATAGTATTATATTCCCTCTGCCTGGAAACTTTCTTTAACATCTCCTATATGGTATCTCTTCTTTATCTCTTATGTCTTACTCTTTAACATGTTCTGAAAGAGTATCTTTTTGTCTTCTTTAAAATTACTCATGTCTCACTTGTTAACAACTTAAACCTGTCTGCTGTCAACAAACTCATAGGTATTGGTCTCTCCCCATCTGGATTATTTCACTTAGCATAATGCCCTCAAAATCCATCCATGTTGTTGCAAATATACAGCATACTTTCTTGATCCATTCATCTATTGATGGAAACATAGCTTGACTATTATAAATAATGCTGCAATGATCACAAGAGTACAGATATCTCTTCAAGACACTAGTTTCATTATTCTTGGATGTATACCCAGAAGTAGAATTGCTGGATCACATATTAGTTCCATTTTTAATTTATTGAGGAATCTCTAATGTTTTCCATAGCGGCTGTACCACTTGACAGATGTACCAGCAATGTGCAAAGTCTCCTCTCTCTCCACAGTCTTGTAAGCATTTATGTTTTGCCTTTTTGATAATAGCTGTATCAATAGTAGTTTTAGTTGACTGGAGTAATTAGTATTTACATTCCCATATTGTGCATCTACTTTATCTCTTCATCTTCAGCTTAACCCTATTGCCGTATGCTTTAGTCTTGGTCTAAAGAAAAGGTAAGAATGTCTTGGTAGGGGCTTAGTAAAGGAACTTTTGTTAAGCCTACTATGTACAGGTCACTATAATAAAGACTTAACTTACATGAAGATAATTTTCAAAATATCCACTCTGTAGAATCATTATGGACACTAGCTAAGGTATATGTATTTATAAGATACTGATTTTTAAAAATATTTTATTTATTTATTTGACAGAGAGAGAGATCACAAGTAGACAGAGAGGCAGGCCAGAGAGAGAGGAGGAAGCAGGCTCCCCGCTGAGCAGAGAGCCCAATGCGGGACTTGATCCCAAGACCCTGAGATCATGACCTGAGCTGAAGGCAGAGGCTTAACCCACTGAGCCACCCAGGCGCCCCTAGGATACTGATTTGGATTTTCCCTTTCTTTGCAGGTTCCAAGGAAGCATAGAAATAAAAGTGGAAGAGAAGGAATTTTCCTCAAATTCTATCTGAAGTCAAAGACGTTCTATACACTATACCACATTTGGGTTCTTTATTATTTTCAAGCCTCCTTTTTAATGATCTAGAACTAGAAGATGATGAGGTTTATTGTATTCCTTACTTGTATTTTTAATTTTCTCTTTTATATAATCATAGATCTCTTTTTCCTACTATGTGTGCTAGCAAAAATAAACAAAATAATAAAAACATTCAGTCAGGCAAAATGTTTAAAAGCAGCATTTAAGGACTCTGTTCATGGGTATGAGTGAGCTTAGACAGCTTCTATAACATGAACAGCTTGAATAGTTGAAAGTTTCTTCTATTACTTGCAACACAGCAGGAAGCCCCCAACAGTGAGTGTTACTAGAAACCGTAATCAATAAACATTCTCCATGTCGTCTATTCTCACTTATAAATCTCACTGTGAAATTATCTAGGCTGTTTCCTAGGAAAGTATGTTGTAATTTTATAAAATATAAGACAAAAACTAACAGGCAATTAACTTGGATTTTTTTCAAAATGATTTCACTTGGAAGAATTCCATGTAAACTTTTACTGCATACTTGTTTTGTTTTATTTTAGTTGGCTTAATAAAATAGAAGCCTGACAGAGATGTCTTTCCACTTTGTTTGTTTTATTCCCCAAATGATACACTTAATAATAAGATGTTTATTTTTCACATATATTGATTATGGTTCTATAAGCAAGACAGGAAAAGCTTTAGGAAGGCCAGAAAAATATCAGAAAAAAACCTCTCTTAAGTAGAAATATTCTATCCTGGGAATACTTTCCCATTAGTTCCGATGACTTCCCACTCACCCTTTGACCACAGCTCATCCATACCGTATCAGTGAGTTGAGGTTTTAAACTGTAGTGCTTTTTGCAATAAAATATCAAAAAAACTCACAAAGAAGAAATACAGAAGTAGGCAATCTAGGACTGATGCAGGAGATAACCAATGTAATCAAATCCAAGATCTTCCCATCCTGTCATCACTGGCATGGATGCACACGTGCATGTGTGTGTGTGTGTGTGTGTGTGTGTGTGTGTTTAACTCAGAGAGACAAAACACCTGTTGCAGCCCCCAGAATCACACTAGTGTCCAAGATGACAGAAGCAAAGAATGGGTTATGTCAGTCTGATTTCTGCTTAATTCTATAATTATGCCACTTCTCAGTTCACTAACTAGAACTATCAGTTGGACAGTAAAGAATAGTTTCAAGGGAATCTAACTTCAAAAGAAAGTTTCATAGTAGAGGTAAAGACAAAGGAGGTGAGTTAGAAAACAATGCGCATCAGCTAACAGCATCTGACACCATTACTTTATATGGAGACTTACTTGACATTTACCATGTCAGACTCCCATGATATGCTGGAAAAGCAAAGGTCACTGTCCTTGTTGGCATGTGATACCATTATAAATTAGCTTTATTTATAAGCTATTTTCTTAAAATCTGTCTCCTATTAGTGGGAAAAGATAATTGCAGGTGATATACCTGATAAAATGTTAGTATCCAAAACGTATTAAAAAACGTATAAAACTCAGCACCCCCAAAATTAATAATCTAATTTAAAAGTGGGCAGAAGACATAAGTAGACATTTTTCTAAAGAAGACATCCAGATGGCTAACAGACACATGAAAAGATGTTCAACATTACTCATCATCAGAGAAATGCAAATCAAAACCACAATGAAATACTGCCTCATACCTGTCAGAATGGCTAAAAGCAACAACCCAAGAAACAACAGGTGTTGGTGAGGATATGGAGAAAGGCAAACCCTCTTCCACTATTGGTGGGAATGCAAACTGGTGCAGCCACTTTGGAAAACAATATGGAGTTTCCTCAAAAAGTTAAAAATAAAACAATTGTACTAGAAGGTATTCACTCAAAGAATACAGAAATATTAAGTCATAAGGACATATGCACCCCGATGTTTAAAGCACCATTATTTACAATAGCCAAAATATGGAAAGAGCCCAGATGTCCATCAACTGTTGAATGAATAAAGAAGTAGTGGTATGGGCGCCTGGGTGGCTCAGTGGGTTAAGCCGCTGCCTTCGGCTCAGGTCATGATCTCAGGGTCCTGGGATCGAGTCCCGCATCGGGCTCTCTGCTCAGCAGGGAGCCTGCTTCCCTCTCTCTCTCTCTGCCTGCCTCTCCATCTACTTGTGATTTCTCTCTGTCAAATAAATAAATAAAATCTTAAAAAAAAAAGAAGTAGTGGTATACATGTGAAAAAAAAATATATATATATTTATCTCCACACACAAAAAATGGAATATTAATCAGCAGTAAAAAACAATGAAAGCTTGCCATTTGCAATGACATGGATAGAACTAGAGAGTATAATGCTAAATGAAATAAGTCAGAGAAAGACAAATCTATATGATTTCACTCATATGTGGAATTTCAGAACAGAACAATGAGCAGTGGGGAAAAAAGAGAGAGTAGAGAGGCAAACCAAGAAACAGACTCTTAATGATACAGAACATACTGATGGCTGCCAGAGGGGAAAGGGTTGGTGGGATGGGGGAGCAATAGGTGATGGGGATTAATGAGGGCACTTGTCCTAATAAAAACAGGGCGATGTATAGAAGTGTTGAAGCACTATATTGTACACTATATGTTAATCAGAATTTAAGTAAGAATTTTTAAAAATAATGAAAATTGGGCACCTGCGTGGTTCAGTTGGTTGAACATTTGCCTTTGATTTAGGTGGAATCAGGCCCCATGTTGGGCTCCCTGCTCAGTGGAGATCCTGCTTCTTCCTCTCTCTGCCCTCTACTCATGCTCTCTCTCTTTCACTCTCTATCTCAAATAAATAAATAAAATCTTTTAAAAAATATGAAAATTTTCACAATTTTTATCATTATACAATGTGTTGTTTTGTGTTGTTTGTTTATTGTGCCACCTAAATTAGTCTATGTATCCAATTTACTCTAAGACACTTGAAAGTGAAGCTTTTTAAAATATTTCCTTGGTTTTTCTATAGCAACTTCTATTTTGCTTAGAGCAGAGTGATTGGTCTGTATGAAAAATCAGTATTTTATTTAAAGCATCATTTTAGGAGATAATGAGTTGGAGTCTTAGCTTTGAAATGCTTAGAATAATAAGAAAAACTATATTAACACACAATATAAATACAGCGAATGCACTATGGCAAGTATTTGTATATTTCTACCTGTCACAGCATGTCTCTTGGATTTCTCCTACATGAAAGCTTTGATAAATTATCACCTAATTCGATCACACAAGAACAGCTATAGTGATGGAAAATATAAACCACTAGTGAAATTATGTCCCAGGATTAGCAACAATTGATGATTAAATATAGATTTTCAGTTTAGACTAGAATCTAAGTACTAGAGGGAAGCCAAAGAGTATTGCTGAGGCAATCACCCACCATATTTGCTGGTGAATGGGCCAGTTACAGGAAAGGAATAGAAAGATCTGTCTGCTCTCCAGTCTCAGTGCAAACCTGCCACATGCATACTGGATCTCATCTATTACATAACTGTAAAGAAAAAAAGAATTGGGTAGAACAGAATCCCAACTCAACATTTATGTGCTGACCAGGCCAGGTATAGAGGAATCAAGGCAAGAGGAATGGTTAACCCTAAATGCAGAGGAAAGGCCAATAAAGGGAATTCTTTATTAATTAAATTACTCATTCAGCCCTGATTTCTTGATGATCTACTGTTATGTCTGGTCTTAGCCACATAAAGGAAGTTAAGTTTTCATCCTAATCATAAAAAAGCTCTCATTTTAGAAGAAGGGATTTTAAAAATGTTCCAAAAGCAGCCATGATTTCTTTAGAAAAAATATATTGGGTTATAAACACTGTGCATTTCTTTTCCCTGCTTGTTTTTCTTTTGGTTTTGTTGTTGTTTGTTCACTGCTGACCATGGGTAGGCACTGGCTAGGGCAGCTCAGATTACTTGGGTATGACATTTATTTTATACATGCATATACATAAATATAATTTTATAGTTACATATGATGTATATAATACTTTTCAACTTATTTACATTATAATATATTATTTTGTAAGATTTTCTATTTTTCCAAATCTATATAAACCATGTAAGAAGGGGAAGATATTATCAATTCTCTCAATTCTCCATGAAATAAATAATTCTCTCTACAAAGCATATCCTTAGCAATTTTCTAGTAATTTGACTGTGCATAAATTAGTAGTCTCCTGGAAAGAGGTAAACAATTTTAAAAGAGCTGTATTTCTCCATAGCTTTTATGCAGAAGTGAAGAATTTTTGTAATTCTTTGTGTATATACACAACCACCATTTTTCCTCTTGAAATTCAAAACAGATGATTTTAGTGATGATGTTGATTCTTGTTTAAGGACACACACACAGGGACGCCTGGGTGGCTCAGTTGGTTAAGCAGCTGCCTTCGGCTCAGGTCATGATCCCAGCGTCCTGGGATCGAGTCCCACATCGGGCTCCTTGCTCGGCAGGGAGCCTGCTTCTCCCTCTGCCTGTGCTTGCTCTCTCCCCTTCTCTCTCTCTGATAAATAAATAAAATCTTTAAAAAAAAAAAAAAAGGACACAGACACACACACATATCATATATACCACATACATATATATATCATATATATATATACCATATGTGTACACACACATATATATGTGTATACGCACATATATTGAAGTTCACAAATTATAAAATTATATATATATATAAACACATTACTACCAAATATATGACACATTAAACAAATGATAGAAGGCATCACAGGACCTTATAATCTAAGCAGGATAGGGTGTTGTCATTTTCTTCCTTCCTACATTTTAGTAAAATTCACATGCCTAAATTTCCTAAGATCTTTCCCTAGGAAATTAAAGAATATTATCTCTCTCTTTTTAAAAAATATTTTATTTTTATTTATTTTAGAGAAGGAAGGGGAGTGTGAGAGCACGTGACTGGGGGGAAGAGGGGGGTTGCTAAAGGAGGAAGAGAGAATCCCAAGCAGACTCCCTACTAAGGACGGGGGAGCCTGGTGCAGGGCTGGATCCCATGACCTTGAGATCATGACCTGAGCTGAAATCAGGAGTCCGATGTTCAACCAACTGAGCCATGCAGGTGCCTTAAGAATATTCTCTTGTTATTCTGAGTGCCACAGTGCTGATCTTACTGAAATCTCATTAACAAGACATTTTTTTGTGTGTAAGAAATTTTTTTTTAAAAAAAAGATTTTATTTATTTGTTTGACACAGAGAGAGACAGAGAGAGATCACAAATAGGCAGTGCAGCAGGCAGAGAGAGAGGGGGAAGCAGGCTCCCTGCTTAGCAGAGAGCCCGATGTGGGGCTTGATCCCAGGACCCTGAGACCATGACCTGAGCTGAAAGCAGAGGCTTAACCCACTGACCCACCCAGGTGCCCCTCTGTGAGAGAAACTTCTTTTGACTAAGGTAAATGTGAAAGATATGAAATCAAACTCAGGGAATAAAATGTATTTTTCACAATTCATGTAATTAGCAAGAGGTCAATTAGACACAGTGCCAATAAACATTTTTTTTTTAAGAACACTTTTCTTTTCCATAGAAGCATAAATATCGGGAGCCTGGGTGGCTCAGTGGGTTAAGCCGCTGCCTTCAGCTCAGGTCATGATCTCAGGATCCTGGGATCGAGTCCCGCATTGGGCTCTCTGCTCAGCAGGGAGCCTGCTTCCTCCTCTCTCTCTCTACCTGCCTCTCTGCCTACTTGTGATCTCTCTCTCTGTCAAATAAATGAATAAAATCTTTAAAAAAAAAAAAAGAAGCATAAATATCTTTTTTAAAGATATTTCAGGATAATATAACCAGGAATCCTCTGTTGGTTAAAATCCCTGGGCAGAGTCCTTGGGCCTGAGATGTGCTCTGCTTGAACAGGGAGGAGCTACTCATCTCTTTGAGCACAGAATTCACCACTGTACAATTATACTGCAAGCTGATCTGTGCTTTGTAGCATTTCGCTCTCGGAATGCCTACTACATGCAAAGGAGCATGCTGGGCTGCAGAACTGAGTAAGAACAAGAATCACATGTGGTTTCTGACATTAATGACTTCTAAGCAAATGGGTTATTGAGGCTGAAACAGAAGAGTTTTGCTGACACGGGATAGCTGTCTGGTGCTGTATTATACGATGCAGCACAGTACTGAGGGGTCAGAGACGCTTTTGCCTTGATGAAGAAGGTGACCCTTCAGGTGGCTTCGCTGGTAGAGGAAATCAAGGTGCAGAGTTTTGGGAAGCCAAAAATTGCATGTGGAAAGCTATAAAGGTATGCAATTAAGTGGTGTATTTGAGAATAATCACGAGTGTGCAATCCTTGTCACTTCCACCTCGGTGGCTCAGTCAGTTAAGTGTCTGCCTTCAGCTCAGGTCTGATTCCAGGGTCTTGGGATTGAGTCCCATGTTGGCCTCCCTATTCAGTGGGGAGTCTGCTTCTTCCTCTCGTACTTTCTTTCTTTCTTTCTCTGTCAAATAAATAAATAAAATCTCTAAAAGAAACGAAAGAAGAGTGGGAGGTTGGATTTGGGCAGATTGCATAGGACCGTGGATACCAGCCCAAAACACCTACATTTCCCTTCCGGAAGTCTACAAGCAGTTTGAACAAGAGAGAACTGTATAAACTCATCTGAACACTGCGGTGAGACTGTTGAGGAGAGAGCAGCAGAGGACAAAGCTAAGACATCTGACACAAGGGGGAATTTTACTAGAAGATGAATACTCAGGGTGATGTTGGCGTATAATCAAATGAAGAGATAGAAGTGTTTCCTCTTCAATCAGAGCAGCATCGGAGGGACATGACCTTGGGGCCACACAGAACCGATGCTGCCTGAGAAGCACACTTTGTGCCCTTCATTCACCAGCATGTGAACCCTAACAACAAAATCAGCTCCTCCTAAATGGTAGCAGAGAGCTAAGCAGCATTGTTTTGGGGCACTGCTGCCTGGTTTCTATCCATTCGCTCAGCACTGAGGGACACATGGTGCACCATCTTTGACCTGGGGAAGGTTGTTCTCACTGTGCTGGGAGTGGGGGACTTGTCTCAGCCCTGGCTTCTTAACTTGGTCAGATCCAACCACAGGTACCGGTTTCTTTCACTTTGTGTATTGTTTCAATGTGAGAAGCTCATTTCTAAACCAATTTTATTGATACCTAAAATGCTTGTAACTTGAAACAACATGGAGAGAATATGAATTCTTGAGAAGGCAATGTGATCCCATAATGACTAGTATAGCAGGTGGTCCTATTGGATGCCATTATAGAAAATATTGTTGGTAGTTTGACTAAATGGTCACTTCACTTGAGTATTTAAAAACAAGAAGGAAACAGTAATAATGAATTTTTCTTTACAAGTGAAGATGGTTCAGACACTATATTAAATGCTAGGCATAAAGGATACTTTTAACCTTCATAATGACTTCATGGGATAGATGTAATTTGTACACCCATTTCACAGTTCCAAAAATCAAAGCATGCAGAGAATTTATTATTGTCAGAATCACAAAGCTGATCAATGGAGACTCAGCTAAAACAAAATCTCTCTGATAATGAACCCTGGATTCTTAACCATTCTTTTACAGTATATTTCTCGGTATTCAAGTTATTCCAAAAACTTCTTACAAGCCACCAGATGCTTCCCACTGCATTAATTTCCTACAGATCCCAGGCCCTGCCACTCTTTATGACTGTCAGCTTTCAGCTCTGCATTCTTGGGACATCACACTAGCAAAGGGATTCTAAAATGCTGGTGTTACCTAGGTCGAGTTAAGGTACGTAATATATCAATGATGATGATAATGATGGGATATTTATTGAAGACTTAACACATGTTGTAAATAGGTTCTGATCCCTTTCAGAGCCACCTACAAAATATGAAAGCAGTCTTACCAAAGGTCATGTGGAATTAAAAAGGTTTTTTTTTTTTTTTTCCTTAACTGGAAAGTATCCTCTCCTTTCATTGTCTATGTAATTCCTTCTGAATCTTCATGCTTAGCTTAGAAATCACTCCTCCAAGCAACCATCATGTCAATCATTGAAGTGCCCATCAATTCCACCTTTGCTACATTTACACCCTATTTGGCCCACATTTGTGGTTTAAATGACTCAACCTTCTCCTTTGTGTCCAAGGAGAGCACCAAGAAAGCAGGGGCTTGCCCATTTTGTACTATTTCCAAACAACAATGGAGAATAGGTAATAAAGGTTAAATACACCAACAAGTTGGGCCACATTTCTATTATCTCTTTATTCTAGGGCATTCAGATTACAAACAATATCTAATTTAGGGCAGCCCAGAGGAGATGAAGTATCCCCTTGGATGCTGTCTTTTCTAAACTATGGTCTGGAAGGATAAGGGTCCTACAGACAGGGGCCTGCTTCTCCATGGTTCTGAATCTGGGGGCCCGTTTTTCCATCTTGTATCTTTTTCTGAAGCCATGGAGATGCTCAGCATGTGAAAAAGCAAGGTTGAAATGGGGAGAAGCTAACTAGACATAATTCTCAACTTCCCATCAACTGCATGAATCATTCAAGGAGATATTCTGGAATTTTCTTAAGAGGTCCTGGTATAATTTTTATGGGTCGCCTACCATGGTGTCCTCAATAATGTACATCCTTTCCACTCCCTCTTTACTGCTCTTTTGGATAAAGTCTCAAATAAACTACTTAACCCAAATCCTTGACTCAGGCTCTGCTTAAGAGAGTCATGAAACTAAATATTCAGGGAAATATAAAAGCCATTTTTATCTAGACTAAATTAAGCTGTACCTTCCAAAACTTTTTTCTCATTGCTCTTGGGACCTGAACCTGCATTCCACTTCACTTGAGACTGGATAGTCCCATGACAGCTACCCTGGCAGGATGTGACATTGTTGTGGCAGAGACAGAACCACTTTTCCAACACATGGTCCTGTCTGCATCCTCACACAAAGCTCCCTCGCACAGCCTAGGACCAGTTCTTCTGACTACACAACTCTCCCTCTGGAACCTGACATAGAGCACATGAAAGGAGGGTCCACTGCAACTGAATCTCACATGAGACATCTATTATTATTATTACTTAGATAGGCCTCTTATTCATTAGCATAGTTGGGTAGTCTTTGACTTCTAAGTCATCTAAAAAAAATTATATATCCTAGGTGCATGGTACAAGTATAATTGTGATCATTCACTATGGCTAAATATAACTTGGGAGAGGTTCAAAAGGAACTCATGCTTCCACTGGGAAGTTAGAGAAAAGATAACGTGATTTTCTGAAATGAACCAGTGGAAAGAGAAATCTATTAAGGAGCACTAGAAATTGGCCAAAGGAAGGAAGACTGGGAAACCAATCCATGAGTTAGAGGGCAGAAGATGGTAGGTGAAGGCGGGCATCAGCAAAGATGAAGATGTCTATGGCGGGCTTACTAGTGTAGGACACACTAATACTGGCATGTTTACCCAGAATTATCAGTCTTCTTTTCCAGGTACCCCAGACACATTTATATGGCTGCTGTTCCCCTGGTACTCAAAATTCTTCTCACTACTGAAGTGGCTCATGCCCTTGCAGGTGTATTCACTCTCACTTGTCACTGCCCCATTTTATGGAAAGCTCTACTAGGTGGTTCAAGGGTACCTTCAATGGCTTGATGTTGGAGAACATTCTTCAGTGTTACTGCTTAGCTAGTAGAGCTGCGTGGACAAGGGAGATCCCCCTGCAGCCAGAACTGGGCGCAAAACTTAACCCTAACATTAGAAGTTAGATGTACTGAATCCCTATCATGTGAGAAAAACGGGTTAGATACTGTTCCTTACAGCATTTCAAGACATCCCGAGGACACACCTTTAAGGTAAGCATTTGTCAATTTACTAAATCATTTTTATAAAACCTGACCAAGGTCTCATTGTTAGCTTGGGATAGAGACAGCCTTCAAATTTAGACATAGGAAGAGGTAAGAAATAAAATAAATAAATGTGTAGGATGTCTCTGGAGCCTATTTAAATGTAAAAAAAAAAGAAAAGAAAAAAAAAGATTTTTTTTTTTTTTTTTTTGGTTGGGGGAGGGAACAAGCACAAAAAGTTCAGAGAGAAACCAGTGGAAGCAAGGAAAGAGACCGAACTGGAGCTGGAACTGGATGAAAAAAACAAGGAGACAGGGTGAGAGAGGGACCACAAAGAGAGGAAAGTAGGGAATCGAGGACATAAACTTAAATGACCATGAACAGCAATGATAAATCAGGACAGAAACGAACAACCTGGTGGGAAGAAGTAAGAGATTGTATGCTGAATAACCAGACCCATTATGAATCCAAAGTTCGCTTTTGGGTACGTAAAGCTCAGACTCCGTGTAATGACATTCATGCCGACGAAGGCCCAGAGGAAATTCCAAACACTGTTCACTCACTAAGAATGATTTCAGGGGCACCTGGGTGCCTCAGTGGGTTAAAGCCTCTGCCTTTGGCTCAGGTCATGATCCCGGGGTCCTGGGATGGAGCCCCATGTTGGACTCTCTGCTCAGCGGGGAGCCTGTTCCCCTCCCCTCTCTCTGCCTGCCTCTTTGCCTACTTGTGATCTCTGTCTGTCAAATAAATAAATAAAATCTTAAAAAAAAAAAAAAAAAAAAGAATGACTGCAGAATTAGCATTCACTGTTCACAACATTTTGAGTACATTATTTTCCCCCCTTGGAAAAAGTAAATTCTAAATTCCCTTTATTCATCTCTACTTTCTTCAGTCCCAGGTGGCTGGGAAAAATTAGGCTGGCATTTTCTCAAACCCAAGTGTGCCAGCCCCTGGAAGTTTTCAGAACAGGAATGCTGTTCCCGCCTTTCTCATTTATAGCCTGCATAACATCTCTCTCCAAGACAAGACACTAAAACATATGGATTTTTCTCAAGCACTTCTTATCTCTTTCTTCGTATCTTTTGAATTTACTTTTATTTTCCTTCTTTCAACTTGCATTTTTTATAAGGAATTATATGTGGTGTTTATTTGATGTTTGTGTGCACGCACTTTTATGATTTCATTTTCAAATTTAAAATATATTTCTTTTCTCACTTTTGTCTGAATTCTGACAGTTCTCTTTTCCAATCACACTTCTCCATCTCATTTCTGAGTTTTTAGTTTTGATTTATATTGTTCTCATAGCATCTATCCTTTTGTAAGCTGTTTTAGCTTGTTTAAAATATAGTATTTGCCTAAAATTAAGATAAATTTTGTGGGTGAGTTTTGTGTGCCTCCATTATCTTTAGAAAGATTTTACGTTCATTATTCTCTTTTTACTCATCATAGCTTTGGGATTTTGTTTGTATATGTCATTATAAAAGGGTTAAAATACAGGCATTAACAACAGACCTTACAAAGGTTAAAGAATAGTAGATACATAGACATGCAAGTGTGCATATTAGTTTCCGTAATCCCCAGCACACAATTGATCATTCTATATGATCAGTTTTTATTTTTGCCTTTAAAAACCCAGAACAAACCTGCTCAAGTCTTAGAGGTGTTTTTCTGCCCCAACCCTTATGGTGTTGATATCCTGACCTCAAAGAAACGCAACTCCTCCCTTTCTTTTGTTCACACAAATCTAAATTGTACACCGACTTTTCAACACATCCACCCGAGGATGCGTCACCAATATTATTTGACCACCATCTATCATGCTAAAGGCAAGTGATTTATTCATACAAGAGTATCTATAACCTCTCCTCAAAATTATTTGAAAATAGTACAATTTCCTACTTATCAGTCAAAGATGAAATGTGAGGGAAGTCTTTGGAAAAATATATTTTAAAGGAAAGCATCCATTTGTCATTACCATCAATCCAGAAATACGTAAGGTAACCCTATCATTCGAGCAAGAGCTATAAAAGTAATTTTTGTTGTTACTTTTGTTACAGCTCAGAAAAGCTAAGTCATCATGGTCTATGATTATTTGGCTCTATGCCATGCTGTTTGGTATTTTATAAGTAAGGGCCATGAAGAGCTGAAAATATTACATCTTTCAGTCAAGCAATGGCTGACATGCAACTGTTAGTTTCACTAACAACTGATAAATATGAAGAAGAAATTCTGTTTGCTAACTACAGTTATATAGAAAGGCAACATTTATCCATAAAATAAACTATGAAAATGAATTGCACTCAATGATAGGTTGTCAGGAGCATGTGGAAACTAAAATCATTAAAAAAATGTATATTTGGGGGCGCCTGGGTGGCTCAGTGGGTTAAAGCCTCTGCCTTTGGCTCAGGTCATGATCTCACGGACTGGGATTGAGCCCCACATCGGGCTCTCTGCTCGGCAGGGAGCCTGCTTCTCCACCCCTCACCTCTCTCTGCCTGCCTCTCTGCCTACTTGTGATCTCTGTCTGTCAAATAAATAAATAAAATCTTTTTTAAAAAATGTATTTTTTCTTTGAAGAACACTTTGAAATAAAGCAGTGCATGTGTGTGCATGTGTGTTCATTGTATGTGAGCTGTTACATTGACATAGCCATTTACTTTATTACTTTTAAAGATTTTACTTATTTGAGAGAGAGAGAAAGAGTGAGCAGGAGGGAGAGGGAGAGAAAGTCCAAAGCAGACTCCGCACTGAGCGCAGAGCCTGATATGGGCTCGATCCCAGGACTGCGAGATCATGATCTGAGCTGAAACCAAGAGTTGGAGGCTTAGCTAACAGAGCCACCTAGGTACCTCATGTAGTCGTTTAATATTATGAAGTTTTGATACATAGGAGATCCTCTCAAAGAGGGAAAAATAACTAATGTCAAAGATAAGGAGAACCAGTCCTGTCTGACAGCTAACTGAGTTTTTTTTTTTCCAGAGAAGTGACCACTTAAATAATTTGTAAATGCTGCAAATCTGTGCAAGATTCCTTCCTTCCAAGACACAAAGAAATGGAAAAATGTTCCATGTTCATGGATTGGAAGAACAAATATTGTGAATATTTCTATGCTACCTAAAGCAATCTACACATTTAAAATTTATATAGAACCAGAAAAGACCCCGAATAGCCATAGCAATACTGAAAAAGAAAACCAAAGTTTGTGTCATCACAATTCCAGACTTCAAGCTCTATGACAAAGCTGTAATCATCAATACATCATGGTACTGGCACAAAAACAGACACACAGATCAATGGAACAGAATAGAGAGCCCAGAAATGGACCCTCAACATTATGGTCAACTTATCTTTGACAAAGCAGGAAAGAAAGTCCAATGGAATAAAAGTTATCCTCTTCAACAAATGGTGTTGGTAAAATTGGACAGCCACATGCAGAAAAACGAAACTGGACCATTTCCTTACACCACACACAAAAATAGACTCAAAGTGGATGAAAGACCTCAATGTGAGGTAGGAATCCATCCAGATCCTTGAGGAGAACACAGGCAGCAACCTCTTTGACCTCAGCCACAGCAACTTCTTCCTAGAAACATTGCCAAAGGCAAGGGAAGCAAGGGCAAAAATGAACTATTGGGATTTCATCAAGATCAAAAGCTTTTGCACAGCAAAGGAAATAGTCAACAAAACCAAAAGACAACTGACAGAATGGGAGAAGATATTTGCAAATGACATATCAGATAAGGGGTTAGTATCCAAAATCTACAAGTAGCTTATCAAACTCAACACCCAAGGAGCAAATAATCCAATCAAGAAATGGAAAGAGGACATGAACAGACATTTCTTCAAAGAAGACATACAGATGGCCAAAAAACATGAAACAGTGCTCAACATCACCTGGCATCAGGGAAATACAAATCAAAACCACAGTGAGATACAACCTCACACCTGTCAGAATGGGTAAAATTAACCAGTTAGGAAATGACAGATGTTGGAGAGGATTCAGAGAAAGGGGAACCCTCCTACACTGTTGGTGGGAATGCAAGCAGCCACTCTGGAAAACAACATGGAGGTTCCTCAAAAAATTGTACATAGAGCTACCTACAACCCAGCAATAGGACTACTGGGTATTTACCATAAAGATACAAATGTAGTGATCTGAAGGAGCACATGTACCCGAATATTTATAACAGCAATGTCCACAATAACCAAACTATGGAAAGAACCTAGATGTCCATCAACAGATGAATGGATAAAGAAGATGTGATGTATATATACAATGGAACACTGTGCAGACATCAAGAGAAATGGAATCTTGCCATTTGCAACAATGTGGATAGAACTAGAGGGTATCATACTGAGTGAAATAAGTCAATCAGAGAAAGACAATTATCATATGATCACCCTGATATGAGGAATTTGTAAGGCAGAATAAGGATTTGGGGGTAGGGAAGAGAAAAAATAAACAATATGGGATCAGGAGGGAGACAAACCATAAGAGACCCTTAATCTTACAAAACAAACTGAGGGTTGCTGGGGGGAAGGGGGTGTGTGGAGAGGATGGTTGGGTTATGGACACTGGGGAGAGTATGTGATATGGGAGTGCTGTGAAACATGTAAGCCTGATGACTCACAGACTTGTACCCCTGGGGTAAATACATTATATGTTATATAATGTATACATTACATGTATAATAATAATACATTATATGTTAATAAAAATAATATATAAAAACAAAAAGATTCCTTCCTTCTTTTCAAAGCATGCCTATTAGCAAGCTGATGGTAATCTTCACCGTGTCAGATACCCAAAAATGCAATAATGAAAAAATAAAACAGAAATTTTAAAAAGCATCAGGTAGCAGGAATTCTTTGTCCCTAGATTGATTGATTACATATTTCTAACTGAATAACCTATCTAATCCATGAAATGAACACATTTTCTACAGATATTATGCAGGAATGGACCACTTTGAGCTGTGTGTTGCTATAACAAACCAGTGTGCATAAGGGAAAAGTATAACAATTTCTATTTTACCAATGAATAAAGTTTGGCACATTGTTTTTGCTCAAGGTCACAGCATCTATTTCAGGACAGTGCCCAGAAAAGGACCCCTTACAAAGTGAATTTTGAGAACAAAATAATGTAAGGTACTACTTTTTTCAATTGAAATCCATTATTTATTTATATATATTTTGTGTATCAATTCTACATGTATATGTATATACATTTTTAATCCTTCTTTTAATCAGTGTCCTCAAACTTGAATAGTGCATGGGTGATTTCAACAATATGTAATTATATTGTTCCCTAAATAGTGCCTGAAATTATAGTTATTTTAGTGTTAATGTCAAATGTATAAGTTAAGTTTCAACAGTTCATAGATAGTGCTTATTTAGCTACAAGACAAAATAAATTTCACAAATTAATCATACACAAAGCTACCAAAGCATGTAAAATAATTAAGAACAATATTTTAGCATGATGGATGATTATTTTAATTGGAAATAAATCACCAATTTAAGACATAAATTAGAAAAATCTTGTAGCACATTTTGTTATGTTTGACCTTTTTTCTTTTCTCTAACTTCAGTGATATTATACTTTATCTTTTTTTTTTCTTACATTTCTCTACCATACCACATAAAATTAATGTTAAGCCTTTGTTTGCTAGGGAAAAATAAAATTTAGGGTTTGAACTTAACAAAGCCACATTAAGAAGAAATTGCCACTTTTGGGACCTGCCTTTTATTAACATTAAATTGTATTTTCCACCAATAGACCGTTAAACTTTAGTGTCAGTGTAAAGTATATTAAATGAGTACCTAATCCAAACTTTGTTTTTGGAGTGAAAGACCTAATACATATATAATATCACCTTGTAAGAAAATATGGCAAATAGATACATCTCAGTAGGTGATGGATTCAAGACTTATAACAATTCAGAATGTAAGTCAATGCTGCTATTTGAAAAGTAAGATTTATTTATGATTTATGGAGGTATAATATGCATAGAGTACAATTCACCAACCTGAAGAGTATAATTTGCATAATGTCTCCGGTTATTTGTTATTTGTTTTTACCACCAAACAATCCCTGTAATATTTCAGTTGTCATGCGCAAAGCAAGTTCTCTGTGCCCTTCTGCAGTCAAGTCCACACCTTGCTCCCACTCCTAGCTCTCTGTTATTATAGTGTGACTTTGCTAGAGTTAATACAAATGGAATCAGAGCAGGTGTCATGGTTTGTATGCATCTTTGTTCATCTAGCTGTTATTGAGATTCTTCCATTTTATTGCATGTATCACTGGTCTGTTGCTTTTCTTCCCAGTTTCTTCTTCTCTAGGTCCCAAGGAAGAAAGCTGTTATGCACATATGAGTAAATGTCTCTCTGTGGACTTATTTCTTTTTATTTCTCCATATCATAAAATATTCCAACTTAGGAGAATCTACACACTATTGTCAAAGTGGCTAGAGTGGTTTGTATTCCCACCAACAGCATCTGAGCCTTCTTCTTGTCCCATGGTCACAACTCTCAGGGCAATTTTTTTTTTATTTTAGACATTCTGGCAGAAGCATAGAAAAATACACTGTGGTTTTCATTTGGTTCTTTTTTTTTGTTTAAGATTTTATTTATTTATTTGACAGACAGAGATCACAAGTAGGCAGAGAGGCAGGCAGAGGTGGGGGGAAGCAGGCTCCCTGCCAAGCAGAGAGCCTGATGTGGGGCTCAATCCCAGGACCCTGGGATCATGACCTGGGCCAAAGGCAGAGGATTTAAGATTTATTTAAGATTTATGGAGGTATAATATGCATAGAGTACAATTCACCAACCTGAAGAGTATAATTTGCATAATGTCTCCGGTTATTTGTTATTTGTTTTTACCACCAAACAATCCTGTAATATTTCAGTTGTCATGCGCAAAGCAAGTTCTTTGTGCCCTTCTGCATGACCTGAGCCAAAGGCAGAGGATTTAACCCCCTGAGCCACTCAGGTGCCCCTTTCATTTTGTTTCTTTAGTGACTAATTTTGTTGTGCAAATTTTCCTGTGTTCTCCTGGTCATTTAAAAATAGCCTTTGGTAAAATGAAAACAAATATTTACTCTTTTTTTTTTTTTATATATTATTGGGTTTGTGCCTTCTTAATATTGGGATGTGGGTTTTTTTATATATTCTAGAAACATTTTTATATATTCTATTCTTTACTGGATATATATTTGGCAAATATAATCTACATTTGTGACTTGTACTTTACAAGTGTGTATCATTTTAAGAATAAATTTTTAAATTTTATAATTTATATTTTAAAGATTTTATTTATTAATTTGAGAGAGAGCAAGAGACAAAGAGAGCACAAGCAGAGGGAGAGGGAGAAACAGACTCTCTGCTGAGCTGGGAGCCTGATGTGGGGCTTGAACCCAGGACCCTGAGATCATGACCTGAGCTGAAGGCAGATGCTTAACCAACTGAGCCACGCAGGGAACCCATAAATTTTAAAATTTTAATGAAACACATTATATGGGTATATCTTCATTCTGTGTCTTACCTAAGAAAACTATTCCTACCCTAATGAGGAAAAAAAAATCCTTATTATTTTTTTAAGTATTATATTTTCAGCTCCTTACATTTAGATTTGTGATCCATTTCTAGTTAGGCTTTACATGGAATAAAATGAGGTGTCAGTGTTTTCCAAATTTCCAAACAATATCTTGGACATTCACGTGGCAATGTGCCATTCACATGGGAATATATATTGGGGCCTATTTATGGACTCTCTTTTCTGTTCTGCTGCTCTACATATTTAAACATCTGCCCAAACAAAACCATCTAGACTTTTGTAGCTTTTTTGAATTCAGACTACATTTGGCTTCACCTTTTCAATATTGTTTTAGCTGCTGGAGTTCCTTGGGATCTATAGAGACTTTAGATTCAACCTGCAAAGTTCTAACTATAGCAGACTTCTGGGATTTTGGTTAGGTTTGCCCTGGATTTATTTTGAAACAAATGACATCTTTATAACACTGAGTCTGCTTACAGCATGAGTCTGCTATATTATCTAAGTTTTGTATTGCTTTTGTTGTCTGACAAAGTCTTTATTTCCAACCTTAACTTTTCAAGATAATTTTGCTGGGTAAAAATTTGTAAGTCAACTTTTTCTCTAGAACTTTAAAGATGTCACTCCACTGTCTCCTGATTCACAGGATATCTACAAGAAAATTTTTATTATCATTCTTATTGTTCCTCCTTGTATATGGATGTCTTTTCTTCCTACTGTTTTGTACTTATCACTTCTTTTCAGCCATTTGATTTTGATATTCCTTACTGGAGTTTTATGCTGGTACTGATTCATTGAGCATCATTTACTTGTGAGTTTCCCATTTTCATCAAATTGGGAAAAAACCATCCATTATTTCTTCAAATATATTTGTAATGCCCTCCTTCTTCTGTGTTAGATACAGGGTACTGATAATCTGTTGATTGTTTAGAGATTTATTTCTCTGTTCTTTATTCTGGATAAGACATTTGCTCTGTTTCAAGTTCAGAAACTGTTACTTCTGGAATATTCTTCTCATCTTTATCCAGTGAATTTTTTTTCAGGTGTTGTATTTTTCATTTCTAGCATTATCATTTTTTTGGAAAGAATTATCCATATATTGTTCATGTTTCTCTATATATATTTTTTTAAATTTTTTATTTTTTATAAACATATATATATATACCCAGGGGTATAGGTCTGAGAATCGCCAGGTTTACACACTTCACAGCACTCACCAAAGCACATACCCTCCCCAATGTCCATAACCCCACCTCCCTTCTCCCAACCCCCCTCCCCCAACAACCCTCAGTTTGTTTTGTGAGATTAAGAGTCACTTATGATTTGTCTCCCTCCCAATCCCATCTTGTTTCATTGATTCTTCTCCTACCCACTTAAGCCCCCATGTTGCATCACCACTTCCTCATATCAGGGAGATCATGTGATAGTTGTCTTTCTCCGCTTGACTTATTTCGCTAAGCATGATACGCTCTAGTTCCATCCATGTTGTCACAAATGGCAAGATTTCATTTCTTTTGATGGCTTCATAGTATTCCACTGTGTATATATACCACGTCTTCTTTATCCATTCATCTGTTGATGGACATCTAGGTTCTTTCCATAGTTTGGCTATTGTGGACATTGCTGGTATAAACATTCGGGTGCACGTGCCCCTTTGGATCACTACGTTTGTATCTTTAGGGTAAATACCCAGTAGTGCAATTGCTGGGTCATAGGGCAGTTCTATTTTCAACATTTTGAGGAACCTCCATGCTGTTTTCCAGAGTGGTTGCACCAGCTTGCATTCCCACCAACAGTGTAGGAGGGTTCCCCTTTCTCCGCATCCTCACCAGCATCTGTCATTTCCTGACTTGTTGATGTTAGCCATTCTGACTGGTGTGAGGTGATATCTCATTGTGGTTTTGATTTGTATTTCCCTGATGCCAAGTGATATGGAGCACTTTTTCATGTGTCTGTTGGCCATCTGGATGTCTTCTTTGCAGAAATGTCTGTTCATGTCCTCTACCCATTTCTTGATTGGATCATTTGTTCTTTGGCTGTTGAGTTTGTTAAGTTCTTTATAGATTTTGGACACTAGTCCTTTATCTGATATGTCGTTTGCAAATATCTTCTCCCATTCTGTCAGTTGTCTTTTGATTTTGATAACTGTTTCCTTTGCTGTGCAAAAACTTTTGATCTTGATGAAATCTCAATAGTTCATTTTAGCCCTTGCTTCCCTTGCCTTTGGCGATGTTCCTAGGAAGATGCTGCTGCGGTTGAGGTCGAAGAGGTTGCTGCCTGTGTTCTCCACAAGGTTTTTGATGGATTTCTTTCACACATTGAGGTCCTTCATCCATTTTGAGTCTATTTTCGTATGTGGTGTAAGGAAATGGTCCAATTTCATTTTTCTGCATGTGGCTGTCCAGTTTTCCCAACACCATTTATTGAAGAGGCTGTATTTATTCCATTGGACATTATTTCCTGCTTTGTGGAAGATGTTGACCATAGAGTTGAGGGTCTATTTCTGGGCTCTCTATTCTTTTCCATGGATCTATGTGTCAGTTTTTGTGGGAGTACCATGCTGTCTTGATGATGACAGCTTTGTAATAGAGCTTGAAGTCCGGAATTGTGATACCACCAACTTTGGCTTTATTTTTCAATATGCCTTTGGCTATTCGATATCTTTTCTGGTTCCATATAAATTTTTAAATTATTTGTTCCATTTCTTTGAAAAAGATGGATAGTACTTTGATAGGAATTGCATTAAATGTGTAGATTGCTTTAGGTAGCATAGACATTTTCACAATATTTATTTTTCCAATCCAGGAGCATGGAACATTTTTCTTTGTGTCTTCCTCAATTTCATTCATGAGTACTTTCATGAATACTTTATAGCTTTCTGAGTATAGATTCTGTGCCTCTTTGGTTAGGTTTATTCCTAGGTATCTTATGGTTTTGAGTGCAATTGTAAATGGGATGGACTCCTTAATTTCTCTTTCTTCTGTCTTGTTGTTGGTGTAGAGAAATGCAACTGATTTCTGTGCATTGATTTTATATCCTGACACTTTACTGAATTCCTGTATAAGTTCCAGCAGTTTTGGAGTGGAGTCTTTTGGGTTTTCCACATATAGTATCATATCATCTGCGAAGAGTGATAGTTTGACTTCTTCTTTGCTGATTTGGATGCCTTTAATTTCCTTTTTTTGTCTGATTGCTGAGGCTAGGACTTCTAGTACAATGTTGAATAGCAGTGGTGATAATGGACATCCCTGCCGTGTTCCTGACCTTAGCGGAAAAGCTTTCAGTTTTTCTCCATTGAGAATGATATTTGTGGTGGGTTTTTCATAGATGGCTTTGATGATATTGAGGTATGTGCCCTCTATCCCTAACTTTGAAGAGTTTTGATCAGGACGGGATGCTGTACTTTGTCAAATGCTTTTTCAGCATCTATTGAGAGTATCATATGGTTCTTGTTCTTTCTTTTATTGATGTGTTGTATCACATTGACTGAATTGAGGATGTTGAACCAACCTTGCAGCCCTGGAATAAATCCCACTTGGTCGTGGTGAATAACCCTTTTAATGTACTGTTGAATCCTATTGGCTAGGATTTTGGTGAGAATTTTCGCATCTGTAATCATCAAGGATATTGGTCTATTGCTCTCTTTTTTGATGGGATCCTTGTCTGGTTTTGGGGTCAAGGTGATGCTGGCCTCATAAAATGAGTTGGGAAGTTTACCTTCCATTTCTATTTTTTGGAACAGTTTCAGGAGAATAGGAATTAGTTCTTCTTTAAATGTTTGGTAGAATTCCCCCGGGAATCTGTCTGGCCCTGGGCTTTTGTTTGTTTAGAGATTTTTAATGATTGTTTCAATCTCCTTACTGGTTATGGGTCTGTTCAGGCTTTCTATTTCTTCCTGGTTCAGTTGTGGTAGTTTATATGTCTCTAGGAATGCATCTATTTCTTCCATATTTTAAAATTTGTTGGCGTAGAGTTGCTCATAGTATGTTCTTATAATAGTTTGTATTTCTTTGGTGTTAGTTGTGATCTCTCCTCTTTCATCCATGATTTTATTTATTTGGGTCCTTTCTCTTTTCTTTTTGATAAGTCTGGCCAGGGGTTTATCAATTTTATTAATTCTTTCAAAGGACCAGCTCCTAGTTTCGTTGATTTGCTCTATTATTTTTTTGGTTTTTATTTCATTGATTTCTGCTCTGATCTTTATGATTTCTCTTCTCATGCTGGGCTTAGGGTTTCTTTCTTGTTCTTTCTCCAGCTCCTTTAGGTGTAGGATTAGGTTGAGCTTGTGTACCTGAGACCTTTCTTGTTTCTTGAGAAAGGCTTTTACCACTATATATTTTCCTAACAGGACTGCCTTTGTTGTGCCCCACAGATTTTGAACTGTTTTCATTATCATTTGTTTCCATGATTTTTTTCAATTCTTCCATAATTTCCTGGTTGACCCATTCATTCTTTAGAAGGATGCTGTTTAGTCTCCATGTATTTGGGTTCTTTCCAAACTTCCTCTTGTGGTTTAGTTCTAGCTTCAGAGCATTGTGACCTGAAAATATGCAGGGAATGATCCCAATCTTTTGATACCGGTTGAGTCCTGATTTAGGACCAAGGATGTGATCTATTCTGGAGAATGTTCCATGTGCACTAGAGAAGAATGTGTATTCTGTGGCTTTGGGATGAAATGTTCTGAACATATCTGTGATGTCCATCTGGTCCAGTGTGTCGTTTAAGGCCTTTATTTCCTTGCTGATCTTTTGCTTGGATGATCTGTCCATTTCAGTGAGGGGAGTTTTAATGTCCCCTACTATTATTGTATTATAGTTGATGTGTTTCTTTGATTTTGTTATTAATTGGTTTATATAGTTGGCTGCTCCCAAGTTGGGGACATAGATATTTAAAATTGTTAGATCTTCTTGTGGGACAGACCCTTTGAGTATGATATAGTGTCCTTCCTCATCTCTTATTGTAGTCTTTGGTTTAAAATCTAATTGATCTGATATAAGGATTGCCAACCCTGGTTTCTTCTGATGTCCATTAGCATGGTAAATTCTTTTCCACCCCCTCACTTTAAATCTGAAGGTGTCTTCGGGTTAAAATGAGTTTCTTGGAGGCAACATATAGATGGGTTTTGTTTTTTTATCCATTCTGATACCCTGTGTCTTTTGATTGGGGAATTTAGCCCATTAACATTCAGGGTAACTATTGAGAGATATTAATTTAGTGTCATTGTATTGCCTGTAAGGTGCCTTTTACTGTATATGGTCTCTGTTCCTTACTGATCTACCACTTGTAGGCTCTCTGTTTGCATAGAGGACCCCTTTCAAGATTTCCTGTAGAGCTGGTTTGGTGTTTGCAAATTCTTTCAGTTGTTGTTTGTCCTGGAAGCTTTTAATCTCTCCTTCTATTTTCAATGATAGCTTCGCTGGATATAGTATTCTTGGCTGTATGTTTTTCTCATTTGTTGCTCTGAAAATATCATGCCAGCTCTTTCTGGCTTTCCAGGTCTGTGTGGATAAGTCAGCTGCCAATCTAATATTTTTACCATTGTATGTTACAGACTTCTTTTCCCGGGCTGCTTTCAGGATTTTCTCTTTGTTACTAAGACTTGTAAATTTTACTATTAGGTGACGGGGTGTGGGCCTATTCTTATTGATTTTGACGGGCGTCTGAACCTCCTGAATTTTGATGCTCGTTCCCTTTGCCATATTGGGGAAATTCTGCCCAATAATTCTCTCCAGTATACCTTCTGTTCCCCTCTCTCTTTCTTCTTCTTCTGGAATCCCAATTATTCTAATATTGTTTCGTCTTATGGTGTCACTTATCTCTCGAATTCTCCCCTCATGGTCCAGTATCTGTTTGTCCCTCTTTTGCTCAGCTTCTTTATTCTCTGTCATTTGGTCTTCTATATCACTAATTCTTTCTTCTGCCTCATTTATCCTAGCAGTGAGAGTCTCCATTTTTTATTGCACCTCATTAATAGCTTTTTTTTTATTTCAACTTGGTTAGATTTTAGTTCTTTTATTTCTCCAGAAAGGGCTTTTATATCTCCCGAGAGGGTTTCTCTAATATCATCCATGCCTTTTTCGAGCCTGGCTAGAACCTTGAGAATTGTCATTCTGAACTCTAGATCTGACACATTACCAATGTCTGTATTGATTAGGTCCTAGCTTTTGGTACTGCCTCTTGTTCTTTTGTGGTGAATTTTTCTGCCTTGTCATTTTGTCCAGATAAGAGTATGAAGGAGCAAGTAAAATACTAAAAGGGTGGCAACAACCCCAGGAAAATATCCTTTAACCAAATCAGAAGAGATCCCAAATTGTGAGGGGGGAGAAAGGGAATAAAAAGAGGTTCAAAAAGAAAGAATGAAAAAAAAGAGGTTCAAAAAGAAAGAATGAAAAAAAAGAAAAGAAAAGAATTTTAAAAAAGAAAACAAATAAAGAAAAATATAAAAAAGAAAAAATATATATATTAGATAAACTAGTTAAAAAACGTTAAAAAAGAAAAGGATAAAAGTTAAAAAAAATTTAGCAGAAGAAAAGAAAAATAAATGAAAAAGAAAAAAAAATAAATTAGCTGCAAGACTAAAAAAATCACAGGGAGAAAGCCATGAGTTCTGTGCTTTGCTTTCTCCTCCTCTGGAATTTTGCTGCTCTCCTTGGTATTGAATCCGTACTCCTTGGTAGTGAACTTGGTCTTGGCTGTATTTCTTGTTGATCTTCTGGGGGAGGGGCCTGGTGTAGTGATTCTTTTTTTTATTTTTTATTTTTTTTAAAGATTTTATTTATGTATTGGACAGACAGAGATCACAAGTAGGCAGAGAGGCAGGCAGAGAGAGAGAGGAGAAAGCAGGCTCCCCGCTGAGCAGAGAGCCCGATGCAGGTCTCAATCCCAGGACCCTGAGATCATGACCTGAGCCAAAGATAGTGGCTCAACCCACTGAGCCACCCAGGTGCCCCTGGTGTAGTGATTCTCAAGTGTCTTTGCCCTAGGCGGAATTGTACCACCCTTACCAGGGGGCCGGGCTGAGTAATCTGCTCGGGTTTGCTTTCAGAAGCTTTTGTTCCCTGTGCGCTCTCCGTAGAGTGTTGGAGGATGGGAATACAAATGGCGGCCTCCTGGTCTCCAGCCTGGAGGAGCTGAGAGCCCGGGGCCCCACCTCTCAGTGCGCCCTCAGAGAACAGAGCCCAGTTACTCCCATCTGCCTGACCCCCGGCCGCGCTCCAAGCTCACCGAGCCTGTGGCTGGTTCAAGGTAACACCAAGCTGTGAGCTCACTGTCGGGTCTGTCTCAGTAGCCAGTTTTCCCGTTCCAATACCCGCAAGCTCTGCGACACTCAGACACCCCCGATCCTTCTGTGACCCTGCGGGACCTGAGGCCATGCTGACCCCGCATGGGCTTCGCCCCGATTTAGCCTCTGGAGCAATGTCCCTCAGCAGAAGAGACTTTTAAAGTCCTGATTTTGTGCTCTGTTGCTCTGACGCTTGCCAGGAGCCTGCCCCTCCCCCCGGGGTCTCTCTTCCCGTTGCTTTGGATTCACTTCTCCACCAGTCCTACCTTTCAGAAAGTGGTTGTTTTTATGTTTCCAGAATTGCTGTTCTTCTTCTCTTCGATCTGCCGATGGATTTGCAGATTTTGCAATCTTTAGATAAGCTATCTAGCTGATCTCCTGCTAGCTGAAGTAGTCTCAGCCTGCTACTTCTCTGCCATCTTGACTCCTCCCCCCTTTCTCTCTATATTCTTGAACATACAAAGTCATTTATAATGACTAGCTCTTTGAATACCTTTGTTTTCTGGTGCCATCTTTTTTATGATGTTTTGTATCTCTTTCTATCAATGGTCTCCCAGTTATTGGTCTTATTTTTCTGTGTGTTTTTTTTTTTTTTTTGCATGAATGATAATATGTGTTTAGATGCCAACATTGTGAATTACATGTTATTGTTTACTTAATTTTGTTGTGTTCCTTTGCAGAGTGTTACATTTTATTCTGGCATAGAGCTAAGTGACTTGGAATTAGTTGGATATCTGTGAGGCTTCTTTTATTAAGCTCTGTGAGGGTGCCCACCTTGTAACCTACTTAGGCAACATGCTTCTGAGGACTTTATTTGATGCCTTCTCATGTTATAAGCTCTTTACCCCCACATGCTTTTGGAAAGAAAACATTGCCAGTCCTCTGCAATCCAGAAAAGGATCTACCTATCCCCTTCTGTTGATTTTCCTGCCTGGAGTGGTCAGGTACCTCTTACCAGTACATACGTCAGTGCTTAGCCGCATATTCCTGATATCATCATGCAGATCTCTGGAACTCTCTTTCTATGTTGCCCACTGACCTCTAGGATTATCCATACATTCCAGCTGCTCTGCTCTTTGGGATGTTGGAAATCAGTCTCCTCAACTCATCATGAACATTGGGTTCTCTGGGTAGTACTTTCCTGGGGGTGCTTATGCCAGAAACCACTCCCAAAGCAGGTGCTTTCAGTAGGCTTACCTGTTCCCCTGGTCTCAGGAATCACATTGCTTGGCCACCTGCCACCACCATGTCTGACAACCAGTGTCCCATTTTGTGAGTGTTTGCCTAGCTTTTTGAGGTAGGAGAATAAGTACAAGCCCTGTGACATGATCTCATTCTGTTGTCTTAAATTGTCTGCTTGCACATCTGTGTGTGCTATGTGAGCTCCTAAAAGGCTTTATTTGCACAGTGGGTAATGTTTTCTGGCTCTTACTGGATGGAGGCTTGATCATAAGCACACAAATTTGGGCAATGCAATATATAATATGGTTCTGTAATGTCATATTAAAAATTAAAAAGGGTATTTATCATTTATACATACAATCTTTTAAAAAGAGAAACTTCATGGAGCCCCAAGCCCAACCACATACCTATTGGGCCAGGGAAAAAGGAAAAGAAGGCCCTTTCCACTGGATACCTCACCACAGCGACCAGACGGACCTCAGTGTGAGCAGTACTGTTCAGAGGTATACTGAATCTCGATGGAAGAAGCTATTGTCTCATTGATATTAATATGAAGCAATTAGAAGATGGTTTCCTCTACTATATTATTACTGTCTTCATCATTTTAATATGTACTCATTTAATGTCAGGGTGGGAATTGTACCAAGGAGACTTCTATTCTTGGAATAATGAATGTCTCCTGCTTTTCAAAAAAAAAAAAAATCCATATTCCTTACTTGAAGGATTTTTTTCTTTCAATCATTTTTTGAGAGTATGTATCTTCTCTAAGAATTCTTTTGATAAAATATGAATAATTATATTGGTCTCAGGAGAAGGTCACAAAAATATCATAAAATATCTTTTCAGTGGAAGATTGAAATATGATACCTTCATCTTTACCCTCTTAACGAAGGTTTTTACAGGACTACATAAGAATAAAACTGGTATTTTGGAAACAGTGATGTAGAAATAATGTAAATAAATAACTAAATAGAGAAAAGGTATTGTGTGAATAATATAAATCAATTAAATGAGTATTTTCCCCCAAGGAAAATCTTACAATGTAGGATTGCATTTTGAAACTAAGGATAAAAGATATGTGATATTTTCCCGTAGAAAAGAGAAGAGTAGCAACTGAACAAAAACGTGTCATTTACACAGCACCTAAAATTTCCTCAGTCAAAAAAATAAACATAGTAACTGATATGAAGAAATAAGCAACTCATAATTCATAATCAAATATACCATGAAAAATATAATAAATTACAACATTATGAATAGGGTTTTAAATAAGAGGAACAAATAGCTAAAATGAAACTTATGTTAAAATTTCTACTTGGCACTTGACAACATAAACAACATTACCTCACCATCAAAACTCTCACAATTACTCTTTAAGGATCCTCCAGGCACACTTTGTTGTATTGAACCTGGCATAAAGGATATTACTTATCATCATGACAATGATGCACAATACCCTATCTGGGTTCATGACCTTGAGCAGTTGGTGACTCTCTGGCGACACACAGCACTAATAAATAAAGTGACTTCTCTGCTCTGCAGTGTTCTTCTGATATGTGACACCTGGCAATATATTATTAAAGAATCATGGTACCAGTGATGTATTGAAATAAGACACCAGAGAGTCATTTCCTTGGTGATGTATTGAACCTTTGCGGCGTCTTGGAGATCTGAGAATGCATTTCCAAAGCCAGGCCCTGGGCCTATTTAAAGAATAAAATCAATTTTTTTTCCCTAATAATTTTAAGATTGCAATGACTGCCTATGATAGCTGTAATCTTGGGCAATCTAAACTCATAAATAATTCATTTTGCTTGTATTGTGTATATGTATGAAAACTGAGTTAACTTTTGGAGGAAAGAAGCTTATGGTGAAGGGCAGACACAAGGGAACAAGATGAAGTGTGATGACGGTCCAGGAGATTTATGAAAGCAGCACCTATGAGCACAGGAAGCTGGGCTCCAGAAGACAGCAAACGACCACAAGAAACAGATGACAGAGTGAGAAGTTTTCAGCTTTAACGTGTGAAACCTCTCTGCCCAAAGCTTATTTTGAGGGTGAAACTTAGAACACCACAAAACAAATGAGGACAAGATGAGTAATTTTGTGCACTCAGAAACACATGAACTAAGCAAAGGTTGTGAATTCCGCCCTGGCTGCTCCCCTGTCACTCAGATATAAACTACTGCGGGCACTGGATTATTCTACACCAAGATAACCAATTACTGTAATCAACACAGCCAACGCTGAAGGCTATGAATAAAATGTGGCTCATCAGAGTCACTGTGGATAAAGGTGCAGGTTGTGTCTTGCACAGAAATGCCTGCACGAGGTCTTGGAATGGGGCAGACAGTGATGGCAGGCAAGCCCTTCAATCCGAACGGTACTGCGGTTTACAAATCCTTGGCTTCTGAGTCCAGCTGACAGCACAGGGCTACTTTCTAAGCTTTCCGGACAAGGATGAGCTTTGTCTTTGGTTCCCTGAGAAGCAGTGCCTTTTTATAATTTTAATAAAACTGCTCTAACTCCCTGGAGAGATGTTGGATCTCCCTAGGAGAGAGAAGTTCATGGATAAGGGTCATTTAATATTCCCAAGGAGATATCCAATGTATCTCAAGTGGTTTTTTTTTTAAGATTTTATTTATTTATTTGATAAACAGAGATCACAAGTAGGCAGAGCAGCAGGTAGAGGAGTGGGGGGGAGGGGAAGCAGGCTCACTGCTAAGCAGAGAGTCCAATTGGGGGCTCCATCCCAGGATCCTGAGATCATGACCTGAGCCAAAGGCAGAGGCTTGACCCACTGAACCACCCAGGCATCCCTCAGTGGGTTTGATAGACATAGTTTCACATCCCTTTAAACAGGGTCCAACTGATCAGCAACCTCACAGAAGCCAGGAAGGAATTGGTGATCCCAGGCTATAGCCATAAATGTTGTCTATATCCCCCCCCCCAAAACATACACACACACACACACACACACACACACACACACACTACTAGTTCTCATCTAGCTTTACCCTAATCCCCATGATTCCATTTCTGGGAACTGTCTACACAGCTTGTTTTCCTAAATTCAGCTTTCTACCTTATACCTGGCCTTTGCTTGACAAGCCATGGTCCCCCTGCCCTAGCACTAGCCAGGTGAGTGAGTGAATGTTCCTAAGGCACAGCCACACTTAAACTCTACACAGTGCTTCTTGCCTCAGGGGACTCAGGGCTAGCATTCTTCAGTACACCACACAGGTTTATGCTGATGGCATAGGATGTGGAGCTGGAGCTGGTGGCCCTAAGCCCTGTTTCCTAGTGAGCCTGAACGGACAGGTCATGGAGAGTCAAGAGGCTTCTCACAGAGAACGAAGGGAGGTTTTAGCAACAAAGGGACCTTGATGCACTGAGAAAAAGCACTACTTTTTTTTCATTTGCCAAGAGTATAAAAGTATTTAAATATGTTGGCAACTACCACAGCACATATGGGCAGTATATCAGCCAAATATGGGTGTGTGTTGGTTCTTTACTCGATCCTTATTCTCATTCTAGTGCAGTCCCATTTCCTGGCTGACATTCCTGATACTTTATTAGCACCATTCTTTCATTTTCTTAATTGGCAAAATCTCAATTCCTTTCATGGCTATAAATGGTGAGTCAAAATGTTTCTTAACTTTTTTTTTTTTTTTTTTAGATTTGGCTTTCATTAATATAATTTGGATACCTTCTTATGAGATACAATTTCCTGACTAATATACTTTCTGGTTTAATCTAGCAATCATATAATTTTTATTTTACATTTCTGTTTTTCCCCCCTCTACATTTATTTTTCTCTCTGTCTAAAAACAAAATCAACTTTACCCTATCCTAAAATTCTCTTTTACCCCAGCCAAGATACAGAGAGGTGTTGGGCACATTTGGAGCATGAACCACAGTTTGATGGACACAAGGGTTATTTTAAGGACAAGTAATTGAAGGCAGACAGATGAGTCACAGTTAAACTAGGTAATTGTTCATGTGATGAGTAATAAGAGCCAGTCATTGCATTTACTGAGATAGTTTTGGTCTAAAGCATGTATCAGCAAACTATGTCCCATGGGCCAAATTTGGCCCTCTGTTTTTATAAATGTAATTCTGTTGGAACACAGCCATACCTACTAATTTATGTCATATTTCACTGTTATTATGCTGCAAGGACCAACTTGAGTACTTGTGACAGAGACCATATGGTTTTCAAATCTAGAAGATTTACTACCTGGCCCTTTTATAGGAAGTTTGCCAACCCCTGGTCTAAACTCTCTATCACTTTCAACACTGTCTGTATCTACCAGTCTTGCATAACCAGTCATGCACTCCACTATGAGGTACGAACTTTGATATAAAACTGCTTATTTTATATAGAGAGACAGAAAATGGATTAGTGCTTGCTAATTATTATATATCTCATATTATTATTTTTTTAGTCATCTTCTGCCCTTACTATACTGTGAGCCCTGAGATTAAAGGAACTCCATTTAACATACACACCCATCTGACTCTAATAGGTGATACTTTAAATATAAATTGAATGTATATTTAATATCGTTCAGAAACATGTCATCTCTTTAAAATATGCATTATGGAGGGAACACTTACATATCTCCAAACTGAGGGTGATGAAGACTCAACATCCAATGTGATGGTATTTGGGGATAAAACTTTTGGGTGGTAGTTAGATTTAGATAAGGTCATGAAGATGGTTATCCTCATGTTAAGATCAATGATCTTTTAAAAAGAAGAAATAAAGATCTCTCTCTCTCTCTCTCTCTTTCACTATGTGAATGAAAAGTCATCATCAGCCAGTCAGGAAAAGGACCTTCACCAGAACCCAACCACTCTGGAACCCTGATCTTGGACTTCCCAGCCTCCATAAGTAGGACAGAATAACTGCCTGTTGTTGAAGCTATCAGTCTAGGTTATTTTTTTAGAGCAACCTCAAGAGACTAAGACAACATGTAATCCAATAACTGGCTATTTTTTCACTCTTGGTTTCAAAAGAATATTAAGAGCATTATTAAGTGAAACTGATGATTGTTTAAGTTTACAATTAAATACACCCTTGGGAAGTCTAAGCATTAGTGACATGAAGATACAGGTAGGTTTTATTTGGTGGTAAATTATCCGTATGGAAGCAAATTATCTAGGATGAAATTATAGTTTCTAAAGTGATACACATGCCACTTAAAGCATTTATAACATGTGTTCTTGTTAAATAATATGACAGCATTAGAACATGATTGTATATATTTTTTTTTGAATTTTGAAAAGCCAAAATTAGAGTACCTTATAATGAAATGTATGAGACATATTTTGAAGGGGTATTACCAAATCAGAGTTGTTAAAAAATTGGGGGATGGCCTAAATTTTCTATCTTATATATTAAGATGACAATAATTTATTGCATACTAATTATACTCTAAGATATATTTGTGGATAAAATGACCATTGTTTATCCAGTTCAGATTGTTAATTTATCTTTCTACAACCAAAATGGGATATTTGTTAAAATGTTATTTGGAATGCTTGCCTATGTTGAATTAATGGACAAAAATTAGAAAAAAGAGAAACACAGATATTTTAGTATTTACTTTCCTTCTGGTTCTAATGGTTTTTTTTTTTTTTTAACTTAATTAACAAAATCATTTATTTTTTTTTTCTGGTTCTATTAGCAATTTTCCTTTCATAGTGAATAAAAGAACAATTATTACAATGAATAATGCCAGTTGCTGGGTCACTAACTCCACTAGCAGATGGCTAGTTGGCTGAGCAACTGACTTTTGGTTTTGGCTCTGGTCTTAACTCCAGGGTTGTGAGATTGAGCCCCGCATTGGTTATACACACAGATTAAAGGATGTGGTCCTATGATGTTCTTTAGTGGAGTCTGTTTGAGACTTCCTCTTCCTCTTCTTCTGCCCCCTCCCCTCCACATTCTCCCTCTCTCTCTGAAATAAATAAATAAATCTTTTTTAAAAATGTCAATTGCTTTTAAAAACATAGTATTTGACAAAGTGGAAAAATCCTAAATCATAACAAAATTTGACAATGATGTAGATAAAATCAATTTTTAAAGAAAGCCATTATCAAAGATAAGAAAATAAATGTAGTTTTCCATATATTGTGTTTTCACTTGAGTATTCGAATTCTGTTTCTCTGCTACATGGTTTCTTTTTACCCTAGATTGCCCCAAAGAGATTTATATTCAATACGAGTTAAAACATCTGTAATTATTGATTTGGGCCAAATCTCTTAGCATATTAAAACCACAAATCTTAAGATGACTATTAATAATAAACACATAAGGCAGAAGGGAATAAACATTTACTAGAGTCATTTCAGCTCAACAGCAATTGTCATTAAAATTTTCTTAGAGATTTATGTGTCCACATTACTGAGGGGAAGATTTCATGCCAAAGACCCTAGTTTCCTCCCAGATCATTATATGCTGTCAACCACACTACTTGTGAGGACTCTTATAACTGGACAGAAACAAGAATGTAAGTCAATAGTAAACAATGTGTTATCAGTAGAAAAACATGCGTTGAAAATATCCAAATTCTCCCTGTGTAGGTTATCATTTTTGCCTCCGCCAATCCAAGTTATAATTGTTAAATTAACACTTCATGAAATATGAAATAATGTTTTATATTATTGCTTATTACTAACTCTAGATAAATAATGTTCTCTCCTCAAATGTTTATGAGTTATTTTGAAGAAAGAGTAATTTTGTACATTTCTATCCAATTTCTATTCCTACCCCTAAATATATTTCTAGGATACAAGCTAAAGAATAATTTTTACACGTGTCAGATAAACATGGCGTTTAAATTCATCATCAGAAATTTGGCCGCACAAGAATGAAGGTAAATATAGTGGAGGATATGATTACAAGATAAACAGATGTGAGCCAATGAGACCTCTGTCATTGCTTAATAGATGCACATCCATACATAATACATTCATACGTCATAACAGATGCACATTCTTACACGACTGCCTATTGTGGCAGGATAAAGTACTTTAAGAATAGATCATATTTTCATGAATTGTTCACTTAATAACTTATAAATCCATGTTCCAAAATCACATTTTCATTTCAAAGTTCATAGCATTCCGTGAACAAATCTGTTGTTCAAAGTGAAGATGTATTATTATAATGACAACCAAAAATCTCTACAATAAGTGACTTGCCAATGTTTAAAAAGAATTGTAGATTTGACATCCAAGTTTCATGCAGATGACATACAACTTTAAATATCTGTATATGAGGAGGAAGCGGTGCCTTCTGTGCGGTGGAAACGCCGAGGCTTCACCGGTAGCGTCGGGGAGCACAGCCTCCTACCTTTCCTCCTCGCTCGAGTGTCGGTGCTGAGAGGCGGCAGCCGGCGGGATGGAGAGAAGTAGGATGAACCTGCCCAAGGGGCCGGACACACTCTGCTTCGACTAGGACGAGTTCATGAAGAATATCTGCTCCTTAAAAGCAGAGACCTTGGAGGAGGAGTCAAGATGGCGGAGAAGTAGCAAGCTGAGACTGCTTCAGCTAGCCGGAGATCAGCTAGATACCTTATCTAAAGATTGCAAACACCTGAAAATCCATCGGCAGATCAAAGAGAAGAAGAACAGCAATTCTGGAAACAGAAAAACAACCACTTTCTGAAAGGTAGGACCGGCGGAGAAGTGAATCCAAAGCGACGGGAAGATAGACCCCGGGGGGAGGGGCCGGCTCCCGGCAAGCGGCGGAGCAACCGTGCACAAAATCAGGACGTTTAAAAGTCTGTTCCGCTGAGGGACATCGCTCCAGAGGCTAAACCGGGGCAAAGCCCACGCGGGGTCAGCGTGGCCTCAGGTCCCGCAGGGTCACAGAAGGATCGGGGGTGTCTGAGTGTCGCAGAGCTTGCGGGTATTGGAACGGGAAAGCCGGCTACAGAGACAGAGCCGACAGTAAGCTCACAGCTCGGGGTTACCTTGAACCGGTCGCAGGCTCGGTGAGCTCGGAGCGCGGCCGGAGGTCAGGCAGACGGGAGTAACTGGGCGCGGTTCTCTGAGCGCGCACTGAGGAGTGTGGCCCTGGGCTCTTGGCTCCTCCAGGCCGGAGAGCAGGAGGCCGCCATTTGTATTCCCGTCCTCTGGAACTCTACGGAAAGCGCTCAGGGAACAAAAGCTCCTGAAAGCAAACCCGAGCGGATTACTCACCCCCGCCCCGGGTAAGGGCGGTGTAATTCCGCCTGGGGCAAAGACACTTGAGAATCACTACAACAGGCCCCTCCCCCAGAAGATCAACAAGAAATCCAGCCAAGACCAAGTTCACCTACCAAGGAGTGCAGTTTCAATACCAAGGAGAGCAGCAGAATTCCAGAGGAGGAGAAAGCCAAGCACGGAACTCATGGCTTTTTTCCTGTGATTTTTTTTAGTCTTGCAGTTAATTTAATTTTTTCTTTTTCATTTTTTTTTTTTCTCGCCTTCGGGTACAATTTTTTTTTAACTGTTACCTTTTTCTTTTTTAACGATTTTATACTAGTTTATCTAATATATATATTTTTTCTTTTTTACATTTTTCTTAGGTGTAATCTTTTTTTAAAAATTCTTTTCTTTTCTTTTTTTTTTTCTTTTTGTTTTTTTTTTCTTTCTTCCTTTTTGAACCTCTTTTTATCCCCTTTCACCCCACTCACGATTTTGGATCTCTTCTAATTTGGTTAAAGCATATTTTCCTGGGGTTGTTGCCACCCTTTTAGTATTTTACTTGCCCCTTCATTTAGTCTTATCTGGACAAAATGACAAGACGTAAAAATTCAACACAAAAAATAGAACAAGAGGCAGTACCGAAGGCTAGGGACCTAATCAATACAGACATCGGTAATATGTCAGATCTAGAGTTCAGAATGACAATTCTCAAGGTTCTAGCCGGGCTTGAAAAAGGCATGGAAGATATTAGAGAAACCCTCTCGAGAGATATAAAAGCCCTTTCTGGAGAAATAAAAGAACTAAAATCTAACCAAGGTGAAATCAAAAAAGCTATTAATGAGGTGCAATCAAAAATGGAGGCTCTCACTGCTAGGATAAATGAGGCAGAAGAAAGAATTAGTGATATAGAAGACCAAATGACAGAGAATAAAGAAGCTGAGCAAAAGAGGGACAAACAGCTACTGGACCACGAGGGGAGAATTCGAGAGATAAGTGACACCATAAGACGAAACAATATTAGAATAATTGGGATTCCAGAAGAAGAAGAAAGTGAGAGGGGAGCAGAAGGTATACTGGAGAGAATTATTGGGGAGAATTTCCCCAATATGGCAAAGGGAACGAGCATCAAAATTCAGGAGGTTCAGAGAACGCCCCTCAAAATCAATAAGAATAGGCCCACACCCCGTCACCTAATAGTAAAATTTACAAGTCTCAATGACAAAGAGAAAATCCTGAAAGCAGCCCGGGAAAAGAAGTCTGTAACATACAAGGGTAAAAATATTAGATTGGCAGCTGACTTATCCACAGAGACCTGGCAGGCCAGAAAGAGCTGGCATGATATTTTCAGAGCACTAAACGAGAAAAACATGCAGCCAAGAATACTATATCCAGCGAAGCTATCATTGAAAATAGAAGGAGAGATTAAAACCTTCCAGGACAAACAACAACTGAAAGAATTTGCAAATACCAAACCAGCTCTACAGGAAATATTGAAAGGGGTCCTCTAAGCAAAGAGAGAGCCTACAAGTGGTAGATCAGAAAGAAACAGAGACCATATACAGTAACAGTCACCTTACAGGCAATACAATGGCACTAAATTCATATCTCTCAATAGTTACCCTGAATGTGAATGGGCTAAATGACCCTGTCAAAAGACACGGGGTATCAGAATGGATAAAAAAACAAAACCCATCTATATGTTGCCTCCAAGAAACACATTTTAAGCCCGAAGACATCTCCAGATTTAAAGTGAGGGGGTGGAAAAGAATTTACCATGCTAATGGACATCAGAAGAAAGCAGGAGTGGCAATCCTTATATCAGATCAATTAGATTTTAAGCCAAAGACTATAATAAGAGATGAGGAAGGACACTATATCATACTCAAAGGGTCTGTCTAACAAGAAGATTTAACAATTTTAAATATCTATGCCCCCAATGTGGGAGCAGCCAACTATATAAACCAATTAATAACAAAATCAAAGAAACACATCAACAATAATACAATAATAGTAGGGGACTTTAACACTCCCCTCACTGAAATGGACAGGTCATCCAAGCAAAAGATCAGCAAGGAAATAAAGGCCTTAAACGACACACTGGACCAGATGGACATCACAGATATATTCAGAATATTTCATCCCAAAGCAACAGAATACACATTCTTCTCTAGTGCACATGGAACATTCTCCAGAATAGATCACATCCTCGGTCCTAAATCAGGACTCAACCGGTATCAAAAGATTGGGATCATTCCCTGCATATTTTCAGACCACAATGCTCTAAAGCTAGAACTCAACCACAAAAGGAAGTTTGGAAAGAACCCAAATACATGGAGACTAAACACCATCCTTCTAAAGAATGAATGGGTCAACCGGGAAATTAAAGAAGAATTGAAAAAAATCATGGAAACAAATGATAATGAAAATACAACGGTTCAAAATCTGTGGGACACAACAAAGGCAGTCCTGAGAGGAAAATATATAGCGGTACAAGCCTTTCTCAAGAAACAAGAAAGGTCTCAGGTACACAACCTAACCCTACACCTAAAGGAGCTGGAGAAAGAACAAGAAAGAAACCCTAAGCCCAGCAGGAGAAGAGAAATCATAAAGATCAGAGCAGAAATCAATGAAATAGAAACCAAAAAAAAACAATAGAACAAATCAACGAAACCAGGAGCTGGTTCTTTGAAAGAATTAATAAAATTGATAAACCCCTGGCCCGACTTATCAAAAAGAAAAGAGAAAGGACCCAAATAAATAAAATCATGAATGAAAGAGGAGAGATCACAACTAACACCAAAGAAATACAAACTATTATAAGAACATACTATGAGCAACTCTACGGCAATAAATTTGACAATCTGGAAGAAATGGATGCATTCCTAGAAACATATAAACTACCACAACTGAGCCAGGAAGAAATAGAAAGCCTGAACAGACCCATAACCAGTAAGGAGATTGAAACAGTCATTAAAAATCTCCAAACAAACAAAAGCCCAGGGCCAGACGGCTTCCCGGGGGAATTCTACCAAACATTTAAAGAAGAACTAATTCCTATTCTCCTGAAACTGTTCCAAAAAATAGAAATGGAAGGAAAACTTCCAAACTCATTTTATGAGGCCAGCATCACCTTGATCCCAAAACCAGACAAGGATCCCACCCAAAAAGAGAGCTATAGACCGATATCCTTGATGAACACAGATGCGAAAATACTCAACAAAATACTAGCCAATAGGATTCAACAGTACATTAAAAGGATTATTCACCACGACCAAGTGGGATTTATTCCAGGGCTGCAAGGTTGGTTCAACATCCGCAAATCAGTCAATGTGATACAACACATCAATAAAAGAAAGAACAAGAACCATATGATACTCTCAATAGATGCTGAAAAAGCATTTGACAAAGTACAGCATCCCTTCCTGATCAAAATTCTTCAAAGTGTAGGGATAGAGGGCACATACCTCAATATCATCAAAGCCATCTATGAAAAACCCACCACAAATATCATTCTCAATGGAGAAAAACTGAAAGCTTTTCCGCTAAGGTCAGGAACACTGCAGGGATGTCCATTATCACCACTGCTATTCAACATCGTACTAGAGGTCCTAGCCTCAGCAATCAGACAACAAAAGGAAATTAAAGGCATCCAAATCCGCAAAGAAGAAGTCAAATTATCACTCTTCGCAGATGATATGATACTATATGTGGAAAACCCAAAAGACTCCACTCCAAAACTGCTAGAACTTATACAGGTATTCAGTAAAGTGTCAGGATATAAAATCAATGCACAGAAATCAGTTGCATTTCTCTACACCAACAGCAAGACAGAAGAAAGAGATATTAAGGAGTCAATCCCATTTACAATTGCATCCAAAACCATAAGATACCTAGGAATAAACCTAACCAAAGAGACACAGAATCTATACTCAGAAAACTATAAAGTACTCATGAAAGAAATTGAGGAAGACACAAAGAAATGAAAAAAAATGTTCCATGCTCCTGGATTGGAAGAATAAATATTGTGAAAATGTCTATGCTACCTAAAGCAATCTACACATTTAATGCAATTCCTATCAAAGTACCATCCATCTTTTTCAAAGAAATGGAACAAATAATGCTAAAATTTATATGGAACCAGAAAAGACCTCGAATAGCCAAAGGGATATTGAACAAGAAAGCCAACGTTGGTGGCATCACAATTCCGGACTTCAGGCTCTATTACAAAGCTGTCATCATCAAGACAGCATGGTACTGGCACAAAAATAGACACATAGATCAATGGAACAGAATAGAGAGCCCAAAAATAGACCCTCAAATCTATGGTCAACTAATCTTCGACAAAGCAGGAAAGAATGTCCAATGGAAAAAAGACAGCCTTTTCAATAAATGGTGCTGGGAAAATTGGACAGCCACATGCAGAAAAATGAAATTGGACCATTCCCTTACACCACACACAAAAATAGACTCAAAATGGATGAAGGACCTCAATGTACGAAAGGAATCCATCAAAATCCTTGAGGAGAACACGGGCAGCAACCTCTTCGACCTCTGCCGCAGCAACATCTTCCTAGGAACAACGCAAAAGGCAAGGGAAGCAAGGGAAAAAATGAACTACTGGGATTTCATCAAGATCAAAAGCTTTTGCACAGCAAAGGAAACAATTAACAAAATCAAAAGACAACTGACAGAATGGGAGAAGATATTTGCAAACGACATATCAGATAAAGGACTAGTGTCCAGAATCTATAAAGAACTTAGCAAACTCAACACCCAAAGAACAAATAATCCAATCAAGAAATGGGCAGAGGACATGAACAGACATTTCTGCAAAGAAGACATCCAGATGGCGAACAGACACATGAAAAAGTGCTCCATATCACTCGGCATCAGGGAAATACAAATCAAAACCACAATGAGATATCACCTCACACCAGTCAGAATGGCTAAAATCAACAAGTCAGGAAATGACAGATGCTGGCGAGGATGCGGAGAAAGGGGAACCCTCCTACACTGTTGGTGGGAATGCAAGCTGGTGCAGCCACTCTGGAAAACAGAATGGAGGTTCCTCAAAATGTTGAAAATAGAACTGCCCTATGACCCAGCAATTGCACTATTGCGTATTTACCCTAAAGATACAAATGTAGTGATCCAAAGGGGCACATGCACCCGAATGTTTATAGCAGCAATGTCCACAATAGCCAAACTATGGAAAGAACCTAGATGTCCATCAACAGATGAATGGATCAAGAAGATGTGGTATATATACACAATGGAATACTATGCAGCCATCAAAAGAAATGAAATCTTGCCATTTGTGACAACATGGATGGAACTAGAGCATATCATGCTTAGCGAAATAAGTCAAGCAGAGAAAGACAACTATCATATGATCTCCCTGATATGAGGAAGTGGTGATACAACATGGAGGCTTAAGTGGGTAGAAGAAGAATAAATGAAACAAGATGGGATTGGGAGGGAGACAAACCATAAGTGACTCTTAATCTCACAAAACAAACTGAGGGTTGCCGGGGGGAGGGGGTTTGGGAGAAGGGGGTGGGATTATGGACATTGGGGAGGGTATGTGATTTGGTGAGTGCTGTGAAGTGTGTAAACCTGGTGATTCACAGACCTGTACCCCTGGTGATAAAAATATATGTTTATCAAAAATAAAAAATTAAAAAAAAAATCAAAAGCTTCTGCACAGCAAAGGAACAGTCAAGAAAACAAAGAGGCAACCCACAGAATGGGAGAAGATATTTGCAAATGACAGTACAGACAAAAGGTTGATATCCAGGATCTATAATGAACTCCTCAAACTCAACACACATGCTTGTTTCATATCAAAAAATGGGCAGAAGATATGGACAGACACTTCTCCAATGAAGACATACAAATGGCTATCAGACACATGAAAAAATGTTCATCACTAGCCCTCAGGGAGATTCAAATTAAAACTACATTGAGATATCACCTTATACCAGTTAGAATGGCCAAAATTAGCAAGACAGGAAACAACATGTGTTGGAGAGGATGTGGAGAAAGGGGAACCCTCTTACACTGTTGGTGGGAATGCAAGTTGGTGCAGCCTCTTTGGAGAACAGTGTGGAGATTCCTCAAGAAATTAAAAATAGAACTTCCCTATGACCCTGCCATTGCACTCCTGGGTATTTACCCCAAAGATACAGATGGAGTGAAAAGAAGGGCCATCTGTACCCCAATGTTTATAGCAGCAATGGCCACGGTCGCCAAACTGTGGAAAGAACAAAGATGCCCTTCAACGGACGAATGGATAAGGAAGATGTGGTCCATATACACTCTGGAGTATCATGCCTCCATCAGAAAGGACGAATACCCAACTTTTGTGGCAACATGAGGGCCTGGAAGAGATTATGCTGAGTGAAATAAGTCAAGCAGAGAGAGTCAATTATCATATGGTTTCACTTATTTGTGGAGCATAACAAATAGCATGGAGGACATGGGGAGTTAGAGAGGAGACGGGAGTTGGGAATTGGAAGGGGAGGTGAACCACGAGAGACTATGGACTCTAAAAAACAATCTGAGGGGTTTGAATTGGTGGGTGGGTGGGAGGTTGGGGTACCAAGTGGTGGGTATTATATAGGGCACGGATTGCATGGAGTACTAGGTGTGGTGAAAAAAATAATGAATACTGTTATGCTGAAAATAAATAAAAAATAAATTAAAAAAAATATCTGTATATGAAAAAATTGTTCTTGTACAGATCATCTGACAAAACAAGACTCTCTCAAATGTATTTGGAATTAAAATCATAAAGGTTATTCCAAAATATCTATGACTTCTAACAAAACAAAAAACAAAAACAAGGATCATAATACAATAATTAGGGGCACCTGGGTAGCTCAGTCAGTTAAATCCTCTGCCTTCAGTCTGCTGTTCCATCTCTCTCTCTCCCCTTCTGCCCCTGCTTGTGCTCTCTCACTATCTCTCTCTCAACTAAAGAAATAAAACCTTTAAAAAAACCTAATAACACAAAAATTATTTTGTTGAAAATATCTTCACTTACCAGCAAATATTTTAATGCTTTGTTATTTGAAAAATAGTAGGAAAAAAAAACTCTACTAAAGGAAAAAGACTTTAATTTGGGTTATTCCTTCTAAAACTTCAAACATTTTCATAGAATTCATGTATCTGATGGAATCACTTTGATGCAGAAAAAGCAAAGCATATATGATATTCAGAAACATTGACAACCAACATACAATATTAAATAATGTCAGTAAATACGTATTAAATAATTAGGTATCTACTGTCTGCCAGAAATTACACTTGCCTTGGATCACAAGTAAAATGTCATCACAAAAATCACAAAAGTAAAAGTAAAGTCACATTTTCTATGTTAGCATAGAGCTAATAGCAGAGCCAGAAAAGTAAAAAATATATGCATAATAACTGAAAGAATTTTGTGTGATACTAAGAGGACAGGTCTTTGCAAAGTTAAAACTTCTGATTTTCAGAAGTTAAAGTAAATTACAGATATGTTTTCATTAGTCAAAAATGTGTCAGTCATTAGTAAGTCATTAGTCTGAATATTTTTATTTGTTTTAAAGATTGTTTTAAAATTTGTCAGAGAGAGCTCGAGCACAAGCAAGGGTAGCAGCAGGCAGAGGGAGAAGCAAGCTCCCCACTGATCAAGGAGCCTGATGCAGGTCTCAATCCAAGGACCTTAGGGTCATGACCTGAGCCAAAGGCAGATGCTTAACAATTAAGCCACCCAATTAGGCATCCCATATGACCTATCTTTATTAAAAGCAAAGCAGAGAGAGAAGAAAATGTACCTTTCTTTAGAGAATTCTTAACTTACAACTTACCACTTTCCAACATCTTCCAACTTTGTTCTAGCATCATGTCTATTTAATTATGTGAAGTCTTGGCCAATACATTGTAATCAAAATACAAATCTTTGTTTAAAGCCAAGTGATTAGCCTGATATTCTTCTCATCCTCCACTACTTTCATAAATTGTCAGAAAGAGGATATCATATATATCTAAATTTTAGAACCTATATTTGATGTTGTAGGTTGGTCATTGCTTTTTCAAGTCCAGAGCCAAAAAAGAAAAGTAGAAATTCTATAAAACCATTAAAGGATGTGGTCCTGTGATGTTCTTTAGTTTTAAGCAACTGAGTATCACCACAGATTGCATTACAGTATTAAGATTGTAATGAGAAGACTTCAGGGAGGATGGTGGAATAGGAAGACCCAAAACTCATGTTGTCCCATGGATACAACTAGATAACATGTACATCAGCATATAACCCAGAAAATGACCTGAAGACTGGCAGAACAGACTCTCCACAGCTAAATGTAGATAGGAGGCCACAATGAAGAGATAGGAAGGGCAGAGATGAGGTCAGCATGAAACTGTCAATGGGACTGTCTGCAAGAGGGAGGGACACATTTGGCATGAAGAAGGGGAAGGAGCAGACACTCACACTAAGCACCCCAGGCATGGGGACCACCACAGGGAAGACAAATCCCCATAAAATGTGCTTTGAAAACCAGAAGAGCTGAATTTCAAGAGTTCTTACAACCCATAAGGCTTAACACTTGGAATTTTAATACTCAGCAGGCTTGGCTCTGGGAGAGCCAGGAGGGCAGAAGAAACTGAGTACTTACCTTTAAAGAGACAACACAACAAACAGCCCACGGAGATAAAGCATAGATGAAGCAGTTTGAGAAATGCCTGGGTTGTACAGGAGAGAGATGTGTTTACTAATCGCAGAGCATGTATTAGAGGGCCAGGAATCGCTGGAAGATTACTCCAGGAACAGAGGAGTTGGAGGACACCATTTTCCTTCCTCCCTCCACCCAGACTAGACAGGTACACACCTGTAGGAATCAGCACAATGCTAAAAGTTGCTACCTCACATACTAAAACCATGACTCTACCACCTACATGGTTCCCCTGTTGACCTGTTCCCTTTAATATGCCCTTGGCAGGAGCCAACCCAAAATGGTGGCCCAAGCCTGGCAGTGTGCAAGCAGCCATCACAGGGGCCAGCAGCACTCCAAGTCACTCCTGCCCTGGGGACAGGGGCAGATAACCACATACCAGTCTGACCAGGGCTCCAGCAATGGGCTGCAGACTATAGGTCTTGCCCACGCACACAAGTCCCCATTCTCTGGGGACTACCCATGTAAAGCACCCTATAGCTTGAAGCAACTCCATCTCTGGGAAACATGGTCTGACTTAATTCAAGACCAGGTGACTCCAGACCAGTCCACCAACACCAAACCTGCCCACAACAGGCAAAGGAAGCCACTGAAGATGACTGGCCTGAAGACAAAAGCAGCTCAGTCACAAAAGCAGGACACAGACAACACATAGAGGAGAAACTCCTAAACTTCCAGGTTCTGCTGAACAAGGGACAGTGTACTGCAGGGCACTACAGGACCTCTTCTTCATAATGCCACTATTTTCAAGAGTAGGAGACATAGCTAACTCTCCTATCATAGAAACATACATGGAGAGTTAGACAAAATGAAGAGCCAAAAGAATATGCCCAGATGAAAACAAAACAAAACAAAACAAAACAGGACAAAACAACAGTAGGAGACCTAACTGGGATAGAAATACATAACATACCTGATAGAAAATTTAAAGTAATGGTGATAAAGATAGTTACTGGACTTGAAAAAACAGTGGAGGACCTCAGTGGGACCCTTAACGAAGAGACAAAACACTTAAAAAAGAAACAATTAGTGGTGACAAACTCAATAACTGATATTAAAAATACACTATAGGGAATAAGTAGTAGACTAAAGGAAGCAGAAGGACAGATCAGTGACCCAGGGGACAGAGTATTGGAAAGCAATCAAGTTAAAAAGAATAGAGACAAAAACATAATAAAAAATGAAAATAGTTTGAGAACTCAGCCACAGCATCAAGCATAATAACATCTGCATTATAGGAATCCCAGAAGGAGAAGAGAGAGGAAAGGGGGCAGAAGATTTAGCTAAGAAATAATAGCTGGAAACTTCCAGAATCTGAAGAAGAGAACAGAAATCCAGATCCAGGACACACAGAGAAACCCTAGCAAAAGCAACTCAAGATGGCCAATTTCAAAGAACCATAGGATCCAGAGTGGGAAAAAAGTAGTAATAAAGAGAGAAGTTTAAAAGCAGCAAGAAAACAGTTGCACACAAGGATAATCTCATAAGGCTATCAACTGATTTTTTTAGCAGAAACTCTGCAGGTCAGAAGAGAATGGCAAAAAAGAAAAAAACAAAAACAAAAAACAAAAAACCCTGAGCCAAGAATAATCTAACCAGCAAGGCTATCATATCATTGAGAATAGAAGGAAAGGTTAAGAGTTTCTCAGATAGTCAAGTTAAAGGAATTCATCATCACTAAACCAGACCTAGAAAAATGTTAAAGAGGATTCTTTGAGTGGAAAGGAAAAAACAATAAGTAGGATTAAGAAAAGTAAGAGTGAAAAGGAAAGACAATAAGTAGGAGTAAGAAAAGAGCACAAAAGCAGTAAATTTAAGTGTATTTATAAAAATCATTCAACTGAATCACAAAAAAAATGCTCTAAGTACAAAACCATACACTAAAATATGGGGGGATGGGGAGAGGAGTAAAGAAGAGGTTTAAACTTAAGTGACCATCAACTCAATATAGTCTTCTATATGCAGAACATGTTATATATAAACCTTATGGTAACCACAAATCAAAAACCAGAAATAGATATGCAAAGAATAAACAGAAAAGGAATAAAAAAAATCACTAAGGAAAGCCAAGTAATTGTGAGAAAAGAGAGCAAGAGAAGAAAGATATTGAAAAGCTACAAAAACAACCATAAAACAAGCAACAAAACAGCAGTAAGTACATACCTAACAATAATTACTTTGAATGTAAATGGACTAAATGCTCCAACCAAAAGAAACAGGATGAGAGAATGGAGAGAAATAGCAAGACCCATCTATATGTTGCCCATAAGAGACTCATCTGAGATCTAAAGACAACTGCAGATTGAAAGTGAAGGGATTGAAAAGCATTTATCAAGCAAGTGAAAGTGAAAAGAAAGCCTGGGTAGCAATACTGGGAAAATAGACTACCAAAAAGGCTATAAGAAGAGACAAAAAAGGACACTACATAATCATAAAAGGAAAAATTAAACCAGAAGATACAGCAATTTTAAATATTTATGCACCCACCACTGAATCACCCAAATACATAAAGCAGCCAAAAACAAACAAAAAAGAAGTAATCAATAATAATACAATAATAGTAGGAGACTTTAACACATCACTTACATCCATGGACAGATCATTCAAACAGAAAAATCAATAAGGAAATGGCTTTGAATGACACACTGGACCAGACAGATATAACAGATATATTCAAAGCATTTCATCCAAAACATCAGAATATGCATTTTTTTCAAGTGATATGGAACATTCTCCAAAACAGATCACATATTAGGCTTAAAAACAAGTCTCAACAAAATCAAAAGGATAGAAGACATACCATGAATCTTTTCTGACCAAAACACTATTGAAACTAGAAATGAATCATAAGAAAAAAGGAGGACAGAGCACAAATACATGCAGGTTAAATAACGAGCTACAAAACAATGAATGAGTCACCAAGAAACCAAAGAAGAAATAAAAAATTAGGGTGCCTGAGTGGCTCAGTTGTTGAGGGTCTGCTATCAGCTCAGGTCATGATCCCAGGTCCTGGGATCGAGCCCTGTTGGGCTCCCTGCTCAGCAGAAAGCCTGCTTCTCTCTCTTCCACTCCCCCTGCTTGTTTTCCCTTTTTCACTGTCTCTCTCTGTCAAATAAATAAATAAAATCTTAAAAAAAAGAAAAAAGAAATAAAAAATTATGTGGAGAGAAATGAAAATGAAAGCACAATAGTCTGAAATCTTTCAAATGCATCAAAAGCTGTTGCAAGAAGTTTATAGCAATATAAGCTTATCTCAAGAAGCAAGCAAAATCTCCAATAAACAACCCACATTTACACATAAAGGAGCTAGAAAAACAAAGGAAAGAGATAATGAAGATTAGAGTAGAAATCATGGAAATGGAAACTCAAAACAAAACAAAACACTTTAAAACAAAAAAACACAACATAACAGATCAATGAAACCAGGAGCTAGTTCCTTGGAAATACCAATAAAATTGATGAAACTTTTTACTCAGTATTATCCAAAAAAAGGGGAGGGGCAGGGGAGAGGTCTTAAATAAATAAAGTCAGAAATGAAAGAGAAGAAAAAAACAATCAACATCAAGAAATACAAAAGATTATGAGAAAATACTATAAAAAGTTACATGCCAACAAACTGGGCAGATCAGAAGAAATGAATAAATTCCTAGAAATATATAACCTAACAAAACTGAATTAGGAAGAAATACAAAATTTGAACAGACTGATTTCCAGCAAGGAAATCCAATCAGTAATCCTAACTCCTAACAAACATAAGTCCAGGAGAGAAGGCTTCACAGACGAATTCAACCAAACATTTAAAGAAGAGTTAATGCCTATTCTTCTCAAACAATTCCAAAAAAATAGAAGAGGAAGGAAAGCTTCATTCTATGAGACCAGCATTATCTTGATACCAAACGAGATAAAGATACTACAAAAAAAGAGAACTATGCAGGCCAATATTTCTGATGAACAGAGATGCAAAAATCCTCAACATTAGCAAACTGAATCCAAAAATACATTAAATTTAATACATTAAAAAATCATTTACCACAATCAAGTGCTATTTATTCCTGGGATGTAACTAGCTCAATATGCAAAAATCAATGTGATACATCACATCAATAAGAGAAAGGATAAAACCATATGAGCATTTCAATAGATGCAGAAAAAGCATGTAACCAATTACAACATCCATTCATGACAAAAACCCTCAGAAAAGTAGGTTTAGAGGGAACATATCACAACAGAATAAAGGCCTTATGTAAAAGCCCACACCCAACATCATACTCAAAAGGGAAAAACTAAGAGCTTTCCTCTTAAGATTGGGAACAAGGCAAGAATGTCCACTCTCACCACTTTTATGCAGCACAGTACTAGAAGTCCTAGCTGCAGCAGAAAGAAACAGAAATAGACAAGAAAGAAAGATAAGAAATTCAGATCAGAAAAAAAAGTCAACTACATTGGTAGAGAAGAAGTAAAATTTCCATATTTGCTGATGACATAGTACTATAGAAAACCCTAAAGACTGCACCAAAAACAAAAACCAAACCAAACCAAAACAAAAAAAAACCCTACTTGAACTGTACATGAATTCTGTAAGGCTGTAGGATACAAAGATCAATGCATATAAGGTCATTGCATTTCTAGATAATTAAGTTTTCTTTCTGCTAATTAAGTAGCAGAAAGAAAAACTAAGAAAACAGTCCCACTTACCATTGCCCCAAAAATAAAAAAATAAAAAATACCTAAGAATAAAGTTAACAAAGTTGGTGAAAGACCCATACTCTAAAAATTATATAACACTGATGAAAGACGTTGAAAATGATACAGATAAATGGAAAGCTGTTCTGCCCATGGACTGGAAGAACTATTATTATTATTATTATTATTATATTTTTTGTGTGAAAAAATATTATTTGTGAAAAAAATATTATTATATTATTTTTGTGAAATCCAAGAGCCGAACTTTATTTTCATGTCTTGTTAGAAACTGAGTAACGTGATCTCATTGCCTCAAGAAGTGTGGGTCTTGTCTCAGACTATGATGGTTTCCAAGACTCTTTGTTAACAAAACACACTGGTCTCCTGATTCAGATACATCGTCAGCAATACACAATGAGAACTCCAAACGTAATACATTCTTTCACCTTAACTCTTCTATCAAAAATGTAACCCACTCTTCCTTAAAAATTCAAAGCTGTCTTAATAAGCAGTGAATTTTATGTCGGTTCAGTTCAGGGAGTTTTTAAATGGGCAGCACATCCAGCAGCTTGCAGCCCCTCTTTGTTCCTGAGCAGGAGGAATCTTGCACATGCGTGCCTCACCCTGGGCTACCAGACCTGAGTGAGATCGTAAAGGTTTCTTCTTTAGCTGTCTCGCTCTTCAGATCTCTGTGTTAAATTTCTCATTGAACTGCCATCTTGTGTGCCTTTGCTAATATCAAAGAGAAGGTGGCCTTCCCGGGCTTCTCACCACTGTGATCTCTATTGTTTCCAACTACACTCCCGTACTTGAAGTTTTTCTCACTGTCCTCGATAAAGGTGGCTCCCTCCGGCAAGGTGACAAATACCAAGTCTTTGTGGTCAGCCACGTCCATCCGCCCTGGCCAGAATGTGACCACATGGGACTGGAGCCATGAGGAGCCTGGGAGCAGTCAGGAGAGCAGAGTACAGAGCTCTCACAGCATGGGGGAGGGGAGCATCTGGTTCTCAAATCACAAACCCCACTGTCCCTATCAGTATTGAATAGATATTGGGGGGATAAATTCTTCTTTATTTAATATATGACCTCTGGTAAATTTTTAGAAACTTTAAATGGTTGTTTTGATCAAATTTCCTTGCATTTATATAGGGGATTTTACACAAAGTGGGAATGGGCGGAGAATAAGTCCCTGTGCCCTACAGAGATATAGATCAATCAGTACTGCATCAAGACATTACAATTTAGATATAGAATGATAACATAAATGGTAGTAAAAAAAGGTGGTACATTTTCTTAAATATAGACAGAAGTGATTTTTTTTTTAAAGAATGGGAGTTTTCTTTTTCTTGATAAATGTAAAACTTCCCAATTCCTCATGTCAAAGTAGCAAGATAATTTAAATCTCCTCATTTTCATTTAGTATAACTACTGTGAATACTTTTCCAACCTGGGTACATGTTAGTTGTCTACAAAATTCCTCCTGAAGATGAAGCAGAACTTGAGTGTTAAGAGCCAAGAGATTTGAATTACTGACAGTGTTAAAATATTCTAAAAAGTGAAGATAACTTAAAGTTTCTATAATAGATTGTTTGGTTTATTAGAAAAAAAAATCAGAGCATTTAATATGAACATTAGTATGTTTGTTTGCCTTTCTATCAAGAGACCATATACTTCATAGTGAAATTCTTATCTTGGATAAGCTAATTGCAAGGAAACTAAAGATATCACAAAGGTTTTATGACTTTTATTTTCCTAATAAATATGTTCACTCACAAAGAGGTATATAAGAGTGAAAAAAAGGGAAAGATTAGAATTTTATACTTTTATAAACACTAATATTCTAGGGAAATACTTTTATAAAATATGTTTTGGATAATGTAAAAATTATCCATCATTACATGGTATGTTTTTGTAGTATGTGTTTGTATAAGTGTGTGTGTATGTAAATAAACCTAGTTGCACACAATTTATTTGTATGTGATATATTTGTATTTGATTTGTTTTTGGTTTGTACAAAATTAGTAATCTTTAACAAAGAACACTGCTGTGATATAAAATTTTTACTTCAAAAGGCATCATTAGGACCAAGGGTATTGCAGTTTCATTTAAGTATGTATTTAAAAACAAAATTATCAGTTCTCACTATATGTCACAAAAATCACAAAACATAAATTGGTTTTCATTTAATTAGAAAATAATTATATCCTTATAATATACTATCACAGTGTAGTATGGTATGATATAATAAAAAATAAAAGACAAAAGATTCTCATACTGATATAAAGTAATTGTTTCATTAATTAATTGCAGAATTGGTGACTACAAGAAGGATGCAAAATACTGCTTGTATTAATGAAAAGTGAGCACAAGCCAGGCGCAGTAATTAGGGCGGTCCTTCACTGCAAGAAGAAAAACAGAAAACAGAACAAACACCCCTCAAACTCTCCTCCCAGGAGGCCCTGCGCCGGAGGACAGCAAACGTCAGCCAGTGAGAGCATGTGTTCCTGGCTTTCCCGCCCTTTCTTCCTGAGGCTGGAGAGAGGAAGTGGAGCCTTCGACTAGCCGGGAGTTGTGAAGGCCCGCGGTCACTGCTCTCAAAGAGCACCTCGCACGAGGAAGAAGGAGAGCGAAAGTAATAGTCAAGGGGAGAAATGCGACTAAGGAGAGGCCAGAGAGCGAAAGGAACGCTGAAAACCAAGGTTACTTCTGTGGGTCTGAAGAGGAACATGCTGGTGCAGCGGACGGCTGAGGAGACCGGCAGTTTTAGGTTTGGATTATAATTATTCAACAATTGTATACATTACTCAGTACTCAAGAATTATAAAAGGGAGAGACAAGATGGCGGGGAAGTAGGAGGAGGCGCCCTTTCAACCTGTACCCTAAAGTGAGCTGATTACCTTCCATAGAACTCCAATCACCCACGAAATCAGCCTGAGATCAGAATTATACACGTCTGGATCTATACTGGAGCAGAAGACGCCAGTGGGCAAGTAAAATGGAGTGGGAAAGTTGGACTGAGATTGGAAGATAAACAAAAGGGGTAGGGAGCCACCAGAGGCGACCTGTTGGAAGTAATATCCCAATATGAGAGTGCCCTGCGCCTGGGGACCAGCATTAACTCGGGAGTCTGGTAGAAAGCGCTCAAAAAGAGCAAAGGATCACCGGGGATCGGGGTGTTAGGGTCGGGACTTAAGTCCCCAGACCCAGAAGAGCCACCCCTGGTGCAGAACCAGAGAGAGTGCGGCGGAGAAACCAGGTCTTGGTCCCTGAACCACCAGCGCGCCTGAGAGGGCATGGCGCGCGGCTCCCGTGAGGGGCTGGGAGCTGCGCCAGCCAACAGAAGCACAGCCTTTTTGCAGTCCCCACCGTGCCATCAGAGTCAGAGTCATGCCCCACGCCCTCGCCTGAGAGAGGTGCACAAAAACGCCAGCCAGGTGCTCTCAGATCAGAAAGACCAGGCACTCCCAGCCCAGACCAGCGGGAAAATGTCAGTGTGCGATCGCTGTTTGGAACTTCTCTGGCAGTCTGGAGCTGCCCAGACAGCCGCCGCTGCCGTGGTGGTTTTGGGTACAATCAAAAAATCCTGAGTCCCCAGGGACCGCGACTGGGAACATGCTCTGCCAGCGGCCAAGGGGGGATTTATTTGGGCTCTGCAGCCAGACTGAGGCTTCTCTCTGAGAGGGAGGTCAGGGTGCAGTTTGTTTTCCTCTAAACCTACAAAACCCATCCAAAGCGGTCAAGGAGAGAGCGAGAAAAAAAAGTGAACAAATATAAAAACCTCCAGAGAACAAAAGCCTGAAAAAAATAGTTTCCTCAGAGCCAATCCCCTGAGGGGGGCGGGAGGACTTAACTGAGAGAACATCATTGACTGAAGACCCACGTGGCAGGCCCCTCTCCCAGAAAACCAACCAGGAAAAAAAAAAAAAAAACAAAAAACCGACAAGAGAACAACCACCACTACTTCACAGGACAATTTTTATTATTAATTCAATCCCACTATTCTGGCTCATTTTTTTATATAGTTAATTTATTATTATTATATAGATAATTTTTTAACCTATTTACCATCACAGTGAGATGTCCAGTACATCAAATTCCATAATAACCTTCTAACCTGAACTTTTTGATACATACACCTCTGTTTTCCTTTTGCATTTCTATTTTTTTAATTTCTTTTTTTTAAATTTTAGTTTAGTTTCGTCTGGTTTATTCCTTTTTTTAATTTTTGTTTTCTAATATTCATATAGAGTTAAACTTCAAGGTAATCCCCTTTCCCCAATCAATGCCACCCCTATAGGTAAACCAATTCCTAATCCCCCCCATTTTAGGAAAGTTGAGTCCTTTAACAAAGATATCAAGATACATCCAGGAAGAATCAAAACAACCTTCCTCACCCACACAGAGAATTTACAACCACTCTCCCATCTTTTTCTTCCACCAGTATTTCTGTATTTTTGTGTTTGTCCTGATAGTATATAAATCACTCGGGGTTCTTTTTGATGAGGTTCTTCCTTTATTTGCATATATATATATGCAAATATATATATATATTTTTTTTCTCTTGTCATATACTTTTATCAGTCTTTTTGTTTGTCTGTGTCTGTTTGTATACTTCATAAATCTTACCTTGGGGCCCATTTGGGCTAAAGCTTCTCTTTTATCTCACCTTTCTTCCTGTCTCTCTCCCTCTCTCTTTTTTTCTTTTCCTTTTCTTTTTCCTCTCATTTGGGTGGGGAACCCTGACTGCTCAGAAGTATCCAGGGTGCACCTTGACTGCACCACAGTCGATACACCCAGCTACACCCGTTCAGCTATCTCTCACCAAAATGACTAGGAAGAGGAATGCCCAACAGAAGAAAAATACAGAGGATGGACCTTCTGCAACAGAGCTAAGGGCTATCAACATAGACAATATGTCGGAAAGAGAATTCAGGCTAACAATTATCCAAGCAATAGCTAGGTTGGAGAAAGCCATGGGTGACCAAACGGAATTGATTAGGGCTGAACTGAAAACGACCAGAGATCATGTTTTCAATATTAGGGAAGAGCTGAAAGCTACCAGGGATGAGCTTCACAATGCTCTCAATGAGTTCCAATCTAATCTAAATTCTCTCAACGCTAGAGTAACTGAGACAGAAGATAGAATTAGTGATCTGGAGGACAAACAGATAGAGAGAAAGGATCAGGAGGAAGCCTGGAACAAACAGCTTAGAAGCCATGAAAACAGAATCAGGGAAATAAATGATGCCATGAAACTTTCCAACATCAGAATTATTGGAATCCCTGAAGGGGAGGAGAAAGAAAGAAGTCTAGAAGATACAGTGGAACAATTTTGTCATGAAAATTTTCCAAATCTTGTGAATGGAACCAGTGTTCATGTACTAGAGGCCAAAAGGTTTCCCCCCAAGATTAAAGATTCTTGAAAGTCCTCAAGACACCTAATAGTAAGAATGAAGAATTATAATTGTAGGCAGAACCTCTTGAAAGCAGCTAGGACAAAGAAGATCCTTATGTACAGAGGAAAGCCCATCAGAATAACATCAAACCTGTCCACAGAGACCTGGCAAGCCAGAAAGGGCTGACAAGATATATTCAGGGCACTGAATGAGAAGAACATGCAGCCAAGAATACTTTATCCAGCAAGACTGACATTCAAAATGGATGGAGAGATAAAAAGTTTCCAGGACCGGCAAGGCTAAAAAGACTATGCAACCACCAAGCCGATACTGCAGGAAATAATAAGGGGGCTTCTTTAAAGGAGGAAAAAGCCCAAGAATAGCATTGAGCAGAAATATAGAGACAATCTACAGAAAGAAAGACTTCAAAGGTAACACGATGTCAATAAAAACGTATCTATTAATAATCACGCTCAATGTGAATGGCCTAAATGTGCCCATAAAACGGCACAGGGTTGAAGACTGAATAAAACGACAGGGCCCATCCATATGTTGTCTATAAGAGACCCATTTTGAACCTAAAGATACACCCAGACTGAAAGTGAAGGGATGGAGAAGCATCTTTCATGCCAATGAGCCTCAAAAAAAAGGCTGGGGTTGCGATTCTCTTATCAGACAAATTAGATTTTAAGCTAAAGACTGTAATCAGAGATCCAGAAGGACACTACATCATTCTTAAAGGGACTATCCACCAAGATGATCTAACAATTGTAAATATCTATGCCCCCAATATGGGAGCAGCCAATTACATAAGAAAACTGTTAATCAAGATAAAGAGTCATATTGATATGAATACACTAATCGTTGGAGATCTTAACACGCCTCTCTCAGAAATAGATCATCGAAGCAGAAAATCAATAAAGAAACAAGAGCTTTGAATGACACATTGGACCAGATGGTCCTCAGAGATATATACAGAACATTCCACCCTAAAACAACAGAATACTCATTCTTCTCAAGTGCATATGGAACCTTCTCAAGAATAGACCACATACTGGGTCACAAATCATGACTCAACCAATACCAAAAGACTGAGATTATTCCCTGCACATTCTCAGTTCACAGTGTTTTGAAACTGGAGCTCAATCACAAGGAAAAGTTCCAAAAGAACTCAAACACCTGGAAGCTAAAGACCACGTTGCTTAAGAATGCTTGGATCAACCAGGAGATCAAGGAAGAACTGAAACAATTCATGGAAACCAATGACAATGAAGACACTTCGATCCAAAACGTATGGGATACAGCAAAGGCGGTACTAAGGGGGAAATACATAGCCACCCAAGCCTCCCTCAAAAAAATTGAAAAATCCAGAACACAGCATCTATCTCTACACATTAAAGAACTGGAGAATCAACAACAAATCAAACCAACTCCACACATAAGAAGGGAAATAATCAAGATTAGAGCTGAGATCGATGAGGTAGAAACCAGAGATACAGTAGAACGTATCAATGAAAGTAGAAGCTGGTTTTTTGAAAGAATCAATAAGATCAATAAACCATTGGCGAAACTAATCCAAAAGAAAAGAGAGAAAGCTCAAATACATAAAATTATGAATGAAAAGGGAGAGATCACAACAAACACCAGGGAAGTAGAAACAATAATCAGAAGTTATTATCAACAGTTATATGCCAATAAGCTAAGCAACCTAGATGAAATGGATGAATTCCTGGAAAACTATAAACTCCCAAAATGGAATCAGGAAGAAATTGACAACCTGAATAGACCAATATCTAGTAACAAGATTGAAGCAGTGATCAAAAACCTCCCAAAAAACAAGAGCCCAGGACCTGATGGATTCCCTGGGGAATTCTACCAAACTTTCAAAGAAGAAATAACACCTATTCTCCTGAAGCTGTTTCAAAAAATTGAAGCAGAAGGAAAACTTCCTGACTCTATGAAGCCAGCATTACCCTGATCCCCAAACCAGGCAAAGACCCTATGAGACTGAAGCGCTACCTACTGCGCTAACGAGGCACCTCAAAGACCCTACTAAAAAGGAGAATTTCAGACCAATATCACTGATGAATATGGATGCTAAGATTCTCAACAAGATCCTAGCAAACAGGATCCAACAGCACATTAAAAAGATTATCCACCATGACCAGGTGGGATTCATCCCTGGGCTACAAGGATGGTTCAACATTCACAAATCAATCAATGTGATAGAACAAATTAATAAGAGAAGAGAGAAGAACCATATGGTCCTCTCAATTGATGCAGAAAAAGCATTTGACAAAATCCAGCATCTGTTCCTGATTAAAATGCTTCAAAGTATAGGGATAGAGGGAACATTCCTGAACATCATCAAATCTATCTATGAAAGACCCACAGCAAATATCATCCTCAATGGGAAAAAGCTTGCGTCCTTCCCGTTGAGATCAGAAACACGACAAGGATGCCCACTCTCACCACCCTTGTTCAACATAGTATTAGAAGTCCTAGCAACAGCAATCAGACAACAAAGGGAAATAAAAGCTATCCAAATTGGTAATGAAGAAGTGAAACTCTCTCTCTTTGCAGATGACATGATTCTTTATATGAAAAACCCAAAAGACTCCACCCCCAAACTACTAGAACTCATACAACGTTTCAGCAACGTGGCAGGATACAAAGTCAATGTACAGAAATCAGTGGCTTTCTTATACACTAATAATAAAAATACAGAAATGGAAATTAGAGAATCGATTTCTGTAGCACCAAGAACCATAAGATACTTGAGAATAAACCTAACCAAAGAGGTAAAGGATCTGTACTTGAGGAACTACAGAACACTCATGAAAGAAATTGAAGAAGACACAAAAAGATGGAAGACCATTCCATGCTCTTGGATCAGAAGAATAAACATTGTTAAAATGTCTAGAGCTATCTATACTTTTAATGCCATTCCGATCAAAATTCCACTGGTATTCTTCAAAGAGCTGGAGCAAATAATCCTAAAATTTGTATGGAATCAGAAGAGACCCCGAATCGCTAAGGAAATGTTGAAAAACAAAAATAAAACGAGGGGCATCACGTTACCTGATTTCAAGCTTTACTACAAAGCTGTGATCACCAAGACAGCATGGTACTGGCATAAAAACAGACACATAGACCAGTGGAACAGAGTAGAGAGCCCAAATATAGACCCTAACTCTATGGTCAAATAATCTTCGACAAAACAGGAAAAAATGGAAAAAAGTAGAAAACAGTGGAAAAAAGACAGCCTCTTCAATAAATGGTGCTGGGAAAACTGGGCAGCTATATGTAGAAGAATGAAACTCGACCATTCTCTTACACTGCACACAAAGATAAACTCAAATGGATAAAAGACCTCAATGTGAGACAGGAATCCATCAGAATCCTAGAGGAGAACACAGGCAGTAATCTCTTTGATATCAGCCACAGCAACTTCTTTCAAGATATGTCTCCAAAGGAAAAGGAAACAAAAGCGAAGATGAACTTTTGGGACTTCATCAAAATCAAAAGCTTCTGCACAGCCAAGGAAACAGTCAAGAAAACAAAGAGGCAACCCACGGAATGGGAGAAGATATTTGCAAATGACAGTACAGACAAAAGGTTGATATCCAGGATCTATAATGAACTCCTCAAACTCAACACACACAAAACAGACAATCATATCAAAAAATGGGCAGAAGATATGGACAGACACTTCTCCAATAAAGACATACAATAAAGACTATCAGACACATGAAAAAATATTCATCATCACTAGCCGTCAGGGAGATTCAAATTAAAACTACATTGAGATATCACCTTACACCAGTTAGAATAGCCAAAATTAGCAAGACAGGAAACAACATGTGTCAGAAGGGATGTGGAGAAAGGGGAGCCCTCTTACACTGTTGGTGGGAATGCAAGTTGGTGCAGCCTCTTTGGAGAACAGTGTGGAGATACCTCAAGAAATTAAAAATAGAGCTTCCCTATGACCTTGAAATTGCACTCCTGAGTATTTACCCCAAAGATACAGATGTAGTGAAAAGAAGGGCCATCTGTACCCCAATGTTTATAGCAGCAATGGCCATGGTTGCCAAACTGTGGAAAGAACCAAGATGCCCTTCAACGGACGAATGGATAAGGAAGATGTGATCCATATACACTATGGAGTATTATGCCTCCATCAGAAAGGACGAATACCCAACTTTTATAGCAACATGGATGGGGACTGGAAGAGATTATGCTGAGTGAAATAAGTCAAGCAGAGAGAGTCAATTATATGGTTTCACTTATTTGTGGAGCATAACAAATAACATGGAGGACATGGGGAGATGGAGAGGAGAAGGGAGTTGGGGGAAATTGGAAGGGGAGGTGAACCATGAGAGACTATGGACTCTGAAAAACAGTTTGAGGGTTTTGAAGGGGCAGGGGGTGGGAGGTTGGGGTACCAGGTGGTAGGTATTATAGAGGGCACGGATTGCATGGAGCACTGGGTGTGGTGCAAAAATAATGAATACTGTTATGCTGAAAATAAAAAATAAATTAAAAAAGGATTATTAAAAATATGTGAGCACAGCTTTAGCTATAAAAATGGGTTTTATTTTATTTTATTAAAAGTTTTATTTATTTGTCAGAGAGAGAGAGGGAGCGAGAGCGAACACAGGCAGACAGAATGGCAGGCAGAAACAGAGGGAGAAGCAGGCTCCCTGCCGAGCAAGGAGCCCAATGTGGGACTCGATCCCAGGATGCTGGGATCATGACCTGAGCCGAAGGCAGCTGCTTAACCAACTGAGCTACCCAGGCATCCCTAAAAATGGGTTTTAAATAGACCTTTTAAAAGGCCTATTTTTCTTTCTGCCTTCCAAACTATTGGACTTTTCTCAACTTTCTTTGAGTCTATACTAAAATAGATTTTTATTTTGCCTCCAAATAAATGCAGCATCCCTATCCCAGAATAACATTTTTCAAATTGTGATCCAGAGACCATCTCATCAAGATAACATTGGGAGCTACATATTAAACTTGTAGTTTCCCAGCTCCCACTTCAGACCTACTGAATCAGTATGTTTGGGGTTGGGACACTACCATTTCTATGACATAGTCCCTCCCAGATGACTGGTATACTCAAGAAAGTGTGACAAAGAGAAGAGGGCCCAGTAAGGACTGAGTACCTACATGCCACTGATTGTGTATCTTCTATCTCTCACAATGTTTAAAATAACATACATTATCACCCTCTTTGGTCATAAAATAAATGCTCATATATAACATATATTTTCTTATACTGCATAATCTTTAATATACATGTTAAAATCATGTTTGCAGGACTACAGATATTATTTAACCACACAAAGTATAACCATAAAAAAGTTTCCAAGTGGAAAAACAAGTATTGGAATGAATAATCAGGTTAGCTTTGTTCCAGAAATTAAAATCCCAAGTTTCCAAAGCATATCGTGCATATCCAAAAATTTTTTAAATGCTTATGTTCATGATTATTATTAAATCATATATAAATATGACTACCTATACAAATGAGGAAAATAAACAATGCATATAACATTTAAATTCTGAAAATAATGTTTCTGTGTTGAGCAAATGTTGTTTATTTTGATGGAGTCCCAATAGGGGTTTTTTTGCTTTTGTTTCCCTGTCTTAGGTGATCTATCTAGAAAAATATTTCCTCAGCTGATGTTAGAGAAATTACTGCTTGTCCTCTCCTCTAGGATTTTTATGGCATTAGGTCTCACATTTAGGTCCTTACTCCATTTTGAGTTTATTTTTATGTTGTTTGAAAATGGTTCTGTTTCATTTTATTGTGTGCAGCTGTCCAGTTTTCCCAAAATCATTTGTTGAAGAGATTGCATATATTTCCCCCACTGTATATTGTAGCCTGCTTTGTTACAGATTAATTGCCATATAATTGTGGGCTTATTCTGAGCTCCTATTCTGTTTTATTGATCTACATGTCCATTTCCATGCCAGTAACATACTATTTTGATTACTCCAGGTTTGTAGTAATTCTTGAAATCTGGAATTGTAATACCTCCATCTTTTTCTTCTTTCTCAAGATTGTTTTTGCTCTTCAGGGTCTCTTGTGGTTCCATATAAATTTTAACATTATTTGTTCTAATTCTGTGAAAAATGCTATTGGTATTTTGTTAGGAATTGCAATTAATCTGTAGAATGTTTTGGGTAGTGTGGAAATTTTAACAATATTAATTCTGTTAATCCATGAGTATAAAATATCTTTTCATATATTTGCATCATCTTCAATATCATTCATCAATGTTTTATGGTTTTCATAGTATGGGTCTTTCACTTCCTTGGTTAAGTTTATTTCTAGATATTTTATTACTTTTGGTATAACTGTAAATGAAACTATTTCATTAATTTTCCACTCTGCTATTTCATTATTATTGTACAGAAATTATGCCAATTTTTGTATATTAATTTTGTATTCTGCAACTTTCCTGAATTCATTGATTTTAATATTGGGTTTCTTTAGTGAAGTCTTTAGGTTCCTCTATGTATAGTATCATGTCATCTGCAAACAGTGAGAGTTTCACTTCTTCCCTTACCAACTTAGATGCATTTTATTTCCTTTTCCTGTCTTATTGTTGTGGCTAGGACTTCTAGTACTAAGTTGAATAAAAGAGTTAAGAGCACATCCTTGTCTTCTTCCTGATCTTAAGGGAAAAGTTCTGTTTTTCACCACTGAGTATGATGTTAGTTGTGGGTTTTTCATATTTCGCCTTTAGTATGTTTCCTCTAAACCCACTTTGTTCATCAATGAAACAAAAAGGCAACCTATTAAATGGGAGAAGATATTTGTAAATGGTATGTCAAATAAAAATTTAATATCCAAAATGTATATAGAACTTACACAACTCAACATCAAAAACCCCAAATAATTTGTTTAAAAATTGGCTGAGGACCTAAGTAGACATTTTTCCGAAGAAGACATATAGATGACCAACAGACAGATGAAAAGATGTCCAACATCAGTAATCATCAGAAAAGTGCAAATAAAACCATAATGAGATACACTTGTTAGAATGGCTAGAATCAAAGACAATAAATAGTAAGTATTGGCAAGGATGTGTGATGTATTTACCCAAAGAAAATGAAAACAGTAATCCAAAAAGATACACCCCTATGATCACTGCAGTGTTATTTACAAGAGCCAAGATATGGAGGCAACCTAAGTGTTCATCAATAGAACGATGGATATATACATATATATATGTGTGTGTGTGTGTGTGTGTGTGTATATATACACATACAATGAAAATATAATGATGTCCATAAAAAAGAATGAGATCTTGCCGTTTTGACAAAATGAATGGACCTAGAGGGTACTGTGCTAACTGAAATGAGTCAGATGGAGAAAGACAAATACCATGATTTCACTTATATGTGGAATCTAAAGAACAAAGCAAACAAACAGTAAAACCAGATCCATAAATACAGAGATCAAACTGATGGTTATTAATGGGGAGGATGCGGTGGAGTGTGCAAAATGGGCAAACGACAGTGTGAGATACAGGCTTCCATTTATGGAATGAGAAAGTCACAGGGGTAAAAAGATGCAGCAAAGGGAAGACAGTTAATGTTATTGTAATCCCGTTGTATGACGACATACTGGAGCCACATTTGAGCCAAGCATAGCATAGCATGCAGTCTTGTTGAATCACTGCGTTGTATACTTAAAACTACTACAACACTGTGTGCCAAATATACTTCAATTGAAAAGAAAAGTTTCTGCCCTGTTCATCATATGCCAATACAGGCAATAAATTCAGAATTAGTAAATTCACTATAATATACCTTATCACTGCCATAAAATCACAACTGAGTAAAAGTTTCTGTCTGGCATAGTTACGATGTATTTTCACATGTCTTGCTGATATCTGAATAATTCATTTGATTATACAAGGAGAAAGATCACTGGACAAATGTGACTAGGGAAAGGTAACCTGAAGATGTCTGGCAGCTCTGGTTTCTGGGCCCAGCGTATCAAGATAATGGCCCTGCTACCTTGCCGAACACCATAAAAAGTAACTTTAGGCCTGAAGAATGTTCCTTTGTGTATTGGGAATATTTTATTGTTGACATAATAATGATGAAAGTTTTGAAGCCAAATATCTGAAGCTGAGATTTGGGAGGGGTTTTTTTGTTTTTTCTCAAGATTTATTGAAGTGAAAATTAATTATTATGTAACTTGAACTACACATATTAAATTGAACTACACATATGGCAAAACACTGACAATAGATCTTTAAAAAGTGTTTCCTGGAGTCACTGCTAAGCAAAAAGGAGACATACCCAGACCCAAACCCACCAAATGATATACAGATTATTTTCACTTGATAGTCACCTCTAGTTCGGTTAGTAACAGATTTCAAATCTGTGCCACATTTAACCTGACCATTTTATTTTTCAGACCTTACTACCTTTGCAAGTAATTGATATTTTATTCTTCGGTCTTAACACATTTAGCTCTGATATTATATCCATCACCAATTAAACACCTGTGCTGTGCAACTTTGTGCTGATCCATGGTGAAACTTCCCAGGATCCATTAACGGTTTATGGTTTACCCACACTCCTCCTATTAAAATTAATGGGAGTCACAGGGCTAATTCCCTAAGTGCCAGAATGGAAATTGCCCCATACTGTTCAAAAGCCCTCAAAAGTTCTCATTTGTTACCTAGTGTGCCAAATGCTGATAAGTAGATTATGCCACCTGTTTTCATCACATATTTATCTAAGTGAGAAAGAAAAAAAAAAGAGAGAAAGAATGCACTTTCACTTGTCATATAGGGATTCAGTCCATTTTACAGGTTGGAAACACATTGGTAATAGTTATAAAGTTATTGATTGGGGATGAATTAATATTTTTAAATTAATTTTATTATGAAAAACTTCGTAAAGAAAATTTAATTCTATGCAACACAGGTCATAAAACTTTTAGACCAGATAGATGCTTCATGAATATGGGAAGATATGAATCTTTAACTTGAAAAATACTGGCTTCATTACCAGCAATGGCAGCCAGATATTAGTTATATTGATTATTGAAACTCATTTTTCTCATCTTCTTAACACTTAACCTGTTTCTTAGTCTTTGACAATTTCAGAATGCAAACATATTTATATTGAAAGTTGAGAAAAAGGAAAGCAAGCCTTACATTGTATAATTTTAATATATGGGACTGATTTTCATAAAAATTAAATGAAAAGAGGAGGTAAAACAATATGGTATTTTTCATGTATTATTGAGTTTATAATTTTCTGCAGGACTGGCTCTCTTCTCCCTCAAACCCCATCACATTGGGTGGATAATGTAACATCGCTGGTATGTTTTTAAAAAATCATTTTTAATCATTTAAATTGAGGAAAACTTTACATGAAGAAAAATACATCTTCAATGCACAATTTTATAAGTTATGGACAAATGTATATTTCTGCATACCCTGTACTCTTTTCAAGATAAATTTTTCTTTTAAGATTTTTATTTATTTATTGGACAGACACAGAGATCACAAGTAGGCAGAGAGGCCAGTAGAGTGACAGAGGGGGAAGCAGGCTCCCCGCCGAGTAGGAAGCCCAATGAGGGGCTTGATCCCAGGACTTTGGGACCATGACCTGAGCGGGAGGCAGAAGCTTTAACTCCCTGTGCCACCCAGGTGCCCCAAGATAAAATATTTTTTACCAACTCAGCAAATTCTTTCTTGTACCTTTCCAGTCAATCTGTATTTTCCATGAAGTAGAAAAAAAATCCTATTTCTTTAAACATAGATTCCACTAAATAAATACACAAATATATAAACAAACATAGATTCCACATACATGGAATTATGACTTGTGTATCCTTTATGTCTGTCTTCAACAGTTCAGTGTAATGTTTTTGACATTAATTCTGGTTGTATGTATCAATTTTGCCATACTATAGTCGAGTGGTGTTCAATGTATGACTGTGCTAAAATGTTTATTAATTCTATTGATGTTTTACTTCAAGGTTTTTACTATCATGAATAAAGCTCCTGTAAATATTCTTTTACTAGCTCTTTAATGGACCCATGTAATCATTCCTGGGAGGTAAATAAGTAGAAGCAGCATTGCTAAGTCACAAGGGAGATGCATGTTTATAATAAATGCTCAACCATTCTCCAAAGTGCTATTACCACTTTATGCTCTCACCAGGAAGCAAGGAGAGTGCTAATTAATTCCTATTTCAATCCCAATTTTGAGTTTTCAGGCTTTTTTTTTTTTTTTTTTTTTTTTTTTTTTTTTTTTTTTTTGGATGGAACTAGAGCGTATCATGCTTAGCGAAATAAGTCAAGCAGAGAAAGACAACTATCATATGATCTCCCTGATATGAGGAAGTGGTGATGCAACATGGAGGCTTAAGTGGGTAGAAGAAGAATAAATGAAACAAGATGGGATTGGGAGGGAGACAAACCATAAGTGACTCTTAATCTCACAAAACAAACTGAGGGTTGCCGGGGGGAGGGGGTTTGGGAGAAGGGGGTGGGAGTTTTCAGGCTTTTTAATGACAATGATTCTAACAGGTGTGAAGTAGTATTTCCTTGTATCTTTGATTTGCACCTCTCTCTCCTTGACTAATTGGGGCAAGTTCTTGTGCTTATAGACCATGTGCTGTCTCATTTTGTTATGAGATGTGATATCTCTAACTTCTCTTGTCCGATACTTTTAAATTTAGGATATAATTTAGAAGTATTTGGGTACATAGTTCATGTGCACTGAAGAAGAATTATTTTTTTTCTTTTTTGTTTATTTATTTTCTACTTTTATATTTATTTTTTATTTTGTTGTTAGGTCAAATAGGTGAAGTTATTTGACAGGACTGTCCCAGTCTCCTGCATTCCCTAATATCTAATTGTCATATCAAAAACTGAGAGAGAAGGGTTGAAACACAGCCTGAAATCAGGATGACAAAAACATACATTAAAAAAAAAAAAAATGAAAAAAACACCACAAGTTTTCATTTGGGATTACAAAAGACAACACCCATCAGTGAGACTCCAGGGGTGCTGGCGGTGGTGTGGTGAAAACAGGTTTTTGATGGGAGGTATATTTAGTCTTGGACAAAGTTCAGAACTGACGCACAATGCTAATTTAAAAAAAAAGATTTCTACATTGAAGTTGTTAAAATTTTACATGTGATCCAATGAAACAAGAGAAGTAGTACAGATATTCTGGAGTGGGGCTTAAAATTTGTTAAAATGACATGAAGTTTATACATATGTCCAAATTAGCATATGAATGTTATTGAAAAGAAATAACATGTATGAAACAGAGTTACTAGTGCTAAGCCCATGTCACCAGACCAGATCTTTTATTTTTTTAAAACATTTTATTTACTTAATTGCTTATTTATTTATTTATTTATTTAAGATTTTATTTATTTATTTAACAGAGAAAGAGAGAGAGAACAAGCAGGGGGAGCAGCAGGCAGAGGGAGAAGCAGGCTTTCTGCTCAGCAGGGAGCATGACACCTGCGGGCCTAGATCCCAGGAGCCAGAGATCATAACCTAAGCTGAGGGCAAAGGCTTAACTGAGCCAACCAGGCACCCCTCACCAGGCATCCCTCACAAGTGCTGATCTAATTGCAGTTCCCACCTTCCCCAGGGATATAATCTTAAATGGTCAGTCTGGAATTCCTGGTCAGCCCCACGGAAGGAATCTGCCTGCTAGATCATTTTGTCCCCCAAAGGAAGGTGACCTTGCCTGAAATAATCCTTTTATTTTTTTCTTTCATTTATGACTTCCTTGCCCTTGCCGCTTCTCTCCCTCTAAAAACCTTCCATTTTGTACTACTATTCAGAACTCCTATTTGCTAGAGGGGATGATGTTCAATATATGAATTCTTGAATGAAGCTAATTCGATCTTCAAATTTACTCAGTTGGATTTTTGCTATTCAGCAGGGTTAGTTTTGAGTCATCTATTTGTTGATTTCTACAAAGTTATTTAATATAACATTCTTTTTTTTTTTAAGATTTTATTTATTTGCGTGAGAGAGAGAAAGACCGGGACCAGGGGCTGGAGAAGAGGGAGAGGAAGAAAGAGACGCTCTACTGAGCAGGGAGCCCAACACAGGGCTTCCTCCCAGGACCCTGAGATCATGACATGAGCCACAGGCTGATGGTTAACCCACTGAGCCACCCAGGGGGTACCAGTAACATTCTGTTTTTTAAAGATAAACCTATCAGAGTCACACATTACTCCTTAAAATTCATTTTCTCTCTATAATTAATCATTTATTTTACGACTTTACATTCTTTCTAGTTTCAGTGACACAAGGTGAAACAAGGTTCCCTGTGAGTATGTGTTAGAGCTGTGTGCTACTGTTGTTTAAGAAAATGCACCATATTCAAGGGTCGGTATATTTTAGTTTTGGCAGCATTACTATGTCTTTATAAAACTGCTGAAAGTATTTATGTTTTTGTAAATATTTTAAACAAGAAGACACAAAGTTAGAATAAAGCCAAATACTCAATGTCAGTGTAGCATTATAATTTATGAAGTAATCGTCTAATCATGAAATTTAACTACACTGAACAAGACCCTCTGGGCCTCTGCCATCACAAGTACTTTTGGTATCACCTATTAAGCTCGTTATATTGAGTTCAGGAGAGGAATTGTAAAGTCCCTTTTGTACTTTATTTTAGTAACACTGGGGTTCGATGACTTTCTCGCACAGAGCTAAGGTCTCACTCAATGCAACATAATGATGCCTCCTGCGGGTCTGAGAACCATACAGAAAACTGCCTGCCGAGTAAATTGAATCTCGGATGCAGAACAGAGGGAAGTGAACATTGGTAAATGCTAGTCTTGAGAGAGGAGGCTTCTTTTCAACTGAAATCCACCAAAAGATGGGTAAAGATCTGTTAGCGAATAGATGTGCTTCCTGTGCTTCCTGGAGCCCTAAACAGTAGGAGAAAATCTAAAACATTAAAAATTGTGTAATTATATTCAAATTTTACAAGTCCCAATATTCTTGGTTCTTCAACCAAAGACAACCAGGCCTGTTTATTAAAACATCATGTAAAATTAAAGAGCATAGCACATGAAGACAGTATCCAGAAACGCAGACGCTTCATCCAAGCCCAAAGTTCCTTGTTAATAAACCACGTTATCTTGGTTTGCAAACATAAAATGTCTGAGAAAGACGAGGTATACTCTGGTGTACTCTCTCACATAGTAACAGCCCCAGCTGAGAGCAGCGATGCACTTAGACAAGTGATTTAATAAAACTGGGATTTTTGTAGCAGAGCTGGGTACTGAGTTGACATTAAAAAAAAAGGGAGATCAAATAAAAGGCTGGAGAACGAAACAGTCCCAGGCTGAGGAGGAGCACCAATTAAAGCAGAAAAAATCTTGTCTTTTTGTGTATAGCTATTCAATTATTTCTATACCATTTATTCAAAGACTCATCTTTTCTCACTGATTTGAAATATGTTGTTATCAGGAACTAAATTTCCAATGTGTTTTTCCCCATTTTTTAAAAACATTTTCTTCTAACTGGCTTACCTATTTCAAGCAACAAAAATTGGTTTTAATTATGAAATACTGATGTCTAACTCTATTACTGATAGGGTTAGGGCTTTCTCAGGCTTGTTTCTATTTTTTTTCCAAATCAACATGTCAATTCTCTTATCTAATTCTAGGGGGGAAAAGATGGTTCTATTGTGTGGGGATTGTATTCAATTAAACTATTTTAGGAAAACAATGACATCTTTATGATATGAATCTTCCTAGGCAAGACCATAATATGGGCTTGCATCCACTTTGATGTGCTGCAGAACAGTTGTCTTTTTCTTGTCTTTTTAATTTTTTTTTTTTAAATGTGTGCTGTTATTTGTATTTGTTTACATGGTTTTGGGGGGAGGTATCTTCTTTGACACTATTCCTCCTACTGCTGAATAGTTTTTGTTTTTATAAATTGAGGGTCTGGTCTTTATATGTTCATTTCATAAGTTATACACTATGAAGTTACTTTGTGTGCAGAAGTATTTCCATAGATTATTTTCAGCTTTCTAAATATAAAATATTATGTGATCTGCAAAAAATATATGGTTGTATTTTTTTCTTTCTGTGTCTTACAACTAACTGCTTTCACTTGTCTAATTGAATTCGTTCATGTATCCAACACAAAGTTACACAACAGTAAAAAGAGTGGCCCTTTGTGTCTTGTTCCCCAAAACTTTGATTTTTTTTGTTGGAGGAAAATAAACTATGTTGCAAATGCAATCTACAATTTCCGTTCCACTGAGTACATTTAACATGAGTGGATGTTAAATTCTGTCAAATACCTTTTGTTATCAAAGGAGATAATTACAAGATTTTTCTGCTTAGCTCTCCTAATAAGTGGATTACGTGAATGTATTTTTTACTACTGAGCCACCTTGGTATTCATGAAATAAATGCAATTTTTTCATGGTTCATTATTTTTTACTGTTCTGTTGGTTTGATTTTTCATTGGTAATATCACATTTGTTAATTTATATCAATATTCATGAGTAAAACTTGGCAGTAGTTTTGTATTTTTTGTGTAATCTTTATCAGTGTTTAAGAAAAATAACAATCTTTTAAAATGGAAATTGTCATTTATGTTTGGAATAGTTAAGTAGCACTGGCATTATTTAATCTTAAAAAAAAAAAGAAAGAAAGAAAGAAAGAAAGAAACAACTTGAGCCTAGTCCTTTCTTGGTGAAGACTTACATGACATTTAACAATTTTGTCTATTTCTTTTACCATAATTAATTTGTTTACTTATTTTCTCTACAAGATTCCACAAGGGGCATCTGGGTGGCTAGGTCCATTAAGCATCTGCCTTCAACTCAGGTCATATCCTACGGTCCTGGGATCCAGCCCCAGGTCAGGTTCCCTGCTCAGAGGGGAGCCTGTTCTGCCTCTCCCTATGCTGCTCCCCCTTCTTGTGCTCTCTCCCCTTCTCTGTCAAATAAATAAATAAATAAAATATTTAAAAAAAAATTCCATTTGGGGAAGCTTCACTTTTCCTAGAAAAAAATTCCTTTGCTCTATATTTTCAAATTTGCATAAAGTTGTACAAATGGGGTACAATTAAAATTTGTTCTCTAATTTTTTTCACCCCTTTTCACGTCTAATTTAAGTATCTGATGAGGTTAATTACTATTTGAACTATTCTGCTGTTTTTTTTCTAAGAACTTTTGGATTTATAGAACATGTCCACTGTTTTTCCCTCTTATGTCCATTACTGTCAGTTTTTATCTTTATTAAGGGCTGACCTCTGCTTTCTTTAGGTTTATTCTGCTTTTCTGTAACCACTTCTTTTTTTAAAGCTGTCTAAATCTTAACAAGTTAATAAATGAAACTTAATTGTATCATGACTACAAGTATGTGTGATTGTTTTGGATCTAGAATGTCAGAGAGGTCTACCTGATGAGGCATAAGCATTTCCCTACTCCAAGCTTAAAAAGCAGAACCCGCTCGGGTCTTGGTCAGCGACGCATGTACCCGTCTACTTGATCACAGGCCTTGAGCACAACACTGTAAGGTCTCTGTAGCCATAAAAACTGCCTTACCCCATTCAGGTGACCAGCCCAGGGGAGAAGTGGTTGGTATCTGGAGAAACCCTAAAGCAGTTCTCTGCATGAATTGAAACACTGTGTGTTACTTCCTTGAACCAGTGCATGGACTGCATTCTACAGTGTTTTTGAAACTTCTGTCTTCCTGAGTGGTCATTCTGGTTCCAGGGAATCCCTGTCCCCCCAGTCTGTGCTGCCCTGAGTCCTAAGGATGTCTCCCCTCAGCCACCATCACTGCCAATCAGGAGAGCCCCCACTCAGTCCTTACGGAGTGAGCTTGAGCCCAGATTTGCTTGTAAGTGAATATTCCCTTCCTAACCCTGAAAACAGCTCAAAAGAGAGGGGAAAGTTGAATGAAAAGTGTAAAGAGAGCTCCCATAAGGCTTCTGCAGAATTATATCTTGCCCTTTGAATAGCACAGGTACCACTAATCAGCAGAATGCACTGGAGGATAAATTTAATAAAATCTGAAAATCTACATTTGAATGATACTGTGAATAACTGACATTACTCAAAGAATAGTCAAATGACAACTTTTTTCCACATTAATATTTCTCAGGGAAGAAGACAAAGCAGGAGGAAGAGGAAGAGGGACGGGAGCAGGAGGGGTAAGAGGAAGGACAAAAGAAGAGTCCTAGGGCTCCAAGGAGACAAAACTGTTATCCTTCATTTTGACAAAATGAAAAGAAATTCCATTTATATGTGTCATTTAGATGGAAAACTAACATAACTTCTACAATTGGATTTTTTTTTTAAGATTTTATTTATTTATTTGACAGAGATCACAAGTACACAGAGAGGCAGGCAGAGAGAGAGGGGGAGGCAGGCTCCCAGGGAGCCTGATGTGGGGCTCGATCCCAGGACCCTGGGATCATGACCTGAGCTGAAGGCAGAGGCTTAACCCACTGAGCCACCTAGGTGCCCCAATTTTTTTTTTCATTTCTTATAACTCATATACATAGAATAGTGAATATTCCAAATAAAGAATTTGAAAAATTCTTTACTTTGTATAATGAAGAAAATTAAAATTACCAGTACTCAACAACAAAAAAGATCAATAGTAAATATTTGTTTTTTTCCCTACTTTTCCATCAAAGATCATTAATATAAAACTGGCATTACATACACTATGTTACATATTTGCTTACATACCACAAGAACTTAAAATGATTTTTCATTTATTATATAAAGAGAAATTTAATGTATCACTAAAATTTATCAAATATTGCAATGACTACATTCCACTGCATAATTTTCAGCTGGTTCTCTAAGGTGTACGAGACAGTACTTTCTGTACACAATGTGGCTTCACCTCATTTTGAGTAATTACAGCTCTTTAGTATGTTTTTGGTGATTGTATTGACTAGGATTTTCAAATCAACATTTAGCAACATGTATAATTATTGATAGGAAGCTTGTTATATTCCTGATATTACTGAAATGGTTCTTGAGTTTTACCATTAGTATTCTCTTACTCCTGAATTTATGGCATGAATTTGCATTGCATTTTGCAAAATTTCTTTACTGTATTTATGATTAAGATGGTGATACTTATTTTATTAAAGTAGTTAATTTATATCAGGAATACATTGCCTAATTTTCTGGCAGATTTTTGCAATTCTGGAATAAGTCCTACTTGACTATTTTTTTATGAAACTTCTATTTTCAGAATTCAGATTGGTTTAAAGCTTACCATTTAAAAGATATCTAATTATAGGAAATACTATGTAATTATCGACGTATACATGTATTGCATTACAAAATTAAATCCATTAAGTTTTATAAATAAAACTCAGCTTATGGAAAACTTGTTTGGCTACAAGGTCGGTTTCCCCTCTGAAATAATTTATGAACACTGCTGATCAGGTGCTTTAATGAACACTCTTTTCCAAAAATTGGTTTCCTAAGGCTGAAAAAAAAATTACCTGAAAGCTGGTGTCTTAAAACAACAAAAATTAATTCCAAAGTAGTTCCGGAAGCCGGAAGTCTGAAATCAAGTGTCAGTGGGTGATGCTTCCTCTGGAGGCTCCGTGGAGGAGCCCTTCCTGGCTTCTTCCCAGTTTCTGGTGGCTGCCAGTAACTCCTGGCAGCAAGCTCCCCGGCTTGTGGTAACATAATTACAATCTCAGTCCCCATTCCCACGTCCATCTGTGTCTCCGTGTGTCTATATCCCTCGTCCTTCTCCCACGAAGACTTGGGTCACTGGATGAGGGCCTTCCCCTCACGCAGTATGACTTCATTCCAACTGATGAAATCTACAATGACCCAATTCCAACTACAGTCACATACACAGCTGGTGGGGGTGAGGGCTTCCACACAGCTTAGCAGGGACACCTCGGTAGCCTAAACTTATCATGTCCTATTGGCATGTTATAAAAATCAGTATTACTTTCTTTGTCAACATCTCCTCCAACAATTCCTTGCCTTAAGTTAATAATGCCGCTTTCTACTTTTATCTTTTGGAAAGTGGCATAGTAGGAAGCATGTCAGCACAAAACCTTATGTTGTCAGTCAAACGAAATGTCTCCAGTCAGAGAATAAGCTTCAATAATAAGGAGAACTTAACACAAATAAGACAAGTCAAGAAACTTGCATAAAAATAGTTCCAGCTTAGGCAAGATTTTATTAGAGCTAGGAGCATATATTATACTGGAGGATTTAAATTACATGCATTTTTATTGTGATGTACTCTATAAACTGCTTTCTCAAATGGTTCACAATGAGTCCCCAAGTAATTATAAGGTCGTAGTACTATCCTTATTTTATAGCTAAAGAAACTGATAATCACAGAGAAACTGTTGAATTGTCAAAGTGAAAGTTGGTTTTGCAAAGATTTGGCAAGTGCTTTCCTTTTTGTTCAACTTGCTTTACTAGACCAGGTGGTTTGTGCCTTGGTTTCTGGGGTTGCATTGGTCAGCAAAGCCAAAGGTCAGGACGAGGACAGTCACTTCTGCATTTGTCCATCACTGCACCTGATTATAAAGACCTCTTGTGCATAAAGACCTCTGCTTTCTTTCCAACTCTCAAATCTTGCACAAATCCCTTTCCCAGTCAGCCATAAATGTATAAGAAGGTTCTAGAAAACAATTCCCAGTTTAACCTATTTGATAATAAGACAATGTAGCACAATGGCTAAACTTAAGAACTGGATATCATCCTAGTTGACTGCTTAATTTGAGAGTTGAAGTGTTTGAAGTCACTAAAATCTTAATGATAGGCCATGGTTAAAGAATATGCAAAACAAAACAAAACAATTGCACTACTGGGTATTTACCCTAAAGATACAAACGTAGTGATCCAAAGGGGCACGTGTACTCGAATGTTTATAGCAGCAATGTCCACAATAGCCAAACTATGGAAAGAACCTAGATGTCCATCAACAGATGAATGGATCAAGAAGATGTGGTATATATACACAATGGAATACTATGCAGCCATCAAAAGAAATGAAATCTTGCCATTTGCAACAACATGGATGGAACTAGAGCGTATCATGCTTAGCGAAATAAGTCAAGCGGAGAAAGACAACTATCATATGACCTCCCTGATATGAGGAAGTGGTGATGCAACATGGGGGCTTAAGTGGGTACGAGAAGAATAAATGAAAGAAGATGGGATTGGGGGGAGACAAACCATAAGTGACTCTTAATCTCACAAAACAAACTGAGGGTTGCTGGGGGGAGGGGGTTTGGGAGAAGGGGGTGGTATTATGGACATTGGGGAGGGTATGTGTTTTGGTGAGTGCTGTGAAGTGTATAAACCTGGTGATTCACAGACCTGTACCCCTGGGGATAAAAATATATGTTTATAAAAAATAAAAAATTATATTAAAAAAAAAAACCACTTGTTGGGTATTATAATATTCTCTTGGATTCAGAAAATCCTTTATACTAATGCATCAGGGACATTACCCTAATTATAGTAATTATGGCTATATTATTGAAAACAGTTTTAGTTAATCAGGTTAAAAATAACATTGTAAAACTGAGATCTAAAAGTTTAATCCTTTCCAAAGAAATACTCTAAAAAATTACTTGTATGGATAAAATAGTATCAAAAAGAAGGTAGGTAACTAATGTTATTAAAGCTTTATTACAGAGATATAATTCTCTCAATTTAAGACTCTATAACTGTTTTACATAGTCATTTTCATAATTAAGTATTAGGGAAACAATTGCCTATTGCCTGACTTGAAATTCTGCACTATTTATTAAAATGTCTCAATATTGGGAAATTTGTCACTCAATTTAAAAGAAGAATGCAGCACTCCAGATAGCAATACTTGGAAATATTACATCCAAACAGAAGGTTAATAATGTATTACTTTTTTGAAATGTTAATTTAAAAATAAGCACAGACCATTTTCAGACAGAGGAACCAATTTTCTATGTTTCCTGCTGAAAGAAAAGAGTTATGCTCTGCACATAAATGGGTTAGTAGATTACTGAATTAATCTTTTATATGTAGTAAAAGTAGGCATTTTTAAGCTGATCTCATGGAAATGAATAGATAAAAATAGACTCATACGAGTTTTACAAACTTAGCTTCAGTTATTCCTGTTAGAAAGGTCCTCCTCCTCCCCACAAACACAAGCACACAAACACATAAATACATACACACAAACATAAAATTCAATGTTTCAAAACCGAGAAGATAGCCAAAATATTGCATATAAACTGAAGAGAATGCATTTCTAGGAAACTAACAAGAGAAAACGATTAATCTTTCACATTTAAGCTTCATGTTCTTAACTATCAACTCAGAAGACAAAAAAACAGAGAAAGAAAACAAATTTAAATAGCAAAGAAAAAATGCAAACTTGAAGGTACCTATATTTTTGTATAATTGTAACTTTTTTCTTGGAATATTTTGAATGGTTAAAGATGGTGCTATGGATAGAGTATATTTGTCCAAATTGTTTATCTTGAAGCCTTAACCCCAAAAGTCACAATATTTGGAAGTAGAGCCTTTGGGATGTGATAGGTCAGGAGACTGAGCCTCGTGATGGGACTGGTACCTTTGAAGTGGAGAGTCTATGGTTCTCTCACTCTGTCATGTGAAGACCCAGTGAAAAAAGAGCCATCTGCAAGATGGAAAGAAGTCTTTGCCAGTAATCCAATCAGCTGGTACCTTGACCTCAGATGTCCCAGACTTCAGAGCTATGGGAAATAATTTAACTTGTTCAACCCACCCAGTTTATGTTACTTTATTACGGCAGCCCACACAGATTAAGACGGCTCAGAGGAAACAACCCACGTTTAAATTCAGACTGCATCTATATCAGATGTCCAGCAAGTGGATTTCAATTTCATTTTAGGATACTAATCTCTTCCAGTCCCTGAGGCAGACTCAGATCCAGTCCTAACTGGCTACCTTTGGTGACAGGCAGCTGGTTAAGGAATCTCTATTGGGCATCCCAGCTGAGTGATGTGATTAAAATCGATAGGGTCCTTGCAATATCTGTCATGGCCTCGAATGCAATGAACCTAGCTGTCGATGGAGCAGGTGCCCACTAGAGACAGAACGTCTGAGGACTGCTGAAGACTTTGTTGTCAATGTCCAAAAGTGCAGTTCCAAAGTAAAAGGTAGATGCTGGCAAAGTTTTAATACAGACAGGGAAGGAACTAGGAGGAACAGGTAGAAGATCATGTGAACTCAGTTCCTGGCAAGAACACTCTAGGCAGTGGCATTGATCTCTCCTGGCATTCACCTAGTAATTTTGTTTGCGACTGAAATGTGCTCTTCATTGGTACCAAGCTCACAGAAGAATGTCTGCTTTAACAATATCTGTCCATTCTGAAAGTAGAGCATTCTTGCCATTTTAAAGTAACTAATGAAAAATGTTCAGTCCGATTCAAAGCCCAGTTATATTGTCTCAAAGTTCTAAAACTACACTTGTCAATTAAAGGGGGAGAAAAGGTGCACCACTTATTTTGTGCCTATGATCTTGACAAATTCATGGAAATACTCACTTATACAAAGTTTGGATTCTGGGGCACCTGCGTGGCTCAGTGGTTAAGTGTTTGCCTTCAGCTCAGGTGATGATCCCGGATCCTGGGACCAAGTCCCAAGTCAAGCTCCCAGCTCAGCGGGAGTCTGCTTCTCCCCTCCCACTCAGGCTCACACAAACTCTTTTACAAATAAATAAATAGTTGGGGAAAAAAAAAAAGTTTGGATTCTTGGAGCTCAAATTGGGCATTTCAGCCAAACTATCTTGATCCTTTGTACTATTAGGTATAGTAAGTATGTAGGAAAAACCTCTAAACTACTTGAAGCACGCATTTTTGGGATGACACTTGTGAAATAGTAAATAAATACATAAATTACAAACAGGAAAAAGCAGATTTTGGTGATAATTAGAAAAAATTAATTTCCTTTTTTTAACCTACATTCTCAGTAATGATATACAGGTTTTTGTCCTATATTTGAATGCATGTCCATGACGATTATTTTACTTTGCATCATATGTCTATCCTTACTCTCCCGATAACTGAATAAGACTGAATTTTGCTACTGATTAATAAAAACAAAAATAAGTACTTCTCTAGGACAAGAGCAGTTTTCTAAAAGAAATTATGACCAAGAAAAATAAAAATTAAATAATCACAGTTACAATGAAAGATTTAATTTGAACCTTTGGGAAGTATTACTCTTTCAAAATCTATGAAATACATTTATTAGAATGATAGTTTTACAAAGCTGTTTGTCACAGAGAACAAAAAATCTCTCTGTGAAAATCACTAAAAATCATTTTAGTGTGTTAGCATTTAGGAAAATCTTTGCTGGAAAATGACTCATTTAAACAAAAATATTTAAATAATAGTGTATTATAGTGACTTGTCCTACTAATAAAGGGATTTAATATGTGTTAATTATAACATTTATGAAAGCCTCATGATTTATGTAAGAATTTTGAAAACTATTAACTGCCACTTTCAAAAACTCTATTTTGCTAATTAGGAGTAATTAGAATGGCAATAGCTATGTCATATTGACTGAACTGCTAAAGTTTACAATCTTGCCAAGTTTCATTAAGAGTATTCTTTCACTGATACAAATTATGGACATACAACAAGAAGCAATGAGCTTGAGATAATCTTATCAAGATTTAACTAAGCAATTGTTTCCTTATATCAGTAAGCCACAAATCTATCTATAGTCTAGTTCTTATGAGTTTATTATGTTTAGGGAATAAAGTGGTTTAAAGTTTTCTATCTTCGTAAGTCATTATGGCATACCATTAAACATATTAGCCCAGGGCAAGAATGCTATTTCCTTGTATTAGATTAGTCTACAGTAGATTGCTATGTTAGAGACTGTGCACCAGCCTTAAAAATAGTGTAACAATTAGTTATTCTTGTTGAATGATCTGGAAGGGTGTAGAACATTTTTTTGTACAAACAGCCATTCAATTTCAACATTACTAATTCCTTCAGGTCTGGAGAAATTAGATAATTTAGCTAGTTCTATTAAAGGATAATAAGAGAGTACTTTATGCCTTGGTCGTATAACACCCAATTTATAAAACTAATTTGGTAAGAATATGATTTTATTTTTACAGGTGTCAAGGTGGCTGCTTCTGGCATAGTTTCATAGTCAGAAACATTTTATGCGCCCACAATAATATCTCGTAAAAAATTAGGTCAGCGTTTAAAAACCAGATTTTACCCCAAAACACTAATTGTAGCATCTCTTGACCACGTATAATATATGGTAACTCATTACCCACAAATACGGAAGTAACTGGGGAACATTTTCCTGTTTCAGATGGCACAGGCATTGATATTTAAAATAATATTTTCCCATAATTTGTTACTCATAAAGCACACAAACATGTATATGTTCTAGCTATTTCCCTCATTATGTTGTGCTTGGACTTTGTAGACATTTAGCTTGTAACTCCTGCAATACAGCTAGAAATAGATACACACACACACACACACACACACACACAAACACACACCCTGTAATTGCTGGAATCACAAACTAAGTGTCATTATCACACACTTATGTATGTGTATATTTATTTCTGATGGTTTATAGAGATGCAAATAAAAATAAAGTCTCTGAAGAAGAAGGATAAGGACTCTGGTAAAAATAGAATTTTGTGTGCTTGTTTACAATTTTATGAGACCTACTCTTCATTTGTCAGGAAATACCAATAATAAGTTTGGCATTTGAAGAGAGCTGACAGAGTTTCTCAAAGGGTTTTGGATACAGTTTGTCAAAAGTAAATTGGAATATCCTTTTTGGTTTGATCTGAAGTTGACATTCCTTCAGGCTCACTGATTTCAATTTCTCCAAACATGCCAGCCCAAGACCAAATGTAGGGGCTTTTCATAGTATTTTTAGCAAATTAAAGAAACCGTCATTCAAAATGCAAAGGATTAAACCCCAGAATGTCAACCAAGTGATGGCCTTTCACAGTTGTATGTACATTAAAATGCACGGCAGAAAATGATAACCATCTTTATTAACAGAAAGGTACCAAAAAAAGAGGCCTATTTGTGACAAATACCCCTTCCTGCAACTTTAATACTGAAAATTAGTATCATAATGTGAAGAAACAGATGTCATTTATTTCATAGTGGAATGAGAAGGGGGCTCAGAGTCCAAAAGGTATCCGCTCTACTAGTTGGGATGTAATGATTAGATCAATAAAGGTCCAGCTAATCCCAAGCAAAACTGATCTAATTTAATCTGGCAGTTTGTTTCCAAAGGAAAATTCTTTTCATTTACAAATCAAAACACCGCATCTGCCATCTGTTTTACAATTTATCTAATACTTTCATTTAAAATCCCCATTTGATTCAACCTTCTCAATTTTTGGATGTATTTATTAGGCTAAACTAGGAAAACAATGTGAGATTTTCAAGCAGAACACAAATAAGTTGCCTATCAGTCTTTGTTCTTTCCTTAGGGGATCCCAACAACCGGGCATTTGGAATATTCAGAACACTGATTGTTGAATTATGGTGATCTTCTGTGTTTTTTTTTTTTTAAGATTTTATTTATTTATTTGACAGACAGAGATCACAAGTAGGCAGAGAGACAGGCAGAGAGAGAGGGAGGAGGAAGCAGGCTTCCCGCCAAGCAGAGAGTCCGATGTGGGGCTCGATCCCAGGACCCTGAGATCATGACCTGAACTGAAGGCAGAGGCTTTAACCCACTGAGCCACCCAGGCGCCCCTCCTCTGTGGTTTTTGAAAAGTGAATTTACCTCTCTGGATTTCAACCACCTCAATGTCAAAATGAAAATTTGAATTAAGTAGCCTGACCATTTCTTCCACTCTAAAATTCTATGCTTTAATTATTCTAAGGTAGCTAGCTGACTGGCTTGGAGGAATCCATTTGAATCACAAAAACTAAAAGAAACTGGATGTTCAATATGGCATTGTTTTTCCTCCTAGCCTGCATACCCACATCATCATTATAGCTAGAGTTTAATCAGCGTAAATCATAAATATGGTAAATGGATTCACTTTCTATTGTTTTTATAACAAATTAAGACAAATTTAGGTGGCTTACCTCAAGACATATTTATTACCTCATAGTTCAGGACATCTGAAATTCAAAGTTAGTCATCCTAAGCTAAAGTCAGGGTGTCTGTTGGGCTGGTTCCTTTTGGAGACAGAGGGGGTGAGTCCATTTCACTGTTTTATTCAGCTGTTGGGGCCACCTGCCTTGCTGGGTTTATGGAAACTTCCTCTATCACTACACCCTCTGGCTGGCATTGCCCTTTCTCCTACTGTGAAAGCTAATTTTCCTATCTCCTGATGATATAGGATCCTTGTCATGACACTCCTCACACCTGGGTAATCCCGGTGAATATATGTCCTATTCTCACTTCCAAATCCTTAACTTCAGCATATCTGTGAAGTTTTCCTTTTCTTATGCAATGTGTCATATTCCCAGATTCCAGAGATTGGGACATGGACAAGACTGGGCAGCCATTAGTCAGCCCATCACATGTGGTACTAAAACAGTGTTCGGGTCCTTCCAGTGTTCAAAGCTGTAAAACTCTCTTCAGGAGTTAATTATCTTAACAGTCTTCTAGCTCCTTTTATACACTGTCATTGTTCCACTGGGATTTCCAAGAACTTGAAACATGATCCTAAAATGGACTCAAACCACTGTCACCACTTCTATCATTAGCTTCAGAAGTAAGCAGTGTGTACGAGGACATAAGAAATTCAACAGCTGCTTTTTCTCAGGCAGTTGTTCTCACTGTCACAAGAACAAGCACAGCTCTGAGGATTTTTCAACTTAAATTAGCTTTGCCTATTACAGAACTTCATGTAAATCATATGTCATTGACACAGCTTACTCATCTAGCATAATATCTTTGAGACTACTTCACATTGTGCATATGAAGAGTTGGTTCATTTTTATTGACTAGTAATCCATTAAATAAATACACTGAGGTTCATGTAACCATTCTATTTATTGATGGATATCTAGACTGTCTAATTTTTGGCTTTTATGAGTAAGTCTATTACAGACATTCTGGTAAATTTTATTTAAATGTTTTTAAAAGGAGTAAGTGGATATAAGAAGAGGTTTATGGTTAGTTTTATGAGAAATTACTGACATTTTTTTCCCTAAAAGTTTTTAACCCTTCTAACAACCCATTCCACAGAGACCCATTCCTCATCCTTTGCAACATCTGGCAACATTTGTTATTACTACCAGTCATTTAAATGTTAACTCTCTTAGTGGTTGTGTATCTTTACCTCTTAGTGTTTTTAATCACATTTCCCTTGTGACTAGAAAAGCTGAGGCACTGCTTTGTGTGTTTCTTAACCATTTAGATGTCTTCATTTGTGAAGTATATTACAGTATTTTGGATATGTTTTTGGAGCACTTATTTTGTTACCACTGAGTAGTCTGAAAAATTCTCATTTAATATATGGGAATCTATAGACTAAAAGAAAAAAGATACACCATATAAATTCTAATCAAAAGGAGAATGGGATAGCTATGTTATTATCAGTTCGGTTTAGTTCTGGATAAGAAATATTTTAACAGAGGATATAGAAACACTATACCATGATAAGAGTATCCATTCACCTAGAACACAAAAATGAACAGGCAAGTGCACACAGGAAAAAAATTTTTTTTGTGACTGTGGATTGGGCGAGATTCATTGAACACACCAAAAAAGTAATTTATTAAAAAAAAAAAAAAAAGATAATCTTAGAATGTTGATTATAGAGGGATGCTGGAGTAGTTAACAGAAATTAATATATAAATGTCAGCTGCTATCTTATACAATAATGAATGATTAAAATTTTATATTAAAAGCTCAGTACATGAGCACCAACAGCAGTAAAAAAGAAATAGGAAGTGTAAACACGCAAGGTGAGGAAAATTACAAAACTATGATGAATGAAATCAAAGAATATATAAATAACTGGAGAAATATGCCACATTTATGGGTAAAAAGACTTGATATTGTCAATTCTTTCCAATTTGATCTATATCCAATGCAATGAGAATCAAAAATCCCAGTAAATTTTATGATCAATATTAATAAATTGATTCAAAAATTTTATCTAGAGGAAGGACCCAAAGTGGCCAGCAGGATATTGAAGGAGAAGAACAAAGTTAGCAAAATGACACTATTCAACTTCAAGGTTTACTGCAAAAGTACAGAAATCCAAATAGCATGGCATTGATGAACAAACAAACAGATCAAAAGAAAAGAATAAAAAGCCAGAAAGAGACTCAAACAATTATAGACAACTGATCTAGAAGAAACAAGCAAAGTCAATACACTAAAGGCTTGTCTTTTCAACTAGATGGTCCTGGAAAAATTGATATCTACTTTCAAAAAAGAGAAGAATCTAAACCAGATCTTACACATTTAACAAAAATTAATACAAATGGGATTATAGATCCAAATGTAAAATACAAAACTATAAAACTCCTAAAAGATAACACAGGAGAAAAATGTAGGTGGCCTTGGGTTTGGGGATGACTTTGTAGATATAACACCAAGGCAACATCTACAGGAAACAAGTCAATAAGTTGGATTGCATTAAAGTGAAAAACTCTATGGAAGACAGGTAAGAGGATGAGAAGGCAAACTATAGTGTAGGAGAAAATGCTTGCAATGCATCTATCCTAAAGGAAGATACCCCAAATATACAAAGAACTCTTTAAAAACAACAAGAAGTAAATAATTGAAAAACAAGTAAAAAAGATCTAAATGTTGACCTCACCAGGTGGCAAGGAAGCATATGAAAAGATGCTCCAAGTTACAAGGAATTAGGTAATATAAATGTAAACAAGGAGATGCCACTAAATACCGATTAGTAAAAGCAGTATTTAAAACAATGACAATACCACATGCCAGTGAGAGTGTGGAAGACAAAAGCTCTCCTACAATCTGTGGAGCATTCAGTTGGCATAAGACACCTAGAACCCACACAACATTCACTGCTTTGCTCACGGCAGGAGGTTCCAAATCAGCCACAAAACTTGAGAGAGAAGAGAAGTTGCATCTTCCTTCTCTACCAAGGAGAGGAAAGGAACAGCCACCATGTTTGTCAATTTATTTTCGTTTTCACCAATACCCACACTGCTGCGAGTTACACACATACTGCAAAGACACACGTACGCAGCACCCACAGACACACGGACATTGGAACGCAGCCACTCCAAATGCTGATTTATTAATCATCCATATTAAAAACTTAGTATTTCGACTAATTCCAAGTTGATAAATATTAATATACATTTAAATATTTGGAGTCAAATTCCAAGGTCACAATATAATTTCAAGGTTAAATTAGAAGTTTGGTTGGTAAATATGAACTCATTTAATATGATTATATTAATACATATCATAATAATTAATAATTATAATATATTATATAATATAAACATAATTGTATTATACATGATATAATTATATTACAATATAGATTATATATGTTTAATATAATTATGAAAACACTTAAATATTTGGAGTCAAATTTCAAGGTCAAAGTCTAATTTCAAGTTGAAATTGGAAGTCTGGTTGGTAAATATGAGTACAGAATGAGGAGGTTTGACTAAATGGTCTTAACGAATCATCTCAGCAAAATCTGGCCATCTGTTGCACAGAATGCATTGTTCAGACGTATAATTTACAAGCATGGATCCTAGAATCTTCTCCCATGGCGAATGGTAAAGATACATTCTCCACTCTGAAGGTTTTACACTCTTTGCCTGCATAAACAGGTTGAACTCTTCTGTTTATGTCGACAGCATGCAAGACTCTGGTCTGCAGAAAGAATTGCTTTCAGAAGGCAAACTCTTGCATTCTTTGCTTATTCCACTGCTCACTTGGCCTGAAGAAGCCTTCAAGAGGTGATCCACATCCTTTCACAAGTGAGTGTTCCAGAAGGTCTAGTGTCCCAGGATCAACTAACTTCTTACTTGGGGACAAAGGCAGGCGAAGGGCTCTTTCTTTCAAGTATGTAAGTTCTAAGAACGTTAATACATCTCCAAATTGAATAAAACTTCCTGAATTTCAAACAGGCATGAGACTTAATCTTTCATTTTTCTTTGTATTTCTGGATAGTACTGGAAAGCAATATAATTCAAAACTGTACTGTAGAATACATTACTTTTTTCCTTCATAAATCATTAACAATACCGTTCTAACTTTTTGAAATTAAAATTTGTTTTAAGTTGCAACAAATCAAGCCTCTTGTGAGAAAAAAAATGCATTTAGAGAGTTTAAATTATAACAAAAATCTGACTAGAATCTTTAAAAACAATTTAGGAATAGGACACGGCTGAGTTTTATAAAAGGAACTAAATATGCCACAAAACACATAGGGACTTTTTTATGGTGTTATGTAGAGTAGAAAGGAACTTTATGTATATAGTTATATATAGTTATATGCAGATTATTTTTCTTATTAACCTCTAGGATAGGCAGAATAACACATTCAATGTATATTTTATACTTTAAATTATTTTTACATTAACAGAATATTCCACAGTTGAAATTGTCCCTTTAATGCTATACTAAATGTTTTCAGACTTAAAGTTATCCATACTCTGTATGTCCATTTTAATAAGTGTTTTTTTTTAAATTTTCATTCAGATTTAATGATCAGAGGCTCCTGAGTGACAAATGACTTCCCTTCTTTCATATCTCTGACAATGTCAAAGTCAGAAAGTATTCAGTCTAGATGCTGATGTTGCAGGAACAAAATTTATGTTGACATTGCACTGCCAGAACATTTTGTTTCCTCTATGGAAAGAGAATCATTTAAAACAATTTTCTGTTGGCTGGGCATTATTTTTTCTTCCTTTTCTTTTTTGTCTTTTTACTTGATTTTTGTCAAGGTTTTTAAGAAAAGAAGGTTATCAGATAATGTCAATATAGTGTTTATTTCAAAGCAGTCCTGCTTTCCAAGGACAGAGTCTTAATTGCTCAGGCCATTTATGTCGATTATAATAATAAGAGATCATAAGATAATTCCTTTCAGCCCAGGGAATGATGTAAGAACAACATCAATTTTCTCACAACACTGTCATTTCTTAGTGTATCCACAAACGGGTTAGCTTGGATTCCAAATAAAACCCTGAGAAGATACTTCGTCATCCATACAGTGAGGTAATAAAAAGTAGCCAACTTTCTTTTTTTTGGTATCTACTTTCGAGGGAACTAAAACTAACCCAATGCAGGGCTGGATAACACCCAAAATACATTCTGACTCTGCAATCATCTTTCTTCCTGGTGCGTCTTACTTAGATGAAGACGTAACTAGAGGAAGAGCATAGAAGGAACACAAGCTAAGCTTGCAGAGAAGCCAACTCAGTGTTTTAGGTGAAAGCACCATCCCTCTCCTACTGTCCTCTGTGCCTTTTATGGAATATTAGGTTCACCAGGGCACATGAAGCATTGCTCTCTTCGAATAATATTATACTGTACAGTGTCTATTAGACAACCTAAAATAGAAAACGTTCTTCAATTAGTTATTAAAAATACAAAGAAGTAGTGAACTGAAAGGAAATGAGAGATAACAAAAGAGGTTCAAGGATGAAGCTTGAATTTATTTTAAAAATAGTTGTATGTAAAATGAATAAACCTGAAACCAGTTGACCTTCAGAGCATTAGAAGTCAATGTGTCTCCCAACAACATAAAGGAAAGTCAAAGTCCTGCATTATCATCTTTTATCTGAGCTTTCCGGTATGTGCAGATCCACCCCTGACCTCTTATACATGAAGTCACTGCTACCACTTTATACAGTTTCACATATTTTATTTGATTTTGTATTCTTGCACAAATAGGCATTTAATGAATTTCAAATTTACTGGGAATACAGAGGGAAAAATTATTTCACTTGTTATTATAATCTCTTTGATCTGCGTACCTGAGATCTACCTTCAAAGCATACCATGAATTCACTCTCTTCTCTTCATCTCAACTGTTACCACCCAAAGAATCATTGCTTCTCCAATGGAGAATTATGGTTCCTGAGTGCACAAATTAAGTATTAATACAGAACATACATTGTTAATGATGTTTTATATAACATATATTAATATGTAGTTTATACATACACATAAGTAAAACTTTTCAGACTTTCAGGTACAAATCCATTCTCCCACAACCAGTATAATTATCTTTAAAAATATAATTTTGGTCACATCATGCACAAGCACACGTAATTTGAGAGGCTTGCAGCTGTATTAGTAGTAACAATATGCACACACTGCATATTATTCAGGTCAGAGTACCATGTGATCTCACTCTGGTTTTATCTCCATCCTGATCTTGGGTAACCTCCCTGTTCACCTGTTTGTGCCAGTTCTTTTTTTTTTTTTTTTAAGATTTTATTTATTTATTTGACAGACAGAGATCACAAGTAGGCAGAGAGGCAGGCAGAGAGAGAGAGAGGAGGAAGCAGGCTCCCTGCAGAGCAGAGAGCCCGATGTGGGGCTCGATCCCAGGACCATGACCTGAGCCAAAGGCAGAGGCTTTAACCCACTGAGTCACCCAGGCGACCCAGTGCCAGTTCTTTTCTGAGTTTAGAATGTCAAATGTCAAGTTGAGCCCAGTGCAAAGACCTTCCAACACTCACATTCCCTACCAGGAATATTGTTTCTGGACTCTCCATGCTGAGACAACCTTATTCTTTAGCTCACAGATTAGGTACCACCTTTTTTCAAGAAGTTTTTCTGACCAGGTCCCCTTGGTCAATCACAGAGGCAGAATTTTCCAATGTAATTCATAAAATTTACCACAATTTGTAATTATATACATGCATATCTTTCTTGGCATTTTTATTTTATGACCCTTACCACCAAATACTCAACTGAGCCTGGGTCTTTCCTGAGGCAAACTCTTGAGGTAGTATTTGTTTGTTTATTTTACTGTTTAGTACCTATCCATAAATTATTTCAGGAGGACACTTTCCTTTTCCGAGGAAAGGAAATAACAGAGACTTGTTATAATCGTGTATTTCACTAAAGGTGAAAGTCAAGGTAGTTTCCATACAACATGAAAAATTTAGAGGACAAACATCACTGTCAAATACTTAGCTCCCAGGTTATGAGCTATCTGCAACTAATTACAAATGAACTAAATTTAAGACAATGGAAGGGTTATTATGTCGATTCCAGCATCAGAGTCCAGGATGTAGGAAAAAAAGTCCCTTTTTTTATATGTTACCATTATTTTTGTTTCTAGTCATTTATTGATCCATGTGCTTTGTGTTATGTCATGATTTTCAGTATACTACTATGAGTTATTTGCTTGATTTTTAAGTGTGAAAAATTTAAAAGTAGATTTTAGAAAAGGAACTATGGTAGGGTCAGGTACATGACTACCTTCTCTTTGAAAATAAAATAAAAATGTACATTTACAGGGACACCTAGGTGGCTCAGTCAGTTAAGTGTCTGCCTTTGGCTCAGATCATGGTTTTGGGGTCCTGGGATCAGGCCCCACATTGGGCTCCCTATTGAGCTGAGAATCTACTTGCCCCTCTCCCTTTGCCCCACCTTAACCCCACTCTTTCTCTCTCTCAAATAATAAATAAATAAATAAAATCTTTTTTTAAGTATGTTTACAAATAAAAAAATAAAAATAATGTAAAATTAATAAAATAAAATATAAAATAAATTTAAAGGAACATTTTTCACATTCCATTTGTAAGCTCCTGGTAAGCCTCTGATTCCTTTCTGAATTCACTGCAGATATCAAGGAACTAAAATCTTAAGATGTTTTAAAAGTCATTGAACTTATAGGTATTTCTTTAGATGCTCTCTCAGTTCACTCATAGTAATCTTTATTTTTACTTAGGAGATGGAATTCTATATAACTATACTTCAAACATCTGAAACTTACTGCTGAGAGTTGACATATGTTAGGACTGTACTGTCCATACCAGGAAGACCACGTGCTTCAATAAGAAGTCATATTACTGAAGTTAAAGAGACTTAGGATTTTGCCTTGATTAACATTTTGACTATAGAGTGTTATTGGTTTTCATGATGATGCTAGTCTTGTTTTGATCATCCCACTAAATATTCTGCCCCTGTGAAGAGCACCAGTGTGGATTAAACAACAATCATGCTGACACTGGACACAGTGGACAGGGGATCAGAAGGAAAACTCTCCATACTATGGATGTGGCATCTTCCAATCCAGCTAGCAGCATTGGACTGCCGAGAAGTGACTTCCTGCCCCTGCAGGTAGCTCCAATACAGACAGCAAGACTCCCCTGGCCCCAGGGAGCCAGTGGATGAAATTTAAGTGTCCACAGGCCTAGTTTCTTGCCCCTCAACCCCTTCTGATAGCACCAGGTGCAGGAAAGGTTACTTTGCTCCTGTGGGCAGAGCCAGTAGGGACCCTGTGGGAACCCTAGCAGCAGCCTAAAGATGAAGGAGATGAGAGGAGCACCTGAAGGGTTTTGAAAATGAAATTTTCACTGGACCAGTAGCCCGTAAAATGAGCCCAGGACCTACAGGCCAATCTAATCAGAGTGACTACCTCCTGAAATGGGGATTTAGTAGGATCTAGAGTCTCCTAACCTAATATCAAAAATACCCAGGATATAGTAAAAAAAAAATCATCTGTCACACCAAAGATGAGGAAAACAATAACACAAATTAGAAAAATCAACCAACAGAAGAAAACACTGAGATGAATCACATGTGCAACTTATCTTGAAGGATTTTAAAACACGGTCATAAAAAAAGGGCTTCGCTGATCAATAACTGGTCTCAAAAGAAATAAAAAACTGACAACCATTTAAAAGAAACAGAAGACATGAGAAAGAACTGAATAGAAATTAGAGAACTGGAAATAAAATTACAGAAATAAAAATCTCACCAGATGAGGCTGATGACAGAATAAATATGACAGGAAGGAACTGGTGAGCTGGACACGGAACAAGACCCATCATTCAGTCTGAAAACAGACAGGAGCCAACCATGAGAGCAGAAAGGAACAGAGGGGTGGTGGCCTGTGGGATAACGACAAGACAACTGATATTGTATCATCAACATCCCAGAGGGAAGGGGAAAGAGTGGGGTTGAGAAAGTTTCAGGAAATATGGGTTGAGTTTTTCCAAAACTTGACAGAAGACACACACACATATATATTAATTGACAGAATCCCCATCAGAACACAAACCTAAAGAAATCTGCAATAAGAGATACAACAGTTAAAACTTCTGAAAACTGATAGCAAAATTAAAATCATGAAAGCAGCCAAAGAAAAGCAACACATTACTTACAGGTAAATATCCATACTAATGTCAATAGATTTCTAATCTAAAATCTTAGATCCAAAAGAGACAATGTTTTTGTTGTCTGAAACATTTTTGTTGTGCTGAAAACAACATTTTGTTGTGCTGGAAAAAAAAAAGATGAAATGATTCCTGCAGATTTTTATCTAGAGGAAATACTATTCAGGAATGAATATGGAGATACAGACATTCTTGGGTAACAGAAAGCTAAGAGAATTTTCCACTAGCAAACATAGCACTAAAGAAAAGTTAAAGGAAATACTCAAAATGGGAAGGAAATGGTAACACAAGACAGTTTGGAATTTCTGATAGGATAGGAAACAGTGGGACGTGTAAAAATACACACAATACACTTAGTTCAACATGATGATACAGGTAAGGCTGGAAGTATAAGAATGGGAAAAGTAATGGGGAAAAAAAAAAACACCAAGAGTGGGTATTTGAATACTGATCTAGTAGACTTCAAAGTAAAATTACAAGGGACAAAGGGTGATATAATATAATAACAAAAGGATCAATTCATCAAGAAGAAATAGTGGCATAGCAATTTAAACCCAGAACTACAAAATATTTGGAACAAAACCAGATACATTTGAAAGGAGGAACAGATAAATCTATAATTATAATTGGAGACTTCACTTTCAGGGAAGACTAGGACCAGCAGACAGAATGTCAGTAAAGTTATAGAAGAAGTGCAAACACTGGCAACAACAAAATGTGACATATAGAACTCTCCCCCCAACAAAAGCAGAAAACACATTTCCTCAAGGATCCATAGAAAATTCACCAAAATAGACATTATCCTCGGTCATAAGACAAACTTCAACAAACTTTACACATTTCAAATTATACAGAGCATATCCTCTAGCCATAATAAAAATACAACTAGAAACCAAAACCAGAAAGAGAACAGGAAAATGTGGAAACACACGGAAAATAAACAACACATTTCTAAATAATGCATGGGTCAAATATAAAGCCTTACAGGACATTAAAAAATACACTGATGAAAACAGAACTACAATATAACATAACTTATGGGTTATAGTTAAGGTAATACTAAGCAAAAGTTTTATAGAATTAACCATTCACTTTAGAAAAGAGGAAAGGTGGGGCACCTGGGTAGCTCAGTGGGTTAAGCCTCTGCCTTTGGCTCAGGTCATGATCCCAGGATTCTGGGATCAAGCCCCACATCGGGCTCTCTCATATTATTTTAATATGAATATGTTTATACTCATAAATTTGAAAATTAAAAATATTCCCCATGTTAAGCTTACTACTTCTTTAACTACCATCTACCATAATCAATATAGTGTGGTATGGTGGCAACAAGACACACAGATCATTGGCATAGATCAGAGAACCCACAAGGAGATCCACTCAAATACACCCAACTGATTTTTCATTAAGGTGAAACAGGCATCCTGAAGAGGAAAGACAGAGCTTTCAACAAAAAAATTTAACATCTGCAGGTTAAAGAGAAAGTAAATAACCCTACCTAATCCTCACATCTTATAGAAAAATTAACTCACAGTTGGTCTCAGATTTATATTTATATTTAAGATGCAAAACTAGGGTTGCTGGGTTTTGCAGTCAGTTAAGCATTTGACTGTGGGTTTCAGTTCAGGTTTGTGAGACTGAGCCCATCAGGCTCCACATTCAGTGGGAGTCTGCTTGAGATTCTCTCTACCTCTGCCTCTGCCCCTTCCTTCTGTATGCACGCTCTCTCTCTCTATAAAATGAATAATTTTTTTCAAAGATGTAAAACTAAAAAAAGAACACTTCAGTAAAAAAACAGGAGAAATTCCTCAAATCTAGGGCAAGTGAATTAGTTGTAGACATTATTATTGTTGTTACTATTATTTGGTCTGTGAAAAACTCTGTTAAGAGGGAGAAATGACAAGGTACAGACTGGGGGATAATATTATCATGCCACTTATTTAACATAGGACTTGTGTCCAGAATCTATACAGATCTCCCACAATAGATTCTCCAGAATCTATACAGATCTATGCAGATCTTCCACAATGTAACAGGAGGAAGATCTAATTAGAAAATGTATTAACAGACATGAACACATATTTTATCAAATGGCAGACAAACATATAAAAAATAAAAGTATATGTTTATAAAAAATAAAAAATTAAAAAAAAAGTCCAATATCACTATGCAAATGGAAATTCAGAGTGCAATTAGAAATAATTACACTCCTATCAGAAAGGCTAAATTAAAGGTAATGAGAACACCATATGATGGTGAGGATGTGGGGAAATGTGATCACCATTCATTCCTAGTGAGAAGGTAAAATGGAACTCTTGGCTACAGCTTAGCACTTTCCTAGCAAATCTGAACATGCAACCACCCATACGACTCAGCAATTGCTCTACTGAAATGTTTATTCCAGAGAAATGAAAACTGATCTGACATAAGTCCCTACATGAATGTTAATAGCAGTTTCCTTTGTGATAGTCCCAACCTGGAAACAACTCAGGCATCCTTCAATGAGTGACCAGTTAAACTGTGATACATCCAAACCATGGAACAGAACATAGATAAGCGAAATGACCTGGACAGATTGCAAGTCTATTTAACACTTAACTTTTTAAAAAAGCAAAAACTGGGACACCTGGGTGGCTGAGTTGGTTAGGTGACCAACTCTTGATTTTGGCTCAGATACGATCTCAGGGTCATGATATGGAGCCCTGCATTAGGGTCCACACTCAGCGCAGAACCTGCTTGAGATTCTCTGTCTCCTTTCCCTTTGTCCCTCCCTCCATTCACATATGCTCTCTCTCTAAAAATTAAACGTAAAGTAAAAATCTTAAAAAATAAACAAGAAATCCTACAAGTTTACATACTCTAGGACTGTCCTTCTGCAAAATTCTTGAAATAACAAAATCACAGAGATGGAGAACAGAATAGCAATTGCCAGGGCTTAGGGAAGGAGCGGGGCAGTGTGTGAGGAAATGAAGGCAAAGTATAGGGAGCTGTGAGGGGATCTATTCTGCACCCTGAATGTACACACATAACTACATTTCATGTGTGTTCACACACCATGCAAATAAGAATGTATGTAAAGTCAGTGAAATATGAATAACCTCGATGTCAGTTTCCTGTTTTTAATATTATACAATAGTTATCAGAGATGTTAATGGTGGATAAACTGGAGGGACAAGGAGCATCTCTGTACAAAACAGTTGCTCCTCGTCAATTTATAATTGTTCCAAATCAAAAGAGAATACATTCACTAAAAAATGTATATATATATATACACTATGTATAAATATATACATATATATGAAATATATATATACACTATGACATGTAAAAATGAGATCAAAGTCTGAGGGTAAAACCTATTATGTCTACAGGAAAATTGAGAAAAAAATGTTTTAACTTTGGGTCAAACAGAAAGCATAAACCATTAAAAATGATATATTTTGATAAACTAATATTAATTTAAATTTGTATAATTTACTTTTAAAATGATACAGTTATGGAAAGAAAAACATGAAAATGAGATAGAATATATTTAAAATACCTACTGGTAAAGGATCTAATATAAATATAGCACAAGTACTAATATAATAATCTATAGTAACACACACACATACCTGCACACACATACATATATAGATACATATTTGTTATATTGTTTGTGATATAAATATTTGTGATATTTGTTATATCAAAAATATGTGATGACAGGGGCACCTGGATGGCTCAGTGGGTTAAAGCCTCTGCCTTCAGCTCAGGTCATAATCTCAGGGTCCTGGGATCGAGCCCCACATTGGGCTCTCTGCTCAGCGGGGAGCGTGCTTCTCGCTCTCTGCCTGCTGCTCTGCCTACTTGTGATCTTTGTCTCTTTGTCAAATAAATAAATAAAATCTTTAAAACAAAATGTGATGACACTTTAACCAAAAAAAACAAGTAACAGATAATGAGGTGAAAATATATTGAAAATAATTAATGATTAAGGTAAAGGAAATTGAAGTCACTATTAGATACCATTCATACCTATCAGAATGGCCAAACCACACCAAAACCAAACAACCAACAACTAAAGTCTAGCTAACAAGAGCAAGTACTGGAGAGGCTATAGAGCACCTAACATTCTCATTTCAGGCAAAATGATAAAGCTATTTTGGAAAATAATTGGACAGCTCTTTAGATGAAGATACAGGGGCAGCTGGGTGGCTCAGTCAGATAAGCATCTGCCTTTGGCTCAGTTATGATCTTTGGATCTGTGGGATTTGGTCATTCATTGGGCTCCCTGCTCAGCAGGATGTTTGTTTCTCCCTCTTCCTTTGCCCCTATCCCCACCCCCATTTGTTCTCTCTCTCTCTCCTTCCCTGTAATGAATAAATAAAATTAAAAAAAAATATTTACAATACAACCCAACAACCCCACTGCTGGCTTATTATTTAAGAAAAGTGACAATATATGTCTATAGAAAGACTTGTGTTAGAAAAAGAAAAAAAAGTTCATCAACTTGTGGATGGATAACCAAATGTAGAACATTCTTAAACGGAATACCATTCGGTAAATAAATAAATAAATAAGCAAATGAATAAGCGAACAAATAAAACTGATATAATCAACAAAATGAGTATATCTCAAAAGCCTTACTCTAGGTTCAAGAAGTCAAAGACAGGAGGGTTTGTACTGTGTGGTTCAATTTATGTGACATTCTTTTTTTTTTTTTTTTAAGACTTTATTTATTTATTTGACAGACAGAGATCACAAGTAGGTGGAGAGGCAGGCGGAGAGAGAGGGAAGCAGGCTCCCCACTGAGCAGAGAGCCCGATGTGGGGCTCCATCCCAGGACACTGGGATCATGATCTGAGCCGAAGGCAGAGGCTTTAACCCACTGAGCCACCCAGGTGCCCTCCAAATTATGTGACGCTCTGAGGAAAGAGGCAATATTCAAGGGACAGAACAACAGTTGTTCTAAAAGGGGGCATTAGACAATTTTGGTGTATTGGAAATACTATCTTGATTGGGGTGGTATTTACAGCTGTAAATGTTTGTTAACACTTAACAGAACTGTATGCCTAGAAAGGGTGATTTTCATCGGATGTAAACAATACCTCAAATTCTGGGAGGAATGGCTGTGAGGTATGTAAGCCATACATTTCCCAGAGGCCAGAGCGTTAAGTGCCTGCCAACAGATACGTACAGGTGTATCTGCTGCAGCGTGGGAGACCCGGATGTACTGGGGACCTCACAGAGATCTATGATCTAGTGGCTGCGTCCTCACCAGCAAGAGAGCCCAGGGGAGTCCATCACCAAGACATGGGGGAAGAAGACCAACAGATTACTTCTGTGAGTGTAACTCCTTTCCTAAGCTCACAAGTTGCAAAAGCCTGGGGGAACTAAGGTCACATTGTTCCCACAATTGGAGAACCCTGAATGAGTAACAGCTTGAAACTCTAGGGAAAAAACAAAAACAAAAACAACAACAACAACAAAAACAACTTTCCTCTATTAACCTTCCACATCCTCTGGAAGACATATTTACTTAGGAGCACATGTCCAAATAATGGACTATCAGCTCCTGTGTTCAGGTTTACCAAAACAAACAAACAGAAACAGGTGTGAGAAAACAGGATTTATAGAAAATTCTGGACGGCATCCTGAAACTCGTTTTCCTGGCAGCATTTAAAGACTACCCGGGAAAGCATTCCATATCCTCGAAATGGCTTAGTAAACACCTCTAGGCAGATGCGTTTCTGTTGTATCAAAACATTTCCACTGTGCTGGTGTAGCCCTCCAAACAAGCACTGGGAGGAAATGTCAGCGTGTGTCATGGCACTGGTGTTTTGAAGGGAATTGGGCTTGGTAAAAAGCCTTTCAAAGCTAGCCAATACAGGGTAATACCTGATCCTCTCATTGTTTGTTTTGAATCTGTCAAATAAATATCCAGCAAGGAAAGTCTTGCCTATCATTTCTGTCAAATGAAGGACTCCTTCTGAATCTTTCAAATAGCACGTACTTTGCATCTCATCCCCTAAACCTTCTCTTCAATCCCCAAACCCTACAGTTAACAATTTCTTTTAAACCTGCCTTTCTCCGGGCACTGGATATACCACAATACAATTAGTTACACTTAATCCTCTGCAATCATGGTGATTTCTTACTGTTAATAGAGTCATCTTTGCTATTTTTATGGAGCACTGGGCAGTAATTGACACCTAATGTTCATATTTGCTATACTTTAAATCTCAAAATTTATTTTATTTCTGATCTAAGTTATTTCTACTCTGCCAGTAAACATTAAAATTGATTCTAGGAGCAACACGTAGAAGGAGGGTAATTCTCAGCATTTTTGCCTGAATTGAAAGAAAAAACTGTTGCCACAAACCACACCCAGGAACTTGTTAAAGAACTGCTGCTTCTATTATTGTTCTTATTCCTAAGAGACCTACATAGGGCTTGAATTATAGTCAAACAATCAATGGGCTATAATAATGAAGTCAGCTCTTCTCATTTACACCAGCTTTTCTGCAGAGGGATATTCTTTGAAGGTGGGAAGAGGCAGGTGTTGGAAGAAGCTGCTGGGTCAATTACTTGACCACATTCTGCACAGGGCACAACAGGAGAGCATTCCAGAGCAAGACTTCTCAGGACTGGACAGTAGGCGTGCCTTAATCAGTTAGCGAATAGCACAGACTTGACTCTCCAAGAGAGGGAAGCAGAACTAATTGGGCAGATGGCCCTGATTCCTAGCCCACAGCTTGGTTTACGTGCAGATGAAGTAAATTACCATTTCTTCTACATTCTTTGAGAAAAATGGGAGTAGATTTTCTTGGCCCCTAGATCCCTATCTATTTATTGTGAAGCCTGACCACTCCACAGACTCTTTGCCCGTGTCCTGGGCCTTGCACATCAGGCTGTCTGGGTCGCCTTCAAGGTGCAGCTCTGCACCTTCTAGACCACACTGCAAGTCTCAGTGTTGCCCCTTATGGTGGTTCCACTTTCGCTGCTTTTTAGCTTCGGCAAGGATGGCAGACCTAGTGTCTCACCATATCCACAGGTGCTCGTGCTCATGGGTCCCCCCAGAAAGAGTGGTGTAGGGAACCCCAGAGTCCCACCTTGTTGACAACAGGCGACCTCATGAACCCTAGACCATGAGGTCATATGTCAGTGTTACTACTCTGCAGTGGTTTATAACTCCTTCCTGGGGCGGCACTTAAGACTGCAAATTACTTGCTGCTGCATCCGGCCAATGCTAGTGGCCGGATAATATTCCAATGTTCCTGAGCTAGCATTTGAAACATTTATAAGTATGAAGGCAGTCACTATGGATGCACCCCGTTAATTTAATTAACTCCTGTTCAATAATGTACTCCTTTAACAAATGCTTACTGAGCACTTCCTGTGTTCCAGTTATCCGACCACGCAGCAGAGCTACAGAAAGGCATGCAGTATCTCCCCGAAGAAGCACCCTAGTAAGCAGTCCTTCCGGCTGCACACAGAACTGCATCCTTCCTAAGGTTCAGACATGAATTCCTGAGGCCACAGAGATGCTGCTGTTCTGATCAGCCCACAGGGACTACATGTCCCACCAGCTGTGCTCGGTGCACAGGCACCATCTGTCCAAGAAAGTCACTTCAGTTAACGGAAAGCTACAGGCAACCCAAACACATCTCAGACTTGCCCAGACCTTTCAGAGAGGCAAATAGCTATGTTACCACTGTCTGTCTGTCCCTCTGTGTGTGTCTGTGCATGTGCCCATTCCTCTTGTATAAGCAAATACTTAATCAGAAATTCTTCTGACAGTTTTCTTGATGTGAAAAAAATTATAAAAATAACTCATTTTTAAAAGGTTAACAAAACATTGCTGACTTTGAAAACAAACTAGCAAGAAAACATTTTCTGATTCCAAAACTTATTTGGCAGGAACAGACTTCCCTCCCAGGCACAGATTTTTTTTAATGTAATAGGAAAAAAAATACAATTTACCTAGAGAAGTTATTGTATGTTGTACTAACTATCATCCAAGCTATTAATGTTAATGTAAACTTTTCATTTTGACTGTTAGTAATAGGGCAATAAAATTCCACAAAAAGGAAACTGAAGGATTTAAATAGATTTCATTTGCATATAATGGCAAATAGACAATTTCCCAGAAAGTATGAACAATATTTCACTGATTACAATATTTTAGGACAAGAATCCAATCAAAATCTTGTAGTTTATATCACCCTGGAGATAGTGGCCATACCAAAAAATAAAAAAAGCAAATGAATTATGGCCTTCCATATTATCCTTGTAATGACCTGTTGTGAATTATGCTTTGTAATTAAGGAAGACTCTGTTTGCTGTGGGTTACAACCCGTGGGAAGGAAGCATTGGGAAGAAAGCCCAGCCATACACTGAACTATAATAATCTGTTCAATAGGATAAAAGAAATAAGAGGCTCTATATTAAAGTAAATGCTTCCTTTTGTTCTCAGGAAGTGCCATGCCTATATGTCTATGAAAGTATTTTATGTAAATTGAATTGCGTGTCGAAACTGAAGTTGACAGATGGCCTCTTTTCTGTATCACACACACAGAGCTGGCCTATTAGATCATCTGTTGTGTTTAAGAGCACTTGTTGCTTCCAATGAACACGGCCTCTGTGTTCATTCAGTCCATGCTCTAAGTGCTGTTCAGATGAGGACTTCTCTCCTAACTGAAATGAACCCAACTGCCTGTCAGATGGGTCAACTACTCATATTAAGATGCTTCTGTTCTTTGAAAGTTTGCTAGTTTCTTTTTTTTTTTTTAACAAAAAACACGTTTGCTAATAACACACCAAAATACTTCATTCATTTTTGTGTTTTTGTTCTTATCATGAAAACTCTGCTTCCAAATATCTTATATATTGAAGGTTAGCGATAACTCGCAAGTGTGTAAACATGAACATTTTTGATAGAGGAATTTTCAGCACAGAAGCACAGGCTTTTCACACATAGTAGTGGTGCTTCCATTTGCACGCAACAGACTCCCTTCTATCACACCGCTCTGCCCTGCCTGAGAGCAGATGGAGGATACACCACACTGGTCCTCATCCGCAGGCCCAACCAAGATGGATCAGGGAAAACCTATGAGTGTCTCCCCCAGCAAGATGCAAATCCATTGGATCCCTTCCGTGGTCAGTATAGGTTTCATGCCAAGCTTTCAGCACTTCTGCTGCTCCAGATTGTTTACTCTGAAAGAGTTCAAAGAGAAGAATTTGTAGTCCACCAGGTAGAGAGAGACAGAGAGGGTAGAAGGGTGCACACTTGCACTGAGTGTTCAACAAGACAAGGGCTAATGGTTGGTCCTCTCACATGTGCCGGATTCTGACCCCTCCCAGTGCCATCCATTCCAAGGATCGATCATAGTATCTTACTGGGTTCATCCAATCTACCACCAATTGTTGTTGGACCCATATTTCTGAAACACCAACCTAAACCTTCCAAATGAGTTCCCAGTTCACCGATGAGTATGGTCAAGAGAAAATTTTTTTTTCCTTATGAAGAAAAGACCAGGTTTCAATCGTGTATTCTGTACAACACAAGGTTTGGGTTGAATTTCACTCAATGTACACAATTTCCATCTTCTTAACATACTCGTCCTCCCCCTGCTTGCTGTGTGGTATGATTCTGAGAGTCTTATCAACTAGATTAGCCCCTTCAGAAGTCATTCTTGCTTGCTTCAGCCTCGGAAGAAAGAAGAATTGTATGGGGTGCCTGGGTGGCTCACTGGGTTAAAGCCTCTGCCTTCAGCTCGGGTCATGATCCCAGGGTGCTGGGATCAGAGTTCCACATTGGGCTCTCTGCCCGGTGGGGGGCCTGCTTCCCTTTCTCTCTCTCTGCCTGTCTCTCTGCCTACTTGTGATCTCTGTCAAATAAATAAATAAATAATCAAAAAAAAAAAAAAGAAGAAGAAGAAGAAGAAGAAGGATTGTGACTGCCCTGTACTTTGCATTTGACTTCTAATGCAGGCCCACTTTGCCTAAGTGTCATCAGTCTAATAAAGAGTCACATAAGTCAGAGTTTTTTTTTTTTTAAATGATGGCTCTATCCCAGGAAATGTATACATCTATAATAAATGGTCTCTTCTGGTAAAATTTCTCTAGTTATATCCTATAAAACCTCTAAATTTTCATGCAAGCACCTGCTAAGCCTTGCCACATTATTTTGTGTTTTTATGGCTATCTACTTAGACACAAATGAAGAACTTAACATTTACTTCAGTTATATTATTCTACTTTCAATCTTGGTATACTCTGTCCTAAAGCAGCTCTGTTTAGATATTTGATGACCTGATTTATTAACTACTATCTATTCCTGCTGGCTTCACATTCCCTGAAATTCTGTGCCATTGGTGTTGTTCACGTAAATCATTAATAAGAGGACAGAACTTTATCCCAGGTGTGGATCACACCATGGGCACTGGGTAGAGCTCTCCTGTCCACTAAGGCCCAGTGACTGGTGATAAGTGTTGCATAAACACTCTCTCCTGAAGGAACAGGAAGCAAATAAAAGTGAAAAATGCAGAGGAGAATACAGGGCTCACACACACCATGGAGCCTTCTTCAAGCCTCACTTTTCTTTCACACTGAAGGGCAAGAAATTTCAAGTATTGAACCATAACATCCCCTGAAATATCTCTTTTTTCAGGGTCCTCCATAGAGTCTCAAAATTTAGTTTAGGTTTTTTTTTTTTTTTTAAGATTTATTTATTTATTTTAACGAGAGAGAGAGAGAGAGAGAGAGAGAGCAAGCACATGAGGAAAAGAAAGGGCAGAGGGAGAGAGCAAGGCAGACTCCCCACAGAGCAGGGAGCCCAATGTGGGGCTTGATCCCAGGAACCTGGGATCAGGACCTGAGCCACGCAGGTGCCCCACATGTGGTTTTAATATCTATGGAGTCACAGCCTCCAGCAGGAGCAAAACCTCCCCTCCTGACCTGGTGCTATTCTTATTTGCCTAATACACTGAATTTGGGGCCATCTACAATGTGCACACGAGCAGTCACATCTGTCTGTTGGCACTCTGGACACTGAGTTCACAACACCACAGCTCTCTGAGTTTCTTTCTAGGTACCTGCATCCCATTCCATGTTCCCTGCATATTCTCATTTATCTCTGGGTCATGACAGAGCTGTCTGAGTGGGCTTACTAGTTCCAAGGATCTGTCCTAGAGCTGTTCCAAGGTCCATGAGGAAAATGTTAAAATTCTTAATGAATAATTAAGTGATAAAATCCCCCTACCTTATTTATTAAAAATATGAGTTCATCTTCCATCTGTCTGTCCTTTCTAAGAGGTCAACTGGATAATGTTTCCCAATATTTTGACCCCATTTCTAGAGTATGATAGACATTCAAATTAACTTCCCCTTTCAAAGTGTTAATGGCTTGTGAAATTGGACTCAGTGAAATAGTCTGGCCAGTCATATAAAAATTTCCCTCCCATCCTAACTGTATGAATGACAGGCTTTCCTCTGTTTAAAAGATGTGTGATTTGTACCTAGAAGGATCTCATAAAGGCAGAAAAAGAAGAGCCACTTAGGAATTTTATTATTCAAATAGGAGACTTCGGATTAGAATAATGAGTCAAATGTAGAAAAAATTCCAATCAGAGATCTAAATAAAAACAACCTTAAAGATTGCACCATCACTGTAATAATGTCAGCAACAACACATTCCCACCTTTTCAATGTCTCTTCCTTAAGAAGAAGAAAAAACATTCAGATATGTCTTAGTTATTCATTCAATATCAGCATGAAGTGACAGGCTATATGTAAAAGCACTTCCATTCTATAGAAAAAAAAATAACAAAAATGAGGTACAAGAAATTGTTCTCAAAGGAAAAAAAAGCACACCAGCCTGTGACCTCTACGCGAAATTGCTCTGTGCTGGAAGGAGATGTCTTAATTTGCACAACATCATGCAAAGCAAATGAATATGGAGCAAAGGGGCTGAGATTTTCAAATTTTGGTGCTAATAGTTGGAAGATTGAGAAGCTGAAAGACAATTTTATCAGAATTAATATTTTATATCAAAACCAAATTACTTTTCCTAAGGTACCTCACAACTACCAGCTGAAGAAGACCTTTTTATGAGTGGGCAGAGTCTCCCAAAACAGTAATTGTTCCTAGTTATAAATAATGCAGCTAGAAGTCTCTGTGCTTGAGAATGCAAGAGTTAACCCAATGTAATTCTTCCATTTCTGCAAAAACATTTCTGCAATCTTCCCGTGGAAACAGGAAGGGAGGCTGTTACCACGTCCCTTTCAACAGGGCTCTTCTGACACAATCCAGGCAGAAACTAGTGGAAATACAGTATTTGTGTTATCTTTATTACTGTTAGCATTGTACTAGCTGTATCTATCCCGATCTAGTTCAGATTGGGCAAATTTGAATGATTGAAAAATAAATAAGTAATCATATGAAAATAGCTCTCTCCACCATATGATCATATGGACTCATTCTCAGGGTCTTCTCTCCTCTCCTGCCTCCAATTCAGCCCAAACACTCAACAGGAGACATAGGGCTCTGAATGGAGCCCTTCTTAGCCCTACCAGTGGGCACAGAGCTCAGCTGTGTAGGTCCAGCACTAGTGATGACCATGTCATGAACCCCAGCAGGAAATTAATAACAGCACTGCCTCATCAACCCCAGGTATCAAGCAGCAGGAGATCCCAAAACAAGGAGACTTAACCAGGAGGCACCTGGTTGGCTGATGTGAGCACCTTAGTACCATTGCTGTTATTTGTTGTAGATCATTCAAATTATGAGACAATTACAGAAATTAACCTGTCTCCTCAAATTCCCATGGGCCCATGTATTATGATTAAGGACACCAATGGGGTGCCCTTAGGGACAGAAAAGGAGAGGGCTGGGAGGCGGCAATGAGAGACACCTGCCATGAAGAGAGCTTACTTCCTTTAGTGAAATGGTTGCAACCAGAGGCACTTAGTAGATTTTTAACACCTTTACTCCAACTGAGGCACTTTGTCCTCCTTGGTAGTTAGACACACATGTGCATACACACACACACACACACACACACAAACACAAGCACACACATACACACATAACACGTATTCCTCATTCAGAGACCATTTGGTGAATACCTTACATACGGCAGGCACATTCCCAGGTTCTTTTGCTGGGAAATAAATGAGTAAAGAAAGGTAATTGTTTTTTGAATGTCACAGTCATATTACCTACTACTTTATTCCATGGTTAATTAACTAAAACAATCAGCATTCACCCATCCCAGACATATTTTACGGTACATTTTCCCTCTACAGACTTAATTTATGTAACACCTTCCAACCTCATTTAAACCATACATTCTTTTTTCTTTTTTAAGAGATTTACTTATTTATTTTAGGGGGGGTGCAGAGGCAGAGAGAATCTCAAACAGACTCCCTGCTGAGCATGGAGCCCAATGTGGGCACTTGAGGCAAACCAAGAATCAACAGACTGAGCCACTAAGGAGCCCCTAAATCACACATTCTATAATATATTCTGCCTGTGAATTTAGTTACTGGTATCTTCAATAGGAAAATGTAACTGTTAGTAAGAATAGAAATCAGCATTTATTTCTCGTTTACTATGTACAAGTTCGGTGCACATGTATTATTGATTCAGTCAGCAAACAGGGTGTTTAATGGTGTAGTCAGTCCTTCTTTCTACTACGAGAGGCTAATGATAACACTGAGGTGAAGATTTTCATCCGATGAGTCTTGAGGGAGTTGCTACTTATAATACTCTACCAAACTCATGCACAGAACAAATCAATAGTTTCTCAGATTTCCTTTCTTCATCTCTCAATCTCTTTCTTAAAAATAGAAAAAAAATTAAAATTAATAATTGTTTTGTTGCATCCTTTGTAAAATTACAGATGAGATCCAAATTGTAAACAGTCCCTTTGGGAAGTGATAATTTTTAAAACTCCATGTAAATTTTTATAATGGCTCATTTTAGGTAATTTAAACAGAGATCAAGACAGGATGTGTTGATCCAGTTTTCCCGATTGAGAATGTTTGCTTGTTTGTCTCCCTGCTTCATCTTCTCCATTTTTCAAGTATCTCTGTCCCCATCCCTTGCTTTTCTCCTGACCTGCCTCTCTTCTCCCTGCCACCCCATCTCTTGTTCTCTGTGCCATATTTCATTCTACCACCCCCATCTTGCTCCTTCTCTCTGATTTGCTCAGAATTTTCTCATGGATAAATATGCCAATAACAAAACTTAAGAAATTTGTAAAAATCACAATATCAGTGGAAATGGAAAGCAAGAATGACTAGTAATGACTTGAAGTACATACTTGGGGAATTTCCTATCATTTAAAAATGGTAAGATAAGAGAAAATCTATCAAATTTTGTTATTCCAAACTGGTTCAGGTGTCAATTAGGGAAAAGCATGTACACAAAGCATAAAAATACATGAATGAAACAATTCTGTCACAGTTTCCTGGGTCCAGAAATCAGAAATGTCTTAGCTGGATCTTTCTAAGAGGAGGTCTCTTATGTGCCTACAGTGAAGCTGTCAGAGGGGGCTACGGTCATTGGAAGGCTTGATGGGGAGACAGTATCCATGACCAAGCTGGTTTATTCCAAAATTGGGCAACTGAGGCTGGAGGACATCAGGAGTCCTTAGCTCCCCTGCACATAAACCCCGCTGCAGGTACTGGAGTCTTCTCATCTCGCGGTGGCTGACTTGGCACATGAGGAATCCAAGACATCTGCTTTAGATCCTGCTTGATATCTACAGCATGAATGACACTAAGAAGCTAATCACATTGCCTAAAATCTTACTGAACAAATAGTTTCTGCCTCAGTTTCACGAGGAGACAGTGGGGATACAATGGAAAAGGAGACCAGGGTGTGAGGACATGTTTTACAATGGGGTCTACACCTTGTAGATCACTGTCCTCCCGACAGACGCGAATATCTTGAATCCATACCACATTCACAGAAATCAATATGAGATTAGGACAGACAGTGCGCATGCACACAGGAAAGATCCCACAAGGGCACGATGAGAAGACAGCCACCTACAAGCCAGGAGGGAAACTACAGAATGAAAGCAGCCATGCCAACACCCTGAGCTTCAATTTCCACCCTCACAACTGTGGAAAAAATAAATTTTTATTGTGTAAGCCACCTCGGTGGTACTTTCTAAGCCTTAAGAATAATGCAAATAGGATTACAATGAGTCTACTGACAGCAAGAACAGCCCGTGGAATTGGGCAAACAAAAGAGTCAAGAGATGCAACAAGATTCAAACAGGTAACACGCAGCATTTTGTTGTTTCCTTCCATGGTTATTTTACATAAGTGTCTATCTGAGTGTGCTTTTTATGTGTTTATGTATAACACAGCATATTCCTTTGGTCCTGGGTTCAACTCTTAAAGTAGCAGAGCCAAGGGACTTAGGGTAGAGATTGCAGCAAGTATAAAAGCTACAGACTCCTTCTTAAACTTCACCTTATGACAGCCTCTCCATGTGTCGTATAGCCCAAAGGCAAGCATGACTCAAATAGTAGAACATGAAAAATACCATATGGCCTGTTTATCAAACATGTGCACATACATGGGCATGCATGTGTGTGCGCACAGACGTGCACAAAACATAAACACACACTTGTGCGCACACACACACAGCTATTTCCATAACAGTGAAAAACTGCCTTCTGCTACTCCCAAATGAAAAAAAGTAGTTAATGTTTCTTATTTTATGTCTTCCCCCATTTCCCAACTTTGTCACATTATTAGACATCATTGCACTATCTCTGACATTCAGAGCTTGCCTCACTGTACTTATGCTTTCCTGATGATAATTCAGATAGTATTTTCTATTTGTACTCTTCCTCTCTATACCAAGATCCATGTTCTATTCCCAAAAGGCACTTTTGTAAAAACCGAGAAGTTTATTAAATTAATGGAATATAATTTATATTAAATCTCCCAAGGAATATGAATAAATTGCCTCCCAAGGAAGGGTCCTTCCCTAGAAAAATCATTAATTTAAAAGAATTCCTTTGAAAGTGGACATATTATAAATCAGATAGATTTCATATTATACACTCTTGGAGAAGTTCCCTTGGGTACTCACCAATTACAGGCTACCTAATCACCTGCCTGTATAGTTAAAATTAATGGTGCTTCCCCAAACTTCTTTTGTCTTATTATTGTCAATAGCATTTTCTGTACAATATTTTGAGACTATAACTGTGAATGTTAATTTACTACTTTGGAGTAAAGTTGTTTTTTTTAAAAAATCCTCACCAGTGAGAGATAGTTATATTTTATGACCCTATAATTTTTTGTCTTAGGTATTCAAATTCTCTGTGATATTTTTGAAATTTCTGTTTCAATAATTCTAGTATTTAAATATCAGGCACCAAGGAAACTTTCCTAAGTTTTGAAAAATAACATTTTAAGTTTAGGAATAATTTTCAGTAAAGAAATTGAAGAAAAGACAAGGGAAATAACTCCTACATGTGAATATGCAGTTTGAGGTTACCATCTCATACTTAAAAATTCCATAAACTCTTACTGTTTCAGGAAGAAAAACTGAATTCCAGTTGGCATATCCTACCTCCTTTCCTATTGTCCTCCATACTATTCCTTAGGAATAAGTTGTTACTATAAAGCATTTTCTACTTACGTATAAAATTCATTTTTGAAGAAAATACACAGGAATCCTTAGAAGTACTGCAAAATCAGTTTAGAAATTCAAAATTAACTGATTTACTGCATACAGAATAATATCTATCTGAACATTAAAAAATACATGAATAATATATACAAAAATCTACCCTCAAGTTTCTTAAAAATTGTTGTGAAACATATAGAAAAATGGAATCTGTGCTTTTGGAGAAAATGCAATCTTTTCCAAAGGGTAAGCACAGTTTCCACCTCTAGACTTGATTTTATTTAAAAAAAAAAAATGTTTTGGGGGTCCCTGAGTGGCTTAGTTGGTAGGGCAGCTGACTCTTGAATTTGGCAGAAGTCATGGTCTCATGGTTGTGAAACCAAGCCCTGTGTTAGGCTCCACGCTCAGTGGGAAGTCTGTTTGAGAGTCTCTCTCTCCCTCTTTCTTTGCCCCTCCCCCATCTCTCTCTCTTTCTCTCTAAAATAAATCTTTTTTTGGGAAAATTGAATATTTTAACCTGAAAAAATAATTAAGAAACATCTGTATCCTGTTTTGTATTTTTCCAGACTTGCAAATAGATTATCTTGCATTCTCTAGTCAATGGTTCACATGTACTCTACACCAAGCAAATGAAAATTGATAACATCTCTATGGCCAGGTCCCTGTGGGCACAGAGACACAAATACAAACACTATATGCATCTCAGGCTTTCACTTGCTTTCAATCCCTAGAGATGTAAGCAACATTGCACTTGTATGCATTTATATTTATCTGAGTTAGGCATATAAAACCAATTTAACCCATGCTTTGAAGGAGTAAGAAAGAAATTTTGAGGAACTTTTTAAAAGTAAAATATAATGAGCATGTTAAAATAGTATTTGATGGAAATGTACATAAGTGAAAGGAAAGTGAGTTCTCTACAAAAGCAGCCAGGGAGGGGAGGGGTTGGGCAATTAAGGGGAAGAAATACGTTTGGACTCAACTTCTTATTCAACAGGTAAAATCACTGACTGATTTCTGATAATAGGGATTAAATGCTCATGGTTATATATTACCTGCAATGACCTTGTGCCTACCTGGAATCACTTCTAAGAAGTACTTATGTGGTTTACATGTGTTACATTAAAGAGAAACATGTCAAGGTCAATGTTTATTAAGAAAGTCATTTATTCATGCATTTGCCATGCATCCCTGTGTCCATCCTACACCTTTCTACTAGCCAACTACCCTTATCCTGAAATGACTGCCTGAGTTGATTAAGGCCTGCTTTTTCTTCCAAAAGCAGTAATGATACACTCTGTTTTGTTCTGTGTGTTTGCTTGTTTGTCTCTTGGACATATACCGGATATGTGAATCAGCAGCAGTCTCTGTGCTAAATGCTGGAGCAGGATTTAACACAGGTCTGCAAGACTTTAAATGCCATGCTCATGGTAGAGCATCTCTCTGGAAAACAAAGTGGAAAAGAGTTCCACTACTTGATGGTATGACCTAGAACTTTACTTTCTCATATGTGAACCAAGGTTAGTAATAGGTGCTCATATGAGACAGATAGGATAGATTAAATAAGATGATATACGTACACCCCCCAGGAACAAAGGATATATGTAAAGCCCCCAGGCTTGGAAAATTGTAGGTATTCATATTTTAAATATGCTTTTATCACTTCATTTTCAAACTTTTGAACTCTATAGTGCAATCAGCCTCACTGAAACCACATAAATGGTGGGGGAAAACACAGTTTCCAGTGAAATATTTCACATATATTCCTCACCTGGAATGTAAGCATTGCCAAAACAAAGAAAACTTTGGCAAACTGAGTCACAGCTCTGCCCTGTGCTCTGGTAGTCATCAGTCTGGAAATTATTCCCATGATCCAGGTGACAAGTACAGCACGGACCAGGGCCTGGGAGAGGAAAAGGAGGTGGATGACAGAGGAATGGTTTAGGAGGTAGAACTGAGGACTCCGTGGTCTCTGGGCTGCTAGAGTGCCAGAAACAAGTCCTTTACACCCGGCAGGAGGCCAGCCTGTGTGTGAGTTAAAGACTATGTTAAACTGAGTGGAAATTTAAGTAGCGGTACGGAATACCCCATGCTCCATAAAACACCTCTGATATTACTAGAACACGTGTATTAGTAATATAATAGCTTTTTCAAATATGAGGAACATTTAAGTAAAACAAAAATAATAGTTGGGCTTTAGGCCATTTGGTCGAACATTTCCATTTCCTTCACTAACTTTTTGGATTTTTACAGTAATTTATTTTGTTAGAGTTTGCTGCAATGGTCTGAGTTAAGATATTTTATCCTACATTTGAAAAACTCATTTATTTAATTATTTTAGGAGTAGAGGATTTTAAGAATTTACTGCTCTGATTCATGAAAGAGCAATTTCTCTTCACTGAGTAGCATCTCTGCTGCTACCTCTTGCTTAACGCCTGTGCATTAGTGCACAAGAGAACCCTTTTAAATAATGCTCCGCATCTGACCTGTGTTTCAGAACATTCACATATGCACAGTGCCATGGTAAATCAAAGGTTCCTTGTTGGATGCATTAAGGGAAGCTATAAAAGAGAATGAAATGATGCTTAAAAATAGAAAGCTAATAGGAGGCCTAGAAGAAATCGAGATGATAATTACACAGTGGCTTCATACAGTCAGTCAGTCCAGCTAGTTGAAAAACTTGGTGGTACAGAGGGAGCAGAAGACTGGACGCTGGGAGTGAAGTTGGGGGCTGTATGCAAAAACTCCCTGTTTCTCCTCTGTGTTCCCACTGTGACTGCACTTCCCTTCTGATACCAGATGTGTTGATTCCCACCCACCTAGTGGTTCTGTGACACCTGCTGAGTGTCCCACAATTCAGTTCAGTTCTGACGCTATCTACCTGGAATGTGCACCAGGTCCCACATGCTAAAGGCTCAGACCCGCGAGCCTCCCCCATTTCAGACTCCAAATCCAAGTTGTTACCTGACTTCTGACCAACCAGCTATAAATCATGACTCCCTCTCTGGGTTCAACAATTTGTTAGAATGACTCACAAAGCTCAGGGAAGCACTCACTTATATTATAAACAATATAGTAAAGTATACAGATGAATAGCCAGATGAGAAGACATGTTGGGTGGGATATGGCAGCATCCCAATCTCAGGAGCTCCTGTCCCCACGGAGTTGGAGAGCCCCACCCTCCTGGTATGCCTGTGTGTTCACCATCCCAGAAGTTCTCTGAACCCTGCATTTCTGGGACTTTCATGGAGGGCTTATCATGTATGCATGATTGATCGTTTACTCAAAGTCCAGCCCTCTCCCCTCTCTGGAGGATGGGCAGTGGGATGAAGCCTCCAAGCTTCAGGACCAGTCCCTACTCCCCCGGTAGCCTGCCAAGAGTTTCCACATTAGAACAAAAGATGTTCCTACCCTGCAGAAAATCCCAAAGAGTTTAGAAGCTCTATATCAGATGTCCCAATTATTTAGGAAATTATAAACTTCTTATGAGCTCTGTGTCAGGAATTGAAGGCATTTTTATCTATATCAATATTTCCTATTATTTTATAAGGGGGAGGTGGTAATTATGGAGGTAATTTCATAATTGAGAAAATAATTAAAGAAGACTAATGCAAGTTAAAAAAGTGGGGGGGGCTCTGTTCTCTTAAAGAATCAATATGTTAGAAAAATGACAATTATAGGTGGTCCATTACTCATTCCCATGTACAGAGAGAAGCCTGGCCCTGCTAAACCTGTAGTTCACTCACCAGTTGTCTCATCACTAAGCATACACGCGTGTCCTCACACCTGCGTCTCTTGGAAATCTCCTGAGCCCCAATTCAAGGCACTCTTGCCTAATCACATAGCAGCACACCAAATACACCTTTCTCTGTTGTCAATCCCTAAAAGCACTGTGTACTTGATATTGTGATTACTGATTTAGCTCTCATTTTCACTCAAGTAAATTAGCTTAAGGTACATGATTTTTGTTTGTTTGTTTTGTGTTTTTTTTTTTTTAACTGCTATATGTGACATTCATTGATCATTCAACCTGTACTTTTAATCTGAAGTAAAGAAAGATTTCTACCAACTCCATTGTTTCCACTCCTCCTTACTGGCAAGCCTAAATTCATACTCCTTCACTCCAGCCCCAGTTCAAGGATCTCCTCTAAGACAGTTGAAAACAGAAACCAAGAATGCCACATTTCCCAGGACAGATCCTAAGTTACGTTCATTACTACTGAAGACAGATGGGTTTGGTCTGTCTACTGCAGCATCCTTCAAAAGCTACTGGTGACATTTCCTCCGCATCTGGGAGAGACCGCGTAAAGCATGAGCACATTCGTGCATCCACTTTGAGACCCACACAAGGGACTTCAAGAGATGATCAGTTCTGCAGAAGGTGCACGTGTACGAAGCAGGGGCTCCACTCGTGGACAATGTGATGCAGCTCCAAGGGAACCGCAGCAAGATTTCCACATCCCACAAACGTTCATCATTCTACTGAGCAACATGGGGAAAGCTGGCCTGTTTTTACTAATGCTTCAGTATTTCTAACATAAGTAAACTGTTCCACAATGGGCCATTCATCCTGAGACAGTCATGGTCTAGCACAGAACCAGCCACCTTGTAGAGTTAAGTTAAGTTAGCCACTGATGGGCTAACCAGTGTCCTAATCAGTTCTGGGCTTTTATTATTATTGGCTCTTTCCAGATAAGGAAACTGAGCTCAAGTGACATACAGGCCTTTCCCTATAAGACAGTTACCAAGCTGCAGAACAGGAATTTGAATCCAGGTCTGTCTAACTTTATGGTTTTTTTGAAGACAACGCAATGAATCTTCTGAGTTTCAATAATAGAATTTTTTTTTAAAGATTTTATTTATTTATTTGACAGAGAGAGATCACAAGTAGGCATAGAGGCAGGCAGAGAGAGAGAAAAGAGGAAGCAGGCTCCCTGCTGAGCAGAGAGCCCGATGCGGGACTCGATCCCAGGACCCTAAGATCACGACCCGAGGTGAAGGCAGCGGCTCAACCCACTGAGCCACCCAGGTGCCCCAAAAATAGAATTTTGAGTGAGTTAAAAAAATATGCACACACATACAAAAATATGCACATATACCATATAAAGTAATATATAAATATATAATTATAAATATAGAAGTATAATATAAAGTTATATAAATACATACTTATAATCTACTTACATTATAATAAAAGTATATTATATGATATACTTGCACATATTCTATATTATTATTATATAATTACTATAATTACATGATATACATAATATATAATTATGTAAACATTATCTATAATGTATACTAATAATTAAACCTATGATAGAATATAAAGTAAATATGCACATATATACTATAAAGCAATATATAAATACAGAAAGTAATGTAAGGTAATATATAAATAAAATAAAAACCCATGTTTAAAATACATGGACATTGTGGGTAGATTTCTTTTTTTTTCTTTAACCATTAGTTTGGTAAGTATTTGCTGCTTTCATTAACTATTTGTTTTAATATGGCTTATCTCCCCATTTAGTTTGAATGCTATTTACAGATGTGTCTTGTCATGTGACTCTTCTGCTCATCTTAGTTTCTAAAAAGAGCCTCTACCTCCTAGTCCTCAAACTTTATTTGTTGGCTAATTTGTATTCAGCTCAACTTATTAGAGTTTTAACACTGAGATAGCCTTATGAATATTTAGTTTTAAACATTAAGTTATGGATCCATATAAAATAATTTTGTTGAAGACCTGAACATTTGGGGATTCACCGTCCATGCATTTAATCTACAAATTTGAAGCCTCACAACTTTTTTTTTTTTAATTGCACATTGGTACCATACTTGTAAACAGCTGAACCAAGTATAAAAATATTATCTATTTTTTTAAAGACTTATTTATTTATTTGAGAGAGAAAGAGAAAGCAAGAGTGGGGAGGAAGGGCACAGGGAGAGGAAGCGGGAGAAAGAGACTTTCTGCTGAGCAGAGAGCCTGATCAGGGCTCCATCTCATGACCCTGAGATAGTGACCTGAGCAAAAACCAATAGCTGCTCAACCCACTGAGCTACCCAGGTGCCCCAAAATGATTTGAATTTTTGCATGTGGATGGTCACTTTGAAGGGCCTCACTGCTAAATTTTATTGTCACTACATTTATACTATTAAAATCTTTGGGGGGGATTCTTTTTTCTTAATTCAGTGAAGAGAACAAATAGTATGTATTATAATAATCACAAAGGAAGAAACTAGAGTGCCAATCAACTGCCTCAGTGTGGGACAGGGACACAACAGGTGGTAGATCCAGTCTTCAAACGTCAGCAACCTGACTCCTGAGCCCACACTCCCTACCACCATGCTAGAGTTAACTCACTTGACAAGTGTCACAGCTAAAGGGACACAGACATTTGGTCTTGTAGAAACTTTATGTACATGATCTGAATGATTATCAAAGTGATTTATTAGAATATTAACCTATGATACGTTGCTCTTCTAAACAAGAAAAAGGGGGTTGTGGAATAATCAGGTAAATACATATGTCCCAGCAAAGTTTGCTTTTCAACTACATTTATATTAAATTAACTTTAATGATGTTTCTAAATAAAGAGATAAATAAAAAATGAGTAATTAATTCATAGAGCAACAGATGATTAGTAATCTTGTAATTGTTAGTGGAGTGAATATTGGGAGGATATAAGAAATAAAAGGACACAAATTTGGAATTTTTCAAACAGGGAAACATCATAAATGAAAAGCATAGGCCACAGTTACTGGTAGATACAAACCAGTGTAAAGTTAGTACAAAGCTTTTAGTCCAATACCATCTGGAGGAGTGGGTGAGTGATGATAAGCCTGGGCATTACTTGTGACCTCAAATGGAGTGATCCTCGAGCTTGATTTTTTTTTTCCAAAGATTTTACTTATTTATTTGACAGACAGAGATCACAAGTAGGCAGAGAGGCAGGCAGAGACAGAGAGAGGGGGAAGCAGACTCCCCGCTGAGCAGAGAGCCCTAGGTGACCAGGGGCTAAATCCCTGGGTCCTGGAATCATGACCTGAGCTGAAAGCAGAAGCTTTAACCTACTGAGCCACCGAGGTGCCCCTCACAAGCTTGATTCTTAAATGAAAGTAAATGAATTATTATTATTTTTTTCAGTTGGTGACAGGATGCTACTGGGTCTTGAAAATAAATTGGGGACCATGGGGTGGCTGGGTGGCTCAGACATTAAGTGTCTGCCTTCAGCTCAGCTCATGATCCCAGGGTCCTGGGATTGGGCCAGCATCAGGCACCCTGCTCAGTGGGAAGCCTGCTTCTCCCTTTCCCACGCACCCTGCTTGTGTTCCCTCTCTCGCTGTGTCTCTCTCTATCAAATAAATTAATTAATTAAAAAAAATTTAAAAAAAAAGTATTTTAAAAAATTTGGGGTGGAAAAAGATTTCTACATATATTACTGAGATTACAAAAATAGTTGCTAATTTATCTCTTACAAAAAACATTTTAATAGTACATGACTCTCTGCCTTCCATGGTATTAAAACAAGAAAGCAGAGAGATAGGTCAATTTGCAAAGTAACTTCTTATCTGTCACAGGCAAACACTAGAGTTAAGCAATTATTTAAAGATTTCCAGTGTGTCCAGACAGGGTTTCTCTGAAATCAGGGATACTTCGGAATGATGCTGGAAAATTCATGGCACACCTCAATGAGACAAATCACATTTCAAAACCAGGTCATGACAGAACACAAAGGGAAAAACAATCCTATACACGCACAGGTGAGAGAATCAATGTTTTATTTATCCAGCACAGAGTCTCCTCCACGTCAAAGAAAACCGATAGGCACCGATCAATATAAGTTTTCCTCTAGCAAAAGCAGTTAAAGAGGAAGTTTTTATGGCACACTGATGATTCAGTGTGTGAGGACTAAAGCTTTTTATGGCTATGGGAGTTTCCTTTGAAAATCACATGACTGAGGTGAAAAATGAATAGAAATCATTAAATATGTGTGCTTTTCTTTTCTTTTTTTTAACAAATTGAAATTAAGGCAAGAACCAGGTAACCTAAATGGTTTTTCCTAACCATGATTAATTATACTTCAGAGACTGATAAATGTGTTTTTCTAGAGGACCGCAACCCAAAGCAACATCACCAGATGCTCTTGATTTTTTTTTTTTTTTTTAATTTAGACAGTCCCTTGGATTCAGGATCATTTTCAGCTGAGTTACTGGAAATGACATGTTATTTTACTTATTCCCTGAAAAATCAGTCTGATAATTTATGTCCAATAGAAATGTAGGTATTAAAGAGTCAGACTGGGAAATACCAATATAAACATGAGTAACTCAGAGACATATCTAAAGGACAGTCAGCAGAGACATGCGGCTTGTCAGTAAAAAGATACCATTATGCATGAAAGGAACTGGCAGAGCCATATTCTACCATGATCTCTTGACTCCCCCACCGCAATCTTTGAGTTGAACAGATGGTGAGTTTAGGATGACTGTTCACTTAGCAAAAGAAAACCAATTCTGCTTTGGCTCGGCTTGTTCTTGCCTTTCTGCTCTCCCTGGCCAGGTGATGCAACCAACAACAAGGACTTTGGCCAAATCTCTATGTTGCTACAGAATCAATCATTTAAGACACAACCGATCTCTTCCTTCTCTGGGGTTTTAGTTCAATAACTTAATAGCCAGTACAATCTGACCATCCCTCAAGGTCTATAAAAATGGTTGGAAAGTTCTCCCTTAACTCTCATTACCACATGCGGCCTGAAGAAATCCAATGACCACTGTGTTTTGCGAATTCCCAGAGGATTTCATTCCTCTCAAACTGCTTCAAATGATAGACTCCTGCTTCAAAATACACTTTTTATATTTATTATTTTGGAACCCATAATAGGAAGTTTTAGCCCCTCCTATGATTTCAGGCCAAATCACTCATTAACTTGGGAGATTTTACTGATGTTCTGGAGGAACAAAAGAAGATGTTTCCTAATGCAAGCCTCTCAGGCCAGTAGGCATCACCTTTCCTAAAATCTTCAGCTGGACAATCATCACAGTGTTCTGTTGAGCCCTGGTGCTTCCTGTATCAGACCTGCCCCCTCTTTAAACTCTATATGTTTATGAATATATGTATCTGTAGGTGATTTATTAATCAATCTCATTCAATTTTAACCATGAATAAAATTGATTATTGGAATAACATGCATTTTCATATTAGCAGGATGGGCTCTATTACGTTGTGGCAGCGAAGAATTCCTCAATCTCTCTGCTTTCACACAATGAAAATTGTATTCCCCACCCACATAAATATTTCTGTGATTTCATGTAGCTTTCCATGTTGGAGGTTCCCCAGAAATTGATGGACAGGCCCACCCATGATTGCAGCGGCCATGGAAGACAGGAAATGGAGAATTTTCCGTGGACTTCTCACTTGATACGTCCTTGGTCATAACCAATCCCAACATCAAAAGTGCAGAGAAATAACAGACTTTGCTGTGACTTCAACAGAAAGACAAGCAGATATTGGTGAAGATTACTGATAGCAACATGTCTCTTGTATGATATGCAAAGCCTCCCATATGTTTGAGTCTGAAACTGAATTTTTTATTTTATGCACCTATACCATTCCAATAGCACATTGGCTTATTTATACTACATTTTGATATTACAGGTTTATAATAAGCTTGAGTATCTGGCACTTTGGGCTGAAAGTACAAAAAGGCTGTTTTCGATTCTTATCCTTGGCGAAATTATTCTTTTTTTGTGTTCATGTCTGTATTTTTAATTTTCTCTGCTACTATATTTTCTATCACTGCTCTGCATTTGGGCAAATGCAGGGGGGTAATTCTTTAAACATTAACACTGATTTACCAAACTGCGATGCATGGTTTTTGAGAAATTCATTTAATGAAACACAGATTCAGCATCATCTGTATTTCACATTTCCATTCTAAAATACGCAGTTATTATAAATGGAGAAATTGTCATGTTTCCAAAGCTTGAACTGCCTAAAGGTGACTCAGTCAGACATGTTTCATGCTGAAGAGAATCGCTCTACTCTCACCTGCATCCAGATGAGCAAACCCTTCATATCAGAGGCGCTCCAACAGTGAAAGAGCTTGGACTTTCTGCCAGGTCTAATTTACATTTACACTACAGTCAAAAAATTACTTGGTTTGACAAAGGTATTCTTTTCTCTCTATTTAATTCCTTGTCTCTTGTCAGCAAAGAGATGCCACTGCATGTCAGCAGAAGCTGTTCCGCTTCCAGATCCGAAGGGGTTGGCAACATCCTACAAATGGAAACAAAGCAGGTAAAAGAGGTGTAAGCCATCAAACAGATGTTATCAAATATTACTTGATTTACTATTCCATTCAAGCTCGGTCGGTTTCAGCAGCCACCAGACCCTGATAACTGGAGTCTTCTGTAATTACTCTGTATCTATGAACTGGTCACAATGCCATTCCTGAAAGAATTCAGTCCCTGGTCTGAAGCCTCTGCCAGGGAAGGGCTACTGTTGATGAATTCTCTTTGTTCAGACCTCCCAGCTGACTGTCTCAGAAGTGCCCATCAAGCCTGCATTTGTGCAGACTTGAGTAAATCCACCTGTGTTTAGAGCTGGTGGCTCACTTGCTCTTTCATCATTTCAATTGCCTGGACAGACGCATCTCCAATACGGCCCCTTGCCCAGCGTTGATTGATACAGATCAGTAATGGCAAGATCTTTTTGCTTCCTAGCCCAACAAATGCAATTACCACTCTAGCTGCCATCTTGCTGGGAATCCTACCACACCAAGTGCAAGAGCTATCTGTTGCTTCCAACACTGCTTTATCTCCTGAGTTTGAGCGCTGGCTTTGTGACCTAGCCCAAGCCTTTCCATTCCCATGACAGGTCTTCCTTCCTAGCTTGGTTAGTTTCTAGACTGGTAAAAATAGGTGGATTACCCACATGTGAGGACCAACTCTTGATCTCCCTCAGTAAGGTAAGAAGAAATGTGTGCCCCAATCAGTGGAAAATGCAGCATATCTTGTATATCTTTAATTCAACATCCCTTTTATAATAGCCTAATACATACTATCAGTTCAATAAAAGTACTAGGATTTAAGTCACAGTATAGGGCAAAACACACAAGGAAAGTCAAAGAAACCAAAACAAACAAATTTAAAACATTTTAAATATTAGCCTTTTTAGTTTATGGTTCTAATTTTTATATACAAATAACCAAATATATTTGTGTTTATCATTTGAATGTAGTTATATTATCTCTTCATAGGTTACCTTTGTCATTTTGTTGTTGTAATAATCTAATGAATTATGTTCCCAAGGTTCTCAAAGGTTACTCTGCATGAGAATTACCTGGTGCACGTGTTAAAATGCAGAATTGAGAGGCACCTGGGTGGCTCAGTGGATTAAGCCTCTACCTTGGGCTCAGGTCTTGATCTCAGGGTCCTGAGATGGAGCCCTACATCAGGCTCTCTGCTCAGCAGGGAGCCTGCTTCCCCCCCCTCTCTCTCTGCCTGCCTCTCTGCCTACTTAAGATCTTTCTCTCTGTCAAATAAATAAATAAAATCTTTTAAAAAATGCAGAATTGATATGTAGCCCATACGTTCTCATGCAAGGTATCTGGGATGCCTACGGGAAAATGAATTTTTAGCAAGAGCCATAGTGACATTAATATAAGTAACCAGAAGGCATTTTGAGAATCCTTGATAAATGCAAATTATTTAGCACAATGGCTGTCACATACCAAGACTGTATACATTAATGTTATGATATATAAGTGAAATGGAGTTGGAACGCTAACATGGTAATGCTGTCCATACAAGTCCTCTATTACAAATGACAGGGAGAGCTGTGAGAGTGGCTGCAGAGTGACCACTGGTGACTCCTGTCCAGCCCCAGGTCCAGGACAAGCCACCATTCCCGTGCTGAGTGTCTGATCATGTTCTCAGATCATGAGTCTCACATTTTTCTGGTGGAAATGCTGATGGGCTCAATGTATTGTGTATTTTCTCAGAACCAGGTCCTTAAATATTGTTAGATTTACACATCACACTCTCAGCAATCACACATGTGCCTCTGTGCTATCTGTGTTACTAAATGTGCAGAACCAGTCCTAGTGGTCTGGGAAGTCCTAGTGGTCTGGTCTGTCCTAGTGGTCTGGTCCCAACTGTCTTCTTTTAGTTTTTAAAATTTGTGAGCATGACCTCTATTCTTGGCCTTGTCACTCCATTTATTTTCCACTTTAGCCCCATGGACAAAAAAAGCCCCTTTCACTGGAAGTAAAATAAATTTAGCCTGATAATATAGGAAGTTGCATGGTACCTGCTCAGTTTTCCCTGCAAAATTTCATCACAGAAAAGCACACTATCCAGCAGAGACAAATCAATCATTTATTAGACAAACTAGTATGCCATGAATTTGATTTCCTAGGAAATAGGATGGTAATTAGCAGAATCATAGGCCTTGATTTGGTCTTGAACAGCTTTAAGAGAATCACTCAAAAGTGTAGACAGAGTTGGTTACTGCCAAAATTACACAATTTGTGGCAATCACCCATAGGTTGTTCTGCTGAAAGCCTAGTGTTGATGATCATTCCTTTCATTGAAGGCACAGCTATTGGATGAATCACTTGTTAGAACAAAGATCAAAAAAAAAATATCCTATAAGTTGACCTCTTAGAAAATATGTTCCTGAAAACTTGTCTTAAAAAAATTATTTATTTGAGAGAGAGAGAGAGCAAACACACAAGCCAGATGGAGGGGCAGAAGGAGAGGCAGCGGGAGAAGCAGGCTCTCCACTAAACTGGGAGCCTGACGTGGGACTTGATCCCAGGACCCCAGGATCATGACCTGAGATGAAGGGAGAAGCTTAACCAACTGAGCCACCCAGGTGCCCCTGAAAATTTGTCTTAAGACAGTGGTTTGCCCATTGGAAAAGAGTGCAGGAAGGTATGTTTCCCAGGCAATGGCTACATGTCTTCCATGGGCAGGGGCCAAGCTGGCATGTGGCACTACTATGTGCTTAGCAGGAGAGAGTAATGGACCAGAAGCAGGGAGAAGAGTGCTGAAAGGGACTTTGGATGGTGCTGGAAGGAAAGCTTTAACTACATTACAGGTGGGTCTAGATTTGTCTGCTTCTAAATAATCTTAAGTGACAGATTTGACTGGGCTCATCCCAGGAGCTGGTTGGGAGAACTAACACTACTGTCTGGCACCATCCACTGGGTAGAACATGTTAGAAGAACCACAAATGAGATTAACATGCTTTGAAATTGACTCTTAGCAGGAGGAGGGATTTAAATTATTTGCTGATATCAAATTCAAAAAACATCTTTCATCTTCTTTTTTTTTTTTTTAAACTTTATGTTAAACTGCTGAACAGTGTTTCCAGAATTAGGAATCTAAACCAAATTGGAAAATTAAAAAAAAAAAAAACAAAAAAACAACTATTTGTATCCTGTCTAATGTCCCCTCTATCATGATATTGGCCTTCAAAAATAATTTCCGTTATTCACTTTCCCATATATGTTTATAGAGAAATGAGGAATAATTTGATAAGTAGAAGATATATTCACGCAAGTTGTAGGATTTGACTGCAATAGATCTAGAGAACAGAGTTAAAACTGGAGTGCAAGAGACCAGGAATTCATCCTGAGCCAGTTCCAATTCTGGAGGAACTAAGGGGTAATAGCCTTGTCAGCCACCCACAGTGGTAACTTGAATTTCAAAAGCATTAAAAAAATGCAGTCTGTTTTCATCTACTCTGGGATGCTGGATGTATTAAAACTGATGGGATCTGGTAGCTCAGCACAGCATTGTCCCGGTATTTGTGATCAGGACAATGGCTCAGTCTGTGTCCTGGAAAGTGAACTCAGGTTCAGTATACCCTCAGACTACAGGAACAGGAACAACCTGTCATCTTCGTGAGACTGGATGTCAGAGAGGAGTTTTTGTTTTGACTTACTTCAGCTTGTGCCTTTCAAAACATGTGAAATAGAACCATATTCTTGTGATAGAGAATCAAAATCCAAGGTGACCTCAACCAAATCTAGCTAACGGGTGTTTCACCTTTAACTGAAGTCTTCATCGAGTATCAGAAAATCACATTCCGCCTGCAATTATGGACAAATAGCTCCGCACAGGTAAAATTCTTACCAACCCTTCAGTTTCCTTATAGAAAAAAAGGTCATTTGTATATTTCAGACTGAAAACCATTCAGGAGGTAAGGTTTTTCTTGCTGTTGCAATAATAATGTTGCACCTGGATACCAGCCACTGGATCTGACATTACAGACCTCAGCATTCATGCAGTCTCAACAAATGTTTCACTCTGTGAGATTAGGAAGGTTATAAGCCTCATGGCAGACTTTTAGTTTAAACTTCCTTCCCAAGAGATGACTGGCTGCTCTGAGCATACCATAGACATAGGTACCTGTGAGAGAGAGCGACTTCTTCACTGGAGTTCAATCCAAACAGGGCTTCCTGGAAAAAGGGTTTCTCCACTCTTTTCCTATTTGTTAGCAACTGTCTTGAGTGATGAGGGAACAGAAGGCTGTCTGAGGACAAAGCAGAAGCAGACATCCTGAAACCTTCCCCCACCCCCACTTCTGGGTAGGACATATGTAACATTCTTTAGGAATCTCCCAACTATCTTAATGTTGATACCTTGCTAAGAAGAAAAATGACCTTGACAATGGCAAGGCCTCTGGTATCCCGTATCCTGTGCATCTTTAGCACAAGAAAATTCTTTGAAACCTCCCTTTTTCCAACCAACCTACATAATCCCTCACAACCCCAGGCCAGCAGCTCTTTCTGCCCATGGGTCCGGTCCCCGTGCTTTAATAAAACCACCATTTTGCACCAAAGATGTCTCAAGAATTCCTTCTTGGTCATCGGCTCCAGACTCCACCCCATTGAACCTCACCTATATTCTAAAACTTCATCATGAGGGCTCCAATACTCATTCAAATAAGTCCTGAGTTTTTAAATATAGTCCTATTCTAAATAAATATTCTCTTGGAAATCATATGTTAATTTTTTTACAAAAAAAAAAAAAACCAGCCAAGGTACAGGAATTGTATTATACTAATGTACATAAAATGTATTCTTGGTCACAGATATTCACTCTGTTTTGGTCTTTAAAACTTATTTTAAATACTATGCCAGAACTACCCAATGTTCAAAAGTCTTAACTAGGTGATGTATCAAGAAGAATTAAATTTTGGTCACTCTATGTCACTGTGATAAAAATATTTTATCACAATTTAGTGTTTATTTTCTACCTTACGACTGTGAGCTTCATTCATTCAGAAAGTTTGTAGACATGTGTTGGAGTTAGAGAACTGTGGATGATCCCAGAAAATAGAGTTACTAACTCAGAACAGGGCCCAGTATGTTAACTACAAACACTCTTTCCCTCTCTGACCCTCAAAGAAAGTTTTCATTAACATGTTCTTTCTCTTTCAAATAAACTATCCATTGACTACTGCATACCATAATTGGTTTTCCCTGTAGCACTGGAGTAATGAATATGTGATTCATTCAATGACTTATTTCATCTATTGGACTATATAATGTCCTAAGCACAAAAGAAAGGGCCAACAGGTAACAGCTCCAGATTAAATACCTATTGATTCACTTAGTGCCAAAAGAAATGCAAAATACCTGCATAAATTGTCCAAAGCTTACATTTTACCTACACAAATAAGAGCTTCTTTTGAAAGGGTATGCCCTAAATCCTTGACAATAAGCCTAGACAGGGAGGGAGAACTACATCCCTGTGAATCATGTGGACACCTGCAGGGGTCACTTATTTTCATGTAAAAGTAACAGATGGGGGTAGAATAAATGTGGTTTCCACAGAGGGTCTGAGACTTAGTGATTAAGCTGGTAAACCCAGGTAAGTTAGATAAGAGACTATTTTTTATAGTTCTGAATTCATTTTGTAAAGACAATAACAGACAGAGTTGTGTATTCCAAATTTATTTTTAAATCCCTTAGAATTACCAACTTGTAAGGCAATACACTCAATAATTCAGGGCCAGGCTTGTTTGTTTGCTTTCCCCCTTCTTCCAGCATTGGTCCAATGGAACTTTTCTCAATTGAGCAGCAAGTAAAGTTGTTTGGTGATGCTTATTTGCTGTGCTAGAGCTAGAAATAGATTATAGCTCAATATGGTAATGACGGGGTTTTGGAATATAGATGAAGTTTGATGGGGCGAGGCAATGGCCATGAAAGAATTCTTGAGATGCCTCTTGTGCAAAAAGGTGGTTTTATAAAAGCATGGGGACAGGACTCATGGGCAGAAAAAGCTGCCCTGGGTTTGTGAGGCGTGGCTGATTATATACTTGGGAATTGGGGGAGGTAAGGAAAAGTGAGGTTTCAAAGAGATTTTTGTAGGTTAAAGAAGACTGATAGAATACTGGAGGCCTTGCCATTGTCAAGTTAACGTTGTTTACCCCTCTAGTAAGGCATTAACATTAAGATTGTTGGGAGCTTCCTGGAGGAACTTTACACTCTACCCACTTCAAGTATTTGTCAATGGGCTGCAGATTATAAGGACATTTAAATGTCCTTACATTCCCTTCTGGAAGCTAGGTTATTGATAGAAATGCTTTGTTCCTGTAAATTGTTAAGACATTTATAAACTGAGGGAGATCCCTGTCTTGCAGGATTGTGATATCTATAAATTAACCACGTGTTTTTCCTTTAGGGCAGCCAGGAGCGTATATCCCATCTGGGGGGTTGGGGGTGTGGGTTGTCAGCTTTTGCCTGTCCTCAGCTTACCTTCTGCTCCCTCGTTAGTGAAATACATAGAATGAGAGGGAAATGCGAATAGATGCCACACACCCCATGGAAATACCCGCTGGTCACCATGATGCTTATAACTGACGCACTATTGTATTTCTCTGATTTTCCTTTTCTTCCCTCTTTTTGGGGGAGGGTATTTAGTTGGCATTTATACAATAAAGTTTTGCAAAACCTGGACTGAATCCTGGCAGAAGGACCAAGAGGCACTCAAAGACTTTAGAGGATCAGAGGTGTATTTAAAAATACACCTCTGATCCTTTGGTTATTCACCAAAGATCTGAGCCCTGAGCACAAGCTGGGAGGGGAATTTATACCCTTCTACTTCCCATACTTGGTAATTTTGGAGCGTGCAGGAAACAGGGTAGAAAAGAAGAACCCAGAAGGACTTTGAGACAGGGACTGGAATTCCCTTGTTGGTTTGGTCAGCCGCCTTAGAGTGCAGTTTTTCCCTATCAAAGTTAAGTATGATTTTTGGAGTAACTTCCTTTTATGAAACAGAACTGAGTAAGCACACTGGCTACAAAATGAAAAGGAGAGGGCTGAAAGTTGATGATAAAATTAAAGAAGATACAAATGAACAGAAAATTATCCCATGTTCATGAACTGGAAGAATTAATATTATTAAAATATTCATACTACCTAAAGCAATACACAGATCGATTCAATGCAATCCCTATCAAAATTCCAATGGTACTTTACACAGAAATAGAAAAATTAATACTAAAATTTGCATGGAACTGATGTGGGAAACAAAGGCAGAAGAAAAATTATTAAATTTCCTTACCTACTGACAAGCCCTTAAAACAGGCAGAGTGACTCTCCTCTAGGGACTCAATTACCCTCACCTTAAGGCTTTGCTAAGGGCAAAGGACAATCCTAGCCTGACCGACCCCAACCCCAACCAGGATCCTATAAGTCTACTTTAACAATTCCTTTGAAAAAACTTTATCTCTAAACCTCCAAGACAGTGTCGACAATCATTCCCAAGCATATGGCCCACTGATATACATCTAAAGGGTCTCACGAGAAGGTTTTATTACTGGTAATGAATAACCTTTTCCCCAGACAATAGCTAGCCCCTCAAGGTCCTAGAAACTTTGCTTCCAAAATTCCTTAGAGACTTACATCATCCCTAATCTCCTCTCCAACTTATAAGTATATAATAGACCACACTTCACATCCCAGGGGCAGCAGCTCTTCCTGCCCATGGGTCCTGTCCCCATGCTTTAATAAACCACCATTCTGAACCAAAGATGTCTCAAGAATTCCTTCTTGGTCATTGGCTCTGGACCTCACCCCACCGAAACTCACCTATATTCTAGAACTTCATTAGAACCACAAAAGACCTCAATGGCCAAAGTAATACTGAGAAAAAAGAACAGAGTTGAAGGCATCCTATTTCCTGATTTCAAATTATATTCAAAGCTGGGTGTCTGTTAGAGGCACTGAGTTAGGCTGTAACAGGATACCTGGAGGCCAGCAATGAAGTCAGAGGCCTGAGCTAGGAGCACTCCAAAACAAAGCCACAAGAAGCCCGATCAAGCCAGACAGACCCAAAATGGCAGATGCCAGTATAGGAAACCCCTGAGCAAAGAAGGAAGAAGAAGAGGGAAACCTGCTTCCCAGGAATCCTGCCTCAAGTAATGAATATTCTACCCCCTGGTTAACAACTGTCTATAAAAGATAGAAACCCAAACCCCATGGTGTGCATCTCTCTTGCCTGCTCTCATATCTTGAGAGTGTACTTTTGCTTTAACAAATTTTCTTGCTTGTCATTTGCCTGCTGTGTTGTTTGTCCTTGAATTCTTGCTCCTGATGACACCAAGAGCCTTTGGCGACATCTGTGGGACAAGCAGGGTCGAGGTCCCAGGGCCTGGGGTTTCCCAGTCTACCCAGCACAAGAATGAAACTGGACCCTTACCTAAGAACATGCAGAAAAATGAACTCAAAATGAATTAAAGACTTCAATTTAAGACCTGAAGCCATGTAAGTCTTAGAGGGAAACATGCGGAAAAAACTCCTGGATGTTGGCCTTGGCAATTTTTTTTTTTTCTTGGTGGGAGTTTGTGACACCAAAAGCTCTGGCAAACAAACAAACAAAAAGTGGGATGACATCAAACTGAAAACCTTCTGGTCAGTAATGGAAATAATCAAAAAATTAAAAGGCAACCTACAGACTGGGAAAAAAATAGTTACAAACCATATATTGGATGAGTTAATATCCAAAACATATAAGGAATGCATATAATTCAATAACAAATAATAAGTGACCTGATTACAAAGTGAGGAAAGCACCTGAATAAGCATTTTTCTAAAGACAATGTATGAATGAATGGCCAACAGGTATAGAAAAAGCTGCTCAGTATCACTCATCATCAGGGAAATGCAAATCAAAACCACAATGAAAGATCATCTCACAATTGTTAAGATGGCCATCTATTTTTGGTGGGAATGTAAATTGGTATAGCCACTATGAAAAACAGTATAACGTTTCCACAAAAAACTAAAACTAGAACTGCTATATGATCCAGCAATCCCAATTCTGGGTATATACCCAGAGGAAATGAAATTAGTACCTTGATTCATGGTGATACATGTATCATACATACATACACACACACATACATACATACATACATACCTTGGTGATACATGTGCTCCCATGTTCATTGTAGCATTATTCACAAGCCAAATATGGAAACAACTTATATGCCCGCTGATGCAGGAATGGATAAAGAAATGTGGTAAATAAAGACAATGGAATATTATTCAAAAGGGAAAACTTGTCATATGCAACAACATGTATGAACTTGGAGAACATTATACCAAGTGAAATAAGTCAGAAAGAAAAAGAGAAATGCTACAGGATCTCGTTTATGTGCAGAATCTAAAGAAGTCAAACTCGTTGTAACACAGAGTAGAGGGGTGGTTGCCAGGGGCTGGGGGTTGGGAAAACGGGAGATGTGGTCCAAGGCACAAAGTTGCAATTAGGTAAGATGAATAAGTGTACAGCTCTAGTGTACAGTCTGATGACTATACTTAATAGTGTTGCACTGAATACTGGAAATTTGCTAAGAGAGTAGATTACAGGTGCTCTCAACACACACACACACAAACACACACACAGGCATACAAATGGTACCTATTCGAGGAGATAGATATGCTAATGAACTTGGCTGTAGTAATACTTTCCACTACGTATATGTATGTCAAATCATCATGCTATATACCTTAAGTATAAAGTTTTTATTTAAAATTTAAATATTAGGAATATTTAATTTTAAATATTAGAAAATTAGAAATAACTGAAAATTCCTAGAAAAAACAGAAAGTTGACAGTGAAGACAGAAGCTTAAGAATTCTCAGAATTTGAGAGAGGGAAAGGCATGCAGGTGGTGTCAAAGTGCTTACAAACATGAGTCGAGAAAGAAAGGGGTTATTAAGTGCTGATACTAACAGGTAATGGCAATGGAGCAAGGTAGATGATCGTTTTCCAAATAATTACCACAGAAACCTCCTCAGAGAAGTTTCAAGGGAAGAGAGAGCTGAAGGGTCTATTAAGTATTTGCTGGATTCTTTAAAGAAGTCTCACCAGTGCTTCAAGGATAAGTTTTGGAGATGGTAAAAGTAAGAATGTGTGACATATGACAGGAAGACTAAAGAAACATCAGCTTATTTTGCAAAATAAAGGACTTTATAAAATAACAATTAGAAAAATAATCACATAACTTGGGAGGCTTGCAACTTGTGCATAAGATAGCATAAAGGATGAGGGGTATGTTTTGTATGAAAGAACAGTTTCAGAGGAATAACTACATTTCTTTCATCCAGTCTTTTTTTAGTTTAGTTTTGTTTTTTTAAAGATTTACTCATTTACTTTTTTGAAACAGAGACAGAGAGATCACAAGCAGACAAAGAGGCAGGCAGAAGGAGAGAGAGAAGGAAAGGCCATGCTGAGAAGGGATTCTGAGGGGGGACTCCATCCCAGTACCCCGGGACCATGACGTGAGCTGAAGGCAGTCTCTTCACTGACTGAGCCACCCAGGTACCCCGTTATAGCACTTTCTTGTCTCTGTTGCTGTGTGTGAAAGATAGTGTTGAATCCATGAATCGACGGCTACTCTGCCAGCTTGACAGGGTGGCAGGGCAGGTGCTGTGTCTGATTCACTCATCATGCAACCCACAGACACAGGATGTGGTGCTTTGCTATATAACAAGTACTCATAGTTTTGCTGAAACACAAATTTATTTACTATATGGTTTCCAGCCATGGAAAACTGTACAAATGTGTACACAATTTATTGTAGTATTTGAAGATGGTATTTAAATAAAACTAGAATACATTTTGGGGACTAATGGATACAGATATATTTGCCATAGTTCTTTCTGAATATTCTTTTTCTTTTCTTTTCAGATTTTACTTATTTGTTTGACAGAGAGAGATCACAAGTAGGCAGAGAGGTAGGCAGAGAAAGAGGAGGGGGAAGCAGGCTCCCCACTGAGCAGAGAGCCTGATGCAGGGCTCCATCCCAGGACCCTGAGATCATGACCTGAGCCAAAGGCAGAGGCCCAACCCACTGAACTACCCAGGTGCCCGAATTTCACCCAGTCTTAAAAAATTGCTTTCAGGGGTGCCTGGGTGGCTCAGTGGGTTAAAGCCTCTGCCTTCAGCTCAGGTCATGATCCCAGGGTCCTGGGATCGAGCCCCGCATTGGGCTTTCTGCTCAGTGGGGAGCCTGCTTCCCCCCCACCCCCTGCCTCTCTGCCTACTTGCGATCTCTGTCAAATAAATAAATAAAATCTTTAAAAAAATTGCTTTTGTTCTATTTTCCCGAGACTCAGACTTGTTCCATTTCTTTTTCCTGCTTTCTACCTTCTAAGGATTGGTATTCCTATACCTGACTCTTGATTCATGTATTCCTTGTACATTACATTTCTAATAAATTCACTATTTAATAAATGTTTTATTTGACCTCTTCAACCTACAGTATCAGCTTATACTTGGTTCAGATTTTCCTACTGTAGACAATGGGGACAATGAAAAGATTCGGGGAAGCATGAACAGAGAATGGCAGATCAATTTACATAGGATCAAATATCAGAAGTTACCTGTGGGACATCAAGTGGTTTAACATACATATAAACGCAGTGACAGAAAAAGAACAGGGTAGAAATTAAGGGCAGAAATAACACCAGAAGGAAAAAAATGACTGAAATTATAAAAATCTGAGGAAAACTCTAAAGTCCCAGTTTGTAAGGAAGTCAAAAAAATTAAAGCACAGTAAACAAAAAGAAAACCACACAAAAGTATTTCATTATTAAATTGTTAAAAACCAATGATGAATGTGGCACCTGGCTGGCTCAGGTGGTAAGGAATACAACTCTTGTCTTGGGGTTGTGAGTCTGAGCCCCACACTGGGCATAGATATTACTTAAGAATAAAATCTTTAGGGGTGTCTGGGTGGCTCAGTTGTTAAGTGTCTGCATTCAGTTCAGGTTATGATTCCCAGGGTCCTGGGATCAAGCCCCACATCCCTATAGGGCTCCCTGTTCAGCGAGAAGCCTGCTTCTCCTTCCCCCACTACCCCTGCTGTGTCCCTCTCTTGCTGCGTCTCTCTCAAATAAATAAATAAAATCTTTTTAAAAATGAAGAAAAATGCAAAAGCAGACTGAGGAAAAGAAGTAACACATCTTATATAGAAAGGAACATAGATGAGAATTACCCAAGTCTCATAAAAAATGTGAGAAACAGAAAGCAATAGAAGAATGTCTTTTTAAGGAGCTAGGGAAAAACAGAAACCTAGAAGGTTGTATCTATTTTAAAAATATTTAACAATGAAAGCAAAACAAACACAAATTTCAACCCAAAGCTGAGAGAATTTATCACCAGCAGTTTTCACTATAAGGAATGTGAACTGAAGTTTTATAGGCTATAGAAAATGATACAAAATAAAGTCTGATCTATCCAGAAGAACAGACAGAGGTAGTACATATAAGTGTAATATACTAGAAAGGATTTCTTGTTTTTAATTTCTTTTAAGCACACATTATAATTTTGGAGTCGGTAACTTGTTGAAGTCCAAGCTATGACAAAATACCGCAGTGTATGACAGGAGGAAAACAGAAGGCACAATTTTCATGTCCTTCTTTGTGGAATATATGAGGTGTTATAATTTTTTAATGAAGATTACCATAGGATAAAGATGTGTATTTTAAATCATAAGGAAACCATAAAAACACACATGATAAACTAAAAGAAGAACTAAAACAGAATATTAAAATATTCAATTGACTCTAACAAGATAGGAAGCAGGGGAAAAGGTAGCAGTTATAAATGAGGAATAGATGATGGGGAAAAAATAGACCTACATTAAATGTAAATGACCCTAATACTCCACATAAAAGGCAAATATTGGGGACGCCTGGGTGGCTCAGTTGGTTAAGCAGCTGCCTTCGGCTCAGGTCATGATCCCAGTGTCCTGGGATCGAGTCCCACATCGGGCTCCTTGCTTGGCAGGGAGCCTGCTTCTCCCTCTGCCTCTGCCTGCCACTCTGTCTGCCTGTGCTCGCTCTCTCTCCCTCTCTCTCTGACAAATAAATAAATTAAAAAAAAAATTTTAATTAAAAAAAAAAAAAAAGGCAAATATTGTGTGAATAGATGTAAACCCCACCTAAAAGTTGTCTAAACACACACATATACTAAAAGACAAATCACAGGATTAGAGAAAGCAACATCTGAAATGATATATTACTTGGCCAAAAGGGAAACTTCTTTTACAAGCAGGTGAATTCATTACTATAAACATATTTGATAACATTTCAGAGTTTTTTTTTCCATGAAGTGCTACTATGTAAATAGAAATTACTGTCATCATTACCATGTAAGTCTGCCTTCACGGTCTCAGTGAGCTTTCATGAATCTCTCATGATTTGTAAAGAAACTGGAGCCCAAATTTGGATTGCATATATATTAATTCTATCATGCCAACAGAGGCATGAAGGAAGCTGTGATATCCCCCAGATAAGATTAAAACTAAGAAAGCAAAGTGGATAGACAAATATTGCCACTAAATAAAGTTTTTAGTAATATTTCAAGTGGTGTCAAGTTTCCATGAGCCAACTCACAATTCTGTACAATAATTTCATTTAATTCTATTTTTAATCTATGTTTTAAAATATAAATCCTCTGTTTCTAAGGATAAGGAGCCTGTAAAATCATATTTATTGCTTCATTTATGAAGGAATGAAAGTCATTGCTCAGCATGTAACAGTTCCAGGGGTGGATAAAAAGTATAATCATTTCAGAGACGCTCAGAACAAAAGAAAAAAATAAAGGATCAAGAAGTATGAAGAGGTAAGCAACACATGGAGTTGGAACATGATTCAAAGGTTCAAAAGTAGGAAAAAAACTATTATTAATATCAAAGTGCACCGTCAAACATAGATAATACTTGATTGCTAAAGAGGCCACATGTGGGGAATCAGAATAGGTTCAGGCAAGGGAAAAAAAGGATAGTTTATAAATATCTGAGTTAGTATCAATCACAGAATAGCAAAGATGAAATCATTAATTTCATAACATTTAGAGTGGAGTTCTTAAAGTACTATTTTCTGTTCTAAAAATGATTTCTAAGTCTACCTTATATTTTAAAATTACTGCATGTATCAAGTGGGATAGCATTTTTTTTTAATTAGTTCTTTTAAGGCAGTGGTAGAGAAGGAGATTCTGACTTTACTTTTGGGGAGCATATGCTCAATTGTTTTAAAATAAATTATTTTGAAAAAAACTAACAAAAACAAAACAAATTATTTTGTATATGAAATTATTTTAAGCTGAAGAAATTTTTCATGGAGAAACACTCTGAATCTATCATTGGGATATTAGCTTGTGAAACACAGGACTCCTGCCACTGCTGGTCTTTGTGTTGCTTTTTAAGAAACTAGTAGAAAGTGTGAACTCCTTCAGCAGAAACGGCTCCAGTCAAAGGACAAGGCCAGTGAGGGGTGTGTGAGCTGGATTTCAAACCCTACATCCTTTCCCAGCTGGGATCCACAGCACAGTGAACTCACTAGAATCCAATAGCCCAGAGGATGCTCTCCCAAAGTTTCTGTCTGCAGTCAGATTTACATTTCGTGATAAGAAATTAATTGCAGTCTTTTGTTTTTAGTTCTTCCCAATGGCCAGATGTAATGTAATGTCGAACATTCTTATTTAACCTACATGAGAACGGAAGACAGTTTTGTTTATCCTCATATACAGATGAGACAACAGAAGCTCAGTTTTGTTTATCCTCATATACAGATGAGACAACAGAAGCTCAGAGTTCTCATATCTCCTGTCTTTTGTGAGGTTTTCAGCAGTGTGGGGGCCTACTGAGGCCTACCAACTTCAAGTTCTCGGGTACTACTACTCCATAGATGGAAGACGGTTCTTAAATTGGTCTATTTACACAGTACCTGGATTTTCCTGTATTGATTTAGGGAGAAATGTGTCAACTTGTTTTGACTTTGCAAAGTTTCAATAGTTAGTTCTCCAGAGGTAAACCATGTAATCTTGAACTCTGAATTTTGAAAATAATAGAAATCAGCTTAAAATTTCAATTAGAAAAGTGTTATCTCTTTAAAGGTAATAGTAGAAGCCCATCATTTTATTAACATTTTGGTCACATAAGGTAAGAATCAGATAAATGCTTGATCAAGTCTTAGGATACTGTTACAATAGCTAAGTTGTGATTGAAAGTACAAACATCTTAGTTCAAGAGTTTTTAATTGAATTTTCTAAGCAGAAGCTGAGTTCTATGTACAGAAGGCACTGAATTCAATACTTTATACCTAACAATTCTAATGCCATGAATATGGAAAGATGGATGTCTTACTTTCATTTTAACTGAAAGAATGTTTCAATGGCTTAATCTCCCCAAGGAGTATCTGTCTATAATTTGAATAGTCTATAATTGGAAAAGGCTTAAGAAGGCCTATAAATTGATAAAGAATGTTCTTTTTCTGTTGTTTAATTAACACGGGTTGAGTTCTGCAAAACACTACACTTTACAACCAGCAAGCAACCTGAGTCTTTGAGATTTTCGCTTCAGGATTAGGTATGTGTAACTCACCAAGTTTGTTATTAACGGTTTGTCATCTTCTCTGGCATGGCTTGATTATTGACTATAGCTAATATTGCTACTTGGGCACAACCCTTTCATCTCTGAATGTGAGATCCCTGATCAGCTGGTGGCTACAGTGGTCACCGTATGAAGATGGGGTGAATGTGGAACTCTTGAGTGTTTTGAAGTTAATCAAAGGCTGCATCACAACATTACAAGGATTATGGGTTGATGTAGGGCCGACTCATGTCTCATTTCTCTCGTGCAGTTTGCCCTGCCAACATTGATATCCCACATTTTTGTATATAAATATATAATAATGTATAATATAACAATAAGGATAATACCCACTACTGTTTTGAGCATCTACATTGCGCTGGTGCTTAATACTATATTAATTAAAAGAATATAATATGGAGACACAGTTTCCTGGGGTGGAGGGACAGCCACGTCTATTATGTCAGGCAAATTATTTAATCTTTAAAGACCTCAGTTTCCTTACCAGCTGTAAAATGGAAAAGAAATAATAGCTTTTATCTCATGGTCTTATTAAAAGTATGAGATGTGATAATACATATAAATTGCTTCAAACAGTGCCAGTGAGTGTTTAGGAAATGTTAGCTGTTAAAATTTTATGAGTGATGGAACAAAGGTGCAGTGAGTTTAAGGCACACAGTTAAAAACAGTGAAACCATGGCTCAGAATGAGGTTTTCTTGGCACTAAAATCATGCTCTTTCTTCTATTTTGTTCTAGCTCGCCACTGCCAATGATTTTACGGTCTTGTAATTTTCAGACAGTGACTAGAGTCCTGAGCCAGCCTGATGGCTTAAATCTCAGTCTGCTATCTACCAGCTGTGCAACTTTGAGAAAGTTAACCTCTTTCTACCTCCTGTGCTCACCTTTATGGATAACACCAGTCCTTAGACTGGTTGTGATCAATAATTAATTAACCGATTAATGTAAATGAAGCCCCAGGACTAGCTCCTGGTGCACACTAGTGCTGTAGGAACATGATCACCATTACTTACTTACCACTTGGTTTTAGGTATTGTTTTTAGATCTAATCTCAATCATGTTTTATTTTCCTTGGGAGCAGAGACAGTATCTCACATAATTTATAAATTTTTCATCACTCCTTCCAGGAGATATTTATAAGTATTTATCAAGTAATATTACTTTCCTGATGCTAGATCAGCTTAGGAGTATTGATTTTACTTCATGACAATAAAATGAGTATATAGGGTTTATCTAATAATTCCATACCTCTATAAACCTTTGTGTTTTAAATGATTACTATTTCTTGAATCTTAGTATCAAATGCCCTAAAGTTAGTCCAAACCTTGTCATCTTATACTGATCCTCAAACTTTGGTCCCAAACACCTCATAATGCAATTTTCAAGAAAGAATGAACTCATTTGATCGTAAGAAGCCCTTTCATGACGTGTATGTACATCAAATCACCATGTTGTACACTTGAAAAATCTTCCAATTGCATTTGTCACTTACACCTCAATAAAGCTGGGAAAATAAACAATGTACTCTATCAAAAGTTCCTGCTTTCACCTGAGGGAATTGCTTAGACACAACGAGAACTGGTTCAATTAGATTTTAGACGAACGTAATCTAAGTGTGAACTACCTATTTCCTTTCCTACACACAAACAAATCAGGAAAGAGTCGTTTTTCAAGGAGGCAATTATAGTTGGTTTTGCCATGAGAATAGCCTCTGTAGAAGCCCTCAGTAGCGAAGCTGGTGAGGAGCAACATTTAAGGTACACCTCACAACAGAAAGTAGTCAGAATGTCAATGCCAAGCATACAATCCTCGCTTCTGGGAGAATTTTCACAGGTATGATCAGAGTTTCTTGCAAGTTTAACAGGGAGCTGGTTTAGACTGGACAATTGGAGCAAATTCATATACTAGGATTCCAGAGGAAATACAGAGAAATGGGAAAAGAAGCGTTTTGAGGTACAGAATCAGCTTCTGCCCAAGTGGTCCTGTTGTTCTTTTCACCTCAGACATACCAGCATAATGAGTCCGGTTCTTAGGTTTGTTCTGTGTTGCTAGGAGGAATGAAAATGATAGGAGCTTACAGTAAAATCCATTTACTATGGGAGAACAGCCTGCAGGATGGAATGGAACTACCATGTCCAAGAAACATGGGACTCTCCATTTTCCTTGTGGGACAACAAGAGATACCCCTGAAATGATGGCTTGTCTACAATTAGAGTTGGTGAGAGATTATGTCTGACTGGGAACAGATTATGTCCTTATAATGTCCAAAAGCATCCAGGCTGCTCGACACGCCCTGACGCCATAGCTACGTAAGGACAAGACTTCTAAGGGATGCAGGAAATACTAGTCAGTCCTTGGCAAAGGAATCCCATAAAATAAGTGGAATAAGAAAGAGTGGTTGAGGGTTCCTATGTTCTAGACTTAAAGATTTCTTTTTTCCCCAGAGATGTTTTCCTCCACTTTCCAATACTAATTTTATCTTTGCTATCCCCTTCTTTAGGAATTCTTGCATCCTCCTTATTGGACATTTTCTGCCCTTTTATAAACTCTTTATTCACTGATGATCTATGATCTTATATTTCGGAAGCTGGACCATGGGATTGGTTGTGTGCTTTGTCTAAATCCCTGTGGACCAGCTCTTCCTGGAAGCACATCCCAACAGGTCTCTAATTTCATGCTTACCAAACAGAATAGTAGTGTTTTGAATTCAAATCATTTCTTTTCTCAGGAATCGAAGAAAATATTCATTCTTGTGCAGTTTCAGTTTCTGCCTTACATATTCCCTGTTTTTTTTTTTTTCCCCATCATCTAGTTTGTGAAGAATGACTTATCAGCCTCTTTTGTTTCTCTGCCCTGTCTTCAGTCCTCAGCAGGCAACACGGTTGCCACACCACACGGCTCCCTAATGTGTTGCCTCATACGTCCATCCCCTCATCAGGAAGCATTCAAGGTCAGAAAAACAAAAGCTAAATAGTGAGCGCAGAATTATTGCCACATACTCTGTTAAGGTGGGAAGGAGTGCAACAACAAAGTAAAACATGAAATTCACTATTAGAGGAGTTAGTCAGCTGGAGTTGAAAGGAGCAACCCCACCAGACCACCTTTGCTTAGGACCCCAATTCTATGTTTGGCAGGTTCACAAACCCGCCCTCAGGTTCAATGCACCGGAAGGACTAAAAAAACTCACTGAAAGCTTTCCCCTTGCAATTTCAGGTTTTCAGGACAGAGTAAAACTCTTGAGGAACCTCCCAGGGCACAGTGCAGTTCAGCGGTCCTGTCCCTACGGAGTTGGAAGCTCATAGAAGCCTCAAATCACACCTCACAGATAAAAAGACAAACAGAGTAAAGTAAGTGCTATCAGGCAACTCAAATTTGACTTAAGGAGATAGAAAGCAAGCGATTTTCAGAGAAAAGGATTAAGTGCACAAAGATCCTACAGGAGATCTTTTATCCTACTTTCTGGGCACACTGAGTGGGTCGGCAAAATTTCCAGAGTAAACAGAGAAGTGCAGGCAGCAAGTAAAGATACACTTTCTCGTGGTAGACGCTATGCGACACTCAGCAGTCTCAGATTCTGGAAAACCACTGGTCCTGGTAATGTGCATATATGGGTCACTGATAAGTGGGTCATAATTAATAGAGTTATAAGAATTTCAAATAGTAAGCTTTTTTTTTTTTTTCCCCATGGACATTCAGCTGTCTCAGGAAACCACGACAGTTCACATAACAAAGGATCATAAGAGTGATTTAATAATTCCTATTAGGCATTTTTATTAAGTTGTCAGTAGCTATTGTTTGCTGGGTGATTAATGAAGACCCTGTAATTAAAAGATGGCTTCCACAAAATACTGTAATTTATCTTTTGGGGAGCGTTCAAGACCAGAGAATAGACCACTTACTACTGTTCTCATTATACAAAGGCGCCTTTTGGAGGCAGCCATTTTCAGACTGCTTTAATTACATTTTTGGGCAATTTTAAGTTGATTAAGATTTATGGAATCAACTTCATCACTTTTCAAAGCAAATGAAAGGCTCCATAGAGTTGCAACTAAATATAAAATCAGAAAGAAGGGAAGAACTAATGGGCAGGCAAGGCAGAGCTTTTTTTCTGTTACAAACCCTAAACCCACTTGTCAACTTGCAAACATGGTCAGACACTTCACATGACAATGCCGTACAGAATTATTTTATCAAAGGAGTATGTGTATCTTTTTTTATAAAGAAAATGAGAGGTAGGGAAAACAAATTTGTTTATTTTACATGACACAGACATGTCCAGAGGCCATGTTGTACAAAGAGTCATTTATATTTTAAAAAAGTAAACACAAGTATATTGAGGCTTAGAGAAAATGGGAAAGAGTTAATGCTGCAAAATGGGCTCTACCTGCAATCTTTTTTCCCCACTGAAAATGAACAGTGTGGTACTGAGGCCTTCTGTGCTAGATGCAAGCACGGTCAATCTGGTTTAGAAAGGACACATCCACAGTGGCTTAGGGATGGCTGATTCCCATTTCTACTAAGCAAGGACTCTATTTGGAAATGGTGGTACTAGGCCGCCAGAATACTTCCCTGTACTTCAGTGTAACTGAACTACATATGCACAAGGAGAAAGCCTCCTGGTCAGCAATTGTAAAATTCAGTTCTGGGGGTACACAGGAGGCTCAGTCAGTCAAGAGGTGGCTCTGGATTTCAGCTCAGGAATTGAGCCCTGCCTGGGGAATCTGCGCTCAGTGCGGAGTCTCTCTCCCCTTCTCCCTCAGCTCTTCGCCTCCCCCTCCCCAAACTTTTAAATAAATAAATCTTTAAAAAGAAGACAAGATTCAGGGTGCCTGGGTGGCTCAGTGGGTTAAAGCCTCTGCCTTCGGCTCAGGTCATGATCTCAGGGTCCTGGGATCGAGCCCCGCATCGGGCTCTCTGCTCAGTAGGGAGCCTGCCTTCGCCCCTCTCTCTGCCTGCCTCTCTGCCTACTTGTGATTTCTGTCTGTCAAATAAATAAATTAAAAAAAAAAAAAACCTTAAAAAAAAAAAAAGAAGACAAGATTTAGTTCTAGAAAGGAGAATGGTACCTTAGGAGCAGAGTCTGCATCTCAGTCTGCCGCTAAGTTTCTGATCTGTCATGCCCGAGAGGAGACAAGGGCCCTGGGGGACAGGGCACTGAGGTGAAATGTTCTGTAAATGCGCAGGAGGACGGGGCCAGGTAACGGCTAAGCTGTCCTATTTTACAGAGGCTTTAGTGACCTGAGCAAGCACCTCCACTTCAGTCCAGGGCTCCATGTTAATTACTCGAACACTTAAAAACACCTTTGGAGCTTTCTCTCACTGTGCCAAACCACTGCTTTTAGAACAAAACCAAAAAGTGAACTGCAGAATGGAGGCTATTTTTAGAGTTGTAAAAAATAAGAATATGTAATTTCGGTTTAGTTATTCTTATCGGCTGAAGATGAAAACATCCTCCTTGGGTTGGCAATGGAGAGTACTATAGCAAAGGACAAATCACTCTCTTCTTATTCCAAGAAGAACCAACCCACATTGCATGGAGCATCTGTATGAAAGGAAAGTTGTCTTCTAAGAACTTGGGAAGTGCTGTGTTCCTCCTTCTCTACCTTGGAAACCCAAATGCAGGGTAGCCCTGTGTTGGTAAGGACACGTGTTGAGGTAGCTTTCCTCCCCTGGCTTTTCCAAGTGTATTCAACTACAAGCACAGTCTGTTGACATTCCGCATGTTCACAAAACACAACTTGAGAACTCTGCTCACACATATCAAAGCAACCATGTAACTGACATATTTTTGTTCATCAGTTTGGGTGTGTATCCTCTTCTTGCCTCTTAGCCAAAAATATGAAAATTAACACAAATACACAATAATTTTCACCATAAATATTTAAAATAGTGTAGCATGTATGTAGAAGTTTATAAATATTTAACATATATATAAACACACGTATATACATGTACATAGCACTGGCATATAACTGTTTATATTTACCATAATTATTTATTATTAGTTACTATTGTGATTCCAATTTGTATTATTTTGTCCTTGTAAAAAAGGAATTTAAAGTATCATTAATGATTATTTGGTTTTATTATTTTTAATGTATATCATTTCAAACACGGTGTTATATTGCTATACATAGTACTGTATAAGAGCATTTGACCAAGTCCTCCTAGTAAGTAAATACATGTAAACCTAAATTAGGACACAGACATGTGTTTACTAACTTGACTCTTTCTTAGACAAGCTGAGTGTTCTTTCTTTCATTCTTTCTTTCTTTCTTTCTTTTTTTTTTTTTCAGTCTGAGTGTGGCTGGCACCCAGTGTCATGTTAGTTCCAGGAGGAGGACATGATGGTTTTTGCAAATCTGTACATCACATTATGCTCCCAGCAGGTGCAGTTACGGTCACCAGGTGGCATGATTACTGACTCTTACAACAGTCTTGTATTTCCAGCTTCCAGGGGAGGACAATCTGGGGGCTTTTCAGTAACAGTCATTTCTCTTATTCACTGTGGCCTTTGCCTTTACCACTGAGTACCAGGAGTACTTAAAAGCACTTATGCAGAAATATTCACAGAATGTGAAAAATGTCTGACAAACTCTCCGAGTGGCAGCCATGACATAAATATAGAAATGTATTTTTCTGCATTTTGATTTTTTCCCAAAATGATTGCTTCACTTAATAAATATGTTTGCAAAATGAAAAGTATTTCTTTTGAGGACAAGACTAAGACCTTCACTTTTTCTTAGATAAATATATGTTGACAGGTATATTACTCAGAGTTAAATCGGAGGAGGATAACCACTATGAATAAAAGGATAAGAAATTTATTATAGGAATTAAGTCCTATTCAGTTACGGGAAGAGCTGGAGAAGTGAGCACGTGAAAGAAGCTGAATAAAGAGGCATCCCAGACTATCAGTTGACAAGGCCAGCATTCCTGGCCAGTTGTACCCCAGGGACCCGGGCAGGGAAGCCTTTGGGGCTACAGCCAAGTGGGGGGTCCTAGGCTCCCATGGGGTGAAAGAACTGGGCACAGAGGGAGCCTGAAAGAATGAGAATAATATGGAACCCAAAGACACTACTGTTTCTCTTGGTCATGAAATCCAAGCATGACAACTTTCAGAGGACAATGATTTGTTTGAATTCTACCTTCCAAATCTTTTGGAAAAGTTGCTGTTGGGTCGGCTTGAACCCAGAACTGCAAAGGGAAAGGGTTTCTGGGAATCACTATCTCCAGCTTCATCTGGCTGATGCTAGAAAAATCAGGCCTCTTGTCAATCATTCTTAATTACTTAAATTGTGTCTAGCCTGATGGTAGATATGTCTTGTCAAAACAGTCTGTCATTCAACATGTAGTCACAAACTGTTTGATTGTGGACGAGTGTCTGGTCTCTCTGTGTGTTACACACTAAGGATGAAAAGAGAAAAGCAGTACCCCCACCTAAAACTTGTGAGGATTTTTAAGATCATATTGTGTATAAAGCACCTAGAACAGGAAGTGGTCAGTAACTGTTTACTTGGTGCTGGGCACTGGAAACACAAAGGAAAAGGCAGGGTCTGTCCCCTTAAAAAGAAAAAAGCCTAACTAACAGTCCTGGAACCAAAAGATCATTTTGATATAACTAAGTTGATGGGTTGTTTTGGTATCACTATACTTTTTTTTTTTTTCCAAGAAAGGGTAATGATTCAAGAGTACGTAGATTCATTGTATTTCAACAGCTTTAAAACAGGAAGCACGACAGATTAGATCATTCTACTGTGTATATGTTTCAGGAGCTGTTATTACCCATTCATCAGTGCTAACCATGAGAATTGCTCTTCAAAGATAAAATATAGCACTTTATGGGTCTCTCCTAAATTCACATACATGACTTGATTTTTCCCTTTCTTCAAATCAAATAAAAAGGTCTTCTGTGAAAATTTTTAAAAATTTTTTTGTTTTCGGGCGCCTGGGTGGCTCAGTGGATTAAGCCGCTGCCTTCGGCTCAGGTCATGATCTCAGTGTCCTGGGATCGAGCCCCGCATCGGGCTCTTTGCTCAGTGGGAGCCTGCTTCTCTCTCTATCTCTGCCTGACTCTCCGCCTACTTGTGATTTCTTTCTCTGTCAAATAAATAAATAAAATCTTTAAAAAAAAAATTTTGTTTTCCTCTCCTTGGGAAGAAGTTAGATAGCACAGAAGTCACCAGAGAGGAAATATATAGATTCTCGTTTCTTCTGTCCAGCAAAGCACCACCAAAAAGAAAAAGAAAAAGTAACGTAAACAAACTAAAAACCACCGGTGAAAAAGGAGACCATGGTACAGCTGTGCGATAATACCACCCCTGGATGTCTGGCTTAAATACCAGCTGTGAGCACGGCACTTTATTCAGAGGTGTAACCACTGCATCAATGTTCATGGATGTCCCCATTTCAGGAACCAGAACTGCCTTTCCCTTAGCTCCTCCTGCCTCGCATCCAGAAGACCCTTTCTGGGTTTCTGTTTCCCCACATCCCACAGGTAATCCATCAGCAAGTCCTGTTGAGGTTAACTTCCAAATGCACCCACGTCTGACCAGTTGTCAACATTCTCACTGACGTGGTCCAAGTCACACTACACCTTGGGAAAATGCATGATTTTGGTCAATGTGATTCTTCTTCCTCAGCCTCTTCCCCACACAGCTGCCTCCATCTTTTGTAAATATAAATAAGATCCTATCACTCTCTTTTCCTCAAACTCTTTCCCTGGTATTCTCTCCACTTACTATAAAACCCAAAGTTCTTACCACCCTAATGAGAACCTATGTATGTCTTCATTATTTCAAACTTAGCTTCTACCATTTTACCCTGATACTTCCCTGTAGGAAACCTTGATTTTTCTATCATAAATAGGGCAGCTTTGCTCGCTTCAGAGTTGCAGAGTTTACTATACCCTCTGCCTAGATTACTTCTTCCTCCACATTTTCACATAATGCTCCCCCCTCTTGATTTTCTGTCCTTTGTCTTATCTGATATACCTGTCTGCTTTCCATCCAGTAACGTCTGAAGTCCTTATCCTATTGAGCTATTTTCAAAGTAACTGAGAAATTTTGAATTCTATTGTATATCTCTGAGGCTCTAGGATATAAACATCATGGGAAACAGGTTTTTATTTCTTTTCTTTTGCAATGGATCACCTTCTCTGCCTCCCTCCCCACCTCATGTCTCTGTCTCTCTCTGTACACACACACACACACACACACACACACACACACACACGCATTCACTGAAGGAGACATGTTTTACACAAATTCCCTAAGCATTCAATTTGAATAGGTATTTGGAATCATATTTGTCCTTGGAAGTATTAAAAACTAAATGAGAGTCTCATTCTGGCATCTGAAAAGAAACATGAAGCTGTGATGAGAGACATTCCATTTATACTCACAAAACCTTGATTTAAAGGAAACTCTAAATGTCTAGGACACCTATTTGAGGGCAATTGCAATTTTCTTTCATTAGTTAATAACATGTGGTTCTCCATGTTTTGATTAATGAGACAGTAAACATTTTGTGCATTAATTAAAAGATAAGGCACAATTTTTGAACCAGGGAAATTAAATCATACCAACTATGAAGCAGTTCAGTCCTGGCAGAAAAGAGGAAATGTTAAAGACAGTAACTGAAACCATGCTTGTAAACAGTGCTGATTTTTAAGAGAATATTGTAAGCATCAGATGTAATAGTCTGAAAACTAGTCATGTTCTAATGCTGACAGTGTTAATAAGGTCCTCACTGATTTTTGAAGAGCTGGTTCAAAGAAGCAACGGTCTTTGTCACTATGGTCTCCATGTGATCATGTGACAAAAATGAAGTGAATATTTGTATATATTTTAATTCTAGATGGCGTAAGTTCTTTCGGGAAACAAATTGTTACCTTCATAAAATTTTTAAGTTCCTGTTTCTTGTTGCTCCTATCATAATCCTCCAATTGTCCTTTATAGCATTTTCTTTCTTCCCCCTTTTAAGACTTATTTATTTATTTGAGAGAGAAAGAGCACAAGCAATGGGAGCAGCAGAGGGAGAGAGAGAAGCTAAGTCCATGCTGAGAAGAGAGCCTGAGGGGGGTCTCCATCCCAGTACCCCGGGATCTTGACCTGAGCTGAAGGCAGTCTCTTCACCGACTGAGCCACCCAGGTACCCCTTTCTAGTACTTTCTTGTCTGTGTTGTTGTGTGTGAAAGATTGTGTTGAATCCATGAATTGACGGCTACTCTGCCAGCTCAAGGGGGTGGGGGGTGGCAGTGCCATGTCTGATTCACTCACCATGTAACCCACAGGCACAGGATATGGTGCTTTGTTATATAACGAGTACTCACAGGTTTGTTGAAATACAAATTTATTTACTATATGGTTTCCAGCCAAGGAAAACTGTACAAATGTGTACTTTTTTTTTTTTTTTTTTTTTTTTTTTTTTTTTTTTTTTTTTTTTTTTTTTTAGTATTTGAAGATGGTATTTGTATAAAACTAGAATACATTTTGATAACTAATGGATGCAGATATATTTGTTATAGTTCTTTCTGAATATTCTTTTTTTCTTTTAATTTTACTTACTTATTTGATAGAGATCACAAGTAGGCAGAAAGGCAGGCAGAGAAAGAGGCACGGGGGCGGGGTGGGAAGCAGGCTCCCCACTGAGCAGAGAGCCCAATGCGGGGCTCAATCCCAGGACCCTGAGATCATGATCTGAGCTGAAGGCAGAGGCTTAACCACTGAGCCACCCAGGCACCCCTCTTTCTGAATATTCTTAAGCCTACACTGTATAAGTCCTGAGTTAAATCCTGAAATCAATTCATTACTGGTTAAGCTTGTAAAAATCTGTTTAAAAAACACAGGAGGGGGCACCTGGGTGGCTCAGTGGGTTAAGCCGCTGCCTTCGGCTCAGGTCATGATCTCAGGGTCCTGGGATCGAGTCCCGCATCAGGCTCTCTGCTCAGCAGGGAGCCTGCTTCCTCCTCTCTCTCTCTCTGCCTGCCTCTCTGCCTACTTGTGATCTCTCTCTGTCAAATAAATAAAAAAACAAAACAAAACAAAAAAAAACCACACAGGAGGTCAAGACTGCTTCCCATTAGTCCTGTAAGTTGACACCAGCCTCCAGAGAGCTCCAGGCGATGCTCAGTGATGTACACAGGGCACTGGAATACAGGTCAGGAGTTGCGTCTAGCCCCAGTTTGCAGCTAATCACCCGCGACTTGGCCTGCCTGGGCAGCAACAAATCATATTTTTAAAAAGTAAGGGGATTAGTTCCCTTAAGTTGTATTAAAAGCCTCTTCCATCTCCAAACTTCTCTGAGATCAGACCAGGCTTTAGCCTTCTCAGGCTGCTATAACCAAGAAAATATAAAAAGCAACGGGGGGCTTAAGAAGCAGACATTTGTTCCTCCCAGCTCCTGAGGTTAAGCCCAAGATTAAGGCAACCACTGCTCAATTTGCTGTCTGGTGAGGGCTCCCTTCCTGGCTCACAAGAAGCCACTGTCATCTGTTCAACTGTCGACTCATGGCCAAGAAAGGACTAGATGGCTTCTTGGGTTTTTCTATTTCTTTTTGAAGGACCTATCCCATTCACCAGGGCTCTCCCTTTTTGACCTAATCACCTCCCGAAGGCCCTACTTCCCAATACTGTCACTGGGTATTAGGTGTAAGTTTTAGAGGGACACGAACTTCCAGTCCTTAACAGAACTGTTGAGCAATTTCATTGTAGTGTCTTGCAATATAATAAGCATTTAATTCAATTTCTTATACTCATTATGAGTCTGACCAAACTGTATTGTGTGGGAAAAATACTGAATTGTATAACTAATTCAAAATAGTTTAAAACGCAACAATTCAAAACATATGCTTTAAAATGGTGCATGATCCATCAATGTGCAGTGCAATACAGTTTCTCAAAAAATGCACACACATATCTCTACCATTCTCGCTCAGATTAAGAAACAGGACATGACTAAGATTCTAGAGGCTGCCTTTCATATCCACTCATTACCTGACGCATGCCCAACTTAATTTTCTAAATTCTATTACCTTACGTAAGGTGTGATAATATTTGAGCATTATGTACATTTAATCACATGATACTCTACTCTATCTGAATTCTTTCAGGCACTCTTACATTTATGAATTTCCTCCCAGTAAGCATTCAGCTCTCGTTCACCCACTTTTATTGCTGGGTGGGATTCAATGATAGGAATATACCACAATTGATACTCTCTGATCTGCAGTTAATGAACATTTGGGATGTTTCCTTGTTTGGCCATTAGAGAGTAGACTGTTTCGGATCTTCTCCCCCATGTGTCCTGGGGCACTCGTGAAAACAATTCTCTTGGGAATACACTTGCAAATGGAATGGTCTGGTCATATGGCTGGTAGACTCTAACACTCACTTTTAACAATATCAATTTATAGCCTCACCATTATTTTCTAAAAATTCTGGCTACCACACATTCTCTGCAACACATGGGATAGTCTTTTATTCGCCAGTATGGATGTTTATGGTGATGTATCTTATCAATATTAAAAGAAGCAACTCTTGGGGGCGCCTGGGTGGTTCAGTGTGTTAAAGCCTCTGCCTTCGGCTCAGGTCATGATCTCAGAGTCCTGGGATCGAACCCTGCATCGGGCTCTCTGCTCGGCAGATAGCTTGCTTCCTCCTCTCTCTGCCTGCCTCTCTGCCTACTTGTGATCTCTGACAAATAAATAAATAAAATCTTAAAAAAAATAAATAAAAGAAGCAAATCTTGAATGTACAGTTCAATGCCTTTTTACCCATCTCTAGCAGCCCAGCCAAGACCCAGATCAAGACCAGAACATTTTCATCAAACATTCCTTGGGACCCCTTATGCAATGTAGCACCCTACTCTATATTCTCACCCCCTATCCCACCTCCAAGTAAACACCTCTGAGCCCTGCCCTGGAGGAACGCCTCTCTTCCTGGCTTTCTTCACACAATTTGCAAGACTGATCTCCCAAATTTCCATGTATATCTTAAAAATCACCTTATTTAGGTATGACCGCCAGACAAGAAACAGGGGATTTAAAATGTGTCGTTTTACGAACGGTAACATCCATGTGCCCCATAAAATCATCACTTGAATCAAGAAAGGGAACATCCCCAGCTCACCCAAGACCCCTGCTGTCTCTCCATGTCCTCTCTCCAGAGGGGGCCGCTCCCCCATCTGTGGTCACTATCGATCAATTGATTGATCTATATTCTCTAGAGTTTTATAGGAACAGAATCATTCAGAATTTACTCTTTAGTGTGACTCCTTTCAGAGTCATTATCTGGAGAGGACTTATGCATGTGGTTGTATTGACAGCTCCTTTGTTTTTTTGGCTGAAAAACATTTCATCATTTGGTTGTTTGGCTTGGACTTCTTAGATGCACAGAATGGTTAACATGATAAAAGACATTGCCAACTCCTGAGCATTGTTCAAGGATACTTCCTGCAAGGCTGGACACAGTCTCTATCTCCCCTTTTCAGTAGGAGGATTATCAGGAGAGGGACTCCAGGGTGGCTCAGCTGGTTAAATGTCTGCCTTCAGCTCAGGTTGTCCCAGGGTCCTGGGACTGAGTCCCACATCCCTGCTCAGGGGGGCCTGCTTCTCCCTCTCCTCCTGCTTGTGTTCTCTCTCAATATCTGTCTCTTTCTCTCAAATATATAAATACAAAATTTAAAAAAAAAAAAGGATTACCAGTAGCCACTAGTGGCTAATACTTGCATGGTTAATGCAACTGAGGGACTGAATTTTAAGAGTCTTTAATTAACATTAGTATAAATTTAAATAGTCACAGATGTTATTGGCTGCCATGCTGTGCAATGTAGGATAGACTATTCAGTATTTCTCAAATTTCCTTGATATATATGTATGTCTACCTGTGTTTCGTGTAATTGTTATCCCAGAGAAGAATGAGGAAAGGTAAGAGCAACACACATTAGAAGTCTTAGGAATCCATGCATATTAATTGCCATCTGACCATAGTACAGTAATTTTTGTCCAGTAATCTGTATAGCCTTTATCTTACTTGAAGTATTGCTATCAACTTCACATATGTGGACATTCCTGGTACTCTGTATATCCTCTCTTTACTTCCATAAAAGTGCTATTATTGCTTCTCCTCTTAACTATCTTTTTTTAAATTATTTTTTTAAAGATTTTAAATATTTATTTCAGAGAGAGAGAGAATGAGAGACAGAGAGAGCATGAGAAGGGGGAGAGTCAGAGGAAGAAGTAGACTTCCAGCTGAGCAGGGAGCCTGATGCGGGACTCCATCCCAGGACTCTAGGATCATGACCGAAGCCGAAGGCCGTCACTTAACCAACTGAGCCACCAGGTGCCCTCCTCTTAACTATCTAGTTTCTGGATACTTTGTACAGATTTTCCTTCCTTTGCCTCCTCTTTAAAATTATGAATCTTCCTCCTCTTGCTTTCATTGGTTCTTTTCTGCACCCCTCTCTGGGCTACCACCTGGATTTTAATGGCTAAAATTATCAAGTATATTCCACAGCTGCCCAATAAACATGCTCTGCTCTTGGTTCTGCCTGAAAAACAGGTGTCCCTCAGCCCCACCTGTTTGGAAGTGTGGGCCATGGATGTTGCCCATCATTCTTCATCACCTGGATAACGTGGTGTTGCTAATCCAGGCTCTTCCTGGACCAGATTCTGAAAATGATCCATCCTTGGACATCCCTGTGCACAATGAAGTTTCAAAACTGTTTTGTCTTCTCTAGCTTTAGCTAAATTAGCACCATTAGAAGCCATACTACATGAGCTGGGCCAGGAAGCTAACGGTTCTTTTTTCTGAATCCAATGTGCATATTTACGCTGAAATGAACTCTGCTTACATGTATATTCCCTGTACATATCATCCATTGGTTCTTCTTCTTCTTCTTCTTCTTCTTTTTTTTTTAAGATTTTATTTATTTATTTGACAGAGAGATTACAAGGAGGCAGAGCAGCAGAAAGAGAGAGAGAGGGAAGCAGGCTCCCTGCTGAGTACAGGACCTGATGCAGGGTCTTGATCCCAGGACCCTGAGATCATGACTTGAGCTGAAGGCAGAGGCTTAACCCACTGAGCCACCCAGGCACCCCCTCCATCGGTTCTTAGAGCCTCATGAAGTCATCACAAAAACAGAAAGCCCATTTATTGAAATGGTATTATTTTAGCCTGACTTTTGGGATTGACTTTTGTATTTTTTTTAAATGATGCCATCCTCTGTTTCTTCTCTTGCAGAAATGCCCCGGACGAAACACTAATTTACTGTATTTGGTTAAGTGTCATTTGATCACATTTGATTTATCTCCATGCAATTGTGATATGTAGAAATAAACTCGCTCAGCTGCTTCTATGTTCCTTAAATTAAGAGTTCAGCTCTGATGGGCAGGTGGGGTGCTACTGTAGAGATGTGCCTCTTTTCTTTTATTCCCATGACATTCTACATTATTAAAATAAATCAGATTTTCATGTTATATGTCATTTTAGCATATCTTGTGTTCTTTTCCAAGACCTACTTTAAAAAAAAAAGTAACAGTCACATAAACCTGATATGTTGACATGGCAAAGTTGTTTCCAGCTGACATCCCTTGTCCTAGTTATTATAGTTTAGACCTTATATTGTTAAGTTATGGCCCAGGCTCATCAGATATTTTTAGTTTTCTTTTTTTAAATTTGATTACTACTTATACTTTCAATAATTTCAAAAATGTTGTCAATATCACATAATGAAAAAGAAGGATGAACTCAAAAGCCAATGAGAGAAGAAACATCCAACTTAACTCATGATTGCACATTTTTTGGAGCCTTGGGATTGGCTAAACAGTTTGTCATTATTTAGACATTTGCTTTTTATACTGAAGTAAAGAGATGTATGGCTATTTCTTGCTCTGAAAGTTTCCAACCCTTTCTAAGTAACTCCTCCCAAATATTATCCAAATATTCATTTTAAATGATAACGAAGTCCTGGAGACTATGCAGAAAACACGTCCTATTAATTTATAATCTTCCCCTAGTACACATTTTCACATATAACACAAGTGGAAATCTGGCACATGCAATCAGCAGAGTATTTGGAAATGGGTTTGCACGTAAGAGAAATGTGGCACCAATAAGCGCCAGCCAAGCCACTGCATCTCCTGTATCACAGTAGATTTTCACCAACTCCATTTTATCGCACCTTGCGTGCTTGCATTCCCACGCTAACAGGCAGTTTAGTGTTTATGCTCCATCCCAAGTGGTTGATTAGAGCTTATTATCGGCGGTCTGAAATAGCCATTATACCTGGGCTCCTAGCCATGCGATCTGCACTGGGGCGCATCCGAGTACTGGCTGATGGATAAGGTGTCCTTCATTGCCAGTTCCACCCTAATTATTCCTTGCTCACGCCCCCCAGCGCTCATTTTGTTCATTGGCTTTGTTCCCCAGGCTGCTGCTTGATGGCCTGCCCAACTCCCTTGCTGCAATTGCCAGCTCACTCCCAGTGATCCAGCCCCAACTGCCCATTCAGAGACAGGGGTGGAGCCCATCCTCCTTGCCAGACTTAATCCCTGGACTCCAGAGAGGGAGGGTGTCTCCCAAGGGGCCTAGGGTGACCTGAAGGGAGGCAGGGGTTGCATGACTCTGCGAGGCCCCAAATCTGCCTCTTCCTTTGAACACTACTGACCTGGCTAAAATAGAAAATAAAAATATAAAATTTGGTCTTGAGGTCTTTTAGAGAAGTGAGACTCAGATTTCAAAAAAAGAAGGTAAGTTACCTCAGGATATGGGAAGGATCTAATAGCTGTGAGCGATACGTGGGCAAGGCCCACCCGGTCCTTCTCTGCATTGTCCCTTCCAACGTGAAGGGCCTCTGAGGAGGGACAGCACAGTGTTCTGACTTAAGTTGCTTCTCTTATTTTGTCTTGTGGAGACTACGGTGAGAGGAGTTCTTTTACCTAAATTTTTGGTTTAACTTCTCTTAACAAGAGCCCCAGTACTAGGTTTTTGGATACTTCATTATCTTTGACAAAGTTTTATGGTTATTTCCTTCCAGTGGGCTTGTGCCTTGAAGACTATTTCCCATATTAGTATCGTGTTATCTGCAAAGTATTGTAAGGGATCCTTTCCTGCTCCTCAGTAATCACTCGTTTCCTCAATGGATGCTCTGCTGGATTGGAATGAGCTAAAGTCACTCTAGCACACAGTGCCAGGGCCACTCCCAGGAACTGGGCATGGGAAGCGTCCTTTCCTTCATGGAGCTTCTGTTGTAGAGAGAGAGGCTAACAACTTAAAAGTAAAGTGCAATATGATGCCAGTTAAGTATAAGAACTATGAAGAAAATATAACAGAGAAGAGGATAAAGGACAAAAAACAAAACAAATGAAGCAAAACCCTATGCTCACAGATACAGAGATCAGGTTGGTGGTTGACAGAGGTTGGCTTGGGGTGGGTGAAACAGGTGAAGGGGGTCCAGGGTACAGACCTCCAGTCGTAACACACTGGTCACTGGGCCATAACATACAACGTGAGGACAACAGTTAAGGGTATTGTACTGCGTATTTGAAAGTTGCTGAGAGGGTGGAGCTTGAGGATCCTCGAGGAGAGAAAAAGAAAAACTATTTTAACTGTGTGATGGGTACTAATTAGATTTACTGTGGTCACCATTTCACAATAGATACAAATATGGAATCATGTACATTCCCAACTGCTCTAACGTCAGATGTCAATTATAACTCAATTAAAACACTACAATTTTAACTGACCTACCACTAGAATTTAGGTTTTTTTCATTTACATGAATTACTTCCTGTTATGGTTAACTACTTTTTATTATCCTACTCTTTCCCCTAATTTCCAACACAGAGGATACCTCATCTTTGAAAATTTTCCAGATCAGTTTGGCTGAAATGTCTCAATATTGTTGTTGTTTTTAATTTTTATTAATGCCAGTTAAATATAGGAACTCTGAATAAAACATGAGAGAGAAGAGGATGAAGGAGGGTCCTGTCGATGTAAATGCACAGAAGGACTGAGGAAGTAAGCCACAGACTATTTGGAGGAAGAACCCCGGCATGCATGGAAGAACCACGTCAGGCAAAGCCCCTGAGGCAGAAGCTTTCTAGGCATCCTGAAGAAACTGCATGGAGGCCAGTGTGACTGGGGCTGGATGAGACTGACAGGACCCAGGTGGGGGCGGGGGGGGAGACAGACCCTGTGCAGTCTTGCAGGACTAAATCAGAGATGCAGATTTTGGATCTAAAGGAAGCAGACTTCATAGTTAGAGCAAGAAAGCCATTCTTATGACTGGCTTATAACCAAGAATATGCACTTGCCTCCTCTTGGATATCCAGCTCACATTCTGCCATTTTCCATGTTTGAAAATCCACACGAGCTTAAAGACAGCTTTCCACGCCCACCCCCCCATATGCAGATGTGACATCTGACAAATGTGACCAGAGTGGACAAATGACTGAAGAGGACTTTTACTGTCTGAGCAGCAATAATGATTATAATGATCGCAGGACAACCCTTTCAGCTGCTGTTTCTCTGATGTCATTGAAATTATGAAGGTATGTCTCTGGTCTTTTGACCTCCTTAGGAGATACATTTGCTGAGCACAGAATTGTTCTTTGCTTAATGCATCATGTGTGATTGGCATATCATTTTAAAATATTATCTTTGGAAATGGGGGTGGAAATGGTAACTTGTATATAGATTCACCTCTGAAGGACTTCGTGGTGTTGTCAGTAGCACAGCATACATACAAACAGTTACTTTATATGGCAAAGCACAACCCAAGGTCCACAGGTAATGCCACAGAATGTCCAGATAATAAAGGTCAGAGGAATGGACTAAATGAATAATAAACAGATAAAAATTAAAAACAACAACAATATTGAGACATTTCAGCCAAACTGATCTGGAAAATTTTCAAAGATGAGGTATCCTCTGTGTTGGAAATTAGGGGAAAGAGTAGGATAATAAAAAGTAGTTAACCATAACAGGAAGTAATTCATGTAAATGAAAAAAACCTAAATTCTAGTGGTAGGTCAGTTAAAACATCTGAAAACTGGGGAGTATTTAGCTTAGCGTACAGGAGAGAGAAAGACGGAGAAGCGAGCTGAAATCCAAAAACGAGAACATGGAATACCAGGGAAACATGCTTTTATCCTACAGACAGTGAAAAGTTTAAAGGTAGGAATTTGAGCAGTTGCAGTGAATCTGGCAGGAACAGAATTACAGCAGTGATTCATGGAAGCACTTTTGGAGCTCTGAGTTGGAAGAATGGCCTGAATTCAGAGGAAAGAAGAGCCGCCACAATACTACAGCGTCCTTATAATTTGGCAACAAACTGGATTAGAATGAGAAAGGAGGCCATTGCCACTCCACCACATAATCATGCTCAGGATGAGGAAAGTTGATATATTTAATAAAGAAGATGTGCATTGGAGAAAAATATAATTGCAGGGTGATACAGATATGATTATTTTGATGGTGCAGATACTGACCTGAAGATATGATGCACATACCTCAAGGTTAGAAAGTTTAAGAAAATTCTAAATCCAATACTGGATCCCTACCTCAGAGCATACACAGAAATAAAGTTTAAATTAATCACAGACTTGGGGCACCTGGCTGGCTCTAGTCAGTGAAGCCTCTGACTCTTGATCTCAGTGCAGGTGTTGATCTCAGGACTGTGAGTTCAAGCCTGGTGGTAGGCTCCATGCTGGGTATGGCGCCTACTTTAAAAAAAATTAACCACAGACTTAGCTACAAGATTTTAAAACATAAAACTTTAGAGAAAATACAGGAGTAAATCTTTATTTTAACTTTATTTTTGTGAAAGCTTAGGGGCTTCTTCCTTCTTTTCTAGCCATCGACTATGCCTTGGACCAGTGTTATAAATGCCTCAGGATACAGGCGCTTTTGAGTGACCCAATTTCCCAAAGAAACTCTGTCCTTACCTTTTCCTCCCAAGCCCTAGGCTGCCTCTTGTAGGTCTCGACTATTGTCGTTCACCCAGGCAGCTGCACGGTTTTCATTTGCCTTAATGATGTTTTCTGGCAATGCCCACAGCCTTCCCTCCTTGTGCAAGTTCCAAGATAGGTAAGACAGAGACAATCAGCTTGTGTCAGTCCTCAGGCCGTCCTCCAGACAGGTTTGAATAGAACAGACAAACACAAATAATTACAAATCAAGTCTGCCCTGCTCCCTCCAGAACCGGGGAACGGGGGCAGCTGTGTTCAACACCACCACTGTGCCAGGAGGGGTGAGATGGGGTAAGCAAAAATGCCACAAAGCTTTCCCACAAATTGGTAGTGCCTCTTTCTTAATTTATTGTTCACTTGGTTGCTGTAAACCTCTACTTATTTCCAGTTCTGACAAATTGGTTCTGACAGCTTCTGCTTGCTTTGTGATGCTTCTGTGGAGGGATGAGAGTTCGAAGCTGCCCATACCACCGTTTTTCTCCTGAGGTGTTTTGTGAAGAAATTTTTCTCAGGCTTCACTGAAGCATTATATGTAATGTGGGACTGAGAACACACTTGAGCATGCTTTTCTGAAGGGCATTTATTGACCTTCCAGCAAAAATTTCAACCTTACTAATGCCAGTACATTGGGAAATCTGTTTGAAAAGAGCAAAGACTGTGCACCTCTAACAAGAGGTCTGGGTAGCATGGAGCTCAGGTCCAAATCTATTTATATGGGAATTTACAGATTTCAGGGATGACTACAAGGCAAAAATAACCAGCTGGGTTACAAAATAGCAAAGACCGTGATTCACTGACAAATCCTGAGTTTATAGCTGAGGAACCCAGAGTTAAACTTTGTGCAATTATGTGATTAAGACTCACTAGTTAGGGGCACCTGGGTGGTTCAGTGGATTAAGTGTCTGCCTTTGGCTCAAGTCATGATGTCGGGGTCCTGGAATTGAGTCCTGAATTGGGTTCCTTGCTCAGTGGGGAGTCTGCTTCCCTCTCTCCCTCTGCTACTTCCCCTGCTTGTGCACGCTTTCTCTCAATGTGTCAAATAAATAAATAAAAATTTTAAAAACAGACTCACTAGGTATATAACAGTTAAAATTTTTAACCTTAAAACCTGACAGGGGCACCTGGGTGGCTCAGTGGGTTGGTCCACTGCCTTCGGCTCAGGTCATGATCTCAGGGTCCTGGGATCGAGTCCCGCATAGGGCTCTCTGCTCAGCAGGGAGCCTGCTTCCCTCTCTCTCTCTGCCTGCCTTTCCGTCTACTTGTGATTTCTCTCTGTCAAATAAATAAATAAAATCTTAAAAAAAAAAAACCTGACAGATTTTCATATTATCATCTGTCTACAAAATGAAGGTTTCATGGACATGTCATACCTGTCTCCACCTTGCACTGAATGTTTAAGTGTACAGACATATTCTTTATATACATATTTTTGTGTATGATGTCAAGAATAATAGTTTTTTTTTTAGTTTGTTAAAGGCCATCATTAATTTGGTAAAAAGTTTTGTGCCTGAACGGTTCTTAGAACAAGCGGACAGTTGTAACTTCAATTAATTTGTTTCTACTTAATTTATGTTATAAAGGCTTTTGTTAAGAGCTAAACTATGATTTTTCATATGCCAGGTAATGTAGGGAAAAAAAGAAGTTCTTTTTCAAGTAATTGAATTACTAAATTCAACTCAACCATAATCACATAGAAGACTGTAACTGCACAAACCTAAATGTAATTACACTGAGATCTTTTTTTTTCAATCAGAATCTATATGATTGATTGGAATTCATTTTCCATTTGGGAGTTAAAATGCATGATATGTAAATGTAACCAAAGTATATCTTTCTCTTAACTCAGAAATAAATGTGTCTCAACATCTTTCATATCTCCTGGAGATTAGCTTGCCAAAGGTGTGCTGAACCATTGTGACCCCGAATGAAATGGTCACTGTTCTCCAACCTGGAAGTGAATCGCAGCAGTCCAGCTATTCAAAGTCCTGCCAGAGGTACCTTCCTTTTAGAACTAATGCTTACTCCCAACCTTTCTGCAAAGTAGAGCTCACAGTGAAACCACAAAATGAAATTCACATCCACAAGGTATTAAGAATGAGGTCATTTTCCACTTAAAGTGCCAAGGAATTATCCACACTGGCCAAATTAAATAGATAATGAGATTTCATTACAGGACGGAAGGAACAAGATATATCAGATGACCCTGTTTCTCTCCAGGCCAAGTTTCTACGGACTTTAAACTACTTTGATATCATTGGCCTGTTTGAATTCAAGGGTGTAGTTTCAGAGATGACAGTAACAGGGGTCCCCAAACGAATGACAGAGCCATGAGGGCCTATTCACAGACGCCTCTGGGGCACAGATTCTTCATCTGGAAAGTAAGAGTAATGTTAATTGCCTCATAATGTTGCATGTGCCTGGGGGCTAGAAGTCTTCAAAGCCTAAAAATCCCTGATGTGGCCCTAAGCATCACCCAGAAACCTGTTGGAAGTGAGCCCAGACCTCTCTGGAATGGAGTTCAGCACCTGAAGCTGAAACTCTCAAAGTGGTTCTGACACACGTGAGCCCTGAGAACGGCTGCTTTAGAACACGGACAGCCTGGCATAGAGCTCGGTGCGTGATACGTGACGGGCAACATCATCACTGTCACTGTCATCTCCGGGAGGGAACCACTCACGAGCAACCAGAATTTACAGTTCTTTCTCTCTTGAGGTCTTCAGCCCAGAGGAATGACAGTGCTGGCAGAGGAAGGTACATGGGGTAGGACTTGAAACCTTAAGTTCCCTGCAAGGTCAGTGTGGCAGTCCGGATGCAAAGCCCCAGAGTACTTTTATAAAATCAACCTTGTGACGAGCATTTAGGATGTCATAAATTACTCCACTGCTTTATTTAATTAACAAAATGTTCCCAAGTACTATCTTGCTATCATGCCATAAAAATATGTATGTATTGGATCGAAAGCAGTCCAGAAAGGTATACATTCTTTGTTTCCATTTCTATCTGCACACACCACCACGGCTCTGAAAAAAGTCTATAAAACTGTATAAAGGAAATAATAATGTATGATTATACTAAAAAATCATTACTGTCCTAGTTCAATTGGAGTTATAACCTGAATAAAGTATTTTAATTGCATACCCATTATACCATCATACCCTCATTTTTTAGACACCTTATTTCTAGAACTCTTGGTTCTGCACCCAGTTCCAATGTGGTGGTGGTGGTGTGTATGGGTGTGGGTTTCCCACCAACAAGCAATTCTCTACACTCTGGCTGGGTAGCCTACAATGCAGGTCAGCTCTGATGGTGTCAACCCCGAACCAGCATCACATTCCTCAGGTTATGGGTTCAGTCCTACAAGACTGCCCCCTACCTTAAGATGCTAGTTGCATGCTCAAGTTGTTACCTATACTGCTGACCAACTGGCTAGAAAGCAGAGGTTCCCACAGCCCTGTCTATGGGTTCAGTGAATTGCTAGAGTGGCTCATAGGACTCTAAGAACATTTTACTTCCTAGATCACCAGTTTGTTATAAAAGGATATAACTCAGAAACAGCCAGATGGAAGAGATGCATGTGGCAAAATAAAGGGAAGGTCCTGGGGGGCCTTCCAAGGCCTCTGAAGGCTCCCCCCTATCCTAGCACCTCCATGAGTTCACCAACCCAGAGGCTCTTTGAACTTGCTCTTTTGGGATTTCATTACATGGCATGATTAATGAAATCACTGGTCATTGGCTAATGAACTTCATCTCTAGCCCCTCTCCCCTCCTTGAAGGTCAGGGGGTGTGGCTGAAATTTCCTCTAATCACAGCGCTGGCTCTACTGGCAACCACTCCCATCCCCAGAAGCTTTCCAAAAGTCATCTCATTAACATAAGACACCTTAATCACTCTTCACACTTAGTAATTTCAGAGGATTTTGGAGTTGTGAGCCAGAAGACCAAATACACATGAGAAATACAGTCCAGTCATCTGAACAATCAAATATACATTTTTCTTATAAATTATAATATTAGAAGAACAAGAATCAGGAAGATAATGTGTACATCTATATTTTAAAATGTATATTAGGGTTATAGATACTAAAGTTTTACCAAAACTGATTATTTCCTGAGACTTCGCTTCTACATTTAGATTTAAACAGGTGAAGGGGTATCTTTTTTCAGGGTGTACTGACTGAGTAGTTTCACTACTGCATCTGACTGGGACTATATATTCATGATCTCAGAAAGACATTACAATATTTTATCATCTGAAACAACACACCAAATGATTACAGCAAAATTATTTTTCCATTCCAAAAAGGAAACAACCCTGTTTCTCTCATCTATATCATCTGCTAGAAGATTAGGCTAAATCACAGATTCAACAAAAACAAAGGGCAAAATGTACACTGGGCTTTAGGAAAATGTCAACTTTCACTGGAATTAGAGCCTGCCACTTTCCCTTTATAGGCAAGAGCAGTAAGACATGTCTTGAGTCAAAGATGCTTAGAAATGTTTAATGATGGAAGAAAATACTTACGAGGAAAACTATTCTCTCTGAGAGTAGGGATATGATAAGAGGACTAAAAGCTTGATTTTCCATTTCACCTTCTAGACCTGAGGCTAAGCAAATTTCACAGCAATGATTAGAATGGGTAACCTGGGGAAGAATCTGCTTCTGGCTGTGTAGCACACCAGAAATCCAAACTCTTTAGCTCTGAAAACTTTCTTCCTAATTATGAACTTAAAACTGTGTCTCTTTCTGAGAAAAAATAACTTTAAGAATTAAAGATGAATCAGAAACAAAACACACACTTCATAAATGTACTATGAATATTAGAATTACATTAAATTAAATCGGCATTACTATAATTAATGATATTTGTTGCTTTCTTACTCATGACCAAGATCATGATATATCTATGCTATGATGACACCAAAACTACGAAGACTTTTCTATAAGACTCTCCGTAAAAGGAAAATAAGTTTTATACAGTATTTTGGTATTATTTATTCAAGTTTATGAATAACTAACATTATCTAATTTTACATGTTAAAACAAACAAAATCCACCTGAATAAATTTAAAGATCTAATTGGCTTTATTCACCTGTCCATGAATCAGGCAATATCCTGTCAAGCAAAAAGAAGAAAGCTCCAAGGAATTGCACAAAATGGAAGGCTTTCAAGGGCAGAGACAGACAGGGGTGGGGCTTGGAAGACACCAAGGAAAAAAGGGACAAAAGGGTCTGTCAGCCAGATTACCTCCCTGCAGCTGATCAGGCATTTCCACAATTACTGGTTTAAAATCCCACTCCCGGGAGAGTTTCAAACTGCTATTAGTGTTGTAGGAGGACTGGGGAGACTGCACCCTGGGGCCTCCACACAGCATGTCTTGACGATGGCACCCAAGGCTCTCGGCCATGCCATGAGAGAGAATTCAAGTATCGATGCGCAGCAAAACGGGTAGGCAACACAAGCAGGCAAGTTCATGAAAGTGGAAGTATACTCTTGAGACAGAGTGGGCGGGGAGGGCGGAAGACAGAGGGAGCTGGACGGAAGGGGAGAGAGGGACAGAAGGAGAGGTGGGGAGAGAAAGAGGGAGAAGGATGGAGGCAAGGGAGAAGGAAGAGAGTGAGGGGGAGAGGGGAGTAGAGGGATGGAGGGAACCGAGAAGGAGAGAGAAAGAGAGGGAGAGGGAGAGGGAGAGAAAGGAAGGAGGAAGACAGAGAGGAAGAGAGGAGGCAAGAGGGACAGAGAGAGAGGGAGAGAGACAGACAGATGGCAGGAGTTCTGCAGCTGTACAGCCGGGGGCTGGGTTTCTTCTAAGGACAGTTGTTAACTAGGGGGTGGAATATTCATTAATCCTTGGAAGCAAGGTTTTTTCCCTCCTTCTTTGCTGGGGGTGGGGGTGGTTCCTGTCATGGCACCTGCCACCTTGGGTCTGTCTGGTTTGATCCCGCTTCTTGTGGCTTTGTTTTGGAGTGCTCCCAGGACAGGCCAAGGACCTTCCTGATAGCTGGCTGGGACTTCCTCATGGGTGGACACAGGCCTCTGTTTAGAACCTGACTGCCTCTAATCATGAGGTTGGGCATTAAGTCTCCCTGGGGCTCAACACAAGTGACTCCATTTGGGGCACGCTGTTTCTTTTTAAGTCAGAAATTACATTTACAAATAATATTATCAACAGAGATAATACTTATTACTTTAAAAGTTTTTACTTAAAAGTTATCTCATAAATCCCCCGTAAACATTTGTACCCCTGTACTAAGTGCCAGAAGCTTTTGGCTCAAATGCCTTCATAAGCACACGTTCCATAGACATGAAGTAAGAGCCTCACATTCCTAACTTCCATCTACAGTCTCCGACTTAACCACGGTTTCACTTATGATTCTTCATCCTCAGGATGGTGTAAAAGCAATACTCATTCAGTAGAAACGTTCTCGGAATTTTGAGTTTGGATCCCCCTCATCCCTGCCCCCTGAGCTAGAGATCTGCCATATAAGACAACCCCCTTATGTCTCTTGTGATGCTGCAGCCACAACTCTGAGACAGTCACACAATCAGGACCATAAGCTACCAGCATACTTCCCACCATCCTGTACCGATAACAACTATCCTGTTTTATACATCAATGCAGTATACAATAACCAACAGGAGATATTCAACACTTTTTTTTTTTTTTTTTTTTTTTTTTTTTTATCAAATAGGCTTTGTGTTAGGTGATTTTGCCCAACTTTGGCTCATGTATGTGTTCTGAACATGTTTAAGTTCAGCTCGGCTAAGATGTTCTTGGGGTTAATAAGGTATTAAACGTATTCATGATATTTTCAACTTGCAATGTGTTTACAGGAATGTTAGAGGATCACTGGAGGAAGATATGATTCATGACTAGGAAGGGATGTATGTTGGGAACTGCCTTATTCTGACGCTAATGTCCATGTCCCCTTTACTACAGCACATCACCTCCTCATGGAAAAGATTTCATAACTGTGTTCCATCAAAATGGATTTTCCTAAAACAGGAATTAATCTCTTGGTCAAAATTAAAAAAAAAACAAAAAAAAAAAAACAAAAAAAAAACATGCTAATACAAGATTCCCACTTGTCCGGGTCGCGCCCCTAAGATGGCGCCCGCTACATAGCCTGAGCAGCACGGACAGCCTGAAAAACATCCCCCCTGGCCACACGTGACCTCGTGCTCGTCACATGAACACCGCATGCCACCACTGCCTATGAGCCCCAGATACCTCCTGTTCACGTGAGCACCTCTGTGATTGGCTGTATACCTCCTGTTCACGTGAACACCTCTGTGATTGGCTGTTATGCCCTATATAAGGCAAGGGAACTTCCCGGCAAGGGGAGAAAAAAGATCGACCAGGGAACCAGGGAATAAACAAGAGCTTGTGCATCGACCTGTGTGTGTGTGTTGGTGTTGCGTCATCTCTGCAGGCAGGGAGGGCGGGACACCCACTTCTGTGCCTTCCAACAAAATTCCCACTTCCCTGCTATGCACCATCAGAGAGATACGATGCAGGCAGTAACTTAAAGTTCTTAAAATACCAACTCACCTCCCTGACCCCCACCGCCCGCCAAGTTCATCCCCCATTTACATTAAATTTCGATTTATCTGAATATAAAATTTTACCTTAGAGTCTGTTGTCATTATTAAATGGGAGAAGAATTTGCCACCCCCCAATATGTCTCTTTAGCATAAAGATTATCTTGAGGTGGTTATTTTTAAGAAACATCAGAGGTAGGAGAGCCTCTGAAACCCAAGAAGAAGGTATCCTTTTTTAAGGGACATTTATGCTTATAAAAGAAACCATTTGGGGCGCCTGGGTGGCTCAGTGGTTTAAGCCGCTGCCTTCGGCTCAGGTCATGATCTCACGGTGCTGGGATCGAGTCCCGCATCGGGCTCTCTGCTCAGCGGGGAGCCTGCTTCCCTCTGTCTCTCTCTGCCTGCCTCTCTGCCTACTTGTGATCTCTCTCTGTCAAATAAATAAATAAATAAAATCTTAAAAGAAAAAAAAAAAAAAGAAACCATTTGTTTTCTTTTTTTTTTTTTTTTGGTATGTTGTGTGTTTTGTTTTTGTTTAGATTTTTATTTGTTTGTTTGACAGAAAGACCAACAGTAAGAGAGAACATAAGCAGGGGGGTGTGAGAGGGAAAAGCAGGCTTCCCACTGAGCAAGGAGCCTGAGCCAAAGGCAGATGCCTAATAACTGAGCCACCCAGGAGCACCAGAAATCACCATTTGTAAGGAACAGGAAGATGGCTCTATCTCTGGAAACTCTTATCAATGGTGAAATCAACTGACAAATCTGCCATATCCTGCTCAATGTGCTTCTCCTAGTCACCTCCCATAACTCCCCCACCCCACCCCAACACACACCTTTGGTCTTCAGCTGGAGATGATATTTAAGGTGGTGGCTTGAGCCATTTCTGGGAGTCATTCAAGCTTCCCTGAGTATGTCTCATGTATACTTGTCATTAAATTCCTGTTTAATAAACTTGTTTGTTTTTCTCTTGTGAATCTTTATTTTTATTACAAAGTGGTCTCAGATAACCTAGAAGGATGGAGGAAAAATTGTTTTTCCTCCCCTGCATCAGTGTGATTGTTGCCAATTCCCATCAAAATCACAAAAACAAAAAAACAAAACAAAACAGCATTCTCTCACTTCTGCCTATAACTGCTAAACAACTGCTAAAATATTAAAGTATATTAAAGACTGTGATCATCAATAATGCAAATTTTAAATTAAATTTAAGTTTAAAAAGACTTTGAAAGGTTACTTAAACCAAACAAATTCCCTTCATTTTCAATATGAATATCTAAAATTCCCTGTCCAGCAGGGAAAAACTAAAGACTGAAAATATAATTTCTCCAAAATAAATTTTATTTGGAAAGTAAATCAGTTGATTATCGAGTCCTACCTTTTCTCCAGCATCTCTTGGTTAATTAAAATGTAATAAGTGAGAGAGTCTCTGAGTAATACAGCAGAATTGCCTTTTATTGCTCAGAGCAGAACCATCCAATTAAAATGCCAACTATAGCCTCAGGATGGACCACTAGGATAAATCTCAGCTGTCTATCAGTACAAGGGTATGCATTTTTTTCCCTTTTCCCTTCTTTTAACTCTAGTGGAAAGAGCAAGCATTATTTCCTCTAGATAAAAAGGGAGCATCCCTTATATTTTGTTGACTCAGTGTAAGAGCAAAAAAACCACAACGAAACAAAACCAAAGCCTAAATTCAAAATAAGTTAAAACGCACACACATCCCCAGGCCTCACAGAAATATGTGAACTAGGCCATTTTTCTTAGTTGGTCTAGCTGCCTTCTCAGGACTGCTCGGCTTTAGTATTTCTTTTGAGAAGAAATTCTCAAGTTCCTTTGTCCTTTCAATAATTAAACAAAGCGGGGGTGGGGGGGGCGGGGAGGCACCTGGGTGGCTCATTGGGTTAAGCCTCTGCCTTAGGCTCAGGTCATGATCCTAAGGTCCTGGGATCCTGGGTCTGGCTTTCTGCTCAGCAGGGAGTCTGCTTCCCTTTCTCTCTCTCTGCCTACTTGTGATCTCTATCAAAGAGATAAATAAAATCTTTAAGTAAAAAAAAAAACAACAATAATACAAAGGGTCCCCTTGGGGATGTAAAAGTGGGTAGATACAAAATTGTCTGCCTTGTATACACATGCTTTTCTTATTAATGACATATGCTGTCTTGTGGTTCCAAAATGAATCAATGCTGTTGTGGATTCAAAGTAATTGAGAAAAATTAAATCAAACTCTAGTTCCATAAAACAAGTATAAAAAACCTTCCCTAAAATTTTGACAATACATTTAACACAATTATGAAGTCAATTATGTACTGCCCACAAGGTCAATCAGCTTAGCATTTAAAGCAGTTCCAGATGTGGTTTCTCAAAGCCACCTTGTGTTTTGGAAAAGCTAGTAGGGAAGTCAATATATATTGAATTTGCTGAACAACATTTGCTTATATTAAAGTTGCTAACATTAGGTTACCCCTGTTGAGTTAGACAATGTTGATTTGAAGTCATGATCAAAGGATTAGTACACAGAATTTCTATTCTTCTCATTCTCTGATCCAATCAATATTTTAACATTCCCCTAGTCGAGACTCAATATTCTCCATGTCCTGCCCACCAGTGTCATCTAATGTATTAATTGAAGTTACTTAACACTTCATGGTAAGTAAATATGTACATTACTCTGTTAATCTGAGAAATGATTTAGGAAGAAGTCAGCATGTGGTTCTGACAGCTATTCACTGTCCATTCCAGGGTAATTTAATGAAACTTTCTGAACCTCAATTTTCTTTTCTACAAAATGGGATAATTCTTTCATTGTCAAATTCATAGGCTTATTTATCATAATGATCAAAGAAAATGGTATACTGGATATGTCTATAAACAATGAAGTGTCATACAAATAGCAGATACATAGATTCATGATCTCTTAGAATGGTGATGACAGACAGCAAGGTAGGTCTCTGAGGGAGTAGCTGGTAGACAGAAACTTGTCTGCCTCATATATACATGCTTTACTTATTAATGATGTGCTTTGTCTTCTGGCACCAAAGTGAACCTCCATTGTTCTGGAGGCAAAATAACTGCAAATGGTCTGGGCCTCTGGATGCTCTGGGATCCCTCTCAGGGCAAATCTCCCTGACTTGAACATGAACACCATGACTGAATCCACCCCACTCCCTGGCCCAGCCAATAATTGCATCAAAGACAGCACTAACAGATGTGCATTCTGCTAAACAAGGGAGGGTCCGAGTCTTTCTCAACCCTTCACTGGTCAGATCATTGCTGAAGGGGACCTTCTTGTCTGGCTCCTATACTTTGAAGTCAATAAATCAGATGAGGAAATGAATTCAGGACGGTCTATGATCTGGACAGCCATGAAATGGCTAGGATGTTGAAGAAATTGGAAAGATTCAACTCGGAAACTTCTTAAGTAGAAAAGAACCCTTGAGTCTTATACACTTTTTCTTTCCTTCCTTCCTTTCTTTCTTTCTTTCTTTCTTTCTTTCTTTCAAGATTCAGTTATTTATTAGAGAAAGGGTAGGGGCAGAGGGAAAGGAGAGAGAATCTCAAGTAGACCCCCCAATAAGCACAGAGTCTGACTTGGGGCTACATCTCACAACCCTGAGATCATGATATGAGCCGAAACCAAGAGTTGGATGCTCAATCCACTGAGCCATGTAGGTGCCCCCTATAGTCAAGTCTTTACATGTGTAACTCTCTCTATAAAACTCAAGTACATATAATGTGTATATCTATAAATATATATATATAATTATTTTTCTTTCCCAATGCATTTCATGGTAATTTCGCTAATAAGCCATAAATTAGTATTTACATAGTGCTGTATATACAAAGTGTTTTCACTCTGAAGAAGACATCTTGAGAGAGAGATTCACACAAAGCCCCATTATAATTCTGGAAAAGGAACAGCAAAGAGATTAAGAAATGTTTACAAAGGTGGTGAACATGAATATGAACATTTCACGATCAATAGGATTTTGAGATTTTGACTGATTGGTAAGTCGTGATGTCCTAGGTGGAGTAAACAGCAGAAACAAAGGCACTGAGTTTGGAAGCCAAAGAGTGTGCTTAGAAAATTTTTTAAAAAATTACATTTGCCATGGCATTATATCTTGGGACATAATGGAAGAAATGTGAGTAGGTTGGGATTCTGGTATGAAGGGCCATTCACAGCAAACACAGATGGCCCTAATTCAGAAAACAATAAGTACCACTGGAAACACTTAATATTTTAAAGATTTTTTTTAATCTACTGAAGACATTTTATAAGTTCTCCTTTAGGAAGAGTATTTGCAGGTCCCTTTCACATCACATAATGAGATTTATTATGATTTGACATGTTAAGTTTATTTGAGGATAATATTAAGGAATATTTGTGCATTCACTTCATTGTTTTACTAAAAGTAACTTGAAAAGGGAAATTATCTTTATTTTTGTATTCCCAGGACAACTTGCACTTTACATTTTTTCATGGAAGATAGTATCTGATTAAACAATCTATGATTTGATAGTCACAAAAACTTTAGCATTCAATGAAACTTCATTTGAGGGGAAAAAAAAGTATATTTCACATTTATTATCTCCTAGTGCACTTCAAGATCTTGCAGATGTCTAGAAAATCACTACAGAGATAGAATTCTTAGCTGCCTAGTTCATGAAAAAAAAATCAGTTTATATAAGATTTGTTTTTTTTAGATTTTTGATAATCGGTATTCCATGTATTTAAGATATTTTATATGTCTATAAGCATTCTAGACTAGGTTATACCACAATTTTGTTAAATGCAAGAGTTTATTTATACTCAGTTCATAGTTTATGTATTTTTCTGTTCTACGTTCTGCCATCCTTATAAGCAACTGTACTTGCTTCACTTGTGTGAAATTGTTTTGTCTGTTATGAGGCTTGAATGATGGAAAGTTGGTACTTCAACAGTGTGCAGGGAAGTTGGCTGTTGTGTTTTAGAGTAAATGTACATTCTGCTGGGATTTCCAACCTTTTGCTCTCTTAACTGCTGTACCCAGCGTGCTAGCAGAGTAAAGAAACTGGCAGAGCCAACAAATGACAAGATCCATTTTGCTTGTGTTATACTCATAGATCAACCCCCTATCTATCAAATAGTTCTCTACTGGAAGATTTAGAACACCCCCACTAATAAGCCTTACTTTATCATTTTTCTCCATTATCAGTATTAACATTAGCAACCAATCAATGCAAAAAAAACAAGTCAGCAAAGACTTACTGAGTAACATTTACATGCAAAGTACTTTCCCTAGCAATGGGGCAAGATAAGCTTTTGAAGAAGTAGAAAAAAGAGAGACACAGCTTTGTAGTAACTTGTAATTCTTACAATCAGCAGCTGAAATCAAGGATCATCTTAAACTCAGGAAGAAGTATTTACATCTATGAGCAATTTTCTTTTTTAAGGATTTGCCTTGAGCCACAGTATGGAGGAGCAATGACAGAGTTCAGCCTCTTTTGTAGGAGACGCAACATAATAAAAGACACAGACTAATTTAAATAGTGTCTGTTTATCCACAGGGTCCCCAACACTACAGATCCCAGCATGTATCACACCCGCAGAGAATGTGCACGGCAGGAACTTATGTGCCGGAGGACACGTAAGGGAACATATGACATCCTTGTCCTCCAGGTGCCTTTGCTGATGTAACTCACATGTTGCTTGATCTAGAACGTACCTCCATTGCATCTGGTTAAGAATCTTTACAGATTAAGACCAAAGCCTCTGGCTGATAGGGAGTGGTGTGCATGGAGGGGGAGGATGGAGGTGCTGTACGCTGAGCCTTGCCTAGACTTGAGGTCTTCTCACTCTTTTGTTGCATTCCTCCTTTATCACACTGCCTCTCAGGCTTGAGGTGATAAAAAGATATTTTCAGAGAGGGTCTGGAAGCCTCACAAACCCATCTGGCACACACATAACTCAAACACACAGACGCATTTCTTGGGTCATTAAACAGGATAGCATTGAGACTTGAACAAGAAACAGCTCAAGAAGCAGCACAATGAGAGTCAACACTGAAAGACATCAGGAATGCTACTGTTCGTGGAAGGAAGAGATCAGAAAGGGCTCAGGTGCTCAGAGTAATGAGCTGGTTTCTTCTCAGAGGTAAATTTCAACACATCACCTGGCTGAGAGACTGATGTCCTGGAGGGAAATTCTGACTGTTTATATGATATTTAGTTTGAATTCAGGAAAAAAGACTCTCCCTGAAGTAATTTTTTCTGTTCTGGTTAGAACCCCGGGGGGTGAGAGATGATGCTAGGAGCATGGAGAGTGGCAGCTGTCAAGAGATTTCCGTACTAAGTTACCTCATCACCATTATCAGCTCTCTTGGATGGTTTGCTGTAAGCTGCCGCCAAGGGGAGTTTCTCAATTAACAGTAAGAACCATGGCCCTGAACCCCAGATTTCTTGTGGCATTCACAGACATCCTGCAACCCCTCTAGAAAAAAAAAAGTATAATTTCACTGTAAAATGACTTCTACTGTATATATGTTTATTTCAAGCTTGTCAGGTTTTCTTATGCCTCCAAATTTTGGTTTCATAAAATCTGAAATTTTCTTTTTTTTTCTTAAATATTTTATTTATTTATTTGAGAGAGAAAAAGAGAGAGCACACAAGTATGGGTAGAGGGGCAGAAAGAGAGGAAGAGGAAGAAGGAGACTCACCACTATCAGGGAGCCCACACCAGGCTCAATCCCAGCACCCTGAGATTATGACCTGAGTTGAAGGCATACGTTTAACTGACAGAGCCACCTAGGTGCCCCTGAAATTTGAATTTTGTAATCCATAAGTTTTTATGTCAGTTATTGGTAATACACTTATAATCATACTTATATAAATGACTATCCAAAGATACATCCCATTTGTCAAATGACTATCAAAATATATACTTCATTGACTCTTATTGTTCTCTAGATAAGAATTTATTCCTCTGATAGGATATTAAGTGTTAAAAATATTAACTATTTTATTAAATTATTCTTACTGAAAATGCATTATAGGAGAGCCTTGAGGTTCTCAGGGACTATATATTAGAATTGCTACTAATCTTATGTGCTTTCTCTCTGATAAATAATTACCATCTTCAATAGAATAAGCAGTTAACATAGCATTATTTCTGTATATAATATAATTCAAGTAAAGCAAATCATTATATAACAGTGGCTCCTGGGCTCATGCTTATCAATCAATGGTGGAAAAGTTAAAACTGTGGAGAGCAGTTTGTGTGCTCACAACCACTTTCCAGGGTCCAGAGTCATGGTCTAGAGGACTGACATTGCCACAAGACAACATCAAAGGTGTTGCTACTTCAACTATCTATTTTCCAGAATTTTTAAAACTTATAATGTTTGTGTGTGAGAAAAGTAGTTAACGAGATGCTTAAGTGGAGTTAAGGGGAGATGCAGAGGGAGAGGAGGAAGCAGGCTCCCCGCTGAGCAGGGAGCCCCATGGGTGTTGAACCCTAGGACCCTGAGATCATGACCTGAACCAAAGCGGACGCTTAACCTACAGAATCACCCAGGTGTCCCACCCCTTAGTGTTTCAATACAACATAAACCTACCATCAATCAGTAAATAAATAAGATTTTAAAAAGAAAAATCTACCATCAATCAGTTCCAGGAATCACAAATCTAAAATGGCTTGCTTTTCCTGCTGGAGACTCTAGAGGAAAATTATTTTCTTTGTTGTCTCTGGCTTCCAGACACTGCCTCCATTCCTGGACTCAAAGCCCTTCATCACTTTGACTTTTGTTCCATCATTCTGTCTTCTCAGGCTGACTTCCTTGTCTCCCTTTCTTTCCCCTACAAGGACTCTGAGATTATGTTGGGGAGATCTGGATTATCTCCCCACCCTAAGATCCTTAATTTAATCATACTGGCACAATGCCTTTTCCTATATAAAGTAACATTCACAGGTTCTGGTGGGGCTAAGATGTGGGCATTTTGGGGTTACCATGATTCTTTCTACTGCAACAGTGATGCATAATAGAAGAAAAAAATTTGTAGTGAAGATTACATGCTGGATTCTGAATTTAAGAGAAGGCACAGTTTCTCTATGATAGCCTAAAAATTAGGCTTTTAAAATATGTTCTCACACAGAAAATAGAGAAATATAGGAGAAGCCTCCACAAAGATAAAAAACACAGGAGTCCATGGATTGCTCTAGACCTTTTCTGTCTCATGGACAACACTCTAATGCCATCTCCCAATTTCTCATCATGCTGCTAGTTGTGTGAATCAAAGATGTCATGGCCCATTATTCTAGAGCATCCCCTGTTCCATGAAGTCCAGCCAAAGTGATTGATGGTACCTTCCTTCTCACTTACTCACCATTGTGTCAGAGTTATAGAATGACCGATAGACAAGTAGCCAGCTGGCAATTTGAGTAGATGCCTTCCTGCTCTGCCAAAACCACAAAAATTTCCCCAACCAAAAAAACTCTATAAATCATGAGCTCATATGACCCCTCACCTGGTCATCAGAGCAGTAATGCTCTTTCTTTACTCTGCCCTGGATGCTGGAAGGCAGACCATCAGTGGTTGCAGAGCACAGAAAAGACGACGACTACAAGATCCTTACAGCCTCTCAGTTGTTATATTTAATAATATGTTGATCCCACTGTAACAATTTAAAAGTAATCAGTATTTAATTTGGGTGTCAGGATGTTAGTATTTTTGTTCTCAGGAAACTTTTTTTTTTTTTAATTTTTAAAAAATTTATTTATTTGACAGAGATCATAAGTAGGCAGAGAGGTAGGTGGGGGGGGGAGCAGGCTCCCCGCCAAGCAGAGAGCCCGATGTGGGGCTCCATTCCAGGACCCTGGGATCATGACCTGAGCTGAAGGCAGAGGCTTCAGGTGCCCCTCAGGAAACTCTTATTATGGATAAATCAAGTCACATGCTCAGTAAGTGCTAATGTGAAAAATTGAGACCTTTTTTTTTTGTGCATGATCAATGAGGACCTAAATACTCAGAAGAGGTTAAGAGAAACCATAGGATTTAACCTAATTTGAAAGACCATATGATATAATGAAAGGAAGAGGAAATGCGATAAAGTCAGGAAGAAATGATGATGATGATGATGATGATGATGATGGTGGTGGTGGCCATATTAGATATTTCCATGAATAACGCAAATGTGTTACATCCTTTGAGACATGATAAAACTGGGGCTCAGTTGGTGGGAGTGCAATCTGATGCAGCCACTCTGGAAAACAGCATGGAATTTCCTCAAAAAGTTGAAAATAGAGCTACCCTATGATCCAGCAGTTGCACTACTGGGTATTTACCCTAAAGATACAAATGTAGTGATCCAAAGGGGCATGTGCACCCAAATGTTTATAGCAGCAATGTTCACAATAGCCAAACTATGGAAAGACCCTAGATGTCCATCAACAGATGAATGGATAAAGAAGATGAGGTGTGTGTATATATATGTATACACATGTATATTTATATATGATCGAATACTATGCAGTCATTGAAAAATGAAATCTTCTCATTTGCAACAACGTGGATGGAACTAGATGCTGAATGAAATAAGCTAATCAGATAAAGATAATTATCATATGATCTCTCTGATATGAGGAATTTGAGAGGCAGGGTGGAGGTTGTGGGGGGTAGGGAAGGAAAAAATGAAACAAGATGGGATCAGGAGGGAGACAAACTATCAGAGACTCTTAATCTCAGGAAACAAACAGGGTTGCTGGGGGTTATGGGGGTGGGTGAGGGATGGGGTGGCTGGGTTATGAACATTGGGGAGGGTATGTGCTATGGTGAGTGCTGTGAAATGTGTAAGCCTGATGATTCACAGACCTGTACCTCTGGGGCAAATAATACATTATATGTTAATTAAAAAAACAAATAAACTGGGGCTCAGAATTTGTTTCTTGCCTAATATTGTATCAGTAGTGAAAGAACATAAAAATAAATTTATGACTCTTAAACTCATGAAATATCCATTGTTCTTTCTCATTCCTTACATTTCTTCAATAAAAATCACAGTGGAAACTCTTTAGTGTGTACATGATGGAAATAAAGACGGAAGATAAGACTTAACTATTTTCATCACAAACCAAAACTAACTGGGATTTCTTTCATAGTTCCTGACTGGCTTCTAGCATGTTCTATCTACGAGGATCACATTTACTGGCTCAGTGCATATAGGCAAGTTGGTCCCATAATTCTTCTATCTTTCACTTACTGGAAACAATAACAGGTCTGAACTAAAGGTAAGCACTTATCACAGAGCTCCTGATCTGAGCTAAATACATTGACAAAATACCTCACATATATTAAGCATTTATTTAAAGATAGCTGCTATTAACATTAATATCATCATCCCCACTGACTGTGGATGGATACTGTCCTTTTTCTAGACTAATCTCAGCAATCTCAGCTTTACAGAGCCATCTAGATTTTGGCCCTAACTGAGATTGCTTCCACAAATAATCTAACCCCACGTGACAGTACTCTCTTCAGCTCTGATTTCACTTGGTTTCCCCTCATACTCCTGACATATTTGATCAACTCAGTATATATATTCTGGTAAACCCAGATTTTAACAGTGTGGCTTCCCTTAGCGTTGACACAGCGATCGTACCTGAGAGCCTAATGCTGTCTACATGGAAATTTTGCCCTACCCTAAGCCAGCCTGAGTATCCTCTTAAGTCTTCCCCCTGCATGCTTTGCCTTAGTTTCTCCATTGCTAATCAACATCCTTTAAGTTTCAGTTCCATAAAGAACCTAGAATATTTCGTCCTCTACTAACAGTTTCACTGTTCGGTATACTCCAATTTGTCAGTCTTCTGCAGGTGTTTGAAACTGAATCCTGAGAAAAGCTCATCTCAATAAAGTTCGGGAAAGAAAGAATAGCCAACCTTCTGGATTGGTCTATGATTGGGCTTGTGGTAAACATCAAACTTCTTTTAGAGTCGGTCCCAGAAAGGTCTGCACCTGAGGTAAAGGAAGGTACCCTTGAGTCTTTTCCCCATTCTTTCCAAGGATGACTGTCAGAGAGCATTGTTATCGAGAGCCAGATCATTTCCCCCTAAGTTAGTGACTGCAGAGATTTGGGGAGTAAATGCCTGGGAACAGCTCTCCCACTCTTCCTTGAGGGTCTAAGCTCTTTTTCAGATAGTGGTTGCAAGTGGGAAATGAAATAGTAATTACATTTAAATGTATATGTTTTTTTAAAAATAATCAAGCCAAATGCCTAATGCTACCATTGTCAGATCTTTTCATAGCTGGATGAATTGGGTATTTAGCAAGTTTATGTGAGTTCCAGAATTAAGCAATAATTCATGGTTACTACCAAATAACTAGGATTGTATTAAGAATTATGTGCCATTGCTTAACTTACCAAGGCTTCTAATTACTCTATACATAATATCTGTACTTAGTAAATACCACCTATAATGAGGTTGGCCTAGAATAAAAACCATTTGGATTGAACCAGTTCATCAGAATGGCTGGCTTTCATGCCTAAGCAACACATTATTTTGAAATGGCCTGATGGAATATATTGATACAGATTTATTTTATGTACCAATTTTGATACAACTTAAAATTAAATTAAATTTAAAGTAAGTTTAAAATTACTTTAAATTAAAATTAAAATTAAAAATTAAATTAAATTAAGTTAAAATTTCCACCAATACCTCATCCCAAAATATAATGATCGTGTACCTTACAATTACAAAGCAGCCTGGATGAGTACACTGTAAGCTGCATTTACATTGATACCACCATGTAGCTAGGGAATAAAACTACTCTCTGCTCCTTGTTGGGATCAGTGCTAAATTATTATACTTTTAAATAATGGGAAGTGTCCCACGATTCAGTTGCTACAGGAACAGTAATTAGTGTACCTTTACCTGTATTTTGTCTCATTTATCTACACTCAGTGAAAGCATATATATATTTAGCACATGCAGGATGGTTCCTCCCTTAACCTCGTATCATTTATTCTAGTGCACTCTGCTACTCTGTCATTTACTGCGCTTACATAACTAGAATTAATGATACACCTGGGCCTTCTAATAGCAAGCATGGAGATTAACACTACTTATGCACCAGGTGCTTCTCTAACTGCTTTATGCATATGAATCCTCACAACCACCCTTGGAAGCAGACAATATTATTATGCCCATCTTCCAAATGGGACAGAGGAAACATGGGAAGTTCAAATTAATGGGTTCAGGAGTGCACAAACCTACATGCCCTTGCAAGCTTCCCATTTGTCTTTCTGACTGGTTTCAGTTCCATCTCTCCTGAACTGTTACAGATCACGTAATTGCAGAGGGCAGTCCCCAGCTGATTGTCAACAACAGCATGCGGCTTTCAGTCCTACACAGTTTGCCAATTACCTGAATGACCTTTGAAGCTCTGGTGTAGGGAAACCTGAATGTGAGACCCTGGGCGCAGAACCCAGCATGATTGCACCCCAACTTCTGACCTATACAAAGTAGGTGCTGTTTCAAGCCATTATGTTTGGTCATGTGTTATGCAACATCAGAAAACAAATATGATAGGCCTTAAATTCTGTAATCCATCTCAGGATAGTATACCAAAGAATAAACCCTCATTTAGCCAACTTACTTATTTTCAATGGTTTCAAGAAAATCCAAATGATTCCCCTGCCCAGGGGGGAAATTCCAGAAGGAAAATCTGAGTGCAAACCTTTAGTTCTCCCAGCAATGAAGGAGATAAGTGAATTCAGTTTTAATGCAACCCAAAAATGTACTCTTCTTCACAAAACAGGTTTCATGGAAGGTGTTAGGAAAGTAGTAATTTATTTTTCTGTTAGCAACCCAATTGAAGTTTTCGAGCAAGTACCGAACATTTGGCCTTCCAAAATGCATATTCCAAAAGGGGCTTCTATGCATTTGCATTTTCCCTTCAATATTAGATGCCAGTGGAGCCACAGTATAGGAGATCAACTTGGGTATGAGTATCAAAGAATGTTCAGTGTAATTCCACATTCCCGGTCACCGAGATCCTGGACAGGTTGTTGAATCCTTGTTGCACTCATTATCTTAATAGGACTGAAACACATTAAAATGTCAGAGTGCATGTTAAGTGACATATTATGTACTTAATGTAGTTTGTGACATCTGCAAGTAGAAAAGCAGTAGTTAGCTATTATAATGAATTAATTAATATCAGTATGTTGTCAAATTGTAGTTTTCAATATTATAGCATTGGCAAAAATATTAGATAACTTCATTTACACAGGGATGCTATAAAATTACATACAGACTTCTTATATTTTGAATCATGGAGAGTGAAATAGTTCAATGTTGAGGCTTTGGCAGAGAAGGTGAAGAAGATGCATACAATAATTAAAAATAATACCAATAGAGGAGTCAAGATGGCGGAGAAGTAGCAGGCCGGACTACTTCAGCTAGCCGGAGATCAGCTAGATAGCTTATCTAAAGATTGCAAACACCTGAAAATCCATCGGCAGATCGAAGAGAAGAAGAACAGAAATTCTGGAAACAGAAAACAACCACTTTCTGAAAGGTAGGACCGGCGGAGAAGTGAATCCAAAGCGACGGGAAGATAGACCCCGGAGGGAGGGGCCGGCTCCCGGCAAGCGGCGGAGCAACCGCGCACAAAATCAGGACTTTTAAAAGTCTGTTCCGCTGAGGGACATCGCTCCAGAGGCTACCCGAGGCAAAGCCCACACGGGGTCAGCGTGGCCTCAGGTCCCGCAGGGTCACAGAAGGATCGGGGGTGTCTGAGTGTCGCAGAGATTGCGGGTATTGGAACGGAAAAGCCGGCTACAGAGACAGAGCCGACCGTAAGCCCGCAGCTCGGGGTGACCTTGAACCGGTCGCAGGCTTGGTGAGCTCGGAGTGAGGCCAGAAGTCAGGCAGACTGGAGTAACTGGGCGCGGTTCTCTGAGGGCGCACTGAGGAGTGCGGCCCTGGGCTCTCGGCTCCTCCGGGCCGGAGACCAGGAGGCCGCCATTTGTATTCCCATCCTCCGGAACTCTACAGAAAGCGCTTAGGGAACAAAAGCTCCTGAAAGCAAACCCAAGCGGATTACTCACCCCGGCCCCGGGTAAGGGCGGTGCAATTCCGACTGGGGAAAAGACACTTGAGAATCACTACAACAGGCCCCTCCCCCAGAAGATCAACAAGAAATCCAGCCGAGACCAAGTTCACCTACCAAAGAGTGCGGTTTCAGTACCAAGGAGAGCAGCAGAATTCTAGAGGAGGAGAAAGCAAAGCACGGAACTCATGGCTTTTTCCCTGTGATTTTTTTAGTCTTGCGGTTAATTTAATTTTTTTCTTTTTCATTTTTTGTTTTTTTTTCTCGCCTTTGGGTAAATTTTTTTAACTGTTACCTTTTTCTTTTTTAACGATTTTTTACTAGTTTATCTAATACATAAATTTTTTCTTTTTTATATTTTTCTTAGGTGTTTTCTTTTTTAAAAAATTCTTTTCTTTTTTTTTCTTTCTTTTTTCTTTTTTTTTTCTTTTTTTTCTTTCTTCCTTTTTGAACCTCTTTTTATCCCCTTTCTCCCCCCTCACGATTTGGGATCTCTTCTAATTTGGTTAAGGCATATTTTCCTGGGGTTGTTGCCACCCTTTTAGTATTTTACTTGCCCCCTCATATACTCTTCTCTGGACAAAATGACAAGACGGAAAAATTCAACACAAAAAAAAGAACAAGAGGCAGTACCGAAGGCTAGGGACCTAATCAATACAGACATTGGTAATATGTCAGATCTAGAGTTCAGAATGACAATTCTCAAGGTTCTAGCTGGGCTCGAAAAAGGCATGGAAGATATTAGAGAAACCCTCTCGAGAGATATAAAAGCCCTTTCTGGAGAAATAAAAGAACTAAAATCTAACCAAGTTGAAATAAAAAAAGCTATTAATGAAGTGCAATCAAAAATGGAGGCTCTCACTGCTAGGATAAATGAGGCAGAAGAAAGAATTAGTGATATAGAAGACCAAATGACAGAGAATAAAGAAGTTGAGCAAAAGAGGGACAAACAGATACTGGACCACGAGGGGAGAATTCGAGAGATAAGTGACACCATAAGACGAAACAACATTAGAATAATTGGGATTCCAGAAGAAGAAGAAAGAGAGAGGGGAGCAGAAGGTATACTGGAGAGAATTATTGGGGAGAATTTCCCCAATATGGCAAAGGGAACGAGCATCAAAATTCAGGAGGTTCAGAGAACACCCCTCAAAATCAATAAGAATAGGCCCACACCCCGTCACCTAATAGTAAAATTTACAAGTCTCAGTGACAAAGAGAAAATCCTGAAAGCAGCCCGGGAAAAGAAATCTGTAACATACAATGGTAAAATATTAGATTGGCAGCTGACTTATCCACAGAGACCTGGCAGGCCAGAAAGAGCTGGCATGATATTTTCAGAGCACTAAATGAGAAAAACATGCATCCCAGAATACTATATCCAGCTAGGCTATCATTGAAAATAGAAGGAGAGATTAAAAGCTTTCAGGACAAACAACAACTGAAAGAATTCGCAAACACCAAACCAGCTCTACAGGAAATCTTGAAAGGGGTCCTCTAAGCAAAGAGAGAGCCTACAAGTGGTAGATCAGAAAGGAACAGAGACCATATACAGTAACAGTCACCTTACAGGCAAAACAATGGCACTAAATTCATATCTCTCAATAGTTACCCTGAATGTTAATGGGCTAAATGCCCCTGTCAAAAGACACAGGGTATCAGAATGGATAAAAAAACAAAACCCATCTATATGTTGCCTCCAAGAAACTCATTTTAAGCCCGAAGACACCTCCAGATTTAAAGTGAGGGGGTGGAAAAGAATTTACCATGCTAATGGACATCAGAAGAAAGCAGGAGTGGCAATCCTTATATCAGATCAATTAGATTTTAAGCCAAAGACTATAATAAGAGATGAGGAAGGACACTATATCATACTCAAAGGGTCTGTCCAACAAGAAGATTTAACAATTTTAAATATCTATGTCCCCAACGTGGGAGCAGCCAACTATATAAACCAATTAATAACAAAATCAAAGAAACACATCAACAATAATACAATAATAGTAGGGGACTTTAACACTCCCCTCACTGAAATGGACAGATCAAGCAAAAGATCAGCAAGGAAATAAAGGCCTTAAACGACACACTGGACCAGATGGACATTACAGATATATTCAGAACATTTCATCCCAAAGCAACAGAATACACATTCTTCTCTAGTGCACATGCAACATTCTCCAGAATAGATCACATCCTGGGTCCTAAATCAGGACTCAACCGGTATCAAAAGATTGGGATCATTCCCTGCATATTTTCAGACCACAATGCTCTAAAGCTAGAACTCAACCACAAAAGGAAGTTTGAAAAGAACCAAAATACTTGGAGACTAAACAGTATCCTTCTAAAGAATGAATGGGTCAACCGGGAAATTAAAGAAGAATTGAAAAAAATCATGGAAACAAATGATAATGAAAATACAACGGTTCAAAATCTGTGGGACACAACAAAGGCAGTCCTGAGAGGAAGATATATAGTGGTACAAGCCTTTCTCAAGAAACAAGAAAGGTCTCAGGTACACAATCTAACCCTACACCTAAAGGAGCTGGAGAAAGAACAAGAAAGAAACCCTAAGCCTAGCAGGAGAAGAGAAATCATAAAGATCAGAGCAGAAATCAATGAAATAGAAACCAAAAAAACAATAGAACAAATCAACGAAAGTAGGAGCTGGTTCTTTGAAAGAATTAATAAAATTGATAAACCCCTGGCCCGACTTATCAAAGAGAAAAGAGAAAGGACCCAAATAAATAAAATCATGAATGAAAGAGGAGAGATCACAACTAACACCAAAAAAATACAAACTATTATAAGAACATACTATGAGCAACTCTACGGCAATAAATTTGACAATCTGGAAGAAATGGATGCATTCCTAGAAACATATAAACTACCACAACTGAACCAGGAAGAAATAGAAAGCCTGAACAGACCCATAACCAGTAAGGAGATTGAAACAGTCATTAAAAATCTCCAAACAAACAAAAGCCCAGGGCCAGACGGCTTCCCGGGGGAATTCTACCAAACATTTAAAGAAGAACTAATTCCTATTTTCCTAAAACTGTTCCAAAAAATAGAAATGGAAGGAAAACTTCCAAACTCATTTTATGAGGCCAGCATCACCTTGATCCCCAAACCAGACAAGGATCCCACCAAAAAAGAGAGCTATAGACCAATATCCTTGATGAACACAGATGCGAAAATACTCAACAAAATACTAGCCAATAGGATTCAACAGTACATTAAAAAGATTATTCACCACGACCAAGTGGGATTTATTCCAGGGCTGCAAGGTTGGTTCAACATCCGCAAATCACTCAATGTGATACAACACATCAATAAAAGAAAGAACAAGAACCATATGATACTCTCAATAGATGCTGAAAAAGCATTTGACAAAGTACAGCATCCCTTCCTGATCAAAACTCTTCAAAGTGTAGGGATAGAGGGCACATACCTCAATATCATCAAAGCCATCTATGAAAAACCCACCGCAAATATCATTCTCAATGGAGAAAAACTGAAAGCTTTTCCGCTAAGGTCAGGAACACGGCAGGGATGTCCATTATCACCACTGCTATTCAACATAGTACTAGAGGTCCTAGCCTCAGCAATCAGACAACAAAAGGAAATTAAAGGCATCCAAATCGGCAAAGAAGAAGTCAAATTATCACTCTTCACAGATGATATGATACTATATGTGGAAAACCCAAAGACTCCACTCCAAAACTGCTAGAACTTATACAGGAATTCAGTAAAGTGTCAGGATATAAAATCAATGCACAGAAATCACTTGCATTTCTCTACACCAACAGCAAGACAGAAGAAATCCCATCTTCTTTCATTTATTCATTTCAAACCATAAGTGACTCTTAATCTCACAAACCAAGGAGTCAATCCCATTTACAATTGCACCCAAAACCATAAGATACCTAGGAATAAACCTAACCAAAGAGACACAGAATCTATACTCAGAAAACTATAAAGTACTCATGAAAGAAATTGAGCAAGACACAAAGAAATGGAAAAATGTTCCATGCTCCTGGATTGGAAGAATAAATATTGTGAAAATGTCTATGCTACCTAAAGCAATCTACACATTTAATGCAATCCCTATCAAAGTACCATCCATCTTTTTCAAAGAAATGGAACAAATAATTCTAAAATTTATATGGAACCAGAAAAGACCTCGAATAGCTAAAGAGATATTGAAAAAGAAAGCCAACGTTGGTGGCATCACAATCCCGGACTTCAAGCTCTATTACAAAGCTGTCATCATCAAGACAGCATGGTACTGGCAGAAAAACAGACCCATAGATCAATGGAACATAATAGAGAGCCCAGAAATAGACTCTCAACTCTATGCTCAACTCATCTTCGACAAAGCAGGAAAGAATGTCCAATGGAAAAAAGACAGCCTCTTCAATAAATGGTGCTGGGAAAATTGGACAGCCACATGCAGAAAAATGAAATTGGACCATTTCCTTACACCACACACAAAAATAGACTCAAAATGGATGAAGGACCTCAATGTGCGAAAGGAATCCATCAAAATCCTTGAGGGGAACACAGGCAGCAACCTCTTCGACCTCAGCCGCAGCAACATCTTCCTAGGAACAACGCCAAAGGCAAGGGAAGGAAGGGCAAAAATGAACTATTGGGATTTCATCAAGATTAAAAGCTTTTGCACAGCAAAGGAAACAGTTCACAAAATCAAAAGACAACTGACAGAATGGGAGAAGATATTTGCAAACGACATATCAGATAAAGGACTAGTGTCCAGAATCTATAAAGAACTTAGCAAACTCAACACCCAAAGAACCAATAATCCAATCAAGAAATGGGCAGAGGACATGAGCAGACATTTCTGCAAAGAAGACATCCAGATGGCCAACAGACACATGAAAAAGTGCTCCATATCACTCGGCATCAGGGAAATACAAATCAAAACCACAATGTGATATCACCTCACACCAGTCAGAATGGCTAAAATCAACAAGTCAGGAAATGACAGATGCTGGCGAGGATGCGGAGAAAGGGGAACCCTCCTACACTGTTGGTGGGAATGCAAGCTGGTGCAACCTCTCTGGAAAACAGCATGGAGGTTCCTCAAAATGTTGAAAATAGAACTGCCCTATTACCCAGCAATTGCACTATTGGGCATTTACCCTAAAGATACAAACGTAGTGATCCAAAGGGGCACGTGTACTCGAATGTTTATAGCAGCAATGTCCAAAATAGCCAAACTATGGAAAGAACCTAGATGTCCATCAACAGATGAATGGATCAAGAAGATGTGGTATATATACACAATGGAATACTATGCAGCCATCAAAAGAAATGAAATCTTGCCATTTGCGACAACATGGATGGTACTAGAGCGTATCATGCTTAGCGAAATAAGTCAAGCAGAGAAAGACAACTATCATATGATCTCCCTGATATGAGGAAGTGGTGATGCAACATGGGGGCTTAAGTGGGTACGAGAAGAATAAATGAAAGAAGATGGGATTGGGAGGGAGACAAACCATAAGTGACTCTTAATCTCACAAAACAAACTGAGGGTTGTTGGGGGGAGGGGGTTTGGGAGAAGGGGGTGGTATTATGGACATTGGGGAGGGTATGTGTTTTGGTGAGTGCTGTGAAGTGTGTAAACCTGGTGATTCACAGACCTGTACCCCTGGGGATAAAAATATATGTTTATAAAAAATAAAAAATTATATTAAAAAATAATAATAATACCAATAGAAGTGAACTTACTTAGTCCTTATTCTTCCTCATGACCGAGATAACCGACGGCCATTTATCTGATTTGCAAGAATGATTTCTTCACAATTATTTTGCCTCAGAACTACAACTGCCATATCTAAAATGAATATGTCTAGTTACATTTGAATTTGATATAAACAACAATTACTTTAGTATAAGTATGCCCCATGCGGTATTTGGGATATACTCCTTGTAAAAAATTACTCATTTTTTTATCTGAAGTTCAGAATTTATATATCACCCTGGATTTTTTTCTGCTAAATCTAGCAACCTTATTCAGAGGAAAAATGATAATATTAAAACATTTATAAGCTTATAAAACAAAGCAAATCATTTATACCAATGTGAGGTAGGGAAAAATTAGTATACTTTATAAACCCATCTTGATATTCCTGTGACAAGATTCCTTCAAGTATCTTGAAGGTACATAGGGGCTCTGACAAACCTGACTGAACTTGAATTGATACAGGGAATTATACAAAAAAATAAGTGAAAAACTATCTTCTGTGCAGTTTCCAATAGTCAGGAGCATCCCGGCAACCACATGAAAACAATCGTGCACATTACAGGAATGTAATTATTTCTTTTATTTATCATGATTTTGACTTGCAAGAAATTTAGCTAGCTACAATGTGCTACCCAATGACCCACCTCCTCTTCCCATTTTCCTCAAAAATAGATACTTGTTATAATTAATCTTTGAACTATTAACTTTCTAGAAAAACTTTTTCACTTACAGAGAGAAATCATTCCCAATGACCCACCATTTCCAACTGCTGCCCTGTTAAATTTTCATGCATTGAAATTCACTTTTCACTAATGGTATGGCTCTGCCTCCAATCAACTCTGAAATGAGCAAGTCCATCTTCTTTCACTATCTTTTTTTTTCTGTTTTCTTTTTCATGGATACAATGATCCTCAAGGCAACATCTATCACACAGCTTCTGGGATTCTGGGCTAATGCAAATTGGAAATGCCTTTCATCAGATCTGCATGACCCTGGATGCACGGGAGAGCAGTTGTCACCAGACTGCTCTGTGTAGCTGCAGGAGGGAGTGTTTTCTGCCCGCAGTAGAGGCATCTCTAAATGGCTGTCAATTCGCATTTCTCCCAATCCCCTCAGCAAGCATTGACTATCAAGTTCAGGGAAGTGTGCTTCAGATCACAGACCCAGCAGGTCCTACTGCCAGGAACTGATCCACCTGCCTGGAGAGACAAGGGAATGACCACCCAGGATGAGAGAAGGAAACAGACCATCTCTGCCCAGCATTCTCCATGGGGCTGTCAGCTCACCCATCTCTGCTTTGTCAAAATGTTCAACTCAGGGAATGTTTTGTTTCCCATTCTTCCTGACAGCTCTTTTATACATTCTGTTTATTATTTAGGCTATACCACCTGGTACCATAAAAAATAATATTCAAGTTGTATGAAGATAATAATCGTAAATTTGGCAGATCATTCAGGGCCACGGGAGGCTATCAGTTTCCCAGAAAATGGCAATATGGCTGTGCACGCGATAGGAATCTGAAAATATATATGTATATAATCTGCCCTATTTTAAAAAAATGCATCCACCATCAGACCATTTCACAGCCCATAACTGTTCCACCCTACCCTAAGGCTCCATCATCTTCTACCTTGATACTGCAACAGGCTCCTAACTATTCATGTTTCCACTCTTGCTCTCATCCATCTAGTCCCTGCATAGAGACCAGAGTGATCTTTATAAAATGTGAGTTAGGTCATTTCACTCTTTTGCTCAAAATACTAGCATGGCTCCTCTCACACTCGGAATAGAACCCCCAATTCTCACCATGGACTCCTCCTTTCAGGATGGAGCCCTGTATGAGCTTGGTCCTGACTTCCTTTCGGATATATTCCATACTTTTCTCCCCTTACTCTCTCTGCTCTCGGCAAAATTAGTCATTTCACAAAAATCCCAAGAATTACTCCATTTCTCAGGTCTTTGTCCTTACCAGCTCATGACCCTCCCACACATTTTCTTGGTTTTCTGCTTTCCTGTATTCAAGTTTTTGTTCAACTGTCGCACTGTCGCACTGTCATCGTTGTGTTCTCTGATCACCAGCGTCATATGATTTCAATCCTAACTTGCTTTTCTCCCTTATATAGCTTCCTGAAAATATATTCTAGGTATTTTTCTTCACTGTTACGTTTCTCCCATTAGAATGTAAGTCTACTAAAAGCAAGAACTTAGTTATTTTATTTACTTATTTATTTTTCCTTCTGGACTCTCAATAGCTGGAGGTGTCTGGTGTGGTTTAGACACTAAAAGAATTAATCTATTATTTGCATCTTTCATAAATTTAAGGAAATCACAAGTAGAAACTTAAGGATATGGTTCATTGGCCCAAATTATAAATAATGGTCTTTGATTATTAAATTTAAAAAAAAGATTTTATTTACTTATTTGAGAGAGAGAGGTTGAACATACAAGCAGGGGTGGAGGGCAGAGGGAGAAGCAGACTCCTCACTGAGCAGGAAGCCTGATATGGGGCTCAATCCTAGGACCTGAGATCATGACCTGAGCTGAAGTCAGATCCTCAACTGAATGAGCCACCCAGGTGCCCCTAAATATTTTTTTCTTTAGAATAATTGCCTTTCTGTATTTCTTATCCCTTCTTAGCCAAGTAGACTGATAGAAATTTTCACTAACTTTGAAGAAGCAAACTGAATATTTAAGGAACTGAGTTTTGAAGAGCACAGACACTGTCCAACTGCAGAATTCATTAATTTTTCTGACTTCTCTCTTTCTTATCACTTGATTAAGTGTGTTCTGATGGCCATGTCTGGCCTCTGTGCATGGAAATGTATGTGCCTTTCCACCTCCCTCTCTCTCTTTCCCTCAGTCCCCCCTCTGTCACCCTTTCTCTCTCTTTCCCTCTGTCCTTCTATCTCTTCCTCTCTTTCCCTCCCTTCCCTCTCTTTCCAACTCTCTCCCTGTCTCTCAACCAACCATCTATCTCACTATCTAAGTGTCTATCATCATGTATCTTTCTATATTCTGGAGATTCATTGTCCATAATTTAAAGCAATGTTGTCCGAATAAGAGAATTTTGTTTACTTTCATTCTCTCTCAACAAAATATTTCAAACGCACCCACTAATCTCTGTTTATATCAGACATTTCCTAAGGGAAATTTGCTCTATGAGCCTAGGCATAGAAACTGTCTGATAGTAGATAATTCAGCCTATTATCAGTAGATTTGATGTTATTTAGGTATTTTCCTAGATAATCAGTATACAATAATGATTTTTTTTTCTTTTCAGTTATATTTTTTTTTCTTTTCAGTTATATTTTATTTTATTTTATTGATTATTTATTTATTTATTTATTTGACAGACAGAGATCACAAGCAGGCAGAGAGGCAGGCAGAGACAGAGAGAGGGGAAAGCAGGCTCCCTACTGAGCTGGATCCTGGCTGGATCCCAGGACCCTAGGATCATGACCTGAGCCAGAGGCAGAGGCTTTAACCCATTGAGCCACCCAGGTGCCCCTTTTCAGTCATATCTTAAATAAAAGTTTTTCCATGTCAATTTTCACAAATTCTGAAGAATGCCATTATACAAGACAATGTCAGTAGGCTACCATTAAGCTTTCAGAATTTACTCTTCCCATGTATGTCAAACAATTTCTTACTACAGCCTTTTATGGATATTCTCTGCATGGCTATATTCTCTGGCTAAGGGAATATGCTCTGTGTGGAGTTTGTGGGAAATTCATGGCTCTGGGAGCAGCCTTCAACCAGTGGCATATGGAGACCAGATGATTAATGGAGTTCTGGTCCTATTTCAACTCCTGTTGAAAACAAGAGGTCTGCAGCCCTGCCTTATGGTCATTTCCCTGGCCTGGCAAGGGCATAATTTGGATGGATACACTTAGCAGCTGCAGACCGCTAATAATGGTTCTATAACATGTGGAGAAAGAGGGGTGGTGGAAGGCAAACAAAATGGGCATCCTAACATTGCCTCACATCCCAGTGAATGAGAAGTGACACAGCATGGTAGGTAGAATGTATATGATCATAAGGATTCAGATCTGCATTTAGATTAGTAAGGCTTTACTGCACATCAAGCTATTCCAAAATTTAGTGGCTGGAAACAAAGCGTATGCCATTGCTCTACAGTCAGCTCGATGTCTCTGCTTGTCTGCATTGAGTCTGCCTGAGCTCACACATCTGGGGTAAGCTGATGGTTAGCTGGAACAGACTTGTCTAAGGTGGCCTTACACACCTTACATACTGCCAGCTGGCCGAAACATACTTTTCTCCCATGTAATCATTCCCTCTTTCTCAGTTCTCTCTGTTGTTGCTTCTCGATATCTCCTCTCTTCTCCTTTTGTTTTTCTTTTTTTCTCCACTTAACTTGGAAATCTGGCAATATTCTAGGTGGGTATGGGGCCTTCTGATCTTCCCTGTTTTTACTACAATGACAATATAAAGACAGTCCTGTGTCCTTCAATCTATATTCTGATGCCTCTAAATTTAGACCTCTAAACCCTAACCATTTTGTTAGATTACAGATTCTCACCAGGGAGAGGAAAAGAGCACTACACATACCAGTCCAACTATGACCCCAGCAGTGGGCTGTGAACAGATATCTGGTCTGGATGCAGGCCCCGCCCACCAACTAAAGCTTCTCAGGGGACAACCCAGGGAGAGGGCCCAGTAGTTAGGTGCTACTGCAGCTCTGACAAACAACTAGTTTGACTCAATTCCAGTCCAAGGCAGCCCCAGACTGGTCCACTAATAACATAGGGAATAAACAAACACTATGCACAACAGACAAAGAGAGCACAGATGATTGGACTGAAGGCAAAAGTGGCTGAGCCACAACAGAAGGGCACACACACAACACACAGAGGAGATACCCCTGATGTGTCAAGTTCCAGGGAACAGGGGACCCCCCACTGCAGGGTACTACACTACATCTTCTTTATAAAGCCACTACCTGCAAGAGTAGAAGGCATAGCTGACTTTCCTAACATGCAGAAACAGACACAGAGAGTTAGATAAAATGAGAAGACAGAGAAATATGTCCTAAATGAAAGAACAGGACTAAAACCACAGCAAGAGACCTTGCCATCAAACGGAGATAAGGAATATGCCTGACAGAAAATTTAAAGTAAATGGCCATAAAAATCCTAACTGGATTTGAGAAAAGAATGGGGGAGCTCATTGAGACACTTAAACAGATAGAACACAAACAAACAAACAAACAAACAAAAGAAATCAATCAGAGCTGAAGAACACAACAAAAGAAACTAAAAATACACTAGATGGAATAAATAGTAGACTAAAATAACCAGAAGAACAAATGACTGATGTGGAGGACAGACTAATGGAAAGCAATTGAACTGAACAGATGAGAAAAAAAAATATGCAAGACAAGAATACACCTGGAACTCAGTAACACCATCAAGCATAATAAACATTCACATTCTAGGAATCACAGAAGGAGAAAAGAAGAAGGGGGACAGAAAATATATTTGAAGAAATAATTGCTGAAAACTTCCCAAATCTAGGTAAAGAAACAGAAATTTAGATGCAGGAAGCACAGAGATTGCCAGCAAAATCAACTCAAGGAGTTACACACCAAAAAGAATAGTAATTAAGATGCCTAAAAGTAGAAATAAAGAGAATTTAAAAGCAGCAAGTGTATAAAATAGTTAACATACAAGGGAAACCCCATGAAGCTATCAGCTAATTTTTCAATAGAACCTTTGCAGGCCAGAAAGGGTGGCATGATAGATTCACATTGCTGAAAAGGAAAATCTGTAGCAAAGAATACTCTATCCAGCAAGGCTACCATTCACAATAAAGAGAGAGATGGTTTCCAACAAACAAAAGTGAAAGGAATTCAAGGCCACTAAAATCAGCCCTATAAGAAATAATAATGGGGACTCTGTGAGTGAAAAGGAAGATTATAAGCAAGAGTAAGGAAAGTAGGAAGCATAAAAGCAGTAAAAATAAGTATATCTGCAAAAATCAGTGGTGGAACTCATAAAATAAATGGATGTAAAATATAACACCATGGCTCTAAACTGTGGGGTAAAAGGAGTGAAGAATGAGTTCAAACTTAAAGACCATCAACTTAATATACATGGCTATATGCAAAGGATGTTATATACGAAACTAATGGTAACCACAAATCAAAATCAGTAATAGATATGCAAAAAATAAAGGGAAGGAATACATATACATCACTAGAGAAAGCCAACTAATCATGAGAGAAAGATCAAGAGAAGAAAGGATCACAGAAAAACTACAAAACAACTACAAAACAAGAAAATGGCAATCAATGCATACCTATCAACAATTACTTTGAATATAAATGGAATAAATGCTCCAATCCAAAGACAGAATGATGGAATGCATTTAAAAAAAAAAAATGAGAACCACCTATATGCTACCTAATGAGACTCACTTCAGACCTAAAGATACTACACATTGAAAGTAAAGGAACGGGAAAATACTTATCATGCAAATGGATGTCAAAAGAAAGCCTGGATAATAATAGTTAATATTGGAAAAATAGACTTTAAAACAAATGAAGGTAACAAGAGACAAACGAAAACAAAAAGAGACAAAAAATACCATTATAAAATTGTAAAGGGAAAAATTAAAAACAAGATGTAGTAATTGTAAGTATTTATGTATCCAATATGGGAACACACACATATTTAAAGCAATTAATAACAAACATAAAGGAAGTAACTGATCATAATTTAAAAACAGTAGGTGACTTTAAACCCACTTACATCAATAAACAGATCATCCAATCAAAAAATCAACAAGGAAACAGTGGCTTTCAACAACACATTGGACCATATGAATTTAACAGATATGTTCAGAACATTCCATCCTAAAAGAACAGAATACACATTCTTTCCAAGTGCCCATGGAATGTTCTCCAGAAGAGATCACATATTAGGTCACAAAATGAGCCTCAGTAAATTCAAATAGATTGAAAGCACACCATGCATCATTTCTGACCAAAATGCTATGAAACTAGAAATCAACTACAACAAAAAAATCTCAACAGAGCACAAATACATGGTGCTTAAATAACATGTTACTAAACAATGAATGGGTCAACCAAGAAATCACAGAGCAAATAAAGAAAATATATGGAGACAAATGAAAATAAAATCACAATGGTCAAAAATCTTTCAGATACAGCAAATGTGCTTCTAAGAGAGAGGTTTATAGCAACACAGGCTTCAAGACGTAAGAAAAAAATCTTAAACAATCTAACCTTACACTTAAAGAAGCTAGAAAAAGGACAAAAGCCAAAAATCAGCAGAAAATAAAGATTAGAGCAGAAATAAACAAAATGGAAACTAAAAAGTCAAGGGAGGGGTGCCTGGGTGGCACAGTGGGCTAAGCCTCTGCCTTCAGCTCAGGTCATGATCCCAGGGTCCCAGGATCGAGCCCTGCTTCAGGCTCTCTGCTCAGCAAGAAGCCTGCTTCCCCACCTCCCAGCCCCGGCTCTCTGCCAACTTGTGATTTCTCTGTCAAATAAATAAATAAAACCTTAAAAAAATATATCAAGGGAACAGATGAATGGAACCAGAGTTGGTTCTCTGAAAAGATCGACAAATTGATAACACTTTCAGCCAGGTTCTTCAAAAATGAAGGAGAGGGAGGGAAATAGAGAACTCAATAAACAAAATCAGAAATGAAAGATGAGAGTAACAATCAATACCACAGAAATATAAAGGATCCTAAGAGAATATTATGAAAAATTATATGCTAACAAATTGGACAATATAGAAGAAATGGATAAATTCCTATAAACATAACCACACAAAACTTAAGCAAGAAGAAATAGAAAACTTGAACAGACTAAATACCATCAAAGGAATTGACTCAGTTACCAAAAAAACTCTCAAAAAAAAAAAAAAAAACCAACTCCAGGACAGACAGCTTCACAGGTGAATTTTACCAAATATTTAAAGAAAAGTTAATACCTATCCTCTCAAATTATTCAAAACTACAGAAGAGGAAAGAAAACTTTCAGATTCATTCTGTGAAGAGAGCATTAATTACCCTGATACCAAAACCTGACGAAGACATTATAAAAAAGGGAACCACAGGCCAATATCCCTGATGAACATAGATGTAAAGATCTTCAACAAAATATCAGGAAACTGAATCCAACAATATATTAAAAAATCATTCACCACAATCTAGTGGGAGTTATTCCTGGGTTGTAAGGGTGATTCAATATTTGCAAATCAATAATTGTGATACATCATATCAAGAAGAAAAAGGGGAAGGACCATATGATCATTTCAATAGATTTAGAAAAAGCATTTGACAAAGTACAACATCCATTCATAATAAAGATCATCAACAAAGTAAAAGAACAAGACAGGGATGCTTACTCTCACCACTGTTGATCAACATAGTACTGGAAATCCTAGCTACAGGAACCAGACAAGAAAAAGGAAACAATGGCATACAAATTGGTACAGAAGAACTGATAAATGAATTCAGTAATGTTGTAGGATACAAAATCAATGTACAGAAATCCACTGCATTCCTATATACTAATAATGAAGAAACAGAAAAAGAAATTAAGAAAACAAACCCATTTACAGTTGCACCCAAAATAATATATAAATAATAATAATTCATGGGTTGGAAGAACATGTATTATTAAAATGCCCATACAAAAGCTATCTACAGATTTAATACTATCCATATAAAAATACCAACATTATCTTTCACAGAACTAGAGCAAACAATCCTAAAATTTGTGTGGAGCCACGTAAGACCCTTAGAACAATCTTGAAAAACAAAAAGCGGGAGGTATCACAATTCCAGATTTCAAGTTATACCACAAAGCTGTAGTGATCAAAACAGTATGGTACAGGCATAAGACAGACACACAAATCAATGGGACAGGAGAGAAAGTCCCAAACCAAACTCACAATTATATGGTTTATCTTTGACAAAAAAAGGCAAGAATATGCAATTGAAAAAAGACGGTTGTCTCCAACAAATAATGTTGGGAAAACTGGACAGCTATAAGCAAAAGAATGAAACTGGACCACTTTCTTTTTTCTTCGTTTTTTTTTTTTTTTAAGATTTTATTTATTTTTTTGACAGAGGGAGAGATCTCAAAGTAGGCAGAGCAGCAGGCAGAGAGAGAGAGGTGGGAAGCAGGCTCCCTGCTGAGCAGAGAGTCCGACGTGGGGCTTGATCCCAGGACCCCGAGATCATGACCTGAGCTGAAGGCAGATGCTTTAACCCACTGAGCCACCCAGGTGCCCCCTGGACCACTTTCTTATACCATACACAAAAATAAGCTCAAAATGGTTTAAGGACCTAAATATGAGACCTGATACCTTAAAAATCTTAGAAAACAGCACAAACAATATTCTCTGACATTGGCTGTATCAACATTTTTCTAGAAATGTTCTTGAGGCAAAGAAAACAACAGCAAAAATAATCTATGGAGACTACATCAAAATAAAAAGCTTCTACACAGCAAGAGAAACCACCAACAAAACTAAAAGACAACCTACCAAGTGGGAGAAGATATTTGCAGATGACACATCTAATAAAGGGTTAGTGTCCAAAATATATAAAGCACTGATACAACTCAATACCAAAAAATCCCCAAATGATCCAATTACAAAATGGGGTGAAGACATGGGTAGACATTTTTCCAAAGAAGATATTTGGATGGCCAAAATAAGGAAAGACAAATCAAAACTACAGTAAGTTATCACTTTATACCTGTCAGAATAGCTAAAATAAAAACACAAGAAACAAGTTTTGGTGAGGATGTACACAAAAAAAGAACCCTATTGTACTGCTGGTGTGACTGCAAACTGGGACAGTCATTCTGGAAGACAGTGTGGAGTTTCCTCAAAAATTAAAAATAGAACTACCCTATGATCCAGTTATTCCACTACTGGGTTTTTACCCCAAGAATATGAAAATACTAATTAAAAAAGATAAATGAGTCCCTATGTTTATTGCATCATTATGTATAATAGCCAAATTATGGAAGCAGCCCAAGTATCCATCCACAAATGAACGGATAAAGAAGATATGGTATACATATAATGGAATATTATTCAGCCATAAAAAAGAATGAAATCTTGCCCTTTGCAGCAACACAGATGGAGCTAGAGAGTATAATGCTATGCAAAATATCAGCCAATGGATGACAAGTACCATATGATTTCACTCATATGTGGAATTTACAAAACAAAACAAATGAACCCAGAAAAAAGGATACAAACCAAGAAACAGACTCTTAACTATAGAAAACAAATCTGATGGTCACCAGAATGGAGGGGGGGATGGGTGAAACAGGTGATGGTGAGTAAGCGTACATTTATCATGATGAGCACTGAGTAATGTAGAGAATTGTGAATCACTATATTGTGTACTTGAAACTAACACAACACTATGAGAACCACACTGGAATTAAAAAAAAAAAAAAAAAAAAAAACTTGACAGCCTTTCTTTTTCTTTTTTTAGACTTTTTTTTTTTTAATAGCAGTTTTAGTTTTGTAACAAAATCTAGAGGGCAATACAGAGCTTTTCTGCATATCCCACAGATGCACACACCCACTGCCTCCTCCAACATCAACATCACTCACCAGATGGGGCAGTTAGTACTAAGGCAGAACCTACAACAACACAACATAACCAAAAAGGGGAAGTAAACAAATAAAAACACTTCAATGCTTGCAAAAGGCAGAGGAAAATGAGCATGTTTTCACTCGGAGTCACTAGATCTATGTACTAGTCAGACCAATTATCATGAAGGAATTTACCAGTGCTCCAACGCAGTATGAGAAAAGTTGACCCCGTGTTTTCTTTCCTTAAAAAGGTCCAATACTGTAGTGAGATGGACAGACATGGTGACTGATCGGCGTGGTATATGAGTAGCTAGAAAAGTGTAATACTGGGAGTAGAGAGCACACAAGGAGAACCAGAGATAAAAAGCACTGGAGGGTTCACTGGAAGACTGGGAAATTCTTCTGTGGTCTTCCTGCCACAGGTACATGCTTCTTGGGAGAACAAGGTATAGCATGGCAGTTAATGATAATTTTGTTTTTAGGTTTTCTTTATGATTGTCTTTTTTTCATTTCACCCTGGTGGCCAGCTACTTAAAATAAAGATAAAACTGGGCAGGTTTCAGCAGACCTCAGTTTAAGAACAAACAACAGATTCATCATCTTCCTCACAAATCCTTGTCATTGTCTCACTAAGACAAGAACTCATATGGAAAATGGCTTTGAATTCCAAGAAGCCTAAATGGGAGAGCTCCTCCTGACACCGAGCTTCAAAATGACCCAGGATTTCAAATCATTTCATCAGAAGTGAATAGCAAGACAAAGTAAAAGCCAGTGATCAGCACTGTGACAGAGTTAAAATGCTCGCAGGTCTTTTCATGACTGAAATGGATGTTTCTTCCTAAAAAAATAAATAGGACATAAAAGAAAGGAAATTAAATTGTGAAGAGAGCAATGGGCATTCAATTTACAATATATGTGAGTATTACCCACTTTGGATACTCAGAGGATGTAATTTTGAAGTAAGTTTACAAGTCAGCATTAAATAGTTTTATCTAACTTTATAGATGTGATGACTAATTTATCATCATAATACGTCTTCCAGAACATATGAGTATTCATAAATCCCTCTTTTTAAAAAAAGAGGGATCTTTTGTTAATTTGGAACTAGTTCTACACGGATCTATGAAAGTATAAAATAAGAGCCAAAAATGTATTTTGATTCAGGCACTTTTTGCAATGTTTACCTATGTAAACATATGCAAATTTGTCCGAGATTCCTTTTAGTCAGATTAAATATAATGATCTAATCAAACATAAAGATCAATGTATTTTTACTATTGTCATCTCGATGTCCCCCCTTCCCTAACCATTCTTTCTTAGACCAGAGCCTCTACCACCACAACCACAAGAATGGAATTTTCTTAGTGAATTCCTAAGTTGGGGATGAAGTAAAGAGTGGCAGGAGAACAAATGTCTTCCTACATTATGAATGACAAGTTTTTGACCAAATTAAAGATTGTTTTGGATGTCTGACTCCAGGAATTAAGGAAATCTGTTGTTTTTGCCACAGGTGATATAAGTACCTACAAATAGAGATTCTCTCCATGTTAAGTTCCTATACTCTCCAAATATTGTTATACTTGATTAAAAACAAATATGGAAGTTGTAAGGTATTGTTTAAAAACCATAGCCCACACCCCTACTGACTGATATGCACAAGAATGCCATTAATTATTAATGAAAATATTGTTAGAGTTAAAGTTTTTAATATCTTCCTTTCTTTTTTTTTTTAGTCTCCTAAGCCCTAAGAAGTAGAATGTTCCATGGACACAGCTGGTGATTTTGCACTGCTAAAAATGCTTCCCAACTTCTGTCTTCAAAAAGTCAATTCATGAGCCTCTGGTGGCTAAAATATTATGAAGAAGGTAGAGCTGTGAGCACAGATGATGGGAGTCATGGTTTCCAGGGGGTTGCAGATTGTCTGACTGGCAACTGTCACCATGCAGGAATGATAAGGACACTGAACTCTTTCTAGATCATTTAGGAGGGTCTAACTTGAAGCCTTTTATAGTTACCATCAGTGTAATCTTATTTTTAAGAGGATCTGGAGTGGCATCAGAATGGAAGCTCTATTTCAGAATGTTGCCTTAATATAATATCTAATTGACTAAACGGAGTTCAGCATTTTAGTTGCTGTCTTTATTGTAAATTCCAATAATAAGCAATGATTAGTTAGGGAGATGTGTTTACCTCGGGAGAATAAAAGCATTTTGCTCTAATTTCTAAAGGAGTTCTGCCATAAACACACTCACCAATGATCTGACTTTTCTGATGGTTTCAGTAGATAAATGTACCTGAGGTGGTCTATTGACAGAGTAAGAAGGAATCCTGAGATTCTCTCATTTCTATTACTACATTTCAGTCGCTTTTATGGCTTTTAGAATAAGTCTGGCTCCTCATAACCATCAGGGAAAAAAAAAAAAAAACCCACAATTTCCTACAAAAGCTCTGTTCTCCAATCCTCCCTCAGCCTCTCTGTCTGCAGCTCTCCTGGGCTTCCTGCAGACCCGAAATCAGAAGGATTTCTCACTTTGCAAACTCCACTGACCATGCTCCTTCTGCCCAAGAAGAAAGTGTCCTTGGTGCCATCAAAGCCTTCTGTTCCTTAGCCCTTAAAAATAACGGCAATTTGTATTTATAGTTGTAATATTTATAATCTAATGTTAAAGTCATTTATTCATATTTGCCTTCCCTAGCTCTGAAGATAAACTCAGTGAAGGCAGGGATACTGTCTTAGTCATGTTTCATTTTTCATCCTCAGGACATGTTATTGTGTCTCGGTTCATAACAGGCATTCAGTAGATGTTTGCTGAAACTCCATATGACAAATCCAGTTGTTCATGATTAACCCTAGTGACATTTGCTCTGGGAAGTCTTCCCTGACACTCAAATCCCCGTGGGCACCTGCTAGCACTCACACTTCTTCCAATGACAGTACTCACGCCCGATCAGGACCACCCACCCATGCCCCACTTTGACCCCTGGGACTTGGTCTGTACATGTACCCCAATACTTCGCACTCTGCCTGGTGAAACAGCAGACACTGGCATATTTGCTGAATGTTAACTGGGATATTATTTTGGAAAAAAATATAACCATTGTTACAGTTATTGGAAGATTTCACTTTCCATCTCTCCCCATCAACTAACATAGAACAAACTTTAACACGGGACAGCTCAATAAAATTCATACAAGCAGTAAATTATCTTTAACCCATGGCTTTAGCACTACAAAAGAATAAATGTATGATGTGAAGGAACTCTCTACAGTTCCCTTGTTACGGGACCATGGATTTCACTCTGCTGAGTGTATGGTTTGACAGCAGTGCTGTTTGACTTGCTATGGACAGTTCAGCAGGACTGGATAAAGGTCCTGAAGTGGGAGGAGGGCCATCAAGAACAGACTGAAGTTTCAGGAGTCCTGGGGGACAGCTCAGGGAAGAGGTATACAAGCTGTAAACCACAGCTGCTGATAGAATCACAGCGTGAGCCCCATAGGTACTGTAAATAGTTAGTACCACATATTTAAAAAGTAAGGATAAGAAAGTTTAGTTTAAAAATATCTTTTATAGGGGCGCCTGGGTGGCTCAGTGGTTTAGGCCTCTGCCTTCAGCTCAGGTCATGATCTCAGGGTCCTGGGATCGAGTCCCGCATCGGGCTCTCTGCTCAGCAGGGAGCCTGCTTCCCCCTCTCTCTCTGCCTGCCTCACTGCCTACTTGTGATCTCTGTCTATCAAATAAATAAATAAAAATCTTTAAAAATATCTTTTATATAACCCATTACCAAAATATCACTTTAATACATATGCAACATAAAACATTAATGATGAGATATGTTATTCTTTTTCTGTATTATTTTTAAAAATCTGGTGTGTATTTTATACTAATCAGCATATCTCAGCTAAAATACTTGATCTGTATTTTGATTTCATAAAATTTATATTCCAAGAGTAGATGTTTATACCCAACTCGTTCTAAATATACTCAGAAGTTTTCCAGTGACTGAATGTGTATCCATATTTTATTTGAAATTAATTAAAATTAAATAAAGTTAAATATTGCTTCTCAGTTGCACTGAGCACATTTCCAGTGCTCATAGCTCCAGGGGGCAAGTGTCTACCACAGTGGACAGTGAACGTGTAAACCACAAGAAGAATCAGTGTGTCCAGAACCTAGGGAACTGACTTAAGTACACACATGGTGAGCAGATCTACCACTTGTCTTTTCTTCCTGTTCACACGTGTCCCAGCACTTAGGTTTCCACAGCTCATTGGCTTACACTGAGACTAGAGACGTGATGCTGCTTAACCCACTGTCACCCTCTCCTAGAATTCGATAAGTAAATAAATGTTTCTGCCCATCTGACTCCAATCTAAAATGAAAACCATTTGGACAATACGACATCCAATGAACATTTACTGATTTTTTTTTTTTTTTTTTTAGTGTGAAGATACTAGTACTGGTTGTGTTCTAAATACAGAGACCAGGAAGGCCAGTGGCTGAGGATGGATCTGTGCCCTAAGTGAGGCCTTTTGAGTACCCTTCATGTAACTAAGTTGTATTCTACATTCCAATACCTCTTGGTATTGGAAAAAGTATCTTTAAAAAAAAGTATCTTTTAAAAAAAAAGTATCTTAAAAGAAAAAAAGATTTTATTTCTTTATTTATTTGACACACAGAGAGAGAGAGGTCACAAGTAGGCAGAGCAGCAGGCAGAGATAGAGGGGGAAGCAGGTTCCCCACTGAGCAGAGAGCCTGATGTGGGGACCCTGAGATCATGACCTGAGCCAGTCAGAGGCTTAATCCACCGAGCCACCCAGGCACCCTAGTAGCTTATCTTTCAAAGCTAATTGGAGTAACCATCAAATTGCCTTTTTGCTTACTTTCCCCTATATTTCAAAAATGAAACTGGGACAGGATGAAAACCTCATAAATATCACAGCTGTCAATCAGAGGCCATTTCTTCGTTCCCAACAGTTATTTAACGTATCTTAATGGTGAAATAGAAAAAAATAAGCAGAAATTACCCCAACCTTCAGTTTAATAGATCAGTTCAAATTATGAATATTTTAGAGGGTATTTGGCTGGGACAATTGTGGAAACATGTAAGCTACAGAACTACCCACCTCTGAAGATGCATATCTTTCCCCTAAATATACAACTAAAGCATAAATTACTGTCATATAGCTATTTGGAAAGAGTGAATATTGAATGCCTGCAATTATAACTGTATTTGCAAAGAAATTTAGGATGATTAGCCTTTGATCGTGGATTTTTGCGACTTTACCAAAGAATTGCCAAAAAAAACCCCCAAAAAACAAAAACATAAAAACAACCCCACAGTTTGAATAAATGGGGCAATGATTTTAAATGTGTTCATCAATTCTTGCTTAAACCATTTGCCACTTAAATTTTTCATTCCTTTCTGTGAGTTCCCCACAGTACTTTCCATCAAAGTTTTCAATGAGCATATACTGTCTTTCATTTCTTTTTAATTTTCTATATCTAAGGATCTAATTTTTTAAATAATACTATCTTCTGAAAGCATAGTCTGTGACATTTTTTTTTTCTTCTCCTTGTTCCATATCAAATCATTTTCAGGTATATAATGATTAATCAGATTTACAAATTACTGACTCATTTGGTTGGGGTTTCTCTCTATGAGTAGGGGGTAAAGAACATTTTATCTGAGTTGTTTATATGTAAGTAAGTTTACACTTGACAATTTAACCTGGAGATTTTTGACTGAAGATGGCATCTGAAATACATTCAATTTCTGTGTCCCTAAAGATCTCTATCACAAATGATAGTTTTTCTAATCTGAAACATTGTAATAAAATTTAAAAAGAATCTTCACAGCAAATGTAGCATGTTGATTCATGCAAGCCCAATACTAAAATACCTATATTGCTTAGCGTTTGGAGAACTAAATGTGTCAGTAGGATGCATTAATTAATTAATTAAACATTTTCCAGACAAAAAGAATACCAGTGTCCCCAGAGCCCATGAGGTCTAAAAGAGCTCATTTACTGACTCAGCAGAGAATGGAAATGAACCTCTGTTTAACTTCACAAGCATTAGAGTTCTATGTCGATGCATGTTTAACTCAAGTATTAGACCTAAATAATATAAAACAAAACTTATATAAATTCTGCAAGATGGCAGAAAAGATATGTAAACTCACTTCGGAAAAGATTTAGCAAGTTATAAAAGCAGCTAGAATTTGAATTTTCAATGTTATAAGAAACTTTTTATAGCATATTAGGACTGATAATTCTCTTAACTTTTATAGTTACTTGCCCTTTCATTTGGGGGAGGGGCGGTAGTTTATAAAAGAGCAATCAGTATAATGCCTCAGTGAAATGTATATACCTAGTCCTACGTGAGTATGAACTGGGAGCCCTGGGAGGGAGACCTTTTTTTAAAGGACTTAGAGTAAGATTTACCCATTTCACCATTCCTGCAAAATTATTAAACAAATTTAGCATTGTGAGCATAAATTATCTCAGAAGACAGAATCCATATGCTTATCATAGCTAGAAGAAATACTGTATAAAATTATCTAAATATATTTTCCTCAAAATTTAATTTTTAACCCTTTTTTTCTCTTTGCATTTCCTTTTAGTAAATTCCACTGACCTATCTTTAATTTCACCAGTCAGCTCCTCAGCTATGTTGAGACAAATAGTGAGCCAGTTGAAGGGATCCTTTATCTCCGTTACTGTGTTTTCTGCTTCTAGTATTTCCATTTGCTTCTTTCTATAGTCTTCTTTCTGCTAAAGTCATTACTATGATCTTGTATGCCATTCACATTTCCATTTTACTACTTTGAACATACTAATCACTGTAATCATAAACTCTCTGTTAGATCGTTCTAAGAGCGGTGTCATATCCATGTCTGCTTCTGACGACCCTTTTCTCTTGACGGTGTGTCACTTCTCATATTTTATGTATCTCGTATTTTTATATATCCCCCTGGGCGAGCAGGGGGAGAGTGACTGGGTATCAGCCATCGTATGTGGGGTAGTGAAGACGGAGATGAACTGTTTTTATGACTGCAAATGGGCATGGCCTGCTGTGCCTTCCGCTGGCCCCTCAGTGCAGGATTTGAATAATCAAATTACACGTTACAGGATTTGAAGTTTCATTCTTGCTCTGGTTATTTGCAGTACTGTCAAGTTCATCTAGCATTTTCTTGTGTTTAAGGTGGGATTCAGTTAGCTAGACACTTCTTTTTTCGCCCTACTGTTGATCCCATGCTCAGCCTCATCTTCTGTGATTTCTCTGTGCCTTGCACACAGCACACAGGCACACATGTTTGTTGTTTCATGTTCCTTTTTGCCCTGGTGAGTGGAGTTAATGTTGGATCCTTGACTCTTATTTTTATGAACCCTCCATCTTCAACAAGCACCATGTGCAAAACCCCAGATGGAAGCATTTTGATGGCTACACGTAATTTGGAGCAAAGTAATATTTACTACTTCATTTACTTGCTTTTATCTCTATCTGACAAATTAATCTCAAACCAACATGAAACAGATATAATACAGGTTCTCAGATATGGAAAGAGCGAGCCAAAGGAGACTGAAATGGATTGTGGAAAGAAAAACTGAAAAAAAAACTACCATTAAAGTCAGAGTAATTTTACATACATTTTTAAAATGACTTTATTTATTTATTTTAGAGAGAGAGAGAGCCCATATTTGAGGGGTGTGGAGAGGCAGAAAAAAAGGGAGAGAGAATCTCAAGCAGACTCCATGCAGAACATAGAGCCTGACATGGGGCTTGATCCCATGATGCTGAGATCATGACCTGAGCTCAAATCAAGAGGCTGATGCTCAACTGACTGAGCCACCCAGGTGTCCCCTTTATATACATTTTTAAACTTTTGCTTTTTATTTTTTTTAAAGATTTTATTTATTTATTTGACAGAGAGAGCACAAGCAGGGAGAGCAGCAGACAGAGGGCGAAGCAGACTCCCAGCTGAGTGGGGAGCCGAACACGGGCTGAGACCCTGAGCTGATGACCTGAGCCGAAGGCAGATGCTTAACTGGCTGAGTCACCCAGGCCTATGTATACATTTTTTTTTTTAATAGCATAAGCAGAAGGAATATTACATTTCCTTCTCTTTACTACTGTGAAGTTGATAGCATTAAAAATTAAGTTAAATGGGAGCGCTGGGGTGGCTCAGTTGGTTAAGTGTCTGACTCTTGGTTTGGGCTCAGGTCATGACCTAGGGTCCTGAGATTGAGGCTCTGGGCTCAGCAGGGAATCTGCTTGAGATTCTCTGTCTCCTTCTGCCACCCCCCACCCTATTCTTTCTCTTTCTCTCTCAAACAAATAGGTCTTTAAAAAAAATATGGTTAAATGTCCAAACATTTACAAATAAATCACCCTGCATTTATCTCACTGTTTTAGAGTATTTATGCAATCCCTGTCTCCAGTTTCCCTGGTAGGGACTGGACTGGCAGCCTAGTTTGGTTTTCTCAGATGATAAGTGATAGGAGTCTTGGTGCTAATATTTCTAGGGTGATTGAAAAGTCTCTTCGAGTGCTGTTTACCTTGAGGGTTAGAAAGAATATACTAGACCAGAGGAAACAGAGGTCAAACCCATGCTCTTCTTTCCTTTGTGAAGAAGGGATTTCTGTGGCCTCCATATGCAGAGGGTAAATGACGATTTTAAAATGAACTCAGTAATATCACTGATCACTCAAAAAATTGTCTTAACCTCAGGCAAGAAAGGAAATTCCTCAGATATAACTGTCTCCAGCTCTAACCTCAGGCCTTGGGAGACCCTAATAAAGAAAACAGAGCTCTGTGAGAGGTTGTGGAAATCTGAAAGGAGGCCACCATCAGCAGCAGAAAGCCAAGGTTCCTTCTCTTCCCGAGGAGCACACAGAAGCTCGAAGCTCTGGCGTCACGGAGAGAGTAAGGAACAGTCAGCGAGAGACTGGCTCACAATTTCCAGGGCTCGCAAAGTAGCAGAATTCTGTTCACAAAAGTCCAGTAAGATTTGGGGTCTGATTCCAATGCAGCATAAATGCTGTCTGCAAAGGCTAGCTTTGAGAAACATGAGAGAAATTTAGTCCAGTGGCCATGTTTTCAAGACAGCACCAGGAAGGGATGGGAATAAAACCCAGAGAATATTACAGAGGCTAAAAATAAGACAGAAGGCTGCTTGCTATGTGTTCTATGTCTCATCAGTAGATACAGAACTTGTAAATTGTGTATTCACTGCATTTGATCCTGACACTTCATTGTCAACTCTATCACACGCGCTTGTCATTGTGGACATGTTTTGTAGTATGGATTCTTTGTTTAGTTTGTTGACCGAAGTTTGCTGAAAAGAATCGAGAGAAGGGAAGAAGATGGGGGGAATGTCAGAAGAGGGAGGGGAGCAAGAATTACATAAATTACAGCTTAGTCCCACTGTGCACAGGACAGAGAACACACCGCTGCTGGGCATGTATGCGCAGAATGTAGGGAGAACCTGGATCTAAAGTCAAGCACCATCACTTCACTTGTTTTGAGACCTTCAACTTAAGTGATGTCCCCCTGGCATTCTGAGTAACAGACCAGGTACATGTCAGGTCCAACTTTCACCACAGACTTGACGCACAGTTAGGACTAACTAGATGCCATCAAAAAGCAGAGTCCAGCCAGGTAAACCCTACTTAAGGAATCAGCAACCAGCAAGACGTACTTGGGAAAAGGGAACCAGCCAAGTGCACTCCACATCCTGAGAGAAAAGACTGAAAAGGAGACCTGAGAGATAATAAAGGAAAATCTTGTTTTTTTCAGAGTTTCTAAGAGCCAACTTTTATGCTATTTCCCTAGTTAAGTTAAACATAGTTAAACTATTCCATAGTGCTCTGAAATGATGAACGTCCTCTTCAGTAGCTTAGCTGGACCCTCCGTGCATTTACCCGCTGCAGTTCTGCCTCTTTCTGAGTTTTTCACCAAACCCTTTGCCCACAGCACGGAGTTTGGTGATTCGGTCATTTTCTTCCATCATATTCAGCTGACTGACAGACCATTCGAGTTCTATTTCCTGCCTCCATGCTGAGTGAAACAGGAAGAATACTGATGCTTTAGCACCATTGTCCCCAGGAGTGCTTGTCATCAGATTAGACCTAATGGCCCCACATGTTCTCATTTCTCCATCTTTCACAGCCAGCAATATTTGAGGACTAAAGTAGCAAAAATAACAACTGACATGGATGAAAGTAACTGAATTTGGGCTTGGAGAAATTTCAGAGTCAATTGTGGCTAGGCAGCTAAGATGAGAGAGAGAGAGAGAGAGTGTGCGCAAGAGCGAGAGCACGAGTGTGCACATGTGGGTGCACACAGGTGTATAAATTTTCTAAGGCAAGTGACTCAATTGTGCAAAACACAAGCTGGCAGCAGAAATCACCTCCTCAGCCCCTCGAAGATCGCTTTCGTAGCAATGCGTAACACTGAAAGGTACTCCTTGAGAATTGGGAACGTACTGGCAGTATGTGTGGGCAGCCACCCCACTTCTGTGTGACTCTCAGATGCTGAGCAATCAGGATTTCTGTTCTGGGAGAGTATTCAAAGATGTACCTTTCCTGCAAGGGGCTGACCTGTATCTGTCTCTCAGGTATATTAGAAGAATGAGTAGCAATATATCACCTCATGGGGTATGGTGGTGAATGTAATTTCAAGCTACAAAATTATTTTGTTAAATACACATCTTGTCCAGGGTCAGGGCGGCCAGGGGGTAAAATGGAGATGGAGCTGGATCAGAGAGATGGGGAGAGAGGGAGACCTTGTCTAGGAGCGTTTCCTACAGCATGGTAGCCGGATCCCCTCTCAGGGTCTCCTGTGTCCCCTCTTTCTGATTTGCCTTTTTATTAGGCTCACATAAAAGTAGGCTTTGCTTATTACTATGCTTCTAAAGATAATTATCTGACTGTCTTATCTTTATATTATGGGTCCCCCCCAGAATATGGATGTCTAAGAGGAAGTAACTAAAAGTTTTTGTAAATGTCAAATAAAAAAGGCATACTTGACTTTCAAGAATTGATGTCATTACTGGTTTCTCACTTTTGCAGTCTGTTTACTTCTTCATTCCTTGGCATTCACATTTGCATTAATCTTGACATCACTGTATTCCCAATTTCCTGAGAGCTTCCCCCATTAACATGCCAAGCTCCAGCTGTTCTATACTGGCGGCCGCCTATCTTCCAAAGTTAACGCTACATCACTTCACCTTTGTGAAAGACCTACATTAGCGCCTATGTCCAGGAACTGAAAGAAATCTGAAAATTTTTGCTTTTAGTTAAAAAGGAAACAAAACAAAACTAGCATTGAGTGTTGGTTCTGCAGAAAGCTCTTCTGGGGCAGTGCGCACCCTGGGGCCATGGGAGTGCCGCCTGCCCCCAGCTCCTCCACCAGGACCACACTCTGCATCACAAGCATCCATCCACCAGGGCTCTGAGCTGCGCCTGCGTCTATGCCTTTCCTCAATTCATTGTGTGGATCCATTGGCCAGATGTGTCCCCGCCTATCAGAAATGCCTAAGAAAGTGATTTTTTAGGTCTGGGAATGCTCAAAAATTTCTCCATATAAATGATCTCCTCTTCACTCACACCATTTCAACTTAAAAAAGTTTTCACAAGAATGCTCCACGTTCAGAAAGTGGGGGAAATCTCTGTCTATTATTTCCTTCAGGCCTGGCTTTCACAATAGAACGCCCTTGTTGTTACGGGTGTGCATTATGAAATGTACAAGAGTGCACCCTGCCTGCTCCCCCTGCACTCCCTGGGATACAGGCCAGGGCTCGATCACCCTCGCACCTACTGGCCTGGCTCCTCCCAGAACCCACTTTGCCCCTCCTACTCCTGCCCTTTTCTCCAAAGGGCACTCTTACTAAGTCACCTGCATAGGTATTTCCATCTCAAGCTTATCACCCTGTTACCTGACCTCAGTCTGTAACTGAGGAGAGCCTGGAGATGACACCTGGGGCTCGTATTTCTTTCCTCGTGTATAGCATACATGGTTTGTTAACTGAAACCCCAAAGGCCTGCAGCTGCCTCTTTACCACCCGGGAGTAACAGCAAGGTCTGAGCATGTCAGGCCTGAGGACAGCATCCTGACCGCACCCTGGCTTACTGGTGTTAGAGGAAAACACTGACCCTGAAATACAGTCTCACTTAGAAGATTTTAAAATGTAAAAATATGCACATCTCAGAGTTGAAGAAATAGGATACTTAACTTTCTAGGACTCAATTTCCTTATCTGTAATTTGGGAATAATGATAGTTTCTAGCTCAAATTGTTAGGAATATTGCATTAATAACATACGTAAAGCCATACAGTATATAGGCTGCAGCACTTCAATGAAGACATGTGTTTTGCTTATAGTAGTCAAATTATTATATGTGAATTTACTGAAATTTAGTTTAAATTCATTCCTTACCCAGCAGGGAATAAATGGTTTTCTTTAAATTTACTCCAAATTCCAATATATTTGTACCCATTTCCCTAATATCATCTTTTATTCTACTTCAAATTGTGATGGGACCATTTTAAAAGAAGTAAAATTTGTTGAGGTCCTAGTCCTAGGACCTGAAATAAGGATTCAGGGGGTACCTGGGTGGCTCATTGGGTTAAGCCTCTGCCTTCAGCTCAGGTCATGATCTCAGGGTCCTGGGATGGAGCCCCACATCAGGTTCTCTGCTCTGCGGGGAGCCTCCTTCCCCCTTTGCCTCTGCCTGCCTCTCTGCCTACTTGTGATCTCTCTCTGTGTGTCAAATAAATAGATAAATAATCTTTAAAAAAAAGAAAGAAAGAAAGAAAGAAAGAATTCAGGCAGTAGTTATATCTGAAACACACAGTTCACCACCTCGCCTTCTGGATTAGAAACGTCAGTGTTTCCAACAGGATTCGGAGTCTCACTAAAATTTGGGAGCACTGACCTCCTTGCTTACCCCAGCGACAACCCAGAGAAGAAGGCAGGTGTCCAAATGGGAGGCTCTTTTGGAAAACCTAAGAATCTTCCTTCTCCTGAGACACAATTTCTCACATTCATAGTCCTTGTCTTCCTTTCCATAGGTGCCAACAGCATTTCTGTTTAAAGTTAACATGCAAATTATACTCGTAGGTGTTTACCCAAAGGATACAAAAATACTAATTTAAAGGGATACATGCATCCCGATGTGTATGGCAGCGTTACCTATAATAGCCAAACTACGGAACAGCCCATGTCCGTTAATTGATGAATGGATAAAGTTGAGGTGCTCTATATATACATATATATATATATATATATATATATATAAAGATATAGATATAGATATAGATATATAAAGATATAGATATATAATGAAATATTACTCAGCCATCAAGAAGAATGAAATCATGCCATTTGCAACAGTGGGGATGGAGCTAGAGTATTATGCTAGGTGAAATAAGTCAGTCAGTGAAAGACAAGTACAGTATGATTTCACTCATATGTGGAATTTAAGAAACAAACAGATGGACATAGGGAAAAAAAAAAGGAGAGAGGCAAACCAGAAAACAGACTCTAATCTACAGAGAATACACTGATGGTTACTAGAGGGGGGGTTGGGGAAACGGGTGATGGGCATGAAGGAGGGCACCTGTGATGAGCACCAGGTAATGCATGGAAGTGCTGAATCACTATATTGTACACCAGGCACTAATATTACACTGTATGTTAATTAACAGGAATTTAAATTAAAAACTGAATAAAAAGAAATAAATGAAATAAAATTAACATGCAAAAATCAGTAGCTTTCATATAGAGAGCAATAATTTAATTAAAAAATCTAATACTAGAGAAACCCCTATTTAAAATCACAACAAAGAATAAACCTGCCTTTGGCTCAGGTCATGTGGAATCAAGTCCTGCACTGGGCTCCTTGCTCAGCAGGGAATCTGCCTCTTCCTCTGCCTGCCACTCTCTCTGCCTGTGCTCTCTCTCTCACTCTCTCTCCCTGACAAATATAAAATCTTCGGAGAAAAAAAAAAAAGGAATTGTTTAAAACTTATATAAGGAATAGCCAAAACAATTCTGAGAAATACAAACGTTGATCCAAACAAAAAGAATGATGTCCCTTACTCTTGGATAGGATCGCACGTTAATCCCCTTTATGTTTCATGCTTACTTATATGTAAAAATACAAATAAGCTTTTGCCTTTCAGAGTTAAAACACTTATCTGAAAGTTCTTATAAAAAAAAAAAAAGCACATGAAAACAGCCAAGAAAATACCAAAAATAAATATTAAAAAAATACTAGGAGTGGTGACTGACCCTATCAGAAATTAAAGCATGTGATCAAGACCTCTGTAATTAAAAGTGTGGTACTGGAGTAAAACAGAAAACAGACCAGGGGAGTTGAATATGAAGCCTAGAAATAGGGTGAAAAATCTGATATGTGAGAAAAGTGACATTTCAAATGACTGGGCAAAGATGGACTTTGTAATAAATGGACAAATGGTGCTGAAACAACCAGGTAGCTATTTAGAAAAAGGTTAAGACTGGGGACGCCTCACTGACTTAGTCAGTTAGGCATCTAATCGGGCTCAGGTCATGATCCTGTGGTCATGCCTGGGATCAAGCCTGTCCTGGGCTCCCTGCTCAGCAGGTCTGATACAACATGTCAAATTCTAATCCCAAATTGGTTAGAGACTTAAATGTTGAAACAAACTATGTAGGTATCAGAACAAAGATATGGACAGATTTCTCATTAACATAAAGAGAAGGTTTTCCAGATGATACTTATCCAAAGTCAGTAAAGAAAAGACTGATAACATTTGACTCCAAAAAAAGGGCCTTGGTAAACTCTCCATAAAGTCAAAAGGCAAAGCACAAGTGACACAATGGGAGAAAAGATCTGCCACACACATCACAGACAAAAGACAAAAGGCTAATACCCTTGGTACATAAAAGACTTGTGAAAATGGAAGGACTAAGTACCAAAGTCCAATAGGAAAATGTGAAAAGGACATGAATGAAGAATTCCAAAACGTGTGTAAGTATGGCCTTCAAAATAAAATATTTAAACTTGCTCATAATTTATTAATCAATTCAGACAAGGTTGAGCTATTGTTTTTCACCCACTATCACACTGATAAAGATTAAAAAGAGTGACAACACATTCTGTTAGGGAGCCTGGAGGGAAATGAGCAATTTCATACCACTGGTACAAAATACACACTTTCTGGAGAGGTTTTACTGACACCTAAAAAGACATATGAACTTAACTTCTGAACTAGCAATCCCACTTTTAGGTCTCTCCTCTGAAAATTTATCCCACAGGGAGCCTGGGTGGCTCAGTGGGTTAAGCCGCTGCCTTTGGCTCAGGTCATGATCTCAGGGTCCTGGGATCCAGTCCCACATCGGGCTCTCTGCTCAGCAGGGAGCGTGCTTCCTCCTCTCTCTCTCTGCCTGCCTCTCTGCCTACTTGTGATCTCTGTCTGTCAAATAAATAAATAAAATCTTTAAAAAAAAAAAGAAAATTTACCCCACAAAACGCTGAAATACATATATATAAGGTTACTTATTATATCACCACTTGTAATATTGGGAACAACTAAATGCACAGCCTAAGAGAACAGTGGAATAAAGTATGGTACATTCATGCCAGAGACTATGCAGCCTCAATTAAAACTTTTTTTTTCCCGAATGAACAAAAATATTTTCTCAACTCTATCCCATTTTATTTTAAGAGCATTACCTTGATGCTTATTGTTTTTTGCGTATTTAAAATGTCATGTAAATAACCAGACTGTTTCAAAAACACCTTCATAATCTCACTTGAGTCATCAACTCACATTTATTTCAATGTGAAGTCATTGTGTTTCCTGATTCATCACGACAGCATTCTCACATGGAGTGGAAATCACAATCTCTTGTTGGTTCCATTTCCAAATACTCAACTATCACATCAAGAAGAGCCTTGGAATACCTCATCGAATGCACCACACACAGCACTTAAACCTTGTCGCCACTGCCAAGACACAGTGCCTGATGTCCACTCTCTGATAAAATCATCTTTTCCCCTTTATTGAATCTTCAGGCTCAAACTCATTACAATTTAGTTAAGGATGAGGCATGCCATGGTTGTAAACTCCTTTTTTGAGAGTCTTCAGTAGGGTTGCCAGCATTTTGCCCTTTGCTCCCAGATGCACCACACATCCCTGCTTCTAAACTGCTCAGCTGCTATTTCAATGTCCATTAAGAGAGATTTCTTAGCCCCCTTTCTTCTCTGTCGAAAGCTAAGTATGTTCTTCTGGCGCATCACCTTCTTTAACTTTCAACAAAGCAACATCATTCACTGGAGAGGTTATTTACAATTAAGATATTTGGGAACTTGGATTCTCATACAATCTATTATATAAAGTAAATGTTTCTTAAAATTTCTGATCGTGGAATATTCTCCCCAAATCCCTAAAGTAAATATTGATACAACGTTTCTATCCATTTCCCATTTCCCAAGTCATCTCTGCTAGAAATTGGAAGTAGGTAAAACTTGGCCTTTACACCCTAACGTTTTATGCAAAAGCCAACGGATCTGATTTTCAGCTCCCTGAAGAGCTGGTCATTTCAGCTCCCTGAAGAGCCCTTTAAAAATTAGAGTCTGCAACCATCATAATCAAAGTAGAATAAGAATTTAAGCTATTTAAAGATGTGTATGTGGATCTGAAGTCCTGAACAATAGGGTTTGATAGTTATCATCTTTAGATGACTTTATAGCTTGTAGTGATAAGTTCCACAGTTAAATGGCACTTGCATTTATTTCATTCTTAGCCAAAAGCAGGGATGAAACTTCTTGGAGGATGGTGGTAAACATACACTATGGTGCAAAGGTTTCTTTCATTCACTGGGGTCTGAAGATTGGGTTCACTGCATGCAGTAACTGTTCTCCAGCTAAGTAAAACAGCACACTAGCTTAGAATGTCAACTAGGACAGGGTTTTGTATGCAAAAGCAAGTAGGAAAAGCCCTAGTTGCAAAAAGTAGTTTATTTTAAAGATTTTTAAAATTATTTATTTGACAGAGAAAGACACAGCAATAAAGGGAACACAAGCAGGAGGAGTGGGAGAGGGAGAAGCAGGCCTCCTGCAGAGCAGGGAGCGTGATGGGGGACTCAATCCCAGGACTCTGGGATCATGACCCAAGCCAAAGGCAGACGCTTAATGACTGAGCCACCCAGGCACTCTGCAACAGCAGTTTAAAGCACATTATACCTCTAGGTGTACTTATTCAGGGCAAGCCATCATAGGATGATGGCAATTTTAAATATGACAATGACTTTAAAGTATGTTGCCATTATTATTATTTTTTTAATTTTTTTTACAGTTTCCTCATTATTTTTTTTAAAGATTTTATTTATTCGAGAGAAAGAGAGAGCAGGCACACCAATAGGGGGGAAGGAGCAGAGGGAGAGGCAGACTTGCTGCTGAGCAGGGAGCCCAAAAAGGAACTCAATCCCCAGGACCCTGGAATCATGACCTGAGCCAAAGGCAGATGCTTAAGTAGTTGAGCCACCATTATTCTTTTTTTTTTTTTTTAGCTTTTATTAATTCATATGACAAATCATAACTAAATTTTTAGTTGTTTCTCACTTATAAAGATATTTATACTTTTTTTTACAATCAAGAATCTTTGGGGACATACATCAAAGTATTTTTGTTAGTTCTCAGTGAAGAAGAAAATGAAAATAAATGAAAGCATCTGTCACTTGGAAACACTATTTCTTACTTAGTACTCATTTTGGGAAAAGTGTTAATAGCTTTCAAACATTCACAGTAATTGCTGAGCCATCAGTACTTTCAGAGCTTTCAAAGAAAGCTCATAGCAAAACCAAAATAAACAAAAAAAGTAAGCCCATAGCTATTTCTTATTTGAGGGGGAAAACAAGTTTTGTGGGGGGCACCTGGGTGGCTCAGTTGGTTGAGCATCTGACTTTTGATTTTGGCTCAGGTCATGATCTCAGGTTTAGAAGCCCCATGTTGGGCTCCACACTCAGTGCGGAGTCTGCTTGAGGTTCTCTCTCTTCATCTCTCTTTGCCCCTCCCCACTCAAGTAAAATAAAAAAGATTTTTTTTTTTAAGTTTTCTTATAGCTTCATAGGCTGTAGTCTTTAAAAAAAGAGAGAGAGAGAGAGAAGCACTGTCATGTAGCAGTTAAAGATTGTTTGTTCTCTTTAACTAAATGTTTCAACTTGATGGACCTTAGCAAAGTCCTCTGCAGCTGTTTACCAGCAGAGCAGAGAAGGGTATAGCTTCATTTGACTCCTCCTAAATTACAATCCTCTGCGAGACTCAAAACAAGAAAATGCAAGCTGGTGCAGCCACTCTGGAAAACAGCATGGAGGTTCCTCAAAATGTTGAAAATAGAACTGCCCTATGACCCAGCAATTGCACTATTGGGTATTTACCCTAAAGATACAAATGTAGTGATCAAATTGTTTTCTTAAAGACAGAATTTATAGTTCAAGCATGCAGGAGTCTTAATTATCTAAAAGTAAGAAAAAAAAAAAAAACAAGGATCTCAGGCTCTAAGTTGTGTTTTCCTTTAACACATTACATGATTTCCAGAAGTTATAGCGTAGTAAGTAAAAAGGAAAAGGGCACAGGAATAGCTAAATTTTTACCCAACAGATTAGTAACATATAATTTATATATCTATACACACACATATACAGGATTGATGATGAACTGTCAGAGTTTAAGGAAACGTTTGTTTTTACAAAAGATGTTTCTTTTTTAAAAAGATTAAAAAAAATACTACTTTGCTTTATCATGATAATGCTATCTGTAAGCAAATAGAAGCAGCCAATGCATTAAAGATACAGGAACAGAATCACCTTTATGTTATATTCATGAGGGAGTAAAATCTCCCTTTAAGATACATTTATATGGTATCAGACTTACTCAGTTCCTTACTGACTAAAGACAACAATATAAAACTTCCAATTGTCATAAAATAAATACACTTTCAATACATTCATTTTATTTCATAGCAATATATATTTAATTTGTCCTTGTGAAATAACACTTAATTATTGCACTGGCAAATTACCACCAAGACATGAATGCTATCATAAGATTTGATACATTACAATTGTCTAAGAACATGGAAAAATAAAATCACAATAGGTTGTCTGTCTTTTAACATTTCTAAAGCTATTTTTAAAATCTCTAAAAGGGATTAGGTAGTCACTGTCAATGTGTTTTTGAAGATGATGACACAATAATGTAAATAAAAGATTTTTAGAAAGTTTAAAGCACAATACAAAAACGTATCTATTTCTAACTCTACCTCCCAATTCCTGTCTACAGGTCCAGGTTTGATACAAGTTTTGGACAAATTAGCCTCTCATTATACAGTATGTGTATTAATTAAAATATACATAAACAAATTAGGGAAATAATATGGTCTCTAGTATCAACTTTATGGACGCTCACCTAGGAGTTGTTGTTCTAGGTCTAGTGACTTATGACATCATTCCATGATCTGGACTCTTTCCGGCACTGCTGTTCTGCTAAGCTTCAGCTAAGCATCCCAACTGTAGAGTTATTATTTCTCATCTTTGGGTTTTTGTACTATCTGCAGATTCTCACTAGCAAATTTCACATGTTTACTTCATTTATTAAATAAATTAAATAAAAAATTAAATTTATTATTGCTTTTTTTTTTCTTTTTTAAATTTTGTTTTTGGAGAAAGCCAGTTTTTCATTATAACTGAACCTAACACCCTTATTAAGTCCCTGAGATGATATTCTAGGATGCTGCTATTTTTAATGGAATTTTATGTTTATAAGGAAATGCTCTCTAATTAATGCTACTGGACTAGATGTCAATGACTACTTGAAACCCTGGGCTCCATAATCATGCCGGGTCTTGCCATTTTGAGGTACTGAATCACAGCCTTCCAGGCCAGTCTGCATTTATTTGTAAATCAAAAAAGAAAAAAAGCAGCCAAAGCAATCATTTTCAAAATATATTTTTTAAATTTCATATTAGCATTTACCAAATAATAATTATACAGGGGAATGTTAAGACAAATGTGATTATTTTAAAATTAAACACTGATCATTTGGTCCCTTTAAAATACGTCTCAGTCTTTGTTTTTACCAAATTAAAAAGGAAAGATGAATTCCCATGTTTGTCCTTCTTCCATCAGAATGTAAGGTTAAATGTCATCAAGATCTAAAAATTTAATTACTGAAACAGCTATATAAATTAGTAATAGTTTAATGCTTGGATTTGGAAGTCACGGATGATAGCATCCCCCACCCCCAAGTGTGATGCTTAGAAGCCCACCCTGCTGTGTGCATTTTCAGAGAAGACTATATCAGACATTAAGAAAACCATCAACGTGAGTCCACAGCAATGATCTAAATCTTTCAGATCCTGATGAGACTGACTCCAGAGCTAGCAAGCTTTTCTCCCTTCAGGTGTGTCTCTCAGGGGTACACAGAGCAATGGGTGAGGCTGACTACCAGAAAGAATCTCCTTATTGGACTAGAGTGACAGGACACCCTCACTGTGTTAAAAAGGGAAAAGCTCAACAGATTATTTAAATTAGGTAAACAGGGTTAAGAGAAAGGATCAACACTGGTTTATGCTCAGACTGATAGAGTTAGAAAAAATCAACAGGCATACATTTAAGTGATCTTTTTCCTCCATAAAATTTCAGGGAAATCTGCTCCCTCTTTGAGGTTTTCCAGGGGAAAAACATGCCAGTGTTTGGAAAATGCTGACAGTGAATTGAAACAGATGTGCATATTTTCAAATAATAAAAAATAGACCAATCTCGGCCTAAACTAGAAATCCGCTTAAAATTTTTATTAGAGGGAAGAAATAACTATTTATTATTTCCAGGGCTATGCTATATCCTCTCATTTAGTTGCCATCAAAAAATATGTGAGGTTGCCTACATACTTCCAAATTTATATCAGAAAAAAAGAATAAAAGTTAAGGCTCAGGAAGGTTAAGTGACTTAGCAAAGTCAGTAAGTAAGTACCCAATCTAAATTTCAACTGAACTTCTTTCTATTTTACTCTCTGAGAGGTGAAAACTCTTCAGCAGTAAAGGATCTTTACCTCAAGTAAATCACTAACTGTCACTGTTCTTAGATTTATTTATTTATTTAAGATTTTATTTATTTATCAGAGGGGGGGGGGAGAGCGAGCACAGGCAGACAGAAAGGCAGGCAGAGGCAGAGGGAGAAGCAGGCTCCCTGCTGAGCAAGGAGCCCAATGCGGGACTTGATCCCAGGATGCTGGGATCATGACCTGAGCTGAAGGCAGTTAAGTTAACTTAACTTAACCAACTGAGCCACCCAGGCGTCCCACTGTTCTTAGATTTAAATAAAATTGCACAAATCTGAATTAAATTCCCTTTGCTTCGGCTTCCTCCTCTTCTCCTCCCCTTTGTCTCCCTCTTCCCTGAATCCACCCAACCTTGCAGCAGTGTCTCCCCGGGGAGCTGTCTGCCTTGCACCTGCCCTCATCTGAACCCTTGAGAGGCTAGGGCAGAAACACCTGTCTTAAAGAAGGTATCTGGCTTCAGGAGGGTACTTGGTCTGTATCACTGGAACAGCTCACTATGTGTACTTCAAGCTGAGCCAAATGTTTTACTACTTGGGGGCTTCACCATTATTTCCTGAAAGTGTACATAGTAGAGAGGGCACGAACAGGAAAAGAATGAATAGAAAAGAATTACACTAATTCATAGTCCCTTTCATCATTCTGGGTATTAACCCAGAAACAGCACAACACACTGCACTGCATACCATGTAATTTAGAACACCTACAATATGAAATATCAAGTACATAAAGGATTTTTTTTTGTTTTTTCCTTTTTATTCAAATCAGTTATATATTCGAAAGAAAATTTTTGAGGTCTTTGGATGAGGGTAGAATAGGAAATTCATTTCTGGTGACAAAAGACTGGCCCTAAGTGAGGGAGGTTTAGAGAAAATGATTTGACCTAGAAAAGACTGTCACCTATATTATGTCCCAGTACAAAGAATGTGGCCTTTTATGCCCCAGTACAAAGAACGTGGCCGTTGGAATTGTGAACTTGGGCAACTTAACCAGAATATAATTCTCTCATTTATCAAGTGGAAATAATGAGGATTTGTCAGTTTATTGTGAAGAATGAAGTGAACTATATTTTCAAAATCTCTTAAACACTATCTAGGTACATAGTAGATATTTATTACATTTTAGTCCCTCTTTCTGCTGAACTTATTTTGGGTTCATAGCTAGAACCTAAATTGTTACAGAATTACTTCAAAAACCATTTATTATGTTAAGACTTCAGTATGGGTTTGAAAGCATATCACACAGAACAAACGTGTTTCCCAATATCATGCATATCTGAAAATTGCACTCATGCTAAGTATAACTTTATGGCTTTTAACTTTCTGTTCTCCAAGTTCATTTTTATGTTAACTAAAATTCTAACTTGAGATCCTAATATATTTCTTCAAAACAAATTTTTAAAAAACCAAATATCCATTCTATAAGCCTACTGTTTCACTGTGAAGTCTACTATTGCTCACTGTGCACTATGATTCCAAACCAGAACTTTGAGTTTGATGTTAGCTACTGCTCTACTTAACCGAGATTTTCAGATCGCAATACTATATATACTATATATAGATACTTTGTTTAGTATCTAAATTGTAGATCACAAAGTAATGCTTGTGATGGCTTGCTAGTTCCGCAGGAATAGACTGTGATTTACACACCGCCCACTTCCCTCTAACACCATGCAATCTGAATATGGAGCATCTGAACTCAACTGCGGGCTTATCATGAAAAAGGGTGTCTTTCTCTTAACAAATGTCCCTGAAAGCTTGTGTCTCTTTTCTAATTATGATCTAACTCTCTAGGTCCCTTTTTCTCCCCTTACTGAGATAGAATTGAAATGCAACATTGCTTACATTTAAGATGTGCCCTGTATTGACCTGATACACTACCTCACTGCACCAGGATCCCTGTCTCTGCTCCACGCCCTCATCACATAGTACAGAATGGGATTGATTCTTAGTGGTAGACACCACCACAGGTGGTCAAATGGGGACTCGGTCACTTTGTTAAGAAACTTTTAATTAATTAATTTTTTAAAAAGATTTTACTTATTTGTTTGACAGAGATTACAAGTAGGCAGAGAGGCAGGCAGAGAGAGAGAAAAGAGCAAGCAAGCACCCTGCTGAGCAGAGATTTCCCGATGTGGGGCTTGATCCCAGGATCCTGGGATCATGACCCAAGCCGAAGGCAGAGGCTTTAACCCACTGATCCACACAGGTGCCCCAAGAACCTTTATTTTTTTAGAAGATTTTATTTATTGGGGCCCTTGGGTGGCTCAGTTGGTTGTGTCTGCCTTTGGCTCAGGTCATGATCCCAGGGTCCTGAGCTCCCTGCTCAGGGAGTCTGTTTTCCCTCACCCGCTTACTCTCTCAAATATTTATTTACTTGAGAGAGAGAGAGAGATTGAGAGTAAGAAAGCATAAGCCAGGGAAAGGAGGGGTAGAGGCAGAGGGAGAAGGGAGGATGTTTAAGGGCCTGTCCAATTATCTGAGGGCCAATGATGTCTCCTGTAACTCTCCACTAGTGAGCTGGCTTTTGCTGCCTGTCCAAGCCAAGCACTTATGTTTCAGTTTCTCTTCTGTGCTCAGTCAATATAGGCCCACCAGCCTTCCTCTTCTAAGATTTTTGCAGTCTCTTTGGTTATCCACTGGTCTTTGGTTATCCTTCTGGTCTTCTCTGTCTTTGCTGCTTCTTAGTGACACAAAAGCACCTCAGATAATTCATTCTGGGGCTTTGTTTCACTTGGAGCACTGAAAATTTTCTTCTAACCAAGAGTAATTAGAGTTTGCTCTCTTAAGAAGAATGGAATATGGGTGCCTGGGTGTCTCAGTTGGTTAAACGGCTGCCTTCAGCTTAGGTCATGATCCCAGGATCCTGGGATCAAGCCCCACATTGGGCTCCCTGCTCAGTGGAGAGCCTTCTTCTCCCTTTCCCTCTGCCTGCTGTTCTGCCTACTTGTGTTCTCTCTCTCTCTCTCTCTCTCTGTCAAATAAATAAATAAAATCTGAAAAAAAAGAATGGAAAAAGGAAAAGAAATAAGAAATAGAAATAAAAGTCATCCATATTGGTAAGGAAGAAGTAAAACTTTCATTGTTTTCAGATGACATAACACTGTATACAAAACCCTTAAGACTACACCAAAAAACTAATAGAACTGATAAATGGAATCAGTACAGTTGCAGGATACAGTATCAAAGTACAGTAATACATTGCATTTCTATACACGAATAAAAAAGCAGCAGAAAGAGAAATTAAGTAAACAAACCCATTTACATTTGCACCAAAAAGAATGAAATACTTAGGGATAAACTTAACTGAGCAGGTGAAAAATGTACACTCTGAAAACTCTAAAACACTGAAGAAAGACACTGAAGACAACTCAAACACATGGAAAAACATACTATGCTCATGGATTATAAAAATACACATTGTTAAAATGCCTATAAACCCAAAGCAATCTACAGATTTAATCTAATCCCCATCAAAATTCCAATAGCATTTGTCACAGAGCTAGAACAAACAATCCTAAAATTTGTATGGAACTGCAAAAGACCCAGAATAGTCAAAGCAATCTTGAAAAAGAAAAACAAAGCTGGAGGTATCACAAACCCAGATTTAAAGATATATTATAAATCCATAGTGATCAAAATGGAATGATACTGGAACAAAAACAGACACACAGATCAATGGAACAGAGTAGAAACCCCAGTAATAAGCTCACAATTAAATGGTCAATTAGTCTTTGACAAAAGAGGCAAGAATATGTAATGGGAAAAAAGACAATCTCTTAACAAATGGTGTTGGGAAAACTGGACAGCAATATGCAAAAGAAAGAAATGAAACCACTTTCTTACACCACACACAAAACAGACACAAAATGGATTAAGGACCTAAATGTGAGACATGAAACCATAAAAGTCCTAGAAGAGAGCACAGGTAGTAATTTCTCTGACATCAGCTCTAGTGATGTTTTTCTAGATATGTCTCCTGAGACAAAAGAAACAAAAGCAAAAATAAGCTATTTTAAAATAGCTTCTGCACATCAAAATAAAAACTTCTGCACAGCAAAGGAAACAATAAAACTTAAAAGATAACATATTGAATGGGAGAAGAGATCTGCAAATGACATATCCAATATAGGGTTAGTGCCCAAAATAGATAAAGAACTTATATAAATCAATACCCCAAAACCAAATAATCTAATTAAAAAATGGGCAGAAGACATGAACAGACATTTCTCCAAAGAAGACATACAGATGGCCAACTGACACATGAAAAGTTGCTCAACATTACTTATCATGGAAAAGCAAATCAAAACTATAATGAGATATCACCCCACACCTGTCAGAATGGCTAAATCAACAACACAAGAAACAACAAGTATTGGCGAGGATGTGGAGAAAAAGCAACCTTGGGCACTATTGGTAGGAATGCCAACTGGTACAGCCACTGTGGAAAAATGTATGGAGGTTCCTCAAAGAATTCAAAATAGAACTACCACATGATCCAGTATATTCCCCTACTGGATATTTACCCAAAGAATACAAGAACACTAATTCAAAAGAATATATGCACCCCAATGTTTAATGCAGCATTATTTACAATAGCCAAATTATGGAAGCCGCCCAAGTGCCCACTGATAGATGAATGGATAAGGAGGAGGTGGTAGACATATACGATGGAAAGTTACTCAGCCAAGAAAAGCATGAAATTTCACTATTTGCAATGATACACATAGAGCTAGAGAGTATAATGCTAAATGAAATTAGACAAAGGCTGAATTCCTACCTGGAACTTAAGAATTTAAGATAGGGGGAAAAAAAGAGACAAACCCTAAAACAGACTCTTAAATACAGAGAACAAACAGATGGTCATCAGAGGGGAATTGGGTGGGGGAGGGGTATAATAGAAGAAGGGGATGAAGAGCACACTAAACGCTGTGAACAGTGAGTAATGTATACAGAATTGTTGAATCAGTGTATCGTACACCTGAAACTAATACAATAATGTATGTTAACTAGACTGGAATTAGTATTTTTAAAAAAGAGTGTTCCATATGATTCTCTCTTATAAACTGTCCATTCTCTTTTATATGAGATGGATTAGTTCCAGGTACTTTACCAAATGAATCACTTTAGAATGTGACTTTTTAGATAGTCAGAAGTACTTGAAAAGCAACTCAATCATGTTCATTTCATATGTCAAAATACATGATTAATAATGGAAATTCTGGAATCATATACCTCAATGCTCAAGCATGGCTCCCAGAGCAAGTCAGGTAAAGGTATCCCTCCAAGTAGATGCATCCCCAAGGGAGAAAGTTTAGTGAGGGAGACAAGGGCTGGGTTTAGCTCCCTGCCCACCAAGTACAGAGCCTGTGCACTGGGCACAATACACACAACTTGGAGACCCTTCTGTGGTCCTTCCTCTATAGCTGTTGACTTTAAGCAAGCTATTTAATTTATCTCAATTTAGTCATACATACTAATGTAAATATAACATTCTCAGTAAACATTTGATAAAATATCTTATGAGAATCAAATGAAATAATGTTTTTTAACAGTAGATGACACATGTACGTAGTACTGGCTTTCCCTGTTAGTACCACTTACACAACAAATAATTCTGATTTCTTTTTCACATTATGTTCTTCAAATTATACAGAACTATATTGCAGTGTTTCACTCTAGGCATAAATATGTATATAACCTGTTGAAATGGGGAGGTGAGGTCCATCTGCAGGATTCCATAGTTATGGAGAGTCCAAGGTAATGATTCATTATAATTATTGCTATTGATCTATGGTTGATACAATCCTTACTAATGACTATAAGTCTGTACTTAATCATTTTGAAACACAACATAATGATATAGCTTTGAATTATTCATCATTTAATACTCAAGATACCTACAGATCACACTTTCATAGTTATTTGATAATAGGTTATATCATTTTTTCTAAATATATTTCATTCCTGTTTTTCCCCCTATGTAATGTAACTTGGTTTCCAATTATACACAAGTTTTTTTGAGATTTTATTTATTTATTTTGAGAAAGAATATAAGTGAGGGGAGGGGCAGTAGGAGAGAATCTCAGGCAGGCTCCACACTCAATGCAGAGCTTGATGAGGGACTTGATCTCATGACCTCATGACCCTGAGATCATGACCTGAGCTGAAATCAAGAGCCAGACATCTAACTGACTGAGATTCCCAGATCCCCCACCTCTTATAGATCATTTTAATGCTTACCCTATTGTCTTATCCAGAAAAGTGAAGCATATAAAGGCATTAAATTTAAAAAAAATTCTGGGAAAATAAAAGCTTTTGTATTAGTACTGCAGACAGGATTTATATCCATATTTTTTCTCTATTTTGTCTTTTTTTCTTTTGAATGACGCATTCCCAACTAGGAAGAAGGAAAGGGAAATTCGGGGTGTGTGATATGTGCATGCCAGTTACTCCCACAGAGACACACATGTAAAAAGAAAAGTGGGTTTTAAATTAAGCATTTTTCTCAAAATCCATAAGAATAATCCTTCTGGTACTTTTTGAATTACATTATATTTCTCTAATGGAATATTTGTAGGTGTGCACAATGAGCAAATTCATTAAAAACAAACAAAGAAATCATGTAACAATTTTTCATGGATCTTTCTATCTTTAGAACACTGACATTTAAGCTGTCATTATTTACTAAGAGCTCGGTGAATTATTTCATCAACTGAACTGTAAGATACGTATGCCGCGATGATGTGATAATAAAAATAGGTATATTTTATACTTGTATTTATAGCTGGATATATGAAAATGCATTAGGATAATCTGAAGAAATAAATACTCATTTATAATCAATAAATACATATATTTATGTTTAATATTCATATAGATGTACACAAATATTTAAATATGTATTGACCAGAATCAATTTAGATGATTAAAGAAAAAAGATGAATTTTAAAAATGGCCTTACCCTTAAGAATTCTACATTCTATGAGGATAGCTGTATCTTTTAACTTGTTTCACAAAATATCTGAAGCATAATAATGGTTTTCAGAGCAAGCGCTAGTATAAATGAGGATATGACAAGGACAGAGGGGAAGCCATGGGGTCTGAGGATGCAGCAGAAAGAGGTTGATTAGAACAGTACTGAGCTATCGGAATGTGACTGTAAGAATTAAGATAATTCAAAAAAAAAAATAGAATAGAATGCTCAGCGGGTCCCATCATTTCCATCGTTCATGAGTCTGTTATTTGATGTGTGATGACGTTCTAGCTCAACACCGGACTTAAACGTAGGTCTAGATCATTTGAACCCGGTGAAGACAGAAGCAAAATTAGAAATCAGAGCAAAGATAAAACAAGGACAAGACTCAGAAATTCAAACGATGGAGGAAAAGGGCAATTTGCTTCTATGAAATGTAGAACAGCTCTCCTAGTGATGACTGATTATCTCGTCAGGGCCTTTTTAAGATAAATAGATTTGGGCCTTGACATTCTTCAAAGGAGACAAGAGGGTGAGCACTGCCCTCTTGGGCTTGAATGAGCCCCTTTATTTGGGCAGGCTCAGGTTTCTGAAAGAGAAGCAGGGACCTTTTAAAGCATTCAGGCTCTGGTGACTGAGAATTTAATTATCCCTCTCTTTTCTTCCATGAGGTTAGCATTTCTTCTTTTTGAAGAGCAGCACCTTCCAAGGAGAATACAATGAGATACTTTCTGAATCTCTGAGGGTGCTCCTTAGAGCCCCAATGGTGGAGAATAAATTCCCAGCGACAAAGCTTGCCCTCCAGCAATGCAATTCCAAATAGATTTCTCAGAACTCTCATTTTCATCTTCCTATAAAAGTAAGTTTTCTCCCAACACTTAAAAGCATGTATTTCCATTACATTACTCCAAAGCTCAGGGAAAATCGTGGGTACTTCAATTAACAGTAATCAGCAGTCACCCATAAAGATAATGCCAACAACACAAAAAAGTATCTATGGCCTTCATAAACAATTGCAGACATTTTCAAAAGTAAAAATGCTCGATGCAGTATCTCACTTTTACAATCCCTGCATTGCATTGTATCCAGTTACTGTCTACTATTTCCCTTCCAGAAAGAATGATAGAGACTAAAATATAAGGAGGTTGTTATAACTCAGTTCTGCTTTTCTTAACTTTATTTTCTTTTGAGCTCCCACCTTGCATGTAATTTATAATTTATGCCCCTAGTTACCTCCCTCATAGATATATCACAGATATTACTGAGTGTTGTTTTTAAAGTTATATTTTCATTATTTTCTTTGTGCATGGTGGAAGGTTGGCCTTGTCTCTATGCAATAACTATAAACTTTGGAAATATTGTTGCATTTAGGGAAGGGAGGGTTTTACGCTCTTGGGACTTTTTTTTATTAACCGATGACTCACAATGTCCCAAAGATACCCAGACTCTTCCATCTTTATCCCTTTTGAGAAAGATAAGAGTACAAACTTCAAAATGAAGTTTCTCAATCCAAGTTATGTAACTGACTCTATCTATCATCATCTAATTGCACAAAGCCCCAAATGGGCACGACAACATTATAGACAACTAAATGGTAAAGTAACTGCCTCATGGTACTGTGTGACTTTGAGTTGTTCTCGAGTGAAAAAAAATAATAAAAAGATAAATAAAAATAATTACTCATTTACTCTCTCAGTGATTCATTCTTTCACTCAGCAAATGTTCATTTTGTGCCCATGTTATGTCTTCTGTTTGTCCGGGTTGCCCTTTTCCTTTCTTGTAATGTTTATTCCTTGTTTCCTGGCTGAAGCCTACACTGTGGTCTTTACTATTCAAAGCACTTGAGATTTTTTGTAAGAGTAGGACTGTCACGTTTTACCTCTTTGATTTCTCTCCACTATGTTCTACATAAAAGAAACTGCTCTAAATATCCTGGAAGTATTTTTCTCACTAAACAAAGGCCCCAATTCTTAGCTAGATGTGTTGCCTCTAGGCTAAAATATTTCTTAGCCTCTATCCCAGCTAGTGGTGACCATATGATTAAGTATCGGCCAACAAGACATTTATGACAATGTTGTAAGAAAGAACCAGACTGATTCGTTAAAAGCAAGGAAATGAAAAAACAAAACAAAAGAATATTAAAAAAAAAAAAACACCTTTCTTTGACTTGCTCTTCAGAGTATGATTGTATGTCTGAAATGATAGCATCATTCATGGACGTTTGGACATCATAAACAGAGTAGCACGGCTGGTAGAACTCATTTCCCTGACAAGAGCCATTCAACTATCGCCTCTTGGCTTCTTTTATATGATCAAAAAGTAAGTTTTTACTTGGCTTTAGGCAGTATTTTTGGAGTTTTTGCTTGGTGTATAACATACCATAATTGTAACTAACTCAACCTAGTAAACAGATAAGCACATATGATGGATGTAAATACAAACATCCTGATTATATGATTTTAATTTTTGGAACTATGAACACACAGTTTAACCCAAGTACTGCATCCATGTAATAAGACAGGTGCTATTCATAAAATAAAAATGCTAGACGTCTTATTTTCTGATTTTAAAAATTTTGTTGGGTTTTTAAGGTCAATAGATACTAAAAAAACTTAGATACTAAGAGAAATACGAAGAACACAATAGATGGAATAATATGTAATAATACAAAAAATTATCCTAACACACTTTGCAGAGATAAACTCTGTGGGTGTGCCTGATGTCAGCTAAGTGCTCTCAGAAAATGACTACAAGTGGGTTATTGAACATATATGTCACAGTGCTTTTTAACACATCCAGATGTTGCATTCCTTACACTGAGAGTTACTACGTAACAGTATGTCCAAACCACAGCCATTTTGTAGGGAAAAGGGACACTATTACTAACTACGCCATGGCAGCAGGCTGACCCAGGACTGTTCTAAAGAGACTGGACATACAGTACAGTCCCCTTAATTAAATGGATTTTCATTGATTTAAATGAATCTCCACTTGGTGAGTTTTGAAAGAAGTGTTGTGGCTCAGTGGAAAGTCCTGCTGGAATCATCCCTGCCTTGAAATGTACCCTGTAGATCATTACTACCTCTGAATTGTTCTTCACTTTTGTAACTTCTTTAGATCTGCTACACTTTCTCAAAAACTAGACATTTACAAATCAGCTCATTCTTATTTTCCCCACAACTGCACACTGCTTTCAGCTAGAGGATGTAGAATTCATGTGTTTCAAGGACAGAAGGTGAGACAGGTGATGACTGAGCAGGAGCCACTATACAAGAGAAATTTGTAGAAGGTGGGGGAGGAAAGCTGCTGTTTTACATCTGACCTAAGTGAGGAGGTAACCTAGGAGACAGGTTACCTGTGCTCACAGAGCTAAAGGCACTCTGTGCGCTGGGAGAGGGCTTGAAAGAGAACACCAGTGTTCTGGGGCCAATACACTATTGCAGTGGGTTATTTCATCTTTAGGACACAGCAAAAGACTATCAACAAACTGCCACGGAAAAATTCAAGCCTGGCTGATACTTACATTATGCACTGGGGAAATTGTCAACCATAGGGTATGATTTGAAGTACAAGGACTACTTCCTTCCTCTATCTAGCCAACAGTGTCTGCAATCCCCCCCATTAGAACAAGTATTATCTCTTCCTGCTATCCTATTGCCTCACCTTAACACAACCATTCCTGGGAGGGATAGAACAATTTTCTCCAGGCTTGCACTGATGCGTATCAATGCACAGACAGATGGTTTTATGCTCAAAGGGAAGCAGAGGCTATCGACAAAAATAGGAAAATGAAGCAGGAATACATCTTATACCAAAATAAATTGCATTTTAGTGACAACAGACCACTCCTACAAATCGAAATTTATTTTCTCACAGATACCTTCAAAACCTTATTTTAATTAGAACTACGGAGACTCATTTGCATTTTAACATATCTGTCTTACAAAAAAGACTTTAATCCTCAAAAAAGTCAGTACTATTTGCAAAGACTTCAGTTCAAGAGAGAAGCACTTTAACCTAATTTTCCATTAATTGAAACACGGCAAGGAAATTAAGAGGCAGGGGGAAGAAGGAAGAAGTGATTACAGCCTTCATCAGTGGAGTGTATCCCAGGGCAGGTTTGTGGTGGAAGGAACTCTGAAGAATCAGATTTTGCCCCAGCCCTGACACACTTTCCTCCCAAGGCACTGTGAGACAGTTCATTACTTAGCCTCCCCATGCCTCAGTCTTTTCCAACCATAAAAATGAGACATTGACACTTCATTTACAGTATTATAATGAAATTGGAAATGACTATGTGTGTGCGGCATCAAGCACAGCTCTTGATACACTGTACTACTTAGTAAATGTTGATTGCTCCTATATTATCATGTTACTCAGAGCAAGAGAGCAGAGGATGTGGTCAGTAACTAGGGTATGGCCAAGTGCAAAACAAAAATGTCAGCTAGGATTGCAAAGGCACAGGATTGGTAGATTCTAATTAGTATCAGAACTTGGATAGAAAATTAACAGGTTTGGGGCATCTGCATGGCCACAATGGGTTAAGCCTCTGCCTTTGGCTCAGGTCATTATCTCAGGGTCCTGAGATGGAGTCCCACATTGGGCTCTCTGCTCAGTGGGGAACTTGTTTCCCCCTCTCTCTGCCTACTTGTGATCTCTCTCTGTCAAATAAATAAATAAATAATCTTTAAAAAAAAAAAGTAACAGGTTTTTCTGATCCTGTAGACAAATTATGCACTTGATTGCAAGTTATTTTAGCAAAATGTCAACAACTAACATAAGCTAATTCTAGTTACTACTCAATTCTCCTTGCCTAGCAGGGAGAAACATGGAAATGTAAGTCAAGGGTTCTCATAGCACGTTTTAGCACTTTTTGAACTTTAATGTGTATACAAATTATTTGGGTTTCACCTTAAAATTCATATTCTGAATTGTCACATTTGGGATGGGACCTCATCCTGAATTTTTAAGATTTTCCCACAGGTACCAGTGTAGGATGGCAGGTTTAGTGAATAAAGACAAAGGCAGCCCAGGGACATCCGGATTTTCCATAAGTAACAAATATTTATTTTGTATAAGTGTGTCCAAATATCACATGGCCATACATGTACAGAAGCAGATTTCACCGTTTATCTGCAGTTAGAATGCAACTGGATGCCCCGTATTTTATCCAGCATCCCTATGCCAACACGAGTAGCAAATGTTCAGTCTAAAAATTCATGTGATTATACACCAATAATGATATGAAGTGTCAGCATATTGTTTACTCCAGAATATTTAGAGCTGCAGGGCGATGAACACTTGCTTCTTAACTGCCTGACTCTGTGGCTTCTGAACCACAAGTTTATCAGAATTGGACTTGGCAACTGGCAGGTCACAAACTCTATCCTGCAAGACAGTGTGGGGTGAAGCCAAGGACTTCGGACTCTAGTTTCTCTTCCCTTTCTTGACGGTCTCTCATGTCACCTCCATGCAATAAACTTGAACTCGGGACAGGGCAAGATACCTCGGGAGGTGACAAGTGTAGGAGGCCCCAATGATCACCTCATCAAAGTTAAATTTTCCATTTTTGGAGTATATTTCTTTCTAAATAAAAGCTAGCAAACACACAAGAAAAGTCAGGTTGAGATAGAGTTCATCCCATAGCCAAATCCTTTGAAATGAGCCTGAATCTGTGTGAGGGCGTTAGAGGCAGGAGGCCCGAAGATGAAGCGAGTAATTATTCTCTCTGAACGCACACACATGATGTCTTCTACATTGTTTGGGTGTGTGTGCGCGCTTAAGAAAATGCACACGTTTCTGTTTTCGGCAGAGACAAAATTGTAGAATGACTAAAGACTGGGTGAGCTGGTAAGGTTGGCTATCCTACTATATACAAGTTTCAGGGGCTCAGTATTTTATACCCTCTGCTTTAAATGATCTACAATCTTTTTGAGCCAAACAATTGCTACACAGATGACAAGCACAAGGAGATGAGTTGAAATGTAAGAATATTCGTATATGTTTCTGCTAATGAAGCACGAGGAGGAGACAGTGAGTGAACACGTGCCGTGACTGACCACAGTGGTCAAAACGGGAGAATTGTCCCGCGGGTGTTTGAGGACTTCGTAGTTGTGATGATTCTGTTAGTGAAATTGAATGAAGGAGAAAAACAGGTGGAGGGAACTAAGGGGAGATGTTTGCAAGAGAGAGAGAGAGAAAGCAGCAAACGAGAAGGGCAGAGGGAAGGACAGGGAGACAGACTGTCATTAGCTAATTTTTAATTGACTTCTTGCTATGTTTTCCAACAGAGTTCTTGTCAAATCATAGGTAAATACTTCTCAGAAGTATTTTAATGCAAACATTAAAAAAAAAAAACAAGGCAAAACCAAGTACAAAAATAAAATCTGTTTCCAAGAACTTTTATCCTTTGAATGAACTGTCTTTGACAGATGCAGCAAGATCTAAGCATAAAGCATCCCCCTTTTTTCTTTAACTTTTAACTAAAACATCAGAGGAGCCCATTTTCAATGGAATTACAAAGTATGTTTATTACAGGGAGAGGAAGGTCCTATTTATTAACTCTTCTGTGGAGATGATCAAAATAAAAATAACATGCAATTCGTCTCAGAAAGAAGAGTATATGAAGGTGATAAAGAACAGAACTGGAAAAAAAAAAAAGAACAGAACTGGAATTTTTCATTTCACACTTTTCCATCATGCTAATCATAAGTAAGGAAGTCATCAATCTTAATTTTTTACACAACATGGAAAGAGGGAGAAGTATCTAGGTGATACTCACTAGATTATGTGAGGTTCCATTTACAAATCTGATAACTACAAGTGCCATGATTTGATGCATTCTGATACCTCTTTCCTTCATGCATAATTTGGGGATTGTGTTTTCACTGTAGCATGGCACGGAATCTGTGGTTAGTACATAGTTAAGAGAAACATCCAGCTAGATTTTTTTTAATTATTTATTTTTTTTAATTATTTTAATTATTTATTTATTTTTAAATATCTTATTGATTTATTTATTTTAGAGAGAGAATCTGAGCAGGTGACGGAGCAGAGAGGAATGGTGAGGGACGGGGAAAGAATCTGAAGCAGATTCCCTGCTAAACACAGAGCCCGGCACAGGGCATGATCTCACCACCCAGGGATCATGACCTGAACCAAAACCAAGAGTCTGGAGCTTAATCGACTAAACTACCTGGACACCCCTCAGCTATCTTGTTTTTTTTTGTTTGTTTGTGTTTTTAAATGTGCTCTAGTGAGGTTAGCTTTAATTACTATATGATAGGTTATCCCGTGGCTATTTCTTCACGGAGAACTAACCCCTGGGTATTTGTTGTATATCCCTTCAAGTCTTTGAGAGCTTTATTTCCCATCACAGCAAAATATATTTCAGTTATGTTGTTCTCGAAGTATAGATTCTGTGCTAAAATGTTTGGGGAATAAAAAATGAAGTCACAGTGTTGAGGTGGTTATCCACTGGAAAAATGCAGGAGCAGCAGCAACAAACCAAAGAATGTCTTTTGGTCATTTTCTGTCTTCTTTTTTTCCAAAATGAACTTCTGCAGACAACAGTTTATGATACCCTCTTTACAAAATACTCATTTTAGAGAAGAAGACAGTTGAAGGAATTGTTTCACAAAAGCAGATGTATACATGAAATATGTGCACAGAGTAGCCACCCAATAAATACTATAATTTAAATTTACGTAAATGTTCTTCATTCTGTGGGAAAAAAATAATTTCTTGGTTCCTGTTTTCAAATACTTCTGACTACCTAGATTGCTGCAAATTTTTGTCTCAAGTATAAGTGCCTAGTAAGAATAAATCATTTCAAATTATATTTCCGTTGGTGAATGCACAAAGTAAACATATTCACAGGGGAAAAAAATAAATGAATATGCAAATAAACAATCACTGGCTATAAAGAATGCAAAGAAGCTTCAGATCTTTCTAGGTATAAAATCAGATGGTCTGAAGGTCAAGAGGCAAATGTACAAGATGAGAATACCAAGAAAACTGTTAGTTTTGTGAGTCCTCACACACAATGTAAGCATAACCGATCCTGACACATTAGGTTAAAGGGAATGTGATTCATTTCTGCCATTTTCAACCCAGATCACTGCTGACATGCACATGACACTACAATGGCCCAGAGCAAATTTTCTTCCTCAGCTTCTTGGCTTTGAGCACAGTGTCTTACAGTTGTCCAACCTGTGAGGTTTTCATACAACAATGCCACTTTCTCTTAACAAATATTAACACAAAAAGTTGCTTTTTCAAACAAGAATAATTTCAAAATGAGTATATAAAAAGATAACTGTGTACCTTTATTCTTAAGAAAAAAAAAAGAAAAAATAATCTGCCTAGGCCTATCAGATATAGCTGTCCCCTGGAGTGTTCCAGAATGTGTAGGTAAATATATAAAAGGCAGAACATTGTACACCAATGACTCACACATTCTTTTTAACTTTAGCTGATTGGGAAAAATATGTGGAATGATCCCAATCTTGAAATATACATAAATTCTCCAAGAAAGCTGTCAGCTTGTCCTGCGTTTTATCCCATTATCCATTTGTTGTGGATATCCATTTGTTATGGATTTTTCCTCTTCTTTCTGTCCTTGTTTCTTGTGTCCATTCCACCAGTACCTGACTTCTTGAGAGGTCACTGTCATTCTCACCCCTCCTCACCATGTTTCAAGCCTCCACCCAAGGTGGCTCAACTTGTGGCTTTTTGCCTCCACTCCTTCTCATAGATTTCCAATGTAGTAACAGCAGCAGAGAAGGGAAAGGCTATTATTGTATATCATCCAACGGAAGGACTTATAACTGACAGGCTGTCACATAGGTGACTGGACTACATCCGAATACCATAAAATAATTTTTTTTGTGTGTGGAGAGGGGCACATTTGAAATAATTTTGGAATTTCTTTATTTTTAAGTAACAGCTTTAGCACAGTATCATTCACACACCATAAAAGTCACTCTTTCCAAGTATACAGTTGAGTGGTTTTTAGTGCATTCACAGAGTTGTACAGCCATCACCACTGCCTGTGTACTGATGCTTATCAGACGTTTCTCTCACCCCAGGAAAGCACCCACGTGCCCAGGAGCATTCACACTCTCCCTACCAACTGCCCCAAGCTGTCTGCCATTTGCAAGTTCTGGACAACTCCCATCAGTGGAATTACACAAAATATGGCTTTTTTTTTTTTTTTAAGTGATTCGTTATTTTATTTTATTCTCTTATAAAACCACTTTTTTTAATGCTCCTGGTTGACATTGGTCCTGCCACCATTCAAACACTGTATTTATGAAAGAAATCTGAATTTATTTGGGGGCAGTTTCCACTACTTTGATTGGTGGTTTCTCTTTAATTTTTTTCTTATTTGTTCAGAAGGATTTTTCCTTAAAATTAGGTAGCTTTTCCTCACTATTAGAGGCCACTTCTTTTAATTTTTATCTAGAACCAAAGATAAAACTCAAACCTCCCCCCCCCAAAAAAAAAACCAAAAAAACTCAAAAACCAACCATTGAATGGGCCACTTCAATCTTTTTTTTTTTTTTTTTAAAGATTTTATTTATTTGACAGACAGAAATCACAAGTAGACAGAGAGGCAGGCAGAGAGAGAGGAGGAAGCAGGCTCCCCGCCGAGCAGAGAGCCCGATGCGGGACTCGATCCCAGGACGCTGGGATCATGACCTGAGCCGAAGGCAGCGGCTCAACCCACTGAGCCACCCAGGCGCCCCTGGGCCACTTCAATCTTAAGGAAGCTCAGGCCCCTTCCTCCTGGAGCCCAGCACCTGCTTCAGGGTCCCTGGGGCTTGGAGTCAGTCGCATCACACCTGACCTTGAACACACTCTGTGGTACTTGACCTTCTGACCTCTCAATGGTCACTAGCTCCAGGCTCTTTCTTCCTCCTTGGCACCTTACTGCTACACTTTCCTACACTCCCATGATAGCCTTACCCTACAAGACAGCCTGACGCTGGCATGAAACAGCCTCACTGTGGCTCCGTGTCAGCCTGACTCTCTGTGGTTGGCTATTCCTTTAGATCCTCAACTTAGAACTCGCACCACCACATCGCTTATTTTTTTTTTTAAAGAATTTATTTATTTATTTGACAGAGAGAAATCACAAGTAGGCAGAGAGGCAAGCAGAGAAAGCAGGGAAGCAGGCTCCCCACTGAGCAGAGAGCCTGATGTGGGGCTCGATCCCAGGACCCTGAGATCATGACCTGAGCCCTGAGCCGAAGGCAGAGGCCTTAACCTACTGAGCCACCCAGGCGCCCCCACCACATTGCTTATTAACCGCCATTTCACTTGGTCTGCTTCATCCAGAATTTAAACACTAATGTGAAATTCTGCTCTTATTTTATCACCATGTTTTGTGTACATTCCTTGCCAAAATTTTCTTTTTAGAAATTTTATTAGAATGTACCTATCATCCTGAAGTTCTGCCCTAATCCTTATGAGTTTCTCACACTGACGGATGTAATGGTACCCCTTCCCATGAACATTTATTTGTCCAATTAATTTTCATCACCCTCTGTGAGCTGTTTCCTTTAATAATAAGACTCTGAGTGCACCTCGTAATCCAGTCACTCCATTTCCTGGTTTCATGTTCCAGGTGCTGCACGCTCGGCTCGCTTTATTTCTGATCGTGTTTCAACTTTTTCAACAGATTTATTTAATAGCATTTTCCTTTTCTTTTTTTCAAAATTTAATCCTCCCTTAAAGTTTTTTTTCTAGAATGTTATTCCCATTCAACCCAATATATATTTTAGCATAAGCATTTTAGATGGTGGTATTTATCATCTCCTATCTTCTAAAAAAACTAGACACTGTCATTTCATCACAATTTCACAGCACACCTGCTGCATCCAAGGAAATGTACTATGTGCTGAGGATACGGACACAAGTTATAAACATTGCCTTACACTGCCCTCAAGTAGCTAGTGAGGAATCCAGGCAACTACAAGGATTTCAATATATCCTTGAGTTAAAATAAACATATGTGCTGTACATTCATTTACCACTGCCACCATAACAAATTAGCACAATTTTAAACACTCAGACCAACTTAAATTTATTATCTTACAGTTCTGTAGGCTGAAAGTCCAGTACAGGTCTCACTGCAAAATCCAGGGGTCACTGTGTTCTTTCCTTCAGGTTCTTGGGGGTGAGGGGTGGGGAGATCCGTTTCCTTGCTCCTGTGTTCAGCAAGAATGGGGAGAACATAGTTCCATGAGGTTGTAGGCTGAGCCTGCATTTCTTTGTCGTTGTCAGCTGGGGCTGGTCTCTTTCTGTGAAACACCAGGGAAAGCTCCTCCATTTTTAAGGTCTACTGATTAGATCCTGCCCAGCTGAGTAATCCAGTATGATCTCCCCATCTTAGGTCGACAACCTTAAAGTCCCTTTGCCTCATAAAATATCATAGTCACAGATTTTGGAGTCTGTCATTCTGCCTACTGCACACAGAAAAGTGTTTCATGCAATGTGAGCACATAAACTGGTGGCAAGTCAATATTGTAAGCTCCTGGGGGGGCAGGGGTTGGATGTGCCTTGTTTCAGGCTGTGTCTTCTGCCCAGCATGCTCTCTGGCTCTAACAGGGTCAAAGTCAGTATCGAATAAGTAGGTGAAAGAATGAAATAAAGATCAGATGCCAAGAGACAATTATAAAAATGACACTCACAGGAAAACAATTCTAAATGAAGTAAGGAAAGTGGATTAAGTTGGTGGAGGAGGAGGAGGAAGTATTTGGATACTAAAATATAAGAGAGATGACAGCATTGGGACAGGGTGATCCGATCACCAAGCTGATGAAAATCAAATCTATTTCTAAGCTTCTTGCCTGCCTCCATGTCTTCTTCTGACTCAACATGGGTTGTAGTATTCTCTAGGTTTTTCTACAACTTCTGATAATCCTTCCCCAGTTTTTATGTCCTTTGTTGGTTTCCAAATTATCAGGGCTTCAGCCTTAAAACTACTGAGCGCAGCTGACACAGGCCATGCCGATGGCCCTTCCAGTATGGCTGGGTTACTGGTGTGCAGCCCAGCGGAGCCTCAGATGCACCTGCGCTGGCCCTGAGAGGCACTCGTTTCTGAACAACACTGTATTGCTTCCTGCACCCAAAGCAGAGTCTGGGTACCCAGAGGTACTGAGAAAAGGAGCAGGTAAGTGAATGAAGTTACAAAAACAGCTTCTGTGAGTGGGACAGCTCTGGCCAGGCTTTCTCCTGACAGATTCCTGTTTGGACTGGGGAGACTCCGCTTCCTCAGGCCTATGACAGGTACCAGGACTCTCCCCATTTCCTTTTCTCTCCAAGACTCCTGGACACAAAGTGTGCATGTCCAAGGGATACCTTCTCACTTCCAGCCAGGGAAACAGCTGGGCTTTCATTCCTTTCTTCTTTCAGAGGGGACTTTGGCCCCAGACCACCTATTTACTGCTCATGGCTTTTCTCCCCACAGGTCTTTCCAAATTATACCTATCCATTCATCACTTTTCCACTTACCAGAAGATTCCTTTGGGGTTTTCCCTATAATCATATAATGAATAGAAACCTTCTAGGTAATCCATCTGCCAATTTCAAAATGAGATGACTGCATGCGGAACGAAATTCTAAACTGCAATTTCAGGTTCCAGTCATATATCCTACTTAGAGCTGCTTCACAAAATGATGAAGTTCCTGGTTTTTTTCCAAATATTCTGAAATGACACAGTTTCTGGATTTTTTTCAAATATTCTGAAGCTTACATTGTAAGGTGGGTATAGAAAAGGGGGTAGAAGTATGTGAAAATTTTCTTTTCATAACATTAATGAGTGAAATCTGGACTCAATGACTATATGCAAAAGTATAGTTATGACAAGTTAGTGCACACTCACTTATTTCTTCCATAAATCGGGGATCCAACCTCATGACATACGTAAGTAAAGCACAACTGAATATGATATTTATCAACAAACTGATACATGAACAAAAGTATTCAAGCACAGTGAGGGGCTTCACTATTAGCATGATAAGATATTCTTTTTGATTAAATAATACATATATTAGAAAAAGAGAAATCATCATCTCAGTCAGGGCACATTTTGATGAGAGATCAATGTGCATTTTTGAATGAGCTCCCCCTTATCTTGCTTCCAAAGAAGCCGAGACAAAGACCTCTCCAAATTATTAACTGTGAGGGAAAACGGCAGTCACTCGAGATCTGTTCCCAGGAGGAAGGTGACAGTCTGTTAGACATTTGGAAAAAGAAACATTTTTTGCCCTTACAAAACAGATCCAGGAATATTCCATTTACCAATCTTCCTTAAAAAAAAAAAAGAAAAAAAAAAGGTGTGTGCTCAGGGTATTTTTAGATTCCTATTTTAGTGTTTCCAGGAAGTAAAACCCAACAACTTTCTTCTGATGTGAAATGCATTTGCTTTCTAATCAGAAACAGACAGCCAGAGAAGGAGAGATTCAAGTGTGAACTGGTGGTGCCTTCTCTGAATGGCTCCGAGGGTGCAATGAAGGGCCTTTCTGGGAGGAAAAGCAAAGACAGTTTGAGATGGACAGGAGCTGCGAGATACAAGGAGAATCATGAATGAGATGCCACTCAGAATTATTCTTGGCATTCTATCAACAACAGAGTGGCAGAATAAATCCAGTTCACATAGGCAGCTGACTTGATATGGGGTTAGCACACACCCCGGTTTGCTCCAAACACCTCTGGTTTAGAAATGCACCTTTCCCTCCTTTTTCAAAAGTGATCCAATATGCATAATCGAAGACACACTAATTATACAAAACGGTGCTTAAAAAACATATGACGTAATCACTTTAAAGCCAGTAGCTCTGATCATTACTATTTTTCTTTACTCTCAAAGTTAAAGGCTGAGGAGAAAGAATTTATTTTCTTTTTTAAGATTTTATGTATTTATTTGACAGAGAGAGAGGAAGAAGCAGACTCCCCACTGATCAGGGAGACAGATATGGGATTGGATCCCAGGACTCTGAGAACATGACCTGAACCAAAGGCAGACACTTAACTGACTGAGCCACCCAGGTGCCTTGAGAGAAATTATTTTCAAAAAGAACTTGGCCCTAACCTTGTTATTCAGACAGAGGAGTTGGAATCATTTTCATACTGGTCAGACACAGGTTTTAAACATCTTGTTTCAGTGTATGGTCCATGAAGGGGCTCCCTTTTGCTATACACCAAGATATGATTGGAATGGATCTCGTTTTAGTGTTCCCCCTTTCATATAAACTGGGTCAGCTATAAACAGTAGAGTTGGTCAATATGCTTTGTTTAGTACAAAATCAATCATTTGTAAGAAAAAGAAAAGAGCTAGTGACAGTGACTCCTAATGGGGGGGAAAAAAAACCCTAGATTTTGGAATTGAATGGATCTTTATTCCAATTTGGCTCTGCTAACATTAACTCCATAATTCCAGGCAAACTAACTTTTAGCACCTTCAGTTTCCCTGTAGGCTTAAAGAAAGTCTAATTCCTCCCTCACAGAGTTGTTATGAGAAATAAAGATTTAACTGCATGCATTTCTTAGCATGGAGGCACACCCTACATTTTTGGTCTTCAGAGGTCATTCTGTTTCTGTGGGGAGCAGGCATGTCTTCTATTTAATTCAATGCAAACACAGTGTACACTTCCCTCCCGTGATGCCGATGACCACGGGGTTGGAGAAGATGAAGGGATTATCAAACAAAAGAACTCCTCTTCCTTGTTCTTCCTGCATGTCTGCCTCTCAGTTTCCTATCTTTTCTGGGCCTGTGGACCCTCATGTCTGTTGGTACCTGCTGGAATGGTGGCAACCCTGTGGACACCCTCCTTCCTCGAGCTGAAAAAGAGTCCTCGCTGCTCAAGTCCAGGGCACTAACTGACCTCAGCGTGTTTACAGAGCCTCTCTGCAGGGGACACAGACAAGCAGGCTCCCTGCAGTGCAGTGTGATAGGTGGGGCTCTCTCCCCACAGGTGGGAACCCAGCCAAAAGGGGGCTGGCATTCCATTTGGAGCTAGGCTGCTCCAAGGTGCTCCAGCAGAAGGACCCCGCCTTCAAGAGTCAAAAAATCATTGTAGTTTTATCACAACTTTTCAGTTTTTTACCTTGAGCAATCTCACTTTACACAATGGAAAAACTGGTACAAGAGAAAGGATTTTTTTTCCCCCCAGAGTAAAGGGTTAATGTATAAGAAGAAAGCACCTGTTTCAGTTTCCTGAACCATATATCCTAGCCTCTGACTACCTTCTGCACTGAATTGCAGCCTGCATCCCTAACTTTCATAGCACAGCAGAAACAAAAATAAACTAAGAAACAAACAAACAAAACAAACAAAAAACCTGAAAAAAACAAAAAACCAAAAATATGAGGTTCATAAATGTTCACAATTAACATGGCCCCTCATTAGGAAGATTCCCTTGTGCTGAGAACTTCATTTGAGATGATTTTACTCTATAAAACATTAAGAATACAAAACAAAATTACATCAAGAACATGACTTTCAATGCAGAGAATAAAATTTGGGTCCAACCAAAAAGATGGTCACAATCCTCCTCTGCACACACCTCATTAGACATGTGCTCTCACTCAGTCTCTTTCATATTAAAATCTGTTTCGAACTCTATAGCTGGTGCCTGTGCCAGGGCTGTTGAGAGCCAAGGCAAAGGCTGCATAAACACAGTCCCAGACAGTAACTCTCCTGTCAATCCTCAAGCATTCAAATTTAAACTAATTTCCTAAAATCATGAAATTAGTCAATTTGGGTCATTTGAGGCATATCTAATGATGCCTATCCAACCCATTCTCATTTTATGAATATGATTAGTAATTGGCTCTAGACCAAGGTAACAAACAATTTTAAAGCAGATTAACATAATCCTCTTAGCATATGGAATACCATAAAATTCACAAAAATCATGTTTAACACCTAATGTAGAGAGTCCATAACAGAGGTGACCTTCAGCAGCTGCTTCTGGCTGAAGATTAAAAGCTGTCTGTGCAAAGCATCATGACTTTCTGTAACAGAGAAAAACGCAAAGATGGATCTACTTTTCCTACATAAGACTAAACTCCCACACATTTGGAATGACCCACAGGGCTGCCTGAAGTTTTTCACTTTTCATTTTAATATTTTGATTTTATGAAGTCACATTTAGATCCTTGAGAATTTCAGTTCTAAATATAAATTCTTACTCCTATTTCCAATAATGAAACCGGTTCTAAAATATCTATGATTAATTACTTTTGTAGAAGGGAAGCAGGGAGGGAAGAGAAAACACACAAATCCCCAAAGGGCAATGCCCACTTCACATTTTAAAAATATACATCTCTCAATAATGTTCTCTTTTCCTTAAAATGCTAAATAACTCAGCCCTTTACGGAGAAAAGTGAAGAAACAGTTACCTTTTTTTTTTTTTTGGAAGATTTTACTTTTGGGGGTGCCTGGCTAGCTTAGTTGATTAAGCATCCAACTCTTCGTACTGACTCAGTTCCTTATCTCAGTGTCATGGAATTGAGACCCAAGTCAGGCTCTGTGCTCAGCAGTGAGTCTGCTTGAGATTCTCTCTGTGTCCCTCCCTCTAGTCTCTCCCTGCCTTAAAAAAAAAAAAAAGAAATTTAAAAAAATTAATAAAAAATTAAGTACTCTGTACACCAACCATGGGGCTCAAACTCGCAACCCAAAGATTAAGAGTTACATGCTCCATGGACTGAACCAGCCAGGCACTCTAGGAACTTGTAGTTCTGAATTTTAAAAAATATTTGCCTCCAAAGTTCTATAGTAGCATCTCTTCTCATTCCTAAAACTATGACCACTCCTCTATTTGTTCTAAAATATATATTTAGTGGCGCCGAGGTGGCTCAGTGGGTTAAGCCTCTGCCTTCAGCTCTGGTCATGATCTCAGGGTCCTGGGATCGAGCCCTGCATTGGGCTCTCTGCTCAGCAGGGAGCCTGCTTCCTCCTCTCTCTCTCTGCCTGCCTCTCTGCCTACTTGTGATCTCTCTCTGTCAAATGAATAAATAAAATCTTAAAAATAAAAAATATATATATTTATTAAGAATCTATGCTTCCAAGTAATATTAGTAATGTGGGACTAGCTCGTCTTCCAAGAGGGAGTTCAAAGAAAAAAGATAAGGAAGGGCATAGGGGGCACTAGGACAGGTGCTTCCCAAGATTTCGGTGGTTAAAGAGTTGATTCTGTCTAGCTAAGATAAAGTGGGGTATAAACTGCACCTGGATTCAGATCTACCAGTGATTCTGACTTCATTTGTTTGAGCAAGGGCTCAGACCTGAGCATTTTTAAAAGATTCTGAGCTAACTGTAACAGTCTGCTGAAGTTAAGAATCACTGGGCTTGAGGGGAAAAGCTGAAGGAGAGGGTGAGGGTGAGGGAGAGTGAGAGGGGAGGGGAGAACATTTAAAGCACAAGACTGGTGTGAGCCAAGGCAGGTGGGTGGGAAAGGGTTAAATAGGATGAGTAGAATCATCACTGGTTGGTTTAGGGTAGTCATGGTTTGCCCTGTAAAGTTGTTACCAGATTTCATAAGCTGCTTAATTGTGATTGCTCGGATAAATAATTTTATTTTGTCTTTCAGTTAATTGGGTAAGTAAGTTTTGTAGAGGGAAAACAAAATATGGAAAGTAGTATTTTGGAGATATTTTTCCAACACATAAAAGTGGAGACAATTTTGAGTTTAAGAAAAACACAGACACTGGTTTTCAAATGTAAGGGCTGATAAGGTTCATGTATGGAACATATTTAAATACAACTCTGCGGACCCTCACTCAAGAGAAGCCCAAGTGAGTAGGTCTGGGTGAGGCCCTGTGTCTGTTTTTTTTTTTTTTTTTTTAACCAAATCCTTCCGCTGACTCTGACGCAGATGCCACATGGAGCGAAACCTGTTCAGATAACAACGTTCTTGTGGGAGATGGTTAGAGATGTCTGATGACCATGATTAGTTATATTTTACTTAAGAAATATTTCCTGAGTACTGATATAAGTCGGACACTATTTGAGATGCTGCAAACTAAAGTAGTAAAGGACTTTACCTTGACCTTACCCTCTAAAAACAAGGAGACAGTAAACAAGTAACAATCCCAGAGGTTATTATTACCTTTATTGTTAGTAATTTATATTGGCATCTCTATATACATGTTAGGTACTCTGCAGAGCTTTTTATGTTCAATATATAGTGGTTTTATCTCTCTTTTTTACCCATCACAACAACATCCTGAAACAGGAATGGCTTTTATCCTCTCCCCCATGAGAAAGGAAGGAACGTGACTCTCAAGCTTCTTTTTTTTTTTTTTAAAGATTTTATTTATTTATTTGACAGAGATCACAAGTAGGCAGAGAGGCAGGGAGAGAGAGAGAGAGACAGAGAGAGGAGGAAGCAGGCACCCTGCTGAGCAGAGAGCCCGATGCGGGGCTTGATCCCAGAACCCTGAGACCATGACCCACTGAGCCACCCAGGCGCCACTGGAGAATTTTTTTTTAAAGTGCCAATTAGAAGGCTACTGTAGTCTAGAACAATTCTACTTACGTAATCACTGCTTTAGGCTATTATACCATTGAACTTAAAAATATATTCCTACATAAGTCGGTCAAACCATCTTTTGGTTCTCAGAGTTGTTAGAACTTAGTTGAGTTAATCAATCCTATGAAATCAAATATATTAATCAATATACATGGCCTTCTCTCATGTATCATGGTCAGTGACAGAGTACAGAATTCAGGAAGTGGCAAGGAAATAATCAAATATTGGCAAGAACTTTAATTTGACACCCCTACAGCTGACAAATATATTAGCAATGTCAAAAATATATTCTACCAAGATAAATCTCTTCAGATAATAGCCATTTATTATGGTGTATATATGACTTTGGGTAATTTGTTTCTACTAATAATTGCCAGAGTTACTTTTTAAAATCTGTGATAAGTAATGTCACACTCATTTCTCCTGAAATCCAGATAATTAAAAATATAGCACTATATATTTTAGTGAAAAAATAATATATAAAAATCCAACATGTTAGGAGTCAGGTAAAATGAGAAGATAGCTCTTGCATCTAAGAAAACTATGGCACAGAAAAGAGGTCACCTACGACTTACTACTAAAGAGAGGTATAACATTTGGATAACCAAACCAAAACTCTCACTTTATGCAGATGAATTCCCTTATCAGCCTAGGAACCACCTCAGCAAAGGCCACCAGACAATACCCAGACTGTGTTAGTATGGCCGAGCAGGTGGGTCTAGAGAAATCAAATTTCTCTTGTGATGAATGATTAAACTTGGCAAAGAGTCACTGCCCCACATAATCCCCAAGCTTCCCTTGATCTGGCATCTTCATTTGCCAGCTTCTAGGGCAAACGCCTTTCTCCTTGGAGCACCAATAGGACAGGAGCAGTGTAAGCAACAACTTTAATGGGCCCATTCCTTACTGGCAGCTGACCCTGCCTAGGATGCCTGCCCTGAGCATAAGAACTAGTTTGCCTGGACACATACTTCCCCTCTGATATAAAGGAGGCTGCTACATCCAGAAAATTGAAGATATTTTACAACACTGCACATTTAATCTGCTGAATTGTGACTTGGGAATACATAAAAATTTGATGATGATTCATTCCTTAGTGTGACCTGAGTCATGTCCACATTTCACTTTTAAGAAAGTTGCAATCACTGGGGACTTCTGGGAACTCATTATCATGAGGGAATTTTCCAGGAATACATGTATCTGTATTATCATTAAAATATACATTAATAATGGTAACAGCTACCATTTCTTAAAAGCTTACTAGATACCCAGTATTGTGGTAGATTCCTAACCTATATTAATTACTTACTTTTCCTAACAACACTCTGTCATGATAAAACTGAAGCTTAGGAAGCTTGAATTGCCCCAAAACAAATAGGTGGTCACTAGAAGATCTGGGATATTAACTTAATTCTATATGATTCAAAAGGCTAAATTCTTTACCAGTATTCTGTCTTCTATCTCCCAAATACATGGAAATAGAAAAATTCTCAACAGTTCTGTACAAAACCAGGAATCAACTGTATTCCAAATTCTATATCTCCATTTACAATAAATATGTGAACAGAAAGAAAACTTTAATAGCTGGCAGACAAAAGCTGGTTTGATTAAATATGTTAATAAGAAACAGGCATGATTGGGCGCCTGGGTGGCTCAGTGGGTTAAGCCGCTGCCTTCGGCTCAGGTCATGATCTCACGTCCTGGGATCGAGTCCCACATGGGGCTCTCTGCTCAGCAGGGAGCCTGCTTCCTCCTCTCTCTCTCTCTGCCTGCCTCTCCAACTACTTGTGATTTCTCTCTGTCAAATAAATAAATAAAATCTTAAAAAAAAAATGCTGCATAATAAGAAACAGGCATGAACATTATTTACTCTTATTTTAAAAAGCTAAGTCTACTGTACCTCTGAAACCAATAATACATTATATTTTAATTAACTGAAAAAAAAAGATTACAAAAAAATTTTAAAAAGGTACATAGATAATAAGGGCAACCACACCTACAGGACACTCACCCTTTTTACTGATGGAATCAGGTCATTAATTTTTTGCCTTTACTCCCCAGTAGGACTATTCTATTTTATTGATATAACTGGATCAATACATTTGGAGAGAAATAATAAGCAAAAAAAGTTAATTCACTGCATACAGGAACAAATATTTGTATTTTAACATATAACCTGAGATGATTCTTATGCATACTCCAGTTCTAAAATTTTGAAAAATATATTTATGCATTTGATACTTCATTCTTTATAGTTGTCTGAACTTAACAAAGTAGCCATCAGAAAGAGAGCTGAGTAGAAGGATCTTAAGCTCACCTTGTCTCACAGATACAACTAGATCACACCCGTATCAGTGTAAATAACCTAGACAATGACTCAAAGACTGGCAGAACAGACTTCCACAGCTAAATGTATGGCAGAAAAATAGGTATATGGATAAAAATCTGTCAAGGGACTCACAAATAAAAGGATGTAAAATATGAAAGAATGTACCTAAAATGTGGGGAGAGTGGAGTAAGGAATGGGTTCAAATTTAAATGACCACCAGCTTCATATAGACTGCTATACACATAACATGTTATTTATAAACCTAATAGTAAATACAAATCAAAACCTGTAATAAATATGTAAAAAATAAAGAGAAAGGAATCCCAAGTATATCACTGAAGAAAGCCAGCAAACCATGAGAGAAGACAACAACAAAAAAAGAAGAGATGAACAACAACAACAAAAAACCCCATAAAACAAGTAACAAAATGGCAATAAGTACATGTTATCAATAACTACTTTGAAAGTAAACGGAAAGGAAATAGGGTAACGGAATGGATGAAAATACAAGACCCATCTCTATGCTGTCTACAGGAAACTCATTTCAGACCAAAGACAGCTGCAGATTGAAAATGAGAGGATGGATGGGGTGCCTGGATGGCTCAGTGGGTTAAAGCCTCTGCCTTTGGCTCAGGTCATGATCTCAGGGTCCTGGGATCAAGCCCCGCATTGGGCTCTCTGCTCAGCAGGGAGCCTACTTCCCCCCCACCCCCGCCTGCCTCTTTGCCTACTTGTGATCTCTATCTCTGTCAAATAAATAAATAAAATCTTAAAAGAAAAAAAAAGAAAATGAGAGGATGGAAAAACATTTTTCATGGAAATGAATGTCAAAGGAAAGCCACAGGAGCAGTACTTATATTGGAAAAATAGACTTTAAAACAAAGGCAACAAGAGGCAACAAAGAATACTCTAATAATAAAGGCAACAATCCAACAAGAAGATATTACAAATGTAACTATTTATACACCCAATATGAGCACCCAAGTACTTAAGGTAGTTAATAACAAACAAAGGAACTAACTGATAAGAATAACAGTAAGGGACTTTAACACACTGCTTACATTAATGGACAGATTATCCAAACAGAAAATCAACAAGGAAAGAGTGGCTTTGAATAACACATTGGATCAGATGGATTTAACAGATATATTCAGAACATTCCATGCTAAAACAGTAGTATACACATTCAAGTGCACATGAAACATTCTCCAGAACAGATCACATATTAGACCACAAAACAAATCCCAACAAATTCAAAAGATTAATGTCATATCGTGCACCTTTTCTGACCAAAAGTCAGACATATGACATTAGAAATCAACCATAAGAAAAAAAATCTAGACTTACAAATCGTATATTGGATGAGGGATTAATACACCAAATATATAAACAATTCATACAACTCAACAGCAAAAAAGAAAAAAACGAATTCTTATTTTTAAAATGGGCAGAGGATCTGAACATTTTTCCAGAGAAGACATGCAGATGGCTAATAGATACATGAAAAGATGCTCAACATCACTCTTCATCACAGAAATGAAAGTCAAAACCCCAATGAGGTATTAACTCACAGCTGTCAGAATGGCTAAAATCAAAATGACAGGGAATAGTAAGTGTTGACAAAGAAGAAAAATACTGTATGGTCTCACTTATATGTGAAAAGTAAAAACAAAACAAACAAACAAACAAAAAACACAGCAAAACACAAAACCTAAACAAAAGAAGCTCATAGACACAGAAAATACATTGGTGGTTGCCATAGGAAGGGGGTGGAGGTAGGGGGTAAGTAATATGAGTGAAAGGAGTCAAAAAGTACAAACTTCCAGTTATAAAATAAATCAATCATGGAAATGTAATGTACAGCAAGGTGACTATCCTTAGTCCTGCACTGCATATTTGAAAGTTGCTAAGAAAGTAGATCTTAAAAGTTCTCATCACAGGAAAAAAAGGTATAATTATGTATGGTGACAGATACTAAGAAGATACTGTGGTGATCATTTTGCAATTCATACAAATATCAAATCATTATGTTATACATAGGTCAATTATACATATGTATGTCAATTAAACCTCAATTTAAAAAAAAAATCAAAGGAAGCTACATGTCTGTAATCACTTACATACTTAGCATTTGGGTCACTGAAACTTGAGAGCAAAAAGTAATCTTCTAGTCTTATGGAATACTTTAGGGGTTCAGGTGGAAACAAGATCAAAGATAACAAGATCAAAATAAAAACAAATGAAAAGAACTGGCATTTCTATGTTATCTTTTACTTAACTATAACGGATTTATTCTTAGTAAATTCATAAGTGGCATGTACATCAGAAAAATAAACTTTTCTCTTAATGCCACCGCAGCAATGGGGAAATATTTTTCCTTTCCTTTAACACTGAATATTTTATAAGGTTACAAGTCATCAGTTTAATGTTTATGTATTTTGATGAATATGGCAAGAATAAAGTTGTATCATTGTCAAAGATAGAGTGGCTAGTTCTGATGCACTCTAATTTTATTTTTATAAAGGCTGCGGTGATACTCTTCAAACTCACGAAAATGAGACAGTCATGTACGTTATCAATGTTATATTTATAATATTAATAATACATGAGTCTCTGAATCAAAACTACTTACATATCTAAAGAACCTTCAGACTTCTGCTGTGATGTGTTTGTATGCCAGATAATTGACCAAATACCCACTACGTATAAGGATCTTTTCCTGATTTGCATTTCTGAAAAGAAGCAAGACTTCTATGATCTAGAGTGATGATGCCTAGGAGACAGTCTATGGGGAAGAGTTTCAATTCCTGGAGGACAGCTAGAGAAGGAGAAGGCAAAGGAAAACAGTCTCTGATCACGTTTTCAGAGAAAAACAATTAGGAAATGGTTAAGGTTTGGAAAATATTGAGATATTTTCATAACATAATACAGTATAGCAAAATTTTATAGAATGTCATATTACCCTTTCACTGGAATAAGAAATGTTTGTTCTATTCCATGAGAAATATTAATTCCCTGGTTCCTGGTTGACATGCAGAATGGTTAAGGACTGGTCTTGAATTACTAAACAGAGTATTAAGTGCCTGACACACAAAACTCACAGAACTGCACACTCAGCATTTTAACTTAAAGAAATTATTTGAAGATATATAGCTTACAACTTCATTTTTGAAGGGATGACTATCTCAGATGAGATAGTCCAAAAAGTCAATTGCAGCCCCACATTGTATTTGTAGCAGTAGGCAAACTTGTATTTACCTTATGCCATTTTGCTCTTCCTTTATGTGTAAGGAAGAAAATAGCGATTTTTAAGAGGATAGTTAGAAAGCATACTACATGATAGGCCTTTGAATTGGTGAGTTCCCAAAGGAAAAATATTTAACTGGAAACTTCCAGCATCATGGCTGATTAAACTGATGCAGAGGAACTAATGTTCCTGTAACAAAACTAGTAGGATTAAATAAAATAAATGCAATAAAATAAATATACAAGAATAATAGAGCAGTTATTAAAAATAAATAAACCAACTGTACTACTTTTTGCAACTCTGCTCTAAGTCTGGAGTTATGTCAACATACAAAGTTAAAAAAAATCCGGTAGTAATGATTAACACTACCGAGTAAGTACCATTTCAAACAATATCTCAAATAAAGCTGATATGTGCTAAAGTGTAGATGAAAAAAATGGAAAAAAATTCCTAATAATAGTTGGGTCTCTAATTTAGTTTTATCTAAAGATGATTCATATTTCTATCTTTGGATTCCTTGGGACACTCAGGTATTCACAATAGACTCCCATTTTATTTAAACGTTTTTGAGACAGTTTGCCAGCAATTACATCTAAGAGTTGAAACTAATACAAATGCATTCATTTGTGTTATGTACAGTAAAATGCACACTTTTCCTCCAAGGGGCAAACCCTTTTCCTCCAACTGGCTTCTTAGAACTGATTAAAAGCAGTCTTTACATAAGACCATGAGTGCAAACCAAATTACAAAATTGGATCATCACTTATTTTTAATTAATTTTTATTTTAATTAATTGTGCAGTCAAATGAAGCTTAAGGGGAATTTGTGCTGGACTTACTTCCTTAGTGACCCTGGAGCATTCTCTTAGTTAATGACCCTGCAAGGCTTCTGTGTCCCTGACGGACAGAGAGAAAAAAAAACCTAAAGCCTCTAATCCATCTGAAATTCAACCAATTGAACTTACAGTATCCTTTTCCCCTATAAATCATGGGGAGCAGGAATACAAAAATAAAGAAACACTACTGTGAATTAGAAAAGTTGTTGAAAAAATATTTTACTGAGATTTTGACTTGGGGAAAAAATACCAAGAAGATCTGAAAGCTTTTTAAGATTTCTTAAATTTTCTTATTTCTAAATTTCCCATTTCCCATTTCTAAATTTTCACATTTTCTAAATGTGTATTTTACAGTGTCAATCTTATGCAAATTATAGATACATCACTGATCTGAAGCTAAAGATATATGTGATGTGGGGACGCCTGGGTGGCTCAGTTGGTTAAGCAGCTGCCTTAGGCTCAGGTCATGATCCCAGCGTCCTGGGATTGAGTCCCACATCGGGTACCTTGCTCAGCAGGGAGCCTGCTTCTCCCTCTGCCTCTGCCTGCCACTCTGTCTGCCTATGCTCACTCTCCCTCTCTCTCTCTGACAAATAAATAAAATCTTAAAAAAAAAAAAGATATATGTGATGTCTTACAAAATAGTTAAAGAGCTTAAAAAGATTAAAATTAAAATACCTTTTTAGAAGAAAATAACACTGAAACACTTTCTTAGGAACTAAACTGAGCTAGCATAAGTGATCCTTATGGATGCCATAAGAATATTTCACAACATAAAGACTGCATTAGTGTTCTTCAAAGACCTATGAGAGAATACAGTTTTTCAGTTTTCATGTTCTTATTTAAAAAGTAGGATTGCTTTTGGTTTGTCCTTGGAGTAGGCTGCTATTGTAATACACCCTAAACTCCAATCATTTGTATAACTCCTATCATGACTTTTTGCCATACCATCTGCCATATTGTTCTATTATCTGGTTTATTTGAGTCAAATAACTTTATTTACTTAAATATTTTATCACTTTTAAAATGGAATCACTGGTGTGAAGATATATACCATAAATTTTACAATGTATATTTTATACTATTATGCATTTTACCACATAAAACTATAGCTACTAGTATTAAACATTCCAAGTACTGAAAATAAGCCATAGTTGACCACTGGTGTATGTATCACATTTAATGAAATGGAATTATACTTGTGAGAAGTTATGCACCTAAAAACATGGGGATACACATACATGGTCATGAAATGTTCGATGTTAACTATGGACTATGGTTAAGCAATGGGCACTTGAGAATTTGTGAGCAATAGTTTTTGAGCCCTAGAAGGATAATCAGAGAGGTTATCATTTAGAATAGATGGCCAGATAACTGGTAATAGAAAGAACTGGATCTTCATAACATAGGCATTATACCTATCACGGTTTGGTGTGCAAAACTCATTTTTAATCATTCATTCTTAATTCACTTCACTCACTTGTTTGATAAGTGGTTTTCCAGATATCTGTCACATGCAATCCATGCATCAGTCATGGTTTTGTATCATTTAATAATAAAGGTATCTGCATGCAAATTAGTTGTACCAAATGTGGCACATCACAGGACATAATTTATGAATGTTCTGTTAATGGTTCATTAATGGAACATCTCTGAAAGTACCTTGAGCTTTGAAAATTCTGGGAGCACCCAGAACTAAAGTAGAATAGATAATATATCTGGAATATTAGTCTATCATTTAATAGAAAAAATATTCATATATAGTGACTTCAATAGAAACCAAGCATTATTATACTAGGCAGATATAAACCCAATTTCCTCCTTCAGAACACTTATACAGATACCACCTTATGCCTCAAGACACAGAATCAAAGAAAACACAGGTGATAATCTTAATGGCCTTCTCCAACCTAAGAATATATGATACTACAAGATTATGATTTTGCAGAAATTTATTATGCATTTTATACATATTTAATCTTAAAAATAATATTTTAAGTGCCATATACTAACATGACCAAAGGGATCACCAAATTACATTAAAAATTAAATGGAGATTATGTGGTTAAAAAAAAAAAGTGGAAAGTCATGTTAAAACCAAAGGCTGATTTCACCCAGAACCTTTGCTAAGCTAGAGAGCATGCAGAAAAAGACGACAGTGCTCAGCTCTCAGATAGTATGAACAGTAAAAAGGGAGAAAGGGTGTTTTAGAGATGAATGAGAATATCAACTTCATCCAAAGAGGAAGGAAAAGATAGAATCAGACTTTTTATTAGGCAGAGATTACAATCTGGGAAACTGGTAATGTGTCTTTCCCATAAATCAACACCATATAAAAGACATAGCTAGTTCCAATGTCTGTTCCCTGAAGTATTTTTTACCTCTAGAATAAAAAACAAAGACATCTATTACAAATGTTAATCCAGACAACCAGAGTAAAATGTAAAATGAAAAGAACCTAATAATTCTTGTGTGTAGCTAGCAGACAGGTAATCTTATCTATGCTAGAAACCCACCAATAAAATTAAAGAGCAAAAACAAAAAAACAACATCAAACAAAAATCTAACAGAAATACTCTGATAAGAACATAAGACTGAGATAACTAAGTCAAAAGTGTCACTTCATGAACTCTTTAGGCAATCTAGAGATGGGTAGTTCTAAAGTTAATTTCTCACTTGCCTAATTAAAAAACCAAACATCTTAGCAAGTGTGCCTTTTGCTCTCTTACTCAATAATGTATTTTGTTTTTTTAATCTGCTGTCTTGATGCATTTGTTTTTTTCTTGGGAGTCTGCATAACTTCTAAAAACTAGTTGACAAAATATTAGAGAAGCAGGATATGAACAATCTGAGAAAGTTGCCTGAGTTTTCTGCTGCCTGTGTACAGCTGTGAGAATGACTTAGAAACCAAGTAACATTATATTTATTTATTTTGAAAGATTCGTTTATTTATTTGAGAGAACACAAACAATTGCACTCAATCGGGGGAGAGGTAGAGAGAGAGAGAAAGAGAGAGAGAGAGAAAATCTTCAAGCAGACTCCCTGCTGATTGTTGAATGTAGGTCCTCATCAATGTGGGGCTAGATCCTAGGACCCCAAGATCATGACCTAAGCCAAAATCAGAGTTGGATCCCCAGATGCTCCCTAAGTAACATTTAGATTATTGTATTAATTCACTGTACTTGGCTAATCTGGCTGCCATTTCTCCTAAAGAATTTGTCTGTGTGGAAAGCATAAGAATAACTCTAATTTTCATCAATATGTATTAATTCTTTCTATATTATTATTTTATCAGTTACTAGTCTTTCTTTACAAATGTATAATTTGAAAATATTTTCTATTTTCTCATATTTGCTACTATGTGTTCTTGGGACTATATTGCTTTCATTCTTTGTTGGAAGGGAAAAAAATCCATATTTAAGCAGAGATCAATAAATGTGATTTTAGCTTCAGAATCTCCAAACAAATATAACTGAAAGAGAACTTCATTTGTTTTTTTGTTCTTATTTATTTTAAGGATAACTTAGTAGACTAATAATAGCTAATATCCTAATGGAAAATACCATTTTCTGAATGCATAAAAAATATGACTGTGGGCCCAAAGATAGCTTTGTATGTTTTGAATACATTTATAAAATATTTAAGGGCCCTCACTAATTGAAAGCCACCATGTATGCTAGAACAACTTAGGCTTGAACTACACAGGGATACAATTTGCAACAAGCTAACCACCAAGGGGGACTTTATAACAAAACCAGTGAACCAGAAGTAATGACTGTCATTGCCTTTCTGCTCAAATAGGTAGAAGAAAACCCACCTGAACCTGAAGAGAAAACAAAGTGGGGGAGCGGGGTGCAGGAACAGTTTTTGTATTTTGCACTTGATAAAGTTTACAGACTCTCATCCTGAGGCTGTGTCGCAAGAGCGGATGAGGAGAATTTTGGAAAAACAGGTAAAACATGAACAGAGCAGCTAGTGGAATAGTTAAGACACTGTACAGTTTGACACACTGTATTCTCATTAGTAGTCTCCAATAATAGTATATTACAGGTAGAGTTATTTTTAATTCTTCACAATTGGAAGAAATTATCACCACAAAAGCAAGAAAAAATAACTGAAAGAGGACACCAGGGAATGAATACCCATCTTCACAAGAAACTGAAAATTGCCTAAAAAGATGCATTTTTTTTTTAATTTTTTATTTTTCATAAACATATATTTTTATCCCCAGGGGTACAGGTCTGTGAATCACCAGGTTTACACACTTCACAGCACTCACCAAATCACATACCCTCCCCAATGTCCATAATCCCACCCCCTTCTCCCAAACCCCCTAACCCCGGCAACCCTCAGTTTGTTTTGTGAGATTAAGAGTCACTTATGGTTTGTCTCCCTCCCAATCCCATCTTGTTTCATTTATTCTTCTTCTACCCACTTAAGCCTCCATGTTGCATCACCACTTCCTCATATCAGGGAGATCATATGATAGTTGTCTTTCTCCGCTTGACTTATTTCGCTAAGCATGATACGCTCTAGTTCCATCCATGTTGTTGCAAATGGCAAGATTTCATTTCTTTTGATGGCTGCATAGTATTCCATTGTGTATATATACCACATCTTCTTGATCCATTCATCTGTTGATGGACATCTAGGTTCTTTCCATAGTTTGGCTATTGTGGACATTGCTGCTATAAACATTCGGGTGCATGTGTCCCTTTGGATCACTACATTTGTATCTTTAGGGTAAATACCCAATAGTGCAATTGCTGGGTCATAGGGCAGTTCTATTTTCAACATTTTGAGGAACCTCCATGCTGTTTTCCAGAGTGGCTGCACCAGCTTGCATTCCCACCAACAGTGTAGGAGGGTTCCCCTTTCTCCGCATCCTCGCCAGCATCTGTCATTTCCTGACTTGTTGATTTTAGCCATTCTGACTGGTGTGAGGTGATATCTCATTGTGGTTTTGATTTGTATTTCCCTGATGCCGAGTGATATGGAGCACTTTTTCATGTGTCTGTTGGCCATCTGGATGTCTTCTTTGCAGAAATGTCTGTTCATGTCTTCTGCCCATTTCTTGATTGGATTATTTGTTCTTTGGGTGTTGAGTTTGCTAAGTTCTTTATAGATTCTGGACACTAGTCCTTTATCTGATATGTCGTTTGCAAATATCTTCTCCCATTCTGTCAGTTGTCTTTTGATTTTGTTAACTGTTTCCTTTGCTGTGCAAAAGCTTTTGATCTTGATGAAATCCCAGTAGTTCATTTTTTCCCTTGCTTCCCTTGCCTTTTGCGTTGTTCCTAGGAAGATGTTGCTGCGGCAGAGGTCGAAGAGGTTGCTGCCCGTGTTCTCCTCAAGGATTTTGATGGATTCCTTTCGTACATTGAGGTCCTTCATCCATTTTGAGTCTATTTGTGTGTGTGGTGTAAGGAAATGGTCCAATTTCATTTTTCTGCATGTGGCTGTCCAATTTTCCCAGCACCATTTATTGAAAAGGCTGTCTTTTTTCCATTGGACATTCTTTCCTGCTTTGTCGAAGATTAGTTGACCATAGATTTGAGAGTCTATTTCTGGGCTCTCTATTCTGTTCCATTGATCTATGTGTCTGTTTTTGTGCCAGTACCATGCTGTCTTGATGATGACAGCTTTGTAATAGAGCTTGAAGTCCGGAATTGTGATGCCACCAACGTTGGCTTTCTTTTTCAATATCCCTTTGGCTATTCGAGGTCTTTTCTGGTTCCATATAAATTTTAGAATTATTTGTTCCATTTCTTTGAAAAAGATGGATGGTACTTTGATAGGAATTGCATTAAATGTGTAGATTGCTTTAGGTAGCATAGACATTTTCACAATATTTATTCTTCCAATCCAGGAGCATGGAACATTTTTCCATGTCTTTGTGTCTTCCTCAATTTCTTTCATGAGTACTTTATAGTTTTCTGAGTATAGATTCTGTGTCTCTTTGGTTAGGTTTATTCCTAGGTATCTTATGGTTTTGGATGCAATTGTAAATGGGATTGACTCCTTAATATCTCTTTCTTCTGTCTTGCTGTTGGTGTAGAGAAATGCAACTGATTTCTGTGCATTGATTTTATATCCTGACACTTTACTGAATTCCTGTATAAGTTCTAGCAGTTTTGGAGTGGAGTCTTTTGGGTTTTCCACATATAGTATCATATCATCTGCGAAGAGTGATAATTTGACTTCTTCTTTGCCGATTTGGATGCCTTTAATTTCCTTTTGTTGTCTGATTGCTGAGGCTAGGACCTCTAGTACGATGTTGAATAGCAGTGGTGATAATGGACATCCCTGCCGTGTTCCTGACCTTAGCGGAAAAGCTTTCAGTTTTTCTCCATTGAGAATGATATTTGCGGTGGGTTTTTCATAGATGGCTTTGATGATATTGAGGTATGTGCCCTCTATCCCTACACTTTGAAGAGTTTTGATCAGGAAGGGATGTTGTACTTTGTCAAATGCTTTTTCAGCATCTATTGAGAGTATCATATGGTTCTTGTTCTTTCTTTTATTGATGTGTTGTATCACATTGACTGATTTGCGGATGTTGAACCAACCTTGCAGCCCTGGAATAAATCCCACTTGGTCGTGGTGAATAATCTAAAAAGATGCATTTTAAAATTTTTTTCCCTGGGTACACCTAAACAAGCAAAAGCATTTGTTGGTCCTCCACTGAGAAAAAATAATGTGGTTTTATTAGTTTCCTATCACTACTGTGAAAAAAAAAATGCCACAAACTTACCAATTTTGGATGTTAAAAATCCAAAATGGGTCTTACTAGGCTAAAATCAATGTATTTGCAGATTGGTGTTTTGAAGAAGAGATTTTTTTTTCTTTTCTTTTCTTTTTTTTTTTTAAGATTTTTATTTATTTATTTGACAGATCACAAGTAGGCAGAGAGGCAGGCAGAGAGAGAGGAGGAAGCTGGCTCCCCACTAAGCAGGGAGCCCGATGTGGGGCTCGATCCCAGGACCCTGGGATCATGACCTGAGCCGAAGGCAGAAGTTTTAACCCACTGAGCCACCCAGGTGCCCTGAAGAAGAGATTTCTTTACATCGTCTCTTATTCAATCCTCTCACCTCCCTCTTATAAGGACACATGTGATGACACTGGGTCCCCCTGAAAAGTCTGGAATACTCCCCATATCTGAAAATCCTTGATTTAATCACATCTACAAAACCTTTCTGCCAGGAAAGGTTCCAGACGTTAGGGTGCAAGACTTTTGGAGGATGGGGGGGTGGTCATTCCATCTACCTCAGGGGTATAGAAGCTTTCCCCAGGAGGTGGGAGCTCACTCGGCCTGTTAGATGCTGTGGCATCACTGTCTTCCATGTCACCCTATCTCTATATAGGACAAGCACCCTAAAGTCTACCTGCTTCTTACCTCGCCTAGTGACTTTCTCCACACAAGCCTACACCTGAACTCTAGCACCTGTTGTAGCCCTTGCTAGAAGTATCGAAAGCTCTTCTTGATTGAAATTTTCTTTCCACACCTGACTCTGAATTTCTGATTATTCTTCTTCACTTGGCCACAGTCATTTGTTTATATCTAAGACATTAAAATATAAACATTAAGTAGCATGATTCTCGTCTGTCTTCAACTTTTTCTTGACTGCTAGCATATCTGTCTCTATATCTGTTTCCAAAGGTGACAGCTAGTTCTCAGATTTGGTTTTACATTCTGAAATCGAAGATTGTTCATATGTTCCTGAGTTCTAGAAGCCAGCCCGAGGTCCTGAGTTACAGGGTACCCTGGATGGTTTCTGCTCTGCATTTATCCTATTGTGCTGTTTCTGAACAACCTGAGACTGGTCTCCCTACTGCCAGAGCTATCTGCAAATACGCAGTCTTACAAGTATTTATGCTACAGAAAGGTCTATATATAACTTGAGAGTTATGTTTCCTATGTTTACTTGCTAAGTTTAATGGGCTCATTAATAAAGCCTAGCTAATAGCTTAGTTTCAGTTTTGAATTTGGTGACTATGCTTTATTATAAAATTTTATAGTTCTAGTTAAGAAAAATGTAAACAACATTATAAATGCTGTGGATGACCATCTGCTTAATCTTAATTACTCGCAAACTTAATGGGAGATAGTATATGCCAAATATAAATATTAACGTGTGTGTTTGTGTGTGTGCACCTGAGTGAAATTTATACCTTTTCAGCTCCAGAGTAGATAAAGTAATTGCTGACTAAAGAGTAATCAAAAGATGTTTGGAAAGATGTGTCTGTTTCCCATAAGACACTGTAAGTCTTCTATAAAAAAATTTCCAATGTCATTGATTTTTTTGATTACCAAGAAAATAGCACACGATGTGCTTATGGCTATGTTTGTAAATAAAGTATTTTAAAATTTTTGTTGGAGACAGGACAGCAGTAAAATTTAATCTCTAGAAAGATATACATATCAAAACCAAGAATCATAAAGTACAACTAATTTGCTGGGGAAAAGTGCCCCAAAATACAATCAAATTTAATAAGATATTAAATGACCAATAGGAAGTTATCATTGTAATGTCCTACTGCTCTTGCTGTGTAATTTAAAATTTATTTCATGAAAAATTCAAAACAGAGATTGTATATAGTCAAAAGATTCCACCCATGGCAAGTGTCCAAGAAATTTCATCCGTGGCCAGTGTCAGTTAACAATGTAGCCTTTGGTCATCAAGATGGTGATGTAGGTCATTCCTGGCTTCCAACCAACCATAGATAAGGCACCACTGTGAAAATCACAGAACATTCAAGTAGAGCTGAAGCCCTCTCTTGGACCACCAGAGTAAAAGAGTAAGAGGAATAGCAACTTTTTTTTACTGCATTTCACTTTCCACATGCCAAAACCACACCATGAGGGCCCTTTCTTGGGCCTATCATTTCTCCAGTAGGAAAAAGAGAACCCTGGGTAAGCATGTAGCTCCCCCAGCATTGTGGAGCACTTCCTGGGTGGCTCACTTAGGCCTCACCTCCCAGGGGTCCCTGGGTAAAATCTGTGGGGCTTCAATACTGGGGATCAGATGGGGAAGGAAAAAAGAGGGGGGTCTTACAGCAAACAGATCTATATATTCAATGCAATGCTACCAAAATTCCAAGGGCATTTTTCATAGAAATAGAAAAAACAATCCTAAAATTTGTATGTAGCCACGAAAGCCTATGAATAGCCTACACAACCCTAAGAATGAGTAACAACAATGCTGGAGGCATCACACTTGTTGATTCTATGCTATTTATTATTATTTTTTACACTTGTTGATTTTAAACTATACTGAAAATCTCTAATAAAACAATACACTTCTGGTATAAAAATAGAAACAGAAAAACCATTCTATAAAATCAAGAACCCCCAATGATCCATCACATAGAGGGTCAACTATCATTTGATAAGGGAGCCAAGAATACTCAACGTGGGGGGGGGCAGTTTCTTCAATAAATGCTGCTGGGAAAATTTGATAAACCAAAGGCAGAAAAGTGAAATAGGATCCCCCACCTTCCACAACTAACAATAATGAACTCAAAATGGTTTAAAGACTTAAATATAAAACTTAAAAATGTAAAATTCCTGGAAAGAAAAAAAAGGCAAAAAGTTCCCTGAAATTGGTCTTAGCAAGGATTTTTAGATATGACCCCCAAAGCAGAGATAATAAAAGCAAAAATCAGTGAGACTACATCAAGCTATTCATCCAAGAAACAACTAACCAAATTAAAGGCAACTTATGAGATGGGAGAAAATTTTGGCAAACAATATATCTGAAAAGGGATTAACATCCAAAATATGTAAAGAACCCAAACAACTCAATAATTTAAAAAAAAAATCTAATAAAACATAGAGGAACTGAAGAGAATTTTCCAAAGAAGACATAACAAAGATCAATAGGTACAATTAAAGATGCTTTACATCAGTAAACATCAGGAAATGCAAATCAATGCATTATATGCATCACCTCACACCTGTCAGATGGCCATTATCAAGAAGACAAAGGTATGGCAAGTGTTGGAGAGGATATGGGGGACATAAACTGGGCCCCTATCATGGACAACAGTACGGCATTTCTCAAAATATTAAAAATTGAACTACCATATGATTCAGCCATCCTACTTTTAGGTATATATCCAAAGGCCATGAGCTCACTATCTCCACTCCCATGTTCATACAGCATTATTTATAATAGCCAAGACATGAAAACAACTTACATGTCAAATGATGGATGAAAGAATAATGAAAAAGTGATACCTATGTGTACCTATGGCTGTGTGTATATGAAATATAAATTACATATTGCATAATATACATAATGAAATATTCAGCCATTAAAAATAATGTAATAATATGAATGGAACTTGAGCACATTTTGCTAAGTGATATAAGTCAGGTAGGACAAGAAAATACTGTATGTTACCACTTAAATGTAGGTCTAAAAAAACACAAACTCAGACAAGAGAGCAGAGTGGTGGTTACCACAGTTGGGGGAGGTGGGAAAAAATGGACAAAGGGGTGAAACAGGAACCCAAAATTCCAGTCACATGTCTGGGATGGGAAGCGTAGCACGGTGATCATAGTTAATGCTTTTCATATATTAGTAAGGTCCTAAGAGTGGAGCCGAGATGTCCTTCAACAGACAAATGGATAAAGAAGATGTGGTCCATATAAACAACGGAATATTACTCAGCCATCAGAAAGAATCAGTACCTACCATTTGCATCGACATGGATGGAACTGGAGGGGATTATGCTAAGTGAAATAAGTCAAGCAGAGAAATACAACTGTCATACAGTTTCACTCATATGTGGAACATAAGGAATAGCATGGAGGACCACAGGGGAAGGGAAGGAAATCTGAAGGGGAAGAAATCAGAGAGGGAGATGACCATGACAGACTATGGACTTCAGAAAACAAACTCAGGGTTACAGAGAGGCGGGGGGTGGGAGGATGGGGTAACAGGGTGAGGGGTTTCTTAAGGAGGGCACATGTGTTGATGAGCCTTGTGTGTTATATGCAACTAATGAATCGTTGAACACCACAATAAAAACTAATGATGTACTCTATGTTGGTTAATTGAACTTAACTGAAAAAATTCTCACCATTAAATAAAAAAAACTACATGAGTTGATGACTGTGTTAGCTAAAAATAGATACATATGAGATGATACTGTAATTGATATACACACATAGAACATTATATATGACATATATATGTATGTATAGTCATTACGCAATGCACCTTAAATTTACATGTTATATGTCAATTATATCTCAATAGATACGGAAGAATGCAGCTTTTGATTAAAGATTAGCATTCTTAGGATGCAATTACAACACTCCTGAGCTAAAATAAAAGGAAAAGGAAAGCTATCAAATACATTTAGGCAAATAATTCCATACCACAGAATTCCTGTGATGTTAAAACTGTTATTAAATTAAAACCATAAATTTTATTCTATCAGACGAACTAGTCATTAGCAGTAAGAGACTTTTCCCTCTGATTTTAATGCATGTTCAAGTCACATATCTGTAAGAAAAGTACATTCCAGCCTTCCCGATCTCAAGATAAGCCAACCCCATCCCTCGCCTCAGCTCCTGCTTTTCTGTGACTTACGTGCTCTGAGATCATCGTGCAGGTGCCTCTTTTTCACCCTGTGTGTCTCATCTCAAATGCCCCCTCCCCAGAGGGCTGTCCTTTATACGCTGCAGAAGCACCAGGCCTTCTGCTGCTGGTCCTTCCAAATTAGAGCACCCCCCATTAGCAGCTCGATGCCTTGATTTATTCTCTCCTCGGCTTTTAGTGCTCAGTCACTGGCATCTACTTCCCTCAAGAGAATGCAAGCCCAATGAGTGATAGAGTCTGCTCTGTTTGTTCACTCAACATTGTACAGTATACACACAGAGTTGACTATCAGTCATTACTATTGCATGGGGTGCCTGGGGGCCTTAGTCTGTAGAGCAACTGGCTCTTGATTTCAGCTCAGGTCATGATCTCAGGGTTCTGGGATCAAGTCCCATGTCTGGCTCCATGCTCAGTGGGGAGTCTGCTTGAGGATCCTCTCTCCCTCTCCCACTGCCCCTCACCCTGCTTGCACAGTCTCTCCCTCTCTCTAAAATAAAGAAATAAATAAGTCCTAAAAAATAATTATTGTAGTGTGAAGCAAAAGAATCATTCTATAGACCTCAGAAAGTTACTGAGGTTAACTTTTACCTTCTTGCAGATGCTTATTCTACAAAAGAAAAAAAAAAGGGTATCCACAAATATATTTTGGTGACCTCTTTGACACTCAGATGAAGTGCAGCACTTGTCACTGTGACGATGATCGTACTGGCTAAGAGAGACATGCAGTGGATTTTGGAAAAGGTCAAGAGACTGTGAGAAAGATAACTTATTTAATCTATTTTATTTTTTAAGATAACTTACTATAGATATTAAATTAAAGCATAAAAGCTATCTGAACCTCCAAAAATACTGCCTCATTTTATAAACTTTGGACAAATGGGCCTAAAGATAAGATGAAGAATAAACAGACTCATTCACTCAGTATGCTCATAATGATTCTCTATAAGCAACAAAGTAGAATTTGACTCAATGGTTAAAAGGATTGAAAGGCAATCAGAAAGGCTCTCCTCATTTGATACAATATTTTATTTCACACACCACAATTTTCCCTTCATATTTCTTGTCCCACAATATTCTTGATTCTTTTTTTTTTTAAGATTTGTTTATTTATTTATTTGACAGAGATCACAAGTAGGCAGAGAGGCAGGCAGAGAGAGAGAGGAGGAAGCAGGCTTCCTGCTGAGCACAGAGCTCAATGCGGGGCTTGATCCCAGAGCCTGGGATCATGACCAGAGCCGAAGGCAGATGCTTTAACCCCCTGAGCCACCCAGGTGCCCCTATTCTGTGTGATTCTTAAGCAACATTTTATGCAGATAAAATTTCTCTTTTGCTCTTCCTTGTCATGTGGAGATAGTCGTGGAGGGAAGCTATGAAGTTGTGGAAGAATCCCAGTAACTTCAATAGGAGGGTGACAAAGCCAGTACTTTTAGTAAACAAGAGCATGGGACACTGGAAATTTAGGGAGTAAGGGTCCTTGGTTACCAGTTAGGTACTTTCAGTTTTACTTCTCATGTTCTTGTATTCTTTCTCCTGGCTTGTCCTCAAGCATCTTCTATATTTTTCAACTTCTCTCCAAGCCATGTTTCATTCTATTTCTCCAGCAGTAATTTTTAATTAATTCAGAAGTAGTGAAAATGTCCATATTTATGTATGTGCTCATATTGACATTAAGTTATTTGCTGATTTTTCAGAGCTAAGATAGCTCATTAAACTGTCAAAGTAGAAAAATAAAAATAAAAAATAAAAATAAACTGTCAAAGTATTCATTCTGTGCTGTCTCTTGTACTCCTCTGTATATTGCTATGAGATGACGCATTCTTATAAATTTTTCTTGAAATTCTTATGGGTCTCTCATATGGATCTATTATGTCTTCTTGGTTCTGTCACTTTGAACTCTTGTTTAAATATTAATTTCATTTAGTAGACTCCCTCCTTCATGGACCCACCAAACCCAAAGAGCAGGCATGTCTACCTAAATGCACAGGAGTGAAATGAAAATGAAATAATCATGATCCCTTACTGGTTATTTTAATTAAGGTAGAACATTTAAATTAATTGCAACATGTGCTGTTAAAGATCTGCCCAATCAAGATTCACATCAAACAAAGGTCTGATGGTTACATACTTATCTTAGTTCCTAAATGACTCCTCCATAGTCACGCTCATCTCTGTGTCTGACTGCTGCCTGTGGATCCCAAATTATTACAAATCTAGAGTCACTACAGCTAGTAAAAGACCATTTTTATTTCCACCAAAGGATGAGAGGAAATCAGAAACGAAGAAAACCACAGTCTGTAAAGGCCCAGAGACCGGCTAATGGTAAAGCCAATGTTAAAAACTCAGTGCCCTTATTCAGGACTGGAGTTTGCAGAAGATGCTCTCTGAAGCAGCAGTCACTAAGAAAATATTACAACCCATCTTTCTTGTCACTCAGCTAAAAGGAAGAGATATGAGGACTGTCTATAATTTTAACCTTTTATAACAGATGTTCAATGAACTCATGCAGAACTCTGGTTGACAGAAGAGAGATAAATGAAAGGCATCTCAACGTCCACTGATGCTGCCTGGTGTCAGATGAGAGAAAGAGGCAGAAAGGAGAAGGATGGATGGAGGCTCCGGTCCAGCATTGTCCGGGGTCAGGTTTAGACAGAGGAGGAAGCAGCAGGCCTCTCAGGCCTTTTAGTAAAACAAAGACACACACAGAGGACTCTTAGCATCATGATGTGTGGAGAGTCGATCTGGATGAAACACAACTGAGAACAGAGAGGGGCAGGGTCAAATAGGACCTTTGCCTTTGCTCACTACTTCAAAATGGGTCAAATGTGCCCCGTCTTTTGGCTGAGGCTGTATTCCTCACATGAACTTCCTGCAGGAGAATGCCCCAGGAACATGGTCTAAGCACTCTTTCTATTTATATTTGCTCACCTTCTAATTGTTTTGGGGGGATTCTAATAACAAGACCTACAGAAACAAATGCAGTGCAGCATCTTAGATCTCGTCCCATCAGTTTGTAAAAATGACTTCAAGCAACCTCTCCCATGGCAATGAAAGCTTCATTCATTCAGTGAGAAACATAGCCCAAGACAATGTCTGTGCTTCTGTACTCTTGTCAGAAAGGATCAGATCCATGGTGTGTTGACCAACTCTAACGAAAATCTTTATTCTCAAGGCACCAAATATTTCCTGACACAGCCTGCATTAGGTTTCTACGGATGTTTAACAAATTACCACTAACTTAGTCACTTAAATGACACAAATCTATTATGTCAGAGTTTCTGTATATCAGAGGTCCAGTAGGGCTGAGTAGGTGCTCGGCTCAGTCTGCCAAAGTGGGAAGCAAGGCTGAATTCTTTCCAACAGGTTGTGAGAACATGAATCCACTTCTGGTCTCATCCAAGCTTCTGGAATCCACTGCCAGGCTTTTTCTGTGCAGAACCTTGACCTTCACACCAGCCAGTAAAGCATATTCAATGCTTCTTGCTTGGAGTGTCCCTGACTTAAGCCACCAGCCAGAGAAACTAGAAACAGAATGTGTGTGCTACATAACAGCACATTTACGCATCATACCTGAGGCTCTCTTTTATTTTTGTGGGGCCCAGTGTCATCCTTGGAGATAAAGGCCGAGAGAATCTCCCACAGTTACAGTGATGACAGGAAACAAATTATTTCTTGCATGACCCTGGGCTCAGGGAGCACCAGAACATGCCATGAGAGGCTTGTCTGTTACCTTTGCCCATAATCCTATCCCTACCTGGCTCCTGGGGCCTTGCTGTAGCATAAATTCATAGGTTATCTTTAATGAAAGGGTACAACCACTCATCTGTGATGGATATAAAGTCTATATTTCATTTTACACAAACACATGACAATAGTGGTTTTTACATGAACTGTGTTAAATAGTAATAAGGAAAGATGCCATTGTTACACTTTCTATACACCAAAAACAAAACAAAACATTAGTGTGAATCAGATTAGCAATCCAGCAAATTCAGTGTGCTGGATTGTCAGAGGCTGCCAGTTTAATCATCCTTTCTAACATTTTGTCAGAAAACAGCACTGGTTTCCCTAGTCTTTGACAGCTCAACTCTGCAGCTCCAACTGAAAAAGATCAGTACCTGAATATCCACCAGACATGAGGGCAGCACACACGGGAAAGGTTAACTAATCAATTAAAGCAACCAGTCAACAACTATGCGTTGCGGGCCTGTGTGTGCTCGCTGCAAGGGGGGTGACCATGCGCAACAAGACAGGGCTCTGGCCCTAAGTCATTTTTCATCTTTTCATAGAAACAGACAAGGAAACCATTGATTACAATTTTTGAAAACATCACTGAGGGCTCATCAGAGGCTGCTCTGGGAGCACATATGATGGACATCTATTGTTCTCTTAGGGAGATGGAGAGAGCCTTGAGCTGACAGTGGAAGGGTCATTCTGCAGGAGCCCTGGGACTTTAACACTTCTAGTTAATTTGGGTGAAGAAATCAAAGGCATGCCTATCAAATTTCTGCATAATTCAAAACTGGGAATGATTGGTTACTTCTCTAAGGAAGAAGTATAACTGAAAACAATTAGTTCACTCAGATGAAATAAATGCCCAATTTAAAAAAAAAAGACAAAATAGGAAAAATGAATTATAATCATATTAAAGAACAATAAAATAATTCATAGTCAATTGTGAAGATTTGGTTTGATGAATGAGATAAAGATGAAGAGAAGTTTGGGTTGACTGAAGTAATCATATATCTTACCACTTCAGACAGTTTCTATACATTTACATCGTGGTAACTGCTGGAAACAGTACTGGGCCTAAATCTATCAGTCAATGGTCTGAATTGGTAACACAGTTTAGAAGGTAAGTCACTGTATTATAATAGAAGAAGTTACAGTTTAAGTTCTAAGAAAAGAGAACAGACTTGCTAAAATATATCTATATAAGAAAAAATGGGTTTATGTAATGCACAGGACAAAATACGTTTCAGTATATGAGGAACTGAGAAAACAGTCCAAATTCAGAGGACAATGCTACCAGAAAAATGAAATGAGCTGACATCACAGCCAATGGCCTGATCAAACAAAATCCATGTTCCAGTGCCAAGTAAAGCTGTTCCAAGAAAACCCACACGAGAGACCCTCTCCTCAGGCTAAAGATATGATTACTAGAAAACATACAGAAAATTAAATAGAGACTATTTCTCAGCATCTCCTGCTCAGCAAAAGGCCTGGGAGGAGTTTCAGAGTGGTCTGTGCAGCAGCAAAGAAGAAAGGAACACAGTATGCCATGCGCCTAACAGAGGGACCACAGAGCCAGCAGTAAGCGAGCATTTCCTGAAGTTCAAGGATGTTCTACTTTTAAAGTCAAGGTCAATAACCAGGCTTCATGCTAGATGTTCCACTGGATGGAATCGCTATGTGGAACCCCTGCTTCAGTAACCAGGGAAGCTCAAGGTCTTGGCTGTTTCCCTCCCGTTTGCTGAGACAAAAGATGGAGCTGACTGAGAAGAAATAGAGGGGTCATGAAAAGAATCTGGGGCTGAGAAGGTACCTAACATAGCCTAAATAAATAAAGAGCATTGGGAGGTACGCCATGGGCTTCTTTAAATGCATAAATGCCCTCTTTGATGGTGTAATGTGTGTCCCTTACATTTATTTTTGTGTCTCCAGAAGGCAGAACAAAACCAATGGGTGAATTTTTATTAAGTGATATTTTAGATAAATACTGGGTTAATTTTGAATACTTTAGTTTTCCAGTAAGACTGTGACTGCTTTGACCTATTCAGTTTTCCCCATTGCTGAAGTAACAAATCAGAAATAGAATTGTGCTTTGTCAGGATGCAGTGCAGGGAATTTCTCCTTTGGATAGACGCTTATATGAATGTATGTTAAAAACCCCTTCTGACTCCAAATAATGTTATTCTAAGTGTGTTTTCCTCATAATGAAGAAAAATTAATTACAGAAGCTAATGAATAAGTAATTATATATCAAACAATGTGGGTGGAAAGGCAAATCACCAGTTCTGTAAATAAAGCCTGTAATAAAATCTACTTGCTTTGTATGAATATGTTGCCAAGGGGCCTGGGTTCATTATTTGGCATAAAGAAACATTCCCTTCCCTCTGTTTAAATACTTCTCAGTAGAGAATTATTAGGCAGAGAAATGGAGGAATGTTTAATACCACAGTAACCAAGAGTAACTAGAAGAATAAAGGGTGCACTAAATTAATCAAATTACCAATGCACTCATCTGAGGAAAAACCGAGCACAGAGAGCAGAAGTGTTTATGTCAATAATGGCATTTAATGCATTATTCCAAAGGTTCTTTCCACTTAAATGAACAAAAACAATCACTTATATCTCATGGAAAGATTTAGCATTCTATTAATAATATATTTAATTTTTATTAAAGCTGTCTGCTGGTAAAAACCATTCAAGTAAACTTTGGATCCTGAGAAGAAGAGGGAGTAAAGAGAAAATACAGAATTAATTTGAGGCCTTTTTTTTTTTTTTTTTTTTAAGATCTAACCAGATTTTCAAACAGACACATTATAAAATTATAAATTATGAATTTATTTAAATAAAAATTTAAATCATAGGCTAAAACCACCATACAGTAGTCTAAATTAACCATTAAAGTCATTCAAATTTTGGTTTAATAATTGTATTTAAACTATGCTTTATTTTAGCTTTTAATTAAAAATTAATACATAGTTCAAATATATATATATCAAAATATATATCTACATGTCAATATAGGACATATGAACAGAGATATACATAAGTACATTCTCATCTGTACACACAAATATTATTATTTTCTGAATCTTCTGAAATTTTAAAGTGAATTCCCTACTTGTTTCTCTTTTCCTTTTCAGTATTGTATGCCTAAGTTTAATGCTCTTTATTTTTCTCTAATTTTTAAAATGAATTTTAGTTTTATTTCCGTTTGCTTTTTAAATGTATTGATATTTTGTTTTTTTAAAGATTTATTTGAAAGAGAGTGCGTAGAAAAGCAGAGAGAGAGGAAGAGAGGGAATCTCAAGGAGACTTCCTGCTGAGTGCAGAGCCCCACATGGGGCTCAATCTCAGGACCCTAAGATCATGACCTGAGCTGAAATCAAGAGTTGGATGCTTCAACGACTGAGCCACTGAGGTGCCCCTGTCTTGATATTTTAATTTAGCTTCCTATCTGATCAAATTTTGAGGGTATATTCATCAACAATCAATAGAAATTGCAGTTTTTACTGTTCAACTTGAACCACTGAATCAGCCCTTACTAATTATGTCAAATCATGGATATATTTATAAATGTTATATCTTCATTGTGAATTATAGACAACACGCATATGATATGTCTTTTGAAATATTACTTAATGCCTTAAAAAGAGGTTTTAAGTAGCTGGCTTGATAGACAAATGGAATGGCCTTTTTTTTTTTAATTTTTTATTTTTTATAAACATATATTTTTAGGGACGCCTGGGTGGCTCAGTTGGTAAAGCAGCTGCCTTCGGCTCAGGTCATGATCCCAGGGTCCTGGGATCGAGTCCCACATCAGGCTCCTTGCTCGGCAGAGAGCCTGCTTCTCCCTCTGCCTCTGCCTGCCTCACTGTCTACCTGTGCTCGCTCGCTCTCTCTCCCTCTGTCTCTGACAAATAAATAAAATCTTTAAAAAAAAAAAAAAACATATATTTTTAGTCCCCAGGGGTACAGGTCTGTGAATCACCAGGTTTACACACTTCACAGCACTCACCAAAGCACATACCCTCCCCAATGTCCATAACCCCACCCCCCTTCTAACAACCCCCCTCCCCCCAGCAACCCTCAGTTTGATTTGTGAGATTAAGAGTCACTTATGGTTTGTCTCCCTCCCAATCCCATCTTGTTTCATTGATTCTTCTCCTACCCACTTAAGCCCCCATGTTGCATCACCACTTCCTCATATCAGGGAGATCATATGATAGTTGTCTTTCTCTGCTTGACTTATTTCGCTAAGCATGATACGCACTAGTTCCATCCATGTTGTCGCAAATGGCAAGATTTCATTTCTTTTGATGGCTGCATAGTATTCCATTGTGTATATATACCACTTCTTCTTGATCCATTCATCTGTTGATGGACATCTAGGTTCTTTCCATAGTTTGGCTATTGTGGACATTGCTGCTATAAACATTCGGGTGAATGGCCTTTTGAAGACTCTACTGTATCACAGCTAGGTGTCAGTACCTTGTCATGCTGTGACAAGGTTCTCCCAGAAGGCTGGATATGCTGAGTCAGCATCCCATATATGGTACTGCTTCTTCCACAGCCAGGATTCAGGGGCCCAAGAATCAAGAAGTGGAATTGGGAGAGGCACCATCCACTCTTACCTATAGTGAGCAACTAGCAAACGTTTTGCTTCCTATTCTGGAAACCTTGTGTTCTATAGGCCTAGAGGTCCCAGTTTCAGAGGAAGGAATGCTTCCAACAGAAGAAGACATCCAGATGGCCAACAGACACATGAAAAAGTGCTCCATATCACTCGGCATCAGGGAAATACAAATCAAAACCACAATGAGATATCACCTCACACCAGTCAGAATGGCTAAAATCAACAAGTCAGGAAATGACAGATGCTGGCGAGGATGCGGAGAAAGGGGAACCCTCCTACACTGTTGGTGGGAATGCAAGCTGGTGCAGCCACTCTGGAAAACAGCATGGAGGTTCCTCAAAATGTTGAAAATAGAACTGCCCTATGACCCAGCAATTGCACTATTGGGTATTTACCCTAAAGATACAAACGTAGTGATCCAAAGGGGCACGTGCACCCGAATGTTTATAGCAGCAATGTCCACAATAGCCAAACTATGGAAAGAACCTATATGTCCATCAACAGATGAATGGATCAAGAAGATGTGGTATATATACACAATGGAATACTATGCAGCCATCAAAAGAAATGCCATTTGCGACAACATGGATGGAACTAGAGCGTATCATGCTTAGCGAAATAAGTCAAGCAGAGAAAGACAACTATCATATGATCTCCCTGATATGAGGAAGTGGTGATGCAACATGGGGGCTTAAGTGGGTAGGAGAAGAATCAATGAAACAAGATGGGATTGGGAGGGAGACAAACCATAAGTGACTCTTAATCTCACAAAACAAACTGAGGGTTGCTGGGGGGAGGGGGTTTGGGAGAAGGGGGTGGGGTTATGGACATTGGGGAGGGTATGTGCTTTGGTGAGTGCTGTGAAGTGTATAAACCTGGTGATTCACAGACCTGTACCCCTGGGGATAAAAATATATGTTTATAAAAAATAAAAAATTAAAAAAAAAAAAGAAGATACAACAGTGATTCTACTGAACTGAAAGTGAAAGCTGACACCTGGCCACTTTGGGTTCCTCCTACCTATGAATCAACAGGCAAAGAAGGGACTTGCAGTGATGGCTGGGATGAGTGATCCTGACTACCAAGCAGACATGGGACTACTCTTTCATAATGCAGGTAAGAAAGAGTATGTCCAGAATGTGGGAGATCCTCTTTAAAGTGTTTCTTATTAGCATGCTATTCAGTCATTAAGATCAGTGGAGAACTATAACCTAATCTGAGAAAGACTAGTCATGGCCCAGACCCTTCAGAATGAAGCTATGGGTAACCTACTAAGTAAAGAACCAGACTGGCTGAGATAATTGCTAAAGAGAAAAGGAATACAGAGTAAGTAGTGAATGAAGATAGGTTCAAAATGTCAGCTATGACCATATGACCAGTTACAGAAACTATGAGGGATGTATGTCAGGAATATATCTTTCTTATTTTGTTATGAATATATCTGTGTGTTTCTATAGACTGAATGTATCTCCCCTAAATTCTTATGATGAAATTTAATCCTCAGTGTGATGGTACTTGGTAGTGGAGCCTCTGGGAGGTCATTAGATCATGAGGGGAAGAACCCTTGTAAGTGACAACAATGTCCTTATAAAAGAGACCTCAAAGACCTCTATTGCCTTTCCAGGAATGTGAAGACACAGTGAAAAGATGGCCATCTATGAACCAGGAAGAAAGGTTTCACCAGACACTAAACCTGTTGGTGCCTTGGCCTTGGACACCCAGCTTCCAGAACTGTGAGACCGTTGTTTATAAGTTACTCAGTATAAACTGTAGTTTATAAGTCACTCAGTAGACTCTTATTAGCAAGCCTGAATGGACCCAGACATGTGTGAATAAATTTGTATCTTTAATTTCTTTCTTTTCTTATTATTGCATAATGTAACATAAAATGTATTGACTTTATATCACAGTGTTTAAGTATTTTATTTTTATATTCTAGTATTTAAGTCATGGGACATCAAAGAGAAGAGTAAACATCACTCACGGACTTTATCTCCTCTGGAGAAGGGGTTGGGGTATTCTTGTTTGGAGGAATAACAGTTGTATCATCCTAGGCAGGATTATGACCTTGTTATTACCTTTATTTGGAGATTAAATATGGTTTTAGGAAATGTGTCTGGGTGCCTCTTTGACAAGGGTTGGACTTGCAAGGGCTAATTTCATGTGCCAATTTGACTGGGTCACAGGGTGGCCAGATACATGACTAAACACTATTTCTGGGTATCTGTGAGGATGTTTGTGGATGAGATCAACATTAAATCAGTAGACTGCAGAAAGCAGATTGCCCTCCCCAGTGTGTGGGGGAATCATCCAATCTGTTGAGAGCCTGAATAAAACAAAAGGCAGAAGAACAGAGAATTTGTTCTTTCTCAGTCTTGAACTGACACATGGGTCTCCTCCTGCCCTGTACACTGAGACTTAACCATCCGTTCCCCTGGGTCTCAGGTCTTCAGACACCAAATGTGCGGAGTCACCGGTCCTTCCCTGGCCTATAGACAGCCACTCACAGGACTTCTCAGTGACAGACATGCTAGAGTCAAGTCATCAGAATAAATCACATGTCTGGGGCACCTGGGTGGCTCAGTGGGTTAAAGCCTCTGCCTTCGGCTCTGGTCGCGATCCCAGGGTCCTGGGATGGAGCCCCGCGTCGGGCTCTCTGCTTGGCAGGGAGCCTGCTTCCTTCTCTCTTTCTGCCTGCCTCTCTGCCTACTTGTGACCTCTCTCTCTCTGTGTCAAATAAATAAAGAATATCTTAAAAAAAAAAAAAATCACATGTCTCCTCTCTCTCTCTCTCTCTGGAGAATCATGACTAAAATGACATGTTTATTTGCTTTACAGTATTTAATGAGATTATAAAAACATCATCGCTATATAACAAGAGGAAAAGAATTATGGGATGGGATGGCTATTATTACTATCATTACTATCATTATAGTAACATTACACGTTCTATTAGTGGCTACAGAAAACAAACAAAAATCTTGAAGGCATGACTCTGGTTTCCAGGACTCTACTTTTTTTTTTTTTTTTTCATAAAAGACAAAAACATGACTAAGAAAATTTGAGAAATAACTAGCAAATAGGTGGCCCAATGCCTGAATTATTGTGACTCAATAAAATATTTGTTAATTAAGATTGATGAATGAATGGGAGAATTTATCTGCAAGTAAATGTGTAATATTTGGTGATAAATACATAATGAAAAGCCGTATACTAACAGCTGTAGCTGATCTCCAAGGAGGGGCACACCTTTTGCTTTTAGGATATACCTGAATAAAAGTCACTGACTCTCACCTTGTACCCTAAGGGATGTACCCCATGGTAGTATTTAACTGATCAAAGATGGTCACTTCCATGTGCGAAGAGAGCACTCATAAGGACTCTGGAGAAGCAGTCAGAAACCGGACACCCATGTCACCCAGCCTGTGTCTGACCTCCATCTTTCACCTCAATCTGCTCTACAAGACGGTGCATCAACTTCAATGAGAATCCTCTCCAGCTTCCCAGATCGGTCACACTACTATTTGCAATTTATGATCATACTGGCATGAGTCAAACTACACAAAATTAAGGTCACCAAAGGAAACAAAAACTCACAAATCTGATCACAAGCTAGATTAAATATTAGGAAAAGTATTACGTTAAGTGCCCAGACTCATGTTTCATTTCAACCCTTCTGAATTTGTGGGGCATTCATAGAAGTACTTACAAAGTCATCAACCTGCCAGGAAAAAATGAGAACTGGATCCTAGAAACGGCTTCCAACTGAGCGCTGCTATTAGGCACTTAGGCAATGTGGAAAAAAGGCAGGAAAGGACAGGACTGACTATATTTACAGTTCTGCCAAAGAACTAATTGTGCTCAACCGTCTGTTTAATTGACACGAAAATGCCTCATGGAGGTGGAATAAGTAATGTCTGTATACAATTCATTAGTAGAAGTGTTTTAGAAACCACTGATTTGTACAGAAATGAAGCCGAAGAGCAGGGATAAGAGCACTGGTAACCGAGTTTCTCTCACTCTCAGGCTTCCCAGAACATTCACGGCCCTCAAACACTTGGCCATATTCTTGAAAAGGGAAGAGATACAGTGATGGGTTTATTTGCCTGCTTTAGGAAAATAACTACGTGGTGACTCTGCATTTTTGTTAGTCTTTCTTTTCCCCTGAGAATCAAATGAAACTATTCTGCCAATTTATATAATGAAATATATCCACACTTAGAAATTTTTCCTAACTAAATAAGGTATTTGTTCTCTTGGAGCATGCGGATTAAAAATCAGGCCTTCCCATTTCAGTCACACTTTTAAAAATGTAGCACAAATTCTCCATCTTTGTTAAGAACTAGAATCAGGAAAAGAGCTTTGTGTGGAAATGAAAAATTCTTTCTGAAGCTTTCACTGGAGATCATCTACTATAAAAGACAATGTGTTACCTTTTTCCTCTGCATTTATGCCTCCTTAAAGGTACAAACTAGAATCTTAGAACAGAAGGGATTACTTCTGCTTTTAAAAATATTTATCCTCTACCACTCTCCTTCCAGGATAATATCTATAGAAAGCAAAAGAAGCCAATTTATTCTAACAGGAGAAGGAAAATAGCCAGCCTTCATAATGGCAGAATGGAATTACCTTGATAAAAATGAACCTTTCCTCCATGTTTTTCCTTTTGACAAATATCACCATGTTAGCTCTGACCCTGTTCCTCACCTGTCAATGGAATATGGTTTTCTGCCTTATCTGAGAGAGGCTCCCTGAGGATCTTTCATAAGGCATATCCACTGCCAGACAAATCAGCCTTTGAGACGAATGCTGGAAGATTTGAAGCTTTGCACCAACATCATCAACGTAACCCCCTCTTGTTTTAGAAGGCTCCAGCCACCCTCGTTTTCTGGCAGGGCTATGGCATTCCTGGACAGCCAGTAACAGGATTCAGCCTCACATGCACCTCCAGAAAGACTGATGTCTGGGGCTGTACCCACGTGCATGTGAAATTTTTTTACTCAGCATATATTTTCTTAATTATCTTCAGAAAATACTTCACCAACCCAACTGTTGGTTAGGAGCCTCAAATGTGTTAAAATTACCTTTTGTCACAGAGCTTATTTTCATTGCATTTAGTGGCAAATTTCAGCACAGATCAAAAGCTGTATTTTTCAATCTTGCAAAAGCCCATGGGGAACAAAGATGTTACATCCTCTTCTCCAGCAAAACAATTCACATCCCAGAATGTTCAGTTTTCCATATGCACACACACCACAATTCCTGATAAAAGGGGAAAACCACAATGAGATATCACCTCACACCAGTCAGAATGGCTAAAATCAACAAGTCAGGAAATGACAGATGCTGGCGAGGATGCGGAGAAAGGGGAACCCTCCTACACTGTTGGTGGGAATGCAAGCTGGTGCAGCCACTCTGGAAAACAGCATGGAGGTTCCTCAAAATGTTGAAAATAGAACTGCCCTATGACCCAGCAATTGCACTACTGGGTATTTACCCTAAAGATACAAATGTAGTGATCCAAAGGGACACATGCACCCGAATGTTTATAGCAGCAATGTCCACAATAGCCAAACTATGGAAAGAACCTAGATGTCCATCAACAGATGAATGGATCAAGAAGATGTGGTATATATACACAATGGAATACTATGCAGCCATCAAAAGAAATGAAATCTTGCCATTTGCAACAACATGGATGGAACTAGAGCGTATCATGCTTAGCGAAATAAGTCAAGCAGAGAAAGACAACTATCATATGATCTCCCTGATATGAGGAAGTGGTGATGCAACATGGAGGCTTAAGTGGGTAGAAGAATAAATGAAACAAGATGGGATTGGGAGGGAGACAAACCATAAGTGACTCTTAATCTCACAAAACAAACTGAGGGTTGCCGGGGGGAGGGGGTTTGGGAGAAGGGGGTGGGATTATGGACATTGGGGAGGGTATGTGATTTGGTGAGTGCTGTGAAGTGTGTAAACCTGGTGATTCACAGACCTGTACCCCTGGGGATAAAAATATATGTTTATAAAAATAAAAAATTATAAAAAAAAAAAAAAGGGGACTTTTCATCTTGTCCATGTATATTTGCTGGAGTACCAATCCAAGAATAAGAGCTGACAGATCACCACTCCCCCATCTACCAAAACCACAAATTCTAAAGAAATAATTTGCAAGGAGGTAGCCCCAAACACTCTAAGAATCCTACTCTTTAGCCTATGTCAGTCTTTGTATGGTAAGAATAAACTTAACTGGAGGAAGTTTTTTTTGTTTTGTTTTGCTTTTTTTTTTTTTTTTAAATAAAAGCACTATCTGCTTCGTAGTGAATATGTGCATGTCCATACCCTTCCAGTGTATAATTGGGTATGCGTGTGTGTGTGTGGGGGGGGGGTCTCTCTCACCACCTACAAACTCACTTGAATAATGAACTTGCTTTAAAGGTGGGATACTGACATCTCAACCCTGGCTGGGTAAGAGTAGAGACATAAAATTCACTGGCTGGGCCAACTTCATGCACTAGAAATTCTGAGCAGAAGTTCTACAGAGTGCTAAGCATTTGAGAGTTAGGTACCCCTGGGGATAAAAATATATGTTTATAAAAATAAAAAATTATAAAAAAAAAAAAAAAAAAATAAATGAGAGTTAGGTATAAAAAAGGATGTGTACAGTTCCAAAGGGGCAAAATTCACAGCACAGGATCCTACCGAAGAAGCTTGTCTGGTGGACTGCAGTCCCTCTAGTATCAAGAAGCCAAGATGCTCTGGGATTTCATTTGGAAGCTGTAATTGTCAGTCTGCATTATAGACTTATGTAGTGCAGAATTATCTAGAGATAAATTAAGCTTAGCTAATTTAAATCATGCAAATAAAAAAGGAAAAATTCAATAATATACCTTAATGTTTCCAGTGACCAAACACTTGGAAATATTGACTGGAATCATCCCATTCACCTTAGCTATTTTCATTGTGCATATACTACAAGAATATAAACTGCTTTAGGGAAAATGTGTTCAAACATCATGATGCTTAACACAATATTTCTAATCCTATAGATTCTAAATTCTTACTGACTTGGTATATTATAATAATACACTACACATTATAGGAAGCATTTTCTATGTCAGACATTTTCACAGTTGGCATAAAATACATAATTTACAAGGCATGGGAATGATTTGGCTGACCTTGCATAATAGTTTACATGTATGTGATTGCATGTATTAGCATTTTATAATCCATCAGTCATGAAGGGTGCCACTTGCCTTGCATCCTGATATACATGGAAGATTTGGGGATATCATATTTTTAGCTTTGATAATCAGATATGAGTCTCCATCTGAAAGGAGTGCAATGCTTTTTATTCATGGAATTATCAACTTGATGATGTAAAATGAACTATCATATGCAAAGAAGTGTCTGGCACAGAATATGTTATCATTAGGAGGAGAAAGAAAGACCACAGTGCACTGTATATAAAGCTCAGCGGTAAGGTTAGGAAAGCCTCAGTTTTATTTTGACCAGTATTCAGAGATAGAGACAAATTCATAAAACACAGGCAATTCTCTTAAAGACCTAAATGTGAGACTTGGAACCATAAAATTCCTAAAGAAAACACAGGGAGCAATCTCTTAGATATTACTTTTAGTGATATTTGCTGGACACGTCTCCCCAGGCCAGGGAAATGAAAGCAAAAAGAAACAAATAGAACCACATCAAATTAAAAAGCTTCTGTATAGTGCAGGAAACCATCAACAAAATAAAAAGGCATCTACTAAATGGGAGAAGATATCTGTAAATGATATATCTGATAAAGAGTGAATATCTAAAGTATATAAATAGCTTGCACAGCTTAACACAAAATAATAATAACCCAATTAAAAATTAGTAGAGGACCTGAATAGATATTTTTCCAAAGAAGACATCCAGAGAGCCAAAAGCCACATGAAGCAATGCTCCACATCACACATCATCAGGGAAATGCAAATCAAAACTACATTGAGGTATCACCTCACCCCTGTCAGAATGGCTAAAATCAAAAACACAAGAAATAACAAGTGTTGGTGAGGATGTGGAGAGAAGAGAACATTCCCACTGTTGGTGGGAATGTTAAGTTAGTGTGGCCACTGTGTAAAATATGTCCAATATGGAGGCTTCTCAAAAAATTAAAAATGGAACTACCATATAATCCAGCAATCCCACTTCTGGGTATTAACCAGAAGGAAACAAAAACACTAAATTGAAAAGATTTGCTCACATCTATGTTTATTGTGGCATTATTTATATTAGCCAGGAGGCAGAAGCAACCTAAGTGTCTGCTGATGAATAATAAAGATGTTCTCTGTGTATGTGTGTGTGTGTGTGTGTGTGTGTGTGTGTGTAAAATGGAATAAAACTTAGCCATAAAAATAGAAGGAAATCTTGCCATTTGTGATAATACAGATAAACCTAGAAAGTATTTTGCTAAGTGAAATAAGTCCTTCAGAGAAAAACAAATGCTGTGTGATTTAACTTATATATGGAATCTAAAACAAAACAAAACAAAACAAAAAACCCCAAACAAAGAACAACAAATAAGAAACAAGCTATAGAGACCAAATTAGTGGATGTCAGAGAGGAGGGGGTGGGAGGATGGGCAAATTAGGCAGAGACAATTAAGAGGTACACACTTCTAGGGGCACCTGGGTGGCTCAGTGGGTTAAATCCTCTGCCTTTGGCTCCGGTCATGATCCCAGGGTCCTGGGATCGAGCCCGCCTTGGGCTCTCTGCTCAGCAGGGAGCCTGCTTTCCTTCCTCTCTCTCTGCCTGCCTCTCTGCCTACTTGTGATCTCTGTCTGTCAAATAAATAAATAAAAATCTTTAATAAAAAAAAAAGGTACACACTTCTAGTTGTTAAAGAAATAAGTCGGGGATGAAAAATACAACAGAGGGGATATAGTCAAAAATATTACAAAAACTGTGTGTGGTGACAGGTGGTAACTAGATGTATGATAGCGAGCATATTTTAGTGTATATGTGTTAAAGCACTACGTTGCACCCCTGAAACTAATATCATATTACATGTCAATTACCCTTCAGCTAAAAATATATTTTTAATTAATTTATTTTAGAGAGAGAGAGAGAGTGCAAAAGCAGTGGGGAGGGGGGCACAGAGAGAGAATCTCCAGCAGACTCCCTGCTGAGTGCAGAGCCCCACACAGGGCTCAATCCCAGGACCCTGAGATCATAACCTGAGTCTAAATCAAGAGTCAGATGCTTTACCAACTGTGCCACCCAGATGTCCCTCAACTGAAAATATTTTTTTAAAATACAGGCAATTGTCTTTATCCATTCTATATATGCACTGTAAACACTGAATTAATGAATAAGGAACCACTGTTCTTAGGGGAAATATAGAGTTCTTTTCTGCACGTGTTTGGTGTTGATCTACTATCAACACATATCCTTGTTTTATACATATATGTGTGTGTGTGTGTGTGTGTGTGTGTGTCTATAAAGGTACCTTTTATAATATATATTGTTGATTCAATTTTCATTATTTATTTATTTATTGAGAAAGAGAGAGCTCATGAGTGGGGGTGGGGGCAGAGGGAGAGAGAGAATCCTAAGCAGGCTCCACGCTCAGCTCAGTGCAAAGCCTGATGCAGGGCTTCATCCTACAACCCTGAGATCATGACCTGACCTGAGAGCAAGAGTCAGACACTTAACCAACTGGGCATCCCAGGCGCCCCTGTACTGTTGATTCATTAACACTGAACTCATGGCCAATGGCACCGTAACTCATGCCTGAACAATCTCTATGTAACACACGCAATTCCTCCGTGAGGCACACCACAGCCTTCCTGCACTCAGGAACGCTGGACAGTGCGGTAGTACTTGCCGCAGGAGACATTCTAAATATCAAAATCACCAACAAAAAGCACAAAAATATGAAAAATGTTGCACCAAACAGTAGAAAGAACTCTTGTTTCTGGGATGAGAGCTGAAATAGGGAGGCAGAGTAGTGCCGTGTCCATCCTTAGCTGGGAGCACATATGTGAAGCTCCTGAAACTTTCTGCCGTCCTCTCGAGTGTGTGTGTAACTCACTGCAAAAGTGCCATGATTATTGATTTGGGAACTACACATAAATTCAGCAAGCAGACAGACTAGCAAATGTGAAATCTGTGAAAAAGGAGGATCAAACTCATTTACAAAAAATGCAAATTCTCTGCTTGGTAGAAAAACCTAAAACCACTCTACATTTTACTTCATGCTAGAATGTGCAGTGCAGATAAAGCTTACAAATGTCCTAGAAAAAGATCTTTATTGGACATGGAAAGAGTTTGGATGATTTCGGGATGCAGTAATGCCATGGATTTCAGAAACTGAGACTGAAATTACACTCTGACAAAACCAACTCTTTCTTTCCTTCCTTCCTTCCTTTCTTTCTTTTTAAAGATTTTTGTTTATTTGTCAGAGAGCATGAGCACAAATGGGGAGGAGAGGCAGAGAGAGAAGCAGACTCCCCACTGAGCAGGGATCTCCACATGGGACTCAATCCTAGGACCTGAGGATCATGACCTGAGTTGAAGGCAGACGCCTCACCCACTGAGCCACCCAGGTGCCTCCCCAAACTTAGAGTTTCCTAAACAACTGTGCCAATTAAAAAAAATGCAAGAAAAAATTTGTCTGAAACTGGGTCTACTTCATAAATCTACAAGAGGCTATGGGCTATAAGGCAATTACCTCATGCTATCCATTAATATTGTACTTCCTTCAGGAGCAAGTGTGAGATAATTTTTTATGTCTATGATTTACTCATTCAGTTACAAATGCACTAAGTCAGAAAGTGGAAACTGAATAAAGTCCTATCTGACCACCTTGCCTCCACATGCTTACCATATGATGGGCTTATTAAAGCTGCAAGGGACCCAAAGGTTGTTTCTGGTTTTGTGTGTGCTAATTTATTCATTTTTTGTTAAAACATGACAGCTGATCTACTTCACAGATTACCTGAATTTGACTCTTAACCAGACAAAAATATATAAATGATGCCTCCATGTGCCAGACTGGCCTACCAATAGCTGTACTTAAATAAATTTCCTACAGGGAATAAAAAGAAGAAAATTAAAGTCATTATCTTCTCTCCATTACTTTCAATGAACATTTCTTTGACTATACATGTAATTCCAAAAGGCCTTTGAAGACAGTTACCCACAATAAAGTGCACAGACGACCATTCAGAAGGATAGCTGAATCTGCAACTTGAAAATTATTTTATGATTCCACCACCTGTCCAACTGTTAGCGGAACTAAATGGACCTTAATAAGCAGCTAGGAAAATTCAACGACAGGAACTTCATGCTGCTGTGTGACCTGTGTTACAACCCCTATGAGAATGAGCCAACTAAGCCACAGATTGCAATTTGGCCAAATATTTATTCCATGTCTATACAGTGACAGACACTGAAAGGGGTTCAAAGCCAAGGAAGCCCTGTGTTGGTGGGAATGCACCGTCCAGGCGTGGAGATGAGGGACAGCTACATAACACTGGAATGCAGGGCAACCCAAGAGGACTGACACCAAAGAAGTACATACCAACTGTCGTAGCAACTTGGGCAGGAAGGGGCCTGCCATTGTAGGGATCAAGAAATGTCGCAAAGGTATGACCAGTGGACCTGGAGGAGCTGGGAGATCTTTTTAGCAGCAAAGCTGGGGGAGGGAAGACATGGCCTTTGGTGTGGAAGTATGTGACATGGGGATGGTTAGGGAGGGCATGCAACCTACAGACAGGTTTTATGGTGTGTATTTGTGCACACACGCACAGACGTGCATATGTGAGCATAGGGCATGTGTCAAGATCTGTTAAAGATTTACAATGCCAGAATGAAAAATCCATACTTAACAAATAAAGTCTTTTCATGGATTAGAGCTATTTCTTAAAATTATTTATCATGGTGTGGAGGGGGGCACCTGGGTGGCTCAGTTGGTTAAGCGTAAGACTTCAGCTCAAGTCATGATCTCAGGGTCCTAGGTTGCAGCTCAGCGGGGAGCCTGCTTCTCCCTCCACCTCTGCCATTCCCCTTGCTTATACACTTGCTCTCTCTCACAAATAAATAAATAAAATCTTAAAAAGAAATTTTTAAAGTATTTCTCACAGATCAGGGTATAGGCAAGTTTAGAAGAGAAAGATATGAAGGAGTGAGCAGCCAGTTTAAGTGTCTCAGTGGATACTACATGCTTCAGATATATCAGTCATCGGATGTCCCTAACAAGCCTTTAACGAGCTTGCAACAATTACTCCCACTTTATAAATGCTTATAGACTTTAAGTAAAGTGCTCAAAGTCACAGAGCTGGTCAATGGTAAGCTAAAACACAAACTAGTCTGTTTGGTGGAAGGGCGTGCGAAGCCAGTGCGGGTTGAAGGACTGATTAAATGAACAAATAAGGGAATATTTTGTGAGGGACTTGAATTCCCAGGAAGTTCAATCCCCACCTCTAAGTCAATCTGTAATGGATTAATCTTGAGAATGCTTTCCCTTCTTCTTTTCCGATGTACAAACTGCAGGTGAGGTTACCAAGAAAATAAGTGACTTCACAGGATCTGAGCCGTGTTTTGCAGACTTAATTAAAGTTTTGCAGACTTAATTAAAGATTTCACACTACATTTTTTTTTTCTGCAAACACTCTTATTATCTATTTTGTCTTTATCTTTACCTGTGAGTGATTTCTAGGACACTCTTTGGTGTCTCATACAGTAAGAGCTCTAGACAAGCACTCCAAGGGACAGTGTGTGGACTCCTGTATCAGACTTCACGTTCTTTGCAAGCTGCACTCCGAGGCAGCATCTAGCTGGGCTCGCCTGTCCGGTTTCAGTAACTGGACGACACTAGGGAGTCGCTTACCCTGTGTGGACCATCTGCGGAATGGGGGGAATAACATACTACCCTGCTACTGCACGTGAGTATTAGATAACTTAATACAGACCACCTAATACTGTGGCAGGCTCTTGGCAAAGGCTCTATAAATAATGGCTAACTGCCACTATCTTTCTAAGATTTAAGGTACCTGGATTATCCTGGGGCTTATAATTTAATAATAATGATAATCAACAACATTTAAATTCCAGGGTGGAAAGGTCAGGCTGGGGCATGTTTGCAAAGGGGCTGCTTGAGTTCTTACTTCTTGTATCATGTGTATAGCCAGTGCCTGAGGGAGAGACAGGTTGATCCAAAAACTAATTCCCCCAAAGGAACCCACATCAGGTACATGAGCTACATTTTATGGCTTCCTATCAACACTAAATCATCTGTTCCTCATAGACACAGTTTAGCCCTGGCAATGTGAGCAAGACTTGCAGTGAATCTCTGGGAGCCAGGCTACCACAAAACATTCCTGCCATCCTACAGCACGTGAAATAAAAAAAAAATCCAGCACTGAAAAAACTCATCCCAAGGAAAAACCACATGCCTCCTTGTCAGTCCCTGTTCTCTGATTTTTTCCCCCCATATCCAGCGTGTGGGAATTGCAATTCCCCCTTAAAACTCTGCTTTTTGGGGAAGAAATTGAGAGTTTGCTATAAAAAGACATGTTACTTCCAGCTCAGGCTTTCTTTGGATCCAAGGAAGGGATGTACTTGGTAAATTTCTTTATATTTTACTATAAAAGATTTCTCTAGTATCTCCCAGACTCATGAGGCCAAATGATTTCAAATGAAACTAAAGGTTCTGGGGCAGAGGTAATACATGGCTACATTCCTGTTCTGGACAGAATTCTTTCATCTTTTTCATTTCTTCATTAGTATATTGCTTTCCCTTTACTTGTGAAATCTGGAGAACTCAAGAGTCATTTTATCTGGGAGGCAGGTATTTATACTACCACTTTCTTTTTAAAATAATGAAGATCTTTGTAAGCAAAGGGACAATCATATCAAAAAATGGGCAGAAGATATGAACAGACACTTCTCCAATGAAGACATACAAATGGCTATCAGACACATGAAAAAATGTTCATTATCACTAGTCCTCAGGGAGATTCAAATTAAAACCACATTGAGATATCACCTTACACCAGTTAGAATGGCCAAAATTAGCAAGACAGGAAACAACATGTGTTGGAGGGGATGTGGAGAAAGGGGAACCCTCTTACACTATTGGTGGGAATGCAAGTTGGTGCAGCCTCTCTGGAGAACAGTGTGGAGATACCTCAAGAAATTAAAAATAGAGCTTCCCTATGACCCTGCAATTGCACTCCTGGGTATTTACCCCAAAGATACAGATGTAGTGAAAAGAAGGGCCATCTGTACCCCAATGTTTATAGCAACAATGGCCACGGTCGCCAAACTGTGTAAAGAACCAAGATGCTCTTCAATGGACAAATGGATAAGGAAGATGTGGTCCATATACACTATGGAGTATGATGCCTCCATCAGAAAGGACGAATACCCAACTTTTGTAGCAACATGGATGGGACTGGAAGAGATTATGCTGAGTGAAATAAGTCAAGCAGAGAGAGTCAATTATCATATGATTTCACTTATTTGTGGAGCATAACAAATAGCATGGAGGACATGGGGAATTAGAGAGGAGAAGGAAGTTGGGGGAAATTGGAAGGGGAGGTGAACCATGAGAGACTATGGACTCTGAAAAACAATCTGAGGGCTTTGAAGCGGTGGGGGGTGGGAGGTTGGGGTACCAGGTGGTGAGTATTATAGAGGGCACGGATTGCATGGAGCACTGGGTGTGGTGAAAAAATAATGAATACTGTTATGCTGAAAATAAATAAAAAATAAATTTAAAAAAAGGATTATTTTAAAATCTTTAAAGTAATATGTTGACTCATTAGGTGAAGCAAAATGCGTAGTAGTTCTATGAAAAATTTTCACCAGGGCAGACCAGTTAAACAGTTATCCTGTTGAAGGTGATATAAACTGTTCAACTGTTGCTATAAAAGAGGATTATATAACAAAAAAAATAATAGTATGAAGTATTTGAGTATAAGATGGTACTTCATAATAATTGGAGTTTTCCCACAATTAGGGAAAAAAACAGCTAAATATTACTGAACAATTACTATCTAACAGATTTATGTTAAATCTTATTACCTTATTTCTTTTGAAAAAGATAAAGGGCTATATTATTTTGCTTTTACAAAAGAAAGAAAACTGAGTCCTGCTAAGATGATGAAATTTGCTCCAATGTAATGTGGTTTCAGTAGTTAGTTTGTGGTGAAGCCAATACCTGAACTAGGCTGATCCTGAGGCCACTGGACAAGCATATGACATTGTGTCTCAGATGTACGGGCAGAAAGGAGTCCCTGAAAATTCCTGACAGGACAACTAGCAATGAGAAAAGGCCTGTCACACAAAGTCATTGTGCAGAAGAAAACTGAGGGAGAGAGACAGATATCTTGGGGCCTGGCTGGACATTACTAGCTCTGTGCAGGGGTGCAGGATTGAGGGCACACTGAATATGACACTTCAGACACTCCTATGATACTCTGATAGGACTTGTGACCTCACAACAACCTTATGGACAAGGTATATGGTCACCGTCACTTTACTATCTGATAAAGAAAAGATTCAGTAATTGCTCAAGGCACACCCTTAGTATGACAGCAAGCTAGGGTTGGACACCAGGCCTATGTGATCTAGGGTCTCTTAAGAAGACTGAGCTATACTGGTCATATTATTCGATGTGTATAAACTGTTGTGAGCCTCACAATACCCCCGTGAGACACATCGGGACTTACAAAAGTTAAGGGACAACTGCCGACATATTACTGGGATTCAAACCCAGGCTTGCTCATGAAGATAGGTAGTTACATAAAATATGCAATTGACTACCTTCAGAGTAAACAACTGCCAAGAAAGTAACCCTCCTGCTTTGTGAAAGATTGGTCTCAGTTCTAAGACTGCAAATTCCTTGAGGTGGTTTCAATAATTCAGGAGTTATTCTTTTTCCTTCCTCTAAGACCATTTTCTATTCATCATCTGGAAGTGCTCAGTACTGCTTATTGTTGAGTTCACCAAGGGTAGCAGTTCTGAAATGAGGAAATTAATCAACACTGGATTATTTTCTTAAGGAAAAAAAAATGCCACAGAAACTACACTGCGTTTCTCAGGCTGTTTTTCTATCGCTTACAGTACAGATGTCTCTCTTAGGAGCTGCAGTGACATTAGCAGCTGACTTCAGCCTGGACATGGACTTGTCATCCTCCACTCACTGAGGAATGGAATAGCCACATCATGTTGCAGCAAGACCCAGTGTCAGTGTGGATAGGTTTACCCATGGGATGATGACCAGAGAGCGCTGAGATTAGAGATTAAGGGTAAACCAATGTCAGAAAAAAGAAACAAATGGAAACCCTTCTGCTTCTTGAAGGTTGGTACTCGTGCTTGTCACCTTGGGCCTCTCTTCCTTGTTTTTTTCTGGATTTCAAAGCTGCAGGCAGTTTGTTCAAGTCCACCATCCCATGGCGGATGGGCTGAAATCTTCCCTCAGATACTTACTGGCTTCGGCTTCCGATCTACTGACGGCATCAGGCACAATTTCGAGTCTGATTCTGGCATCTGCCTCCAAGTTTCCTTGATTTATTTTTTCCCAAACTGTAGGGGATTTTTTTGTTGTTAACCCTAAACTCACATTTCAAATATTGTTTTGCAAGGTTCACCAGCTTTAACTCATAACATTGACATCCTGTTGAACATTACAGAATGGCTGTAAATCCACACATGTATAACACACTGAAACTTCTTTTCACTAATAAACAGTTCTTCTCGATTGCTACTGGACATGAAAAATACTCTCAAGTGGCTCCTTGCTCCTCTCACAGCTACAGCAGACATTGCACGGGATCCTGACATGCTGGCTTCCTTGAGCTTATTATACGTGGCCAATCTGGGCCTACTTCTAACCTTGCTGTGGCTCCTGCTGGAGCACTCACCAAAAGTAACAGAAAAACCTCAGGTTCTAAAATCTTGGGGGGAGAACTAGCTGTGTGCCTAGAATCACAAAGAATCAGCCGCTTTTACACCATCATAGCTTCTCTTTATGCAAGCCTTCTCCACAGACAGCTCTAAGGATTTCTAGAGCATCTGGGTTTATATGCAGACTCTCAGTTCTCCTGCACTGATGCACAGAACTGTCCTTATGCATACACCACACTGATAAGATTACAATAGCCTTTCAGTACATTTTGAAGTTGGGAAGTATGAGCCATCCCTGCCAATTTTTATCTTTTGTTCCAAGTTGTTTTGGTTACCCTAGGTGCTTGCTTCTCTACATAGATTTTTTAGGATCAGCTCATTAAGTTTTACATAAAAGCCAACTGGGATTTCATAGTGACTGCAATGTACATTTTCCTTTTTACAGATGGCTGGATCTGACTTGCAATTTTGAAAAATATATTTTTGCATCCATGTTCATGAGATATATTGCTCTAAGGCACCATTTTCTTTATTGATTCTGTCCAATTTTGGTATCATTCTCATGAGGGCTTCATAAAACTAGATGGGAAGTATCCTACCTCTTCTATTTTCTGACCTTGTGGGTATCAGTAATGCTTCTTATTTTATTTTTAAATGTTTTATTTATTTATTTATTTGACAGAGATCACAAGTAGGCAGAGAGGCAGGCAGAGAGAGAGAGGAAGGGAAGCAGGCTCCCTGCTGAGCAGGGAGCCTGATGCCAGGCTCGATCCCAGGACCCTGGGATCATGACCTGAGCTGAAGGCAGAGGCTTTAACTCACTGATCCACCCAGGTGCCCCAATGCTTCTTATTTTAAATATTTAATAAAATTTGCCAATAGGTTGGTAAATTGGGGTTTTCCTTATTAAAAGACTTTGACAACAGATTCAAAATGTTAATACATACAAATGTCAATACATTGCTGTTCCAATTTGCTTTGTTTTGCAAGTTATATTCTAAAAATAATGTGTCGATTGCATTTGAGTTTGAATGAACCAGCATAAAGTCTGTATTCCTTTATTATCCTTTTCATATCTCTATGATCTGTAGTGATGTCCCATTCTATTCCTGACACTGATAAGTTGTATATTGTACCTTATGTTTTGATCATTGTTTCTAGGAGCTCATTAATTTTATTTACTAATAAAAATGTTTGGCTTTGTTAGTATTCTCTACTGTTAATCTATTATTTAGCATATCAACTTCTTGTTCTATCCTGCTTTCTACTAATTTGGCTTTAATGAGCTCATTTTACTTTAAGCCTCAGTACAGGAGGTTAGATAATTAACTGTAGACTTTTATTCTTTTCTAATAGCACTTATCTTTAAAAAGTTTCCTATATACTATTCTATCAGCATCTCTGACATTTTAATATGTCATTTTTTTATTACTTAGTTCAAATTATTTTCAAACTAATGGTTATCTACACATGTGTAACTTAATTCTCAATTACCTAAGGATCTTATATTTATTATAATTTTGTTTATTTCTAATTTAATTCTATTAATTGGTCAGATATCATACTGTTTTCAAATTTTGTAATTTAATTCTGAAGTATATTAATGTCTATATCACAAAAAAAGCATACTGTCTTATAAACCCATCATACCTTTATCCAAGACTGTATGTGTATTTTACCAGCTAGCACACTGGGGGCCTGTACAAATAAAAACAAAGAGAAACACTGGAGGCAGTTCCACCTGGCATCAGATACAGTATTTGGTAGTCATGGCACTTCATTCTTTAGTGTAGGGATGTCTCTCCATCTTTCTTTTGTGAGCTAGGCACTTTAAAGTACTACAACCCAGTTATTTTACAGAATAGCACTACAACTGTGTTTGGTATTTTTCATGACTAAATTCAAATTGTGCCTTTGGAGTAGGGATGCAGAGTGATATTATTTCTTTCCTAGTGCAGTCCGTCAGCAGGAATATGATACCTTTATCTTATTGCTAGGCTGGTTTTTGCATCTCCCGCATCCAGTAAAATATGTATGTCCTATTATCCTTAATTCTTCTGTTTTCTTCCTCATTACCACAGATTTTTTAGGCTCCAGTGACAGCTTGCCTGACCTATAGGAATAAACTTATTGATCCTACAACTACCATTCTCCTCTAGATTTCAGATTAATCTAAAAAAAAGCATGTATGATTTTTCTCATAGTCCTCAAATCATCAAGTTACCTTATTTGATCAGCTTTTAAAGCCTTTTATGATCTTAATACATCCTACTAGTCTTATTTTTCATAACTTGTATTATTCACTCCTGTGTAAAATTGTTTGATAATTGATACTTTCCTTCTTGACCCACTACAAAGCTCCTTCCTGACCCACTACAAACATTCCCTGTATCCTCTTTACTTTTTACATTTAATTACATCTAGAATAAACTCGTCACCAATTTACTCATTGAAATCTTAGACATTTGTCAAGGTCTATTTCAATTACCATCTCTATCATAAAGTCTTTATTTTTTAAATTTCTCTAGTTGTTTTTTCCTGAACTATCATATTGTCTGAATATTTTATGATAATTATTACATAATACTATTATTCAAGCAACCATGAAATCCTTCTGTGCTGCCAGAGCAGTATGGGTGAACTTGTGGTTGAGAGAATGTGGTCTGAAGTCAAGTCATTTCAAATTAAAAAATCTGAAACTGAGGACTTCCAATTCCAAAGACATAATCTTGGCAGCTCCTTCACTTCTCTGTGCCTCATAGAGGTTACCTACCACCAAAGCTCAAGTAAGGATTAAAGCAGAAAACAATTCTTGTCAAGCAGTTACATGGTTCCTGGAACAGAATGGTACTCAGTAAAAATGAACTATCATTTTTGTGATGGTTCTGCCTTAATACCATCTTCACATGCTCTCTCTTCTGCCTAGCTGTCTCTCTTCTGTTTTCTCATTATGACTTTCTTATTTGAGAAGTTATTCTCAGGGCAGTCTCTGAAACTCTTGCTGCCCAGATTCCATTCTAAACTTTACTGACATTGCTGTGATCCTTCTGAAACACCAGTCTCACCCTGCTTCTCAAGTACCCTCTTGCTTAAAATTTTATAGTGCATCCACATGGCTCATAGGGTAAAGCTGAATTTCCTCATGACATAGAACATCTTTCTTGTTTTCACTCTGACTTTGCTCTACAATTACTCCACTGTTGTCAGATTTCTGAATTTTCTATGGGGCTTCACAAGATTTGTCTTTTCTGGTGGACATGCACTTCCATTCTAGAAGCATATTCTCTATGTCCCTCTCCTACTAAATCCCGTGGGGGAATCCTGTCCACATTCCAGGTTTCAGAAAACCTCAACTTCCAGATCATGTTCTTTAAACTAAATGAAGCCAATCACTTCTCAGACCACATATCTACTGCTAAAAGAGAACCTACAACTTCACTGTCTACTTCCCTATATATCCTTATAAGCTACTCATAAACTAGAAGAAACTATATCCAATTCAACCTCATATCCCTGGCCCCTCATGCATGCATTATGGTGACTTGACTAGGAAGGTCAGTAAGTACTTTCTGAATGAATAAAGAAGTAAATATTGTAGTTAATAATGTTACTATCATTGTTTTTGTCAGGATAACCTAAAGACATTTTATTTTCCTTTGATCAGAGGGATGGACCCTTGATGATATTCTCATGTAGAGACTCAGGCTGTTGGGGTCCCTCAATCTGGAACATCTCTCACTGGTATAGTAGAGAAGAAAAGATGGTAAAATATATGTGGGAGTTTAAAGACTGTCCCTGGAAGTGACAGACACAACAGCTGCTCACATGTCATTAGAATGGCACAACTATACTCTGTCCCCAAAGGAAGAGAACTAAAACCAAAGAATAGAACCACCCTGTTATAAAGTCATCTCCCACCACATTAGACTATGAGCTCCTTATGGGCATAACATACCTTCTATGAATCTGTGTATATTTTTAAAAAAATGCTGTCATAACAGTGACGTAGTGCAGGTTTTTGTAATGAGTGAATAAATAATCTCACATGGATCTTAAACATCAATGCAAATTATGAGATGATTTCAGACAAAAAAGCATAACAGGGGCATGTAGGTGGCTCCATTTGTTAAGGTCCAACTCTTGATTTCAGCTCAGGTCATGATCTCATGGTCATGAGATCAAGCCCCACTTCAGGTTTTATGCTCAGTGGGGAGTCTATTTGGGATTATCTCTCCCTCTCCTTCCGCACCTCACTGCTTGCATGCTCTCTCTGTCTAGTTCTAAAGGACATCTAATTTAATTGAAATACTGACTCACTTCAGTCTGATTTCCCATTTCCTTAAATGGTTTCAATTCCAATGGGGGACACATGAATTCTATGATCTGGAGCCTCCCCCCAGTGTGCAATAAAAACACTCTGAAACTTTGCCTGAATTCTTCCTCTGTCCTTACTCTGTGTGAACAGTTAACTTGCTACGGTAGGATACCTTCATCCACAGATGCTCATCATGTGGGTGGTTTCAGAGCACTTACTATCTCCATGGGAAGTCAGATGCCATGTTTTCACACCACACTCATTATCGGCAGTGTGCATGTTTCCATCCTTATTGAGCACTAACCTCCCTCTGATGTAACAGGACTTTTGTGCACGCAAATCTATTTCTGCAGAAAAATTACTGTTGCTGAACATCCATTGTGGATTCCTTGCAGTGACTGTCAGGTCCTTGACCCTGCTGAAGGAGTCCAGAGCGGGGAGAACTTTTCAGAAAGTGCAGTGAGAGATAATTCAAAGTATTACAACAAAACCCTGATGCTGCATAATTACCGTGTTGTGGCAGGATCTTCTTGATATAAAACCCTGAAAATGTTCAAGCTATTCAGGAGATATGAAAAGTACGATAAAAGGAAGAAATTATAACATTTTTCCTAAATGTCACATGTGAATGTCTTATATACACACACAGTAATACAAAGAGGAAAAGTAACTGTTAAACACTTTCTTCCCCAAGCATACACCATCCTGTAGTGTAGTAAGTCCACTACAGTAAGTAAGAAAAGCAAGTAAGTAAAATGTCTCTGACATTTTATTCTGGTGATTTAAATTTAAAATGACATGGCTGGTATGACATTTCTGATTCTGCTACCTAAGCAGTCAGTGTGCACATAAAGCCAGTGATAACGTGAAGAATATTATGGGTTTTTTTTTTTTTATGGGTTTGTTTTTTTTGGGGGGGGGGGTCTCATTACAAGTTCATTTATAAGTATCTGGAGTTAAGTTATAGTAGCTTAGTTTAAGGAAAATTTGGACAAAATAAAGTTCTTCCTTCTTCCCCAGTAGGGTCTCTTTTCTCTTTAGTAAAACTCATTTCTTGGGGCACTGGGTGGCTCAGTGGGTTAAGCCTCTGCCTTTGGCTCAGGTCATGATCCCAGGGTGCTGGGATTGAGCCCCACATCGGGCTCTCTGCTCAGCGGGAAGCCTGCTTCCCCCTCTCTCTCTGCCTCCCTCTCTGCCTACTTGTGATCTCTCTGTCCAATAAATAAATAAAAATCTTTAAAAACAAAACAAAACGAAACAAAAAACTCATTTCTTTCTGTACTTGTACTCTGCTCAGCTCCATTCAGAATTGGGGGATAATGACATAACACAAATAATATGCTTGAATAAAGAGACATTATAAAATTGACCATACAATATGCCAAAATAGGCCATTTTCAAACAAACAGTTTGAGCACTCAGAGAAAGTGACTTTAGTAGTCCAAAACCGAATCTCATTAAATTCTAATTAACATTACATAAAAAACATTCTCCAAATATAATGTATTAAAAGTAAAATCACAAATAAGGACATTAATTTTGTCAAATCTCAATCTATCTGGAAATTATAGGGGTATCTGGGTGGCTCAGTCAATTAAGTGTCTGCCTTTGGCTCAGGTCATGATCTCAGGGTCTTGGGACTGAGCCCTGCGTCAGGCTCCCTTCTCAGTGGAAGACTGCTTCTCCCTCTATACCCTTCCTGCTCCTGCATTTGCACACACACACTCTCTAGAGTAATAAAGTAAATGAAACCTTAAAAAATATATATATCTAGAAATTATAAATTGTATTCATCAGTGGCTCTTAGGTCAAAAATCAACACATTACAGCTATTACAAAATGGTTAGAATTGACCATTAAGGGAAATCTCTATAGGCTAAAATTTGAGAAACAGAGGAATAAAATTTTACATTATATATTCCATAAAAACTTACTCTATTGTATATATATTTATCAGAAAATGAATTATTAAAAATATGGATAAAGAGGAGCACTTGGCTGGCTCAGTTGGTACAGCATCTTGACTTTGGGGTTGTGAGTTTTAGATCCAGCTTGCATGCAGAGATTACTTAAAAAAATAAAAATAAGTAAGAGTTTAAAAAACACATGGATAAAGAGCTAAATGCTTATTTTTTTTCCTCCAGAGCAACTGGACAAATGTTAAAATCAAGAAGAAAGAAAATAACAAATAGGAAAGCTTGAAAAAAAGAGCGGATAAACAAAATAGTAAAATAACATTCAGTAAAGAGAAATAATAAAACTAAAACCTGGGTCTTTGAAAAGATTAATTTATAATTAATAAAGACCAACTTGTTAATCTAAATTGATCAAAATAAAATATAAAAATATGCAAATAAGTAAATACAGAAATAAAAAGGACAAATCCAGAGCTAACAAACTGACAAAAAATTAAAATATTACTGGTTACCTACTAATAAATTTGGTAATACCTGGTCAAATGGATATAGTTCTGAAACAGAATAAAGTGCAATGGTTGTTAAAGAAGAAGTAGGGACTTCTAAAAACAGACCAATAATCTTTTAAAAAATTGAAATAATGAAGAACAACTCACTATCTCAAACCAAATGTACTGGTATTTTTCAAGGATGTTTTCCCCAAGCATTCATGAAATAGAATCTTTATGTTATAGAAAGTATACCAGAGTATATAAAAGAGAAAGAAAACTGATCAATTCATTTTATGATGCTCAAAAAGAAAACTATAAGCCAATCAATCTCATGATAATAGATTTACACAATCTAAGTAAAGAATACTTGTAAAATCTAACTGCACAGTACATCAGGATTGAATTAATTTCATATCAGAAATATAAGAATGATTCAGCATCAGAGACTCTACCAATAGAAGGCATACTAATGGTTAGGTAAATGATAATATTTTATGATTATGTAATATTTCTAGGAAAAGCATTATAGTATCATTTACATTTTTATGACAGAACACTCAGGAAAGTGATATAGTAGGATAGTTCATTCAACTGATAAATTGCAAACTTCCCAATGTTGACAGAGAAACTTCCAACTTTTTTCTCCTAACATTCAGGGGTGCTAGGGTCTGAATGTTATTGTTTCCCCCATTCATATGCTGACATCTTGATTCAGAAAGGTGATGGTGTTCATAGGTGGGGCCTTCTGGAGGTGCTTAGGTCATCATGAGAGTAGCACCTGCATGAGGAAGAACAGTGCCTCACCAGCGAGCTCCACAGACACCCTGCGAGCATAGAGCAGAGGTGCAGCTATGAACCAGCAAGTGGCAGCCCCCAGAACTGTAAGCAGTGCACTCCTGCTATTTCCAGCCACCGCATTGGCGATATTTCGTTACAGCGGCCAGAATGGACGCAGACAAGGGACAGGGCAGGAAGGCCCAATTCAGTACCTGCTTTTATTTACAAACATGAATGGAAAAAATGAATACAGCAAACATGTTACTCCTATCCAAAATAATCTATAAATTCAGTGCCATACCTGTTAAAAATCACAGTGTTTGTTTTTCTTTTTAAAATCAACTCAATAAAGCCAGTTTCTGAAGGTATAAAGACCCTTTTATAAAGACCTATGTTTAAAGGACAGAGAGGGGGCACTTGGGTGGCTCAGTGGATTAAAGTCTCTGCCTTCGGCTCAGGTCATGATCCCAGAATCCTGGGATCAAGCCCTGCATCAGGCTCTGCTCAGCAGGGAGCCTGCTTCCTCCTGTCTCTCTGCCTGCCTCTCTGCCTACTTGAGATCTCTGTTTGTCAAATACATAAATAAAATCTTAAAAAAAAATAAAAGGACAGAAAGGAGAGAAGGACATAGAACATTCAAAACAAATCAATTTTTTGTAGAAATGATATTGGTTGAAGAACAAAAAAGCAAAAGGAGGGACCAAACAAATGATATATAGAAATCTGAGATACGATCAAGGTTAACACCTGCAAAACATGCGGAAATAACGCACAGAGAAGTCAATGGTGTTAGAGAAAAAATACGCTATCTTCTCTACTTTGTGCCATGTATAAACTGTATCCCTTTATAGACTGATGAAAACCAAGATGTTTTATTACCAATTTAAAGCCAGAAAATTAATAAAACCAAGAAAATAGGGGAAAACAATGCCTGGAGAATGTAACTTTAACAAAAAGGAAATGCTTTCTTCGAGAACACACAGGAAGCAGGAACCAGAGAGCAGAGCGATGACGCGTATCACTAGCTCATTTGTAAGGATTTCAGTTCAGTCGAAGGGTTCAATAGGCAAAGTCAGCAAACAGATGACAACCTGAGAAAAGGCATTTGCAGGACTAACCAACAGTTAATTCACATCTGTTAAACTGGAGCATGTCACACTGCCATCTTATTAGCATCCACTCAACAATCACAAACAAGGCTACCTTTGGAGAGCCACCAGCACTGAGTACCGGCTAGGATGGACGGAGACAAAGACAGGGCCCTGCTGGCACGAGAGGAAATATACCAGGAAAGGCATTTTGGAAAGCATTACTGAAGTTTAAAATGCATATACACAACGAGTGAGTGATCTGTCTTCTAGATACAAATCCTAGAAAAATCCTGCAGAAGTATATATTATGACAAGTACAGATAAAAAGATATTTATCAAAGCATTGTTTGTGAGAGCAGAGAGTTTGATGCAACTTAGTTTTCCACAACGGGGAGACAGGCAGATAGATAAATAAACATGGCAGATGCACACCATGAAACACTTCAGTAAAATGCAGGAGCAAAACAATGGAGAAGATATACGCATAGCTATATAGACAGACCTTAAAAATAAAGAGTTGAATGAGAAAAAGTAAGGACATACATATGACTTTTACATGGTACTATTTACTGTTAACTATTAAATACTAAAGTTGACTGAAACACATGTAATCACACATAAAATCCCCTAGTATGAAAGGACATGTTCATATGCAAGGCATAACTGCAAACCATTAGAGGGATTTGTTCATGGCAGATGGGATAATTCTTATGAATCCTTTCCAATGAAAACAAACTACAACAAGTGGACAAATTTTCACGGAGAGAGAAGGTATTTATTTTAAATTTTTATTTATTTATTTGAGAGAGAGAGAGAGAGAGAACATGAACAGGGAGGAGGGGCAGAAGGAGAGGGAGAAGCAGACTCCCCAGTGAGCAGGGAGCCCGATGTAGGACTCTATCCAAGGAACTGAGCTGAAGGCAGACACTTAACCAACTGGGCCACCCAGGTGCCCTAAAACAAATTATTCTGAGTGGACACCACTTTTATAGATCTAACTAAAGCTACTAGAGGGAATGTCAAGACAGAAGAATATGGCGCCTAGAAGGGGGCAGCTCACAGGTTTTAGCAGAATCCAATGGCCAAACGGCCGAGAGTACAAAAACTGATATGTACAGCCTTAGGAAGCGGGTGCACGGAAATGCAGATTTCAATCTACATCTTGGAGGAGTACCTGTGGTCACCAGCCTGGCTATGATCCAGTTCTAGTCGGCTTAGGGAAATGTCAGACCACCATCTGCAAAAGACTGCAGGCCAAAGGCCAATGAACTGATGTAGGCTGACCCCCAGGCCAGGTAGGTCCCCAAGACAGGCAGACTGACAGACAAGTTACAACAGCAAGGTCCACCTTTCAGCAGTAACACTGAAATCACAGGAAGAAGGCTTTGCAAATTTCCATAGCTTCATGCACTGAGGGATGCTCTAAACAGAACTCAGATTACTCTAGAAAAATTGCTTGTGGGTACAAAAAGCTATCCTAGAATCTCACCAAATGAATTATTCTAATAGAATCAAACCAGATGGATCCTATATTAGAAACGTTGTGAGTGAAGTGCGGATACTAGAATCTAACCAAAGCCCTCTCCTCCCATCTAGTGACAAATCTGGAGAATGCAGACTTAAACCCCCAGAATGAGAGTGGAATGCAGAATGGTATAATGATGTACAGTGGGAGATGGGATGCATTAGAAGTTCAACCCAGAAGGATGTAGTTATAAGTGTTGCAGTGATTTCGTCTCTAAAATGCACATTCAAAATAACCTCCCAGCAAATGTTTGCCTAACACTGGACATCCCAGAAATTGTTCCTGCAAATGCCTGTAGAACCACAGAGCTAGTGTGAAGAACATACCTTGGACACCCAAAGCAATACACACACTTTCCTCCCACATGGTCATTCACTTTTTGTCTTACTTCATTTTTGTTTTAGTTTGTAACAAAATGAGGTCTTCTGTGGAAGAACTCTGTGCAGAGCACTCTAGTGAACTGTTCATGTAAGACACACATAGAGCTCTCTTGGCAATATTTCCATTGATCCTTTTGGCTCTTTCCATATCTTCTGAATGTCTAAGAAAATGACGATGTAGCACAGAAGTGACCTTTTTTCCAAATGGCTATTCTAATTAGTAACTCGTTCCTTCATTCTAATAATTCCCTACTACTGAATAATAAATCATCTGGAATGACATTAACATGGAGGGATACGTGTCTTTTTTGTGATTATGAAAAACTAGAAGCTAAATAATAATCAGTAGCTGTTAAGTAAATCATACCTTCCATATAATTAACAAAATCATAACATTGTATTTTTATAGCATGTGAATATGCTCTTGATATAGTATAAACAAAAACCAAGATGGACTGCTACATGACTCCATTTTATTTTATGTAAACTGTATGTATGGGAAATACAGATATGTCCCTAAAATAATATGTATGTATCTATACAGTGTGTAAAGCATGTAACTGAGTAACATACCTTTGCATAAAAAAGGATAAAAGTAAACATACAGTAATGTTAATACACTGATTTTCTCTAAGCTGTGCTATTATGAGTGCTATTTGGAATTCTGGGTACTTTTCTCAGTTTTTCAATAATAGGTATATGTTAATTTTAGAACGGAAAAAGGAAACAAGAGAAATGTGATGCCACCTTCTGCAATCAATGCATCTTACAGGAGATGAAAATTAAGGCCCAAAGCCACACGGGCAATTACTGGAACAGCCCACGCTTGAATTCGCGTCTATTGACCCCCCCGTGTGCTGCGGGTTCTCCAAAACCAGGCTGCGAGCCCCAGCGTTCAGATGTCTGGCTTTGTGATCCCCTTTTGCATCTATTGATTATTTGACATTTTCCCCTAAAATAGCTAACAAACATTGCTCAATGCTGCATCTAGCAGCTGCTTTTCAGGGGACGGAATAAAAGCCATTACCTCACAGCATTTCAAGAGGCCACCAGTCATGAGCTATTGACATCCCTAAGAACTGCTGCAAGCTTAAATCAAACACAGCCCCCTGGAAGGAAGAGCTCTCCAGTGCCTCTTCTTCAGTTCTGAGACCTGCATTTCATAATCATTCCAGGCACCGTTGAAAGTGGAGTGTAAAATCATTGAAAACTCACTTGCTGTTTTCAATGTATTATTTATGCAAGAGAATATGTAATTTGGGAAAAAAGTGAATCTGAAATCTGAATAATTTAATATACACATCTTTGTTAAAAATTTTAAGAAAATTTGAAGTCTCCTTTCCCACTTTAGCCATTATTAAGTAAAGAACCATGAAATGAACTGACAGGGCTGGAAGGACAGGGAGAAGAAATAAAAGCAAAGAGTATTTGCCATTCTTCCCCTGATGGAGAGAATTGTTTCACTGTTTCATTGAGCACTTTTTCTGTTGCTTCTAAATGCATGCTACTGTGTGGGCTCCCTGTTTTCAGCAGTACCTCTATGTCAGTACAGAAACCCTGTCGTAGGCTAAGATCAGACACTGGAGCTGGGGACCCGATGAGACAGAGTCCCTTCGTGATCTCCTGTTTAAGGCAAGTAAGAGAATACACCAACTTGCAGATGAGGGAGTGGCAACGCCATGCAGCTCAAGTGAAATACTGAATGTATCAAAACTAACAAGTGGACAGGGGGAAACCAGAACCCATGCCTCCTGCCACATTATTGTTCAAACCACTATACGCTGCTTGATATTTTCAAGTTTCTGTAACTGCAAACCCAGAGTAGTAGAGAACTGACAATAGAAGATGAATTTCAGAAGGATAGACAGAGCATGAAAATAAAACATTTTTTAAATAGTTCAGACTCCTCTTTTTCCCTCACAATATACATTTTTAGAAAGAATTATAACAGCACGTTGAAGACTGTCTAAACACTTGAGAGTCACACAGATGATGTGGGTGGAAAGCCAGGAGCTCACAGGTACGGGTTTGGCATTCTACAGTGTTCTCAAGGGTTCCACTCCTGTCTGGGTTCGAAGGGATGTGAGATGCAATGAGCAAGCAATAACAACTACATCTACATAAATATTAGGGCTCACATAGTCATAGCCCCAATGCGAGAAACCTGGGGATAATCGTCAAGAAAGAAAACATCTCACTGTAAGGACAAAGTTGGACCGTGAATGAGAGGATACAATTTTTCTAGGAGATGCTCAGATCTACGTGACAGAAATAAGAGGGGCGTCTTCTATCAGAGACCTCATATTCACTACAACCATGTGCATGCACATCATGTGTATTTATTACAACCTCTGTGTAGCTGCACCAGGGCTGGCTGAACATATACTCCATTCCCCTGCTGTCCCAGCACAGGCTATAAAGAGGGAAATGATACATACCTAGCCACTATGCTTACAGATCTTAGATTCTGAACAGAAATGGATATTAAACTAATAATCGCATGAGTGAGTAGTAACAAAAATTAGTACTCCAGAGGAAACAAACTTCTTATTGTGAGATCAGACAAGAAGGAAACAAAAAGTTTAGATTTATGAGTCAGGGTAGGCTCCTACAGACTGAGTAGAAATTAGCAGGTCAGGTGTGTATCAGATGTATGATGGGGGGTGGTGCGCACACTTGGGGGAGAGATCACATCCCCATGGTAGAGCATCTCGATCAGGAGTCATATCCTGATCTGATGGGAGAGCAGCTCACTTCTGGAGCCTTCTGAGGCTGAAATGACAGGCAGACCACAGACAATGCCAGACCCCATGGGCCACATGGGAATCATTTAATGCTCTGCCCAGTGATTAGGAATTTTTTAAAGTATTTTTTTAAAGGAGAGGCTGTCTAAGTCATAGTCGAGCTAGTTAGCATGGTGCAAATACAGACCTTTCTTGGAGGACAGTGAAATTCTGCAGTAGGTAAGCAAATCAGTAATTTATAAACTATGCAGCTACCTCCAAATCACTTGCCTTCCAAAGAAGGGAGCAACTCACACCCAGACACACATTGTCACTATCAGCCATAGGACTTGTTCCAGGAGGCTGTGACTCCCCATTCACACCATTAAGTGTTCAAATGACATAGGAAAGGTTCCTGGAAACAGCATGCTATTGGAGGGTCCTAGGACTATCACTTGCGATGCATGAATTTTGACAGTTAAAAAAATATATAATTCTATCATTTGATTCCCTAGGAAATAAAATTCAAAATAATGTCTATAATTTACCCAGGATACAAAACAGGAAAAAGATAAAGCATAGTTTGCTTTGTTAGACTGGAACATTACAAAATATACTGTTTTGAAGTATAAATAGAAGGGGGGGTTATCAGAATGTCTATGGTAATGAGGGAATGACTTTTGAGCCGCATTTTTCACTATGAGTAGGATGACTAATAGCTTTGACTTGCCCAAGAAATCTGCTATTTATGCCTGAGGTCTTGGCATAATTATTAATAAAGCCTTTATTCTCAGTTTTGCAGTCTGGACTGTTAAGTTGTATGGTTATTGTGATGGTGAATTATATGTGTGTTTCGCTAGGCTACAGTATATATATGAATGACATATTGGTTTGGTTTCTCTGGAGAATTCCAGCAAATTTACCATAGCAATGGGCATATGACCACTTGGACAATAATAATTACAATAATTAAAACACTAACTATATTACTACTAACTGATGATTCCTAGTTGCCAAAGTTTGCATTTACAAAATGAGTGAGCTAATTACTACCTCATAGTCTGTTTATTATGAGTGTTAAATGAGTTCCATTTTGTGTCTGGCCATTCTGTAGTCAAAAACTTAAAAAAAATTATGTTATTTTTAGAAAGAAACCTTAAGATGAAGAACCTTTTTCTTCACATATATTGATGCCAGAGAAACATCTCCATGGGTCAAAGACCAAGCTTCAGTTTGTGTTCCTTCCATGGGCTTCTCTCACAGGTCAGCTCCTCTTCTGTTAGAAGTGAGGTAGTGCCCTCTGCCTCAGGCCTCTCCCCCAGTTCTGAGGAGAGAGACCTCCATTCATGGACATGACTGTGGCAAGGGACAAAGTCCCCTGGACATCTCCCCTAGGACTTCTATTACCCTTGTTCTTTATTCTAAAAGCATGAAATGCCATACTCAGCCTCAAGAAACTTGTCTGACAAGGGGCCAGAGAGAAAATTTCTCTCTTCAAAAGCTTCCAGAGGTGCATTTTAGTTCCTAATGGATTTTGAACTAAGAATAGCAATAAAATCCTCAGCTAAAAGCTCAAACATAAGCCAGAAAGTAGTGTTTCCTTAAAACCATAAGCACTTAAGGCTATTTCTACAAATTCTATTTGATAGAAATTTAGCCAATTGGTGAATTTAATCACAATTGGTCAATTTCATATAAAACACTCATTTAAAAAATAAGTGTTCATCCTCTACTCCATGAAAAGCACTTTATTTAATACTCAGGGGTTAAAAAAAGAAAGAAAAAGAAAAGCTCAAGTCATGTCTCTAATTCAAAGCTCTAAGTTCAAATAAGGCAGAGAAAGATCAGTGAAAATCATTGTGGTATAAAATAGATGGAAATAAATGCCATGGGAATTGTGAAGATCAAATTTAGTGCTATTCAGAGAGCGAGGATTTGTGGCTGGAGTATTTCATTAAGGAGATGGCATTTAAGTTGTACCTTAAAAAATGGGTAAATTCGAATGTGTGATGATGAAGAAGAAAGGCATCCCAGTTGGACAGTACTTGCAAACCTCTGAATCAAGAAAGGAAGGGAACTTATGGGAGAACCACAGAATCTCAGCGTCACATAGAACTTGGAGCGTGACAAAGTGGGTAGGGGGCCAAAGGCAGATCTACCTCTGTCCCAGAGTATGACCACGTACGTACTGGGTTTTCAGTAGGTGATGGAAAACTCAACTGAGGTTTTGGTTTTGTTTTTTTTATGGCTGATACCACTTAAGTAACCACAGAGAGATAAATATGGCAATTGTATTTGGAATGGCTTGGGTATTTGAGTCTTACTGAAGAATTGGTAAGCTGCTTTACAAGTCCATGTGACACAGAAAATATGAAAGCGGAAGATGTCAGGGGAGTGGTGAGAGGAGCAGTGATTTTGTGACACCACAGACAGAGTAAAAAGAATATGGAAAGGGAGGAACTATAAAATCATCTCACAGCTGTAAACCTCAGTGAGGGGAAAGTTTCATCTGAAAGAGGGCAGTCAGGATAAGGAGCCAGTGAGTTTCATGCAGGGGGAGGAGGGACGGTGGAGAGAGGAGAGGAGGCCAAGGAAAGATACTTAATCATGGCATTTATAAACTGGGAGCATTAAGGTAAGACAGATATGCAATATGAGAATTTTACAAATTAAAAAAGGATAATATCTGCAAGTTTGAAAGTAGGGAGCTTCGCAATAGAGAAACATACATTTATTTGAGTATGGCTAGATGCAAAGGGGAAACATTTAGTCAATTTTTTTAACTCAATCAATTTATTTTTTATTAACCAATGGCTTTATAACTTGCAAGGAGTAAATTTATATGAAAATAAGTTCATGTCATCTAAAATATTCTGAAGTTGCTTTTTGGGAAGTATTACTCTCTTAAGCATAACTTTTTATTTTACACATATTTCAATTTTGAATACTTCATTATTTTTTGCTAAGTTATTACCCATGAATTAAAATGGTCTCTTCAAATGTTTGTAAATATGTAAATGTGGAGATATATTTCTCTCTTTTTCCCAATATTTATATTGTATTTTCATTTTATTATCTACAACCTTTTAAGCAATGTTAAATATCAATGCTGGTAGTAAGATACCGGCCTTGTTTTTCCTTTTAAGCGTTTGCAACTATATTACATAATTCTTTTCCTAGACTGGTTTGGTTATGCTTTTTTAAAGGTAGGGATGATTTCTATTTTCAAATTAGTCTTGATATATGCTTATACTATAATGCATTATCTCATATTTGTTACATTACTTCCATTTGTTGTACTTGTACTCTGATGGACTTTGGCATATCTCCCCCATATGCATACTTCATGTTACATCATGGCAGTTTTTCCTGTTGAGGAAATAAATAGCAAGGACATTCTCTCTCTACTGCTCTAAGAATAGGATGAAACAATCAAATGTAGAAATCAATAAAGTTAACACTTTGCTACTGTAGTTTAAAAGTCGGAAAAAAAAATAAATAAAAGTCGAAGCTGTGAGAGACCTGGGGCATTAGCAATGATTTAAAAAAAAAAAAACCAACAAATAGATAAAGAGAAGGCTTTTTCATTCAATTAGCTAAAGGAGACTCCCTGGAATAAGGCAGGCAAACATTGAAGTGTGTCCTTGGGACAGAGGTCTTCCTAACCCCTGTGTCATTGGATGTGTGTGGTGCATGGTAGAGCAGGCTAGGGACGGCCAGGACAGTGGACAGCCCAAGGGCTGCAGCTCAGAAGGAAAGCGTGCATTGTTTCTCAGAGTCTGAATGCCTATGTGACTACCTGTGTTTTTCACTGCAAAGGATTCCATAAATAAGAGCAATAAACAAATAATGGTTTGGAGAAGAAACCTCTGTGTATATCAGAGAAGAGAAAGTCATATTATAAATATACAAAAGGTATTCAGAAGTTGATGAGGCCACGAGAAAGATCAACACACAAGGACAGACGATTTGCATGGACAACGGAACAAAGGGGAAGTGACAACGGGCAATAAATATTGGACAAAATGTACAGCCTGACTAAAGGTGAAGCAATGCCATTCATCGACATGAAATAGTTTTTCAGCTGCCCAATCAATACAGGTAAAAAGAATTAAACACACACACACACACACACACACAATGAGCTTCACTCTTGGCAAAATTAGAGACTAGACACTCCAATGGCCTTCTTATGACAAGACAAACAAATCCTGGATGAAAAGCAATGTTTAAGTCTTGGTTTCATGGTGGTCTCTGAGAGCCCATTTCCCCGACACACCAGTGATGAGCAAACAGAGCAGGTCCATGAGCACCATTCAAGCTGGAAATGCAGTGTTGGCCTAAAGGCAATCAGACCAATCCCTGCCGTCACAGGACACAGAACCTCACCGGGGCCTACAAAGAAAACTTCAGCTGAGATTGTGACCCGACATGACAATCCCCAGAGGGTCAACTGAATCCCAGATATCAAGCAAACCCAAATTCCCCTGAAGCAAGTTTAAATGATCTGTGGAAGAATGTGTCCTCTAATCAGGCTCCTGGGATTCCAGAGATTTCAGTTAACTAAATATGAAGTTAAAATAAAACTCATTCAAAGTTTTAAGGAAACAAAATACCGTGAGTGTCAACAGACTGTAACAGAGAGAGAGCCTCCCAGATGTAACAAATGGATATTATCTCATATAAAACATAAAACATTTCTATTTAAAAAATTTTTTAAAGATTTTATTTATTTGACAGAGAGAGATAACAAGCAGGCTGAGAGGCAGGCAGAGAGAAAGGGGGAAGCAGGCTCCCATTTGAGCAGAAAGCCCGATGTGGGGCTCAAACCCAGGACCCTGAGATCATGACCAGAGCCGAAGGCAGAGGCTTAACCCACTGAGCCACCCAGGTACCCCAAAACATAAAACCATTTAAACAGAGTAAAATATTTATAATACATAACTGATGGATTATCACCAATACACAAAATGTTAAAAATAATAGGTACAGGTACTAAGGACAGACATCAAAAAATGAAAATTAAATGTCGGAAATATAACAAAACTTCACAGTTTCACCATTGCGTCAAACACCATAGGAGACATGTGTAAGCCACAGGACAGCCATGAGAAATGTACTTGGAGTTGGCCACAGGAGACTGAGAGATGGAAAGCAGGAATGGAAGGAGCTGTGAGATCCAAGGAGCAGGATGAGGAAACGGTAGAGTGTGAAGAGGCCACCATGACAGCCCTACCACCCTGAAGCTTGGAAAAAACCACATGCCCTATCAAGCAGGGACACTAAAGATGCCACAGCAGACAGTGGAAGAAGGGATTTAAAAAAACAAAACAAAACAAAACAACCCACAGTTAAGGACATGCTAAAACACAAACACCACCTACAGATGACAGTCATCAATGTTAGTGGCTCCCCTAACGTGTTTACCATGGCAACAAGGAATCGTTTGTGTGAAAGGCACCTGCGTCCTCTCCAGGTTGGGACCAAGATGAGGAGATGACATTACTGAAGTTGCCTGCCCGACTGATTCCAAGGAGGATAAATTCCAGAAATCATAGAGGCCAGGTGGCAACACTGAATGGTTAGGAGAAAGTCAGGTTCAATCATCATAAGTGGCAAGGTTAGAGTCGAAGTCAGGCACACTTGACCCATATGGAGCTCTGGAGATGGAGAACATGACATGTTTAGGAGCAAAATGGATATATATGCAGCCAACAAGAGTGTTTTCAGTCTATCCAGCTAACATAAATGAAGATTCTATGATCAGGTAGCTAAGGAAGCCAGTCCAGTAATGGTCACAATAGCTTGGTGTCTGATTCCTTGACCTGTGGACAAAAGATATATAGACATATATTAGGAAGAAGGTTAAGTGGAAACCTCTAGAGCCAAGAGAGGAAAGAAAAAAAAAAATTCTATGCTGGAAAAAACTGCAGAAGTTATCTTACATTTAAAAACCTAAAGAATACAGGAACAGATGAGACTCATTCTGTTCTTCATTCACTAGATGGGTCCCTGCACAAGGATCAGGGTGGCCTTATGCAAACTCATCCAAGTAATAATCCCATAGTATTTATGCACAACTTTACTAAAATATATGAACACTGCCTCATGTACAGGCTAGGGGGCCAATGATGTAGCAAATGCACCTCTTTCCAGCTCTCTCACAAATTAAAGTCAGAAACAGTGCACTTCCTCGTGTGATGGATGGAGGTATACATCTCTGTCATTTCTTAGGCCTTTGTTATTTTTCCAACTCCTGTGATGCTATAGGCAAAGGGCACATGGACGAATTGGCCGTGCAACAGAATGGCATGCCTGGCTCCCTGCAAGTATGGCACTGTGGTAAACACGCCAGGTGAGCCAGGTGGCTAATACCTTGGAGGCCCTAGTTAGACATCTGCCTTTCAAAGGCTGAGAGAGAAACCTTAGGAATGTTTCTGGCACCAACATGTAAGTGCCATAGTTACAAGGGCAGCGGCCCAGGGCATTCTAGTAGATCCTCTCCAGGGGAAAGGATAAAATACTGCATCTTACAACTCCCACTCTTGGGTAGGGAGTACAAGGTCTTGTCCTCTTGAAGTCCTATTGACTTCAAGGAAGCCTACTGATGGGAATATTAATCTGACTCATATGCAGTGTGATTATTAAAAAAACATGCTGCCAGATTTTAACAGGATCCAGGGCAGAAAAGAGCATGCCCACAGCTGAGATTTTTGTGGAAGCAGTCCACCTCACCATATGTGTTGGCAAAGTGAGGGTATTTGCAGGGAAAAACAAATAAACAACAACTCTGAAATTTATGGCAAGTCCAATCAAAGGACCACAACATAGATGCCTATGGTCCTACAGTTAGCCTGTGACATATGCACCAAAGGGTTAGACGCTTCTCACAAGGCCAATGGTGGGTGTGCTACTGGGTCCCAGCAGAGATGGAGGAACCAAGTGGCGGTGGGGCCGAATCGGCCCATTGAGAGCTAGCTTCTGTCAGACCCCCGAGGCCATAAGGCTGGGCCATCCCAGCATCAATCCATGGTAAGATGTACACGGTGAATGCATGGACAAGTCCATGTGGGTAGCCCACACTCTCATGCCATCCATCATTATCACACCAGCCCCTCTCCTTCTGCTCCCACCTCGGCACCATACGGGAGCATTAGCTCATGGACGAGGAGGACTGAACCTACACACATAGGCTGGCTTAGCATCTGGGCACCTGGACTGAAGCTGGCATCACAGCTTCACTCACGGCACTCCCTAGAGATACCACTCCCAACGGGTGGTGTACCTACTTACCCATTTGGAATGCAAAGAGAACTAAAGTGCAGGACTGGTCAAGGATATGGTTGTTCAGAGGCTTGCAGGGAGAATAACTGAAAGATTGAGAATAAAGCATGAGGATGAATCTATGGAAGTAGGCATAAAATAGGAAGGTTATTTTTTTATTTTGTTAACACTTTTTCAAGTTCTATGTTCATGTCAATCAGAGCAGATCCACTAGGGAAGAAGGAATGAACAACCGAGGGGACAAAATGACTTGGCCATTGGCTGTCACCACTACTCTAGTATTAGCACCAGTACATGAACGGGCTGCCCACACTTGGAGGCTATTCATGGACGCAGCAGCACGGAGCCCCACTTGCTAAGTCTGATCTAGTCTCACCTGCAGGGATGTGTTCAACATTTCATCAGTGGAACTCAGTTGTGAGCCCCTGATGCGGTGGTGTTCCTCTAAAACACCAAGCAGACAGTGGATAACAAATCCACTTCTATGGACACCATTCTCCTTGGAAAGGGCGGTTGTTTATGGCCAACACATATTCTAGGTAGCAGTTTATCTCTCCTTCCTACAAACTACTTTTCTTGCCTCAGTAGCTAAGGACTTTGAGAATGTTCCTCCAATGAAACAGGATCCCATGTAACATGGCATGGAACCAAACGATCCACTCACAATGGAAGAGCTCTGCCATTTGTCCTGTCAGCCACCATTCCCCTCAGTGTCTCGTCAACCGGAAGCTGCCAAACCAATACAGCAATGTGCTTACTTACTGAATGTGTAGCTGAGGTGTCAGCTTAGACAATGTACTTTAAAAAGTGTTTCTCTAAATCATTATCATCATACAGGATTGCAACTCTGATAATTAAAATGCATGGGCCTGGGACTGAAGAGTAACATGAGTCACCTTCTCTCCCTTTTTTTTTTCCTCTCTCTCTCTCTCCTTCCTTCCTTTAATGTTCAATTCACTGTATATTACATCATTCATTTTTGATGCAGTGTTTAATGATTCATTAGTTGCTTATAATACCCAGTGCTCATCACAACATGTGCCCTCCTTAATACCCAACACTCAGTTACCCCAGCCTCCGAGCCCCTCCCCTCTGAAACCCTCAGTTTCCATCACTCCCAGTGACTTCCATAGAGAAGTCATTTTTCCTTTTCCTCCATATCTAGGTTTTATAAAATATGTGGTCCCCTTCCGTAGTCTAAGCCTCCGCAATATATGGGAAACACTTCCAGGAGACACTGGGAGAGCCCCACAAAGTAAAACTATGACTGTGGCTTCTCACTTTAAACTCTTTGTGCCAAGCATCCACCATGAGAGGCTCATTAGAAGGAGGTAGCACATCCATCAAAAAGAAGGTAGGGTGGGGCGCCTGGGTGGCTCAGTGGGTTAAGCCTCTGCCTTTGGCTCAGGTCATGATCTCAGGGTCCTTGTTCGAGTCCCGCATCGGGCTTTCTGCTCAGCAGGGAGCCTGCTTCCCTCTATCTCTCTGCCTGCCTCTCCGTCTACTTGTGATCTCTGTCAAATAAATAAAATCTTTAAAGAAAAAAGAAGGTAGGGCAAAATATGACTGCCACCTGGCAATCCACTTGGACATCTCTTCCAACCACCTTGCCCAGATTTGATGAGACATGAACAAGTCTGGTAGCCATGAACCGAGCAGAGCAAGGAGACATGTGGCTCAGACCCTTCCAGCGCCTGGGTCCAGATGACCTAAAAGAGAAGTCATTGGGACAAGCCAAAGTACTCACCTGGAGTGAGGGAAGCCTAGGATGGACAATGAAAGGACAAAATGTTGAGTATTGGGCATGTCTGGAGTAGTTTCAATGATCTTTCAAATCTTGCATTATGCTAACCACCTCCCTGCCCATTTCCCCCAGGATAAGAGGACAGACAGAACACAGGAGGATCTGTTCTCAGGACTTGCAGGGAATGAATGCATCCTGGCCATTCCAGGCATGTGCTATGATAGATGCTCTTGTACACTGCCTAAATCCCCTTCCTTGGGGATGAAGTGTCCACTTTCTCAGCTACTGGGAGTTTAAGCAGCCAACAGTCCTTAGTCCTTTCCCTCTCCAGGAATCTCCCTTGACTAATGAGGGTCACTGTGCCCAAGGTTGCCCCCCAAATCTCTGTGACAGCTGGCATCCAATGTCTGCTTGGTGCAAGTGGCCCAACCCAGCACTCTTGACCCCTGCACAACCACCTTCACTCCAGAACTCCCTAGAGGATCTCTAGGCTTTGATAGCAATGGCCCTGCAGCTCACTGTCTCACTTTATCTACCACTGCTTCCTCATGCCCACCAGGGTTTGATCCTGAGAGCATGTCCCACAAACTTCTTCCACGTAAATCTTTCAAAATCTGCTCATCCTGTGACAAACATATACTCACTCAAGAATAAGATTTAATGTAATCAAGAAATCATTTCTGCTCAAATTGATCTATAAAATCAACTATAATAAAAATATGAAAGCACATGGAGAAGAACCAGACCTATTTTAGAATATGCACTAGTAAGACAAAAGCTCAAGAACAGTAAAGGTAATCCTTTTTTTTTAAGATTTTATTTATCTATTTGACAGAGAGAGAGAGAGATCACAAGTAGGCAGAGAGGCAGGTGGAGAGAAAGGGGGAAGCAGGCTCCCCACTGAGCAGAAAGCCCGATGCGGGGCTCCATCCCAAGACCCTGAGACCATGACCTGAGCCAAAGGCAGAGGCTTAACCCACTGAGCCACCCAGGCACCCCCAGTCAAGGTAATTCTTAAAAAGCAAATTAAGGAGGGTTGGCTCTATCAAATATTATATGTAGATATGTACATTTAAAGATACAATAAATAAGTTAACTAAGTTAACTTAGTACAATTATTTAATATTTATAAATTTTTATAGAGAAAACAATTATAAACTGGTGATAATATTTTAGAATAGCAAGGAGCATTCTTTGTTAGGCAAAGCATTTGGGCTTAGTTCGAATTCTTCATATTTGACCTGTGGCGCTGAAGATCATACCATGCCTGTAATTCGTAAGTGGAAGCTAGCATCAAAGGTCTCCTAATGCAGGGGTGGTAATGGGATGATATGTGGATTCACACAGATATGGGGGCATGCCGAAGGGACACAGAGGGCAAAAGAAGGAACTTCCAATGGCTATAGCTGGAATAAATTGGTCAACAAAACAAATAAAATAGCATTGGATTCTAAGTTAAAATAAATGTCCACAATTCATATGGATATAAGTAAATAACTGAATAAATGAACAAATGTGGGAGAATAGACAAATCGGTGCAGAACAATTTAAAATCATTTATGTAGGGAGTGCCTGCATGGCTCCTTCAGTTGAGTAACTGCTCAGCTTTGGCTTAGGTCATGATTCCAGAGTCCTGGTATTAAGTCCTGTGTGTGTTTCTCCCTTTGCCTCTCTCCCCTGTGCATGCTCTCTCCCAAATAAATAAAATCTTTAAAAGAATTAAAAAAATATATTAAAATCATTTATATAGATATTTAGCCTTCAAGGAAGTGGAGTATAACTTTGCACTACTCCCATATGGACTACATGTAATTATTTCCTTCTTTCCAAAGAATACAGAACGAAAAGAGAAGGAGAGGGGAGTAACTTTGTACTGGGGAAACCCGACAAACACTCCTTCATCCAGGAGACCAACATCAGCATCAATAGTGATGAAGCATGCTAAGATCATGTACTCTCAACAGGACATGATGAGGATGGCACTTTACTGTGGGATCTGCCACTCAAAAACCCATGACCCAGTCTAATAGAAAGAAAAATCACCAGAAAAACCACATTAGAAAGACATTCCATAAAACAAATAATCAATAGTCCTGCAAATGCCAAGGTCATCAAACCTGGAAATCCCCAGTCATGAGAAGCCTAAGGAGTCATAACAAAAATATAACATGGCATCCTGAATGGGATGCTGGGTCAGAGAAAGAACATCAGGTAAAAACCAAGGAAGTTGGAATATAGGTTGTAGTTAATTTTCCTGTATTAGTATTAGTTCACTTGTACTCGACTAACATAAAATAATCCTTAATAAGGATGTGTGGTTCAGAAGAACTATCTGTGAAATCTCAGTTTTTCTTTAAAAGTGGTATTATTTGTTATAACCCACAATGTCTCTTGGAGCTATTATAATATCAATACATTCTTGGGCGTCTGGGTGGCTCAGTGGATTAAGCCTCTGCCTTCAGCTCAGGTCACAATCTCGAGATCCTGGGATTGAGTCCCGCATTGGGCTCTCTGCTCGGCGGAGAGCCTGCTTCCTCCTCTCTCTCTCTGCCTGCCTCCCTGCCTACTTGTGATCTCCCTCTGTCAAATAAATAAATAAATTTTAAAAATATAATATCAATACATTCTTAAGGAGGAAGTTACTGACTTTGTTACATAATAAATTTAGAAGTATAACAGAGTTTCTCATAATTAATATTAATCAACTACCAAGAGACAGCTTTGGGGCACCATTCATAGATTTGCCCCTTTCTGAGAAGAAATAGGTCCACAAAAAATAATAGATGGGATTCTATATAAGAATCCAGTCATTGATGTCATAAATCTACATGCAGCTAAAAATTTTTAAATCCTATTTGTTTTTGAATGGTGAATTCTGGAATATATGTATTTTAAATAAAATCTACTTTTAGGAGTCAATCCCATTTATAATTGCACCCAAAACCATAAGAACCTAGGAATAAACCTAACCAAAGAGGTACAGAATCTATACTCAGAAAACTATAAAGTCCTCATGAAAGAAATTGAGGAAGACACAAAGAAATGGAAAAATGTTCCATGCTCCTGGATTGGAAGAATAAATATTGTGAAAATGTCTATGCTACCTAAAGCAATCTACACATTTAATGCAATTCCTATCAAAGTACCATCCATCTTTTTCAAAGAAATGGAACAAATAATTCTAAAATTTATATGGAACCAGAAAAGACCTCGAATAGCCAAAGGAATATTGAAAAAGAAAGCCAAAGTTGGTGGCATCAAAATTCCAGACTTCAAGCTCTGTTACAAAGCTGTCATCACCAAGACAGCATGGTACTGGCACAAAAACAGACACATAGATCAATGGAACAGAATAGAAAGCCCAGAAATAGACCCTCAACTCGATGGTCAACTAATCTTTGACAAAGCAGGAAAGAATGTCCAATGGAAAAAAGACAGCCTCTTCATAAATGGTGTTGGGAAAATTGGACAGCCACATGCAGAAAAATGAAATTGGACCATTTCCTTACACCACACATGAAAATAGATTCAAAATGGATGAAGGACCTCAATGTGCGAAAGGAATCCATCAAAATCCTTGAGGAGAACACAGGCAGCAACCTCTTCAACCTCAAACGCAGCAACATCTTCCTAGGAACATCACCAAAGGCAAGGGAAGCAAGGGCAAAAATGAACTATTGGGATTTCATCAAGATCAAAAGTTTTTGCACAGCAAAGGAAACAGTTGACAAAACCAAAAAACAACTGACAGAATGGGAGAAGATATTTGCAAACGACATATCAGATAAAAGGCTAGTGTCCAAAATCTATAAAGAACTTAGCAAACTCAACACCCAAAGAACAAATAATCCAATCAAGAAATGGGCAGAGGACATGAACAGACATTTCTGCAAAGAAGACATCCAGATGGCCAACAGACACATGAAAAAGTGCTCCATATCACTTGGTATCAGGGAACTACAAATCAAAACCACAATGAGATATCACCTCACACCAGGCAGAATGGCTAAAATTAACAAGTCAGGAAATGACAGATGCTGGTGAGGATGCGGAGAAAGGGTAACCCTCCTACACTGTTGGTGGGAATGCAAGCTGGTGCAACCTCTCTGGAAAACAACATAGATGTTCCTCAAAATGTTGAAAATAGAACCACCCTATGACCCAGCAATAGCACTACTGGGTATTTACCCTAAAGATACAAACGTAGTGATCTGAAGGGGCACGTGCACCCGAATGTTTATAGCAGCAATGTCCACAATAGCCAAAATATGGAAAGAACCTAGATGTCCATCAACAGATGAATGGATCAAGAAGATGTGGTATATATACACAATGGAATACTATGCAGCCATCAAAAGAAATGAAATCTTGCCATTTGCGACAACGTGGATGGAACTAGAGCATATCATGCTTAGCGAAATAAGTCAAGCAGAGAAAGACAACTATCATATGATCTCCCTGATATGAGGAAGTGGTGATGCAACATGGGGGTTTAAGGGGGTAGGAGAAGAATAAATGAAACAAGATGGGATTGGGAGGGAGACAAACCATAAGTGACTCTTAATCTCACAAAACAAACTGAGGGTTGCTGGGGGGTTGGGCGAAGGGGGGTGGGGTTATGGACATTGGGGAGGGTATGTGCTATGGTGAGTGCTGTGAAGTGTGTAAACTTGGCGATTCACAGACCTGTACCCCTGGGGATAAAAATATATTATATGTTTATAAAAAATTAAAAAAATATAAATAAATAATAAATTTTAAAAAAAATCTACTTTTAACTGATTTCATGAAAAGTCAGGGCATAAGTAAGTGGACATCTACAGACCTGGCAGAAAGTTAAGTTGGTTTACATGTAAACATTCCATTATCCCTTTAATGCAAGCATAAAGTAGTCAGTAATCATCACAGCTTCCCCACTTATTTCAAGAATGATTATGGTGTTCACTAAAACAACTGCTTTAAGTTACTAAGTTTAAGGTCATTTGATATATGACAAAAGATAACAGAATGCAAGCTAAACTGCCATCCACTTAAAACATATATATATAAATGGACTTTATTTTTAGAGCATTTTTAGATTCACAATAAAATTGTATAGAACATACAGAGAATTCTCATGTACCCCCTACTCCTTGCAACACAGTCTCCCTTTTCATTCTCTTGATAAGTGTTTTTCACAGAGATGTTTTTAATTTAAATGGAACCCAGCTTATCAATTTTTCTTTCATTGTGCTTTGGGGTATCTAAAAAGACACTGCCATGCCAAGGTCATCTACAAGTTTAATGATTTTGTATTTTACATTGAAGTCTATGATCCCTTTTGAGCTAATTTTTGCAAAGTCTCGAAGATCTGTGTCTACCTTGATTCTTTTCACATCTAGAGGTCTAGTTGTTCTGGCACCATTTATTGAAAAAAAAAAAAAAACATTTTCTCCATTGCATCGTCTTTCAGTCTTTATCAAAGGTCAATCTACTATATCTGTGTGGGTCTGTTTCTTCTTCATGTTCCAACAATTTACACGTATTCTTTTGTCAATACAATGCCGTCTTGATTACTGCGGATTTACAGTAAATCTTAAAGTTGGGCAATGCCAGTCCTCCAACTTTGTTCCTGTTCAAATTTCTCTTGGCTATTCCTAGACTTTCCTTCTCCATATTTACTTTAGAATCAGATTTTCAATATCTGTAAGATAACTTGCTGGGATTTTGACTGGGATTATATTGAATGACAGATCAAGTTGGGACAAATGGACATCTTGACAATATTATTGTCCTATCCATGAACATGGAGTGTCTATTCTGTTTTGATTTCTTTTTTCACCAGAGTTTTGTTGTTTTCCTCATACAGACCTTGTACACATTTTGCTAAATTTATATTTAATTCTTTCGTTTGGTGCTAATGTAAATGGTATTGTGCTTTTACCTTCAAATTCCATTTTTTTATTGCCTTTATACAGAAAAGTGGCATTTACATATTAAACTTCTATCCTGCAAACTTGATCTAAAAGTTTAGTGGCTCCTGGAGTTTTTGTGGATTCGTTAGGATTATCTACACAATCATGTCATCTGCAAACAAAGACAGTTTTATTTTTTCCTTCCTAATCTGTACACTTCTTATTTTCTTTCTTGTTTTTTCTCACCAGCTGGGAATCCCAGGATGATGCCAAAAAGGAATGGTGAGAGGGATACCCCTACCCCATACCTGATCTCTGTGGGAAAGCTTCCAGTATCTCATAATGAAGCCAAATGTTAGTTGTAGGTTTTTGTAGGTATTCTTTATCAGTTGAGGAACTTCCCCTCTATTTCTGGTTTGCTGAGTTTGCTGTGTATTTTCATCGATCTAGACTCCCCTCTCATTTCTCTTTTGCCACTAGTACAAAATAAAGATGGAAGAGGAGTCTCTATCCAAAAATATTAAATGATAAGTATATGAATAAGTCAGCACTTAGGTTGAGACTTAAAACAAAGGCCCTACTAACCCCATATATGTTGATTGATTTCCTTAATATCTGTTCCACACACAGATTCTCACTTAGGTGGATGAAGTTATGAAATGCCTAGTTCCTTTAATTTGTTTTATGTAACTTATGTTGTGCATTAATCTAGAAAGTTAATATTTGAATATACTCTTAGGGCTTTAAAAACTAATATAACTTTCCTTATTTCTCATGCTTCAAATTGTCTAGTTGAAATGACATAAGTTACAAGATAATTTATTAAACAAGAGTGTTCATTAGTTGCTCAGTAATATGCAGTTTTCTGAAACTAACCAGTTTTCAGAGGATGCTCATCAGGGCACAGAAAACACAAGAGAACAGAGGAGACAGAGAAGGTTCCAGGACAAAGAGCTGATGCATCATGCAGCCTGTCTTGTGGAAAAAGAGCAAGGAGCCAATATTTTGCAAACTGTATTGGAAGGAAGCAAGTCCTGCTGAGAAATCAAATTTCCCAGACTGTTCTAAAAGTACTTGCTTCCATCAAATCTGTGAAGACTGAGGGCATTCTGCCTTTAACAAGCCCTGGAAGCACTTGCTGGTATTGAACACAACAGAACTAGGAGGATTTGAATTGGAATTCAATCTTCAAAATTCAAGAAGATTGAATCGAGCTCAGATCAGAACACCTCCCTCAGTCATATTCATTAAGATTTGTCACCAAATGTTCAGTGAAGAGCTAACATATACCCTCCATGGGTCAATATACATGCATGAACCTGGATCATTTAGAATACAGGTTCCTGCCTGTAGATACATTATCAAAACAATACATTATCACCATGCAGTTTGGAGACCACAACTGTTCACCAACTATTTTCACACTCTTACAAAATCACACACATGCATATGCACATCACATACAGACACACCTATAAAAACTCTTTCAAGCGTTGTTGCATATAGATAAGAGTTCTAGTATAGACCACACAGTCTGGTATCCAAATTCAGCAGCAAAATTAGGTAAGCAGCCCTTCATGTGAAATCTTGTCTCAGAAGGGTTTTATTCTTTTTCCTGCATGACTTTTTTTCATATCTTGTCTGAGGGCTAAGCGTCATATAAATTTTTTGGTTCCTTTTATATGCATACTGTTTATTTGATGTAAAACATCTAGGCAGTTAGACAATATTTTTAATATAAAATTTCCCATTTTTCCTCAATATTATTAGGCAGAAAGAAATTTTCAGATATATTTACTTATATATACTTACACAGGTGTATCTTTGGCAAGCTTTGATCTATAAAAATTTGCACCTAGATTCTTCATTTAATTATGCTTAAATTCTTTCTTACTTACATAATTCTAACCACCACTCAAATGTAAATTGTCAATTCCTAGGAGATAGAGGCCCAGTTTGAAGAGAGAAGAAAAATTAACTTACTCTGTAAGACCTATGCTCACGATGAGAAAATTTTAAATGAGGAGGCAGAGCAGAGGAAAAAAGTCAGCAGTAATGAAAAGACACAATCCAGGGGAAAAGCGATTTCCAGCTTCTGAGGGAAATGGTTCCATGTAAACTCCAGGTGATTATAATAGATATGTGTTTCAAGTTTTTGTTCCTCAGAATATAATTTTACATTTTAAAATGTGTATTCTGCCATCTTGTAAAAAATACCTTAGAATTTTTATCATAACATATTTTGGCTTCATTTGGTATGTTCTGCTGTTGACTGGTTGCAAGTTTCCACTTTGTGTATCACCAGGGTCCAGAATGGAAAAGGCAATCCCATTTCAGAGCAGCGATTGTGTTCTGTTTCTGCTGCGATTTAGGAGGGCTCCTGAATGCCATCATGCCAGTCGACTCTAACATACGCACAAGGACCTCTCGCACCTGTCCCCACACAGCTGAAGCAATCAAAAGCATTGGGATCGTTCTTAGACTTCTTGAAAATCCAATCTATAATTCCTGCCTTGTTGAGTTCCACAAATACAAATGGCAAAACTCTGATCAGTCTGTGATGTTTTTCTCTATCATCAGCCATAGAAATGAGCCAGAAACTTTTCTAGACTACACTCCTTACTTTTTTTTTCCTTTTTTTTTAGAATTATATATTCCACCTTTATGCAAAGCCTGAGATATATATTTACCTTTATTAATTTATAATATATGAGCACCATCCTATATGGAGCATGACAAAGTAATGTATCTTAGAGATTTGACAAGGCCTAATAATAATGGTTTATTATAATATATATTATATATAATAATAATGCTTGCATTTTATAAACAATATTTTTGAATGATTCTAAACACTATACATACTTAATGCTTTTACCAGCCCTATGATATATGTAATTTTATTTTACCGTTTTGCAAATGGGGCATTGGAAACACAGAAAGATTTAATTAGCTGCCCAAGGTCATACAGCCGATAAGCTGCAGAACCAGCCACAGAGGCAGTAGCTGGAATGTGTGCTCTTAATAACCATCTTGCATTGTTCTTCTGATTTGACCTGCATTCCTATAACTGCCTTCTTCTGATGTGATGTGAATTACCAGATTTCCTCTCTAGCAAAATGCCAACAGTTCTAAGGAAATTTAAAAAGATAGTTTTAGGGTGAAAAGGGGAATGAAGAAAAGAAGAAATAAGAAATGAAAAGGAAGAGAAGAGGAAAAGACAGAATGGCTAGCAATTTTCCTTTGATATCAATTAGAAAATATATTTTTATTTAAAAATTAATATGCCAAAAACAACAACAAAAAAACACATGCTCTACTCTCCCTTTTATACTAGGTTCCTTAGTGAAGAAATAAGGAGAACTATTATTGTACTGGATAATTGGATGTAACTCCTATTTGGATGAACCATGAGATCAAAGAAAAACAAATTAAATTTGGTAGTACTACTGAAGAGAATACATTTATGATGGGGGGAAGAAGGCAGAGGAAGGAAATTTAAGAAGAAAAAGAGCCTCAAGTCACCACAAGATTTGGGTTTCATTAGAGGATTATTGTAATATTACTTGGCCAAAAGATACATGATACAAACATCAAGCTCCAGTTTTCAGGATAACAAAAAAGTAACAACTGCAGTAACATTCAGGAGCCATGGTGATCATCAGCTGAAATCTCTATCGATACAACCCAGGTATACTGTGGCTGTGGCTGAATAAAAACTACAGGTCTACACGTTCTGTCTCTAGCATTTCTATTGTGTCTTCATAACTAAAGCAGTGTTTTCCTGTGAACTCTGAGATACCACCTCAGGGACAGAAGTGCTTGCTCATGAAGCCCAGGGTCTGGTGGAAATGTTCTTTGAGACCTTGTCATTTGTTTGAATGGTGAGCATTCCAAGATGAGATGTAGAGGCCCCTGTTTTTCCTTGCCCCCAAACCTGTTCTTCGTACAGGATGAGAGAGTCCCTCCTGCCCTCAGCCCCCCCCCCCACACACTTCCCTTTGGGGGAAGCCCTTCTCTATCTCCTAGTTCCTGTCATTTTGACAGTGCTCAGTGCAAGCCTGGCCGCTGATTGCACTTTTTCCCGAGTTCATCCAAGTTCATACGAGGAAAAGCTGTCTGCAAGAGCAGCAGGTAAGAAGAGACAGACTCTCCTCAGTTCCTATTTCATATTGTGGGAAAGGTTGCTCCAGCCCTGAAGTCTCCTAATTACATGACTCTTTAAATTCACTGTTCCCCTAGTGTTTTAGTCACATGTAACAAAAGGGAGAAAACAAGAAAGGAGAAGACAGATTACAGTAATGTTCCTGGCGAACATAATACTTAAATGTCTTTCCCCATTGTTGTCTGCCTAATGTAGTCCAACATTTAAGAAATAATGTTATGTCCAAATTAAAATGACAACAAAACAAAGCCCGTAGATTTACTCTGACTCTAACAAAGTGTAGCATTAGTTAGTATTCTTCGTCAACTGAACATTCTGAGAAATTTCAGATTTCCATGGATTCCAGGATTCAGAATTCCGTGGATTGCCAGCAGATCTCAGATGGGGCCACACCAGCACTTCGACTGCACACAGCACAACTGAGCCCAGGATTGGTGGGCATCTCCAGATCTCTAGTTGCCTCTTAACCCAGAAAGCACAAATTCGGAGTGCCATTACAGATGATGTGTCTTCAAATAAAATACTCAGATTTAATCAGTGTATGTAAAAAAAAAAAAAAAAAATCTGATAAGATTCTTAAAAGCACATATATCTCAGGTCTTACCCAAACCTTAGGCAACATACCCTTTTACAGGTTGAGCCCAGGGATTTTTCTGATAAATTTTCCAATGTGTTGGTGATCTTCACATCTGATTAAGATTATCTGGCATATTCTCTTGGTACATGTGGCTCAGCAAAGCAAAAAGAGGTCCACTTTACTCTGGGACCAGCAAGACTCTATCATAATCTGGATGATTGTGACACGCAAAATATGTGGTATATGCATGCGTGAATGAATGAATGAATGGGCGAAGGAGTTGTGTGTTCTGCATCACAATTAAGCTGACTAAACTATGTGAACTTCCCCAGCAGATAAGAAAGTAACACAATTCCTGTTAATGTGAAGTGTTTCTACAAAGGGCAATGCTGGCCCTAGCATAATAGAACATGGTCAGTCTCTTTTGTATCAGAGGGAACTATGAGAACTCTAAGGAACCTTTCAGTTTAACAGATACTGACTATGTATTAGCAGATACAGAAAATGTACCCACTTGGATGATACGTGACAGAGGCACTGGCAGAGTGAAAGATGAGGGCAGTGGCTACAATGTGGCGCCAGCTCCTACAGGCTTTTCCTCAGGCACGAAGCTCAGCTGCTTCTACCCCAAGTCCGCAGGTTTGGCCAGGCCTGAGTGTGAATTGTAAAAACGGGAGGATGGGACACGCGATGCTTCTTAACTATGGCCTCAGTTGTGAGAGGCTGAAAGCTGAGGAATGCCGCGAGGGGGTGCTCTCTGCTCCACCGTGGCGGGGGCAGCAGGAACAGGCATCTTCAGAGCAAGCACACCTGCAGGAGCACAACCGGGAATGTGAGGCATCACGGGGATACTTCACTTCCCTTCTGCAGTAGAAGCGACCATGGTAAAGATTAAGTCGTGCAATTCGTAGGAAAATGAGGCACCTCTAGATTACTGTTTCCATCTCAGATGATTCAGTTTTAATTCAATAAAGGAGTGGGACAGTAAAGGGCTAGTGTGTTTGCTTGTCAATATCCATTCCCCCCTCCATCGTTCTCATTTTTCCTTTGGGAAAGCAAACCTCCACCACTCTCAATCCCATCAGCCCCAGAGCTGTGGCTCACAGTAATGGCAACAACATATCCATCGTCATCGAAACCCCAGCTGCTGGTGATCTTTTCGACCATACTGAAGCAGTCTACCTACAGAGGAAAGCCTAGGCAACTGACAGAGAAAGAGGGAGAGATGAGAAAAAGGAGGGGGGGAGGGGAAGAGAGAGGGGGAGAGAGAGACAGCGTTTGAGGTTTTGACTTCATTTGTTCCTAGCCCCAGTTTCTGCCTGTGGATCTCTTGGTTATGTGAACAATACTGAATTCCTCATTTAGTGTAAAGAAGTTTGATTTTAGGTCCTGTTACTTGCAACAACACAAATCCCACTAAGATTAAGTAGTTTAAGTCAAGGCCAGGATGAAGCGGACCTGGGACATTTTTCTGGGTTATACGAGGGGCTTGGGAGGTCGGTCCCCACCTCTGGATGCCTGAAATCTCTCTCACAAGTCAGCATCATATCGACACCTCTGGGGAGGATGCTATGATCAACCAGTTTAGTGGGGCCATAAAAAGCAGGATAACAGTATCATCTAAGTCAGGGTATTAAAGGGGAAAGGAAATGAGGTAAAAAATGACCTCACAACAGCAGGCATAAACCAGAACTGCTCCAGGAAATCCATGGTCCCTTTAGCAAGAAAGAAAGGAGAGGTCTCTGGATTTTAAGGCAAAAAGGCTCAAGCTCAGAGCTGAGTCTGTCAGGGAATGCTCCTGAGCAAATCACTTTGCTCCTCTGAAATTCAATTTCTTCACTCAAAACATGGAGATGACTCTTTTTCTCTCATGCAAGATCAAATGATACATGGGCTATAAACTGAGATAGCTCAAATTAAACATTTAAAACCACAGCAGATATCCAGACAGAAGCCCTTTGTTCCACATTTTCTCTCCAAATTCCACCCAAACTGAAACTTTACAGAAACGGGTTCAGTTGCCATATCTATTATAACTTCACAAACTCTAAGAAGATATTTTTCTTCATCTTATACTTAGACTGTATTTCTAAACAACTCTGAATTAAGTGAAAAATTTCAATGAGGAATTTCAGTGGACTAAAATACTCCAGTTCAATAAATTTGATGTTTTCATTAATAACAGAAAATGTATATTGGGCCGGAGGTCTCATAAGTTTAAAATATGCAAATAACACGCATTCCACGGCAGTCCCAACAGAAGTTTGGTGAAATTTTGGTGACATCCTGTCAGGAGGCTGAACTGGATTTGCAAATGCACACAAGAGTTTAACCAAGTGTGTGCCTGGCAGCATGCCAAGAGTCTCCAGAACTGTACACACTTTAAACCAGTTCTCAAGTGTTTCATTACGTATGGCTTTCCCTCAAGGGCTATTTAACTCCTGGGATGAGGCCCTCAATTCAAGGATATTCATCTAGCTCTTACCAAGTGATTAGTACCTAGTGCACAAGGTAAGAAATCCTGCACAATTATTCCAAGCAAACACCTACTAAAAAAACAAAGATCTGTCCTTTTTTCTGATTTGTACATAGACTTGATATTGAGGCATTTTGGCACAGTTCTGGATACTACCTGTCACTCTCACACCTCCAAAATGTACTCACATCCTTTACATGACTCAGGACTCCATACACTGTGGCATCGTCTGCTGCGCTCGGTCATGGGAATGGTACGACCATTCACCTTGAGCTCTTTTGCATACGCCTGACCAATGGTCACGTTATTATGTATGTATGTATGTATGTATTTTTACAGAGGATGGCATAAAATATATATTCCTCATTCTAGATGAAATTAGGTTTTTTTGAAGTCACCTCTTTGAGATAAGGCTCTGAGATAGCAAAGTGAATTGTTTGGTTAAAAAAATCACCATATTACTTTTCAGCTACATTTTTAACAAGGACATTAATCATTGCCTGATTGATTTATATTTTAGAATATCTACTTCAGTCAAAAAAAGAAAAATCTCTTTTCTCCTTGAACTTCCAGGACGCCTGCACTTTGCCTTGATCCCACTGTGTGAGCTGCTCACCTCAGCTCACAAGTGTGTGCGTGGCCATGGCCTGGAGGAGCCCATGCTCAAGAGCAGAGCTGGTTAGGGTGTGCTTTCCCAGGACAGTTCCATGCATCATGTGCCCCTGCTTCTCACACTGTGCCAAGAACAATTATAAAACGTGTTCCCCAAGCAACAACCCAGGAGCAAAAATAACCTCTTGACTGTGAATTGCTGCCTTGAAGCGTTAAAGACTGTGAAGGTGACTTATCTCATTTCAACACTAAAAGGGTTTTTAATACAGGCTATGTTTTCTCCCAGAGTATTAAAGAAAGGTCCTGAAAAAGACAAAGTTAAGTAAGGGGAAATAAAGCATGAAAATGCTGCTTTATGAATAGAGAGGATATTATCCCAGTACGGTTTTTATAAAACATTTTCCTTCACACTCTAATATTCTCTTTACGATCGAAGAAGTAGGCTCGTTATTGACTATCATCTGGCTTCGTTAGCAGGACATTCAAGGTCCTCCAGGAAAAGTCCCGATAAGCACTCAATTTCATTTTCTTTTAAAATTTCATGCTCATAAGTCGTGCTGTGTACCCATGCTTGTGAACGCTAATACGTATGTCTCCGTTTAATGGAAGAACGGACACAAATTCTTTGCAGTTCCTCCAACACACCATGTTATGTCTGTCTCATGCTCTATCCCTTCTCTCTGCTCTTCAATCTTGAAGAGCCCTTCCTACTTTGTAGACATGTAAACACAAACACCTTTCAAGACTCGGCACAAATATTACCCCTTCTGGGAAATATTTTTACCCCATTACCCATTTTGTCCCTGACTAAAATGGAACCCCTCATTTACTTCCTATCGTAACACCTGAAATTTTTCAGCAGCTAGTGTGCTTAAGGGCAAGTCTACTTCATTACTGTATGGCAGGGCACACCACAGAGCCCGACACAGAGCTCATATCCCACACTTAATGGATAGAGGTAATGTGAAGTTCATAAGGACATAATAATAGGTAAACTGGTTTACCCCAAGTTTTTCTTTTCAATATTTTTACAAAGCTGGGAAGACCTTTAAAAAAATCTAGTATTTCTAATCTAGTTTCAATTTACATTTAAAAATTGTGGCTAAAATTTGTTAAGTGAATTGCTCAAAGACAAACCTAACGATTAATGTCAGGAGAACCTACAACCATTCACTTCCATGTCAACAGTGTCTATGATATTATACTTCTCTGTATTGAGAGTACATTTGGATAATCTCTAAAATTCCATAGTTCTAATAATTCTTTTTTGTTTGTTTTTGAGCTAAAACTGGTATATGAGATTATATAGCTTTCAGGGGGCCAGCATTATAAGTTGACATCTGTATGCACTATAAAGGGATTGCCACAAAGTGTCGAGTTAGCATCTACCACCACACAACTGACCCTCTCCCCTTTTGCCCACCCTTCACCCCCATTTCCCTCTGGTAAGCCCTAGTGTATTCTCTGTATCTATGAGTCTGTGTTTGTATTGTTTTGTTTGTGTGTTGTTTTTTAGATGCCACATATAAGAAAAATCATAAGGTATTTATCTTTCTCTGTTTGACTATTTTACTTAGCATAATACCCTTAGGGGTCATCCATGTTGTCACAAATGGCAAGATTTCATTCTTCTTTATGGCTGAGTAGTAGTCCATTGTGCACACACATGAACACACACACCACTCTCTTTGTACATTCATCTATTGAGAACACGGGATACTTAGGTTGTTTCCATCTCTTAAACTGTTGTAAAAAATGCTGCCATGAACAGAGGGGTCCAAATGTCTTTTCAAATTAGTGTTTTCACTTTCTTCAGGTAAATACCTAAAAGGCTAATAGTTGGATCATTGGTAGAACTGTTCTTAATTTTTGAGGAATCTCCATACTGTTTTTCAGAGTGGCTGCATGAATTTACATTTCCACCAGCAGTTTTTTCTGCACCTTCTTGTGAATGTTTGCTATTTCTTGTCTTTTTTTTTTTTAAGATTTTATTTTATTTCATAAAGAGAGAGATCACAAGTAAGCAGAGAGGCAGGCAGAGAGAGAGGAGGGTAAGCAGGCTCCCTGCTAAGCAGAGAGCCCGATGCAGGGCTCAATTCGAGGACCCTGAGACCATGACCTGAGCCAAAGGCAGAGGCTTAACCCACTGAGCCACACAGGTGCCCCTATTGTCTTTTTTACTGTAGCCATTTTGACTGATGTGAAGCAACACTGTGGTTTTGATTTGCATTTCTCTGTAATTAGTGATGTTGAATATCTTTTCAAGTGCTTTTTGGCCATGTTTGTCCTCTTTGGGAAAAAAATGTCTATTCAGATCTTCTGCTAGTTTTTTACTCACAATGTTTGTTTTTTCATTGTTGAGTTACATGAGTTCTTTATATATGGATATTAACCCCTTTTTGGATATATGATTTGCAGATATCTTCATCCATTCAGTAGATTGCCTTTTTGTTTTGATATGGTTATCCTTTAATGTGCAGAAGCTTTTTAGTTCAATGTGGTCTTACTTATTTATTCATTTTGTTTCCCGTGTCTCTGAAATCAGAGCCACAAACACAGCACTAAGACCAATGTCAAAGAGCTTACTGCCTATGCTTCTTCCAAGAATTTTAGTTTCAGATCTTGCATTCAAATCTTTTAATCCATTTTGAGTTCTTGTATGGGGCAAGCTAGTGGTTGAGTTTCTTTTTTCTTTCTTTTTTTTTTTTTTTTTTTAAGATGTGGTTGTCCAGTTTTCCTAGGGCCATTTATTGAAGAAAACTTTATCGAAGAAAGATATTCAGTGTATGTTTTTGACTCCTTTGTTATTCATAACTGTCTATATGTATCTATGGCTTTATATCTGGGCCCCCAATTCTGTTCCTCTGATCTACTGTTTGTTTTTATGCCAATCTCTAAAGTGTTATGGCTCTGACAATTTTCTTTTGTCATTTTGTAGAAGCAATAATTCCAATATTTAATATAGAATCATCTTTTTTTGAGAGATTATTGAGTGGAAAGCAACTATCATACTCATAAAATAGATGAAGATATCTAAACCTTGGTCTTTGTACACAGGAAAGTTGCCATTTAATCAATGTAAGATGAAAATCCTGCCTTATGGTTTATATGCCAGGACATGCTCTACCCCAGCGATTCTAATAAGGTCTGTGAAAAATAATCTAGATATAATTTCTTATAAGGGAATAGTCTTAATCATTTCTGCTTATAAAAGGTTGTGTGTCATTTATCACTGTATATTATACCAAATGAAATTTTGAGAGTTAGCCCTTAAAGCAAGATTTTGGACAAACATTTTGAAGTTTCTGGTTTTTTTTTCTAGTTTTTTTTATATTACAGTTTTCTCCAAATCCTACTTTCAAAAATTTTTTTGAGTCGGTAAAGTTAACTGGGTAATATTGTCATTAAAAATGCTATCATTTCCACCAATTTTGGAAATTCATACTAAGTTATTCAGTCATATTAATTCTTATTGCTCTGTTCTAGTAATTCATTTATATGCCTCTCTTCTCAAAATTTTCCAGAGACTAGGGAAATAATTAAATTATATTAGCTTAAATTAATAAATACAAGTATAATATTGATTTAAAAATATAATTTCTAATGCCTTTCTCTAAGAAACATAGATTTCCATAAGAAAAATAAGAAACCCAAAAATATATAACGAGGTAAGTTATGACCTCCACAACCTAGAGATGTTTGACAAAAAGCAACACAAACAAGAGAATAAAGTTGGCAAAAAGAGTATGAGCCACGGGTGCCTGGGTGATCAGTGGGTTAAAGCCTCTGCCTTCGGCTCAGGTCAGGATCCCAGGGTCCTGGGATAGAGCCCCACATCAGGCTCTCTGCTCAGCAGGGAGCCTGCTTCCTCCTCTCTCTCTCTCTCTCTCTGCCTGCTTTTCTGCCTACTTGTGATCTCTATCTGTCAAATAAATAAATAAAATCTTTAAAAAAAAGAGTATGAGCCAGTAAGAAAAATAACTGAACTTTAAATAGTGTTTTCAAATAAGTTAATAAAGTCCATAGAATGAATATATATATGAATATATGTATGAATGAATATATATGCATGAATATATGTGCCATATATATGATGATATACAGATACACACATATATATGACATATTTATACACATTTTATATATTTATACAAATTTACATGCACATAACTGTCAGTACAAAGTGTAAGGATATTTAGCAATGGAGAATAATGTTTTACAGAGTTCACTTGAAATTGCAAATACTGGTTATTTCCTAAACTATTTCCTTAATATACACAGAATGTAATACAAGATAATATGTTTCTGTTAGAATATTGAAAGGCTAATAATTAAAGGAAATTTTATTTTTACCAAGAGTTGGGTTAAAAAAATATCTTGGTCATATGTTAAGTACTGCTCTCCATCTATAGTCTGAACTATCAATTCACCTCTTTTATAAATTCCTAGTCAATTCAAATTAAAAATAAAACACAGTTGATGAATTTATATTCTAATACTATGCTGTCCAATATAGTAGACTCTAGACAAGTATGGCATTTAAATAACAAAAATTTAATAAAATTAAAAATCTACTCTCATTTGAATTGGCTACATTTATTTCTCCCTTCCCTACATGGAAGACAAAAGCCTGCATGACGGCATTGTAGAAACCAAGTGAGAAGAGATGGTGTGCATGTATCAGAAAAGGGAAAGCTCAAGATTCACTATATAAACCTTCATTTTGTCCTCTTGCGTCCAGTGCAGGCCTCTAACTTCAACCATGACTTCTGAGTTAATATAACTTATGTATTATGGCCTTCAGACAAGAAAACTGTCTCCTGCCAGGGCGAGGGAGGGGCTATCAACCAGGGTCTCAGAGTGCAGAGGGTTCCAGATGGTGCCGGGTGGTATTTAATCAGACTACAAAACAATTCTCTTTTATCCAATTCTTCATAGAAACGGAATGTCTCCAATCCCTGGGCTTCTGGGAGACTGAAGGCTTGACTCACTCAGCCTTCTTAAGCTGAATCAGTCAACTCTTCCATCTGCTTTGTGATTCCAGATTCCAATTTTATCATTGCCTTGTCTCCAATTTTCTGTCCTTTTTGACATCCATCAGATGAAAAGCTCTTTCCTCCTACTTCAGTGAGACTCTGAAAAGCCAAGGTGGAGAATTATCTGGTAAATTCACCACCTTTGTCTAGAAGTCTTAGCACAAACATCACAGTAACAAACCCCACAACATTTGCAAAGAAATCTATGGATCAAGATCCCAGAGATTACAGCCCTGTGCTTCAGGGAAGCTGCAGCACTGGAAATGCCCACTTCCGACAGGGCTGCCAAAATGAGGACTATAAGCCCTTCTATAATGTGTCTGGTAATCTTCCACTGAAACTCTTTAAATCTACCTGTTTTACTCTATCTGTTAAAAACTGCGGGTCCATGGGTCTCTTCATTCCAGCTGCCGGGACAGCACAGTTGAGGGAAAAACTTGAGTTATAGAGAGAAGGTCATACCCAGCACCTGTCAGCTCTGCTCTCTTCAAAGTGAACTTATAGGGCATCAGCTGTTGGTGCTAGTTTTATTCTCATCAACGGAAGGGCATGTACTCATAACCCTGTACTATAATATGCCAAACGGTGCAGAAAAGGGCTGACAGGGCATAATTTGTATAGGTTCTGAATATTTTCATTCAGTGCAAACAAACTTCCTGTAAGGTACATTTGTCAAATGTTTTCATCAATTTCACTTCTTGGGAGTTATACAGTTTAGATTCTGAAATAATGTGCTAATAGTACTTTGAACCATGAGAAATCAAATACAGAGCTGAGTTTCAGCTTATGTGATCTTTAAAACTCCAGTCAATTCAGCAAAATAGAAGTAGTATCAGTGTTAACATAAATCTATTTCTCTTGTGCAGCAATTATGCAAAACATTTATTTAAACTTTGTGTTTTTCTTTTTCAATTGATTGCTCTGGCTTTGTAAAAACAGCATAGCTAGCCTATCACACTGAAAAATGCTGATACTTCAAATCACACTTTTTTTTTTCTTCCTGCATGTCATATTCACTAGCAACCCTTCAAATAATGAAGCCAAATTACTCAGTTAGATTTCTTGACTGGTTATGCTTTTGTGGTGGGGTCCATACAAGACAAGATTATTACTTAGGGCATACCTAAAAAGGAAATGTCAGTGTATCACATATTTTCTTTGATTTACGAAAATTAGTTTCAATTGCAAAGTGGAGGTTTCAAAATGGAAAAATTATCATTCGCAAATGACACACCTGATACTGAAGTCCTGGAAGACAAAGTAGCAACCCAGGCATTCTATGTATGACTGGGAGAACGTACAAAGGGAATTTTTCATGGGATTCCTTTTCTCACCTATCAGTCATGCACTGCTGTGTAATGTGTCAACTCGACTAAGCTGGAGCCACATTCCGAGAATCTTCTCTTTATATTCTGGGTTATTTGAGCAAAAATGAAATCTGTAAGATTTGGATGACAGAAGTGAAGCATTAGAAGATTCTCCTCTCTGGATGCCATGATGGTTCAAGGCTGAGACTAGTGAATTCCATTTTGTCCCCACTCTGCCACACTCCACAGGGAGCTCCTCCCCAGCTCTCAACCTGCTGGCAACAGTGACCTGGGCTCCCCAGCAAGTACAGCAAGTGCTGGGGAGCAAGCAAGTCCCTCCCAAGTGAGGACAGACTTCCAGGGGCCTGACCTGCTCTTCCCATCCCCAGTCTGGGAGCTGGATGCACTGGCTCCAGAGCTCTGGTCATTGACTCACCTTCAAATTCCACTTCCAGACCCCCATGTCCCTGATGCTCCCTCTAGTGTGTAAGCCTAGTCTTGCAAATTTATTTTTCTAGAATACTCATACTAGTTCTATTCCTCTAATAAATACAGAATTTTTAGAATATCAAAACCGTGCTCTACCCTGTATGAAAGGCAAATCCCACATCAATAAGATACATGGTAAACTACAGGGGAAATGTCCTGGTACACTCTGTAACTTAGAGCAAGTGTAGGACTCCTTAAAAATTTCAGAATAGCAACCATGCTGACCCTTTCCTTTTTCTAACTATCAACTACCATGTCCTTTATTTAGATATGTCTCTTGTTTGATATCTCCATTTTTTCCTTCTACTACTATGGTCATCCTTTATTACTAATTTCTCATTTTTATTCCAAATGCATACAGCCGCATATCAACTTTCCTTTAGAAAGGAATGTCCCTTAGAAAGGAATTGTTCCATATGATATATTCAGTTCATATTCCAAGACAAGAAAATTTTAATATAAATAAAAATATGTTAATTTCTAGGAATTTCAGAATTCTGAAGTGAACTGCAGGGGTGCAACAAGGCACTGTGCTGGTAGTGACTTCAAAGCCTTTACCGGTTAGGGGGCCACACAGCCCCTGCCTGGCTCAGCTGTTTCTTTCCTTGTGTAAGTGCCAGTGAACATGACAATTATGTGGTCTTGCTTCAGTATTTTCCTCTCACGCAATTCACCTCTTTCACATTCTGAAGGAATGATGATGACCTTTTCAGAAGCCTGACCTCCACCCCCTCCATTCTGACACTCAAAGAACTATTCCTGCTCTGAGGTACACCACTGTATGCCATTATTTCTACAAATTTCCACATGTCTAAAAGAATCATGTTGCCTCCAGATGAGAACACTTCCTGCCAACACCTTGGCTACAGCTAAACACTGCAGGTGAGACCCTGAAGCAAGACCCAGCTAAGCTTCCCAAACTTCTAACATACAAAACCTTGAGACTGTAAATATTTGTTGTCTTAAGTGTTTAAGTTTGTGGTGATTTGTAGCACACAGTAGATAACAAAAACACTTCAATACACACATTGGTGCATCTACCCATGAGTTCATACTAATACCTCCGATTCCAAGCCAACACAACAGATGATTCTAGTCTTCTTCCTGTCCTTTTCTGTAATTCCTTTCTCCTATAGTGAGAAATGTGACCCTCACCAACCACTGTATATTCTACTTGTCCAATTTTATTATACACATAAGGTAGTTTCAGAATTTCTAACTTATAAAAACCACACAAAATGCAAATTTACTAACTATACATAATGTCTACATAGTTATTTTTATTGTTAGCCTCACAATATGCTGTCAAAATACTATTTTAGGAAGTTTACTTAGGTCAGTTCATTTATTTTTCATCCATTTTACTGTGGTTTTGTTGTTAATTGTAACATGGTTTCATTTGTTATATTTTGCATACTATTTGGTGTTTTCGTTATATCCTGGTTGACATAAATTACTGATTTATTCTTTCGGGCATATGACACAGTTCCATGATTCTAAGAGTCAAACCTGGACCAAAGATTAATCTGAATGTCACTTCTTTATTATCCCTACTCCATCGTTCCCATGTCCCCCCCCAAATTTGCCCCCATCCCCACCTACTCCCTACCGGTAACCTGTTTCATTAGTTTCTAGATCATCATTCCTATATTTCTCTTCTACAGATGAGTAAATACACCTGTATTTTCTTATATTCATTTATTTCTATTTTTCCTTTCTTTACTATTGATGCCCTTTTTTGCACTTTGCTTTTTTCTTTCTTAACTTACTATACATGGGTGTTCATTCAATATTAGTTCATACAGATCTCTAGTATTCTATTAGAGCTGCACAGTAATCCACAGTGTAAATCCGACATAGTCACCTATTCTTCTAAGTATATGTATCTAAACTGTTTCCATGATTCTGAAATTGGAAACAATACTACAACAAATATCTATGTGCACAAGTATTTTTGTGTTTTGGGAGGTGTATCTTCAGGGTAGTGTTCTAAAAATAAGATCGATAAGTTAAAAGGTAAGTGCATACATAGATTATTTTTGGCTACAGTCAATATTTTTTTGGCTACCTACTTCTTTTCAAGAAAGAATGGGACCAGTTTGCTTTCCATTAGAAAATAATGAAAATGTCTACAGAATGTTTTGTAATATATTCTTATCAATCTGATGAGGAGAGATGTGCATGTACTATTTTATTTTATGCATATTTATGAATGGCATAGAATTTTCATAGGGCTGAGGGACATTTTAATGACTTTCTGGAGAAATACCTTGTATATTTTCCCGTTTTGGTCCTTGGCCTTCAAATGGTAAGACACACACACACACACACACACACACACACACACAACACACACACATATTAGCCCTTACTCTCAGTTTTGAGTTACACGCAAAATTTTTCTCTCAGTTTGTTAGGACTTTTTTGTGGTTGTTGTTGGTGTTGGTGCTCTGATTTGGGGGCTTTTTTTTTTCTTTGCCTTTGAGGTTTATTTTTTTGTCATGCAAAACTTGTATCACTTCTATATAGTCTACTACATCGATCTTATATTGACTTGGGATTTTGAGTACTAATAAGCAAAGTTTATAAATACTTGGGTTACAGAGAAATTCCCTCACAGTCCTTATAGGACTCAATGGTTTCACATTTAAAAAGCTAATCTTTTTGGAGTTCATTCTTTAGAATGGTGTGAGGACAGAGCTCACTCAATCTTTTTCTGAAAGGTTACTCAATTGTCCCAGTACCATTTATTAAATAGTACATTACTGTCCCAATGTTTTGAGATGCCATATTCATGATATATTAAATTTCCATATATTCTTTGGCTCTACTTCTTGGTTTTCTATTTCACTGGCTTGTCTATTCATGGGATAGCACCACCATGTTGTAATTATAGAAGCTCATGATATCCTTTAGTATCTAGCATGGCTGGTTTTTCCATCTTGTTTAACTTTTTCAGTGTTTTCTAAACTACCCATGAATGTTTATTTTTGAGTATGAACTTTTGAATCAAGTTGTCTAACTTCACAAAAATGCTTGCATGTACTAGCTGGAATTCCATTATGTTCATAAAGTAAGGAAGACCTTCCTGTTTGTAATGTTACTCTATCTCATCTATGAACAAAGACTCTTTTCTCCATTATTTTAAATCTAGTCTTTTAGTAGTGCTGGAAGGTTTCCTTTAGATTTTTCAAATTTCTTATTAAATTAATTTCAAAGTAGTTCATTTTTTGTTTGTATTGTCAACTGTAACCATTTGTGTAAATGAGGGCTATAATTTTTGTTTCTATTTTATCTGCTCACTTACTTTATCCTTTTAATATTGGGGCTAGTTTTATCATTTGTACTCTAGGGTTTCATAACCAATTATTATTCCCCAATTGGTTTATCTTATCTAATTGCATTCACTGATGGCCTTTATGAAAATGTTGAAGTATAGTGACAAGGTAGGCATCCTTTCCTTCTTCCCAATCTTACTGGAAATGCCTCATGCCTCTATTTTCCCTGATAATTAAAATACTAGCTTTGGGCTTAAAGTGTGTGTGTTTGTGTGCATATATAAAATTGAGAAGTATAATTTTTACATGGTATGGAATAATTTATAAAGCAATGAGATAAGTTAGTCTTTTAATGTTTGTTTCCTCTGTGAACTCATTCTGGGCTTGGTGCTTTTTGTGTATGGGGGAGGTAATTCCTTAATAATTTTCTTTTTGAATTAAAAAAAAATGCCTTCTTTGGTTATAGATTCCTCTCCTCAGAACTCAGAATATGATGTCTTTAGGAATGAGGAAGATCTAAGGGGCAATCTGTGTCATAGATACTGCTGTATTTTTTTTAAATTTGTTATTTCCTTTCAGCGTAACAGTCCTACAGCCAGTGCTCCATGCAATCCATGCCCTCCCTAATATCCACCATCTGGTTCCCCAAACCTTCCACCCCTGCCCCTTCAAAACCCTCAGATTGTTTTTCAGAGTCCATAGTCTCTCATGGTTCACCTCCCCTTCCAATTTCCCTCAACTCCCTTCTCTCTAACTCCCCTTGTCCTCCATGCTATTTGTCATGCTCCACAAATAAGTGTGATAATTGACTCTCTCTGCTTGACTTATTTCACTTAGCATAATCTCTTCCAGTCCCGTCCATCTTGCTACAAAAGTTGGGTATTCGTCCTTTCTGATGGAGGCATAATACTCCATAGTGTATATGGACCACATCTTCCTTATCCATTCGTCCGGTGAAGGGCATCTTGGTTCTTTCCACAGTTTGGCGACTGTGGCCATTGCTGCTATAAACATTGGGGTACAGATGGCCCTTCTTTTCACTCCATCTGTATCTTTGGGGTAAATACCCAGGAGTGCAATTGCAGCGTCATGGAAGCTCTACTTTTAATTTCTTGAGGAATCTCCACACTGTTTTCCAAAGTGGCTGCACCAACTTGCATTCCCACCAATAGTGTAAGAGGGTTCCCCTTTCTCCACATCCTCTCCAACACATGTTGTCTCCTGTCTTGTTAACTTTGGCCATTCTAACTGGTGTAAGGTGGTATCTCAATGTGGTTTTAATTTGAATCTCCCTGATGGCTAGTGATGATGAACATTTTTTCATATGTCTGATCGTCATTTATATGTCTTCATTGGAGAAGTGTCTGTTCATATCTTCTGCCCATTTTTTTATATGATTATCTGTTTTGTGTGTGTTGAGTTTGAGAAGTTCTTTATAGATCCTGGATATCAACCTTTTGTCTGTACTGTCATTTGCAAATATCTTCTCCCATTCCATGGGTTGCCTCTTTGTTTTCTTGACTGTTTCCTTTGCTGTGCAGAAGATTTTGATCTTGATGAAATCCCAAAAGTTCATTTTCACTTTTGTTTCCTTTGCCTTTGGAGACATATCTTGAAAGAAGTTACTGTGGCTGGTATCAAAGAGGTGTTACTGCCTATGTTCTCCTCTAGGATTCTGATGGATTCCTGTCTCACGTTGAGGTCTTTTATCCATTTTGAGTTTATCTTTGGGTACAGTGTAAGAGAATGGTCGAGTTTCATTCTTCTACATAGAGCTGTCCAGTTTTCCCAGTGCTGTATTTTTAAATGTCACTTCATTGTTATACAGAATCATTATCTTCAGATGTTACTTAGAGCTAATGTATTTTGTCTTCTCCAAAGACAAATTGATTCTTTATTTAAATATGCAGCATAGCCTCCTTCATATGTGCTTACATCATGAATTTTCATGTTGGTCAGAATTTAGCTTACTACATCTCTTAAGAGTCTGTCGTTAGCCTACGTTCAGAATTGTCACATATAGTCAAGGTATGCCATTCTCTTCTGGGAATTCCAGCATAGTGAAATAGAAGATGGAGTAGAATGGTAAGTATGACATCTGATATTCAACTTTAACAAAATAAAAAAAATAGAAAAATATATTTGACATTTCAACCAACCAGCAGCAGGTTGAGTAATGCTTTTTTTTTTTTTTTTTTTTAATCTTAGAAATCCTTCTAAGTTCAAATTGGAAAAGTGTAGATTTGGACTCCATTCAGAGTGCAGAAAAAGTACGTAACATTTTTCAAAAGCTGTGCTTTTCTTTTCTTCTCTACATGACAGTATTTCCTTGAAAGCATAAATCTCTTAGGATATTATTTTATTCCATTGGGGGAAAAACAGGATGACTTGTCTATACCACTTTTTTGAAAGCTGATATTGTCGACACAAATACTAAATTCTCTGAGGAAAGAAGGAAATGTAATCATGAGTAGTATAGTCACTAGGATTATTTATATAATCCAGTATTAAAAGGACCTAAGAGATTTTTTTAAATGTGCTGAAGCTTAATATATGGCACTAAATGTCACCCATCTCTATGATCCTAAGATCCTCAACTCAGAAATCCTTCCTAGTTTCTCAGAAACTTGTTACATGGTCAGTGAGTGAGGATTTCCCAGCCTTTTAACTCCTCTTTATAAACAGAAAAGCTCAGCCAATCTCTTGATATGAAATTCTAACCTGTGTATTTTAAAACTAAAAATAAACAAAAGTAACAAGACAGATGTTATTTTGTTTCCCACCCTCATCTTTGTCAGGATTCCCTGCAGCAGAACATGATTCAATTCTGAGCTGCTGTTGTCTTGCTTTATTCATAACAATCAGAGACAGAAAAGATGTTTTGGAATGTAAGAGCAAACAAAGCAGGAGGCAGGAGCAAGGTGGGTTTAGAATTTCTGAATCAGGCAATTAGCCAGAGGATTGCACTATGAAGGAACAGAAGGAATGATACTGAAGAAGAGATTCCTAGTGCTTGCCACGGAAGTATAGCATTCCTAATTTTTCCCCAGCTTCTACCAGAATGCATTAAATATCTGAAGCCTACTTCCACACACACACACATATCTCCATCCAAAGTGTTCAAGAACTTAGAAAGAAGTTAGTTCCTCATCGGCTCACCTGTCTGAATTCTAGTTTTCCTAACACAGATCCTGCCCTCGGAAGAAGCTGTTTGGTGTGAGAATTAAACCATAAATGAAGTGGAGGAAACTAGATGTTAGGAAGACGCAGATACAGAGTACATGTGATTTTGCAAAAATAAACATAAAGGATGAACTGGACAAGATGCACCCTTCACAATAAATGAAGTCACAACGTATTAATTCTATGAATTTCTTCACCCTATCATGGAAAACAAATTCCCTGACTAAGTGGGAAGGGAATTTTTAGCGTTTGATGAATCTCATTTTATAATTTTTTTTAAAGATTTTATTTATTTATTTGACAGAGAGAGATCACAAGTAGGCAGAGAGGCAGGCAGAGAGTGAGAGAGAAGGAAGCAGGCTCCCCGCTGAGCAGAGAGCCCAATGCGGGACTCGATCCCAGGACCCTGAGATCATGACCTGAGCCGAAGGCAACGGCTTAACCCACTGAGCCACCCAGGTGCCCCGTGATGAATCTCATTTTAAATCTTGACTCTGCTATCTAGTAGTTTTTGGCAAATGACTTAATCATATATGCTTGTGTTTTTTCACCTGAAATCAATGATGTTTACATTATAGTGTTGTGGTAATGTTTAAATGAAGTAATGAATGCATTTCAGAGTCCAGACAACTGTTTTACTCTTAATACTATTGTTAATGTTCACATTCTCAAGTTACTTCCTATAGCCAGTGACCTCAGTGACTGAAGACCACTTCCAAGAAACAAGGTGATGCCAAAGTGATTATGCCACAATAGTGAAAGTAGAGAGGCAGAAAAATACCCCAGTATTTATAATATCATTACTCAAATGCCAGGTAATCAGGGAGTAGTTTCAATGCTATCATCAGTATGTGAATAAGGAGAAGAAATTTCAGGAGCAAGGAAATGAACCAAACTAAGACTTGAGGACAAGCAATGAGTTCACCTTCTAAAACCCCAATGCAGTCACTGCTTGAGCCATGACCAACCACCCACCTACTCCCTCCAGCAGCTCTACAGGCTGCTCCCACTGTCAATGAGGGAGAAGATGCTGCCATCAAAGGTTCATTTAAATTGTTGACATGAAAGGTACTGAGTCAATGCAAAGTATCATCATACTCTTACATGTGGCTCACAGAGTTTATTCTCAGATAATCCTGATGTGGCTGACATTTCAGAATATAAATTAATTCAAATTTAAATTAAAAAATGACAGATTGTTTAAAAGAACACTGATAGGATCCATTATAATTTTAGGTTTAGAAGTAATCTAAAATTCTGTGATTGTGCTCAGATTTAGAAAGTGAAGTAGCTATATATTTCAATTATATATAAAATACAATTCAGTTCAGGCCTATAATTCACATTCAATACAAAATGTGAAAATTCCATAGACATAATATTTATTATATGAACATGTAGTTTATTAAAATAGTCTTGTAGGCACAATAAATCATAAATTGCTATTTGTGTATTAAACTCAAATACTGTTATAGTAGTAGGCAGATTTTTTAAGTAATGGAATATTATACTACTGTAATTCAACATAGCATATTAATTATATTGATTATATTAATTTAAGTAATGAAATATGAATATGTAATGGAATGACTGCTCTATACTATATACAACATCATAAATATTCCAACTAGTTTTTTTTTTTTTCTAAAGCTAGGTTAGAACTAGCTAATACATTTAAGGGAGTAGGTATTTTACTTAATTCATGTGTCAAACTGGAAAGCAAATGTTGTTTGAAAGATTATGTCAGAGTGTAAGTGAAGTATTGGGATATTGAGTGAAGCGACTAATTCTCATTCTCTCTTCTTACTTCCAGATTATCAGTTCTGGGCTGCCTGTCACAAACCACCTTCCAGGGACCACCCTAAAATCCCCTTAGTGAGGTACAATTGAGTTTATTGGCCTAAACGCAGTAAGGGAGAGAGCACCAGATCTACCATGTTTTGTAGTGTATCAGAGTGTGAAAATGAGGAGGCAAGGCAACTTCTAGGGTCTTACACCTAGATAAGGGTGAAATGAAGGGGGGTCTTACATGGGGATGCACGTGGAATGATGGGGGTCTTACACCTGGATGCAAGTAGAATGAAGGAGGGTCTTTTGTCAGGATGCAGGTGGAATGAAGGGGGGGGGGTGTTGCACGGGATGCAGCTAAAATGAAGAGGGTTTTACAAGGTGGATGCCTGGCTCTGGTTGGACAGCACTAGGAAAAGAACAGCTCCTAACTAAGCTCCTGAGACTGGGTTCTTGAAACAAATGTCTGTGAGCAAACTCATATGAATAGCTTTATAATGAAATCTTTAAACAATGTTGTTTTAGTTAGCATACAGTTTTATATTCCAGGAGGGAGTGTTTCTTGGGAGAAATGTCTAAGTTAGTTTTGTTTGGCCTCCTATTGTTTAACATCAGGATGTGGAAGGGCGTCTGACATAGTGATGTTTAATAGAGGCATGGCCAAATTAGTTCTGATCTCATTGATTTTGCAAATTATTTAACAGCTTTATGGAGACTGAGAGCCTGTCTAAAGTATTCAGTTATTGGGCAAAAAAAAATTTTTAAGATTTAATTATTTATTTATTTGATACACAGACACCACAGTAGGCAGAGAGGCAGGCAGAGGGGGCACTGCCTGCAGACTGAGCAGAGAACCTGCTGAGCAAAGAGCCCAATGCGGGGCTCAATCCCAGTCAGGACCCTGAGATCATGACCTGAGCTAAAGGCAGGGACTTAACCCACTGAGCTACCCAGGAGCCCCCAATTTAAATTTTAGAATATTGTATTCACCCCAAAGAAAACTAGGCAGTGTGCCTTGGGCAGTGCTCTTCCCTGCCTTTTGATGGATCACACTTGGGAGTAAAATTTATGATAGTAGGCTTTTCAACCCCTTGAAGAATCATATTCTCCCATTTCTTAGGCTGAAAAATCAGAGGTTAGATCTTTGGATGTGAGAGAGGTGACATAACAGCATTTGAGATCACATATCTGAGCAATGAAACACAGAATGATACTAAGATTATTGTTAAAGTCTGTAATCTGAGCCAGGTGTCAGGAGTGAATTACTTAAACTAAGAACAGACCCCCTTCCTCAACAGAGAGGCTGCATAAAATATGGCAGTATTGACCAAATTAGCAAGTTTCGTGGACTTTTTCTCACTTTTCATTTATTTATAGTAACAGCAATGCTATCAGAGGGGTGTGCAGCATTATAAGTACATTTTCTCACTGAAGCAAAATATGTTGTATCTCCAGTGGCCCATATTCTACTGAAAAATAAATTTCTATTTTAAGTTGTCACCCTTCCAAATTCATGAAACTCTCAGAAAAGAAGTTTTATGGCTTTAGTCACATTATTAGTAATTCGTGCCATTTTCCAAAATATATTATCCTAATTTTTCATGCTGTTTGTAAAGCATGAAATTAAGAGGCTTCAGGACAAAAGAAAGCAGAACAAATTTTACCAGAAGGCATTAAAATTGTTGCAGTGGAAGTATGCGGTCCATTTTCCATAATCCTTGAACTAAATAATCAATCTTAGAACCTCTCATTGCCAGAGAGCAATATGAAGGGTTAAAATATGCCCTAGATAGGTTCTGAGATGAAGAACTATCCTAATTGTAAGTGCCCACCCCTACCTACGTGGTGGACAGTAGCTTTTGTACTGGATCTAGGTGCCATTATTATGGAATATCATTTTTAGATAAATAAATAATAAGCAAGAAAATTTTACATTAGCAAATAATAGTATACAAAAAACAATAAATTAATCTTATTCAATTATAGAATAGTGTTGTAGTATTTTGCAACAATGCATCAAAAGTGCATTCCAGGGGCGCCTGGGTGGCTCAGTGGGTTAAAGTCTCTGCTTTCAGCTCAGGTCATGATCCCAGGGTCCTGGAATCGAGCCCTACATCGGGCTCTCTGCTCAGCAGGGAGCCTGCTTCCTCCTCTCTCTCTCTGTCTGCCTTTCTGCCTACTTGTGATCTCTGTCTGTCAAATAAATAAATAAATCTTTAAAAAAAAAAAAGTGCATTTCAGTGTCAGGGACAATGGAGTAGAAGAGCTGTCACTGGTTAACTCTAAAAAAAGATTGGGATTGAGCCTAGATGGTGAATCTTTCTTGTAAGGTCTGTAAAATTTAGACACCTCTGAATACAGTCTGCTCTTTAGCTCAATCTCCACTGAGATTTGATTACAAAGACTAGCTCCTCCAAAAGGTCCCAGAGTGTTGTTTATGTAGAAACTGTAATCTTTATTTCTACATATGTGCTGGTAAAGAGTTTAGACTTCCATATGTCTGGACTGCTATTTTGCTTTCTATTTAAAAATCTAGTTAGTATCAAGTCTAATCACCATGGAAACGAACTGACTGCCAAAAAAAGTGGATCGTCCTCAAAATAATATGAGTACAAACCCCATAGCAGGTAGGAGGGCATATTTTAGCCAAGTCATAAGCAAAATGAAGTCAGGTGTGAAACTCCTACCAACGCCTGAGTAAGGGTGCACAAAGTAATTTAAGGATAGGATATTTGTAGCTAATCATAACTCAAAAGTAGCAAATGTCTGTTAATATGCCAAAACCATAAGCCAGCAAAGAAGAAATGTAAATTTTAAAAGCTAGAAGATAAGCAGTACAATAGTTGTCTTGATTATCTTGATCTTATTGGTGGACCCTGGAGAGAAATTACCTGACAATCTCAGGTGGATGGCTGTCTGATTCTTGAGTGTCTCTAAAACTTGACCACTTGAAACCAATGGATGAAGAACTATTCCTCAGGTTTGTGTGTCTCTGTGCTGACTGCTAACAATATATTCTAATGTTCTCCCCCTCAGGGTTTGAAGGCTGTTGTTTTATAATATCACTGGACACAAGGAAATGACACCCATATCTGTGAACCCTAAGACGAGGAGGGTGGGCTAAGCCCCCTATGGTATTTGGCTGGGATGACATACAAGCACAGAGTTCAAAACTGAGCTATTCCTAGTTACGTTGGCTCACCTGTTACTAACTCATAAAGGGAAGGATGACAAACCACAGAAGGAAGTTATTTCTTTCTCTTTAAAGACAATGGCAAGACTTCAGCCATAAACATTCAGGCAGCTCTAGGGAAGTATTTGTGGCTCAGTAGTTTGTTTCTTGTTGTATGGCTTATTTTCTCTTGTGAGCTTTCCTTTCTTACTGCATAACTCTTGTCTATCTGGTACAGGGAAGCTTTTTACAAGGTAAACTTCCCAAAGCTAGTCAAAAGCAGGAGCAGATAACCTGAACCAATATATTCAGTAACGATTTTATTTTTAAAAATGTTTTTTAAAGATTTTATTTATTTATTTGACACAGAGATAAAGAGAGAATACAAGTAAGCAGAGCGGCAGGCAGAGGGAGAAAGAGAAGCAGGCTCTCTGCTGAGCAGGGAGCCTGATGTGGGGCTTGATCCCTGGACCCTGGAATAATGACCTGAGCCAAAGGCAGCCACTTAACCAGCTGAGCCACCCAGGCACCCCAGTAACCATTTTATTAGACAAAGTTATAAAAGCTAATTTTCTGTAGATTTTTCATAAACTAAAACATTCAAAATTTTATTGTGATTGTCAAGGAGGGAGAGCAAAAATGTTTTATCATAAAATGTTATATTTCATGGATAAGCCTGAAGAATATATAGTACATGGGAAAGGGAAGAAAATAATTCTATGGTTTGGTCTATGATGGCTCCTCTTCACCTTACCCACCATTCAGGGTCAGCTCAAAAGTCCATGAAGTCTACATAAATCTGATCCACACTGACCTCCTCCTCCCCTGACTCATCTTGCCATTACACTTGGTTCATTCTTTACCTGGAATGTTCTTGAATTAATTTGCATGAGTAAGCCTCATTCCACTGGTTGTAAAAGCCCTGAGACCATCTTGCTTAGTGTAAGATGGTGCTCACAGATCTGGATATGGAAGGCACACATTCCACCTCTGTTCCCTCCACCTTCTTTGGGGTTCCCAGTCTCCATATTTATTCTCAGCTTCCATCTTTCATCCTTCCACGTCCAGACGTTCAAAGTATATTCATCCTTCCGTATTCAGCAGACACGCACTCTGTAAATGCAAGTCCTTCCCACCTCCAGAATCTCTAATCAGAAATAAACTATTTCTGCCGAGGCATAGCTGGTTTTTCCTCTTCTCAGACACATGTCCTTTTAACTACTTACTTTTGCTTAGATGAACAGAAACTCTCATTAGACACACTTGGGCTATGCAGGGAAAGAGTTTGGCTGAATACAGTGACTTCACTCTACTGTGACAAAGGCTAACGTGGTTTGGAACAGTGAGTGCATTCTGATACCATGTGCCAGAGATCAGGTGTGGCTATGGGGGAACAAGCCTGGGAGACAAGACACGTGACTCCCTGAGTAATTTAGATTGTCCTATATAAATACACCTGGTAACACCTTCTCCATCTCCTTGGGAAACCTTGAGTAAAATCTACATTAATCACTACTGCCTTTGCAATTTGATACGGAATACGGGGGGAAGAGGAATATGGCAAAGGGCTAACTCAATCCCCAAGGTTAACATAGGGCCAAAGTAATCTGCCAGTCACACTGAGATTATGTATGGTTATTTTTTATCATCCATCTATAAATGTCAAGTACTGGAGATAAATTTCATGTCTCAAGAAATTCTGAATTCTTCACATCTTTAGTATCTTGTTTGCAAATAACATAATACTAGCATTTATTAAATATGGAGAGTGTGCGTGGTATATTCTGAATATATTATGGGGATCAGTTCAGCTAATGTTATGAGGTTGGAAATAACATCTTGACATTTTACAGAATAACAAAACTGAGGCCATCAGTCACCCAAGCTGAATTATCTAGTCAGGGTAAGGAGCAGGGTCAGGACCCAGGCAACTAGGCACAGAGCCCATTCACTCAACCACCAAGTCACAGTGGTAATTAGCTGCCCAATAGATGAGAGGAATAAATTCTTACTGCCTAATATATACTTTTAATGAGTACCCCACCCAGGGTTTATTTTTGAGCTTTGGAGGTAAAATCATAGAGAAAAATTAGGACTTCTTCTCCAAAGTTTTTCATATCAGAGACAGCACACTGAGGCGGGAAGAGCTCTGGGTCAGAAAATCAGGATCCTGACATTTATCTTTTGTATTGGAGTTTAGAACTCAGCCACAGAAAAGTTACCACATTCACACTCAGATTGTCACCAACAAGAGGACATATGAGGCAGTGAGGACAGGGCGACCTTTCAGTGTTCAGCCAAAAAGCAGGCAGGTGGCGGGGGGGACCAGAGCAAATCCTAAGATTTAGGAACAGTGGCACTAGGGGCATGGTATCTGTCATATAAGTTGACCGTGGGATGCACGGGACACAGTGGGTGGGGACACTGAGGCATAGGTCATAGCTGTAAATTACCACCTTTCCTTCCCTGTGTCACTTATCTAAATATTTCTGAAAAGTGAAGATTTAGGGCAGAATGCATCCAACAGACAAAAGAAAGAAATCAAGTCAGGAATGGTATCAATCAAATAGAAATGAAAGCAAAACAAATAACAGGAAATGAGAGAAGATCTCATTCAGGTCTGCAGGACTGAAATTAATTAAAAAGAAAACAGCTCAGCTGAAAACAAAGTCCCGCTGTTCTTCCTGATTGAATTATCTAGTCAATAAAAGTCATTAGGAAAAAAGCATAAAAATATATGTATCGTATTTGGGCCTGCGTTGATGTGCCTAAAGGAGCAAATACAGTTTACTAACAAGGAAAAAATATAATAAAATCAAGCCTTAAAAGCATGGAATCATGGAAGTAAAGAATAAAATCAAATAAAGTTTAGAACACAACTGAGCCCAACTTTTCAGAATTGCATCCCTATCTTCTAAGCTAATATTTTTCTGGACTTAAATATCCATGAATGATTCATCTCCAAATGGAAAATTTTTATTTTCTTGATCTAAAACCAAACTATAGTAACAATTTTCAAAACGTGCTTTCCATAAAATTTAGAGCTGCCAAAATTCAGAGAAGTAGATGTTTTCAGAGAATTCAAAACTGATTCAAATAAAATAATTGGCAGGAAATATTACTAATGATTGATGGCAAGGTATTTTCATTTCAACTCCTTGGAAGTGAGTCACAGTAAAATCTTCTAAGCATTGACTCATTCAGGATAATTTGCAATACAGAGGGGGCAAGAGTGCAGGTTGGAGATAATGAGGTAATGTCATGAATGATCAGCCTTCACTACCAAGAACCTGCCAATGCCTAGACTTGGAGGGCAATATTCCTCACCCAGAGAATCTGCCTTGTCAGGGGGACATGGCAGAAGGCAGGCAGACAGTCCCCTGGGAGGACTGGTAAAAACATTTGCCTATAGCTGGTCTTACATCATCTGTTTCTTCCTACAGTTCTGATTACAAACCCATTTTGTCTATATTATGAATACAGCTCACACATCTGATTTCCCTGTCACAATTATAACCACATCTCTATCTTCATCTTCTTCAGTCTGGATCAATGAAAGTAAAACCCAGTATGCCAGTTAAAACACAAATTAGCCCTTGTCTCAAAACCTGGCCTTCCCTGATGTGAGGCTACACACACAAGAAAAAAATGCCTCATTCATTATTTTGAGCAAATGGAAAAACTATCACTTTAGCTTCACTGATGACAAAAGATCTAGATCAATCAATAACATCAGTACTTAAGATAATTATCAGCAGTAACTCATCACCCTTGAACTGCTTCATGAGAAGCCACCTGCTTGGTGCATATTAAAAATGCATTTTCCTGGGCTCAAGCCCAAACCCACTCTGACCAAATGTGCACACAAGTCAGCTTACTGGAATTCATGGGAAAATGCAGTAATGTTGTATTTATATCCAACTATGCGCAAGACACTGAAAGTTGTGAGGTTTCTAGGGAAAAAAAAAATCATTTTCTATAAAATGGAAGAATTAAATCAATACCTGGGAAGTAAAAAAAAAAAAAAAAGAAAAAAAATCTCTTAGCTGCAGAGGCAATGCTATATATCATTCAAAGACATTAATTTCTCAAAACAGAGAACATGTATCCTAAAGGCGGTGACCAGTATTTAAAAAGTCACTAAGTAATACTACTTAGGTAGCATGCTAATTTCCATGATCACACTATCATTATCTTGGACATGTTTAAGGATCTAGAAAATTATAATAGAGGCTCGTCATTCAGCTTTTTAAGGCTTCTTAAGCCCAAGGTTGAAGCTGAAGCTGAAGCTGAATCTCATAGCATGGCTAAAAATATCAAGGCTAATAATTTGGTGTGCTCCTAATAATTTACCAAGTTCCCTAATATCAGTGCTGGCGATATTAGATTGAAACAGAAGGACCAGGCCCTTGCTTTCTTGGATGGTATAGTAAAGTAAACAAACTGCAAATGAATAAAGGAATGTTCATTAATTAATAATTACCAATAATTATATAGAGATCATAATAAGGGGTAAAAACTAAACCAATGCAGTACTAGAATAGAGTACTCGTGGTTGGGAGACATATTTTGGATTGGGTGGCAGAAAATCTAAGAAAGGATAGGCATAATAAAACCTCAGAAGGAGAAGATGCAGACACGAGGCAGTATCCTGGAAAGAAGATCACAGACCATGAATTTTAAAACAGAGTTAAAAAGAAAAGTGATGGGGGTCAGGTATTTATGGTTTTGGGGATTAGCCTCAAGTAGTTTAAATGGGCCTTTCAATGGGTGTCTTGAATTTTGGGAAAAAAATAATGATATCCTAGATAGTTTGACAGAGTGAAGGGAGGATCCTGAAGGGAGTCTTAATAATCAAAGAGCTACTTGATGAGGAAGTGACTGGTTTATTATTAAAACAATCTATTGCCCCCAGATGGAGGCTACTTGCCCAGATGAGCAAACTACCATCCTGGGGAGAAGACTGTTTGATCAGTACAATATGGTATAAATTGAGTTTCTGCTAGCCATTGCAGCAAAAAAGACATTTACTAGTCTCATCTACAGTCATATCTTCCTGGGCAAGAATTTCCTGAAACCAAGAATAAAGTCACACTGAGGAAGGCATCCTTAGTTGTCAGTCTCAGAGGTAGGCTGTGTACAGATGCAGACAGTCTCAATTCTCACTTTTCGAAAAGAAAAATATTTTTACAAGGCAGAACCACATAAAAAATAATATAACTGAGGACGAGAATGGTACTTTGGAAATCACCTCATTCACATCAATCTCCTCCAGCCCCAACTGATGGATGAAGATGACAGTCCCCAAAGCAAATGATTTCCTCACACTTTGCCTCTGGAGTGACACAGTTATGTCACCTCTATGTCAAGTATCCTGCTGGGTCCCTGACCTCATTAGCTAGTCCAAAGCCATCATCAAAACCCAAGCTCCCTGAACAATGCTGCTGCTCTTAAGTTTCATTTCTACCCAGCTTTCATCCAGGGACAAGGTGCCAAATATTTATCAAGCAGACAGCTGGCCATGGGAAATAAAGATGCATGCAAACAAGCCCACATGCACAACAACGTAAGCAAGCATGCTATTCAAGAACATCCCAGAAGCCACACAGAAATTTCAATGAGCAAAATTTGCATTCAAATTAAACTACCAGGGCGATATTCTCAGAGTGGGTGTCCTTTCCTCGCCAACTACAGAGCTGATCAAGATGCAAAAGCCCTGCATATCTGAGAGTTTCCTTGAGCCCCAAATTGCCTGCCAGAATAACAAAGCAATTTGCATTTTGGCAGACTGTTTTACAAAGTTATTAGGGCAACTGAAAATTCAAGCCACTAAATTATGCATAATAACCTAATAGCTAAATTCCCTTCTTGATGATAATTAAGCTGATTACAAATAAGCTTCCACTCTTAAGTGCATATTTAAGGAAAATCCAGCTTTTCTTACAGAATTCTGTTACTTAATCACAGCGGAAATGCACTGAGTTTTAACCAATTCTTCCTTAGATGTTTATTTTAGGATCTAACTGTGGACAAACTTTTTTTTTTTTTTTAATATATCTTATTTGAGAGAGAGAGAGAGCATACACAGAAGAAGGTGAAGGAGAAGCAGACTCCCCACTGAGCAGGAAGCCACAATCGGGGCTGGATCCCAGAGTGCTGGGATCAAAACCAGAGCTGAAGGCGGATGCTCAACTAAGTAAACCTCCCAGGTGCCCCTGTGGTTAAACTTCTTATCTAAGGTATTTTTTCATTTTTATTTATTATTATTTTTTAAAGATTTTATTTATTCATTTGAAAAAGAGAGAAAGAGCAGGGGTGGGGTACAGGAGAGGGAGAGGGGAAGACTCCCTGCTGAGTACAGAAGCCAACTGACTGACTATAGGGCTCCATCCCAGGACACTGGGATCATGACCTAAGCCAAAGACAGACTCTTAACTGACTGAGCCACCCAGGTGCCCCCCCCCTTTTTTTAATTTTAAAGTCAGGGTGTTGGGGCACCTTGGTGGCTCAATGGGTTAAGCCTCTGCCTTCAGCTCAGGCCATGATCTCAGGATCCTGGGATGGAGCCCTGCATCAGGCTCTCTGCTCAGTAGGGAGCCCGCTTCCCTGCCACTCTCTGTCTACTTGTGATTTCTGTCTGTCAAATAAATAAATAAAATATTAAAAAAAAAATAATGAGGTCAGGGTGTTGATCAGAAGGTACTGAGAGCCATCTCATTTACTCTATAAGGAGGCCACACACCTAGTGGTTAGAAGCAGGGCTCCACAGTCAGTTTGGCATGCTGTGAATTCTGGTTTTTTTGTTTTGTTTTAGTTTTTTGTTTAATTATTAACCACATGGCCTTGAAACACTCACTATCCTCTATTTCTGAGTTACCTCACTAGTAAAATAAGGCTTCTGTTGAAATTTTATATGAGATAATATGAGAAGTACCTAAACTAAGGAATTAATATATATCAGTATGCTCATGAATATCAGAAGCTTTTACAACAAAATACCAATTACTCAATGGAAAACAGAACTTCCCACCTATGCAGGATAGTATCCTAGAGTTCGGTCTTTTGTTGGAAGCTCTACAACCGGTTCCTACAAGGGCATGCATCTGATTCCCCACTCTTATAAATGGAGCATTTACATGTATAACTGACACACTTTCTGTAGGTAGTTATGGAATGAATGTGATGTGGGAAACAAAGGCAAAAGAAAAATGAAATTTCCTTACGACTCACAGCCCAATGACAAGTCCTTGAAATGCAGAGAATGCAGTGAGACCTTCCTCTGGGAGCTCAGCTGCCTGAATATTGACACTTCACTAAGGGCAAGAGCCAATCTTAGCCTGACCTGCATTACTCCTCTCCCCCAAGCATCCTATAAGTCTAGCTTAACATATAAAAATTCCCTTGGAAACCTCCTTTATTTCTACCCCCTTCCCCAAGATACAAGTTGGCAATCATCCCCCAACATTAGGGCCCCCAATATATATCTTAAAGGTCTCATGACCAGAGTTTTACTGAACAGTAATAAATGACCTTTCCTAGATCCCTCAGGTCCTAGAAACTTGCTTCCAAAATACCTAGGAGGTATAAGCCATCCCTAACCCCCTTCCAACTTCAAAGTATATAATCAGTTACCCATCACAACCCCAGTGTAGCTCTGTCTGCCCAGGGGTCCCTGTGCTTTAATAAAACCACCTTCTTGCACCAAAGAGGTCTCAAGAATTCTTCCTTGGCTGTCGGCTCCTAACCCTAACATTTCCTAAATCAAATGGACTATCTCTGTTGTTGATGTCTACCTATGCATTCTAATTGTCTTCCTCATTGTTCAAAGTGGCTGCCATCACCCAGGGGAACAGGCAGCCCTGACACCTTCTGCTTCCACAGATGGAGCTCGAGGTGCCTGGCCTGCTGGCAAATTTTGGGGTAAGGGTGAGGTTCCTGGCTTCATTATCACCTAAGGCTATGTGAACTTTTCATCCAGGCCTTACTAGGTGATATACAGCCATTGCATCTTTCATAGGATTCCAACATAATATAAACTACAAGAGTAATACACTATAAAAGAATATTTTCTTACTAAAAACAGTTAGGGGGGTTCTGGGTGGCTCAGGTGGTTAAGCGTCTGCCTTCTGCTCAGTTCATGATCCCAGGGTCCTGGGATAGAGCCCCATGTAGGGCTCCCTGCTGAGCAGAGAGTCTGCTCCTCCCTCTCCCTTTGCTCCTCCCCCTCCCCCTGCCTGTGCTCTTTTGTACACACATTGTATACACATACACTTTCTCAGATACAGCACTCCACCTAAAGATCTAGGAAAGATTAAGACTTCTGTTAGAGCTATCACTCTAGAAGAGACTACAACACCTTTAAGAAATGATCTAAAGTTTATCAAAATCTCCAATCCCCCACTTCTGTCAACCTTCCTGATGGGACTAAAGCCACGTTTGAAAACACCCTTTCAGTACAGCTGGACCATGCATGTTAGAAACACCAATGTTCAGAGCAAATAGAATAAATGTCATTTCTGCAATAGAATTACAAAAGGTCATTGAGGAAGGGTTTTAACATCTAAGTCTGACACTGTGCCTGAAATTCCAACCCAGAGCTCCATTATTTAAATTTCTAGATAAAACCTTTTAAAATGTTTAGACCGCCTTTACTGTTAACATGTGGTGTCATTCTCAGTCATCATGTCCTTAGAAGGGACAGGTGTAAGAAGGTATTCCACAACCATGACGACAAGCCAAGAGAGAAGCAATAGTACATAAGAGGACATTTAAGAGATACCGGCTTGCCAGAGTCAAAGTCCAGCATATCAGGATTCATCCTGGATGGCACCTGGCCAGGATCTAGAATGTGCCTGTGGACCAGCTTCCAGAAATGGCCAGGATATTTAAAGGATAAAGGAAGCACTGGTCAAAGACCTACCTTGCCAACTAAACCATTTGGCCTTTCTATATAATCAGTGTAATCTGTATAATTTAGGGCGGGGGGGAAAGAGCAGGGAAGTGCTGTGTGCATCCCCTTCTTCCTATAGTTTCATAGGCATGAGTAGGCTCCAGAATGAAAACATTATTGTAAAGAGGGGATCATTTTTATTATAAGGCTCATATCTCATAGCTATATATACCCTATAAAACAAAGTTCAAATAGCCACCATTATACTTTCATTAGGAGATATTTCAACTATCTCTCAAAACACTTAAGATTTAGAGGATGCCAGGAAATCTCCATTTTCAGAACCCAGGAAGACTTATATTTATAGAAGATTTCAGGAAGTTACGACTTTTAAGGGCTGAACATCTTAAGTTTCATCTTAAAAGAAAAAAACATGTTCTTGATCTGAAGCATGTCAGAGTCTCAGCCGTGTCCCTCAGGCTCTTGAAAACACTAGCAGGGTCACCTTTGGGGGGTATTCCAGCCTCCTTATCCTCCTCTCCTTTTCATTTCCTTATTGTCACTTCACTATTAGTAATCTACAGCTTGAGTTCTGGAGCTCTCATTTGAGACAGGCTAAGAACACACAATTTAAGAGAAATAATACACGGCAGACATAAAAGACCAAAGAAGACTCCTCCATACAAAGGCTACATCAGCAGTAATTTCACATGCATACTTCATTAAAGAAATAGGAATATTATACTTGTCTCCTGTTTCCATAAAAGAGAAAACATATTTAAAATCAATAAAATAATACTAATTTACCAATATGAAACTTAGCTCGTGTTTTAGAACTACAAGTTTGACTAAATGAGAAAGCTGAAAGGTCACTGCACCAGAAAAAAAGTGGACCGAAAGCAGTTTACCAAATGGCATTTCTTCATCGTACAGAAACAAAACAAGATACAGGAAACAGAATGGAGGTTTCCATGGGGGGTGTGGTTTGTGGGGGAAGGAAGTAGATAAAGGGATTCAAGAGGTACAAACCTCCAGTTACAAAATAAATAAGTCACTGGGATATAATTACAGTGATTATAGCCAATAATACTGTAGTGCATAATTGAAAGTTGCCCCCCCCACAAAATCATAAAAGTTCTCCTTACAAGAAATGTTTTTTTATAATTTTGTATGTTGATGGATGGTAACTAGCCTCATTATCGTGAACATTTTGCAGTGTACAAGTATCAAATCATTATGTTTTACACACAGAACTAAAAATATTGTATGTCAATTAAACCTCAATTAAAAAAAAAGAAATACCTTCAATATTACTGTTTATAGACAAAAGCTTTGTCATTTCAATTATTTCCAAATGAATTCCCAAAAGATAATCATTCATTACCTTCTGATAACCACAGGTTCCTTTAATCTGCTTCATTTATTCAAAGATATTAAACGCTATTCCTTGATGAGCCAAGTAAGCACTTCTTTGGTATTTTACATTCTAACTGGAGATAGACTTAACCGAAAAAGAAGGAACTGCTAGATTTTAACTGAAAATGTGTATTGCTTCCCTGTCTCAAGAGCCATTTATTTTAACCGGCGAATATGAAACATTTATCTTGAAAAGTTCCAACTGAATGGGCTAATCTCTGCTCTGGGGAAAGAAGATTTATTTTCAGTGGGAACATCCAGATAGACGGGAAATTACCCCAGAGGAAGAAGATTTCTTTCATTTTATTTTCCACCCCAAAGTCAAACTCCTGCCCCAAACAATAACCAGAGTTCAAAACCAGAGTTATCATCCTGGTTTCCCATTTTAAAAAGACTGCCATTCCCAAGTTTTAAATTTCTTCTTCCACCTTTTTCACCCACCATCTTGAATAACACCGTGAATAAGGTTTGGAGATAATCATGGATTTTTCAGAATACAAGAGCAATCATGTGAAACTCACTATCACTTTCCCAAGTTGAGAGCTCTAGCTCCCCAATGTTCTTGGAATAAAATCCCAATTCCTCTTTACCACAGGGGGAAAAGCTCTATGTGACCCAGGCCCCTCTCGTTACATCCTTACTTAGTGCGTGTACTCCAGCCAAGCCACCGACTTCTGGTCATCAAATGTGCCAAACTTGTTCCTTCCTCAGGGTCCTCACATTTCCTGCTCCTTTCCATACTTTGTATGGTTCGCTCTTCTCACTTTGGTGGTCTCAGTTCAGATGTTAACGCTTTCAGAGACATCTTTCCTGGGGATCTTCTTACCTTAAGTATTAACCTCACCCTGGTTATTCTGTGTGTGTGTGTGGTTTTTTTTTCACTTCTATAACTAATCAGAACCTCCAATTTGCATATATTTATTTTACCTCTTCATTATGTCTTTCTCAACATGCATATAATCTCATGGGAGCAGAATTGAGATCTGGTACTTACTTTATTGCTCACTTGTGAATCTCCTGAGCCAGGAATGTCCTCACATATTTGTTGAATGAATGATGGAGTGTGTGAGTGAAAGGATAGAAGAGAAATGCCCCAGACTGGGTTGAAATCCAAAATCTATGCCCCATAAGCTGCCCCATAAGCTGTATGGGTACACACCAGTTATCTTCACAGTAACATGGACATCAGATACTCTCTCTTTTTTTTTTTTTTTTTTTAATTTTTTATTTTTTATAAACATATATTTTTATCCCCTGGGGTACAGGTCTGTGAATCACCAGGCTTACACACTTCACAGCACTCACCAAATCACATACCCTCCCCAATGTCCATAATCCCACCCCCTTCTCCCAAACCCCCTCCCCCCGGCAACCTCAGTTTGTTTTGTGAGATCAAGAGTCACTTATGGTTTGTCTCCCTCCCAATCCCATCTTGTTTCATTTATTCTTCTTCTACCCACTTAAGCCTCCATGTTGCATCACCACTTCCTCATATCAGGGAGATCATATGATAGTTGTCTTTCTCTGCTTGACTTATTTCGCTAAGCATGATACGCTCTAGTTCCATCCATGTTGTTGCAAATGGCAAGATTTCATTTCTTTTGATGGCTGCATAGTATTCCATTGTGTATATATACCACATCTTCTTGATCCATTCATCTGTTGATGGACATCTAGGTTCTTTCCATAGTTTGGCTACTGTGGACATTGCTGCTATAAACATTCGGGTGCATGTGTCCCTTTGGAACACTACATTTGTATCTTTAGGGTAAATACCCAATAGTGCAATTGCTGGGTCATAGGGCAGTTCTATTTTCAACATTTTGAGGAACCTCCATGCTGTTTTCCAGAGTGGCTGCACCAGCTTGCATTCCCACCAACAGTGGAGGAGGGTTCCCCTTTCTCCGCATCCTCGCCAGCATCTGTCATTTCCTGACTTGTTGATTTTAGCCATTCTGACTGGTGTGAGGTGATATCTCATTGTGGTTTTGATTTGTATTTCCCTGATGCCGAGTGATATGGAGCACTTTTTCATGTGTCTGTTCGCCATCTGGATGTCTTCTTTGCAGAAATGTCTGTTCATGTCCTCTGCCCATTTCTTGATTGGATTATTTGTTCTTTGGGTGTTGAGTTTGCTAAGTTCTTTATAGATTCTGGACACTAGTCCTTTATCTGATATGTCGTTTGCAAATATCTTCTCCCATTCTGTCAGTTGTCTTTTGATTTTGTTAACTGTTTCCTTTGCTGTGCAAAAGCTTTTGATCTTGATGAAATCCCAGTAGTTCATTTTTTCCCTTGCTTCCCTTGCCTTTTGCGTTGTTCCTAGGAAGATGTTGCTGCGGCAGAGGTTGAAGAGGTTGCTGCCCGTGTTCTCCTCAAGGATTTTGATGGATTCCTTTCATACATTGAGGTCCTTCATCCATTTTGAGTCTATTTTTGTGTGTGGTGTAAGGAAATGGTCCAATTTCATTTTTCTGCATGTGGCTGTCCAATTTTCCCAGCACCATTTATTGAAAAGGCTGTCTTTTTTCCATTGGACATTCTTTCCTGCTTTGTCGAAGATTAGTTGACCATAGATTTGAGGGTCTATTTCTGGGCTCTCTATTCTGTTCCATTGATCTATGGGTCTGTTTTTGTGCCAGTACCATGCTGTCTTGATGATGACAGCTTTGTAATAGAGCTTGAAGTACGGAATTGTGATGCCACCAACGTTGGCTTTCTTTTTCAATATCCCTTTGGCTATTCGAGGTCTTTTCTGGTTCCATATAAATTTTAGAATTATTTGTTCCATTTCTTTGAAAAAGATGGATGGTACTTTGATAGGAATTGCATTAAATGTGTAGATTGCTTTAGGTAGCATAGACATTTTCACAATATTTATTCTTCCAATCCAGGAGCATGGAACATTTTTCCATTTCTTTGTGTCTTCCTCAATTTCTTTCATGAGTACTTTATAGTTTTCTGAGTATAGATTCTGTGTCTCTTTGGTTAGGTTTATTCCTAGGTATCTTATGGTTTTGGATGCAATTGTAAATGGGATTGACTCCTTAATATCTCTTTTCTTCTGTCTTGCTGTTGGTGTAGAGAAATGCAACTGATTTCTGTGCATTGATTTTATATCCTGACACTTTACTGAATTCCTGTATAAGTTCTAGCAGTTTTGGAGTGGAGTCTTTTGGGTTTTCCACATATAGTATCATATCATCTGCAAAGAGTGATAATTTGACTTCTTCTTTGCCGATTTGGATGCCTTTAATTTCCTTTTGTTGTCTGATTGCTGAGGCTAGGACCTCTAGTACTATGTTGAATAGCAGTGGTGATAATGGACATCCCTGCCGTGTTCCTGACCTTAGCGGAAAAGCTTTCAGTTTTTCTCCATTGAGAATGATATTTGCGGTGGGTTTTTCATAGATGGCTTTGATGATATTGAGGTATGTGCCCTCTATCCCTACACTTTGAAGAGTTTTGATCAGGAAGGGATGCTGTACTTTGTCAAATGCTTTTTCAGCATCTATTGAGAGTATCATATGGTTCTTGTTCTTTCTTTTATTGATGTGTTGTATCACATTGACTGATTTGCGGATGTTGAACCAACCTTGCAGCCCTGGAATAAATCCCACTTGGTCGTGGTGAATAATCTTTTTAATGTACTGTTGAATCCTATTGGCTAGTATTTTGTTGAGTATTTTCGCATCTGTGTTCATCAAAGATATCGGTCTATAGCTCTCTTTTTTGGTGGGATCCTTGTCTGGTTTTGGGATCAAGGTGATGCTGGCCTCATAAAATGAGTTTGGAAGTTTTCCTTCCATTTCTATTTTTTGGAACAGTTTCAGGAGAATAGGAATTAGTTCTTCTTTAAATGTTTGGTAGAATTCCCCCGGGAAGCCGTCTGGCCCTGGGCTTTTGTTTGTTTGGAGATTTTTAATGACTGTTTCAATCTCCTTACTGTTTATGGGTCTGTTCAGGCTTTCTATTTCTTCCTGGTTCAGTTGTGGTAGTTTATATGTTTCTAGGAATGCATCCATTTCTTCCAGATTGTCAAATTTATTGCCGTAGAGTTGCTCATAGTATGTTCTTATAATAGTTTGTATTTCTTTGGTGTTAGTTGTGATCTCTCCTCTTTCATTCATGATTTTATTTATTTGGGTCCTTTCTCTTTTCTTTTTGATAAGTCGGGCCAGGGGTTTATCAATTTTATTAATTCTTTCAAAGAACCAGCTCCTACTTTCGTTGATTTGTTCTATTGTTTTTTTGGTTTCTATTTCATTGATTTCTGCTCTGATCTTTATGATTTCTCTTCTCCTGCTGGGCTTAGGGTTTCTTTCTTGTTCTTTCTCCAGCTCCTTTAGGTGTAGGGTTAGGTTGTGTACCTGAGACCTTTCTTGTTTCTTGAGAAAGGCTTGTACCGCTATATATCTTCCTCTCAGGACTGCCTTTGTTGTGTCCCACAGATTTTGAACCGTTGTATTTTCATTATCATTTGTTTCCATGATTTTTTTCAATTCTTCTTTAATTTCCCGGTTGACCCATTCATTCTTTAGAAGGATACTGTTTAGTCTCCATGTATTTGGGTTCTTTCCAAACTTCCTTTTGTGGTTGAGTTCTAGCTTTAGAGCATTGTGGTCTGAAAATATGCAGGGAATGATCCCAATCTTTTGATACCGGTTGAGTCCTGATTTAGGACCGAGGATGTGATCTATTCTGGAGAATGTTCCATGTGCACTAGAGAAGAATGTGTATTCTGTTGCTTTGGGATGAAATATTCTGAATATATCTGTGATGTCCATCTGGTCCAGTGTGTCATTTAAGGCCTTTATTTCCTTGCTGATCTTTTGCTTGGATGACCTGTCCATTTCAGTGAGGGGAGTATTAAAGTCCCCTACTATTATTGTATTATTGTTGATGTGTTTCTTTGATTTTGTTATTAATTGGTTTATATAGTTTGGCTGCTCCCATATTGGGGGCATAGATATTTAAAATTGTTAAATCTTCTTGTTGGACAGACCCTTTGAGTATGATATAGTGTCCTTCCTCATCTCTTATTATAGTCTTTGGCTTAAAATCTAATTGATCTGATATAAGGATTGCCACTCCTGCTTTCTTCTGATGTCCATTAGCATGGTAAATTCTTTTTCCACCCCCTCACTTTAAATCTGGAGGTGTCTTCGGGCTTAAAATGTGTTTCTTGGAGGCAACATATAGATGGGTTTTGTTTTTTTATCCATTCTGATACCCTGTGTCTTTTGACAGGGGCATTTAGCCCATTCACATTCAGGGTAACTATTGAGAGATATGAATTTAGTGCCATTGTATTGCCTGTAAGGTGACTGTTACTGTATATGGTCTCTGTTCCTTTCTGATCTACCACTTGTAGGCTCTCTCTTTGCTTAGAGGACCCCTTTCAATATTTCCTGTAGAGCTGGTTTGGTATTTGCAAATTCTTTCAGTTGTTGTTTGTCCTGGAAGCTTTTAATCTCTCCTTCTATTTTCAATGATAGCCTAGCTGGATATAGTATTCTTGGCTGCATGTTTTTTTCTCGTTTAGTGCTCTGAAAATATCATGCCAGCTCTTTCTGGCCTGCCAGGTCTCTGTGGATAAGTCAGCTGCCAATCTAATATTTTTACCATTGTATGTTACAGACTTCTTTTCCCGGGCTGCTTTCAAGATTTTCTCTTTGTCATTGAGACTTGTAAATTTTACTATTAGGTGACGGGGTGTGGGCCTATTCTTATTGATTTTGAGGGGCATTCTCTGAACTTCCTGAATTTTGATGCTCGTTCCCTTTGCCATATTGGGGAAATTCTCCCCAATAATTCTCTCCAGTATACCTTCTGCTCCCCTCTCACTTTCTTCTTCTTCTGGAATCCCAAATTATTCTAATGTTGTTTCGTCTTATGGTGTCACTTATCTCTCGAATTCTCCCCCTCGTGGTCCAGTAGCTGTTTGTCCCTCTTTTGCTCAGCTTCTTTATTCTCTGTCATTTGGTCTTCTATATCACTAATTCTTTCTTCTGCCTCATTTATCCTAGCAGTTAGAGCCTCCATTTTTGATTGCACCTCATTAATAGCTTTTTTTGATTTCACCTTGGTTAGATTTTAGTTCTTTTATTTCTCCAGAAAGGGCTTTTATATCTCTCGAGAGGGTTTCTCTAATATCTTCCATGCCTTTTTCGAGCCCAGCTAGAACCTTGAGAATTGTCATTCTGAACTCTAGATCTGACATATTACCGATGTCTGTATTGATTAGGTCCCTAGCCTTCGGTACTGCCTCTTGTTCTTTTTTTTGTGTTGAATTTTTCCGTCTTGTCATTTTGTCCAGATAAGAGTAAATGAAGTGGCAAGTAAAATACTAAAAGGGTGGCAACAACCCCAGGAAAATATGCTTTAACCAAATTAGAAGAGATCCAAAATCGTGAGTGGGGAGAAAGGGGATAAAAAGAGGTTCAAAAAGGAAGAAAGAAAAAAAAAAAAAAAAGAAAAGAAAAAGAAAAAAAAAGAAAAGAAAAGAATTTTTTAAAAAAAGAAAACACCTAAGAAAAATGTAAAAAAATATATATATATATTAGATAAACTAGTAAAAAATCGTTAAAAAAGAAAAAGGTAACAGTTAAAAAAAAATTTTACCCGAAGGCGAGAAAAAAAAAAAAAATGAAAAAGAAAAAATTAAATTAACTGCAAGACTAAAAAAAATCACAGGAAAAAAGCCATGAGTTCCGTGCTTGGCTTTCTCCTCCTCTGGAATTCTGCTGCTCTCCTTGGTATTGAAACCGCACTCCTTGGTAGGTGAACTTGGTCTCGGCTGGATTTCTTGTTGATCTTCTGGGGGAGGGGCCTGTTGTAGTGATTCTCAAGTGTCTTTGCCCCAGGCGGAATTACACCGCCCTTACCCGGGGCCGGGGTGAGTAATCCGCTCGGGTTTGCTTTCAGGAGCTTTTGTTCCCTGAGCGCTTTCTGTAGAGTTCCAGAGGACGGGAATACAAATGGCGGCCTCCTGGTCTCCGGCCCAGAGGAGCCGAGAGCCCAGGGCCCCACTCCTCAGTGCGCCCTCAGAGAACCGCGCCCAGTTACTCCCGTCTGCCTGACCTCCGGCCGCGCTCCGAGCTCACCGAGCCTGCGACCGGTTCAAGGTAACCCCGAGCTGTGAGCTTACTGTCAGCTCTGTCTCTGTAGCCGGCTTTCCCGTTCCAATACCCGCAAGCTCTGCGACACTCAGACACCCCCGATCCTTCTGTGACCCTGCGGGACCTGAGGCCACGCTGACCCCGCGTGGGCTTCGCCCCGGTTTAGCCTCTGGAGCGATGTCCCTCAGCGGAACAGACTTTTAAAAGTCCTGATTTTGTGCGCGGTTGCTCTGCTGCTTGCCGGGAGCCGGCCCCTCCCCCCGGGGTCTATCTTCCCGTCGCTTTGGATTCACTTCTCCGCCAGTCCTACCTTTCAGAAAGTGTTTGTTTTTCTGTTTCCAGAATTGCTGTTCTTCTTCTCTTCGATCTGCCGATGGATTTTCAGGTGTTTGCAATCTTTAGATAAGCTATCTAGCTGATCTCCGGCTAGCTGAAGCAGTCTCAGCTTGCTACTTCTCCGCCATCTTGACTCCTCCCCATCAGATACTCTCTTAAACTGCTGTTTAGATTAAATGAAGTAAGGGATGTAATATCCTCAGTACTGTGCTTGGCATTTGTCACTCATCCACAAGCTAATAATCATCACAGATACGATTAGTGATAATAATATAGTTCTAACTTACCTTACACTGATCTGGACAAATGCAATGTTATCTGAGTTATAAGACAAATCTCAGTACCCTTCCCACCAAAGAATAAATGAAGAAATTCAATATTGCAAAGGCAAAATCATGATCACTGATTCTAAATCACTCTTGGAATTGAAGATTAAAACTAAAAGTCTTGCCAATGCAACATTCCATCTTTCGTCAGGTGATCCAAACCATGAATAGTGCCTAAGCTAAGCTCTCAAGCGCATAGTGGCCAAAGGATTCACTTGCAAAATTACTTCCATACTGTCTGGATCTACCTTCCACCCTCTCTCCTCTCTTACCCTTTCTCCTCTCTCTCCTTCGTTTTTCTCTCAGTCCTTGCTATAACTGCCAAATTCTTATTTGTTCTCACACCATTAATGTCTAAATTTTTGTTGTCATTATCACAATTCTTAAAAGTAGCAGTGAAAACTCTGAAGGAGGTAGGCTTAAGTGCCCATCCTGTGTGACCTGAAAGAAGACCTCCCCTGAGTTTGACTGTTTTCTACTTTTTTTAAAAAAGACAGAGAGGGAGAGAGAGTGGTGGGGGGGAGGGGAAGAGGAAAAGGGAAAGAGAGAATCCTAAGCAGGCTCCATACCCACTGCAGAGCCCAATATGGGGTTTGATCCCATGACCCTGAGATCATGACCTGAGCTGAAGCCAAGAGTTGGACACTTAACCCACTGAGCTAGGCTGGTGCCCTGAGTGTTCTCCATTTTTTAAATCAGTCTTTCTCATAGAACTTCAATTTTAAAAAGATACCATAAAGAGAAAGTAGTGGGATAACTCTTCTGCTTTTCCAAGGGGAAGTGTGAATAAACACACACACACACACCTTTCCAGACCCAAAATAATAATCACCTCCTCACTCAAGCCTTTCCCTCTTCTCCTATCACTGCCACTAAAATTCTAATAGAAATTAATAGAAGCAATATATCAAAGCCCAAAACTAATAATCTTTTTAAAGGCAAGATGATCTTGTTTTTCCTTACAGTTTTCTAGCGTTTCAACCTAACTGCGTATTGTGGCTGTGCCTATAGCAAGCCGAACATTAAATAAGGCACTTCCTTCTAGCTTTCTTTGCATTGTATCCTTTTATTCCTGTGAATTACTGTCAAAGCAAAGATCCAGAAAGAAAATGAGTTCATGTATTTGGGGACAAAAGTCAACCCTGGCCCACCATCAATTTTTTCTTTTACTTTTTTTTTTTTTTTAAGATTTTATTTATTTATCAGAGGGGGTTGGGGAGAGAGCGAGCACAGGCAGACAGAATGGCAGGCAGAGGCAGAGGGAAAAGCAGGCTCCCCACTGAGCAAGGAGCCCGATGTGGGACTCGATCCCAGGACGCTGGGATCATGACCTGAGCTGAAGGCAGCTGCTTAACCAACTGAGCCACCCAGGCGTCCCCCACCATCAATTTTTAAAGGGCTGCTTATTAATTTGGGATGATTGTAGCTTAAGTTAGTCTATATTTATGTTAGAATTTGGACCACTCATATTTGGGCCACTTTGATAGCACTACACCAGTCACATGGTACATGAAAACATTATGCTCAAAATTTTTAAAAAATATTAAGGGGAATGAAATAAAATTAAAGTCTGAAAAGTGGTGTATAGTCTTGAACTATAGTGAACATTTTAGCTCAATCACAACTTCTGTGGTCTGATCAAGTGATTCACATGACCGTGGGCTGCTGGCAGCTACTGGATGGAGTTTCTTCGCTGCTACTGGTGGAATTACTCAGGTCTCCATGTGCCCACATAGTCTTCTCCCCCTGAGATCATGTGTCACAGCTCTCTTACCTCCACTCATGATCACACTTGTGACTGCATTTGGGACCCCCCCAGATGATATCTAAATTATTCTCTCATCTCAAGATTCCTAAATTGAACATATCTGAAAACACTGTCAAAATCCCCCCCCCCACAGAAAGTAGCATCATAGGTTTCAGGGATCAGGTGGTGTGTATTGGGAGTGGGGGTGTACAGTGTTATTCAGGCTGCCACATTTCCCTGCCAACAACAGATCTGTTCTGACTACAGAGACAAGGCCCTGTGCCTGACAAATCAAAGCTTCACAATCAATCAAATAAATCTGACACAGCAGAATGGGCAGTGAACAGGCCTGCCTCACAGCTACATCTGAAAATATAAAAAAACACCTATTCGGTTGTGAGTTCTTCTCACAAATCCAATATATCCCCAGTTCTCTGATTTCTCACACACTGTAAAATACAGCTTTTATCACACATGATGATTTGACATCCCTTTTGATTTACTTTTGCAATTACAAGATTTTTACATTCCTTGAGAAGGAACAATGCATTGAAAGTAACAGAACCTTTGTACCCAATTTAATATCTATACGTAGATGGCTCTTACACTTTGTAGTATTTCTAGAAACCATTTTCAAGTATCTAAGAAAATGTAATTACTTTTATGCATGTTGTAAAGCCAAATTTGGAAAATAGATCAGTTTGGCATATGCATTTTGATATATCTCATGATCACATCTGTAACTCAGCAGCACTCTTTTGGAGAGAAAAAACTAAGCAGAGAATAGAACACAAAGGGCCATGTAGTAAGTAAATGTAACGTGTCTGAGGGACTACAGAGTTTCCCTTTATTCTTGACCTTACAGAAATAAAAATTTTAAAAACATTATAAAGCAATAATATTAATAATTGCATGCCACAATCTGAACAGCTTAGATGAAATGCACAAATTACTAGAAAGACAAAAACTACCAAAGCTGACTCAAAAAGAGAGAGCTGAGAGACAATATGAATAGGCCTAAAACAGGTAAAGCAATTGAGTTAGGAATTTTTAAAACTTTCCTTAGAGAAAAACCCAAGGTGAGATGGCTTCACTGATGAATTCTACTAAAGGTTTAAAGTAGAATCAATACCAGTTCTTTAAACTTCAAAAAAAGAAGAGGGGGTACTTCCTAGCCCATTCTTTGCAACTATTATTAAATTGATACCAAAACCAGACAAAGACATCACAAGGAAAGAAAACGGCAGACCAAGGTCTCTGTGGATGTAGACATAAAAAACGCCCAACAAAATAGTAGTAAACCGAATCCCTATAAAAAATATTATATACAACAAACAAGTGGAATTTTTCCCAGTTGGTTGGTTAAACATGCAAAAATCCACTAATTTAGTAGCAGTCTATGAACAGAACAAAGGATTTTTAAAAAAATGGCCATTTCATTAGATGCAAAGAAAACTTTTGGCAAAATCCAACAGCTCTTTAAGATAAAAACAATCAACAAACCTGTAGGGAACAGCCTCAACTTAATAAAGGGCAGCTATGAAAATGCCCCAGACTTCATAACGCTGGAAGATAGACAGCCTTCCCTCAGATCAAAAACAAGAGAAGAATGCCCATTTTTGCCAATATTATTCAGCACTATATAAGAGATTATAGTCAAGGCAATTAAGATTGCAGGGGGGGAGGGGAGGAGGGGGAGGGGAAATGGTACTGAGCTGAGGACAGGGAAGGGAAGTGGAGGGGTTAGAAGGGGAGGAAAGGGGGGGAGGAAAGAAGGAAGGAAGAGGTGGGTAGGGAAGGTGGAGGGCAGGCATCCTGATTGAAAGTCAAGAAGTTATCGCTATGGATATAATCTCTTGTATACAGAAAATCCTTAGGAATACACAAATAACGACTGGGACTAATAATAATAAGCAACTTTAACAAGGTCTCGATATTCAAGGTCAATGTTCAAAATAATTTGCATTTTTATACTATTAATGAACAATAAAAAATTAAATTAAGAAAACCATTCCAGGGGTGCCTGGGTGGTTCAGTGGGTTAAAGCCTCTGCCTTTGGCTCAGGTCACAATCCCAGGGTCCTGGGATAGAACCCCTTGTCTGGTTCTCTGCTCAGCAGGGAGCATGCTTCTCCCTCTCTCTCTGCCTGCCTCTCTGCCTACTTGTGAACTCTGTCTGTCAAATAAATAAATACAATCTTAAAAAAAATTCCATTTACAATAGCATCAGGAATAATAAAATACTTAGGAATGAGTTTAATAAAAGTGCAAAACTTACCTTGTGAAAACTCGAGAACATTGCTGGAACAACTTAAAGAATATGTAAACAAATGGCAAGACCTAAGATGATACTATTCCCCAAACTGATCTACATTTTCAATGCCATTCCAATGAAAATCCCAGTTTCTCTTTTTGCAGAAAATGACAAGCAGACCATAAAATTTATATGGAAATTTCAAGGGACCCTAAGTAGCAAAAACAATGTTGAAAAGGAACAAAGTTGTAAGATACACACAACCCTATTTCAAATTTTACTATAAAGCTACGGTATGAAGACGAAGTGGGACTAGCATAAGGAAAGACATACAGATCAATGGAATTAAATTAGGAGTCCAGTGATAAACCCTCACATTTATAGCCAACAATTTCTGACAAGGGTTAAATCTTCTCTTTCAACAATATAATTCAACAGGAAAGGAAGTGTCTTCAAAAAGTACTGCTGTGACAACTGAATATCCCCATGCCAAAGAATGAAGCAGGACCTCTCCATCACACCACACATAAAAATTAACTCGCAATGGATCAAAGACCTAGAAATTGCTTGTCCTAAATGGAAAAGCTAAGACAAAAAATATTTAGAAGAAATAATAGGACTAAATCTTTATAACCTTGGAGCAGGCCTTGGTTTCTTAAATATGACAGCAAAAATATAAGCAACAAAAGAAAACACAGTCAAACTGGACTTCATCAAAATTGAAAACTTTTATAGTTCAAAGGACAACATAAAGAAAGTGAAAGACAACCCAGTGAATGGGAGGAAATATCTGTAAACCATATGCCTATTAAAGGTTATATATATAGATTATATGAAGAATTCTTATAGCTCATAACAAAAAGATAAGTAACCCAATTAAAAATGGGCAAAGAATCTGAAAAGACAATTCTCTGAAGAAGATATATAAATGTCCTATAAGCACATGAAAAAATGCTCAATATCATTAGCCATTAGGGAAATAGAAATCAAAGCCACAATGAAATACCACTTCCTTCTGGGATTTGGAGCTGCTGACCTGGAATCCTCCATTTACCAAGGGAAGCCAATTTCATCTATCTTGTGGTGACTATTCTGCTATCTTCCTAAGAAGCTGGTACTGTGTTATACTTAACTGGAAAATACGTTTTTTTTTCTTTCTTTCTTTCTTTTTTTTTTTTGGAAAATTCTTTTTCTTAATGCAAATCTTACTACTTCTAAGTATGTGAGATGTGCAGAGTACCAGTACCCCTGTTTTATCTTCTTCGAGTAGGCTTTTACTCCACTAATTGCTAGGAACTAAATTCTCTTTCTCACACTTTTTTAACTAAAAGTGGGCGGAGGAGGGAGGGGAACATCCTCTTTTATCTTAAGTGTCTGAAATTGCAGAAAACACTCCATTTCACTGAGTGCTAATTTGCCAAAAGCCAATTTCATGTTTCTTCCCCCTCTGGCCTTTCCTTACGCAGAGCAGTGCCATCTCCTTGCTCCACTCCCTGGGAAATCATGGAAAAACAAATAGAACTATTAAGTGCAGGAAAATCATAGGAAAACAAATACAGCTATTGTTAAAAAGAGCTGTAAGCTTTAATGCATGCATTAAAAAACATGCATATTTGGCTAATTGATTATTCAGGAAATTGTCAAGTCAATGAACCCGGTTTTGTGGGTTAAATTTTAGCAAATGGAGTTAGAAAGTGTGTTGGGGAGAGAAAAGGGGGGGTACCAGGATTTGGGTGAGGGAAGTAGTAGATTGGACAGAAATGTTCCAGGAGACAAACTGGAGGCAAGGATGTAAGCTTTCCTGCTGAAAATGCATGTATGTGTTAAAAGCACAGACCAAGGACTTAGACAACTTCCTTTCTACAATGCTCCTGGTAGAGGAGCAGGAAGGGATTAGGGAGGAGTGCAAGGGCCATCCAGGGTGGAAACAGAGTCAGCACCTCTCTTGTGTACCCAGGGAACACAGCACAGGGCAGACTAACTTGAGTAAGTGGTAACTGTGAAAGGGCTGAGATTTTACTCTACTTGCAAATTAGAAAAACTGAATCTTTTATAGTGGGCTCTAGGCAAGTTTCCCTGGGTTGCCCTGGAAAGAAACATCATTTTTATACCTGACAGTAAGCAAACAAGTCCACTACTTCGGAGGGACACACTATCTCTAGTAATCTAAGTCTCTTCATGACACAAACCTCTTCGAACAGATATTCCAGAACAAAAGCCACTGACATCTTTGCTCATAGCATGCAGAAATGTAGAAGGCTGGGAAGAGTTATCTCCCAATAGATAGGATTTCAGGTTAATATTTACTCTTATCCAGCATTGTGGTGCATGGACAAGCAATTATTATTTTTTTCCTCGCATCAGTGAGAATTAGATGAAAACTCTGGGGTTTTCCTTGGTTTGAAGGAAGAAAATCCTAAGAGACAAAGGCTCACCTTAATTCCTAGCTCCTGGTTCTGCACTGGCTCTTAACCATTCCTAATTCTCTGCTTTCTTTATTCTCCTGGCTTTAAACCTAACTTCTATTCTATTTTTTTTAGTCTTTGGTTAATTTCATGGCTAAACAACAATGAAAACCACTGATAATATTATTTTATCAACATGAATCTTTGGTTACCTTGGCTCACCATAGCTATTCCTTACTGAATGCATTGTATGAAACACAATTTCAATTTAGTGCACTGTTAATTCAGCTACTATCCATAAGTCCTTGCTCCAGAGATAAGTTTTCAAGATTCCTCACTCTTAAATGAGAAGAACGAAAAAAAAAAATAAGGTTCTCTATGTTCTGAACAACTATTATAAACCAGTAGTTAGGGTGGTGGTGTTATTCCTTGAAAATTTTATCTGCAATTCTTTCATTTTGAGAGGAAACGAGAGTAAGTATCAAATCTGCTTATCAAAGGACCATAGCCCTCTTCTCACAAGTTATCCAAAAATGCAAATGTCTTATGGAGTACTGTCTCCAACAATATTCACTCATTTCTATATAATCTTGGCTTTTGGACAAATTTCCCACGAGTATGCCCCTACATTAGTCGCTCTTAGTAACTGGCTGACAGACACTGGGACCAAATCTGCTCAATTTTTCTTACTCAGCATTTAAGTAATTCTACTACTGACAAGACTCCAAGCATCACTGTTGACCTCCAACATGTCTCCATGTGAACAGACCCAGCCAGCTGAACAAATCCCATAAATCATCAGGGTCTACTTCATAAAACTCAAGTGGCTTTCTCCATAAGTTTCTGTCAGAGCTCTTCTACTTGTCTGAAAACCCTTTTGTCCACTCAGGAAGAATGTTAGTACTAGTGTGACAATGGAACAGACCAGAGGTCAACCATTAGCCTGGCAAAGAATCCCCTCCTATAACTAGCAAAGGTAGTATAACCACGCTTAGCATATTCCCAGCCAGCCTGCAACCTCTGTCCACTTACTTTCTCCTCATTTCCAGGCCACAGGTAGAATTCCATTATTCTTCAATTGACCACACATTTGGTTAAAATGTTCACTATGAATTCTCATGGATCTCCCTAAAATTCTGCTAATTGGGGGTAAATCTTTCACCCTCCCTCCTTCAAAAAGTCATGCTCCTGTTATGAAAATTATCACAAAAACCTTTGAGAACTTTGAAGAGTCTACCATTTCATTCCACTTGCAAGCTAACCTACCACCGTTTCATGGATGCAGATAGATGATACTGGACTCTTGGTTCAGATACAAAGGCAACATTCCTTTTAGCAACAACTGTAACTAGAGTATCCAGTAGAAAATATTATCTCTGTAATCCAAGGCTGGTCACTTTACAAATCTCCTTTAAAAGATGGATCAAAACCAGCAGCAATTAATACCTTGCTCACTAGAGGTACAGAACTGTGGTGGGAAAAAAAAAAAACTGCTGAGAATATTTTCTCACAAAGGTAGTATGTATGATTAATGCAAGCAAACTACTCATGTGGAACAAAACATCCAGAGAAGAAACAGTTACTTAAACTTATGTCTGTGTATCAGTAATAAGTCCATTTAAAAATGCTATTTTCTGAAAACTGTCTGTGATTCTCAGAGACTGAATTTTCATTTGGAAATTTAAATTTCCTCCAATTGCTCAGGAACTTGCTTGGCTTCAAAACTGGCAAATTTTGCTAAAGAACATCATCAAAATTGTCAGAGACAGCTCTGAGCTATTAAATGTAACAATTCAAACCTCGGGATTTAAGTAGCAAAGTATTTTTTAGTGACAGTTTGGACTTCCCTTGACTTGTGTTTGTTCTTTCTTTCTTTCTTTCTTTCTTTTAAGATTTTATTATTTATTTGACAGAGAGTAAGATCACAAGTTGGCAGAGGCAGGCAGAGAGAGAGGGGGAAGCAGGCTCCCTCTTGAGTAGAGAGCCTGATGCAGGCTCGATCCCAGGATCCTGAGATCATGACCTGAGCTGATAGCAGAGGCTTAAACCAATGAGCAACCCAGGTACCCCTGACTTGTGTTCTTTTTTTTTTTTTTAAGATTTTATTTATTTATTTGACAGAGAGAAATCACAAGTAGATGGGAGAGGCAGGCAGAGAGAGAGAGAGAGGGAAGCAGGCTCCCTGCTGAGCAGAGAGCCCGATGCGGGGCTCATCCCAGGACCCTGAGATCATGACCTGAGCCGAAGGCAGCGGCTTAACCCACTGAGCCACCCAGGCGCCCCTGACTTGTGTTCTTGAAGAAGATAGTAACCTATAGTTTGCATCTTCCCTCCAGTCTTTGAAAATGGAATCTTCAAAGTTATGGGGTCGATAGTTACCATTTAAGTAGAACAAGAATATCTTTATGTTTCCTTCCTTACCTGAGCTACTTATGTATTATTATGTCCTTTCTTTGAGTTAAAGCATTGAAGATACTCGCTCAAGTATGAGTCATATTATTTGGAGAGATGTCAATACTACCCAAAACCATAAACTCGGTCATATCAACATGATCACATTGGCAAGAAGACAGGGCAAAAGCTAATTCAGGTCGCACTGGGGAAGGGGCTTGGACCACACAGAAGGGATACTGTCTGCAGGTGCCGTGTAGAAGCACCTGAGGAAGTCACAACATAGGAAGAAGAGACAATTAAAAAGGTGATTAAACAAAGAATAAAACCACACCTGAACAACGGATGAAACGAAGAGATTACTGACATCCTTTTCTGATGAAGGCCTTACATAGAAGTGGGAAAATAACAAATTATATTGAGCATTGAGTCACTGTTCTAAGGCCTCTACATTTGTTATTTTATCTAATTCACAGTAAGTGGCTGAAGAAAGCAATGTTATTAACCCGATTTTACAGGGAAAGCTGATATCTGGAGAGGCTTAAATGAGTTACTGAGATCACCCAAGTGACGACTTGTCAAACCAGGATTCCAACGCAACCATTCTCATTCCCGAGTCTGACCTCTGAGCAGCTACGTAATATGCTAATAAAGTCAATTGTTCTTGGCAGCATTTTTGCAGCATCTCAAAATGGGAAAAGAGCCCAAGATATTTTCAAAGGTGAAGGCTAGATTATAGGGTTTTAGTTTTCCTCACAAGGTGAGGGGTTGACCGGGACGGGGCAGAATTTCCAGAATCAGAGTTTATAATAGTAAAGCAGGAATCTTGGAAGAATGTTGATGAGCAAGGTGTTAGGCTAGATTCATACACTATTTGTTGGACCTGCAGTCTATCTTTCAAGAGGCAGTATTTCCTGAACCAAGAAACCAGGTTATCTGTGTTTATTCTCTGTATTCCTTAATATAAGAGAAGGGTGGTGGGTTATCTTCTAGCAATGTTTTACACAGAGTCAGTAACCCCTGTGCTCTCACTTCTCATTGCGTCCATCTCAAGTAAGACAGGCTGTAAAGAAGGGATCAAGACGAATTTCCGTGACACCTCAGGATAAGTGCCTTTTTGTTTTAAGAATTAAAATTCCTAAGGACCATAGCCATTTACACTAACCTAAGCCTTTTTAAATGAAGGAACACCTTCCTGCATGGTTGCTAATACAAATCACACAGCACACTTGCACTTGGTTGCTGCTAAAGCTGTCTCCCGTGCCACAGATTCCGCTTGGATGCATGGCATCTGTGCATCAGGCAAGGAGTTTGCTTTAAGCTGCTGTGAACAGAAAAACAAACAAACAACCCCCCTCCCCCCCAAAAAAAAACCAAAAAGGAAAACATAGGGATCCTGTGGTCTCTGTGCCAACTAATACAAACTACTGTGAACTTCCATTTGAAGCAAACCTGGGCTTGATTTTCTGTTCTTACTTCCTCTGAGTATGTGATCTGGAAAATTTAACTTCTCCAGACTCCAGTTTGCACATTGGTCAGATGAGGATAAAAGTGTGATATCATCTGCCTCACTGGGCTGCAGTGAGAACAAACAAGATAATGCATATATAACTCCCCTTTGCTCATAGTAGAAACCCAAATAATGTTAAGTATATTGAGTATTATTATATATGTGTGTGTGTATACATTATATATATGTGCAGTAAGTATATTAAGTATTAAGATTAAGATTAGTGCTGATTATTGTTCACTTATTATTGTTGTTATTAATTTGAGACTGACAAAGATGAAAGAAAGCAGCACACATGGTAAAAGGGTTACATGGAAGAACCTGGTACTATGCTCACAACCAATTAACCCTAATGCACATTCCTTATTCTGCAAGGTGTCACACTCCTTCAACCTGTAATTTGAAACTGTTTATGCAACACTGCAGTAATATTATATACTTCAGGGTCTTTCCATCTATACAGCTATATGCGATATACACCTACTTTAAAATTTACATTAAAAATAAAATTCAGTAAGCCAATAATTTTTAAAAGATTTGCCAGAATCCAATTATTCCTTCTGCATCCAAGATATTAAACTCATTATTATAAGCCTTGATCCACTTGTAATACTATCAGTAAAGTTCAAAATTCTTTCCTGCAGCAAATTCTTTTTTCTGATGAGAAGCTGAAGTTGACTGAAGGTAATGGGAGTTGGGTATGAGTGAATGATATCAGTCTTTGGTCTCAGATAAGATTCCTTCTATTTCCTCCTGATCCAAGGAAGCTTCTTACTTGCTTTCATCTGAAGGCAGAGCACGGAATACTGATGAGACAAGGCTCCATCTAACCTCAGAGATGAATGTCTGGACAACTCACTCGGATTTTAAACACAGAGTTTGCATTTCCATGGGGTCAGTTAATCTGTCAAAACCAATAACAATTTTCTTTCCATGGACAGAACAAGCCAGGTCCCGAACCATGTGCCCTACTGTGATGTGACTTGTATATTTTTAGTACATTCAACTCCTTTTTAGGAAGAATGTGTTTTAAGTTGTTGACAAAGAGAAAAAGAACAGAATTAAATTTCACTGGAGACATACAGGAAACAACAAAAAATAGTTATTACTACATTCTGGGAGGTGAATTTGGGCTTTGTCTTATATTTTAATTTCCTTCAGTATATACAGAAAGGCATATATATACACTCTTGCCAATACTGTGGATTTTTTCCTCTCTGCTTAATGGAAATTTTCTACAAAACCCATTTTTATTTTATTTTTTTACAGAGAAATATAATAGTAGGGCTCTGAATGAGGCTTAGTTGTTAAAAACAACCAAGTGACAGGGACATCTGAATGGCTCAGTCGGTTAAGCATCTGCCTTCAGCTCAGGCCCTGATCCTAGGGTCCCGGAATCGAGTCCTGCACTGGGCTCCCTGCTCAGTAGGGAGCCTGCTTCTCCCTCTGCCTGCTCCTCCCCTTGCCTGTGCTTGCATGCGTTTTTTCTTCTCTCTCTCTCTCTCTCTCTCTCTGACAAATAAATAAATAAATAAGATCTTTTAAAAAGAGAGTGGCAAAAACTCAAAAAAATTATAAATTGTATTTGTTTTCTGCAGGTACAGTGAACAGGTGTACCGATGCTTGGGAGATGGATGGGGAATGAGCAGAGAGGGAATATATTCACAAAAACACACCTCAAAAGCAGGATTGTGCTTTCCCTCCTTCTCTTGTCCTCTGGGTCCCTGAAGTAATGCAGAATCCTACTGAGTGTCCACACACATACCCTTGAGAACCGAGAAGACCATTTCCAGCCATGACCCGTTATACCTCCAGTGTGCTCAATCACCGGACATGAGTTTCTCTACCCAGGACTTCTTTACATTTGTATCAAGTAACACATTGTTGATTTGTGAGGTTTTTCATTTTTGTTTGTTTTTAATTCACAATTAACAAGCATTATTTCCTTTCCTCTCCCTGGCGTGAAAAAAAAAAAAATCAGATATAGCTTTATAAGTGAAGAGGTACCATCACTACAAAAGCTGTTTCTTCCATAGACTTAGCAATTAATATGGTACCACGTCTGGTACCATTGGACATAGATTGGATTCGCGGGCATAGACTTGCGGGCATAGATTAGTGATTCTCAGCAGGTGTTCCTGGACCAACAGTATCAGCGACAACTGGAGACTTGTTAGAAACAGAAATTCTCATCCAAGGCCTCCTAGATCAGAACTACGTGGGTAGGCTCAGCAAGCTATGCTGCTATAAGCCTTCCAGGGAATTCTGATGCATGCAATGTTGAGAACCCTTGCCTCGTGACAGCTCTGACGATCAAAATGGAGGAGATGTTTTGGAGAAGGAAGAACATGCGTTTCTCACAGTGTGCCACAAGCACCAGAAACGCAACTCAGAAAAACAAGAATCAAAGGGGTCCACTGACTAACAAAACTGGAACACCTAAAAGCTGGTTAAATTGTTGGACAACACTAAGGACACCGTTTGCTTCTGTTCCTTCTCTATGCTCCTCACCTTCCTCTTCTTTACCTTGAAGTAATCAAAACAATAACCTACGGTCAAGAGATGCAGATAACTTAAATGTGAGGCGTAAGAATACAGGGAAAAATGTTAGTTGTTGTCTCAGGCTAATGGGACTCTGGATACCTGTCACTTCCCTCTGTTTGTAATTCTGTGTCTTCAAATTTATCTGCAAGAATGGGTATCACATTTGTACTTACTAAAATCTGAGAAACAAGGCAGTTAGGAAAGAAGACCAGGAAGACCAAAGAAGACCAAAGAAAAAAGGAAAGGAGGAAAGACTGAAAGACAAAAAGAAAAGAAGGGAGGGAATGAAGAAAAAGGATGAAAAAATTCCTTCTTTAAAAAATGTTTTTTTTCTCACGGATTTCTCAGTAAAGCAAGCACATTCCCTTGGCCTTCACTAAGCCCTGAGAAAACCATTATCATGGCAGATATGACACAGCACCTACAACCGTGCACCTGTGTTAAAATAGACCGGCCATGGCAGCATGTGAAATCTGTGTGGTGTCTCGTGACTTTCATTTGTTTTTATTTGAATACCAGGCAGGCAAATAGAATTTTCAAGAATGGAAAACTGTCTGCAAAAATTTTAATTACATTTAAAAAACAATGATTGCTTTCGGTTCATAGCAATATTATTTTCATGGTTTTCTTTCTTCTGTTTTGAGATAATAACAAGAATGGTGTCCAGATGGCTTTCATGCACTTCCAAACACTCAACATTTATGATTTTGTAATGTGTCAATTATCCAGCAGCAGCCTCTATAAATAAAAGAAAAAATGCAGAGAGAAAATATGTTATCCTGTATTTCATATGAAAAAAGCATACCTTTCATTAAATTGTGATCTCATTCTTTAAAAAAAAAAAAAAACCACTAAAATATATGTTTCATAACAAAGGCAGATCCTGGTGACACTTCATTATTAAAGTACAATTATGTGATTCATATTTCATGGAACATTCTAGAAACACACTTATTTTTAAAGGAGCCAACAGTCTCATTTATACTACATTATAAACTTTCCTGATTAAATGTACATTTGATTCATAAATCAGTTCCCATTCAATGACCTGATTTAAATCTTTCTACAACTTTTTTATTTTTACTGAATGCTCAAAAATTGTTGGTCTTATGAGGTGTCTGGATGGCTTAGTTGGTTAAGCATCTGCCTTTGGCTCAGGTCACCTGCTCAGTAGAAAGCCTGCTTCTCCCTCTGTCTGCTGTCCCCCCTGCTTGTGTCCTTTCTCTCTCTGTCTCTGTCTCTGTCAAATAAATTCATAAAATCTTAAAAAACAAATTATTGGTCTTACAAAAAAAATTATGCTCTGAAGCAAAAATGCAATTCATATTCAAAATTTTTTTAGTGTTCAGCCCAGGCATCTTGGCTTCCCATTATGCTGCACTGTTATGTTCTGTACACACCAGTAACATGCCCAGAGGTGTGAGAGGTGCACTGTTCAAGTAGGATAATAACACTTAGAGAACACTCCAAATTGTTTCCTCCTTGGGAATCCTCTAGACACCTTCTACAGTAAACACTTAGTTTAAATCAGGTGTTTACAAACCTGACTGACCATGAAAACTCTGATATACATAGTAATAGATACTTTTCACATAGATACTATTCATATAGTAGATACTATTCATATCTGGAATAATTACCATTCTATGGATCATATCTGATAGAATTATGCTTTCAACTTTACCTTACCTTCTCTCTATAAAAAACCGCCTCATGCTAACATGTAAAAGTTTTAGTGACTTAGTAATATAATTTTACCAAAGGGATTTTCAATGGACCAAAGTCTTCTAAAATGATGTGTGGGAACAAAAATGGACTCTTTAATGGTTGAACTTCCCACCCTGGGAGAGGACCATATAGGAAATAACTGCGTGTTTCAGTGGTACACCTCAATCTAACCCACCAAACCACACACACACACACAAATGATGAAATAATACTTTGGCCAAATAGGCACTACCAAAGTTGCCAAATAAACATAAAATTCAAAAATAAATATTTTTAGAATGAGGTAAGTTCAAAGCCAAACAAGACTATATTTCATTCATGAGTAGGGATGGATCTAGTGCAACATCACTGTGCCAACTTGATGCACTCAACAAGTCCTTATCTCTGACCTGCCCTTCCTTCCCTCCTCCTTCTTTCTCTCCTTCTTTTTTTTTTCTTCTCTCCCTGTTTTCCTTTTTCCCTTTTGTCTCCACAAAGAAACATATCCCTTCTCCTATCAGACCAAGGGAGTGGAAACTGAGTCAGCATGCTCTGTGGTCGGGCTATCTACAGACTTCACTGCAGCTCTAGTCAATTTTGATCACCCTTCTGAAGTTGGGATCTTGACCTTCCTTCCACAGAGTCTGGGATCTGAGCCCTGAGGAGGTCCCACAATGAGGACATGTCTCACAGGTGTGTCCCCAGGTTTATGAATTGTGCCCCATCAGCCTCTGCTTTAGATCTTGATTGACAGCTGTCAAAGGTCACCGGCAATCTGTCTTGCAACTACACCCTGCTCCACTACGTGTGCTGTGGGAGACGTTGGCCCTGCTGCCCCACACCTGGCCTTGAGAAGGCTGTGAGACCATAAATCAGACCCCATGTTATAAAGGCTCCTCTCAAGTGGTTTTTCCTTCTGTCCCAGGGGGATTCTCTAGGATCTCATATCCCGCCTCCATTCTGGAGACAATACCCCCAGTCCTCGCTGGAGTGGAAAGTGTTGGGGGTAGTGGAGTGCTCCTGCATGCTTGGTCCTCCGCTGGAGGGTATTCCGTCCCACTCATCCATATGCTCATTTCTCCTGCACCTGGACTATCGAGGATGCTTGTCTCCCTTTGTTTTCATTGGGGTTGAGCACAGTAGTGGGTGTCCTCTCTTCTGAAGGTCATGTCACTTATACTTTGTTATATAAAGTTAATTTTGTCCTCAGCTCTCTATTGCTTTAAAAATAAACTATGATTATGTCACTTGTTTGGGTTACTAGTGTGAGAATCACAGTCTCTTATCACCTTCTACAACCAAAATGGAAGTGAGTCTTTGCAGCACACTTTTTATTCAGAAAAGTTCTATTCTTAGAACTCAAAGTGGGTCACAAATCAGATTTATTCCTCATTTACCCTCCAGATTGGAAAAAAGCGAGCCATTAAGAAAATCTACAACATAAATGCTCTGTGGCTTATAACAGATTCCCTCAAATTGTGAATTTTGTGCTTACACTCAGCTGAGCTAGAGATGAGTTTACTTAATTAGAATAAGAAGGAGAGAAAGCAGATGAAGAGAAGGAGAAAGACAGGAGAAAAAGATTACAGTTTAGCCAACCATACTTTTGGCAAAATCTTTTTTCTTTTGTATTCACCTCTGGGATTGGGATAAAGGCCACATGACCCTATGCACATGGCTTCTACTTCACTGTGTCCATAAAGGATGGGAATTATGTTGACAAGCACTATCATCAATTCATACAGTAAAAATGTTTGATTCAAAGCTTTTTACAGTGCAAACTATATATACTCTTGACATTCTCACTCTCTGATCTTTAACAGACTTTTCTATAGTTACAGGACCGTGGGGTAGGAAGCAAGACCCTTACATGTCATCATTACATCAACCGAAAAACATATAAGAGATGATAATTTACTGTAATTACTGACTGAGACAAAAATACACCAGTGTGACACTGAAGGAAATAAACATTGCCTAAAAATACAAACGGTAGGTTAAAATCACTTATATATACAATGGCAAGGATTTTTTAAAAGATATATTTATCCATTTGAGAGAGTGAGCAAGCACAGGGAGGAGCACAGGGAGAAGAGAAATCCTCAGGCAAACTCTCCACAGAACACGAAGCTCAATGCAGGGCTTGGTCTCATGACCCTGAGATTATGACCTGAGCCCAAACCAAGAACTGGACACTCAATTGACTAACCCACCCAGGAACCCCTAAAATGGCAAGGATTAGCTCAGAAATGCAGAAGTAAAAATCAAAATGCATCAGCACGGGCAGGTCACTTTCCTGGTCATTCTGGTCAAAGGTTAAAGGACGTGATAAAGTTTAGTAAGCATTAAAGTTTTCCTTCATATCTTTTCACGGCTTGAATACTCGTCTGTTTTTATCAATGAATAATATTTCATTGTCTGGATGAAACCGTTTATTTATCCTTTCACCTACTGAAAGACGATCTTGGTTGCTACTCAATTTGGGCAATTAAAAGAAAGCTGCTATAAACATCAGTACACAGGTTTTATGGTGAACGTGTTTTCAACTCATGGGTAAATACCATGGAGAGGGACTGCTCGATCATATGGTATAAGTATGCTTAGCTTGGTTATAAAAACAAAAACAAAAACAAAAACTGCCAAATTGTCTTCTAAAGTGGCTGTGTCACTATGCATTCTTCCAGCAATGAAGGAGAGCTCCTATGGCTCCACATCCTTGCCAACAGTATTGGTCAGGATTTTAGATTTTGCCCATTTTAATAAGTGTGCAGTGGTATCTTGTTTTAATAAGCACTTCCCTAATGACATCATTTTGAACATCTTTTCATATACTTATTTACCATCTGTATATATATATTCTTTGGGAAGGTGTCGGTCATATTTTTTGCCCATTTTTAATTGACTGCTGGTTTTCTTATTGTTGAATTTTAAGAGCTCTTTGCATATTTTGGATAACAGTACTTTATCAGACATTATCTGTTGTAAATATTTCCTCCCACTTTGTGGCTTGTCTTCTCATTCTCTTGACTATGCCTGTTTAAGAGCAGGCTAATTTGTGTTGTTTTAAGCTATTAAGTCTGTGGTTGTTTTTTACAAGAGTGATAGAAAGCAAATATTGCTGGTGATTATAAAATGATTCAACTAAAACTCATCTTTGAGAATTTTGAAATACCATATCATATGAGCTCTCTTAACTCTTATAGGTAAGAATTTCCCTATTTTTCTAGGCCATTTCTCAGACAATATCAATATTTTTAAAAATTTTTATATAAACTCCAGCTAATTAACATACTGTGTAATATTAGTTTCAAGTGTACAACATAGTGCTTCAACACTTCAGACATTACCCAGGGCTCATCACAAGTGCACTCCTTCATCTCCATTTATACCCAGATATTATTTAAAAAACGTGAATGTTTGAACTTTTTTCATTTATTTATGTCTTCTGTTTTGCTTATCTGGGCCATATTTGCAAATCATTGATCATCTGCCATCTAAATTTTGTTTCTAGAAGTCTTTGGATATTTTCACTAATATAGTAGTCAATTTTCATTCTGAACAAACACAAAATGAGAGATATTTATCAGGACTTTATATCAAAGTTACACTCTGAAATAGTACAGCCTCTATTACTGACCTTCTGCTTTCACCTCAATACTGTTTGTTTGACTTTGTAAACAAGGTATTGTACTTCAGGTCCAGGGTATGTCAGAAATTCAAGTCTTTAAGGAAAGGGGCTGTGTGTGTGGCTTTGCCTTTAATTACAACAAAATATTATAATTAGATACACTTTTTGGTATATGAAAATGAAGGGCCACCTTTCTTTTAACTTTTAATATTGCCAATATTTTTAAAGTTTAATACAGAATTTTAAAAAGCAATTAGGAATTACTACAATGTAAACACATTATATCAGCTAAAAACATATGAGGACCAAATAGGTATAAAATTAGATGGCATATTTAAGCACTGCCTTTTTATATACTATAACAAAAAGAAAGTATGATTTCAGAAATAAATAGTTAAGACCTGACACAAAGAGTAACTGCACTAAAATTCACTTAAGAACACATCAAGAAATGGGCAGAGGACATGAACAGACATTTCTGCAAAGAAGACATCCAGATGGCCAACAGACACATGAAAAAGTGCTCCATATCACTCGGCATCAGGGAAATACAAATCAAAACCACAATGAGATATCACCTCACACCAGTCAGAATGGCTAAAATAAACAAGTCAGGAAATGACAGATGCTGGAGAGGATGCGGAGAAAGGGGAACCCTCCTACACTGTTGGTGGGAATGCAAGCTGGTGCAACCACTCTGGAAAACAGCATGGAGGTTCCTCAAAATGTTGAAAATAGAACTGCCCTATGACCCAGCAATTGCACTATTGGGTATTTACCCTAAAGATACAAACGTAGTGATCCAAAGGGGCACGTGCACCCGAATGTTTATAGCAGCAATGTCCACAATAGCCAAACTATGGAAAGAACCTAGATGTCCATCAACAGATGAATGGATCAAGAAGAAGTGGTATATATACACAATGGAATACTATGCAGCCATCAAAAGAAATGAAATCTTGCCATTTGCGACAACATGGATGGAACTAGAGCGTATCATGCTTAGCGAAATAAGTCATGCGGAGAAAGACAACTATCATATGATCTCTCTGATATGAGGAAGTGGTGATGCAACATGGGGGCTTAAGTGGGTAGGAGAAGAATAAATGAAACAAGATGGGATTGGGAGGGAGACAAACCATAAGTGACTCTTAATCTCACAAAACAAACTGAGGGTTGCTGGGGGGAGGGGGTTTGGGAGAAGGGGGTGGGATTATGGACATTGGGGACGGTATGTGCTTTGGTGAGTGCTGTGAAGTGTGTAAACCTGGTGATTCACAGACCTGTACCCCTGGGGATAAAAATATATGTTTATAAAAAATAAAAAATTATTAGAAGGTAAAAAAAAAAAAGATATAGCAGCATGCTTATAATAGCCCACACATGGGAACAACCCAGATGTTCATCAGTGGATGAATGGATAAAGTAAGTTGCTGTACTAGGTGATGTACGGAAGTGTTGAATCACTATATTGTACAAGTGAAAGTAATGTAACACTGTATGTTAACTACAGTGTAATTAAAATAAAATAAAACAAAAAAGAAAAAAAAAAAGAACACATTCAGAGGCAGATGTGGGAAATTTTGTGAATTGGGAATTTGGTTGTCTTATTTGTATTTTCCTCTTACTTTCTCATCCCCTTAAAGTCCCATCTGCATTCCCCTAACATGTTTTCCTGCAGGAAAAATTCTGACCCTTTGAGTTCTCTACTTGCTAAATGATTTATCCCAAACCCTGTGAGGAGTGTTGGGCTCTAAATAAACTGGCTCCAATCTACCCAACCAGCATCAATCTTTACCACCGTTCCTATCCATAAACCCTGCTCTCCATCAGATGGAGTGACTCGCCCCTCCCAGAACACGTGCTGCTTTGGCATTCCTCCCTCCCCACTGGTCACACTTTCTCCTGAATACACTTCTTCCCTTCTCTGGTACATTACTGTTGAATCTAATACCATTCACCTGAAATCTCATTCTCTCTCTGGAGATTTCCTGATGTTTCCAGACATAATTAACAACCATTTCCCCCAACTTCCTTAACACTGCAGTCTCAACTGATTTTTGTACCCTCACATGGTGCTATTTATTACTTTGTAAATCGTCCTATGGCTCCACTAGATCAGGACCTCCTTGATCAAAAGTATATATTGTTCATATCTGACACTGTAATAATACACTGTAATAAACAATGCGGACAGGCTGAGGTATGGAAGTGATGAATGACTGTATTGTGCACCTGAAACTAATATTACACTCTATGTTAGCTAAGTGTAATTCAAATAAAAAACTTAAAAAAAATCTTTGTTAGAGGCAAAGGGGGGTCCTCTTCCTCATCTGGGAGGAAGGCCTCTACTCTGTGAAGCAGCTTTTTTATTTCTATACTTAATGAATCTTTGTCTCCTTCTCTAAATGGCTTGCTCTTGAGTTCTGTTCACCCAAAGCCAGGAACCCTCTTGGCAAGGGGCCTGAGACACACTCTTGGGGCCTCGGTCTGCACGGATCACAACCACATTTATTGTTTGTGAAAATAGAGTTTCATTATTTGGTAGAAGCCTTGAGATTAACTTCAAATAGTTGTCCATTTAGGAAAAATAATAGTCATTTAAAATTTTTTTTTAAAGATTTTATTTATTTGACAGATCACAAGTAGGCAGAGAGGCAGAGAGAGAGAGAGAGAGAGGAGGAAGCAGAGAGCCCGATGCGGGGCTCGATCCCAGGACCCTGGGATCATGACCTGAGCCGAAGGCAGAGGCTTTAACCCACTGAGCCACCCAGGCGCCCCTAAAATTATTTTTATTTCCTAATTTTTTATGTTTGTTCTCTTAGGATTTATGTGATTTTTTAGTGCATGCACGCATGCATGTGTGTATGTGTTTGTGTGTGTGTGTGTGTGAGGAGAGAGAGAGATGAGCTGAGTTTACACTGCCTCGTGCCCTCACTCTCCATCCCTTATCTAGCCCCCTCTTGCTCAGTGACCACTCAGGTGGCCTCTACTATAACACCTACTCTCACATATTAACAATAATAGTAGCAATCATTCACCACACTTATTATGTGCCAAGAATAGATGCATGCTCTGCGCATATTAGCACATTTAATCTTCACGACTACTGTAGGTGGTTGGCACTTTTATCATCTTCACTTTATGGATGAGGAAAGTAAGGCACAGAGATGTTACGTAATTTCCTTCCTGAAATTAATCTATGTTTTACTTTATTCCCTGTCATAGACAAGGTCTACTTATTGTAAATGGGTAAAAGAAGTTTCTTCTAAATGGCACTGTGTTTAGACACACCAGGGATAATGCTCCAAACATGTCATATTTACCGCCTATGGCTACAGCTCTCCAGACATCAGTCTTTATGTTTACATGGATAATGAGAATTTAGAAAAAATCTCCAAGTCACAAAGTTTTTTAGCTTTGAGACTACTTGAGAGCTTATCATCAGAGAATATACTGCATGACTTTTATCCATCTCAATGACAGAGGGGAGCCTGGGTGGCTCAGTCTGTTGAGTATCTAACTCTAGGCTTTGGCTCAAATCAGGATCTCAAGGTCTTCAGCTCATGCTCCCTGCTCAGTGCACAGCTGGCTTGAGATTCTCCCTCTCTCCTGCCCTTCCCCCCACTCACACACTCTCTTTCTCTCAAATAAAAAAATAATCTGCAAAAAAAAAAAAATGATACCAACTCAGAACTCTTTAAATTTACTTTTAGACTTCTCTTTCTTCTAATGCTTAACAAAGATGTGTGCTGACTCTAGTTCCTTTGGAGGCCACTGTTCTGCATAGTCTGGTCTCTGAGCATTCCACCACCTTAGCGAGTGTTAAGTAGCAAAATATAAACTCTGATTCCGTTGCCAATTACATTCCTCTTTCCTTAAATACATCATCCTCATCTTAGAGTTTTTGTCGTGGCTAGCATCAGAATTTTCCTATACTGTTTTCATATGATATTTGAAGGTTTTCATCCTGCCTTCTCCCCTGCTCATGCCCTTGACCCACCTCTGTGGGACATCCAGAAAGCCTCTGATCTGGGTCACCAGTCAGGGAACTGCGGCACCGACAGCATCTCCCGCTATCCCGGCGGACAAGAACACAATGTGGAAAGACAAGCAGAGCTGAACAGATTCAATTCTGACATCCGTGTGGTCAGCAACAGACTCTCCCACACCAAACACAGTGTCAGCAAGCACCTCACTGCCATTCGAGCCAGCAGCTAACCACTGACATCTTCCAGGTGTTAAAATTCATTAACTTGGGATATCAGAAAAGTAAACATCACAGGGAAACATTTACTCATATTCCACCATTCTCTTGAAAAAGGCCCATACCTTTTGAAATGCGACTCATCATGGAATAGTAAATAATATCACAGGACGATGAGAGTCAAATGAAATCAAGGAAATTTGAGATTTATTGCCTAGTATATACTAGGAGATCCAAAAATATGTTTATGGGAAATAAACAAGTTGTAAAAGTTCTATCCTCACTCATCCTCTTCCTCTCTGTCTCTGTCTCTCTCTTTCTTTTTCCCTCTTCCAGAACCAGTGCTTCTAGTGAGGTAGAAAGAATAGAACCAGCATTAAGTGCATTCGCTAGGAGGTCCTGAAAGACCCCTATATCCCTATGGGTAAAAATGTCTCTAAAAGGCCATTTTCCTAATCTGTAATTATTTAATATCTACATTCTTTTTTCTCTTCTTCTACCTCTATATTTTGCCTATTATTTCCTTTCCCTCATTAACGATGAGTAAAAAACATTTTGAAATGTATTTTTTTAGTTTTTACTTTAATTTTTAAATATTTTTAAGAGCATTGATTCAAAGAAGAACTACTTACACATATTTACATGTACAGATTTTTATTTTGTGAAATTCAGATCATATTATAGACATAGGGGTATTTGCACTGCCTTTTTCACTTAAAATATATTGTGGAAAAAAAATATAATGTGAAAAATTTTCCCACCCTCTCACATGTTTATTTACCCAATTCAATGCCTACACCATGAAGTCACTGGTAGGATTAATTAAGATAATGTTTAGAAAGCACCAATATATATATATTAAACATTCAATATATATAAGCCATTATTTGTAAAATATTATTTTTCCTTTTTTATTTTTTTTTCTGTTCATCTCTTTCTTCTCTCTGCTTTCTGCCTTTAATATAGAATATGCAAAATGTTATTTTTCCTTTTTTTTTTTCTGTTCATCTCTTTCTTCTCTCTGCTTTCTGCCTTTAATATAGAATATGCAAGCCCTTCTGTCAGGCTCAGTGTCACCGTAAGGAGAGAAACCACTCATTCTGACTCAAGCAGCCATCACATAGGTAGGGACACCAGGCCACAAAGGACAGTCTGGCAAAGTAAAAAAGACTGGCTTCCATTTAGAAAACTCCAGATGAAGAACTGTTGCAGACAAAGTGGTCTAGATCTGGCAGGGAAATAGGGGAAGACCGCTGCCCCTCGGGCACTCTCCCTGAGCAGCAGGAATGGTAAGGGTTGCTCATGGTGCTGGAGAACACCAGCGTCTGCTTCTCCAGGACAAATGAGTCTTCACCTGAGCTCCGAAGAGCTGTCATGACCAGTCCTCATCTGCACAACTCCACTTCCTCAGGATAAAATGTCTTAGCTACTGGAGATTTTCTGAGTATGTGGATTCTGGTTAAATGCCATTGATTGGGACTGGCTGGAATCTGTCTGTTTGACCATGTCATCCCAGCTCTGCTGATGGAAAGGGCTTTCCTTTTGCAAGACCATTTGAGTTCTAATATCAGCACACCTCTGTCTCTCGTCATTGCTTTAGGTACAAGCTCTTTCTTTTTAACTTTTTTTCTTTTTCCACTCACAACACCCTTGAGTTAATATACATGTCTTTCCTGCCTGGCCCCACTATAGCCTGCCTCTGGGACATTAATTAGCTTAATAATTAAGATTAATTAGATTATTACCTTAGGTCACTGACATCTGCTAGGAAATTTGATCAAACGTTGGAAGGAAACAAAATTTGTCAACAGAGCTCCAAGAATCCCAAATGGGTAGCTGCTATTTGGTTAATCTAGCTCCAGATCACACACCAAGCAAATGGTGGAATTAACACTCAAGCTCAGACAACCTGCTCTCAGAGGTCAACGTGCTTAACTAGAGAATAAGGACTTTCTATAAACAGTAAACATTATGGTCAAGCCAGTGAATACTGTTTACTTTTCAGTAGTTTGCATTTACATAAAAAAACTGTAGTTATAGGGTGCCTGGGTGGCTCAGTCGATTGGGGTTCTGCATTCGGCTCAGGTCATGGTCCTGAGGTCCTAGGGTTAAGTCCCGCATCAGGCGCCTTGCTCGGCGGGGAGCCTACTTCCTCTCCCACTGCCCCTGCTTGTGCTCTTTCTCTCTGTGTCAAATCAGTTAATAAAATCTTTGGAAAAATAAAAATAAAAAAAACTGTGGTTATAGAATTTTGTGAGAAATTTCCACAGTCAATGTTAATCTTTTTTCTTACTGGGCAACCCCTATTCCTTCCCTTAAAAGTAATTTAAGGCACAGTTATCCTTAAATGTTGCATTAAAACCTCTGATGCAATTAACTCCAAAATGAAAATGAGGGAGATTTTCTTAACTAAAAAGGGCAGGATCATGGATACAAAAGTCATTTCTCCCACTCCCCACCTCTGGCCTTGAAGGTATTGAAAGCTTGAATAAACAATCATTGATATTGCTCCTTTGCCCAAGAACATTTCCTGGCAAGCATGCCTGAGCTCTCTTTGTAATTGACTTCATGGAAGCAAAACACCTCCTGAAAATTAACATTATTATTAAACCACTTCAGCATTTTTTTTTTCAATAAGTTGTAATAGTGACTTGTGGAAATGGAAAGAAATTAAAAAAAAATAATAATCTTAATGAGGTGTGTGGGGCTGGAAGGAAAGATAAAGAAACCCCCCCACATATTTAAATGAATATATAGAGCAAATATAATGAATATATACTGATATATATAAATAACAGATACACATATATATAACTGCAATTGACAGAGGCTTCTTGGAAATTCATTTTTGGAAGTATTTGCTTTCTGAAAAGCCCATTTACAAAATGCTAATGCTATTAAAGCATTAACCCAGAGCACAGATAGTATCCTTGTGCATTCAAAATAAAGTTTGGCTTTCATCGAACTTCTCAGAGCAAAGGATATACAGAGTCCATTTGCAGTTAACGTAGTTGTTACCATTTACCGGGAGAAGCATTCCTGTGCTAACATGGACTCAAGAAGGGCTCCCTTTTCCTGTCAGCAGCAAACAGACCTTAGGGGGGCTGCCAGAACCTCATCAGCGTCCCACCAGGCTCATGACACAAAACACAAGGGGTAATGTTTGGAAGTAAAATATGGCCTAATTTTCAAAGGCTTAAATGAGAGGGGTGGACCAATGGATCAAGACAGGGCACCCTCTTCCCTTTCAACTGGCTGCATCTGTGCTGGACCCGATAAGGAGGCTCCCTGATAGGTCAGCTTCAAGGCTTCTGATCTATTAGAAAAGAACATTTTAAAAAAGAGTCACATCAGTTTAATTCGCATGAAAGAGTCAGGTTGCACAGAGAGCAAAATTCACTGATCTCATAAATAGAAACTGATAAATTCAAAAGGGCTTAGTATCCTTGAATTTTAATCTAGGGAGAATAGCTCACTTTAATGCTGGTGATTCTCAGGCTTTTTATCTGGTAGTTGATGAGATGAGATGAGCTTGCTCCAGGATTCTAAATAATCCTGTCCCCTATGACGCCCTTGGAAATGTGTGTGGGTTGACTGCAGGACTGGATCTGGGATGAAGACTGGGAAAGCAAACTTTGCAAACGATTTCCCTGCTCCTGTTCCCCGCAGAGGACCTGGCACAGGCTTTATACTCACAGTGGTGAATGTGGGTTTGACTACAACATACTTGAATATTACAGCTGAGATGTATGATTTCTTTTTCTAATTTTGAGTATCACTGCAGATATTCAGTTTTCCCTAGAGAGGACCACTAGATTATCATTTAAATTACCCACTGAATCATACGCAAGGAAACAATGGCTAATGCTATTTTTAACCATTTAGCATAATTCCTTCTCTCATTTTCAACTCACTTGAATAGAAGAACATTAAAATTATAATAAAAATAGCTTTAGTTGGAAGCAAGTCCTATTCAAAAAATGTATATAGGAAAAGCTTCTGACTTTCATCTGGCCTTGACATACTAGATATTTCCAATAAAAAAATATGGTTTCTGATTTGCAGGGAGCAATCACTGTCTTTAGTTAGCAAGCATCTTGTCTTCTGTACCCTGAGTCACCAGGTAGCAGAAAATGCAAAAGCCTGTAATTCCCATCAACTGATGGGAAAACTCCATAAACACTCAAAGAGGTACACAGTCATCCGGGCCCAAATCTAGGCCAGACAGCAAAGGGGCAAGAAATGGTAATTCTCCATCAGATGGAAAGCAGATCAGACTGCTCCTTTGACATGAAATGTTTAGAAAACCTTCTCAGAAAGGCTAAGATTGGATTTGGCCCTTACAGAAGAGAAACAAGTCTGATAAACAGAGATGTGGAGAGACAGGTGTCTGGGATTGACAGCATTACTTGATGAAGGATGCTGTCCAGGTCAGAGTAAAGAGCACTGCAACAGAAAAGCTGGAAATTTCAATGGTAGCACAATAAAGCACTATTTGTCATTCACATCAAAGACTTTTACAGGTCATGCTACCTTCCTTCATACTGAAGCTCTGCTATTTGGAGCAGACAGCTCTCGGGTCATCAGGCAGAAGCAACCACAGGGCCTGACGTGTCTGTAGCGGGGGAGAGTTACGTGAGGGGCGCCCTTGAAAGCTGATGACCACCCTTTCTCTCCAGAATAGACGGCTCTCTGAAGAAGAAACAGAGGACAACTTGCAAATAGAACAGGGGTGCCAACTGGAGAGTGCTCAGAATCTCAGGCTGAGAATTCATTTTATCCCATAGTTTCAGTACTGCAGACAGTACTGATAAGATCCTCCTGAGATAAGATCCTCCAAAAGACACCAAAAAGAAGGAAACAGTGCACGGCGAGAAAAGAATAATACATCTGCCACTAAAGATGGGAATCAACATGGCGATTAAAGAACTACTTATATTTGCTTCTTCAGAACTTAATTCATATGCCTGGTAGAGTCACTCACGCCCCAACAAGTTATCATAGCTGACACTGGACACTAATAAACCAAGCGGCAGGTGTGCGCGGTGGAGCCCACTAGTGCAGGATGCACCTGCTTCTAGGTCCCAGGCTCTCAGGATGTGCTAGCGAACAAAACAGAAAAAGTTGCTGCTCTCACAGAGCTTACATGCTGCCAGAGGGAAATATTTTGACTCTTGACTTTCTTAAACTCTGAAGGGGCCCAAGAAATCCCAGCCCTCAATGTGAATCACAGTCCTCTTCTTTGAAGGGCAACTTAACCAAAGGCCACAAACACGTCAAACCACCTTCCCCAGAGTCAGTGCCACCCCAACCCCTTCTTCCAGGGCTCAGGACTTCAAGGAGCACCTCCCTGCTACACAAAGATCATGAGCTGAGGGGAAAAGAGAGGTTCCTATCCCAAAAATGCTGACACTGTTGGTGCTCTTAGCCCACACTGTCCCTCAACCACTGAACTGGTGGAATCTGATGTCCCTAATGCACACCCCCCCCATGAGAGTCTAGCCAGACTAGCATCTTCTAGAAGGACAGTGGGGATACATGATCTCTCCACCCCATGTCCTCTATCTTCAGTAACCTACAAACCTTAGGACCCTAAGGTCCATGAAGTCATGTGTTCCCTAGACAATTCAGAGTCCCCCTACCCGCCACCCCAGTACTCCTTAGGCCCTTTTAATGCCCACTGTTTTCTAGTTACTGTTAGAACTCCTGTGTTTCTCTTCTCCTAAACAAGGTTGTTGAGAGCAGTTGTCACTTTTGTGTCATCTATGGTCCTTACCAAAGTACCTTTAAATTGAATACTAAAGACATGTCTACCAAATGCTGTTTCACAGTGCTGGGAAAAGAGTTTACAAAGACACAAAGTCATTTACCACCAAGTATGTAAGTAATGCCGGAGGTTGTTGGGAAGTTATCAAGTGCCTCCTGGAACAATCTCAGCCCCAAAATGGACTTCTGGTCATGTTCCTCCCAGGCCTCTTCCCTACACACAATCAACGCTAAATCTCTGTGGCACAGTGGTTATTGATCTACTCTCAAACACTGTGGAGGAAATTAATGAAATGGGAGGAGACTCAGTGTGACTGTTGGTGGGGAGAGGCCACGAGACCTCCTGGAGGCCCCTAGTCTCTCTGAAAGCAGCTGAAGAAAGATTGGGGTCACACAGGGTACCGGTCGGTGTCCCCACCCCTCTGGGAGACGAGGGCCAGCCACTACACTAAAGAGAGCCTGATTAGAGAGGGTTAGATATGACAATGCTTGAACACATCTGGGAGCACAAGGCTTGGAAGGATAGAGTGAGCACAAGGAAGTGTGTGATGCAGTGTTGGTGACACAGATGTCTCCTGAATTTAATTCTGCCGTGCTGTAAAAATGTGCACTTTACAAAGACACAAGTTTCCCCCACCAAACAGACACATGGTCTCAGGGAATATATCAACCAAAGAGGAAAGATCAGAATTCCTGTTCAATTACAAGGTCAGGTCCCTTCTGCCACCACAGAGTTAGGAAAAGTCCCATTATTTAAAAACAGTAACACAATCACCTCTTGACACACAGACACATATCTTTCTCATGTAATATCAAAACAGCAACAGCAGGGGTGCCTGGGGGGCTCATTCAGTGGAGCTGACTCTTGATTTCAGTTCAGGCTGTGATCTCAGGGTCCTGGGACAGAGCTGTGCATGGTGCTAAGCAGGGAGTCTGCTTCTTCCTCTCCTTCCCCCTGCACCTTTCTCTCTCTAATAAACAAAATCTTTAAAAAAAAATTTTTAAAAATTTAAATGTGACAATCAAGAAAGAGCATGGATATGGTCAAGTAAGAATGGGGAACTTGCCACAGTGGCTCAGAGCTGGCTCCTAGACGCACTGACCGGGGCTCAGAACCCTCTCTGATCCCATTTCTGCCGCATGCAGCTGCATGACCCACAGCAAGTTCTTTACACGTCGGAGACTGACTTTTTGTAACTGTAAAATGATGGTAACAATACCTATTGTTATCTAATTATCTGTTATTATAAGGATTAGATGAGAAAATCAGCAGGCATATACCAGTGCTCAATGAATGTTAGCAAACAATGGAGTGAAGAACAATAAATACAACTCATCTAGCATAAGGATTTGATAAAAGAAGATCAAGCATATAGGTATAACAACTAGCACAGACAGGACACCTGAGAAGTGTCGGGAATCTTTCTAGAACATACAAGTCAAACCAGTCTAGAGGCAGGATTATGAGAGTAGGGGTCTTCTCTTTTTCACCACTGCATCCCATATTCTTACAGAAGTGCTGAGGAAGTACTTGCTAAAAATAAAATACAGAGCACTGGGTGTTATATGTAACTAATGAATCATGGAACACTATATCACAAACTAATGATGTACTATACAGTGGCTAACTGAAAATAACAAAAATACATACATAAATAAATAATAAAAAATTAAAATAATAAAAAAGAAATAAAATATGGGGCCTCTAATAGCCAACATGCTATTGAAGGAGAGCAACATACAGGGGTGACAGTACTCAACTTACTGACTTGCTATAAAACTACAGAAACAAGACAGTGGAGTTTTGGGGAAAGGAGAGGCAAACAGATCAACTCACCAGAAGAGAGAGTCCAGAAGCAGAACCACACAATTGGGCCAACTCATATTTGGCAAAGGAGCAAAGTAACCCAATGGAGAAGGGATCATTTCAACAAACTGTGCTTGGATAACCAGACATACATCTGCCACACACACACCCCGAAAAAGAATCTAGGCACAGATACTATAACTTTCACAAAAATTCAAATAAATCATAGACTTAAATGTAAAATGCAAAACTATAAAACTGAAAGGAAATCTAGATGACATTTTTGGTGATGACTTTAAATACAGAAAAAGCAAAATGCATAAAAGGGAAATCTGATAAACTGGACTTTATTAAAATTAAAAACATATGCTCTGTGAAAAACAGTTAAGAGGATGACAGTTAAGAGGATGATAAGATAAGCCACAGAGTAGCAGAAAAATATCTGCAGAATACAAATATTGTTAAGAACTGCTATTCAAAATATACAAAGAACTCTTAAAACTGAACAAGAAAACAAACAATCCCATTTAAAAATGGACATAAGACCTGAACAGACACCTCAACAGAGAAGGTGTGTAGATAACAAATAAGCATATGAAAAGATGCTTAACATCACATGTTGTCATGGAAGCTAAGCTAGGATAAAGGCCCACGGCTCCACACCTATGGGAACCCCTAGGATCTAAAAGCACTGGTAACAGCGAAAGCTGATGGGGACACGGAGTCATGGGGACACGGAGTCCCAGGGACTCGGAATCACTGCTGCTGCCAGAGCAAAATGGCACAGCCACTTTGAAAGACTGTAGTTTCCTACATGACTAAACAGACTCCTGTCCTACAATCCAGTCATTGTGCTCCTTCATATTTACCTAAATGAATGTAAAACTTAAAGACCACATGAAAACCATACGTGAATATTTATAGCAGCTTTATTCATAATTCATAACTGATGAATCTCAGAACAACTAGGGTTGTCCTTCAGAGGGTGAATGGATAAAGTGTGGTCCATCCAGATGACAGAATATTAACCAGCTCTAAAGTGAAATGAACTATCAAACCACAAAAAGAAAATCTGTATCTTCTCTTTGGTTTTTGTAGAGACTACAAAAGGCCTCATTATTTAAAAAGCATAATTTACAACTGGAATTCTCTAACAAAATACGATGCATTAAAAATGTTTCATGTAATTCTAACCCAAATCTTGACTGAGATGAAATAATGTCTGAATTGGCATCTGGCTTCACACCAGTGTCCAGAAAACTTGGTTGGCAGTAAGACTGCCAATTAAACTTAACTTAGATGGTTGGTTCTGGACTCTCTTAGGAAGAGCTCTGTTGTCCTCGTGGGGATAGTCTGGTTCGTGTGCCCTTACTGCACACACAACACCTAGTGACTCCCCCCGGGGAATACAGAACACTTCCAGGGTGACCAAGTCCTCAGTGAGAACCAGACAGTAGGAAAACCCACCTCAGCTGCTCTAATTACTTATTTAAGTATTCCTAATTAAGATTATTCACATTCATTTTCTGTGAGTACAGTTTTCACAAAATTCCTGAAAACTCTGTGATTATCAGTATCCATCTTTCAACCAGGTGATATATACTTACCAGCACTTGGTCAAACAAGCATTAAAAAGGCAATGCACACTCTACCAAATATTTCATTTTTTTAAACTGTATTTTCACATGATTTGGGACACCTGAAATAACTAAATTCAACTCAGTCCCCACTCAAAAACAGGGTATGAAAAATATTCACAGAAAGTGTGAACTTAAGATGATTGGTATGGCAGTATTCTAGTGAAGACAACACCTTTCCAAGGACAATGCCCAATGTGACTATCTTCCTTAGGAAAGTAACACATGACAACTTCATCAAGCTGTCCCCCAGTGGCTAACACAAATCCCACGGACAGCAGGTTGTCCTGAAGCTAGATGTAGAAGCTGTTTCAGATGTCGATTCAGGTTATAATACCTCCCCGGCATGCCCAGACACCACTGGGATAACAATAATAATAATAATAACTGCTAATTCTTACCGAGAGCTTACCCTGAGTCAGACCTCTCTAAGCACTTCACCTATAAGTCACTGGATCGTTACAACAATGCTGTAAGTAGGTACTGCTGGCTCGGTCTGCAGTGGTTGCCGATTTCCATGGTGCAGATCTCTCATCATGATCACCATCAGTTTCAGGCTCCCCCTGTGCCATCACAAATGTGGAGCTGGGAGAGAAGCAGGAGCACATCCTCCTGTTGTACTTATACCAGTCAGGTAAATGGACATCTCTGTTTACTTGTGTCTGGGGAGCACAGGCAACAGTGTAATATGCTAAAATAATTAGCAAGTGAAGTTCTGAGGATTTATACATTTTGTTCTTAAGACACTTTATAAGCCGTGAATTGACAGAATTTTTCAGTAATGACTCCCTTTAATTGACTTACAAAATTCCTGAACGTTTAACAATCCATTCCTGTGGTTTTAAGTATGGGCTGGCTCTGAACTGGGCAGAGAGCTCAAGCAACTTGTTCAAAGACAAGATGTAAATAATATGAAGTCTGTGCCTGTACCCTGCTTACAACAACCCAGTGACACAGACATGATGACTTTCTCCATATTATAAGTGAGGAAACAGGTATGAAAAGGTCACACAGCAAGACAATGACAGCAATGTATTCAAACACACGTAGTTTCAGAGTCTCCGCTCCAGTCACTACACTAGAATAACACCTCAGTGTGTCCCAGCTCAGCAAGAAAATATGAAAATCATGACAAAAATTTCTCTAGCTTTATGTTCTAACATAAAGCATTAGATTTAGTAATGAGAAATAAATAGAAAATAAGTCAGAATAACTGACATTTTCACCTCAATGTTCTTCTCAAAATGACTTCACAGATATTCAGTGCATTGGACCATTTGATCTTAAAAGTATTCTTAGTTTGTCCTTGTTTTGTAAGTGACAAAACAGAACTAAGCCCTTAAGTGACTCATCCACGTTGCAGCTAGAAAACAGTGAGGATGGGCACCAGCTCAGGGTTTACTTCTTAAATGTCAGCTCTGCAGAAGGAGCTGCTCAATTTCACAGCTCTAGAGGAGTGCTTCAAGCCTGCAGATATAGCATACAAAGGTAACAGAGATCCAGATCATTCTTTGATGTAATGGCCTACGGCAAGAAATGTTCTGTTACTGGCAGTGAGACAGGAAGCGGTCAACAAGGGAGACTCCATTAGCTTACTGGTCCCAGAGCCTCCTTCCTGGCTGGGTGTGGGGGGAGCCCCCAGGCTCAGGTCCCATGTGCCACACCGGGCACTCTGAGAGATCCCCTTCCCAACTTCCGTGGACTGCTCCCGGGTCTCCAGAGTAATAGAGCCCTTTAATCATGGACTCAGTGGGAAAACAGGTTCACTATTCTGAAATTTAGTGCATCTATTTTTATGATTCTGTACAAAACTTCACTGCTTCTTTTGTCTACCATCTACATTCCATTTTAACTTTCTTTAAAAACAAGCAAACAAAACCTCTACATCTGACTAGAAATGTGAGTACTTGAGACTAGAGCCAAATGCAAGTAATACAAAGCATCATGAAAACTTCAAATGCATCTTGTTCTTCTACAAGAAAGACAGAACGGGGCAGAATTTTTATGTAACGAAGAATGTAAACTGCTAGAGGATAAGCCTCAGGAATGGATTATGTTGTTTGCTGGGGTACTAGCATCAGGCCTGACACAGTGCAGGTGCTCACCAATCATGCTAAAAATGAATGCTCATTTAGTTACACATATAAGTTATTATGAAAATAAAGTCTTTTTCACATCCTATATTGTTTTATTAATATGGGAACTCAACAGATGTTCAATTCAATTCAATGTTATAACTGGACTTTGGATTTAGAATGCAGCTATGACTCAGCATAGCTAAAACGTTATATGCTACTTGTTTTCAAAATTGAAATGGTACCAAGAGAAAGAAATTCCTATTGGGGGTGGGGAGGAAATGGTTAGATTTTTTAACAGTGATAGGAATTGAAAATTAGAAAAGAAAAAAAACCCTATAATCACAAAGGATTGGTCTCTTCTTACTCTTTTCAAAAGACATATCCCTGATTTGATACATGAATTTATTTAATAAAATCTCTTTTTAATTGCAAGAACAATTATTGTAATGAATCATGGTAGGCTATGATGACAAGGTAGGCTAAAATGACAAAAGATGAAATACTCTCAATTTAAATATTTTCTTATAAAGGAAGGAGAAGAGGAGAAAGGGAAAAAGAAAGAATATGAATTAAAAGTAAAAGGATCCAGCATTTTTCTGATAGAAAACTGAAGAGTTGCTTTCAAAAGAAAAACTAACTACTGGAACATGATTTTGTTTTGTTTTTATTTTTCTCTCAATTCAAAGTACAAACTACAAATAACAGCCCATTATTCTAAGGAAACACAAAAAAGAAAGGGATGGAAGTAAGCCAGATTCTTAAAAATAGTTTGGGATTTTACTTAGTGTATTATGGTTGAACAAGAAGACAGAACCAAACTCTTATCACAATGGAGCTGCAAAATGAGAATGATGTAGACATCAATAATCCAAGTTTACAAAGAATGGTGGGTTATAGGTCCAACTCTGTAATAATAAACCACTGACCCTGGGAAGCCATTTTACAAAAGTAAGTCTCAGTTCTACCACAATAAAAGAGAACACAATGGTGGGAAACAATGTAAGTCCCACATTCCTAGTCCTGGCCAACTCCGAAAAGACAAAGCAAGGAAAACTGCTGTGAAATTCCCATTATGATCTCAGTCGTATCAGCTCTTTAATGCTGGCATTACTATTTTGCAATACTATAAGATTCTCTGTCCCTTGTTCCCATTAGGAAACTTTGCTAATTTAAAAGACTGAAATCTAAACAAACATCTATTAAATGACTAATTTATGGGCCCAATACTGCCAAGAGTAACAGAAGATGAACAACAGAGTGAGCAGCAATTTCTGCTCTCAATGTTCTAACATAACGCTCAGAAAAATAAGAAAACCCAAGTAAAAATGGCAATTAATTAAGGACACTGTAAATAACCAACTTTAAAACTAGAGACAAATGCTGTAAAAGTCAGGAGACAAATGCTGTAAAAGTCAGGAAATGACACTGAAGTATCTGGGCGGCTCAGTTGGTTAAGGGTTTGACTCTTGATCTTGGCTCAGGCCTTGATTTCAGGGTCATGTGTTTGAGCCCCATGCCCAGCATGGAGCCGAAAGAAGGATGGAAGGAAGGAAAGAAAAGAAGAGAAGAGAAAGAAATGAAAAGAAAAGGAAAGGAAAGTTGGGAAAGGACAAGCACTGATGTGATGATATCATTTTTCAAAGTATTAACTGGCATGTATTCCTCCTCTCCCTTGTGGTCTGCGCCCTCACCATGGGTACCAGCCTTTTAAGTCTTTCCCACTTCATCCTTGATGCCATTTTAACTCGATGCTCTAACTCCTCCTTATAAAATGTGCTGAGAGGTCAGCATGCTAGAAAATCAAACTATCACCCTGCTGACTTGGACCACTGACTTAGATAAATACTCCTTTGTTTTGGAATTTGTCAAGTGCACAAGTGTGTGTCTGTGCTCCAGCCCACAAGTGTTTTGAAGGGATGAATCTCCCTGAGGTATGGAGAAAAACACAAAGGCACCAGCATGTGAATTTATAATCCATCCTCATTCTGTTCTGTCTGACCCCCATAAGTTGCCTGACTTTAAAAGCATATCAGTAAAAGATGATGAATAGCAGGACGGGGCTTGTCAAGTCATCATGTCTCTCTCCAAACTAACTGAAAACTCTGAGATGCTCTCAAAAAGAATACTAACTTGCTTTGTTCTGACTGTGCCATAGTTGCTCATGATTCTACTGTGTTTGAGGACCTGCCGAAAAGTGGGAGAGGTTTGGAAATCTGTGCTCTCCTATTTCAGAACAGTGTATGTTCCTATAGCTGGATGCATTATCATCTGCACTGCATTTTATCTACCAAAAACTTGTGTGAATGGGAAGAAAGCAGAGAGCCTGGAAGTTAGAGAAAAGAACAGGGCCAGGTAGTATGGTTTACCTGGCATCCTCCGAGAGACATTAATCGTGAGGGACCCTTACACAGCCACTGGAAATAAACTCTGTTTATATAAGAATACGCAACTGAATGTCACCATCTTCTAGATGAAAGGCCCCCAAGATCCTTCACCTTATTCTGTTTTCATTCTATACTCACTATAATTTGATGATAATGAAAACTCTAACCAAACTAGGAAATTTCACTATTGCAGGTCATAGATAAGAATATCCTTCATTGTCAATCAATATTGACCTTCTTGCTCATTCATCAGGATCTCGTGAGTTTAGTAAGGATGACCTGGCATCCTTACTCTAGTCAACACAAAGGGTGCTAACAAAGACCAAATGGTGGACTGCTGATAAATTATACCAAAGTATTGGCATGCAATGAGACCATTAGTAGCCAGGCATTCAAATGTCCTCTTGATAAACTACACTCATTATCATTAATTATGAAACACTCTGTTTAACACATACACACACATACACACACACACTTATAGTATGCACAAATTATGAAATTACACTTTGAGGGGCTTCTGGGTGGCTTAGTCAGTTAAGTGTCTGCCTTTGGCTCAGGTCATGATCCCAAGGTCCTGGGATAGAGCCCTGTGTCAGGCTCCCTGCTCAGTGGAGAGCCTGCTTCTCCCTCTCCCTCTGCTCCTCTATCTGCTCATGCTCTCTCTCTCTAATAAATATTTTTTTAAAAATTAGAGTTTGATAAATTATATTAATAAGTTAAAATTATATTAATACATTATAAATTATAAATATACAGTTTGATAAAATTTCACAAACTGAATGCACCCGTGTAACCGGAATCCAGAAAAAGAAAACTATGATCACTTCAAAGTCCCTTCATCACCAAATCCCATTTCAGGATAATCAGAATTTTGACTTAACTAGTGTTGCTTAATTTCATCTGCTTTTTAACTTCATAAAGATAAAATCATAAAGTATATGCTCTTTGGTGGCTAGATTACTCTCAATTCCTTCACTCAAAATTATATGCTCTACTCATCCAGACTGACATGTGCACATTTGTCCATTAGAATTATTCAAACCCTATATATAAACAAATAACTGCACGCATATACTACAGTTTCTTCTTTTAACAGACATCTATGACTTGTGTTGTTTTCAGTTTTCAAATATCATGCACAATGCTCCCATGAAAATTCCTTGTCATGGCTTTCCTTAAGCGTATACAGACATTTCTGTTAGCGGAATTCCTGAGGCATCAGACACGCCTGAGAGCAAACACTTTTCCAAAGCAACTGTACAAATTTACACACCCCCACCAAGAATATATAATAGTTCCAGCCACTCCACATGCTTGCCAACTTAATCATTCTCCTTTAACTTTCAATAATATCTTTTTGTGTTTTTCTAGCCCAGTTTTATTTAAATGTTTTCAATTAAAAGACACTTTATGTACTCAGTACTTTAGAGCGTAAGTTTTGAAATTGGTCTTTAGTATAAGAACTTTCTTGACATAATGTAGTGTGTAAAACAAAGGGTAAATGTATCTGTTGAAATCATCACTGGCAAATCAAAAGTTATAATAATGATTTTCTAGCAATTTCAGCTATATTATAAAATGGGAAAGCTAGAAACCTCATTTTCTTCAAAATGAAGAAAAAAATTTTACTAGACTGGGAAAAATCTTTTCGAATGTATTTTTCATACCTTTGGATAGAAAATTTAAAAGTTTCTAAAGGAAATTTACTTATAGTTAACAGTTACTAAAAGATCACCTTCATTTTTAGAACATAGCTGCTGAAATGAGAATCTTTGAATCTGAAAATAAATGCTAGATGCAAGTATGCACAATACAGAAAGGGTAAAATGCTACTCTTTCTTCCATCTTATTAAGACTAATGAATGCATTTCAAATGAAATTCAGCTTTTAAAACAATGTTCCTATCAGTCTTAACACTAAAGCAAAACCTACAGTTTCTAGAATTAATCTAACACAACTGTCATCCTGATGATCTGCAACTATGTGCACACTGAGGGTTTTTTGGCAAAACCCAGAATCATTACTGAATAGATACCCCTTTAAGCATATGCTGACAAAGACCACTAAGCCCCAAATCAAGACAGGATCTGAAAATAATGCTTCTGCTCCACAAGAAATAGAACATCCAGTAAACATGGAAAAAAATCATACTAGTGTCAATTTAATAGCTTTTTGCTTTTCCTCTGTTTTCTATAAACTAGCCAAAGCATTTAACCCAGTCTTCACTACCACTGATGTTGCAGGAATGTATGCAGAATGGCAAGATCAGACAGCAGCAATAATGCACCATTGTGTTAACTTTAAAAGGACATTTTAAGAAATATTTGCCCCCAGCAGAAGCAACCATTAGTTCCCCTGGCTCTTAAGTTGCCATAGTGGGTTTTAAGCAGAAAAACGAAACAATCTTGAATTTTGTGAAGACTGTGTGGGCTATAGCATGGTGTATAGAGCCCACAGAGAGACTGTGGTGGGAGCAAACACACCCTCACTAGGGTGTGGGAGTAACACAGGTGGATGACCATGTTTGAGCCATGTAGCCGGGAAGGCGGTGAGTGTGGTCCGATTCAGAGTTTAGCCCAATGACAGAGCAAAGAAAAACCTCTGGCATGTTGGGTAGGAGGTGTGAGAGTCTAAGAGCTCTCAAGGAGGGTCTCACACTCTTTCAGACCAATGAGAACAAGACAGGGCTACTAAGGAAGGGGTCAGGGAGAAGAGAAGGAGCCAAGCTGAGATGGAATGCTGGAATTTGACTGAGGACCTGAGGATTTCTGGAAGGCTGTGTATATACACAAGCAGGGCCAGAGATGTGCATTGAAAAGTCATTTGCGTGCACAGAAATCAGTTTCATTTCTTTACACCAACAACAAGACAAGAAAGAGAAATTACATTTCCATATACAATTGTACCCAAAACCATAAGCTACCTAGGAATAAACCTAACCAAAGAGGCAAAGAATCTGTACTCAGAACTACAAAGTACTCATGAAAGAAATTGAGGAATGGAAAAATGTTCCATGCTCATAGATTGGAAGAACAAATATTGTGAAAATGTCTATGCTACCTAAAGCAATCTACATGTTTAATGCAATCCCTATCAAAATCCCATCCATTGGGGCACTTGGGTGGCTCAGGGGGTTAAAGCCTCTGCCTTCAGCTCAGGTCATGATCCCAGCCAGGGTCCTGGAATCAAGCCCCACATCAGGCTCTCTGCTCGGCAGGGAGCTTGCTTCACTTCCTCTCTCTCTTTGCCCACCTCACTGCCTACTTGTTATCTCTGTCTGTCAAATAAATAAAGAAAATCTTTAAAAAAAAATCCCATCCATTTTTTTCAAAGAATTGGAACAAATAATCTAAAATTTATATGGAACCAGAAAAGACTTCAAATAGCTAGAGGAATATTGAAAAAGAAAGCCAAAGTTGGTGGCATCACAATTCCAGACTTCAAGCTCTGTTACAAAGCTGTCATCATCAAGACAGTATGGTACTGGCACAAACACAGACACATAGATCAATGGAACAGAATAGAGAGCCCAGAAATAGACCCTCGACTCTATGACCAACTCATCTTCGACAAAGCAGGAAAGAATGTCCAATGGAAAAAAGACAGTCTCTTCAACAAATGGTGTTGGGAAAACTGGACAGCCACATGCAGAAAAATGAAACTGGACCATTTCCTTACACCACACACAAAAATAGATTCAAAATGGATGAAAGACCTCAATGTGAGATGGGAAGCCATCCAAATCCTTGAGGAGAACACAGGCAGCAATCTCTTCGACCTCAGCCACAGCCCCTTCTTCCTAGAAACATCACCAAAAGCAAGGGAAGCAAGGGCAAAAATAAACTATTGGAACTTCAAGATCAAAAGCTTTTGCACAGCAAAGAAAACAGTCAACAAAACCAAACAACAACTGACAGAATGGGAGAAGATATTTGCAAATAACATATCAGATAAAGGGCTAGTATTCAAAATCTATAAAAAACTTAATCAAACTCAACACCCAAGGAACAAATAATCCAATCAAGAAATGGAAAGAGGACATGAACAGACATTTCTGCAAAGAAGACATCCAGATAGCCAACAAACACGTGAAAAAGTTCTCCACATCGCTCGGCATCAGGGAAGTACAAATCAAAACCAAAATGAGATACCACCGCACACCAGTCAGAATAGCTAAAATGAACAAGTCAGGAAATGACAGATGCTGGTGAGGATGTGGAGAAAGGGGAACCCTCGTACACTGTTGGTGGGAATGCAAGCTGGTGCAACCACTCTGGAAAACAGCATGAAGGTTCTTCAAGAAGTTGAAAATAGAGCTAACCTACCATCTAGCCATTGCACTACTGGGTATTTACCCTAAAGATACAAATGTAGTGATCCGAAGGGGCACGTGAACCCGAATGTTTATAGCAGCAATGTCCACAATAGCCAAACTATGGAAAGAACCTAGATGTCCATCAACAGACGAATGGATAAAGAAGATATAGTATATATATACAATGGAATACTATGCAGCCATCAAAAGAAATGAAATCTTGCCATTTGTGAGGACGTGGATGGAACTAGAGAGTATTATGCTTAGTGAAATAAGTCAATTGGAGAAAGAAAATTATCATATGATCTCCCTGATATGAGGAAGTTGAGAAGCAATGTGGGGGTTTTGGAGGGTAGGAAAAGAATAAATGAAACAAGATGGGATTGGGAGGGAGACAAACCATAAGAGACTCTTAATATCACAAAATATAAGGGGAGGGGGGAGGAAGAGGGTGGTGGGGTTATGGACATTGGGGAAGGTATGTGAGTGCTGTGAAGTGTGTAAACCTGGTGATTCACAGACCTGTACCCCTGGGGCTAATAATGCAAAAGTCATTTGTGAATAGTTAATATTTAAATCATGAGACTGGATAAAATTCCCAGGAGACTCAATGTGGGTGGATAAGAGGAGAGACCCAAGGACTGAGCTCTGGGGCTTCACACCCTCAGAAAGGGTGGTGCAATAAGGAGCCACTATGGGAAACAGCACAGAGAAGAAGCCACCAGAAGGTACAGAGAGAAAATACAGAGAACCACAAGTGTGGTGATCAAAGCTTTCACAGGAAAGAATGTTTGTTAGCATCAGACCTTGCTAATCCATTGAGAAGAGGCTGAGGACTTCTGGATTTATCGAGCAGTCTCCCTGGAGTTTATTTACATTGTGTTGAGAGTCAACGAGAGCCAAGTTTGAGAAACACTCAGAGAACAAAAGTAGCTGGACACAGTGAGTAAAGCCAACTCTTCTGAAACATTTTCCTGTAAAGAGAGACAGAGAAACAGGACAGTGAATGGATGCAGTGTAATCCAGAGCATTTTTATAGGACAGAAAAAATAAAACAAAAACAAAATAAAAAAACAAAACAAAACACCTTGTTCATGAGAAAGGGAGAAGGGAGAGGGCATGGCTGGAGCGCATCTCTTGGGTGGTCCAAAGGGAGAGAATGGAGTATATATGCAAGGGAAGGGATCGACCTGAAATGAAATGGCGAACACATCCCCCAAAGTAATAAATCATTAGCTCTAGGCAAGGATGGAGAGAAGGTATGGGAGATTTGTGAGGAGAGAACAAAGTATCCTAATGTCCTCTGAGGGGAAATATGAACCATCAGCCAGGGAAACACAGGGTTTGCTGGTCACCACGGAGAACCCCTTTGAGTTCAATGATAGTTAACATGAGGTGAAAAGAGACTTTCTGGGTTTTCCCTTCATACTGCCCAGTGGCACAAAGGCAAACACAAGGTCGGCAAATATTGGATTTAACCACAGCTGGCGTTGGACCTTGGTGGCTGACTCCTTCTTTTTGTATCTCAGTCATGTATTCAAGACGAGCCACACTGCACCCAAACCACTCTTGTTCTTCGTTTGCAAGGGTCCCTCTTAGGGGTACTCTGTCGTACTTGCTGGCCTTACACTGTGCCCCGAAGCATGCTGAGATTTCTCCTTTCATTCTTAATGTTTTAAATATTTTTATTATATTATCTATCAATTATTTATTATCAGTATGGTCTTGTTTCTAAGCCAAAAAAAGGGTACATAAACAAACTCAAGGAAATACATATTCCTTCCCTTCTTGATTGCTTTAACATAACCTAAAACACATGATGGACACCTTATAAAGCTAATAAAATTTTGTTTTAAGGAGATTAAAATTCTTAATCCTAGTGAAACATATTTTCACGTATTCATGAGGCCTTCCAGATTGCTTTGCTATGCCTTCCATGCCCCATGGCAATGGGTTAACAGGCAGCAGGAGTTGGCTACCTTGTCATTAGGGATGTCATGGGGAAAATTTGCTCAAATGTACTTAGACCCCAGACATTATCGGGTGCTATTGCTTCCATTCCCAAGGGCAATTCTGATTCGAAACTCTTCCTCTCCTACCCAGAATGTATTAAAAATCAAAGTGCTCTATATACTTCTTTTTTTTTAATATATCCTTGATTTTTCAGATCATTTTTCAGTTTTATTTTGAATTTGAAGTCATAAAAATATGGAAACCAAGTTTCTTTGTAACCCTAGGCTTTGCTCAGAAATGTGAAATCTACTTTAGATGGTTGAACTTAAAAGATTTATAAATTATACTCCATGTATAAATAAATAAGATTCCATGATAAATAAAGCCTTGAATCTAAACAGAAGCCAAGGAATTACATTTACAAAAAGAAATACTGTATTCAGTATTTTTCTTCAGAGTATATTCCTTCATAATTCTTTTGCCTTTGTCTTCTGAAGTTAAAAATTATAGAAACAGAATGAATTTGTCCCAAAACTCCCTGAGGCTGGAAACCATGACCCAGAGAAGTTATTTATCTTGGTAGATTTTCCAACTGCAATGAAAATCTATTCTCTAATTCGAAAGAATCACATAATCTGGACCAGAGAAAACCATTCCATCTTCCACATTAAATCATTGTTAGACTCACTGCCTTCCTGCAAACATACTTAGCTTTGTTACTGTCCCTGCTAAGACTGTTGCACTAAGAACCAGTCACATTATCCAGAGAGAAGCTGTCAAACGGACCAACACTGGTGAAATGTAAACACTCATGGCTCTCAGCGCTCTGAAGCAGTCTGACTGTCTCTGCTTTCTCTGACAAGTCACACCACGACAAGGACTCACACAGAACAGGTGTCATTGTAGTTGGGTATTCAATTATATAGGATTGATGCAAGCCTATTTCTTTTTCCTTACTGCATTTTCCTCGATTGAGGACAGCAATTTTTCTAGCTTGTAAATATATTTTAAAATTTTGTTATTCATCAAATGGTTGTAATCACACATAAAATAAAAGTTCTTTCCCTCTCTCTCTCTCTCTCTTTCTCTCTCTCTCTCTCTCTCATCTATCTATCTTCCTCTAAGTGTTAGAAACATCTAACAGGGAGGCAAAATGCTTCCTGCGACCTCATGGGTCATACTATTTAATGGATTTCTAGTTCCTCATCCAAGTCATTAACTTAAAAATTTCCAAATGAAGCAGGTTCACAAAATAGCTCATGCATCAGCTTTCCTGGGAAGTATTCTGTCCTCTGAGGTTTAAAAAAAGTGCCCTATGTGGGGCACCTGGGTGACTCAGTTGGTTAAGTACCCCACTCTTGATTTTGGCTCAGGTCATGGTCTCAGGGTCACAGGATTGAGTTCTGCATCTGACTCCACCCTCAGCAGAGGCTCTGCTTAGGGTTCTCTCTCTCCCCCTCCACGTCTGTCCCTCCTTTGCTTTCTTTCTCAAATAAATAATAAATCTTAAAAAAAAAAAAAAGTGCCCCACATTGTTGTTCCAACTGCCCAACATGCTTAGAATTCAGCTCATTATCTGACGGCAGCCCACATCGTTGGTCCAGTGACAATCTTTCTCCCCCATAGACTGGTGAGTTCCTTGAGCACAAGAACCATGTCTGTCCATCTCAGAATCTCAAACACCAGACACCATGCACAGCCCATGCTAAATGCTGAGTTAATTCTTGCAGAGCTATTGAACTGAACAAAATATGGGGCAGATACAGATAACCATAATCTTATATCCATTTACTTGACAATAAATTCTGCAGTTTTCTTTTGCACCATCACTGTTGGAGTAGGAAATCCAGCAACAAATTCATCAACGTTTGCTGCATTTAGTATATAATTTTCTCTTCATCGTAGACATAGACTTTCCATGAGAAATATTCTTTCCAAAATCTTCAATTCTTTGCAAACCTCTCGGTCAGTCTAGTGTGGAGGCTCTGGCTTATGACTTTCTTCTTTTACACCTGGCTGACTACTGTTCACTCCTGAGTTTTTTTCAGGGAGAAGACCTGACCCTTGTTAGACAAGATTGAGAGTGTGTGCCAGGCATTTAAGTAAGAAACCTGGTGTCCCTGTCATGACACATGGTTTTGCAAATACCTGTCAGACTGATTTCAGTCCTATAGTCTCAGCTTCATGAGAGCAATCTCCATGTTAATCCTCCCAGTTTCTATGTTCCCAGTGTCTAAAATAAGATGGTGCGTCTCACAGAGAATATATTACCTGAAAATAATTCTCCAAATGAATTACAGCAACCCTATTTCATAAAGCATCACAGATATATTTTCTGAATAGCTAGTGACTCTAATTTAGAAGAAAAATTCCTCAGTGTTAAACTGGATACAAAAATCTTAGCTCATGAAAGGTTATATGCGATTAAAATTGCAGATGTTGTCTTATTTGTAGGTAAATGTATAGAGAACATCATCTCTATAATGTGACTTCTCCTCATTTTTTTTTTCAATGTTTTATTTCAGTATCTTCCCATGTGAACCTATTGCCAAGGAAATACAGCATGCCCTTCTCTGATAACCTGACATTGTATCAGACTGATTTTCCTCAGGCTGTTAAATAAACTATGTCTTTATTACTGATCATTATAATTTAACTCTTTTCTTTAAAGATTTATTTTATTTATTTATTTAAGAAAGAGAGAGAGAGAGAGTGCATGCACAGGGGGAGAGGCAGAGGGAGAGAGAGAATCTCAAGCAGACTCTGCACTGAGCACAGACCGTGACGCAGGATTCCCTCTCATGACGCTGCGATCATGACCTGAGACGAAATCAAGAGACAGATGCTCAAATGACTGAGCCACTCGGGTGACCCTGTTTAACTTTTGTGGTAGTAAAGTTCTGAAAGCATTATGTGCAGCTACTTTCCCTCAAAATGGCAGACTAACATCATCCAAAAAAACTGATGAAACCCCTCACTTCTCCCTGCCATTACTGCTAGCATTTTATACTGTCCACTGAGATGACTGGTACTAACATAAGGGGGATTTCTGGTAGCAGTAACATCTCTAGGACATGAATGTATCAATTATCTATAGGTTGGGACTACTTTCTACAATCCTGAAATATGTTAGTATTTCTCTTCTGAGATAACAGGAGATAAATATATATGCAAAATAATTAGATGAAGTGAAAAATATGCTGTTAAATATACAAAGACACGTTTTTGTAGGTTGGACAACGCACTAGTTACCACACTAACCTAGAAGACACTAAGAACCAGAAACCTGAGGGCATCCTTTATGCAGTCCTGGGAGCTTAAAAAATGGGTTTCTGTCATGGGCTTCACAGCAAAGAACATTCTGTATTTATTAACTTGCTTTGTGCAGAAAAATAAACTGATTCCCTTTCCCCATACTACTTACCTGCAGAGGTGTTTCTAGGCTTTACCCATGGTCGTAGGTCGTGTGTCAAGGGCCTGGCCACCAGCATACAGGCATGCTTCTGGCACAAGCAGTTTAGAAGCTGGTTGTGACTGCCCTGCAGCACACCCAAGGCACTGGAAGAGGGTGGTCTGGGAACACGCCCAAGATGGATGCTGCAGAAGTGGGTCACTGTGAACTTAATCTCCCAAAACTTCCGGCTGGCAGGTCCTGGAGACTCCATGCGACCTCCATCTTTATCTGAACAGACCATCATGTGAAGTGGCCTTCATACCTACTCATGAACCACCAAAAGTCAATCCACCTAAACAAGGTGACAGCTGGCAAATAAACAGAAGCCTTAACTCTAAGTAATCTATCCTATAGTGTTAGTGGTAATATTAGTAACCATCATATTATTACTTATTGAATGTACTGTATGTACCAGGTAATATTTTATTGAATATAGTAAAAAATACTATGAAGTAAGGGTTGTTGTTAGTACTTTAGCAGGAGTACCAGAAGACCAGATGTTACTTAAAATCTCACAGTCTTGGGGCACCTGCGGGGGTGAGGGCTCAGTTGGTTAAGCATCTGACTCATGATTTCAGCTCAGGTCATGATCTCCTGGGTCCTGGAATGGAGCCCTGGGCTCAGTGCACAGTCTGCTTCAGACTCTCTCTCCCTCTCCCCCCTGCCACTCCCCCCACGCATTCTCTCTCTCTCTCTCGCAAATAAATAAATCTTTTTAAAAAAATGCAGATATTAGAAGATAAGAATATAAAGCTGGAAATTCAAAAGGGAAATGTTACCTAAATCATATAGCACTGTGTTTAGCATACTTTAAAATCCATTTTTGTAGTGTAAAAGATGGTTTAGCTTTTATATCCATTGCTAATGGATATAAAGTCAAAAGTTAGATGATGAAGATAAATATACATATATACATATAAATGTACATATAAACATATATATGCATAGTGGATTTTAAATCTATATTCATCCAATCAGGATGATATGGCAGGTTTACTTCACCAGAATCTTTGGTTTTTCTATATTTCATTCTGCCCACTCTATTTTACTTAATCTTTTTTACCTTTTTTGTAAGGTAAAAATTAATCTGTGTTTGGTCCTTTCTTAATAAATGTGAAACTATCTAGAGCTGTTAGCTTCTCAATGTATTTATCATATAACTGGAGCATGTGAGAGATCCTAAGCCAGAAAACAGGCCCAAGGTCACCTAGATGCTTGCTACACAAATACTGTGAGATACAAACATGTATTGTTTTAAACCACTAGAGTTAGGAATATCTCATTACCCAGTACGAGATCACTTATACAGTCCTGAAGCCTCTGTTTATTTAAAAAATGCTCCATGTTACTCTGAGCTAGAAGATCCACTGACTAATGTTTAGCAAATGGAGGTTATGTATATTCTGAGTTCTCTAAAAAAACTTTCCTTTTTTGTATTTCTTGAGCCTTCTATACAGAGCCCCCAGCATATTCTGGAAGTTAGAGCAAGCAACAGTTTACTGTAAAATATCCCAAGATCATTTTAATCTATTCGGAGTTTTGCAGTGTTTTGAGACCTACTCCATGGGATCAACCTTTGCTCACGTCCCCCATTGCTCCTCCCTGTCTGACAATTCCTCATCTTATCACTCTTCTGCACAGTGACCCAGAGACCCCATTCTTCACACTTTCCCATGCTTTACCTGCTTTCCAATGTAACAATAACGGTGCAAAAACTCCCTTAGCCACCCACATCTTCTGCCCAAGGCTATTTTTGTCTTTAGTGCCAATCATTTCTATCCTATCATATTAATTTCATTCATATTTTACTTCCCTTTATTATTTACAGGATTCATTTATGGATTCAAAGAACACAGGCAGAGGCATATTCCCTTCTTCTCAATCCACAGAATGAATTACTTCTTTTCACAAACTTGAAGTCTTTATTTATGGTTTACCTGTTTAGGAAAATAATACTGTATTCTAGATAATGGTATTATAGAAAATGGTATTATTTTCCTAATATTAAACTACCATGACATTTCCTTTAGCTCCCAGCTAGATGAGTGAATAACTGCATTGTAATTTATATTGCCTTAGTCTTCACAATCTCTGAAAATTCCAATCTTCTCAATCTTAGACATTTATGTCTTATTAAACCCAGCCAACCTACTGCCAATGCAAGGCTGATCTGAAATACATCATCTTGGATGTACACTTGCCAGAGTCTAGACCTAGGATAATCATCTTTATGACAACTATAAATGCCACTATGTCTTTTGATGGTCATGTCACTACAGTGAGAAAAACGTTTTCCTTGACCCTCTCTGGGTCCCTGGCTTGATCTGAAGAGCAAACTGATAAACACAGATTTATAGCAGCAAAGCACACAATTTATTACATCTAAGTCTTAATGTAGACACAGGAGCCTTCTTAAGGAAACAAAAACTCCCCAAAATAGACCTGGGGGTTTCACCCGTGGTCCAATGAAGAATGCCTAGTCACAGAGGCATATGAAGGTGTTGTGAACACATGGGGGGAAGGGGAGACACAGGAAGGCCTGTTTGTTAGCACTCTTCTTCATGTCCTTCTGTCAGCAGAGACAATGACGCTCCTTTCCTCTAGCTGTAGGGAGAGCCCCCCTCACACCAGGTTACTATGACCAATTTCAAAGAAGTAACTTTTCTGCTTCTCCCATTTCCTCAAACTTTTTCAGCTCAGCTCAAAATAGTCCATATGTCAAAGTGCCAAATTTGGGGGCGTCGTGCCTAGAATCCCAACATCAAAGTGCCAAGGCAGGTCTAATTCCTGGTCTGTTCTTGTGTGCCTCCTTCTGTCTTATTGATTCTTAATTCATGCATCAGGAAGGGCAGGTGCCCAGAAGCACAGTTTCTGGGCATTCCTAGAAGACATTTGTTCTAAAGTAAGTTACTGTGGGATGTTGGCATTCACCTGCATTTACTTCTTATTTAAGTAAAATGAAGCCTGAATGAAAGATAAACAGAGAAACAGAGAGAAGGAGGGAGGGAGAGAGAAAGAGAGAGGTTAGAAGGAGAGGGAGGGAGCTGGCGTGTGCCTAATTCTTAGTGCAGAGAGGGTAACACGAGCCAGGGGAGCAGCGCATACAGAGCAAAGATTGATGAGATGGAGGAGGGTGGTTGTTTCAGAATTTGAAAGAATGGGGTGACTCTGAAGAAGCCCAGAGAGCCTCTCATGCATATTCTGCTTCCCTGCAGCCCAGCCTTCACTTCCCGCTACAACCCCCCATGGCTCCCAGCCTGCACACTTCACCTCTAGGATTCCAGCACAGTCAGCAGACCTCAAGCCTTCCAGCAATTCTCCTGTCAGCAGAAACACAGAGGGAACTTGAGAACAGGATCTTTCTTCCAACAGCCTTCTGAATGACTTACTGCCAGAGAAAACAGTGGTCCTGACCTCTCCTGGAGTGTCCACTGAGGGTCTGAGCAGAACACTTTCATGCACACTGACAAGAAATACAGGGATAGGAAAGGAACAGTGTGCCCTGTTTGACCTTGAAATCTAGAAGGAAGCTATATTAAGCATATTTCTGTTTCCCATACTGCACAGGCATAACTATCCAATTTCTGGACAAAATCACAGACTGCAGAAATGAAATACCTTTAGAAATCACCAAATATTGCATTCTAATTTATATGTGTGGAGCTGGAAAGCTCACAAGGAATGGAGATAAAGCAGCAGCAGGAGGGAGGAGCCGTGCCATCCGGTACTAGGTGCTGCTCAGAGCCTTCACTCTAGACAAGCTGGGATCTAAACCCCAGATCTACTTGTCATGGTTACTTCACCCTCTGAAAATCATCTCTGCCACCTGTGAACAGGTTCATGTCACTCTGCACTTCTGGAATGTATGACTTCAGTGAGACACCACTGGGAGAGCCTAGTGCAGACTGATTCATCGCCAACATCAAACACACTGATGGCCATCAGCTCTGACTGTCACTTCTTGTTCTCAGGGAGGCACGGAATCTCTTGATAAGCGGAAATGTTTTCTAAGCAATTATCTATTGAATACATGAAAGGAATACATGAATACATGAAAGGAATCTCCCTTACCGGCCTCCATCAAATTGTTAGCCAGTTCCATAAACTGAGCGTCTCAGGGCTCCAACTACTGCCTCCCTCAGTGCACTCGCCAAACAAAACCCACAACAGCTAACTAAATCTCAATGTATCAAAAATTCACATTAAACTGGGTGTTACATTAAATTCTGACTGCTAAATCTGGATGCTCCCATGGTCTAAAACAGCCAAAGTTGACCTTCCAAAGTTCTCCCATTGCTATAAAAGCACAGACAACTTCAGTCAAGTACCAGTCAAAGACCTATTTGGGTAAAACTCTACAGTATTGTCTCGGGTATATTTACTCAACAGTTGATCATCTGAATTAGTTTAGACACACCAAAACTTAGACCCCCAGGAGTAAGCGGGAGTAAGGGGATCATTCAGCTCCAAATCTCACGGTATCAGTATCAGTAACTTTCTTTCTGAAATTCCACAGTAGTGATTCACAAGGGAATTCTAGCTCACAAGATCATTTTTATCCCCTCTCCTTTAGCTGGAAGGGCAGATAAGAACTTTTAAAAATAAGAGGATTAAGGCTCCCTGTTGAAAATAGGGAAATTTCCCTTCTCCCCTTTTCTTAAGAGTATTTAGTTTTAATTGTGGTTTTCATTTTAAGTTCCTCATATCTTTGAAATGTAGGTAAATCTTTTTTCAAGTTAACATTTAAGACCAACAAATGTCTTTATCAAGGACCTAGCAACCTTCTCCTCCAAATTCAGGTATCAAATAGTGCTATTCTTTTCCAGTTTCAGGGTGGGGGTGTTGGGAAGGGGGAAAGCCTGTCTTCAGTCAATGCCCTGCTCAAAACTGCCTCCTGTCATAAAGATATGACAAGTTTATTTTTCCTTTGCATAAATCCAATTAGCAAACACAGATGGTCACCTCAATTACCTGGTGAATTTCAGGCAAACGGTGTGTAACAAATGGTGCTGTCAAGTTCTCGTACTTGATTGCTAGTTACTGTTTATCTTGGGAACATGCATGTAACAGGTTGTGTCTGCTTCATTTTCCTTGATAAAAGCCTGAGATGTCTTCTGTCTTCACAGTCTTCTAATGGATAACCACTAGATACTCATCACATTTGGGCTTAAGGCTTATTCAATACTAGAATTCTTTCCTAACCTTGTGGAGAGGTTTTCTAGTTGAGAAGATATTTTGTATTAAATTCTATTTGCTCATATTATTTAAATCCAAGTCATGGTAAATACCAACAGGTTGCTTTGGTTTACTGTATTTCTTTTTGGTACAAAAGTCAAAGCAAATACGGCCTGTGAAATTCATTTTTTAAATGAATAAATCAAAATGAGTTTTTCAAAAATTAATGCTAATTTTTTGTGCAGTCTAGTCTCTGTCTATGACTTAATATTCTGCCCCTTTACTTTTGCATCTTTGTTTAGGAATATTGTCGCCTTGCAAAAAAAAAAAAGGGTGGGGAGGTAAGATATAAAGTACATTTTCTTCAGGAAGAAACTCTTGTTTCTATAAAGACAAGCAAAACTCATTACAAGTAATGAGGAAAATGGAAAAAAAACAAACAAGACTTATTAAAGTTTCTGGATATTTAGAAATAAAATTGATTTACCAAAGTTCATCTTCACATGTAAAACAGGGACAACCTTGTCGATAGAGGCTATGTAAATATATACTACTGATATTCTTAAAGGCAGTTTCAGTAATGATATGTTATACTGAGAAAAGAAATACAAAGCAATTCCAACAGATTTTGTTTAGAATCTTTCAGCCTAATTTTTGTTCCCATCATTTGCTAATGACAGACTATCAGGTGGGTGGAACTTTATACCGTAAACTGTTAGGTTCTTCAAAAACTTTTTATACTGTCATAAGATCTGTAATAATAATATACTTCCATCTGCTAATATGTGCTTCTTTCTATCTTCAGTAACAAAGGAAGGGAAAAAAAAAAAAAAACTTGTTTCATCCCTTTCTTATCCAGGCCACAACAGTTGATATAGAAAATTTTCCTCCATTAGCCTATATTTAATTGGTCCACCATATCAAGTAGTATCTTCTAAAATGCAACACAGCAATTGGCAAGAGTGTGAAGCTAAAGATAGGGCATAATTCATCCCCTATCATAACATTATAATGGTTAAAAATTTTGTTTTGTAAATGTTAACTCTTCTTTCAAGGGAAGGGTGTCAAACTATTTCTATACATGAGCTATATATCACACACACACACACACACACACACACACATATGGTCATATATATGATATATATCTCAAACTAAATATATATATTTCTTCTAGAAATGAACACTATGTGATTTTGCTCATTAACCTTTCATTTTATAAAAGGGTGAAATCAATAATCTATTTATTCAGCCAACTGAAAGGCACTTTCAAACAATTTCATGTGAGATTGAATTTTTATAGCTTTTTTTCATCCTACAAGTTCTAACAAAAATAATATCTTCTCAATTGCTAGACAAATATAAAATGTCAAACCTTGGCAGCCTTTCAAATACATGAAATAAAATCTCCTAACTACGGGTGAATAATTGTCTTACTAAAAATATTGCTTTCTTCAAAACCACCAGGCAGCTTTTAGGGCAGTGGATTACTGGCACGATCTAAAGCTGGAAATGAATGAGCTTCTGTTTTTAAACACTTTGCAATCCTGACCTGAGAATCATGACCATTTCAAGTCTTGTAATAAGTCTGTTATTGGCCACTGACATAGAAACAGTGATAGAAACTTTTATTTATTCATGTTTCTATGGATGGTGTCCAAAGACACCCAAAGGGCTGAACAAATAAAACATGAAATAATCAAACCAACTATTGGCTGTCCTCAAATAATCTGCTGAAAACTCATAGAAATCTTTTTTTTTTTTTTATGACTAGGCCAAATGTCTCCTTTAAAGGACAGGTAACATCTGTGACCCCCCCTTTTTTTTTTTAATAGAAGTCTATTTTTTTTTTAAGATTTTATTTATTTATTTTACAGAGAGAGATCACAAGTAGATAGAGAGACAGGCAGAGAGAGAGAGAGAGGGAAGCAAGCTCCCTGCTGAGCAGAGAGCCCGATGTGGGACTCGATCCCAGGAGCCTGAGATCATGACCTGAGCCGAAGGCAGCGGCTTAACCCACTGAGCCACCCAGGCACCCATCTGTGACCCTTTTTATAATAAAAACAATAATATTAATATTAAGCCCACTGTCCACAGTCAACTGGGAAATCCAAACTATATATGCTCCAGATTGTCCACACCATGAAGTCCTTTTCTTAACATAGATGCTAACTTTGAAACAGAGTAATACATTCAAATGTCAATTCAAACAATCAAAGTAAAGAGGTAATGTCTTTAGAATGAGAAACAGCAGTGTAGCTCCTCAAAGATGGACACTTGTATATACTTCTGATTCTGTTATTTAACCTTGTATCTCCTTCCCTTCTCTGCTTTTTAAGTTCGCTTTCATTCCTTTATAGGTCAACCTAGTAAAATTAAAGAATATGCTTAGGAGGAGTCAAGATGGCGGAGAAGTAGCAGGCTGAGACTGCTTCAGCTAGCCGGAGATCAGCTAGATAGCTTATCTAAAGATTGCAAACACCTGAAAATCCATCGGCAGATCGAAGAGAAGAAGAACAGCAATTCTGGAAACAGAAAAACAACCACTTTCTGAAAGGTAGGACCGGCGGAGAAGTGAATCCAAAGCGACGGGAAGATAGACCCCGGGGGGAGGGGCCGGCTCCCCGCAAGCGGCAGAGCAACCGCACACAAAATCAGGACTTTTAAAAGTCTGTTCCGCTGAGGGACATCGCTCCAGAGGCTAAACCGGGGCGAAGCCCACGCGGGGTCAGCGTGGCCTCAGGTCCCGCAGGGTCACAGAAGGATCGGGGGTGTCTGAGTGTCGCAGAGCTTGCGGGTATTGGAACGGGAAAGCCGGCTACAGAGACAGAGCCGACAGTAAGCTCACAGCTCAGGGTTACCTTGAACCGGTCGCAGGCTCGGTGAGCTCGGAGCGCGGCCGGAGGTCAGGCAGACGGGAGTAACTGGGCGCGGTTCTCTGAGCGCACACTGAGGAGTGGGGCCCTGGGCTCTCGGCTCCTCTGGGCCGGAGACCAGGAGGCCGCCATTTGTATTCCCGTCCTCTGGAACTCTACGGAAAGCGCTCAGGGAACAAAAGCTCCTGAAAGCAAACCCGAGCGGATTACTCACCCCGGCCCCGGGTAAGGGCGGTGTAATTCCGCCTGGGGCAAAGACACTTGAGAATCACTACAACAGGCCCCTCCCCCAGAAGATCAACAAGAAATCCAGCCGAGACCAAGTTCACCTACCAAGGAGTGCGGTTTCAATACCAAGGAGAGCAGCAGAATTCCAGAGGAGGAGAAAGCCAAGCACGGAACTCATGGCTTTTTTCCTGTGATTTTTTTTTAGTCTTGCAGTTAATTTAATTTTTTCTTTTTCATTTTTTTTTTTCTCGCCTTCGGGTAAAATTTTTTTTTTAACTGTTACCTTTTTCTTTTTTTAACGATTTTTTACTAGTTTATCTAATATATATATATATTTTTTACATTTTTCTTAGGTGTTTTCTTTTTTTAAAAATTCTTTTCTTTTCTTTTCTTTTTTTTTCTTTTTCTTTTCTTTTTGTTTTTTTTTTCTTTCTTCCTTTTTGAACCTCTTTTTATCCCCGTTCTCCCCACTCACGATTTTGGATCTCTTCTAATTTGGTTAAAGCATATTTTCCTGGGGTTGTTGCCACCCTTTTAGTATTTTACTTGCCCCTTCATTTACTCTTATCTGGACAAAATGACAAGACGTAAAAATTCAACACAAAAAAAAGAACAAGAGGCAGTACCGAAGCCTAGGGACCTAATCAATACAGACATCGGTAATATGTCAGATCTAGAGTTCAGAATGACAATTCTCAAGGTTCTAGCCGGGCTCGAAAAAGGCATGGAAGATATTAGAGAAACCCTCTCGAGAGATATAAAAGCCCTTTCTGGAGAAATAAAAGAACTAAAATCTAACCAAGGTGAAATCAAAAAAGCTATTAATGAGGTGCAATCAAAAATGGAGGCTCTAACTGCTAGGATAAATGAGGCAGAAGAAAGAATTAGTGATATAGAAGACCAAATGACAGAGAATAAAGAAGCTGAGCAAAAGAGGGACAAACAGCTACTGGACCACGAGGGGAGAATTCGAGAGATAAGTGACACCATAAGACGAAACAACATTAGAATAATTGGGATTCCAGAAGAAGAAGAAAGTGAGAGGGGAGCAGAAGGTATACTGCAGAGAATTATTGGGGAGAATTTCCCCAATATGGCAAAGGGAACGAGCATCAAAATTCACGAGGTTCAGAGAATGCCCCTCAAAATCAATAAGAATAGGCCCACACCCCGTCACCTAATAGTAAAATTTACAAGTCTCAATGACAAAGAGAAAATCCTGAAAGCAGCCCGGGAAAAGAAGTCTGTAACATACAATGGTAAAAATATTAGATTGGCAGCTGACTTATCCACAGAGACCTGGCAGGCCAGAAAGAGCTGGCATGATATTTTCAGAGCACTAAATGAGAAAAACATGCAGCCAAGAATACTATATCCAGCTAGGCTATCATTGAAAATAGAAGGAGAGATTAAAAGCTTCCAGGACAAACAACAACTGAAAGAATTTGCAAATACCAAACCAGCTCTACAGGAAATATTGAAAGGGGTCCTCTAAGCAAAGAGAGAGCCTACAAGTGGTAGATCAGAAAGGAACAGAGACCATATACAGTAACAGTCACCTTACAGGCAATACAATGGCACTAAATTCATATCTCTCAATAGTTACCCTGAATGTGAATGGGCTAAATGCCCCTGTCAAAAGACACAGGGTATCAGAATGGATAAAAAAAACAAAACCCATCTATATGTTGCCTCCAAGAAACACATTTTTAAGCCCGAAGACACCTCCAGATTTAAAGTGAGGGGGTGGAAAAGAATTTACCATGCTAATGGACATCAGAAGAAAGCAGGAGTGGCAATCCTTATATCAGATCAATTAGATTTTAAGCCAAAGACTATAATAAGAGATGAGGAAGGACACTATATCATACTCAAAGGGTCTGTCCAACAAGAAGATTTAACAATTTTAAATATCTATGCCCCCAATGTGGGAGCAGCCAACTATATAAACCAATTAATAACAAAATCAAAGAAACACATCAACAATAATACAATAATAGTAGGGGACTTTAATACTCCCCTCACTGAAATGGACAGGTCATCCAAGCAAAAGATCAGCAAGGAAATAAAGGCCTTAAATGACACACTGGACCAGATGGACATCACAGATATATTCAGAATATTTCATCCCAAAGCAACAGAATACACATTCTTCTCTAGTGCACATGGAACATTCTCCAGAATAGATCACATCCTCGGTCCTAAATCAGGACTCAACCGGTATCAAAAGATTGGGATCATTCCCTGCATATTTTCAGACCACAATGCTCTAAAGCTAGAACTCAACCACAAAAGGAAGTTTGGAAAGAACCCAAATACATGGAGACTAAACAGTATCCTTCTAAAGAATGAATGGGTCAACCGGGAAATTAAAGAAGAATTGAAAAAAAAATCATGGAAACAAATGATAATGAAAATACAACGGTTCAAAATCTGTGGGACACAACAAAGGCAGTCCTGAGAGGAAGATATATAGCGGTACAAGCCTTTCTCAAGAAACAAGAAAGGTCTCAGGTACACAACCTAACCCTACACCTAAAGGAGCTGGAGAAAGAACAAGAAAGAAACCCTAAGCCCAGCAGGAGAAGAGAAATCATAAAGATCAGAGCAGAAATCAATGAAATAGAAACCAAAAAAACAATAGAACAAATCAACGAAAGTAGGAGCTGGTTCTTTGAAAGAATTAATAAAATTGATAAACCCCTGGCCCGACTTATCAAAAAGAAAAGAGAAAGGACCCAAATAAATAAAATCATGAATGAAAGAGGAGAGATCACAACTAACACCAAAGAAATACAAACTATTATAAGAACATACTATGAGCAACTCTACGGCAATAAATTTGACAATCTGGAAGAAATGGATGCATTCCTAGAAACATATAAACTACCACAACTGAACCAGGAAGAAATAGAAAGCCTGAACAGACCCATAACCAGTAAGGAGATTGAAACAGTCATTAAAAATCTCCAAACAAACAAAAGCCCAGGGCCAGACGGCTTCCCGGGGGAATTCTACCAAACATTTAAAGAAGAACTAATTCCTATTCTCCTGAAACTGTTCCAAAAAATAGAAATGGAAGGAAAACTTCCAAACTCATTTTATGAGGCCAGCATCACCTTGATCCCAAAACCAGACAAGGATCCCACCAAAAAAGAGAGCTATAGACCGATATCCTTGATGAACACAGATGCGAAAATACTCAACAAAATACTAGCCAATAGGATTCAACAGTACATTAAAAAGATTATTCACCACGACCAAGTGGGATTTATTGCAGGGCTGCAAGGTTGGTTCAACATCCGCAAATCAGTCAATGTGATACAAAACATCAATAAAAGAAAGAACAAGAACCATATGATACTCTCAATAGATGCTGAAAAAGCATTTGACAAAGTACAACATCCCTTCCTGATCAAAACTCTTCAAAGTGTAGGGATAGAGGGCACATACCTCAATATCATCAAAGCCATCTATGAAAAACCCACCGCAAATATCATTCTCAATGGAGAAAAACTGAAAGCTTTTCCGCTAAGGTCAGGAACACGGCAGGGATGTCCATTATCACCACTGCTATTCAACATCGTACTAGAGGTCCTAGCCTCAGCAATCAGACAACAAAAGGAAATTAAAGGCATCCAAATCGGCAAAGAAGAAGTCAAATTATCACTCTTCGCAGATGATATGATACTATATGTGGAAAACCCAAAAGACTCCACTCCAAAACTGCTAGAACTTATACAGGAATTCAGTAAAGTGTCAGGATATAAAATCAATGCACAGAAATCAGTTGCATTTCTCTACACCAACAGCAAGACAGAAGAAAGAGATATTAAGGAGTCAATCCCATTTACAATTGCATCCAAAACCATAAGATACCTAGGAATAAACCTAACCAAAGAGACACAGAATCTATACTCAGAAAACTATAAAGTACTCATGAAAGAAATTGAGGAAGACACAAAGAAATGGAAAAATGTTCCATGCTCCTGGATTGGAAGAATAAATATTGTGAAAATGTCTATGCTACCTAAAGCAATCTACACATTTAATGCAATTCCTATCAAAGTACCATCCATCTTTTTCAAAGAAATGGAACAAATAATTCTAAAATTTATATGGAACCAGAAAAGACCTCGAATAGCCAAAGGGATATTGAAAAAGAAAGCCAACGTTGGTGGCATCACAATCCCGGACTTCAAGCTCTATTACAAAGCTGTCATCATCAAGACAGCATGGTACTGGCACAAAAACAGACACATAGATCAATGGAACAGAATAGAGAGCCCAGAAATAGACCCTCAAATCTATGGTCAACTAATCTTCGACAAAGCAGGAAAGAATGTCCAATGGAAAAAAGACAGCCTTTTCAATAAATGGTGCTAGGAAAATTGGACAGCCACATGCAGAAAAATGAAATTGGACCATTTCCTTACAGCACACACAAAAATAGACTCAAAATGGATGAAGGACCTCAATGTACGAAAGGAATCCTTCAAAATCCTTGAGGAGAACACGGGCAGCAACCTCTTCGACCTCTGCCGCAGCAACATCTTCCTAGGAACAACGCAAAAGGCAAGGGAAGCAAGGGAAAAAATGAACTACTGGGATTTCATCAAGATCAAAAGCTTTTGCACAGCAAAGGAAACAGTTAACAAAATCAAAAGACAACTGACAGAATGGGAGAAGATATTTGCAAACGACATATCAGATAAAGGACTAGTGTCCAGAATCTATAAAGAACTTAGCAAACTCAACACCCAAAGAACAAATAATCCAATCAAGAAATGGGCAGAGGACATGAACAGACATTTCTGCAAAGAAGACATCCAGATGGCCAACAGACACATGAAAAAGTGCTCCATATCACTCGGCATCAGGGAAATACAAATCAAAACCACAATGAGATATCACCTCACACCAGTCAGAATGGCTAAAATCAACAAGTCAGGAAATGACAGATGCTGGCGAGGATGCGGAGAAAGGGGAACCCTCCTACACTGTTGGTGGGAATGCAAGCTGGTGCAGCCACTCTGGAAAACAGCATGGAGGTTCCTCAAAATGTTGAAAATAGAACTGCCCTATGACCCAGCAATTGCATTATTGGGTATTTACCCTAAAGATACAAATGTAGTGATCCAAAGGGACACATGCACCCGAATGTTTATAGCAGCAATGTCCACAATAGCCAAACTATGGAAAGAACCTAGATGTCCATCAACAGATGAATGGATCAAGAAGATGTGGTATATATACACAATGGAATACTATGCAGCCATCAAAAGAAATGAAATCTTGCCATTTGCAACAACATGGATGGAACTAGAGCGTATCATGCTTAGCGAAATAAGTCAAGCAGAGAAAGACAACTATCATATGATCTCCCTTATATGAGGAAGTGGTGATGCAACATGGAGGCTTAAGTGGGTAGAAGAAGAATAAATGAAACAAGATGGGATTGGGAGGGAGACAAACCATAAGTGACTCTTAATCTCACAAAACAAACTGAGGGTTGCCGGGGGGAGGGGGTTCGGGAGAAGGGGGTGGGATTATGGACATTGGGGAGGGTATGTGATTTGGTGAGTGCTGTGAAGTGTGTAAACCTGGTGATTCACAGACCTGTACCCCTGGGGATAAAAATATATGTTTATAAAAAATAAAAAATTAAAAAAAAAAAAATTAAAGAATATGCTTAAAATGTTATTTTGCTAGCTAGCTTAGGCAAAATCATTTCTGGCTATTAAATAGTATTTTTATTACTTTCTTTGAGAGCTACAATACAATCCCCAGTTTCTATCAATTTTACATTTATTTTTTACAGTGTTAAGGCTGACAACATACACATTTTTTGTAAACAAAAATATGTGCCACATATTTTGAGTAAAAATTGATTTGAAAGTTTAAAACTAATAAACAGGTTACATTAACATAGCTCTATAAATTGACTGATTTATTGTTAAGTGTCAAAATGTTTGCTAGCATTGTATAATCTTTTCTGAGGGCCTATGCTCAGGAAAGCTACACTATTTGAAGGAAATTGCTCTTGGCTAAAAAGTCAAGTGGATCTTATTTTCTACAACTTATCAGTTTTATTTTCTTTTCACTTGGATCATGACTTGACTGCAAATTTTCCCTCCTCCCTTGTCTCCAATGACGTTTCATTTTTTTTTTTTCTGGCTGATAAAAACAAAATATGGTATTATCAAGTTCTTGACATTATCACATCCTTTAATGTATTTATTGCCCTAAATCTCTTTTTTTCCCAATCTTTTGATCATAGTTGATCAGCTATACACTATAATCCCCTAACAAGCTGATGATTTCCATTTACTCCACTGCTGAATCCGAGCCACTGCTCCCTACCACCTACTGCTTTCCACCTTGCATTTCTGGAATTTATTCTGTTATGTCCTCAGAAAATATGTACATGAGTTACACATGCTGAATCCTTGAGGTTCTTTTCTATGACTTCATATTTGATTGATACTTTTATAAATAAATGATTTTAGGCTTAAAATTATTTTCTGATGGACCTCTGAAGGACTTTCCAACACTGAATTCTGGCATCCTATGTTGTGGGCTATCTTTTCTTCCTGGGCGATTTTTTTTCCCCAAGTTTTTCAGAATTATTTTGTTTCTTCTTAGAGTTTAAAAACTTTATCATCCTGAATCTAGACCTGGATTTTTTTAAACTCCATTTTCAATCTAAAATTGCATGCCCTTCTTCAGATCTAGGAAATGCCTATTATTTATTTGAGTAAGTCTTCTCTTTGATTTTCTTTGTTCTTTCAGGGTCTCCTACTGGGAGAGTCTTACCTCCAGGGTAGACCTCTTGAATTTCTCTCTTTTTCTCATCATTTTCAACTCTTGTGTTTTACATTAATGTTCCAGAAAGTTCCCTGGACTTTAGATTTCAACTTATGTAATTGTTAAAAAACAAAATTCAACCAAGTGACTTTGAAGATCTGACTCAGGCAGCATCCCATTTAGCAAGTAGAAGTGGGCTGGTAGAAGCTGTACAAAATAGGAGGTTTTTATAGGAAGGAGGGTGGGGGCAAGAAAGTTACTGGCAAAAGATAAGAATTGTTCCAGGGGAGGTCATTTTCCCCTGGAGGGTAACATCAGGGGATGTTTCATGCAGATGACCTCACCTTCCTTTTGGAAGCCTGGAGACAGCCTATTGGGTGGGTTACTTCCTTGGTGTTGAGGAGAAACTTTCTAACTGGCCTATTGATGCCAATTCTGGAGGAGGCTGAACCTGCAGTCAGATCAGGAACTGAACCCCAGTCTGCCAACTCAGACTAAGTGATGTCATTGTGGGCCTGTGGTTTCTTTTCACTACAAGTATTTAAACATTAGCAACTGTATTTTTAACAGTCAAGAGACATTATGTGTTATTTGATTATTTCTCTTTCTTACCATATTATGCTTTTTTATGAATACAGTATCTTCCTGAATAATTCTGAGGGTAGGAAATAATTTTTTTCTCTATCTTGCATTATATACTCTCTAAGGTAAGTAATTTTAACTTCCATCTTTTTCAACTACCTAAAGATCTTAAATTGTTTTCGTGAAACAATTTAAGTGAAACAATCAAAAAAAAGATGATTCAAGGTATCTGTGTTTCATTCACTGTGATGTAAGGAGCTGTATGTGGTGCATCTCTTCCCTGACTGAAAATGCTAAAGAGAATTTCCCAGTACAGTGGGAGGGGCTTGTGACTGGGGGGCTGCCTCAGGCGAAGGATCAGGAAGCCAGCTGAGTAGCGCCTGGATGGCTCAGTTGGTTAAGCGCCAAACTCTTGATTATGGCTCACTTAGTGATATCAGGGTCCTGGTTTGGAGCCCCATTTCCTACTTCGCACTCAGTGGGGAGTGTGCTTGAGAGTGTGCTCTCTTTTGCCCCTGCCTCATCTTTCCCCTTGCTCCCTTGTTTGCTCTCTCAAAAAATAAAATGAAATCTTAAAAAAAAAAGAAAGAAAAAAGAAAGCCAGCTGACAAGTCCCCCACCCCAACCTCAGGCATCACTAGAGAAGCTCTTTACTCTGGGATACCAACATCTACCCTAAGATCCCTAATTCATCCAGCATAGTTATTTAGTGAGAAAATCCTTGGTTACTTTTAATTTATCTAAACTAAACTAAATGTTTTACATTTGTTCTTGTTATGTTGTTTTTAAGGTAACGTAAAGTCAGGCTGCATGATAAAGGAGGGAAAAAGAAAATAAATCAAGTGGCTGAAAGCACAGCCATTCTGCACACAGAGGCCCACTTTCTTCTCGCAGTTTTGAGTCACACTTCTCATTTCTGCTCTATCAATATACACCAAGCCTAGATCTTTCTGGGATTTCAGAGTAGATGCGCTTCCATGCAGCATTTTCACACATAATTTCCTTTATTTCATCTACAAACTTGTCATCATATGATTTTCAGATTTCAGAAAATTTTGCTGAGGTCATTCTCCAGCACAGAATTCCCTTCTTTCTTTTTTTTATCAGAATTTTGTATTCATTCCAAAGGGGTCTTCAATGCATGAACTCAACCTACTCCCTTTAAAAAACTAATTAACAACTGAATAGCCAATGTTTATGTGTTAAAGTGGGACCAACCAACCAGCTAAAGTTTTGTTAACACTGTTACTGGAATATGTGAATAGGCAAGAGGAAACATATAGAATTAACTCCAGAAATTGAGTTTTTCCTCGGAGGTTATTAATTCATATATTTAGTCAACAAATATTTTGAGCGCCTGTTATTATATAACACACTTTGTTTAAAATCTGAGCAAGTGAGCAGTGTAAAGAGACACAAATTTTAAGGTGCCTTAATACCTTTAATCAAATAACACTGAATTACCTCAACTACGAAGGGCATCCTGAAATGGGGGGAAAACCACATAAGCACAGCTTATGGGGTACATAGAGAAACAGAGGATTTGGCCTAAGATAGTTTCTTCCTAACAAAGACTATAGGAGGAAAAAATTCTAGGGTTGTTTATACACAAACACGCACCACAGAGACAAATCTTAGAAGAGTCATGATCCTTCACTCTCTAAGAAGAGCTCTGGCAAGATAGCCCAGGTTCCCTGAACACAGAAGGCTACTCACCATACTAACAGAATTCTACACTTTAGAAAGAAAACCACATCATATTTCACTGCTGAGTTTCATAATCTGTACTGAGACAGCCATGGGCAGAGTCTGGTTCCAGCACTTTCTTGCTTTGTAACATCAGGTAAATTTCAGAGGCTCTCTAAGCCTGAATTTCAAATATAAAGTTAATAACATTATATACCTCAGGGTTTATTTTGAAATTGAAAGAAACAACGCATGTAAAGGTTAGTCACATACCAAATGTTTAATGAATGCCATTTGATAGTATAATATCATTGTGCCTCGTTTTTTTTTCCCAAAGAATATGCTGTATTCAACCCTCTTACATTTAAATTTAGAGAACTGTAGTGACATCCTCTTCATTTAAGGAGAATCTCCACTTTAATATAACTTAATATAAGGAAATTATTTAATTTCACTGTGCTGAGTTCTGCTCCTTAGGCCTGGAAACCGACAGTATGCAATTTCTCACACAAACCTGAAGGTTTACTTTATTTGTCCCTTTTCTCTTTTTATCCAAAACTATCTACTTGAATTAGGAGTGTCATTGAAATCTTATGTGTACAGCTCAGGGAAGTGTACTTTCCCAACGGCTTAATAATTAAGTGCATATGCTATCAGGAGGAAAAAAGGGTCTCTCCATAGTGACAAGAAGTCTGAATGAATATAAATCTAAAAAGCAAGACTTTAAAAAAAGGAAGAAAGAAAGAAAGTTAGTTAGTTTTGTGTCAGAGAAGACAGTAAGGTTGTGTTTGGTTACCAACCAAAAAAATTCTCAGTGAATTATATGACAGGTGCATTGTGGGTCAGCTGGACATCTGCCTTATACTGTCTTCATTCCAAGATCCAGTCAGTTAAAACAGATTCTTTTGGAAATAAAGCTGATCATCCAGACAGGAAGGACAGGGGAACATGGGGACTATGTGCTGACTCTCAAAGTTTCTCCCCAAAAGTGACACATGTTGCCCAAATTCTTATTCCATAGGCCAAAGTCACCTCGCCAAGATTAGTATTAACAGGGATGAAGCAGAATTTTTCCCCAGAGAATAAAAGCAAATATTTGTGAATAACACTACAGTTTGCTGCACTGGATGCAATGAAAGTTTCTTAAAGGCATACCTCAGCTTCCCTGTGTACATCCTATTTCCTACATGCATTATATATTTTATCCTTACAATAATTCTGTATCTATTGTTATCCCCACTTTCAACATAAGGAAGCAGATTCAAAAGAACAAAGTGAGAAAAGACAACATTCCTCCGACTTAGAGTTATCTGAAACTAGTTTGAGTTCATTGAGTCGAACCAAGCACCCTGTTACTGAAGATACTGAAATAAGCAGAATGACGACTCTGCAGGAGTGCTGAAGAGAAGAGCTACAGTCTCTGTGAATAACTAGGCACCACAACCTTTATAATTCCTTTTAACCCTGAGATTCTAGGATTCTACAAGTTGCACAAGGTCACACAGCTAGTTAGAGGCTATTAAAGGCAAAATTTGTCTTCTGAAGAAGTGACCTCGTTTACAGGAAAGGGAAAAGACACTCCAATGTGATTTAACAATTTAGCATTCAAGCACCATTACTGTGAAACCCAAATGTTGAAAAAGTTTTATCACAGATCACTTCTTGATCAGCATGCAGAAAGAATCTACTCATTTGGTGACTGAAATGCTATGGATTATTACTGGTATCATATCAAATTTTCCAAATACCCTGGAGATTGCTGTTCTAACATGGTTATGAATAAAATATAGGCAACAACACGTCTACCATTCCCCAGAGATAAACATTTTCTTCAGTTGCATAACAAATAAACAAATGTTCTAATGGAAAGTGAAAAACAAGTACATCCTAAGTCATTATTTAAAATAAGACTGGCTTTGAACTGATGAGCTATATGAGGTCTGACACTCTAAACATATATTAAGGAATTTTATAAAGAAACAATTCACATAGTGAGGACTATCCTTTCTTACTATACATCCCCAAAGGTTTTACAGCTTTAATAACTCACACGGTGATTTGAATTTTTACCACTTGTCAAGTGAAAAATATAATAATGAAATAAATACAGGAAGCAAACCTAATTATTAAGGTCAGTATACTTTTTAACAATCCATCATTTTAATTTAATGATTCATAAGTCAGTACAATAAAAATGAAAAAAGCAATATGCATTTGCTTATTTTAAATGCATTTATTCATTCATTATTCATATTAGAAGCCAGGGATTAAAGGCTTTGGAACTAAACAAATTAGGAGTTTACTTACATCTTGTAAATAAATAAAATAGCATTCTCACCTTCTGGTACAACTAAAGATTTGTCAATTCAAGTACTACAGATCTGAAAACTCAGCAGAAGCACATCCAGGGCAGCTCGTCCATGAAATTTCAAGACATCATCCAGCAACTCAGTATAATCAAAGGAAATTCCTTTCAAGCTCACTATTAGCCAGTGACCCAGCAAATAGCCTTCTTCAAACTTAGATGATCCCAAACATTTAAAATGTATTTGAGGGAAGAAGCACTTCCAGAGTGTAATGAGTACTTCTGAAAATCTGTTCCTCTATTAAAGCAATGAGACAGTGGAAAAAAATGTGTCCAAAACAACTATTTTGTAACTCTTAAAATTAACTAAAGGCCTACAACAATTAAAGAGGCATTTATTCAAGAAATGGGACTTAATTTCATGAAGAACAGTTAACTTCATGGCATTTTAGCTATATTTATTCCTTTTTCCTTCTCCCCAGATATGTGGTAGCTTTGAAAGTAAATAGACATACAATTATCAAAGCTGTGAAATCAAGCATCCCAGCAAATACTGTAAGGGGGAGAAAAGGATTAAAAGTCATGGGGGAAAAAAAAAAAAACTATCCTCCAGCGAACTCTCATTATTTTACATGTGTGAAAGTTCCCTAAAAAGCTTCATTCTCAGGGATTATCTTGATCTGAACTGCATCAGAGCTCACTCTCTGCAAATAAGTCTATCCCAGATATCTGTCATAAATAATCAGTGGTAATTGCTTAACACTGCAACTGCCTGAGGCAGTGATATCAGCTGGGGTGAACAAATGGCTGATCAATAAAAATAAAAATAAAAATCAATAAAAATAAGTTAAAAGAAAAAATAAAGAAATGTGTGGTCCATAAGGTGCTGTGAAGAACTCTGACATATTCCTAGGGATCAAAAAGATCATACAATGAGTGTAAATATAGGCATGCTGAGGAAATACCTAAAAAGGCTGTTATCTCTCACTTCTGATAGACTGGAAGGACCTGCACAAGCAGAAAGTGAAGGCACAAATTCAGCTGTAAAACGCCTGCTACTATATTGAAAGCATGCCCAACCACACATACAGAACCCTTTGACAAAGGTGTGGAGACTTATCAATTCAAATTAATTCAGAAAATCTCTAAGTATTACCTATGTCAATGCAAACCAATCAGAGATTTAAGTAGCTGTATTCAACAAAGAACACAGATCTTATAGAATTAGTTCAGAAAATTAAAACAACAACAAAAGTAACAGTAAAAACAAGCGGAAAGCAACAGACCTAGGGTGGGTTTCTGACTTCCAAAGCTGACACACGGTAACACTGAATTTTCCAGTTATTAGTAAAATATAATGAAATGCAAAAAAAAGGAGACATGATTCATACTTGTAAGAAAAAAAGCAGTCACAAAAAAAAGCTCAGATGTATGACCTATCAGATAAAGACTTTCAAGTTAAACTATGAATCTGAGGTAAATATGTTCAAGTAATAAAGAAACCATGTCATATAATTAAGGGAAAAGTATGAGGACATCTTACCAAATGGAAAATATCAATAAAGAAATAGAAATTATAAAAGAAAACAGTAGAAATTCTAAAAAGTATAGTACTAAAATACAAAACTCATCACGAGGTTCAACACCACATCTAAACTGGCTGAAGAAAGAAACAATGTCCTTCAATATAGGTGAATTAATGTCCAATTAGAGAAAAGAGAGAAAGAAAGAAAAAATGAATAGAGCCTCAATAATGATGGACACCATCCAATAATGGAATACACATCATTATCCCAAAAGGAGAGGACTGACAGAAATGGCAGAAAAAATGTTTGAAAATGACTAAAAACCTTCCATATTTGATTAAAAACATTAATCTGCACATGCAAGAATAACAAAGAACTCCAAGAAGGATAAACTCAAATACATCCACATCAGCATACATATAGTTAACAAATCAGAAGTTAAGGAAAACAGGGAGCAGCGAGAGAATGGAGTCATCATGTACAAGAAATTTTCAACAACAAAAATAAGTAACTTCTTGTTAGAAACCATGGACACCTTAAGATGGTGGGATGACAAAGTCAAATTACTCCTAGAAAAAGACAGCTAAGCTGTAATTCTATACCTAGTAAAACTATCCTTCAAAGCCAAAGGAGAAATTAAAACATTTCCAGTTAGACAAAATCAGAAAAAAAAAAACTGTCACAGCAGACCTGCCCTATAAGAAATACTAAAAGGAGGGGCGCCTGGGTGGCTTAGTGGGTTAAGCGTCTGCCTTGGGTTTAGGTCATGATCTCAGGGTCCTGGGACTGAGCCCTGCATTGGGCTTCCTGCTCAGCAGGGGGTCTGCTCCTCCCTCTCTCTCTGCCCCTCCTCCTTGCTTGTGTTCTCTTCCACTCTCAAATCAGTCAATCAATCAATCTTTTAAAAAAAGAAATACTAGAAGGAATCCTTTAGGAAAGAATACTAGCAAGTAACTTAATTCCATACAAGGAAATAAAGAGCATCGATCTACTTAATTAGATACATAGATAGGAAAACAGAAGAAATGTATTTTTGATTGTAATTCTATTTTCTTACATCAGTTGTAAAAGACAACTGTACAGAGAAATGATAAAACAATGTTGATAGGCTTCTAATATATAAAGACATAGCTTATAAGATAAAAATATCACAAAAGAGTAGAGCAAGGACATGCTAATAATGAGGCAAAGTTTTGGTGTGCTACTTAAATTGGTGTTATTCTAAAACAATAAACTATAAGATGTTAATTTTAATCCCAAGGTAACTAAAATAACTCAAAGCAACTCAAAAATAGAGTAAAAAAACAATAAAGGAATTAAAATGGTAAAGTAGGGTGTATCTATTTAATAAAAAAGAAAGTTTCAATTGAGAAATGGAGGAATAAAAAAGTCATGACAGAGGAAACAAATAGCAAAATGACATATATCCTACCTTATCAGTAAATTTAAATATTAAATATAAATATTAATATAAATATATATTATTATATTATATCTTATATTTAAATTTATATATATTTATATTAAACATATCAATTTAAATATAAATATTAATATATATTTATTATTATATTATATATTTAAATTAATATATTTAATATTTAATATAAATATAAATATTAAATATAAAGACAAAACACTTAAAAAATCAGCAATTGTCAGAATATATATAAAATAAAATGATTAGACTGAAAGGCATCCAGATTGGAAAGAAAAAATTGAAACTATCTATATTCACAATTGCCTAGATGACATAATCTTATACATGAAAAATCCTAAGGAATTCATATGAACACACACACACACATGTGTTTCAAAGGATTCCACCAAGAATGTGAAAAAACAACCTACAGAATGGAAGAAGGTATCTGTCGATCATGTATCTTATAAAGGATGTTTATCCATAATACATAAAAAACATAACTGAAAAATAAAAAGAACCTAATTAAAAATTGGGCAACTGTTACTAAGTGATTAAAACAGGATTGCAGAACACAAGATTAATAAAGAAAATTCACTTTCCTATACACCAGAAATGAAAAAGATTTAAAAATTAAAAAGTGTCATTTATATTTGTACCCCCAAAATGAAATACTACAATAAAAAAATCTAACAAAATATGTATGAGATCAATATGAGGAAAACTACAAAGCAGAATAAAATCAAATAACTAAATATACAGAGAAATATTCCATGAGTGTAGATAAGAACACTCAATATTGTCAAGATGTCAGTTTTTCCCAATTTGATCTATACATTCAACAAAATCCCAAAGTCTCAACAAGTTATTTCATAGATATTGACAAACTGATTCTAAAGTTTGCATCTAGAGACAAGAATCCCTAAGAGCCAACTCAATATTGAAGGAGAAGAAGGAAATTGGAAGACTGACACTACTCAGCTTCAAGTCTTAATGTGGTATTCAAGGCAGTGAGGTACCGGCAAAAGAAGAGACAAACACATCAATGGAAGAAAACAGGGAGCCCAGAAGTAGAATCACTTAAATACAGTGATCTCTGACAAAGAAGCAACCATGATACAATGGGGCAAAAATAGTCTCTAACAAAAGAACAACTGGACATTCACAGAAAAACTTAATCTAGACCCAGACTATATACAACTCACAAAAAATAAGTCAAAATTGATTACAGGCCTTGATATAAAATCGCAAACCTCCTAGAACACAAGAAAACAGACATCACAGAATGTGACAATGGCTTTTAAGATACTACATTAATGTCATAATGTATGATAGAAATAAATGATAAACTAAATCTAATTAAAATTAAAAATTTCTGCTCTGCAAAAAACAGTATCAAGAGAATGAGAAGACAAGCCACAGATTAGGAGAAAATATTTGCAAAATAAATCTGATAAAGGAAAGTTATCTAAAATATACAAAAAACTCTTAAAGTTCAACAGTAAGAATACAGTCTGATTTAAACATGGGGTGCCTGGGTGGCTCAGAGGGTTAAGCCTCTGTCTTTAGCTCAGGTCATGGTCACCGGGTCCTGGGACGGAGACCCACACTGCGTTCTCTGCTCAGCAGAGAGCCTGCTTCTCCCTCTCTCTCTGTCTGCCTCTCTGCCTACCTGTGATCTCTCTCTCTCTCTGTCAAATAAGTAAATAAATAAATAAATAAATAAACAAACAAACACAGACCAAAAACCTTAACAGACACCTCACCAAAAAGATTTGCAGATGCAAAATAAGCATATGAAAAGATATTCAACATCATAGGTCATCAGGGAAATGCAACAAAGAAATATCAGTACATACCTATTAGAATGACCCAAATCTGGAACACTGACAACCCAAATGCTGACAAGGATATGGAGCAAAAGGAACTCTCATGTATTGCTGGTGGGAATGCAAAATGGTACAAGCACTCTGGAAGACAGTTTGGCAGTTTTGTATAGAATTACACATACTCCTTACCATATGATCCATCAACTGCATTCTTTGAAATATGCCCAAAGGATTTGAAAAGTTACATCCACACAAAACCTGAATACAGGTGTTTAAATGAGCTTTATTCATAAATGCTAATATTGGAAGCAACCAAGATGTCCTCAAGGAGGTGAATGAATAAACAAACTATGGGACATCCAGACAATGGAATATTATTCAGCCCTTTAAAAAAAAAAAAAAAAAGGTGCTGTCAAGCCATTAAAATACACATAAAAAACTTGCATGCATAGTACTAAGTGGAAGAAATCAACCCAAAAAAAGCCACATATACTGTAAGATTACAATTACATCACATTCTGGAAAAGGCAAAACTATGAAGATAGAAAAAGGACCAGTGGGTGCCAGGGGCTGGGTGGAGGGATGAACTGCCAGAGCACTAAGGATTTTTAGGACACTGAAAATACTGTATACAAAATCATAATGATGGCTATATGTCCTGATACATTTCTCCAAACGTGTAACACCAAGAGCCCAGAAACAGCCTGTAAACCAACGTAAACTAAGGATTTGGCCCAGTACAATGTGTCAATGTGACATCAACTGTGACAAATATATCACTCTGGAGGGGGATGTTGATAATGAGGGGAGGCTATGAAAATGTAAGAGCAGGGGCATATGCAAAATCTTGGTCTCTGCCCCTTTCATCTTGCTGGGAACCTAAAACTGCTCTAAAACAATAGCCTTAATTTCAAAAATAGAGCACATCATTTGAATAGACATTTCTCCAAAGAATATATATAAATGGCCAATAAGCACATGAAAACATCATTAGGAAAACACAAATCAAAATCACAACATGTCACTTCATACCTACAAAGACAGCAACAATGAAAAAGAGAAAAAAAGGAAAATATGAGTGTTCATGAGGATAAAAAATTGAAACTTCATGTTTTGCTGGTGGGTCAATAAGACAGAGTAGCTATGATACAAATATATCCAGATAATTTTTTAAAGTTAATTTTAAAAAGTATAAAAGCACTGTTTATATTTTTCTTTTATTGATGCATAATTGACATACAATGTCTTAATAGTTATAGGTATACATCACAGTGACTCAGTATTTTTACTTTATGGAATGATCCCCACAGTAAATCACATTACCCTCTGTCACCATCAATGTTACTGCAATATTACTGACTATATTCTCTATGCTGTACATTACATCCCCATGACTTACTTCCTTTATATATGGAAGTCTGTACCTCTTAGTCTTCTTCATCTATTTCATCTGCCCCTCAGCCTCCCTCCCCTCCACTTCAGTAACCAAGAGCACCAGTAAAAATATTAAATATTGTTGGAAGCTCACTGCTCTGACTTCTGTCTCTGCCACCAGCACCATGTGACCGTAATAATCTCACAGCATTTATTGAGATGTCATAATAACATCAGGAAAGTTAGAATAATATCAACAGTTGTTGGAGAACCAAACTTGGAACAAGACATCCTGAAACAAAACCAAACACCATATTGCCTTTTTGGCTTTTCACTAAATCGATCTATCACTCGTAGCTAGGAACACTTCATACCTGAATAATGCTATCTCTGTTTAGCAGGACATGACTTAAGTTATTCTCCTGTTTTAAATTCACCCCCTTAAGTTATTCTCCTGTTTTAAATTCACTTAAGTTATTCTCCTGTTTTAAATTCACCCCCCCTCATCCAATACAACACTCCTATATTAATCAAACCCAAAGATACAGCTCTCTAGCTGCAGATTCCTCTGCTCAGAAAGTCACACGTAAATCCTGGTTCTGCACCTGCTGGCCCTGGCCACGGTGGGCACAGAGACCCCACTCTGAATACATGGTTTAACTTTTCTCAAACTCAGCCTCACACTTTTCACATCCCCTCCTTGTTTCACTGTTTACTTTCTTTTGACGTATTCGTCTTGACAGAATCACCCCTAACAGGAGGTAAGGCTCCATAAACTTGACCAGTAGATCAGCTCAAAATTTTAACACTCTGCTACCTTTTCTTATTTTAGGCCAATTCAGTATAAACTTAAAACCCTTACTTAAGTTTTTTTTCCACAAGATCGTGTCTTATGATTTTATAGGTTTCTTAACAAATAACCAAGTTTTACATTTATTTTTCATAGGTATTTCAAGAAAAATGAAAAATTCAAATAAAAATCTATATACATTATATATATATATACACTGTATTTATATACTATATTTATATTTATTACTACATTTATCACTATATTATGTTCATACAGTATATTTATGTTCTCTCTCTATACACACATATATATAAAATGATATATTCTTATTTTTAGCAATATAATAACATACATTCCCATGATGGAAAAGACTACAATAAATAGAATTTTTTTTCCTTTTTACTCTGTGGATTCCTGCATATTATTTTCATGTGGTGATTATTTTGTGTGCTTGTGTTTAGTAGGAAACTCCAGGAGCAATTTTGTGCCCAGTTCCAAAACTAAAGGTTTATACAAAAGGCTAGTCCTAAAAACAGAAGGAAGGAGAAAATATTCACAGATAGGAGGAGAAAGGCAAAGTTCTGGATTCTTCGATGTTTGGAAAGCTCAATATTAAGAACCAAAGGAACAGCTATTATGTTACCATGTATTAGCATTATGTTAAATTATTCTAGAAACTTTTAACTTGAATTATTTATCTTAATCCTCACAACATATGCTAAGAGCTATTATCACTTCCAAATTAAGAAATGGAACTTTGAAGGCAGTAAATAATTGAGTTTTGCACCACTGGTTAAGGGTTAGTGTCATTATTCAAATCCTGCTTCTAGGGCTCTAGGGAGCTTTTAAACACTAAGCAAAACTAACATATTTGACAAGTTGGCATGGGAAAAAATACCAAACATCTGTATGCAGAAAATCTAGCTGTGAATCCCAGATTTTCCACGAAGACCCTGAGTGCTCATTAATTCCTAACCTCAGGTTTCCTGACTCATAAAAGAGCGTAGTATGAAATCATGCACGAGTGTCTACTCCTGAAGGCAACTCTGGCTGCCTGAGCACACAAGCTATGAAGAGTCAGTGATTTAACACAATAAAAATGTATTTCTCCAACACCTAAAAAGGTATCTTTGAATGGTAGGCACTGCCTCACAGTCATTCTACCCCATGGCTCCATCATCTTCAATCCATGACTCATAAGAGAACACTGAATTTTGCCTCCACTCCAGATAGACTAAAAACTGTTCAGAATAATAGTAATTTCTATTTCTGACAAATTTCCCAAAGACATCACCTAGATTTGCTAAAAATTACATAAAAATGTTAACATTCCTCAGAAAAAGAAGAGAATTATTTACAATGTTTTAAATCAAAGATGCACAGGGGCGCCTGGGTGGCTCAGTGGTTAAGCCACTGCCTTCGGCTCAGGTCATGATCCCAGGGTCATGATCGAGCCCCGCATCCGGCTCTCTGCTCAGCAGGGAGCCTGCTTCCTCCTCTCTCTCTCTGCCTGCCTCTCTGCCTACTTACGATCTCTGTCTGTCAAATAAATAATTTAAAAAAAAAATCTTAAAAAAAAAATAAATAAATCAAAGATGCACAAGGCGCCCAATTTTAATCCACATTCTTGTGTATACATCTATGGTGAGACACAGGTATAAAAACAGCCCACAGGACTCTCCCCGGCAATTAACAGGAAATTATAAAACTGTGGCACGATCCCATTTGTTAGCATTTTTATAGTTCTTTCAGACACCATGCATTTCTTTCAGGATTCACTTTGCTATATCAAATTGGATCCCAAATTAATTTTCTAAAGAGTTAAGTCTGAATTATTCCTCAATTAACTTGTCAAATTACTGAAATATGAGTTATGCCATCAAAGAACACTATTCAAGTGAACAACCATCTTTCTGAAGCATTAGCTGTCTGTTCTTTCTAGCATGACAAATAGAGCTACTGGGGCATCCAACTTTTCGCTATTAACTTACAGTCTAATCAACAGGGGAATCTAGAATTCTGTCCATTATGACAAAGAACCTGCTGGGATGCACGTTTCAGAAATAACAACACTGTGCAAGGATGCCGTGATTTGGTTAAACTTCCCAAGTTCTTTGTAACCATCTGATCCACACCTTCAGGAATAGTAATATTACCTCTACCCTTCAAGGAAAATTGATTTTTATTTCTATTGTTGAATTTGCTAATTTGCTTCTTCCTTTCTTAGGAACTTTGCACTGGCTGGAAAAATTTACCTGAATCTTCTGCATTCCTTTATTCTTTAGGCCCTAGGTCTTTTTCTTTTTGTGTAATAACTTTATTTTAGAGCAGTTCCAAATTTGTAAAAAAAAAAAAAAATGAAAAACTGCACACATAGTACAGAATGTACCAAATCGTCATACAATTTTAATCAAAAGTATGCAGCCTCTTCAGACCAGCTTCAATTTGTCCATGATACAATTAACCATGGTATTAGTCTCCCATGTAAGGGGAGTATTAGCTCAACTGAGTCAAATATGAACCTAGGTCATATAAGCATTCTTGACTATTGACTGGTTTTGGGGAAAATCTGTAAAAGGAGAATATGGAACCAGCACAAGTTGGTCTTATTAAATCCTTTTGTAGAAGGCCCATAGCAATTTCTTAGCTTTTAAAGGCTTTTCACATTTTTACAATTTATAAGGTAGTTTGAAGTTAATCTCAATGAAACATTTACATAAATCAATATATAAAGAGCAATTCAGAGTTATAAAGTATAAATAATTAAGGTTTTTGTCTCACAATTGTATTACACCAGACATAACAATTTAAAATAGAAGAACTGAAAATATCTCATCATATGAGGAATTTTATTTTGAACATATGAATGAAAAATTATAATTTTGGTTAGTAATTCTTTAATATTAAGCCAAAAGCACTAGACAAAAAGACCAGGTTCTGCAATGCCAAGACTACAATATTAAACCAGTTTATACATTTCCATGTGTTTTTTTGATACACAATCAAACACCATTGTCAAGAATTGAGAAAGAAGAAGATTTGAGAATATGATTATATGTTCAGCGTGGTCAGGGAGAAATTATACAGTACTGTAATTCATAATATCCCACTGTCAGTTTTCATATTAACTGATTGCAGGACTTGGACATTAACCTGAATCTCTGACTCCATTTGTCAAATGCAGACTAAAGTGTCCATCTGCATCACATGAGTAGTAGGAAAATAAACTGAGAAAACGGATATGCATATGTTTTGCAAATGTCAGAATACTATATAGTAGTAAGCAGTAAACGTAGTGAGCCTGCCTGGTCTGGCCCCAGATACCCTCACAGAAAAATTCTAAATCCCTCTATGAATATCAGCTGTACTTTTCTGCATTTAGAAAAATCTTTAAATACAGCTCTCAATTCAGCTCAAGTCCAAGGGTTAAATTCCACAGTTGCTGGTAACCGGGCTCTTGGGAGTGATGACTCTCCAGAGGCACTGACACTTGAGGGTTTTAGGAGAGTTGCTGGTTAAAGATAAAGGACCTTGATGGGAAACAGGGAAAAGTCTCCTGAGGTTCAAGACAGAGATCAGGGAAAAAAAGAGCTAGCGGTAGGTCAGCTGGGGGACAAGGTTGGGGAGGGTTCATTAAGAAAAGAGTCTAGTTTGCTCACTGCTCATCAGCTTTGGGCAAAGCATCTTTTACTAAAAGAATTTTTAATTCAGGGTTTCATTCAGAGACCTCTCATACCAATGAAAACTGTTGCCCAACTGGTCCTGAGAAATCTTACTCCTTTACTTTTTACAGGTACTAATCAGGTGAGCAAATCTGTTCAAGTCTCATGTTCCCCAGAGTAGCCACTGAAGGCCTCAATCATCCTTAGTGAAGTTATGCCATTTAGAAAGAAAAGTGCTAGTTAGCATTGTATGTATAAGAAACAGAAGTTTTTCCTGGACAAGGGCAGGATTTACACTCAGAAGACCCCAAGAGCACTGATAGCCATAGAAAGGAATACAACGCTTATCCCCCTGTGTCTTGGGTCCCCAGTTTTATGGATGGCCTCCGCTGAACATGAAATGGACACTCTCCATTTTGCCTAGCAGACAAAAAACCAGAAAGAACACTCTCTGGGTCAATGCCAAGATCCCAGGACAAAAGCGGAAGAAGGGAGAAGAAACGCTATCTGGTTTTATTGATGACTCAGCAGTTTGTTCAAATGGACCAGGTTCAGGAAGAACAGCAAACTCACCAGTCTGTGAGGCTGAGAGGGCCTCTGCCCACGGTCTCCCATTCTTACACTCTTAAACAACACAATACAAAAACAACACAAAACAGAGCAAAAGGGACAAAAAGGAATGCCTGACTCCACCCAAAATGCCAAAGGAGAACCAATCACAAAACCAGATGCCAAACTACAAATTGAGAGCAGTTGTTTGATAAAAGAATTGATGACAAAGAAACAGCAGCTCAGAGCCACTGCTGACTTACCACCTGGGAGTTACCTCGATAAGCCGCTAGCTGCAGGGCGCCAGGGATTTCTGTGGCTCCCACGCCTGGCAGGACACGGGGCTCCAAAACAGAGCAGTCAGGAACCTCCAGAAAACTGTGAAAATTAACAAATTTGCTTCACCAAGTCAGTGAGTGACTTACTCAAGACTTTGTCCATACACGTAAGAGATTCCATGCAGCCCTCTAGGAGATTAGAAGTGGACCTCCAGTCTCAGTAATTCAATAAACTAGGCTATACTGAAAATCTCTCCCCCCAAATTCATAGGAATGTACGTGCTGGATGAAAAGTAACAGTGGCTTTTACTTATTTTTAAAAGTTACAACTGAATGAGCAACAAACAAACAAAAATCTTTGTGTACCAGAATGAGAGTGTAACGAGACTTAGAGCAATCAGTATGGGAGCCCATATTCCTGCAGCCCTGAAGGAGTTCTGTATTCAGCTGCAGTCAGGGGGTTAGACTTTAACACCTGTCTTCCTAAGGAGTGAGACACCAGGCCTCACTCAGATCCACAGAATACTGGGAATTAGAGCTTAAGCCCTTTGAAAAAAAATCAAGGCCACTTGAAGGGATACAATTCTAATTAAAGAGAGAAAAAGCAAATAACTTGATACACAGACCCAGAAAGTATACAATACATTTAATGTTTGTCTTGGACTTCAGTAGGGAAAAAACAAAACAAAAATATCTTATGGAAAATTGAAACCATTCTTCACAGAGTTTGGAGTCCAAATACCGCATTTATTATAAAGAAAAAAAGAAGTCAAAAATTATTTTAAAAACTTTTCCCCAAAAAAGCAATGCCCTATGATAAAATCAAATTCAAAACTGATCTGGAGTGACAGTTCAAAAACAGAACCCAGAAGGATTTTATGAAAAATTAAAAATCCATGTGTCCTTAAAAATGACTTTACTGAGTAAAATCTGCAGCACAGAAGGAAACAACACGTCATAAGTAAGAATCGTAAGACTCTACAATTTCAGGAATTAGAATACTCAAAAAAAAAAAAAGACCATAAGGTAACAGAACAATCTGCATCAGCCTATTAAACAAGTATGTGTGAAATTATCACTGTATACATTTTAAAAGTATAGAAGTCACAAGGACAAAATAGATATTGAGAAAAAATAACAAACAGATTCTTTTCAAGAACTAACTAGAACATGCAGAAGTGGAAGGTGAAGATTTTGAAATCCAAAATGCATTGCAAACAACCACACCTGATGACAAAAATGAACAAGCCCAATGATATCTATACTGTAAAAGATAGAGTTGAACAGCACAAGAATTAGTAAATTGAAGATTTTAATAACAACAAAAATCATTAAATGACCAAAGCAAGAAGTAAAAATTTTATTTTTGTAAAACACTGGTAATTAAACAAAACAACAATAAATAAAACCTTGTGTGAGTGTGTGTATGTGTGTGTGTGAATGGAAAAAGTATTGGAGAATAAACTTTAAATTGTTAACTGAGGGAAGAGGGGCTATATGTCAAAAATAGATGCAAAATAATTGAGGGACGCCTGGGTGGCTCAGTTGGTTAAGCAGCTGCCTTCGGCTCAGGTCATGATCCCAGCGTCCTGGGATCGAGTCCCACATCGGGCTCCTTGCTCAGCGGGGAGCCTGCTTCTCCCTCTGCCTCTGCCTGCCATTCTGTCTGCCTGTGCTCGCTCTCCCCCCCCCATAAATAAATAAAATCTTAAAAAAAATAGATGCAAAATAATTGAGATGAAAAGTAAATGTTATTTTAAAAGAGATACATATAAAAAGATGATGGCCCATGGTTTTAATGGAAGTCACCTCAGAGTGGTTTTAGATGATGTGTAACATTGTATAGAAGGTTAAAGGGTTTTTGCAGTTATGTAGTTTAAAAGGGCTATTTGATTATGAAAAAATAACCTTATTTCCCTTCATTATCATTCCATCCCCTGCCATTCACCAAACCCTTAAATCTTTAACAGCTGAGGTGGGGAAAGCTGTGTTTGTGCACGTGAGGGCTTCTATGTAGAGGAAAGCTGAGAGTTTTCACTCTGGTGTCTCTGTGCCTTTCCACATGTTCACCTGTGACAAGCTGGCTCCAACTCTGCTCATCACCTGACATCTGGCACTGGATTGAAAACCTTCAGCCTGAATCACTCCAATCACCATTTCCAGAGATATTTGTAGGAAGAGTTTCCCTGAAAACATGTTTTCTTTAGTTATCACAATATTTTCAGGTAAAGAGGACCAGAAAAAATCTTCCCACAGACAACTGATAGTTGTTATTGAGTAAATGAGGTTCTTGTCCATCACCTTTTACAGAGCTAAAATTTATTCTGAGCATTCCCATTCAATATAAATTGCACATATGAATTTCTGATGATTTAAGCTGCACATAAATACCTGAGTAAGAGGCACATAACATTTTAGGTTCCTTCATACAGCTCTCATTTAAAAAAATGCACCTGTACACACACCTCCCCCCAACACACACACACCCCTCATTAGTTCCAGGATTAACTACATCTGACAGATGCAAAAAGCACTGATTTTTAAAAGAGACCATGTAGTTCAAGTGGGTGTTGTATTTTGTTATTTGTTTCTAATTCTGTCTTTTAGCCCAAATTTCTTTCTTAATGCCTAAAACTGTCAAGGATGAGCCAGGGACATATGACGCATTTTTTTTATAGGTGCTGACTACTTTTTTTTTTTTTTTTTTTTACAGAGGCTGACTACTTTGACTTTGAGGCAGTTAGGGATTTCCTTATTTGGATTTTAATGCCATCATTATACACCTTTAATGTCCCTGTTGATAAATCTACTTTCAATTTTTTCTCCAAATGGAAGATGACATTCTGCCACTGACACCTGTTGCAGCCACCTTTCTTTAACGTGATGCCAAGAAAAACTGAAATTCTCTGGAAACACATCTGTTCACTACTAATATTAGCATCTATTTATTCAATCATTTTCCATCAAGGCATGAGTTTGAGTCAACCCTCAAAAGGTTTTGCAGAATGAAGAGCTGGTTTGATCAAATGCTCATTTGTTGTAATGGCAGATTCTCCAAGCTCATTTTTACCAAGCAACACCAGATTTCAGGAGTAAGTTGGCTGAAATGCAGTGGTAGAAAGTATAGACTTTAAGGACAGCAAAAGTACAATAGGCACTCCTCCTAGAAATGCAGATGCTTTGTAGCTTTGATATATTATCTCCAGATCTGAGTGATTTCAGTGGTATTATATTTATACAGATGGAAAATTGAGTTTTCTTCCCATGTTTCAAATATTTCAGGTAATACCTAGTCTCAAGAGTAGCACCAGTCACTACCTCCATTCTCAATTTATGCCCCTTCCCCAAAATACAAGACACAGGGAGACACAGCGAAACAGAGGTTGCCATAAAACCTGGGAAAAGTATCTACAGGGACTTCCATTGAGGGCCAAAGAAAACAAGGTTACTTGGTTAACTTCTTTCTACTAAATGAGGACACAAGACAGAAAGTACAGGCAACAATGTTTCAAAAACCATAGATTTGACTTGAAAGATATTTCAAGAGATACTGAAAGATACTGAAAGATATTTCAAGAATCTGAAAGATTCTTCAAGAGAAGATACCACCTAGAAGTAAAAAGTCGTTGATTATAAACACTTTGCTGAAATGAGAAAAATGTCTTTGATAAGGATAACTTGAGTTAGATTTGGGAGCATATTCAGTTTGGCCCTTCTAAGAGCCAGGTTATTAAGTCTCAGCTTTCCTTCATTTCCTTTTCCCTCCTGCTCATAAGAAATTAGGAATTTGCAACAGCTCTGAAATTTTGAATTTCCTCATCTAGAAAACCCAATAACCCTCCCTTAGAATATTTAGCCCTGGTCCTCTCCACTGATAGGTGATGCTATGGGATGTGTGTGAGGTGGAAAAAGCTCTCCCTTTAGATGAATGGTGATGAAATGGTCTCCCACAAGCTCCCACAGCCACCAAGGAAGGAACACAGATTTGCAAGCAGTGACCCTCACAAGATGCAAATACTCCTTCATGGTACCAGGCTGGTTTTGTGAGAGTTAAGCAATTTCAACACCACCTAATTTTATTTAATTTTGCCTTGGTGAGTCAAATTGCTATGCTATGAGTCTAATGTAATGTAGTCACTTCAACAAACATGCATAGATTATCCTAAAGTTTCCACAGATTACAAGTCTGGGTACCATTGGGATGGGATGGGTCCTCTACTTATGGTTTCATATGAGGAATCCAGATAACGGCCATCTCCCCCTAAGGGTTAGGGTCCTCTCTAAGCTTCCAGGATTGTGTGCTGAATCCAGTTCCTTGGGGTTGTAGGACTGAGGGCCTCATGATTGAAAAGACAAGATGGAGAAATTATACAAAAGACTGAAACAGAAATTCTAGAAATAAAAAATAAAATAACCAACAGAATACTTAAAGGATGAGATTATCAGAAAATGATACACAACTAAAAAGAGCCTTTTTAAACTAGAAAATACACCAAGATAAAATATACCAAAGATAAGATCAAAGATAAAGATTTTTTTAAAATAAAGACATTTGAAAAAAAGATAAAATAAAATCAGAAGCAACAGAGACTTAATGACATTGGAAGAACAGTCTATCATATTGTAAGGGAAAAAGAGAAAGGAAAAGGACAAATTTCTGACAATTTTTAAAAATTAATGAAAGATACTAACTATGCAGTAAAAAATTTAAGAGATATTAATTACTTCATTTTAAAGATGCTAGCTTACAGATTTAAGAAGTATTATTAGGGGCACCTGGGTGGCTCAGTGGGTTAAAACCTCTGCCTTTGGCTCAGGTCAGGATCCCAGGTCCTGGGATGGAGTTCTGCATCAGGCTCTCTGCTCAGCAGGGAGGTTGCTTCCCCATCTCTCTGCCTGTCTCTCTACCTACTTGTGATCTCTGTCTGTCAAATAAATAAATAAAATCTTTTTAAAAATAGCAGTATTATATATCACAAACAAGATGAATATAAAGATCATACGTACCATACTAAATTGCTGAATAGTAAAGATGGGGAAAAAAATTAAATGCAACCAAAACAATACATACTTATTTTACAAAGAACTCCGAGTGGACTGATGGCTTCTCCATGGAAATAGGTAGGGCTGGAAGACAATGGGATGCTATCTTGAAACCACAGAGCTGGTATCTCTAGATCCATGTCATGAGAAATGCTAAATAGTCCTCTTCAAGGAAATGTGGAATAATGAAAAATAACACAGGTATGTTGATTTATCAAAACTAATCACACTAAACATTGTCTGTATAACACAGCTATTACCACATTCTTGGAGCTTTAAGCATACAGTAAATTTTTTAATGCTTTATAAGGAGAAATGGGTTTAAAAGTATTAAGATGTTCCAAAGCCCTGGAATTTAGAAAAAAAAAAAATGTCATCAATGCAGCCATACACATTGGCCAGCCAAAACCCAAGGATCCTGGTCACTTTTTTTTTTTTTTCCTTCTCTTTTCCATCTCAAAATCTTTCCTCTATTGTTAATCCTCTAGATGTCAAGCTCTGGCTTTGAACTTTAGGAGGATTTTCCCAGCTATTCACCTAGCTTTAATCTCTGCCAAATTTAAACTACAGTTTAGATTTCAGGTATATTTTTTAGATTAACAGTTAATAAATAGTATACTTTTTTTTAGTATTATATTTATTTATTTGAGAGAGCAAGATAGAACAACCTGGGGGAGAAGCTGAGAGAGAAGCAGACTCCCCACTGAGCAGGGAGCCCAATGCGAGGCCCTGACCCCAGAATGCTGGGATCATGACACCTAACCGACTGAGCCACCCAGCACCCCAACATTACACACTTTTAAAGAATATTGCCACCACCTTCAGCTAACTACAGAAAAAAGATTTCTGCTTGGATTTTTTCTATCCTTCATATATTCACTCACAACCTGGCCCAGAACATCACTGAAATTGAACAAATGAGTGATGAATAAATCAGAACTGATGTCGATCCAATAGCAACTGAACACTGAGAAACAAATTCTTCCCTTTGAGGAAATAATAATGTTTGTTGATACCTTAACTTAAATTGGGGAGTAATTTTTTTTTAATTTCATTAGAATATTCATGTTTGGAAGATTAAAAGGGTGAACTGAATTGTGCTTTTTTAAGAGAAATTATATAATACAGACAGATACAGAGAATTTGCTGGTGGTTACTGAAGATTAGCCAGTTTATTAGCTGCCTTGGGTATATTTAATTTAGAAAGAAATATATATGTGCCGGTCATAATCTAACCCATCATAGGGTCTGGAATTTCAGTTTGAAATGTGAGGCTTTGCAATGTAGAATTTTGGCTCTCATGGAACACAACTTTTAAAAGTTACTCTTTAAGAACGATCAGATTTACACTGTGAAAGTCTATACACTTGACAGTGAGTCATCACTGTTAGCAAAAATTTCAAAGTGAACATACCTAATGTCCCCCATTCCTACTAGAGCAGTTCTTTAAAAATGACAATTCCATGCATTTAACTTTTGGTAAAGCCCAACTACTAGATTCAATCTTATAGTAAAAATCTAAGTCACTGGTTTTAAACTTATATCTTAACAGCACTGGTTACAGAAGTCTTACAATATATCTGTGCTTCTGTTTCTTCTTACCTGTGATTATCAGCAGGATAATGACTAATACAGGATGGAGAGAGGTTTCACTTGTGTAAACAACACCCGAACCATACATTATCCATGATAGCACGTTATAGATGCAATTCTGAAGCATGTAATTTCATGTAACCAAGCATTAAATGTAAAGTGTCTACAAAGACCAACTCTCTCATCTCTAGCTCTGTGAATTATGGTTTTATGTCAGAGCCCAGAAAAATGTACTTACTCTTTCTGATATTCTAGGGAAATGATCTACCCTGTGGCAAGGACCAAGTTTTTAAATTTCATGAGCTGTATAAAAGGCAAAGCTTAAAAAAATTCATGCCATATAGCAATTTCCATACATCACAAAGTCAGTGAGTAGCTGCCACATGATTTACATCTAGAAAACATGCACAGTGGTATATTATATAAGATACTGGTTCTCAAATCTTGTGCATAGAATATATTCATTCTGTCTGGATCTATTTCTTTGCAACGGTACCAATTTTAGAAAAGCGAAATATGCTCTCTCACTGGCTACAGAGGACTCCATCTCTTCTATGAGAGATGAGCAGGACCTACAGCCTTTCCCACAAAAGCACTGCTTTTACCGCATTTGCATATCCCCTCAGAGCATGCACTGGCAAATCTCAAATCTGATTGGACAGAGCAGGGGTCGACTGTGAGCACTGGTAAGTAAGCTCTAAGGTTCTACTATTTTAAAACAAAATAATGGACACTGTAACAAGCAGCCATTGCTAAAATAAGTTCTTCTGCAGTATCTGAAATTACCATTAAAAATAATGTAGTTAAGATTTTTTTTAAAGTTGCAAATTACAAGCATCCATCTTGAACCAGCTTATGTTAATTAATTATGTTAATTAATTAATTTAGCATTAATTTAAGGATGCTAAGGTATCTTAGAAAACTCAGGAAGACAAACGGACCTGGCCTTAGCAACAAACTAGAAAACAGAGCTCAAACCCCACCAAGAGGATTTTTGCTATCCTCTCTGTACACCTAAGTCCAAACCTGCTTAGCTGCCCATCCACCTAGTTCTGTCCCTGCATACACAGACTCAGGCCAGCTGCTGTACAAAACGATGCAACTCCTTGTACAGGAAACTGACTGGGAAGCCTAAAATGGGCACCTGACCTAAACTGGGTCAGTCAAATCCCTGACTCCAAAATCTGAAAGTCAGGACCCAGAAAGAGAAATCAATATATTATAGGGCTGTCAAATATAACAAATAAAAATGCAGGGTTCCCAGCCACATTTGAACTATTATTCTATTAATATAAACAAGAAATAATTGCCAGCACATATTTATACCAAACAGTATGCATAATTCATCTGAAATCCAAATGTCACTGAGTGTCCTGTATTTTACTCCGCAACTCTGGTATCCTCTGGATGATGCTGGAACATGTGTGTAGGTGACAATCAGCAGCAAATGGTCATTCTGTACAAAAAACTCTGGTCTTCAACCTTTATTAACTCTTTGAAGAATGTAAGGTGGTAACTAAGATCTACCTCTTGAAACACTTTATCTCTTCTTTTCAAAATTCGGGGTAATTTAAAAATGTGCTCACAACACTGACAAGCTGTTTTAAACTTTGGTGACCTAAACAGTCTAATTTTTAAAGAGCAGGAAGTGTTGGGACTATTTCCACATTCCCTCACTTCTATGGCTCTTTCTTCTTTCATACTATATGCAAAAGCATAACACCACGGAAATCACTTAAAAGTTTTTAAAAATTTTATTTATTTATGTATTTATTTTTAGATTTTATTTATTTATTTGCCAGACAGAGAGCACAAGTAGGCCGAGAGGCAGGCAGAGAGAGAGGGGGAAGCAGGCTCCCTGCCAGAGCAGAGAGCCTGATGCGGGACTCGATCCCAGGATCCTGGGATCACAACCTGAGCCAAAGGCAGCAGTTTAACCCACTGAGCCACCCAGGTGCCCCACTTAAAAAAATCCTTAAAGAAACTTTAATCACTTTGTTTCTGGAGCTCATTCCTCAACTGTAGTCAGAGAATCAGGATGATGACACTCCCCAAGGCACTGCCAGCTCGGGCTGCAAGGACGTACGCGAAAAGAGCTGAGAACACGCTGGACTTTTATTTTAAGATTTCAGTATGAAAGTTTAATTGGCTTTGGAAATAGATGTTAATTCTAATATGGGATTCATCTCAGTACTGGTTTGAGTTATTGGCGATTTCCTAGGAGCCTTTAATTAAAATCCAATAAATGTACATTAGCTAAAAGCAAATTTCCTAGGATTACCCAATGTGAACAAGACTAAAATAGCTTTTACAGGGTTTTACTCAGTGATTTCCATGTTTATTAATTAAAAGCATCACTGGATGGCTCAGTCTGTTAAGGGTCCAACTGTTGGTTTTGGGTCAGGTCATGATCTCAGGATTGTGAGATCAAGCCTCATATCAGGCTCTGTGCTGTGTGGAATCCACTTGAGATTCTCCCTCTTCTTCTGTCATTCCTGGTGCTCATGCTCTCTAAAATAAATAATTTTTAAAAAAAAATAAATAAAAGTATCACTGAGATAATTCATATAAAATTATCCAGCTGCCATTTAAAAAATCATTGCTTGTACATATCAAATATGAACATAATTTTTACTTAGCTAATGACTTTGAAAATTTTTAAAATATACAAAACATTTACCTACAACTCATTAATGGTCAGGGCCCGGTGTTCCTGCTGTGAGAAGACTCCTTATGAAAGATACCATTTACATAAGCCCTAAGTTAAAAGACATTCGGAACATTTACAAAATGAATGAGGTTTAGAAAAATGCAATGCTTTGCTAAACAAACTAAAATTTTATTCAGAAACCAGAAGCATTATTAATCTGTAAAAAACACTGAAGTATATAATCTGCAAAATACTTGATTAGGGAAATGTTCCCTCCAAAAATAATGATGTGGAATAAAAGTTTAATTTTGAAAATATTAAAAACAAAATAATTAATTGGCGAGTTAGTTAACCTCAATGATTTAAACACTTTTTCAATAGAACAGTAATGAAAGAGTCATCAGTGATTCTAGCCAAAGTTCCTATGTGGACATAAAATCAAGAACCTTGGATTTAGGTTGATAGCACCTGGGAAAAAAATGTGGTTATGCCCTTGTCAAACAGACAACCTTGAGCGATTCACTTATGTTCTCAGCTCCTTCACCCAGCATAAGGGATGACAACGCACAGAAAATTAACTGCTATGTTATTTACGAGGCTCAGGCAAATGAGCTGTAACGAGGCTGTGCAGACCCTCGCACCACTCTCATATACATCAGCATGCCTCAGGCCTGTTTTGGCCATGCTCCACAAACTCCATTTGTCCTCTCCCACAGGCTCAAGGCTTGGCTACATTTCAGTCTTCATGGCATGGGAATGCTGCCAGAAGTGATAAATGTGGTTCCCAGGTCTGGCCTCTCGAAAACCATCATGCTCCTCTGCGCTGTCTTCCCCCTCCTCCTTAGACAGTGAAATGCAGAGAACCAGTAGACGACTCCAGACCCAGAGGACCTAGGGAAGCCACCAGCTAGAAAGAACTCAGATTCCTGCATGGCAGCATGAAGGTGAGTCCCCTGTGGACCTATGTTCTAGAAATAAAGCTGCATTGTGTCCAGTGACTGAGACAAGGAGCTTATACCAACAGCTGGCCAACGTGATCAGTACACGGGCAAATAATAATTCACAGAGCCAAGCTGTTTCCAAATAAATGTGTGTCACAAAACTGCTACCATAAACAGAAAGATGATTATAAAGCATAGACTCAACTGCTGCCATGTCATTGATATCATTGTAATAAACCGACTTTTGCTAAGAGAGCCCAACATGATATAATGAAGTCCTGATAACTAACATTTCTAGAACACACATTATATGCCAAACACTACGTCAAGCACATCATGTGACTGATTTCAGCTGAAGCTCACACCAGGAGCACCTGTGTGGTTCAGTTGGTTGAGTGACAGACCCTTGATTTCAGCTCAGGGGTCATGAGATGAAGCCCCTTGCCCGCCTCCATGCTGGGCCTGATGCCTGCTTAAGCTTAGGATTCTCTCAACAAGTGTTGGAGAGGATGCGGAGAAAGGGGAACCCTCTTACGCTGTTGGTGGGAATGCAAGCAGTGCAGCCACTCTGGAAAACAGTGTGGAGGTTCCTCAAAAATTTAAAAATAGAGCTACCCTATGACCCTGCCATTGCACTACTGGGTATTTACCCCAAAGATACAGATGTAGCTGGAGACAGGAGAAAATGGTAATTTGTTGTTTAATATATAGTTACAGTTATGCAAGGTAAATAGGTTCTAGAGATGTACTGGATAACATACTATCTATTATGTTAACAAAACTGTACTATACACCTAAAAATTTTGTTAAAAGGGTAGACCTCATGTTAACTGTTCTAACCACACAAAAAAGTAGGAGGCAGGGAAGAAACTTTTGGAGGTGATAGGAATATTTATTTCCTGGATTGTGATGATGGTTTCATGGGTATATACATAGGTCCAAATTCATAAAACTGTATGCATTAAATATGTGCAGTTTTTGTACATCAAAAAAAAAGGATACAGATGTAGTAAAAAGAAGGGTCATCTGTACCCCAATGTTCATAGCAGTAATGGCCACAATCACCAAACTGTGAAAGAGTTGAGATGCCTTTCAACAGATGAATGGATAAAGAAGATGTGGTCCATATATACAATGGAATATTACACAGCCATAAAAAAGGATGAATACCCAACTTTTGTATCAACATGGACAGGCCTGGAAGAGATTACACTGCATGAAATAAGTCAAGCAGAGAAAGTCAATTATCATATGGTTTCACTTGCTTGTGGAGCATAAGAAATAACAAGGAGGACATTAGGAGAAGGAAAGGAAAAGTGAAATTGGGGAATTTGGAGGGGGAGACAACCATGAGAGACTATAGACTCGAGAAACAAACTGAGAGTTTTGGAGGGGAGTGGAGTGGGGGGTTAGGTGAGCCTGTGGTGGGTATTATGGAGGGCATGTATTACATGGAGCAGTGCAGGTGTGTGGTGCATAAACAATGAATCTTGGAACCAGTGAAAAAAGTAAAATAAAAAAAATAATAAAACCTCAATGAGATTTAAAAAAAATTCTCTCTCTCTCTTCTTCTGCGCCTCCCCCTGCTTGTGCACCCCCTCCCCACCAAATAAACTACAAAACAAAACAAACAAAAGACAAAAACTGACATCAAACCTACGAATCAGACATTATCATTGTCTCTACTGAAAGAAAAATTAGACTCTGGGAGGTTAAATAACTCACCCATATTTATCCACCTTTCTATAGCAAAAAGATCTTGAACCATGTCTATGTAACAACCAAAACTCAAGCAGTTACACATTCACTGACAGCATCACAGGATGCAGAAGAGGGCCAGAAAGGCAGCTGGGACACCAGGAATCCAATCACAGCTCCAATGCTACAATTCACTGTGTGGACCCGAGCAAGCAATTTCGCCTGACCACACCTCACTTTTCTAAACTTCATCCTAGTGGTATTTTCCCCCCAGGATTTAAAAAATTAAATTGATCAGAGATGAAACACCTTCTATATCAGCTTTGTACATGTTTATATGCTTACCCCTGAAATAGAGGCTATTTCTTAAAATTCTAAACTTGTGACATCAGATGAAAGATTTAAGACAGGCATCAATCTGTGTTTCAGCATCTAGCTATGTAGAATACTATTATGAAGCCATTCCTTGGGAAAAAGTCAGAGTCCTGTGTTTAGGATTTTGAAACAAAATCCCTTGCTATGCTTTACAATGATTCAAAAATAATTTTTGGTGAGTGTGTGTGTGTGTGTGTGTGTGAGAGAGAGAGAGAGAGAAAAAGAGAGAGAGAGAGGTACACCTAAAAGGAGAAATAACTTGTTTTATAAGTAGGGCTGCAAAGTGTCTTGTATATTCAGACACTTCCCGTAATTAATGATTCCTGTCCTGCTTGCTATGTTGACTTTGTCAAAATGTCTTAAATGCCTTGTATTCAACTTTTTTCAATATATATTTTTAAAATCAGCAGTCAGTTATTTTTAGGCTACAATTTTAATGCTTAAATCTCTAAAGTGGCACTAGGTGAGAACCACAGCAACACAAATAAAAATTAGGGTAATCCTTGGGTTTTTCCTACAGGTTTAGCTGAGGAAAAGACTGGAATGGGAGAATGAGAATTAGACATACTTGTTGTTCATATTCAAGAAAGGATAAAACTGTTCTTTGGCTAGAATCCCAGGTCCTGGACCATTATTAATCATCTTCAGAGAACGCTTCAGATCAGTACTCCTTCTCTGAAAGTCATCCAATCAGTGACAGCCCCTTGTCTGTATAAGAACAAATCAGCAAGCATCTCGCTCCAGTGCTCATGTTTCTGAAAGGCAGACGTTCATAATCACCTTCCTCCCAAATCACACTAACACAGATGCAAATCTGTCAAGCCCTAACCACTGGTGCTTCTTAGAATGGTCCCTGAATACAGACACGTCTCCCCAAAACTTTATATAAGATGGACAAGACTATGCCTTCAAAGTACATCTGTCCCTTGAATCAGGCAAATGGAAAGTTCTCTTTTATCTCAGATGTGAACTCTGATTTATTGATTCACATTTTCTCCAGTCTTTGAATACCTCATCACATTTACAGTGAGGTATGAGATGCAATCTCCAGTTCTTCTGGTGATGGCTATTAACTTTTATTTGTGTATGTTTGAAACCCAGAATGCCAAAATGCTAGTTAGTATATATTCGTTAGTGTATATGGGTACATTTTCTGAATAATGAACATTTCTTAAAGAAAAGCCCTTTTGAAGTATGTAATTTGTACAGTGTGCAATTATTTATTCAATATTAAAAATAGTGGAAAGTCAGCTATAAACCCATATATACTGACAGCTAAGAATGAGACATGTATAATTTATTTATCCAGTACTAAGAAAGCAATAAAATAAAAACTTTAATAGAGAAATTCAGATGCAGATGAAATAATCACAAAAGAAGTTGTACTAATGTTCTGCACCATATAATATTATCAGTTTACAGCTCAAGTGACTGACTTTACCATACCAGAAATAATTTCGTATTCCAAAAGTTTTCAATCTCCAAAAAGAAATAATAGTAGAATTTTTAAAAAGTGTTATATCTCTTATTACTATTACAGATATTATCAAAGACCTAAATGTCTCTCTTTTTCTATGGCATAGCCAAGAAAGTATCATAATGCAAAATTAATTTTTTTGCTAGTACAATATTTTTTCTTGTGAAAAAGTCTCCCGTATAAGGCTATTGTGAATAAAACAGTATCCACTTGAGTCTTCCAAAAATTATTTGCGGAGAGTCTCATAGTGAGTTAGGAGTTAATGAGAAGATTTGCATTGTTTTTGGTGAGACTAGGACATTCCTGTGAAAGTCCATGTAAAGGTATGGACGTGTTTATACAAAGTTGAAGCAAAGTATGACTGATCCTAGGGAAAATGTTGACTGCTTCCCTCACATTTTGCATAATGTTGTTCAAATGGCATCTTGTGTCCTATCAACACTGAAGTCATTATCACAAAATTGTCCTCTTCCTTCAGTAATTATACTGTTTGAACAGAACAATTAAAGTAATTTTATAATTTTGTTACCAGTAAGTATTGTTCAATTCTCTTGCATTCAAAAACCAATTTGGGATCTCTAAAAAATGAAGTTGACAGTCATATGCAAAAGAATTAAACCAGATTACTGTCTTACACAGTGCAGAAAAATTAACTCAAAATGGACTAAAGACTTGAATGTAAGACCTGAAACCCTTAAACTCCTAGAAGAAAACATAGGTGGTAAGCTCCTTGACATTGGTCTTGGCAATGAGTTTTCAGATTGGATCCAAAAGCAAAAGCAACAAAAGGAAAAATTAATAGGTGACACCACATCAAACTAAAAAGTTTCTGCACAGCAAAGGAAATTATCAAAAATGAAAAGGCAGCCTGCTGATCATAAGAAAATATCTGCAAAGCATGTATCTGATAAGGGTTTAATATCCAAAATATATAAAGAACACCTATAACTCAATGGCAAAACAATTCAGTTAAAAAATGGGCAGAAGATCTCAATAGACATTTCGCTAAAGAAGACATCCAGATGGCCAAAAAACATATGAAAAGATGCTTAATATCACTGTCAGGGAGATGCAAATCAAAACCACAATGATATACCACCTCATGCCTATTAAAAAATGGCTATCATCAAAAAGACAAGAAATAACAAGTTTTGGTGAGGGTGTTGGAAAAAAGGAAACCTCTGTACACTATTGGTGAACATGTAAATTGGTACAATCTCTATGGAAAACAGTATGGAGGTTCCTCAATCACTTTAAAATAGAACTATCATATGATCCAGCAATTCTACTTCTAGAAATTTATCTGAAGAAAACAAAAACATTAATTCAAAAAGACATATGTATCCCAATGTTTATAGCAGCATTATCTACAACAGCCAAACTATGGAAACAGTCTAAACATCCACTGGCTGATGAATGGATAAAGAAGATGGGATATATATATACATAATGGAATACCATTCAGCCATAAAAAAGAATGAAATTTTGACATCTGTGACAACACAGACAGAAAAGACATTATGCTATGTGAAAGAAGGCAGATAGAGAAGGCAACTACCATCTGATCTCATATGTGGAATTTTAAAACAGCAACAAGAATAATAAAACCAAGCAAATACATACTGAGAACAGACTGGTAGTTTCCAGAGGCTGGAAGTGGGGAGGGGGAGAAATAAGTGAAGGTAGTCCAAACGTACAAACTTCTAGCTATAAAATAATTAAGACACAGGGATGTAATGTACAGTGTAGTGAATATAGCTAATAGTACTTCATTTCTGAAATAAGCAGTTAAAAGAGTACATCTTGAAAGTCCTCATCTCGAGGAAAAAAAAAAACGTTCTAACAGAAAAACCTTAAAACTGTGTGCAGTGATGGATGTTAACAAGATTTACTCTAGTGATGATTTTGCAAAATATACAAATAGCCAATCATGATGTTGTACACCTGAAACTAATATGACATCATATGCCATTGTACCTCAACAACAACAAAACAGAAGGCAAGCAACAACAATATAGAAGGCAAGAACAAAACACACACACACACAATGAAAGAAATGCAGTTGAGAGATGCCTGAGTTCACCTGAAGCACTAAAATTATACTTCACTTCTGTTTAAAAAATTCTTGTTGACTTTTTACATAATCTATCAAGGCCTACTTACTTCTTGTTCATAGTTCCCAAAATCTCATTAGTGGTAGCAAATGCCACTTGAGAAGCACAACCAGCGTTACTCAAGTATTTCATTGCTCAAAGGCATTTGTTGGGTACATTCAAGAAAGAACTGTAATGTTGTAGGCAATTAGTATTAAGGCTATATTCAAAAACCACAACATCACTTATTAACAGGGAAAGAAATTCCACTTTGAAGTGGATAATTATTATGCCATGAAAGATGGCATTATGTGCTTCAACAAATCAAATTTATAGAGCAATTCTCAGAGTTGTGAACTTTCAGCCTGTACATGTTCACTATGCTGGCTCATGGTTTTCTTATTAATAAAGATTCAGTGGGCAAAAGCATGAAATAAGTTGAACATGACCACTTAAGAAGCTATGCTGTGATGGAAACGGAAAATATAATGCAAAGGCATGGAAATTTCATCAATAAATTTTGCAAAACAAGGATTGTTAGAAAGAAATCATCAGAGAAACACAATTAAAAAAAGAGGTCTGCTATTTAGAGACATAATTTATTTCACATTAACAACTTTTTTTTAATATAAGTGTGGCCATGCAATATTTTTATTTCAATGAGTACATGCATAGGCAATTTGGAATAATTCAGACTTAACAATGCATCCTGCACCTTTTTTGTTTTTTGCTAAATCTGGTAACAATCTCTGTAACACTGTTTTTAAATGCAAATAAAGCAACTGACTCACTTTGGATATTAAGACAAACTATGCTTTGAATAAAAAGTCTGTTTTAAATGTAAAAAAATCAGGAAGAAGAACAAATGAAGAAAAAGCTCATCTCTGCTGAATCAGGTAAGACTGAAGAGTTACTCCTTGAGGGTTCTTCAGTGAATAGCTCCATTTTGAGATGATGCGTCAAGGCAGAGTTCAGCCTTGACAATGTGAACAAGTCAAATGATGAAGTTATCAAGACTTATGAATTTTGTAATGCCTGGGTGACTCCGTCTGGTAAGCATCTGCCTTTGGCTCAGGTCTTGATCTCAGGGTCCTAGGATCCAGCCCCACATTGGGCTTGTTGCTGAGCAGATAGCCTGCTTTTCCCTCTCCCTCTGTCCCTCCCCATGCTTGTGCTCAAGCCCTCTCTCTCTCTCTCTCAAATAAATACATATAATCTTTAAAAAAAATTTATGAATTCAAAGCCATAGCCATACTATGGGGAGAAGAAATTCCCTTCCTGAGAAATTCCCAATCCAGGCAAAAGGTAAAAGAACAGGGAGACAGGTGACTGATGAAATTCGATCTTTTCCTTATCCCCATGACATAAAATAAACTAGATTTCTTTCCATTATAGTAATCTGTATTCTGATTATGCTATATAGGTCGGGAAGCAAAAAATGGAAGTCTTTTTGTGATATACTTATGATAATGAAAAATTAATTTTGTAATTAAACTTCAGTTAAGTCAAGATCTGAAACAATAATCTTTGACCATGCACAGCCCTCCTGTAGGTAATGTATTCTTATAATTTCAAGATTATGTACAATATGATTCCCCTTGTTTGTTGATCTTGAAGGCAAAACCTCTCTATCATATACTTCTACCTTCAGAACTATGAGTTTTTATATTCAATCTAAACTAGAGTTTATGCTACCTTTACATTTTAACATTCATATTTTATAGTTTAATTTGACCTCAAATAAAGTGTGGCTTAGCAGCTCTGTGAAATATTGAGTGGCTTATAGGAATGATCTAGGAGTTCTTATTATGAACCCTGTGACTGCTTTCAAAATATAGATTTGACAAATCATCTTGAATTTTATCATCTGTCTTTTGTGGGCACTTATAAAAATAAACTGCTCCTCCATCTTTGTGATTCATCACTAACTGTGCTTATGAATCTACGTGGATCACCAAAGAAATGATTCTGCTCTATTTAGATCATAGATATAGGTGCTGAGAAAGAGAAAGGAAGGAAGAAAGGGACGGAGGGAGGGAGGGAGGATGGAAGGGAAGGTCTACTAAACCCATGGGCGAGAATACAGTGTATTAGGAGACTCTCAAGGCATCATTCCATGCACATTCACCCTATACAGGTTATGATGCCACCCAAATACTTCTAAACAACTTGAGGTTGGAACTGTCACACATCCCAATGTTAATTGAGATCTCTTCCAATAATGTTACTATGAGGAATATGAGATAAGGAACTCATCTACAAGCTGTGTCATGCTGCCCTGGATCAAGTTATCAAGTTAGAATAGGGGAGAAGATAAGAACAGAATTTACCTTTCTTAATTAGATCAAATCCAAAGGGTAAAATCAGTCTACATCTTGTCTTGACCACCAGAGCTACTCAGGCTCTAACACCATCGTGGCAGCTGAAACTTGACGCCAGCCTCGTCAGCATCTGGTCACGGCTCAATTGAGAGTGGTGCTTTCTTGCTTACAAATACAGAAGAGCATGTAGAAAGCTCCAGGATTTTGCCCAGGGTGACACGCTTCACAGTTAGTGCCCCTTTACACTCAGAAACAAGCATCTTGGCTTCAGGCTTGGCTTATTACTCTCCATAACTATTTTAAGGGTCAATTCTGAGGGAGCTGATGAGTCCTTTGTCCTCAAATCCCGGCCACAAACTCCATCAGCCTCAGAATGAATGTCTCTAAACATTAATTTTTATGCCCATGTCTTTACCCCACTAAATAACAAATCTTGGTAAAGTCTAGGCTCATCTTGGTTTTCTCCCCATTCAGAGCATGTCTGCTACTTGACGCATAATTACAGTTTATCCAACTTTAATATCCAACTTTAATATCTATCTTTATTTCTCAGTCTACCTCCCTACAAACTCAATATGGCCATTTTTTTCTCACCTCCACTATGTTCAATTAGCTTTCTATTCCTGTGACATGAATTAGATAACACAAGTTCTAGTCTAAGAAACACCTTTGGGCATGTCTCTATGACTAATGACCAAATGGTGACCATTTTGTGTCTATAAGAGAAAATGAGAGGCTTGATATTTCTAGGCTTTCTAAACTAACATAATTTATATTTTCAGCCCTCTAAATAACATGACACCCACCTGGCATTTATTCCTCAAACACCTTTTGTATGCTGTGTGCTACCAAACCAATGTTGCAAATGTCGGTCAGTCCTAGCCTGCAGACATTTTTTTACATAAAACGTACATTCTTCACCTACATAATTATTAAATTATTTGTAAACACTTAAAATCTGTGAAAATTGCAGTGTAAGTCATTCTCATAATTTGAATAACTGGAATATCTGAAAACACTGGCCTCTTTCCCACATGCCATTATCCCCACTGCCACAGTATGCACTACTCTCTGCTGTCTATACCAAAGTATAATGTTGACCGTGACACCATTCTTATTTTTATGGTAATGGTAAACAGAAAACAGTTAAATTTCTCTTATGCCCCACTTTGTCAGAAACCAAGAAATAAAACAGGGACATGTTTAGAAAAACAGAAAAGCATATATGCTTCTTAAAGAACACCAAACTCTTTAATAGACAAAAAAAAAAATTTCTTCCTGTGAAAGAAATGCTCCTGGCTTATTGCACTCATGCTACTTGTGTAGCTCCTGTAAGTATTGTTCTTAGATTCTGCTATGGACAAAGAATCTGTGAACTATGGCCGAATCCAATCCATTTCCCTTTTTGTAAATAAAGTTTTATCAACAAATAGTCACACTCATTCACTTGTGTATTGTCTTTGACTGCTTTCGCATATAATGTAAGAGCTGTATACCCCAAAGACATTTACTAACTGTCCCTTTACAGAATGTTTGTTGATTCCTGCTATAGGATAAACAATATCCAGGAAAAAGATCACAGCTCCAAATTTGATGGATCTTAAAATCAAAAATATGGGGTCACCTGGGTGGCTCAGTCAATTAAACACCTGCCTTTGGCTCATGTCATGATCTCAGGATCCTGGGATCAGCCCCAAGTTGGGAATCCCTGCTCAGTGGGGAGCCTGCTTCTCCCTCTGCCTGCTGTTCACCCTGCTTATGCTCTCATTCTCACCCTTAAATAAATAATCTCTAAAAATACCAAAAAAATATGACTAGCAATAATGTAAACCGCATGTAATCAAGTAACAAATTTCTTCAGAAACATTTATAAGCACAGGGGCGCCTGGGTGGCTCAGTGGGTTAAAGCCTCTGCCTTCGGCTCAGGTCGTGATCCCAGGGTCCTGGGATCGAGCCCCGCATCGGGCTCTCTGCTCGGCAGGGAGCCTGCTTCCTCCTCTCTCTCTGCCTGCCTCTCTGCCTACTTGTGATCTCTGTATGTCAAATAAATAAATAAAATCTTTAAAAAAAAAAAGAAAGAAAAGAAACATTTATAAGCACAGTAAAACTTACAAAAAGTGAGAGAGGAAGATTAACTAAACAGTTTGGAAAAGAATTCTAAAAGACACATTGTTGAGGATGGCTAATGAATGTATTTTAAAGATATGTTACAAACGAAATGTAAATATCTCCAATTTTCCTTGGTTAGAAAGTTCCTGTATAAAGCTCTTGCCTAGAAACAAAAAAAAAAAAAAAAAAAAAAGGAAAACAACACTTTTAATTATATTTCTATGGAACATATATGGAGACAGATGACACTGGTAAAATGAAAGACACAGAAGCTAGAAAAGGAATGTCTTTAACAGAATTTGTTGTTTTCATTTTTATATTTCCCAATGGAATGTAGATTTATATAATTTGACCTGTAAAATTTCATGACAGAAAATAAGATACTGTCTCAATATCAAAATAAGACATTGGCAAAGACATGAATACATTCTCTATGTACAGATCATTGTCAAATTAAATAATTTTATGTTATTTTTAATAAAGTTCTTCACTTTTTCTAATGATTTCAAAATACAGCCATGACCAAATAAAACAGTTTTATCAAAGAGAAAAGTGGAAAAAGCACTATGAGCATTTCCCATTTATGATATGTCAATACAGTACTATATCTATCAGACTTAATGTGGCGTCAACAAAGTAGGGTAAAAACAGATTCTTCACTTTCTCACTATGATAAATAGAAGGAAGATTTTTTTTTCAAGAAAAAAGAGTTTTTTGAGAGGAAACTTAATTATGATTTAGTTTATAAATTTTACAGTCTTTCAAAAATAAACAGAGAGTCTGTTCCTTAAAGAACCATCAATTCTACAAGTTGCTAGAGATGTAGGACTCTTAAATGAAGTGAAACAACAGTAATCATGTTTGAGTCAACTCTACAGAAAATGAATCAATACAAGATGATATCTATACCATTTATCTCCTCATCTGATATGAAAGAAAATCAATCACATAATCACATTATCTCTGAAGTTTCAAAAAGGCAGAGTCAATGGAACTGGCTATGTGAGACTAAGGATATGCCAGGATGGGTGAGATGCTGACCCACACTGCACCTTCACATGGAAGAGATGCTTGAGAGAAAACTATTTCTCTAGAAATGACTGACATCCATGAATGTAAAGACTCTCATACTATGTTTGTCTTCTTTTCTGATCTGTAACTCTTTTCTTGCAGAAATATACAAACAAGAACTATGGTTACAAAAACAAGAATTCAGAGCCGAAATTAAGTATGTTGCTGAAGGACACTACTTCTCAGTTCCTAAGAAATAAAAAGCACCAGAAAGCAGCAATGTGGAGGCTCTCCTGGAAAAAACATATCTATTCTAGTTCTGAAAGATGAATCGAGATTATGCAGTTGAAAAAGCTCTAGGGATGGTGGAGGAAAGAGGGGAATGGTGTAGAAACAGAGCAAAAAAGGACACAGGTAAGGGATACAATCATCCACTGTGTCACCAAATCTCAAATGGAGAGCCACATTTTCCACCAGGTTGTCCCCAATATGTCCTCAATATTTCAACGTCATTCTGCTTTTTATTTACGTGCCCAGAAAAGTGTGTGTGGGCCCTGGTCTCTAAGTATAGTAAACACCTAGCAGAGTGCCCAGAACAATTCTTAGAACAGAGTAGGTGCCTGATCAATCTTTAATTGAAAATAAGTAATATAAATAAATAAATGCTTATATCGCAAAATGTTTTCAGGTTTTCACATTTTTTTCTTGCCTAGTTCATTGCAATCAATTCTTAACTAGTTCCCCTGCCTACTATTCCATTTATTGCCTCTAAACTGTGAATGAGATTATAACATTTTTTGATACAAAAAAACCCAACTTTTTAGAATCTTCCAATGATTGATCTTCCTAACTCTGACATATTGCTTTGATGACATAAAAAGAGAAAAAAACACTTGAAAAGCAGTTTTACACTAAATAGTAACATGTTTTCTTTATTAATTCCACTCCTGAAAATCTATTTACATAGGGATATAATTCCAAATATAGAATATTAAAGTTAGGTGCAAAAGTTGTTCATTGTAAAAAAAATCACAGTAGTAAAAAATTCTAATAATCTAAATATATAACAATAAGTAGACACTACTGAAATTCTGGCATTTTCTCTCAATGCAGTGATAGTAACAACATTAGAAGTGATAACACAAGAAGTGGTATTAATGTAACAGTGCTCATGACAGCACAAGTTAAAACAGAATTTAAATTTTTATCAACAATTTCAATACATATCTGCAATTTTATATATTGCATAATTCATATTCATTCATTCAGATATAACCTTATACTTACATGTATGTTAAAATCATGATATGATATAATGTACATAGTGTAATGTGTATAATGTAATATGATATATATGTATAATAACGTTATATATGTGCATAGAATATTGTGGAAAACAACACAATTAACATTTTTAACTTTATCCTCTGAAATGAGAACATTTTCAATTTTTATATTATGTAGTTAAGGCTTTTCTGGACTATTATAATGAGTGTGTATTTTAATAATAATTTAAAAACTCAAGATCAAGAACTGCCAGGGATGATGGCAGAGGAGGATCTTAGGCTCACCTTGTCCCATGGAAACAACTACATCACACCCACATGAGTGTAAATAATCCAGGGACTGACAAGAAGACTGGCAGAAAGACTCTCCACAGCTAAATGTAGGGAAGAGGACATATCAAAAACAGTAGGAAGGGTACCAACCAGACAGTACTCGACCAGACAGTGGGGAACCAAGCTGACCCACAATTGCCCACAGAAGGAGGGTCACTGCAGGCATGAAGAGGGAAAAGGAGCAGACCCTACACCAGACACCCAGGCACAGGGTATCTGCACTGGAAAACTAAGCCCCATAACATTTGGCCTTGGAAACCAGAGGGACTTAATTTCTCTGATTCTTATCAACAGCAAGGCTTAACACCTGGAACTTTAAAAACCAACTGCCCAGCTCTGCAAGAGCCAGAGGGTGAGAGGAAATGGAGTCCCCACTGTTAAACACACAGCAGAGCAAAGAACCCCACTGAGATATAATAAAGCAGCAGCAGTTTGAAAAACACCCAGGGTACACTAGTAGGGGATCTGTTTACTCATCTCAGCATGTGTGCTGAGTAGGACAGTGACCTTTGGGAGACTTCTCAAATAACAAATGGCACCTGTCATTTCCCTCCCCTGTCCCCCAGCCTAAAGACATGGACACCTAAGGGAACAAGCAGAGCAGAAATACTCCACCTAGCTTGCTCACAGCTCTCCCTACCCCCGACACTTCTGCTGACCCACCCTCCCCAACTGCCCTCAGTAGCAGTTCCCCAAATCAGCACCAGGTCCCCTCCCACAGCCAACCTGCACAAACCTCATTAATACTGTGCATCCTGCTCCCACACTTTCTGCAAACCCATGCACCCCTCCCCCCATTCCAAATTCAGGAATCTTCCCAAGTGGAGCCACAGGCCTACCAGTGTGCAAACAGCAACAACAGTAATTCTTGCTCCAAGGTGAGAAGAAGATAACCACACACACCAGTGTGACTGCACCCAGAGCAATGGTTAGGGGTAGACATCTGGTCTGACTGCAGGCCCTGCCCACCAATGAAACCCTCTGAGAGGACAACACAGGGAGAAACTCCTGCAGTTCGGTGTTACAGCATCTCTGGCAAATGCCTGGTCTGACGCAACCCAAACAAAGGGTGGCTCCAGACTAGCCTTTTAACAACACAGGGACTAAACCCTGCCCACAACAGGCAAAGAGATTCACTGGACTAAAGTGGACTAAAGAGACAACAACTGGATGCACATAACACACACAGGAGACAGCCTGAAACCACCAGGTTTTAATGAACAGGGGACCCTGCGCTGCAGGGCACCTCCTCTCCATAAGGCCACTATTTGCAAGAGCAGGAGATGTAACTGACTTCCCCAATACATAGAGAAACAGACTCAGAGAGTTAGACAAAAGAAGAGACAGAGAAATATGTCCCAAATGAAAGAATAGAACAAAATCACAGCAAGAGATCTAATCAAAACAAACATAAGTAATATGCCTGACAGAGAATTTAAAATAATGATCGTAAAGATATTCACTGGACTTGAGAAAAGGGTGGAGTAACAAATGATAATTCAAATAAAAATTTAAAAAAACAACAACACACTTTAAACTCTATAGAATAAATAGATGGTTACCAAATGGAAAGTAATTAAGGGAAAGGGTTAAATCAGTGATGGAGATTAAGTATTGCACCTGTTGTGATAAGCACCGGATATTGCATGCAAGTGTTGATTCACTATATTGTGCAACTGAAATTTATATTACACTGTATGTTAACTAACTGGAATTTAAATAGAAACTTAAAGAATAATAATAATTATTTAAAAGACTGAAACACAAACAAAAGAATGAATCAGAGATAAAGAACTCAATAACTGAAATTGGAAATACAGTAGATGGGATGCACAGCAGACTAGAAGAAACAGAACAGGTCAGTGACCTGGAGGACAGAGTAATAGAAAGTAAGCAAGAGGAACAGGAGACAGAAAAAAATAATAGGAGCAAATGAAAATAGATTAAGGTAACTCAGCACGCCATCAGGCATAAAAACATTCACATTATAGGAATCTCAGAAAGAGAAGGAAGAAGGGGCAGAAAATTTGTTTGAAGAATACTAGCTGAAAACTTCTGGAATCTTGGTAAAGAAACACAGTCAGATCCAGGAGGCACAGAGGGCTCCCAACAAAAATTGACCCAAGGAGGTCTATACCAAGACACGTAGTTATTAAAATGGCAAAAGTAGTGACAAATAGAGAATTTTTAAAGCCACAAGAGAAAAGAAAACAGTGGCATACAGAAGAAAAACCCTATATATAAGGCTATCAGCTGATTTTTTTCAGCAGAAACATCGCTGGCCAGAAGGAAATGATATGATATATTCAAGGGACTTAAAGAAAAAAAAAATCTGTAGCCAAATATATTCTATCCACTGAGGCTATCATTTAGACTAGAAAGAGAGATAAAGGGTTTCCCAGACAAACAAAAGCTCAAGGAAGGCATGACCACTAGACTACTAGTGGTGACTACTAGTCACTACACTAGACTATTAGTCATGACCACTACAGCCATACAAGAAAGGTTAAAGGGGATTCTGAGTGAAAAGGAAAGACAGACTATAAGCATGAATAAGAAAAGTAGAAAGCACAAAAGCAGTAAAATTAAGTGTATCTATAAAAATCAGTCAAGAGATTCACAAAATTAAAGGATGTAAAGTGTGACACCATGTACCTAAAACGTGACAGGGAGAGGAATAAAAATTTAGTGTTTTTAGAATGAGTTAAAACCTCAGTGACCATCAACTTAATAGTAGTGATTGTTAAATCCACAGGATGCTATGTATAAATCAAAAACCATTAATAGATATGGAAAAAGTAAAGACAAGAATAAAGCCAGTAAACCACGAGAAAAGAAAGCAAGAGAAGAAAGAAACAGAGGGGGCACCTGGGTGGCTCAGTGGGTTAAAGCCTCTGCCTTCAGCTCAGGTGATGGTCCTGGGGTCCTGGGATCAAGCCCTGCATCGGGCTCTCTGCTCAGCGGGGAGCCTGCTTCACTTCTCTCTCTCTCTGCCTGCCTCACTGCCTACTTGTTATCTCTGTCTGTCAAATAAATAAATAAAATCTTAAAAAAAAAAAAGAAAAGAACAGAGAAGAACTACAAAACAGCCACAAAATGGCACTAAATACATAGCTATCAATAATTATATTGAATTTAAATGGATTAAACACATCAACCAAAATATATAGGGTGACAGAATGCATACAAAAGAAAGACCCCTCAATATAATGCCTATAAAAGACTATTTTTGGACCTAAAATCACATGCCGGTTGAAAGTAAAGGGCTGAAAAAATACTTATCATGCAAATGGAAGTGAAAAAAGAGCAAGGGTAGCAATACTTGTATCAAACAAAATAGACTTTAAAACGAAGACTGTAATGAGACAAAAAATACTATATGATCATAAAGGGGACAATCCAGCAGTAAGATATAATAATTTTAAGTATTTATGCAACCAATATGGGAGCACCCAGATACCTAAAACAATTAATAACAAACATAAAGAAACTAACCAATAGTAATGCAAAAATAGGAGGGGACTTTACCACCTCACTTACACCAACAGATAGATCATCTAAATAGAAAATCAACCAGGCAACACATGGATCAGATGGATTTAATAGACATATTCAGAACATTCCATCCTAAAACTGGAATACACATTCAAGTGCACGAAGAACAATCTCCAGAATAAATCACATGTCAGGCCACAAGACAACTCTCAATAAATTAAAAAAAACTGAAGTCATACCATACATCTTTTCTGACCACAACACTATTAACATAGAAATCAACCACAAGAAGAAAAGTCTGCAAAGAATACAAATACATGAAAGTTAAAAGACATGCTACTAAACAATGAATGGGTCAACCATAAAATAAAAGAGGAAATTAAAAAATACACAGAGACAAACGAAAATGAAACACATTGGTCCAAAAACTTTGGAATGCAGCAAAAGTGGTCTAAAAAGTAAGTAAGTATATGGCAATACAGGCCTACCTCAAGAAGCAAAAAAAGTCTCAAATAAACAACCTAACCTTACACCTAAAGGAGCTAGAAAAAGAAGAACAAACAAACCCAAACCAGGAGAAGGAAAAAAATAATAAAACTTAGAAAAGAAACAAATGATATAGAAACTAAAAAACAAAAACAAAAAGCAACCAACAACAGAACAGATCAATGAAAACAGGAGAGTGGTCTTTGAATCTGTTAACCAGACTCATTAAAAGAGAAAGAAATCAACAACATCAGAAATGAAAGAGTAGAAATAATAACTGACACCACAGAAATAACAAAGGATTATAATAGAATATTATGAAAAATTATATGCCAACAATTGAACAAGGTAGAAGAAATGGATAAATTCCTAGAAACATATACATACCAAAACTGAATCAGGAAGAAATAGCAAACTTGAACAGACCAATTACCAGCAATAAAATTGAATCAATAATCAAAAAACTCCCAAAAACAAAAGTCTAAGACCAGATGGCTTCACATGCAAATTCTATCAAATATTTAAAGGGAGGAGGGGACTTAATAACTATTCTTCTAAAATTATTCCAAAAAATAGAAAGAAAAGGAAGAAGTGCTTCCAAATCCATTCTATGAGGTCAGCATCACACTGATTTCAAAATCAAATAAAGACACCATGAAAAAAGAAAACTATAGACCAATATCTCAGATGAAAATGGATGCAAAAATTATTCAGAAAATATTAGTGAAACAAATACAACAACAAAATTTTTTTAAAGATTTTATTTATTTGACAGATAGAAATCACAAGTAGGCAGAGAGGCAGGCAGAGAGAGAGGGAGGGAAGCAGGCTCCCTGCTGAGCAGAGAGCCCGATGTGGGCCTCGATCCCAGGACCCTGGGATCATGACCTGAGCCGAAAGCAGAGGCTTTAACCCACTGAGCCACCCAGGCGCCCACAACAACAAATTTTTAAAAAATCATTCACCACAATCAAGTGGGATTTATTTTGGGGATGCAAAGATGGTTCAATATATACAAATTAACCAATATGAGACATCATACACAAGAGAAAAAACAAAAACTATATGACCATTTGAATAGATGCAGAAAAAAAGCATTTGACAAAGTACCATGTCCATTTATGATGAAAACCATCAAAGTGGGTTTAGAGGGTACATACCTAAATATAATAAAGGCCATATATGAAAAACTAATAGCTAACATAATAGTAAATGGTAAAAAACTGAGAACTTTTCCTCTAAGATCAGGAACACAATAAGGATGTCCACACAGACCACTTTTATTCAACATAGTACTGAAAGTCCTAGCCATAGCAATAATACAAGAAAAAGAAATAACAGGCATCCAAATAGGTAAGAAAGAAGTAAAACTATCACTGTTTGCAGATGGCATGATACTATATATAGAAAAGCCTGAAGACTCTACCAAAAAACTGCTAGAACTGATAAATGAGTTCAGTAAGGTCACAGGATACAAAATCAATATGCACAGATCTGCTGAAAGCCTATACACTAATAATGAAACAGCAGAATGAGAAATTAACAATCTCATTTATAATTGCACCAAAAGGAATAAAATACCTAGGAATAAACTTAACCAAAAAGGTGAAAGACCTGTACTCTGAAAACTATAACACACTGATGAAAGAAAATCAAGGTGACCCAAATGGAAACTAATTCCATGGTCCATGGTTTCAACGAATTAATACTGCTTGGATGTCCACAGTACTCAAAGCAATCTGATTTAATGCAATCCCTATCAAAATGCTAAAAGCAATTTTCACAGAACTAGAACAAAGAATCCTAAAATTTGTATGGTACCACATAAGACTTTGAATAGCCAAGTCAATTTAGAAAAAGCAGAACAAAGCTGGTGATATCCCAATCCCAAATTTCAGAATATACCACAAAGTTGTAGTAATCAAAATGGTGTGGTACTGGCACAAAACAGACATAAAGATCAATGGAACAGAACAGAGAGCCCAGAAATAAATCCAGGATATATGGTTAGTTAATCTTTAACAAAGGAGACAGGAATTTCCAATGGGAAAAAGAGTTTGTTCAACCAATGGTGCTGGACAACAACATGCAAAAGAATTCAACTGGACCACTTTCTTGCACCACACACAAAAATAAATTCAAAATGGATTAAAGACCTACATGTGAAATCTGAAACCATAAAAATCCTAGAAGAGAGCATAGGCAATAACTTCTCTGACATGAGCTGTAGCAACCCCTTTCTAGATACATCTAGGCAAGGGAAATGAAAGCAAAAATGCACTATTGGTGCTACATCAAAGTAAAATGCTTCTGTACAGTGAAGGAAACCATCAACAAAAGAAAAAGATAACCTATTAAATGTGAGAAGATACTTGCAAAGGACATATCCAATAAAGGGTTAGTGTCCAAAATATATAAAGAACATAGATAAGTGAACATCAAAAAATTTAAAAAACAAAAAACAAACCCACAAGTAATCCAACTGCAAAATGGCCAGAAGACATGAAGAGATATTTTTCCAAGGAAGACATCCAGATGTCCAAAAGACACCTGAAAAGATGCTCAACATCACTTATCATCAGGGAAATACAAATCAGACCTATAATGAGATATCACCTCATACTGGTCAGAATGGCTGAAATTAATACAAGAAAACAATGGTGTGGGGAAAAGACCCCATCTCCTGCATATACCTGAGCAGAAGAAGGAAGTTCTGTTTTCGGAAAAAAAACCTCTGGCTCAAGGAAACCAGACATAGTTGAGAGTAACCAAAATAGGGGGACTGAGTGAAAACCAGAATTCTTAATAGTAAGACATCTCAACTCCAAGAACACATGTGGCCAGGTGTATAGCTTGGCTGCACCCTCACAGCCCCCTTCCCAGGAGCAGATCAGAATGTTCCATTACAGGAATTCTGCCCTAACAAAGATTAAAGACACATGAATTCTGCTATGACACAGAAGAGCAAGGTCACCCAAACTAAAGTTCATGAGTTGTCCAAATATGTATATAGATTCAAATTGGTGTGCTTAGAAACTCACATTTAAAATAAATAGGAGACTTGAAAATCAGTGAAGTGTTGGACTTAGGCTCATGTCATGATCCCAGTGCCCAGGTATTGAGCCAGGGTCCTGCTTCTTGCTCGACAAGGAGTCTGCTTTTCCCTCTGCCCTTCCTCCTGCTCATGCTCTCACTCTCTTTCTCTTTCAAATAATACATAAAATCTTAAAAAAAAAAAAAAGAAAAGGTGACCCACAGCTAAAGTAGGCAATACGCAGAACAGACATAAATTAATTACCTGTAATTCATCCTCCTATGGATTGAGAAAATATTCTACTGACTGGTTGGGGGAGGGAATAGAATATAGTAAAGTTGGTTGAAATTTCAAAGTATGTACATGAAAACTATAATAATAGACTTAAAATATAATTATTGAAGATATTTCAAAAAACAGTAAAAACTCCATTAAAAACAGATAAAGGAGTTGAATAACCATTTGTACAAAGAAGATATACAAAGAACCAATGAGAGAGAGGAAAAAAAAAAAAAAACAGAAAGAAGAAACACATCTCAACTCATTCTATGGTGCCTTTACCCTAATACCAAAACTATGGGCGGAAAATCAAAAGAAAAAACTACACAAAAAAATATTCCTCATATGCACATAGAGCCTGAACAAACCATTTTTTAAATGCTTCAACACATAAAAAAAATTACACATCATAAGCAAATATAATTTACCCCAGAAATATGATACTGATATAACATCAAAAATCAATTAATTTAATGCATCATAAAATATAATAAAGAATTATAACCACAAGGTCACCCCAACAAATGTACAGCAAGCATCTGACAAAATCCAACATCTATTCATGATAAACACTCTCAACAAACCAGGAACAGAATAAACTTCTCCAGTGTATAAAAAGCATCTAGAAAACCTTACAACTAAAACCACACTGAATGAAGGAAGGGATACCTTTGCCATGAAATGGAAAAGAAGGTAAGTATATCCATCCTCATTACTTCTGTTCAACATTTTACCAGCAGTTATAGCCAGCGCAACAGAACAGGAAATAAAAATTAAAGTCATCCGGATTAAAAAGAAAAGATGTAAGCATTTCTTTATTTGCAAAGGACATGATCCCATACCAGTAACCTATAAACTAGAATAAATAATTTTAACATGTTTGCAAGATAGAAAAATAACACCCAAAAACCAACTGTATTTTCTATATACTAAAAATGAACAGTTCAAAATTGAAATTAAGAAGCAAGGGGCATCTGGGTGGCTTAGTCGGTTGAGTGTCAGACTCTTGTTTTGGCTCAGGTCATGATCCTAGGATGACTGAGTCCTGAGTGAGGCTCTGTGCTCAGTAGGAGCCTGCTTGAGATCCTCTCTCTTCCTCTCTCCCTCTCCTTCTGCTCCTCCCCAGCTCTCTCTGTCACAAAATAAATAAATAAATCTTGGGGGGTGGGGGAACAGTAATACCACAGCCAACTAATACTTTACAAGTGATTCATGAATACTTAATGGTGAAAAGATCGTATCTTCCACAAATGGTGTCTCCCACATACTTGGTTTTGATTCACATTTCCTTGATGATTAGTGAGGCTGAACATCTTTTCAGGTACCTATTGGTCATGGCTATGTCTTGATTGGAAAAATGTCTATTCAGATTCTCTACCCATTTTTTTTTTTAAATCAAATTATTTGGGTTTGTTTGTTTGTTGTGTTTTTTTTTTTTTTTTTTTTTTTTGCTTGTCAGTTATAAACATTCCTGGTTTGCAAGTATTTTCTCCCATTCCATAGGTTCCATCTTCATTGTCCTGATGGTTTATGTTGCTGTGCAGAAGTTTTTAGTGATATAGTCCCACTTGTTCCTTCCACCTTTCATTATGTGTGCTTTCAGTGTCATATCTAAAAACTCACTGCCAAGGCCAATGTCAAGGAACTTTTTCTGTGTTTTCTCCTAGGAGTTCTATGGTTCTGGGCCTTTTTTTTTTTTTTTTTTTAATTTCAGAGAGAGAGAGAGCAGAAGCAGAGGGAGGGGGGCAGAGTGAGAGGGGAAGAAGACTCCCCACTGAGTGTGGAGCCTGACATAGGGCTGGATACCAAGCTCCACAGATTAGGACCTGAGCTGAAATCAAGAGCTGGATGCTCAACAGACTGAGCCATGAGGCACCCTTCTGGGTCTTATTTTTAAGTCTTTAATTAATTTAAGTTAATTTTTGTATAACATAGGGTATGGGTAGGGTATTTGTATAACATAGGGTATGGGTCCAGTTTCATTCATTTGCATGTGAACATCCAGTGTTCCCAACACCTTTTACCGAAGTCAAAATTTGCATATAGACTACCCATTACCAAATGAAACAATGCTTTTCCCCATAACTCACATGACTAAAGAGTTCATGAGGGTATATATACATATTATTGATAGAAGAGCAAACTGAAAAGCAGTCTCTGAGACATTTAATTTCTGTGTTATATGTGCATCACATATGTTTGTTATATATCTAGATAGGCAGATATGGGATTTATGGCTGGCTCTTTATACCCAGATTTTTGCATCACAAGGAGACACTATACAGCAATTCCCTGATATTTTGGTAGTTTCCAAAACACATATTATGGAACAGGAATATTGTCAAATGATTATTTCATAATAGGAAAAACATGGGCTTATATATGCCCACCCAGACCCAAGGTACAAATACTTGAGTCTGTCTATGATATCAATATTAGATCTGAGATCTTTGCTGTCATTTCATTTACCTCTGAGACTGAATACCCTAAGGACAAGTGGGTGTGGGAGCATATGACATATACACAAAACAAAAGCAAGGGAAAAAATGACACTTAGCAGTCATACCTTTCAAAACCAGAAAGTGTGTATGTTACAGTATATTCATAACTATTATTCTTAACCTCCTAATCGGAACATAAAATATGAGTGTCTAACAAAAAGTGCTAGTGATACAGAAGTTCTTAATAAATACCTGATTGACTGTAACTCAATTGACAGATGCCTGAAAATGCTATTAATAGCTAATCGTGAGCAAATGTTCAAACATTAATTCTTGGTGAAGCCAACAAAACTGTATTATTCACTTAGTGGACAGTGGAGGGTATATAAGTAACTCCTTTTATTCTATTGTTGACCTTATACTTGTGTATAAAGACTCTTCATATGTTAATACCAGTGTGAGAGATGTACACATTTGTTCTCATCGTCTCTATGTGGGAAATGTCAAGCTTAGCTGGTTAAGTAAAATATTTTATGTGAGAAAGTTAAATAACCAACCCAAACTAGCACCTTTACAAGAGGGCAAGTTTGAAATTGAAACCTAAGTCCCAATTCCAAACTCAGAGCTTTCCCCTCAAAAAGCTGGGTAGAGAAGAAGAAAAAACTAACAAACAAAAAATGGCTAGAAATAATTCAAATTCAAATACTTGAATGAATAGCTACTGTTTCCTCATCAAACCTTAATATTCTACCTTCTCCTGACTGCCTTAAACAGAGTCTCAATGGCAAATTCTATACAGATCTGTGAGGTTTACATGAGAATGTTTGTTTAAATAGGTGATGTTTGCTTGTGATTATTGCTTGTGACTATAATGAACATTCATTCTTGTTGTTTCTGAAAAGGTGCGCTCTTTGTGTTCAGTGAGCTCTTTTATGTTTGTTAATTAAAAATGTCTAGCAATAAAGGACAATCCCACTAATTGCACCTGGCAGCTGGCCCACCTTGCAACGACCCCTGCTTCCTCCCTCTTTTTCTTTGTTGAGGCAAAGTTGGCCCCGTAAAGTGAGGCAGCACTGCCCAACTCCAGATGGTGAGGAAAAATCACGACAGACTCAGTGGTTAGAAGTCTGTTCCTAAGACCCGGCATTGCACCATTATATGCAGGTGGCAAATAACAGACCCTCCCTTGTTGCAGCACCGTTTCAAATACAGCAGCTGTTCATACAAATTTACTTCATTCTTCTCTGCAATATCTTGGAAACTCCAACCTTTAAAAAATAAGCAGAAATCTCAATTTTCTTCAGGGATACACTGTTTTTGTTTGTTTGTTTGTTTTGTTTTGTTTTTATAACTGGTACAGAAAGAAATATAGTCTCTACCTGAATATAAATAAAACCACTGGGATTGTATATTCCACTGGGATTGTATTTTTCTAATAATTACAGGTATTTAAGTTGTTGAATACATCTTTGTTCCAAAACATAATTGGAAATACATTATTTTAAAGAAATTAGTCTGTAATTGCTTAGTGACATAAGAGTAAAATTAGATTCTTTTTTACTTTTAAATGTATTTTTTACTTTTAAACATATTTTACTTTCACATAAATATAACTTATCAGCCTGATTTCCTAGAGTGACCAAAATATATTTATACTGTTAGAACTGTTTATGCTACTTTGAAACTGTTAATTCACTACATCTATTTCCAGTATGTAAAACTTTTACTAAAATAAAATATATAAGGAAAGGAAAAAAAAGATGAAAACAGGGAGACAAACCATAAGAGACTCTTAACTATACAAAGCAAACTGGGGTTTGCTAGAGGGGAGGGGGCTAGGGGGAAGGGGTAACTGGGTGATGGACATAAGAAGAGCACTTGATGAAATGAGCACTCAGTGTTATATGCAAATGATGAATCACTGAACTGTACCTCTGAAACTAATTAAAAAAAAATAAGAAGAACTTGAAAAAATAAAAAATAAAATAAAATACATAATGCATTACACGTAAAATAAAATGACTGAAACCTACTTCTATAAAGTGTTGGATGGATTTCAATTATGTGCATGTCACTACACCAGGTTCAGTCCATGGCAAGAAGCAAACATTAGAATGTAATGTGCTGTAACACTCCTTAAAAATCTGTGCTATGCTGCTCAACAGAAGGCTGAAGGCCCGTGAAGAAGCTGGAGAACCACCTAAAACAGTCATGCAGACAATATATTCTGGGTTTGTGAGGGATAGACACCATAATCAAACCGGTCCCAACCAGAGTTACACCAACTCCTGTAAGTGTAAAAGCAAGGTGAGTCTTGCTTTTCCTTTCTAACGTCACACCCACTTCTCTCTGCTTTCTCCAGCCGACCTCCCTGCCTACCTTTGCCCAGCTTTCTTCTTTTTCCAGTTCCCTCAGGATGTGTCCAGACGTAGGCATCTTTCTCCAGCTACTTCTCTCATCCTCTGTCTTCTACTTCTATCTTCTATACCTTTCTCAAACTATATTTCCCTCTTTCCAACACTTTTGTTGTTTCCTAACCACCCCAAGAGTAACAAAGAAGAAAATGAATGAAAAATTAAAGATGGAAATTTAATGTTTCAGAGATACAGGTAGTGCAACGCAGGTTTGACAACTCTAAAACACCAGAGACTGAGGCTCACTCCTCATTTACTGCTCTAACATCCTGAGCAACGTGGATTTCTTTCCTTAAATGTGACTCATAGTTCAAGGCGGTTGCTAGAGCCCCAGACTTTACAAATGTGTTCCAAGAGGGAAGAAGGGAAGCAGTGGGATAGAAAAAGGATCTATACCAGAAAAGGCTCCTCCTTCAAAAAGCTTTCCAAGAAGGTCTTCTCAGAGATTTTCCTAGAGGTGTGTCAAAGGAAAGTTCACCCAATCTCTCTTACATCTATTAGGGATGAAGAAATGAAGGGATTTAAAGGGGGTGGCTAGAAGTTTCTGTCCCTCACTGTCCTCCTTCATTTGGTCTCTATAACAGAAAGCATCTGTCAACTGTTGGTCTACAACACAGAGGAAGTTCTAGAAATAATTACTGAATATTTCTACAGTTTACTCATTTTCTCCTTAATGTCCTATATTAGCTAGTCTTACAGAACTCTGCATAGCTGCAACTGTTACCCAAACTCATTACTAAACTTGTCTGTGAGAGAAACTCTTCATGATGTTTTGTTGCATTCATCTTATAAAATATCTCTGGGAGGTAGAATCTATGTGACTGGACCAAAGCCAGGAGTGTAAATGTTCACTGTAGGGTTATCTGTCCTGGGGAATGCCTGCAAGGCTTCTGTTTACCTTCTGCTCAAAGGGCAAACTGCAAATCCCAAAGGGATGCAGGCTTTTGTTCTTCATGCTGCTACAATAAGAACTGAAATCACAATACTAACACTGACAGGCAACTCAAAAAATTAACAACAGCCACCATTTATTAAGTACTAAAGTACCAGGCATTGTGTTAGAAATTTTAGTTACTATACATCTCTAAGAATATTTGACATACTTAGTAGAAGAGATTACTACATTAGCATCTACCGGATAGCACACATTCCAGGCTCCATCTAATACCTACTCCTTTGGAATATCCAGAGTTTATAACTCATGTTTAGTAAATCCCCTGGGATATTCTAATGTCCAACTAAATTTGAGACCCACTGTACTAGATTAAAAACTTTTTTCAATAAACAGCATCAATTTCAGACACAATGGATAATACCATAATACCCAGAGAAGAACAACAAACTCCTAAACTGTTTACAATTAGGAGAGACTGGCTGGTTCTGTCAGTACACTGTGCAACTCTTGATCTCGGGGCTGTACATTCGAGCCCTACACTGTGTGTAGAGATTACTTAAAAATAAAATCTTAAGGAGTGCCTGGGTGGCTCACTCGGTTAAGAATCCTACTCTTCACCTCAGCTCAGGTCTTGATCTCAAGGCCCTGCTCTGGGCTCCACCCTGGGCAGTGAGCCTACTTAAAAAAAAAAAAAAAAAAAAAAAGAAAAGTTAAAAAAAATAAAATCTTTTCTAAAAGGAGAGGTTTATGAATTTGCAACCTAGAATTTATAAGATCTGAGGCTTTAAATAGGGCTAGTATGTACATCTGCTATAGTTTGAGTCCTATTTCAGGCTGGCTCAGTAAGCTATGTGGGTTCTCATTACAGACTCTGTTCAGTGATTCTTAACTAATCCTCCATGATAATTAGTGTTTCAAGATGAAGAACACCTTCAAAAATTAGTATTGTTGTCAAAACCAGACTAACCAAAGGGATAAATGTAACAAGATAATGGCATCTAGAATGGTCACTTCCAGTTGTCAAGACACTTAACAGATGATTCTTTCTCAAAAAAAAAAAAAAGCTACTACAATCTATGTATAACATAATTTTTTTCAGATAGCTTCTAAATAATTATTTAGATTCTAAATAATTATCCCACAAAATCAGAGGATATGAATAATTAAAAAAAGAATTCCCCAAATCACAATTTTTTCAAAAATATTTTTTTATAGATTTTATTTATTTATTTGAGTGACAGCGCACACATGTGGGGGCAGGGGAGGGGAAGAAGACAGAGAGGGAGCAGCAGATGCCCCACTGAGCAGGGAGCCTGACATGGGGCTCGACCCCAGGATCCTACTATCATGATCTGAGCCCAAGGCAGATGCTTAACCAACTAAGCCACTCAGGTGCCCCCAAAAGACATTTTCTTAATATATGCATGCCAACATATGTACATGATTTCTGCAGTTGTTGGTAGAATTATTCACAAATATTCCAGCTCTTCTACTTCTGGGCAAAAGGCAGGTTGAACTGCCTTTTAATTCTGACTTGGCCTCGCAACTCTCTGGCCAATGAAAATCTGAACAGGAGAGTCCAAAGGAAGCTTTAAGAACAGTGCATCTGGATTCTAGAAATACAGATACACACACACACACACACGCACGCACGCGCGCGCATATATATATATATATATATTTTTTTTTTTTCCTTTTGCCCTGACACAACGTGGAATGTTTCGGGTGGTAATTACATCGTCCTGGGTCCTGGCATGAGGAGGATGTGGGGAAGAGCTCCCTAGCCCATGATGGTCATGCTGTAAGGGTGAGAAATAAAACCTTCTTTACTCTAAACCCCTAATATAGGGGGTTGCTCATTATCACAGAATTGCCTAATTTATCTTGCCTGACTCATCTGCATATCAAAAGGTCTCCTGCCTCTCCTTAAAATGTATACCATGACCAAAATGGCCCGTTTCACATCCAAAAATAATTAAAGCCTAGTTATGGAAAAGAAAAGAGCACCTACTGTAGTACCAATCTACTAAGAAAACTCAAGTTTCTCTGTAAGTGTAATTCCCAAACAACTCTGAAAATGTATCATCAAGAAGAAAAAAAAGATCAGCTTTCAGCAGAGAATGTTAGTGAACTATGCAAAAGGAACAGAGTACAATTCAGCCTTTTCAAGGACACAAAACAATGGCTTTAAGACTTGTGAAAAGAAAGGGCAGACCCCAGCATACAATCAATAACTAGTGGCAGCAAAAGCACCATCATGTGCGTTCAGTTTAAAGACAAATTGTTCTTTTATTGACAGCCACTCCCGGCTGCGACCCGTCTGAATGATTTAAAGAAACCATATGGCTGCAAAATTAGCAGGAAAACACATCCATCTCAGAAGGAAAACTTGTAAAGTTACAAATATTTTTCTCTAAAACAAAAGGGTTATGGTCATACTTGATAATCAAGACTCTTCACAGCAGGTTAATTACCAAGTTCAGAACCTATCTGTGTATCACTGGTCTGGAAGGCTAACAGTAGTTTTTCCATATTTCTGCCCAAGGACTCTTTTGACAGAAGATTACTTGTGACATTAGGTTAATTTTGTTTCACCTTTCTTCCAACTTTATTTCCTCATCTTTTAGAAGTGGTTTCCTGTTTATTTTAGAAGCTTAGGAGATGCTGACAAGTAGAGTTTGCTCATAATGGCATAAAGATTGGGAGTAAGGGTACCCGTTTTCAAATTAAGGTCACGTAAACTTACCAATTTCCTTCAAAAAGTCTACGAAAAATCACACTGCAGCACTGTGCACGCTATGTGGCACAAAGCAGGCCATCTGCTCTTCCCAATATGCAGACAAAATGCAGCCTGTCTTAACTCATAACGTCGTATTTCAAGCTTTGATATAAACAGCTGGTTTTGGCATAAATTGTACATGTTTAGGGGGTACAGCCCCTGGTGTCCCTTGTTTTCAGGTGTCAGATCACATTTCTCCCACACACAAGATCTATGTTCACATTCCATGAAAATGAGGGATTTCTTGAGATGTTTTTATAAGCCATAGTCCTGCCTCACACAGAAGAGTGAACTAAATTCAATAATATTTTCCCAAAACATTTTTTAACCAAAACAACTTTGTGATTTTATGAAAATATGCATTGTGCCAATTATGGTTTACTGCAATCCATACTAATGATATGAAAAGTCCCATACAAAGTATACCCACAAAGTCCACGGAAAGCGTACTTTATTTATTTATTTATTTATATCAAATAGGATGCGTAAAACTTCACTAGACCTGCTTTTCTAATCTACAAACAAACAAACAAACAAAAAATTCCCCCAAAGAAAACTGAATAAGACAACACCACGTACCAAAATACATAATATTTACTTGGTCAATCAGTACTACATAAATGCTTTATGCAGAAGAGGAAAACATACAGATCTAGACTGAGTCAGACTCAGGATTCAAACCCTGGCTGTTGTACTAAGTGATCACGTGACCTACAGGCAAGCTCTAAACCTACAGAAGCCTCAGGGAAGCGACCAACAGTTCTGTTTTTTCACAGCAGGTTAATTACCAAGTTCAAAACCTATTCTCTTGTAAGAATTAAGAGAAATAATGTATAGAAGTCTCCTACCCTGGAGACTGGCACAAGTCAACAAATGCTAGTTCTCAGGATGGCCTTGTCTTGTGCTGATCGATACCCAGTTCCTTTCCCACTAAGAAATAGGAAATTATACTTTCCAGCCCCATTGTAGTTGTACCATACAGCTAGTTATAACAGTGTGCTATGGACAAAAGTGCCAGCCAAAGTACAAAACAAAACAAAACAAAAAACCCCCAAATCCTATTTCTGATGGGGAGGCTATAAGATCAAGCAGTCCTCACCCCCAGTTCCATGTGTCACACAGCTACACCCTACATAAAACCAACATGAGTGAGAAATAAATGTCTACCATGTGAAGCCAGAAATTGCTATCAGCAGTGGGTTGCTGCCACGAATAAAACCTAATGTAGCACGGGATAAGGAATCAGAAGGAAGAGAGAAAAACAATCGCAATTGGAGATTGCAGTCAGAGAAACTTGTCAGCAAAGGTAAATTAGGAGGCAGACTGTGAAGCTAATGGACTTGTCCTTTTAGGAAAAGAGTAGAAAATCGAATGGTAGTAGCACCTATCTGGCTGATATTGGCAGCATTTGGAACCACACTACAAGAAGTAAGTGAGCTCACGGAAAAATTCATGAGATTAATGGCAGGCACAAGTGGGAACAGAGAGAAGTGTGCTTCTGCCTGAAGAACAAGCTTGTGTCAGGTAAACATGGCCTCAGAGAGCCACAGGACGTTATCAGAGGGGGACTAGAAACATCTCAAGATGAGCCCAGTATTCTGCACCGCTTTCAACTACAATGTACTTGTCAGTTTTCATCCGTGCAAAGGAGGCAAGATGCTGAGTGAAAAGCAATGACAACTAAAAAGCACCTAAGGTAAGCCGAATCTGAACAGTCTCACAGATTCAGGAGAAAAATAATAATCAAGTTCAAGGGACAAAAGAAGATGGAATTAAGCCAGACCTCAGAAACACACAGTATCACTTGAAGTAGTCTGTGGATTCCTCAGTTTCGAATGGGGCCAAGAAAAGGAGAAGTGGGAGCTGATGCTGAAGCCAGAGCACCAGTCTTGCAGCATGTGTATGCCCAGGGCTCCCAGGTTTCCCGCAGGCTCTGAGTATCACCAGAACGACTCCCAGGACTCAGGCCAACACACTGGCAGTACGGTTATAATGGCCAAGTATACAAGCTGGAATCAGCAAAGAGATAACGGAGGATGAGGAGAAGTCCAAGAGAAAGCAGGAGCAAGCTGTCCAAGTACTCTCCAGGGGAGTCACATGGGGCATGATCAGTTCCCCCAGCAGCACTGGGTGGTAACAGGTTCAAAGCCTTGGTGAACGGGAAGCTCAGCTGGGTCTCGGGTCCAGGGTTTTGACTGGGGTGGCGCCTGCCTCACTGACCTTGTACTCAGACCTCAGCCCCTCAGAGCAATCCTACCATGTAGGCAGGGGTGGCCCAGAGACTGAGGCACACAAAAACATCTGTGTCATGCAGAATATTCCAACAATATTCCAAAGGTTATTTCCCCAGGGCCATTCCTGAAAACAGGACTTGCTGTGGAATGGACAGACTTGAGCAACCCTGGTCTGCTATTAATCTCTTCCTGTATACCTGGAAAAACAAACAATTGAAATTGAGAAGGCCCCAGAAGATAATGAACTCAGATAATTAGCATAAAGTTTTAGGTGGGGCCTCAGAATAGCATGTTATAGGAAGACTACGGGCGGTCTAGAGAGGTCACATCCTTACCCCTGGAACTTCTGACTATGCTTAGTTACATGGAGAAGAGGGATTGAGAATGTGGATGGAATTAAGTTCACTAGTCAGCTGCCCTTTGGGGGACATTATGCCAAATTATCTGTGTGGGTCCAATATAATCACAAGGGTCCCTCCAACCACAAGAGGCAGAAGAAAGAGTCTTAGAGATAGAAAGGGTCATGTGATGAAGCAAGCGGAGTCTGAAGCCATGTGTTTACAGGACTGAAAGACGGCAAACTCTGAAGATGGACTATGAGCCAAGGAATGAGGACAGCCTCCAGAAGCTGGAAAAAGGAAGGGAATAGCTTCTCCCCAGAAGTTCCAGAAGAAACACAGCCCTGCAAAAACCCTGGTTTTAGCCAAGTGAAGCTCACTTCAGAGAGCTTTTCCCCAGGGCCGTATGATAATTAATTTGTGTTGCTTTAAGCCATTAAGTTTGTGCCAATTTGTTTCAGTAGTCACAGAAAACTAATATAATTTACTCATAGGATGTTAAGGACATAAACCCTTTTCTCCTTCTTTCCTGTTTTCTCTTCTTTCTTCTCTAATAAAACTTACTGAATAGTTCATTACTTTATTGGATTGTGACCATGTATGGAAGTGGCCATGTACTATAAGTGACAAAGTTTCCCTCCAAAGCACAACAGATGTGTTGCTGGTGTACCCATACTAGCATGAAACAAAGTGGCCTTTATTAATTTATTAGAGAGCGGGGGTAGAGGCAGAGGGAGAGATAGAATCTCCAGCAGACTCTGTATTGAGCATGGAGCCTGATGCAGGGCCCGATCTCATGACCTTGAGGTCATGACTGAGCCGAAATCAAGAACTGGGCTCTCAGCCAACTGGGTCACCCAGGCACCCCCCCCCAATCAAAGTAGCCTTTAAAACAACAGACACTGTAAAAGATAAAGTCATATGAGTCAAGCCACAAGATTTAAAACCCCATATCTGTACGCACATAACATAGCCTGAAACACAGAAAACTGACAGAATTTAAAAGAAGACAAATTCACAATTAATGCATATTAATACTTTTTCATTAGTAATCAACAAAGCTAACCAACAAGTATGTATATATAGCAGAATTTTCAAAACTGGCACATTCTAGGCAAGTTTCAGAAAGTTTTAACAGGCTGGTAATGTTTTAAACTCTCTGATAATAGTGCAAATATGATAGCTATCCATGGATGTTTGGAAATTAAAGGGCTAATAAAAAACTCAAAAGTAAAATAAAAAATTAAAATAAAACATATAAAAAAATTAACAAAATATACATATAAAATTGTGTAGGAAGCAACTAAAACCCTGTTGTAAGGGACCTAATAACATTAAATGTAAATGTTAGAAAATTAGTCTGAAGACATTATTTAAATATCCACCTCCAAAAGTTAAAATGATGACAGTAGGGGCGCCTGAGTGGCTCAGTTGGTTAAGCAACTGCCTTTGGCTCAGGTCACAGTCCCGGAGTCCCAGGATCGAGTCCCGCATCAGGCTCCCAGCTCCATGGGGAGTCTGCTTTCTCCCTCTGACCTTCCCGCCTCTCATGCTCTCTCTCACTGTCTCTCTTTCAAATAAATAAATAAAAATATTTAAAATAAAAATAAAAAATAAAATGATGACAGTATATTAAATTCAGAAGAATTAGAAAGAATAAGTAAAAACACGAATTAATTTAATATAAAATAAACATGGAGACTAGACCATGTTTCAATAAACATGGAGACTAGACCAGAAATCAAACGCAATCAGAATGGACTAAAGAGTAACTGGGGGATTTCCTACTTGCATCTCTTTATTTCTATCTCTTTTAATAATGAAAATGGAATATGAGCTATTTTACTGCGGAGAAAGATTTCCTCAGCTAATATGTTTGTGTTCCAGCAAGTCAATTATCAAAAACACTTTTTTTTCTTTTTTACTTGTTAGTTCATAAAGGGTAAGGACATAAGGACATTAGTCTGTAACGGTTAAGGACATGACAATCAGGAGACTCCAAGTTTCAAGTAATTTTTCCACTGAGGTTTGTGTGGCCGTGGCCATGGAATTTATTGTCATTACACGTCAGTGTTGCCACCTGTACAGTGAAGATTATACTTTAAATCTTCAGTTTCTTGGAGGACTCAATGTAAAGCCACATAGTACCTGGCATAGGTAAACATTCAGCACTTGGTAACTATTACTGTTTTTATGCTAGGGCTGACTTTTCGTCGCAAACTTGAAAGTCCTACAGTCTACAAAAGTACAGCTAAAGGATGTCACGCAACCTTGTTCATCTGAACCACAAATCACTTAAGACTTCAAATTCTTCTAAATCTTCTCACATGAGTTGGTGAATTTTATTTGAACTCTCAAGATTTATTCTCATTTTTTAGGTGCAGAGGAGTCAAAAAGGACAGAGAACTGCACATTTGCTTTTTTTAAGAGAAAGAATGCAAAAATACTGGTTGTCTCTTATTACACTAATATTAAACATCTCCATGCAATGAGATGTACTTAAATATTAAGTACATTTTCCTTTCTCCTTGACATATTTTCAGAGTTCTACTGATGTCACAAGCAAAACGTGAATTGTCATATTAACACTTAACATGGTCAAACGTTAACCAGAAATACACCTCAAGTGCTGCGGTGTCATCAAGAATCCACTGAAGAGGAAAGAGATCCCGGAGATGGAAGAAAAAGTCTGTGATTCCACAGAGGTTACGCTCGGTAGGGAGATAAAAATGTATTTGCTGCTTCAGTGAGCCAGTTTAAATTCACCAGTCTTGATGGAGGTAAATGAGCTCGAAAAATGTTTTCTTAGGCTTTTTCCCCTTACATAGTCTGTTGCTGCTTTATTTTCTGGCCATAGTCTCACCAGATGCAATGTTCAGGAGTTAGAATTCTAAGCATTTCATAAACATAGGGGATAATTGTCAGATTTAGGAGAGGTTATATAGGTGCCTTAGGTGAATGAGAAAGTATGATTTACCACAAACCAAGCAGCCAATGAGTTAAGATTAAACTAATCCAGATATATTCAATCCAGAAACCCGACCAGGAGGCAAAATAACAGATCTGAGGAAAGTGACATGTCTTTTAGATGAGAACAAGAGATTTCCCACGATAGGCAACATTCCATCATGCTTTATGTTTATGTAAGGATAGGGAATCATTACTCCAATTTTTCAGAGGATGAGTCACAGATATACAGCAGAGCTTGTGTGAGGTTGTATATTCTAGTACCTGGAATATGATTTATTTTTGTCACTTTCCACTCCTCTGACATTCGCTAGTACACCAAGCAATCTCCAAAATTCAAGATTTCTGATTTCAAGGCACAGCCTAAGAAATTTTAAGAGAAAATAAGGCAGAAGTCAAGCTCATATTAATTCATGGAATCCGGTTTTGAGTTAGAATGCCACTGACTCTTCTTTTTTTTTTAATTTTTTATTTATTTTCAGCATAACAGTATTCATTATTTTTGCACCACACCCAGTGCTCCATGCAATCCGTGCCCTCTATAATACCCACCACCTGGTACCCCAACCTCCCACCCCCTGCCCCTTCAAAACCCTCAAACTGTTTTTCAGAGTCCATAGTCTCTCATGGTTCACCTCCCCTTCCAATTTCCCCCAACTCCCTTCTCCTCTCTAACTCCCTATGTCCTCCATACTATTCCTTATGCTCCACAAATAAGTGAAACCATATGATAATTGACTCTCTCTGCTTGACTTATTTCACTCAGCATAATCTCTTCCAGTACCATCCATGTTGCTACAAAAGTTGGGTATTCGTCCTTTCTGATGGAGGCATAATACTCCATAGTGTATATGGACCACATCTTCCTTATCCATTCGTCCATTGAAGGGCATCTTGGTTCTTTCCACAGTTTGGTGACTGTGGCCATTGCTGCTATAAACACTGGGGTACAGATGGCCCTTCTTTTCACTACATCTATACTACCTAGAGCAATCTATACTTTTAATGCTATTCCGATCAAAATTCCACTGGTATTCTTCAAAGAGCTGGAGCAAATACTCCAAAAATTTGTATGGAATCAGAAGAGACCCCGAATCACTAAGGAAATGTTGAAAAACAAAAATAAAACAGGGGGGCATCACGTTACCTGATTTCAAGCTTTACTACAAAGTTGTGATCTCCAAGACAGCATGGTACCAGCATAAAAACAGACTCAAAGACCAGTGGAACAGAGTAGAGAGCCCAAATATGGACCCTCAACTCTATGGTCAAATTATCTTCGACAAACAGGAAAAAATATACAGTGGAAAAAAGACAGTCTCTTCAATAAATGGTGCTGGGAAAACTGGGCAGCTATATATAGAAGAATGAAACTCGACCATTCTCTTACACCATACACAAAGATAAACTCAAAATGGATAAAAGACCTCAATGTGAGACAGGAATCCATCAGAATCCTAGAGGAGAACATAGGTAGTAATCTCTTCGATATCAGCCGTAGCAACTTCTTTCAAGATATGTCTCCAAAGGCAAAGGAAACAAAAGCGAAGATGAACTTTTGGGACTTCATCAAAATCAAAAGCTTCTACACAGCCAAGGAAACAGTCAAGAAAACAAAGAGGCAACCCATGGAATGGGAGAAAATATTTGCAAATGACAGTACAGACAAAAGGTTGATATCCAGGATCTATAATGAACTCCTCAAACTCAACACACACAAAACAGACAATCATATCAAAAAATGGGCAGAAGATATGGACAGACACTTCTCCAATGAAGACATACAAATAGCTATCAGACACATAAAAAATGTTCATCATCACTAGCCGTCAGGGAGATTCAAATTAAAACTACATTGAGATATCACCTTACACCAGTTAGAATGGCCAAAATTAGCAAGACAGGAAACAACATGTGTTGGAGGGGATGTGGAAAAAGGGGAACCCTCTTACACTGTTGGTGGGAATGCAAGTTGGTGCAGCCTCTTTGGAGAACAGTGTGGAGATTCCTCAAGAAATTAAAAATAGAACTTCTGTATGACCCTGCCATTGCACTCCTGGGTATTTACCCCAACGATACAGATGCCACCGACTCTTGCTATGAAAATTAGGTCACAATTAGGACCATTATCTATAACAAGAAGCTTTGGCATTCAGACTTTTCTTCTTGTCCACAAAACAATCCTGTGTTTTTCACAGGAACAAAAGCTGGCGAATCAATGCACAAAGACAGACTGTACAATTTTCTTATACAGTGAGGCCTGTCCCCAGCTCTGATATGTAACCCTTTGTTCCTCCAGCCAGGAAGCATAATAGACAAGAAAGTGACTAGCTAAGAGCAAAATGTGAAATTCTAAGAATTTACATGTTGATGATTTTCACTCTGTTACTCTTAACTTCTCCCATACCCTATGTCACTCCCCGAGAATCCAATTTCCTCATACTATTGGCTGATTTTTTATTGAGGGTCCCCTAAACTTGACCCATCTTACAATGTCACATGCTCCAAAGTTACATCTTTTATTTCTTTTCCAAAAAAAACCTATTTACTCCACTAAAAAAATCTAAATTAAATATCCAAAAAGCCTGATTAAGTCACACTAAACAAAACGTTCTTATAAGACAACTCATTTCCTTACATTTCTTAACCCTTCCCAATATATTCTCCTTTTAATTACAATGATTTTTAGAGCGTATCAATCTCAATAATAAGGTATTTAGTAATAGGTTGTATTTTTAAACCCCTGATTTTCAAATATATATGTATTTTTTGCATTAAAGAATATTTCATTGAAGGCTCTGGATGAAGCCTGCATCTGAAATCAGTGTCCTAGGTCCAGAGACATCTGTTTCCAGCTAAGACAGAGTAAAGGAAACTCCCCTTGCCCTCCTAATAGAACCAGCTAAATCACTAGAAAAAATATACAAACACCGCTTTTGATGATAAAAGGCAACAAGGATGGTGGTGTCTGAAAGAAACAGATGAGATAACTTGATTGCTCCGGTTTTCTGTTCTGAGAGGTGCTGGAGACCACAGTGCGGAGAGAGGGCACCCAGGCAGAGACAAGCAGACTCGGGTCGAGGAAATGCTGTAGAGAATACAGGCTCATCAGGCAGACAGAGCTCTAAAACCAAAGTGCCAGAGAAGGAGCATGTCTGCAATGCACAGAGTAGCTCCTCTGTACTGAAGAGGGCACGTGTGTCAAGAAACTACCAGAGTTGGGGGGTTGAGCAGGGGCAGCAACCCAGAGGACTACAAGGGATAGTACACAGCAGGAGCAGATAGCTGACTATAGTACTATCCCCCTCAAACCCCTAGCACCCAGACTGGTTCAGTTCCACCCAGATCAGGGGCAGCTGGCAAGAGCAGACAGAGGGCTCCTGCCTTAAAATAGGGGAGAGTCAGCCCAAGGAGCAGCACTGCTCTGCCCCACTCATAGATATTAAATCAAGACTCACATATCAAACCACTTTTGAGGAACTTACCTTCATCCAGCACAAGTTCAAGAATATTTATAGAAAATCAAAAAGAAAATAAAAAAGAGGTAAAATTCATAATGCCTACCATCCAATATAAAAAAGTACCAGGAATGAAAAAAAAATGGCACATAATTATCGGGGGGGTGGGAATCAATGAACTATAAATGAGTAAGAACTGACAAAAAAGATACCAGGATTTGCAGAACAGGATGTTAAAGCTATTATTATCACTGCATTCCAAATGCTCATAAATTTAAGAAAAAAGGTACAGAAGACATCAAAAAGAAACCCAAATCAAATGCAAAGAACTGAGAACTACAATATCTGAAATAAAAAAATACACTGTATGGGAGATTAGACATTACAGTTTAAAAGAACAGTGAATTTCAAGGCACAGCAATAAAAACTATAGAAATGGAACATATAAATTTTTAAAAACAGAAAAAAAGAAAAGAATATTAATGCCATATAGGACAACTTCAAGCTGTGAATATACTTGGAAACTGGAACTCTTAGAGAAGACAAGAGGGAGAGAGAGACAAATTACTTGAAAAAATAATGTCTGGAAATGCTCCAAATTCAAGGAAAGCTACATAAATCAATAAATCAATACACTCAACAATATCAAAGCAAAAGAAACACTAAAAATGAAACTAAGGCACATCATAATCAAATTCTTTGGAAAAGGGATAAAGACAAAATATTAAAAGCAGTCAGAAAAATAAAACAAAATATTTTACCTATGGTAAAATAAAGACAAAGAAGACAGCAGACTTCCTGTCTGAAAAAAAAACAAAACAAAACTGCTAGCAACAACCAATAGAATAACTTTTCAAGCATTGAAAGAATAAAGCTGTCATCCTAGATATATCAATCCAGTGAAAATATCTCTGAAAAAAAAAGTTAATAGAGACATTTTCACATATATAACACCTGAAGGAATTAATCACCAGAAGACACATTCCAGGAAATGTTAAAGGAGTTCCTTCAAAAAGCAAGAAAGTGATTCCAGATGGAACTGCAGACCTGTTCAAAGGAACAAAGAGAAACAGTAGTGGTAATACATGGGTAAACATATTAATTTACTTGGTTTAAATATGTTGAAAAGTTAATGGACAGCTTAGTAAAAGCAATTACAATATACCGGGGGGGATAACATGTATATATGTAAGACATATGATAAAAGTAACATGCTATATATGACCAAAAATACAAAAATCAGGAGAAAATACATGGACAGTACCACTACAACCTTCTTATACTATTAAGTGGTAAAATATCACTTGAATATTGACTGTGATAATTTAAACACGTACTTAAATAATAAGCATCCTAAAATAACACAGTAGTGTTATTACACATAATTTATAATGTAATAGTGTATAATGTATAGTGTAATAACACAAAAATTATAGTCAGCAAAGAGATGAAGTGGGAGGAAAAATAATGAAAGCACACATGGGAAAGAGAAATAAAGAATAAAAGAACAAATATAAAACAAACAATAAATTCACAATAGAAACGTTAGTGGTTTAAACATTCTACTTAAAAGCCAGAAACTGTCAGGTTTCATTCAAAAGCAAAATTTAATACTATATACTGATCAAAGAAACCCAAGTTAAATATGAACACATAAATAAATGAAAAGTAAAATGATGTCCATTTATTTTGCTAATCCTCTACCCTCCCAAAAAAAGGAAGGTAAAATCCCTTTATAACACAGGACAAGACAGAGTTAAAAGTAAAGCATACCAATTGGGATGTAAGTAAATAAAAGTCATTTCATAATGATGAAAGGTCTACTCATCAAGAAACCAAAACAATCCTAAAAGTGGAAATATTGAGAGTCCTAAAGATTCTCCAGAGAAGGAATTGGCTCAAGTGATCATGCAGGTTGACAAGTCCAAAGTTCAGAGTAGCCAGCATGCTTAAGACCAGAGAGCTGCAATTCAAGTCTGCAGGCACTCTGCTGACAGAGTTGTCTCTATCTTGGAGGAGGTCAGTCTTTTTCTTAAGGTCTTCCACTGATTGGATAGGGCCAATGCATATAATGAGGACAATATACTGCTCAAAGTCTACTGACTAAAATGTAATTTCAGTCTAAAAATACCTTCACAGAAGCATATAAAATAACGTTGACCAAATATCTTTGTACCATGGCCTACCCAAGTTTAACCATAAAATTAACCATCAACCTTATAACAGTACTTCAAGCTACATGAAGCAAAAACTGATAAACTGCAAGGAACAATATACAGATCAGAAATTAAGGTCACAGATTTCAATACTTTTCTCTCAATAAACAACAAAACATGAAACCAAAAAAAAAAAAAAAAAAATCAGTAAGGCTATAGAAGACTTGACCAGTATAATCAAACAACTTGACCAAATTGAGGTACGGAAAATGCCACACAACAAAAGAATATGCATTCTTCTCAAATGCAAGCAAAAGATTTATGAAGATGTATCTTATTCTGATCCATAAAACAAGTCTAAATAAATCTAAAAGGACTCAAGCTACACAAAACGTGCTTACTTATTATCATGGAATTAAATTATGCATCAAGGGCCCCTTAGGTGGCTCAGTGGGTTAAGCCTCTGCCTTCAGCTCAGGTAATGATCCCAGGGTCCTGGGATCAAGCCCACATCAGTCTCTCTGCTCGGTGGAGAGCCTGCTTCCTCCTCTCTTTCTGCCTGCCTCTCTGCCTACTTGTGATCTCTGTCTGTCAAATAAATAAATAAAATCTTTTAATAAATAAGTAAATTATGCATCAATTACCAAAAGTTCATGGGAAAATCCAAAAATATTTGAAAATTAAATAATACAATGCTAAGTAACCTGTGTGTCAGATAATTAGTCAAAACAGAAACTGAAAAGTAGTATGACTTGAATAAAAACAAAAACATAAAAATCTGTGGGATGCCACAAAAGCCATCTTTTGGGAGGAAATTATAGGATTAAATAAGTACCAACACTGAAAATGAAGGAATGTCTTAAATTAATAACCTCACCTTCCATATTAAGAAATTAGGAGAAATAAGAACAAATAAAACAAAAACTATGTAAAGGAAAAAAGAAAAAAACAAGATCAGAATGCAAATCAGTTAAATAGAAAATGAAAAAGCAACAGTGCAAAGCAATGAAACCAAATGTTCTCCATAGTGTATGAAGAAACTGACAAACTTCTACCCATACCACTTGAGGGGAAAAAAAACAGATAACAAATGACCATTATCAGTAATGAGGAGTTATTACTACAAATTTTGTAGTTATCAAAAAGATAATGAGGAAATATGAATAATGTCATGCTAATAATTTTGATAATTTATATGAAATGGAAAAAGCCCTTGAAAAACACAAAGTAGCAAAGCTCAATTAAAGATAAATAAAAAGTACATTATAGTTATAAAATAAATAGGTCATGGAGATGTAATATTATCATGCCAACTATTCTTAATCATAGTTTGTTACATATTTGAAATTTGCTAAGGAGTAGATGTTAAAAGATCTCATCACAAGAAAAATAAATCTGTAACCATGCATGGTAAAGATGTTAACTACTCATGGTGATCATTTTGCAACATAAACAAGTATCAAATCATTAGGCTATACACCTGAAACTGATATACTGCTATATGTCAATTATGCCTCAATAAAAAAAAGACAATAAATAAATAACCTGAATAGTCCTGTATCTACTAAAGAAATTGAATCAATAAATTAAACCCCTTTCCATGAAGAAAACTCCAGACCAGACAAATTCACTGGTGAATTCTATCAACATTTAAAAAAAGAAATCATACCAATTCTATTTAACTTCATATGAAACACTAAAAAGAAGGGAGTAATTCCCTATTCATTTCATGAAGTCAGCATTACCTTGAAGCCAAAACCAGACAAAAATGTTACAAGAAAAGAGAGATTCAAAGAGGATTCTCAGGTCCTTCGACTTTATTTATTTATCTCAGGTCCTTTTATGTTCAGGTCCTTTCTATCTGGTCCCCTACCTAGGATAAACATCATTTTATTTTAATGTATCATCATTTCTATACAGTGTCGATTAGCTCTACTAAAATTTCATAAAATTCATAAAATCTCATATAATTTCAAATAAAATTTGTAGCTATTCATGACACATTGGTCTTCAGTTCCCTTTTCTAGACAGTTTTATGTCTTCCTTCACATCAGTCTACTTTGTTATTTTCTCACCTGTTGCATTAGCTACAACTTCTAGTACCATGTTGAATAGAAGTAGTGAGATCTGTGCATTATGCTTTAATGACTTGCTTTGTTATGCCTTTCCTGTTATGCAATGCTTGTTTCTTATGCCTTTTCTCTAAGGCTAGATTTGCCTTATTTCTAGAGTATGTATTTTCTGAGATGATTAGTGAATGCTTCCAGTATTCACAAATTTAAGTTACGCATCCCCCAGCCCTACAAAAGAGTCACAACTCCCATGTTGTTTTTGATGTCCCTGGCAGCTGTGCTTTATCAGGGTGTTTTTAGTTTTGTTTTTGGAGAGGCCTCCTGGATTCTTACTTTGCTTAGATATGTAAGAACCTATTTTACTGTCCCTGCTCCCATCCCCCAGGGGACTTAAAAGCAAGTCCCAGAAACCAACTCTAGGTGTGAAGACCAAGAAAAACAAGGCTGTACCCACCTCCCACCTCGAGTCTAGCCCTGACCTAAGTACAGCCATCTTGGCAAAGCAAAAGCTGACACCTTGCACTGTAAGAGTGGGTTAGCATAAGAATGGCCATCCTGAAGACCAGGAAGCCATTTTACTGAGAATCCCTAACCAGCCCACAGGGCTAACAGTAACTTGAGATAAGAGAAAGTAGCTAAAACCTAAGAAACAACTTAATCATATACCACCAGGGCAGTTAGGCCACAGCACCACAGGGACAAAATGTTAAAGAAAACAAATAGTTAACTTGCAGAGATCACAATCCTGCAAGACAGGAGTCTCCCTTGGTTTGCAAATGTCCTGGTGATTTACAACAAAAAGGCTATCTTTTCAATGGCCCAATTTCCAGAGACAAATGGCTCAGTTCCTCCAGGCCTAAAGTCGCCCTCCCCACCAAAAAACTGAAGGAGGCTGAGGCAGAAGGAAATGTAAATAATGTTAAATTTCTTCTAAATCACCAGGGTGATGCTGGGGTGGCAAAAGTTTAAACAAAGTTAAACTGTCAAAGTGGGGTGCAAGATATGTATGTAGCCATGAAGTGCCTTGAAAATGCTACATAAACCCTTGGCTTTGAGTGCTCAGGATCCTTGTTGAAACCCTCTGCACCAGGCGGATACTTGGACCCCAGCTTGCTGGAAATAAACCTCGCTGTGTGACTTGCATTATCGAGAGTGTTCTCTGCCTAATTGAGGGGTGGTCGACTCCGTACCCTAACAGATACAGCTTAGTATTTGGACAAAGAATCAAGGAAAGTCCTTTAAGACTAAATAAACTGTGGTACATTCAGACAATATATTTATTATTCAATGCTAAGAAGAAATAAGCTACCCAGCCATTAAAAGACATGGAGGAGTCTTTTTCTTTTTCTTTTTCTTTTTTTTTTTTAAAGATTTTATTTGACAGAGAAAGAAAAAGAAAGAGAGCACAAGCAGACAGAGCAGCAGGCAGAGAGAGAGGCAGACTCCCTGCTAAGCAGGGAGCCAGATGCTGGACTCCATCCCAGGACCCTGGGATCATGACCAGAGCTGAAGACAGATACTTAACCAACTGAGCTACCCAGGCATCCCAAAATGGAGGAATCTTAAATGCCTATTACTAAATGAAAGAATCTGATCTGAAAAAGCTATTTACTGTATGATTCCAAGTATACAACACTGCAAAAGAAAAAAAAATGTAGAGAGTAAAAAATTCAATGTTCCCTAGAGGCTAGGGGAAAGGGAGAGATAAATAAGCAGAACATTAAGGATTTTTAGAGCAGTAAAACCACTCTGTATGATACTATAATGCTGAATACATGTCATTATCCATTTGTTCAAACTCACAATGTACAATACCAAGAGTTCACCCTGATGTAAGCCAGGGATGTGAAGTGATAAAGATGTGCCAATGCAGGTTCATCAACATAACAAATGTACCATTTTGATGGGCAATGTTGTTAATGCAGTGGCTATGCACATGTTGCCAGGGGATATATGAAAGATCTGCACCTTCCTCTCAACTTGCTATAAACCTAAGACTGCTCTATAAATAAAGTTTTAAAAAAATACACTGTTTGAGAGTCTAGCAGTAAATGGGAAAATCAGTGAATGCACGTTTCCTGGAAAACAAAAAACAAAAATGAAACAAAGCAAAACAACACCAAGTGTTGGTAAGGCTGTGGAGCAAAAAAAAAAAAAAAAAAAAAAAGACTGTGGAATCTCCATACTGTTCTCCAAAGTGGCTGCACCAACTTGCATTCCCACTAACAGTGTAAGAGGGTTCCCCTTTCTCCACATCCTGTCCAACACATGTTTGTTTCCTGTCTTGCTGATTTTGGGCCATTCCTCAAGAAATTAAAAATAGAGCTTCTCTATGACTCTGCAATTGCACTACTGGGTATTTACCCCAAAGATACAGATTTAGTGAAAAGAAGGGCCATCTGTACCCCAGTGTTTATAGCAGCAATGGCCATAGTCGCCAAACTGTGGAAAGAACCAAGATGCCCTTCAAAGGATGAATGGATAAGGAAGATGTGGTCCACATACACTATGGAGTATTATGCCTCCATCAGAAAGGATGAATACCCAACTTTTGTTGCAACATGGATGGGACTGGAAGAGATTATGCTGAGTGAAATAAGTCAAGCAGAGAGAGTCAATTATCATATGGTTTCACTTATTTGTGGAGCATAACAAATAACATGGAGGACATAGGGAGATGGAGAGGAGATGGGAGTTGAGGGAAATTGGAAGGGGAGGTGAACCATGAGAGACTATGGACTCTGAAAAACAATCTGAGGGGCGTGGGGGTGGGAGGTTGGGGGAGCCAGGTGGAGGGTATTAAGGAGGGCACGTATTACATGGAGCACTGGGTGTGGTGCAAAAAGAATGAATTCTGTTATGCTGAAAAGAAAAAAAAAAGACTGTGGAGCAACTGGAATTCTCATACAATGTTTGTAGAAGTGTGAATGTATAGATGTAATTTAGAAATCAATCTAGTAATTTCTCGTAAAGGTAAACATGCAACTACTACTCTACAATGCAGCAATCCCACCTTGAGCTATTTATTCACAAGATGTGAGAACACAGGTAAACAAAGGGACTTGTGTAAAAATGTTTGTAGCAAATCTATTCATATTAGCCAAAACACTAGAAAGCTCCCAAAATGTCCATCAACAGAAAAAATGGATAAATAAATTTTGGTGTATCTTAACCATGAAAAAATACTTCACAATAGAAAGAAACTGATCAACCCCAAAATATGGATCAACCTCAAAAACATTATGCTGAATGAAAGAACTCCGACACAAAAGAACCCATATTGTCTGATTCCATATAGGTAATGTCCTTTAACAGGCAAAAGTAATATATGAGGCAGTAAATTAGAACATGGTTACTGGGGGTAGTAGTAACTGATTAACTGGGGTTGGCAAGGCAGATTTTTCTTGGGTGATGGTGATGAGGGAGCACTGAGCTCCTGTAACACTGCATGGCCTCAGTGGGATCTATCAGTTAGATCTCCTCTGCAGGAAACAGGGCAAATGGACCTAGGATACCTTCACTGCTCATACCTAGGCCTTCATTGCTCTGCACCAGGACCCCAGACTAAGGACTAAGGGGCTTCTGTGGAATGTGTTTGCCCAAATTAGTCAGCTAGTAAACTTTCTCCTGACATATTCGATCATAATTACGTAAATAAGCCTTCTTCTAGTAAACCCAGGTTGCTGGGCCATCCCTAGCAAAGGGGACTCTGGCTTTATTTCTGTTACTCCTAATAGATGTGGGGGCTTCTCCCTCACTCACTTCCCGTGTTAATGGCTATAACTGGAGCCAACTGGGGTTGGTCTAACTCAAGACAGAGACTATAAGGAATATTCCCAAGCAGCTGCCGAAACTCTCTTTGTTTCGGGGAAGTTTCCCTGTGTTCTCTGGCCTGACTTGGACTGCCTAACCCCCCGCCACTTGCTGGTGGGAAAGCATGGCGTCTGCTCCTCTGGGGCTTATGAGCTCTGAAACCGGGAATCCCTTCTCTGCCTCCTGGCAGCACTTTGTTTCCTCTGTTTTCCCCTTCTGTTGCTGCACCAAGGTGCGTGCAGCCTGCATGACTAGCTTCTAGATCATGCACCACGGCTCCTTCCCTCTTCACTGTCCAGGAGCAAGAAGAGTACCCCCTGGACCTAACACACCCATTCCAGATCTTCCCACGCATGTCTCAGGTAAACATTCAAATTGGAGGGGGCCCCGGTGGAACGTAAATCAGTATTGGAACTAAGTTAAGTTTGTTGGTTTAATTAAGATAGATGCGTCTTTGAAGTTAACAGCAGTAAATGTGAAACTTCAAAGTTTACTGAAGGTCAAATAAGCTCATGTTATTTATTAAAATTTGTTAGCCAAGAAATGACTAAACTGATGGTTAATTATCTATCTCAAAGTTCTAATGGGTAATTGCTGAAGTAACTTTCAAAGTCTTTGGTAACCTGAAAGTTTTTTAAAGTTTTGCTTGGATGACAAATGGAATTAAATTGTGGGCATCTAGGTCCTAACCAAACAGGATAAAATGCTAAGTCGTTAATTACTGGATGTAGGTTTGTGCTTTTGACTTCTTACTGCAAAGAAACTAAGAGTATTTAAAACTGTTGGTAAACGTGTTTGGCACTTTTCATAAATTTGCACTGTTTCATAAATTTGTCATCTAAAGAATTGTTGTAGCAGTTCACAATTGGTTAATAACTAAAGGTGTTTCTAAGAATACAAAGTTCTGCTTAGTGTAACTAAGACTGATGGAAATAAAGGGAAACTCTGTATGTAGGAAAGTAGGAGATATGTAAGAAAGACTTAAGGAATGGGAATACATTTTGTGGAAGGTAAGGGAAGGTAATTTTGTCCTAAATGAGATGGTTGTTTAGAAAGAAATGACTTGGGACAAAACCTGAATGCAAAGGAAAGTTGTAGAAGGTTTGTGAAGGGAAATCTTCAGAAAAGGAATTTTAGCTATAGTCAAGAATGAACTAAGATTGAAATGAATGGCTTTTAAAGGTACGTTGGTACAAGACTGAAATTGTCTCTGTTCAAAAGGACAATGTTTTCTTAGATCAATTGATCTGCTGTTAAGAAAATGTAAATGGTTTTCTCTTTGCCTGCCCAGAAAAACCAGTTTCTATGCTTTGTTTTATCAGGTGTTTAACATCCCTAATTATATTTAGGCATGTGCTTCAACACTTTCTAAGATTTTAGCAAATGTTGACAAGATTTAAATTGTAAATCTCTTTAACTCCCGCTTTTCCTTGGTATGTGAATTTGTTCATGAAGTACTACTGAACCAATGATAAACCTTGGGTTACATTTGGGAAAATGCTATAACTATTCTAGAGATTCTACGCACTTCCTAAAGTTTTAATGTTTTGAGAGATCATCGCTTAATACTGTAATTATGGAAATGTTATGTATCACAGAAATAACCTGATTTCCTTGCAGCTAAATTGTAAACTCCCGTGTCTCTTTAGCTCTAACCATATCCATTCTGAGTTTGTCATTTATAATTGTTTTAATTCTCTTGTAAAATTATCTTCAAGGGGATTCCTGTAAAGGACTTTCAGGACAAATATAGATATTTGATATACTTGAAAATCCTAAAGCTGAAGTGGGTAAGAATTTCCAAAACTGACTAAAGCCGCATTCACCAGAATTAGTAACATGGGACTAAATGAACTAAAAGATTATAGTGTTGTGTCTCTTAATGTTTTGTCTTACTTTAAACCTTGCTGGTTCTCTCTAATGTTTGCTCTTACAGACTAGGGATACTCCCTCCTAGTTATCTGTAGCTTATAGAGGTGTAAAAGTGCTCATTTGTAAAGATGCTCAAGGCATTCACCTTTTCTCTCTATCTGAACCCTCTGAAACCAAAAGGTCTTAGTATTTTTTCTTCCATGGCAATCAGTCATTTGCATAAGTTCAATAAGAATCTGTTCTCCTTTAAAAGGACACAATTGGAAACTGGTTATTTTACCAAGGCTTTGACTGGGATGTCATATTTGAAAAGACTCAGATATGACCAGACAGTTTAAAGGAACTAAGGTTGACTTTATGAAACCTGGAGCCATAAAGCCCCTTGGGACTGTTGGCCTGATACCTTGCTTACAGAGTTCCCAGCAGCCTCACCAGGTGAGTAAAGAATGTCACTCCTTGGTCGGTGCAGTCTCAGAAGAGGAATTCCCCCAAAGGTATTGCAGGCATGCCTGATGGCAAGTACAGGGCTTGGCTTCTGGCCCGGAAAGGCTACTAAAAGTTCAACCTAGAGATTCCTTATACAAAGTTCCAGCAAAGCAGATTCTAAAAGATCTATTGATCACACTCACTGTTCTTGCTGAGCTTATGTAAATAATAGGCCAAGTTTGTTAAAACTGGACTTATTTCACAAGTGAATTAGTCCTGATTTGGCTATCTCTGTAAATGAGGGTTATTTTAGAGAGAAAAATTGTTTTAGTAACACACCTTTATGGATGTTAAATTCTAGATTTGATTGTCTTTAAATGTTTGTTTACCTATGCTAAACAATTTGAGGTAAACTTCAGAAAAGTTGCACAATAGCTTCTTTAGTCGATCTGATTATTTTGTGGATATATGAACAAGACCCCACAGCACATGATTAAACAACTGGAAAATGGGATTGATTCCCCTACAATTGTATAACTTAACTAACCCCTTATGTATGGCTGGGATAATGAAATTGCCTAAAAGCCACCATACCACACTCCATAGGATTAACTATGGACTTGTGGAGATAATGGATGACCCCACTTTCTTTATGAGTGGATTGGATGATGCATGGCAGACTCCCCTTATCTCTTGACAAGTTTTCTCACTTGCCAGTGATCCTCTGTAATCAGGATATTGTTAAGGCTGGACCACTCAAAGGTCTTATTGGTTTCATCCCTTAGTCATATTTATCTTAGAAGTCACCTCTGTTGAGGTGCAATTGCAAACAGATGCTTTAGCTAAGCATAGAACAGCCCTCATAAAAGGAGCCTCAAAGCTCACTATGGAACAGTTCCTGACTGTAATAACTTCACATCAGGTCCAGATTTGTCTTAGAAGCCAAAGGCCACCAATGGATAATGGAGGCCAACTAATTAAACATTGGGCCATACTTACAGATATGCCAGAAATAATACTTAAAACTTGTCAAACTTTAAACCTAGTTACCTGTATGCCTGAACCTGACCACTGTACTTCTTGCTCTATAGAGCAAAGATGTTCAGAGGTTATTGATCTTGCTTACTCTATTTGTCCAGATTTAAGATGCCCCTGTTAAAAATACGAATGACAGTTGGTTTTCTGATGACAATAGTTTTCATAGAAAAAATAAGATAAGCTAGGTATGCCATAGTGCTCACTAGCACTTTGCAATTGCCAAAGCCTAAGGATTAACATTTATACTGACTCCAAATGTGCTTTCCTGGTACTACATGCCCATGGAGCTATTTGGAAGGAAAGGGGATTGCTGTCAAGCCATTACTCCCCAATCAAATATGGGCCTAAGTTACAAAACCCCCCTTATTGCTATACTAAGGATGGCATATATCAAATCAGGGATACATATCTGTGGCTTACACCCACGATTGGATGGCTCAGTCAGAAGGCAATTTTATGCTGGGAACAAAGAAATCATACAAGTGATACTTGGACAAATAACGCACGATATCTGGGATGGCTATCACTAGAAATGTGTTCCCAGATAATAGTACTCCAGGCTACTGACTGGTTTGCTACTGACTGGGCAAGGCGACCTGGCATTAGATGGCCAGCTCCAAATGGAACCCACTGGATATGTGGAACCAACCTGTGGCCCTGGCTTCCTCCAGGGTGGACACTGACTCCAAATATGCCTTCCTGGTACTACATGCCCATGGAGCTATTTGGAAGGAAAGGGGATTGCTGTCAATCCATAACTCCCCAATCCAATATGGGCCTAAGTTCCAAAACCCTCCTTATTGCTATACTAAGGATGGCCTTAGATGTCCTGACAGCAGCCCAGGGTGGCACATGTGCAATTATCAAGACAGAATGTTGTGTGTACATTCCAGACTATCACAAAAATGTCACAGGACTAAAAAGACATGAATACCCAGATTAAGGCCCTACAAGATCCTTCTCTCTCAGTGAATGGTTAAGTTCCTGGTTTGAAGGAGGACTATGGCCAAATCTCCTTTTCGGGCTTCTCATTCTTATCGCCTTATTAACTTTAATATGTTGCTTTGTTCCTTGTTTCTGTACTTGGTGCCGAGACTCCATTGCTGCAATGACTTCACCACCACGCGCAAAGACACTCCTTCACTGTCAGCGCTGGATTCGGCTGCCTCTGCCTTTTGGAACTCCCCTTATACATTCCTCCACTGATCAATATTGACCCCAGTAGGTAGGGACAGCTCTACACCCCTATTCAGCAGGAAGAAGTTACAGAAGATGAGACCTTCCACCTTCAACCACCTTAAAGATTTAAGGGTCAAAATTGTTCAGGGGGGAATGATGAGGGAGCAGGAGGCTGGCTGAGGACAAAGCAAGAGCTGTCGCCTTGCACCCCCTCTTCACCCTTTCCCCTCCATAAGTGTAGCATCCCCAGGCAGCCCTGACTGCCATGAACAATAAGCAAATAGTTAACTTGCAGAGCTCACAATCCTGCTAGACAGGAGTCTCCCTTGGCTTACAAATGTCCTAAATCTCACTAACAAAGACCATTGATAGCAGGATTGTGAGACCCCACCAAAAAGTCTCCCAACTATCTTAATGTTAATGGCTGGTCTAAAGACAACATTGATCCAGCAGCAAGGGCAAGGCCTCCAGCAGGCCTGGAACATCCTGGCACCTTGTAGGCCCTCTTTAGCATATGAAAACTCCACTGAAACCTCCCTTCCCCTCACCTTCCCCCAACAGCAGGGTACATAACCTGCCATCCCTCACAACCCAGGGCAGCAGCTCTTCCTGCCCATGGGTCCTGTCCCCATGCTTTAATAAACCACCATTTTGCACCAAAGATGTCTCAAGAATTCTTTCTTGGTCATTGGCTCCGGACCTCAGCCCACCAAACCTCACCTAGGTTCTAGAACTTCATCAATGGAAATACTGTAGATCTTAAAAGAGTACATGAATGAGTTCATTTATCAAAACTCCCCTTATTACATCTTAAATTCTGTATGGTTTAATATGTGTGAATTATTTCTCAGTTAAAAAATGCATAAAGTAAGTACCTCTGCTCAGTTTCCGGCTACATTGATAAAATCACAAAGCTCAGTGAATGGTCAAATAAATAAGATTTATTTATAAATCATTACAAGAAACATGGTAGAAAGTCCTTTTTAAATTGTTTTTTCAAAAGAAATTAGTTGTTGGGGAAAGTAATTTAAGTTATAATAATAATAATTATAATTTAGGAACAACCAGAAATCACACATACAAATATCAATAAGGTAATTGCTCTAAATTAGAATGATTTTTCTCCACTCAAAACTGACAGAAGCAATGTTGTGCTCAAATTACTTCTGTTTCAAATATGACATTAATACAGAATAAAAAGCACTAATAATAAAAATAAGAATAAGAATAATAGTTAATATGTATTGGATTCACGATGTATCCAAAAGTTACCATATATTAATTCATTTTATACTTACTACTACAATATTTGAGACAGATAATACTAATAGTTTTAATTCTTGTATGAGAACATTATGGCATAAAGAGATTAATTAATTTGTCCATGACAAAGCAGATGAATTAAACCTCAGACAATTTATTCCAAGTTCTGCTGTTCACCAGTAGTATACACCACCTGATGATAAACAGATGTCAATACAGATGCTCACACCAGGACTGGATTGTAGCAGTGAATCAAGATATAAAACAATGATTAAGGAGACAAGCCAAAATTAGCACTGCTCTCTGAATTTCCTTTAACACCAGAGAACTTTTTATTATAATTCATGCATGATGTTGATTCCCAAAATAATGTCTGTCTATACCAACACAATGACCTTGAAAGCCAGACCTATATGCAACTGTCCTACTTGACCTGTCCATTTGGATATCTATTAGGTATGTCAACCTCAAAATCTTCGCAACCAGGAATATTAATTTTCCTCTCCTTACTCCCTTGCAAACACAACTCTCTTGTAGTTTTCTCCAACTTAGTCAACTTAATAAATGGCATTTCCATCATCCCAGTTGCTTGAACTATAAACCTGGATATATTCTTCCCTCCTCTCTTCTCAAATAATCTACATTCAATTTGTCAGCAGATCCTGCTGGTTGTTCCTTAGATACATATTCAGAATCTGTCTACATCTCTCTAATATATCCCAGTTCCAAGCTACTATACTGTATTGCCTGACTTGTTTTAGTATCTTCTAAATGGTCCTCACTTGCACTCGGCGTGATTCTTTTAAAAAATAAATCAGATATGTCAGGACTGCTCAAATCCTTAAAGTTAATCCCCTATCACCTAGAGAAAACACTCAAAATCTGCAGGTGATTCTAGTGCCCTGCTATTTCTCTCACTCTGTCCCTGATTTCTCTGGGCTCACATCTTTCCAGTCACACTAGCCTACTGCTACTTATGGAATATTCCAGTCACAATGTACTTGGGATCTTTGATTTGTGCTCCTCCACACAGAGCTCATGTCCTCATCTCAAACGTGGTCTTCTCAGGGACCAACCTCTTTTTTTTTTTTTTTTTAGATTTTATTTACTTATTTGACAGAGAGAGAGATAACAAGTAGGCAGAGAGGCAGGGAGGGGGGTGGGGGGGGAAGCTCCCCGCTGAGCAGAGAGCCCACTGGGGTCTTGATCCCAGGGCCCTGAGATCATGACCTGAGCTGAAGGCAGAGACTTAACCCACTGAGCCACCCAGGCACCCTAGGGACCAACCACTTTATTCTTTAAACCCAGGGTGCCTGGTGCCTCAGTCGGTAAAGCATCTGCCTTTGGCTCAGATCATGGCCTCGAATCCTGAAATCAAGCCCCATGTTGGGCTCCCTGCTTAGCAGTGAGCCTCCTTCTCCCTATCCCTCTTGCTCTTGCAATCCCTCTCTCAAATAAATAAATAAAATCTTTTAAAAATTTCTTTCAACCCACTCCCTGCCAAGCTAACCCTTATCCCTTTCCCTGCTTTCTCTTCATGGAACTTAAGATATTCTAAACTACTATTACTATACTGTAAGAGCCTATTTAGCCAGAGCTATTCCATCTTGGATTAAACAGTCATTTTGTTGTTTATGCGGTAAAACTTACACTAACACTGCCCCCCCCCCAGGGGACTTCTTAAAAACAAGTCCCAGAAAACAGTCCAGGTAACAAAGCCCAAATACAATGGTGGGTCAGGCCAGCTGGAGACATCCAATCAGGTGGGGGGCACACACTGTCTCCCTAGCTACCAAGGAGTATGAGCCCCACCCTTTGGGCGCCTTTTGGGCACCAATTCTAACCAAGGTGATAGGCTAGTTCAAATGTCTACCATAGGGTAAATTATAATTCAATTGGTCACTTATGTGTGACCTAACATGATTGTGCAGCTTTCTCTGTATGTTACAATCTCATTGGCCACCTGTGCGTAGCCAGGCCCAACCACATGGCCTTTGCCCTTAAAAGCTAGTCTAAAGGCAGAGAGGTCACCCTCTCTGTCAGAGGTGCGACCCCAGCCGGTTGGTTTGATTCTTGATGCTTGGCGCAGAATAAAGCTTTGCTTGACCTTCACTTTATATGAGTCTCACTCCTTTAATCACCGACCCATTAGTGGGGGACCTTTCAATACTTCCATTCTTTTTAAACTATCCTTCTTCTGCAGAATGTCAGCTCTGTGACAACAATGATCCCTGCCTGCTATATTCACTGCTACACAAAGTTCCAAAGCCTAGAACTAAAAAAAAAAAAAGTGGTTGATTATATGAATGGATGATGGATAAGCACATCTACCTCTGCAAGCCATGATCCTCCTGGAACACCAGACGCTGAGTAGAATTCCCGAGTTTCCATATCACCACTCTGTGCTCTGTCCAGGGCCTTGTTCCCCCCATTGGACCAGGAAATATCTTTCTTTCTGAAGCCCATTTCTCTCTCAGCAGCCACAGTCCCAGTTTTGTCATAATCAGATAATTCTGAATGGTTAATTTAACACTTACTGGGTGGTCATAGTCCTCAGAATTCCATTTTGTTCTAAGTCTGGAAAGAAATCCCCAATCCTCAACTCACTCTGAGGACCCTTTCCAATGGCCATGTTGCCCTCTGGAAGAGGGAGTCTGAAACAGTTATCTGCACTGTGAACTGGAAGTGTGAATTATCATTATTCTAATTCCAACCTCTCTTCCTATGTCTCTCTACTCTGCAGCATGATAATGTGCCTATTCAGGTCTTCTAACTATTTATTTGTGGGTCAGATGTAGGACGTATTGGTAATCACCAGCTTCCCTTCCCCTTAAATCAAAGGCAGGCCCGAACCCCATACAGTGGAATGGAATACGGAGTCTGTCCCCAGGTCTCAATAAAAGTGGACGTTAAAGGCTAATGTACATTTTTATGACTCTTGTGAGCCATGGAAAGATGAGAAAAGAAATTAAAAGCCCCTCAGAGCAACACTGAGGAACAATATACTCCAAGGGCAGGGCAGAGACATTGGTAATGTAGGAAATATTATTTCTACATATGAACTAAAAGCATATAGTCTCTTAAAATATTAATGTTTGTCCTTGGAAAGAGGTACTTATTGGGCAGTTCAGTACTGATGGTGTGGCAGGCCGCAGCTCCTCCTGGAGGGAGTTCTGAAAGGAAAGGGTCCTGGGGGCCCACCTCCAGCACAGCTCCTGTACCACCGAAGCCTCCCAGCTACTGGAGCAGCTGAGAGTTCGGGAACATCAGGGTTGGGAGCATCTGGAGATGGTGCCAAGCAGAGTGTAGGCTAGCACAGAGAGGGGGGTGGGTGAGAAGTAAGCTCTCTCCTTGCAGGAAAAGGTGTGAATTTTAGAAGGAGGGAGGTAGGGGGGCTTGACATGAGGGTTTCTCAGAAAACCCATGCCAATCCAAAGTCAACAAACCTCAGTCATGAGTGAGGGGAAAATCCCCTGGGATCCCCTTCCTGAGGCTCCAGGAATGACCAATTAACTAGAACTTTAATGTTTAATTGTTTACAATGTTATTTCCTTCACAAATTGCCCTGAGCTTCCTGCAATCAAATGTGTATATTAAATGTGGAACAAATCAACCTTTTAGCTATATACTCAGTACCTGAGTGTTAAGAGTTACAATTTATCCCACACCAAGGTTGGAGCTGAATGTCATGGATGGATATTTAAGATATAAAGATATAAAGATAAGACATATTCCAAAATTACAAAATAGTTTTGTGAATCTGTAATTTTAAAAAGGGTAGTATCAAGATTTTGTTTGTTATCATTTGGCATTACAGACAAAGTAATTCTTAACACTATCACTTGTTACTTCCTCCTGCAGGTAAGACAACGAATATTTGTCATACTAAATGGATGCTTACTTCTAATTTAGATCGGGGAGGAGCGTAATATGATTTGGTTTGGATACACCTCATTCATTTATAGTCAAGGATGATGTCACAAATTCTTAAGTCTCCTTTTATTGCTAAAAATAATCAATTAAAAACAACTCTTTTTTAGACTAGAAGATTTGGTTGATGCTGATGGTGCAATTACACAGAAGAAATCCCACAAACAGAAGCGATGTGTTCCAGCTTGAGGAAAAGCATTTCTAAGTATCTGCAAAAGCCAACTTACTGCCCTTCACTCTCATTTTTATTTCTGGTTTTTCTGTTTGCATGTCTGCCCCATAACACGGCCACCTGACCACAGTGGAGCTATGGTAAGTGATTCTTCTGATAACAAAATTACCTGTAGATTCCAAACTGCATCTCACATTTAATTGCATACTTACAGATTTTAGCAACTTTTTTTTTTTTCTCCAGGTACAGGACACAATCACCATGTATGAAATGCTTGAGTACAGAAGACATCATGTGATTGAATCCTTCAGTCCTTTCCAGGAACAATATCTTTTCTCTAAAGCAATCATTCGTTGTTGGTAAGTCTACTTCTGTATTAACATGCCATTTGATATGTATTGACTTCAGCATTTGCATCGATGAAGTATAATATTAAAATATTTTTTAGGGATGGCTGGGTGGCTCAGTTAGTTAAGCTTCTGCCTTTGGCTCAGGTCATGATCCTGGGATCCTGGGTTTGAGTCCCACATCAGGCTCCTTGCTCAGCAGAGAGCCTGCTTCTCCTCCCTCTGCCTGCCACTCCCTCTGCTTTGCAGGCTCCCCGTGTGTGTGTGTGTGTGTGTATGTGTGTGTGTCTGAAAAATAAATAAAATCTTGAAAAAAAAACACAGAACTTTTTTTCCATGAATTTTTAAACAGATTACCTGAACATACTGTGTAAGTGTATGATAATGAATTTCCAATCTTTTTGCCTATCGTGCAGATTTTCCATAATTTAAGAAGGATGAAAGAAGGTGGGGGTGTGCCTGGGTGGCTCTGTGGGTTAAGCCACTGTCTTAGGCTCAGGTCATGATCCCAGGGTCCTGAGATTGAGTCCTGCATCTGGTTCTCTGCTCAGTGGGGAGCCTGCTTCCCCCTCTCTCTCTGCCTGCCTCTCTGCCTAGTTGTGATCTCTGTCAAATAAATAAATAAAATCTTAAAAAAAAAAAAGAGAGAGAAATTAAAAAAAAAAAAAAAGAATGAAAGAAGCACTCTCTCCCTTTGCTACCCTAATTCTGTGATGTGTCCAATGCTATGACTACATTCTCAACACAAAACTGGCATTTATGAGTAAAACAAGGTATGCTTCCAAAATCACTGAGAGCACTTCCATGTTTGTGCTGGTACTGATGGTATTTACATGAAGTTGAAGTAAATATTTAGCTGTTGAGCTATTAAAGGCCAAGAACGAATGGTAAGTAGCCAATGCTGGCCCTGAACTAGAGCTTAAGGCAAAATTTGGTATATTCATTCTGTATATCAAACAGACAGGGATGGTAGCCATGTAGGGAATGAAAGATAAAGAAGCAAAGGAAAAGGGAACTATACTATGCCTTGGAATATCAAGCTGCAGTGGAATATCAAGCAAATAGGATCAAGGTTCTAGGTGGTGATCACTGTCACCGGAGTGACCCATGACAAAGCCAAAAGTATACTATATTGTAGTATGGGTGTTAGAGAAAATGAATGAAAAACCCTCTAATTAGACCATGGGTTGGAGACAGTGCTTCCCTTAAAGGGGGAATAAAAGTAACAGTCCACAAATAGGTTAAAATTAGATTACTCTGGTTATATGTTGATGAAATTCTAACTGTTGTACATATCACATATGGCCATAAACTCATAATTGGTATAAAGAGGAAAGGGGATTAATATTAATATCAAACCATTATTTTTAACTTTTTATTTTGGTTTAAAGTGGGGAAGTGGTGCGTGGGTAGCTCAGTGGGTTAAAGCCTCTGCCTTTGGCTCAGGTCATGATCCCAGGGTCCTGAGATCAAGCCCCATAATGGGCTCTCTGCTCAGCAGGGAGCCTACTTCCCTTCCTCTCTCTCTGCCTGCCGCTCTGTCTACTTGTGATCTCTGTCTGTCAAATAAATAAATAAAATCTTTAAAAAAATAAAATAAATTAAAAAGGGGGGGGACTTCCCTAATTGAAAGTTTACAATATTCTCTTACAGTACCAATCAAGTTTTTTTTTTAATTTTTTATTTTTTATAAACATATATTTTTTATCCCCAGGGGTACAGGTCTGTGAATCACCAGGTTTACACACTTCACAGCACTCACCAAAGCACATACCCTCCCCAATGTCCATAATCACACCCCCTTCTCCCAAACCCCCTCCCCCAGCAACCCTCAGTTTGTTTTATGAGATTAAGAGTCACTTGTGATTTGTCTCCCTCCCAATCCCATCTTGTTTCATTTATTCTTCTCCTACACACTTAAGCCCCCATGTTGCATCACCACTTCCTCATATCAGGGAGATCATATGATAGTTGTCTTTCTCCGCTTGACTTATTTCGCTAAGCATGATACGCTCTAGTTCCATCCATGTTGTCGCAAATGGCAAGATTTCATTTCTTTTGATGGCTGCATAGTATTCCATTGTGTATATATACCACTTCTTCTTGATCCATTCATCTGTTGATGGACATCTAGGTTCTTTCCATAGTTTGGCTATTGTGGACATTGCTGCTATAAACATTCGAGTACACGTGCCCCTTTGGATCACTACGTTTGTATCTCTAGGGTAAATACCCAATAGTGCAATTGCTGGGTCATAGGGCAGTTCTATTTTCAACATTTTGAGGAACCTCCATGCTGTTTTCCAGAGTGGCTGCACCAGCTTGCATTCCCACCAACAGTGGAGGAGGGTTCCCCTTTCTCCGCATCCTCGCCACCATCTGTCATTTCCTGACTAGTTGATTTTAGCCATTCTGACTGGTGTGAGGTGATATCTCATTGTGGTTTTGATTTGTATTTCCCTGATGCCGAGTGATATGGAGCACTTTTTCATGTGTTTGTTGGCCATCTGGATGTCTTCTTTGCAGAAATGTCTGTTCATGTCCTCTGCCCATTTCTTGATTGGATTATTTGTTCTTTGGGTGTTGAGTTTGCTAAGTTCTTTATAGATTCTGGACACTAGTCCTTTATCTGATATGTCGTTTGCAAATATCTTCTCCCATTCTGTCAGTTGTCTTTTGATTTTGTTAACTGTTTCCTTTGCTGTGCAAAAGCTTTTGATCTTGATGAAATCCCAATAGTTCATTTTTTCCCTTGCTTCCCTTGCCTTTTGCGTTGTTCCTAGGAAGATGTTGCTGCGGCAGAGGTCGAAGAGGTTGCTGCCCGTGTTCTCCTCAAGGATTTTGAAGGATTCCTTTCGTACATTGAGGTCCTTCATCCATTTTGAGTCTATTTTTGTGTGTGCTGTAAGGAAATGGTCCAATTTCATTTTTCTGCATGTGGCTGTCCAATTTTCCCAGCACCATTTATTGAAGAGGCTGTCTTTTTTCCATTGGACATTCTTTCCTGCTTTGTCGAAGATTAGTTGACCATAGAGTTGAGGGTCTATTTCTGGGCTCTCCATTCTGTTCCATTGATCTATGGGTCTGTTGTTGTGCCAGTACCATGCTGTCTTGATGATGGCAGCTTTGTAATAGAGCTTGAAGTCCGGAATTGTGATGCCACCAACGTTGGCTTTCTTTTTCAATATCCCTTTGGCTATTCGAGGTCTTTTCTGATTCCATATAAATTTTAGCATTATTTGTTCCATTTCTTTGAAAAAGATGGATGGTACTTTGATAGGAATTGCATTAAATGTGTAGATTGCTTTAGGTAGCATAGACATTTTCACAATATTTATTCTTCCAATCCAGGAGCATGGAACATTTTTCCATTTCTTTGTGTCTTCCTCAATTTCTTTCATGAGTACTTTATAGTTTTCTGAGTATAGATTCTGTGTCTCTTTGGTTAGGTTTATTCCTAGGTATCTTATGGTTTTGGATGCAATTGTAAATGGGATTGACTCCTTAATATCTCTTTCTTCTGTCTTGCTGTTGGTGTAGGGAAATGCAACTGATTTCTGTGCATTGATTTTATATCCTGACACTTTACTGAATTCCTGTATAAGTTCTAGCAGTTTTGGAGGGGAGTCTTTTGGGTTTTCCACATATAGTATCATATCATCTGCGAAGAGTGATAATTTGACTTCTTCTTTGCAGATTTGGATGCCTTTAATTTCCTTTTGTTGTCTGATTGCTGAGGCTAGGACCTCTAGTACGATGTTGAATAGCAGTGGTGATAATGGACATCCCTGCCGTGTTCCTGACCTTAGCGGAAAAGCTTTCAGTTTTTCTCCATTGAGAATGATATTTGCGGTGGGTTTTTCATAGATGGCTTTGATGATATTGAGGTATGTGCCCTCTATCCCTACACTTTGAAGAGTTTTGATCAGGAAGGGGTGCTGTACTTTGTCAAATGCTTTTTCAGCATCTATTGAGAGTATCATATGGTTCTTGTTCTTTCTTTTATTGATGTGTTGTATCACATTGACTGATTTGCGGATGTTGAACCAACCTTGCAGCCCTGGAATAAATCCCACTTGGTCGTGGTGAATAATCCTTTTAATGTACTGTTGAATCCTATTGGCTAGTATTTTGTTGAGTATTTTCGCATCTGTGTTCATCAAGGATATTGGTCTATAGCTCTCTTTTTTGGTGGGATCCTTGTCTGGTTTTGGGATCAAGGTGATGCTGGCCTCATAAAATGAGTTTGGAAGTTTTCCTTCCATTTCTATTTTTTGGAACAGTTTCAGGAGAATAGGAATTAGTTCTTCTTTAAATGTTTGGTAGAATTCCCCCGGGAAGCCGTCTGGCCCTGGGCTTTTGTATGTTTGGAGATTTTTAATGACTGTTTCAATCTCCTTACTGGTTATGGGTCTGTTCAGGCTTTCTATTTCTTCCTGATTCAGTTGTGGTAGTTTATATGTTTCTAGGAATGCATCCATTTCTTCCTGATTGTCAAATTTATTGCCGTAGAGTTGCTCATAGTATGTTATTATAATAGTTTGTATTTCTTTGGTGTTAGTTGTGATCTCTCCTCTTTCATTCATGATTTTATTTATTTGGGTCCATTCTCTTTTCTTTTTGATAAGTCAGGCCAGGGGTTTATCAATTTTATTAATTCTTTCAAAGAACCAGCTCCTAGTTTCATTGATTTGTTCTATTGTTTTTTTGGTTTCTATTTCATTGATTTCTGCTCTGATCTTTATGATTTCTCTTCTCCTGCTGGGCTTAGGGTTTCTTTCTTGTTTTTTCTCCAGCTCCTTTAGGTGTAGGGTTAGGTTGTGTACCTGAGAACTTTCTTGTTTCTTGACAAAGGCTTGTACTGCTATATAATTTCCCCTCAGGACTGCCTTTGTTGTGTCCCATAGATTTTGAACCGTTGTATTTTCATTATCATTTGTTTCCATGATTTTTTTCAATTCTTCTTTAATTTCCCGGTTGACCCATTCATTCTTTAGAAGGATGCTGTTTAGTCTCCATGTATTTGGGTTCTTTCCAAACTTCCTTTTGTGGTTGAGTTCTAGCTTTAGAGCATTGTGGTCTGAAAATATGCAGGGAATGATCCCAATCTTTTGATACCGGTTGAGTCCTGATTTAGGACTGAGGATGTGATCTATTCTGGAGAATGTTCCATGTGCACTAGAGAAGAATGTGTATTCTGTTGCTTTGGGATGAAATGTTCTGAATATATCTGTGATGTCCATCTGGTCCAGTGTGTCATTTAAGGCCTTTATTTCCTTGCTGATCTTTTGCTTGGATGACCTGTCCATTTCAGTGAGGGGAGTGTTAAAGTCCCCTACTATTATTGTATTATTGTTGATGTGTTTCTTTGATTTTGTTATTAATTGGTTTATATAGTTGGCTGCTCCCACGTTGGGTGCATAGTTATTTAAAATTGTTAAATCTTCTTCTTGGACAGACCCTTTGAGTATGATATAGTGTCCTTCCTCATCTCTTATTATAGTCTTTGGCTTAAAATCTAATTGATCTGATATAAGGATTGCCACTCCTGCTTTCTTCTGATGTCCATTAGCATGGTCAATTCTTTTCCACCCCCTCACTTTAAATCTGGAGGTGTCTTCGGGCTTAAAATGAGTTTCTTGGAGGCAACATATAGATGGGTTTTGTTTTTTTATCCATTCTGATACCCTGTGTCTTTTGACAGGGGCATTTAGCCCATTAACATTCAGGGTAACTATTGAGAGATATGAATTTAGTGCCATTGTATTGCCTGTAAGGTGACTGTTACTGTATATGGTCTCTATTCCTTTCTGATCTACCACTTGTAGGCTCTCTCTTTGCTTAGAGGACCCCTTTCAAGATTTCCTGTAGAGCTGGTTTGGTGTTTGCAAATTCTTTCAGTTTTTATTTGTCCTAGAAGCTTTTAATCTCTCCTTCTATTTTCAATGATAGCCTAGCTGGATATAGTATTCTTGGCTGCATGTTTTTCTCATTTAGTTCTCTGAAAATATCATGCCAGCTCTTTCTGGCCTGCCAGGTCTCTGTGGATAGGTCAGCTGCCAATCTAATATTTTTACCATTGTATGTTACAGACTTCTTTTCCCGGGCTGCTTTCAGGATTTTCTCTTTGTCACTGAGACTTGTAAATTTTACTATTAGGTGACGGGGTGTGGGCCTATTTTTATTGATTTTGAGGGGCGTTCTCTGAACCTCCTGAATTTTGATGCTCGTTCCCTTTGCCATATTGGGGAAATTCTCCCCAATAATTCTCTCCAGTATACCTTCTGCTCCCCTCTCCCTTTCTTCTTCTTCTGGAATCTCAATTATTCTAATGTTGTTTCGTCTTATGGTGTCACTTATCTCTCGAATTCTCCCCTCGTGGTCCAGTAGCTGTTTGTCCCTCTTTTGCTCAGCTTCTTTATTCTCTGTCATTTGGTCTTCTATATCACTAATTCTTTCTTCTGCCTCATTTATCCTAGCAGTGAGAGCCTCCATTTTTGATTTCACCTCATTAATAGCTTTTTTTATTTCAACTTGGTTAGATTTTAGTTCTTTTATTTCTCCAGAAAGGGCTTTTATATATCTCGAGAGGGTTTCTCTAATATCTTCCATGCCTTTTTCGATCCTGGCTAGAACCTTGAGAATTGTCATTCTGAACTCTAGATCTGAAATATTACCGATGTTTGTATTGATTAGGTCCCTAGCCTTCGGTACAGCCTCTTGTTCTTTTTTGTGTGTTGAATTTTTCCGTCTTGTCATTTTGTCCAGATAAGAGTATATGAAGGGGTAAGTAAAATACTAAAAGGGTGGCAACAACCCCAGGAAAATATGCTTTAACCAAATTAGAAGAGATCCAAAATCGTGAGTGGGGAGAAAGGGGATAAAAAGAGGTTCAAAAAGGAAGAAAGAAAAAAAAAGAAAAAAGAAAATAAAAGAATTTTAAAAAAAGAAAACACCTAAGAAAAATGTAAAAAAGAAAAAATATATATATTAGATAAACTAGTAAAAAATCTTTAAAAAACTAAAAGGTAACAGTTAAAAAAAAAATTTACCCAAAGGCGAGAAAAAAAAAAAATGAAAAAGAAAAAAATTAAATTAACTGCAAGACTAAAAAAAATCACAGGGAAAAAGCCATGGGTTCCGTGCTTGGCTTTCTCCTCCTCTGGAATTCTGCTGCTCTCCTTCGTATTGAAGCCGCACTCCTTGGTAGATGAACTTGGTCTTGGCTGGATTTCTTGTTGATCTTCTGGGGGAGGGGCCTGTTGTAGTGATTCTCAAGTGTCTTTGCCCTAGACGGTATTACACCGCCCTTACCCGGGGCCGGGGTGAGTAATCCGCTAGGGTTTGCTTTCAGGAGCAGATGGGAATACAAATGGTGGCCTCCTGGTCTCCGGCCCGGAGAAGCCGAGAGCCCAGGGCCCCACTCCTCAGTGCGCCCTCAGAGAACAGCGCCCAGTTACTCCCGTCTGCCTGACTTCCGGCCGCGCTCCGAGCTCACCGAGCCTGCGACCGGTTCAAGGTAACACTGAGCTGCGAGCTTACTGTTGGCTCTGTCTCTGTAGCCGGCTTTCCCGGTCCAATACCCGCAAGCTCTGCGACACTCAGACACCCCCGATCCTTCTGTGACCCTGCGGGACCTGAGGCCACACTGACCCCGTGTGGGCTTTGCCCCGGTTTAGCCTCTGGAGCGATGTCCCTCAGCGGAACAGACTTTTAAAAGTCCTGATTTTGTGCCTGGTTGCTCTGCCGCTTGCCGGGAGCCGGCCCCTCCCCCCGAGGTCTATCTTCCCGTCGCTATGGGTTCACTTCTCCGCAGGTCCTACCTTTCAGAAAGTGGTTGTTTTTCTGTTTCCAGAATTGCTGTTCTTCTCTTCAATCGGCCGATGGATTTTTCATGTGTTTGCAATCTTTAGATAAGCTATCTAGCTGATCTCCGGCTAACTGAAGTAGACTCAGCCTGCTACTTCTCCGCCATCTTGACTCCTCCCCCCCCAATCAAGTTTTTTAATGGAAAATGTTTGCTATCTTGCATTCATGCAGCTGGGGAAACAAGCAAATATTCAACATCAGGACACAAAGAAGTAGAAGATGCAAGGTTTAACCAATTATACTAATTTAGAAAGCAAGTAACACATTATTAAATGATGCACTCATTTCAGACACTCACTTTACATTTTTATGCTGTGATGGGCTTTGTGATAAAAACTATCTATGTGACTTTGTTACAATGTGCAACTGTTTTCCTAATAGTGCAGCTCTTAGATCAATGATAGAATATCACAACTCACAACAACTAATGTGTTCTGAGTTAACATAAAGGATTAAGTTTTCCAATCAGATGCATAGTAGGTTAGAGACCTTATCCAGTGTTTTGGACTGAACTGTGTTCTCTTCCAAATTCACATGCTGAAGTCCTAACCCCTAGAACTTCAGAATGTAATTTTATTTATGTGGTGCTCAGGCCCATAAAGAACGGGAGGTATAGTGGAGTCATATTGGCAGTCCCAATCCAACAGGACTGATGTTCTCAGTGTCAGAAGAAGAGCAGCAGAAATTAAAAGGCCATGAAGACTCATTGAGTAGGTGGCCATTTTCACACCAAGCAGGGGTCCTAGAAGAACCCAAAGCTACCAAGCACCATGATGTTGGACTTTTACCCTACAGAACTGTGAGAAAATTAATTTCTGTTATTTCAGTCACCCCACCTATAGAACTTTCTTTGGCATTCTCAGCCAACTAACACTGTCACAGAAATCATGCTCTGGGCTGATTATGAGAACAAAGAGGTGAGTCTGCTGCATCTGCCCTGGTTGTTCTGCAGGCTCCCAGAGGTGTACCCCTCCATGCTAGATGGGAACCACATGTGCAGAGATTACCTCCCTACCTGCCTTCCCAACCATCACCTATCCATCCATCTAGCTTCTCTTATCTGACTTCATCTTTTCTATTCCTTAGAACAGTGCCTCTAACCAAAAGCTGGCTACTTCATCTGGTACTCCAGAACTGTGAGACGGGTTTCTGTTGCTTAATGGAGCTAGTCTGTGATACTGTGTTACAGTAGCCCTATCAAACTAATACAACCAGTATCAAACTTTATTAGTAATTTTAAGAATATAAGCAAGCAAGAGGGACAGGAAAAGCAGGGAAAGGTCTACTACAGCCTACAATGCTCCCAGGGCTTCCTTCTTAATTAAGCATGTAATTTTTGTCCAGAATAATAAAAAGTCTCTATGTCAGGGCTGCAGACTGTCTTTCACAAGACAAGGAAGTGTTAAAATTATGAAACACCTGCATTTTATATCCCTAAGAATTGTACAGCTTATGTGACATTCTCGAGGGAGCTGTGCTTCAGAAATCCGGACTTTTTAAGTTTGTTTCCTACAGTAAATGCAGAACAAAAACATCCCACTCAAAATACTGGATGGGTAAGAATTTGTCTCCTAGCAAATATTGGTATATTTGTCTAGAGGTAATGTTTACAAGACAAGTATACCCATTTCCTGCCTGTTTTTATTTTTTCTGCCCTCCTGGAACACCCCAGGCTAATCATGGGGGAAAGTGATCACAGGCCAGCAGCTTTAATTTCCTCCATGCACATCCCCTCTCCTGAATTTTCTGGCAAATTTCCTTTAGGATATCAAAAGCCTGCCTGAAGCTTTTGACCTAGGAAATTACTAATTCTAACTGAACTATAGCTAAAGAAGAATGAACTTGAATTTAAAATCTCCTGTGATCATTTCAGATTTTACCTTTCCCATCATCTTTTATATCTAACCAATTCCAATACACATAACTCTTTCCTTTCAACCAGGCTAAATTCTAATTGTTCTTTCATTCAATAAACATTTATTGCACACCAAAAATGCATGGATTACTTTGCCATGTGCTAGAGATGAATGGTTAGCAAGATATGGTTTTTTCCCTAAAAGCGATAATCTTTAGTAAATAGCCAATCATAACATAGTATTCCAGATGGGATATACTCTGTACGGCAGGGATAAATACAGGGTGTTATGGATCTACCTAATTCCAACATCTTCCACAATCTAAAAAGTCAGAACCACTCCCTTAAAAAAAGTTTTCAAAGGTAACATGATCAGATAAAGGTACATGTGGAGGACAGGAAAAATCAAAACCATCATATTTAATGAAACTTTGGACAAATACTCAGCCTGTCCCAAACTCCTCAAGCCCATTACCTACTCTGGCCTTACTTACATTCTCTTTCTCCTAATGAAGTCCTTGTTTCAAGCAAGAGGATAATGCTTGTTCCAGCAACTGTAAACATTAAAATCCTATTCAGTCAGAAAAGAAATAACTGGAAAAAAACCCTTTTATTCTCTACTTACATCTCTTCTTTACCAAAGTATTATTATTCTCTATAAAATGTAACTATGTGATGCATAAAATATTTGGCCTTCTTGTGCATGAAGGAGTATGATTTTAAAACGCTGCTGGGTAAATTCTTAAAGATTAAAGAGGCATTCAAAAATTCCTGTAATTTTGAGTGGGGAAAAAAAATTGAAGAAGTAAGTAGGCCTGCAGTGCAGTCTCTGGGTCATGAATAATCTTCTCTAAAGTATCTACAGTTAAATAAGGAAAGTCTCTCACTGACAGCATAAGGGCAATTTATTTCACATACTGCTGGACACTGGGGGAAAATCTCTTAAAAACAGATATTCAGGTCTACTTATATTTTATTAAAGGCTTAAATAATAATTTCAAAAATTTATGTTCCATGTTTTATGATGAAAAACACACTTATATTTTACAAATCTTAGAATATCTCCATAAAATTAAAATTTTATATAAATTAGAAATCAACATAGGATGAATGTTTAAAATATATATAAAATAATTTACAAAGTACTTAATGTGTTAATATAATTCTTGTATTATTAATTCTTGTATTATTAATTATCTTCAGAGAAAGATAATTATCATATGATCTCACTGATATGTGGAATCATATCAGATATGATAAAACAGGGGATCATAGGTGTTGGTAAAAATACAAACAGAAAGCAGAGAAGCAGACAAACCACAAGAGACTCCTAATCACAGAAAACAAACTGAGAGTTGCTGGAGGGGTTGGGGGTAGAGAAACGGGGTAACTAGGTGATAGACATTAAGGAGAGCACAGGATGTAATGAGCACTGGGTATTATATAAGACTGATGAATCACTGAACTCTACCTGTGAAACTAATAATACAATGTACATTACTAATTGAATTTAAATTTAAAAATTAAAAAAAATAAAATTCAGTATTTCTTTTTTTTTTTAAAGATTTTATTTATTTATTTGACAGACAGGCAAGCAGAGAGAGGGAGAGGAGGAAGCAGGCTCCCTGCAGAGCAGAGAGCCCAATGCGGGACTGGATCCCAGGACCCTGAGATCATGACCTGAGCCCAAGGCAGCCCCACTGAGCCATCCAGGTGCCCCAAATTCAGTATTTCTTTAAAGGAGATACAGGTAAAATATTGAAATTTTGTTAATCAAATATATTATAGTCAAAGCATTTCAAATTGGCCAAAGCTCATTAGGGGAAAAAAAATGAACATACCTAATTATTTCCTGCCTATTTTTTAAGAAAAAAAAAAAAAAAAACTTACTAGGGTAAAGAATGCATATAAAAACATATAAGACCCATCTATATCCTGCCTCCAAGAGACTCATTTTAGACCTCAAGACGCCAGCAGATGGAAATTGAGGGGAAAGAGTACCATCCATCCTGTGAACGGACATCAAAAGACAGTGTAGCCATACTTATATCAGACAAACTAGATTTTACACCAAAGTCTGTAATAAGAGATGAAGGGCATGATAGCATAATAAAGAGGTCTATCCATTAAGAAGACCTAACAATTGTAAATATTTATGTCCCCAAAATGGGAGCATTCAAATATATAAATCAATTAATAACAAACATAAAGAAACTCATAGATAATAATACAATAATGATAGGGGACTTTACCATCCCACTCACAGCAATGGACAGACCATTTAGGCAGAAGATCAATAAGGAAACAAGGGTTTTGAATGACACATTGGACCACATCTTCACAGGTATATTCAGAACATTCCATCCTAGAACAGCAGAACACATATTCTTTTCATGTCGACATGGGACATTCCCCAGAATAGATCACATACTGGGTCACCAATCAGACTTCAACAAGTACAAAAAGACTGAGATCATACCATGCATATTTTCAGACTACAATGCTATGGAGCTCAAAGCCAACCACAAGAAAAAATTTGGAAAGTCCACAAATAAATGGAGATTAAAGAACATTCTATTACAGAATGAATGGTTAACCAGGAAATTAAAGAAGAAATGAAAAATATACATGGGAGCAAGGGAAAATGAAAACATGACAAAATATACATGGGAGCAAAGAAAATGAAAACATGAAACCTTTGGGATTGCAGCAAAAGCAGTCCTAAGAGGGAAATATATAACAATACCGGCCTTCCTCAAGAAACAAGGAAAGTCCCATATACACAACCCAACCTTACACCTAAAGGAGTGAGAAAAGAAGCAGCAAATAAAGCCTAAAACCAGCAGAAGAAGGGAATAATAAAGATTAGAGCAGAAATAAATAATATAGAAACAAACAAAAAAACACTAGAAAAGATCAATGGAACTAAGAGCTGGTTCTTTGAAAGAATTAATAAAATCGATAAACCTCTAGCCAGACGTAATTAAAAATAAAAGAGAGACTGGGACGCCTGTATGGCTCAGTTGGTTAAGTGTCTACCTTGGGCTCAGGTCATGATCCCAGGGTCCTGGGATCGAGTCCCACATCAAGCTCTCAACTCAGGCTGCTTCTCCCTCTGCCTGCTGTTCTCTCTGCTTGTGCTCACTCTCTCTTTCTCTCTATCTAACAAATAAATAGAATTTTTTTAAAAAATAAAAAAATAAAAGAGGGTGGACTCCAATAAATAAAAGCATGAATAAAAGAGGAGAGAACACAACCAACACCACAAAAATACAAACAATCTTAGGAGAATATTATGAAAAATTACATGCCAACAACTGGGCATCTGGAGAAATGGACAAGTTCCTAGAAACATATGAACTACCAAAAATTGAAAAAGGAAGAAATAGAAAATTTAAACAGACCTATAAGCAGTAAAGAAGTAATCAAAAATCTCCCAACAAACAAAAGTCTAGGGCCTGATGCTTCCCAGGGGAATTCTACCAGTTACATGAAGAAGAGTTAATACCTATTCTTCTCATAACATTCCAAAAAAATAGAAATGAAAGGAAAACTTCCAAATTCATTGCACAAAGCCAGCATTACCTTGATTCCAAAATTGGAATCAAAGTCAAAGTGCAAAGACTGCACTAAAAAGAATTACAGATCAATATCCCTGATGAACATGGATATAAAAATTCTCAACAAGATACCAGCAAATCAAACCCAACAATACATTAAACTAATCATTCACCAGGATCAAGTGGGATTTATTCCTGGGTTGCAGGTGTGGTTCAACATTCTCGAATCAATGTGATACACCACACTAATAAAATAAAGGATAAGAACCATATGTTCCTTTCAATAGATGCAGAAAAAACACCAGACAAAATACAGCATCCATTCTTGGTAAAAACCCTCAACAAAGTAGGGAGAGATGAACATACCTCAACATCACAAAGGCCACATATAAATGACCCACAGCAAATATCATCCTCAATGGGGAAAACCTTAAAGTCTTTCCCCTATGGGCAGGAATAAAACAAAGATATCCACACTTACGATTACTATTTAACATAGTCTGGAAGTCTTCGACAAACAAGAAAGACTATCCAATGGAAAAGAGACAGTCTCTTCCACAAATGGTGTTGGGAAAATTGGACAGCCACATGCAGAAGAATGAAACTGGATGACTTCCTTACACTATAAACAAAAATAAATTCAAAATGGATGAAAGACCGAAATGTGAGAAAGAATCCATCAAAATCCTAGAGAACACAAGCAGCAACCCATTTGACCTTGGCCATAGCAACTGCTTAATAGACACATTGCCAAAAGTAAGGGAAAGAAAAGCAAAAATGAACTATTTGGATTTTCTTTTTCAGTGTTCCAAAATTCATTGTTTATGTACCACACCCAATGTTCCAATGCAACAAACCCTCAGTTTGTTTCTTGAGTCCACAGTCTCTCATGGTCTGTCTCCCCCTCTAATTTCCCCCAACTCACTTTCTCCATCTCCTAATGTCCTCTGTGTTATTCCTTATGCTCCACAACTAAGTGAAACCATATGATAGGTGACTCTCTCTGTTTCACTTATTTCACTCAGCATAATTTCTTCCAGTCCCATCCATGTTGATATAAAAGTTGGGTATTCATGCTTTCTGATGGGGGCATAATACTCCATTGTATATATGAAAATATCTTCTTTATTCATTTGTCTGTTGAAGGGCATCTTGGTTCTTTCCATAGTCTGGTGACTGTGGCCATTGCTGCTATGAACATTTGAGTACAGATGGCCCTTCTTTTCACTATATCTGTATCTTTGGAGTAAACACCCAGTAGTGCAATTGCAGGGTCATAGGGTAGCTCTATTTTTAATTTCTTAAGGAATCTCCACACTGTTTTCCAAAGTGGCTACATCAACTTGCATTCCCACCAACAGTGTAAGAGGGTTCCCCTTCTCCACATCCTCTCCAACACTTGTTGTTTACTGTCTTGTTGATTTTGGCCATTCTAACTGGTGTAAGGTGGCATCTCAATGTGGTTTTTATTTGAATCTCCCTGATGGCTAATGATGATGAACATTTTGGATTTGATCAAGATTAAAAGCTTCTGCACAGTGAAGGAAACAGTCAACAAAACTAAAAGGTAGCCTATGGAAATGGAGAAGATATTTACAAATGACATGTCTGAAAGGGTTAGAATATAAAATCTATAAAGAATGTATCAAACTCAAGACCCAAGAAACAAATAATCCACTAAGAAATGGGCAGAAGACATGAACAGACATTTTTCCAAAGAAGGCATCCAGATGGCCAACAGAAATGTGAAAAGATGCCCAACATCACTCATCATCAGGAAAATGCAAATAAAAACCATAATGAGATACCATCTCATACCTGTCAGAATGGCTAAAATTAACAGCACAGAAACAACAAGTGTTGGCAAGGATATGGAGAAAGGGCAACACTCTTAAACTGTTGGTCGGAATGCAAACTGGTACAGCTACTCTGTAAAAGAGTATGGAGGTTCCTCAGAAAGTTAAAGATAAAACTAAAACAATCCTGCAACTGTACTGTTAGGTATTTACTCAAGGGTTACAAAAACACTGATTGGAAGGGGCATGTGCACTCTGATGTTTATAGCACCATTGTCAACAATAGCTGAAATATGGAAAGAGCCCAGACACCCATTGATAGACAAATGGATGAAGATAATGTGGTGTATATATACATCCATCAAAAGGAATGAAATCTTGCCATTTACAATGGCTTGGGCATTAAAGAGGGCACTCATGATGAGCACTGGGTGTTGTACGTAAGTGATGAATCACTGAATTCTACTCCTGAAACCAAATATTGTACTGTTACATTAGCTAACTAAATTTTAAAAGAAAGAAGAAATTAAGAAGGATTTTCTGACATTGTATGGCAATATTTAAGCACTAAAAAGGCAATTACCAAGGTCTTGCTTTTAGGAATTGAAGTCATTCTTTTCAGCCTCTCTCAAACTTTATGTGAAGATTTTTATTTTATTTGACAGAGAGATAGAGACAGGGGACAAGTAGGGTAGCAGCAGGCAGAGGGAGAGAGAGAAGCAGGCTCTCCGCTGAGCAAAGAGCCTAATGTGGGGCTCCATCCCAGGACCCTGGGATCATGACCTGAGCCGAAGCTACCTGCTTAACCGACTGAGCCACCCAGGTGCCCTGAGAATTTTTATTTTTAAAAGAAAAAGCTCAATGATAATCTTTAAGTAAATAAAGAGAACATATATATTAAATATGAGGCATCATTTCTCAAAAAACATTTATTATTAATGAAACTGAAAGATTTGAGATGTGAACAGATATAGAGCAAATTACCACTGGGAACTATGCGCCTGACTGCAGTGTGTTTACATCCTTTCCTTCTGAAACAACCCAGTAACCACACCAAGGTCAGCTCTCTCCTCACCTACTCCCATCATGCCCATCCTGGTCAAGATACTTATCTGGATCCTTTCTACTCAGTGTCAGGGAGCACCTTCAACCACTCTACTTATTCTGATTACTCCAAACTCTCCATTCCTGACTTGACCCAATCTTCCTATTTCTAGTGGCTGACTCAGATTTGATCTGTCTCCTGCCTGAATCCAGTAACTAAGTTTTGAAGAGGTCCCAAGCATCTGATCTCCCTGTTATGACCTCATTGCATTTCTGCCACATTACTTGGAGTTAAACAATGTCACTGGGTCCAAGTGACCTTAGTAAAATGAGAGTATCCTGAGTTGTTAACAAAATCACCATAGTTGACATACAACCAGAATGTATGTTTATCTGTCAATTCTTTAAAAATTTTCACACATACTCTTTAGCTTCTGACATGAATGAGATACATTTAGTGTTATCCAACAATGACCTAGAGACAAGATTCAGCATGTTTTATCACTAATTCTACTTGCTAAATACTTCTCTGGCTCTCCGCTTTCTGGTCACATGGTTAAGATTTCATGTCCCAGCAACTGTTAAGTTAGACATGGCCATGGGATCCTTCTTTGGCCAATAAAATGTCAGCAGAAATGTCAATCTAGGCAGTAGCTGAAGCAACCAGTGCTAGACTCAGGACTCTCTCCCTCTGCTAGATGAGTATGAAACCATGGGTTAAGAATACCCATCAGCCAGGGTAACAGGTGGAAGGAGTCCCCTTCTGACCCTTAGATACAGAGCATAAAAAATAACTTTTCATGAATTAAACTACTAAGATTTTTTTATGCAGTTTAATACTGCAGCATTATCTAGCTCTTTTGACTAACATAGCCACTAAGGAAAGTCTAAATGAACTAGTCACATGGAAGTACTCAACAGTAGGTTTAACCTAATCAAAACCTGGAGAATACTTTCAACATGAATCAAGGAAGCCAAGTTCAAAGCTGCCATATATTTAATTTTATAAAGAAAAAATAAAGGCATTTTCTCCTTCTTTTGTCTGAAAGAAATTATATCCTTTTTTTTTTTTTAAAGATTTTATTTATTTGTCAGAAAGAGCAAGAGCACAAGCAGGGGAAGCAGCAGGCAGAGAGAGAAGCAGACTCTCTGCTGCACTGGGACTGTGAGGAGTAACTGATCGTATACTTTTTAGTTAGTTGGGATTGGGAGTAAGTAAGTCTAAGGAATCTGCGTACATTGAAAGTGAGGTTTACAGGACCTCTCCCTATGCCCCCCAACTTGTGTGCACTCTCTCTAAAATGAGTAAATAAATATTGTTTTTTAAAAATCCATTGGCTGAATTTTGGTTCATTATTCTAACTATAAGATCAGGATTCAAAAATAACACTAAGTTTCTTGAGAATTTCCTGCTGAAATACATATAATAGATAAATGTCCTGAATCTCATTAGAGAAACATAAGTAAAGAACTAGTACACTATACTCTTGACTATTTACAGAGATCCCATTTTCTTTTTTTTTTTAATATTTTATTTATTTATTTGACAGACAGAGATCACAAGTAGGCAGAGAGGCAGGCAGAGAGAGAGAGGAGGAGGAAGGCTCCCCACTGAGCAGAGAGCCCAATGCAGGGCTCGATCCCAGGACCCTGAGACCATGACCTGAGCTGAAGGCAGAGGCTTTAACCCACTGAGCCACCCAGGCGCCCCACAGAGATCCCATTTTCTATTACATGATCCTAATGCAGTTTAAATGAATGCACTCCTAAGCCAAGGAAGAAATTAATAGTAAAACTTATCATTTTAGGAGTCAAGATGGCAGAGGTGTAGCAGAGTAAGATGACATCAGGTTGCAGGAGTTCACTTAGATAGTTACAAACCATTCCAAACACCTACAGATCCAATAGGAGGTTGAAAAGAAGAGCAGCAATTCTAGAAACAGAAAATCAACCACTTTCTGAAATGTAGGACGTGCAGAGAAGTGAATCTGAAGCGACGGGAAGATAGACGGCCAGGGGGTGGGAGGGGAAGCACAGCTCCTGGCAAGGGGTGGAGCAACAGAGCACAAAATTCAAACTTTTAAAATTCTGCTCCACTGAGGGACATTGGTCCAGAGGCTAAGCAGGGTTGGAGCCCTCATGGAGACAGTGTGATCTCAGGTCTCACAGAGTCACTGAAGGATTGGAGGTATCTGAGCATAGCAGAGCTCGTGGGTAATAGAGCGGGAAAGACAGAGCCAAGGAGTGACCTCTCAGTTCAGGAATACCTTAAACTGTGATCCGTGGCACAATCACAGCCCTGCTCTTTGAGCAGGGACCCCACAAGTGGTAGATCAGGGAGAGCCACAGGAAAAGCAGAGCGGCAGGAATCTGCTGGGTTTGGAGACTCCAAACGGGGCTGTGTACCAGAGAAAGAAACGCTGGGTCACAGGCTAGGGGGGGCTCAGAGCCCAGATGGAGAGATGAGAGGGATTGAACACTTTTCTCCCAGGCACACTGAGGAGTGGGTCCCCAAGCTCTCAGCTCCTCTGGGCCAGAGATTGGGAGGCCGCCATTTTCATTCCCATCCTCTAGAGCTCTACAGAAAGCATTTATGGAACAAAAGCACTGGAGAGCAAACTCAAGCAGGTTACTTAGCCTGGCCCATGGCAATGGCAGGGCAATTCTGCTTTAAGCAAAGACATTTGAGAATCACTACAACAGGCCTCTCCCAAAGAAGATCAGCAAGAACATCCAGCTAAGACCGAGCTCACTGAAAAAGAACATTGGAATTCCAAAGGAGGGAAAAGCAAAGCATGGAATCCATGGCTTTCTCCCCATGATTCTTTAATCTTGCAAAGTTATTTAAATTTTTTAAATTTAATTTTAATTTGGTACGCCTGGATGGCTCAGTTGGTTAAGCAGCTGCCTTCAGCTCAGCTCATGATCCCAGCATCCTGGGATTGAGTCCCACATCAGGCTCCTTGCTCTGCAGGGACCCTGCTTCTCAATTTTCTACTCTGTCTGCCTGTGCACTCTCTCTCTCTCTCTGTCTCTGACAAATAAATAAATAAAATCTTTTTTTAAAAAATTAATTTTAATTTAAATTTTTCTTATTCTAATATTTTTTTAACTTTTCCTCTTTCCTCATTTAACGTTTTTACTAATTTAACTTTACACCTTCCTAAAAAAAATCTTTTTAAACATTCATTATTATAGTCATATTTTCTCCTTCATTATATCTAACTTTATTTTTTGTATACATATAGGGTTTTTTTCTTCTAAAAAATTATGGGATACAACTTCTTCTAGTAGATCAAAATATACCCTAAATCTAGCACAGGGCTTTGTTCTAGTCCCTAGCCTGAGAAAATTCTCTCCACTTTCTTTTTCTTTCCTTTCCCAACCAACTTATCTTATCAATTCCTTTTTAAGAATTTTTTGTTAAATTTTCATCTTCATAGTCATATTCCATCCCTTCATCACATTTAACCTTATTTTTGTATATATAGAAGTTTTTCATTCTTTAAAATTTGGGAAGGTAATTTCTTCTAGGAGACCAAAATACACCCCAAATTAAGTGGGTGGCTCTGTTCTAGTCACCAATCTAACATATATATATTTTTTTCATTTTTAAAAGAATTTGTTTAAAAAACTTCTTTTTAACCCCTTTCTTCTCCTCCCAATTTGGTGTCTTTTCTGATTTGGTTAGCATACATTTTTCTGGGGTCTTTGCCACCCTCTTTTAGTATTTTATTCTCTCACTCATATATTCTTATCTGGATAAAATGACAAGGAGAAAAACCTCACCACAAAAAAAGGAACAATAGGCAGTACCAAAGGCTATGGACCTCATTGATATGGACATTGGTAATATGTCAGATCTAGAATTCAGAATGACGATTCTCAAGGTGCTAGCTGGGCTCAAAAAAGGCATGGAAGATATTAGAGAAATGCTGTCTGGAGAAATAAAAGCCCTTTCTGGAGAAATAAAAGAACTAATATCTAACCAAGCTGAAATTTAAAAAGCTATTAATGAGGTAGAATAAAAAAATGGAGGCTCTTACTTCTAGGATAAATGAGGCAGAAGAGAGAATTAGCGATACAGAAAAGCAAATCACAGAGAATAAAGAAGCTGAGCAAAAGAGAGACAAATAACTCTTGGACCACGAGGGGAAAATTCGAGACATAAGTGAAACCATAAGATGAAACAATATAAGAATAATTGGGATTCTAGAAGAAGAAGAAAGAGAAAAGGGGGCAGAAGGTATACTGGAGTGAATTACTGTAGAGAATTCCCCAAATATGGCAAAGGGAATAAGCATCAAAATCCAGGAGGCGCAAAGAACCCACCTCAAAATCAATAAGAATAGGTCCACACCCTGTCATCTAATAGTAAAACTTACAATTCTTAGTGACAAAGAGAAAATCCTAAAAGTAGCTGGGAAAAGAAGTCTGTAATATACAATGGTAAAAATATTAGCTGGGCAGCAGACTTATCCACAGAGACCTGGCAGGCCAGAAAGAACTGGCATGATATATTCAGAGCATTAAATGAGGAAAACGTGCAGCCAAAAATACTATATCCAGCTAGGCTATCATTGAAAGTAGAAGGAGAGATAAAAAGCTTCCAGGACAAACAAAAAGAATTTGTAAACAACAAATCAGCCCTATAGGAAATACGGAAAGGGGTCCTCTAAGCAAAGAGAGAGCCTAAAAGTAGTACACCAGAAAGGAATAGAGACAATATACAGTAACAGTCATCTTATAGGCAATACAATGGCACTAAATGCATATCTTTCAATAGTTACCCTGAATGTAAATGAGCCAAATGCCCCAATCAAAAGACAAGGGGAATCAAAATGGATAAAAAAACACAAAACCAATCAATATGTGGTCTATAAGAAACTCATTTTAGACCCAAAGACACCTCCAGATTTAAAGTAATGGGGTGGTAGGGCACCTGGTTGGCTCATTGCATTAAGCCTCTGCCTTCAGCTCAGGTCATGGTCTAGGGGTCCTAGGGTCAAGCCCCACATCGGGCTCTCTGCTTAGTGGAGAGCCTGCTTCCAACACTCTCTCTGTCTACTTGTGATCTCTCTCTCTCTGTCAAATAAATAAAATTTAAAATGATTATTATAAAGTGAAGGGGTTGAAAAAAATTTACCATGCTATTGGACATCAAAAGAAAGTTGGGATAACAAACCTCATATCAGAAAACAAAAGAACAGTAGAACAAATCAATGAAAGTAGGAGCATGTTTCTTTGAAAGAATTAATAAGATTGATAAATCCCTGGCTGGACTTATCAAAAAGAATAGAGAAAGGACCCAAATAAATAAAATCATGAATGAAAGAGGAGAGATCACAACCAACATCAAAGAAATACAATTATAAAATATTATGAGCAACTAAATGCCAGCATATTTGAATCTGGAAGAAATGGATGCATTCCTAGAGACATATAAACTATCAAAACTGAACCACGGAGAAACAGAAAACCTGAACAGACACATAACCAGTAAGGAGATTGAAGCAGTCATCAAAAACCTCCCAACAAACAAGAGCCCAGGGCCAGATGGCTTCCCAGGGAAACTCTACCAAATATTTAAAGAAGAATTAATACCTATTCTCCTAAAACTTTTCCAAAAAATAGAAATGGAAGGAAAACTTCCAAACTCATTTTCTGAGGCCAGCATTACCTTGATCCCAAAACCAGACAAAGACCTCATCAAAAAGGAGAATTACAGACCCATATCGTTGATGAACACAATGCAAAAATTCTCACCAAAATACTAGTCAACAGGATCCAACAGTATCTTAAAAGGATTATTCACCACGACCAAGTGGGGTTTATTCCTGGGCTACAATGTTGGTTCAACATGTGCAAATCAATCGATGTGATACAATACATTAATAAAAGAAAGAACAAGAACCACATGATAGATGGTAAAAAGACCTCAATAGATGGTAAAAAAGCATTTGACAAAGTACAACATCCTTTCTTGATCAAAACTCTTCACAGTGTAGTATGGATAGAGGGTACATACTTCAATATCATCAAAGCCATCTATGAAAAACCCACCACAAATATCATTCTCAATGGAGAAAAACTGAGAGCTTTTCTGCTAAAGTCAGGAACACAGCAGGAATGTCCATTATCACCACTGCTATTCAACAGGGTACTAGAAGTCCTAGCCTCAGCAATCAGACAACAAAAAGAAATTAAAAGCATCCAAATCAGCAAAGAAGAAGTCAAACTACCACTCTTTGTAGATGATATGGTACTTTATGTGGAAAACCCTAAAGACTGCTCTCCAAATCTGCTAGAACTTATACAGGAATTCATTAAAGTGCCAGGATATAAAATTAATGCAGAGAAATCAGTTGCATTTCTTTACATCAACAACAAGACAGAAGAAAGAGAAATGAAAGAGTCAATCCCATTGACAACTGCACCCAAAACCATAAGATACTTAAAAATAAACCTAACCAGGGACACCTGGGTGGCTCAGTGGGTTAAAGATTCTGCCTTCGGCTCAGGTCATGATCCCAGGGTCCTGGGATCAGGCCCCGCATCGGGCTGTCTGCTCCGCCGAGAGCCTGCTTCCTCCTCTCTCTCTCTCTGCCTGCCTCTCTGCCTACTTGTGATCTCTGTCAGTCAAATAAATAAAAATAATAATAAAAATAAATAAATAGATAAATAAACCTAACCAAAGAGACAAAGAATCTATACTCAGAAAACTATAAGTACTCATGAAAGAAATTGAGGAAGACACAAAGAAATGGAAAAATGTTCCATGCTCATGGATTGGAAGAACAAATATTGTGAAAATGTCTATGCTACCTAAAGCAATATACACGTTTAATGCAATCCCACCAAAATACCAAAATACTCTGTTCATCTACAACAGGCTGTAATCAATCTGGTACGCCAGTGTAATCTTCCCTGCAGCGTTCACCATGGTGCTGGGTGCTAACCCACTATTCTCCATGCTCCCTGCTGCTCTCCCCTTCAGACCAGCATCATCTCTCACCCTGATTAATACTGGAGTCTCCAACCTGGCTTCTGTGCAACATAAACATGCCTGTGTTCATCCTGCCTGACCATCTATCACTGCAAACATCTCTGGCATTCCCTGAAAAGATGGTCTCTGAGCTTTGTTCACACATCCCAAAGGGATTTCAGTGCCACACATTCGGTTCTCCACAAACTAAACTTGTTTCCAAAATTCCATGATATCTGCCTCCCTGTACTTTTGTGCGCTCACTATTGTTCTGCTTGGTCGCACTACCCAGGTCAAAGTTCCCTTCAGCACTTTGTATCTGTGAGAACCCTGCTTCCTCACATCCTCTCCATGTTTTGGTTCTTAATATCACCCCCACAGCCTGGTTTTTGGACTCATTCACAATCCTTCCTCCTCCTGTAAACACATTCTGCTTGCCAGTATCTTAATTAGCAAATCACAGTGATGAGACGATTTCTGAAATGGCCTTGTGGGAAGCTTTGGGAAACCCTCCACACTGACATTCATAACTGGTGAAAAGTGTGAAAACAATGCATGCAGGTATTTAGAATCTCTGTAAATGCAACAAATGAAGATATATTTATTCCAGAAAATCCACTAAATCTTAGTCAGAATGGCAAAGTCCTTGGCATTTAATCTATAATCCATTCCCTCCCATGCTCTACAGCTTGGCGTAATGGAAACTCTACCCCAGAAGGCCCGGCCCGGAAGACAGGCTCCCTCTGTCTCCAGCTCCCAGTCTAGGGCTGTGATTCCTCCACCAGAGGGGCAGACACCCCACTCTCTGTTGCAAGAGCTCTACTCCAGGCAAGAGCAGCTGAGAGGACTGGGGCTCTGTTCTGCCCACCCCCCACCCTGACCCAGCCCCACCCCTAGGACAGAAGAACAGCACGTGTGACAGAGCTCCTATGGCCCCTGCCCTGCACAATGCCTGGGAAGCTAAGGCGTGGTATCTAAGAGAATGCAGTGATTGTCCTTCTGGCATTTCCTTGAAGGTTCATGACTATTATTATTACTGTGGAATGAGTTAACTGAACCTGTTGATCCAAACTCATTTAACAGTTAAAATTAACAAAATAAAACACTCTTTTGTGCTTCAAATGCCTCTTAAATATTGCTTTCCACTTTCCTAGTTTATATATACTTTTTAACCTAACCAAGTAAACTTTTCCTCTGTCTCTGCCATATTGTCATGTATATTTCATCAACCTTAGTCATGTCTCTCATCTCCCTTCTGCTGTCCATCCCCAGTGCAGATGCTCACCATCTCTTACCAAGACATAAAATAAATCCCTCACTTCAGTTTCTGCTATAGGAGATTACAAATAGCTCTACCAAATTCATCTTCCTAAGAAACAACCTTCCTACTAAGAAATGTCCAAAGATTTTTCATAGCCTACAGAATAAAATTCCTACCCTCACATTCTTGCTCCCCATCACCCTGTCTAAACTTTCTTCTCTATTCTAATTCCCCACCACTTCCTGAATGATATCCTACGAATGAAAGAAGAACCACTTCAGGAAATGATGACTAAGAAATCACACCTAAATGAATTACTAAAGTTTTTTCTTAAAGCCCAAAAGGAAAGGGTTAAATGCCTAAACAATTTAATAAGAATGTCAACTGATCAAATTATTATTTATCCCATTTATTGAAATTTTGTTTAAGAAAGTGCTAAAGAGAAAAATGCTTTTGTCTGTTTTTCTTTAATTCAACTCTGGTTACTAGAAGCTCTTATTATAGTATCAAAGATATATAACAACATAATCTTTAAAAGGCTTCTTGTATAGCAGTATTTTATAAAGCCTTTTTGTCATGATACATTTTGTAACTGACTGGAAGTTTGTTTTGGGGAGCAGGGAGGATAATTGCAAAATGGCTTAAAACACTTTAAACACCAAGACGTTTAAGTCTGAAATATTTAAGGGGAGAAAATTATAGTTTACAGGTATATTAAAAATATTCTGAGGGGCACCTGGGTGGCTCAATGGGTTAAAGCCTCTGCCTTCAGCTCAGGTCATGATCTCAGGGTCCTGAGATTGAGCCCCACACTGGGCTCTCTGCTCAGTGGGGAACATGCTTCCCCCTCTTCTCTCTGGCTGCCTCTCTGCCTACTTGTGATCTCTGTTTGTCAAATAAATAAATAAAATCTTTAAAAATATATTCTGAGTCATAAAAGATTACCACAACTGGATAGGTCATTTTTATACTGAGGACCATATCTTAAAGGTGTAAAGAAGAAAAAAAAAAATCACAATTTAGCTCAACCAACTTGTCTGAACTAAATATCCATCACCTCATTATTTTAATAACTAGGTAAAAAATTAAGTCATAGTATACAATTATGAATAATTACAACACAAATGAAGTTATAATAAACTTAGTTTAACTTAGTTTTGAGCTCATTCAAATTGATTTACATTATTTCTTCCTCTTTAACATGAAAAGGGTTGGCCACAAAAATTTCAGCAGTCCCTTAAATTGTTTATCATTCAGAGTAGTTGTAGGATCAAATAAAATCATCATCATAATAATAGCATTATGAATAACATATAGTGAGTCCTCAAAATATACCAAAATCTATGCTAAATGCTGTCCATGCACTATCTTATTGAATCTTTCCAATAAACTAATGACGTAGATGTTTTTACTTCTACTCATGATGTGAAGGCGAAGACAAAGCACCCAAGATTTAGGGAACTTTCTAATGAGAAACTCAGGGTCCTGAACAATAGACTACACTTCCACATGAAAGTGCCAAACTTGGAAAATCCTTATAAATCATATGGGAACATTCCTCAGGGGCTTGCACAGGTGCTCTCTCTGATGGTCCATGGGAGGGGTAAGGTCATATTTTATGCTCAACAAGGAACTATGTGGTGACACGGAAGGTGGATGGGGAGGAAAACATGGGTTTGGACTCTGGCTCTGCCACTTTTCAACCACATGGCCTTTTACGAGTCCCCTAGCCTCCCTGAGTCAGGTTTCATCGACCAAGAAATGAGAACAATAACACATATTGCATTAGTTTGCTCAGGCTGCCATAAGACAGGATGATGCCTTAAACAACAAAAACCTATTTTCTCACCATCTGGAATCTGAAGTCCACAATTAAGGAGGCAGCAGGTTTGGGGAGGCTGGGCTCCTTGGCTGGCAGGTGGCTGCCTTCCTGTGTCCTCACACAGTCATCCATTGGCCTGTGTTGTAGGTGAGCTAATCCATTCTTCTTACAATGACACCTGTCCTATCAGATTAGGGCCCACCCATATGACTGCGCTTCTCTTTATGTAGCTAGGTGGGGGCTCTATGAAGCCCTATCTCCAAATACAGTCTCATTCTGAAGGTGAGGGTAAGGACTTCAACTAAATTGGCGGTGAGGTGGGAGAAGGCAGATACAATTCAGCCAATTAGATCTACCTTCTAGACTTTCAGTAAAATTTAAACAATGTAAATCCCTTGTGTGGAATTAGGAAGCCTATATGTTCTAACATCTCTATTACACATCAGTAAAGCCAGGATAATTGGGCTCCTACTACCTTTTCCTAGCTGTATAAATTAGTAAAAATATACATATTTTCAAACATTGATATAATAAGAAAAGGTTAACACAGGAACAGGTTTTGATTCTTACAAAGATCAAAGGTGAGCACTGTTCAATTCAACGACTTAAGGCTAGATTTCACTTTGTTAAAGGACATCTAAGGAAATAAACAGAGAATAAATATCCTCACTAATAATAAATAAATCCTACATGCACTTTAAATCCCATCCCGTGAGCTCAGTGGGATTGCACAAACGTTCTCAACCAAGCTCATTCACTTTGCGGTTGAGAAGGGAGCCCGCGGCCAGGGAAGTGACTGATCCCAAGTCACACAGACAGTTCCCCGCAGAGCAGGGCTGACTCATACCTCACCCTTCCTCCCCTATCCCATGCCATCGCCTGGGGTTTTCCCAGGATCGTGGGCTTGACAGTTTTCCAGCGATTACTTTAGAAACAACACTTACGTCATGTCTGTAGAGTTTCACAAGGAGCTGCCTTCCTCATTGGCCCCTCATTTCAACCTAAGTCCAATTTAGGCTAAAACAGTTTTGAAAAATCTGTGACCTCATCTTGCAAAATACTTCGTAAGCCCTCATCAGTGCCTGCAGACAAAAATCTCACCACTCAAGTAATACACATTTCCCTAGCTAAAACACATAATAAAATATGCATTAACGTTACAACCAAGACTCATTCTAGCTCAAATGATGTAGCACATGTGCATACTTCCTTTCCTACCACTATGCATCTCTCACCATCACCTGATCAAACAGCAGGTGTCAAATAAGTTCTCAAAATGCTTCCATGTTACTGGCACATCTGCCTTAACAGTATTAAGCAAAGTGAAGAACTCAATTACAATTCTCTGGTGAGTCCTTGGGCTACTGTCCGCTAAGGAAAACCCCTTCAAAGAGCCATGCATTGTAAGAAGTTTCTTCCCAAGTTCTTCCAATGAGGAACTAGCCCAGAAGTAAATTATCCTTCAGGAGAAGCCATGATATGACCCCATCCCACTCGTTGCCTTACACACACGGGAACATAAGCATGAAATTTTGCTCCAATCTGACTTGAAGAAAGCGGGAACAATGGGGAAAGCACACACTTTGGACTCAAAGGAACAGCATTCAAGTAGAGATAACATCATTTCCTAGTTGTGTGACCAGATTGGTAAAAACGGGGGTAACAGGATTGTTGGTTTGTCACACATGTAAAATAAGGTAATGTGTAAAATACATGTAAGCCTAGTGCTTGACATGGAATAGGCTTTTTTTTTCCCCCCATGGAAGTTAATTATTGACAGAACACTGAGGACAAAACTACAGATGAAGATGATTCATTGCTTTTCAGACAGACTGCACCGCATGGTGGTCCAGAGAGAATTTTTATCACTGAATTTAGAAAAACAATGACTCAAGCCCCCACCTGGAGTCTCTCTCTCTCTCTCTTTTTTTTAATAGGCTATCTTAAAAATCTTAAAGAGGGGACAGAACACAATTCATCTATTCACTCTTGGAAGTGGAGCGCCAAGGAGGTTTCAAGGAAGTTCAAGATGATTCCCTGGAGGAAGAACACGTTTGGCTTAAAGCACTAAGTAAGGGACAGGGACCCAGGGGTGTGTGAGACAAGGACAGGAATGCAATCTGCTCCCAGGGCAGGCAGTAAGGGGGGCTGCCCATGACAGATGGTGGAAAACATTGTTTCTACTCCCACTTCCCTATTTTAGGCTTTGTCAGCCAGAGGTTGGGAGGGCAAGGCATTGATACTGTCAATGATAAGGCATGCACTTTCCTCACACCTTCTCCCACTCAGCGCACTGGCTTCTGGGGACCTTTGGGGGTCGAAAACTCTAACAATAGGAAAATGAACCTTACTATGTCACCAAAACTTTGGGTGAACTACTTAACATTTTAGAACCTCAGTTTTTCCCAGCAGTGAAAAGAGGCATGTAAAATGACTCACTGGACAAGGTGTGTGCTGACTAAATGCTTAACATTAGCATGATCACTACTCGCACAGAGCATTTTTGTGAGGATTATGTTAAAACCATCTTAAAAGTACTTAACAAAACCTGACACATTGTGGGTAAAATTAACTATTTCACTTTGTATCATAACTGGGTCATTCAGTCTCACGAGCTGCTTACTGGAAGCAGGGCTGCTTGCTGAGTTAACAGGTTAACAGCAGTATAAATCTAAGTCATAGGACAAACTCTGGAGTGCAGCCACAGGAACGGGGACAAGCAAAACCACCCTGGGAACACCGCGACCTCTCTGCCAGTGGTACAAGAGTCAATTGTGTGTTTAAGCCTTGAAACAGTTGTTGTACATTGACTCTGCATCTAGTCAACGGACCGATGAGGGGTTAGCAAGATAATCAGATGCAAACACACTCAATTTGCACAGTGGAAACACCACTGACGGGGAAGGTGAGGTTTGCGAGTACAGCATTGCCTGCACTACAATCCTAATGTTTTCTTCTTTACTTCCTTCTGAAGATGGAGCTTCAAAACCATTCACTGATTATTATGAGAAGGAAAAACTCAACACCAGCAAATTCTAAACAAGTTACCAGATTTGGAGTAATTTTTGTCTTGAGATTATAAAGGAAGAGGCATTCTTCCCGTTTCTGAGGAAGTGTATGCTTTTACTTCTGAGGAAAAGAAACAAAACAAAACAGTGGCAGAAAGTAATCTAGTTATTTCAGTATTCTTTTGGCCTCCACATCTGTCCCTTATTTGGGGCTGTTGAGGTTGGTTTGGGGGCAGACGCATTTGATCCAAGTCAGTCCTTTTATTGACCAAGCACAGGTAACTCAAATTCAAATGAGGAAATACCAAGCCCCAGGCTACTTCACATAGGAAAAAATATTAAAACATACAACTCCATAGAGAAAATATCAAAGGATCTACTATATCCTACTTTTTAAGATAGAAACATATAAAAACTCAAATTTTTATATGACATGTGTGTTCTATATGTACTTTATTCTGTAAGTTTTATTTATATTAATAAATAACCATTTTATGAATATGTTTTTGCATTCTATAAAAATTTTTGTGTTTCTTTGTCCCACTAGTTTCTACATAATTACATATATTCTTTATGTTTACCCAGGTGTATATGTATATAAATGAACAGGATGTCCCATAATCTTCCAAAGATGTCCCAGTTCTTCTTTTTAGACATGTTCTAGTACCTGTGTCATTTCTATGGACATTTGGGATTAAGGAGATCAGAGCTTCACACATGCCTGTAGTTTGAATTTTCCTTTCAGTGGTTTATAGGACTGTCTCTAAAGTCCCACCAAAGCCCAACACACAGTTCCACCAAAAGGCCACTTTCAGTTGGAGAGGCTCAGGCTTGGTTCCATCACCCTGCCCCTCATAATCCCCCACTTGAAGGCTGACCAGGAGGGAGAAGACCATAATTATCAGATCTGTATAGTCAGTAAAGTATGTTCTCAGACCCTCTGAGCAAAGGTATTAAAAGGAAAACCATAAGCGAATGTCTCTCTGACAGAGTTGGAGAATTCACTCAGGATGCCCCCCACCGCCATCCTAGCTGGTGTTCTGGAGAATGCCCCTCCCCTTCTGCATACTGCTACCTCTCCCTTTATGGATGTGGACCACAGTTGCCCCCCAGACAAACACCAGGCACGATGTGTGTGGGATGGGGAGACTACAAGAGTCACTTCTGTTTGCCCACACAGCTCTTTTTTCTTCCTTTAGGACCCTTGCCCTGGCAGATTCGGGGGAACAGATTCTGTGAAATATGCTTTATACCAAGGGCAAATTTGTCCATAATTTTTTTTAAGATTTTTATTTATTTATTTGAGAGAGAGAGTACAAGATAGGGCAGGGCAGTGGGAGAAGCAGACTCCCTGGTGAGGAGGGAGCCCAATGTGGGGCTCAATCCTAAGACCCTGGGATCATGACCTGAGGTGAAGGCAGACACTTAACCAACTAGGTCACCCAGGCACCCCATCCATAATTCTTAACTGAAAAGTAAATTTTATGACCATTTTTGAAAAGAAAAACTCTGCAGTGGTTAATACTAGCAGTTTTACCTTGAGTAAGAGATGGGTCAGCTCAGCTGTTGAGGTACTACAATGCTGTAGTACGCAGTTCTCTCAGGATAACAGGCCCGGTCCATTTTGTGAACATTTCTATCCTTAAGACCAGATATCCCTTTTCAAAAAAAAAAAAACTGTTTTAGGCTCTACTATGGCATCTGCCCAATGAATCTTACCTAGTTTCAGTCTTAAAAGGGTGATCATTTGTTCAAGTAACTCAGAAAAATCCACTGATTTCTTTTTTGACTTGGTATAACGAATTACTATTACATTTATGGCATATTGATTTATTTCACTTAGCTGTCCTTCATTTGCATACAAACTGCTCTGACCACAGATAGGTGTGAATGGCAGCATGGTGACATTCAGAGTCACACAGTTGTGTGGCCTTCACCCTTTCCTATGTGATCTGACAGGGTTATAACCAACACCATTGTTTGTAAATGGAAGGACAGGATTGGAGAATGGCTGGAACCCAACTTTGCACACCTTGACCCTGACTCCTGGAGAGGAGGCCTGGGCCATATCCCACCCCCTCCCCTCTATGCCACAGGCTCGGTTCTTGGTGACAAGCTGCAACTGCCAGGGATCTCAAGCTCTGAGGAACTTGACTGCCACAATTTTTAAGTACTGTGTGCTCTGTAATGCTTTGGCAATCATAATGCTGGCTCACATTAAATGAAAGAAATTTATAACTCAAAAAAAAAAAAAAAAACTGGGATTCCTGAGTCTAGACAAACATAGCAAAACAGAAGCAAGTATCAACCCAACTCAGAGGTAAGTAATTGCTGACCACTGTAGAGTTTGTTAGCACAAAAACAGGGACTAGAAGCCAGGGTTGCTGGTGTGTAATCTACAATTTCCAGATCCACAATCCTTCCCCCATGCTACCCTCACCCCTGGCCTGCATTCAGTACTCTAAGCGTGCATATAATAACAGTAACAATAGACTAATATTTATCTAGCACTTACTATATACTAGACAATGTACAACATGTTTTGCATTTATGTATTTCCTCACTTAATCATACAACGGTATGAGCATGGTACAATGATCCCCATTTGAGGGACTCAGAAATTTGGGCCTAGAAAAGTTAAGAAATTTACTCAAGGTCACACACCAAGAAAATGCCAGTTAACCATGTTTCAGGAATAATCTGCACCTCTACTATATTAATTTTGTCATTCCTTTCTGATGCAAGCAGTCTCTTTTTATCTTTCACCTGCAACAGCTAACATTGCCACTATCCAAATGTATCCTAATTACTTCTCAAGAATGGCTCTTACAGCCAGCAAATAATATCAATAATATCTTGATTTCCTTGAACTCATTTCCAAATGTAAGCAAAAGAAAATTTAAACTCATAAACCAAATCTAAGGGACTTTTTTTTTTTTACTCCATATATTACTTACATGCTCAATGGAATTCTTGCCATATCAGAAAAAAAAAACAGTTTCATAAAGCAGTGATGTATATTTGATCCTGAAACAAAAAGTAGTTCCCCTAAAAATTGTAACAATGATGATAACCAGTACTCAGTGATGCTAAGGTTCATTCCCTTAGGAATGCCATTCAGTGGAGCAAGATTCATTTTAAGAATGTGAATTCATATTTATTTTAAGACACAAATAAAACAAGCCACAAAATGGTCTGCAGAAGGAGATCACGGCAGCTTCTCCAGGTTAGTGGGGGGTAAGCCACAAAATTACCACTTGACACCAAAGATCGTTAAAAGGAAGTACTCTGAATATGAAGAGACACAGACAATCATTCTGGACCTAAAAATCTAAACCAGTAGTGGTTCTGGGACTGATATTGACTCTCATCACACTCAATACTGGTTGCTCATTACTCTGGAACAATTCAATTCTGTTCTGCCTGTGCTTACTCCAATTAAAGGCAAATTTGGTTGTAACCTTTAAAATTCAGACTTTTACACTTATAGCCTCTATTAGAAAACAGTGTCTAGAAACCAGAGAGGGAGACAAAGCATAAGGGATTTTTAACTCTAAGAAACAAAGAGGGTTGTGGAGAGGAGGGGGATGGGCTGATAGGGTAACTGCGGGATGGATACTGGGGAAAGTATATGATTTAATGAGCACTGGGTGTTACATATGACTGATGAATCACTGACCTCTACCTCTGAAACTAATAATACACTCTATGTAAATTAATTGAATTTAAATTAAATAAAAAAAGAAAACTGTCTAATAAAGCCTTCTGGAATTATTCAGAAACATCCATTTATATGCATTAGATAAAAATATACTCTGTCGGGGCACTTGGGTGGCTCAGTGGGTTAAGCCGCTACCTTCGGCTCAGGTCATGATCTCAGGGTTCTAGGATCGAGTCCCGCATCGGGCTCTCTGCTCTGCAGGGAGTCGGCTTCCTCCTCTCTCTCTCTCTTCCTGCTTCTCTGCCTACTTGTGATCTCTCTCTGTCAAATAAATAAATAAAATCTTTAAAAAAAAAAAAAAGCCTCTGCCTTCGGCTCAGGTCATGATCTCAGGGTCCTGGGATCTAGCCCCACATCAGGCTCTCTGCTCAGCAGGGAGCTTGCTTCCTCCCCTCTCTCTGCCTGCTTCTCTGCCTACTTGTGATCTCTGTCTGTCAAATAAATAAAATCTAAAACACACACACACACAGTTGATTTCTCATGATAAAAAGTACCTAAGAAAATTTAAGAGGACTAGAGACATTTAGGCACAAACCAGCATAGACTGAGCTTCTGACTGTCATTTAGAAGCCAGGAAGAGCAATCCCCACTGTCAGATCCCACCCCATACAATCAGTCTTTTTGAGTGTTTCTAGACATGAGGAGATCTGTGGTTCATGTAATTTTTCATTATCCTTAATTATTAGAAAGTTTTTCCTTATCAATTCCTTACCACTATCATCAGATAGCACGTAACAATAATGTGTGCTCATGACAACCAAACTATGATTATTACTAATGGGTTTTCAACAAGTCAGAGAGATGCACATGGGGCTTCCCACAATATAGACTGCATATATATGACCAGGGAGAAGAAGGCAGAATAGCTGAAAAGCTCGTGCTTTGAGCCCCTCTGTTTGGATATCTTGTCTACTTTATTTTTAGATTTCAGTGTATCAAATAATGAATGGGAATTGGGCTTAAGATATGGCCACACAGGCACAATTTCTAAGTGGAAAGAAGCAATTCAAGGCTTCAGTGCCTTCCACCCCTGGCCCTCCTGGAATGACTGATTGACCAAAGCTGGTACGTGCCCAGCTGTGGTTATGGTCCCACATAAGTCACCTGTCTGTTCCTTGAGCTAGGCCAGCTCTGGGGCTCAGGGCAGGTTACACAGATGGAAGAGTGCCACCTCATGCAGTGGGCAGAATAAAGAGTGGCGGATAATTATTATTTTTTGCTGGGCACAAGATCTGATATAAATGTAAGCAATGCAGTATTTTGGTCAATTTCTATTTTTTAGTGTCTTGAAATTTCCATTACAATCAAAATAATAAAAAATGTCTTTTGTCCACACTCATGAAATTGTACACATGAAACATGTACAGTTCCTTATATTGAAAATGTTTTAAAAAAAAGAAAATATGGAAGCAGTTATCTGAAGAAGATAAATTATGCTAAAATAGCAAATCAGGTGCTGAACTCAATACAGACTTCCTTCACATGGCACTTCTACTGTGGGTTAGCACAATTACTCATAGAACCTCACTGGTTCTATGAGTACCCCAACCTTTACCTGGGTATGTTGAATATGCTGCTTCCTCAATGCAAATGGTAGGGACAGCACCAATGTATCTCATAGCAGCAAACAGATGTCATAGCTCAAAAGGAATCCGCCCCCCTTCTGCTTGTGTCCTGCTAGTCAGAACTAACCTCATGGAAGTGCAGTGGCCGGGGTGCCAGGAAAGGCAGAAAGCTCAAGACTGGGAGGTGCCAGTAAGGTCCACCACATGACCACTTAGGTAATAAATGCCTTTTACTCTCCAATCTAAACATGCCTAACTCCCACATGTTCTCCAAATAGCATGGTTTCCTCAAACATTTTTCCCGGGTTTCTTCCAATCACTGCTCTGTTGTAAAGATTTTTTTTCAACACTGGTATGTGAGCCCCTTGATTTCACAGACAGGACTTGGGGACCGTGTTTATTTTGCAAAGGAAAAGGGATATAGCTTTCAGTAGACTCTCAAAGCAGTTGTCCTGAGAAAGTTCAGGGATCACTACTCTGGCAGCTCATTTTCTTTCTAATAAAACATGAAGTTGGGCTTCCTGGGTGGCTCAGTGGATTAAGTCTCTGCCTTCAGCTCAGGTCATGATCTCGGGTTCCTGGGATCGAGCCCCGCATCAGCAGGGAGCCGGCTTCCCCCTCTCTCTCTCCCTGCTGCTCTGCCTACATGTGATCTCTCTGTCCCTGTCAAATAAATAAATAAAATCTTAAAAAAAAAAAAAAACCACCAAGTCAATGCAATGTTCTAGCAAAGGTCTGAGTAGCATTATTCTACTACTTACTCTGGCTATAGTAAATACAAAGATCAGAATAAAACAAAATTTGCATTCATTTTTTAAATATATTGTTGCCCTTATGGACCAAAAATATATTTTAATTTTTTCAAAATATTTTATTTATTTATTTGATAGAGAGAGAGGCAGGCAGAGAGAGAGGGAAGAAGCAGGCTCCCTATCAAGCAGAGAGCCCAATAGGGCTTGATCCCAGGACCCTGAGATCATGACCTGAGCCGAAGGCAGCAGCTTAACCCACTGAGCCACCCAGGCGCCCCCCAAAAAATATTTTAAAAGGTACAGCACTTGCACTGCTGATAAATTTTGCCTTTTCATAGTCAAATGGTCTAGAGTAGTCTTTGTTTTTATCAATCTTTAGACTACATGCAGAGCTATCCATTTTTGTTGCATGGGCTGAGTACTCTCATCATTTTGAATACTGATCCTATCATAAATCAAACCAGCTGTCTTTGCCAACCAGCTTCAAATCTTCTGCATTCCATAAATTTATTCATATAAATCATTTACACAAGCCCTGGACCAGTTAAGCACAAAAAGCCAAACCACAGAACACACTATGGTTCCCTCCAGGAAGATGTTATCACCAGCATACTCTGGGTACCATACTCTTTATAGATCTTCTCCCATATATGTAGTTGTCTCTGTTTACCTTCTTAAGAAGGTATTATCACGTCTGTCCTTATGTCATTAGTGGCTCTTTTCAAATAAGCTCTTTATTTATTTATTCAATTTTTTAAAAAAGATTTTGTTTATTTGACAGACAGAGATCACAAGTAGCCAGAGAGGCAGGCAGAGAGAGGGAGGAAGCAGGCTCCCTGCTGAGCAGCGAGCCCAATGTGGTGCTCGATCCCAGGACCCTGGGATCATGACCTGAGCCAAAGGCAGAAGCTTAACCCACTGAGTGACCCAGGCACCCCATCAAATAAGCTCTTTAAAAGTTGCATCCCCAAAAGGCAACCTGAAAGCTCTTCTATTCTAATGATGCTTTCCTTGATTTTTTTTCTAACCTCCCGCACCTAAATACACTTTTAATATTAACACTTTTACTACATAACTATCACCATGGAAGATGTGAAGCAAGATATGTAACATCTCAGGACTTGCTTTAAAAAAAAAAAAAAAGTGGGGGAGGGGATACAGCGCTATGATTTGCTAAATGGTCTTAAAGTTTCCTGCAAGTCAAGAATTGCATGGTTCTGTGACTTTAGCTAAATAACCAGAATAAAATAAACAAAACAACTTTCTTGCCAGGAGTTCAAGGAAATTCACTGGTGGATTTGTACTGATTTGCTTAATAAACTTAAGCCTGAAAAAGTTATGGAGTTTTCTACATTAATATTCATAATCCAAAGCAAACTAGGAAATACTCCATAATACTCATATTCCTTTGGAAAAATACCAGCCCTCCTCCTCATCAGGCATTGAAATGGCCCACGTCCCATCAGTAATATCTACTTAACATTGGCTGATGATTCCTTTTAGGTTGGCTGTCTGCTGCAGAGGGCAAGTATGTCCAAAATTTTACAAGGTTAACTATGTAATAATTCAATAAAATTTATTCTAATGAATGTTATAAGACTGTAGCACAGAAAAGAAACAGAGACATTACATGCTGAGTAGGTGATAAATGTTTAGGCAGGTGAATGCAGCCACAGCTGGTGGGCAGGACTTGTCCTGACCACCATGACCTCTGTATGGAGCCCCCAAACTGCCCATTCAAAGCATCAAGTCTACAGCACTGACCTTCTTCTCCCATGAAGGTCATACCTAATCACATGATATAGGGGAACAGTCTTGCTTTGAAAGTACCCAAAAGCACTTCACAGAGGAGAAAGCCTTCATTTCAAGACAGAAGAAAAAAGAAAAATCAAATCTACTTTGCCTCTTAAAGCATAGGCATACCATATAACCTGAAGGATCATGTGGCTATAAATATTTTTCAAAATATATTCCATATTAAGGAATCATTAAAAGCTATAAATAAACCTTATTCCAATCCAATAAGTAATGCCTCCAGATAAAATGTGAGTTGTTTACACAAGAAAAAATAATTGATCATTATTTTTTCTTCCTCTTGCCTTACCTTATACAAATACTGCTTGTAAAAATAATCTCTAAGGGGCATCTACAGACTTAAAGTAAATGAATTTCACTTAAAAATAAGTAAACACTATCTTTTTATTGGTCTATTCTCAAAGACGATTCTTGTCATGAAGTTTGAGTTGAGTTTTGATTTTTGTTGTGTGTATTTGCTTTACATGGGTTTGCTTTGGTTCTTATTCATTAAGCAGAAAAAACACCTTTCATTATCATTTTCACCAATTAATAAGGCAAAAGTGGTTTTCAAATGATAAGCATTTTGATAAATAGTTATAAATGCTTAAGAATATTTCTTAAAGCAAAAGTCCATGTTCCCAACGTGGATTCCTGAACCTAGCAGGAGGAGAGCAAATCTTGTTCTAAAAGAATTACACTTGCCGATTTTGAGCCCCTACGTGGGGCTCCCTGAAGGACTGATGGAAGGCACTCTCCTTTGGCCTCACCCAAAAGTCTGTCAAGGTGAATAATGGTCAATGCTGAGGACATTCCTTGATAACGCTAACAGACACATGAACAGGTCACTGTCAATAGGGGAAAGATGAGAGCTGGGGCAAACAACAGACATCAAGGGCCTGAGAGGAAAGGCTGGAAGGAGAGATACTTCAAATAACAAGGACTTTGGAAAGTTCCTGTGCATAGTGGGAATTCTAGAAAGCCACACATAGCCAAGGCACACCGCATCAGAAAAGGAAAGAGAAGACCCAAAGGGTCTTTCACCTCCTGCTGATGGTTTGGCTCAGGGTAAACAGAAAATGATGTTAAAGTAAAGCTATAAACAGCACAGCTAAACAAAGGAGCCAGTCAACACAGCCAATGTGCAAGACTGGGAGAGGGCTTGTTCATTTAATTTTTCTACTGGATTCCAGGCATTTTAGGAAATCGTGGTCTAGAATTCCAGATCCAGGAACACGCTAAAGGAACAGAAACTCCAGAGAGCACAAGACAAAAAAAATATAATATTTACAAAAATAGTGTATAAAAGTCACTAAGCAAACACACCACTCTAACCCACAGCAAGTGACGGCAATATACCCTGAAGACAGAAACATCTGATGCCCAGAGTTCTCACATCATATTATTCAAAAATGTCCACATTGCCACAAAAGGTGTCAACCATACAAAGAAAGAAGAAAACAGGGTCTATTCACAGAAGAAGATAATAACAAAAACTATTCCTGAAGACACACAGACACTGGAAGGAAATCAACTGTCTTGGGCTCCTGACTGGCTCAGTCAGAGAAGCATGTGACTCTTTATCTCAGGGTCCTGAGTCAGAGCCCCATGAATAATGTAGAGATTACTTAAATAAATAAAACTTTAAAAAAAAAAAAAAACTCAACTGTCTTAAATATGCTCAAACATAATCCCACAGTTTGTTTTGTGAGATTAAGAGTCACTTATGGTTTGTCTCCCTCCCAATCCCATCTTGTTTCATTTATTCTTCTCGTACCCACTTAAGCCCCCATGTTGCATCACCACTTCCTCATATCAGGAGATCATATGATAGTTGTCTTATGGACATTGGGGAGGGTATGTGCTTTGGTGAGTGCTGTGAAGTGTGTAAACCTGGTGATTCACAGACCTGTACCCCTGGGGATAAAAATATATGTTTATAAAAAATAAAAAATTATATAAAAAAAAAAGAAATGCAAAAAAAAATATGCTCAAACAGCTGGAAGAAACTACACACATGGAAAAAAAAGGAAAACAAAAGAAAGATGTTTCAACAATTTAAAAATATTAATAGGCAAAGTTTATTTTATTTTAATTTTTAAGGAACGGACATTTAAAAAAAATAGAAATTTTGAACCTGGAAAGTATTTGAAATGAGAAATAGCCTCAAAGCTTTCAACAGCATATCTGAGCAGGCAGAAGAAATATTCAGTAAACTTAAAGATAAGGCAAAGTAGCAGAAAGAAGAAAGAATGAAGATAAATAAGCAGAACATAAGATGCCTGAGGGACACTGTCAAGTGTACCAACATATACATAATAGAAGTTCCAGAGAAAGAGGCAAAAGAGAGGGAATTAAAGAACATCTGAAGAAATAATGGTTAAAACTTTCCAAACTGATTTAAAAAAAAAAAAAAAAAGAATCTATACATCCAAGTATCTCAATAAATTCCAAGCAAGATATATTCAAATAGATAGATACTGAGACATATTGTAAACAAAATGTTGAAAAACAAAAACAGAGAGAGAATCTTGGAGGCAACAAGAGAGAAGTAACTCATCATTTACAAGAGATCCTCACTAAGATTACACTGAATTTCTCATCAGAAACCACGGAGGCAGTGGGAAAACATAAAAGGCTGAAAGAAAAAAAAGTTCAGAAAACTAGAATTCCAGATTCAGGAAAACTAACCTTCACAAGTGAAGATGAGGTTAAGACATCCAAGATAAACACAAGCTACAAAAAATGCTAAAAGAAGTCCTTCAGGCTCAAATATAAGTCATTGAAGTGCTACCTAAAACCACCCAAAGAAATAAAAATATTGTCAAATGTAAACTAGATAGGTAAATATAAAAACCAGTATTAGTACATATTTGGTTCATAACTCATCTTTTCTTTCCTATATTATTTAACAGACATATACATGAAACAATAATTACAAATATGTATAATGTATAAAGCTACAATAAATGACAATAAAAACATAAATGGGGAGGGAAAGAGCTACATTAAGAGTACAGCTATGTAAGCTACTAAAGTTACGTTCCTATAAGTTGAAATTAGATCTTTTGTTATAAGACATTAAGTATAAAAACTGAAAACAAGCACTAAGAAAATAACATGAAAAGAGAATCAAAGGTTTACCCCAATGCAGCTAACAATGAATCAAGAGAAAAGTGATTTAAACACAGTAAGAGAACACTGTTATCATTTTTACTCCCCCAAATCCCCAGCCCCATGCAGATCTGTGAGGGTCTTAATCATTTCACAATATATGTAAACCTAGTCATACTGTACACTTTAAACTTACACACTGCTGGATGTCAACTGTATCTCAATAAAACTGGAAAAAATTTAAAGAAAAAAAAAATGACCCAACTACATGCTGCCTACAAGAGACTCATTTAGATCCAAGCATAAAAATAAGTTGAAAGTAAAAGGATGGAAAAATACATTCTCTGCAAATAGTAACCAAGGGATAACCAAAGGATAACTATGGTGGCTATAAAAAAGCCTATGGACAGAAGAGATTTAATCAAAAACTGTTACAAGACACAAAGAAGAAATTTATGTTGATAAAAGGTCAATATAAAAATATGTAACAATTATAAATGGATAAGCATCTAAAACAGAGCTCTAAAATAGCTGAAGCAAAAACTGAAAGAACTGAAGGGAAAAACAGAGTTCTACAACAAATAGCTGGAGACTTCAATGTCTTTCTTCCATAATGGATAAAAAACTGAATGGAAGATTGAGAAGGAAATAAAGCACTTGAACCACATCATAAAACTTAATCGGGCATATGTATATGGAATCCTCCACTAAAAATCAGAATACAAATTCTTCATAAGGATACATGGAACATTCTCTAGGACAGACCATGTATTAGACCACAAAGCAAGTCTCAACAAGATATCATTTCAAACCACAATAGAATGAAGCTAGTAATCAATAAAAGAAGAAAATCTGAAAATTCACAAATAAACGGAAATTATGTAACACATTATTAAAACAATGATGGATAAAAGGAATCAGTAGGAAGTTAGAAAATACTCTGAAATGAATAAAAGCAAACACACAGCAAATCAAAACATATGAAAGGCAGCAAAAGGAATGCCCAGCTGTAAACATCTACATTAGAAAATAAGGAGGATTGGGGCACCTGGGTGGCTCAGTGGGTTAGGCCGCTGCCTTCGGCTCAGGTCATGATCTTGGGGTCCTGGGATCAAGCCCCACATCGGGCTCTCTGCTCAGTGGGGAGCCTGCTTCCCTCTCTCTCTCTCTCTCTCTGCCTACTTGTGATCTCTACCTGTCAAATAAATAAATAAATAAAAACTTAAAAAAAAAAGAAAAGAAAATTAGGAGGATCTCCAAACAATCACCTAAAATCACACTTTAAGAACTAGAATTAAAAAACAAAATAAACTCAAAGGTGGTAGAAGGAGGGACATAATATAATATTAGAGCAAAGACAAATAAAATAGAGACTAGAAAAAGGGAAAAAAAAAAAAAAAACCCTTAGGTATTTGAAAAGATCACCAAAACGGACAAACACTTAACTAGACTGATGAAGAAACACAGGCAGGAGACTCAAATTACTAGAATCAGAAATGAAAGTAGGGGGGGGCACCTGGGTGGCTCAGTTGGTTAAGCAACTGCCTTCAGCTCAGGTCATGATCCTGGAGTCCTAGGATCCAGTCCCACATTGGGCTCCCCGCTCAACAGGGAGTCTGCTTCTCCCTCTGACCTCCCTCCTCTCAGGCTCTCTCTCATTCTCTCGCACTCAAATATATAAATAAAATCTTAAAACAAAAAAAAAAGTGGAAGTAGGAAAAGTTACTGCTGACCTTACAGAAATTTTAGAAATTACCTAAGAATACTATGAATAATTATCATATGCCAACACATTGGATAATCTAGATAATTTAGATAAACTCCTAGAAACACATGAACTACCAGAATGACTCAAGAAGAAAAAATCTGAAGAGACCTATAACAAGTAAAATGATTGACCAGTAAGTAATCAAAGGAATGGCCAGGACCAGACAGTTTCATTAACGAATCCTAGCAAACACTGAAAAAAATAATTAACACCACTCTTTAAACTGTTCAAAAAAGTACAAGAGAAGAGAAGAATTTCTTACCCTTTTATGAAGCCAGCATTACCATGATACCAAAACCAGACAAAGATACCACCAGGAAAGGAATCTATACCTCTAACATCTCTTATAAATATAAATGCATGTAAGCTTTAACAAAATACTAGCGAACCAAACCCAAAAGCATATAACCAAGTGGGATTTATCCCAAGAATGCAAGAGAAGCAATCAGTTTAACACACTACACAAAAAGAATATGGGAAAAACCACACATGATTACTTCAATGGGCACCAAATATAATGTGACATAATCCAATACTTTCATGACAAAAATACTCTGTAAGCTAGAATTAAAAGGGAACTTTCTTAACCTAATAAAAGGGGTTATGAAAAACCAACAATTTATATAATATCCAATGACTGAAGACTGGATATTTACTTTGAAGATCAGGAATAAGACAAAGATGCTTGCTTTCTGCTTTTTTATTCAACATTGTGCTAGAGGGCCTAGTCAGAACAATCAGGCAAGAAATTAAATGAAAGTCATCCAACTAAAGAAGTTAGAACTGAAACTATCTCTATTCACAGGTGATATATTATGTATATAATACATACAGAATAGAAAAAAATACACAAACCATTAGAGCTAATACATAAATTCAAAAATGTTGCAGGGTATAAGATGAACACACAAAAATCAGTTGTATTTCCTTCCACATACCATTAATAAAAAATATGAAAATAACATTAAGAACTTAAAATAGCATCAAAAATATAAAATGTTTGGGAATATATTTAACAAAAGAGGCATAGGTTTGTACATTGGAAACTATAACACACTGCTGAAAGAAATTAAGAAGATTCAGACTTCCTGTGTTCATGAATTAGAATTTATACATTGTTAAGATAGTAATATTCCTCAACGTGATCTACAGATTCAATCCAACCCCTATCAAAACCCTAGTACCTTTTTTTTTCTTTAACAGACAGAAAGGCCAATCCTAAAGTTCAGATGGAATCACAAGGGACTTCCAATAGATAAAACAATCTCAAAAAAACAAGAACAAAGCAAACATCCTCATACTTTCTAACTTCGAAACCTGCTACAAATGAGGTACTGTGGTACTAGCATAAGGTTATATATACAGACCAACAGCATAGTACTGAGTTCAAAAATAAATACATATATCTATGGCCAATCTATTTATGACAAACAAGACAAGACCATTCACTTGGGAAAGAATAATGTCTTCAACAAAGGCCGCTTGAATAACTGGATGTTTACATCCAAATAAATGAGGTTGGACCCTTAGCTTACATTATATGCAAGTACTAACTCAAAACAGATCAAAGCTTAAATACAAGTTCTCAAACTATAATATACTGTATATATACTCAGAAGAAAACATTTGAGTACATTTTCACAATATCCAATTTGGCAATGGATTCTTAGAAGTGACTCCAAAAGCATAAACTACAGTAAAAGGAAAAAATAAATTGGAATTCATCAAGATTAAAACCTTCTATGCACTGAAGGATACTATCAAGGAAGTGGGAAACAACCTACAAAACAGGAAAAAATATCTGCAAATCACATCTCTGATAAAGGTCTAGATTATAGAAAAAAGAACTATTACAACTCAACAACACAAATACCACGCTCAAAAATAGGCAAAATGAACAGACATTTTCCCAAACACATACAAACGGCCAAGAAGCACTTGTAAAAGAGTTAACATTTATTAGTCATGAGGGAAATGTAAGCCAAAATGACAGTATCATGTTACTTTACAGCCACTAGAAAACCTAGAATTTTTTAAAACCCAGGAGATAGACAGTAAGTGTTGGCCAGGCTGTGGAGAATTTGGAACTCTTGTACATTGTTAGTAAATGGCGCCTTTATAGAAGACAGTGAGTTGGTATCTCCAAAAGTTTAAGACATGACTCAGCAATTCCATTCCTTGCTATGTTCCCAAAATAACTGAAAACAAATATTCTAACAAATACTTATATAGAAGATTCACAGAAAAGTAACCAAAACCACCACTATTCACAACAGACAAATACAACCCAAATCCATCAAAAGATGAACAGATAAGCAGAATGTGGCATATCCATGGAATGGCCTACATTTAAATGAACTATTCAGTAGTTGAATAGTGGACTCAGAGAGACAAGCAGCAGATTGGCTGTTGCAGGAATGGGTAGTGGTGGTAATAGTTGCAGGGTGGGGAGTGAATGCTTCCGGGTATGGGGCTTCGACTGGGGGCAATGAAATGCTCTGGGATGAGAGAGAAATGATGGTTCTCGATACGCTGAATGAACTAATTTTTTTTTTAGTACAGTTTTAAAATGGTTAATTTTAACATATGAAATTTACCTCAATAAGAAAATGTATATGATACAGCATAGGACAGTTTAAAGTACATCTTAGGAGAGGACTGACATATGTAATAATATAATTGGCAACCAACATAAAAAAATGCATACTTTAAAACATACCAAAATCATCAAATCTTTGTATAGTATGAAAAAGAGGAAAACAACCAGAGTTAAGGCTTATATTGAATGCTTATGGGAAATGTAGATACTGATATTTTATTATTAGTTCAGGCAGATTATGCTATGGTTAAAAAAATAATAAAACATCAATGGCTTACAATAATGGTATTTCTTCCTCACATATCTGTCAACTGATAGCAGAGTTCAGGTTGACTCCATGAAATTTTTATTCCAGGAATGAGGCTGAAGGGACAACTTCTTTCTCTATTTCTTGGCAGAGGGAAAAGAGAAATAGTGGAGCCAATCCCAGGCTTTTAAACTTCTGCTCTGTGTGGCATATATCTCTGCCACTCATGCTCCTCTGGCCAAAGCAAATGATTCAGCCAAGACTGACCGCCGTGGGGTCAGGGGTCTACTTTCCCTCTGAGAGGGGGACTGCAAAACATATCAATGAGGATGGGTAATCCTATCACAGGGACACATAATACCTGGAAATTACATCTAATCCATCATTTTAAAGGATAAACTATAGGAAACAAAGGGAAAAATCCCTATAACATGCACAACAGGTATCTTTAGGTCCAAGAATATTAACTTTTTTTTTTCCTGCAGTCTGGTAGATACCCCCAAATTGTCCTATAAAAACACTATAGTAAGTGACTTTCCCACCAGAAAAGCATCAAATGCTACTATTACCAAACTTGTTAAATGTTGCCACACTGGTTGGTAGAAAAAAACACTTCATCATTCTTCTATTTCTTTGTTTATGAGAAAAGTTGAACCTTCTCTGTATATTTGCCATTTGTTTCTCCTACTCTATACACTACTTATTTGATAATTTAAGATGGATAAAGTTTTAGTCTGAGCAGAAAATGGAGTCAAACTCTTAAAATTCTTTGTTATCTGCTAAAAACCAGATCTGAGGCTTAGTCAGTGTGGCTAAGGCCATAAGTAATGAAAAAGGATCCCAGGCCTGGGGTATATGTCTGACACAGCAAGTGCCAAAATTTATTCTGTCTCTTTTTGATTACAATATGTTTAAGTACCATCCCAGCAAAGACATAGGTTACCAGACATGGGAAAGTTCACTCCGGATAAAAGCCTAGGTTCTACAGATTGTGAAATATGAATCACAGACCCACAGTATTTGCTGGTAACCCTGGGGAAGAGGTGAAGGTCTCTTGATCTTGGACTGGCATGCCCCACGTATCTGACACTGGAGAAAATGCAAACTGTTCGGCAAGGCTCTTCCTGGCATTTTGCTGTTGCTCCCTCCACTGCATTTCCCAAATTGTTTTCTATAGAATATTAAGTTGAGTAGATGTCACAGAGGAAAAAAAAAGTAGATGTCGAAGAAGTTTGCAAAAGACTGCCTATACTGGATCCTGTCCTCAAACAGACTTGCTAGCTGTGGAAAGTTGGTGAGTTTAGAACCTCTCTGGACTCGGTTTCCTTGTGTTGACAATGAGGGTAATATTAACACCCATGTTGCAGACTTGCTGTATTAAACAAGTTAATTCAGGCAAAGCTCTAACCTCTGGAACCTATTTGAGCAGTAATGATTTCCTACGTAAAGTAATAAATTTCACTTTGAAGACCAATGCAGTCAGTATTTGCTTATCACTTTTGTGACAAATGTGATGTACACTATTAAAAAAAATAAAAATGATTGATAAGCAACAGGTAAGCAGCACTGCTGGTGCTGCTGGGGTCACCTGAAGAGGATACATGCTTCTTCCAGCCCGACAGCCTTCCGAATTCCCTGAGGACACTGCTTCAGAAACCAAGTGGGATAGGCTTCTCAGGTCACCAGGGTAAACTAAGTCCAGCGGCTGGGAACTCTCCAGAGATGCCGCTGCTGCAGATCCATCTCACCATCTGCACTCCAGGTCTTGTCTCGCAGAAGCTCTGTGACTTTGTTTTCTTCTTTGTGCAAGTGGCCATCACACTAAATTTCAGTAGAGGGGGTATGTTGGAGGGGACAATGACAAAAATATTCTCTCAGTGGCAGTATTGTTATCAGAGGAAAGAGGTTAATGTATGGCTCAGTCAAAGAAATCAGAGACTGATGTATTATTATATTGAGGAATGGATCAGCAAAAGTAAATAAATAACATTATAATCACCACCAGAACCAAGAAAAGACCTGGGAAAAGGAGACTGGTGTTGGTGGTAGGTGTTGGCAGAGGAGGGGAACATCTGCTTGCTAAAAGCCAAGCTGCCTTGAGCATGAGGACCTTTTCTTTCTGAGTTTTTTAACCCAAATGCCTGGAAAATTCTTGGCACACAGCAAGCACTCAAAAGAGATTTCATTATTAAATCAATGCATGAACAAATGAAAATATGGTTTTATTCAGTAACTAAAACGTAGACTGGATAGTAAAAGAGAAATTGAGAGTATATATTTTTATAGGAGATGCTCAGTTTTGCTAAGGAGAAACAATAGGTCTCACAGACCTATTTATTCTGTAAAATGACCTACCACCTAAGACCACTGGTTATTATTTCAGATTCTCATTCATGACAAGCTGAATTTTCTCTCCTTCTCTGGAAATGTCTTTCATCAGGAAGCAAGAAGGAAGAGAGAATCTCCAGAAGTCTCAGCCATATTCTTTCCCAGATCCCAGCTGAGACCAGAATCGTGGCCCTCTTCATGCTAAGAGGTGATGGGGAGCCCCAGAACATCCTGTTCCACGCCCAACCACCCGGAAGAGTGGGAAGGGGAGGGCCATGAGAAGAGAGTGGAGCTCTGCCTCCCCAGACCCCACAGACCCTCAGACATGACACAACCCTCAAATACCAGTTTGCACATAGGAGCAGCAGCACTTTCCAAGCACAAGGCTCTGGAGTCAAACTGTCTTAGATTTGTACCTAAGTATACGCCAGGCCAGCTGTAGAACTTTCCAGAAGCTACTACAGAAACCTTCCCGACCACAGGACCATGTGGCCAAATGGGGCAAGACTGCTCACACACCTGCCTCATCACGTACAGAAGGTTTTGCATAAATAGTGGGACCTTCTCAGTACAGCAATCCTTGTATAAAATAAGTGTCTTCAAAGAATAGCTAATGCTGTTATTTAAATGATCTCAAATTTCTTGCATTAGAAAGGTAGTGATAAAGATGCCGCCACCTTTATTAATTTGCTAATGCTCTGTAACAAATAACTGTGCGTCTCTGTGTCCTAATCTCCCCATTTTACAAAGATGTCAGTCATACTGGATTAGAGGCTCCCTCTAGTATAACCCAATCTTCACTAATTACATCTGCAACAACCCTATCTCCAACTAAAGTCACATTTCCCATTAATCTGAATCAGCAACATTTTGTCATGCAAATTTCCACTTCCTTCAGAGAGGCTGCTGGAGGCAATATAATACTTATTCTATTCATAATCACTGCCAGTAATAAAGCCCTAGCTGTGTCCCTGGCATGGAGCCACCACCTCACCACATTGTCCCTGCGCTGACCATTGAAGGAGGGTTACCGCCTCACCATCATACAGAGGCTCTAAATGACTGGCTTGGCCCAGCTCACACTGCTGGCAGGTGCAAGGGCTGGGACTCAAAGACAGAGTTCCTCAATCTTGATCCCAAGAGAAGAACCATGGCCCTCTGCCAGTCTGTATGCTGCAGGGAATCAGGAAAGACGCAGGAGTGGTATCAGGGCTTCCCAGCTGTAAAGACCACTTATGCCAACACAGCAGCCCGCCAGGTAGCATAAGACGGACAGCTTATTTCATTCAAAGATGGATCCTCTTAGATTGGTGTATTTACGTTGCATCATAATCTTGGATGAATTATTACTTTCCTCATCTTTTTGTCACAGATGCTTCTAAGATAGATCATGGGGATAAACAAGAAGACCACAGCCAACATCCAGTTTGCTGACCCTGCAGGGCGTCCCAAGCAGGAAGATAGGGAGAAGCCTCCAGGTTTGATGATAATTAACTCTACCACTTTCCCCACAAGTTAGATGACATCCTTTGGATGGAAAGTTAAAAGCCATCTGGTCCACCCTCCCCCAGGGCATGCCAGCCATTGTCCTTTCAAAACAAAGCTTCTGAGCTAGAACTGGCACCAGTCTCAGCTGAAATGTTCTGAGGAAGAGACTAGGAACTGGCCTCAGCACAGGGGGACATCTCACTCCAAACAAGCCACTCTTCCATGCATAGGGTCTAAAGGTGGAACCAAGTCCTCAGCCTTCATTACAGTAACCTTTCAAGGTAGGAGTGCACACAGGCACCCAACTCCTGTCACAGAGAACGTCAGTTTCAAAACAGGATTTGCTTCAAGTAAAGCATGTAAGAAACCAAAAATGCTCCATGATCTTATTTCTCTAAATCACCTTCTTCTCTTAAGATGGTTTACAGTGAGCACAAAGGCTATTACTAGCTCTGTCTGATACAATAACAGATGGGAGTATTCCCCCCAAATCATGTTAATGCCTTTATTAAACTAGGTGCAACTGCATACAGTAATTGCCAAATGACTACAGAGTGACCGTGAAATCCCAGGGGTGATGAATGTAAAGATTAACTAAAGAACCACCCTTCAATGATCCTCAGTGCAACCAAACCCCACCTGCCAGCCTCCGCAGAGCACCCAGAGCCTGCCTCATCCTCTCCAGGACACAGCTGTGGGCTGAGAGCTAGCCCTCTACCCACCCTAGCCAGGACCTCCCTCTCCCTAGCCCCCCAAACCCGCCCCATATGTGCTATCAGCATTCAACTTACTACCCAGCACAGGGAACCTACTTGAATACTGACATACCCAATTTAAACACTGAACTGAAAATCCTAAAGCAATGTTTGGTCCTCAGCAGGATACCCTGGAGATGATATTCTAGAGCCTCTCACTTGGTGTTGACTCAGGACTGGCACTGTTCAGATTGATACAGAAGCCCCTACTGAGGTGTGCCCCTCAAATATAAGCAGGTTCCTGGGAGCCCCAGAGCAGGGATGGCTGTCCTGGCCTGTGCACTCCTTGCTCATCCCAAGGGCTTCACCCCTGCCCCGGACACCCAGCCCAGGATGCCCAGCCCAGCTCTACACCCTCCCCAGTCCTGCCCAACCCCCAGCCCCAGTTCTGGTCTCCCCAGAAGCAGACTTAGCCGCTCATGTCCTCTCCTCCTGGATTGTGCAAGAACAGGCCTGCTACTAGCTGAGAACAGCCCCCTATCTTTTCAACAAGACAGAACACTGACCCAGAAGGACATTTAGTTACTGTGCCCTGCACAGAGTATGCCCTTCATCCAAGTTTACTGAATTGAATTCATCAAATTGCAACCCCGAATAACTGCTCCCAGGTTCAACCTCAAAAGTTAGCTTTATCAAGAAGATGCAAAAAATTTAAAAATTAGAAACACCAATATTCCCTAGAAATTCTAGTATGAAAGAACCCATAGGACACTTGAGCCAATTCATTTATTTTATACAATTTGTTATAAAAGAATGTCAGTGCAGTCCCATAGCTTGCCTAACATCAAACAGGTTCTTATTGGTAAACCCATGAAGGACCTTCTTTCTATCCCTAAAGGTCTGTGAATAATGAATGCTTGTTCGTGAACAGTGTGATAAATTCTGCACTATGCACTGAAATAAGAGATCATACCCCACTTCTATCCCAATCTCCATGTAGCAACTCTTCACAAAACTGTGGTCTTAATTTAAAGACACGATCGGATTTCAGGCCCTGGGATGGGGTCTGTGAAGTGTCAAGGTTAGATAGGCCTCAGAACCCTCCAGCTACCACTGAGAGCTTAAAAGTCAGCCAGAGCAACCAAGACAAACACTGAAGAAAAGGGGTTTATGCCACAGATTCACCGGGAGTTTTAACAAGACAGAGAACGGCCCTAAAAGAGAAGGCATTATTTATAATCCACAATGTGTTTGCCGAAGGTTCATGAGCCAAAACCCAATGAAATGCCTATAAACTACATTGTTACCCAAATCCCCAGTGAAATCAGAAATTTCCTTACCCTTCCTAAAACTATCCATTCCTCTTTTACCCATTCCCCTAGGACACAATTAAGTCAGCAGAGAAACTGTGAGTATAGAAAATACACACGTATTATGGGAAACAAATATGAATTAAGTTTCAGTCATCAGTCCTTTGATGCTCTCTATCATCTGCATGAGTGAACCAGCCAGAAAAGAAATCCCTTGGCAAGAGATTTTTCCAGCCCTAAGATGTTCCACATGCTAATTAAGGGCTCTGTTAGGGGCCTGACCTTCAAGGACGAGGTGCTTATTAAACCTCTTTGGTTTCTCCCTCTGACTGAGACAGGATTAGATTTTAAAAAATTGTACTTAAATGTTAATAAGAAATTATTTTAGCTCAGAACTTTGATGTTGCTTGTGGACCGTGGATATGAGATTTCAACTTAACATAATTGACAGGTTGCTCCCCATTACCTCTCCCAAAATGTGGCTAGAAGTTTTTGTTTTGTTTTGTTTTTTTCTTTAAATTTTCTTTTCTTAAAACATTTTATCCTGGTGTTAATCAGATTTTGCTTATTTTATTATAACTAAATAGATTTTCTTTTTTGTATAATTTATATAAACACAAGTATTAGGATCTAAGCTAGAAGACCAAGAGACTTTTCAAAACAAGTATGACTCCTACAAAAGCAAAGATCAGATCAGATGCCAGATTAAATGAAATAATAAAGTTGTTAAAGCAAGGAAATAAGTAAAAAGGAAAATATGAGCAAGTACCCAATAACCCCAACATTAAAGTATTAATGAGCATAGGCATGGTGTTTCCCTAGCAGAGCGTTGAGGGTCACCTACACCAGAAACACCTGGGCTCATTTTTTGACCATGGATACCAGGCCCCCACCTGCCACGTCTTGTATCTCTATCTTGATAGTCTGCATTTTAATAAATTCTCTCCTAACTAAAAACAATGATTTTTAACAACTGCTATTACAAAGAGACACGGAGCACTACTTCCAGCACGACTTCCCAGTTTCCCTAAGTACCTTCCATCTTAATATCTGGGGAAAGAATTCTGCCCTTGAAGGGAAAAAACATTATTTTATCCAATTCCTTTACAATATTACCATGTACAAAGTAAAATCTATAACCATTTTAATAAGAATGGAATTTTAATATTTTCCAATAATTTCTAACACATCACCTTATTCACTTCTTTATTTAGCAATATAAAACCTGAAAAGCAGAGAGGTAAAATCGGGGGGGCATCTTAGTCCCATGTTCACCTGTACTGAGCATAGAGGGCTCCTGGGAGAGGGGATGATCACTAAGCAAGGGTATGTTCAGGAAAAATGCAATACATCTAAAAAATGGAGTCTGAAATAGCTGCAAACCATTTATCCTAATATTGAATATGACAAAGTTTTCTTATGGGGTGATGTGGGGAAGCCAGGGGTGGACTCAGTGGAGAGCTACAATGGGGAGGACAGCATCTCCCCCGGATCCCACAGCCCTGCACTTCGCTGCAGCTGTGAGCATCAGGCCACACTAACACGCTCCCAGTACACGTTTGCTTGGCGAGGCACCGTGTGAGAAACACAACCCCTAAAAGCCAAGGCCTGAAATAAAGTGTGCTTCAAAAGGCTGATTTTGGTTCTTGACAGACCATTACACTCATCCTCCTGGTTGGTCTAGGCAAACATTTCGGCCATTACTTGTACAAAGGGGCCATCTCTGCCCACAAGTATTTATAAAACAATTCTGGAACAATTACAGGAAAGTTGAGGACTCCTGTGGTACAATCAGCATAAAGCTTTTCTTTTCCTTATTGAAAAGATGGTGAACAAAATTAATTCTGCATTCATGCCAAGAGGTAATGAAATAAACACTGTTACACTAATGTTAATATGTGACTTTTAGAGTCAGATAGTCAGTAATCATGTTTTATGAAATATACGCCTCATTGACGTCAGCCCCAAATAAGTTATTACTTCTGTTCATTAAATGCACAAAAGTACATCAGGCAAAATTAGATTATTTTATAGCAATCTATTTCATTAATTTTTTACCAATAAAGTAAGTACTGAAGCATAATTTCTCTTCAAACACAATTTTAAATTGATAGCTTACTCGTTTAGAAAAGGACACACAGCAAGGAGTGACCAATTTAAATGGATACTTCCTGCTATTAACACAACTGCAAGTTATTGTGATTTGTCACCCCTGGAAAACCTTCATGATGAGAGAACCCTCTGGTAAAGGAACTGGCTCCTCAGAGATTCTTTTCTGGAGGGGTGGGAGGTGGTGAGTTGAAAGTGGAAACTAAGTCTATCCTTACGACATTGACTGTCCAAGTTTCCTGATGGTAAAAAGAAATTACTCCTTTGACAAGATCTGGCAATCAGGTCAAACACTGAAAGTCCAGAATTCAAAATCAGTGAGGGTGCTTCTGTGTGAATGGAGGGAGCTACCTAGCAGCCTCTTTCTCTGTGACTGGGCAAAAAAAAAAAAAAAAAAAAAAAAAAAAATCAAATTCCAGTGAGTTCTCCACTGGTGTTTCAGTACGGTTTGCTAACGACGGAGGAGCTGATTTTCTACTTTAAAAACTTCCCACCATGGCAGCACATGGTGCTGCCTCTGGGTGTCTGAGACCATTTCTATTGGCATTAGTAACTCCAGAGTCGATCTCTGAATTATGGAGAACTTGGTCTTATATGGTATAAAGCATCATAATACCTCTCTAAAATACTAAATTGAAAAAACTTCTGTAAAAAGTTAAATTGTAAAATATTTCTGCCCCCAAAGTTTTGAATAAGGGATTGTGGGTCTGGGTCTGTATCCTTACCTGGACCTGTTGCTGTATGTCAACCAAATCACCATTGTGGCCTGAGGCTTACCTTCACACCCTCATGGGGAGGGCAGGTAGACAATTCCGGGCACGGGCAGGAAGCATCCAAGGGGCTGTCCAGGGGCAATCTCAGGAGGCCTCATGGGATGATGGTGAAGGTAAGATCTGAAAGGAGAAGTGCTTCTCTCATTACAACAGGCAGGAGCACAGAACGCTAGCCCCCTCCACCCTGGCCAGTGTAGACAGCCAAGCAGGTATGAAGGCAGGAACACGACCTGTGTGAGAACCTAAGAGCATGGAGCACAGAGAGGACGGCAGAGGGAGGAAGAAGAGGAGTTCAAGTGCACAGGTGTGGACAGCCCAAATTGTGGAGAAATTTGATTTTTATGTTAAGTGTTCTAAACAACAGGGGTTGTATTTAAGGGAGGGGGAAAACATGACCAGATTTATCATTTTAAAAGATAACTCCGAGGCAAGAGAAAACACAGAGGAAACTTAAATGCCTACCACTAAGTGAAAGAAGCCAATATGAAAAGGCTGACTTCTGTATGATCCCAACTCTAGGACACTGGAGAAAAGCTAAAACTAGTTGATAATTAAACTATCGGGGTTGCCAGGGGCTAGCATGGGAAGAATAAACAGGGCCGTGAAACTGTTGCATACTACGGACTTAAGGTCATTTGCCCAAACCCTTAGAAATATCCCAAGGGTGAATCCTCAGGGGAAGCAGGGACTCTGAGTGAGAATGAAGAGTCTGTGTAAGTCCATCTGTTATAACAAATATGCCCTCTGTTGTGGGGTATTGGTAATGGGGGAGACTATGCATTTGTGTAAGGGCAGGGCATGTTTGGAAACTCCTCTCGCTTTTACTGTGAACCAAGAACTGCTCTAAGAAGATAAAATTGTTAAAAAAAAAAATAAAGAGGTAACTTTGGCTGATTTGTAGTGAATGGACTAAGGGAACAAAAGCAGAAACAAGACCAGCTTGAAGGCCTTTTCAGCAGAACAGGAAAGAAGAGGAGGTGGATTGTAGTAGAGTGGGAGGTAAGGATACAAGTCAAAATTTTCTTCTTTTTTTTATTATTATTATTTTTTTAAAGATAGAAAGCACGAGCACATAAGTAGGGGGTAAGGGGCAGAGGGAGAAGGAAAGACTCTTAAGCAGATTCCATGCTGGACATAGAGCCCCATATGGGGCTTGATCTCATGACCCTGAGATCATGACCTAAACCCAATTCAACAGTGAGATGCTTAACCGACTCAGCCTCCCAGGTGCCCCGGAAGGTAACATTTTAGAGGGTTAATCATGGAAACTTCTTTAATGGACTATGGGAGTGAGCAGGCAATGAGGGATGGAGACCAGGGAGCAATACTTGGGGGAGATATATGAATTCACCTTTGGGTACTACAGCCCCTTTCAAAATAGAGATGTAAGCAGGCATCTCATATATAGATCTGGATTAGGAAGCAAAGATAAATTTGGGGTCATAAGCTTATGGAAGGCAGTTAACGCCATCACAATGTGGGGAATTCACAAGATGACTTGGGGAAGGAGAGTATAAATAGAGACATGAGGTTGTCTGGGATCAAGACCGAGTCAACGATAAACTTTACAAGTCAAGCAAAGGTTAATAAGAGAAGCCAATAAGATATGAGGAAAAACAGAGAAAGACAGAGAAAAAGGTACTCCAGAAAGGTCAGCTCTATTTTGTGCCACAAAGTTATCCAAGACGATGAGGACAGTGAAATGTCTAAATGATCTTTGTTGTCATTTCTAGCTGGCTGGCTGGTCCGTGGAAAGGATGAAATATGGTTCATCCTACCACTACTGTAAGCTATCGGGTACAGTTCATAAAAAGCACAGAGTTCAGAGCCAAAGCCTAGGGCAAGTACTCCCTCTGCTCTCCCACCCTCCAGGGAGTGACCCCCCCCCCCGCCCACACTGCCCTCAGCACCAGCATGAATAGCTTCTAAGAAGCCATCCTGACCAGTTAGGGGCTGCATGTCCCTGTCACAGGCCTGCTTAGGAGACCTCACTCCTTCCCGCCATCACATTCCATTTATGGGATCATGCAGATGTATTCTGCTACCAGGTTTTAATTCAGTGCAGGGGAGGTGGTGAGCTGCAACCCTGCACCCACAATCTCCAGTATTAGAAGCATGATGGGTGCTCAACAAACATCTGTAGATAGAAGAGACGTTCTTTTCATTGGCGAAGACTGTGCTGTGGCTGACAATGGTGGGTTTGCTTTAAAATCAGACCAATGTAGTTTGGGCATCACCGAATGGCTTGATGCTGGAACAACCTTATACTTAGACTCAAAATTATAAGTGATAGAATTTAGAAATTGCTAACTAAGGCCTCCTACCTAAAAAAATTTATTTACCTTGTTTTAATAGAGGGCTAAAAACTCCCATGACATTAACTCCTTTGGCTTTAAAATTCTTCAACTTACACAGTTATTCTTTGAGAGAGGTCACATGTGTAGTCACTCTCAACCACACTCACGGTAGGACATATCAGAACAGTGAGCTCCCAGCAGTCCCAGAGGACATGACTGGGAGTGCTAAGATTTGGAATGAGAAAGAAGTGTTCTGACTACCAGGACTCCTCCTTTGAAGCTAGGACTCTACACAGTCCTGGAATTTGAATAAAAGAAAAAGAAGAAGCAACAACCAATTTCCTTCCCTACATCATAGGAGTCAAACAATGGTAAAAACAAAAACTAAAAACTAAAAAACTAGCTTATAGAGTTGTAAATTCCAAAATCAACTTCTGCCCTCACTATGGGCACAGGGTTGACAAGGAGCACAAGCAGGACTCAAAAAGAGAATTGCATCACATGAAAGCCAAGCTCTTTTGACTAATCCATGCTTCCTCTGACTCCTGAAATCTGCTTAGGTAATTACCACGGAGAAACTAGCCCTCCCTTGCTCCTGATTCACACCCCTGCTCATAACCTACTATTTTCACATTTAAAAGCCCATCCAGAACACAGCCAAAGGTTAGTATTACTGATATTTTGTATATTCAAACTAAGGACTGGAGTCAGCCAAAGACCTCGGTGCTAACACATTGTTCCCAGTTTGGTCAGAAATCCACGAAGATTTGATGCCTGCCTCATGTCAAACACTGAATTCCAGCAGATATATTACTGTATTTACCCACCACAGAAACCCACAGATCTCACGTCCCCACACTTCTTCAGTTAGAAGACTGAGAGTCAAAGAAAAGAAATAATTTTGATAAGGCTGAAAGCTGAGGAGTAATGGACAGATTTGCTTCCATGCAAGCATAGAGATTAGTGAAATCATTCCTGGTCATAGGCGCTCTGCCACCAAATCTAAATCCAACAACTGTTAAAATGTTTTGGACTTCAGTTTGTATGTTTCTAGAACAATCTCCTAAAACTGTCAAGTTAGTTAGTACCTGTACCCCATGGCTACCCACAGCTGGCATCCAGAAGTTCCAGAATCAGTATTTTTTTTAAGCATCAAAATGCCCCAGGGGCAATGGGTCAGACAATCTTCCTTCTCCCAATCCAGCTCCTCAGCAGTCAGCTGTGCCAATAGCACACAAATGTCTGCCGTTGCAAAACAAAGCACTCAGTACAAACCCCAAAGATTTGGGCTAACAGGATGCCAAATGGCTGGTGTCCTTTTCTCTTCACACACGTCTACCCTCCACCTAGAATGGTCTAGACCGTTCTAGACCGTTAGAATGGTCTAACTCTTGTGACCTTGAGTAAATGTGGTCCTCATGAGGACAGATACTCGCTTTTGGTACAGATAAATTGTGTGGACACAGAACATATTGCCAGCCCTCTGGGGGATAAATGACACACTAATACATACAAACTGGGACATCATGTTCCCCTCATCGATCATTCATAGAATCAGCCACAGGACTCCTCCTGAGCTCCATTTTGACCTATATGTCCTTCTAGGTGAATACCTCTTTCCTCAAAGATCTAAGTGTCCTAAGTTTGCAAGAAATGGTGGGGTTCCACACAACTAAGCCCCTCATTGGCCCAGGCAAGTGATGGCAGAGTCGGGGTCTTCCTGGTCAAACTAACCTGCAGGGACACCTGTTTCAAGACTCAGGGAGACAAACGCACCCCCTGCTGTCTTCATTTCCAATTCCTCTTAACTTTTCTATTTTCATGGCATCATAATTAAAATTACAGCTCTTTTATTTACATAATATAATACAGGTATTTCTTTCACAAATTTACCTTAATTTCTCATAAGAATCCTATCTTGTGTCTAATAAGAAACCTGTGAAAAGGCATTACAAGTTAATAGAAACTGAGAACCAAGTGACTTCCCCGAGTTCTGACCTTGTGGGTGACAGAGCCAGGACCTGGACAGCAATGTTCACCCCAAACCTCCTGCTCTTCTTGCCAGGACACGGTGGCCCAGACTCCCTGTGCCCACACGTTCTCGCTTTGGGTGTCAGGGAAAGAGGGCTAAATTCAGAAGGTGCCTCCTGGCTCCTGCCTGATGGCATGACCTTGGAAAAGTCACCCAGAATCAGTCTCTTTCTGCAAAACTGAGAGAGGCCGGCACCTTCTCTGGACTGGGGTGCTCTTACAATCCACAATCCACTCTCCACCCAGTGGCCAGAACAGTATTTTTAGAACATAAATGCCCTTTGCTTTCCTACCTGCACCCTCCAACACTCTGACCTTGAACAATAAACAACTTTTCACTGTAATGTATAGACCCTACCTGATCTGGGCTGTGCTGTCTGCTCCATTGTGCCCCTCCACTCCCCTATTCCATCACCGTCCTGCAGCCACAGCGGCCCTTTGCACGGGCCTCCAACAAACCAAGCTCACTGCCGCTCTCACACCTCTTAGCCCTCCAGGGCAGCCCGTTCTCACTGTTGGGGTTTGAGAGGCCGCCCCGTGTCCTCTCTCTAAAGGAGCTCCTTCTCTGCCCTCACTCCCCTCCCAACCCATCGCCCCAGTGCTTCATGTCCATCACATTATCACCACCTCAATTCTATTTGTCTTTCTGCTTTTCATTTATTTCCCGCCTCTCCTCTCTCTACTCCTTAATGACAATACACACCCCCCGTGTCTTCTTTACCCTCCATCCCTGTCTCCATTTTGTCCCTAATGTCTTAATGTCTGGCACCCTCTAGGAGCTCAAAGCATCTTTGTCAAATAACAAATCATCTGTAAAAAGACATATAAATAAAAAATATAACCACTAAATTCAGATCATAAATTTATGACTATTTGTTTTGATCTGGGCCAAAATTTACTGCCCTACTGCCTAAATCAAAACAAAACAAACAAAAAACAAAAAGACCCATAGCACTCCTAAGCAGATTTAAAAGGCAAACAAGAAATTTTGAAGAAAACTCTTCTTAAGTATTAAAGCAACAACAGAGACCAAATATACCACCTGTGGGAAACCAAGGAATCGTGAAGGAAGTAAGACCTGTGGGACCTCTGGTCACAGCACCTTGTTTAGGGATTACTATTACATATTTGCTTTAAGATAATGAAACAGTATTTAATATTTCTCCTCGTTCCTCTAATTCAGACTTGATGAATTCAGAGCACCTACAGAAATTCCCTACCACAATCTCTTCATCCTGCCAGCCTCCTTCCTTGCCCTGCCTTCTGGGCATTCTTCAAAACTTGACTCTCTTGCCTTAGGCAGGAGAGAAAGAAGAGTTAGCCCTAGAAGGGAAAGCCCTGCCTTTCCTCTGAGGGGACAAAGAAACCATGCACAGGGATGCACTGAGCTGCCCACAAAGTGTCCAATCAAAGACTCGGTAAGGGCCAGCACCTCATTCGCACTGATTCTCGATGCTCACCAACACTGAATTTTATAATCGTAACTAAGCCGCAATACCGCTGAACAAGAGCTATGTCTTCTGTTTCATTCTTATTCCCCAAAGCATAGGACTTATATCCAAGAAAATACCTACAATTGATTCCTACCCATTAACATAAATTAAGCATGTCTTATTACATTTACCTTTTCAGGTATTTCCCACATCTTTCATCATCACATTATTAGGACTACAGAGAAAAGACCGAGGGCTAGCACATAAGATACTAAAATGCAGGAAAGTTTCTTTTAAAAATAAATAAATACAAACTGCTTTATGCACAGCTTGTAAAATCAGAAATTAATTGATGCAAATGTGCTGACACATATTCTAATGTCTTTATTTTCAACATCATTTAACAAGTGCCGATCTCAACTATTTTTCAGAAGAGCCATTTTCTTAATGCCTGTGTTAATGTGTTCATTATTTCAATATTTACGCTCATATAATACTTTTTCACAAGGAGTTTCTGGACTTTATACCCAACAAACAGCACAGAGAGGAACTTTTTCAGGAAGGAAGGGGTGTAAGAATAAGCAAAGGGAAGAATCCTTCACTGCCAATACTTAGGGAATATTAGTAGTTCATATTATTCCTCTTCAGATATTGATTCCTTGGGATTCTCATCGATCCAATCAGAGAATGTGACCACGTGCTAATAAGTGATCACCTCAGCCAACTTCCCCAAGGAACTTCCCCATGTAAGGAAATCTCTCTCATTTTAAAAGCATGCCCTCCATCACCTACCTTTGCCCTATTTAGGGAAACTTTTGAGGAAATAATTCTTATTAGCCTGACAAAACAGTTTTTGACCTCAAATACTTTGCTTCCCTAGCACTGCCTATGAGCTAAGAAATAGCAAGAAGCTAAAAATGATTTCTTCAACAGCAAAAGGCAGGAACCCTTAGTCACACCTCTGTTTCTGTAGCTGCCTCTGTATTTACCACCAGACTGGGCTTCAAAATCCACAACAACTACACACAGAAAGCTTAAAACCCAGCCTGAGGAAACTAACCAAATATTTAAATGTAGTTTGGTCCTTTTAAAAAAAAACAAAACAAAACAAAAAAAAACACTTAAATTAGCGTGATTTTAAGACACACTCTTCCATAATATTTTCTTTTTGAATGTTAATAGAAAAATAATCGTATTTCTCAACTACCTGAAGTATACAACAATATTCAAAGAACTATCACCTATTATCTATCGATAAGTAAATAACCCTTTCGGAACTCACATTGAAGGACAACACAAAAGACTGCCTATGAGACAAGCATCTCAATGGCTAATCATACCCTCATTCGTTAACATCTGCCCTGGTAACTCCTGATTCAAAGCCTTAAACTTTGCTTTCTTAAAATACCATCCTCCCATCCCAGGCTGTTAAATTTCTACCATTTGTCCACTACTTTCCAGTGATTAATTTTTCAGATTTTCAGAGGTTCTCCAGATATCACAAGCGACCCACTCAGACCTCATCTTTCAAGCCATGTAAGAGAGGTGTCCCTATTCAACTTGAGGCCTGTCGAATTCAGTTGGCAAAGATGAACAGAGTGAGCACGCAGAACATTCTGATAAAGAAGCATGACTAACACCTGCTGAACTACTCAGTAAGACTGAGGTCTTCAGAAATCCCTTTTTATAGGGAAGCACAAAAGAATCTATGTTAGAACAGGCATTTACAGCCAAGAATATTTGTCTCTAGAAACTGAAATTATGCTATTCTAGTCCACTCAGTAAGTACCCTGCTTTCATTTTCAGCATGTTTGTGAGCACACCTACATCATTTAGGGGGACATTAATAACCAACCTGACTTACTACCCATGAGTCACCATTCCCTTTCCTGGGTTCAAGTTTGGTGATTGGTAAACTATCTGGTATCAAGGTTTTCACTGCAATCACATAAAGAATTAGTTCAGAAGCTGCCAGTGATGAAGACAGATTGAAGAGGCCTTCAATTCCCTGGTTCAAACATTTAAAAACACTGCTGACAATTTTAAAAATAAATCTGTAAAACCTGTGTCAAATTCAAAAGCAAGAAAGGGGACCCTTTCGTAGAAAATAGGAACTGAAGACCACAGCACAGAGTAGGAGTTGAAGTTGCAGAAATCTGGAGGTACCTGAATATACATGAGGTTCTAGGGTTTAGCACTCATGCTTCAACTGGTTTTGAGGCCATATTTGGTGGAAAACTAGCCCCATGCTTCCTCCAAAAATAAAGGCCAAAGATGGAAAGCTATCTCAGCTAGAACAGAAACCTAAAACAAAAAGACTCTGCCCACTTTCTCCAAAGCTTGATTTGAAAGCAGACTCTCCTTCAGGGCTGTGGGATGATTACATAACAGGATTATTACAAAGTACACAGAACCCCTAAGTGGCCCTTTCTTACTACTCACTTGATATGAGAACCTAAGGGAAAAGCTAGTATAAAAACTGGTCAGCACTGAAATCCCCATCCGAGGAAACTGTGAAAGAAATTAATTCCCACTGAAGATGAGCTCACACACAAAAACACAAAGCACTAGAGAAAACTGTTTGAAATGACAACTGACCAACCAATGAAACCAAGGAGAGATTTCTCACCCCCTGGAAGAGTAACATGCCCAAAGGAAGTATAAAGGACCAACTCCCCCAAACAGGCAAAAAAAAAAAAAAAAAAAGAACAAGTAAACTTAAAAAAGGAAAAGAAAAAAGAAGAGAGAGAATGAACTTTTGGAAATGGAAAACCATTATAAAATTAAGAAAGTCATAAAACGGTCAAAGGATAAGACCATTCAAAAGAGCAAATTTCTGATTTGAAAGACAGACTTGAACAGACTATCCTGAATGCAGTATACAGAAATGGAGAAACATTTCAAGCGTTTCCTGACTACAAGTCAAGACTTCAGGGAGCTGTGAAGATCAAATATAGTGTAAAGACAAGTCACTATATATAGATAAATAACTCTGGAGAGAGAGAGAGAGAGATAGAGATGTTAAAATCTCAGGGGACAATAAAGTTAACCTGTTAACACAAATAACCTGAGGTGAAAGCTCTGCTCTGAACAAGCTGGTCCCTGAGGATCCTACTTCCCCCTGACCTTGCTGCTTTGCAACCTCCTATATTATTCATACTCCAGGACGCTCTTCCTACATAGTAACCTGCCTCCCCTTCTTTATGCAATTAGCTTGCTCTCTGTTTAATACTTTAAATTCCAAATCCATAAATTTGGGTAAAATATGCACAGGCACAAATTAGTTTCCTCTTAAATTTGCTTAGAAGGACAGACCTTCCCTTGGCTGTCTTAAACATGTCCTGGAAAGCTGAACTTCATGGCTGAATTAAAAGACCATGGTTTGCCCTGTGGTTAAAATTCTCATTATCCTATGATCTTCTGATTTAAGCTTCAAAAATATTTTTCTCTGGCATAAAGAGACTTTTGATATTTTAGCTGTAATCCAAATCAATTCCTAAATTTATAACCACCTGATGTGTATATTTTACTCTGGTCAGTGAGACTCAAAATTTCTATAAAGACTTACTTCTTTCTGTAAATTTTCTGTGCCTGAGGCCCCTGTCTTTTAATGAAGAGTACACTAAACATGGAATCATGCGACCACATGAGGAAGGACCTGGGCAAATTGAAGGGAGCCAAGAGTTAGCATCTGGCATTTGTCAGTCAGCTTGCCAGGAGAAAGCAAAAGGTCTACCAAGGAGTTGCTGAGATGCCAGAAAATCTGCTTTAGAACAGGATTGTTCAGGATGATGGGCTACATGGTGGGAGAACATGAGTAAACACAGCACTCTAGAAAGTCATTGCCAACCATCAAAACAAACCCATGGGATGAACCTGACTCACAGAAATCTAGACTCTAAATGGACAGAGTAGAATTACAGCAAACATATTCAGCCCAAATGGCATGCCATTACAAAACCAAATAAAAGACAGTCATCCCTTGGGAGTCCACCATCCTTTCAAAATTTCAAAACCATCATGCATACATCTTTTCATTTGATTTCAAACAGTTGGGGAGGTAGGCTCAGGAGGTATTATCCCCTTTGAAGATGTATAAAACAAAGATTACAGAGATCCAATGATACAGAAAACATTGCATTGAACATAATAAATGCCTAGAAAGAAAGCTCACCGTTAAGAATGATAAGGTTTTACAACAGATGCTCCTGACAAGTAAATTAAAAAAGAGAGATGACAACTAGTATTTATTTTTCTCCCAATTCACTTGACTAAGTAAATATTAGCCCAATAGAAATATCTCATGTAAAATGAAACCTAATTCCCACATTCTTTCATGTCCTGTCTCTTTTGTTTCTTCCTTGCCCTTATTGTAACTTTCTGATATATGCATTTATTAACTGTTTATTGTCTGCGTTTCTCACTAGAACATACACTGCAAGAAAGCAGGCTTGTTGCCTGTGTGTACTACTACATCTCCATTACCAGAGGGCCATAATATAAGGTTAATAAATATTTGTGGATATGTGAAATGAGGATGAATACATTGAAGGTCTCATATGTTACATATTTCACAGACCATCTTATTTTTTGGAACTAAATGTCTGAAATACCATGAGATGATTAAGAGGTCGGTGATGAATTGCCGACACAATTCTATTTGCATTTGTACAGAAAAAAATGTGTTACATGTTTAATGAAAGTTGGCTTTCAGGGGAAGGCCCAGTTGGGCACGTTTCTGCTGTAGTTCAAGGTACACTCCTTCATGGGAAACTGTTTTGAAAATGAGGCCCCACTATCTCATTCCCTGACCACTAACTGAATGTTCTCAACAGGAAGGTCATGCTGGCTGAGTTTTATTTTAATCGAGGATGAAAATCTCTGGCTGCATAAAGTAGAGGCTCTAACTAGGCATTAATCCCTGAACTTTTAGACGCTAGACCAAGAAAGTGCCTGGTGAAAAGGCACCGGCGGTACAGTGCAGCAGACGCAGGTGTGGAAAGGGAGGGTCTGCATGGATCCAAGGGTCCAACCTCAGGTCCCACTTCTTCCCAGCTGTGTGACCTTGGGTCATTTTCCTTTCGTTTCCAGGCCTCCACTTCTCCTCTGGAAAGTTGGCCATGCAATGTCTTCTCACAAGGATGCTGTGAGTGCTGACTGAAATCGCCTGTGAGGGTGGTGTGATTGATTATACCAGTGAAACTTAGGCTCATTCATTTGGAATCAAAGATAGTAAATCAAGGGCTGTGATTTTCCACAAAGTTCGGTGAGTATTACTCAAAGGGGAGAAGAAAAATAATTTGGAAAACTTTAGATCCCGAAAACAAAATTGTTTTTGAAGCTTAACATCTTTTCCTTGCATTAAAAAAAGCCAAATACCTGCGCATTGTCATCAAAAAATAGGATCCTTTCAGGCAGACTCAAAGGCTCTCTCCAGTTGTCTGAGTTCGACTGAGGCCTGTCCTTACAAGCCCGTTTCGGAACCTCACAAAGGATCTGTTCCGGGCTTCAGAAACTGGATTGTGAGGAAGCGGCTTTGAAAGAAACCCAGGCAGACATTCAATTAACATGAATAGAAGACGGGTTTGGAGCACACTTCGCTCTACCCTGTGAGCAGCTCCGGCGCGGTCCTTTGGGGAGTCCCTCCCCAGCCAGTGCAGGACAGAACGACAGTCAGCGTCCCCTATGGCCTAGGGCGGTGGGAGACAGGAGGCTCTAGCGGCCCCGCGGTTGGGGTATGAGGAGACGCTGGGGTATGAGGAGACGCGTGCCCGGAGGCAGGCCCGCGTCAGGGGCTGCGCCCCACGGCCTGGGCCTCACACAAGGTCCTGCACTTCGGAGGCCCAGCCGGCTGGACTGCTCTGCCGTCACAGTCGTGAAATTCTTACACGGAGGCTCACAATGTCAGTTCCTCTGGTCCCGCAAATCACGCACAACCCAGAGGACGCCAGCGAGCGCTCCTCAAGAACCCGCCAACACGCGGCGCTGGGGACTCTATTCCCAGCGCCATTCCCCGGGACACCACAGCTGTGGCCCATCCCGTCCCAACCGCGCACAGGTCACGGCTGGCCCGCCTGCCACACCTGACGGCGCCCCGAGTCTCTCCTGGGCCAGCGCCGGCACCAGCAGCTCAGAGAACTCGCGCGTTCCTCACGCGGCCGGCGGGGTACCCGCTCCAAGGCGCGGGGCATGCTGGGGCCGGATGCCTTCCGGGCGGGAGTCCTGGGACAGAGCCGGGGGCGGGGCGCCGTCGGGAGAGCGTCGTCTGGGGGTAGAGGCTGTTCCGGTGAGCACACTCTCCGGGACCTGTGGGTCAGTCTGTTCTCCTTGAGCCCGAAACCTGAGCGGCTCTCCCCCTCCCCTCCCTCCCCCCAGCCCTGCCCTGGCTCCCAGAGTGCGCATGCTCAGTTTCCCGTGAGCTTCATGTCCCAGGCGGCACCTGAACTCGTCGCCGTCCGCGCCTTCCCGCACAAGCTGTCTTTCGACCCCTCCTGACAAGGCCTGGTTTCTGCGCCTCAGAAGCAAAAAGGCGGCACTGTGGGCCAGTGACGCATTCGGATGAAACTTCCCGAACTGTTCCCAAGTGCGACCCCTCCCGTGAGGCGCCCGTCCGCTGCGCACACAGTCCCTAAAGAGGCTGAACCGCGAAAGCGAGGGTTCCCGTGCCCCTCGCCCCGCCCGGCGCCCCCTGCCCGTTCTACCCCGGGCCTCCCCGCCCAGACCCCTCCCGTGCCCGCCCAGCCACCCCCCGCTGCGGCGCACACCCCAGCCTCCAGGGCATGAACTCGGGGTGTTAGACACTCTCAAGCAGCACATAGTTCCCACTTTCGCTGAGAGAATCTAGCACCCTCATTCTATTTCATTTAAGCGACAGTGTGTCCCCTTCAGAAAGAGGGAGCCGGGAACTTAGTTCTTGCGCGCCCTGGCCGCCCGCGGGGGGGAGTTTCCCGGCCGCGGGGCCAGGGGCGATTTGCGCGGGCCCACAGCGCCATCTAGGGGCTGCGCGCTGGAGCCACAGCCTGCCGAGCCCTCTGCGGACGTGCATGCTCTGTCCAGCTGCCCAGAGGGGCTCCACGTGCACCTGCCAGCTCCTTTCTCAAGTCAACCGTCCCAAGGTCTAGGATTAGGAGGGGTAGGAAATCTGCTGGGCGTAGGCTAGAAGAATGAAGTTAGGGACTCTGGCATATGAAAAGGGTCCATCTGGGTACTCCTGGAAGTTAGTCCTAGGGATGGTGTTCCCTGGGAGCACCAGTAGAAAATTAGTCTCAACAAGTTTAAACAGAAGAAGGTGGCATGGCCCACCCCGAGTGCAGCTGGGGAAAAATAGTAGGATGTGCTAGTCAAGGTGTCAAGGATGACTCCAAAGAAGCTTTCCCTGAACAACTGAAACAACTGAGTCGTCATTTACTAAGTTAGGGAAGACGCATGTACAAAGGCGTCTCATAGCTCCATACAAATAAAATCCCAAGTAGGAAAGAAAGAAGCTGATCACCACGCCCCCCCCCACCACCTTCCCTGACTGAAGATGACCCTCTTTTGACAGACCTGAGGTGGGAAGGAGAAATCTCAATGTTGAAACAAGTTCAAAGTTTAGATCTTTTTTAAAGACTGTATTTATTTGAGGGGGGGGGGCAGAGAGCAGGAGAGCACACAGAGGGAGAGGGAGAAGCAGACTCCCCACTGAGCAGGTAGCCCCATGTGGGACTCCATCCCAGGACCCTCGGATCATGACCTGAGCCAAAGGCAGACGGTTAACCGACTGAGCCACCCAAGTGCCCCCAAAATTTAAATTTTTAACATGAGAATGCAGATGTTACTTAAAATTCAGCACTTTGTCTTAGCAAGTCATAGTCAGGAAAGACTTGAAGTAAGTGAAGGAATACCCTAAAAGAGAGGATTTAAAAGGGAGAGTGAGATATAGTAAAGTTGTTTGACACATGACTGCCATGAGTCGGGCTGTTTCAAGATTAACTGTATAAAAATTCAGAGATTGTTAACCATTTTTTGACCATCTATGTATTCTTCATTGTGTTTTAAATGTCTTGTACATTGGATGTCCCCACATATTTATTCATCCAAGTATCTAATGAGCAAGTGCTATGAGCCTGTTGATGTACCCAGAAATTTTGGGGCCAGAGATGAATAAGACATGGCCTCTGTCCTGAAGGACACATAACCCTAATGGATGTTATCACCAGTAACTAGGAAAACTACGGTACCCACTTTGAATGCCACCAAAACTCAGGAGGGTTGGTCAGAGGAAGCTGAGAAGGGACTCTGTGAAAGAGATATTTGAGCTGCTCAGGAAATATGTGTTATCTTTAATGTGTATTTCTTCTGTTACTTAACAGAAATATTTAAATGTAGAAGGGATTATGCAATGTCAGATTTGCAGGCCAGAGAAATTGCCATGAATAAGTGTGAGTTTCTTTTAATGTTTGGAGAATGGGGATATCCCCAGACACCAGTCAAATGCTGCAGTTTTCAAATGCTGTGATTGTTTCCTCGCAAGAAAACACCCCCACCCCCGAGGGACTGGTGGTTGGATAGAACTCCAGCTATTCCCTCCATCCTGTCTCTCCCCCCATCCTTCCTGATAAACTCCCCATCTCGGTTCACTGGTGCCTAAAATTCGATAGCAAGCATTTCATGTTTTAATCTTTAAAGTTTAGCCCCAGTTAAAGTGCAGATGCCTGTGAACAGAGAGTATATTATGTTTGGGAAATAAAATACAAAAGAAAATCTTCTCCTAACCCAGAAAACCTCTTGACAAGGTAAAAGAGAAAGAAAACAATTTTATTATTGAATAAGCATTAAACCAGAATGTGATGCTCATTACAGGAGAGTCTGCAAAGAGTTTGCAGAAACAGCAGGAAATCTCACCCTTGTACATAGCCAAGCAGATGCATTCCATTACATACATGTGTTCAAGATAACCAGCAAGCAGTCCATGAGAGGACTTACAGCAATGTTTATCACACACGGTTAATCCCAAATTTGCTTGGTAATTGTTATGACCATCTGTTTGCTACTTGGCTTTGTCCAAAGAAGAAGCAAAGTGCTATCCTTATGAAAAGAGGTGTGGTTTTTTTTTTTTGTTTGTTTGTTTGTTTGTTTGTTTGTTTTAATTTGGAGCCAAGCACTTAAGCAAAGTCAGGTCACTACTGTCCCACAGAAACTGGAAGATAGGGGTGCTATCTTCCCTAATTGGTTACATTGGAAAGAGATGGTTCTCAGGTCCTTGGGAGACATTTCTGGCAAGAGGTTTAGCTGCTGCTGCTTCTTCTTCTTCTTCTTCTTCTTCTTCTTCTTCTTCTTTAAGATTTACTTATTTATTTGAGAGAGAAAGAGAGAGAGCAAGCACAAGCAGGAGAAGCAGCAGAGGGAGAGGGAAAAGCAGGCTCCCCCCTGAGCAGGGAGCCCAACACAGGACTCCATCCCAGGACCCTGGGATCATGATCTAAGCCAAAGGCAGATGCCCAACCAACTGAGCCAGACCAAGAGGTTTCGCTTTCAAAAAAAGATTTTCATGTATTTTTAAGGGATGGAGAAAGAACTTACAAGGCTTCTAAAAGTAAATGCTCTAGGAAAAGAGGGTAGGGGACATGGAGTTTCTTCCCTTATTTTCAACAGGGAGAATTAAGCCTCTTACAATTTGTATTTGCCCTTACAACTACTAGTCAGTCACACTTCAGCATGGTAGAATTTTGTAGGTAGTTGTCTGAGGGAAAGTTCTTATAAAGGTGCAGACTGTGTGCATACCAAGGGGCTTGCCTCCCTGGGTATAAAGGGTGTTGCTGAAGCTGACAGCAATCAGAGAGAAGAGCTAGGGGCCAACAGCTGAACACAGCTTTTGTTCCATCATTTTAACCTGTAATTTATTTCTGAAACTCATGTAAGCTCCTTCCAACTCCAGCCATCTGCCTGTCTTTCCTCCAGTGCCTGAATACCCAAGCTTCCTTCTAAAAAACAATTAAGAAATTATGCTAACAGATCCCAGAAGCTGCTTTGACTCAGTTTGCCAGGTGAGATCATTCTTTAAGTGGTGACAGACAAAATGACTCTGAGGCACTCCAAAGCAAAAAAAACATGCCAGTGTCTAGCGCCTTCTGGTTGGATGTATACTTCTGAGGATTGTTTCATGATATGTCAGAAGACCACAGCTCAAAGAAGATGCTCTCCTTTGTACAGGCATTAAATCACCAGTATGCCTTGGAAGTGATTGCATCTAGGCCTTTAGGTCCCCGTGATTTGCCAAAGGGGTTCATGGGCCAGAATTCCCATGTTACATGCTACAGTTCTCTGGTATTGGGGAATCTGCCCTTGCCTTTCTGGAGCCACATCCAGACAACTGATACCCAAAAGCCCCTTCAGGGGCAAACACCACCAGCATCTAGACCTTCATTCAGCAAATGCTTCCTCCGTGCCTATGATGTGCCAGGATAGGTCTTCAGCTTTGGGTACTAGAAATGGGGAGATGCAGCCCCTACCTTCTGGGGACTCAAAATAGCTCATACTTAAGGAGGGGTAGGGCTACATGTTAACAGTCAGGGAACTAACTACCAGCAACTACAAGCTTTATTTATTTTACAGGGCTGTGGGAAGGAGAAGAAAAGAGAGAATCTTAAGCTGACTCCAAGGGCAGCAGGGAGCCTGATGCAGGGCTCCATCTCAAGATGAACCTGAGCCCAAATCAAGAGTCAGACGCCTAACCTACTGAGTCACCAGGCACCCATATGCCTGACACTTTTTAAAACCATGTTACATGTATTAACTTGTTTAATTCTCACAAACAATGAGAGGAATTATCAATTTCTGCAAATGAAAGATGAGACATAAAGAGGGTTAACCTCATGCCCAAGATTATTCAGCTAGTGAGTAGCAGAACTGAGATCTGGATCCAGACAGTGTGTGTGTACACAAGCTCACACACACACAATGTAACCCAAATCTCTATATGAGCACAGCTGGATGTGCCGCAGCCATGTCCAAAGCGAACAGAAAGAGGATACTCTATTTCTACGCTTCACTAGCCCAACACTACAGTCCAGTGACTGGTCACATTTAACAGTGTGTTGATATACTTGGCTTTTAAATGGATTCCACAGACAGAAATCATTTTACAGAAGAAAGAAGAATAAAAATTAAAGAATTGAAAAATATCTCTAGTGCCTGAACATCTCAGAACTACTGAATCATCCCCGTATCCAAATTAAATGTTGGGATCTAAAAGTAAATAAAAAATCAGTGAGTCCTTTTGCAGGTTTTCCCAAGAACCTGCACATTTTTTTTTTGAGATCTCTCTGCTCTGCACCTGCCAAGTGAATTATTAAATTTATGAGGGTGAAGCAAAGCCAAAGCTACTGATCAGTGAAATTAGTTGCAACTGGGTGGAAGAGCTTCACTGCTGAGAACTCCAGCAAACGGCAACATTGCTCGGAGCGGGCAGGATTCTGCTGGGAAAACATTATAACGTCACACACACTTGGATGCCTGGCTGCTAAAGGCACAGGGGAGAGGTGACTTTATGAGCCTTGTAAAACCTCCATACAAAGCTGGGCCAATTGCTCCTCAAACTCGTAAGATTTGAGTTTATAAGAAATCTGGCTCAACTCTGGAATTAGCCTTTGTTTATCAAAATCAAAACCTACTTTAAATCATAACCTACTTTCCAGAGAGCACCTTATTAAAATAGCTTTACAGAAGGAAAGCAAACTTTTCTTTTTCTCTTTTCGGTACCTATATTGGATGACAGGTGTCAACTAAACTTATTGTGGTGATCATTCCACAGTATAAGTAAGTCAAATAAATACACTGTGCACCTTGAACTCACCCAGTGCTGTATCTCAATAAAACTGGAAAAAAATAAAATAGCTTCTATTTCCCATTTGAGAACTGACCTCCTGAACTTAAATGTATCATTTTTAATTGGTTGTTCATAGCTTACATGAGTCATCTTCATATTTTTTATTTGTTGTTGAAGAGTTTGTAACCAAATGTAGCCAATGTAACCAAAATGTAATTATAATGGATATGGTAAGTACCGGCAGAAGAAGGAGCTTTCTAGAAGTGTGGAGAGCTGTAAGCAAACCCCATCACTCATGGATGCTTGAGCACTGACTGTATTCTCTCTCCCGAGGAGTGAGAACTTAATCCTGTTGATGTCCTTCCTGTTCTGGCACCAGGAATGTTATAAACAGGCCTCTAAACAGAACCACATGGATGGGGCACCCACGAGTGGCTCAGGTTCAGTGATTCGGCATCTTCCTTCCGCTCAGGTCGTGATCCCAGCATCCTGAGATCAAGGCCCACATGGGGCTCCCTGCTCAGAAGGGAGTTTGCTTCCCCCTCTCCCACTCTCCTTGCTTGGTTTCCCTCTCTCGCTGTGTCTCTGTCAAATAAATAAAATCTTTAACACCCCCCCCACACACACACGGATCGCCTGAGTTTAGAGATGAAAACTCTCGGGTTAGGTGAGCGGTGACTTGTAATCACTGTGCGTCTCGGCTGGCGATGGTGTCGTCACATCCATACATCAGGGTTTTTCCAGCTTACCAGCCTGGTAGAAGCATGTCCCAAACTAGATTCCATGACAGACCTGGCATCTCCCTTTGCGTCTGCTTCACTGACCACTCTGGAATATGTGCTCAATCCTCCTAAGATCCACAAAACACCAACATAACAAACCAAACCAAACAAACGAAAAACCACAAAACAAAAGCAAAAAACAAACCAGTTCACTAACAAAAGGCGATCTCTGCTGAGTTCATTAGTCATCATTCTGCCATAATTATGGGTGTAATCCCTGAGTGTAAGGAGAAGGGGACTTTTCTCAAGCCGCAGCTAAGCCCAGGCTGTTGCCTCTCCATTATGAATCAACTTTCAAGCTTTATACAAAGGAAAAGGTGGCCCCTGAGTGGTCATTTTCTCTTTCTCTCTAGACTTTCAGTAAGGACTAACACTTTCCTGACATGTTAAGAAGTATTAGGTCACTTCTTCCTACTTTCAGCTATTTGATATGAAATCCCTGCAGGGCACAGTGGAAACAGGGATAAATTTTTATAACTCGAAAGCTGCTATTACCAAGGCAACCGATAAGAAGAGATAGAACCACCTGCATATATGCACGGATGCAGCCACTGATAAAACAACAGCTAACAGCTGAGGAAGCTCAGAATCCTACCAGATCAGTGTAAGCAGAGCTTGCCCTTCAGACCATAATATCTGATCATGGATTTTGATGTGCAGATCCCCGGTTTAACTTGGATTTAATCTCTTCCATGAAAAATACCATTTACTTATCCCCAAAAAAGAATCTCAAAATCCATGTGACTAGGGAAGTTTGTGACATTCACGGAGCTGCTGGTGTGAGAGGACCCATGAAGTAACAAAATACACCGGAACGGCCAAAATCTTAGCTGTAAGTGAAATCCTAGGACAGATGTCACTACCTTTCATTGATTGAAATTAATGGGCAATTACAAGTGATAGAAGCAGAATCAGAAGTTGACCAGAGCAAAGAATCAGGATGGATTGGCTGCCTCTCCAACCCCCTTCCACTCACCTCCAGTGAATTTTGCCACCTAAGAAAAAAAGTTGGGCTCCTAAAAATGGAAGATGTGCGGTTTAATGGAGTTTGTTAAGATTTTCTGATGGTGTTATAAAATATCATTTATTAAATTCTCATAAGTTTTGAAATAAATAGACATGACCAGCCCGTCTAGAACTCTTAATTTCTGAGTCGGCCTCCAATTCTCTCATTGGTTCAAAACTTGCAGAATACTTGGACTGAATCCATTCATAGAATGAGATCTGTAGATACAAAATATAAGAATAAATTAGCCCCATTGGAGAATTGCTCTACGGTCACAGACCCATTAATATATCCTACTCATAATAAAATATAAAAAATTGTTCTACATAGCTGAAGTTAAGTCCAGGAGACTTAAATGAGGGCCTTGTCACTGGTAGTAAATAGAGCATAGACAGTTCTGGCACAAAGTAGCAGTTCAACTATTAAAATACAGGCAGTGAACTGAAATGACACACCACTGGAAGGAAAGGAGTTAGTAGAATAGCAGGTGGGATATACTACACCAGACACTTGAGAAATATGAAGGAATCACACCTGCAGAGCAAAGGAACTGGGTGGCTTTTGTTAACCTCAGCTGGAGACTGCAAGAAGACTGAGACCTGACAGTGATTAATTGGTGATTCAAAGCTAAATGTGGGCAAGCCCAGTTTCAGTTCAAGTTTCATAGGGATACCCTGAACTCACCTCTTCCCATGGACACACGGAATCCACAGCTGCCTGTGGACCAATATCCTCCTAAAAAAACTTAAAGGGGGGCTGAGTAATGAGCACGAATCAAGTCCATGAGAAGGCAACCATGCTGCAGGAAGTAGGAGAGGCTGGGACACAGTCTTATCGTAAATCCCACCACTAGCTGGGTGTCCCACACCTGGGAGGGAACTCAAATTCCAGGGGAGAGAGTGGAGGGGTTGAATGCTGCGTTAGGCACCCAAACTCTGAGAGACAAGCCCCCCAAATGTCTAACTTGAGAGACAAGCCCCCCAAATGTCTAACTTTGGGAACCAGCTGGGCTCCTCTCCTGAGACCCACAAGAATGTAGTGATCTGGGATATCACTCTTTTTTTTTTTTTTTTAAGATTTTATGTATTCATGTGAGAAAGAGAGCATGAGAGGGGAGAAGGTCAGAGGGAGAAGCAGACTCCCTGCTGAGCAGGGAGCCTGATGCAGACAGGACTTAATCCTGGGACTCCGGGATCAGGACCTGAGCCGAAGGCAGCCCCTTCACCAACTGAGACACCCAGGTGCCCCAGAGGAGGCTACTCTTTTTTAAAAGAGAGGCACATTCTGATTCATCCACCCCAAGGCTAAGCTCAGAGGCAGCCAGTTGTGCATGAAGAAATACAATGGGACTACATCAAACTAGACGCTTCAGCAAAGCAAAGGAAACAACAAAATGAAAAGGCAAAAGACTTAGTGAGAGTAAAGACCCGCAAATTATGTATCCGATAAGGGGCTAATATCCAAAATATAAAAAGAACTTAAAAGATTCAATAACAAAAGAAAACAATCTAATTTTTAAAATGAGCAGAAGATCTGAATAAACATTTTTCTAAAGAAGACATCCAGACAGCCAATGGGTCCATCATTCATCATTCATCATCATGGAAATGCAAATTCAAACTTTCGTTAAGATATCACCTCATACCGGGGGCGCCTGGGTGGCTCAGTGGGTTAAGCCGCTGCCTTCGGCTCGGGTCATGATCTCAGGGTCCTGGGATCGAGTCCCACATGGGGCTCTCTGCTCAGCGGGGAGCCTGCTTCCTCCTCTCTCTCTGCCTGCCTCTCTGCCTGCTTGTGAGCTCTGTCAAATAAATAAATAAAATCTTTAAAAAAAAAAAAAGATATCACCTCATACCTGTTAGAGTTGTCATCATAAAAAGACAAAAATTAAACAAAAACACAACAAAAAGACAAATGTTGACAAGGACATGGAGAAAAGAGAATCCTTATGCCCTGTTGGTGGGAATGTAAATTGGTGCAGCCACTGTGGAAAACAGTATGGAGGTTTCTCTAACAATTAAAAATAAAGCTACCCTATGATCCAGCAATTCCACTTATTGGTATTTATCCAAAGAAAATGAAAACTCTACCTTGAAAAGATACATGCACCCTTCTGTTCATTGCAGCATTATTTTCAATAGGCAAGATATGGAAACAACCTAAATGTATCCACTGAGGTATGAATAAATAAAAATGTGGCTGGTGCACGCACACACGCATGCGCACGCACACACACACACACACAGCTGAATGTGAAGGCTGGGGAGCCTCTTTGATAGTGTATAGAAAACTCCCATTCACTGCAGTGGGAAGGCAGAGAAAACTGAAGACCAGGCTCAGGAATTAATTTTAAGAACGGTCAAGAAGCAAAAACCGTTCAACTGTGAAACAAAGCAGGTCTGCTCTGCCAGGGAGAGGGCTCTGGTTGGAAAAGAATAGAATCTGTCCAAGTATTCACTGGGACCCCACTGCAGCTTCGCTTCTCTCCGCCCTATTATGCTTCCTTCCTGGGCCTTCCACGGGTGCTGATCCCAAGAATTTTCCCTTCTTTATGTCCCATACATTAATCTTTATCTCAGCGGGGAAAAGGCAAGTGACAGACACCTTACATAAAAATGGTGCAAACCTCCAGAAAAAGGACTCCGAATCCTGAGACGCACAGGAATCAGAAATACAGACTGGAGTGTAGCGATCGCCCCTGGGAAGGAAAGAGGGGGACAGGATTAGGGAGAGATACACGAGGCCTCCATCTGTATCGGCAGTGTGTTATTTACTCTCCTAATGGAGAGAGAAGAAGGAAAGGAGGAGAGGGGGAAAGGAAAGGAATCCGAGGGAAAGAGGAGAGCCAGAAAGAAAGGAGGGAGGTTAAAAGGAGGGAGGAGGAACCGGGGGATAAAAGGAGAGAAGGCGGGAGAAAAGCATAATAAAGCCAAATGCTCAGATTTGACCAAGCTGGGTCATGGCCACACGGACATTTTTTCTTTATGTTTGTTTTTATGCTTAAAAGTCTTTTCTTTTTCTATTTAGTAGAAGCCCAACCTTTGAAACCTATTTAAAAGTCGAGTTTCTCAGAGGGCAGGGCGAAGAGCAGAGCCCTGACCCGTCCTCCCTGGCCCAGGGCCCTTAGACAGCTCCTCGGAATACACCAAGCATCACCAGTCAGAAAATCAGCTTCTCTAGGTCACGCTATAGAGAGAGCACAGAATAGACGCCCGGGGACTTTGGTTTTAATGTTAGCTCTGGCACAGACCGTCTATGCGGCCTGAAGCAGGAGGTAGAACTTCTCAGGCCTTAAAGCTCCCTCATCTCCAATTAAGAGCCCATACACAGAGTGCCCCTTCTACTGTAAGGCCTGTGGATTAACCACACTGAAGGCTAGACCCAGATCCTGGTGATCCCCAACAGCACCCACAGCACCTGGGGAAGCTGTATCAACTCTGGCCTGGCCCGGGACATGGTAGCAGGGCTGAATAAAGAACGGGCTCCTTACAGAAGGGAAAGCACCCTGACCACAGAAGCCACAAAAACACAGGGCTTGTGACCCTGCCATGTACTTAATCTACCCCAACCCCTTCATGCAGGGCAGCAGGGGCCAGCTCCGTGATGAGCTGTGGTCCCATTGAACCCGGCCCTTTCTTGTTCCTCTCAGGGTGTGTCCCCCAGGGAAACAATGAACTCTCTAAGGCCAAGCTGAAAGTCTGAAGGCATCCCACAGGCCCAGAGACTTTTCCTGGGCTTTAAAGCTGGCTTCTTGAGTCACCGGGATCTGCAATCACCGTGGCCTGCTCCCCACCCCTCTGGTCCCCAGCCTTTACCATCAGTCTAATTGCTTACACTGATGTTCTCTCTCTGCCCCAGAAATTTATGATTTATGTCCAAAGGCAAGGAGTATGCCTTCATTCATTTAATCCCTAATCGATAAAATCACTTACTGCCAGGCAGTGGGCTATTTCCTGTGGCTACAAGACTTTTTTAAGGGCACCCTCAGAGTCTATTAGAGAGACAAACACTGTGACTTGAGTTACACAAGTAACTAAAGTTCCAGTTACAATTAGAAGCATGTGTAGGGGGAGCTGGGGGTGGGGGGAGGGTTGAAGCTGATGTAAGGGGAGAGAGGGGCTATCAGAAAAGATCTCCAAGATCATTTTCTAAGCTCCATGTAGAAAATAGAAGTCCAGGCAACCAAAGGAAAAGTAAGCATTCTTGACTCATGGCACGACATTTTTTTTTCTATTATAATGTGCTTTTCTTTCTTTTTTTTTTTTTCAATTTATTTTTTTTCAGTGTTCCCAAACTCATTGTTTATGCACCATACCCAGTGCTCCATGCAATACGTGCCCTCCATAATACCCACCACCAGACCCACCCACCCCCATTTCCCCTCCCCTCCAAAACCCTCAGTTTGTTTCTCAGTGTCCACAGTCTCTCATGGTTTGTCTCACCCTCTGATTTCCCCTAACTCACTTCTCCTCTCCTTCTCCCAATGTCCTCTGTGTTATTCCTTATGCTCCACAAGTAAGTGAAACCACATGATAAATGACTCTCTCTGCTTGACTTATTTCACTCAGCATAATCTCTCTCTCCTCACTGTTATTCAACTGTTAGTGCCAATTTAATGTTAAAACCTGTTAACACCCTAGGGCCGGCCTGGGCCTACTTAGCCAGAGTGACTCCATGTTCCCTAGGTAGCCATTTTGTTGTTTAATAAATGCCTCAGCAGTTACTGATACCGATTCTGGGTAACTGTTGCTAAAACACATACTGAAAACAAGGCCATTTTGTTGTTTAATAAACGCCTCAGCAGTTACTAGTACCGGTTCCGGGTAACCGTTACTAAAACACACAGGTAGAAACATCCAATCAGCCAAAGCCACATATGTAGATGTCTGTGGTTGTGCCCTATAAAACTAGCCTGTAAGACCAAGGGGTGGTCACTCTCTTCGGAGGGGGCCCTGGCCGGTCAGTCTAATTTCTAATGCTTGGCATAGAAAAAAGTTTTACATAACTTTCACTTTGTCTCAGCCTCGTTCTCCTGGCCAGTCAGTCTAACTTCTAATGCTTGGCATAGAATAAGGCTTTGCATAACTTTCACTTTGTCTCAGTCTCTTTCCTTTGATAACAGTCCCAACACAACGTAGTACTAGAAGTCCTAGCAACAGCAATCAGACAACAAAAAGAAATAAAAGGTATTCAAATTGGCAAAGAAGAAGTCAAACTCTCTCTCTTCGCAAATGACTTGATACTTTATATGGAAAACTCAAAAACTCCACCCCAATATATTAGAACTCTTACAGCAATTCAGTAATGTGGCTGAATACAAAATCAATGTACAGAAATCAGTTCCTTTCTTATACACTAACAATGAAAATACTGAAAGGGAAATGAGAGAATCGATTCCATTTACTATAGCACCAAGAACCGTAAGATACCTTGGAAAAAACCTAACCAAAGAGGTAAAGGATCTGTACTCAAGGAACTACAGGACAAAAAGATGGAAGAGCATTCCATGCTCATGGATCAAAAGAATAAACATTGTTAAAATGTCTATACTGCCTAGAGCCATCTATACTTTCAATGCTATCCTGATCAAAATTCCAACGTTATTCAAAGTGCTGGGACAAACAATCCTAAAATTTGTATGGAGCCAGAAGAGACCCTGAATTGCTAAGGAAATGTTGAAAAACAAAAACAAAACTTGGGGCATCACATTGCCTGATTTCAAGCTTTACTACAAAGCTGTGGTCACCAAGAGAGCATGGTACTGGCACCAAAACAGACACATAGATCAGTGGAACAGAGTAGAGAGTAGAGGTGGGTATTATGGAGGGCACCTATTGCATGGAGAACTAGGTGTAGTGCATAAACAATGAATTTTGAAACACCTAAAAGAAATAAGATAAAATGGAAAAAAAATCCTAGAAGAGAACATAGGCAGTAACCTCTTCGACATCGGCCATAACAACTTCTTTCAAGACATGTCTCCAAAGGCAAAGGAAACAAAAGTGAAAATGAACTTTTGGGACTTCATGGAACAGCATTTTTAAAACCACAGAGGCAAGAAATGCCAAGTGGGTCAGCTGGGGGAGCAGGTCAAGTGTGAGAGAATGAAGAGCTGAATCCCACAAGAGCTAAGACTGACTAGATGGAAACCTCGGACCCAGGGCTCAGCCTCAGGCATGAGGTTCTCAGGAGGACTCACAGGATAATGGTTACTGACGTCCTTGGTGCAGCGCCTGGCACATGTGATGACATGGAGGTTCGGTCAACCTTATTCTCCCTGCTGCGCCAGGCAGTGCGGTCACCCTCTGGGGACGCTCTACGGATCTTCGTTCTAGCATGCCTGTGGGCCATGCTGTGACCTCAGCAAGGCAAGTATGCTGTGGTGCTTGGCAAAACAGTGTCCTCCTTCTCCTTTCTAATATCTTTCTTACAGATTCAGGCAAAGCACATTTGCCTGCCTTTTGGTCAACAAAGGAGGGGGTGGCTAATCTGCAAGGATAGCCCCCGATGAGCCCTGTCTCCTGGCAGGTCATTCACACTTCTGTGTGGGCTCCTCACACATGGATCTGGCCCTGGGACTCAAGTTCACTGAGGGTCGGTGGCAGAAGTGACATGCCGCCAGTTTTGGAGAGAAGCCCGAAGAAGGCATCTAGCTTCTGCTTTTATGGCCCACTGAGCCTTGAGATGATAGGTAATGAGTCGGCTATACTCCCAGAGAGACCACATGGAGAAACGGCCTAGAGAGGCTATGTGGAGAAAGAGAGGTAAGTCCTGAAACCGTGTGGAGAGATAGGAGTGTGGCCATCCCCACATCTCAGCTGAGCCTGGGCTCCCTGGCGTCCCCAGCAAGGCATGAGACACAGCTGTCCTTGGATTCCACGGCCACAGCTGCCACCTGCAGGCCTCATGAGATCCCAAGAGAAAACCCTCATAGAAAAACCACTCAGCTGATCCCTCCTCCACCCTCGGAGGCACAAGTAATACCAAAGTAGCCATTGATGTAAGTCCCATAGCTTTGGCCTGATTGTTCCACGGTGATCGTTCACTGAGACCAAGCAGGACACAGCTTTTACCACCTTTGCCAGAGGGCTGTAGAAACAGCTGTATCATGTATGTTGGCAAATATGGGCTGATATTGCTTTATCAGCATTCAGCGCTATTTAAGCAACCTCGCTCAGTGCCTGGCTGAACTATCACCTGTATCATAGCGTAACAGCTGTTCTCCAACAGTAAAAGAAGTCTCCACTTTCATCTGGTATAAGACTTTCCCAAATAGTGCATTTCTCAGCTCCTGTGCAGTCAGGCATGTCCAAATGACCCAATGACAATGTTGTCATTGAAAATATCACATGCAGCCTTTAGATAGAGTTCATAAAGAGAGAGGCTGCATCCTCTTACATTCATTCTTCCTGCTGCTTAAATGGAGACATGATGGCTGGAGATCAGCAGCCACGTTAGTCCACGAGATCAAAACCACAAAGAGCAGAGCAACATGCTAGAAGGAGTCAAGTTCCCTGATGATTATAGAGTCGTGCTCTTGGACTGCTCAGCTCCAGACTTTTGGTATAATGGATTTCATTGTCAACCAATGTGATTTTGCTCTTCTGGCATTTGCAACCAAAGCTAAGCCTAACAGATAAACCATATTTAAGCTGATGATCTCCAAATTTATAACTCCTGTCCAAACCTCTTCCCTGAATTCAAATTCATATGCCTGACTTTACATGTCCACATGGACCTCCAGCAAGTGTATTGTTGGGGCCGATTCCACGTTAAAACCTGTTAAACCCCTAGGGCCTGCCTGGGCCTACTTAGCCAGAGTGACTCCATGTTCCCTAGGTAGCCATTTTGTTGTTTAATAAATGCCTCAGCAGTTACTGATACCAATTCTGGGTAACTGTTGCTAAAACACATACTAAAAACAAGGCCATTTTGTTGTTTAATAAACGCCTCAGCAGTTACTAGTACCGGTTCCGGGTAACCGTTACTAAAACACATAGGTAGAAACATCCAATCAGCCAAAGCCACATATGTAGATGTCTGTGGTTGTGCCCTATAAAACTAGCCTGTAAGACCAAGGGGTGGTCACTCTCTTCGGAGGCGGCCCTGGCCAGTCAGTCTAATTTCTAATGCTTGGCATAGAATAAAGCTTTACATAACTTTCACTTTGTGTCAGCCTCGTTCTCCTGGCCAGTCAGTCTAACTTCTAATGCTTGGCATAGAATAAGGCTTTGCATAACTTTCACTTTGTCTCAGTCTCTTTCCTTTGATAACAGACCCAACAGTATCAAATTTAATTCATCTGCAATCAAACCCCTAATCTCACACATCTCCAGCCTGCTTCTTCCTATCTTAATTAGTGGACACTCCATTCTTTCAATACTCAAGCCAACAACCCTGGGGTCATCTTCACTTTTTTCTCCATCCTACCTCTTCCAGTCTGTCAGCAAATCCTCTTGTTCTCCCATCAGAAGCTAACAGTTTTCCCATACTTCCACCTTACCCAAGCTCTCCTGACCCTCACCCAGACATCTGTATTAGCTTTCATTCTTATTCCCTCCTAGTGGTCAGCATGTTCCTTTTAAAATATGTCAGATAGTTTGGCCAACTTTTCCAAAACCCTCCAGTGGCTTCTCACATCAGCTCAGAATTCATTGAAAATCCTTCCCTCATCCTGCAAATCTGTACATGATCTCACCCGTGCCCCTGCAAAATCCCTCTGATTCCATCTCCCACCACTGTGACCTGTGGCTGCGGTGCAGACACACAAACTCCCTTCTTTTCCTTATCCTCATAGGCTCTGACCAGGGGCTATTAATCTGCTGTTCCCTCTGCCTGGGACACTCTTAGCCATATATATATTTATGGCTAAGGATATCTTAGCCATATATATATGAATAAGGAAATAAGAAAAAAAGAAATAAGGCTCTGAAGCAAAGAGAAAAATCTGAAGGCACTTCAACTAGACTGCTCTTCTTTATGATCCAGTCTCCCGAGTTCTGAGGTGCCCTATGGGCAACAACCAGAGTGTCCTCCATGCTGGTGGTTCTCTGGGCCAAGGCAGGAGACAAGAATTTCAAAGAGGATAACATGGGGAAAGGCCAAAACCCAAACCAGAGGGAATGTAATGGCCCTCACAAGCCAAAAGCCAGATCCCTAGTCTGCATTGTGAGACAGCCAATAACATGATCCTGTTGGAAACTTGCTTCTCAGCGCTAGGTAAGTGGTACAGAGAATGGCCGACCTTAAAAAGTTGGGAATGCAGTCGTTAGGCACTACCATTGACCTTGCCTTGTTCATGAAGATTGAAAATGTGAAAGGCTAGTTTCCAAACATGCCTGTTAACCCCTTAAAGCTTTTCTTAAACCCTTTTAGGCTTTAAGGAATGTAAGCAAATTCAGCAGCTGGGGGCAAGGATCATTAGGTTCTGTCTGAGTAACCATTTTGGTTTTATGGTTTTTGCAACAAAAATCTTTAATTCTAGGTGCCTGGGTGGCTCAGTTAAGCCACTGCCTTCGGGTTAAGCCACTGCTTTTGGCTCAGGTCATGATCTCGGGGTCCTGGGATCGAGTCCCACCTGGGATCTCTGCTCAGCAGGGAGACTGCTTCCCTCTATCTCTCTCTCTGCCTGCCTCTCTGTCTACTTGTAATCTCTCTCTGTCAAATAAATAAATACCATCTTTAAAAAAAAATCTTTAATTCCATTTCAAAGCTGCTTTTGAATATTGAATACATTACTTTGCAAACTTGGCAAGATCTGTGGTATTTCCTTGGAATGCCTCCCTCTGGACTGTCGCTTGAAAAGCCCGACATGGGAGGTCTCAGGTGGAGCCCAGGCACACACAGATGGGTTATGAATTCGTGTTAGCTCTGCAGACACACAGAGGCTCAAAGATAAGACCAGGGCCCTCATCTGTGCAAGGCTCTAAACAGCTCTGTGTGAGATTTTAGAAGGAAGTGAAGTATGGTCCCTGCCCCCAGGGAACACACAGATTTCCTTAGGGTGATCTCAGGACAGTAGGGTTATGGTGGCAATTATCTGTGGAGGCCGAGAAAATTAAGGCCATCCCACCTCAGGTTTAGCATTAGCACAAGTACGGCCATCTTAGCTTCAGCAGCCATCTCAGGCCCCTGTGACCAAGGGCTGAACTTCCCCCTACTTTACTTTAGTTCCAGGGACCCTACCCTGCTTTAGTTCCAAGAAAGTCCCCCACCCTGCAACACCCCGGCAACAGCTAATCAGCTTACTGCAGAAAAGTCTGAAACTTCTCCTCACCTCCCAAGCCGCTTGTAATGACCCATGAAAACCCCTGCCTTAACTAGTATCGGGGTCCAAGTCCCTACTCCGCTGTGTCAGGTATACTTGGGCCCAAGCTTAATCTTGTCAAATAAACCCTCCTGTGATTGCATCGGTGTTGGCTCCTTGGTGGTCTCTCGGACGCAAAACTTGGGCATAACAACCCACCTGTCTTCTTTTGTTTTTCAGTTGTGAAGGCCAACTGCAGGCCACCCCAAGATGGGCTGCTTTGGCACGAAGACAATTTGAGTTGAAAAGCAATCCAAACCCAGAGGGTTAAGGAATCAGTCTTTACCTTTCCCTCAACTGTCTAACCAGAATTTTGACAAAGGACCGGCTCCCAGGAGAGAGCTATCACCAGAGAGAGAGAACTGTAGAGGGATAGGAACTAGGTGTGGTAGACTGGAAAGAGCCTAGAAGGCACTGTGACCAAAGTCCTCCCTTTGCCCCATTGTTTCTGAAAGGCCTGACAAACATGCATTTACCAAACCAATCCACTCTTTTTCAACATCCTGGGAAGTGCATTCCTTCCCTTCAAGGTGGCATTTAGACCTCATTGTGCCTGTCTTTGGAATTTCTAGGTCTGTATGGATTCCTCATATGCATGTCTATTAAATTTGATTTTATGCTGTAATCTGTCTCATGTCAATTTGATTCTCAGTCCAGCTAGAATGACCTTGAAGGGTATACGAATTCTTACTCTCTTTATATATTTTTCCCCTGGAATGTTTAATAACCACTATGTATTATATCGAAGTTTTTATTTTTTTTAATACAACAGCCTGAAATCTTTTTTGCCCTGCCCACTTGCTTTGTATATATAATCAGACTGCAAAACAGTTTCTGTGACACAGCAGGTAGGTAATCATGAACTTCAGTGGTGCAGGCAATGGGATGCTGTCAGTGAGAAAGCCACTGATACCCAGGAGAGGGAAAACTGAGGGTACAAAACCTTCGACAGTTCAAAGGGCCGAACAGGGGGAGCCTCTGCAGGTCCTAGAATCTTTCCCCCTCTGCAGGTCTGTCCACAGTGAGAATCAAGCCCTTAACGGTTGTTTCATGCACAAGTTGTATTATCAAGCAGTCCTTGATGTAAAATGGAAGTGTGGTCTTGGGTCCCCTCCACCCACCCCACTTTGCCGGACTCAGAAAGGCCCTTCTGGAGGTCTGTTTACAGTTGCTGGTCCTTTTCTCTCTGCACAGGGAGACGTCTGCAAGATCTCATATGGCCTGCTGAGTTCTCCGACCTTAGCATTCAAGGCCTGAAAGGAAAATCCTTTGAGAGCTTGAGCCAAAAAGAGTACTTCCAGGTGGCTTCACTTTGGGAGTCCTCGGGCACCTGTAGTGAAAGCGACACAATCACTAGGAATCACCACGTCAGAGTGAATTCACCAGGGGCCTCACAGCCTGGAGACCACCTGGGACCAGCAGAAAGGTGAGGAGACGGGGTACTGTCACAGGGTGAAGTCAGGGCTCTGGGGCGGTGTCTTGGGCTCTCTGGGCTGGGTCTTGGGCTCTCCGGGCAGGGTCATGGGCAAGGGGGCACACAGGTGGCTACTGTCACTGCCCTGCTCGGGGAATCAGGTTCACCAGCCAGGGGTTGCACATGTGCCCATGTTGGTGGCGGTGCCAGGTGCTCCCGCAGCCGTCTGAACAGCCCTCGTCGCTCCTCCCATGGGTGACCCCATGTCCCTGGACGGCTTGCTCGACCTTCCCACCAAAGCCCATTCCTCGCTGTGGTCTGTAGAGCCCAGATGTGGGCTCAGTTTGAAGGCTGTTTTCCTGGTAGAACTGAGACAGAGATTTTTGCCAAGATGTATGCCCTACACGCAGTGTGTCCACAATGACAATCACTAACACCATCACAGAATCATTCTTTAGAGCCGTTGTGGGGTATGGCCAAGTTGAAAGTAGTTGAAACAACAGAAAAAGCTGAATTACAATAAACCTCCCACTCTAATTCCAGCATCCAAATGGTGATAAAAAGTTTTATTTGACTTTGATCAAAGGCTTAGCTAAATGTGCAAAGATTTATTATGTAAAATATATTCAGTTTACTATACAAAATAGAATGGCACAAAAATAACAGCAAGCTGTTTTCAGTCGTTTGCTTGAAATTTGCTTTATTTCCCCTAAAAGACTGGGCTTTTGATTTTGGTTTGGTTTTGAGATCCCAAGTGTATGTGCATGTCCTCGAGGCCTTTCCCTAAGGAGACATTTGTGAAGTAGAAAGATAATGCCTTCAATTTGAGACAGAAACTATGAAAATAATGAGGAGTTTACTCCCGTCAGTAGAACTATCTAGAAGGAGAGAGATGTGACTGAGCTTTATCTAGAGGACACCCCAATAAGCGACTAACCGACTGTGCCAGTTAAGCTGGAAGTAGAGGAAGTGAGGTCAAGGATCTGTGAGGGCAGGCCTTGGAACTGTCCGATAGCACTGCTTGAGAATTCTTACTTTCCGTTCAATGGCTTTAGTTTTCTATGCATTTATCTGCCATGACCTTCCAACTATTCAGTAATATTTGCTCACCTCATTTAACTTCCTTTCTTAAAAGCTTTTGAAAATAATTACAAAAACAATTACCCTAATTATGTATGGGCTTACTATGGGCCAGATACCATTCTATCCACGTAATAATTCATTCACTCCTACAACAATCCACTAAGGCAGGTGATATTTTTATTCCCAGTTATATGACAGAATCAAAGGAAAGTCCCACTGGGATTGGGACACAAATAAATTTCACCCATATTCTTAATTTTTTTCATCCACAGTACTCCATTATTACAGAATAAAAGACAAACACCTTACTATTGTATATAAGACCTTTTATAAACTGACCTGTTTAATGAACTCCAGTTTGTCTCCAAAGGTTAAGTCACCCCATACACCTGCTTTCTTCTTCCTTCATCTCTCCCCAGATCCCATTCTTCTCACCCCTGGCACCTCTCTCCCTCTTTTTTTTTTTTTTAAAGGTTTTTATTTATTTATTTGAGAGAGAGAGTGAGGACAAGCAGGGAGAAGGGGAGGAGAGAGAGGGAGGAGAAGACTCCCTGTTGATCAGGGAGCACGACGTGGGAATCAATCCCAGGACCCTGGAAACATGACCTGAGCTGAAGGCCACCGCCTAACCAACTGAGCAACCCAGGTGCCCCCCCATTTATCTTTTAAGACTAAACCCAGTTTACCTTTTCATGTCGATTTTCATTATTTTCCTAAGCAAATCTTTCCCCAAGTTAGCATATGCGTATTACAGATTCTTCTATTAGCACCTGTAATATTACATTATAATTATCCATGTGTATGCTTATCTCCCTTTCTTAGAACAGTATTTTTTCCAGCTGGGCTTGTACCTAATAGTGGGCTGTAAAGTCAATTTAGTCAATCAAAACCAAATTTCTCTCTAATAAGACAGAATAGAAATGATCACATATTAAAACAAACAAAAAGAATATTGATTTCTGAAACTATTGTGTAATCATGTATATATGTTATGAGGGGTTGAATAGTGTCTCCCAAAGTAAATGCTAAATTCCTCACCTCAGGGGGTGACCTTTATTTGGAAACAGGGTTATTGTAGATTATTAAATTAAATTGAGATTGTACTGGAGCAGGGTGAGCCCTGATTCAATATGACCAGTGTCCTTTATGAGAAGAAAAACAGGCACACAGAGAGAAAACACGTAGGGGAAGGATGCCAAGCGCTGACCTCGGGAGAGATTGAAACACGGCAGCTTGAGGGCTTGAGAGCAAACTGCTGGACGCTAGGAAAGGCAAGAAAGGATTCCTTCCTACATGTTTTGGAGGGACCATGGCTCCTGTCCACACTGAATTGAGGCTTCTGGCCTTCAGAATGTGGGACATGGATTTCTGCTGTGTCAAGCCACCCAGTTCACGGTACTTTGCTAGGGCAGCTCTAGCAAATTAATGCATGTATGTCTACAGGTACTGGGTTGCAAGGTAAAATGTATTTCTTACTGTGGGCCCAGTCAGACAAGTTGGAAACCATTTTTCTGGATTGTGTATAATACAAAGTCAGTGATTATACCTGTTATGTGTGTGTGTGTGTGTGTGTGTGTGTTTCTGTAACGTGTAATGTTAGTCACACAAGAGCTAAATAAATGTTTGAGATCAATAGGGGGAAGCAAGAGGCATGGGGGGAAAGGGAGGTGGGGAAGGAGGATGTCGGAAGGAGGGAGGAGGCCTGGGAGGGACTCGCGCCCATTCGGGCCTCAGAGAGGGAGACGGCCCAATTTCGGGCACTGTGTTGTAGAAATGGAGAATCAAAGCCTGGTGTAGAACAGGTAACAAGATAAATGTGCTGTAGTTACTTCCCGATTCTTTTGATTGAGGAAAAATGTAGATTTCTTAATAAAAATGACAGAAAAATTACAAATACTGCTCATGTAGACATGGCTCACTTTTACTCTGCAGCCAATTCCAGAAAGTGCCTATAAAAGTCCTGCGATGTAGCCTCTTCATACTGGGCTGGGTCATGGGGCACACAGATGACTCATGTACGGTAAAGGGGAAACACCTCAGCTGCTCCAGCTGCCTCAAGATGAATTTTCACGTATTTTATTTGAAATATGTTCTCTCTCTCCTTGGTCCTGTTTGCCTTCATTTGTAATTCCACGTGTTAAAAAACCATTATTCCCTGATTCAGAAGCCACATGGGCAGAAACAGTAAATGCTTTAAGGCAATAATAAGCTGCCTGCTTAGGTTAAAATGGACATAGCCACATCCACATCCGACACGTAAACACCTTCAGATAGTCATTCCCATGCCCACATCTTGACAGCTGTAGAATCATAGCTTCTCAGCCATTTAATTCACTTGGAGATAGCATCAGAGTGTCAGCGCATGAACATGGAGGAGATAAATAAAAATAATATATTCCATCAGGTTGCAGAAAGTAAAAGTGAAAGCTACTCCAAGCTTCATATGATCTTAATCATCACATGCCAAGACTGCTGGAATGAGTGTGAGGGCTTACACACTATCTGCGTTACTCTCTAGCACGGATTCATGAGTGTGCAATAGTTGCAGTAACAGTATTTTTATATTCATTTGTTAAAGATTTAATTAATTAATTAACAAATTAATTTACAGTGAGCGATAGAGTGCAAGTGTGCAAGTGGGAGGAGGAGCAGAGGGAGAGGGAGAACCTAAAGCAGATTTCCTACTGAGCACAGAGTCCACTGGGGGGGCTTGATCTCATGACCCTGAGGTCATGACCTGAGCTGAAACCAAGAGTCAGAAGCCTGATGGAATGAGCCACCCAGATGCCCCAATGGTAACACTATTTTTAAAATAAAAGTCAGGATATGTACATAAGTAGAGAACTTTCTTTCTTATTTCTGAGTTTACTCATAGGAAATGTATTATGTAGGTAAAAACAATACTGTAAATCCTCTGTACAAACACTGTGTGCATGTAATGGATTTCTTAAGGAAGTCATTGCTTTCTAAATAGCCAGGACATGTGACATATGTCTGAAGCCATACCATGCCCTATGTTGACTTCCCATTCTGGAGCCTCTGGTCCACACAATTAACATCAATTACCAGCCAACAGAAATGCAGGGAATTTCATTACTTAAGGCATGTACTTCTCTATGCCTTCAGTCTCAGAAACTTAAAGAAATCAGCTTTCAAAGATTCTACAAACCCTGAAATCATAATTCTAGAAGTTGTATAGTACTTGACCATCCACAGCAAGGTAGGTAGGTAATACTCAAGGGAAGACTGCTTACTGCTGGTTTTACCTCTTTGTGTTAAAAAGTCTTCCTTGTGTTTTAATAGTCCAAATAAACCAGCTTCTGGATGACCAAATCTCAAAAATCCTAATACCCCAGTGAAGCAGGAAGACCACAAGATATACTACTTTGTGCTGTGTTCTGATCTGGGGCTGGACCAGAAAAGCATTCAGTGCTTTGATATTGCTGTTAAGAGTCTCAGATATATTATGAAAACCTCTCTGAATGACTCTTCAAGGAAATGCAAATTAAAGCCATGATGAGATGTCACCTTACAACTTTCAAAATGGCTAAAATAAAACATACAATAAATAACAAGTACACTATCAATGGGAATACAAACTGGTAGAGCCACAGTAGAAAACAGTATGGCGAGCCCTCAAAAAATTAAAAATAGAATTACCATATGATCCAGTAATTCCATTACTGGGTATTCACCAAAAGAAAATGAAAACACTGGGATATCTGGGTGGCTCATTCAGTTGAGTGTCTGCCTTCAGCTCAGGTCATGATCCTGGGGTCCTGGAATTGAGTTCTGCATCAGAGTCTCTATTTCGCGGGGAGTCTGCTTCTCCCTCTGCCTGCTGCCCCCCGCTTGTGTGCTCTCTTTGTCTCTCTATTTCTCACTCTGACAAATAAGTAAACAAATAAATAAAGATCTTTAAAAAAAAGAAAATGAAAACACACACACAAAAAGATAAATGTATTTTTATGTTTACTGCAGAATTATTTACAATAGCCAACGTATGGAGGCAGCCCAAGTGTCTATCCATAGATGAAAGGATAAAGGAGATGTAGGATATATATATAACGGAACACTACTCAGCCATCAAAAAGAAAAAGATCTAGTCATTCGCAACAGCACGGATGGACCTACAGGGTATCATGCTAACTGAAATAATTCAGGTGGAGAAAGACAAATACCATATGATTACCCATATGTGGAATTTAAGAAAGAAAACAAAAGAACAAATGAGAGGAAAAAGAGACAAACAAGCAAGCAAAGAAAGAGACTCTTAAATATAGAGAACAAACTGGTGGTTGCCAGAGGGGAGGGAGGGGACGGTTGAAATAATTATTTTGATGAGTACTGAGAAACGTATAGAATTGTTAGATCACTGTATTGTATACCTGAAACTAATATAACATTATATATGAATTATATTTGAATTAAAGAAAACAAGAAACCAAAAAAACCACAACTCTGGCTGGAATGACCAGCTACCAAGAAGTCTGCAAGGTAAGTTTGAAATGTCTGATTTTTCTAGAGTTACACATCAGCCTCAAAGTCTGTCAAGATTAAATGACGTTAATCAAACATGTAAAATTTATAAGAATTAATTGATATCTTTAGCCCCAAAAGATATTCCTTCAGTTAAAATGTCCTTTCAAGACAACTATCATATGATCTCCCTGATATGAGGAAGGGGAGATGCAACATGGGGGCTTGGGAGGTAGGAAAAGAATAAATGAAACAAGATGGGATCAGGAGGGAGACAAACCATAAGAGACTCTCAATCTCACAAAACAAACTGAGGATTGCCAGGGGGAGGGGGTAGGGAGAGGGCGGTGGGGAGGGTATGTGCTATGGTGAGTGATGCTAAGTGTGTAAACCTGGCGATTCACAGACCTGTACCCCTGGGGCTAGTAATACGTTATATGTTAATTTAATAAAAAAAAAAAGTCCTTTCAACAGGTTTTTGTGTCTTAGATTTCTCACTTGTTTATTTCCTGAGTAAATTCTTTTTATTTTTAAAGATTTTATTTATTTATTTGACAGAGAGAGATCACAGTAGACAGAGAGGCAGGCAGAGAGAGAGAGGGGGGAAGCAGGCTCCCCGCTGAGCAGAGAGCCCGATGTGGGACTCGATCCCAGGACCCTGAGATCATGACCTGAGCCAAAGGCAGCGGCTTAACCCACTGAGCCACCCAGGCACCCCCCTAAGTAAATTCTGATTTGACATTCATTCATATGCGTCAGAAAGCAAACATGAAAACCATATGTTTTTCTATTTTCCAGACATGGCCAACAAAGTTATAGGGAACTTCAGCCTCTGCCATTAAGAGGTCTTGTTAGCTCTCCTTGGAAGGACAGTGGGGAACCACAGAAATAATCTGAACATGATAGTCATGTGAATAATCTAAGCAAGGTTTGGAAACCTGAAAAGAGCCAAGATAGTCACAGTGATTCAGTATGAAACTTCAAGTCTTAGATTCTAAGAAAAAACAAGGTACTCTACCCAAGGCAGCAAAATGAAGGAAAAGTCAGAGGAACAGAGTCTCTGGTCCAGCCAAAGAGAGTAAGAGCAACTAATAGGCCAGGCGGTACCTATGGGAGATAGATGTTAAGGGCAAGTGGCAGGCGGACAGGAAGATGGCACAGCACCAAAGTGAGGAGAAAAGAAGTGTCCTGGGCGACTGCTTTTTAAAAAACCAAAAGGTTTTGATTGTGAATGAGTCAAGATACCTCAAAGGTATGATGAGAGTAAGATTATAAAAATATTTTAAATATCTTTCCTTAATACAAAAAACTAACTAATGAAATGAGAGGTACATTTAAAGGCTGTCAGGAAGATAACCTTCTCATCGCTTCTCGGCCTTTTGGCTAAGATCAAGTGTAGGAAGATAACCTTCTCAAAGACAAGTGCTGTACCTCCTGGACCAGTCACAGTTCTTAATGATAATAAATAAAATAGGTCTGTCCTGCCAACAGGTCTTAAGCAGGCTCTTCAAACTTCCTGGGACCTTAGTATCCTGACTGTGCCTAACTGCACCAGCAGTGAGCAGTCCGTCCAACCCCAAGAAACTCATTTGTGAGTCAGCAGCAATATTACCTTTCTCAAAAATTTCTGTTAAAACTAACTGTACTCAGAAGGTACAGCTGAAGATCTCATGGGTTCCTGAGGTCCCCACCAGATATAGTACTGAAACAAGGAGTATCTTACAGAGAGATAGAAGCAATGAAACCCTGTTGTCAGAGAAGGAGAATGGGACAAAAGTAACGAAAGGCAGACCCTGGAGAGCCTGGACTCCAGGAAGTGCTGGAGAAAGATAGAGAAGCTTCTGGAACATTATCTTACCTACTGAAAATCACCTCTTAGAATGGTTTACTAATCCATCAACAGTCCTATCCCTCTTCTTTCATATTCCTTGTCCTTCAAAATAATGAAGAATATTCTGTACAATACTCAATAGAAAAACAGGGATACTATTTCTTCACGTCATAAGATAAATTCTAGTGGAGTTAGAAAAAAAATTGAAAAGGGGAAAAAGGTTATGTTGTTGACATAACAACAGAAAAAAAGAGGTAATTGTGTCCCTGAATTTTTAGAGGAATACAGGATCCAAATTGGGGGGGGGGGGAATCTTCTGCCTAAAAGAAAAATCGTTGTAATGATCTTGGGCCACAATGTACAGAAATCACAAAGGAAGAGAAGATCAAGTCTATCAGACAGCCATTTCCAGGTCCCACATAAATTGTGGAAATAAGAGATAGATAAGCAATCATATACAATCAGAATTAGATTATATGCCTGACAAATGTTTGGGACTCTTCCTTCTTTGCAACAAAGTGAATAGCAAAAATCCATTATTATTTTTTAAAAGATTTTATATATTTGAGAGAGAGAGAGGGAGAGAGAATGCAAGAGAGAATAAGAGGTGGAGAGGGAAAAGCAGGCTAGGCTGCCCATCAAGTAGGGAGCCCAATGCAGAGCACATTCCCAAGATCCTGGGATCATGACCTGAACTGAAGGCAGATGTTTAACCAATTGAGGGTAGCAGAGTAGCGCAGCAGAAGCGTGCTGGGCCCATAACCAATTGGGCCACCCAGGCATCCCAAGAATCCATTATTCCTATTCAGCAGGAAAGAACATCTTTAGAAGAAAATGATAACCAAAAACACGAGGCTGGCATTCTACAGAGAAGAGCAGTAAGCTGGCTGGATGTCACGGCTAACATGGACCTAACTGTGTCATCACAATGATTTTAATAAGACCAGTTATTTTCAGGGAACACAGAGCACAAAGGACAATTCATATCAGCTTGAAGAAGCAGCAAAAGAGAGAACTGAAAATGTTCACTGAATTCTCAGCCTCAAAAGCCTTTTGCAGTTGCTTCCACAGAATGGGTGTCTTGGTGATTGAGTTTATATGCCTACATTGGTAGGGTTTCTCTTCCAAGTGCTTTAAATGATCAAAATAAATACAATATGACCAGCATATCCAGAAAAAAGTTAACAATTCTAACAGATATTTCTGTAAAAGTTACAGTTTACGTTAAGTCTAGGTATCAACATTTGACAAGAATAGACAGATTGGAATCTGTCCATGCATAACTAGACCTGAATGGGTGGTATTTAAATCTGAATTTTTGAATTTTATGTTAACTTTGAAAAGATTTTTGGAAAGGTCTGAACCTAATGCTGAGGTGAGAATTGTATACATTTTAAAGTACATTAACTTAAGAGTAATGAGATATTATTGAGTAGATTAGTATTGAGTTGGTAAGGCTATGTTCTGAGGTTAAAATAGCTAAATTTAGACAAAGATTTATTCTGTAACAATACTAGCAAGATGACCTTGGTCAATGTTGTCTGCCTTTCTAATTTTTATCCATTCAGTGGAAATAATATAAGAACCTATCTCATTGTCTTATTAGAAAAATTATGTAAAGTAAACCAATAAGCACAAACCTAACTCACATTACATAGATACTCAGTCCCACAGCATGATGGTAATGATGACCATGACCATGACTATCACAATGACATCAATCTCTAGCTCCTCCTTCTTGTGGATCTGCTCTGAATATTTGCTCTATCCTGTCTCCTAATTCTTGTTTTTAATGTTATTTAGTGTATGGAGGACATTGTCTTGTTCAGAGCCTTTACTCTTCAGAGATAGCCTTTTGTCTTTACACCACAAGTATGTAAAGTTCTCTTTCACCATAGGCCCTACACTGATTTTTCTTACCCCTACTATGCCTTGTAAAAGTGAGCCTCTTGCTTCACTCACTAGCTCAGGAAGGACATGCATCTGCTCTCCTTTGACACTACAGTTCCTTTCTGCCTGCATTCTCTGGAATGAGAGCACCTGCCTCCCTTCTGGAATACACCTGGTAATAAATTACCCAGCTGTGTGAAATCATGATTCTTCCCGGGTAACACTTGCCTTTGACAGTTGAAAGTATACCAAAGCTACACATTCTGTACACTCAACTTGGGTCAGCGATGGGTTCAAATACACCATCCTATGATTGTTGAGCTACATTAAATTAGATCATGAAGATTAATATCCCACACTGGTATGTCAGAAAGCCATTGGTCAATGTTTCTTCAACCTACTCACATCTTGGCCATTGGCTGTGTGGCTGTTTTCTTCCTGAGGAACTCATGAGCTTACTCTGATATTAGTAGTATGTCATGGTGCCACCAAGGTTAGGCTGTTCAATTCCCACAAGCCACTTATGAAATTATAATGAGGGAATGGAACAAAAACATACCAATTACCTCAGTCTTTATACCCAACTCTACGTGACATCATGTGGATTTTTGCCTATTTGCCACATTAGAAGGTTTGATTCATGAATAAAATAGGGTCTAGGCTGGTGTCCCAAATGAGAAAGGAAATGCTTCCACTCAATGTCACCTCTTTCAATTACATTAACTTCTCACTGGGAAGCAGGTCAACTGGACACCAGGGAGTCATCCACAGTACATGGCCACAGTGCGTGGTAAGCCTCAAACCTGTCTGTCCTTCCTCAGAGAGAGATGGGGTTTCCGCTAATCTGATGGACAAACTATTTCAGGGAAAGGGACCTCACCAGTCAAAACTTGACAAAACAGTGAAGGTGAGCACTAAATATTAAATAATGTGATTCTTGAATAGAAAATTGGAAGAATATCTGTCAAGTTGTATTGTGAGGAAGCTAAGACTTATGTGCCCATATATAATAACTATGTCTAGACTGAATAGGAAAGGAGAAAAAGCCAGCAAAGAGTCATAAAATGGGCCAAGAGGGGGGAATCAGAGAAAAAATTTCATGGACTTTGGCCGGGGTGGGGGCAAAAAGAAATTCCAAGGACTTTGAAAAGACTAAGCTGGGGAAACTGGAGTAACAAAACTAGAGTGACAAAAAATTGTGGTACTACAACAGAGTACTTCTTGAGATTTTAGAGGAAAATAAATGATGGTGATATGAAAACTTGCAATAGGGAGGTGAAAATGGAAATACAGAAAACTTCAAGAGCTTTGTAGAAGATGGACTTGAAAATCAACACAATTAGTGAAGTTTAGGTTATGAGGACTGAGAGAAAGGAAGGAGTTCAACCTGACTACAAAACTCTAAGTGAATCATGGGACTTCAAGGGAGTGTTTCTGAGTAAATGATAAGATAAGTTTTAGACATGATGAGTTTGAGATTTATACTTGTCTCATACTCGACTGCAGTTCCATGTGGGCAGGGGCCTTGTTTGTCCTGTTCTCCATAATATCTTCATCAACCACAGTGTCTGGGATACTGTAAATGTTAAATAAATGTCTGTGGACTAAAAGGAATTCAAGGGAAGATGAATGCAAAAACTAAGGAATAACATAATATCCAATAAGTGAATTTATTTCAATAAATTTTGGTAGGCTATATAATAGATCATCTTATAACTAAAAAAACAGGTAGAGGGACACCTGGGTGGTGGAGTTGTTAAGCATCTGCCTTCAGCTCAGGTCATAATCCCTTGGTCCTGTAATCAAGCCCAGCTTTAGGTTCTCTGCTCAGCAGGGAGCCACCTTCTCCCTCTCCCATTCCTCCTGTTTATGTTCTCTCTCTCACTGTCTCTCTGTCAGATAAATAAATAAAATCTTAAAAAAAAAAGAGTAGTATAATAATTAACACCCAAAAGATTCATGCTATAAGGAGTGGAAAGAAAGAATTTGTAAGAACTGTATCTCGTTAAGTACAATAAAATCCTTTTTTATAAGTAATTTATTAAATAGACAACAATATCTAACTTTGCTTATCTTTGGATGGCAGAATAATGAGAAATGTTTTTAGAGATTTTATTAATTTATTTGAGAGAGAGATTAGGAAAAAGCACAAGTAAGGGGAGGGACGGAGGGAGAAGTAGACTCCCTGCTGAGCAGGGGTGTCAACCCAGGGTGGGGCTCACACTGCAAGGAGTTTGATCCCAGGACCCTGTGATCACAAACTGAGCTGAAGGCAGACACTTAACCTTCCGAACCACCCAGACACCCCAAAGAGGGACTTTTATTTTCTTGTTCTTGATCATCTCTATTTCTTAATGTTCATGTAGATATGCCATTATGATTGACAGGTGTTTTGTCTTCTTTGGTTTTTATTTAAGGTAATCATAAGCCAAGTTGAAATCAAACAGAAATACCTCTGGTATGGTCACTAACTAATCTGCTTATGTTTTTGGTGTTGGGTTTTTTTTTTTTTTTAAGATTTTATTTTTAAGTAATTTCTACAGCCGATGTGGGGCTCAAACTCACAACACCTGTGATCAAGGAGTCTCATGCTCCACCAACTGGCCAGCCAGGGACCCCTAATGTTTTAAGCAGCCAGCAAAAGTTGGCTTTCATTAATGCCTCCCCAAAATGGAAGAAGTTAACTCTCTAAAGTAAAACCACGTTGAAGGGAAAGCAATGTGAAGATGTCGGGGTTTGATTCTGTTATCATTTTGTTTTGTTTAATTTTGTTTTGTTGGACAACAAGTGACTGACAAAGGCTTCCTTTTAACAATAATGTGTTAGTCACAGTAATAATAACTGACTCTGGCCCAAATAGGTTCTTATCTTACCTATTTTCCTTACTGACAGTTTTGTGATTAACCTTTGTTGAAAGCATACATTAAAAAGCATTAACGATATGACATTTGCAAATATCTTCTCCCATTCTGTCAGTTGTCTTTTGATTTTAACTGTTTCCTTTGCTGTGCAAAAGCTTTTGATCTTGATGAAATCCCAATAGTTCATTTTTGCCCTTGCTTCCCTTGCCTTTGGCGATGTTCCTAGGAAGATGTTGCTGCGGCTGAGGTTGAAGAGGTTGCTGCCTGTGTTCTCCTCAAGGATTTTGATGGATTCCTTTCTCCCATTGAGGTCCTTCATCCATTTTGAGTCTATTTTCGTGTGTGGTGTAAGGAAATGGTCCAATTTCATTTTTCTGTATGTGGCTGTCCAATTTTCCCAGCACCATTTATTGAAGAGGCTGTCTTTTTTCCATTGGACATTCTTTCCTGCTTTGTCGAAGATTAGTTGACCATAGATTTGAGGGTCTATTTCTGGGCTCTCTATTCTGTTCCATTGATCTATGTGTCTGTTTTTGTGCCAGTACCATGCTGTCTTGATGATGACAGCTTTGTAATAGAGCTTGAAGTCCGGAATTGTGATGCCACCAACGTTGGCTTTCTTTTTCAATATCCCTTTGGCTATTCGAGGTCTTTTCTGGTTCCATATAAATTTTAGGATTATTTGTTCCATTTCTTTGAAAAAGATGGATGGTACTTATAAAGAACTTAGCAAACTCAACACCCAAAGAACAAATAATCCAATCAAGAAATGGGCAGAGGACATGAACAGACATTTCTGCAAAGAAGACATCCAGATGGCCAACAGACACATGAAAAAGTGTTCCATATCACTTGGCATCAGGGAAATACAAATCAAAACCACAATGAGATATCACCTCACACCAGTCAGAATGGCTAAAATCAACAAGTCAGGAAATGACAGATGCTGGTGAGGATGTGGAGAAAGGGGAACCCTCCTACGCTGTTGGTGGGAATGCAAGCTGGTGCAACCACTCTGGAAAACAGCATGGAGGTTCCTCAAAATGTTGAAAATAGAACTGCCCTATTACCCAGCAATTGCACTACTGGGTATTTACCCTAAAGATACAAACGTAGTGATCTGAAGGGGCACATGCACCCGAATGTTTATAGCAGCAATGTCCACAATAGCCAAACTATGGAAAGAACCTAGATGTCCATGAACAGATGAATGGATCAAGAAGATGTGGTATATATACACAATGGAATACTATGCAGCCATCAAAAGAAATGAAATCTTGCATTTGCGACAACATGGATGGAACTAGAGCATATCATGCTTAGCGAAATAAGTCAAGCAGAGAAAGACAACTATCATATGATCTCCCTGATATGAGGAAGTGGTGATGCAACATGGGGGTTTAAGGGGGTAGGAGAAGAATAAATGAAACAAGATGGGATTGGGAGGGAGACAAACCATAAGTGACTCTTAATCTCACAAAACAAACTGAGGGTTGCCGGGGGGAGGGGGTTTGGGAGAAGGGGGTGGGATTATGGTCATTGGGGAGGGTATGTGCTTTGGTGAGTGCTGTGAAGTGTGTAAACCTGGTGATTCACAGACCTGTACCCCTGGGGATAAAAATATATGTTTATAAAAAATAAAAAATTTAAAAAAAAAAAAAAAAAAAAAAAAAGAAAATCAAAAATAGGCACATATACAAACCAGGATTATTGACATGAATTTATTTATTTATTTATTTAAGATTTTATTTATTTATTTGACAGACAGAGATCACAAGTAGGCAGAGAGGCAGGCAGAGAGAGAGAGAGAGGGAAGCAAGCTCCCTGCGGAGCAGAGAGCCCGATGCGGGGCTCGATCCCAGGACCCTGAGATCATGACCCGAGCCGAAGGCAGCAGCCCAACCCACCGAGCCACCCAGGCGCCCCGACATGAATTTACAAATAGATGCAGAAGTGGCTTTTCCATGGAAAGGCTAGATTTGTCCCTCTATTAGACCAAATTTTTTACTATTCTATAAACAAGAAATTATTTAAATAGCTATCTGCAATTTGAAGAGATGTAATATAGCTGAAAAGCAATGAAAGGCACAAAGCCTTCACAAACAGAATTGGAAAACTGGGTGAAGGCTGTGCTATAAAAATGTACTGTACTCATGAAATACAAATTTTTCCCTGGAATAAAACAGAATGCATGGACCTTTTTTTTTTTTTAATGTAAGCGCAAAATAAGTTCATCCAAGAGAATAAGACAATAAAAAGCATGGACTGTTAAGCTGAAAATTCCACTGAGATACAGTTTATACCATTGCTTCTAACTATATTAGAAAACATTGGAGTCACATTCAGTGACAGAAAAGCAATTAAATACCCTGCTGCATGATCTCCATTAAAATGAGATTCACTTCTGATTGAAAGGAATTTGCAGGATTGGATGACAAAACATAAAAATATAACCTATTCTAATACAAAGATAACACCAGAAAATCTGCATGGAGAAGAAGGTATAACATACCTTTCATGGTATTACTGGAATTCTCTTATAATTCTTGTAAAGAGATTTTTCAACCCACTACTTTATTTATTTATTTATTTATTAAGATTTATTTACTTGAAAGAGAAGGAGAGTGGGGAGGGCAAGGAGGGGCAGTGGGAGAGAGAGTCTCAAGCAGACTCCATGCTGAGTGCGGAGTCTGACCTGGGGTTCGATCTCACAACCCTGAAATCATGATCTGAGCTGAAACCAAGAGTTGGACATCTAACTGAATGTGCCACCCAGGCACCCCATTAATCCCACTACTTTAGATTCTAACTCTTGGCTGATAAAAGTTTGCAAAACACCATCATGGATTTCACATAGGAAGACCAGATAACTTGAGTGCTATAAGCGGAAACGGAACAGATTTTGTTTCTTCTTTAACTCTATATTTATAATGCAACATTTTAGGAAATCCTTGTCAAAGGGGAAATAAGTTGCTCTATTGGGCTATAAACAAAGACTGCCTGACATACAATTATCTTAAATAAATAAGGATGGAAGGAACTGGATGGTTGAGCAATATAAATTCTGCAACTGATTTTCTTCATTTTTTTATTAACTATAAACTAGTGATTATGAGTGAGTGAATGAATGAATGAATGAATGAGATATCGCTGTGTGCTGGCAGGTCACTTTCCGTCTGAGGAGAGTCACAAGAAAAAACAATTAGCAGTAAGAGAGAAAACAAGACCAATAATCTGTGGAGACATGCTGATCACTATCCAGTGTCATTAATTATGCTGTCCTCACTTCATGGTTGTTTTCAAGGGGCAGTCCAGGGCCCAAGAGAGTCACATGTCATCAGTGACACTTTCTATGCATGCAGGAGTAGAAAGTGAAAATAAATAGGAAGCATTGTTAAGGAATCAAAAATTTGGAATATTCTGGAAATCTGCCTATGGCTAGGATTTCATAAAGTCTATTTTTATATAAATCACACACATTTAAACTTATGCAGGAAATGGACATATTCACAGCAGGGACAGGCATCTACACTACCTGGAATGGTTATACAGGTTGTTTTCAAGAAGCTACTTTGACTCCTTCCCTGGATGATTTCTTCTCTCTTCTCTTGATTCTTGAGTTAATTCCCATGAAAGCAGAACAGCCAATAACTAGCACCCATTTTCCCACCAGTATTTTCTGAGTGGCACCTACAGGGTATAATTAGGGAGGAGCTGAACTTGTTGAGGAAGTCTCCCATGCCTCCCACCCCTTGATCCCCCACCTACTTAAACCCCCCTGACTCCTACCCCAGGCCTGTAAATACTTCCCCCCTAAGTCCTGACAACCCCACCCTGAACCCTTTTTGGGGTGAGAGATCAGGTGTCTGTACTCATGTTCAAAGGTGGCCTGTGATACATGCATGACCTGGCACTGCTCACTTTCTCCTTTTCTTCTTTACTCTTGCCCTTTCCTTTGTCCTAAGCCGTTTGCTCTTTTTTCTCTCTTCTCCATTTGTTCTTCTATTCTTTTTATAGTCAAAGTAGAAAGAGGAGAGGTATTAAAGTAGTAAGACTAGGCTTCATTGATCATTCTATATTCCACAGAGGCCTACCCTCGATTACTCCTCTGAGCTTACTTCCTTTCTTGTGACTTGAAGGTACTAATACTGATCCCAAAGAGTTAACGTGAGAATTACACGCTCATAGTATGTCTAAGGAACTCACTGGTATTCACCACCTAAGTAAGTATCCCCCAAAAGGGAAGTACTATTCATTATTACCATAATCAATGAAATACCCTATACTTCCTGAGCCTTCCTGCTGTCTTCCTGTGAGACCTCTCACTTTCCACAACTTTCCCTCATCCTGGGATTGAGGATGATGCTCATAGATGATAAAGTCAACAGTGAAAATGGAGGTCATGGAGTAGGAGGAAGCGGAGGAGGAGAAAAAGAAGATACACAAAGTTCACATGGGTCAAATACTACGCTGGGAGCTTCCCAGACATTACATCCCGAACATGGTGGTTCTAGGAGGTGCATTGTAACCACCATCCCAGCCTCCCAGGAAGGAAATGGAGGCTTGGCCACATTCACATGGGTATTAAGAGCAGGGCCAGAATAGGAACAGTGTAGGCTCTTATCACCACATGACTTTACTTCCCAAGATTGCACGATGATCTGAAACAAAGACATGGTAGGAGCTACTTCTCCTGACTTGTACAGAGCAGGTGTCCTTCTCTGGGGAGGAAGAGGGGAAGGAGGTGCCTGACTGACATATGGCTTCCACAACCCTGCTGTCTAGTGTGGAAATCAAAGGCTTTATTCTATCCCCCAACTCAATTTTCTTTTACCTCAAAAAATGGAGAATGTTGCTATAGGTTGGGGAGATCACTGAATCACAGATCCAGGAAGTGGGGCTTTCACAGAAGTTAAAGTTCAAGTGAATGGGTGCTGCTATGCACTGCTTATGTCCCTTCACAACATGTATGTTAATGGCATAATCCCCGGTGTAATGGGGAATGGAGGCAAGTCCTTTGGGAGTTACTTAGGTCATGAGAGTGGAGCCCTTGTGAATGGGATTAGTGCTCTTCCAAGATACAGAATGTCCCTCTCTCCACCATGGGAGAACATAGTGAGAAGGCAAGCCAGGGAGACTTCTCTCCAGGAACTCTATCCACCCGCACCTTGATCTTGGACTTCCCAGCCCCCAGAACTGAGAGATCAGCCTGTTGTTCAGCCCACCAGTCAGTGGTACTTTTTCTATAGCAGTCCAAACTGATTAAGACAAGAGTGCTCTCTCTTCAGATGCACCCTCTCAGGTTTAGAACAATGTCGATGGCTGTTTCTCTCCTAGAAGGTCTGCTTATAAGTTTGTGACTAAAAAACAGTGTCCAAATGCTCTAGGTTTTGAAAGATGAAATGTTTCTAAATCAGATGAAATACAAGAAGGAAGCAAGGACAGAGCTCTAAGTAGAGGGAACAGGAAAACAAGCCGGGTTGACTAATAGGTTTATAGAGAGGGAGGTTTCTAATCTAGGAAAAAGAATCCAAAGTCAGTCATTCTATACCTGAGAAAGCCTGTAAACTTCTGGAGAAGTGCCGGCTAGAAATGCTGAGTTTAAGTTTCATTTCTACATGGAAATTCTCTTAATGCAGCATCGGAATGCCAGAAATTCAGGAGAGCAAAGAGGAAGTGGAAAGGATAGAATTTTACATATAAAAAAAATAAACATCAAAAGGAAAGAAATATTGGGGAAGTTTTGAAGATTGACAATTCAACAATAGCAGAATTTTAAATATTAAAAAAAAAGAACTATTTTATCATTGTGAACTTCTTGGTAGAGGATTTCTCCCAACTGAGTTTCCATCCACAGCTCCTAGATGCGGGAAAATTATTAAATCAGCAAAGATGATATATAAATATATATACATATATAAATTTATTTATTTATTTTACACACACACACATATGTGTTTATGTACTTATATATTCTCTTCTGATTCCTCTACATATGATTTTTCTTCAAGATAGAATCTGCCGTTGTCTTTAGCACAATGATCTAGAATAAAATATTTGCCATGTTTTGAGATTCTTACTTTTGTTTAGGATACATTACTATATACAGAAACTGTTTCACAGTTTGATAGTTACTGCAGCAAAACTATCTGGTCCCTAAGTTCCCAAGTGTGCATAAGATTTTGGAAAAATCAGTCTCTGACAAAGGGTGAGCTGTGTTTTTTTCAGCTCCAGAGCTGCTGAATGGTGCCAAGGAGCAGCACCCATTCAAGGGAAAACCAGGCTTGGGTGAGGCTGCTGAAAAGATAACCCAGAGCCCAGAACAGTCCCTGATCCCTGGGACTGAGCCCTCTGAGAAACGGGACGAGCAGAGTCTTGGCACACATTCCAGGACTTCAATTTTTCTGTCAACAAAGGGATAAGAGATTAGTTTCATTACAGCCTCAGTCTGAAGCACAAACTTGATATAAAAATAGAATTTATTTTTCAGGTTTCATAAATTGTTCAATTTAGGGTATTGCATGTTGTATCTTTATAAAACCATTTTTTAACACTGGGTTACAAAATCAGAGAAGAGTTGTTCTTCCATTTTTTTTTCTTACCCTTGTGTATTTTAGAGTTTATTTGGCACTTCTGCCCACAGTTTCCCCACCTGTAAAATTGATTTACTCAATAGTACCTCACCTCACGGTGTTACGGGAGGAGTAAGTGAAGTGATAGGGGAACGGTGTCTAGTCCATGACATGTGCTTAGTAAAAATCACCTGACCGCCGCTGTTGCTACTAACACGTGGTCTGGGTTTGGGTGCCTGTGGTATGATGCAGTTTGGTGAGCTGTGTTAGGGGAAGGGACACAAGCAAAGGAGGAGTACCCACCATACACCAAGTACTTAGTGTGTATTAGGCTCTATGCTGAGTCCCAGCACTCAGACTATCATTCACTGCTCATGAGAATCCTATCGCAGGCACTAAAATTATGCACATGAGGAAACTAAAGTTCAGAGAATCCAAAGGTCAGCATAACTAGAAATTGGTGACTCTGAATCCAGGGCCCATTTTTTTTTTTTTAAAGATTTTATTTATTTATTTGACAGAGAGAAATCACAAGTAGACAGAGAGGCAGGCAGAGAGAGAGAGGGAAGCAGGCTCCCCGCTGAGCAGAGAGCCCGATGTGGGACTCGATCCCAGGACCCTGAGATCATGACCTGAGCTGAAGGCAGCGGCTTAACCCACTGAGCCACCCAGGCGCCCCAGGGCCCATGTTCTTAACAAGAATACCATTTTGGCTCACATAAAAATGAGTGACTTCTTAGTGTAGTGTGGCTTTAGGCTTAGTCTTTAAAAGCTTCCCTAGCAAGATCAAAGATATTCTTGACACCTTTTAGAAAGTGACCCACATCACCTGTAACAGGTACCCAGATAAAACTGAGCCAGTTGGGGCACCGGGGTGGCTCGGTTGAGTGGCTGACTCTTGATTCTGACATGGGTCATGAGTTCAGGGTCCTGGGATCAAGCCTCATCAGACTCTCCACTCAGTGGGGAGCCTGCTTGTCTCCTTCTCCTCCTCCCCCTGCTCACGTGCTCTCTGTCAAACAGGTGAATACATATTTTTTTTTAAGATTTTATTTATGTATTTGACAGAGAAAGAGAGTGTGCATGAGCAAGGGGAGGGGCGGAAGGACAGTAGATTCCCCATTGAGCAGGGAGCTGGAGGCAGGGCTCCATCCCAGGACCCTGAGATCATGACCTGAGCCCAAGTCAGACACTTAACTAGTGAGCCAACCAGGCACCCCAACAGATAAATAAATCTTAAAAAAAAAAAATTGAATTGAAACAGTGGTCCATGAAAATAGGGTCAAGAGTCCGTGATGCTCCCTTGAGCTTCTCAGAAAACAGCTCCCACTAACTCACAGGCACTGATCATTTAATTATTAGGAATGTTATGAGCTTATTGTTAAACATAGCTATTATTAAAAATTTAATTACATAAACTTACAAATAATTTTATTAAAACTTAAGGTGATAAATACTCAAAACTCTTCACTTCATAATTAGATTTCTATATCTTACTATTACCTGTGCTCTTTTGATTACTTTAACTATATCTGTATGATGGAAATACTATAAAATAGTGTACCACTGTGATCTCTTCATAACTGCATGTTCATTGATCATATGTTGGTAGTTTGACATCAGCCTTGGACGTAGTATTTACAGCATGGAAGTCATAGAATGAAATAACTCAAAGTTTGATTTATCACTTTGTTGATTATTTACATCTAAGAAAGAAATGGAAGTTAATAATGCAGGTTAGAGTAAAAAACTGTGTCTGTACACATGAAGAAGGCTCAACATCACTCAGTATCAGGGAAATACAAATCAAAACCACAATGAGACTCCAACTCACACTGGTCAGAATGGCTAAAATTAACAAGTCAGGAAACAACAGATGTTGGACAGAGCAAGGGGAACCCTCTTACACTGTTAATGGAAATGCAAACTGGTGTAGCTGCTGTGGAAAACAGTATTGAGTCTCCTCAAAATATTAAAAACAGAACTACCTTATGATCTAGTAATTGCACTACTGGTTTTTACCCCAAAGATAAAAATGCAGTGATCCAAAGGGGCGCGTGCGCCACCAATGTTTATAGCAGCAATGTCCACAATAGCCAAAATATGGAAAGAGACCAGATGTCCATCAGTAGATGAATGGATAAAGAAGATGTGGTGTGTATATACCCAAGGGAATATTACTCAGCCATCAAAAAGAATGAACTCTTGTTATTTGCAACAATGTGGATAGAACTAGAGGGCATTATGCTAAGCAAAATAAGTCAGTCAGAGAAAGACAAATATCATATTATTTCACTCATATGTGGAATTTAAGAAAGAAAACAGATGAACATAGGGGAAGGGAAGGAGAAATAAGATACAAACAGAGAGGGAGGCAAATCATAAGATAAACTTAACTATAGGAAACATATAGGAAACCCCCTCCCCTGCTGGAGGGGAGGGAGGTGAGAGGGTGGGGTAACTGGGTGATGGGCATTCAGGAGGACACTTCATATAATGTGCCCTGGGTGTTATATGCAACTGATGAATCACTAAACTAATTCTACCCCTGAAACTAGTAATACAGAGTATGTTAACTCAATTGAATTTAAATAAAGAATTTTAAAAATGTGTCTGTAGCTGTTACATGGTGAGGAGCACAAAAATTGGCGACCTAGTCTCACAGTGCTCAAAAGTTACATTTTCATCATCTCTAGCCAAGTTATTCACTTTACTGATGAGTGAATGAAGATCTGGGGTACATTCTTGTTTTACTTTCATCTTGAAATGTTGAAAAACAAATCAACATTCATGTTGGAACTATACTCATTCATCAATTGCAACTATAGTTCGGCTATGGATAGACAAGTTTGGCAAAAATCAATGAAAGTCTCTGGAAGAATCAATTGGTAATATGGAATTTATAATGAAAAGCACTTTATTATTATTTATAATATGCTCTGCATTATATTAGTAAAATTGGTAATGAGCTAATGTACATTGTTGTTTGCAGACCCTACACTTAGGTCACCCTCATAGGGGAGGAGATGTCTCTGGATCTGACTACTGTCCTTGGGTACAGATTATATGCATTAGAGATATATGCATAAAAATTTTTTCTCCATTCTCACACTGCTTTTCCATCTAACCTGATAGGCCCAGCAGAGACAGGCTAGAAACCTGGTTGTCTCTGTTTTCCTGAGCTGCCTTCTTCCATTTTAGAGCCATTTCCTTCTACTTAGAGGGTGGGAGCTATGGCAGCTGAGAGCTACAGCACCTGCTGGTTCTAGCTGCCTTCAGACCCTTGCCATTGAAGCAGGAAGATCTGAGACTCAGAGGTGGATTGGAGGGGAGGGAAGCTAATGGGATTACATACACTGTGTCAGTAAGAAAACCCAAGCCTGCCTTCCATGTAGACAGACAATTTCTCTGTCTGCAATAAAGTTCTGCACTGTGTTTTTGGGCCAAGGCCACAGCATAATGCAAAATGCTTTCTTTGTCCATCATTTTACTCTGGCAATACATATTCCCTTTGGAAACTTGGAGTACCTTAACTGGATTTTTTCCCCCGAAACAGCATCTTAATCTCATCCTTTTGCAACTTATATTTATAGTTCTATATCTTAGGGTTCTCCTAAGTTATAGAAACAACATGTCTTGAGTACACTTATACCCATCTCCCTCCTCTGCACTCGAGTCTTCAACAACATGTGAGCTAGAAGACAAAGTCTGACAGGCTCCAGGAGCTATAGGGTCCTGATATGGTTCCTTGAGACACCAGAGGTGATAAGTAAAGAATTATGAAATAAGGCAGAGGTGGAGAAGAAAGAATTGCCCAAATTTCTGTTAGTTCCGTAATTTGTCAAACAAAGTCATGATGCTAACTGTTCTACAACGAGGTAGAAAATCAGAATGTCTTCATCACCATGGAGAATTACACAAAGGGAACGTGGAGGCTGCTGGAGAAAGGGTGACAGCTGTCATCAGCACTCCCTAGCTGGGAAGAACAATGATGTCCCACCATGATGCCCAGGAGGTTTCAGTGCCACAAAAGGTATACATGGTGGAAAGCAGGGAGGGGGAAGAAGCTTTGGAACATGGAGCAAGGCGATCAGGAGTTGCTCTTGAATGTGGACCTTTCTGCCCAATGGATGAATGATGCAAGGAACCCGGAAGAACAGATGTCACAATGAAATATGCCCTGCCCCTCTCACTCTGGCTTTCATTTTTTTCCACTTTGGATGAGCAATTTTTTAAAAGTCATATTTTCCTTTTAGCCCTATTATAGTAAAAACCACCACAGAGATTATTATAAATGGCAGCCAACACTTAATCTCTCGTTAGAGTGAAACTTGGAAAAAGAAGTAGTATGGCAGACTAGGGCACTCCTCCTGGGTCTAACTGTGGCAACTGTTATTGAAACCGAACAACTGCTGTCCATAGAAATACAGGCCTGGTATTTGCAATATTCTACAGAAGCCAGAAATATGGGTTTTATCAGAAATATCTGAATTTTAAGTGTTGAGAATTACCAAAAATAATTAAAAAGTAATGTTAACTTTATAGACTGGAAACACACAAACTACACAAAATCTATGTGGAAGACAACAGTGAGACATCCATTTGCAACAAGTAACTGAAATTCATAAGGTAATTAAAAGGATGTGAAACTTACTATCTCATTTTACTAAAAAACACATTTACTACTAAACACATATTAGTTCTAAGGACCTACGATGCTCTGCTTTAGCGCTGACCCAAGAAAGAACTCGTCACTGCATAGAATCCAACCTTCCCTAGTTCCAAGGCAAATGGTGTTAGTGATCTTGGTGTGAAGTGCTTGACGGCCTGGTTACTATGGCTCAAGTCAGGCCACGCAGTGATTCGCATACCTGGTCGTGAATGATGAGCTGGACCTCAGAATTCATGTACTCCATTGACTTTTAATTACAGATTTGACAAACTGATTTATTGACACCAGATAAAGGCATTCACACGAGGCAGAACCATAGAGTTCTTTAAATCTACCTCGTGGCATTTCAGCTGGCTCATCTTTGTAAGTGCCTTTCATTAGGAAATGGATTTTTATTTTGAAGGCCTAAAGCAAAGAACTCTCTTATCCAACTGGTCATGAGCATCCAAGAAATGTTCATGCTATCTTTTTTTTTTACCTACAACCAATTACTTAATGGCAATAAAAAATAAGAGTGAAATTTGCATTCTCCTCAAATAAAGCAAATGTTTGTGTTTCATACAAATAAACCAGCAAATCATCAACTAAATAATAGTTATATGGGTATAACCCTCATCTGCTTCATTTTTACCATGGTAGCCCACTTTAATGATTTTAAACTTTCAGTAGCTATACTATCAATAACACAGCTCTTCCTGATAAAATTATAAGCCAGTTTCCAAAAACAAACACATTATCCCTTCCATACTAGTCAACAAGGCTTTGTAATGTTCTCATTCAGGAAGAGTAAGAAGCATAAATGCAGAACCATGTTCCCAGGTCCTTTGAGGGAGAGCTTTATTCCAAACCAATGGCAAGTACAATCATACTTTGCCAGTGACTCTTACTCTAAGCTAAAGCTATAAACATTTTTTTATCTTTTATTTATTTAATTTATTTTTATTTTCAGCATAACAGTATTTATTATTTTTACACCATTTGATGAACTTTCAATGGAATATTTATGACAGTTTCCCCCTGTGCAAGAATTGCAGTCTCCACCAATGCGATGAGAAAATAACATTTGGAAGATGTAGGTTTCTTTCTGGCTCAGCATAAGTTTAAAATCAGGGGTCACATGAAGGGGAGGTTTGGACACCCAAACCTTTCTCTGTCCAGCAGTCACCCACAAAGCTTCATGAGTCAGGCTGCTGTAAACACAGAAATATCTTTCTTGGTGAGAGAGCTTCCCTGCTGGTCTTATGATTCTCAGTGTCTCTGAAATATTGCTATTCTACTTGACCTGGATGAAGATCACCGGAAATACTGGAAGGCTGTGGGAGACTACTTTCTGAGGCATATATTTACAACCTTGATTAAACAGAAGACAAAATGTCACTGGCATCCATGGGGTTGTGATAACGGCTGTGTTACTAAAGATGCCATGAGAAAAAAAAAGGCTGGTAAATTCTAGTAAAGAAACGAGACGAGTGGTTGGCTGATCCAGGGTTAATGAATGTTTTCCCCCAAATGGAAAATGACATTTCCCTGGATATTTTTCAATTAACTGAGGCTTGTTGGGGCTACCTTGCTAACACACATACTTAAAAAGTAAAAGGTAACTGAATCAGAGGAGTTCTTGGTACTTCATGTTATCAAACTATAAATTCAATTGTTTTTTTTCACTGAAGTGACTATTGTTAGACACAGTTTATTTAAATTGAGTGGCAGTTTGAACAGTACCCGCATGACACTAAAATAAATCAACTCAAAGGGAAAAGTCAAATCGAGCAGATTGGGTTCACACACATTCGGCTGATGGATAGAACTTCCCATGTTCTGCCCTTCCAACTCCGTGGCTTAGGTACATTCTGAGCAGCAACTTCATAAAACATCCAGACTTGTCTGTAGAGAGAGGTGCGTGTCTGAGAGGAGAAAATGTGACTTTTTTTCCTATGATTGCCCTGGGATTAAATGCAACATTAAGAACACTAGATTCAGGGGCACCTAGGTGGCTCAGCTGGTTAAGGGACAGACTCTTGGTTTTAGCTCAGGTCATGGTCTCGAGGTCAGAGGATCAAGCCCCGTGCCTGGTTCCAAGCTCAGTGTGGAGTCTGCTTCAGACTCTTTCTCTCTCCTCATCCGCCCCTCACCCCGCTCATGCTGGCTCTCTCTCAAATAAATAAAATCTTCAAAAATCTCCTGGATTGGAAGAATAAATATTGTGAAAATGTCTATGCTACCTAAAGCAATCTACACATTTAATGCAATTCCTATCAAAGTACCATCCATCTTTTTCAAAGAAATGGAACAAATAATGCTAAAATTTATATGGAACCAGAAAAGACCTCGAATAGCCAAAGGGATATTGAAAAAGAAAGCCAACGTTGGTGGCATCAAAATCTTCAAAAATAAAAACAAAAACTCACTAGATTCATCTTCTCCATTCCTGCCCTTTACATATAGATGCATAAAAGATATCCCTTTAACGGACTCTTGCATACTAAGCAGAGAGCCTGGCTAGCTCAAGGCCGTGTTGAGAAACAGACCACATCTGCTTTGGGGACCCTCCCAATCCCTAAACAAGAGCCCTGCTCCTGCCTAGTAAAAACTTCCACCCCCGTTCCTGCATTGCCTGGTCACCAGGGTGACTAGTGACTCTGGAGCCACACCATACTCAGGCCAGCATTTCTCAAGGATTCAAGATGGAAAACCCTTCTCAATGCCAGTGAGCCCAGTGCTTTCTGTCAGTGCTTTCCTGACTGCTTGTGATTATCTACTAACCTACTCCAATCTATACAGTTAAAGCCTGCTTAATGACCCAGGTTCCATGTAGCTGTTACACTCAGAACCCCGGGTCTGGCACAGGGAAGTGTAGTGAGATCTTTGTATTTGCTGCCAGGCTGCGAGAGGATGGATTTGAAGCCTGGATCCATCGTCTCTTCCTGCAGTCCAGCATGGTACACAGTTGCTGACATACTGATCCAGATTCTGGGCACAAATATTACCCGAGGGTGAAAGTCTGCCCTTCAGAACCATGTGGGCAGCAATTCGAATCCCTATTGTGAGGGGATTAGGACACGGTTGAGGCAGTGTCCAAAAACCTGAAGTTGTGTTTGTTTTTTTTTTTTTTTTAAAGCAACACAGATATTGAGGCACAGATTTAAGTACGACTTAGAACTAGATTCTGGTTATTCTGTCATTACTGAGATCTATTCTGTGATTAAATCTCTCTCGCTTCGATCCTGAGGATAAAAATGAAAGCAGTAATTTCTTCTACCTGTCAAACTTTTTTTCTTGGACACCAAGACTTAAAAGCAAAGATTTTCAGTAGCAAATATGATGTCCCGTCAGTGTTTCAATACAGATTTTACGTTTCTTCCCATACTCATCACTGATGGATGAGCAATAAATGACTCTACCCCAATACTAAAATGAGTAAGCAGGACTCCCAAAAAAACATCCCTGGCCAAGCCATTAATACAGTAAAATCCAATTCCCTGTGGACTTCTGAAAGAGTATATTATACGTCTCTTTCAATCAGAACACCCTGCATGGGCTTCGTGTCTGTGGGTGACTAATTAAGGGAACTCATCACCACGGGCAGGATACAGGTGCCTCCAGACAGCTCTGCAAACCTTATCAGGACCACTTCTGCCACCTAGCGTTGCAAGGCTGCAGAAATACTTCCTGCATCTGGAGAAAAGCAGCCCTACTTTCTATAGCCAAGGTCAATTCAGCACTGCGTGGGAGTAAACAGGAAATAGTACTATTTCTGTACATAACAGAACAGATTCATCTACCCGCACTAAGTCGAAAACCAGCTTGGATTCTAATAAACTAAATCATTAATACTTGGATTCATTTGTGTGGGCTGAGCCATCTTCTGATGAAATCTAGCTCCCTTAAATAGGCTGCCAGAATGGTAGATACCGTTAGAGCCCTAACCATCATGCAGGCAGTGGAATGTGATCTCCATTTCATGTTTGTAAATGATTTTTTTTTCTCTGATTTGGAGAACAGTAGAGTCCAAATCCAAAGCTTTATTTAACTTTCAAAAGGAAGTTAACGGTGAGGACTTGAGTATTTTGGTGCTGAAGTCATATTTCATAAAATGCAATTCACATCAAAATGATCTGTCCTGACAAAATGCCTTTGGCTCACAGCTCAGTAGGTTGAGCATCTCTATCTCTGAGCCATGTGACAATGACAAAGACACTTAATCTCTCACTTTGGGCTTCTCAGCTGGAAAATGATAAGCCTGAACTCACTTGCAAAACCAGAAGTATGAGAAACAGCCCCTACGAACCATACATCTTGTATTCAAAAAGATATGGATGTACTGCGAGCTGAAGCAATGCCCTTTCCCCTACTAGAGAGAGAGCCAGAGAATTGTTCATGAGCACAGATATAATATATTAACTGGTTCACCTATGATTTTTTTGTGGATTTAATTCATTTATATCATACTTTTTACCCATGTGAGTTGCATTATTTTTTCCTAGCAGACATGTCTCCAACGAAAGGTTAGATAAATTCTAATTAATTTAGCTAAGAACCTAAAATGAGGTAAACACACATGCACACCATGGGAGATGTAGCTTTCCTTGACATCAGCAAGCATGGGACAGTCACCGGGGCTCTAAAAAAGTGTGTACAGACCACTGTCTGTCGGCTGTAGTCTTTCTCTGGGTTTCCAGATGTGGCCATTGCAATAATAACTGCAATTCCTTTCTATTAGTTTGAATAAGACTTGTGATGATGTATCCTGAGGTTGACTACAACATTTGTAACAATTACAGCTTGCTAAGCAACCTGATGTAAAAGTTTAAAAGCGATATGTATCAAGTCCTTACCCCAACATTTCCCTTGATTTCTATTGATTTACACTGTAATTTTTACCCATGTGAATTGGACTATTTCTTCCCAGAAGACAAGACCCAGTCCTGCTATGTAGGGTCCGTGATGGAGCTTTAGGGTGACTGAGGATCTCCTGGGCTTAGGTTAGGGGTTCTCAAAGCTGGCTAATCATCAAAACCGCCTGGTCAGAATTCCAGATGCAAGTTGCCAGGCTCTGCCCTGAAGCCTCTCATTCTAGTTCTAACAAGGCTCCAAAATTTGCATTTATGTCTCCCCAAATGAACAGAATGGTTTGCCAGTACAAAGATTTCATCAGTTTGGGTATCTTGAGAGTCTATGAGCCTTCTAATTGGCAGGCCAGAAAAATACTGGTTATTATAACAGTTTTAACAGATCAATCATTGAACAAACTTACCAGACTTCACAGAGCATACTGACCACTTACTAATGAGTTAGTAGAGGAAAAGATGCCTAAAAGAGGAGCAAGACGGTATGGGTAAAATTCTAGGGCGCCCAGACTCTCCCAGGCGCAGTTCTGATCAGTCTTGTTCCCTGGAGATAGGCCTTTGTTACAGAGAACAAACTGCACACATTTCAAAACGGTTCCTTTCTCCTCTCCCTGACAAAGACACAAAGTAAGTGCTTTTTCTTGGCTGTTTACTTGATGAGGTTCTTGGAGGTAAAGGCCCAGAATGTGCAGGGCCCCTCCTAAAATAGTACTCTCAGTATTTTCTTATTCTTAATCTGTTCAAGAAAAGTCATCGATTTTCCGTGCATTCAGCTTCTTTTTTTGTTGGAACAGTGGGGATAATGTTTCCACACTCTCACATGTCAGAGTGGAACCCTACAGTACAACAGTATTTTTGTAAAGAAGTTCAGAGTCTATTCTGGAGAATAAATACGAGGAAATAACAACAAAATATTACACCAGGACTGACCTGCAACCCCTTTCATATTGTAGATAATATGTACTGAACTTAGTTTACTATTTGTAAGAGCGGCTTTATGAAAAAATCAATAGCATTAACAAGCTGACATGGCAATAGTGTCTTAATTTAAAAAAGTAAAAAAAAATCAAGTCCGTTTTAGAACATTTTTGTAAAAATAAAAAAAAATTATTTGAGAAGGAAAACCTGCTCATTTACTACACAAGGATATTTGGGTTCTGTCTTTCTGCAGGAGAACAAACCGATGTGTCATCTGGAGAGTATCTCCAGCCTGAGTGATGATGCTCTGAGCCATTCTTATTCTTTTTATAGGAAACTCTTAAAGAACTGTATTGCTTATCTGTAAAGGATAAAATGAATGGTTCAGAGAAAAACTTGGTCATGATTGGGTTAGCACAGGGCACTGCTCTAAAGTAAACAAAGTTCTAAAATCTGCCACCTCTTACCACCTGGTAAACTATTCACTTACATACAAAGAATTCGAATTAGGCTACATTTTCACAAACTTGCCTCCCCCTTAAATGCAAGCCTCCCAGGCAGCTCTGAATGTAAGCATATGATCTTACTCACTCTTGCTGCTAGACACTGGTTATGCCATTCCATTCATCCGTCTCATCTGGATTAAGGGCAAGAAGACGTAATTGTTAAATTTGCAAACTGCATTCAATGTGTGTTCAATAGAAGTTCTTTAAAAAATGCTATTAATTGTTACAGAGTTACAAACACATACCAGTATTTATTTAGAATCACAAATAATTTTATGCTATTTTTCATATGCTTCACAATAAAGATACTGTTATTTCTAAGTTTTCTGGCATGATAATACACCAAGCAAGGAAGGATTTAATTGGGCATTTGAAAATCATTCAGTTTTACATATATGTGATTGGGGAATACAGGTTAATTGGAAAAGAAAATGCACTGTCACTAAAAAGCATATTGATTTTGCCGGATGGAAGGTGGCTACTGTTGTAATCTAGTGGGACTGTCCTGGTTGGCCCCTTAAAATTCATTTTGCACTATAATTTCAAGATTTTGAAAGCCATATTCTTTCTGCAAGTTACAAAATTATTCTGTCTTATTTCAAAAATCTATTCCTTTATGTGAATTCTCCACTTCAGCACAAATTATTTATTACGAAATGACTTTCATAAGACTGCAGGAAGTGTGTTTACCTCTTTAACACTGCAGGGAAGGAAAACTTTCCCTTCTTCTCTTCTAGCTCCTTTGGCTGACCTAATAATTAAATTGACATAAGACAGATAAACAAGAGTAAAAGAAATTTAATTTTTTATGTATGGGAACCCATAAAATTAGGAGACTCAAAGAATGTCCAGAAGAGGCAGCTATTATACCTTTTAGACAAAGAACAAAATATCTATGAAGAATTGACAAGACAAGGAAGTTTGGACTTGGGTAGTAAATTAGTGAAGGAGTGACAAGATCTGTTTAGATAGACTTTTTGGCCCTAAATTCCCTATCTCTAATAAAGGATGATAAAGATGGTAAGGGTGGCTTCTGCCCTCCAGGGGCAGGGAGGGGACCTTGACATGGGAGATCTATATTCTGCTATAAATGGGGGTAAAAGAAGGGTCAGAATGTTCTTCTTGCATTGACTTAGGTAACTTTAGTTGCAAATAAGCAGTATGTCAAAGTGGCATATTTTCGGTGGCATAATCTGCTACCCTTTAATATCCTTCCAGTTAAAAGTGGAATTGAATCCACAGAAGAACATTTAGGTACATCAGGGGGGTAGGAAGTTTGACTAACTTCTTGTTTTCTAATGAAAGTGTTCATAAAGAGAATTCTCTATGTTTGTTTTGGTTTTTATTAAACCTCTTTCCCTAGAAAGAAAGTCAATACCTGACTGTCGGTGACAAGGCAAATATATTCTCTATTTATACTTTCTTTGCACAAAGATAGAAAAATAGATAAAAAAGGAAAGTTTAAGGTTTTTTCTCTCACCATATGAGATTATATCATCATTACCCAGTGTGGTCTTGTGTGTTCAGACATCTTGTGAAAATTTGACTTGTTGAAATAAGTAAATAAATTACCATCTTCATCTTTTAGTAGATACTGTTCCATTTTAATTTGGATAAGTTATCTTTCTGAAACAATGCAGAAAGAATTGTGAAGCATGTTTTATCTTAAATTGCAAAGTATATTAATGTTTGCTAAAAAAATTTTAAGCGAGTGTTGCACATTCTCTTCCTAAGTCACCTCCACACCCTTCATATCACAGGTCAGGAAACTATTCTCTAGAAGGATCACTGAAATGATACAGTAGTGACGGCAAGTCTGTGTCTCCTGACTTTCCACCCCACCACATTTTCTGAGTCAAATATCCATTTGCTCCTCCATTTCGCCTGGAACTTGGGGTGGTATCCATCTGGGAGCTCTCAAGGGTGGGATGTGTGTAAGAATGAGAGGAACCTTGGCATAGGGAGGGAGACACTGCCTACACAAACTATGAAACGTGACATTAAGGACCGAAAATAGCAAAGAATTTTCTTCCCAGATGTAGAAGGATGACCTAAGTCTTCACACATTGTGAACTTTGAAAACAGTGGATGGACACAGTTCAAGGGAATTCAGTTTTTCTGAATGGAACATTCACATGGGAGTGAGAAAGAAATTGGTCGGGTCAGGCCCATGGAGGTCATCCTGATAGTCCCTGAAGGGGAATCATACCATAAAAAAAAAAAAAAAAAAAAAAAAAAAAAAATTAAAAATAATAGAAAAAATAATTTGGCTGAGAAAGCCAAAGACAAAGTTCTAATAATAAAGTTGATGAAGTGTTAGTCGAATTGTGCTTTACACATCTTTGTCTACAAATCCTCAGTCACTTACTCATTTCCCACTCATCTGGGAGGAATTTGGATCTATTTGGGGACTACATGAAACTGAACCCTACTTCAAGGTGGGCCCTGCTAGAAAATGTGTCCCCACAGGGGCTCCACCACTCTGGTCACATGTAAATCAGTGTTCCCCAGTCTGTGGGATAGGGCATATAGGGTCACACATGTGCTGAAATATTGGTCCTTGTACCCCTCGGGGAAGTTGGATGGGGCCCAAAGCAGTCAGAGCCCAAAAGAAAACAGAAATATGCCATCAGGGATGGACTATAAAGCAGGGACTATCCTCTCTGCCTGTTGCCTCCTTCTTTACTAAGTTTACAGGAAAGATAGCATTTGGATAATATAAAAAATGATGCATTTGGTTTCTAGTTTCAGCTCCAACATGTAAAGGGCTTAGAAGTCAAACTCTCATCTTCACAACAACAACAAGCTTAAAAATCAGTGGCTTTTCTTATATCCTTCTCTGTCTGTCAAATAAATAAATAAAATCTTTAAAAAAAAAAAAAGGGGCGGGGGAGGCTGAGTGGCTCAGTGGGTTAAAGCCTCTGCCTTCCGCTCGGGTCATGATCTCAGGGTCCTGGGATCGAGCCCCACATCGGGCTCTCTGCTCAGCGGGGACCCTGCTTCCTCCTCTCTCTCTTTGCCTGCCTCTCTGTCTACTTGTGATCTCTGTCTGTCAAATAAATAAATAAAATCTTTAAAAAAAAAAAAGAAAAGAAAAGAAAGGAACAGCAGAACGTACCCATTATGCTCATTAACAAAGAGGTGACTTGGGGGGTGGGAGCTGATAAGCTATTCAAATGTGTGTGTGCACTCGCACATGCACTCGTATGCGTGTACTCATGCACCACACACATGCACACACAGATTCCCCTTGCCATGGAGGGTGCAACGACAGTCCTGTGGAAACTTATTGCACAACAACATTCAGCTTCCCTTTCTGCTTTGGAACCAGCACCTGAGAAAGTGATACTTCAGAGGGAAACCACATAATCCCGAAGCAGTAGAGTCAGGGCACAATTTTCTTGCCACATAGGAACCAACAATGACATCTCCAGAGACAGAATGTCCAGGGCTCCACCAGGGACCTGGAAGTCAGAAGAATCATACACTTTGGGAATTCCAAAGCTCTGCCTCCCACTCTGGTATTTTTATTCCTTTCTGTCCTCGTGGGTCAAAGGCTATTCACAAGCAGAGGCGGCTTCTACCACGTGAGGCGCTGCTCAGGAACACAGTGAGGCGCTGCTCAGGAACACAGCAGATGACCCAGCTTCATCAGGTTTTTGGGCGGAGGGAGTGGGAGAGTTAACCCTAGTGCTAATTCCATAAAATAGGAGAAATGGTTTTGTTAACCCTTTACCCAACACAGCATTATTTCAAACAAGAGTCTTCTCTGGCTGTTCTCCCAGAGAGAGGAACTCACACACAGTGAATGGAAAATGACATAGGACGCGATATTAACATGCTGTTTCATCTGACCCTCAGGATCAGGATGAGGACAGGCCCAGACAGGCACTGAGGGACCTGCCCCAGCCTCACCTAGCATTTCAGTGAGCTCAGCACTGAACAGACTTGGACAATAGAGTGAAACCCATAGGGCTGAATTTCTACAGTGAGCTGTGTAGACACAGACTTTCTAGGCAGAAGCACATTTCTGAAAAGCTGCAATACACAGAGAACTGTGTGGGAATAATTTGTTCCCAGTTTCACACAAAGACATGTTCCCCTGGCAGCCCAAGGAACTGTGTTGATGGTCTCCAAACGGATAAGATTTCCTTTCTTTTCTTTTTTTTTTTTTTAAGTTGTTTATTAGGGTATCTGATGAGTACCAGGCACTAGTGAGACCCTCTGATCTTCGAGGAACCTTCCCAGGATCCCTGGCAGGCAGTTCTTAGAACAGCACCCATATGTGTATCAGGAAACCGAGGCCCATCTAAGTGCCATCAGTGGAAAGATACTGCACTGCCCATGGATCTGGAGCCCAGGTCAAATCCTGCTCTGGCTGACCCCAGAGAGTCCTTGCCGGAGGTTCTCTCACGACACTGGCCACTCCTCTGTCCATAAGGATGAGACCCTACGTGAGCCCAACTTGGACTACTGTCCTGGCCTGGGCCCTGGATGCAGGACCCCCCCACCTCAAACCGATGTCCAGTCTTGCTTGGCATCACCCACATCTCAGACGCCCATGCGTCTCGATCAGCGGGGCTGCTGAGCGGCTCTGCTTCCCTACTCCATCCTCAGTAGCAACTGGGGCTGGCAGCAGGGGCAAGGATGCAGGGATGCTAGCATGAGCCCATGATTCCAGACACAGTCTGAGGGCCCCCTCATCCCAGATCTGCTCCTGGTCGCAGGAGAGGAGTCACAGCTAGAGCCCACCTCTCCTTCAGTGAGCTATATATATATAGCTCAGTATATTCCAGCCCCACTGGAGACTGGCCCAGCGCTACTAGACCCCCCGCTCCAAACATGGCTCCTTCTCTGAGTCACCACAGATTAGCCATTCCTAGAATTTAGCTATAAATTACTGAGACCACCAAGAAATTCTCATGTTTTTCTTACAATGCTGGTAAATAGAAACATTAACAGAGGGAATGTTTGCTTGTTTCCCACATGTCTCTGTGAGCAAAAATGCTCAGACATCATCCTGGATCATCTAGGGAATAATGCACTGACTCACCACATAAAATGTTACTTCTCTTTTCTACAGACAGCAATGCAGTGGGAGAGGGAATGAGAGGATTTCTGTTTTCTAAATCTGCCATGACTTAGCATGCGATGCTATCGTCGAGATGCAAAATGAGAAAGTGACATCACTTGCTCTGAAGACTTTTCCATCTTAAAATTTAATATGTGGAATAAGGGACTTAAAGGTTTCAGGGCTTTTCAGGATTTTGACTGTCAGGGTACCATCGGGATGAGTGAGTCCAGGAGACAAATCTCCCCATTTTCTGGAGGGAGGCGTTCTGTGGACATTTGGACTATGACCTCAGCTTGATGGGGGGCCAGCTTAGAGCACTGCACCCCAGGCTTCCAGGAGAGGTGTGGGAAGGGGACTTCCTTTTGCCAGTTACTCTCCATTTAGGCCCAGAGAAACCTCAGCCTGAGGTAAAGAAGATGACCAGTAGGAGGATCAGGAGGACAGATGCTAGTCAGCCGAAGGTCTAAATCTAAGTAGGCAGGCCAGAGACATCCCCATCCCCATCCCACAGAACACCCCACCCGATGCCAGACGAGGGATGCAGTCCTCCCTGCCGAATGCGTCAAATACAGGAAGCTGCAGGTGAACTGTCATTTCTATCAGTCTCTGTCTCAAATCTGTGACCTCCTGCCTGGAGAGGCGATCTCATTCCGCTTCTTATCACGAGCTTTTCGTTCTAGAGAAGGAAAGTGGCTCCGAAAAGAACAATGTTTCTTTCCATCTTGTCTCTGAGCTCTTCAAATCACTCTCTGCAGATTCCACAGCTCATCCGGTCCTTGCCTTCAGAATTTTTCACCTCTGTTTGCAAGTCATGGTCTACCTTGAGGGAAAATATCCTGACAAGTTCCCTTTTTCTCTCAAAAAATGTGATTCATTCCATTTTCTCTCTTCGTGAGATGCTGAGCGGCCCTTTTGGTTGAGGCTTCTTGGTCTGGATGTCATTACAATCACCGGTCAGGTGGGCTCTCCTCTTCTTCAGCACTTGGGGTGTAGAACCGGTGCCTCTCCAGATCATTGTTACCTCCCAGCATCCTTCATTTCCTCCACAGTCCTCTTTCCTGGTCACCCACTCACTCTCCCTCCTCCGGCTGTATGTGATCACGCATGCCCTCTTCTCTCGGGAGCCAGTGGTCCCGCAGACCCCACGGCTGACCCTGCACACAGCCAGAGGCAGCACCATGGAGACAGTGAATCTTTTCAGTTGCCTCCTATACTTTTAAACGTGTGCTGACTTCTTCTGCTTGTGTTTTGATGGATTGTCTGGATCCTAACTGCACTAGCATACCTCAGTTGTCATTCAGATGAACATTTGCAGATCTTCTTTCCCCAGTGTCTTACTATAATGTATACGATGTCTCTAACCACAGGTGTGCAACAACCCACACATCTGGCACTTTCAAGATTATGTCATTTCCAATACAGAATAAGGCATGTTGAGAACATTCCATTTTGCTACATCAACCACTGAACTGTTACTGGCATGTTCCTTATCTCCCTAGTTTAAAAAAAACAAAAGTCTTTCTTTTGACTGAATGAGAACTATGCATAAAACCAAGATGAGTTTCAATAGCTGAACTATCGCATCTCCCACAGATAGCCAGAGACAGACTTGGTCTCCTACCTCTGACCCTATAACTCTGCAGTGTGTCCTGGGTTGTCCAACTGCACAGATCGTGGCAGGACAACATTCCTCCCTAGTGGTCCAGTCTGGTGCAGAGACCCTGGAGCCACCATGGCTGACACCTCATGGAGATCCCTCAACTGGGCTGCTCGCTGCCCTCAGCCTGCACCAGGAACCGAGACTGACCACGCCTGTCTGGAACAATACAGAAGTCACACACCCTCTGCTTTGCTCCTGGCTTTCTTCCCCTCTATTTCAACTCTTCCTTTGAGGGTCCTAAATGCCCACCCTGTTTTCTGTGCATGCCATTTCCTCTGCCTTTCCTCTCACTGCCCACAGCGGAGGGGAGCACAACCCCATCTGAAACCACGGTCCTTCCTCACCCATGCTCCCCAGTGCCGGGGCAGGGCCTGGCCAGGATTCAGTGCTCAGTGCTCTATGCGTGAGTGGGGCAGGAATGAATATATGAGCATCTGAATGAAGAACAAAAGAGCAAAGCCATTCTTGGTCACCCCTGGGGGGTCTTGCCTAATAATCTGCTAAGCAGCTGGTTTCTTGAAGAATTTAAAACTCCTGTCAATGTAGAATAGTAGAGTACGTGTAATTTAAAATGTTGAACAAATGGTTATTGTGACCACGTAACATTGGTCAAAATTCACTATTTTGGACAGAAAGAAAAATCCTGTTTTCTAAAATAAAATACTGCAATGGAGCTCGTTTCCTGTGATGACATTTCAGTAGAATTAGAAATAAGCCAGGAAAATGGAAGCATGAACCAGGAAGCCTTCACTTGACACCAGCCCTGCCTGTGCAGGGATCTTGGACTTCCAGCCTCCACAACAGCGAGAGTACGTTTCTGCTGTTCGGACTCCACACACCTTCCCATCCTCTGGTCCATGGTATTTTGTTCCAGCAGCCAGAATGGGCTAAGGCACTGAAAGGAGTGAAACACTATCTTTCGGATTTCAGGAAATCGGAAGACTTTAATTGAACCGCCAAGTGCTGGAACCAAGTGGCCATGTCTCTTTCTCTTACATGGGAAAGGTAGACACTGAAAATAAGAGAGAATGGAACTGCGAACATAGAAAGGAGAACAAAATCTCCAGGGCCCTCCTTTCAGAACTCTGTAGGGAGGTGCAAAAAGGAGCTGCTGGGAACAGCAGTGCTGGACTGCCGACCACACTCTCACAGCCACCTGTCCCTCCTGCTCCTACCATTCCCGCTCATCATGGAGCCACCACAGAGAAAAGCCCCTCCCAGGCTGGCCAGAGGGCTGCAGCCCAGACTTGAGGGCCGAACCTCTGCAGGGCTGAAAAGCACAGGCTGGCAACACCACTCAGCGTTTTCTGTACAGGACGACTGGAGGCCACCCTTGTGGCTTTATTTGGGTCTCCTTCTACTAAATAATTAGTAAAATTAATTTTGAAAAGGAGAAGTAGCAGATAATGCCCACAGGTATCTACTGCAGGATTGTTGCAAAATCCGGGAGGTGCCTGTTTCTGTTTGTGGAGTGAATGCAGGGCTGCATGAGTGAATGAGTGATGCAGACACAGCTGTTGGACATGTCTGTGCACACACGATGAACTCTGTGGACTCTGTAAGTGCTTTAACCAAAGGGGGAAAAGCCACGTGCCCTTGGTAGATTGTGGGGGGTGGGGTGGGGGGACACAGGCAAATTCATAACTCAAGGAAGCCTGTTCTGCTCCTGCAAAGCCAAGGGCTCACGTCCTGCTGTGGAAACAAGACGGGAGAGAGGAGAGGCTTGCTACCTTCACCACTGACCTTGAACTCCTGTGGCTCTCAAGACAGCCCATGATAAGCTGACCCCATTGCCTGTGATGCAAATACCCCTGCATCACAGGCAGGGTGGCTGTGAGAGCTACCCTGAGCTACCCTGTAGCTGCCACCCCCAACCCTTGGTCACCGTACATCAAATAAGATTGTCACCTTATCTTTTTCCAAAGTAGAGATATCTCCTTATTTTCTTTGCAGCATTGTGTGGCAGGGCTAGTTCCCTAGTACCTGGGTCAGCTTCTGCTGTGTTCTGTCATTTAATTGCGGCTTTTCTCCTGGGACTGTGAGCAGTTGCTTGCTGGTCTCATGACTATTTCCCTGATGAAAAGTGATGCTAATTGATTTCTTTTGCTTACAGAGCTTTCATATGTTTTCTTTTGTACATTTTCTTTTCAAGTCTTACGCCCACATCTTTTTATTTCTTTGCCTGATTTTTTATGTATTCTAGGACAAGTCCTTTCTCGGGTGAATTTTATACTTTCTAAAAATGTGCATCTCATCTCATTGTCTCGCTGGTGACCCTGATGAGCAGTTTTCATTTTTGGGGAAGGGTAGTCCACCCATTTCTTTTTTCTTTTTTCTGTGTTTATGGTTTTAATGTTCTACCAAGTCTTTCAGCCTACTGCAATTTCATGAAGAGATTCTTCTGTTTTTTGTAGAAACTTTACTGACTTACCTTTTACAGTCAGTCATAAAATTGAATGAATTAATTTTATATGACTGTGTGGTAGAGGTCAAGATTGATTACATCTCTCGTAAATATCCAGCATTTCAGCAATACTTGTTGAGAAGTCTTTGTCTTCTCCACTAAAGGTCTTTTACGCTTACTTGGAGAATTGATGTCCCATTTATAGAAACTGGGTAGATGTCTGGATTCTCTATTCTATTTCACAGATGTATTTATGTGTCCCCATGCCAACTCAAGACTGTCTTGATTACTGTATTTTTATACATGAAATCATGAATTTTATACATGAAATCATGGAGTATAATCCCCCCTTAATGCATTGCATATAAATTATGGAGTAGACTGGTTATTTCTCTAGGGTTATAATTAACATTGAGTTGAATTTAATCATGTAGAGAACTGACACTGAATGAAATCGATACTTCTACATTCTAAATTATTATTGCTAAAATACAGAAGTATTAATTGATTGTTGTACATTGTCCTTGTGCTTCTATTTAGTTATGAATTTTTGTGACCATGATCATGAGGCACATCAGTCTGTCATTCTACTTTCGTATACTTTGACATTTGGTATCAGGAAATACTGATGTCTCACATTCATCACCACGGTGTCCCTTTTCCTCTATGTTCTGAAAGACTTGGTGTAAGGTTTTTGTTTTTGTTTTTCCTTCAAGTTGATAGAATTCACGAGGAAAGTCATCTGAGCTTGAGGCTGATTTTATGGGGAAGATTTTCTATTTGATCTGAGTCATTTTGTTGAAATTTAGTATTTATTGAGTATTGGGGCATTTCCTTGGTTGAAAAGCGGCACTGAGATCTCACTCCTAGCATTTTCTCTCCACAGGTAGCCCTTCAGGATCCATCTCACTTGAATGACTCTGCAGTGCCTTCCATCCAGGGCTTTCTTGGGACTAATTTGTCCAGACTTAATCGTTGTTATCTGTGGGAAGGTTAGATTGATCAAGCTCCTCATCATGGCCAGCAGGTGTAACTCTCCAGAGCATCATGGAACAGCAAGAAAAGAACCTCTCCTCTCCAGGACCACTCTCATGCCCTTTAAGAGGGGCAGGGTTTAACTGCCCCTCCATCAGGATTTCAGTTCCACACTTAGCCCCTGGCCTTGGCTGGCAAACCTTGCAGATGGAGGCCCTATGAGACCACACAAGAAAATGTCTCACACAGAGTCTCAGTTCCTGCCATTGGTAACCAAGGAAGTTCTCACATTTGTTCTGTAGGAAATTGGGGCTATAGTTCTAGGAGAAAAAAAGGCCCTCCCCTTCTTGGATTTCTAGGATCAGTCCACAGACAGACAGATATACAGACAAGGAGGCTGAGGTTGAAAAAGTCGGCCATGAGAGGAGCACCTGGGTGGCTCAGTGGGTTAAAGCCTCTGCCTTCAGCTCAGGTCATGATCCCGGGGTCCGGGGATCGAGCACCGCATCGGGCTCTCTGCTCAGCAGGGAGACTGCTTCCTTTCCTCTCTCTCTGCCTCTCTGCCTATCTGTGATTTCTGTCTGTCAAAATAAATAAAATCTTTAAAAAAAAAAAAAAGTAAAGAAAAGAAAAAGTCGACCATGAGAGAGGACAGGGGAGCCTGGCTCACTGTGACCCTCATTGTCATGTGCATGACCTGTGCACACAGGACCAAGAGCCTACATTTGTTGAATATACTAAAATACATGTGAAAAGAAGGGCATGTGGGTGGTTCAGTCAGTTAAGTCTCCCTTTGTCTCAGGTCATGATCTCAGGGTCCTGGGATTGAGGCCCACATCAGGCTCCCTGCTCGGGGGTAGCCTTCTTGTCTCTCTTCCCCTCCCTTTGCCCTTTCCCCTGCTCATACTCTATCTTCCTCTCAAATAAATAAATGAAATCTTACAAATATAAAAATGAAAAGAAAAAACCTGAGAAACACCTGTTAAGGAAAACAGGGGAAAGTAGCCTAAATACAAGGAAGGAGAGCAAGCCAGGGATAGTGAACTGTTGGGTGTTCTAATTATCCTTGCAAAGCAGAGGACAATTCCACAGAAGGGACCTGGAGGACAGGACTCTTTAGGGCACCTGGTGTATGCTGCCCTCTGCTGGTCATTTGTAAAGAAAACATTCATTGATTTCCAACAACAGAATTTCCACTTTACAAAGTGAGGGAATTGTCAGAGAAGCAAGTCACACCTGGACAGTGCAGACAGGGATGATGAGATGAAGTCCTGGCTCATGTCCTTCCCCACACAGTGATTTCCCCAGAAGTGATGCTGACCCATTACCTTCTCCTGGCCCCACCTCGAAGCTGAAGTATAATGAGATAGAAATTTTTCTCTACAGGACATACGGATGTTCATCATCCCAGTGCCAGACCCTACATGTCCACAGGGCACAGAGCACAGCATGACTTTGTAATAATCCTCACAACTCTTGCAACCACACCCCAGGCCTTAGGATCACCAGCTAAGCCTTTACCTACCTCTCACTAGTCACTTATATAAGAAGGTAGACACAGAAGACCTGTGCCCTGCCCAGAGATGGGCCTCTCTGCCTTCAAGGCAGAAACAACCAAACCAGAATAGGAACCAGAACAAAGTATGACTATCTCAGGCATGGGGTTAGGAAGGAACCAGAACAATCTGCATCCAGTAGATGCTTTTCCTAAGGATCTGTGCTAAAGGGAAACACTCTAATCGTGGCCTGTCATGAAGAGACAGTCTCTGGAGTGGACTGGCACAGGATCCGTTTCATGCCGAGTCTCCAAATCTGGGTGCCCCACAATCCCTGCCTCTCCAAATCTTCTGTTTCCCTCAGTTCACAGTGTGACAGGTGCCGTGATTAACCCTCATGGTGCTTCTGCTTTCTGGCAATATTATGGTGCTTGCCCATTCCTTTCTACACAATGCCTGGCTCAGAGGTGTGCCTCCTTGGGGAAGTCTTAGGAGAGGCTACTGTCCATTTCTGAATATGTACTGGCTTCCATGTACCAGGGAGACCCTTGAGTCCTGTTGGGGAATCTTCTCAGGACTGCTGGTAGGTTGTTCTAAATGTTGGATCCAGGTAAAGATGGAGAACCTGAGACTCAGGGGCAGTCAGATGACAGGTTCTAGATCCCCATTACACACCAGGGATCTGATGCATGACTCCCTTGAAGATCAAAGATGCTTTGGTCAGAATGGTTCTGTCTCTGGACCATGATCCATGTGAGCAAAGACTAACCTATTGTTCTGTATGGTGGGACTTGTTTTTTCTCAGACCAGAGTCTTTGCTTAATTACCCAACGCTTCACCCTTGTGTCCTTCATGACATCTCCATTTGCCAAACCTGGGGACATGCCAGATTTCGTATCAGACCAGTTGCTGGTCAGATCTATTCCACATGCCATACTCCCAGACACTCCAGCACTGACACAAGATGCCACCAGGGACACAACCTGTAAACCTAATGATGGCATTGTGAAGAGTGACAAAGGGATAAACCCATCATCTAGATGACTATTTTGAGTCACAGTAGCTCAGGCTCTTAGATCAGGGGGCAAAGGTGAGGAGTTACAGAATGACTGGCCCACATCTTCACTAAGTGTCTACATTAACCTGGCTTCTGCCAGAGGCTCACACAGCCAAAGGGCAACAGACAAGAGTGGGTCCAGTCAGATATACTCCCCACTTCATAGGCTTCTGTCTCCACTCAATCCTCATGTCAGCCTGTCTTTCATTTAAGCATGTTTATTGAGATCACAAAGGCATTTATACCTTTCTTTTACAATGCTGCTGAAACATTAACAGAGAAAGTGTCTTTCTATTTCAAATGTTTTTGTGGGCTAAACTGCTCATAGATAATATTGTGTTGTTTAAAGAATAGTAGGCTGATTGATCAAATAAGAAATATTACTTATATTTCCTGGAGAGTATCATATAATGCGATAACTTGTATAAGCTCCTCCACAGTGGCCCAGTCTGACACAGAGGGGCCTAGGGCCATCAAGGCCAGCTGGACCACACCACCGCAGAGAGAGGTCTTCTCTGGGTTCTACCCAGAACCAAAACTATACCAGGCAACCAGGGTAGGCCATGCCTGCTGAGGATCGGGCAGGTAGACCCACAGCAATGAAGAACTCGATGCTGCCTTTGGTTCTTTATTTCCTTACTTAACCTTGTCCTTCTGTGGCCCCCAAAGGTCTACTGAATCCATTTTGCACATCATTCTCTCTGTCCAGGAAGCCCCTCTTTCCACTGCCCACATGTGTGGCACACCCCCACCTTGTACCCACTCTTTTCTCTCACTCAAATGGCCCTAGTGCATGAGACAGGGCCTGGCCGTGGTCCTCCATGCTCTGTGCATGTTTGTAGAAGCAATCAATGGGTGGGCATTCGAGTGAAGGAAGGACAAAGCCATCCTGAGTCAAGTCATATGTAATGCTCTTCTGACCAGCACACAATCCATTCCAGTGTTTTAACTTTCGTGGATGTAGACTAGCAGAGAGTTGCAACTGAAAAGGTTGAACAAATTTTTAACATCAGACAACCAAGGCATTTTCCTCAGAATTCACCATTTTGAATCACAAAGAGATCCTCAAACTTCACCAAAAGATTCAATTACAATAGGGGTCATTTTCAGCAAAACCAGCAACTGCCCTGGAAAATTCCAAGATTTAAATAATTTTTAGATACAATAAGGCACCAAATAAACTTCTGCACAAACTGTGGGAAGCACAAACAATGAAAACACTAACCATAGCAATCTGTAGGATAGAGCCAATGTTATTCAACAAGGACAATCCACATCATTTAACGCTGAAGAACCCAAACAAAAGAAGAGAATGTGAAAATGAATCTAATAATTGAAATGTTTCCAAAATAGAATTGACAAGGAAATGCAAATGAAGCAGAAAGACGGGTTTCCATAGGGAAGGCGGGTACTGAATATTTATCTCAGAGCTCTAAAAATCGCAGACTGATACAGAACTCCAAGAGCTTATTACAGGGAGGTTATTTTTCTTTTCCTCAGCATAGTTTTAAACAATGAACTGAAAACTAAGAAGGGCTCAAAACCCAAAGACAGAGAAAGCAAGTCTTCGGTCTTCTCCCAGAACTTGGCGCAGGGGTGAGCACAAGAGGACGTGGAGGCTGCCTACTGCATACTCCAGTTTCTCACCCTCACTGCCAGCCCCCTCACCCCTGCCAAACACGAAATCACCTGGGGCTGGGCCACACATGTGGCCTTTCTCAGAAAAGGAAATCAAACATTGCCACTGGGGAGCCCCCAGAGGTTGTGCCGGGTCAGGTAGCCAGACTGGGGCAGCACCGGGATGGATATTCTTAGCAAGGTTTCAGATGTGGTACCTTCAGCCTCACTTGTAGGACTTGGTATGAAAAAATAACTTGACAAAGGTAATGGTAAAAGGGTGGAATGACAGCTTCTGGATTTCAAGGCCTCTAAGCAAAATTGTTATCAGGAAAGATGCAAGTACACACCTTTCTTTAGGGGTGCTCCTGTTTGTGGGATGAATGAATGAATGAGTGAGTGAATGAACAAATGAATGGGAGAACAAGCGACCCAGGTATGAGGCCATTATTGGCCAACCTGTAGTGACGCGCAGTGAACTCTGCGAACTCTGCAAGTCAGTCCCATAAGCAAAGCGTCAAACCATAGTGGATAAACCATATCTTTCTGGAGATTTTCAGGGGCCATGTGAGGTAACCTCACATGCTTTGTTCATGAGAGCAGAGATGCACAGATGCGGGAGCTGAGGCTCAGAGTGCGGAGTGGCACTGCTCCCTAAACCACTGAGACCTTCAGGACACATCAGGACGGGCTGAGCACCATCCCTCCCGCAGGCTGGGAGGCAAGCACTCCTTCTCTGCCACCTCCACCCGTTGCCCAAAACAGATGTCAAAGAAGATGTTAGGGTCATCTCCCCACTTTCCAAAGTCATGGCACCTATGTGCTTTCTCCCCAGCGGAGTATGGCAGGTTTGGTTTCCTGGTGTTTGTGCAGACTCAGGTTGTTTTTCAGCTGTGTGAATTGTAGCCTTTTCCCTGGAGGTATGCATAGGATCTCGCTGTGGTTTTCATTAGCGTGATCCTGAGGAATCAAGAGGCTGACCACGTTGTCTTGTGTTTATCTACATTTGTGTTCCTTCCTCAGTGCATTTTCATTTCAAGACTTTGGCCCATTTTTAAAAAATTTCTCTGCATTTTTATTGGAGAGTTGTAAGAATTTTTAGATATCCTAGGGACAAGTCTTTTCTCATATGAAGTTTACGAATCTTTCCTAACAATTTGTGGCCTGTCTCCTCATTTACTGGTGCCTTTTGGTGAGCGGAGCTTCCACTTGTGATGAAGAGTCTATCCATTTCTTTTCTTTTTTTTCTTATGGGATTTATTATCCTACCTGGGACATTTCTGCCTCCTCCAATTTTATGAAGGTATTCTCTTGTTTTCCTGTAAAACTTTATTGACTTAGCTTTAACATTTCGGGCCTTATATCAATCTCAAACTAATTTTTGTTGAGAGTATGTGACAGAGTTCAATATGGAGTCTCTCTCTTCATAGATACCCAGCAGTTTCAGCAATACTTGTTGAAAAGTTTTTTCAGGGGCACCTGGGTGGCTCAGTGGTTTGGGCTGCTGCCTTCGGCTCGGGTCATGATCTCAGGGTCCTGGGATCGAGCCCCACATCGGGCTTTCTGCTCCGCAGGAAGCCTGCTTCCCTCTCTCTCTCTCTCTCTCTCTCTCTCTCTGCCTGCCTCTCTGCCTACTTGTGATCTCTGTCTGTCAAATAAATAAATAAAATCTTAAAAAAAAAAAGTTTTTTCATTTCCTATTAAAGGCCATTTATGTGTATGTAGAAATTCCAACAATCGTTATATATATAGTGGCACTTACATGCCACTATAACGTGCACTTATAATGGCATTCTATGTATATAGTGGTAACATATATGATGAGGTAAACATATATAGGAGGTATGTGTACATACAATTTGTCTATATGTGTATATATATGGTGAGGTGTATATCACTGTCCAACACACTGTTAGAAACATGTGCGATTTAAAACATTCTAGAATCCACATTAAAACAATAAGGAGAAACATTTGAAATCATCTTTAATCAAACTTAACCCAAAGTATTCAAATTATTATCATTTCAACACATAATCATATAAACACATTACTGATATTCCTCGGTTATTATTTTCTTATAACATCTTCCAGTCGGGTGTGCATTTATAGGCACTGCACATCTCAGTTTGGACTAAGAATTTCCAAGGGTTCGGTAGGCACCTGTGGCTCGTGGCTTTCTATTTGGGTAGCACATCTCTTTGTCTATCCTGGAGTCAGGGAGTGTGAGGCCTAGTTTTATGTGTCAACTTGGCCACAAGATGGTACCCAGTTATTTCATCAAACACTGATCTAATGTTGCTATGAAGGTACTTTGTAGGTGTGGTTAACAACTGTTAGTTGACTTTAAGCAGGTTACTGATTACATTCAATGCTGTGGGTGGGCCTCATCTAATCAGTTGAAAACCTTCAGAGGAGTGACTGAGGTTTTCTAGAGAAGAAATTCTACCTCAGCACTGCTGTGTAAACTCCTGCCCCAGTTTCTGGCCTACTGCCTGCCCTACAGACTATTGATTGGCCAGTCTCACTCTTTCATGAGCCAATTTCTTAACATATCGCCAACTGTTCTATTTCCCTGTGGAGCCCTACCTGATGCAGGGGCATCAGAGGATTGATGGAGATTGAACTTCACAGCACCACAGCTGGTGAGAAGTCACATGCACATTCTGAAACCTGAGGAAGGTTGTGCCCAGCTATTAAGGGCTAATGGAAGGAACTAGAGTCAATGGGAGTGAGTAGATTTCCGGACACCAATTACATATAAAAAATCGCACAAATTGGTGGAACTGATCTCCACTCAGCTCCAAGTCAGTGTAAATGGATTCAAAGGAGAGTAGTGAAAATATAGATGTGGCCTGCTCCTACTGCACGTCATGGAGAGTCTGTGATTGTGCCCATTTATGCATCATGAGTATGTTTATGTCTGTGTGACTCATTTTTGCGAGGCAGAGAGAAAGTGGACAGGGTGCTTCTGCCATAGCATCCCTCTGTGACTATGTGCTCCTGACTGTGTGAGTCCAGGTGTGTGTGTGTGTGTGTAGGTGTGTGTGTGAGGTCCAAGTGCTGGGAGGAAGGTGTATGTATACACACGATGGTCTGGAGGAGCATCTGGATATGGGTGACTGTAGATAAGGACAATCCAGGTCACCTGGGTGGCTCGTCGGTTGAGTGGCCAACTCTTGGTTTCTGCTCTGGTAATGATCTCACAGTTGTGAGGAACCCACGCAAGGTCCATGCTCAATGGGGTATCTGCTTGAGATTCTCTGCCTCAGTCCCTCTCCCAACTCGCATACACTTGTGTGTGTGCATTAATGCTGTCTTTAAAATAAATAAATAAATAAATCTATCTTAAAAAATAAAAATGAGAACAATTCATGAATTATGAGGCTCAGGCTTGTAAAACCCCATCTGGTCCCCAAGGACAGCGCTGAGGGCCCTCCTTGCCAAGAAGCAACTGGTCAAGAAGCAACATCCATGTCCCCTCCTCCTCCTCTTGTCAGAAATAGGGTGCAAGGACAGTGCTGGCCACTAAGTTAGGATGCTGCTGACCAGGAACATAAAGGGTTAGCAAACTGGGGGCCGAACCACAGCAGGACATGACCTAGAACCCTCAGCAGTTACACCCTGGGAGGCTGCATCCAGAGGACGGTTTGGGATCCTCCTCCAGGGAGAAGAGCATTTGATCTAAAAGAATTGGCTTGCAGTCTAGGGGAAGCTGGTGCCAGCCACCTGTTCCCTCCACACTGCAGGGGGAACCAACCCTCCTACCTATCCTTCTGCTGGACCAGCCACTGGCCCCCCCAGGGAAGGAAAGGGGAAGGCCTGCTGCTCTGCCTCTGTTTCTTCATCTATAACACAGGAAAGATTAGTGTCTACTTCGTAGATTCGCTGGGATGAAGACATATAAAACAATTAGAACAGGGCCCACTACAGGGAAACACTACATGAATTAACTCTTAGTTCACATTAAGGTAAGTGATTTAAGATTCATCCTATTTACTTCTATGACTTTTTTAACAATGTCAGTATTTTTTAAAGTTTTTATTTAAATTCATTAGTTAACATACAGTGTAATATTAGTGTCAGGTATACAACATAGTGATTCAGCACTTCCATACATCACCCCGTGCTCATCACAGGTGCACTCCTTCATCCCCATCACCCATTTCCCCCATCCCCCACCCACCTCCCCTCTGGTGACCATCAGTGTGTTCTTTGGCATTAAGAATCTGTTTCTTGGTTTGCCTCTCTCTCTTATTTTTCCCTCTGTTCATTTGTGTTGTTTCTTAAATTCTACATATAACTGAGATCTTATGGTATTTGTCTTTCTCTGACTGACTTATTTCCTTTAGCATTTATACCCTAAATATGTATTTTTTTATGTAAAAAAAAATGTCTTCTCTGATACAGGGGAAAGGTTTACTTCTTTCCAAGATTCTTGATTTTTTTTTTCTTTCCCTTGATATATTACAATGACTAGAAAAATGTTTCAAGAAAGTAATAACAAGGGTTATCCTTGATTTTCTCAATGTGAGTAGTTAAACTGCCCATGCTTCACCATTCATACTAATGTTCGCTATAGGATTTTTACTGATTTCCATGCAGGATGGCTCTCTTTATTCTAAGTTTACTAGAGTTTTTACCATTAAAAATTAATGAATTTTTAAATTATTTAAAAAATCTATTAAGATGAGTATATCGATTTTCTTCTCTGTGTTGTTAAAATAGTGAATTTCAGTGGTTGATTTTTAAGAGTCCGTTTGTTAATACAGTGGATTATTTATTATTTTTGTCATTCTTTATTTCTGGGATAAGCATGACTTGTTCATGATATGTCACAGGTTGTTGGAAATGGTATTTTTTGTTAAGAATTTTAACAAACATATTTATGGGCAGTATTTTCTTATAAAATTTTCAGATTTTGACCTTAGGGTTATCCTGGATTTATCAATAAGTTGGGAAGTATTACTTTTTCTTCTTTTCTGGAAGAGTCTGTGTAAGATTCATTTTATTTCTTCCTTCACGTTTAACAGAATTCATGAGTGAAACCAACTGAAACTGGAGTTGTCTTTGTGGCAAGTTTTAATAAGAAATTCACTTTCTTAAAGTGAATTAAAGGCTATTCAGAATTTTCTATTTGATTTTGTATCATTTTGTTAACTTTTATTTTTCAAGGAATTTAACTTGGCAAACTTATCGACTTAAAGTTTTCTATAGTCATCCCTTATGCTCTTGATTATCTATTAGGATCAATAGTAACAGCCCCTTTTTATTCCTGATTGCTAATTTGTGTTTTTCAATTGTTACCTTGATCTATATAATTAGTGTTGTTGCTATAATTATCACTACTCTTATGTTGGAATTGCCATAACTGGTAACTGGAAAAATTAAGGACACAATGTTCTTCGATGTGGTGCTATTTCTTGTCAGGACAGCAGAGGGTGATCTTCTATTAAAATACACCATTATCCACCAGGAAATGTTTAAAAATGTTCACTGAAGAGCAAGAAATGTATTTTAGTACAATGATTATCTTAATGGCTTTCTTCAATCTGTTAGTTTTCAAAGGAGATCGTGTCTTTAATTTACATACTATTAGTAATATTCCTGTTCATTCAATCATCCTTGAAAAGATAATGAAAGCTACAGACTTGCCAAGAAAAGTGATCCACTCACATGTATGTAAAAAAAAAAAAAAAAAAATGAAGAATTTAGGGGAACACTTAAAAAAATTGGAATATTTCCAAAATATGTGTAATAATTTTTCAGAGCCATTTAAAAATTTTTCTTCTAATGGAAATACTCAAACATAACAAAGTAGAGAAAATAAAATGATGAACTCATGATTCCCAGCCCCTCTCCACTATTTCCCCCCAGAATAATATACAGATTGATTTTCAACACAGTTCTGATTATCACATCAATCCTGCTATAAATGATGTGTGTATCTCAGAAGGATAAGAACTCTTTTTTTTTTTTTAAGATTTTATTTATTTAACAGAGAGAGACAAAGTGAGAGAGGGAACACAAGCAAGGGGAGCAGCAGAGGGAGAGGGAGAAGCAGGCCTCCTGCCAAGCAGGAAATGGGATGCAGGGCTTGATCCCAGGACTCTGGATCATGACCTGAGTCTAAAGCAGACACCCAGTGACTGAGCCACTCAGGCACTCCAAGAATTTTTATTAAAAAACCGTAACCAAAGAGTACTGTTATCACACCTTAAGAAATGAGCAATAATTCCTTAATATAATTATCAAATATCTGCTTGCCATTTTCTCATAATTTTTCACATTGATTGATTCAATGGTCCTAGACAGAAGTGTAGACACAGCATTTGGTTATTATAGCTCTGGAATCACTTTTAACTTACAGGTCATTTCTCTTTTTCCTTCTTGCCTCCCTTAAGAAATTAAGTTTACCTTGAACCTTGCTACTCAAAGTACAGTCCATAGACCAGGAGCACTGACAACTCTTGAGAGTTTATTATAAATAAAGAATCTGGATCCCACACCACAGTTCTGTCAGAATTTGCATTTTAGCAAGATCTTTGGGCAATCTATATGCTTGTTCAAGTTTGAGCACTCCTGTCGAGTTTCTTATAGTCGAGTTTTCTTATAGTCTGGATTTTGTAGATTGTTTCTTCACGTTGCCATTTATCATGCTCCTGTCTCCTGCATTTCTTGTCAACTGTTGCTAAGTCTGCAGAGCTGACCTGAGAGGAGGTTCATTTCTTGGCAGAATTACTTCCTCCATGTTCTGTGTACTTTTACCAGATGGAGCACAATGTCTGACTTCAACACTTTTGATGTCACTATCAGCCACTGATCATTGTTGCTTTTGCCAAATAATTTATTTTGCAGTTTCCAAAATGATATGCTAACTTTAACATCCCTTCTTTTAATAACAGAGATCATTAAAAAAAAACAAAACAGATTTTTCTCATCTACTATTTTATGGCATTTGATATGATTAATGCAGAAAATTTAAGTTTAGTTTTCAGAATGTTAAATCATTTCCCACTCAGGTAGCAAAGGTGTCCAAGAGGCTTTTTTATAGTACAATTGTGGATTCCTTGTGATTTTAAAAATAATATTTGGTTTTAATTCACCAAATCTTACTATTGTTGATCATTCAGTCGTTATTCTTACTGATTCTCAATGTCCCTACGTTTGCTATTTTGTTTTTTAAGATTTTATTTCTTCATTTGAGAGAGAGCACAAGCAGTGGGAGAAGCAGAGGGAGAAGGAGAGGGAGAAGCTAACTTCCTGCCTAGCTGGGAACTTGATGCAGGGTGATCCCAGGACCTGGAGACCACGACCCAGCCGAAGGCAGCCGCCCAACTGACTGAGCCACCCAGGCACCCCTAACTTTTGCTATTTGGATACACTTCTTGCTGGCTCCTGATTCCTTCTAACATGACCATGACCTCCTCAGTACTCTTTGATAGCTTTACTTGTTTTCTGTCATTACAAAATATTCCAGACTTACCTTGTACGTTATGTGTCCCAGTCCTGAAATCAATCATTTTTCTAAGGACCCTCAACTTGATTTAGGAGGAAATGGCTTTTAGAGATCAGAATCTGTGCATTAATGGTGCTTACTGCCATTGAAGAATTATTAGTTATTGTTTCTCATTTTACTGGACAGAGCTAAGAAATACACATTTATAAGAGTATATATCTTGAGTTTATACTAGCGATCCCATGTTTAAATTTATTAATACAGAATTTTTGTTAATCTCAAAACTTTTATTATAAAAATCTTGATTCCTAATGATATTAACGTAATTGTAGTTTTATCCCATTACACATGCAAACCAGTATTAGGATAATAATACAAAACTATTATCAATGATATAATTACTGAAAACAGTTTTACATTTTTTTGTTTGGCTTTGAAGTTATTTTGTTCTTAATATATACCTGAGAATGAAGTTTATTTATTTTGTTTTGCTTTCCATTCTTAGGATGCTTTTCATTTTCAGTATGATTTAATTTTGGTTTTTGTCTGTAGGTCATTTTCATGGTTCCAGAGTTGAATCTACACAACAAGGTATATTCTGAGGAGTGAAGCTACGAGAACTATTTTTTAAAAAACCCTATCTGGGTTGATTTCACAACAGAGAACAACAGCTAACTCAGGTCAAAATGCACACAGTCCAGGGCAAAATGCACCCAAACCAGAAGTTTGGACTTCTTTTCCTTTGCTCCTCAAAGTAATAAACAGGGCGGCTAAACATGGGTTCTACAGCATACCATGCCTTTGGAAAACGCTTGTACATGTAATTTATGCATGGTCCTTTGCTAGGCTGTGAACAAACAAACAAACAGTTTGGGGGTTGAGTTCATGAAGGGAGGAGAGGCAAATATAAATAAACAAACAAACAAACACACACACACATATGTATGAAATGTTTAATTTGGGGCAAGTAATTTCATCTTTCTAGATTTTTTTTTTTTTTTGTCTTCAGCAAAATGAGAAAGTTGAATCAGATGCGCTTTCAAATACTTTTCAGCACTGAAATTCTGTTCTGTTCTACACAGGATAGGTCATTTCCAAAGATGACCACTGTCAATGCCTGCCCTCCTGTACGTGCATACTGCTCCTCACACGGAGATGGAGGATAGACCCGATTCCCTTCTCTTTGAATCTGGGCTGGCCTCAGTGACTTCCCTGGCCTACAGAATATGGCAGAAGTGGGTTCTAGGACTCCCAAGGATAAGTCATAAGAAACCCGGCAGCTTTGGCTCTGGAGGAAGCGAATCCCTGTATAAGGAATGCAGTTATCCTGAGATGTCGTGCTGTGTGGAAACCCACACAAACCCCATGGAACAAATACAAGGAGACTCAGAAGTGCCCAGCCACCCTCATCTGTTCCTGTCATCTCCACCTGGGTATCAGACATGTGTGATCTGTGGAATTTAGTCAAGCCCCCAGCTGACTCAGCCCCAGCTGCCATCTGCCTGCGACCACATGACTCTAAGCAAGCAAGAACTGTCCAACTGATTCCAGTCAATCTATAGAAACATGAAAAATGTTAACAAATTATTATTTTAAGACACTAGCTTTTGGGGTGAAATTTGTGAAACTGTGGGCAACCAAAACAATATATGATAATTGTTATAACAAAAAAATAATCAAAATGCACAAAAGAAGGAAAGACTGTGACTGTGGGAAATAGGGACTTTTTTCTTTTTTAAAAGATTTTATTTATTTATTTGACAGAGAGAGACACAGCAAGAGAGGGAACACAAGCAGGGGGGCAGCAGAGGGAGAGGGAGAAGCAGGCTTCCGGCTGAGCAGGGAGCCCGAGGTGGGGCTCTATCCCAGGACCCTGGATCATGACCTGAGCCAAAGGCAGATACTTAATGACTGAGCCACCTAGATGTCCCAAAATAGGGACTTTCTTAACAAAGAAGGTATCTGAGTTAGGTCTCAAAGGATAAGAAAACACACTGAAGAAATGTACAGGAACAGAAGTATAATACAGAATATCTGGGGAGGCTTATTATCAAGAGGATTTTTAAATAAAATTCAAAATAAATTCATTAACATTTCTTACAGTTGTATCAATTAAAAACCAAGAACATATCATCAAAGAAAAACATTAAAAGCAAAATATAGTCCAATTATATATCCATATCCTTATGGTGGATCGAACTTTAACTGATAAGAGCATATAGACTATCCAATGGAGAGAACTGTCTGCATAATATTCAAATAGTTGGTCTGCCACCATCTTGCTTTCCTTCCAGCCGGCCGTGACCGTGGATTAGAGCGAGCTGGAGCCATGAAGCTGCTAAACAGAGCCGGGTCTCTCTCGAGGTTTTACTCCCTGAAAGTTGCTCCCAAAGTAAAAGCCACAGCCGCCCCTGCAGGAGTGCCTTCACAGCCTCAGGACCTTGAGTTTACCAAATTACCAAATGGCCTAGTGATTGCTTCTCTGGAAAACTATGCTCCTGCATCAAGAATCGGTTTATTCATTAAAGCCGGCAGCAGACATGAGGACTCCAACAACTTAGGAACCTCTCATCTGCTTCGTCTTGCATCCAGTTTGACTACTAAAGGAGCTTCATCTTTCAAGATAACCCGTGGAATCGAAGCAGTTGGTGGTAAATTAAGTGTGACTTCAACCAGGGAAAGCATGGCCTACACTGTGGAATGCCTGCGGGACCATGTTGATGTTCTAATGGAGTTCCTGCTCAATGTCACCACATCCCAGAATTTCGTCGTTGGGAAGTGGCTGCTCTTCAGTCTCAGCTAAGAATTGACAAAGCTGTAGCTTTTCAGAATCCACAGGCTCATGTCCTTGAAAATCTGCATGCTGCAGCTTACCAAAATGCCTCGGCCAATTCCCTTCATTGTCCTGATTATAGGATTGGAAAAGTGACACCAGATGAGTTGCATTACTTTGTTTAGAACCATTTCACAAGTGCGAGAATGGCTTTGGTTGGACTTGGTGTGAGTCACCCTGTTCTAAAGCAAGTTGCAGAACAGTTTCTCAACATGAGGGGTGGGCTTGGTTTACCTGGTGCGAAGGCCAAGTACCGTGGAGGTGAAATCCGAGAGCAGAATGGAGACAGTCTTGTTCATGCTGCTCTTGTAGCTGAAAGTGCTGCCACAGGAAGTGCGGAAGCAAATGCATTTAGTGTTCTCCAGTATGTTCTTGGTGCTGGACCACATGTCAAGAGGGGCAGCAATCCCACCAGCTCTCTGTACCAGGCTGTTGCCAAGGGAGTTCACCAGCCATTTGATGTTTCCGCTTTTAACGCCAGTTACTCGGATTCTGGACTCTGGGATTTACACGGTCTCGCAGGCTGCCGCAGCTGGAGATGTTATCAAGGCTGCCTATAGCCAAGTAAAAACGATTGCTCAAGGAAACCTTTCCAATGCAGACGTCCAAGCTGCCAAGAACAAACTGAAAGCTGGCTACCTAATGTCAGTGGAGGCTTCTGAGGGGTTCCTGGATGAAGTCGGGTCCCAGGCACTGGGTGCGGGATCATACACACCGCCAGCCACAGTCCTTCAGCAGATAGACTCCGTAGCTGACGCCGATGTTGTAAACGCTGCAAAGAAGTTTGTTTCTGGCCGGAAGTCAATGGCGGCAAGTGGAAATCTGGGCCATACACCTTTTGTTGATGAGTTGTAATACTGAAACACATCTTGCAGGGAAGAGCTGAACATGTTCTCAACCCAGAGCAGCAAACACATGAAAGTCAAGGATCTCTAATATAACATTTTATCTTTTTGTTTTTCAATGAGGTGAAATGTCTTAACATATAAATACAGGTAATTATCCCCAGCTGACTTAAAGTAAATAAAACATTCTGTTTAAAAAATATATATATTCAAATACTTTTTACAGTTCATGTCATTTCTCTCAGCTCTCTCCTTTACAAGAGTCAGAATCAGATGTTTGGTGACACAGGGGCAGACGGCTGGCATTCTCATTTCAACTTGCTTAAAAACCAGAAAAGTAGGTATACGTTGCTTCTATTTGGGGGATAACTGCGTGTCTGATTAAGCTCCACAAAAGACCATCCCATCTCTGCCTGCGCTAAGACATGAGAGATAACTTTAGGCTGTCAATTTCTGTTTTGGTTTTTTTTTTTTTTCAGCTTATAAATGTATTGTGAGCATTTTTCATGTCATAAGTGTCATTTTAAAACATGGCTTAAATTGGCTATTAGCCCATCTCCGTGCCTTTGTGTATTTAACTATTCTTCCATAGCACAACACTTAGGTTACGAGTTTTTAACTTTATAAATAATGTGTGATGACCACACTTACAGTAAATTAATTGTACATATGCATGATTCTTTTTCCTTGAGAAATGAATAGATTATTTTTATTGCATTTTTAAATTTTTTTTAAAAGATTTCATTTATTTATTTGAGAGAGAGAGAGAGAAATCACAGAAGCAGGGGGAGAGGCAGAGGGAGACAGAGGGAGAGAAAGAATTCTTAAGCACACTCCTGCTGAGTGCAGAGCCCACTGAGGGTCTCAACTCAGGGCTGGATCCCAGGACCCTGGGATCATGACCTGAGCTAAAGGCAGACGCTTAACCAACTGAGTCACCCAAGAGCCCCTTCATTGTACTTTTCAGTCCTGAGTGTCCATGAAAAGAAATAAAAGACATAGAATAATAAAATTGGCCATAACTGAGGATACACAATAATTTAAAACACAGTACCACCCTGCTTTTCCTCAATCATTATTTCTCTTTCACATGGTTCCAGATACAAGTGGTATAAATCTTAGAATAAAAAGCAAATTTGAAAAAGCCGAATTTAAAAAGTTCTGGATTGTAGATGTTTACAATCTGGAGTCAAACTTGGTCATAAGCACCCTGGGACATTTTTAGGCAGCTTAGGCAAGTTATTTAAAAACTTCATTGCATATTATAATCATCTGGATATTTATTTAAAATCCAAACTCCTAAGTTCCAAGCCCTTGATATTTAGTGTATTTTTTCAGAACCACTGGCTGAAGATCTGCCTGTTTTGGAAACCAGGCTTACATACGTCTGAACCGAAATACAGAGGTAAATTGTTCTAAATAATTATAGGCCACACACACTATCCTTAGTATTCTCAAAACTGCTGCTGATAATTATAGATTTACCATCTCGTGTTTTACCTCCAGATTCCTAACACAGATCTCTCACATGGTCCCTCTCTTCTCCTTTCCTTTCCCTTCTATGTAGTGATTACAGAGGAGAAACTGTCTTTTATCTCCATTGTTCTTCACCATGTGTCATTTTCAAGCATTATCATGGCATACAAGGACTTTATGCAGGTTTTTCTTTTCAGATAAATTTCATTTTAAGAGTTCTCCATACACCAGTTCAAAGGAATGGTACATCTTGTGATTCGAGGCTATAGGTACACTAGTTGGAACAGGTGATTTGAGGCAGGTCTGTATTCAGGGCATATCATGAAGAGAGGACAAACTTTGCTGAGGCAAAAATGTTCCATGTCCATAAAGTTAGAAAATAAATCATACTTAGGATGTATTTTCATCAAATATGACATGAAAAATTATTTGATCAAAGGTAGCTGTGAAAAATTTTTATAGCTTTTTAATCCCAACTTTTTGTGGGAAAGCCCTATTGATGTTACTATCCAACCCAAGGAAAAGAATCTTGAGCTCAAGACTGAAGTACAATGGGATTATGAGAAAGAGAAGAATGAGCAACAAGAAAGGAAAAGTGGATGAAATACTTACCAAATTATCCTTCCACGTGACTGAACTTGGAGAAGAGGACATGCACCTCTCTTTCCCACACACACTCTATCTACTGATACGCAACAGTGTGTCCTCAAAACATGCTCGTCAAATTGCCTATATTTTTTCATGCTATGATGAAAAAATGCTATCATTTACTGTCCTTTTCAGGGAAACCTTGGTTTTGCTTCCCAGCTGTTTACTTATTTCTCCCATCCTTGTAAATTGACCAGTTTCAATTCTAGGCTTTAAAACAACTGACTAGAGGTGCCTGGATAGCTCAGTGGGTTAAAGCCTCTGCCTTAGGCTCAGGTCATGATCCCAGGGTCCTGGGATCAAGCCCTGCATTGGGCCCTCTGCTCTGTGGGGAATCTGCTTCCCCCTCTCTTTCTGCCTGCCTTTCTGCTTACCTGTGATCTCCGTCTGTCAAATAAATAAACAAAATCTTAAAAAAAATTAATAAAGTGGCTAACTACAGGGAGATTTTCACTAACATAATCGATCAACACAAATCAGACTGTTTCATGACTAAAAACAAATCATAAACATGACTTGTTGAGAGAGAAAGGGGAATTTACTCTGTTTGTAAAATTAGAAGAAAGATGGGCTGATCAAACAAGGGAAGGAATACAACACATCTGGACCCTAAGTCTACATGGAACTGACACCATTGAGCCCCAGAACTCACTCTCCATTTATTCTTCAGGAGATATTGGGAGACAGTGACGTACAGTTTTGCCAATCACACATTTTTAGCCCAACTTGCTAAAGAGAAATGTGAGGCTAGAGGGTTTGAATGACTTCCTGAGTATACACAAACTAGTATGTAAGACTAGTAAGACTCAAAATGAGGCCAATCTTACTCTAGAGCCTGAACTGGGAAACTCTATGGCCTGAGCGCTCTGAACATGCCTCATTTACTGTCTAATGTGCCAGAACTAAGTTCTTCATGCCAGTCCTAATTAAATAGGCTAATTTAAAACTTGTTATTTATTCTTAATTATTAATTATTCATAAATAAATGAAAATTAGCAAAAACTGATGGTTTAACATCTATGTCTTAGATTTTTTTCACAATTAAAAAATATATAAAAAATAAACTGCACTGAGAAACCAACATTTGGAATAGAAAACAAAAATCAATCATTATCAGTACTGTAGTCACCAAATGCTACATGCCAGAAAAGGTAATCTTGGATTACTAATATGGATTTGAAAAACAGAAAAATAAAGGATTTTTGGAATTTTTTAAACAACAGTGACATCATCAACAATAATTTGATCTACTGATATTCTAAAATATTATTCTAGTATCCTGATTGTGACAGTAAAACCGAAAACTCCCTAACAATAAAAACCTCATTATAGTACCATAAAATATAACCTTTAAATGTTTTAAAATTAATTAAAGAATAAAGCTCCTCTTATCATTTATCTCAAATTCAGCATGCTGTAAGCTTATTAATCTAAAGGGACAATTTTTGGTTGGCATTTATAATCATCATTATGTACTATCATCAATAATACTCATTAAACGTACAAGCTGACCTTAATTCATTATTTAAACATTGCCATTTATTCTGGGATTTTCTTGTCTCCCAGAGAATTAAATTCACTTAATATTCTTCTTCCATGATGTACAGTTCTATCCTAGAAAATCATTCATAATATCTGAAAGGAAAAGTTAGTAATTTCCACTCTAATTATTTTGTGTCTCTTTTAAAATATACTGCTAGTATAGTATGTGAGACACTTGAATGGAAATTCACAAAGGTCAATTCTATAAACATCATATTCCTTATTATAATTTGATATCTGGAAGCTATGGCATCTTTTTAAAAATCAAGGTTGAACCACTGAAAAGGGATTTTTTAAAAAAATTTTGTTTATTTATTTATTTATTTATTTGAGAGAAAATGAGCACAAGTGTTGCTGGGGGGGAGAGGCAGAGGCAGAAGGAGAGGGAGAAGCAGACTCCTCGCCAAGTGGGAAGCCTGGTGCCAGATGTGATCCCAAGACCCTGAGATCCTGACCTGAGCTAAAGGCAGACACTTAACTGACTGAGTGACCAAGCTTCCCTGAAAATTGAATTTTAAGAGGCTTCTCCATCAAGAAAGATGGAGCAGAAGTACTTTTCTCTATTCCTTCTGGCAAGTACAGATAACAATCCTGGACATTATATATAAAAGGAACATGAAAAGATTCTAAATGGTGAAGAGAAAAAGCTCAGCCAGCCACAAACATAACACAGCCAGCTGTGTTAAGAATAACACAGCACTGAGTTTCCTAGGTTTTCTTTTTATTATTCAGGGCAGGGTGCTAGAGAAGATAATACCCTGGAAATGCAAATGGCTACAGACAAAGAAGCTCCAGAAAATCTGATGCTCTGAGATAAGGAACTAGGAGAGGAGGACCCTAGTAAGATAGAAAACTTTGAGACAAATAAGCTCTCTACTTCAGCCAAAACCCACAGAAGACATTCCACCCAAGAGTCAAGGCCAAGCAGTTGTCTAGACTTCACGGTCTCTGGGCTACAGTAAAATACCCCAAACTCCCTGCTGGGTGGTGTCACAAGATCCAGTAGAAAGCCAGGATTTTCATCCCCATGGGGTTGTCACAAGCCCACAAATCAAAGGTGTCAGTGGAAGCTACACAGGGAACCTGGACTTCCCACCCCACCCCCCTTGCAATAACAAAGGTCTCCCCCTTCTTACGCTAGGGTGCTATCAGAGGAGGTCAAATAAAGACTCTTAACTTTCAGTACTGCTAACCGTAACAAAGCCACCTTCACTCCATGGTGTCAATGGAAGACACATGGGTAGTAGCAATGAGACAACTCTAACTCTCCTTGCCAGCAGGTATCAGCAGTGCCTTCATGAGAAGCCAGAAGTCCCACCTCCACCCAGCAGTAACAAAAGATCCCACAGCAGGTATAAACAGAGACTGAGTAGTAAACTTGTACTTCTACCCTGCCTGGCAATAAAAAAGGTGGTGTCTACCCTTCCCTTACCAGAGTGATTTCAGAGGAGGCCTGCTAAAACAGAACACTGAAATAAAACTTTGGGTCTCATTACATAATGCCCCAAATGTACAGTATGTAATCGAATTATCACCCCACACCAGGAATCAGGAAAATTCTGTTAAGAATGAGAAAAGACAGTGAACAGATGCAACCTCAAGACGGTACAGTTGTTAGTATTATTTTCGGAAGATTTTAAAACAGCTAAAATAAAATGTTTCCTTGAGCAATACAAACATGTTTGAAACTAATTTAAAAAAATTTTTTGCAAAGTAATAGTTTCACCCCAAAAAAGAAAGATATAAAAAGAACTAAATGAAAAATTTAAAAATACAATAATCAAGATTTTTAAAAAACCTTCAAGGGGGTGACTTTAGAACACAATGCAGTGGGTAGAGGCAAGAATCAGGGAACTTAAAGACAAAACAATAGAAAGTACCCAATCCAAACAACAAACACAAAATAGATACCCCCCAAAGAATAGAACCTGAGGACATGAAGGAGTAGAAAAAAAGACCTGATGTTTATATCATCAGAGTCCAGGAAGAAGTTAAGTAAAAGAGAGGAACTGAAAAGATATTCAAAGAAATAATTGTCTGAATGATTCCCAAACAAGATAAATCAAAGAAATCCACACTAAGGCCATCACAGTCAAACTGCTGAATATAGAAGACAACACAGAAATCCTGAAAGCAATGGAAGAGAAATGACACCTTACTTTTGCAAATATTACATTTCTCATCTGAAACCATGGAGGCCAGAAGGAAGTTTTACAGTATTTTTTAAATACTAATAAAGACAACTGTTGACCCTGAATTCTATATCCAGTGAAAATATCCTTTAGAAATGAAGGAGAGATCAAGACAGTTTTATATGAAGCAAAGATAAAAGAACTTACCACTAGCAGACTTACCCTAAAGGAATGGCTAACAGAAGTTCTCTTAATAAAAGGAAAATGATTAACAACATCAACAGAATCTTAGGATAATAAATAGGAGAAGAGAAAAGATGTGTTTCCTTCTCATCTTGAGTTTTCTAAATTAATGTTTGATAGCTGAAGCAAAATTATAATAATATTTGATGTGGTTTTCAATATATAAAGAAGATTATTTTAAATGACTATAAGTAGGAGAAGGTAAAGAAAGTTGAGATTTCTACATTTCACTTAAATTGGTAAAAAGTTGATACCAACAGACCATGAGAAGATATGTCTTCTCTTATACAATGTAATATCTGAAACACTATAGGTAAGTAAAATGGAATTCTAAAAAAATGTCCAGTTCAATTTTTCCATAAGAAGTCATGAAAAACAAAATAGAGAAATGAAAAACAGAAAATGGCAGATCTAAAACCTAGCATTAAATGTAAATGGCTTAAATACACCAGTGAAAACAGTTTGGTAAAGTGGATTAAAACCATAACCTAACTCGGTGCTGTTCACAGAAACCTGACACCAAATATAATCCCATAGGAGAGTTAAAAGAAAAACAACAGAAAATTATACCTTATGTAAACATTAACTTTTAAAAAGCAGCAACATCTAGATTAATATCAGATAAAGTAGACTTCAGAGTAAAGAAAATTAGCAGGAAAAAAGAGACATTACATAACGATGCGAGGGTCTATCCACCAAGAATACACAGAATACATAAAATCCTAAATGCATCTATACCAAACATCAGAGCTGAAATAGCTGTGAAGCAAAACCTGATAGAACTGGAAGGAGAAACAGAAAAATCCACAGTTATAGTTGGAGACTTCAGTAGCCTTCTCCAAACAATTTACAGAACTGGGCAAAAATGAGCAAGAATACAGAAGATCAACACAACGATCAACCCACAGGATTTATCAATACTTACAGAACACTACCCTAGAACAGCCAAGTGCACATACTTTCAAGCACCCACAGAAAGTATCCCAAGATAGACAATACCCTAGGTCATAAAATAAACCTTAACATTTTCTAAAGAATTGAAATTGTATGCAATGTGTGGTCCAACTACAATGAATCAAATTAGAATCTAATAACTGAAGAATAACAGGAAAATATCTCAATACTTGAGAAAAACATTAAAAGCTGGGTAAATGTGTTCATGTCTGTTAGTATTTGCTGTTGTTATATCTGGGAGTTCAAGAACTATATGGTCTATGACTAGAAATACCATTTAATTAAATTTTTAAAAGAACGGATTTGCTTTATGTGATAAATTTATCTGTTCATATCTATGGCCATTAAAACATATAGAATTATATATTTTATTGAAGCCATCTAAGTAATACATGTGGAGCACCTACTATGTGCTAAGTATTATTTTAGATGCTTAGGAAACAGCAGTGGGGAATACAGAAAAGAGATCATGTTACTATTAAATTAATTAATTAACTGATTAACTAATTAAATGGTAAGAAAGACAGTGATATGGAAAAATTTGAAAACAGGGCATATCATAATTGGGATTAAGATAACAGGGCAGTAGGGGATAGAAATAGAAAGCGAGGTTACAATATTAAAATAAAAATGGTCATGACAGTCTTCCTTGAGGTGTTAAAATCTAAGCAAAGACTTGAAGGAGATGTATAAATTAGTAAGCAGTTTATGGGGCATGTGTAGATAAGTATTCCAATCAGAGGGATCAGTGAGAGTCAAATACGAATACTAAACAGAAGCATCCAGATGCACATGTAGCACATGTGGATGGACATGGGCCAAAGGAATAGGAGATGATGAATTCAGGAAGGCACAGACAGTGAGAGGTTTGGGGACCTGTACACTCTTGAAAAGAAATGGCTTATACCCAGAGGTTGCAAGGTTCCAAGGCAGAGGAGCAACATAATCTAAATTATGTTTGAAAAAACAGTTTGGCAAGATTACAAGCAGGGAAGTCAGTAATAATCCTGTCTGGAGCCAATGGTGGCCTGGCCTGGTCGCCTGGCATGAAGACATGGAGGTAGTATACATGTACTTTGTGGATTTTGGAAGGATTTCTAAAAAATATGTATGAAGATATAAAATGAAATTATGAACTCTATGAAAAAAAAAAGATAGTTTTATTTTGCTATGGGTGAAATGCAGAGCAGTGGGCCTCCAAAACTGATCTCTATTCTAGGTCTAATTATGCGTGAAAACATAATGTCTCTACACTTTATTTTGCATAATCAGCTATACGAGAGTTTTTCCTAAGGGGTTCCTAAATTCCCTTCCAGCTTCCAGAGTTTACAAAATAGATTATTACTGTGAATGAACCAGAATTAACTTTAGTCAGAATAGATGCCATCAGGCAATTTCTCATTTCTCTAGTATTCATTTATAGGAAGCAAGCACATAGATATCAATGCATAAACCACTGGAAGTGAAGTGAGGAAACATATAGAAAATGTCAGCCTTCTTTCCACAGTCCAAGACTTCAGGATTGCCCAGTTTCAAAAAGACAATGGTCTTTCACCTGTCATAAGACTACGATTTGCTTCTGATTTGCTACTTCTATTTGCAGTATTATTAAGTGTTTCTTGAAATACTACAGCCACCACGGGCCAGAGCTAAAGATCTAACTGCTAAATAACAAGGTTTTAGTGTAACTAGAAAAATGTAGGAAGTACTCATTTTGTCATATGGCCTGTAGACATTTTCATGGTTTCACCATTATGTGAACAAGTTAATGACTGGCTCAAGTGTAACTAAAATTGATCATTGCTCAGCAAACATCTATTATATTTGTGCTAGACACAGTCATAATCAGTGAGGAAACTGCTGGGCTGTGATCCCTTCTCCTCAGTCTCACTGTGTGATCAAGAAGACAATTTAACATATATCTAAATTCGATGTATGTGGCTACGTGCTACCACAAAAAGCAAAGTAGGCTCCCCCAGCTAGGAGTGATCACACACCATCCATGCAACCTCTCTGCACCTCAAATATCTTCACCTCAAAATAAAGATATAAGGGTTTTTTTAAAGACCAAATGAGAGTACTATGGGCATGACCTGTAACAAATGTTCAGCAAAATTGGTTATTGTTACTGTTATGAAAATTATATTATTATTATAATGGAAGTTGAAGATGGAATGTCTATGAAAGCACAGATGTCAGAGCACTGTCATCAACCTTCTAGTTCTGTTTTTGTTGGGCAACAAAGTCTAAAGGAGGCCCAGTGGACTGAGAGGAGTTTAGAATCAAGTAAAGCAGAGTTCAAGTCTCAGCCTGGCCATAGCCTGTGTGAGCCAGGCAACTTCCCAAACTCTTCTGAGTTTTAGTTTTTTTCCTGGACAAATGGAGACAAGCTACCTTGCAGTGTTTAGGGGAATATCTAAGAAGATATCTAAAGTGCTTAGTACAGGGCCCAGCAGATGGAGAGTTTTCCATAAAAGTAGCAAAGGTGATGAGGAAGAGGATTATAAAAGTAGATAAAGTCTGAATAAGGGCCCAAAGTTCTAATTCAATTTAAGTGATAATTCATTTACTTCTACCTGTACTAAATCTTGAACTGAGATAGGCTGCACTACAGGCTTATCTGCTTCTCTCAGTCCCCACCCTTGCTCAGACTTCGCCAGTGCTAAGGGTCTTACCATAGGTCTTGCGTCATTTAGAAAGAAAGGGACACTGAAGAGGAATAGGTAAAACAGAATTCCTGTGTCTTCCCCATTATCGGCACAGATGGCTTCTTTTAAAACCGTACCATATCGAGTTTCACCTTGTGCATTTTAAAGTAAGAAGTCATAAATTCTTACTATCTGTCTCCAGGTTCAAAATACTGAGATTGTCACACTGCCACAGTTCTGGGAGGAAGGGCCCCTTGGGTTATTGTAAGACTGGATGGTTATGATGTACAGTTTACGCTAATGAAGGTAGGCTTCCAGTCAGGAAGTGGAGTCACTCCCTGCGGTGAGGCCGTTAAGTAGCCAGGAATGAGATGTGTCTATAATTAGAGAGGCATTAGGCGTTAGTGATCCCAGTGGCCAGGGAGACTGAGCCCAGTGGACGAGTCAGACTGGCTGGCTACGCACCGGGAGCAATTTCCTCCATCTTTTCAAAGTCAGAAGCGATGTAATGAGAGGTGGGCTAAGAAACTCCACTGAACTAAAATTATCCATCTAAAAAAAAATAATAACTTCTGTGAAAAATAGACTTGAAAATTGCATATGCTCAGAGCAGAAACAAAGCAAAACAAAACAAAACCCACAGTATCCAGTAAAGCAGCAGATTGATAAGGCAAAACAAGGCGAAAACAAACCTCGAAACTAGTAGGAGTGGCAAATCACGGAGTATTGTCACACCATTGTTCATCTTAGTCACTCATAGGATTTGAAAATAGAAGAGCCAAGAAATCTGGGATGAGCTATCACATTTTTCTGGAATATATATTTGTTAAAAAATATAGAAAGTGTTCACATCCCATTGTAATCGTCAAGAGTATTTTCAAAATGTGATTTCTGGGAAAGATGGCAGAAATGTTAGTTTACCTTCACTATTGTACAGAGGAAAAAATTCAAAGCTCAGGAGGAACAGAATAATTAATGGAGCCACAGCTATTATTAATTAAAATGAACTACGTGTACTTTTTAGCTTTATTTAATTTCCTTTTCTTTGTCTTATTTGATCCTCAGTCCAATACAATGAAACAGTGACTTGCCATGACTCCCACATTGTATATGAGAAAATGAAATACCAGAAAGGATGAGTAAATTATAAATGCCCATCTTTGAAAGCAGCTTCCTCTGAAGCTGTGCTCCTAATAACTACACAGTACATGTCTTGTCTGATATTTTATAGCTACAAGTCTTGGTAGAGCCAGAGTTAGGGTTTAGATTCTGTAATGTCAGGCGTCCCTGCCTTTGCATCCCTCCCTGTAGGCTGGACTGCAAGCTTCTAAATTCTAAACACAGCACTGTGGACTATTTCCTTGGAGCTGTGGGAAGTCAATGACATTAAAAAGAAAAATTCCCTGTAAGAATTGAGTTCATCTAACCTGTCCGGTGGGTACTGTAATAATGCACTTTGTTTATATATTTCATCTGCTTTGTTCATCACTTTATCCTTATTGCCTAGAGCAGAGCCTGGGACATAGTACGTGCTTAATAAATAGTTTCTAAAATGAGTGACTTTATTATGTGTCTATAACGTGCTGCTAGATACTGCTTGAGGGGCTAAGACAATGATGAAGAAAATACAGCTTGTGCAATATGGAACTTCCAATAGTTGAGAGAGGTAATAAGCGAGCATATAAATACCTAAATAATTTTTAAAAGAAGGTTATGAAGAAAATAAAACAGGATAATGTGATACAGTGTAACTTGGTGGGTGCCTTGGAGGAGTTTTTCCTTAAGTGTTGACCTTTGAACTGAACCCTAAATATCAAGAAAAATGCAGCCATATGAAGATTTGAGGGCGTGGAGGGAAGGAATTCCAGATGGAGAGGACAGCAAGTGCAAAGGCACTGAGGAAGGAATAATTTTGGTGATTTAGAGGAAGAGGGAGAAGCGAGACTTAAGCTTAGAGAACACACAGGAAAGTGCAAGGAAGAGAGGAAGAAGGTAGAAGCACAGAATGGAGGCCAGCAGTCCCTAGGGCACTTTAAATACTGAGGCCTGTTGTATAACCCACTTAAAAGTGAGACTGTACATTTCCCTGACTTGTTTCACTTTGTATAATGTCCTGGAATTTTATCCATGTTGGCTGCAAATGGGCAGACTCTCCTTCTATTTTATGGCTGATTAATATTCCAATTCTTTCCTTCTATTTTATGGCTGATTAATATTCCAATTATGTATGTTATAGACAGATATAGACATATAAATATATCTATCTCACATTTTCTTTATCCATTCTTCCATCCACAGACTTACGTTGGCCATTGTGAATAATGCTGCAGTGAATATAGCGGTGTAGATATCTCTTCAAGTCAGTGATTTTGTTTTCCTTTGGGCCAAGAGCTGGGCAGATAGGGAAAATGGGGAGATAAGGTTCAAAGTGGACAAATTTTCAATTTCAATTGTGAAATGAGTTAAGTTCTAAAGATGTAACATAAAGCACGGTGACTACAGTTAACAATACCATACTGTATACTTAAAATCTGCTAAGACAGAAGATCTTAAATGTTCTTTGCACACACACACACACACACACACACACAAGCACACACGATAAATATGTGAGGTAATGGATGTGTTAACTAATCTTACTGGGGTAATCATTCCCCAATATACATGTATATAACTTAAAATTTTAGATTTATAATTAACCAGTTTATCTAGAATGATCTGTGCAAAAAGTATTTTTAAAAGTTATTTTGTAATTTGGGGGCTATCCCCCCCCAAACAAAATTAGTTGGAGAACTGATTAACTCATGCATTTGGCAACTATAGCCAGACAAGCCAAGTAACTCGGGCTAATTACTGTACCTTTTTTTTGCTGAATATATGTGTGCATTTAAAAGAATAATGTGCTCTAACTTCTCCTGTTCTCTGTTGGAGAACAGTCTGCCCCTATTTATTTTAATGCTTTTGGTTGTTGCTTGTAACTATGATCTTATGTTTCTGTTGATTCAATTTTAAAAATCCTACTTCATTAGATTAAAAAAAAGAGAAAAAAAGGCACCTTCAAATATTTAGATTAAAGCATCCTGTGTAGTACCAGTCTGATTGTCAATTACAATAAACTTTGTGTGAGGAAACAGAGATCAACAGTAAAACCACAGAAAATGTCCTTCCCCCAGCCTCTCCTTACATGGGTGTGGTTTCCTTCGGGCCAGTCTTCATAGACTTGTCAGCCAGTCCTCCTAATCACTGATGCTTGCTGATATAGCTCACCCATTATGATTTCACAGTCCTGTTCCATCAGAGAGAAAGAACTTTTGATTTACTGCTAATTGGAGTAGCCATGTTTCCTCAGGCACAGGCAGTGTTTTGAGTGATGATGTAACCAAAAACCAGGGTTTTGTGATAAGTCAGTACAATTTAATGGAATAGAGGAGGCATTCTTTCCTCTCTGAAATACATGATATTACTTCTGTATCAGACAAAAAGGCTGAATGCATTAAAGGTATTTTTCTTACATTATAAAGATCGAGAGACAGACAGGAAATTATTCCAGATTGCTAAATCAATCTGAGAAGGTTTGTATACTGAAAAAAAAAAAAAAAAAAAAAAAGAAAAAAGAAAAATCACAGGCTTCTGACTCATTGTCATACAATTCGTAAATAAACAGGTTTAGAATTGCTATCACTGCTCAGAGAGCGTATTTGCTGTTTGGTTGGGAACTGAACGGGACATTCAATAGAAGTTGGTTACAAATAGAGATTCATTTGAAAAAGCCAACAAACAAACAAACAAAGTCATGGGCTGTGAACTCTGTTGTTCCCAAACATGAGCATTTTAATATGGGCACAGAAGAGCAACTCAACAACCTTGAAAATGTCTAAGTTTAAGGCAAAAATTGTGTGGTTGACATGCCCTCAGCCATTGTATTTTTATCACTCAAAATTTCCCAAGGTTACAGTTTGCTGTTTTTAGATATCCTCAATTTCAGTGCTACCAATTTTATCTAATGCTTTGGTTCATCTGGGGAGGGGGAGTAGTTTGGGGAGACATATATTATGTTCCATTTGTTTTATTTTATTCAGAAAACAAAAATGGGCATGCCTGAGATTCACTTTAAGAAATATGTACTCAGAAAGAGTAACTTTAGTGTTTCAAAAAGCTGTCTCTGTTGGGGTTTATAAGCTCAAAGAAAATAAATCACCTCTGTATTTTGAGAAATGACAGTGCAATGTGTGTTTTTCTTAAACACATCAAGGAGTTCCCTAATAAATACAGTGAACCTGGAGCCCTCTATTGTGAAACCAGCTGTGAGTTACGGGTCCATCGTTCAAAACTGCAACTGAAGTTTCTTTTCTCTGTGTCCATGACACAGTCCCTTCCTAAGAAAAACTAAACAAATATATAGCACAAGCTAGAAAACAAGTGCCAGAAAGATAGTTCAAAACTAACATTCAGAAAAGGAAGGATATGACAAGGACTTTTTTTGTTTGCTTATTTTGCTTTTTGCCTTTGAAATACTGAACTAAACAGCCAAACAGTATAGTTTGTAATAAAGTTTATAAATTTTTGTAAATTACTGAATAAGCCTATTTTTAATAGGTTAGAGGTTACTGAGATTTGATTCAGTGGAGCAACAGAACAATTTTTAGTTTTCTATTAGAATAAGGGCAACATTCACAAGCATCTAACTTGGTAAAAAGGATGGGAAAAATCTCTGACAGTGAGATTTGCCAGTTTCAAACTTTTTCACCAAAATACCCATAATTAGTACCCAAAATAAAAGAAGAAACTTCTGCTCCTGAAGTATCTACCTGTTTAGCCTGAAAACAGACTCTAAAGATGTTTTTGAAGACTCATATTTTTAAAACCAGGTACAGATTTTGTATGTTATTCTGCAATATATACTTTTGTCTCAATACAAATACATTCTTCAACAAGCAACTGCGTCAAGCTGACACAGTGATGATGTGCCATCATGTTGGACCCAGCACACCTCCTGGCCAAAACCAAAATCATTCTTAGAAATAAGTGCATCCATTATAAAGCAACCCATTGAAGAGTGGCATTAGGCTGATCCAACTACTTTTTTCTCATAAAAATAATGTACATGGAGGCTTAAGTGGGTAGAAGAATAAATGAAACAAGATGGGATTGGGAGGGAGACAAACCATAAGTGACTCTTAATCTCACAAAACAAACTGAGGGTTGCCGGGGGGAGGGGGTTTGGGAGAAGGGGGTGGGATTATGGACATTGGGGAGGGTATGTGATTTGGTGAGTGCTGTGAAGTGTGTAAACCTGGTGATTCACAGACCTGTACCCCTGGGGATAAAAATATATGTTTATAAAAATAAAAAATTATAAAAAAAAAAAAAAAAAAAAAAAAGAAACAGAAAAAGGAATCTTAAAAAAAAAAAAAAAAAAAAAAAAATAATGTACTTTTAAAATTGAGACAGTTTTTATGGCATTTATTGCAGAAAAACTAAAGTGTTTAGATTGGCTATTTTAAGGTCAACCCCAGACTAGAAACTGCAGGACTTCAAGTTGTAACCGAACCCACACTTGTTATATGACCTGAAACAGGCCAAGCAGGCTGTGGTCACGATTATGTATATAAGCCGCCCACGCAGGGTATCATGCCAAGGTCAATGTGTTTGTGGCAAGCATTTTTGTCACACATGTGGAACTGCACACAGTTGTTCTGGGTACGGCGGCTGGAGTGGGTGCTAGGAGAACTGTAATGTTCGGCCCAGCCAGAAACAGGGTGATCAGACAGACCAAGCAGAGCACCGCAGCACTTAGAGAATGAATCAGTAAATGAAAATCTATGTTACTAAGACTCTAGTGGTCTGGATGAACTATATAATCCATCACAAAATTGCAGTAACTGTTGAAACACCCCGTGATAGATTGTTTTAGGTATAGGACATGCATTCCTCCCAAATGACATGCATTTTTCCATTAAAACAATCTATGATGGTAAAGCCTAAGGGAGATGAAATCAATCCATCAATAACTAAATTCTCAACGGATTAGTAGGCAAAGACCAACTGAAATTTTTAAAAACCAGACGACCTTAAAAATCATGCCAGAGGAGTAGTCACATGCTGGCAAGTCCTGGTTTAAAATCATGTACAATTTACATATGAGATTTGAATTCTTAAAAGAAAAGAACTTAAGCCTATTAGTTCATTCACTCAGTATGGTACTTGGATTTATCTTGTTTACATTTTAATTTTGCCCAAAAATGTGATGTAAGCTAAAAACTCCTGTGGAGCACCAGTCCACAGAGCCTAACCCCAAATTCTAATCACACCGGTGATAATTCTGTGAACATCTACCCTCTTTATAGGTGTGGGGTCTGTGGTGGTAGCTTCATAATGTCCTAATGTCAAATAAATGAAAAGATTAGCTAACTCACTAAAGGAAAGAAATCAGGCAAAGTAATCTGTTTGTAATTGTGCTTTTTACTTTTTTGTCTACAGCAGTAATATCACATCGTCCTGATATACATACTAAGAAACAAGACATTTTCAGAAATTGATACCGCATTTTGGATCAGAATTGGAAGACACCTTAATTAAATCTAATGCAAATAAAATGCCATGTTAATAGTGGAAATTCTTGGTAAAATATAACTCCATACAATATTTTTTATACATATTATATAAAACCATTCCTTCCTCACTATAGTAGTGAAAGGGCTTATATCTAGAATTTTTTAATGACATTCCAAGGTTAATGTTGTTAGTGAATATCAGAGAAATTCAGAATGTTGGTTTCCAATATTCTTTATACATTGTGGGAAAACATAGATTAACGGTGCAGGCTACACATATATATTTATAAATATATGTTTATTTGTACATATTTTTGCATATATATATAAATATTGTAAATAAATTTTTTTGCATATATATAAATATACAAATTACAATATATATATAAATATTATAAATAAAAATTTATTTACAATATTTATTTATTTATTTATTTATATAAAATAAAGTATGGTGGCCATATAATTTATCATCACACTTTTGGAGATGAAGGATGCTGATAATAATTATATCAGGATACAGGGTATATACACAGATTGTCCTGGGCTAACAGAAACATTTGCTCTCCCTAGAAAGGATTATCACAACTTCTGCACAGCCAGAAGGGAGGAAGTTTCAGCTTGCTTCATAATCACAGAACATGTAAGATTTTGCAAACCTAAATACATTCTCTGCCCCATCTCATTAACAGCAGAATGTGTATCCCAAGCTTCAAGTGTGGAACAGATGCTCACATGTGATGTGATTATTTGGAAGCAGGGAACGTACAGACATAGGACAGCTGAACCTAAGAAAATTAGAGTCAAACGTCTAAGAACAAGGCAAGACTGAAGGAAGTAAGTTGATTCATAACAGCTTTGTTATAGTTTTAAATCACAGGACAAAATTCTTGGAACTAATTTTTAACACAAGTTTCAACTAAAACTGAATTAAAACCATAAATTAAATTTACAGATTCAGTTATGACTCTCTAAGTATAACATTTTTCAAAATATTTGGTTCATGGCTTAAGATAATGTGTAGGGTTTTTTAAAAAAGATTTTATTTATTTGACAGAGAGAGAATACAAGTAGGCTGAGAGGCAGGTAGAAGGAGAATCAGGCTCCCTGCTGAGCAGAGAGCCTGATGCGGGGCTCGATCCCAGGACCCCGAGATCATGACCTGAGCTGAAGGCAGAGGCTTAACCCACTGAGTCACCGAGGTGCTCCTAATGTATAGGTCTTTTATTTTCTACATGATAGACTAGAACTTTTTCTTATTAAATTTATTATGACTCATATTAGAAAAACATTCTATGAATTGAGTTTACTCATTTATTTGCATGGCTTTCTTTTTAAAGATTTTATTTATTTGTTTGACAGAGAGAGACAAAGTGAGAGAGGGAACACAAACAGGGAGAGTGGGAGAGGGAAAAGCAGGCTCCCTGCTGAGCAAGGAGCCCAATGCAGGGCTCCATCTCAGGACCCCAGGATCATGACCTGAGCAGAAGGCAGATGCCCAACAACTGCGCCACCCAGGCACCCCTATTTGCATGACATCTTAACCCAAAGTTATGATTGCTATAGTTGTCAAAGCATAATAGGAATAAAAATTTTCTCATTGCCTCTCTCATTCAATCAATATTCATCAACAATGATTCTCAAAATTTGCTGAAATTAAAAATTACCTGGAGGGAGGGCTCACCAAGACACAGCTTATTGGACCCTGTCCCCCAAAGTTTCAAATTCAGTGGAGTGCAGTAGGGTCCAAGAACTAGCCTAACATGTTCCTAAAAAGTTCCCAGGTCATTCTAATCCTGCTGGTCTGTGTGTCAAACTTTGAGAAATGCTGATATATTGAACATAAAATATTTGCCAAGGGTTGTGTGCTGGAGAGACAGTGATAAACAGTACAACAGGCAAAAATCTCTGATCTCAGACACCCTATGTTCTATGGATGGAGATATACAATAAATTCATAATTAAAATATATGGCATGGTAGGTGGTGGTAAGTCTGTGAAGAAAAACAAAACAAGAAGTGGAATGTGATAACGTGGTGGGGTATGATGAAGAGGGTGGTCAGGCAGGACTTACTCAGAAGCCAAGATTCAACCAAAGATTTCAGAGAGCTGGAGAGTGAGTCAGAGACTTCTAGAGGGACTAGTCAGTCAGTTAAATGCCTTGAGGCTGGAGAACCCTGGCTAAGGCTGAATAATAGGAGGAAGATCAGAAAGGGGGAAGCTGAGGGAGTGACAGGGAGATCAGAAGGAAACAAGGCAAGGAGGCAGTGCAAGATAGGCTCACATGGGGCCCTACACACCACTGAGAGGTCTTTGGCTTTTGTTTTGAGTGACCTAGAAGACCATGGGTAAAATCTGAGCAGAGAAATGGCACTGGCTGATCTGCATTTCCATGGATGAAATAAGACTGGAGTCCAAGAACCATGCAGGCTGGTTACACACATTTGGGAGTCACCACCATATTGGTGTTTATCCCTGTGCAATTCATGAGCTCATCAAGGAATGAGTGAATCTAAAGAGGAGTAGTCTAAGAACTGGGCCTGGGAAAATCCAACTTTAGAGGTCAGACAGATAAAATAAGACCAAAGAAAAGAGATGAAAAAGGAGCAGCCTTGATGTAGTTTGAAAATCAGCACATGTTGGCCTCTGGAAACTAAGTGAAGAAGAGAATCATTAGGAAAAGAGCTTATTAGTTGCTCATAGATCAAGTAACATAAGTAATGGAAATGAACTCTTCACACAAGCAACACAAGTCCTGCTGTGGTGTTGGCAAGAGCTGCTTCTGGGGTGTGGCGGAGACTGAAAGCTTCCCTAGAGCATTTCTTTTTTTTTTTTTTTTTTAAAGATTTTATTTAATTATTTGACAGAGAGAAATCACAAGTAAGCAGAGAGGCATGCAGAGAGAGGAGGAAGCAGGCTCCCCGCAGAGCAGAGAGCCCGATGTGGGGCTCGATCACAGGACCCTGGGGTCATGACCTGAGCCGAAGGCAGAGGCTTTACCCCACTGAGACACCCAGGCGCCCCTCCCTAGAGCATTTCATGTGCAGATGGGAAGCCAGTGTGGAGAGCAACAGTGTGCAGGCCATCAAGCTCTGTTGTTACAGAAAAAAGAGGCATGGGTGGTGGTAGCTACAATAAATGGTAGATCAAGTAGAGAGTTTGCCTTGCTAAGAAGGGAGAAAGTACTAAACATTGGTAAACTGACAGTTATATGATAATGCAGAGAAACACCAGATAACACTGCCGTGATATGCTTAAGGAGGGAGAGCTGAGGTCTTCTGCCCAGGGAGAAGTTACATCAAAACATGAACAGCTCCGGGCACCTGGTGGCTCAGTCGGTTGAGTGTACAACTCCTGATTTCAGCTCAGGTCATGATCTCAGAGTCCTGGGATCAAGCTCCAGGTCGGGCTCTGCATTCAGCAGGACGTCTGCTTAAGATTCTTTCCTTCTGCACCTCCCCTCACTCTCTTATTCTCTCTCAAATAAATAAATAAATCTTTAAAAAAACAACAGTTGATCCATAGTAATAGGAAGGAAGAACGAATATATGATACAGATGCAGGTGAATGGGTGATTCAGTGAAAATAAGATCACCAACTGAGAAAACACATAACAAAGAGGAGCCAGAAAGTTTGAGGAGAGATGAGAATGTCTAATCTCTAGTGGAGAAAAAGAACTAGAATGAAGAGAGGAGAGATTGAAAGATTGACATTCGTTGGACAAAGAAGTAGAACAGAATGGCTACAACTCTAATAGAAAAGAGAATACCAGAATCAATCTGGTATTATAGAATTATTTCATTTAATATTTCCTGAGTATTTTTCTAAGTACTTGTAAAGCTACTAATCAGAGCAACATATAACTTCCCACAATCTCCCTTATTAATAAATCTGCTCAAAAATGAAGGTCATTTTTAGACCTGTCAGTGAATCTACTGATACAGAAATGGACTCAATTGGGATTTCAGAATAAATTTTTGAGGTAAAATATGCTGGTGAATTGTTGCTTTGTGAGATTTAATATAAACATCTGATGGAAAAACTCATATATGTGTGCATCTCTTTGCTGTCTTTGAGAACTTCAAAAATATAACTGTCTTAGTTGAGGTGAAAAGGTAGTAATTAGACAGGAACTTTTATGCAATGGCTCATCAGACCTCCTATCTTTGTTTCTCAACTGTTTTGTCAGAGGAAGTTTGGTGTTCCATGAACTCTTCATACATGTGTGGCCCAATTTTGATCAATGCATAGGTGTTTTCCTTACAATAAGTTACAGCAGCATCTGTTAGGAACAGTCTCCCCTGCAGGTAAGGATGGACAGATGCAAGTAGCTCTAGTAGGTCAAAGGAGCAGAACTCCCAAGCAGGAGGCAGATAAGCATAGGAAAATCTGTCTTGTTACGTGTTTAAGAGCCTACTCAGGACAGTAAGAAATGTTTTCCACCACGCCCCTGACCCCTTAGTAAGCAATATTATCAACCACCAGTGTAACTCTAAAAAACATCTAAAGGAATGCAAAGATAATGACAGACGCTGTTACGGACACTCAGGAATTCTCAGTCTTTGTAAAGAACATGGCCTTCATCTGAGACTGTCCTCTAGGGCAGAGTGCAGATTTCCACGTGAGGGAACGTGGAGACTTGCAAGCAATGCACAGGGCAAGGGGATCTGGAGGGTGTACAACACAAATCTAAACGATCTGATTCTCACTGTCAAGAGGCTTATCATCCAATCCAGAAAATGCCTATAGATAAAATAACTACAAAAAAATTCAAGATACTAAGCTTCCAGTATTTAGGATCCTATCGAATGTAGATAATAAATATTTTGCAGGACCAGAGAAGTCACCATGGGGAAGCCTGGTCCCCAGTCACGCAGCTTTTGGCTGGGAGGTTCCAGGGTATTCTGACTGACTCTGACTTTTGCTGTAAACCTGGACAACCATGAGAACGTTCTAGGGAGCTTTTCAGAAATACAAGTTCCTAGCCTCTACCATGTCACAACTCATAAGTCTGGTGCCCACACCTGGCTGCATAAAATTGTGAAATGAGCTACCTCTCTCAAGACATATTTATTTTCTTATTTCACTCAGATATTATTTTTTATCCAGGATAAAGTGAAAGGCACCATCAGCACTGTGAAGACATAAAGTTTCTTTGACTCATTTCTACCCAAGGACAACAGGTTCCTGACCAAAACACGCTAAATCTCTAAGTTCTGTGAAATAAAATAAAATCATGCTTTCTGATCTCATGTAAAAATCACATTTTCAAATATTTTATGCTATATAAATCAATTGCACTTATAGTACATGTTTCTATCAACTAGAAACTGGCAAAATCTTATTCATTTTTTGGAATTCTTCTCAAATGTCATCTTCTCTATGAACCCAACCTTGACCACCTCCTAAAAATGAATTGCTGCTCCCCCCAGAAAGAGTTGTGTGCCTGTACATACCACCAATATTGTCACCATTCACAAGTATTGAGATTTATTACTTACTTATTGTCATGGGTTGAAGTGTGTCCCCATCCCCCCCGCCACCGATCTATGTGTTGCCCAAACTCTAGTACCTTTAAAGAGGTGGTTAAGCTAAAATAAGGCTGTTAGGGTGGCCTTGAGCCAAACTGACTGGTGTCCTTATAAGATGAGAATTTCTGGACACACGTGAGACATACAGACAGACAAGTGTATGCACAGAGGGATGACCATATGAGGACACAGCAAGAAGGTGGCCATCTACACACCAAGGAGAGAAGGCCCTGGAAGAAACCAGGCATGCTGACACCCTGATTTCAGACTTCCAGCCTTCAGAAGTGTGAGAAAACAAATTTTTATTGTTCAAGCCCCCCAGCCTATGGTGTTCGTGATGGCAGCCCTGGTTAATTCACTTGTTCAACTGTCTTACTGAGGATGAGCTCCTGAAGGGCATGGACTCTCACTTACAGCTGGTACCCAGCATGGTATCTGGAGCCTAATAAATGTCCAATAAATAGATGAACTTATTTATTGTAGAGGTAACAACTGTGATTATGAAGAAAAAGAATAAATATGTAGTTCAATTTTATATCCAAGTTATAAATTAAAATCATGTTTAATGATTTATAAAAATTATGTTTAATTTAGAAGGGATTTAGAAAATGAGAAAAGATACAATGAAAAATACTCAAAAGCCATTTATAATCCCACCCTTGGTCATGACCCCTTTTTAAATTTGGTATTTTTCTTTCCAGTTCATTTTTAATATTCATATACACTTTCCTTTTTTATTTTAAATATATATGAACAAAATAAAAATACATATAAATAAATATAAATATCTCTCTATTTACATACAGAGTTCTGTATCATTCTTTTTCCTTCAAACATATATATATATGTATATAAAATCATTCCCTGTAATCTTAGGTAATCTTTGAGAACATAATTTTTAATGGCTATATAATGTTTTAGCACATTTATCTGTCTAAATTTAAGTATAACCGCTATTAGATAGTTTCTGATTTAGGAGCTGATGCTACAATGAACCTCTTTGTACAACCATATTTACTCACATCTCTATTATGTCCTTAGGACAAACATGTTTAGGATTGACACTGCACATCCAGCGACTGTAATAATATCGAAGGCTGATTCTAGGAGGGTCAGACTCAGACTGTTATCCACGACTTCTGTATTTTTTTTTTTTTTTTATCCATGGAACACACTGAATTGCAGTATGTCAAGCCCTGCATTCTTCTCTCCTACAGAAATGAGAAAACTGAGGTCTCAAGATGAACAAAAAGCAGCAGGAAAGTATACTCATTACGTCTACACAGTGCACTCCAGAATCCACTGTTTTACTCTAAAGAATGTTTTGGGTGGGCTCACCCCTACCATTTGAGATGATCCAGTTAAGAACAGACATGGAGGCCCCCTAGGCTCTCCCTCCAGAGAAGAGGGAAGTTGCCATGGTTGACCATAATCTGAGGAGGCTTCTAAGAAGGGCTCCACTAGGCACTGAAGAATAATGGAATAACCCTGGATTGTAAAGGAAGAGAAAACAGACCATCTGTAGGATCTGTGAGTCTGAATGATACCTTGCACGATAAGTGGGGAATTAATGTAGCAGAAGAAATGAAGGTTGTTAATCATCTGATCTGAAAAGTGGGAGATTATCTTGCCTTGTATGGGGAGATGTAACCTTAAATGAGGAGAGGGAGACAAAAGAGTCACAGTCAGAAAAATGCGGTGGAAGAAAGTCTCTGTAAGCCATTGCTGGCTTTGAAGACGGAAGCAGCCTGGAGCCATGGGATGCAGGCAGTCTCTTGAAACTGGAAAAGTCAAGAAACAGACTTTCCTGTAGAGCACCCAGGAGTGCGAACTCTGACACCTTGAATTTAAACCAGTGAGACTCCACAGCTATAAGATAATAAACTTGGATTGTGTTAAGCCACTTAATTTTGTGGAGATTTGTTACAACAGCAACAGGAAATACACTATAAAAAACAGAACTGTACCAAAGGCACAAAATCAGAATTCACGTGGAACCTGAGATAAGTATATGGGTTTTTCAAGATACGTGCTTGTGAACAGTTGGAGACAAGTTAAGGGAGTTAGGGTCTGGTACAGGAGGAAATTAGAAGTGTCTTTCAAAATTATCCAAACTTTATCCTGCAGATGACAGAGGGCATTTAAGGCAACATAATAAAAGTGATGTGTTTCAGCAAAATTAATCTGGCCTCATCATGAAAGGGAGAGTTAATGGAGAAAGAGCAGTTAAGGTTTTGCAATAATCTGAGTGCAAAGTGGTTAAGTGGACATGGCAGCAGCTTACAGAGAAATGAAAGCTCAGGCATGAGGAACATTACAAAGGAAAATCCACGTTTCTATTTTTTCCTGTATAGAAATCATTCTACAGACTTCCCTTAATTCTAGATTGTCAAGTGAAATGTGGATGATCTAGGAAAATTATGAGAAATCAAATCGCCCCACAGTTAGAGTTCTCCAAAAAGAACCATTCTGCACTGAAGTCTTTTTGAAAGAGATTGATGTGTTCTCTCTCATTTTACCCCATAAACCCAAAGGACTAAAACGTATGATTCTCTAGTAAGAGGGAAGTGAAGCCAATCGCCTGCCATTCCATCTACTTAAACATGTAATTGACTCCAGACAATGGGAAACTTCGTTTTTTCAGGAACTGGGTTAGAATTTGCCTTCACATATAAAATATTTCTCAGAGAAAAGAAAAAGTAAAACATTTCATCGTTCTGTTTTCAAAAGAGCCCATGATTAGATGAAACTAAATGTCCTTTTCCTAGTATTTTTCACCAGTAAACAGGTTTACTTAAGTCAGTAGGATGATAAAGTTGCTAGATGAACTTTGCAATCCCCGTTGGCGCATGCGTGCTTGCATGCATGTGTGCGTGCGTGTGGCCATTTTATTTACAGCAGCTCTGGAGAAACTGCATGGGATCACCTGGGTGTCAACTTGTGAAAATAACATATTTGTCAATAGGCCCCTGTAATCCTACTTTCATTCCATTCCTTCCTGTAACAGAAATTTTGTCCTTAGTGTCTGGACTCAGAGTAGCTACTCAGAGTCTGATGAATGGGTGACAGATGGATTGATTGATAAATGAGTTATAATCACAGGGTCAAATAATGTTTACATTATTTAAGGATTGTGATACATGCTGTTAAAATGCTTTCTGAAAAGAGACTGTATCTCTTAGGAAACAGCTCACTGTTACCTGTAGCAATTAATTCTTATATTACTAATTTTTTGTGAATATGTGGTATCTTTTCACTGAATCAAAGTGAGATTAAATAACTTCTGTGTTCATTATATTTGTGTTTTTTTTTCTCTCCGGCCAGATGTCTGTTCATTTCCTTGGTCCATTTATATGCAGACCTGGGTACATACCTTAGATAATTTATATGTAATCTTTTATGTATCTTCTGTATTCACCATTGTGGTGAATATTTTCTTCAGTTTCTTTATTTATGCTTTGGTATAAGTGATTTTAACATGCAGAAATTTTATATTTGAATATGCTCAAAATCTTCTATTTTTATGTACTCAGAAAATTCACCCCAGACACATCTCACATCATTCTCCTCATGATGCCTCGCGGCCTATAAACATTTTCTCATTGCTTTCTACAGACCTGGGTGCAGCCCCTTCACGGCCTTACAGATGCTGGCTCTTTTCCTGAAATTTCTCCCATCACATCTCCTTGTCCTTCCTCCACACTGGTTACCTCCTGCACTCCCTTCATACCTTTCTACCTCAGCTCCAGTATGCCTTCCTCAGGGTCATGGTCAAGGTCAGGTATTCTGGCCAACACTCTGTAGAGTAACTGGGTAATAATTATATAGTCTAAAAGTCAATATTGAATTAATATCTCTTTGGGTTAATGTCCCTGCCTTTCTCTATTCTCATCCTTAAACCCATAATGCCTTAGCAGGAGGCCTGGCAAACAGACACTGTTGATATTTTACTGTATTAATTAATCGTATTTAAAATTACAGACACTTAACTAAACAGGAGGTGGCTTTACTTCTATTTTTGTCTGTTTGATTGTTATGTTTTTCCCATTTAATTCTCTTTGCCTCTGGGTTTTATATGTTGACATTTGACATAAATCTATTTACCAATGCTTTCCAATATGTCTGTGTACCTGACTGATAAAGCAAGTCTCTCCTTCTTGCTCCTTTAACAATACTGCAGAATTTTTTTCCAATGTGCCACTATGGGTAAAGTGAAGATCAGTCTATGGAAAGCCAGCCTGATGGGCTTGACTCTTGGCAGCCCCACTTATTAATTATATCATCTGGAACACATTGCATAATTTCTGTGTCTGTTTCTTCATCTTTAAGGAGGACACAATAACAGTACTTCCTCAAGGGGCTATTATGAGGGTTGGCATACGTAAACTACTTAAATGTATGTGACTGGCACATAAAAAGGATTTGGTAAATAGTAATGATTTTTTTTCATCAAAGTTTCTTATAAGAAAAGCATTTGAAATCTAATGGAAATGACACTAGATCCATAAATTTGCAAGGACTTGATACTATTTAATAATAGTCACTCTTCTACCATGATCACATTTTTTTATTTATTCATTTCCTCTGTGATGCCTCTCTGCACAAACTCCTCACATTGACCCCCACATGCATTTTTCTCCTATGCTTATTTCCAAATATTTATAGCTATGTTACTATTACAAATAGTGTATTTCTATCCTACTTCCTAAATATTTAAGAAACAGGGACACCTGGATGGCTCAGTTAAGCAGCTGGCTCCTGATTTCAGCTCAAGTCATGATGTCAGGGTTGTGAGACTGAGCCCCAGTGTCAGGCTTTGGGCTCAGCAGGGAGTCTGGGATTCTCCATCTCTCTCCCTCTGCCCTTACCCACTCCCCCACCCCAACACTCTCTCTGGTGCTTTCTCTAAAATAAATAAATCTTTAAATAAATACTTAAGAGCAAAAGTTTTGTTTATTTGCCTTTCAGGTAGCAATGTCATTTAGTTCTTTTAATGTATTCTCTTTTGATAATTTAGAGGTTCAGACTGTCTGCAAACAATGGCCACTTTTTGTGTAATTCCCATAGTTATACTTCTTACTCTTGCTTCATTGACTTAATCTTCTAGTTTGATGTTCTCAAATGCTCCAGTGGTATATTCTCCAGAAGCTATCTTCATGGAGGGTTGATATATGATTTGAAGATAGCAGGTAGCACAGTCATGTAAGTCTGGGAAGAACGGGGCTAAATCAACAAACGTCCTCTTACTCATACAGATGAGAAGGTGAGACAGAGAGTAACTTGCCCCAAAACATACAAACAGAACACGGATTCAAAACTGAATTTTGATTCATACATAACTGTATAACTAAATAAGCTACAATGATCCATGAAAATGAGTGAACTAAAAATGATGAAAGATGTTAAATGGTGCAAAGCATAACAAAAAATGTAAGTGGCCTGTTTGCAGTGGTCTTAATTCTCATCCTTATAATTCAATTCATCAATTATGAGAAAAACTAGTCAGTTGGGCTCCTTGCTATGAGCTGATGACCCAGCTAATTTATTTTGAGCAATTCAGCTAACCTCTCCATTCCTTGTAATACACATTTCTGAAGTGAGAACAGTTATGTAAGTACTTTCCCGCATGTAATGTATTTGTTCTCAAGAAGAAAAAGTATAAGCTGATGCCCATTCCATGTATGTTAAAGGAAAAATTATCTGCAAGATATCTATTATGAATCATCACTAATTTGCAAAAGATTTAGCAATAAATGGTATCCAAAGGTATATTTTATACACATTTGTACTAGAAAGATATTTATGGGGCTCCTTGGTGGCTCAGTAAGGTTTAGCATCAGGTCATGATCTCAGGGTCCTGGGATTGAGCCCAGCACTGGGCTTCACACTGAGCAGGAAGTCTGCCTGTCCCTCTGTTCCTCCCCCTGCTCATGCTCTCTCTCTCAAATAAATGAATAAAATCTTAAAAAAAAAATAAAGTCCATACTACAGTCTATTAAAAAATAGGAATAAGATAGAGAAGCTGTCTTCAAAATATAGTATAGTAACTTAAAGGCAGGAAATTATATAAAAATGTATTAAGAAAGATAGACGGTAAAGTTCCAGAAGACACATAAAAGCAGTGCTGTGAGAGTTGACAGTGAGCAGGGAGGGAAAGAAGGCACAGGTCATTGCTATGTATGTAACTCAAGATTTAAAAATTTTAAAGCACTTGGCATATATTTGTATTTTATATATAGTCTGCCTTTTTTTCTTCTACAAACCTTATTAAATGCCTGTGTTGCCATCTGACATTACAGAAAATAAAGAAATCAGTTCCTTTGCTAACAAAGCTCCTGAATTTATGAACGACGTAGAGTGTGTGAAATGAAAGCTACAACAGAGGTATATAAAAAGCTCCGCAGAAGCACGGAAGAGACAAAGTAGACTATGCTGGAGGTGTGTCTATAAAACAGCTAAAATGCTCCCTACTGGGGAAGCTGAGCAAACCATTTCAACCAGAAGCAGCGTCCACAGGGCAGGAAGGCACAAAAGAACCCAAGGATTCCGTCACAGAAACCAAGGCCATCCTTTACGGAACACAAACTACATACCAAGTGTGTACTCTATCTCCTTTAATTGTCTAACAGCCAATGAGAAGGTTTTCTACTACCCTCACTTTAGAATCAAGGAAACTGCAAACTTTCAGGGGTGGAGTAATTGGTGTAAAGTCCTCAGTGATAGTTGTGTTGCTGGACTCAGATTCTGTTCTGTCTGTTGTCAGCATGGGCACCTGGAACAAGACTGGGAGAAAACAAATCACTGAGGCCCTAAAAGAAAATCTCCAAGAGCCCACAAGTGGCCGTGTGTGCCACAGTAGACAATGCCACCTTTTACTCTCTGGGCAGTCACAATGGTAACAGTGATAAAATGGGGACAATTGTCACGTATGTAGCGTTCATAAAACACCAGGTACTTTCCTGACAAGGGCAGGCTGGGGATGAAGCCACAGATGTGGTCAGGGCACAGGATGTAAAGAGGTGCTCGCCTGCAGGGCCGCCTGTCCCATCCCGAACACTGCACATACAAAAGGATGTGTAGCCAGAAGCCCTCAAGGTTGGGAACAATACAACAGACAGCAAGTGTTCTCATACCCAAGAGCAAGATGCTGCCAGTGCAGAGTAAGAGGGGCTGCAAGCTGCTCAGTCCCAGCGGGATCACCCACCACCCCCTCTCCCATAGCACCCAACCCAGGGGAGCTCTGTGCTACCTCTGTTTCCTCAGGCCCCACTGCCTTCCCCACATCAGGAGACACAGGGGATCCTTCCCCTTCTTCAGCCATCAGAGAAGGGCCTACCATGTCACTTAGCATTTTGCCCCCGGAGGCCAGGGTGTGTAGACTGTCGAGATGGCCCAAAGCTGCTGAACCAAGAGAAATACAGGGTGGCGGTGAGGGAAACTGCCCTTCCACAGATGACCTTTGGGAAAGGGATGTCACTGGAGAAGGCCGCTGGGAGGAGTCGAGTGCTTCATCAGAACGGAAACGGCTGGGATGAAATGTGAAGATAACTGAGCAGCCAGAGAAGGCACTCCCTGAATTGACAGTATCACAGCTGGAAGCTTCCTGCAGAGGACGTCTAAGGACTGTGCAAAACGTCTTATGAGAAGCTAGGTTTTCACCCCTTGCAAGCCCACGACATGGCACTGCATGATGCTCCCTCATGTGACTAGCCACGTCACAACAGCGCCAGCCACACGGCCCCTCTGCGTCGATCCCCTTCCCCCGGGGTACAATTCAGAGTAGAAACCATGGAACCGGAATGTGTGTGTGCCTCCAAAATTCACGTGGAAATCCCAACCCCAGTGTGAAGCTCATGTGATGCTCTTGGGATGTGGGGGCCCTTGTAAGTGATTAGGTCATTTGACTCAACTGTCCTCCCCACCCCAAGAATAGGAGAAGTGCTCTCATAAAGAAGACCCCAGAAAGATCTCTCATTCCTTCTGACATGTGAGGACACAGTAAGAAGGCAATGGCTGTGAACCCAGAAGCTGGCCCTCATCAGACAGGGGTTCTGCCAGTACCTTGATCTCAGACTTAATGTCCTCAGAACTGTGAGAAACAAATGTTTGTGGCTCAAGCCACGCAGACTATGTTATTTTTGTTATAATAGCCTTGACCGACTACAATAAATAGCTAGTAGGTGAGAAGAAATCTGAGAAAGAGAAAACAAACCAACTATACTATTGGTGAATAGTCTTTAGGTTTGCCCCAAGTTTGGACTTACATGTGACATTATGCTAGAATGTGCATTTTTAATTACTAAAATGAGATTTTTCTTATGATAAAAATAAGCTGGAGAAACTGTCCAACCTAAATGTAATCCAAGTACAGAGAAAATAGAAAAACTGGACCAAGAGGAAGTTCAAGGGCACTGGGAAAACGAACAGAGTTGCTCTATGATTGCTCTATGCTGAGTCCCATTTTTAAAAAAATATACTGGCTGCACTTTTATAATTATCCTTATTCCTTGTGGAAACTAACTGAGGTAGATAGCTAGCATTGTCTCAATTCGCCTGACAAGCCTCCACAGCTGACACTCTCACAATGGCCACAACAGACAATGTACAATCTGAATATGATGTCCATACGTTTGGTCTTAGGGTTAACATAGGAATGAATAAGGGGCCAAAGTAGCCAAAATCTGCACTCATCTCCAGGTTTTTTTTCCTGGCTGCATCCCATGGGCAGAAGAACCTCTTCTGGTGTTGGAGCTGACAGTTACAAATCTAAGGATGTCAGTGCCCTGTTTCCTTTCTCACGGGGCAAGTCCAGCCACAGAGGAAACAAAGCCAACATACAAAACACAGAAAATGAATTGACAACCCTGAGGAGGATCCAGTCCTTGGATCCTGTCCTTCCTGATGCTAACTTTTCTTTCCTGAGTTCCAGTTCTAGGAGCCAAGAAATGTGCCCTTCTCAAGTAAACCGGTTGGGTCTCTCTTCCTGTCAATTTCATCCAAAAAATTCGAACTATTACAATTACGTATATAATTAACTGATGATAAGGTTGGAAAGATAAGGTGTTTTCCTCAAGGGCAGAAATGTTAAGTGGCAAAGACTGAACTTGATTTTTGGATCTTTCTGACTTCACAGCCTTTGATCTTAACAAATAATTCTACATTGTGAAATTTCAAGGGCACCATTCAAGTTTTATGTGGGAGTTTCAAAAAAAATCCCTGAGCTTCCTCTTTTCCTCCTTTTTCCCCCTTTCTCTTCCTTCCTTTCTCTTACCCTTCAGAACAATTCTGTGTCCATCTTGTGCAGGTGGATAATAAGTACTTGTGCAGGTGCATAATAAGTGCTACAGTTTGGTCAGAGTGGAGGGGACATGGAGGTGGACAGGAGCAGTTGGAGGGGACTGAGGGGGCCCTCCCAGTGCAGTCAGAGGAGTAAGACAGACCTGCTTCTCTTGTTTCAACCCTTGCCTTACTTGGTGTTTTTTCCTCTGTCTCCTAGTCCTTCACCATTTTTATTTTTCGCTCTTCCTCTCCTTTCTAAACCTTGAAAAACTACAGAAATGGCAAAAAAACCCCACATCTTTTGAAAGTACCATTCTGCCAGTTGCCAGGAGGGAATGGATCCAATGATCGCCAGTGAGAGGCATGAAAGAAAAATCTCCAGTCTTTTCCACTGAAGTTTTTGGAGCAGATGAAGAGAACACGAAGAAAATTTCAAGTTGGGTCAGACCACAAACACACAGACACCCCTCCTCGCCTAACCCCAGGAATTACTGCAAACCTACTGCAGGCGGGCATAGCCTTGATGCTCTGTGGGCACTCCTAGCATGACCAGGTTAATAAAGACTTTCACCTCCAAGTGAGTCACACAGATGACATTATCCACATGGAAAGGGAGCCATGGTCCAGTGTGGGAGGATAGAGATGAGGGAATGGAGGATTCCCATAAGAGGGGGAAGCACATTACAGGGCATTCAAGTAGGACCCAGAGTTAGGGATCTACTTTGTGATCAAGAAATTCTGGAAGCTGCAAAGGGAAGAGATTTTTATATATATTATTTGATGCACCCTTCAGTATCAAACACATAGTACGTGTAGATACAAAATGAGAATTAATGTAATGAATGAATCAATAAGCAAACCATCTGAAAGATAGTTAAGAATATAAATATGAAGAACATTATTAATTCTAGCATAGCTAATATTCCCTGTTTTTAAACAAGGGGAACACATTTTTTGTTTTATTAAGCCATGAAGTTGTTAGGGATTTGGTTTTCTTGATGAGAGGGCTCTCCTGTTTCATGAATGTTAATCCTTGGTATCCAAAATGCCACTCTAAAGAAATACTTAGCACCACAACAATAAGACAAAAGCCCAAGTAAAGTAAACATTCCAGAGGCCTCCAGAGGTTAAATAGGAATCTGGAAATAATTATCGTACTGCTAAAAAATAAATAACATATGGAAAATACAAGCAGTGGGGGAGGACTTCCTCTTCGTAAGCAGGATTTTATTCTTAAAAAAATTTTTTGACACAATAATATTTGACTGATATAACCTAAAAAGTAAAACAATACTATAATTATTGTTTGGTGTTAAGATTATTGTTTTCATAATCTACCTCTTATTGTTGAAAAGTTTTCCCTGTGTAATAAATGATGGTATTTAATATTTTATGTCCCACTTTTTATTATGTAAAATTATTCACATTATTATATAAAATGATTTAATTTAATCTACAGAAGAAGATGGATTCACAAATATATAAACCTTTCACCCAGTCAAGAAAATAGAAAAACTAGATTTATTCTATAGCCTCATTTTCTATTTTTCGCTCACTTTTATTATTTTCTGAGCTTCTTGAAGAAGGCGTCTAGACTATTACCACTTCCTCCCTTTGCCCTCCTCCCACAGCAGTCTGGTTTCTGTCCACACCACCTTACCAAAACCGCGCTCACCCAGAAATTGTTCTGGTCATTAAATCAGAGGGAAAATTCTTAGTTCTTAATTCACTTGGCCACTAAGAGCATTTAGCACCACTGACCACTTCTTGAAACTCTACAATCTTGGTGCTCCCCACACTACTTTTGTTCCAAATTTCTTCCTAATTATTTGGCCCTATTGTTCCTATCTCTTTTTCTCTTCCTTCCTCCATTATCTTTCCAGGTCGTTAATGTTATGATGTTTTCATCCAGTTGCCCGAGTAAGAACACTGGACATCACTTTTGCCTGATGATTTCCCTTCTGCCCTCATATTTGACTAATTCCAAATATATCTCCACTCTGTCCTCACATCCTTTCCCACCACTGCTATCTTAGTAAACACTCTCATTATCTCTCAGCAAGTGATTGTAAGAGTTTCCCAATTAGTCTCCTGCTTCCAGTCAGACCCCCCACATTCCATCCTTCATAACTGCCACCAGCACAATGGTACCCTATCACTTCCCATTAACAACCTCTCTGTGGTTTCCCATTAATTGCAAGATAAAGCCCAAGTTCTTTGGGATAGCTGACAGACCAGATTTCCCTTTCTAAAGTCCTTTCCTTTCCCCTGTGAACTGGCAAGGATCATTCATGGGCCACCGTTTCACAAAGCTGGTTCTTCTGGACTCTTTCCAACTTACTCTGAATAATCTTCTGCTCCCATAGCTTTTAGATCTCCAGTTCAAACCTCTCTTCTTAATGTTAAAACACCATATTCGACTTTTTATTGGACATCACTAGGTATCCTGTATGTGTAAAACTTAGTCATCTTTCTCCCGAGACCTACTCCAGTCTTTGTTATTTAGGTGAATGGCACCACCTGATTGTCCTCTGCAGAAACTGGAGCCCTCCCTGTGTCCTCTTCTTTCTTATTTTCTGCTCAGCACAGTTGACTCTACTATCAGATATAATTGAAACTGATCCCCGCCCCCACCTACACTGTTGGTGCCCTAAGTGAGATGGGCACCATTCTCAGCCAGTTCCATATTCCACTTTGTTACCTCTGCCTCCATTATATCATGTGACTTCCTCAATCCACTACCCCTTCTCTTGCAGACAGAATTGTATTTCTAACCTCAAAACTTGAACACAGTTTTCCTCTGCTCAAAACCCTTCAACAGCTCCCCAAGGTAAACAAGTAGTATCTAAATTTATTTGCATGGCCTTCACAAGCTTCTTCATGAGTTCTTGACTTGCTTTACAACTTCTACTACAAAGGTGGGAATGATTACACCTTTGCTCCTCTCTTCAGAAACCCATATTAATGGGGCTTTAGAAAATTAACTGTTTCAAAATTGGCCAGTGACTATCATTGTTGTTTGTGTCAACTGAATATGTAGTAACATGAAACTTGGAAAAGAAAATAGTGAAACCAGAAAATAATAGGGCTTTATATTTTGACTTACATGAGGAAAAGCTAGCAAACGGCCAGTAGCCCTTTCTGTATAGCTACTTAAAACAGGTAAAAAATATTAAAGCCTCATAAATGTAGGTTAATACATTTAAGAGCTACAGAAGTCTACTACTTTGCAATATAATTCAGGTCAAAAAAGACAATGTTCAAATTTTGTTTTGTTTGTTTTGTTTTTCCCTCAGTTAATTGTAAATTATTCCCCCAGAGTGAAAAATCTAAAATTGCATATAGGTTTTTTTTTTTAGTTTTGGGTTTCTTTTGTTGTCAGGTTTTTGTTTTGTTTGTTTTTGCCTTAAGGATCCTTGAATTTTAACAGTTAAAATCTTTCCTCTTTTGCACTATCCTGTCTTCACTGGACATCACTTGAAACAAATTGCTATTTTTGAATCTTGGCAATACTCCAGGGACAACATTACCAGCAATGAAATTTCTTCCAAAAATCCAGAGAATGCAATGAAAGCCTAATCTGGGCTCAGTTAATTACATGTTTGTAAAACACTCTGCTGGGTGTTTTTTCCCCTCACGTATTTATTTTTAACACAAACATATACACTCTGCTGACTGCAGTGCAACCACAGTCACACCCTCTACAGGCCATGAGAGTTTACCTCCTGCATTTATTTATCAGCACTAAACAAGTGTTTACTGAACACCTGCATGACAGACCTGATTCCTACCCTCATGGAGCTTACATCTAATACATGGCATTTACTAAACTATGTTATTAGCTTTTGTTGTGTTAAATGTTCTCCTTGCATCACCTCCTTTAAACCTTCAGGTTCACCATAAGGAAGTGACTATCATTATTGCCTTTATCATTGTTATTATTATTATGCAGACAAGAAGACAAAAATTTCAAATGATGAACAACTGACCAGCGTCTCAAGGGAGGAAGTGGTGTGTACATCTCAGAACTCAAAAATAGTCTTCCTTGCAAGCAGTGTTGGCCACATACACAGCCCTGGCCAATGAACTGCAAGAAATTTTTAGGTGATGTTTCCAGAAAAAGCTGGTTAAATAGTGCATGCATTAGCTGGCAAATGCCCTCCCATTTCCTTGGGCTTCTGTGTTCCTTCTGCTGAGACTGGACAAAAGCCTGACGTTTGGAGCTCAGATTGACGACGGAGAAAGACTACAGGAATGGTAAGAGGGTGACAATTTCAGACTGCCCCCCTCTTTTCAAGTGTACACCAGTTCATATCACCCCTTCCTGCAGTGTGGTTCCACATCATGCTGGAAGAGAGATCCAAGCCTCCTACCGTACGAAGCCCAGCATGAATGGTTTCCTGTCTCCTGCCTGCCTCTCTGGACTCATCTCAACTGGCTTCTCTGCCTCTAATTACCAAGGCGAGGAGAGCATTCTTTCTGCTCTAGAACACACCAGTTAGGCTCCCCAGGGCCTTCATACCACTTGCTGCTCAGGACACTTAGGTCTTCTGCTTCTCTGTTGACTGACCCTTCTTGTCAGGCAGATCTCAGCTTCTTGTCACTACTTCAGAGAGCTCCCCTAATCACCTACTCTAAAGCAACTGCCAGGAATTCACACTCACATCCAGCTTGATTCTTTGTGCAGGACTTTTGACTATCCTATTTTTCTGTTTTTTACTGACTTGTGTGTTGTCTATATCACCTGCCCTATTTCCACCAAAATATGAACTTTCATTTGTACTAAACACCTCTGGCACCTAAATAATGCCTAAATAATAATGACTACATAGTCAAACACACCAAATATTTATCAGTGAATGAATATTATAATAAATGTCCTCCTATAAGATAAAAAACATTCTAATCTGAAATCTCTAAATTTATCTCATGCAGGTTGTATAATTTATATTAAAAATCAGTATATTTCATCATATAAACTACTATTCCATATTTTTATCTCTTCAATTATCCTTCATTCTGATGATGTTGATGCCAGAATAATGAGAAGAGAACTCAGAGCTAGACCAAGAGTAATAATGAAATGAAAGACACAATGAAAGACAAATAAATGTCAGACACATAGAAAAACAAACTTTAATGTTTTTTTAAGATTTTATTATGGGAGGAATCTCTACATTCTCATCTAATCTATATGATTCCCAACTGAAACTATAACATTTGGGTAACTGAGGAATTTAGAGTTTAAACCTTTTCTCCTAAGCATCTCCTCTGTGTCTTGGGTTGAATGAAGAACATGCAGCAAGTTCTAAGTTTTCTGGGGAGCTCTCTGATAGACACACATCAGGAGTGTGAACTGTTGAACACGCTATTAAAATAATATAAAATAAAGGAGTCATTTCAGAGACCCCAAAAAAACAAATAAAATAGAGGCACGCATGTTGAGGATATAGTAAAACTGGCCAGTGCAGGTTCATGAAAGAAAATGAAACTTGACCTTATCTAATGTTAGCTGCAGGAATTTACAGCTCTTCTTATAAATCAGCAGGGAGTGCCAGCCAATGCCCAAATGCCAAGTCTGTTCTTGGCGTCTCTGGTCTTCCTTATTCCCCTCATATAGCTGCTCTGATCCAAATAAGAAAGAAGACCAGTAGGCAACCGAACTGCTGAAAAAGCCAAATAACTCCTATATTTGCCCCATAAAAACTCTTTAGTCTATAAGCAAGGCAGAAGTAACTGCTCCTACAGACCCGAGTTTCCCATCTTACAGACCAAAACCTTTGCAATAAACTCCTCTTTCTCTTTTTTTCTTGGTGGACAGAATTTGGTTTTTGACAGAGAGAAGATGCCTTAAATGAAGTAATGACATCATAATTTTTGTGAATTAATGATTGTTATTTTATTATTTATTTCATGATCGTGTATTTTTAAAAGGCTGAAATGTCTTAAAAGTGGGACAAATGAAAACCTTAAATTCCTCCATCACATCAACCACTGTATACCTAAATTACATACTTTTTACTTTCCTTAATTTAGTTCACATTTATCCTGACTAAAATCTTACATATTCTCCTGATTTAACAACAAAAAATGCCTTTGTAATAGCTCAACACTTTGTTAGCCATATGTAATATATCAATATTGTATAATTTAGTTTCTACTGGCATTCTTTCAATTATAGCTTTTCTCATTATTTTGTACTTAGTAGTACCTTCAAAATCCTTAACCCTTAAAAATATAAAATTTGACAACCAAAATTATTAGTGCTATTCTCTCATCTATTTTCTTCTCATTATTCTACCACAACCATCTGTCTTAGGCATCTTTGTCTGTTAGAAATATGTGAGCCTGAAATGTAAACCCATATGCAATTTTAAATTTTCTAAGAGTAAAAATAAAAAAGATGAAATTAATCTTAATATTTTATTTAACTCAGTATAATCAAAATGTTATCATTTTAACATACAATAAAATTATTAATGAGATATTTTACATTCTTTGTTTCATACCAGACCTTTAAAATCTGGTATGTATTTCACACTTACAATACATCTCAATAGGCCTAGACACATTTCAAGTGCTCACCAGCTACATGTGGCCAGTGGCTACTGTAGTGGATGGCACAGGTCTATCTTATACTTTCAACTCTCACAGAAAGCAAGCACAAAAAACAACAGTGTTCTAGCACCTGACACTGCTGTATTAATAGTGGCAAAGCCTCTGGCATGAACCAGGCACACAGAGTCCCTGTGCTACCAAACTAAGAAGCACCAAATGGTATTCTAAGAATTCTAAAATACACTGTATTCTGTGTGGGTGGTATGATCTGCAGCACAATTCCAGATACGACTCTATACACAGGCCCAACTTCCAACCAATTTTTCTGAGCCAAAATTCAGAGTATATAGAAGTATCTCTGGAGGTAGTAAAAGTTGTAAGGCAGTTACATCCCTCCAGAATTTCACACTTTTGTCTTTAACACAGTCTAGTTTAAATTTTTGGTCATTAACAGGTTGTCTTTCACTCAAAAGCATCTCTGTAATAGATAGTACCCAATTATTTTATTATTAGTTCCTAACCATAGGTGATTCACAGCTTGCTATTCATAACACAGCACAGGAACTACTGCCTCACTTGGTAACCAGGTACTGTGTTCTGTGGGGGCCCATGTATCAGAGGTTCAGCTGTGTGGCACCAACGTGCTTGTCATCTGATCCATCTATTCATCAGTCATGAAGGCTCTTTTAACCAGCTCAGGTTAGGTGAGTTTGCACAAATTATTGTCTTTTTCAAAAAAATCAGACTTTGCTTCTTTAAGGTAAATACCTGATACTACCTAGTTCAATAGTTTTTACATATACTATACCCCCTGAACCAAACTTCCTATTAAGAAAACAGACAAAAAAACAACTAGAAATGCTTATACACAACAATTTCTACAAACCACATTAGTTTCAGCAAATGGGAAACAAACTCTCACGGTTCCCAGTTTGAAGAATGATTCTCATGTGCAGAGAAGCAAACCCTTGCAATGCCAAGTCCTCAGCCCACCTCTGTGTGTCCTGAGGAGAGGAACATGGGCTCTGACACAAGGAAACAAACTTGTACTTTTAATGTTCAGAATAATTCATATGAAAGTCTAACATCTTTATGTTAAATCACACTTATTGAAACTCATACTGAGTTATCTTTATGGAAAATAATTAGAAAGTGTCCCATATAATACAACACAAATCAGTGTCTGCGCATGTACTGAACACCTCCTTCATATGACAGGTAACCCTAGGTCTTGAAGACTCAAAGCACCTGAAGATGGGCATTGTTCAATATCCCTGGTGGCCTGAAGACTACCCATGAGTGTTTGGACAAGCTCAGTGTCTGCCATTAGTAGGCTATGAACACGTTCACTGAAATACTTCTTTAATTTACCCATACATTGTATTGCTGTTTTTGCTGTGTTCCTCTGCACAAGAAAATAAAAGAAGTATCCTGTAAGATAGATTAAGATACAGAAATGAGGAGAAAAAACTGCAAAACCAGAATTCAACTCTGCAAGGCAATACAACCAAAATAGTGCAAGATGAAACACCCCCAGGTTTGGAATAAATGCTAAGTCTCGCTACATAATTATATTTTTTGCAAGTCTGGGCATGCATGTAGGTGTCTTGCAATTTAAAATGATGATGTAAAATGTAGCAGAAACCGATATTTTTAAAAGAGAAAACTGGAAAGGTTTTTACTTAGCTAGTCTGACTTACTCTGAGTTCTAAAATCTTCAAAGTCTAATTTGTTGAACACACCTAATCTGGTAGGTTCTTTAATTCAGATATTATGCAGAGAGTAAGGAATTTCTCGAGAAAGGTGGAACCAGAACTTGAGAAAAAGACATCCATGGATGTTTGGCTGAGTCTTCTACCCTTAAATTCAAAGCCTTCCCCATACTTTCTCTAAATTCCTATGTTAGTCTCTAAAAAATCACAATTTTCCACTTCTGCATCTGCTGCCTCATTTCCACTGTTCTGATTTCCATAAAACACATCTGTTGGAGAGAAGGATCTTGTTAATTCATTCTACTGAAGATTCACTTGGTTCTCTTAAGAAGAGTCACATCACATAAATCAAAGTATCTCCCCCATTTTTGTGACTTCACTGTCATGCTCCAGTGCCTCCCCAAAACCATCCCAACAAGCAACCCTGGGACCAAAGGAAAAATCGCCCGGGAAATGGTGCCTTTATTCCCTGAATTCTATTGAATACAATGCAGTCAGTGTGAGTGTATGTTCTTTACCCTAGGGTCTGAAGACAATTTTTCTTTTCTCTATACTAAAGAAATCATGAAAATTATGACTAAGAAAATGTAACTGTTAAGATTTACACTTCTCCTTATCCAGCTTCTAATCTTCCAAGACCCATACTGTTCTGTTCAGAGGAATCTGTGCTTACCTTGCATCAGCCTCGCATCAAGGCCTCTTGACGATGCAAGGATTATCTGTCTCTGTGAACAAAATTTCTCGGAATTCACTTTCTGTTCCATATTAGTAAATGATTCTATAAGGCTTTGCTTCTCTCTAGGATGCTTAACAAAATGCTGACAGCTGTTGTACTTGTCACCAAAGGAGACATTTCTGTCTGCTTGCTCGGCCCTGTGGCTCTCTGTCTACAGCCCTGCTCTCTTATGTGATAGCAGTCTGTACCCTGTTGTGGGGTCCCTTATGCTGAAGCAAAGGGGAGCATTACATTTGTTCTCTTTTTTGCCCAAGAGTCAAAATAAAAAATAGATTCCTCCCATCCTGGCACTAGTATTTCTTCACAACACCACTAAGTATCTCTGCACAGCAGGTTTTCAGATACAGTACTATCTAACCACTTAAACCTCCTACTTATGTAGATTCCCTTAAATCATAATAGTTTCTGTGTCGAATCCCACTTCAACATAAGGTCTGAAAATCAGTATAGATAAAACACACATTCTCATTATAGGTGTCCTGTAACTTGCATTGCAAATATTTTTATCCTTGATAGAAATATAATGCAGTTTCATTTATTTATTTTCAAAGATTTTTTATTTATTTGACAGAGAGAGAGAGAGATAGCGAGAGAGGGAACACAAGCAGGGGGAGTGGGAAATGAAGAAGCAGGCTTCCTGAAGAGCAGGGAGCCCAATGAGGGGCTCGATCCCAGGACCCTGGGATCATGACCTAAGCTGAAGGCAGACACTCAAGGACTAAGCCACCCAGGAGCCCCTACAACACAGTTTTAAAGTGAAAAGGTATATTCTCTATGGGGTCTATGATTACATTTAGAGACCCAAAACTGAGGATATATCGTAATCTCAATATGATGAGCCAAATGTATTCCATAACAACAGTAAAAGACTAGGTGAAATGATCAATCTTATACTTAAGATGAAAAACCTTATGATGTCTTACTTGAGAAAATTCAAAGAATTGACACTTATGATATTTGCACACATGTATCTTCCTCGTTTACTTTATGGTAAAACCCTGTGTCACAGACATTCTTCCTTTTGAACCCCTGCACAAGCATAATGCCTTACAGACACTGAGTGACCGGAAACATGGTACTGAATGAATGAATGTGCACATTAGTTTATCATGGACCTGGGGATAAAAGTGAGAGACCGATTTGTTTATGGAACTGATCCTATGAAATGGACTAAAATTAAAAATCATACCATGATGGGGCGCCTGGGTGGCTCAGTGGTTTGGGCTGCTGCCTTCGGCTCAGGTCATGATCTCAGGGTCCTGGGATCGAGCCCCGCATCGGGCTCTCTGCTCCGCAGGGAGCCTGCTTCCCTCTCTCTCTCTCTCTCTCTCTGCCTGCCTCTCTGCCTACTTGTGATCTCTGTCTGTCAAATAAATAAATAAAATCTTAAAAAAAAAAATCATACCATGATAAGGTAAATATATCCTCTTATTGAACTTAGCACTGGGCAAATATTGACCCTACTATTGGGAATGTATGTCAGAGAGGTCACAACTTTAACTTTAAATTCTAATTTTGTGGTTTTAGTGGTAAGAAAAAAACCGAGAAAATAATAGTCTGTTCATGGCAGAAGAGTACATGTTGGTAGAGAAGTAGTTCATGGTACTGCAATTAGCAAAAAAGAGTATGATAGGCCACAGACTAATTGTTGTCTTAACTAACTGTTGAGGTTGCTTTTAACCTCAACCAGTGAGTCCTTGAGACCATAACTTCATACAAAATGATGATGATAACAATACTAATAATACCTTTCTATATATTCAGAGATCCTTAATTAAGAAATAATACACTTCTACCATTATGTTCTTCCAAAATCATAATGTACCCTATTTTATAAAGTTATGTTATTAAACAAAAGATTGCCAAATGTTTTAGGTTTTATTTTTGTCGTTGTTGTTGTTGTTGCTGTTGTTTTTGGAGAAAAGTTTTTTTTTTTTTCTCATCCATTGATTCCACAGCTCACTACACTTAGAATTACCATAATAGTAGGATGTGGTGGTAGAAATATATGACTTCATCCTTTATAATCACCAGCATGGCATTTCCCGGAACAACACTACAGGATATCAGTGGGGCTGAGTCTCTCTTCTCGGATCTAATGTTTTTGTGCATCCTAGTCTGAAAATGCTGACTGCACCATAACCCTGACTGCCAACATTAAGCTTGTAAAACAGCAGAAGAGCAACAATAAAGCTGCTATTTGTGTTTTATGGAACTGCATAAAACCAAGAAAATAGCAGAGTATCCAAGGGTTGGGTTTTTAAATACTCCCTCATAGTCCTAGTCTTTGTCCCAACTCATATGGCAAAACCTCCAAATTTGTTTTCTTTCTTAAGCTGGCTATATTTCCAAGGAATACAATGAAATACTGATTGAAATCTGTCTATGCACATTCAAAACTTTGATCACTTGTCTAAATGGATGGCGTTCTTTTGATGATTCCCATGTTATACTATCATAATAGTATATATGATATTGTGGGAAATAGTCATAGGAAATGTTTTAGAAATTCAGCAGATGGCTTAACTAAGTAAGCGTTCTCAATTATAAGTTAGTACAATTTTTAGCTGTAATGTTTTCCAGTACCTACGCTTAGCTTTATTTACACGCTTCATCGGTGCACAATACTGTAATGATACAGCTAAGCACTTGATTAACTTTTAAATGTTTACTTGTTTGAGGAAATGGTAAATAAAGTTAGAAATTTAATCCCCATCTCCCAAAATATCTCAAGGACTTTTAGTAACAGTCATTCTAATACTAATTTCTGCCATTGTAGATTAAAGATAGCTATATACAATCTTTACTGCTCCTCTCACTTAGAAGCAGAGTCTGATTCTCTTCCCCTTGAATGCAGTGTGATCTTAGTAACTTGCTTCACAGTGTTACCTCCTGAGCCTCTGAGGCTGATAGCAAGAAAGCCTGCAACATCCTCAAGGCTTCTTGAAACTCGTTGTGGGTTCCTGAGCTACTGTGTAAGAAATCTAGCTACACTGAGACCATGTGCTGGTGAGATCACTGCGCATGTCACAGCTGACAATCCAGCTGGTTCTAACCTTTCTTCCATTCTCAAGTGGCCAAAGTCTGAAGAGGCCAGACCAGTCTAAGTACCAGCTGGATACCCCCAGAAATCTTCTTTGATAACTTACAGAAAAAGAAGAATCACCCAACTGAGCCCTGTCCAAATTTCTGACCCACATGTATGAGACAGAATAAAGTAGGGGTTGTTTTAAGCTTCTAAAGGAAAACTGATCTCTACTCAACATTTCTGACACCAAATGTGGTTTTATTTATATTTTTACCGCACCAACCAATTCTCCAACTCTCCAGATACCAACTGGGTGTACCACGATTCAATTAAATTCTTACACCAGCTATCCAGAATTAACACGGACCCCTCAGGTTAGGGGCACAAGACTGCCCCTCACTTTAGATGCCAATCACAAGTGCTGGGCCTCCTGTACTTCCAACTCAATGGCTTTAAGTTGAGGCTTCCCACAACTTCGTCCCCAGACTCAATAATTTGTATAAATATTCACAGAACTCAGGGAAATACTTGTATTTACCAGTTTATGAAGGTTCACCATGTAGTCATGATCCATTACTAATTCAATCCCCAGTCCTTCTCCCCTCCCTGGTGGATGGGGAGTGGGGCTGAACTGTCAAGCTTCTAATCATGATTTGATCCTTTTAGTGACCAGTCCCCATCCAGGAGCTTACCATAAGTTGTCCCAACACTTGCAGAATTTACCAAGCAGTAAAAAATTTAAAGGACAGACAGCATCATAAGGATGTCAGCATCTTATCCTGGGGCACAAGAGTACTTGATATTATTCTCATCTTTCATTACCATACGTTTATTAAAGGAATATTTTTTCACGATTTTTTATTTTATTTGAGAGAGAGAGAGAGAGAGACAGAACACCAGCAGAGGGCAAGGCAGACAAGGAGGTAAAAGCAGACTCCCTGTTGAGCAAGGAGGCAGATGTGGGGCTCCCAGAACCCCAGGATAATGACCTTGGATAAAGGCAGACACTTAAGCCACTGAGCCACCCAGGCACCCCTCAAGGACTATTTTGACATTAAAAAAAAAAAAAAAGAAGAAATATATTTTCAGAGTAAACTATCCTTTAAAATGAGAGAAAAGACAGCTTTGTGAAGAACTTTTCACACTGTTATTCTCATTTTCCCAAACCAGAGAAAACAACGTGTTATCTTGGGGTGAGGAATTACCTCTTTAAAATTAAACACACCCAGGGGCGCCTGGGTGGCTCAGTGGGTTAAAGCCTTTGCCTTCGGCTCAGGTCATGGTCTCAGGGTCCTGGGATCGAGCCCCGCATCGGGCTCACTGCTCAGCAGGGAGCCTGCTTCCTCCTCTCTCTCTCTCTGCCTGCCTCTCTGACTACTTCTGATCTTTCAAATAAATAAATAAAAATAATTTTAAAAAAATTAAAAATAAATTACACACACCCAGGGGTTTCCATCAGGCATTCACTAAAAGGGGAGCTGAAGGTGCTGGGGATCAGGATTTTATTCAAAAGGTTTCCTTGTAGAGGGACCTGAGAAACAAAAGAAAATGACAATAGTCCCAAAGAGGTTCCTGAGGTTCCACCAAGAAATGGACTAGTTGTTCTTTTTAGAAGAAATGTTGGTTCACCCATTTCTACACAGGGTCTATTGGTCTTTCCCAGAGACGTGATTTGTTTGCCAAAGGAACCACAGAGGTCTGCAGGGTTAAAGTTGTCTGTCCTGAACTACCCAGAAGAAAAGTATACACAGAGACTCCCTAAGGTCAAACATCCCCTAACTCCCCTCTTTGACCCTTTGTACATTCCTCATTTAAAAGATCATAGACATGGTTTTAAAGGGAGTAAAAACAACTAATGAAAGGAAATACAACTGGATAAGTACACTAAGAGCTAGAGTAGATTAGTTTTAAAATCGCCCCAGTTTAAAATAAAAAGATTACTAGCGGTGTCTGGGTGGCTCAGTTGGTGATGCGTGAGCCTTCAGCTCAGGTTATGGTCCCAGGGTCTGGGCATCAAGCTCCACAATGGGTTTAGTGCTCAGAGGGGGTCCTTCTTCTCCCTTTCCCTCTTCCTACTGCTCCCCTTGCTTATGCTCTTACCCTCTGTCAAATAAATAAATAAAATCTTTTAAAAAATAAAATAAAAAGATTACTAAGCACGTAAGAGTGTTTATTATAATAAAAGTTAACAAATGCTCTCTGTGCAGTTACTTCACAGGAAAAACTTCATAGCAATGGGCTCACAGCTAGGACTAATCATGAGCTGTCTACCTTCCTATCATGGCCACAGCCTCACACTGGAGACATGGACAGCATGCTCCAGTCACCGTGAATTCTTCAATTCCTCAAACATTTCATGACTTCAGTGCCTGAGCCCGGCAAATGCTGTGCCTCTTGGTCTGTCTTTTCTCTTCCTTGGCAGCAGGCAAATGTCTATTTACACTGCTCAGAAAGAATCACCTTCCTTGCTCACTATTCCTCCAGACATCATTTTTAGTGCTCTACTTACAACAGTTCCCTGGATTTAGCACTCCAGCCTCTGATGCAGGCTGCCTGATCACTGAGCCTCCATCTTACAGATGAGGAAATCTAGGAACAGAGAGATTCTTCACTTACCCAAGTTCTAGTAAGAGCACAAGCTAGCAGGAAACCTGTCAATGGAGTCTAAGCCCCTAGGAGTACCCTGTGCTCTAGAGCCCTCTGCAGAGACCTCATGATTCCCTCAGAACTCACCAGTGTTAATGACACTCACCAAAGCATTTCTAGAGATTCCATTTATGTAGTCCTACATACACTAAATCTTAAGCTTCTTGAAAAAAGCTGCATTTTGATTTATTTTTCTTTCCACATGTGATTCTACTACAAATAATTTACAAAAATCCATTAGAAAATACATACAAAGTGAATTAAGTGAAAATAATTCTGCAAAACTCAGACTATATCAATCACCTTTTTTCTTGACTAAGACACTTCTCTGTTTCCTTTTTAAAAAGTTTTCAAGGAACTATTCTTTTTTCTCAACGTGGGTTAACTTCTTAAAGAAAGAGCTCTATTTTTGAATGACTTTTAACGCCTATCTCTGTAAGTAAGTGGTATATTGAAAGAATAAATGAAGCACTGTTTCTATTCATTTGTTTAGTCATTCATTTACTAGCCATTCATTTATTTAAAAAAAAAAAACCCGAATACTTCTTGAATACCTACATTTGCCAGCTATTACATTAGATAAGAGACAGAATTCCTGGTCTCTAAGAAGTCACAGAAACACCAATGAACAGCTGATCTACAAGAATATATACGATATCTTCGCAGAAAAGGACACGGAAGATGATGGAAGAACTCTAATGGTTTCGTGGACAACAGGTAATTGGACAACAGGGCTATTGGTATGCAATTCCAATATGGAAAGAACAGTAAATACTCATCTTTCTGCACTGCCCAGTTTCTCCCTGTCTTTGTGGAAGACTGACAGAGAAAGGTGTGTGCAGGTGGCACAGAGCCACTCAAAAGCTGCACTCCCTGAAATGTGTAGTTCCTCACAAACAAGACATATCTGGCGTAATAGAAATTTTACATGAGTCAAGATAAGCCTTAAAAAAAAGTACATAAGCCTTGGTGGATCCGAGTTCCAGTGGTGCCTTATAATTACCAAGATTGATCTGCCCAGTTTTCATTTCTAAAACTCATTGCTTAGTGTTTTCTCTCCACTCTGAGGGCACAGTTTCTCCAAATGAGAGCTTTTGGGAGAGCAACATAAATGACTGGGAAAGTTATCTTGCATTTGTAAACACTGAGGAGACCACACATGAAACGGAGACACCAAATAATTAGTAAGACAGATCCTTTATTCAGACCTTGTTTAATACAACATTGATTCCATCTTCTGGCTCTCTAGTGTATTGAAATGGGGAAAAAAAATCCAGAAGGCATTCACTTTGAATATCATGGAAAGTTTTAAAGTGAAGAAAGAAAAACTTTATGTAATGCTATTTGGTTCTCTTATAACTTATATACATGAACTGGTTCTGCAAATGCAACCATGGCATAAATCATCTGTGAATTAAAAGTCAACAAAACAATGAATGAAAACCCCCAGTGGATGCTCTGCTCTTTTCATAAGGCACAAGAAAAAGAAAACTATAAGGCATGAAAGAAGTTAGGCTTATAGATGTTTGGGGTTTTCCAATCACTTTATATTTTTGTGAAAGCAAATCTTCCTGATGGCTAGTTCCTGCCTCATGCTGACAGTTTACAAATAAGAATAGCAAGGTCCCATTTCAGAGCAGACAGTGTGGAGCCCTCCTCAAAACCATTTTTAAATTAAGAGTGACAGAGCTTCACAAGCATTCCTGGCAGTAAAGGATGAATATTAATGCTTGAAGAAAACAATAAACTAGATCTGCATCTATAGTCTTTTGCCTCCCCAACCCCCACTGTAAGAAGATAGGCCTCCTGCAGTTGGATGTTTTGTCTTTTTGATTTTTACACTCATAAGTGGAAAAGGCACAGTAAGATAAACCTTGTCAACAAGACTTATCGTTCTATTGATATACTGCTTCATTCGAGAACATTATCCTCTGGATTCCTCCAAATCCAGACACATAAACATACATACATAATGTACGTTGAATAGAAAAACTTTTTATTCCAAATGTTATGGGAATGAGGAATTCCAAGTGAGATAAGATGGGATAGCTTGAAGACATCTATGTAAGAAATGCTGGCCTACTTTGTAAAACAGTTGTTTTTTGTTTGTTTGTTTTATTGAAGACCAATTAACATACAGTGTTATGTTACATTCAGGTGTACAATATACTGATTCAACAATTCTGGAGGTTTCTCACTGTTCATCAGGATAAGTCTACTCTTAATCCCTTCTATCTTTTTCACCCGAACCCCCACCCGCCAGTTTGTTCTCTGTATTTAAGAGACAGATTTTGTCTCTTTTTTGTCTGTTCATTTGTTTTGTTTCTTAAACTCCACATATGAGTGAAATCATACTGTATTTGTTTTTCTCTGTGTGGCTTGCTTCATTTAGCATTATACCCTCTAGGTCCATCCGTGTTATTATAAATGGCAAGATTTCATTCTTTGTTATGACAAAATAATACCGTTATACACGCACACACACATACATATTGTTTACCCAGTTGTTTTTAATTCCTCAAAGAATTTGGTTGCAACATGAGTGTTATCAGGAGCTGATTCCCGCATCCAATACATCATGTTCAATTTGAGTTTTTATAGCAGGGAGATCTTCAACTAGATGGAAACCAAAAGATTTGCTTTCTAGATTTAAAGCTGTTTGTTTTTGGAATGTTTCTCCTTCCCTCTGGATATATAGTTTCATTTTAGCTTCAGGGAGAAGGTTCTTAAAAAATTCCCATCAGGCTTTGAATATCAGCTTCAAATGTGTCCAACTTCTGGCTCTAGAGCTACCTAAGTCTTTTCAACTATCTTGTCAGGTTTTAGCCATAAGAAACAGTAAACATTCCCAGAAGGACTGAATAACCTCATTGATGAAAGAGGCTCCCCAAAGAAGATTCAAAAGATATTATCCTCCCTATATCTAGAACCACTCCCAAAGATACACAAAGAAAGAAAGAAAGACCTAGACAACCTCCTGGTTGGTGGAAACACTCAACAGAATCTTAGCTACAAATGGGGGTGCAAGCCATATCTCTGTGGAGCCGTACTTAGCCACAAATGGAGTGCAATGTACATTTCTGTCCGGTTATATATGGGTTCCCCAACCTCACAGCTAAACTGCCTACACATGTAAGAACAGATGACCCCAGTGCCCTAGGCAGGCAGAAAGCCAAGCCAAGTTCCCAGAGCACAAAACGAAACAAGAAAGAACGTGATGAGCACTGAGTGTTATGTACAGCTAATGAAACATTGAACATTATATCAAAAACTAATGATGTAGCACATGTTGGTTAACTGAATTTAAGTTAAAAGAAAAAAAAAGAAAGAAATCCTTGTACCTGGGAGAAAATGATCGACAACCCATAAGTATCTCAAAATCAACTTAACAAGAGTCTGGATTTGAAAAGGAATCAGCAACATGAAATGTCATCCTCCTCTCTTCACAGAAGAGATGTGAGACAGCTGATGCTGGTAAGAATTCTCAACCTTTGCTGGCTTCTGTTAATTTTCTCAGGATCCCACCTGCAGGCTCCCAAATAAATGGAGTTTTTGGTATATCTACCAGAATTTGGCAAGGTCTTCTGCCATTATTGTTAATTTCAGTTTCTGCTGGGCTGTTAAAGGGAATAACTGGTAGTGATTTACTAGAGAATCCCTCAGAGTCTTGCCAGTGCTGGGAAGCACCTATGTAGGGCCCACTTTCCAGGGTACATATGGGGTCATCTGAGTTGGTGTGGAAGGATTTGACAAAATCTTTGAGGTTATTCTGACAGCAAATGAGACATCAGTTTCTGGTCTAGCATTTTAATGATGGACCGCCAGAAGGATACAGTGCAGGAGTCCCAGGTGTCTTAGGTTTCTGGCTCTGGAGCTGTTGCAGTTGTAAGGACACTCTGATGACAGACTTTTGTTTATAGTTTATAGTCTTTTCAGAGTGGACTGAGTATTCTGGTAAAAGAAGGTAAAGGGGAAGGAATAATAGGAGCCACATCAGTGCTTTGTTTGAGGTACCTTTTGTTTCCTTAATTTTTCATAAAGCTTTTGCAATGCATCTTTCAGTAAAGCTATTCGGCTTCTGAGATTCCCATTAATAACAGAGCCTATGATTCCCTCATGAGAATATTTCTGATGGCTTTTAATAGTCTAATTGAGATTTAGATTTAGATTTGATGGTCAAAACTGTACAACTTCTTAACTATTTCTCCAAGTCCCCAAGTTGAGGCTCAGTGAGTTCCCCCAATACAGAATTGCAGTTTCTGGTTTTTAGTACTTTTAAGGCTGCCACCTGCTGTAGACCCTAACATAACTATTCCAGAGCCATTTCAGGACCCCAGAATTTTCTAAGGATTTTTTCTTTTTAAGATTTTATTTATTTGAGAAAGGGAGAGAGAGAGAGAAAGTGCACACAAGCATGAGCAGGGGAAGGGGCAGAGGGAGAGCAGACTCTCTGCTGAGCAGGGAGCCTGATAGGGGGCTCCATCCCAGGACTCTGAGATGATGACCTGAGCTGAAAGCAGACACTTAGCTTAACTGACTGAGCCACCCAGGCACTCCTTTTCTGGGGATTTGAATAAACCTTAGAACCTTTCTGGAGTCTTGAGAAACAAACTTTCTGGGAATTTTAACAAACTCCAGAACCTTTTCAGGAAACAGAACCATCATAGAAACTTTAACAAACCCCAGAAAGGAGTCCCAGAACCTTTCTGAGAACTATATATGTATACACACACACATATACACATATATATGCTTATATATCACTCATATTATTATACATATATATTGTCATATGTATACACATGTATATTTTAAATAATGTCAGTTTAGATCAGGGAGCTGCACACAAGGGAGCAGAGCTCCGGTCTGAGAGGGACTTACACATGGCCTCTGGTAAGGACAAAGAATGTTGATCTCGAGGGTTTTAGCAGGTGCCTCACCTGTGCGTCTCCTTGTCCCAGAGCCTGCTCGCAGTCAGCTTCAGATCTCATTCTCCATCACCAAAAACTGTTAAAAGAATTATGAAGATGATTTAGTCGATGTAAACTTTATTTAACACTCCAGGAAGTGGGAAGTCTCTGTTTTCAGGGGTCCTAGGAACAGCAAATGGGGCTAAGACAAGAAGTTTTTTAAGATAGGGAATAAAGACAGGAGACAAATGGAGAGCATCTATTGGCTTGGGCCACAAACTCAACTTTGTTTGCGTGAGCAGACCCAGAATTGCCCTGCTGTTTGGGGACTGACTGAAGGCATACACCACAGATTTACTGTGTAAATGTAGGCCATTTACAGGGACTCAAAATCATCTAAGTTGTTGGTTTGCTGACACAGAACCATGGGCAGGAGCAGCACCATCTTGGGCCTAGAAAGTTATTTCAGAACTTGTTAAAAGATAAACTTTGGCATACAAAAAATTTAAGTTTAAGCAAGACCAAGAGAAGTTAGATGCACAGGGGAAAGGCATACATGGAGAAAATGCAAAAGCAGAGAAAGGAATCATTTGATTGGCTGGAGTTTAAAGCCCAGTTATCTTTTCATGACTGGTTGCCCTTAGTGTCTTGCTTTTGTAACATAAAGGCATTTACAGGCTTACAGTGTGGCCTGCTCATGTGGGCTCCCCCCGCATGAGCGACAGCTCAATCTGATGGCCTTCTGGTATAGCTAATCTAACAGGCATAAACAGCAACAGGCACCTGACAATATCAGGCTCTTGGGGAAGAGCAGCTATTTTTACTGTCACTTTGCTAATGTTAGTGTCATCATCAATAGCAGTAGCATCTACCTGGAGGTAAACCAAGTTTTTTCTCTACCTGTGCATTAAACACAGTGAAAAACAGGAGGAGGGTTATTTCAGAAAGTCTCAGACAACCCAGTTTCCAGCCTGGCTCTGTCATTATTTGTATGGCCCAGGAAAGTGGTTTAATCCTTCAAATCTCCTATTTAAAATGAGAGTAATAGCTATATTTATTCTATAGGATTTGGGGAAGCTTATAAAGAAGACTTCAGGTACAGTTCTTAATATCATTTCTGGCTCATAATAAAGTGCTCAAATAGTGTTAACAATTATCAACATTATGACATTTTATCATTTAGTCCCAATGAAGGACCATCCTGGCAAGACAATCCTAAATGTCTGATCCATTAGGAGGGGGAAATTATATATTTAAAAAGGTCATTTTAAATCTATTACCAAAAAAAAAAAGCCCAAAACCAATAAAATATGAATGGGTGGGCAGAAAAAGACACAAACATGCTCTGAATATATTGAGAGGTAATAGGAAAGACTTAAGAATGAATGTCCTTATTTTATTTAACAACATTTTATTATACTCACTAAGGGCCAGGCACTATTGTAAGCGCTTAACAGAAATTAATTTATATAACCCTAATAATCCTACAAGGGAGGTACTATTTGTGTCCCAAGTTTACAGATAAGGAAGGTCAAAGTTAAGTAGTGTATCCCGTCACACAACCAACCAGTAGCAGAGCCAAGACATGAAGCCAGATAAGTGCTCCAGCATCTGTGCATTACTCCCTTAATTATTCAAAGAAGCTTCTCTTACATACCTATTTTTAAAAGACTAGTGCAGGGGTGCCTGGCTGGCTCTGTTAGTAGAGCATGTAACTCTTGATCTTGGGGTCATGAGTTTGAGCATCATGTTGGATATGGAGCCTACTTTTAAAAAAATAAAATAGAAAAAAAAAAAAAGAAAAAATCAACACAAAAGCACTGCAAGGGGACTTAGGAAAAAGACAAAACTGAAGTCTAGTATCAGTCACTGACTCTGGGGAAGGTATGGGCGCTAGGTTAATGGTAGGCCAAGAACCCAATAAAACAAGGCTTGAATAATTCCAGTGTGAGGATGACAAAAGTGTTATCATCTTACTAGTAAAACATGAAATAAATGCAGAAGTTAACTGGAGATTTAAGTTACATGATAAAGGCCTTAAGAGGTAGTAAGATTCTATTTTCTCCCCATATGCCATTTTGGCCCTAGGAATCCAAGAGTATCAGAGTTGGCACACACTCAAAGATGATGACTAAACATGTTATTTTGGAGAAAAAGCACACCATGTCTCCATTCTGGGGTGATGATGGAGTAGATTTTACCAGTTGTTGATAGAAAGAAGACTGTGTTTGCAAAACACTCTGGCCCTACCTTCCTAACACACCAACATCAAATTATACACACATTCCACTTTGAGCTTTCCATCCCTGCTACTGTCAAAATTTGACCTTGACTATTTACTGAAGGAAACAAGTAAGACAACAATGCAGAACATAACCATTTTTCCTCTAGACTTTCCTGTAAACATTTTACAACTTCGTGCAGTTGTTGACTAAAGAAGAATTATTTGGGTCTTGGCCAAGATAAATCCCTGGGGCATGATGACTTATTCACTAGCTATCATGTTAAGTTCAGAACCACTGAAATTGTCACCAGCTAGACCCCAGGACCTCACCTTGACTGCCTACCTGCTTATACTCACCAACCTTTATCCCACATTCTTTCTTGAGCTCTTCTCTCCAGTTTATCTCTTAACTCAAACAAATGGAAAGCAAAATCTCCCCTCACGTGAGCAACTGCCCTGACAAGACCTCCAGCTAGTCCAGACCACCCTGACCAGTTTGAGCTTAATCTCTGACTCATGCCTGTGCAGATGGAGCACAGCATGACCTCTAGAGTGACTGATGACCACATTTAACTCATTATAATACTAAAATCTCTGCCCAAGGAAGAGCACACATACAATGCATGTGTAGGCACGTTTCCTTAAGACATGCATGATCTCATGCCCACCTCTACATACAATGACAAGGCTCCCCTAATCCTAAACAAAGGAACCCAACCACCCTTGCTCAAAGAGTCAGGACATTGGAAGTTGCCCCCATGATCTCCTTACTTGCTGCAAATAAATTTTATCTTGTGTGACACCCCTACCTGGTGTACCTCTGTCTCACCAAGGAGCAAATTCATGTTGATTTCTTTACAAAATGTACCTCTATCACCTTCCATGAGATGAGCTCCAAAAGTAACAGTTAAATACAACTCCTGTTGTATTATGCTTATGTGAGATTATTCTTCTGGTAAAAATTCAGTGTATAGACATGAGTATAAATATTAATATAGATGGTAGATTTGGCAATGTGCATCCAAAAGACTTAAAATTTTGCTTAAAGTTTGATGTAGAATCTCAACTTCATAACAATTTTAAGGATGTACACAAAATTTTGTGTAAGGATCTTTATTGTATGAGTGTTCATGAAAATTCATGGCATCAAAAATAAATTAAGTATCCAATGACAAGAGACAGTAATTTATAATGTAGTCACCAAATGTAATAAAATGCCCTCATTAATTAGACATTACAAAGAAATATTTAAGAACAATGACATGCAGAATGATTCTTAGTGCATTGCATTTATCAAGTAAAAGTACATAGAAAAAAGAAATAAAGTCTAAAACATAAGGGATAACTGATTTTCATTTTTACACTTTTATTTACTTTCATTTTCTAAATTTCAGTGAACTTTTACAAGAAAAGAAAAATTTCCTGAGAACACACTATCTCCATGAGGGCTCTGCTCCCTGCTTAGCCTCTGGAGTGATACCCCAGTGGAGAAGACTTCTCAAAGTTTCAATTTTGTGCTCCACTGCTCTATGGCTCGCCAGGAGCCAGCCCCTCCACCAAGGTCTATCTTCCCATATACCGCCTCAGATTCACTTCTCCACATGTCCAACCTTCCAGAAACTGCTCGCTTTTCTGTTCCTAGAATTGCTGCTCTTCTCTTCAATCTCCTGTGAGTTTTTAGATGTTCAGAATGGCTTAATAACTATCAAGCTGAACTCCTGGAACCTGAGGATATTTAGGTGTCCTACTCCTCCATCATCTTGCTCCTCCTCTCTGGAATTCATTTCTTAAAGAAGAGCTGTAAGCCATGAGAAGGCATGGTAGTACCTTACATAAATATTACTACATAAAAGAAATCAACCTAAAGAGCTGTGTATTGTATTATTACAACTCTATGACATCCTGGGAATAAAAAATTATGGAGACAATAAAAAATCATTGGTTTTCATGGGTTGGGGAGGAAAGAAGGATGTATATCCAGAGTGCAGAGGATTTGCAGGCTGGCAACACTACTGTGTCTGAGACTATGATGCCAGATACCTTTCATTATCTATCTGTCAAAACCCATCAAATGTACGACCTGAATGAAATCTAATATAAAGTACTGACCCTGAGTGATAAGGTTGTGTCAGGATAGGTTCACCATTTTGAGAAATGTACCATAAACTATGGCATGTTGATAGTGTGGGAGGCTGTGCATGTGTGGAGGTGAGGGGCAAATTGGGACTCTGTATATTCTGCTTGATTTTTCTGTGAACTGAACACTTCTCTAAAACAATAAAGGCTATTTAAAAAAAAGAAAATTTTCAATTTTTTTTAATATAAAAAATTTTTCCTATTCCTGGGAGTTCCAAAAGGATGAGCTCAGAATCACCAGAACTTAATGCTGGTAAGTAGAGATTGGGCTGAACAGGGGACATGTTGAGGACCTCTCCTACCCTACAGCTTTCCCTTAAAACAATTAGATTTGGTTTTTGCTGTGATGTAACAACACATGATGTTCCCCAACCAAATGCATATTATATTCAAGAACTCTCTTAAAGCCCTGGGGCCATGCTCACTTTCTTACTTGTGATCTGGGATTGATCCTGTAATGAAAAAAACCTTAAAGACATCCTTTGCTTTTTATTCCTTAAATGTTCTAGTCTTTAGAAGCACTGCCCAATACAACTGTCAATATTAATGGCAATGTTCTGTATTTACACTGTACCTTATGGTAGCCACTAGATACATGTGGCTATTGCATGTTTGAAATATGGCTAGTGAGGCTGAGAAACTGAATTCCTAATTTAATTGGGATTTCATTAATTAAATGTGATAGCCATGAGTGGCTGGAGTTTGCTATAGTAGACAGTGCAGCAGAAGTGCTCAGGAATGGTTGGCTGACGTTTCCTTTCCTGCTTTCCTGAATTCCACTCTGGAATGTCAGTGTTGGTGTGTCTGGGTTCAAACCCTGAGATTCCCACTATGGTCAAATTATTGAGATCCCCCTAAGCTTCATTTTCCTCATCTGCAAAATGGATACACAAAATCTGCTTTGTGTGCATAATACAAACATTGAAGATAAAGTGTGAACAGGGTCTTGCACTGTGCCTACTTTTTAACAGGCATTTAATGCATTCTAGATTGATCTGGGAAATAGTTTTTGAGGGTTTATTTATTGCTAATGTCAAATACATAGACAAAGCTTTCTATCATAGCCTTTGGAAAGTAGCTCTTCTCCAACACAGGACAATAAGTAAGCTCTCACATGGTGTGAAGAGCGAGGTAGATGGCATATGGCTTTCTCATTGCTGGTTGGCTAAGACCAAAAGAGAACCAAGCAGTGAACCTTTCTCTGGAGAGAAAATGGCAGGCAATGTAATCTTACATAATCCTACTAAAGTTACAAGCTAGCTGGGCTTTTCTGTGTCTTTCGTGGTGTCTCTATGTATCTCAAACCTGGAGAAAAGATAACTCCAAATCATCAACGCTGAGCCTGAGGCATTGATGGTCAACTGGTGAGATGGCACCACCATCTCTACTTCATGAGTCCTGAGAGATAACATGAGAGGATGCTTATGGCCTGGCACCCTGCCAGTGTTCCTCAGGAGTGAGGGTGGGAATGATGCACAGGCCCCCATACTCCTTCCTACAAGGCTGTGCTACATGAATATTCTCTCTGCCCTGGAACACCACTTGCCCCTGTTGTTAGCAGCTACTAGTGAAGACACTCATATTAATCACATCCCCCTTGCCATCATGTTTATCATGAAATGATGTGATGCTGCACTTTCAGGCTCTTCACGTGAAATGTATTAGCACTGGATGTCACTGTTGTTCCATGCAAATGGAGCCCAAATGTGCCTCTCCCTCAGTGACTTTCAGAATGGCCGGGAGCCTCAAAGAAGAGTTCTTCACATCCTCTGGAAGAACCACACAATACTCCTCAGCAGCCTAGCACTGATATTGCTATTTTCAGATTCTAAATCTAGTCTCTCCCAAGAGCAAGAGTCCAGGGAAGAAGGCCAAAAAACCTCTGAGGCACAGAATTTATATAGACTTAGCCTCCACTCAGATTACTGGAAAAGTCTATTTGTGGGCAAGAAATTCTGTGTTTGCTATACCTTTCCTGAAAACAGCAACTCTTAATACCCTAAATACATATCTGAATCAGAACAAATGACATCATCATCCTATGGAAGAGTTCCAGAAGTATTTCTTTGATAAATGAGACACAAATATTAACTATTGCTTTTTATTCTGGTTACTTCATCACCAAGTAACAGCCAGTAATCAAGGCTATCAAAGCGCCCAGGCTGACCTTTTAAACTGCTCTTGGACATAAGCAAGCACAGCAGGCAATGCATTTTAGGGCAATTACAGGCATAACTCAACTATTTACAAGACACAGCATTGTAAGAGAACAATCTTTCTGGTATTTCTGAGGTAACAGTTAGATCCTGCCACCGTGGTGGCCCATCAGTGGTGGGAAAAGACCAACTGCTCCTGAGGGTGGAAAATAATTTTGTAGTTCAAGCTAGTGAAGGATGGCATTTCTTCTTCCACTACATGCAAAGTTGAATGAGAGTGCTACAGCATTTTTTTTTTCCATCATTTCCCTCACGACAATGTTGCGGTTACTCTAGCAGGGGGTGGAAAACAGATAAGTGTAATTGCTGAATCACAGGATGTATAGGATGTAAATGTTTGCAGGGCAATTAAAAACTATTTGCCTCTTTTTCTTCTTAAAAGGTACAACTCAACAGCAAATGAGTGGGTTTTTTTTTTTAAGCAGATAATATTTTAAGTGGCAAGAATATGAAATGGTTTATTGAACACTGATTTTGTGGTCTGGTCTGATGTAATGTAGGAGGAAAAAAGCACAGTATTGTGGATTAGGAAAAATGTGTCATCAAATAACTAAAAATAACTTTTAACAGAACACCCCCGGGTTATAAATGATCATAGTGTGTGGTGCTGTCAATGATCTTCCCAAGCAGGGGCATCATCATTTGGGGGGAATGTCTAACTGCCAAGTTTCTATTGTAATAAGCCATGGGGTTTGCTTCATTCACACCACCTGTAGGATGGGAATTAAAATAGCCATGTCAGTAAACCTGCATCCAATAATGCCAGTTTTTCTGTATGAACAGCTTTTCTTTTCCACTCTATTCCGGTCCACATGTAAAGATGTCCTGCATCTCAATCTATATTCCAAATAATATTTTGATTACATTTAACTCATCAGCTGAATTTCTATTTACTACCAGCAGAGATAGAGAAAAATTACACATTCTATATATGTAGAGCTTGTTGGGTTTGCATGAGGGAGGAAAGAAAACAGTACTCCATACTCCTACAGCAAGGTTAAAATTTACACACTACAATTTAGATGTACAAAAATAGTCATTTATTATGTTCTATGATGGACCTCATTTTGCCCTTGATCTTCTATTTCTCTAATTAAAAGTAAATCTTATATATATGTATATTCCAGGCAAACAAAAAAACCCTTAAATCTGAAGATAAACAGTAACTTTTCTCTTGTGGTTATAAAGGCTCTCAGGTTAATTCAATCTCTTAAGAGTAAATAATCATTTTGGAGTTCTTAACTTTGTGTACTCCTAGGAGCGTACCTAAGGGCATGCAATCTCATGAGCACAAGAGAACTCTCTAGTTCTGCTAGCCATGGTGACTCTGGCCAGGGAATAACCAGTAAGTCTTAGCATTGGTCTTTGTCCTTCCAGAGTAGATTTGTTGACCTGTCTGGAGAGGATGGCACTAAAGTCTATGTTCTCAAGGTAGGCAAGAGTGATTGTTCCCATGAAGCTCAATAAACTCCTTGTGCTAGTTAGGCTCCACATTTTAATTTTCACTGGCAGCATGGATTTTCTGAGACTTCACGGCCTTTACTTGGGCTTATTTGTCTTTGCACAGGTTTCCTCACCCTGAACCATGGTAACTCTTTGGCAGTTAAGCCTAATTTTATTTAGTTATGCTTACTTTTTTTTCCCCCCCAAGATTTGTTTGTTTTAGAGAGACAGAGAGTGGAGCAAACGGGCAGAGAGAAGAGAGGAACCCAAGCTGACTCAATGTTGAACAAAGAAGCTCCACCCCAGGACCATGAGATTATGACCTGACCCAAAACCAAGAGTGGATGCTTACCAAAGAGTCTACCCCGGCACCCCACTGTTATGCTTACTCTTAATTTTCACCTACCTACTTCTTCCTTCACACAGTCATACTTGGACACCTGGACCTCTTCCATGTCAAGCATGGCCTATAGACCAGGCATTTGCTGCCCCAAGGTTGCTATGCTTCTAGACCTTCCCTCTGCCTGTAGTGATCTAGCACTCTGATGTTATTTTGCATGAAGCCAAGGCAAGCAGAAAAGAAGCTTGGATGTTCTCTGATTTGCCTTCAATCGGTCAGGAATCCCAATCAGAGTTTATCAGATTGCCTTTCCTTCTCCCTAACCCTCACCCAAGTGTCCCTGGGCAGTATGCTCATCCTTACCTAAGTCAGCTGATTTTTACAGCTCCTCATTTCCTAATATCAGAGATGGAAGAGCTTTCTAATTCTATCTCTACCTGAAAAGAAACAGGCTCTAATATATATATATATATATATATATATATTTAGAGCCCATATATATATATGGTTTAATATATATATATATATATATGGGCTTATATATATATATATATATATATATATATATATATATATATTTCCCACACACACACACACAATTGGAGAGCAAGGCTCTCTGCCTTGATTCCAAATTCCATTCTTGATATCAAAAGGAAGATTTAGGATATAGAAATCCTTTTCTCAGGATGCCTGGGTGGCTCAGTGGGTTAAGCCACTGTCTTCGGCTCAGGTCATGATCCCAGGGTCCTGGGATCGAGCCCCAAATCAGGCTCTCTGCTCAGCAGGGAGCCTGCTTCCTCCTCTCTCTCTGCCTGCCTCTCTGCCTGCTTGTCATCTCTCTCTGTCAAATAAATAAATAAAATCTTTAAAAAAAAAAAAAAAAAGAAAAAGAAAAAGAAATCCTTTTCCTGTTTCCTCACAAAATCCTGACTTGGTAGATATTATCTTGCTCTGAACTAGAACCAAAACCAAAACCAGAAGAAAACCAAAAAAACCTTGAATTTGGAACTCCAAAGTGAACATGACTTCATTCTTTATTATACCCACTGAAGCAATACAAACACTTGATTCTAACTTTGACAGTTATGAGGCAATAAAATTTGGGGAAAATCTTCTTATTTTCATTTATTATTTAAGATTTTATGTACTTGGGAGAGAGAGAGAGAGCAAGAACACCAGGAGGGGAGATGATGAAAGGGAGACACAGAATCCTCAAGCAGACTCCCTGCAGAGCAGGGAGACTGATGCAGGGCTCTATCCCAGGACTCTGAGATCATGACCTGAAGGGAAGGCAAACATTTAACCGACTGAGCCACCCAGGCACTCCGGGGGGTGGGGGGAAGTCTTAAAAAAATCAGTTTAATAGCTACTTTTCAGTCACTGTTTCTTATGCAGTGCATTTGGCAGTGCATTGACTTTTAGGGGTTTGTTTTTGTTTTTTTTGGCATTGACTCTTTGAAGTTCAAGCTCTAGATTTCTCGAAAGATGTAAGGTCTTTACATTTACTGTAGTGTCTCCTCATAGAATAAATCCCAAGCCTAACTTTGAAAAAAAAATCAGTTTAATGTCGTAGTTTAACGTCATCAGTTTAGTATCATTTCAGTTACATTTCTTAGTCAAAAAATCTCAGTAGTTGCCAATGCTTTTTGAACGTGTACAAAGCTCCAGGACACTAAAGGCATATAGGATCCTTCTAGGCTTCCCTCTCATTTCTGTGTGGGAGAAGAGGAGACTTAATGATTCTAAGCTAAGACACAGTCAATGAAGAGAAATTGCCAAAAGTAGATTTTGCCCAGTTCTAGCAGAATTGGGTTCTGAAATTAACACTTAAGGTAAATACTACATTTATAAACATCTGTGAAACTCCTTAAGTTACCTAGAAGTACATGTCAGTCTCTGAAAAAGTAAAAATATATATTATCTTTTGGTTACCTCAATAACCAGGTTATACTCCCCAATAACCAGGTTTTACTCCTGAAAGATAACCAGGTTGTATGAAAAAGATCTCTCTTCAAACTCTTGGTGATACTCACATTACAAACATGGGACCAATGGATCAATAAAAAAAACCATCCTTCTTTCTCCAAGGAATGCAGAGTTCAAGCAGTCTAAACTAAATCTGATTATGGTGTAAGGTCACTATGTGAAGGGACACATCCTGATAAATACTGCAATTTGATATTGATATGGATGAGTATGCTGATAGTGATGAGGTAATGATAATAAGAATAAATGACAATAACACTATTTGTATATCTCTGTGCTAGGCCGGTCATCTCATTTAATCCTTGTCACACCCCCAGGAGGTAGATACTATTATCATCCCTATTTGAAGAAAAGAAAACTGAGAGGTAACACTCAGAGAGATTGATATCTTACAGTCTTAAGTAATCAGCCTAGAGGAGAGGCAAAATATGTTTTTTAAAGTACCAGTAATCCTAGACCTATCATTTTCTGACTTTTTCTTTAAGATTTTAGTTATTGATTTGACAGAGAGAAATCACAAGTAGGAAAAGAGGCAGGCAGAGAGAGAGGGGGAAGCAGGCTCCCTGCTGAGCAGAGAGTCCATGCGAGGGTGGATCCCAGGACCCTTGAGATCATGACCTGAGCTGAAAGCAGAGGCTTAACCCACTGAGCCACCCAGGTGCCCCTCACTTTCTGATTAAAAAAAAAAAAAAATCACAAAAAAGGATAGATTACCCTAAATAGCATAACATAAACATGAATATTTACATGAAAACTATTGCAAAAATACTCATTTCTGCTAGGAAAGAAAAAGAGAGAAACTAATTCTAGGATTAGAATTTGCTGTTACTAAAAAGTTGTATTATTCCCTTGCTTGAAATTCTAATATAAAATAATTAATAAGATTCCTGGGTGCATTCAGAATTGAATAGGTATACTTTCTACCTGATGGGCTTCTATTGTTTCCATATGTATACACCAATTAAAACAATTTCAGACTTAATTTGTTATAACATAACATTATTTTTAGTTTTGCAGAGCATGTTTTTAACATTAGACTTTGTCCCTCTATGCATGTTAATCTTCAAAAACACTTTCTAAATCACCCCTTGCCTGATAAATGTCCATTTGCTTTAGCTTTTTGACTCATGTTCCATAATAATTTTGATTTTTTTTTTCTGAGCCATAAATTGGAGGCAAGGGGAGAATGAACCCCATGGGTTTTCTTTCTTCTTTGTAAGTTTATACGAAGGTGAGGAGACATGTCTTTCATTAAGTAGATAGTAACTCCTTAAAGTTTTTGGAACCAGATGGACGAAATGATAACCTCTCCATTGATTAGAATGTCTGATTCCTTCTAAGAGACCCTAAAGGAAGCCAATTAGCATCAGCAGATGTGTGTGCAGTAAAGGAGAGGAAGGAAAAGAGGGTAGTGGTAGCTTTTTGGGGGGACTCAGATGGATAAAAGACAGGATTGCTGGAGGAGGGCAAGGCTAAGGCTAAGGATTTAGTTACAAAGCCAAAGGACACAGTGCAGGGTGGGGGGCGGTGGAGGGGAAGAAAGGGGAAGGATGGTCCCAGATTTGAGGGACAGCTGCTGAGTATGGGTTTAATGGGAATCTGTATGCCCAGGTGTCTGTCAGGAATTTATCCTCAAGAGGTATGAGAAACCAGGAAAGTCCTTGGCTATCACACTTTTACTCTAAGACTGTACTCTGCAACCAAGCATTGTAAGGATGTTAGGTCAAAATAGGGCTCCAATATTCCTCAGGGCTAAGTCCAACTCCCCCAGGTAATCCTGAGCAAAGCCCAGACCAGCACTGCTCAACACAAGGATAATGAGAGCCAGAAAGAGAAAGTTTTATAGTAATAAAGGAAAAAAAGGGGGGATTAGTTTTAGTATTATACTTTAGCTCAATGGCTATTATATATTATCATTTCAACAATCATTATTTTAAAATATAAATTATCTATTTTACATTATTTTTCTTTAAGTTTTTGAAAGTTAGTGTGCATATTACACTTAGAGACTATAGCACATACTGTGTGGGAGCTAAATTTTTACTAGGAATATATGGTCTGTACTTAGATTTCAGAAAATTTACAGCTGAAAAAGCAGTTCACCTACCGATTTTCCTAACATCTTTAAGTGCTTCCCAATAACTGAGGCAAGTAACAAAAAATCATTTTCTATTAATATTCACATCCACACTAACAAAACTAATTCATCATTCTTTAGAATGAACACCTTGTCTTTGAAGCAAAACCATATCAGTTTCTATGTCTACCCAAATTAAGTAAATTCATTAACTCTTGTTTCAGCTCAATATTATTAACATCAAATTCAAAGAAATTAATAAATTGAAAAGCAATTCTAAAAGCTTATCAATATCAACAGCATTCCTCAGATTTTTCTCCTTCTTTTTACAGCCATTTACATAATACTGGCAATTACAATTAAAACTCTCTTGTATATTGGTTCACATTAAAAATGTGCAAAATAATTATTACTGAATTGAACTATTAACAGTTTCAATTTTGACAAATTCTTGTACCGGTCTAGCTAGGTTGCAAATACTTTTCTTAGACCTTCAAATATTGCCTGTGTGTGTGTGTGTGTGTGTTTATACAGTGTGATGATATAAGTGAGAAAACATAAAACCCATTGCCATTTTTCATCATTATTGTTTTTGTTTCAAAAAACCTTGATATGCTGAAAAAGCATTTGACAAAATATAGCATCCCTTCCTGATCAAAACTCTTCAAAGTGTAGGGATAGAGGGCACATACCTCAATATCATCAAAGCCATCTATGAAAAACCCACCGCAAATATCATTCTCAATGGAGAAAAACTGAAAGCTTTTCCGCTAAGGTCAGGAACACGGCAGGGATGTCCATTATCACCACTGCTATTCAACATAGTACTAGAGGTCCTAGCCTCAGCAATCAGACAACAAAAGGAAATTAAAGGCATCCAAATTGGCAAAGAAGAAGTCAAATTATTGCTCTTCGCAGATGATATGATACTATATGTGGAAAACCCAAAAGACTCCACTCCAAAACTGCTAGAACGTGTACAGGAATTCAGTAAAGAGTCAGGATATAAAATCAATGCACAGAAATCAGTTGCATTTCTCTACACCAACAGCAAGACAGAAGAAAGAGAAATTAAGGAGTCAATCCCATTTACAATTGCACCCAAAACCATAAGATAACTAGGGATAAACCTAACCAAAGAGGCACATAATCTATACTCAGAAAACTATAAAGTACTCATGAAAGAAATTGAGGAAGACACAAAGAAATGGAAAAATGTTCCATGCTCCTGGATTGGAAGAATAAATATTGTGAAAATGTCTATGCTACCTAAAGCAATCTACACATTTAATGCAATTCCTATCAAAGTACCATCCATCTTTTTCAAAGAAATGGAACAAATAATTCTAAAATTTATATGGAACCAGAAAAGACCTTGAATATAGTTGGTGGCATCACAATTCCGGACTTCAAGCTCTATTACAAAGCTGTCATCATCAAGACAGCATGGTACTGGCACAACAACAGACACATAGATCAATGGAACAGAATAGAGAGCCCAGAAATAGACCTTCAACTCTACAGTCAACTAATCTTCGACAAAGCAGGAAAGAATGTCCAATGGAAAAAAGACAGTATCTTCAATAAATGGTGTTGGGAAAATTGGACAGCCACATGCAGAAAAATGAAATTGGACCATTTTCTTACACCACACACAAAAATAGACTCAATGTGCGAAAGGAATCCATCAAAATCCTTGAGGAGAACACAGGCAGCAACCTCTTCGACCTCAGCTGCAGCAACATCTTCCTAGGAACAACGCCAAAGGCAAGGGAAGCAAGGGCAAAAATGAACTATTGGGATTTCATCAAGATCAAAAGCTTTTGCACAGCAAAGGAAACAGTTAACAAAATCAAAAGACAACTGACAGAATGGGAGAAAATATTTGCAAACGACATATCAGATAAAGGACTAGTGTCCAGAATCTATAAAGAACTTAGCAAACTCAACACCCAAAGAACAAATAATCCAATCAAGAAATGGGCAGAGGACATGAACAGACATTTCTGCAAAGCAGACATCCAGATGGCCAACAGACACATGAAAAAGTGCTCCATATCACTCGGCATCAGGGAAATACAAATCAAAACCACAATGAGATATCACCTCACACCAGTCAGAATGGCTAAAATCAACAAGTCAGGAAATGACAGATGCTGGCGAGGATGCGGAGAAAGGGGAACCCTCCTACACTGTTGGTGGGAATGCAAGCTGGTGCAACCACTCTGGAAAACAGCATGGAGGTTCCTCAAAATGTTGAAAATAGAATTGCCCTATGACCCAGCAATTGCACTATTGGTATTTACCCTAGGTATTTACCCTAAAGATACAAACGTAGTGGTCCAAAGGGGCACATGCACCCGAATGTTTATAGCAGCAATGTCCACAATAGCCAAACTATGGAAAGAACCTAGATGTCCATCAACAGATGAATGGATCAAGAAGAAGTGGTATATATACACAATGGAATACTATGCAGCCATCAAAAGAAATGAAATCTTGCCATTTGCGACAACATGGATGGAACTAGAGTGTATCATGCTTAGCGAAATAAGTCAAGCAGAGAAAGACAACCATCATATGATCTCCCTGATATGAGGAAGTGGTGATGCAACATGGGGGCTTAAGTGGGTAGGAGAAGAATCAATGAAACAAGATGGGATTGGGAGGGAGACAAACCATAAGTGACTCTTAATCTCACAAAACAAACTGAGGGTTGCTGGGGGGAGGGGGTTTGGGAGAAGGGGATGGGATTATGGACATTGGGGAGGGTATGTGCTTTGGTGAGTGCTGTGAAGTGTGTAAACCTGGTGAGTCACAGACCTGTACCCCTGGGGATAAAAATATATGTTTATAAAAAATAAAAAATTAAAAAAAAACAACCTTGATATGGAGGTAACAATACATCTTTATAAAATTCTCCCATGACTCACCTAATGAGCACTAGCAAATAACACAAGATTTAATGAATCTGTTGTCTTTTATTTCAATAGTTCCCTAAACTAGCAATAGTTCATGAGCTGTGAATATATGTATATCCATGGCCTTTACATTTAAATTTGAATAATTTTAACAGTTGCATTCATGATACTTCTAAGGTTCATGTAGTGAAATAATAAGGAAAACATGAGTCTCTTGTTTTTAAAATTCCAGTGTATTTGAATTTTTGACATAATGTAACTGGAGTCTTTTATAAAAGAAAGTGATTTTTTTTGAGATATATTTGAAATTCTTCTTAACCGAAGTAAGAATCCAAAATATCTACAACACAACTTAATTCTCTAGGTCATAAGCAGCTAACAGCTTTTTTGTGAACTTGGAAGGCCTTTTGAGACAAATGTTACTAAGGTATTAATTGAGCAACATCTCACACTGCATGACTCATCTTAAATCTTAAAGAAAATATTTCAGTTTCTCGAACTTTCAATCAATTGATACCTAATATCTTTAGAAAGACTTTTTGTTTTCCTGGTAACTGTTTGACAGTTTCATTGAAGACCTTTAACTTTTTTTATAAAATGCATTTTTTAATCTTTTTCATGTAATTATCTAACAAAATTGCCATAATTTAAATGACTTATTTTATCATCTATCTAAAAGCGATTTTCTTTTTTTGTGCAAGTATCCAAGCCATTTTATAGCATGTCTAGATTATAAGCTCAGGCCCTATTAAAAAAACTTTTAAATGTGTTAGATGTTTAATTATCAAATTTACTCTGCATTTGCTAAAAATATCTCTGAATATCACCCACTTTATTATCTTTAAAAAAGTTTTTAGGGGTGCCTGGGTGGCTCAGTCAGTTAAACAGCTACCTTCAGCTCAGGTCATGATCCTAGCCAGGGTCCTGGGATACAGTCTGGAATTGGGCTCCCTGCTCAGAGGGCAGCCTGCTTCTCCCTCCACCTGTTGCTCCCCCTGCTTGTGTTCTTGCTCACTCTCTCATACATGTTCTTTCTGTAGCAAATAAATAAAATCTAAAAAAAAAAAAAAAAAAAAAGAATTGTTTACACAGAAAACAAGCAGCCTTTTTGATTTGTCCTATAAAGTGTAATTACCTCTGTTCATTACATTTTCACATATATTCTTCCAGTTTCTTTTTATCTTTACTGTTCCCATCAAAATACCAGACTCTTCCTTTTCAACTGGCTGCGCCAGACATATACCTTTATTATAAATTTGAAAATTTGCCCACACTAATATTAATGCCAAAAATAAATATATTATTATTAAAGTGTTTCAATTTAATTACCAATTATAATTTATACAGATAGCACTATAACATAGGCTGTCTAAATAAAAAATTTACATAAACATATTACAAAAATCACCCCAGCTGAACCTATCCTTTGATACTGATTCAACTGGTAGTGTACATAAAAGAAGGAAGTGCTATTCATCATACCCATTACAATGCAACAGTACCTATCTAATGCAATACTAGGGTTAAAGAGAAATGAGTTCTACCAAAACAATAAAACTGTGCTTAACAGAAAAATATTTTATACTGTTTGTTTTTAAACTGAAATTAATAAATTAATAAACTGAAATTAATTAAAACCAAATAAAATCAAACATTCAGTTTCGGAGTCTCACCAGTTTCTCAGTAACACTTCCAAGTGCTCATTAGCTACTGGGGCTAATGGCTTCAACCGTGTAGCAAGCACAGCCCTAGAAACAAGATTTAATGCATCTGTTGTCTTTTATTTCAATAGTTCCCTAAACTAGCAATAGTTTATGCACACTGTTATCTTTGTCTGTATGGTGGAGACGATTCTCAATTCTCCCCCTACCTGCCACTGACTGCCTCCCACAGTGTGGAGTAGTTATCTTGATAGGACTGGCTTCCAGAATAGTGGTTAGGCCATGTCTGCTAATCTTTGACGGCTGGGTACCAAGAGTTCTCATGGTTGGTGTGGCTTTCTCTCTTAAACTTTTCCCCTGTGTTTTCTGCTCTTCTGCTTCCAGAATAAAGTGACTCAAGACCCAGCTCCTTAACGCAGACCAACCATTCTGAGCTCTCAGCTGTTCAGATAGCCTGGGGAGAATTTCGACTTAAAATAAACTTACTTCTTTCATCATGCAAACCATCTGGCAGTAAGAAGAGGGCGCTAAGGTAGAAGCTCCACTTGGTGCTTGAGCTCAGATCATCTGTGAATGTTGTCTTCCAGTAAGTTCCAAATGGGGCAGTTAGTAGGTAGTCAACCCCAAAAAAGGGAGGAACTAGTTTATCATGTTTGCCTCTTGTGACTATCTCCTTCTCAAGAACTTTATAGGGGTGGAGTGGTTAGGCTCAGCAATCCTAGATTTCCTAGCTAAATACCACTTGATTATAGCCCAATGTTACACGTATTTCTAATAATTACCATTTTACTTTAATCTTGAGTTACACTGTCATCTTTGTGAAAATGACCCTGGAGAATAAGGATGGGCTCTTTTTATTAACTAATAAATACATGATACTTGGTGCAGGATTGTGTCTTTATCAAGACAGTGATACTGGTCTCTTTCCTGTCATGGCTTGCAAGGAGTCAGCTCATGGATCTGGGAGACCCAAAAATCGAGAGCTTCTTTGCACCCCAGCTGCTGTACCCAATGGCTCTGCGGCCGTCATCATGTCACAAAATGAATATATTGAGTTACACCAGAAGCGCTATGGCTATTGTTTGGATTACCATGAGAAAAAGAAAGAAATAAGTTCGAGAGAGGCTCATGAACAAAGAAGGCAAAAAAGATGAGTGGTCTGAAAGCTAAGCTCTACCATCAACAGCGCCATGCCGAGAAATACAAATGAAATCAAAATGCATGAAAAGAGAAACACCAAACAAAAGAATGATGAAAAGACTCCAAAAGGAGCAGTACCTGCCTATCTACTGGACAGGGAGGGAGACACAAGCTAAAGTATTTTCCAAAATAATTAAACAAAAATGAAAAGAGAAAGAGGGAAAATGGGAAGTTCCTTTACCCAAAGTTCGTGCCCAGGGAGAAACAGAAGTATTAAAAATTATTCAAACAGGAAGGAGAAAGAAGAAAGCATGGAAGAGGATGGTCACTAAAGTCTGCTTTGTTGGAGACAGCTTTACTTGAAAACCACCTAAACAGGAAAGACCCATTAGGCCAATAGGCTGATGTTTCAAAAAGGCCCATGGAACACATCCTGAATTGAAATCACCTTTTGCCTGCCAATACTTGGTGTAAAAGAGAATCCTTCATCCCCACTATTTACAACTTTGGGTGTTAATACCGAAAGTACTGTAATTGAGGTGATTGTGAGTGAGTTGGGCCTGTTGACACAAGGAGGCGAAGTTATTTGGGGAAAATATGCCCAGGTTACCAACAATGCTGAAAATGATGGATGCATAAATGCAGTCCTGCTGGTTCGACAGCGGTTTCAAATAAGTAATTCCTTATAATTACTGAAGCCTTCACACCAGTCGGAAGACTATCATGACTGTGGTGGTTCTGAATACTAACAAACAGCCTTACATATCTGCAGTCATCAGGAGAAATATTTATTTTATTGTGAAAAACATTATAATAGACTTTTATTAAAATTAAAAAAGACAATGATATTAATTATAGTGACAAATTTAAGGTTGAGAGAAGGAATTAATGAGAATATAAATAGATAATATTTCAACTTAAGCCAGAGTCAAAAAGGTCCCCTTAGAGGTCACATTTGATTTACGAATATCTCATAACATTGAATGAGGTTGTACAGTTCCTCATTCCATATCACCCTAAGGCCTATGGTTTAACCCTCTTGATCCCAAAAGTAATTATGGTGTCCTGGGACACCACTGCCACCTAGTGGTAATTAAAGGAACAGGTTAATCCAGAATTGATTTCCTTATCATACCATTTCTTGTATACATTCCACTCTCTGCTGTTTTTCCATCCCCCCGCCTTAGTTAATGTCCTCTATGCTAATTTTTACTACATACACTGAAGGAGGAAATCTGATATGGTGCCTGGAAGTTCACATCTAGAGCTAGACTTTCAAGGTTCACCTCTCTGCTTCACCCCCTCCAACTCTAAGTCCTTAGACAAGCTGCTTAGTGTTTTTGTCCCTCAATTGCCTCATTTGTAAAATGGAGTAATAATAACACCAACCTCTTAAGAGTTGTTTTGAATACTTAATTATGTAATTTATGTGAAGTGCTAAAATTAAGAGCTGGAATACAAAAAGTGATCAATAAATGTCAATAAATGTCAACTGCTACCTACACATATCCCTTTTAGTCCCTTCATATTTTAGTCCCTTCATATTTTCCCTTTCTCTTCCTATTTTCGTTCTTTTTCCAACCCTCTCAAATAAATCTAAATCACATCTGATACATTATTATAATAAATGATTAGAGATATTACCATGTAAAAGGAAAATAATGTACTTTGAGATGAAATTAGAGGTGATGAACCCAACTTGTAATTTTGTGGCAATACTCAGAAGATCCTTTTAGAGTCTCAGTTAAAATTATCATTTGTTTCCTATTTTATTCTGTTCGAGCTGCTTTTAAAAAGTACTGCAGACTGCTGGTATATAAGCAACAGGAATTTATTTCTCACAGTCCAAGGTTAAGGAGCTGAGAGATTCAGTGTTGGGGGAGAGCCTGAGTCCTGGTTCATAGACTACTGTCCTGCTATGCCCTCAGTGATGACAGGGATGAGAGAGCCCTGCAGGCTCTCTTTTTTATAGGGGCACCAATACTACTCATTGAGGGCCTCACTCTCATGACCTCAATACCCCTCACTGAGGCTCCACCTCCATATGCCATCATGTTGGGCGTTAGGATTTCAATATATGAATTTGGGGGTAACACTTTTTAAACTTCCTCTTTTTAAAAATCATCAGCTGTCAAGAAAAAATTTTAAAGTATTTCATTACAATTTCTCTTTTTTAAAGTCAAATCAATGATTTAAAATTATTTGAATAACACAAAACATTAAATATTCATTTAATGTTTTGTGTTATTCAAATTTCTTGAAAACCTTTAAACCAGAGACTATTCAAAACTTCTCCTTGGCTCCCGCCTCCTCCAATTCTACAAATGGCCCCAGACATAAAAATCACCCCTTTCATTTCTTCCTGTAGGTCCTTCCCAAGCATTTTTTCATTGCCTCAAATATTTAGAAAACTCCTGACTCTGGACCCTTGTGTTCTGGTCATGGTATCCAATTCTCCAACCCTGTGCTGGGGGGCTTACAAATGTCCCTAGGGAATGGATGGCAGGGATCTGTTGTCTATACTAACAAAAGAATAGCCCAAGGCCCCTCTACCTTACTCCTTGGTCCTATCAAGAAGCTTCCTTTTCTCCAGTAAGGACCCTGGTCTACCTGCTCCTTTCTCTTTGGACCTGTTTTCACTAGTCTTATGAAGAGAAAAATTGTCTCTTGATGTTTTGGAAACTGAAGCAAAATCTTTCCATCTTAGACTTAGGTCAGGACTTTCTTTAAATTTCTGCTTCTGCTTCCCCATGGACTAAGCGTGCCCTCAGGGTTCAAACTAAGAGAAAAGAGAAATATAGAGAAACCAAAAAATTAATACATTGACATGTTAATCTGTCACATATTTATTTATGCATATAAATATATATATGATTTTTATCTTGACTTACCATTTTTCCCACAAATACAACCACTGTGTAGATATTATTTTTAGACTTTTTAAAATTTAACAATCCTCTTGACATAAATTTAAAATATATACATATATATTTTTAAAGATTTTATTTATTTATTTGACAGAGAGAGAAATCACAAGTAGGCAGAGAGGAGGCAGGCAGAGATGGGGGGGAAGCAGGCTCCCCGCTGAGCAGAGAGCCTGATATAGGGCCGATTCCAAGACTCTGAGATCATGACTAGAGCCGAAGACAGAGGCTCAACCCACTGAGCCACCCACGTTCCCAAATTTAAAACTATTTATGGAGCACTACTACATCGAATAACTAACGAGTTCATGACTTAGGAAATAAATACTCTAATGGTACTTTAAGAATGTCTTTTTCACTGTTTTGAAGTTCTAATGTGCCAAACTTAGCAAATTTTTTCAACTTTGCTATCTCTAAAATGCATGTGCTTTTTAAAAGTCTTAACTTGCAAATGAACTTTATCAAAATAGTCTACTTCTAAAGAGGCAGCCTGTATTTATATTAGAATTTTTCTTAAACCTAGCTAATATTTACTTATTCTCTCAAGAAATTAATTGCTTCTAAAACTTCTTTTGTGGTAAGGTTCTAAAACAACCACCACAACAAAAAGACAATTAGAATATACAATCATATTTTAAATCTTTCCTAAGTGTCTTAAAATATAATTTGATCTTTCTACGCAAAAATATATATTTAAAAATTTTTGAAAGTGTTTTGCCATTTTCTTTTGTGATAAACTCTACATAAAGATTTTTCTCAGCAGTATCATTCACAAATCAAAGGACTATTTGTCTAAACAAAAGTGGAATTAAAAGTGAAACTATATTATAGTTTATGAATCAATTAGGATATATATTTAATTCTTACTTCCTGTGCTCAGTGCTATGCACAGAGCAAGTAGCTAAAGAAAACTCATTAACATAGACAAATACTAAAAGGAAAATTTTGTTAAGTTTTAAACAACATAAAAAGCTCACTATAATACTGTGTGTCTTTTGGCTAATTCACAGACACATTTTTCTTTTGCGCAAAATAATTCCCACTTTTTTATTCACAATGTATACCTATGTAACTATTGATAGCTCTACAACCCTTGGACAAATCCTTTTGGAATAGTATTTGTAAATGACATACAAGTACCTATTCCAAGGGTGAACTTTTGCCAAACCAAAAAGTAAAAAGCTTTAGAAAATTTAATTCAACTGTATTTTAAAATATTTAAATATTTTTTATAGAAAAGAGAAGTATAAATCAAGTCATCCTTTAAGTTGTACTGGGTTTATACAGATGGAGTCAGGGAAGTAGATTTTAGGGTAGCAATTGCTATGCTGATAACAATAAGTAAGTTGTGTTCTTCTTGTTAACTTAAATACTTCACTATTCATTAGTTTTCTAATAAACTCAATACTGCATTCAAATTACAAAGTAGAGTCAAAAGTTTGGATCCCTTGCATTTCACAACAGTCTTTGATCATCGACCTGAAAAATATTTGTATAGAACCGACTCACCTATAACCTTACATATATAGCCCACGCCTTTGCTACAGACATGTCTTTGGCCCGGAGCAGTGGAAGAGATGAAAGAAAACAAGAAATATGGTTTTCTGTTGCTTGGTCTTTATACTGTTGTAGCACTGAAAATACCACTGTACTTACAGTGGGCAAAAAAAAATTATTTTTAAGCCAGTCAGTAATTGGATATTCATCTAGGATATGAAATCACCCTTTATTTTTATTTTTTATTCTTGGCACAGTTAGCACTATGCCAGCATCTCCTGATGTGGTCTCGGGGTAAGCATTTTCACGATCTCATTTTTGCAATTACTATCTCTTTTTCCCAGGTAAGTGGTTAAAAAATGCATGCTATGCATTTGTGGATTTTTTTTTGTCTTTCTTAAGGGCTAATTGGTTTACATGCAGTTTTCTGTGGTTAGCCACTGAACTTGGAAGCTGTCTTTTACCTTATGATTCATGGCATCCTTCTCACTGTATCAGGTCCTAGAGCAACTGTTCTGGTGTGGTTAGGCATATAATGATTTTCTCATCATTTCTGTTTTTGTTCCCCATTCTGCATCATTCTGGGTTTTTGCCAAGGTGAAAGGAAAAGCTTAAAATTAATGTAAAAGTTGTATCAACAATGTAAGCTGAAGGAGCAATGCCTAAAATCTAAATATTCACTGCTTGGCTTTTCTGGAACTCTCAGATATCACATAAATGCAATGGTGCAAAGGATTTAGGTATACTCCCATGGCTACTCTTTCCTATTTCCTTCCAGATTTCAACATAATTGTAAAATAATATAAGACTATGTACACCCACGTATAATTGGTCTTTAATTTTGACACTAAATTGGTCACTGTTTAGTGATACACACACCTTTCTCCTGGGTACTATGGAAGATATAATACTTATAAAAGATAAACATCTTCACAGAGGAACATGGTGGCAAGACCACAGGCACATCTTTGATTGCTGGGCAGGGTCCCAGTCTCTGCCCCTCCTTTTCTAAAAAAAAAAAAAAGAAAAAGAAAAGAAAAAGATCTGCATTGTATGATTCCTGGGGGAATTAAGGAACATTTGTTTAACACCTAAACAGTGCCTTCAATATAAATATTATAACATTAGGTACTGTTAGATCATTACAGAGCATTTCATTGATAAGTACTGAACTTCATGGGCTAGACTATGTGAGCATAGACATTTTGAGTGCAGTGACTATCAAGAAAGCTTTTATGGCATTTGAGCTGGGCTTTAATTGAAGAAAGTAGGGCCTAGGACAGAGCAGAATGAAAACAAAAGTAGAAGGTGATTTATCAGGAGAAACCATGAAGACCCACTTGACAGGGATGGGTGATGTGATGAGCAATGCCAAGTAGGATTGTATAAGGTGAAGACGAAAATTGGAAATGTGCTGAATTTTGTGTACTTGCCCGTGTAGTTTTTTAAATCTATAATATAAACTTAGAAACTCTTCAGAAAGCCTTTTCCTTTCTAAGGAGAGCCTAATGTCTTTAAACCAGAGACTCAATCCCAGGATCACAGATGATTCCTACACATTTTCATGGTCTTTGTCTGGACAACAGTTAAATTATTTCAACAACCAGTCCACTAAGATGAGAACTATTAAAAAAAAAAAACAAAAATACTTACCTATTTGAGAGCAATGGCCTTAAAAACACAGGAAAAAAGAAAAGCTGCTCTGAGGTAGGAGGAGGAGAATTACAGAAAAAGTGGGGTGCTGAATATTCACAGATACATTTACATCATCACAGTGGTGGAGCCTAAACAGAATGTGAGATCTATAATAACTAAGTCTGTGTGCTATTTTGCAGGGCTTTCTTTGTTCCTAATGTCCTACTTCCTTTCAAGTTCAGTTTTTCATTCATTTTTTTTTAATATGTCTTTATCCTCTCAAAATCTCAGAAAGATTGAAATTTAAAAAGTATGTATTTTTAATTTAGAAACATTTAAAAAAAAGAAAGATTGAACTTAGTTACCTCTGCACACATCTTTTTACATTTTATACAAATTAGATCTTATGGAGAAGATAATACCCAGTACCTTCTTGCTGCTTGGCCACTGCCTGGTCTAGGGTTCTGACTTGATTCACTGCTTGCCTAAGGACAGACCAGTGCATACCTGGAAGTCTTCCACTAATTCAATGGCATACCTCACTAATGACTGGCTAGACAGGCTGGTGTTTCTTTAAAGTGCCAGCCATGTATGTAGCATTCTTTTACTCCCTGAAACACAGAAACCCTTGTACAAACATGGGCCAAGTCCAAACTCCATGTGATGTGTGTCTTATGTTATTCAAACATCTATTAGTTGGACAGAGTGGCCAAGAAGTCCTGGAAAATTATCCTACCCTCTACACATACTTACGTCAGTTCTCTCCAGAGTAGATCAATGTGTAATAAATGGCAAGTAACAGCATAATAGAATATGACTCAAAAAATAATAAACCAGCTTACCTGCTCAAAGCTCTCTTTTCAACCGACCTGAAAAAAGTCTGAAACTTCTGCCCACTTCTTACATGAAAGCATTAACTTCAAAAATATGTAAAAATGTGTTATTTATGAGTATAATGTGTCACCCATAATGACTTTAGCAGGATAGGTGACTAAGGGAATGGGACAGAGGACAGGTTACTTTTGTTCAGACAGATGGAAACATGGGGCTCTAGAGCATGATGAACTTTCCAGACACTCCAAGATAGACTCGCCATACACTGCAGTCCCACAGATAAAGAGGAAGCTCCTCAAAAATATTTGGATGGGAAAAGGTTCAATAAAAAAGTACTGGGCTATTGGAATGATCTGTATTTATTTTAAATATTGTATGTGGAATATATTTATAAAATATTAATTTGCCACTCCCAAGCTAGTAGAACCTTTAGATAAATCACTCTTATGTTGTACTGATCCACTGACATATGGACACCAAATACTGTAAGATCTTATTCAAGAACACACTTGAATACACCATGAATAATGTTAGCAATATATCCAATGTACTTTTAGATTTCTAATTAACAGTGCACAAATTTGAAAAACTCAATCTTATAATATCTATCTTTAAGAATACTTTTAGGGGCGCCTGGGTAGCTCAGTGGGTTGGGCCACTGCCTTCGGCTCAGGTCATGATCTCAGGGTCCTGGGATCGAGTCCCGCATCGGGCTCTCTGCTCGGCAGGGAGCCTGCTTCCCTTCCTCTCTCTCTGCCTGCCTCTCTGCCTACTTGTAATCTCTCTCTGTCAAAAAAATAAATAAAATCTTAAAAAAAAAAAAGAATACTTTTAGCTAAAGGTGTATGTTTATCCAGATAAATTAGTATGACTGAGGTAATTACAAGATTTTACAAAAAGTTATGATAAACTAATCGACCTATCAAGAATATAGGTTTACTTTACTTCCCTAAATACTCAATTGTTTTAAGTAAAATAGGTAGTACAAGGGAACGGATTTTAGAATGAAATATCCAGGGTTTGGGGTGCCTTGGTGGCTCAGTGGGTTTAAGCCTCTGCCTTCAGCTCCGGTTATGATCCCAGGGTCCTGGAATCGAGCCCCACATAGGGCTCTCTGCTCAGCAGGGAGCCTGCTTCCTCCCCTCTCTCTGCCTGCTTCTCTGCCTACTTGTGATCTCTGCCTGTCAGAGATCAGAGATATTTTTTAAAAATAAAAAAATAAAGAAATATCCAGGGTTTTTTGGTCTATATAAACACAAATAAATGCCATTTTATTTTATATTCAGAGGAAATGAGTTTTATTTTCATTCATTTGTCCAGCAGAGTTTATGAAAGAACTTTGTATTTTACTAATGAATTAATTACCAATAAATAATACCTATTCAGGGATGCCTGGTTGGCTCAGTTGGTTGGACGACTGCCTTCGGCTCAGGTCATGATCCCGGAGTCCCAGGATCGAATCCCACATCGGGCTCCCAGCTCCATGGGGAGTCTGCTTCTCCCTCTGACCTTCTCCTCGCTCATGCTCTCTCTCACTGTCTCTCTCTCTCAAATAAATAAATAAAATCTTTAAAAAAAAATAATACCTATTCAGTGCACAACTCTTGCCAATCTTGAAGATATATACATTTAAGTCACTACAGGACACAAAGACATAAATATATAAAACTTACCAAAGAGCAGGCTACAATAAACAATACTAAACACTACAAAAATAATGATGTTGTCAAAATACATTTCACGGAGGGTTCTCTCATACCATAGTCAGAGACTTGCCTAGTTTAGGGTTTAAAATATTTTTATGGATGCCAACCCACACTCCCAGCTAACCACATCACTTAGTGCTCTCAAACATTGGGTCAAAGGGAACCAAAAAGAGAATCTTTAGTTCACTCATCATAAATCCGTACAGCTTTCACTAGGGCATTTTATTTGAAAAAACAAAGGTAAGTGTGAAAGTATAGGCCCAACCCATCAGAGTTGGTTGGTGGACCTAGTCAGAATTTCAAAAGAACTGTTTGACGTCCCTCCAGAGATGATGCTCCAAAACCAGACAAAACTGGACAGACTTAAAAATCCAAGGAAAGCACATGCAAATTAGAGGTTTTACCAAATGTTGTAAACTTAGCCAAAGAGTTTGCTGAAGGTTACATAAATTGTGCCTTGTATTTTTCTCCACCAAGTACTGAAAAACTCTCTGGGACATCTCTTTTTCTCTAGCCTTATTAAGTTTAAAGGGAACTAGAGGTTTTCTGGGTAGAATGTGGTAAAGCTGACAATTTGCATTAGCTCTTGGGTTTTAAACCTGATCAGTAACATTGTATGTGCTGACCCTAGGCCCAAATGTGCTACAATATATACAAATTTGTTGCATGTAAGAATTCCTGGAATCCCTGTAAAAAGCCTATGAAAGCTGTTAAAATCATTATATTGTTCACTTTTTGTTTGATAATAAGTGGGCACCTTTAACAGAGAATCATATGCCATATCCATATAACTTGACAAAATGACAAAGCTAGCTACTACCCAGCTTGAGTCTAAACGATGCACATCCCTCCCTAAATTCTCTGAATGCACTTTCCACTATTTTTATCATACATTATTTTTAATAACTGTGCAGATAACTGAAGAGAAATTATCTAACAAATCTTTCAGACCACGTATACCTTGCCTTACAGTCATAAAATTAATAGCTTTTAGGTCTAGAAAGGGCATTACTGACAACTTAGCCCAACCACCGTATCTTGTTTAAGTGAGACTGTTGAGGCCTAAAGATATAACTGACTTACCCAAATCAGTTAATTGGTATATAGAAAATAATATTTATAATCTCTGTCAAAGTAAACATTGATTAGCATTTTTCTGTTTTTCACTATTGTTGCAAATGCTCCACACACATTAACTAAGGTAATTTTTTCCCAACATCTTTATAACATGTCTTGTCCCCTTTTTACAAATGGGGACACTGAGATGCAGAGATATCAAGTTACGTGCTAATTATACTTATGGTGGATATAAGGCTCACATTCAGGTTTATGATCCCCAAGAACGCTCCTGATATCCATATTACAGTGTGGATTAGATTATCAAAATTTCATGAAGATTTAATTGAATCTTTATTGTTCACAAAATGCAGAGAGAAGATTGCCCTAAATATGGAAAAAACAACTGAACTCAAAGCAACCCGATTTAAATATCACTTCTGCAGATCAATTTTGTAAGAATTTTTTCAATTGACAAGTACTTCTAAGTGAAATTGCTAGACGCACGATGCAATTCTTGGCAAAGGAGATGTGAAGATGATCACTGTCCTTGGATGTAGTCAAAGTTACTTTGTTTTCCTAAAGATTCAATGATTGTGTAGGAAACATAACTGAGAAGTTGAGAGAAAAATATGATACAGGGAAGCCTCATAGGAAAAGTGGAGAAATGACACTAGTTATATATTCACATGGCACTATTTATACACTGAAACCAAAAATATTAAGAACTAATTACATTTTCTATTTCATATGGTCTTAAGTTAAGGTGACCCTATTTTCAAGGTAAAATCTTGATGTAACTGTATTTTTCAGGATGCATCAGCTTATTTAGAAAAATAAAAAAAGGAATATCATTTCCCTTTTGAGAATTAAGTTTGAGAAAACATACTAAATTCAACCCAAAATACTGTCACTTGACATACATAATTTCTGTGTATCTTGACTCAGAATGCCTTTCCCAGTGTACATTTAAATGTAATATTTTAATCTATTTTATTGCTTGAAAGGCAGTGATTTTTCTTCTTCAGAGTGATCTTTACTACCCTTTGGCTTGGTTCGATTTTACAGGAGGCTCCAGTCAACTTTAATTTGTGCTATTTTAACATTTTATTACAGTTCTCACCCCTTTTGAGAAAGAATTTATTCCTCCTTCAAAATTTATGGGATTCCTTTACAACTTCTTTCTGAAAGAAAAATCAGGCAGCTTGCAATTAATTCCCTAACAGATAGTTTATGAAATTAGTGCTGACTCTGTCCCTTCCTTTGCCGTAGTTTGTGAGGCCCTAAAATGTCATTTAAGAGGTGAGATTATAAGCACTTCCTCCTTCAGGAAAAAGCAAGAGGAAGTATAAAAGCCTAGGAAAATGGCTCTTCCACCGGCATTGTGAGTGGAGTGGGTGCGTCCCCTGTGAGTTGTGTTCTCTCAAAATAGAAGGCGGCAGCTCGTTAGGTTCTAAATTTGAATGTGGTCTCGCGAAAGCGAGTCGATTCACATCCGGAGGAATCTTCTGGAAGCCCTGTCCCCTGCCTGCCACTCACTCCCTGGGGCGCGCTGAGCAGCAGGGCTCCTCGTCATGGGGAGCCCTCAGCCACCCGAGTGCTCAACAGGGACGAATCTAACAATATGACGTAAAGTCGTCCACCCGAAGGCAAGAGGCTCTGCCACCTTGCTTTGCCCTGACCCGGGCCCAGCCTCAGTTTCCTCAGTGAAGAACACCTACCTGTCCTACGGGCGCGGCACGCAGGGCCCTGTCCCCACCTCTCAGTTCTGCCTTCGCTCTTTCACAGTCTTGGGGGGCTGAGGCACTCCTAAAAACGGAGGATGGCGGGCAGTCGCAGCCCCTCCAGGGGTTCCCCTGTCTGTGCTTTCAGTCAGCAGCGCCTTCAGCTCCCCCTCCTCCCGGTCCGGCGGTGTGGGAGCCCACTAATCTCCTTCTGACCTCACGTCAGAGGTCAGCGGTAATTTACCCTGCGTCCCACACCTACGTCACCACGCCTGCGTCACTCGCCTCACCTCAGAGTTCCGCAGTAGGCTGTGTCGCTCGCCTCACCTCACAAGTCAGTAGTAACCTATGCTCGTGTCACCATGCCGGCCTCATTCACTTCCGGACAGGAGTTAACAGGATTCCATGGCTGCTTTGCATCCCCTGCGGCCTTCATGTCCTGGCAGAGGTCAGTAATAGTCTGTCCCTACGTCGAATGCCCACGCACTTCGCCTCACCTTCTCACGTGGGCATTTTCTCATCTCCCACCATTTTATCATTCCCGCCATGCACAGAAGCGTGAGTGCAGTGTAGTAAAACACTTTGAGAGAGAGGAAGAGACCGCACTCCATCATTTCTATTCCAAGATGTTGTTGTATTATTAGTTACGGTGGTGAATCTCTTACTGTGCCTGGTTGGTAAATCCCACTTGCCGGGGTGGCTGTGCAGGAGCAAACACCATCTACAGGGCTCCCTATTATCAGTGGTTTCAGGCATCTATGGGGGGGTCTTTGATCTTACCCCCATGGATAAGGAGGGACTACTTGGGCCATATTATTTAAAGATCCCTTACAACTCATGCAATTTTCTAAGAAACCTTTGAAAGTGCGGGTCGAAAATGGACAACAAAATTATAAAACGAAATATATATGACCAAAAAAAAAAAAAAGTACTAAAGCTAGCAATGAATCATTCTTGATTTTTTTTCTTGCTTTTCAAATTTAAAATTCTGAAAAAGAAGTTACGTAAGTTGTGATAACTTTCTGTGATAGCTGGTTTCAGAGGTTATCTCTATGCAATGAAGGGGAAAAGGGGGGAAAAAAACAAAACCATGACATGACCCCCCGGACCATAAACAGACTATTTGAATGTAGGCATCCTCCAGCGTTTCAAAAGCCCCACTGCCCTTCTTCCCAAAGCAATACCCATTGATTCATTCCAACACTCTCTCTGAGCCCAGACTTGGATATGGAACTGCAAAATGTTAATCACCCCGCTAACCATCTACCTCCTTCACCTCACCACCCCTTTCAGAAGTAAATAATTTCACTTTCTTTGAGTTGCCTGAGGCTCATACAGATGACTCTTATCCAAGACCAACCCTTGGCAGGTGGTGTAGATCATCCCTGACTAATTCTCTCTGCCTCTGAGGCCTGTGCTTCCAACCACTGCTTATATTCTCCCCAGAATAAGAACAAGAGAACCTGGAAGAACATAATCCAAACTGACCCAAACATTTCTTTTATTCATTTCATACAGTCCTTGCCCCTTGCCAGGAAGTGTTCCAAATGGAGGGGCAGCAGTGGTTAATAAGACAGAGATCTAGTATGTGCACTTGTGGGGAGATAATAGGATCAGCAAACAAAATATTAAGTATATTGATTAAAAAAATAAAGCAAAGAAGGTCAGTGTAGGGCACTATCTCTGAGAGAGTTAGTCAGGGATCTCAGAAGGAGGTAATATTTCACTGAGGAAGAACTGAATGAAGGGGGGAGGGAAGAGCACTGAACACAGTGGGCGTGTCCATGTCCCTAGCTGAGAAGCCGGCATAGTGGCAGAGACACTGGTGTAGCGGGATCAGGTAAGAGTAGGGGAAACAGAGCAGTGAAGGGGTTGAGGAGAGCAGATGGAGAAGAGCTTTTTTAGGGCATGATGAAGTCAGGAAGTGACTGGAGGGCCTTGTGTCATCTGGGCTCTGTGTTTACTAAAATTGTTGAATTGTTAACTCTTTTCCTGGGAAGAAAAATTAGAAATATATAACTCTAATCTCCTTAGAATAGCTATAGGGAAGCATGCTGTTATAGAATGAAATGCATGGCCCCCCGCTGCCCACAGAATAAATAAATAAATAAATAAATGATCATATTGTTAGATCCTAACTTCCAGTACTCCAGAATGTGACTGTGTTTGGAGATAGGATCTTTAAACAGGTGACTAAGTTAAAATGGAGCCACTAGAGTGGGCCCTAATCCACTATAGTTGGTATCCTTAGTAGAAGAGATCAGGACACCCAGAGAGACACCAGATGGGAGCCCACAAAGGCCACAAGGAGAAGGTGGCCCTCTGCAAGCCAAGGAGAAGGCTTCAGAAGAAAACATGCCTGCTGACACTTTTGTCTTGGCTCTAGACCCCAGAACTGTGAGAAAAGCTCCCTGGTCTGTGGTGTCTTTTAACAGAGAACTAATAAACTAATACAAATGCCTTAGTAAATCCCATGATCAAATGCATGTTTTCTTGGGGAGAATGAGCCCACTCAGACCACAAAACAACAACAAAAGTACTTTTTCTTCCTATTCTTCCCCTCATAAAGATAAATATACTTCATATGTATTCTTTAAATATCTGGGCAGAGGTTATCCTACTTCACTCGGTGTGCCAATCAGAGACATGCTCAGGTTTTCTTCAGCTTATTTTACACATGCATAATCTCAAAATGAACCGCTTCACCTTAATGCCAGTAAAGCCTATCTGTAAGTGGACTATTGTAAACTATCAGAGTTTTTACTAACCATTTTCTTACATACTCTCTAAAGAAAATTCTAATTTCTAGATTTTTTCATCATGATTGACTTTTGTTTACTTCCATATGTTTTCAAAAGTGCTGGAGTTGAGTTTGGCCAAAGTAGAAATCCTCTTGAAATACTTTAGAATTTAAAAAAAAAAAATTGTACGTCTTATTACTTAGATAAACAACGTGGTCAATCCTGATGTAATGCAAAATGAAATATACAATCTCACTGATGACCTATTCTTGTCAAAATGTTACCCTGACTCTAATCAAGCTGTAGACCTAAATTTCAGTTTATAGAAAGTACAAGAGATAGGGGGACATTTTACACTCTACAATGAGGAAGCAATTAAACAAATGCAGAATATGGAACATTTTATGCATAAAAGGGTCTAGACATTTTTTTTAAAGCATGTCATACAAAATGGGTGTGTAGAGAGAACTATTAGCTAAGAGAAACTGGAAAGATGGCAGCACATACAATGTATGAACTTAGGTTGAATTCTTTAGATAAAAACAAGAGCTCAAAAAGACATCCTTGGCATACCTGGGGAAATCTGAGTATAGACTGAATATTAGATGCTAGCAAGGGTCTTCATTTTCTTAGGCATGCTAATGGTATTATATAACAGGTGGTTGAAGTATTTAAGGGTGAAAATATTAACACTATTTGAAATTTATTTTCAAACATTTCAGAAAACAAAATATGTGTGTATTCATTTAGAGAAATATATAAAACAAATATAGCAGAATGTTAGTTGTTAAATCTGTGCAGTATGAATACAGTTTCCATTGTATTCATGTTTCAACTCTTCTGGTTGTTTGAAAAAATTCGTAATGAAAAGTGGAGGATATAAAAGAAAACAACAGCATTGGATATTGAACAGGCTCAAAGATAGCAAACACTGGTACAAATGGAGAAGCAGTGGTTATAAAGAAAAGAGAGATTGCTAAAAGTTTTGTGAAGACTGGCCAGTGGGCACTAGATTGTCCACTAGAGACAAACCAGAGTGACATTTATTTTTTTTTCTTTACTGGGTATATAATATAGTCTTATAAAATGAACAAAAACTTTCTAAAGTCATCCAGAATCTTAAACAGGTTCAAGATCCTTACTATCCCATTGATCACCGGGAAAATAGGAAGCTCATGAGATTAAATTCAGTTGTGAGAATGCAAGAAATATAAATTCCTTGATATTTCTCAAACAACCTGATTTCTATTTCAGCTTCCCTTTGTTCTTTTTCTCCCCAAGTTGCATGTATATTCCAGGAGCTCTAAAAATAGCAGTCCACACTCTCTATCAGAAGAGGCTGGTCATGGCTTCTTCACCCTCCACTGAGATGTATGTAATCTGACTGTTCCTGGTTCTCTGCCTGCAGTAGTTCCTTTGACATCCCTCACCCTCATGTATAGGCATGTCCAACTTGTCCAACCGACTTCTAGTTATTTCCCCACTCCCTCTGAGGGCACAGAGAACATGATGGTACTCTATGTTCTGACCCCATGGGGCTCCTTAATGTATAAGAGAGCTAGATAAGGCCATGTTCCCCAGTGACCTATATACTCATTTCTTCGTACACCCCAGGATCATGCTGGTTAAAGCCATAACTCTGGGACCTTTACCATGTTTGCATAAGATTTAGGTCCCCTATTGTGAATTCTTTTATTTCCTCTCACCACTTGGTGGCCTTCGTGAAATGCAGGGCACAGGTCCTTTCTCCGGGACCTGGATGACCCCATCTAAACTCTCTTGGATTTTCTTCCTCTTTTTCCCCACCCTCCCCCAGCTGGGAAAAGCTTTATCTGCTTTTGGAGATAAGACAAAATCATTTGGAATGCTTAGAGCATCCTCTCAAATCTTTCGTTTATGTTCCAAGTTCTAGACTTTTAAAACTCAGAAATAAATAATTGTTCTTTTTTAAAAATTAAAATATAATGTATTATTAGCCCCAGGGGTACAGGTCTGTGAATCACCAGGTTTACACATTTCACAGCACTCACCATAGCACATATCCTCCCCAATGTCCATAACCCCACCACCCTCTCCCTACTCACCTCCCCCCGGGAACCCTTAGTTTATTTTGTGAGATTAAGAGTCTCTTATGGTTTGTCTCCCTCCTGATCCCATCTTGTTTCAATTGGATTGTTCTCTGGATTCTACTGGATCATCACTTCCATAAGGTTAAGTGTAGTCAAACCCAGATGCTAGCTTAATTAGATGAAGAAGGACAATATAAACAGGCATATAGGTAAATTAAGCCCTTTGGTTTTTTTGTTTGTTTTGTTTTGTCTTTAAATTGTTTTTTCCTGTAAATTTATGGGTATTTTATTTAGTTTTTTAAAAGACTTTATTTGTTCGTGAGAGAAAGACAGAGAGGTGGAGGGGGAAGCAGGCTCCCCAATGAGCAAGGAGCCCAATCCCAGACTTGATCTTGATGCAGGATCACCTGAGCTGAAGGCCGATGCTTAACTGACTGAGCCATCCACATGCCCCTAAGCCCTTTCTTTTAAATATCAACACAATATAAACTGTATTTATAAAAACACTTTCATTTACTTACCCATGATTCTGCCAGAGTACCATCCTGCAATAAACATTTTATAATTCAGAGTGTACCAATTCTTTCTAATAACTTTTGATATCAGGCTTTTGTGTGGAAACAAAATGAATTCTCTTAACAGAGGGCAATACAATGCAAATATAATGCAAAGTGTACACGAAATTTTAAATTTTCTAGTAGCTACGTTAAAAAAGTGAGAAGAAACAGGTGTAAATCATGTGATAGTTGTTTCATTTAACTGTGTCCAAAATATCATTTCAATGTGTAATCAACAGCAAAAATTTAATATTTTACATTTTTGTGCTAAATCTTTGAAGCCCAGTATATATATTTACGGTATTCAGCCTCATTTCAAGAGCTAAATATGATAGCTACTGTACTGAATGGTGTGACCTAGCATTGGTTTTCAGTATACAACAAAATATCACTTATTTTTTTAAGTGGATTAAAGGCTTCCTGATGTTTATAATATTTTCTTTATTTGATTCATGGGGTCAAACAAATGATAAGAAAAATATCTGTATATCACACATAGAAACCATAATCCTCTATCTTGGAAAATTATGCTTTTAGGATTATGCAACTTGTTTCTTATTATTTTTGTGTTTATCTGTAGTATGTGTGGTTTGTTAGGAGTGATAAATAACAATTGTAACTAAAGTCTGTAAATACATAGGGTCATTTTTGATCAGATGATGGAACTTCGTGGAAGAGAACACTAGGTAGGGGGACAAGATAGAAAATGTCAGGAGTAGGAGAAGCAGAAGATAATTTGAAAAGCTGGATTTTAAAAATTTTGACTAGTGCTTCCTGATGACACTTAGCTGCAGGGCAGGATCAGTGATAATTTTTGTGAAAACTGGAAGAAAGCCTAGCAACCAGGAAGGTTCAAGTGAAAGTTTCAGTATTCAAAAAGGAAATGAAATATGTAAGGAAATATGGCATTGCCATTTTTAATGTAGTGGAGATACCATCTGTGGGGATACAAGTGAAGGGCTCTCTGGATAGTGCATCCCTAATGCTCCTGTAGTGTTTTCCACATGTCTTAGGAAAATACCATTTTTATATCAAAGAACACAACAGAAGTGCAACTTGTTGAAACCTGGAACAACAGTGAGATACTAAGTAACTAGAACATAGGTTTTATGAATGGAATTCTTTATATGCATTGATCAAAAGCCAAAAGTATGGCATGCAACATAATTTTTCCCACATCTGATTTACATTACAGTCATTCTCAGCATATTGGTCCCCACAAAATTCTGGAATTTGTGCTTTTTGAAAATATCCTGTGTTCTGCATCTATCAGTTTTTAAATTCCTGGTTAGTTATGGTGATCTCTTCCATTGGCACTGATACTTATAAATATAACCAATGTCTAAATAGTTCCTTAAACACAATTACTTTATAACTAAAATGGTGGCTTAGTAGTCATATGGTGTGCGGCTAAAAATTACACTGGGAACCAGCAGGTCAGTTTAGTCCTTTCTAAAACCTCTAGGTTGTTCAGTCATTTATAAAGAGCTGATCTGATTAGTTATATAAAATTACTTGTAGAGTCATTCCGTTTTTAAAACCAGCACTATATAAATTTCCTGTACCTAATGCATCAAGTATTAAAAATTATAAATTTAAGAGCACTTGAGTAGCTCAGTTGGTTAAGCGTCTGCCTTCAGCTCAGGTCATGATCCCAGGTTCCTGGTATCGGGTCCCACATCGGGCACCTTGCCCAACGGGGAGTCTCTCTTTCCCTCTGCCCCTGCTCATGTGTGTGTGCTTACACACACACACTCTCTCAAATAAATAAGATCTTAAAAAAAAATTATAAATTTGAGCCAAAAGCTTCTTGTCTTAAAGAGGTATAGAAAATTAATTTTAAGAGGGCCTGGCTGGCTCACTTGCTAAAGTGTACAACTTTTGATTTCAGGGTTGTGAGTGTAAGCCCTAGGTTGGGTGCAGAGTCTACTTAAAAAAAAAAAAAAGTATATATATATATACATATATACATATACATACACACACATACATATATATTTTTATAGTGTATATAAAGATATTTTTTATAATATATACCATATATATATGTACACACACACACACATATATATCACAAAATTGGGGAAATTTTGATTTCATTTAACTTGGGAAGACTTCTAACAATCTGACAAATTGCCCAGGGAGTTTTAAAGATATAAAAGGAGGAAAAATCTGAAAAGAATCTGACATTCGTTTTTTGAGAGTTGGTGTAACTTAATCTCTTTCAGTAAAAGAACACGTCTGTGACTTTTTCCCAGTAAGGGATCTCATAAAATTTGGAAAATATCATTCGAAGTTATGTTCTAACTCTCTAAGAGCACACTTTTAAGAAAGCATAATGAAAGCTTTAGATTTCAGGGCATAAATACAGTTTGAAATGGCTACTAAGGTGTATTTGTTGTATTTATTATTTCCTTTAAAAAAAGAACTCATGTAGCTGCCCAAGATTTATCAAAGTGATGGATGCCTAGAAAATAATCTGTGGTCTTAATTACTAAGTTCCCAAACCATAAAGAATGATACTGGGAACAGAGGGTAAAATTGCTGCTTTGATCACATGGAATAATCATCATAGAACCTTTACTGTCACACAAATGCATCTCTGTGAGGAATGGTGGGTTTGTTTTGTTTTTTATTTTTTTGTTTTGTATACATAATACACAACAAAACATTGTTTAGGGTTTGTTCAGATAATTAAAAGCCCAAGCTAATGTTTAACTCTAGTAGTATTGAGAAGTACTCTGTACTTAAAAACAATCAGCAGGACCAATAGATGATAATCTGAGGTATCTCCCTTGTGAAATTCTACAGTCATATGAAGATTTTTCAAATTTGGAAGAAGAATGAAGTATTCATTTCAGCTTAGGAAAATCTTGTGTTTTTGAAACCAATATCTGTAACTTCAACTCTGAGCCAGTAAGTCTTGAATCTGTACCTAAAGCTTGAGTTTCTCCCTTTGAAGGGACAGATACATAGACCCAACTCATCTCTGAACACCTCCACCTGGTTTTCCCAAAAACATCTCAAACTAAACATGTCTAAAATGCAGATATTGTTATCTATCCTTATCCTCATCTTTTTGTGTCACTTACCCCGGTAGATGATGGCATCACTCCTTCAGTCTCCCAGGGCAAAAACAACCGGAAATATTTTAAATGGCTCTTTATCACCCACATTCAGTCTTTTCAAAAGTTATGTAACAAAATAGTGGTCGGTAGGGAATTGAAATCGTTTCCCGTGTCTGTAAACAATCAAAAGAGTAAGGCATTATGGTGAGGACTACTTTGACTTTCTTTAGGTAAGACCCTCAGTTTTTCCCAAGTACAAGAGAAGCTACTCTGGTGGTCTTTATCAGCTAGAGGCACAAGAATGACCTGGGAGAAGAAAAGGTCATCATCTTCTGGGACAGGCAGAGCTTAGATAATGGTAACCCTCCCATTCAACTCTCATTTCTCTCTATAAAGGAGAATATTCGACCCTTCTGTCTTTCTCTTACAAGATTACAGGTTTCAAAACCTCCCTTTCTGTGTCACACTGAGTGGGGACTGGTAAACATGCTTGCCTGAAAGTTGTTGAGCCATCAAACTGGTGGACCTGAAGGTGTTGGGTGAGAAGAAAGGGTCAAGAGAAAACAGGGCAGCTATGACAGGGAGCACCGGGATGCATTTCTCATACAAGGATGTGTGAGTCTATATCTCCCTTGTTTAGACTGGAGACTGTGGCTTATGTCATACTTCCGGCTCCATCACTACCACTCCACAAAAATCCAGGGGCATTCTGCCATTTAGGGATCATTGTCAACAGGAAAAGCTATGGGATGAATAGATCACCTACTGGGAATCTTGGAGGGAAGGAGGAACTGCCTAATCACCAAGCCAGATGTTCCAGGTCAGAAGACCTCAAGGGATAATCTTGTAACATCCTCTAGATAAAAACAAATGTACCCACAAAAGAGGACTGATACTTGGAAGTCTGTATGCAGATAGTTTTGCCCTGAAAAGTAATAGCCAAGACAAGGAGGAAAGTGTGCCTGTCAGTAGCAGCTTGTGTTGTTCAGGTAAGCCAGTGCCACCCCTCCCCAACATTCTATCATTGGTAGGTGGAGGACTAGAGCATATAAGAGGAGGTAAAGTAGAGGGAGGGAAACAAAAAGAACTGACCAAGAGCCCCTTCCCACAAGTCTCGTCTGTACTAAGGGAGGAGAATTTTGAATAACAGAAAAAGCGTTTTTAAGAACACTAGTGAGCAAAATATTATGACATTATACTGAGATGTTATGAAAAGAGTCTGCTTCTCAGAAGAAAAAGAAAGTCTATAATTAGAAGGAGTTTGGGGAAGATAAAACTGTCCCATGTTTAACATCAGGATGAGCAGACTTCTCAATCAAAACAATGCATGAATATCTGAGCTCCTAAACATTTTCTAGAATGACTCTTAGCATTCTTGCCCTGTTAAAACTACCACCAATCAAGTTCTGCAAGATCACCTCTGACCCTCGCTATTACACTAGTTCTTTTTTCTTCCTTCCAGGCTGCAGTCTTTCCCCAACTTTTGCAGCACCTTTTTTTTCTCTATCTTTTCTCACTTACAAATCTGATTGTCACTTTTCAATTGCTCTCATTTATAGCAAATCAAATTTTATTCATTCTGGATGACATCCAAGCCACTTGATGATCTTGCTTCCTGCTTACCCGTTCATCTTTATCTGTTGCTCAAAATTTATACAAATGAAAACCTGAATGCCTAAGAAGCTGGCCGTGAACATTCCTTTCTTTCTTGGCGTATACACATTTGTGTGGACTTTTTCTCATTGCTTGGAATGCATGAAAGTCCTGCTAGGTAATTCACCAGTTTTCAAGAATGACCTGAATGCTAACTCGCCATGAAGACTTCTCTTCCATTTTTGCAGGCTGACTCAAATGTACTTCTCATATGTTCCCCCTGAACTCTGTACACATCATTAAAACTCCTTTGATTCATTGCAATTGTTTGCTATTGTGCAATAGTAAAAATTAACAACTTGTTTCATAAAGATTCACAATAGGATTTTTCCCTTAGCTCTTAATATTAGGAAAAGACATGCTTCTCTTGAATAATGTGTTGGACTTTAATGTAAGGACACCTAATACTGTACCTGTCTTTAGAGGAATATACTATGCTAGGTGCCCTAGCACCTAGCAAATAGTAACAGATTAATTTATTTTTCTTGAATGAATAAATAAAGGATAACATATCGTTCTTGATTTGGTCACTGGGAAACTCAAAGCTAAATTTATGGCCCATCATTAGCAATCACACAGGACTTTATGGCATGGGATTAGTATATTAACCTTAATTTTGGTTTTACCTTATTTTTCTATACATTTTTGTTCTTTATTATATGTATAACCTCATCGGTTTTTCTTTTTAGAATGTATATATGCCTCATTTTCCTTCCAAAAGCAAAATAGAGTTTAATCATAAGTTGTGATTATATTCATTATTTAATGAAAAAAAGAATGGATGTAAATACAAAACCAACAAAGTTTTGGCAGAGTTTAGTAAAAAGTATCATTGAATTTAGTTTGCTTTTAGACATAGTTACAGTGGAAAACAAGAAAGATTACCAATCATTTTTTAATTCACTTTCACTGTTCCACATGTCTAAACTTACATAGTCTAAACTGTAGATATGATTGCTTCTTTTAAAAAGATGTAGCTGATTTTATCAGACTTTCAGTAAAATATGTTTCAGTGACAGGCATGAAATGATCAGAAAGATTATATCACCCTAGTTTTACTATACCAGATAGGTTTTTTCCATAAGCACATCCTTGATGAATATCTAAAATTATAATGAACTTTTCTATTTTGAATTTCCCCAGTGATAAAGGAAATGTTTATAATGGAGGGACTGTTCCAGATTCCCTATGTGTGGTTCTTGTTAGGTTATCTGTATCTTCCATTCCTCAGCCCTTATATAGAAAAATGTTTGCTAATACTACAGTGAGAGAAAGTTTGTGCTTTAGGAAAAAAACCGAACAGATCCCAAACCATGATTCTTAGTGCAATTTTTGTATTTAGCTATATACACACACACACACACACACACACACACACACACACACATATACACACACACATACATACACATGTACATATACATACATGTATGTATATAACTGAAGTATAGACACACAATGTTACATTAGTTTCAGATGTATGGCATAGTGATTCAACATCGCTCTAGGTTATACTGTGCTCACCACACAAGTGGTGTAGATTATGTGTTACTTGAATCCTGATGAAAAAGAAAAATTATAATATTATTGAGGTTTCTAGTATAAAAAGAAATGCATGTGGGTATGATTCACCCGAAATGTACTTATGTGTCACACGACATTTAATTTCTCCACACAGAAGATAATGACACAAATGAGGTTACTGAATGGTTGGGGACTTCCCCAAGGGCTCCCTAATTAATATATGGCTGAAACAATGGGTTAGGGACCATGGGATGAAAGGTAGCCTGGAATAAAGGAACAGTTATGAGCCAGATATGGATTTGAAACCATTGCCACCCACTAGCAGCATGACCTTGGCAAGTTGCTTACCCTGAGGATCTGTAATTGGTAATAATTACACCTACCTCTTAGTGTTGTGAGAATCAATGGAATTGCATATCAGAGATAGAAAACATGCTAAATAAATGTTTTAAAATGTATCAACAGATAATTGATTAGTGAAAAGTTCTAGCATGGCTTTTAATGAAGATTATAGGGATTAATATAAATTATTATCTAGCACATAAGTACTAATAAATATTAAGTAATATATTATTATTTTATTTTTATTATTAAGCCTGTAAATGATAATTATTATTAAGGTCTCTAAATAAACATAACTGTTGGTATTATTGTTGTTATTATTATTATCATTTTGCCAAGTTCGAATTTCAGTTCTTAGGTCTAAATTACTTACTATCCTGATTAGAAATTAAAATTATCCAGCCTGTCTAGAGCAAAACAATCTCTCTTCAAAGTGAGAGCCAAGAAGAGGCAAGTCTTTTGTGTTCTCCCCTCTGACCTGGCAAACCTACTTGTATTCCACATCTTGTCTGTTCTTTCCTTGCTTGTTTTTCTAGTGTCCTGTACAGTACTTCATGAAAAACTGCCCATGAACCTGGCTGTTTTGCTAAACTTGTCTTCCTAATTGGAGCCAGCAGTCGCCCCTGCTCCCCTTCTTCTGGCCAAGGGCTATTTCCTTGCTTTAGGAGAGATTTGACACTGCCATTTCCAATTCACAAACCCACATGTCACTGTCACTGACCTGGTTTTGATCTTTGAAGCACCTCTTCCTAAACTGGTATCCCTGCTTTTAAGGAAGGGAGACCTGGTGCCTCCATCACATGTTATTAACCTGAGGAGAAACACAAATCCTGCCGTGACAGATGTGACTTGTGACATAAGCATGCTGTTGTCTCCAAGAGTCCGGTATAGACAAACAGTCTGACGGTGACAACCCCATGTGCTGACTGGCATGGCATGCACAGGAAACTATCTGGACAAAGGGCTGAATCTGTTTCAAATTAGGCAAGCAGAAATACAGTAAGATGATTGCACTGTGATTAAATAACTGAAAACTATTTATCAACTCAATAAGTTGTCACACCATCTGTCACATAAATGAGACAGTAAAACAGATTTGGCCTATAACACAGTCTGATGAAATGCAAACTGGATCAGATGATTCCTCTTTAGATCCCCTGTTTTTATTACCTTTGTGGAATGAACTTCTGACTTTTAGTAGTCACTCATCAGACTCAGTCCTCGTTGTGAGGTCCTTGTGTTTTTGCTCTTTCATTTTCTGAAATCGTATTTTAGGAAGCACAACTTGAAGACTGTACCAAAGTCTGTTGTCTTTCCATTCATTTTAAGAATCAATGAAACCTTAATAATAGCTATGATTTGTTGAGGAATTGTTAGGTACTAGCCTGAAGGTTTAAATTTTTTTATTGTTGTTTGTTTGTTTTTTGCCCATTACATGTACTTTTGAGAGTTTTAGATAGGTTTTTTTAATCCTCACTTCAGGGATCCAAAAGTTTTGCCTAAGAAAAATTAAATAATGTACTCAAGGTCACATGAAACTTGAATGAAAGCTCTGGAATTTAGACTGTAAAGACCAGTTTGCATCACCTACTCTTCATTTGGACCCAGTTCAACTTAAAAAAAATCATGAGGACCATCAGCCAAATGTTTAACCAACTGAGCCACCCAGGCAGCCCCATCAGCCAAATGTTGAGAGGAATTCAGAGTAAGGATACGGCAGATTCAGGTTGGGAGGTGCAATTGATAAGGCAGTCAATTATTAAAAGTGAAGTAGGTTCAGTTCCTACTGGACTGCATCAAGCCAGTAAAATATAACTAAGTCATACAAAATATAACTATGTAAGCCCCATGGAGAAATTCTAGAAGTGTGCCACACAAGGAACTATGGATATAGCCTGTATCTTAATGAGATTTTTGGAAAACAGGCTTTCAGCTAACCAGATAACTTGTATTCTGATCTTACAGCTTGAGCTGGAGCGTAGGTAATTTTCCCAACATTTTGAGATATGTACACATACAGAAGATAGGTTCTGAGTCTTGCCTTCTCGAGAGGTGACAATTTGGTGCTTACCCTTTGTACAGAGTAAGTAAGCAAAAGCATACCAGCAGCAAAAACAGAGCATAGCAGGATGAGGAAAGTTCACTTTTTTCTCATTTTTTCATATTTTTAAAATCTGAAAATACAGAGTAAAAGATATTCAAATTTTAGCACACATACAAGTTTTACATCTTATGGTTTAGTGCTGACTTTGATTTACATATGTGGTAAGCAGATGAGAGTTTTTAAACCTTTTCAGAGCTCTGAACCCTCAGGGACCTGCCTGGGAAGAACACTGTCAGTCTGCCCCTGACATCACCTGCTGGTTTAGTGCCACTGCTGAGTTGTTGGGATCTTCCTTCCTCTGCCAATTGCTATTATTTCACTTTGAGTCCCTGCCTGGGCCAGTCTGGTCTTTGGAAGGAGGGTGGCTTTGAGCACGATTTCATTTTCTCATTACCAGCTTGGTTATGACTCACTCTTTTGCTCAGCTTCCTGAGGCCAGAGCTCTAATGCCACTCCATCTGAGTGTACCCACACAGCTATCCTTATCTGAGGCCTTTCCACATCAGAGCCTCTGAATCCAAGTAGGACCAAATACTCACCCCCACAGAACTTGCAAACTATGTCTTCCATGCCCTGAGAGATCATCCAACACAAAGGGTTCCTTCTGCACTGATGATTCATTTGCAAACCCTGATGGTCACTAGAAAGGACTGAGAGGGAGCCTCACTCCCTTCTGGGAGAATGAATCACTGCCCCATTTCTTCCAATCAAGTCATTCTTTCCAAGGATGACGTAGAACCTCTTGCAGCAGTAGCAACACACACACACACACACACACACACCCATCTGAATGGTCATCTTGATATTTTTTATGACACCTTATCTTTTCTACTAGACTCAAAATTCCAAATATGAGCTCAGTGCCTAATTTATTTCTGTCCTTCCTGCAATACATAAAGTAATATTTTTGTATGTGGTAAGTGAATGAGGTGTTTGTTGATTGAGAGAGTGAATGAGCTGCGTTATTTTTAATTCCAAGAAATTAGGTGAATAACATAAATCACATAATTAACATTTTCATTTAAAAATAATGTGTCATGGAGAGTAACAGAAAAGGAACTCAGAAATTGCTTTCCTAATAATTAGAGACTAGTTATAATAACCAGTCATTCGAAAAACATTTATTAGGCACCTATGATGTCTTAGAAATATGTTAGTTTCTAGGGTCAAAAAAGTAAGTAAAATGCCAGTTCTCAAGAAGGAGTCCATTGCCTAAGGAGGAAAGCCAGCACATACATGAATATTTGTTTTTCAATAACTTCAATAACAGTGAATAGAAAGTACTGGGGATGCAGAGAACAGTTATGTGGCACCTTGTAATTTCCCCAATATAACACTGAGTGTGCTCTAGGGTAGTGTAACTTATAGATACTTCAGATAAATATCACTTTAAAAGATGACATAGCACTGCTTTCAATTTTATGACTCCAGAGAATTAAAGGCTTTATTTAGCGGCTTCAAAATGTTTTTTTTCCTGGGATTCCTGGGTGGCTCAGTCAGTTAGGCGTTTGCCTTCAGCTCAGGTCGTGATCCCAGGGTCCTAGGATCCATCCCCCCCACTGCTGAGCAGGGAGCCCTCTTCTCCCTCTCCCTCTGCCTCCCACTCCCTTGCTGTGCTCTCGTTCAATCTGACAAGTAAATAAAATCTCTAAAACAAACAAAAAACAAAATAATTTTTTCTTTGGAAGTGCCATTTTAAAAAGGCTTAATTGGATAAATAAAAATTAGGACAAAATTGATGACCAATATGTTTGTATCCATTGAACACCCATTACTATAAAAATTTGTAAGAATATGATAATTATTAAGAAAGTTGTTTTATTTCTAAATGCTTTAGAATTGAAATTTATATATAGAGAGCTGATTTATATAGAGAGAGCTTAATTCTGCATTTCTTAAAGGTTTTATTTATTTATTTGACAGACAGTGAGAGAGAGAGCACAAACCAGGGAATCAGAAGAACAAGAAGATTCCCCACTGAGCAGGGAGCTTGATGTAGGGCTCAATCCCAGGACCCTGGGATAATGACCTGAGCTGAAGGCAGCTGCTCACTGACTGAGCCACCCAGGCAACCTGGACATTTGCATTTTTATGGAATAGCAAAACTTACCACTACTCAGCTCCCATCTTGATAGTTAATATATTTCCTTTAGAATATAAAGGTATATAAGATAAAAGACATATATAATTGTACTGTAGTTCCATTTGGTTGTCAGATAAGCATCCATGGTAGGAAGAGTAATGCCCACCACCAAACGTCCACACCCTAGTTTCCAGAACCAGTGCACATGTTACCTTCCATGAGAAAGGGGAATTAAGACTGTAGATGGAAACTAAGTTGTCAATCAGCTGCCCTTAAAACACGGAGAGTGTCCTGGATCCACTGGAAGGAAAAGACCAGTATAATCACAAAGATCCTTCTAACTGGAAGAGACGGAAGAGTCAGGGAGGTGCAGTCCAAGAAGGACTTAGACTGTCTGCACTTTGAAGGTGGAGGAAGAGGCCCCAAACCAAGGAACGTGGGCAGCTTTAGAAGTAGGACAAGTCAAGGAAACAGATTCCCCTAGAGCCTCCATAAGAAACAACATCCTGCTGACACCTTGATTTTAGCCCAGTGAGACCCATGTCACCATTTAACTATAAGATAATAAATTTAGGTTGTTTTAAGCTACTAAGACTGTGATACCTAGCGACAGCAGTAATAGAAAATAATGCAGAATTTCAAAGTTAACAAAGGTAAAATCATCTTTGATCTTTCTTTCACCTGCTGCTCCTCTGGTCTTTCTCACTTAGGAAATGCACCTGCTGTCCTCCAGCCACAAGGCTGTGAATCTTGGAACCATCTTCATCTGCAGGAATTCTGGTCCAATCAACCTTCTAAAAACATCCAGAGTTGAAACAGGTTTCACCTTATCCACTTCTACTGGGTTGGTTATAACCATTATTTCCTCAAAGATTGCAGTACCGATTCTGGTCTTGCTGCCTCCACCGGCCCTATCATACATGCTTGCTCACACTGCAGTCAGAATGATCTCTTGGTGCCACTCTGCGCAGATTCTTATTGTGCATTTCCACTTTAAGGGAACAAAGCAGTTTCTACCATGGCTTGCCATAGCTACTGTAGCTTGGCGCCAGAAACCTCCCAATCTCATCCTTAACCTCTTCACCCTTTCTCTCCAAGTATGTTCTTGCTGAAGTACTTTCCCTCCCTGGTGCAACTCTCTGCCCAGATTTCCAGCCACAGGAGTGGTTCTACTTCTTTCTTCTGATTTTCCTGGATGCCCCATCTAGAGTAGCCCACCTCCTTCCTCTAGCACTCAGTGTGTCTCCTTGTCCTATTTCATGTTCTTCTTGGTGCTTACCACCATTTTACCTATTTTACTATTTATGTCCCCATTTGAATGCAATTGAAAATAGAGATGTAATTCTTTTTCTCTTTCTCTCTTTTCTTTCTTTTTTGCAATTGTTCACTACTGTACCTTCCTCATCCAAATTAGGTGTCTGAGTCCTAGATATTTGTTGACAGAAGGAGGAACTGATGTTTAAGTCTCCATCATGTTGTTCATTTGCTCAGTATATATTCTTCAGTCAGCTCCTTTATGGAACTCAAGGTAATTACATTAGACACACTAGATGAATAGATTACTTTCATTCATGGAAGGACATCATGGCAATCGTAGCAGACATTTAAAATCTAGCCACAAAAAGAAGTCCAAGGTTCAAATTATGTCAAAGCATGGACTCTGGGATCAGGCTGTCTGGAGTCAAGCCTGTGTTATCTTGGGTAAAAACGTCCCTGTGCCTCTTTTCTCATCTATAAAATAAGAATAATTGTAGCAGTCTACTTTATAATGTGTTTTTATAAGTATTAAACAAGTTAGAACTTGTATGATGCTTAGAATGGTGTCTGACATGTGATTAAGGTCTACTTGATAGTTCTGCTAACAAATAAACCCTCCTATTCCATTTACATATATATTTCAGAACTTAGTAAAAAAGAGAAAATTTCCTGACTTCTGTTTTTTTTTAAGATTTTATTTACTTATTCATTTGACAGACAGAGATCACAAGTAGGCAGAGAGGCAGGCAGAGATAGAGAGAGAGAGGAGGAAGCAGGCTCCCCGCTGAGCAGAGAGCCTGATGCGGGACTTGATCCCAGGACCCTGGGATCATGACCTGAGCCAAAGGCAGAGGCTTTAACCCACTGAACCACCCAGGTGCCCCTCCTGAGCTGTTTTTTTTTTTTTTTGAAGTAACATTGAAATTAAACCCGATAAAGATACATACTGAAGATCAAACCATAGAATAACTACATTTTTGAAAATAAATGTAAAAATAACATAGATAAAATATGAATGAATAGCAGTGTTTTTAAGGAATGTTACAGAATAGGGAAGCATGATTCAAATGTGGAAAGCAAGAATGATTCAATAGTACAGGAGAAAAAAATATCTTAATGATGAGGGGGACATTTAACAAAATTTGATTTCCATCCTTAAATGATTGGGAAAAATATTCAACAGTTTCTCATTACCTTTTTTTTTTTTTTCAAATTTCCTGACACATATGCCACATTTTATTCTAAAAACCAGACTAGAAATAGGGACCATTTCAGTTGGAAACATTGGGTTTAACATAATAAAAATTAAAAAATATTTTTGTTAACTTTAAATAAGCAATATTCAATCAACACTATTACACAATTCTAGAAATAAAAAGTACTGTTTATTTCATCTTGATGAAAGAATCTAGACAAAATTTTCTGGGCTTTTCAATTTAGACTTTCAAGCAAAATTCACTTTATAGTAAATATTATCATTACTATGTAAGAATTAGGGTAGTGTTTATATTGCAATGCCTAGGATAAGGGTTTAGGTGCAATATAATAAACAAATTCATTCTTTTTGGTGTTTAAAAAAATTTTTTTTGCTTCTTCTTTGCTACTGGAAAGGTCTTAGTCATGGTTGAAGATTAGTTTAACTTAATTTTGCTGTGATTTTTGAAAATCACTCAGCATTATTCTTTTAACTATTTGAATTAAGTCCATTTCCCCCAAATTATAGAAGTAGCACATGCTCCTTTAGGACAATTTAACAAGAAAGGAAATGTTGTTAAACTTCCCCAAGTTCACCTCTCCATTTCTATTCCATGGCCATTCTCCGTGCTGACTGCTTATCCATTGGCCATTCCCTCTGAGACCTCTCTGATGGAACATAAATTTTATGTAGTCCATCTGCACAAGAGAAAACTAACCCCTCCCCAGTCCCCTGGAGTCTGCATAATTGGTGTAAGAAAGGGTTTTCAAATCTTTGGTCTCAGGGTCCTCATTACATTCCTCAAATTAATAAGCTTTCCAAAGAGTTTTTGTTCATGTGGGTCATATCTGTTGATAAACACCATTTTAGAAATTGAAGCAGAAATTAAAAAAAATTATCAATCATTTTAAAATAGCAATAATAAACCCATTATAAATTAACAAAAATAAGTTCTTTTTATGAAAAATGGGTCTCAAGGGACCTACAGAAGTCTCCTAACTGCACTTTGAAAATTGCTGATCTAAGGTCATTTATCTATTTGATGACTGAGGGGCTTAAAAACAAAATTGGCATTTGGCATTCCCACTGGATTTGGGTCATAAATGGCAATATTACCTAACACTGGCCAGTGAATCTTGAGAAGGATTTCACTTAGGTCTTCTGAGAAATTGGTTTTCCCTCTCATGGTAAACCTGGCAGAAAATGTCATCTTTCAGGGTGCCTGGGTGGCTCAGTCAGTTAAGTGTCTAAGTTCAGCTCAGGTCATGATCTCAAGGTCCTGGGCTCAAGGCCTGCATCTGGCTCTGTGCTTGGCCAGGAGTCTGCTTGTCCCTCCCTCTGCCTGCTTGTGTGCTCTCTCTCTCTCTCTCTCTCCCAAATAAATATATTCTTAAAAAAAAAAAAAAAAAGTAAAAGAAAATGCCATCTCTCTCTCTCTCTCTCTCTCTCTTTCTCTTTCTGTTGTTGTGACATGCAAAGGGTGGCCATAGTTCCCAGGTTTCTTGGGAGTGTTCTGGTTCGTACCTGTTGTCCTGGAGTGAGTATGAATAGCTCAGTTTTTCACTCTCCAAAGTTCACCTATTTAAGTAATGAAATAGACAGACACCTAGGCGTGGGAATAGGAGACAAAGAATTTCAAGAGCTATTTTGCCAGTATGAGAAAAGCAGAAAGGAGACAGAATTAGTGCTCAAAACGTTCAGAGAGAGCAGCCAAATAAATCAGAGGGTAGAGCCAGAGAGACACTGCCCTAAAATCATCCCAGGGCTTGATTTCTAGAACAGATTTCCTTTCTAATCTCTTTTCTCAGTTTCAAAATCAATCTGAATTGAAATTGCTTAGAGTTGCAGCTGAAGGCAACCTAACGACATGCTTCTACCACCTAACGTGACAGGGGATAGTGGTTTGGTGCGGATTCTGCCACCTTTCCCCAAGGTTCGTTAAGAATGTACTTACATGTTTCACATGAAAGGTTTTGGTTAAAGTTTGATTTTATAAGAATGGAATTACTATATGTATATTGAAAATAATTTAATACAAATGTCCAAACTCCTGGGTCTGTAGATACATATCTGACACCTTTTTCATAATTCATAGAATTTCATCAGAAATGTACCACCCTTTTCCCCCTTGTTCTTGGTCATCTAGATTGTTTCAGGTTCTGCCACTTTTAATAATATTTAAATAATGATTTTAATACACACATCCTTTGTGTTGTTGCTTTTATTATGATAAAAGAGATTCCTATATCTTTGATTTCTTCATCAAAGGGAAGATGAGGATTATTATTCTTACAGGTGATAGAAAGCTTTTAGATGGAGAAGCTATGTAATAAAACCCCCAGGATATACTAGAAGGAACAGTGATCTAAAATCAGTGTACTTCTTCCTCTGAGGGTAAAGTTGGGGAAGGAAAGAGGTTTGGGAACTCTTTAATTGGCATCCCCAGTTTTACCCGATATTTTGGAGGGAGAGTATGGATGGAAAATAAAGAGGGATTTAGCCCCTTCATTTCAGGAGTGATTTTTCTCCCTTGGCATGTCAAGGGAATCACACAATTGATTAGTGTCTGTATGAAATATAAACTACTCAATTAATTACATATATATCATATTTTATTTAAAATGACAATGCCAATACCTAGAAAAGTGATTTTAGAAATCATGATAGTAGGTAGAAGATTAAACTCTTGAAAGCTGTTTTCCTTAATTGTAAGACATTAAAGAAGATTTAAGTTTGATAGTGCCTCATTCATGGCACAAAACTAATTTCTTTTGAGTCTCTGATGTTGTCCACCCATATAACTATGTATATATGAGAAAAAGGCAATAGTAAACTGACTATTAGATTGTTTTTCTGTTATTATTCATGCAAAAAAATACTATGTTCTGGATTTTATAGCAATGTCCACTTTATAAAATGAATAGTTTTAAATCTTTCTTTCTCTTTAGTTCTCTCTTTGTGGTCCCTGCAGTATGGAGTAAAGGTTGTGAGAACCAGGCAGAAGAAATTGGAAATAGAAGTTATACTTACAATAAATATTCACCAATTCCTTTAATTATGTTCTAATTAAAGGTTTTAAGTTTATGCACAATCACCAATTCATTCACTACTCACAGAGTTCCAACACTTCAGAGTTTCCTTTCTATAGATTTTTCAGGGGTATAAAACCACAGAGAAGTTGTTTTTTAGGTTGTCTTTTTAAACTGAGATATAATGGACATATTACATTAGTTTCAGATGTACAACATAATGATTTAACACTTTAATATGTTTCAAAATGATATTTGCAATAAATCTTGTTAACATTTTTATTACCACAGAGTTACATTTTTTTTTTCTGGTGATGAGAGCTTTTAAGATCAATTGTCTTAGTACTTTTAAACATACATTATTATTAACTATATTTACATTACATCTCTGTGCTATATTTACATTACATCTCCAGAACTCATTTGTTTTATAACTGGAGTTTTATAACTTTTGATCTCCTTCACCCTTTAGCGCATCCCCTTATCCCTGGCAAACACCAATCTGCCCTCTGTTATCTCTATTTTTTGTTTAGATTCCACATATAACAGTGTAAGAGACAAGAATAGTTACATGTGTATTTTTGCTTTTTACACAGATGATAGTCTAGTACGAGAAGCATCATGCTTGTTCATACTTAATATTGTGTCATAGAATTCCAGTCCAGTTCCAATCCATATGTACATATAGAGCACAGTTTTTAGTTAATTAATGTATTTATCTTACTATTTTAATTTAATTTTATTTAGATTCAATTAATTAACATATAGTATATTATTAGTTTCAGAGGTAGAGTTCAGTGATTCATCACTTGTATATCAACACCCAGTGCTCATTACATCATGTGTCCTCCTTAAGGTCTATCACCGAGTTACCCCATTCCCTCACTTCCACTCCCCTCCAGCAACCCTCAGTTTGTGTCCTGTGATTAAGAGTCTGTTATGCTTTGTCTCCCTCTCAGATTTCATCTTGTTTTATTTTTTCCTTTCTTCCCATGTAATCCTGTCTTGTTTCTTAAATTCCGCATATGAGTGAAATCACGTTGTCTTAATAATAACCTCTAGTTCCGTCCACATTGTTGCAAATGGTAAGATTTCTTTTTTGATGACTGACTAATATTCCATTGTATATACATACCACATCTTCTTTATCCATTCATCTGCCAGTGGACTTCTTGGTTCTTTCCATAATTTAGCTATTGTGGACATTACTGCTGTAAATATTGAGGTGATGGGGCCTCTTCAGATCACCACATATTTATCTTTGGGGTATATACTCAATAGTGCAATTGCTGAGTTGAGGCATAGCTCTATTTTTAACTTCTTGAGGAATCTCCATACTGTTTTCCAGAGTGGCTGCACCAGCTTGCATTCCCATCAGTGGTGTAAGAGGGTTCCTCTTTCTCTGCATCCCCACCAACACCTGTCATTTTCTGACTTATTAATTTTAAGTATTCTGATTGGTGTGAGGTAGTATCTCATTGGGGTTTTGATCTGCATTATCTTTTTCAAATTTTAATTCCAATATTGTTAGCATACAGGGTTATATTAATTTCAGGTGTTTTGTATAGTGTAAGTGCACTCCGTCATGCCCATCACCTATTTCATGCCCTCCCAACACCCTCCACACTGGTAACCATCAGTTTATTCTCCATGCTTAAAAGTCTGTTTCTTGGCTCATTTCTTTTTGTCTCCCTTTGCTTATTTGTTTTATTTCTTAAATTCCACCCATGAATGAAATCATATGGTATTTATCTCTGACTGACTTATTTTGCTTAATATAATACTCTCTAGCTCCATCTGTGTCATTGCAAATGGCAAGATTTCATTCTTTTTTATGGCTGAGTAATATTCCACTACACACACACACACATACATAGTGGAATATTACTGAGCCATAAAAAAGAATGATTTGTGTATTTTGAACCACTCTTGCATAACCAGGAATAAAGCTACCACTTCATTGTGCTGAAAGATTTCTTTTTAATTTTTAAATTTTTAATTCATGTATTGTTGGATTCTGTTTGCTAGTATTTTGTTGAGTATTTTTGCATCTATGTTCATCAAAGATATTGGCCTGCAGTTCTCTTTTTTTATGGTGTCTTTATCTGGTTTTGACATCAGGGTAATGCTGGCCTCATAGAATTAGGAAGTTTTCCTTCCACTTCTACTTTTTGGAATAGTTGAGCAGAGTTTTCTAAAATGAGCCACATATTATTTAACCATTCTCCTATTGTTATAAGTCTACATTCTATTTCAATTGTTATAAATAACTGCAAGAATTATCTTTGCACATGTCCTGTGCTTATGTAGAAAAATTCCTAGATGTCAAAGGTATATGAATTTTGACAATATTGCAAGATTGCTTTCTATAGAGATGGAAGCAGTTCCACTAATTGTGTGTGAGTAGTCTGCATGCCACAAAACATTTTAAGTCTTTTGCTTGAAAATCCGATTAAAAAAAAAGTGGTACCTAATTTTCATTATGTTTGTCTAAATTAGATTGAGAATCATATATTTAAGAATTTTGTTCTTCCCTAATGATTGTTTATATTCTTTACAATTTTTTTTTCTATTGAGGCATTGGCCATTTTTAAATTTTTTGTTGCTCTTTCTGTAAAATAATCAGCCCTTTACATGTAGCACTTATGGAAAATGTGTTTTCTTAGCTTGTCATTTAGCTTTTTAATTTTATTATTCTTATTATAGATAATTTTAAATATTAAAGTCAATAATTTTTAATATTATAGAAAATAAAATTCATTTATTTTTTTCTATGGCCTGGATTTAATGCCAATCCTATAATGGTTAGTTCTTCAGTTTTTCTTTTTAAAATCTATATTTTCTCCTGGTTGCTACTTTTATTTGTCTTGTTCAAATGCCTGATCCACCAGAAATGTATTTTGGTATGAGTGAAATTCAGATTGAATTGTTTTCAACCCATTTATTTTTTTAAATTTATTTATTTATTTATTTGACAGACAGAGATCACAAGTAGGCAGAGAGAGGCAGGCAGAGAGAGAGGAAGGGAAGCAGACTCCCTGCTGAGCAGAAAGCCCGATGCAGGGCTCCATCCCAGGATCCTGGGATCATGACCTGAGCCGAAGGCAGAGGCTTCAACCCACTGAGCCACCCAGGCACCCCTCTTCAATCCATTTATTGATTAACCATCTGAAGACACAAAGAGGCAGTGCCACTTTGTTTTGCATAATTTATTTCACACAATAAATTATATATTGAGTAAAATATATGTAAAATACATGCAAATATATATGTAAAATACACATGTAAAAATTATGTAAACATCCAAAATATGATGTCTTAGTAATCAGGCTAGTTTCCCCTATACTTCTTAATTTATCAGAAGTTTCTGGCTATGTGTGAGTTCAGGATTGTGAAGAGCAGCAAACTTGATGTGTCCTGCAAAAGAATATTTGAGGGAAGGGTAGTGAGATTTAGAAAGTATTTAAGTAATCTAATATAATTCCATTTAAATTTACTTAAAAAAATTCAAACAAGAAAATCTTTTTATTAAAAGGATAAATTACTAGGGGTGTAGAGAGGACATCAAATTATATAAATTATATAAATTATAAATTATATAAATTATAAATTATATAAATTATAAATTATATAAATATATAAATTATATAAATCTCTGCTCCCCACCCCCACAAAACACATAACAACATCCTTATTCCAGTGGTATTCTCCTCAGAAGATCATTTTTTTTGTTTGGGTGTTCAGTTATTGTTAATTGGGAAATGTGACGTATTATCTGAATTTCTACAATAAAAGAAAATGGTGAGCATTTTTGTTCTTTTTTCCCATGCTTTCTGAACTAGTTTCCACTAATTAAGCAGCAGTTTAGCTCCTTACACTTTGAAGTTTGGCTCATTACCTGGCTTCTGTATGTCAACAAAAGGCAACATCTAAAGCCCTCAGCATTGGGCCATCACTTTGGGGACTGCTAATTGAATGTAATTACTTTATTTTGTGCCAGGGTTCATACTTGTAACATTGCCTTGTAATAATTTAAATTGTCTGCATACAGCAGGGGGACTGTTTGACGCCAGAGTGGAGACGGCCAGGCAGCCACTTGGGTCTTGGAAGCAAAGTCAAAAGTAAGGAGACATTGTCATTTGCCTACCTACTCATTAGCTGCCCTCTCTGTCTGTCTGTTGTTTGGAGTGGACAGGATGTGTAGTGACTGAATCTTGCCCCTAAAAATAGCTGTGAAAACATGCATTTGGGATGTACAGTAATTGGTTGCTTAGTCGATCACAGATATTTTTAGACCTTGAGAAGAGGCAAGTTATTTTTAAATCATGACCTTGCAATACCACATTACTTTCCTCTTGCTCTCTCCCTCTCTCTCTCTCTGCCTCTGAGTCTCTCTTTGTATAAAAGGAAATAGGAAGACAGAAGAATTGTAACAGAGCAAAGATCAAAAGGATAAAATGTTGGGTTATCCTTCATTATCTCATTTGAGGAATTTGAAGAACAGTGTGTCCTTAAAGAATAAAACCATGTATTTTTGCCATTTCACTGGCCTGATATTTTGACAATCACCTTACTTTCAACAGGAAGCATCACCTGAACTTCACATTTTTAACTGCATGTTAGAAGGAAGTTTATTGTAGAAGGAGAAAATTATAAGCTTGAAACCCTTAACAAGCTCCGGAAGGGCCCTCTGACCCACACACTGGATGCATTCCCGGCTGAATTTTTGCCTCTATTTGGGTGATTAATCATATGGTAAATCTAGTCTCACTAGCTCTAATAATGGGGCTTACTTTTGGCTTTTTGTGGAGCAGGGAAATAAGAGCATCTTCCTTGAGTGTCAGAATCCTTCCCTTTTGTTCATGGTGCCAGCAGGTCTAAAGCACTGGCAGTTAAAGCTAATGTGAACCTTTTATTCTCAAATTACATTTGAGTGTAGTAAGGAAAAAATGTTATCATTTTGAAGGAAAAGGTAAAGTGTATGCTAACAGAAAAAAAAAATCACTGAATAAAACCAAGTGACTTTGAATTGAATAAAATTAATTGTAAATTTTTGGTTTACCTGAATATTTCTTCAAGATAATTGGAAGAATAAAATGACCACCAAAGTAATAAATGCCAATTCTTTCCTAATATGCATGTATTTAGTGTGTGTTTTATAAAGGTATAATACACATACCATAAAATTCACCTTTGTAAAGTATACAATTGAGTGGTTTCTGGCACATAAACAAAGTTGTATAGCTGTAATCACTAATTCCTCAACATTTTCATCACCCAAACATGAAACTCCAAACCCATTAGCAGTCACCCCAGTCCACACCTTTCCCCACCCTGTCCTGGGACTCTGTGTTCTACCTTCTGTCTCTATAGAGTTGCCTAATCTGGACATTTCATATAAATGGAATTGTATAATATGTGGCCTTTTGTGACTGGCCTCGTTCACTCAGTATGTTTTGAAGGGATCATCCATATTGTAGCCTGACTCAGCATGTCATTCTTCTCACGACTAAACAGTATTCCAGACTCTGATAGACCACATTTTGTGTATTCATTCATCACCTGGTGGGTATTTGGGTTAATTCTACTTTTTGCCTCTTGAATAATGCTGCTATTATTCAAGAATTCGTATATAAAGTTTTATGTGAACATGGTATAGTATATAGCATACGCAATATAATATATACTTAGAAATAGTATTTCTGGGCGCCTGGGTGGCTCAGTGGGTTAAGCTGCTGCCTTTGGCTCAGGTCATGATCTCAGGGTCCTGGGATCAAGTCCCGCATCGGGCTCTCTGCTCAGCGGGGAGCCTGCTTCCCTCTCTCTCTCTCTGCCTGCCTCTCTGTCTACTGTGATCTCTCTCTGTCAAATAAATAAATAAAATCTTAAAAAAAAAAAAGAAATAGTATTTCTAAATATATACTATACTACCATATACCTAGAAATAGTATTTCTATATGCCCCATATACCTAGAAATACTGTTTCTAGGTATATGGGGCATATAGTATATAGTATATACCTAGAAATAGTATTGTTGGGGCATATGGATGCTCTCTTTTAATTTTTGAGAAACTTCTAGACTGTTTGCCAAAGTGGCTATACCATTTTACATTCCAAGCTGTAATCTATAAGGATTCCAATTTTTCTGCATCTTCACCAACACCTATAATTGCCTTTTCCCCCAATTTTTAAAATCTGAAGTAAATTAACATAAATGTATTATTGGTTTCAGAGATTAGAGGTCAGTGATTCATCAGTCTTATATAGTACCCAGTGCTCATTATATCATGTGCCCTCCTTAATGTCTATCACCCAGTTACTTCATCCCCCCATCTATCATTTTGATTATAGCCATCCTAGTAGATATGAATTGGTATCTCATGGTTTTGATATGCATTTCCCCAATGATTAATGACATTGTGCATCTTTTGCTGGATTTGTTGGCTAATTCTTTGAAAAAACATGTCTATTGCTGTACTTTTGCTCATTTTTAATTGGGCTATTTGTCCTTTATTGTTAAGTTAAAAAAGTTGGTAGTTTTGTTTTGTTTTGTTTTACATATTCTGGAAACTAACCATCACCAGATATATGATTTACAAGTATTTTCTCCCATTCTTTAGGTTGTCTTTTCATATTCTTGACAGTGTTTATCCATTTTATCAAATTTTTCTTTAGTTGATGGTGTTTTAGTGTCTCATCTAAAAAAAGTATTGTCTAATCTTAGATTTGAAATATTTACTCTTATGTTTCTTCTAAGAGTTGTATAACTTTAATCCTTACATGTAGGTTTTTTATTCCATTGTGAGTTGGTTTTTTAATATGCTGTGAGGTAAGAATCCAGCTTAATTCTTTTGCATGGGGATATCCAGTTATCCTAGTACTATTTGTTGAAAAGACTACTCTTTCCTACTGAACGCTCATTGCACTCTTGTCAAAAATTAATTGACCGTGTATGGGTCCTTTCAATTCTATTCCATTAATTTATAATTCTGTCCCTTTAGCAGTACCACACAGTCTTGATTACTGTAGCATTGCAGTAAGTTTTGAAATTGAGAGGTGTAAATCTTCCAAATGTGCTCTTCTTTCCAGATTGTCTTAAGTGTGTGCTAGTTTTAATTATTATTATAATCAAAAACACAATAGAATTTTTTGACCTGAGAATATCTGGAAATACAATTTGCTTTTAAAAAGTATTTTTTAAAAAGATTTTATGGGGTGCCTGGGTGGCTCAGTGGGTTAAAGCCTCTGCCTTCAGCTCAGGTCATGATCTCAAGGTCCTGGGATCAAGCCCCACATCCGGCTCTCTGTTCAGCTGGGAGACTGCTTCCTCTTCTCTCTCTCTCTGTCTGCCTTTCTGCCTACTTGTTATCTCTGTCTGTCAATTAAATAAATAAAATCTTAAAAAAATAAAAAAATAAAAAGATTTTATCATAAAATAACTACCTGAATATCTCGGTCCAAACTGCTTTCCTGTAAAAAAGGATTTTTTTTTAGTAACTTCCCAATGCATCCCAAAGCTAATTAATATGTGACAATATTTTAGAATGCTAAATTGTAGGAGTAGAGAATGCCATAAAATATTCAGACTTATACGACTAGAGGGGAATTTGTATCAGAATACCTATGTTTTTCTTCAAGCTCTGCTATTCACTGATGATTGAACAAGGCACTTTATCTTTCCAATCTTGCCTTTCTTCTTCATAATTTGTTCCTTGCAGCTGGAAGGGAGGAAAAGGGAAGTGGTAAGCACATGCTTTCCATGTAAACTCAATCTTAAGTACTGCCCACATCATTTCCATCCACATATTCACCTGGAACTTAGTTGCAAGACCATGAATAGCTGCAAGGGAGGCTGGGAAATAGTCTGGATTCTGGACATCTATGCTCTCAGCTAAAATTTGGAGGAATTATGTGTTGCCAGTGAGATAGCACTGTCATTCTGCTTTCAAACTTCTCAACCAAGTCCCATTAACCCTTTGCTTCATTTGCATGGCTAATTGTATATCTCACAATCAAAAAGATTTTTGCATGTTTTCAATGACACACTTTTTGTGATTGCAACACTTTCTCAGAGCATGCAAATGATTTTCTCAGATGCTCCCAAACATTGTTTTCCTTATTTTTAAATTTGAGTTTTATCAAAAACTATAGGTTTGACTTATTGATAATAAGACAAACACCAGAGAAAAGTTTATTATAAAAAACCATGACCACTCCCTATGCCCACAGCCTGTAATTTGTTTCTGTTTTTAATTCTTACTCTTGTAACTTACATAGCCATACGTGCTTGGATTTCTGTTTCCTGTTTTATCTCCTTTAGACAATACCTATTGATTCTCTGACATGGATAATAAAGATTTTCCTCACCTCTGTATCCCACTCCCCCGTGTACTCACTCATATCAATGTTTAATATTTGCTTTGTTATTTTTTAATTGGTTACATTTATAGCCTTTAATATACTTATAGCTCTGATTCTTATTCCATTAATTTTCAGAGTATTTATTTCAGCTTTATAAAATGAGGATATTAATACCCCCATTGTTTTAAGCCCCTTTCCTTTCTTTATTTCCCTTTTTCCTTTCCTTTTTTTTTTTTTAAAGATTTTATTTATTTATTTTACAGACAGATCACAAGTAGGCAGAGAGGCAGGCAGAGAGAGAGGAAGGGAAGCAGGCCCCTTGCCGAGCAGAGAGCCCAATGCGGGACTCGATCCCAGGACCCTGGGACCATGACCTGAGCCGAAGGCGGAGGCTTTAACACACAGAGACACCCAGATGCCCCTATTTCCCTTTTTTCTATCAACTTCATTTTACTTGTATATTATCAAAATTGTGAGCAATTTCATTCTGCCTGACAGATACCTAAACTCTTAATATACATCTTTCCTGTAAGTTGGCTCTAAAGTTGGGGAGTGTTTGTAGGATTTACATTATTATGACCATGTAAATAGTATGATAAGTTGGGTCAAGTCAGGCACTAGAACTACATTTTCATGTTTATAGGTGTGTTGCCACAGCTACTGGGCAAATCAAAGGAGGCTGTTACTAGCAGTAGTGCCAAATGAACTTTTTTTTCTTATGCTTCATTAATTACATGAAATCATGCTTCATTTGAGTTTGTTTCTTGGCTGAAACAAGAATTTCTTGTTCTTGAAACTTCTACTGTTCTCTATTTCTAGCCTTTATCATGAACTATTTTTTCCTTCCAGTTCTCTATCCAGTCATTTTTTTTTTTCTGTCGTTTCTTTCACATACACTCTTTTCCTTACAGACCTTCCCTGCAAAACCCTTCCTTTCTATGCCCTACTTAGCTGGCTGTCCTTGCCCAGCTGTTCGGTTGTTAACTAGATCTAACATCACTGCTTTCCTGGGTTGAAACCTTTGCCCCTTGGATCAAATTAACTCCACTTTTTGTTTTCATTTTCCTGAAACATTTCACATAACTTTCCAAGAAAATGTCCATGAAATACAAATGTTTGAGTTCCTCTTTGTATGAAAAATAAATGTCTTTATTTTGTGCTCAGACTTGAATGTTTAGTTTAGTCTGGCTGAGTGAAGGATTTAGGTAGACATGATTTTATGTCAGAATTTAAAATGCTTTGCTCCATTGTCTTCTAACATACCATATTCATGGAAGCATGCTGGTTTGATTTTCAGTTCTTTGCACAGAACTTGATGTTTGATCTTGGAACTTTTTTGTGATTTTTCTTTCGTGCTAGGCATTCTGAATTTCAGTCTTTGAGCTAAGCATTCTCTGAGAGCCCCACAGCAGCGTCAGTGTTTTGGCAGGCAGGTCCTGTGTGCCTTGGGGTGCCTAACTTCTATGTATCAAATCAACTTTGGAAGAACTGGAATAGGAAAATCACAACCTGTGTAATCAAAATTACCCTAATTATAGTTTCATTTTCTTGATGATGAACTTTATCTTTCAAATGGATTAAACATGTAAATTTTAAAATAATAATAAATTGGGCTGGCATAAAATAGATTTGTGTATATATATGTGTGTGTGTGTTTTGTGTGTGTGTGTGTGTGTGTGTGTGTGTACATGTATATGTGTGAATCTAGGAGTGAAAGACTTTCTAATAAAAGAGTAAAGGGAGATACCACCATGAAAAACTTCACAAGTTTGATTACATAAATTTGGGAAGCTTCTGTGCTGAAAAACATAAGTAAAATATTATAAGGCAGATGAAAAACTGGGAAAGGTATTAGCAAAATAGTCATAGAAGTTGGATATTCTAACAATCATCAAAAAATGAAAAATACTCAAAAAGGAAAAATATGAATAAGTCATTCACAAAGGAAGCAATAGGCAGAAAATAAATTATGAAACAAAATTCATTTAGAAAATTCAAAGAAGATAGCCCAAATTTGAATTTTTAATGTATCAAATTGCAAAACCAAAAATAATTTTAAATAAAGAAGTTAATTTAGGGATGACAAATTATGGGAAAACAGGCACTGTTGTACCCAGCTTGTGCCATTAAGAAGTCATAAAAATGAATGACATTCAGCTGACCAGTACATATCAAAGGCCATAAAAATGTGTATTTTCTTTTACTCAGCAATTCTACTTCAAGGAATTTAATCTACGGGGGTTGGGGGGTGGGGAATCAATTAATAAATATGGGAGGGTGCATGGTTTTCAAACACTGAGTTGTTTATAAGACAATTGGAAACAATCTAAGTGTCCAAAAGTAGTGGTTGGATTTATTTTGCACTGATGCTATTATTTATGGAAATAGGAAGATACCTAAAGTATCATCTAGCAAAAAAAAAAAAAAAAAAATCATGCTTCAAAACAATGTGTACAGTACAATTCCAGTTTTTTAACTGACACATGTAATTAAAAATCCTGCCAGTTTTGATCGAGTCTTATATAGCACCATATATTATTACAGAGTACAGAAGAACATACACAGTAACATTAAGAGTGGTGTTCTCTGGATTGTGATTTTGGTTTTCTTCGTTATGATTTTCTGTATTCTCTAAAATGTCCAAGATGAGCAAGTATTTCATAAGCAACAACAACAAAAAAGAGTTAACTGATTTTCTTTCTTCTATTTAAAGATTTTCTTTTTGATGCCTCTTGACAATCAGAGATCATCAGAATATAGATGTCCAATGGATACGGTGTGGGGTATGTTCCCATTTCCCATAGCAGCTTTAACTTCTCTTACCTCACTTCTTATACAGGCCTTCGTATTAGCCTCAAACACAGTAAATCTGTTTTTCCCATGTGTTATTTCCTTTCTGTGGTCTCATGTTTTCCACTTACATAAAGAGAAGCACTCACTCTTCATCTGGACAAAATGTTGTTATCCCTATCATTTGGGATATTGTCACAGGATAGTATAATAGTTTTTTCCTTATAAATTTGACTATTAAAACATAAATAGTTCACACTAAATTTAGATATAACAAACAACCCATTTAATCAGACCCCATGAGTGATTAAAAGTGCTTTCCGGTAGACAGAGTGTAGGTTGAGTACTTATCCAGATAACCTGATTACTGTAAACAGTCAACTTAGCCTGAATTATCTAGATAATTGCCTCACTCTCCATTTGACATAGCCTAAGGTTCTAGGTTTATTTTTGCATCCTATGGGCCACTTTTTGCAGTGATCAGCAATCAGAGAAAATCAGATTATCACTCTGTTTAACCTTCCTGTGCCTTGGGTAATTAAGTCAACAAATTAGCCGAAGGCTCCAATGCGGAAGGGGATTGGTAGACTGTGGTCAAGACACATATTTATGAATTTTCCCTTAAGCTGCTTTTCTTGAGGAAGCTTTGATAAGAAACATATGATCTCAATTATCATTAACTCTCTGTGGTTTCCGTGTTTGGGAGCTTGACCTAGACTTGAGAAGGCCTAGGACCCCCTTCAGTGTGTGTCTGAGCAGTATATTGCCAGTCCATTTACATTTTCCATCTTGTTATCTCACTTTGAGAAAGGGGACTTAAATCACTCTTCACACACTCATTGCAGACTTAGGGGCAATACTGCGTATGTGGGATGCTTTTAGTTGTTTTTACTGCCCTTTGGTAATATGCTTTTCTAACCAACCAAACATACTTTAAGGCTGTTTTTCGATGTAAGATTCTTTAAATGAAATATGTTAAGGTCAAAGGAAAATATGTAGACATGGAAACAATTTCTGTCATACACAGGTAAATAAGAATTGAACAAAAAAATACTAATGGTATTGTTTGAAAATCTAATAACCTTGTAAAAAGAGCTTTGTTTTTGCTTTTAGAATTTTGTATTTATTTCTTTGTGTGAAAAAACCTTCAAGGATAGCAGAATGTTTAATTGCTGATGAGTCATAAAACCATCTTTGAAAACACATATTGAAATCCTACTCCAAATGTTAACTTTGATTCAGGACTGGGAATGGGGCCTAGTAAGGACTTGTTGGGACTGGCTAGAATGTGTGGGCTGACCATCCCACTGCACAATTTAAAAGGGGCATTTCTGTCTCCCTAATATCACTTAAATATGTATATCATTCAGATTTTAATCAAATAAAATGTTCTGTCCAATGAACCTTTCATCTATATAAAGATAGCTTAAGGAAAGAGAAGATTAGCTCCCAGAATAATTATCTTAAACATCGCATTTGTGACCAAAGGTGAATTATTTACTTATCTATGTGTACATTACAATGCTCCAGAAGAAAAATATTTTAAATATTATCACCATACTCTCTTGCCTCCGAGTCTAATAAGTAGTTTATCCTAGATAATGAAAGCAATGCATGAGCATTAAGAAATCTTGAAAAATGCATGAAAAGATTAAAAAATAGTTGGTTATCAAGTAGAGATATATTTTACACATTTACCAGCATTTTCTGTATCTATGCATTTTCCATAATTGAGAAGAATTTTGATTCATGTTTTTCCCCCTCTTCATATTATAGCACACTGTGTGTGATTTAGAATTTATTATGTTTCAGGGGTCAGTAAACCCACCTTAAACTGGCTACATACATCCAGGAAATAATGGGCTGTAGAGCTGAAAAAGTCCCAAGGATGAAGTGGGTTTGAGCACAAACCAGAGGTTCATCAGGGCTCTAGTTCCATGTGCCTCCATTTCTTTCAGATTCACTACCTTCCATAGGCTTTATTCTCATGCCAAGTCCCCTCTGGTGTGGCACCAAATCCAGCAGCATCACAGCCTCTCACTAGCCGCCAAAGAGAGGCTCTTCTAAGTCTATGAGGAAAGTTTTGTTCCAACATTTCCGGCAGAAGCACTAAAGTGCCCTCTAATTGGGCCTGTTTCAACCAGGTGCAAGTCCTAGAAGCTGCTACTGAGATAAGGGAACATTTTGCTCTGACAGACTTAATTTGAGGCCCAGGCTCAGAAGCACCCAGTCCTCGTGGGCTAGAGTACACTTTAATAAACGTTTTACTATTCCATTAGAAGCATTTTCACAAATGTCATTGTGATGTCTGTGTGCTATCTCATTTTACTGTAGTATCAACATTTTATTTAACATTCTTGTTAGACTTTGAGTTTATCTCCAGTTTTTCTGTAGTACAGGTTATATAGTGAATGTTCCTTTTTATAACTTCTTGGCTGCCCTTGGTTTTAATCTTAAGATCTATTACAGCAAATATAGTTATTAGGCCAAGGAACAGAGTATTTTTCTTTGTTATGTTGCTTTTTAGAGGAAGTAGGTATCTCATATACAAGGCTACCTGTTTAATCACACTCTTGCCAGCACCATCATTTACAAACAAATGTTCACTAATTTGTCTAGTAAAATGTTGTACATCATGGCAATTTTTCATTCAACTTTCTATCATTTATGAATGGAGTCTATGTTGTTCTATAATAATTATTGATAGTGGTAATTGAACATTACTATTCCTATACGAGTCACTGGTCTGGGCATTTGATGTGTATCAAACCATTTATACATTATAAAATATGTAAAACTATTAACTTATCACAGGCAAAATGGTCAGCAAGTGGATGGCCAGCCAGGATTCCATCCCATGTCTACTGACAAAATCCTTAGCTTTCAGTAGTCATGCAAAGCTGTTTCCTGTGTTATGCATAGTAACTCTTTGCATTTTGTACATTATTTGGTTGTAACATTTACTAAAATGCACTGTGAAGAAGCCTAATGTCTGTGTCTAGAAAGACTCTAAAATAGAAAAAAGACATCACAGTTGAAAATGACTACAGAATTGCAGTTTTCTAAGCAAAAATGAAACCTCCAAGTGAGAGTCAGGGTTGCCACAAAGATTTTCATCTTTCAGTTACTCAGCTCTTGGGTGCTAAACTAGAACTCTTTCTACAACTTTGTATTATTAATACTTGCAAAATGGGAAAGAAGAAAACACGTTTCTCTAGATTTCCTGCCTACATCCTTGTCCTCTCAAATCCACATTGTTTTGACAATGCTCTGATTTTTTTGTTAATATTGTGCCCAGGTTTCTAGCTGTTATCAACAGGAGGATTAGTCTGTTAGAGGATAGTTTGTCACTGTTAAAAGCAAAGCCTACAAGTGTTAGTTAACCATCTCCTTATAGTGTGTATTAAGGCTGCTTACAAAGTTGTCAAGGAAGACGTGGTACAGATTATATCTGCAAGATGGAGGTATTAATGTGCCACGAGACAGAGAACCATAAAATAAGTGTCTCAGTGCTTGTGTTAGCTTGAGACACGATTACACCCACAGAATGCCTTTGTGACTTGATGAGGAATATTCAGTGAAGAGCGAAAAACACATTATTCCTATAGTGTGAGCATAGGAAGCCACAGGAAAAAAACTTTTGTAAACTTTCTGGGCCATCAGGTTGCCCACAAGGTGATCAATTCTTACATCCTCATTCATTCGACTAGAAGCTTGTATAAACCACAGAAATGACACATATATGTCACAGCTCAGACTCTACAGCCATTAGAGAAGAAAACCAAGTTCAACACAGCATTTATCTTCAAATAGCCTTCCTCTTCCTCCCACCAGCACACACACACACACACACACACACACACACCACATATCACACAAATACCTCATATGCACACCACATACTATATACACATAACACATGTACACTGCACACCACACCATACACAGACCTCATCAATATACACACAGTGCACACCCACCACACTGACCCCACCAACACACACATACCACACACACACTACACACATATACACTACCACACCACATGCCACACAAACACCACTCTGCATGCATGCCACATAGGCCATATACATACACACCACAACACACATATAACCCACACAAACATACACCATATACCACACACAGAATAAAATTGTAAAATGTTCTTGGTCACTGTAACACCACCTCTGACAAGTCAGTTCCATTGAAGAGATACATACATTCTTTCTGACAGGGATGCCTGGGTGGCTCAGTGGGTTAAGCCTCTGCCTTTGGCTAAGGTCATGATCTCAGGATCCTAGGATGGAGCCCTGCATGGGGCTCTCCCCTCAGCAGGGGTCTGCTTCTCCCCTCTCTCTCCCTGCCTCTCTGCCTACTTGTGATCTCTCTCTCTCTGTCAAATAAATAAGTTTCTAAAAATCTTAAAAAAAAAAAAAAAACTACCACATTCTTTCTGACATTCCAGTGTCTTCTATTTCCCTCAAATGCAGAGGGATATGAAGCTATTAATTTGGATAAATCCTAAAGCTTCAGTCTCAGCCATATTACCAGATACTATTCATGCCCTTTTCTGAAAATTTTCTGTTTATCTACTTTTCCTTGGTATATCAAGTTCTCATTTCTACCTCTAAACCTGTCATGAGCCTATATAATTTACCTGACTGCTTATTGCACAATTCATTCAACCTAAAACTCAATACTCAGAATTAGAAAGCAAAAACTTATGCACACATAGCAGAAGACAAAAACACGCATGCCTGACACAGGTTAAGTGTCTGCTTTTGGCTCAGGGCATGATCTCAGGGTCCTGGGATCAAGTCCCCACATCAGGCTTCCTGCTCACTGGGGAATCTGCTTCTCCTTGCTTCTGCTCTGGCTCTCTCTCTTAAATAAATAAATATATATTTTTTTAAAGACAAAAATATTGAAAGTAAACAAATGTAAATCATATTTAGCTAAATATGGAAGAAATACACTTTATAACAATTTTAAATGTTTTTCCTAAAAAAAAAACTAACAAATCTTTAAAGAATTTCTGTAACAATGGTGACAAAAAGGTAACAGTACACTAACTCATAAAATATGTATTTCAATAAGTTTAATATTCAGTTTTGAGAGTTTGATGAATGGTAGGAAGTCACATACTCAAGTTTTATTTCACTTATATTACTTCAAAAATCACCAGTGGAGGGAGTAAATAATTTAAAAATCAATTTGATCTACTCTATTTTGAATTTGTATGTGAACTTACCTATCTGTTTCTGTAAACTATTTGGATTTAAAGGACACTAATGTGGGGCGCCTGGGTGGTTCAGTTGTTTGAGTGTCTGACTCTTGGTTTCGGCTCAGGTCATGATCTCAGGGTCCTGAGATTGAGCCCCACATTGGGCTCCATGCTCAGTGAGGAGTCTACTTGAGATTTTTTTCTCCCTCTCCTTTTGCCCCTCCCCCTGCTTGTTCTCTTTCTCTCTAAAATAAATCTTTTTAAAAAGGTCCCTAATGTAACGTATGCAGGAACTGGAACTGTATAGGAAACAGAACAATATAAAATAACTATAAATGTAATTTGTAAATCTCTTTCCAATCTAAACATAATCATAGTCTTATGAAAAAACAGGGCCTGGGACTCAACAAACCCAAATTATGCTATTCTTTGCCATTTTTTTCCAATTCTGGGAGTTGGGAAAAACCACCCAATTTCCCTAAGCTTCATATTTCATCCCTTCAAATGGAAATAATATATTTGCAGATGATGATACTTTATGTGGAAAACCCAAAAGACTCTACTCCAAAAGTGCTAGAACTCATACAGGAATTCAGTAAAGTGCCAGGATATAAAATCAATGCACAGAAATCAGTTGCATTTCTATACACCAACAGCAAGACAGAAGAAAGAGAAATTACGGAGTCAATCCCATTTACAATTGCACCCCAAACCATAAGATACCTAGGAATAAACTCAACTAAAGAGGCAAAGAATCTGTCCTCAGAAAACTCTAAAGTGCTCATGAAAGATACTGAGGAAGACAAAAATAAATGGAAAAATGTTCCATGCTCATGGATTGGAAGAACAAATATTGTAAAAATGTCTATGCTACCTGAAGCAATCTACATGTTTAATGCAATCCCTATCAAAATACCATCCATTTTTTTTTCAAGGAAATGGAACAAATAATCTTAGAATTTATATGGAACCAGAAAAGACCCCAAATAGCCAGAGGAATGTTGAAAAAGAAAGCCAAAGTTGGTGTCATCACAATTCCAGACTTCAAGCTCTATTACAAAGCTGTAATTATCAAGACAGTATGGTACTGGCACAAAAACAGACACATAGATCAATGAACAGAATAAAGAGCCCAAAAATAGACCCTCAACTCTATGGTCAATTAATCTTCAACAAAGCAGGAAAGAATGTCCAATGGAAAAAAGACAGTCTCTTCAACAAATGGTGTTGGTAAAATTGGAGAGCCACATGCAGAAGAATGAAACTGGACTGTTTCCTTATACCACACACAAAAATAGACTCAAAATGGATGAAAGACCTCAATGTGAGACAGGAATCCATCCAAATTTTTGAGGAAAACACAGACAGCAACCTCTTCGACCTCAGCCACAGCAACTTCTTTCTAGACACATCACCAAAGGCAAGGGAGGCAAGGGCAAAAATGAATTGTTGCAGCCACTTTGGAGAACAGTGTGGAGATTCCTCAAGAAATTAAAAATAGAACTTCCCTATGACCCTGCAATTGCACTCCTGGGTATTTACCCCAAAGATACAGATGTCATGAAAAGAAGGGCCATCTGTACCCCTATGTTTATAGCAGCAATGGCCACGGTCACCAAAGTATGGAAAGAACCAAGATGCCCTTCAACGGACAAATGGATAAGGAAAATGTGGTCCATATACACTATGAAGTATTATGCCTCCATCAGAAAGGATGAATACCCAACTTTTGTAGCAACATGGACGGTACTTGAAGAGATTATGCTGAGTGAATTAAGTCAAGCAGAGAGAGTCAATTATCATATGGTTTCACTTATTTGTGGAGCATAACAAATAGCATGGAGGACATGGGGAGTTAGAGAGGAGAAGGGAGTTGGGGGAAATTGAAAGGGGAGGTGAATCATGAGAGACTATGCACTCTGAAAAACAATCTGAGGGGTTTGAAGTGGCAGGGGGGTGAGAGGTTGTGGTACCAGGTGGTGGGTATTATAGAGGGTATGGATTGCATGGAGCACTGGGTGTGGTGAAAAAATAATGAATACTGTTATGCTGAAAATAAATAAATTTAATTAATAAAAAAAATGAATTGTTGGGACTTCATCAAGATCAAAAGCTTTTGCACAGCAAAGGAAACAGTCAACAAAACCAAAAGACAATTGACAGAATGGGAGAAGATATTCACAAATGACATATGAGATAAAGGGTTAGTATCCAAAATCTATGAAGAAATCATCAAAATCAACACCCAGGGAACAAATAATCCGATCAATAAATGGGCAGAAGACATGGACATTTCTGCAAAGACGACATCCAGATGGCCAACAGACACATGAAAAAGTGTTCAACATCACTTGACATCAGGGAAATAGAAATCAAAACCACAGTGAGATACCACTTCATACCAGTCAGAATGGCTAAAATTAACCAGTTAGGAAATGACAGATGTCGGAAAGGATTCGGAGAAAGGGAAACCCCCCTACACTGTTGGTGGTAACGCAAGCAGCCACTCTGGAAAACAGCATGGCGGTTCCTCAAAAAGTTGAAAATAGAGCTACCCTACGACCGAACAATCACACTACTGGGTATTTACCCTAAAGATACAAATGTAGGGATCCAAAGGGGCACATGCACCTGAATGTTTATAGCAGCAGTGTCCACAATGGCCAAACTATGGAAAGAACCTAGATGTTCATCAATAGATGAATAGATAAAGAAGATGTGATACACACATACATACACACGCATGTGTGTGTGTGCGCACAATGGAATACTATGCAGTCATCAAAAGAAATGGAATCTTGCCATTTGCAATGACGTGGATGGAACTAGAGGGTTTTACGCTGAGTGAAATAAGTCAATAGAGGAAGACAATTATCATATGATCTCCCTGATATGAGGAATTTGAGAGACAGAATAGGGGGTTGGGGGTAAGGAAGGACAAAATGAAACAAGATGGGATTGGGAGGGAGACAAATCATAAAAGACTATTAATCTCACAAAACAAACTGAGGATTGCCGGGGGAGGGGTGGGCGTGGAGAGGGTGGTTGGGTTATGGACAGTGGGGAGGGTATGTGCTATGGTGAGTGCTGTGAAGTGTGTAAACCTGATGATTCACAGGCCTGTACTCCTGGGGCAAATAATACACTATATGTTAATAAAAATAATTAATAAACAAATTAAATTAAATTAATGGAAATAATAAAGCACAGAGATCAGATGTCATAGAGCAGCTCTGAGAGAATTAGATATGATGATGTATGTCAGGAAATCAGCACCAATAAACACAAAGTTTCTTTACTTCATCAGATTTCCTCATCTGTGTGTGATCCCCCTCAAAAAGAATGTAGATCCTATCCTAAAGACATCCTCCCTTCTGGTCCCATTTCTCAGCAGCCACAACCCTGTCTCACAGCATTGTTGATGTACATCAAACTTTCCTTCTGGGTTTACTAACTGCAGGAACTTAAGGGGTTGAAGGGACAAATGAAAGAAAATTTTCTAAGTAAATGTGGCTTTTGCCAAAGTCTAATATAAAGACACCCATGAAGCTGGATACTAGTCAGTGAAGAAAGTCTCAGGAGCATCTGCTGTTCTTGAAATCACCTGCTCAAGCTCAGGTTTGAGCTTTCTGGGAAAGCTCTTATCTATAAGTCTTCTCTGTGAGTTAGCACCTGAGAGATTGCAAACCCAGGCCTACTGCTGCTGGTCTTCCTCCAGACCCAGTACCTCCCATAGGACACTTCCCCAGGACTAAGCTGTTCAGTTTGGTCTAATAGTGCAGCCTTCCTGCAGGACACTGCCAGCATCCTTGGGCACTTAAAATCCCACAGAGCACTCCAGTTTGGTCCCTTTGAAAATCTCTTTAATCTTATTGACAGGTAAACAGCTGTTGGAGTCCACGTGTGGGTGTGGGTGTGTGTGCACACACACACACATATCTCTGAAGGACAGAAGTGTATTCTCATATTTCATTTAAGTTTTTTTTAAAGAGGATAAACATGTTTTCCTAATTTCATTATCAGTTGCAAGGTCACCCATTTTGCTAGGTGTCAGTATTCACATTTTAGGCAGACCAACACAACGTTTTTTTTAATTTAACACTCTAATTGTGCTGCCTAGTTGTGCTGCAAATAAGACATAAGCCAACTAGTGACTCATTTATCTGCGAATCATCACTGCCATAACCACACAAATACGTGGCCAGAGTTTTTAATTTATTCCTCCTAAGGCCTTCCATAAACTTCTTAGAAAAAGTGTCAGTTTTCTCTCTAGATTCCTCAGAGAAGAGAGAACTATTCTGTATTTCTAGAAACACATGTGAACTAAAATAATCAGAGGGGAATTCTGAACGTTTGTGGTCCTGACAGTCAAGTATGGGAGAGAGGAGGTTCTTTATTGGAAGCTTGTAATTTCCATTGAACTTCAGAGTTACAACTTCTGATTGCTCAAAAAAGCAGGAGGACGAACTTTCGGAACCTTTACTTCTAAGACTTAGAATGTTGTGCATCAGGATCCAACTGGCATCATTGGGTAAAGATGAATGAGAACACTAAGAAAATTAGTATGTAACATGAGAATAACTATGGAAGCAACAGCATAGGAGACCAGAGAAAAGAAACTCCCTCCTGCTCATGTGCTATAAATCCACTGAGGGACTCAATATTGGATCCGTGTTTTATTGTTATACCTGAGACCTCTTTCTTTTAAATTGGAGCAACCTAGTAGGAGTAGGGAGTGATACAGTCCATCACCATAGCTGATTTTTCTAGAACCTGGGCAGAATATTCCTGCCAAGAAGAGTAGATGAGACCTTGTGCTAAAAACACCATTAAAACTGAAGTTATTTTTATGAATTTCTCTTAATAGAATTGTGGAAAGTGGTCTGCATAAAATAGGTATGAAGAAGAAATGTAAGTACTGGAAGCATAGGGGAGGAAGAGGTGTCAGGGTCAGTCCTCTGTGACCAAATGATCAGAATCTGATCATCAGAATACAAGTTAAAGTAATCTGTGTTGGTAACAATTGAATGAATATAAACAATTAGATAGTCTATAATACATTAAAAATATGATTCAAGGGGCTCCTGGGTGGCTCAGTCCGTTAGCCAGCTGCCTTTGGCTTTGGTCACGATCCCAGGGCCCTGGGATAGATCCCGCATTAGGCTCCTTGTTCAGTGGGGAGCCTCTTTCTCCCCTGCCTGCCATTTCCTGTGCTTGTGCTTGCTCTCGGTCTCTCTCTCCCTCTCACTCCATCAAATAAATAAATAAAAATCTTTAAAAAAAATGTGATTTCAAGTTCTTACATTTTTGACTCATCTTCAATAATTTGAGAATTTCACGCAATGGCAGGACTAACCATCTACCTCCTGCCACTTTGTGACTATAACCTTGGATCACAGACTACTTTCAGTGAAATTAGGTAAAACATGATCTCTCTTATTTCTTTGGCAGTTTTCTTTAAGAATACAACATATTTCAGGAATATTTTTTAACAAATCAATAAATTAAATGGCTATAATATATAAATAACTATATCAGATAAAAGTCAAATAGTTGTTTATAATATGTAAAAATTTATTATTTACAAAAGTTGTTTGTAATAGATAAAACTTAAAGGGTATTTTCCCTTTTATGTTCAATTAACTTTTTAAGTTGCTGTGATCAGTCTCATGAATAAATGTTAAAGACCACCAGTATACTGTATTTTTTGTTGACTTGTTTTTTGGTTCATTTGTTCTTGTGTTGAAGAGTTAAAATATTAAGGTAGGAATGACAGTCACGTTTTTTTAAGTCCCCAAATCAATAAGCATAGCACTAGGGAACACTCAGTAAACAACTTGACCTGCATAGTATTTTTTCCTAGCTAGATCCTATTCAGAGAAAGGATTCCTGCATCTGGTAAACTTAGGTAAACCTATACTTTCAATACCATCCCAATCAAAATTTCACTGGCATTTTTCAAAGAACTGGAATAAACTTAGATTCTATAAGTCAATTTAAGATTCACAGTAGAAATCATCTGTGGGCTTTATAAGACTAAGGGCATTGAAACCTTCCTATGATTGATCAAATTCCCTTTCTTTTAAAAAATTTTATTTATTTATTTATTTATTTATTTATTTATTTATTTAAAATTTCTTTTCAGTGTTCCAGAAACTTGTTTATGCATCACACCTGGTGCTCCATGCAGTCCGTGCCCTTCTTAATACCCACCACCAGTCTCACCCAACCCCACCTCCCTCCCTCCAAACCCTCAGTTAGTTCCTCAGAGTCCACAGTCTTTCATGGTTTGTCTCCCCCTCCAATTCCTCCAGATCCCTTTCTTTCATGACAGTGTACAGCAGCATTTTCCTAGTGAGTGTCCCCAGTGACCTGTGGAAGGCTCCATGGAGCGTAATGCAAGCGCCAGCTGGAGACAGGCACAGATGCCGCCCAGCATAGGAAAGAAGGTGATTTGGGGCCAGTTTCAGGGCCAGGGGACACCTTAATAGTGCAAAGTGAGCCCAGCAAATGTTACCGATATGAAGGGAGACACAGGTACAGAGTCACTTAATGGCCTCCATGTAGGACAAGCACAAGTACCCTAAAATCCTCCTTCTTCCACCTGGTCTTTGTAAGCTCATGTTTCTTTTCCTTTATATATTTTTTCTTAACAGACTGTTACTAGAGCAGAGCATGTTTCTTCCTCTTAACTTAAAATCCACAGAACAATATTAAATTCCTTATATGTGCCAGATACAGTGTTAATCACTGGAAAGCTACAAATAAAAACAAAAACACTGGTATAGGCCAGAGTCACGGGCTCCTACCCAGACTGTCAGCTTGTGAAAGTCTTAACTCCAACCACCTGTGCTAAGAAAGGACAAGGTGGTTCCTCAGGAGGAGAGTGCATATGTGGTCACCAAAAGAAAGGAGCTCAAGGGCTGGGTGGCCAGAAAACAGTCTCCACTACACCAGCACAATCTTCTATCTCCAGGATTCTGCCCCAAGTGCGTAAAAGGCAAGATTTTACATTCCCTAAATTATGGTGCTGACATTCTTTATGCTTAATACTCTTTAATTATCACCTAAACTTTAGAAATCTTTTTGCATCCAAGCCTTGTCTCAGCAGTGTTACATAGTACTCATTCAGTGCTTAAGGACAGACCCTCAAAGTTCCCTGGACCTGGCAATGGGTGGTAGAAGGCAACAGCAAAAGATTCTGAAGCAGGGGCTAGAACAGAAGGAGGTTCGGGACAGCGTAATGACAAGTTTCAATGAACTGGGTATCATTCTCATTAAGATGGCATTTCTTTATATATAAGAAAGGTTGGAGTTCCTGGGAAAAGAGAGGTTGCTGTCCTGTGCATTCCCAAAGGCATAAAGACGTGGTTAATATTTTCATATTCACTTTGATAAAATCTCTTTGCCCCTTCAGGCACAAGGCTTGAGTTCTGTTAGTTTGAAATGTCGAGCTGTTTTATCTTTTGTGTGCTCGAAACTGTTCCTCATTATGAACTAGCTCCTTCTAAAGATCTATGCTTTTTCACTCCAGATCTATAGGAAAATAAATAATACTGGTTCCAAATATCTTTTGTAAGAGAGTGTTCAGAAGTTTGATCCTATGCAGGCCTCTTTGTTGTGATACAGTAAACCTTTGATTGCATCACACTACCCAAACATGTTTCTCCTGTCTCTCTGTGTAAGGAAATCAAGATTGGTTTTCTTGGTTGGTTTCCTGTTTTGTTTCTCTTAAAGCACAATGGCTTCCAGTTGTTCCTGGAGCACTGTGTTCTGAGCCTTTCTCTTATCAATCTGCTAGAGGAGAAAAAAAAAAATTGTAAGGATGTTTGTTTTTGCAATAATTAGGAAGGAATTCTACCTTCTATATTCTCACAGATAGCAGGAAATAGGCCACTGGCCACAATCCTAATCACTAAACTGCTGATTCCTTAAAAGCTCTATTATTTTAACTACCATTCTCTTAAAAAAATAATAATAATAAATAAAAAAGGCTGGTTGTGGATACCTCTGGAAATGCACAGGAAATAACTGCCTGAGAAAATGTTGGCCAGAATTGGGTCATATAACAAAGTGGTATGGCATAACTAAAACTACACCCAAACACTTATTGAACTTCCCCAGCCGTCTTTGTTTGTGGCATTACACACTTGTAAAATGACTGTCGCTGTATGGAGATCATGTCTTAGAAATATCATTGCTCAATTAGGCAAAGAGCCAAGACATCCAGTTAATTGTTGAGTTTCCAGGGCAAGGGGAAGTGGAGAGCAGAGTCAATTATTCAGGCAATAATCTTGCTACTGAGAAAATTTGTGTTTAAAGATTCTGGAGTGATTGGCCACAGAGGCTGCCTACAATTCAGTGTTCATTTTGATTTTGGATGTCCATTTGATTTACAAGTTTATGGATACATGAACTCATGAAGATAGAGCTTCTGACTCTTTTTCTTAAATCTTTCTGGTTGATGCTTTGCACTGGAGAGAGCCAATGTAAATATGAAACATTCCTTCTGATTACTCAAGATCAAGGCAGCTGTATGCAGATTCCATACTGGGCAGACCTGGGTTTAAATCCCAGCTTTGCTACTAGTGCAGTGTGTGTGAATTTGGACGTGATTTAAAGTCACTAAGGCTCATTTTCTCCGTAAGAGAAAATGTGTGTAAGATGGTAGTAATCGTACCTTATTCTTTGGCTTAATGATACATTTAATTTTACTTTTGAATATTTCTAAATTTTGAATGAGTTAAATAACTGATGCATAAATTTAAGACAGTGCTCTAATTTTTCCTAATAAGAGAGAAACAAAGATGTTTATAATCCCCAGAATACAGAAGTAGATCAGATGGTCCTAACTCATGGTATTTTTTCAGGATTTAATGAGTTCAACTTTTGCTGTCAAATACAGAGTACTAAGGAAATGTTAGTTACCACAACTACTACCACCATTGTAAGTATAACTTCCATGACTGAAACTACCAACCTCTCAGTCTGTTTCCTCATGTGTGAAATAAGGGGAATAAGACACACCTTATCTCCTAAGGTTTAGTGAAATAACTTATCTAAAACTCTTTGCATGGTTCTTGGCACATAAGTGCTGATTCTGTGTTAACTACTTCTATTATTCAAAATTATAACTATGACCCACACTACAACTGCCCCTACTATAACCATTTTTATTAGGAGGACTTACATCCTCATTAATCTCAAAGAACTTGAACACTGATTATAAAATCATTAAAGCAAAATATTTCAAAATAGAATTTTCTTTCATTGTTTTCCATTTAGCTTAGCCAGACACTAGAGAAAAATCAAAATCACAAGGCTTAAGATCACCTAATACTATGGAGCAAATTTCTGCTGCTTTTCTCCTGTTTCCTTGGTCGAGAGAACATGTCAGTGTTTCAATGTATTGGAAACCTTTGAAGAGCACCACTGATTCAAAATAACTGCAGAGCATTTTCTCTGTGCGTTTTTTTTTTTTTTTAAGATTTTATTTATTCATTTGACAGAGTGAGACACAGTGACACGGTGAGAGAGGGAACATAAGCAGGGAGAGTGGGAAAGGGAGAAACAGGTTTCCCACCAAGCATGGAGCCTGATGCAGGGCTCCATCCCTGAGATAAGGGCAGGCTCAACCCACTGCATCACACAGGTGCCCCTTTCTCTGGCTTTTAAATCCATACAGTTGGTTGCTGAGTTTCTGATCACATTTCACTCTTCTCCCTAATCCCACTGTTTGTGCCCTGATGCACAAACATAAACATGTACACATACAAATTGGCCAGAGCTGAGGAAGGTAACAGAGGAAACCCAAAATGAGCAGCATATGACTGATTATACCTTGTAGCAATTCAGAAGAAAAAATTTATAGGATGTGTGTCTACTACCTGTTCTACCTTTTCCTTCTCCTCCCTCTCTTCTTTTACATTTGTTTTGACCCTGGTCTTCTCTGCCCTTCTCAGTTCTTTTCCTCAACAAGCTGTCTTTAGGCCACTATAACTAGAGTACGTGCATTGCCTTGATGTGAAGGGAATTGGAAACACGTCTAACAATAAAAGAAAAAAAGTACTCGAGAAAGAGAAGGTGAATGTGAAAAGTTCTGTTACCTGTGAAAGGAAGTATTTTCTTTCCACAACTCACAGTTTCCTTAACTAAATTTCCTGTTAATAGGACCATATTCCAGAAGTACCCAGAACCTAGTTCAATATAAAAAGATTAGAAGTATAATAAGCATAACTACATTTTTTTTCTATTTACCAAGTCTAGCAAAAATACACATTATGTTCGTTTTATTAGAACCCATTTCTTGGAAGCGACAGAAATGAAAATCAGACTAGCTTAGGTAAGGGGGCAGGGGATATCAGCATGTGTAACAAAGCCCAAGGAAACCAGTGGTAGGGTTGGGGACAGTGGACTGACCTAACAGACAATCCACAGAGCCCCCCTCTTCTTTCTGACTCTGGGCGTTGACGCAGTAACTGGAAAATCTCCTGTTCTATGTCACAGCCTTTGCCACTGGATGGAGGCTGAGAGATGCTTTCTGTTGTTTATGTTAAAAAATCCTAGGGAAGAATTCTGATTAAGCCTAACCCAAGCTGTACCACCCATTTGTTTCTAGTCTGTGATTCATCAGATCAGTTTCCTGAGAATTAATTGCAATGCAAATGAACCCAGCACTGTGTTCATCTTAGGTTTTTTAGTTTTTGCTGGAGTTGTAATAATTAAATCAAGAATTTTCATCTTTAATTAGGCAGGTCAATGTTTACACAAACTATTACATTGAATGGAATGTAGCTTCCTTCTTGAATTAATTTCTGTTATCTCCTACTTCTTGTTTAGGGACTATTTATTCTGTTGCTTTAATTTTCAAACTTTTTGTCTTAAATCAAGATAGAAAGCCACACTAAACTCAGTCAATACCATAATAATAAATGTGTTTTTATGTAATCTCTTGAAATGAAATCAGAGGTTAATTGTATAGTGTGGTTTGTATGGTTTAGAAAGGTATTAAGAAATTAAACAAATATTTTTATGAAAATCCAGTTGGAAACCTATGGACTAAAACCAACAAAAATTCACTCAGCACAAGAAGCTGTTTAACGTATCAACAGCACCCAACTGTGATTCTGTTTATTTCAGTTATTACCAAGACAAATGAGAAGTTTTTAAGTACAAAAGGTACCTTCTTTTCATTTGACATTTGAGTATTAATTTCTGTTAACCAATTCTAAGTATGAGATCAGTGATGAATGTGAGGAACTTAGGAAAATGCTGGGAGAGAAAATAGGATTGACATATATACGAAGAAATGAAGGGAAATGCTCTTTAACTCTTTATCCTGAGGGCAGGCAGAGACGGTGATGTTGAGAAGAGGGGTTGCTCCTGGCTTGACAGGAGAACACAACTCTGGATTATGATTAGTCACATTGTATAATCTCAAGATCTGATTTAAATTTCTCACTCGAGCAGTAAGCAAATTGTAAAACTACACTCACTGACACTAGCTGTTAAGCAAAAACAAGTTTTTAGCTTGCTTTATATTGTCCAACCAAGTGCCTTCTATGTTTGCCCTGGTGACACATAACAGACGGCTTACCTAAAGTTACCTTTCAGTTGAAGGCTGAAGGACCATTTAAGGAAAATGAGGAGAAACCTGAAATATTAAGCAGACTGCTTCCCTGGGTCTCCTTGAGGGGAGGAAACAGATTGGCAAAGGGTGTTTATTTAAATTACTTAATTACCTTTATAGTGACTTGAGGCCAGAGAGGTACTTATTTGCAAAGCTGTAATAGAATGTCTTTAGCAGGAAATCTTAAATAAGGGCAAAACCACTTCAGGACCTTGGCTGGAATTTTGAACTGTGAACATTAAGCAATCAGCAAGAAAATAATATAGCATTATTTCATTGATACAGACTGTGCTATAAATAAGCAGAAATGAAGGAAGGAAGCAGTATACTTCATTGCTTTGGTACTAAATTTCCTTGGCAAAGAAGAAAATAAAATAGGAAAGTATAATAATTTGCTTTTAAAGTAGAGTAATAAAGGTATTCTGAAACATCCTTTAAGAAAAAACAAACCAACCCTAAGCATTAACACTAAACATGTATCAAAACTGGAAAGTGGTGGAATAAGAAAAGTCATAAAGCACAGTTTTCTTCCTTGGGCTTTTTTTAGTCTCGTAGAGCTGTAGAATTAGAGCAGCAAGCTGAAATGATTTATGAAATGAAAAATTCCTGCCCACCCAGTTCACAGACAATCATAGGCAGTAACTACTGTGTTCTGCTATTTGCCATAATATTTAGCTCAGATGTAGCCAGAAAATCCCACTACACACACAGAAGAGACACCCATAAAAAGAAACAGATTTCCTCTCATTTCTCTCTTATGTTTGTACATGGACACACAGGAAAATAATATATGCGTATTTTTGCATACATCAGTAATTTCCCTTTTATCTTACCCGTTTGCTTTTCCTTTCCTTTTTTAAAATTTACTTTACTTTTACTTTTGAAGTAATTCCTATATAAACTTCTCACCTTCTTTCTCCATCTCAACCCCCTAACCTTTTTTGCTCAGACTCACAACTAGGTTGTTACCTGAGTAATTTAGCAAATAACCACTCATCTACATGGAATGGTTGGGCCACAAAAGTGGTTTTGTTAAATACTGGTTTTCTTTATGTTTGTAATTAGCTTTATTAGGTATGTGACTACTCAGGAGAGTATAGTCTGCTCTGAAACTGTAAATAGTGCATTTGTTTGTGCAGTTATACAAAGCTTAAGGAAACATTCAGGAGAAACTGCATTCAGTGAAGAACCACCACTAACTGGTAGATACAAGACTACTGGCAAGTCCTTCCACACATATTTAACTCAGAAAAATGTGATCTGTTGTGAAAAAAAAAAAAAATGAATGAAGAAAAAGGCAGTCCTTTACTTCTCTTTAATGACCCCATATTTATGTTGGAAATTCTTACATGCATAAAAATAGAGACTACTATAAGACTATCTAAAATCCAACTGAGTTCAGGAAAATGGAAAGACTGTCATAACTGGGAGAATTGGGAACAGTTGATGTAAATGTGGGACCTCATATGAGTTTGAAATACAGTTTTGGGTACTAAGACGTTGTACCAAGCATGGCTCTTGTCATAGTGAACTGCCTAGAAGTGACATTAGAGCCAAACTTCTGTTGTCCCAGGTGATCATATTTTTCCATATCCTCTGGATATCTGAAGCTACGAGGAAGTTTGAGAAACAACAAAGTTAAGCAAGAAAGAATGATGCAAGTAATTACATAAGAAGAGGTATGATAGGGATAAAGGAATATTAATTTCATCTTTGCCATAATCTCATGATGAATTTTTTGGGAGGTATTTAAAACAATCTCTTCCTCAATTCCTTAAGGCTAATGATTGCATTAATGCCAGTGATTTTTAGAGGATGGATAGGTGGAGAGCAAAAATGGTTCATAGTACAGATATCAAAACCTCTGACAGAAACTTTCTAGCTGTTCCTACAGAAGAGGGTCCTAAGTGACATTGTGAAGAGCCTTTAAGTCACCAACCCCATCCTCCTACCCCTTCTTTGCTCAACACATAGAGTTCAACATAGAGCTGGATGAGGATTATTTATTGTAAAGGTATGCAAATGGGGATGGGAGTAGGGTGCAGAGTTGAGAAGTGTATTCTTTATTTCTCATTCCTCTTGGTCAGTTAAAAATTGTTTATGTGTTGGGCACCTGGTAGCTCAGTGGGTTAAAGCCTCTGCCTTCAGCTCAGGTCATGGTCTCAGGGTCCTGGGATCGAGCCTCACATCAGGCTCTATATTCAGCGGGGAACCTGCTTCCTCCTCTCTCTCTGCCTGCCTCTCTAACGACTTGTGATCTCTGTCTATCAAATAAATAAATAAAATCTTTTAAAAAAAGTGTTTATTTGCATATTCATGTATTCCATCCTCAAGAATTTTTTTAGGCTCACAGCTAAGTTCCAGTGCACTTTTCCTTTTCCTTTTTTTTTTTTAATATTTTATTTATTTATTTGAGAGAGAGAGAGAGAGAGAGACAGCACAAGTGGGGAGAGGAGCAAAAGGAAAGGGAGAAGCAGTTTTCAATACCTTGAGAGAAACAGGGATAAACAGAGTGTTGTGAAAGATCCATTTGTTTAGAGGCTGATTGTATTCCAATTTCAAAGACAACTAAAGCTCCACATGAAAACTACAAACATTTTCTAGGATTTCTGAAAAATATATAGCTAACATTAATTGAGCCTTTGTTATGTGTGCATGAAATGTAAGGAACTAGTCTCTGTGATTTAGATGTGTTACCTCATTTACAACTCAAAATCATCCAATGATGTAGGAGTTGTTCTCATTTTGTAGAGAAAAAAAATTGAGTCACTGAGAGATTCTGTAACTAACCCAAGTTACAGAAAAAATTGGGATTTGAACCACTCTTAACTACATTGCTTAAGTATGTCATCCAAGAGTTTGCATAGATTTATGGTTTTCCTTTATTTTTTCTTCAATCTGGAGTTTTTTGTTTCTGAAAAATGAGTGTTAATTGACTAGAATAAGCTATACCTGTAGATAAAGACTCTCTTTTTTTCTTAGTGCCTAACCTATATATTCTAGAAAATTTTTAAATAAAAAAAGAAAGTATAGACATTTCATTCTTGAGCTTTCAGCAGACTTTCCCTAAGTAAACTGACCAAAACAAAACAAAACAAACTTATTACAGTTTAAATTATTTATTGGTCAAACTCTAAACATAAAGTCAATGAATATAGCCTTTATCATTTTTAATATCCCTTTTGATTATAAAAAACGTTCTCAGAATGAATTTTCCATTCAGAGTTTTGAAGTTGTAAACACGTGGTTTTCTCCTTGTCCCTCAAGTCCTAAATGAATCCACATGGAAAGAGAAATGACTTCATATGGCTAGTGAGAAATAACCAAGTCATTTGCTCTCTCTGCAGTGTGGTAATAGAGTCCATCTGAATTAGCTTGGCATGAAAGGCATTGGAAAGTATTGGTTAGGACTTGTTTGGTTGCAAGTAACATAAACTTAAGCCAAAAGGGGGAAGATCATAGTATTTCTCAGGAGCATGGAATGAAGGTTTAAAACTGAGCCTTAGGAATAGCTGAAATTAAGGGCTAAGTACTATTGGGATATTTGTTCTGTGTTTCAGCTTTTTGTTCTATCTGCTTATTGCTGAGCAGTATTTTCTGCTGTTTGCACAACAGAAGAAAACACTACCAATACCCAAATTTATACCTTCCTCTCAGACATGCCTGTATTCTTAGTCCTGATTCCAAATTCCCAGAAAGACTAAGAAGTTCAGCTTGGAACAGTTGTTTATTACTGGTCTAATTAGTTGTCACTAGGGAAAGGATTAGAATTGGCTGAGATTTGGTCAGTTATCCACTCTTGAAGCAAACACAATAGCACATGTGGATGGGGGGAGTGGCAGTTTTCAGAATAAGAGGATTCTAGCAAGTCAAAACAATAGGTATCTACAGCCCTGATACTGGTATTTAAAGTTTTTATCTGATTTCTACTAACTCTGCTGAAAGGGACTTAAGACTTAATTATTTTCCAATAGTGTTTATAAATGTGGTACATTTTCTGCAGATTCCAAAGGGCAAAAAAAGCCAAATGCTTAACTCCAGTAACTCATATATTGGCCATGTAAATGATCTCAATAAACATTGCAGAGCAATATAGAGATAATGGTTTACATAGAAAACACCAGAAAAATTACCTGATCTGTATTTATTCTCATTCAAAGCATTCAAAGCACACCGGTGCTAAGAAGGAGAAGATGTGGTTGATGCAATTTCTACCTTTCTTTTCTTTTTCTAAACATAAGAAGAAAACCATATACATCTAGGAACCTACCATAAGGGAAAGAGCTAGAGCAAACACAGGAAGGGGAGTAGCTTCTTTTAACTGAGGACACTTTGATTATAATGAGACTATTTAAAACTGATTATGATAGGGGGACTCCTGGGTGGCTCAGTTAGTTCAGCATCTGACTTCAGCTCAGGTCATGATCTCAGGGTCCTGGCATTGAGCCCCACATCAGGCTCCCTTCACAGCAGGAAGCCTGCTTGAAGATTCTCTTGCCCCTTCCCTCTGCACCTCCCCTGCTCATGCTCTCTCTTTCTCTCTCTAACAAATAAATAAAATCTTTAAAAAAAAAACTGATTATGATTAAGGTTTTTCCACTGATGGAACATAGGCTTGAAATAGAAATAAAGTTATAGCATACATAGAAAATACCATTTCTTGAACACTATGATGTGAAAATTTTTAGTCATTACTTGTTCAACAGTAAAATTGAGAAAATGATTCTCATTAACTATTTTTCATTTATTTTTTCCCAGTGAAGTGTATTTTCTAACCCAGAGGTTGAAAATAATTATTTTAAATATGATCCCTGTGAGTACCCTTTTATGTGTGTCTGTGTGTGTGTGCGTGTGCGTGTGTTTCAATATTTTCTCCTTCTGCCTTGAAGCTCTGGGAATCAAGCTTCCCTACATTTTAATTATTTGGCTATCTGTTCAAATGGGATGACTGCATTTACTAGGAATTTTTATTTGTTCCTTTGGGATGCAGTCCTACTTGGTGTTTAATTTATGAAGTTTCTTCTTTTGTCTACTCATTTCCACACTTCCTCCAACTTTCTAGTTTTTAAACAACATCATCAGATTGGGACCTCCTTGTTATTTCTCAGTTTGTCAGTGATTAAAAAAAAAGAGAGAGACTTTTAAATATACTTCCATAGAGGCCACATGTGTACCATATATAGACCTTAATGTAAATCATGAGGAGAGGGCCTCCAGCATCCTAGGAGTAAAATCTTGAACTTGGTATGCTATAGTAGTTAGTCTTTGATCCAAGGAAACCCACAATTGAATTAGCAGAGATAATTTCTTTTTTGCTTTCTTCCCTTTTTCATGCCCTTGGTAGATCTGTAGCTCAGAAAACTTCATCCCAAGAGAAATAGGAGGAATCATTCTATTTGCAATGTGTGTAGCTTCTCTGACCCCAGTGACTATGAGCAGGGGAAAGTGACAAAGCTAGACCTTTTGAGAGAATGAAACTTGTCCTGGCCCTGTGGTAATAATCTCCTTATTCTGGAGTGGGGAGCAGAACTAAGCGAGCCTTATAGCCAAGTGATGAATCAGATTATGCTGAGTCCCTCTCTACCACATATCCTTTAAGATGTACATTTTGCTTAATTGTGTTCTAACTCTACATGAACTGGTTGGGCAGTGTCATATGGAAAACATTTATTTAAAAAAAAAAAAAAAAAGTCCTCCCAGCTCAGGACTTACGGTCTAGGTCGTCAGTTGACCTCCACTCTCTGCAGTATCTGACTTCCCACAAAAAGAGACCAAGAAGTTATAATAATCCTATGTACCTAAGCATGTTGAGTTATAAATAATGGTTCTCTAAGTACCTTGTGAACTTCATATGAATACCTAGTCTTCTCCTGAGTATCCCCCACCATGTTAATGTTATGTCTATATTTTTCTTCACCTTATTTCCAAAGGATTTATAGTGATACATAAAATACTTTAACTTAATATAAATTAGAAGTGGGTAAAAAAGGAGAAAAGATTTATTGGTTTATTCAATGACATTAAGAATGAGGCTAACTCAAAAATACATGTCCTGTGATCTTACAGGGCCATACAACACTTGTATAGCTTTTAACAGGGCAAGGAGAAAATCTGATGGGATAGTTTTATCTGATTCATCATGGTGTTTATCAGCTCATAATGATTTTGAAGAAATGGAAAGAAAATCGTCAGAAGGACCCTCATGGTAGAAAAAAATTCTTAGCCTTTGGCACTGTGCTAGATAAATAGTAGGTACTTGACACAGTCTCACTGATTAATAGGACAACTGAATCTATATAACTACTTACTAGCTTAAATTACTATTTTGGATTGCATATGTTTCTGAAGAAATCAGAAACAAAAGTCAAAATGTCTCTTAAAAAACATCTTTCTTATTTACTTCTAGTGAGTTCAGCAGAGACAGATTTATGGCACAGATGTTTGCTGACACTAGAATGTGGAGGTGAGCCCTTTGTTTTGGGAAGCTTCCTATACCACACATTGAAATTAGCTCATACAGAAATTTATGAAGCCCTTTATTGCTAGAGGGTGAAACTGGTCATATCTGAACTTAAAATCTGGATAGAACAATGTGGGAAAACTTGAATAGTTGGTAACATGCCCTTTAACTTTCATCATTTGATACATGACTCATTTCTTTAGACTATGACATGGGCTTACCATGTGAGTCTGCCCTGAAATCTTTTACCATCCCACTAGGGAACTGATTTTAGACAGCATTAAGAATTTTCATTTCAACAGTTTTAGAAAAGTTTATGAAAATCTTTATATTTTTGAAATATGTGAATATGAATAGACATAGAATTCATTAAACTGCCCAACTTGTCAGTTAAAACTGACTTGGTGGTATCTATTTAACTGGGCTCAAATACAGTCATAGAACAATGAGCAAAAGGCTCTTGACCCCTCCAGGAGGCAGAGCTTACTCCTCTCCCACCTCACTTGAGGATAGGCTAGACTTAGCAGCTCACTTTCAAAGAATAAGAGCTTGGAAAGGGAAAAAAAAAAAAAAAAAAGAAGTGGAGAAATCTAGCAAACACTGGCTTAACCAAATGATGAAGGTAAACATCCACAGTGATGTCATGTGACTTTCATCTACCCCTGATGTGATGTTCTGAGAGGGCATGTGATATTCTTCCACAAACTGTATAACCCCAGCCTGACCATGAGATAGCATCAGACAAACCCAGAATGAGGGCAATCTGCAGGATACCTGGCCAGTACTCTGCAAGAAAACCAAGAAGGGAATTGGAAGATATCACAACTAAATGAATGTAGTAGCGTGTATTGGATCTTGGAGCAGAAAGATGATCTTAGTGGAAAAGCTGAAATCCAAATACTATCTGAAGTTTAGTTAATAATAATATATCAGTGTCTGGGGCGCCAGGTGGCTCAGTCAGTTAAGCGTCTGCCTTTGGCTCAGGTTAGGGTTCTGGGATCAAGTCCCACATCAGGTTCCTGCTCATTGAGGAGCCAGCTTCTCCCTCTCCCTCTCCCCCCACCTTGTGTGCACACATGTGTGCTCACTCTCTCTCAAGTAAATAAATAAAATCTTTTAAAAAAATAATACATCACTGTCCGTTTCTTAGTTTGACAAGTGTGTACTGGAACATAAAATAACAAAGCTGGGTGAATGGTATACAGGAACTCTGTATTAATAGCCTTTGAATGTTTCCTTAACTGAAAAACTAATTAAAAATTAAAAGCTTATTTAAAGAAAGAGTCTCAAGATATCTACTATTAAATAGTTTTGTGATCTATTCACTTTGGGTAAAGAATGAATCTTTAAATTTAATAGGGAAAATCAGTGGCAAGAGGAAGGGAATTGTCTAATTAAGCAAAAATTAGTTAAGAAAATAAATGAGGCATACAAGCCACAGCAAAAAAAAAAAAAAAAAAAAAAAAAAAAATCAATCCTTGGAACACAACAAATGTGAAAAACGACTTGCTGTAATTCTGCACAAAGATGAAACTCTCCATACTCTTTTATAATTCCTCAGAGACATGTATTCTTCTTATATTTCCTCCCTTGTAACATGACCTTCTTCCTAATATTAACCACATATACTTATCCCCATTATACATAGTCTCCTGAGCCTTTCTTTAGCAAGTTCAAAGGGGATTTTTTTTCACACCCAAATTATTCTGAGGTATTTTCCTTCTTTCTTCTTCTGGCATGTTTATCTTGTTTTAATCACCTTGCCTCTACCATGAAAAACAACAAAAGGTGTCTGACGTTCTGCTCTGTCAAGCTAGTGAGCAGTGCGGGGAAGCTGGTGACCAGCTGCTTTCCATTCCTACCATAGAAAGGAGAACAGAGACCAGCGCCCAACTGATAGAGCTGCGTGCATCATTTCTGTGAAATCCTCTCTCGGTGACCTTTTGCTGTCAGAGCAGGTACCAAAGCAAAATGGATTCTACCACATTGTTTAAGTGCTGTCATACATTTGAAACAAAATTGACGCACATGGACTGGATCTATTTATCTAAGGCAACTCAATAAAAGAATGGATGATTAAAAGGGGGAGATATTCATGCTACATTTTTCTACAAGAACTCTTACTTAATAAACTAATGCAAAACCGTTCTGCAGAAAATAGAGATGTTTGGAAATGGGAAGGAAGTACATTCCAGAGCTTTCATTCTTCTGTAATATACTTAAGCACTAAAATGTGCACAGCACTATGTGTGTTTGCTGGGAGAAAAAGAGGGTACAAGCTGCATAAACCTAATGGGAGAAATGACCTGAATCCTTATGAGATAGGAGATAAATGTTATTTCTATAATGACGGATGTGATACTATTTTATAAAAACCACATTCACCTGAGGGGCACTACTAAGAACTTGTGTCTCTTTCTTAAAAAGTTTTTTTTTTTATTTGTTTGTTTTTTGTTTGGTTTGGTTTGGTGTTTTACAACATTTAATAGCTTGAATTTATAGTTCAATTTATAGGGAAATTTCCCTAATTTATAGGGAAATTATCATCTCTTAATTTCCTGCAGGGGGCAGAATTACCCTGGAGGAAGTAGAAGGTATAAAATATGAGGAAACAAGAAACAAAATAAAATAGAAAAGTAAAAGAAAGTTTGTATCTTTTGGACTTTTTCTAAGTTAAAAAACACGTTACCAACTTTTAACAAAACATTCTTCGTGAAATATTTAGCTAGTGATGAACTAACCTTTATCACCAAAGGCAGTTTCTTCTAGCTGCTCAGGAGAAAGATTGATTTTGTATACAATGCTCTATATCAATTTCTTATACTTCTATAAGTCGAGGAGAATAGTTGAAGCTCTAAAAGAGAGAGAAGAGAAAATATTTGAGCATTTCCACAGCAGAGTGACCCAAAGTTTTCTAAGCTTGAATGTTTGCCTTCTCATGCTGACTCAACATGCAAACTTTGTTGGAAATTCTTTTCTTTCTAACCAAGGCTTCGCTGAGTCCAACAAGAAGTGCAGTGGAAAATTGTAGCTAGTGGTGTGCTAGTGAATGTTTAACAATCAATTTTCTAGAGGGAAAACAAAGTGTATCTGTCTGTGTGTACATTGGTGTTTTATAAATTTTTCTGATATAAGGAATGTGAATGCTTTTGTTGATTTTTTCCCAACTCCTGTAATTATAGCCAACCTATTGTTGCAATGACAAATACCTGTAGACCTGATGGGAATGTTTGTTGATACTTTACTTTTCTTTACTCTTTAAGATAAAAGAGAAACAATAAAGACCAATGTCAGAATCTCAATTCTTCATCAGTAATGTGAGCAACACCTTTGCTGAATCAGATAATAATGCCTTTTCTCCTTTATCAAGATTAGTTGACTGTATTGTTGAAGGTCTATTTCTGTACTCTTTATTCTACTCTATTGATTTCTTTGACTCTTCTTTCCCCAGTATCATACTGTCCTGCTTACTATAGCTTTACAGTGAGTCTTGAAGTCAGGTAGTATTTAGGAATACTAGATTATTTACTCAATTTTTCTTACATGATGAACCAGACTTGACATACTTTTTAGTGTAATCTATCACCATTTTCTCCAGCACTTTCTTAAATACAGGGTCTATAAAGAAAACAATAAATTAAGCCCTGATTTGTAGTATTTGCCTATTTCTGTGATACAAGTATTTTCTCCGTGGTCTATTACAAATTACTAATGTAATGCTACTGCACATGAAGTTTGGAATTGATGTTCAGTAGTTTATGATTATATAATATTGCCACCATATAGACACAATTGAGCAAACAATTTAAAGAGCACAGATAATGACAAAATATATACGATAACTAGGAGGTGCTGGATATTAAATATTCATGACCTTTGTTTTTAATGAAGTTTAATTACAAATAAATGTATTTAGTTATAAACTTACATAATTTTATTTTTAGTAATGATTCTATTTAACAACCGTCTTGCAAGCTGATCAGAAATGGAGTGATCTACTCTTGCAAACTGTTATGAGCTAGTCTAGCACACTGGTTGTGTGGCAGAAGGTTTTGTGAATTTTTGACACAAATGTTTAACACAAAAGGAAATAAAATCAAAGCAATCTAAGATAGACCACATTTTGGGTGATACAACACACCTTACTTAGCACATTTAGAAGGATAGAAATTATAGTGTCTGCTCTCAGAGCACAATGAAATTAAACTAGAAATCAGTAACAGATGGATAACTGGGAAACCCCAAAATAGGTGGAGATTGAACAACACACATTTAAATAGCACTAGTCAAGAAATGTCAACAGAAGTATAAAACATATTTTGAAGTAAATGAAAATGAAAGCACAACTTAAATGTGATGCAGAGAAGACAGTGTTTAGAGGGAAATTTATAGAATTGAATGCATATATTAGAAAAGAAGAAAGATCTCAAATCAATAATCTAAGAAACTTTAGAAAATTAGAAACTAAGAAAATTAGGAAAAAAAGAGCATATGACATCCAAAGTAAGCATAAGAAAGGGAATAATTGGGGCAGAAATCAATGAAATTGAAAACATGAAATCAGTAGAGAAAAATCAATAAAAAAACAAAATCTAGTTCTTAGAAAAAAAGCAATAAAATCTATAAGTCAAGACAACTAAAAATAAAAGAGAGAGAGAGAATACAAATTACTAATATCAAATATGAAAAAGGAGGCCTCACTATAGGTCCCACAGAAATTAAAAAGGATAATAAAGGGATATCACGAACTTAATAAGTACAAATTTGATGACCTAGTTGAAGGAGACCAATTCCTTGAAATACACAATCTGCCAAAGTTCATACAAGAAGAAATAGGTGTTCCAAATAGGTCTATATCTATTAAAGAAATTGAATCAAGAATTAATAAGTTTCTAAAGCAGAAATCACCAAGCCCGGATGGGTTCACTTTATTAAATGACAAAATTTTACCAATTTTCTGCAGTATCTTTTAGAGGATAGATGCAGAGGGAATATTTCCTAATTCAATGAAGTTAGCCTTCATATGCAGAGGCATCACAAGAAAAGAAAACTATAGGTCAATATCTCTCATGAGCATCATGCAAAAATCTGCAACAAAATAATTGCAAATTGAATCCAAAAAATATAAGAAGAATTATATACCATGACCAAGTGGGATTTATCCTAGATATACAAATCTGGTTCAACATTTGAAAACCAGTTAATGTAATCCCATCACATCAACAGACTAAAAAAGAAAAATCACATGATCATATTAATATATGCAAAAAGGGCAATTGACAAAACCCAAAATCCATTGATGAGGGAAATTTTCAGGAACCTAGGATTAGAAGGGAACTTTCTCAACTTGACAAAGGATATCTTTTCTTTTTAAAGCCTTATAGCTAGTATCATACCACACAGGGAAAACTTCTGAAACTTTACCACTAAGGTCAAGTACAAGGCAAGGATAGTCCCTCTTTCCACTGGTTTATAACATTGTAATAGAAGTCTGCTGATGCAGTAAGGCAAGAAAACAAAGTAAAAGGTACACAGATTTGGAAAGAAGATGAAATTCACCATTGTAGATGGTGATAGTTTATGTAGAAAATGCAAAAATTCAAAAGGATCAACAAAAAAACTTCTGAAACTAGTGATTATAGAAAAGTTGCAGGACATAAGATGAATTTACAAAAATTAATTGCTTTTATACATACCAACAATGAACAATTAGAATTTAAAATGAAAAACACTGGGCATCTGGGTGACTTAGTGGGTTAAAGCCTCTACTTTTGGCTCAAGTCATGATCGCAGGGTCCTGGAATCGAGCCCTGCATCGGGCTCTCTGCTCGGCAGGGAGCCTGCTTCCCTCCTCTTTCTCTGCCTGACTCTCTGCCTACTTGTGATCTCTGTCTGTCAAATAAATAAATAAAATCTTTAAAAAATAAATAAAATGAAAAACACAACATCATTTATATTAGCATCCCAAAATATTAAATACTTAGGTATAAATCTAACAAAATATATGCAAGATCTATACAAATATATGCAAGATCTATACAAGGAAACCTACAAAACTCTGATGAACAAAATCAAAGAAATAAATAAATGAAGACATTCCATGTTCAAGGATAGGAAGACTCAGCATTGTGAAAATACCTGTTTTTCTCATTTTGATCTAAGAATTCCATTCAATCTCAATCAAAATCCCAGAAAAAATTTTTATGGATATTAACAATCTCTTTATTCTTTAAATAAAGTTTATTTAAAGAAGCAAAAAACCCAGTAGAGCTAACACAGTATTAAAGGAAAAGAACAAAGTTAAAGGACTAACACTACGTGACTTCAAAACTTACTATAAAGCTATAGTAATCAGGACAGCATGATATTGGAGAAAGAATAGTTAAAGAGATCAAGGGAATAGAATAAAGAGTCTAGTAATATACCTTCTTCAATATAGTCAACTCATCTTTGACAAAGGAGAAAAGGCAATACAAGGGAGCCAAGATAGTTTTTCAACATATGGTGCTAGAACCAGACATCTACATGGAAAATAAAAGAAGAAAAAAGACACAAACCTTACACACTTGAAAAAATTTAACTCAAATGGATCATGTTCCTAAATGTAAAATGCAAAACTATAACATTCCTAGAAGATAACATAGGAGAAAATCTGGATGATGTTTGGTATGGTGATGATTTATTAGATACAACACCAAAGACATATGATCCATGAAGAAACAATTGATAAGCTGGATTTCATTAAAACTTAAAACTCTCTAAAAGACAATATAAAAAGAATAGGTATGCCTGGGTGGCTCAGTCAGTTAAGTGGCTGCCTTCAGCTCAGGTTATGATCCAAAGGTCCTGAGATTGCATCAGGCATCCAGCTCCTTGCTCAGTGGAGAGCCTGCTCCTCTCTCTGCCTGCTCTACCTGTTGCTTCCCTTGCTTGTTCTCTCTTTCACTCTCTATCAAATAAAGCAGTAAAATCTTTTAAAAAATAAAAAAAAGACAAACACAGACTGGAAAAATGAAAGAACAAACACAGACTGGGAAAAATAATTGCAAAACACATATCTGATAAAGGACAGATAATCAAAATATACAAAGAACTTATAAAACTCAAAAATAAGAAAACAAATAATGTGATTTAAAAAAAAAAATGATCCAAAGACCTTAAGAGATAACTCACGAAAGAAGACATACAGTTGGTAAATAAGCATACAAGAAGATGTCCCACATCATATGTGGGGAAATGCAAATTAAAACAAATATGAGATGCCACTGCACACCTATTAGAATAGCCAAAATCTGGAATGCTGACAATACCAAATGCTGGTGAGGATGTGTAGCAACAGGAATTCTCACATGTTGCTGGTGGGAATGCAAAAATAGTTCTGCTATTGTGAAAGACAATTTGGTGTGTTTTTTTTTTTAAGATTTTTTTTTTTTTAATTTGACAGAGAGAGATCACAAGTAGGCAGAGAGGCAGGAGAGAGAGAGGGGGGAAAGCAGGCTTCCTGCCGAGCAGAGAGCCCGATGCAGAACTTGATCCCAGGACCCTGAGATGATGACCAGAGCCAAAGGCAGAGGCTTAACCCACTTGGCCACCCAGGCACCCCCAGTTCGGTGGTTTCTTATAAAACTAGACATATTCTTACCACAGAACAGGCAATGGCATTTCTTGATATTTACCCAAATAGTTGAAAAACTATGTCCACATGTACATCCACTCATGGATATTATGGTAACCTTATTCATAATTGCCAAAACTTGGAAGCAGCCAAGATATCCTTCAGCAGGTAAATAGATAAATAAATTGTGGTACATCTCGATGATGGAGTATTATTCCATGTTGAAAAAAAGAGGTATTAAAACTTGGAAAACAAGGAGGAAATTTGAATGCATATTTCTAAGTGAAATAACCCAATTTGAAAAAGTTATATACAGTGTAATTCCAATTATATGTCATTCTGGGAAAGGCAAAACCGTGTAGACAGTAAAAAGACTAGTGGTTACTAGGGGTGTGGCTGGTGTGTAGGGATGACTAGGTAGAGCAAAGGGAATTTTTAGGATAGTGAAATTACTCTGTGTAATATTGTAGTGTTGGAGATATGCCATTATATATTTTCCTAAACCTGTAGAATATACAACATTTAGCATGAGCTCTAAGGTAAACTATTGACTCTGGATGATTATGATGTGTTATGTAGGTTCATTTGGAGTAATAAATGTACTACTCTGCTAAGTGATGTTGATAATGGGGGAAGCCATGCATGAGTGGGAGCATAGGAGTACATAGGAAATTCTTGCATTTCTTCTCAATTTTATTGTGAACCTAAAACTGACCCTCCCCTCCCAAGTAAAGTCTTTAAAAAATTCACTGCCAAAGGTGTGAAAATAGAAATGAAATTAAACTTCTCTCCTTTTCCTTCCATTAGTACTAATAATTATAAAAACATTGAAAGAAATTGAATTCATTGGTAAGTCAATACATAAATTTTCTGAACACATCAAATCATACTTAGTACTTTCGTGTTTCCCCCAAATATAACATAATACATATATATTCTTGTGTTTATCCAAAATGAAGGGATTTACAGCAAAGGAAACAGTCAACAAAACCAAAAGACAACTGACAGAATGGGAGAAGATAATTGTAAAGGACATATAAGATAAAGGGGTAGTATCCAAAATCTATAAAGAACTTATCAAACTTATCAAACTCAACACCCAAGGAACAAATAATCTTATCAAGAAATGGGCAGAAGACTTGAACAGATATTTCTGCAAAGACATCCAGATGGCCAACAGCCACAGGAAAAATTGCTCAACATCACTTGGCATCAGGGAAATACAAATCAAAACCCCATTGAGATACCACCTCACACCAGTCAGAATGGCTAAAAAGTAACAAGTCAGGAAATGACAGATATTGGCAAGGATGCGGAGAAAGGGGAACCCTCCTACACTGTTGTTGGGAATGCAAGCTGGTGCAGCCACTCTGAAAAAGAGTATGGAGGTTCCTCAACAAGTTGAAAATAGAACTGTCCTACAACCTAACAATTGCACTACTGGGTATTTACCCCAAAGATATAAATGTAGTGATCCGAAGGGACACGTGCACCCAATGTTTAAAGCAGCAATGTCCACAATAGCCAAACTATGGGAAGAGCCTAAATGTCCATCAACAGATAAATGGATAAAGAAGATGTGGTATCTCTCTGTGTGTGTCTACACACAGATAGTGGACTATTATGCAGCCTTTAAAAATGAAATCTTGCCATTTGCAACAACATGGATGGAACTAGAGGGGATTAGGCTGAGCAAAATAAGTCAATCTGAGAAAGACAATTATCATATGATCTCACTGATATGTGGAACTTGAGAAACAAGGCAGTGGATCATGGGGGAAGGGAGGGAAAAATGAAAACAGAGAGGGAGACAAACCATAACAGACTCTCAATCTCAGGAAACAAAATGAGGGTTGGCTGGAGGCGAAGGGAGTAAGAGGGGTGGGATGGCTGAGTGATGGACATTGAGGAGGTTATGTGCTATGGTGTGCACTATGAATTGTATAGGACTGATGAATCACAGAAATGTACCTCTGAAACAAATACGTTATATGCTAATTTAAAAATGAAGTGATTTATAGGTAAATTAGGATGCACAGAAATTTTACATTAGCATTTTCCAAAATTTTTCTTTCAGTTTTCTTGATGCCTTAACATTTGAGAAATTTTCTCTAGCTGGGCCATTTAGATCGTCCTAGGCTGCCTAAGCTTTGTTTACCAGCTGGCTTCCTGCATAGTTATGTCATGGCTGAAGCAAATGATGGTGTCATTCTCCTCATCGCAAGAGAATGTTTCTGAACAAGATTCCTGAGATTTCATCCCGAGGGGAAATATGTAGGCCACATGCTCACCCTTGAAGCTAAGAGTGAAGTTATCTTCTGTTGAAACATACAGACTCTATTGAGGAGAGGTCAGTAGGTATTCAGAATGAAATTCTGAAATCTCTTTGAAAAACTGGAGCAAAAAACAAAGGTCAGATAAGACTCAGCAAACACATATTATGTCCCCTATGTCAAAGTAATTAGTGGCCCTCAAGTTAAAAAAGAAAATCAACTTTGAATTTCTCTGTTTTTTAATTCTGCCACGGTTTTGTACCACCCTAACTCCCCCAGTTTATTTCCTACCAATCTCTTTCTACTCTGGACAGGCTAGTCTCATCTCCAAGGAATAGAAATGTTTAAACCTAGTTTTGTAGTTCATGGTGTCCTCTACATGTGGAGATCTTTACCTTTTTCAATCTCTCCCAACTGTGTTTGTACAAGAGGGCCCAACTCAAAACCTACATTCTGTTTTCCTTCTCACCACGAACGATGACAGTTCAATTTAGTGAAACATTTGTGTACTAAGTAGCTGACCAGTGTGGCAGAGGAAGTTTTAGGAGCACATTGAGTTTGAAATACTTAGGGAAAATCTACATATAGATATCAAGAAGCTAGAAAAGTGAAGATCTAGAGTATTTATTTTTTTAAGATTTTATTTATTTATTTGAGAGAAAGAGAGAGAGAGAAAATGAGAGAGCGTGCATGAGAGGAGAGAGGTCAGTGGGAGAAGCAGACTCCCTGCCGGGCAGGGAGCCCGATGTGGGACTCAATCCCAAGACTCCAGAAACATGACCTGAGCCGAAGGCAGTCACTCAACCAACTGAGCCACCCAGGCGCCCCCAATCTAGAGTTATTTAAAGAGTAGACAAGAGATGTAGACTTATTTATATAGAAATTGGAATAAAAAGATTGTCTAAGTTGAGACCTATGAGAAAGAAAAGAGGACAAAATAGAGGTATAGGAAGTGAAATATACAGCAAAGAGTGGTGCTGAGCCCTATCAGGTAGGTATGAAGGACAGGAACAAGAACAAGCTAGGGAAAACTTCTGAAAATTGTAAGGTATGACATAAATCAAAAAAGGAAACCACAATTAAAAAGGAGCATATGCAAAGTGTCTACTATAGTTGAAGTATGATTCAACTATAGTTGAATCAAGTATGATGTGAGCTTTGACTCACTAGCTCTTACCATTGTCTGATGGCAATCTTTGTGTCTCCTAGTTAAAATTTTGATAACACAGAATGGATTTGTCAGTGATAAAACTGGCTTATGTCTGCCCCCAGTCCCATCATCCTCAACCAGAATAAGACAGACCTCGTGCTGTAAACAAAACAGTTCTCTCTTTTTTGCATAGCCTACATCCGACAGTTTCCAAAAATGGGAGCATGGAGGAGGCATGCCATCCCTTCTGCAATTTAATTTTATCCTCCAAACACTCCAGCTGACATCCCTTTTGTCACATACCCATCATTGAAAGAATAAAGAATGCCCTTAGTTGAATTTCAATATAAGTTCAATGGAGATGGCTCTTTCCTTCAATACTTGGTATAATTTGGCATGTCCTTTGATTTTCACTGGTGAGGCACATTAATTTCTTAATGACCACTATGTCACTTCAAACCATGTAAGAAATTTAGATTTTTTTAAAAAAAGTATCTTAAACCAACTGATTGCCCCCCACTTCTGAGCAAAAGAAGGAAAAGGAAAGAAAAACCTCCAGGTGTTAACAAGATATTTCCTTCCCTATTCTGTGAGTCCCAAAGCTTGATACCGTAAAATAGTCACTTTCTCGTCAACAGACTCCATGTTATATGACATAATTAAAGGCAACTGCATCTCCCTGCTTTAAAATCTGTTTCCCAGGGGCAACTGAGTGGCTCAGTTAGGAGTTTCCCTTGGGCTCAGGTCATGATCCCAAGGTCCTGGCATTGAGTCCCACATTGGGAATCCCTGCTCAGCAGGGAGTCTGCTCCCTCTGCCCCTTCCCCCTGCTCATGCCTGTGCTCACTCTCTCTCTCACACAAATAAATAAAATTTAAAAAAATAATAAATTTCCCAAAGTATCTTTCTCACAGCATAAGGCTACCAAGTACAATTTAAGGGTATTGAAATTATGTCTACTCAATACCTGGTTTGCCAGGGAAACTTAAATCTTAAGTGAAATTTTTCCCAGATGTACTTAAGGAACAAAAAAGCATTCATTTTTTAACATCAGGTCTGCCAGTGGCTGGTGGTAAGGGAAAGATGTGGACAAAAAATGGGGCATAAGGGAGCTTTTTTAGCTGATGAGTTAATTTTGTCTTGATTGGTGGTGGCAGTTACACAACTGTATAAATTTGTCAATATTCATTAAAATGTGCATCTAAAAAAGTAGATTTTACTAATAATAAATTATACCTCAATAAACAGAGAGAGAATGTGAAGATTTAAAAAAATGAAATAAAAAGCAGAACTTTTTCCACCAAGACGTATCCAGAGGAGAGGTTCATCTCGTCCAGGAGCTGGTTACTTCTTTCTCAGAGACAAAATACAAACAACTGAAACTAAAACAGAGTGTTAATTATATGCGAGAATGTAGGTGTTGCCATGTGATATCAGAGGATGGCCCTTGTGCTCCTGGGGAGCTTAGGGTTAGAGTGATTACTTGAGCAACAAGTACAGTCTGACTATAAAACACAAGGCTTAACCACACACATTTCTAGTGGAAACATGCAGGGCCCGGCTCAGGGAGAAGAGAAGGCAGTTGTTCCAGTTTTTACCAGTTTGGGGAACTGATATGGTGTGGCAGAAGAATGAAAGGGAGGCTGGATACAGTTTATGGAAAATCCTATCCTAAGCACTTTCCAAATTGGAATCTTTCAGGAACAGGGCTCTGGGATCTGCATCCCTAATGAACAGCCTGGTAATTCTATGCTCTCAATGCTTGGGAAGTCCCAAGTAGAACATATTCATAATGGGCCGAAAAGGTGGACACTGAGGTTAGGAAGTGACAGGCAAGAGAAGTCAGAATGGAATTGAGAGTGGAAAAAAGAGCAGTTACAAATGGGAAGTACTAATTTCAAAGGAGAGCATTAAGAATCTCTCCAACAGGAGGGCCAGAATTATTGCTATTGGAATAAACTCATTAAAATATCCTATGATCTATGAAAAGTATATTTTTGCTACTTGAACTGTCTGTTGAATTGGTTTTTTTTTGCTTGATCTGGTAGGGATTTGAAGAAATAGGATCCTGAGACTTTAAAGAGGAGTTCTCATGACATGCATATAAACACTCCGGGCAATGTGAGGTTTAACTTGCCCTCCATGCTTCTGCATCCTGGGACTGACAAGGGCAGTGTGGAACTTGGTTCTGTGGCTGTGGTGTCAAATATGAGTTATGATTGCCACAGTGCGGCTCCAACACACTCACCTGTCCTAAAGACAAAAACAGCAGTGCCAAAACTCTAGCCTACAGCCCCTGAAGTCCTAAGTGCAGGTCACGTGTATGAAATTAGCAAAGAGATAGTTTTAATAGTTATTTCTCAATTATCATTGATTATTAAATAAAAATAAATCTGCCTTTAGCATCACTCTTTTTCTGGTACTATTTTAAAAATCACAAGCATAAGTTTAAAAGTAAGAGTTACTGTTTCAAAAACATTTATCTCACAGGTATGATTTTTTTAAATACTCAGAAACGTGTTTTGATGTTCCCAAGAAATGAGCATTAAGTTTAACAATAGTGGGCTGGTAGTTTTTCACACATGATCCTAATTTTAGTCCTTTTCTCCAGGCTAAAGAGGAAGTGCATTTACAATTAATGATTCAATGCATTTTTGCATGTGTAGATGAATATTTTAGATGCCATCCTTAATATAAGAAATAGAAACTAAAATTCTATAAAACTGCTTCATAAATAGGTCTATCGATTACTAAATCTTTGCATGTACACCTGTCTTTAGAAACTGTTAAAGAATTCTCAAAGATAATTGTGACTTTCTTGCAAATGGAATACCTCCAAAATTGATTTAAAAGGAGTTAATCAGGGGTGCCTGGATAGCTCAGTCGTTAAACATCTGTCTTTGGCTCAGGTCATGATCCCAGGGTCCTGGGATCGAGCCCCATGTCGCCCCCCCCCTGCTCCCCCCTTCAGCCTGGAGACTGCTTCTCCCTTTCCCTATGCCCCTCGCTCCACTCGTGTGTGCTGTCTCGCTTGTCTGCTCTACTCTCAAATAAATAAAATCTTTAAAAAATGCTTAATGAACCCATTTTATGTAATCTAGGTGTATACAGACTATCTCTCCTATTTAATGTCATATTGGTATTCAATTCTCTTTTATTCTAAAAGTTCTTTCATTGGTTCTCTAATGTTTTGTGCTATGTTGTCCATCCACTTTTTACCTTCTTCCAACTTTCCAGAAATCCTCTAGCTACTTTGCTTCCAATTCATTTAATGAAGCTGCTCTCTTGAAAGTTATTACCAGATCTAATATTTTTCACAGTCCTCATTTTTAAAATGAGCGCCTGTTCTAACAACTTTGCCTTCATTTTGTTTCCAGAAAATTGAAAGTGTTTAAATACATTTTCTCAATCTCCTTTCATTTTTAAAATTTTATATTATGCATCATACTTACAAAGATAGAAAATAGTATAACAGATTTCTCATGGACTCAGCACTAAAACAGATGTTAACATTTTGTCATATTAGTTTAAGACTTTACCTTTTTTTTTAATAAGAGACCTTTTTTAAAAATTTTTATTTATTTATTTGACAGAGATCACAAGTAGGCAGAGAGGCAGGCAGAGAGAGAGGAAGGGGAAGCAGGCTCCCTGCTGAGCAGAGAGCCTAATGTGGGCTCAATCCCAGGACCCTGGGATCATGACCTTAGCCGAAGGCAGAGGCTTTAACCCACTGAGCCACCCAGACGCCCCAAGCCAGGGCATTTCATATAAAAATATGCTTCTGTTGAAAAATCATAATTCTGGCATCAGGGGTTCCCCATTCCAAGCAAGAGTGGAATGAGCCTATCGAGTTGGAATGTCACGTGTTTTCTCACCTGGACTGTATCCATCATGTGCATCACGTGTCTAGACTCTTCTTGCAGTAGAGTTCGCTCCCTCACCTCAGCTAATAACGGCTCTATATTGTGTGATTGCTGAAGAGGATATGGACCTGGATGACTGGAATGGGGCAGGGGAAGAGCAAAACCCCCAATACTACAGGGATATTGAGTGGCTTTCCCAAGACTGGAAAAACATATGTGCTTCTATTTTTTTTTTTTTAAGATTTTATTTATTTATTCGACAGAGAGAGATCACAAGTAGGCAGAGAGAGAGGAGGAAGCAGGCTTCCTGCTGAGCAGAGAGCCTGATACAGGACTCGATCCCAGGACCCTGAGATCACCACCCGAGCCGAAGGCAGCGGCTTAACTCACTGAGCCACCCAGACGCCCCTGTGCTTCTATTTTTGATGAAGCTAAAAGTGTTAGGGAGTGGGGTTCCTGCCCATTTACACACAAAACCCCCCATGGAAGTATGACTTCAGCATGTTTGCCCTGTCAGCTAGTGGCCCTGAGGGAACAGAACACACAAACCTGTAAACAGCAAACCTGGGCCACCCAAGGCACAATAAAAACAAAAATCTTTAAAGGTGCCAGCTAATGCCAGAAAAGGAGCGAGTTCTGCCCACAGTGAGCTAGTAATAATAGCACTGAGTCCCCTCAGAACATACATCACCAAAAGAAAGATTTCAGTAAATTTGTGGTTGGAGGGTTCTGAGCAAATAGACAAACAAACCAACAAAAATCCAGCACTTCAGAGAGCTGCGCTAGGAAAAGGATCCACTGAAAGCTAGGTTTACGTGAGAGCACTAACGTGAAACAGCTGTGCAGAGGAGAGTCTGAGGCCTGGAGAGATTTTGTTGATGACGAATTTGAGGGAAGTGCAATGCAGTTATTCCCCAAGATGGGAACAGGTGAAACATAGGCAGAAACAGGCATAGACCTTTCATGGGGTCAAACGAGGTAGACACAAGAAGATCTGGGACTCTGAGTTCTTGCAGCATCGCAGACAGGGATGAAAAGCTATGGAATGTGCCCTAGTGGATTCATGGTCATGACGGGAGGGAGAGGAGGCTGAGGTGAAATGTGGATCCCCTCTGACCCTTCAGTGGAATTGAAGGTGCCAGGGTGGCAGACGTTCCTCAGCATGGGATCCCATCAGAGGATAAGAAACTGAGGGGCACGATTTCAGCCCTCTTGGAAGGAGGACAGTCTTAATATGAGCAAGAGAGCAGAGATCATGAGTACCACTGGAATAGGGAAAACTCAATTGATACAAAAAGAAATATTTATTGATACAATTCATGAAATTTTCCTTAAGATGGATAAATTCTGCATCTGTAGATCATTATATAATACCATCTAGCAGAATATTTCATACAATTATCAAGGCATCCCATTATCTAATCTAAGATTATAGACAATTTTTTCTAGGCACCAAGGCAGCAGAAAGATTTTTTTTTCCTACCAGAGGGAAAAATTCAGTCTGGTTTCAGCCTCGTCCAAAGCACATTTAAGGAGAGAAGAACACTGAGCAATTGCCACAGAATTTTCTAGGTAAATAGGTTGTAATCCAAGGATTGCATCTAGCCATGGTATTACTATGAAGGCAGCAAGCAGGTATTCTTAAAACACAAGGAACTCAGGAAATGGAGCACTCATGATGCCCCTTGAAAACACTACTAAACAATAAATTCGGGCCACTTTACCATCTCTGAATAAAGAATTTAGAAATAGAGGAGCTGGATTAGAAAGTTTGCTTCTGAGCTTTGAAACCTATTTAAATAGGCACTAGAGAGGACATTGTTTTTTACATTTGGAACTTCTTTGGAACTGATTTGAGAGGATTGATATTCTTAATTTCAAATGTTTATTATGAAAACCCCTTTCTATCTCCAGAGAACAAGGATAGGACCTGATCACGCTGAAATATTCTTTGATAAAAAGTACCAATTTAAAAGAAAAAGTATGGGGCGCCTGTGTGGCTCAGTGTGTTAAAGCCTCTGCCTTCAGCTCAGGTCATGGTCTCAGGGTCCTGGGATCAAGCTCCACATCAGGCTCTCTGCACAGCAGGGAGCCTGCTTCCTCCTCTCTTTCTGCCTGACTCTCTGTCTACTTGTGATCTCTGCCTGTCAAATAGATAAATAAAATCTTTTAAAAATAATAAAATAAAATAAAAAGTATAGATTTTGGAAACTTCAGAGGAAAAAAAAAAAAACTTCTAAGTTTACTGGGTTCCCCCTCCTTTTCCCTAAAAGAACACAAAATCAGCAACAGTGAAATTCTGGGAAGACCCTGGAACCAGATAAAACAATCTTATTAAACATTGAATCACGGTTAAAGAGCAGTTGCCCAGCAACCAACAATCTCATCATTTCCTTCAAATCCTCCACAGTGCATTTTTTTTTTTTTTTAACAATCTCATAAAACTAGGACAGACTAAGAAGTCATGGAAAGAGGTGGGAAGTGAAGAAGGTTGAAGGAGGGATAAAACTGAATATTATTTGGTTGCAAATTTGATCCAGATACTCAAAGTCTCCACCAGGTCAAGCCATTCATTCGGGCCACAAAATACATGAAATCCTCACATCCCTCTGTCATCCACAGAGCAGGCAACAGGAGAAAAACAAATGACACAGGAGCTTTAAGGTCCACAGTTTAAAGGAGAATCACAAAACACAGGGGCAAGGAAGATTGTAAAGCTCCAACCCCTTCCTTTGGCCGATGAGCAAACACACCCAGGCAGGCAGAGTGGTGAGTCTGGGGCCCACCACACACAGGGGCTCAGTGAAGCAGGCCCCTGGGTCCCACCATGGGCCATCGTCCTTTCTAACAGCCATACTGTCTCATATTGAAGACAGGTGCTCTTGAAACGACGACACATGTCGTTAAGCAGTTATTAGCTACTCAAACCTAGCTCTGATATTAATAACTCTGCTCTAAGAGATCAAACATTTTTTTCAATTATTTTTACTAAAATATGAAGTACTATTAGCCCCAGGGGCACAGGTCTGTGAATCATCAGACTTACACATTTCACAGCACTCACCATAGCACACACCTTCCCCAATGTCCATAACCCAGCCACCCTATCCCTACCACCCCACCCCCTAGCAACCTGCAGTTTGTTTCCTGAGATTAAGAGTCTTTTACGGTTTGTCTCCTTCCCAATCCCATCTTGTTTCATTTGTTTATTCCCTGCCTCTCAAATTCCTCATATCAGAGAGATCATATGATAATTGTCTTTCTCTGATTGACTTATTTTGCTCAGCATAATACCTCTAGTTCTATCCATGTCTTTGCAAATGGCAAGATTTCGGGTTTTCTGATGGCTGCATTGTATTCCTATATATATATATATATATATATATATATATATATATATCTCCTTTATCCATTCAAGATCAAACATTTTAATATTCTAGTAAAAGGCAGCTTCCACTGGTTATTAGGTTCTAGGGTATGTTTATTACCAAAGCTTTGTAAATCATGATTTCTTTGATGACCACTACTCTCATGTCAAGTTGGTAATAATTCTTCAATTGTAAACACTCTGGCAATTAACATTTGAAGCACACCTGGCCTGTCTTAAGTGTGGATACCTGTGTAGGAATCCAAACGTCTTTAAGGGGACCTGGAGTTTCTGGCATTGCCACGCCTGTCCAAATATTGTCCTACCAACAAAATCACTGGGTGTATAAAATACCACTGAGTAACTACCTGAGTTTGAGCTGCTATCCCGAGCTTCCATGGACTGGGTGGCTTAAACAACAAACTTTTATTTCTCTGAAGCTGGCAATCTCATGCTGTCATAGTTGGGTTCTTGGTGGGGGCCTCCTTTCCGTTTGCCCTCATGAGGCTTTTCCTGTGATGGGTGGTGTGGAGAAGTGGAGGAGGGTCCAGTGGACAGAAATGTATACTTTCTATAAACACAGGGGGAAACTACTGTATTTTGAATATGTCAATTTAATCTTTCTGGAAGTTCCTTCTGAGTTAAAGAGTGATTTCGTATACAGAATAGGGAAAAGTACGTTCTAGGTGTGGGATACAGCATGAAAGAAATATTGAAGTTGGTAGAGGGTGGGATAAAATAACAATTACTAGTGCCTGGAGTTGTTCTAAGTGCTCAGGATAGGCAATTTAATTTCAATTAAAGTCCCTACGAAATGGATTATTTTGTTATTGCTATGTTGCAGCAGAAGATGAGGCTTGGAGAATTTGAACCACATGCCCACGGTAGATCCAGTAAAACATTGGGCCCAGGACTCAAAGCCAGAATTCCTGATTCCAGGACAACCCTAACCTTATTCTGCAGCCTCTCTCAGAATATCACAATGAGTAAACATCCTTCGTAAACTTGGTTTGTTTGTTTTTTTTAAAGATTTTATTTATTTATTTGACAGACAGAGACACAAGTAGGCAAAGAGGCAGGCAGAAAGAGAGGAAGGGAAGCAGGCTCCCTGCAGAGCAGAGAGCCTGATGCGGGGCTCGATCCCAGGACCATGGGATCATGACCTGAGCCAAAGGCAGGGGCTTTAACCCACTGAACCACCCATGCGCCCCAAACTTGGTTTTTTTATAATTGGCTTTATATTTGTTTTACCTTAGCTTTGCAATAGGATGCTGGATTTATCTCTTTTCATAAATTTTTTACTGAATATTTAACACAGTTATAAAGATAATAATTCAATTCACCATGATTTTCTGAAGATATATTTTAAAAGTTATTGATTATTTAATAATCAACAGATTATTAGTTGAAGGGAACATGTATTTCTGTTGGCTCTCTTTTTAGTAAAAGTGGTCCATTTAGGACAAAATATAGAATAGAGACCAGCTTATCTGTACATATCAATGAATAAAATACTACAATGAGGAAATTGTTCAACTAACAAATCAAGATCACAGAATTATCTAAAACAAAAAACAGAATTTAATATAAATTTTGCATTTCTGCATGTTATCTTGAATTTCAGTTTTGAATCAGAGAGCTCAAATATGAAAGAAATAACATGTAAGATATAATTTTTTTGCATATATATTAAATATACAAGTTCAGTTTTGTCATACTCTACTAAGTACATATATGATAATCAGGAATACTTGGAAACAAAACAAAAATATATGCCAGATATTGTGAAAAGTACATTTGACTAAATAATTCCCAATTTTTATTTTTTGGGAACAAATGAAAGATGAGTATATTTACGACACAATATTTCAGTGCTTGTGAGACAATTATTTTCAGTCCCCTCCCAAAAAAAGTCTTAATAAATCACTATTTCATTTCTTCTGTCTACATTGTAGCAGCTCATAATAATTCTCTGACAAAATTAAAAATCATAATTTGTAAAAAAGAAAAAAAACGCAATTGGTTTTTCTAAGACACCGATAGGTGCTTGAAAATGGCAAACTAAGTCCCCCTCCCCACCCCATGAAGATCCAAAATGTTTTGACTGACTTCTGGGAAACACCCTCTATTCCTGGAAGACCTTAGCTCCTTGCATACTGCATCTCTCCCCAACATTACTCCTCTTTAATATTTTGTGACTTTTATATATATTTAGATGATCTGACTGACTGAAGACTCGTCTATCAGTTTCTTCACAGCCTCCTTTCCAGTGACCCCTCACAGTCATACCCCTGCCCTGTCTTTATCAATCACTACAGATTGTCCAGAATCACAGTTTCAAGTGTCTTACTCTCCAACCACCACTTTCTACCTATCCAGCTATGTCTCTAGTTGGTACCCAAGGTCAGATGACTCTTCTGCCACTCTGGCACTTAAAATCTATTCATACTACTATTTGTCTGTTAAAATCCATGGTCTGTCTTTATTATCTCTTTTAGCCTACATTCTAACTCCTGCTCCAGCTCTGAAAGATTCGTACTCGTTTACTAAAACCCCACTTGGAGTTAAATCCAATGACCTAGTTACTCTGCCCAGCAGGAGATAAATACAGACTTGCCGGACCCTTGAATTTCAACGACTAGAAATCCCGGTGAGCTTTAATAACACCAACAGCCATACTTTTATTTCTTACCCCATTCGTACTCCCAGAGTCCTTGGTAATGAAAGCTTCCTGTCCCCTCAAACCTGTAACATCTGCTCTCCTATGCTCAATCTCAGCTCATGACTTACTTTCCTGATAAAACAGAAGCATTCAGAAAGACAGCCTCCTCAAATCCCCACATCTACAGCCAACTGTGTGCCATCATCAGTATATGTGTCCTCTGCCTTCTTGCCTGTTCCCCTTAGAGAGAATAACTGCCCATGCTCGTCTAAACCCAGGCCTTCCAGTTGTGCACTAGACCCCATCTCCTTTCTCAGAGACCTCTCTCCAGCTCCCTATCTCTCTCTTGCATCATTAATTATTCATCCCTCTCTTTCCTCTTCACTCCTTCCTGGACCATTTCATTAACATTCAAACATTCTCTTATTCCCCCACCCTTCCCATTTCAACAGGATGCTTTGCTCAGAAATCTCATTAACAACTTTTTCCCCCAGTTAGACAGCCACATATTTTGGAAGAATATCTCCATTTCACTGCTGTTTATGTTTAAGTGTATTGGTTGAAGCTGATAGGGAACTTGGTTATTGATAAATGGCAATCTCTGTCTCCAAAGAAGAGCTTAACGAGGTCATATATTTTAGAATACTGTGTCCTGGCCCTAGCTTAATGGCAATACAACATGAATGGAATTACCTTAAATAGTGGAGTGCTACAAAAGCAAGAAGGAGCAACCGAGCGGTCTGCCGAAGTGTTTCAATCTGTACCTGGAGAGCTATGCTAATAGAGACAGCCCCTTTCCTCAAGTTAATAGGGACAACTTCTTTAACTGAAAGAAGATAACAAGTGATGGGGCTTCCAGCAGCAAGGCAAGAAAATTCCTTAAGATAATGCTGTAAGTTCATGGAGACTAAGGGCCCACAACAGAATGAAAACATGGTAAATGATTTACTTCTAATTATGGATCCCTCGGTTAAGCTGTGAAGTTTAAAAGCAATCAGTTGGACAGGTAATTTCTTGGAAAATCATTTCTGTTTGGGTGAACAGCCATTCATTTGCAACTCACTCTAACTGTGATGCTTTATATACTCATTAATGCTAATAGAATTAACCCTTTAAGGGAAATGTTGAAGAAATGGCCAATTCTAGGAATACCTGTATTTCTAAATTATTTCATGCTTTGCCAATATTTTTCCAAGTTTCTTTAATGACTAGGTCTATCAGAAATGTGTGTTCAGCGCTGAAATAAGAGAGAGCAGACCCATCTAATGGGTCAGAAGCTATGTGAATTCGTAAGCCATGTTCTTAACACATTTGGGCTTTTTCTGTAATTTGACTATTGTTGATAATGTTGCTATAAACATCCAGGTGTATGTATCCTTTTGAATTAGTATTTTTGTATCCTTTGGGTAAACACCTAGTAGTGCAATTTTAGATCATAGGGTAATTCTATTTTTAACTTTTTGAGGAACCTCCATACTCTTTTTCAGACTGGCTATCCCAGTTTGCATTCCCACCAACAGTGTTAAGAGCATTACCCTTTCTCCGCATCCTTGCTTCCTCTGTTGTTAATTTTTTTTTTTTTAAGATTTGTTCATTTGAGGGGTGCCTGGATGGCTCAGTGGGTTAAGTTTCTGCCTTCGGCTCAGGTCATGCTCTCAGGGTCCTAGGATTGAGCCCCACATCGGGCTCTCTGCTCAGCGGGGACCCTGCTTCCCCTTCTCTCTCTGCCTGTCTCTCTGCCTAACCTGTGATCTCTGTCTGTCAAATAAATAAACAAAAGGCAGAGGCTTTAACCCACTGAGCCACCCAGGTGCCCCCAACTGAAATTTTTAAAGAAATATTTTATTTACTTATTTGACACAGAAAGAGAGAGTACAAGCAGGGGGAGTATCAGGGAGAGGGAGAAGCAGGCTCCCACTGAACAGGGAGCCAAGGCGGGGCTTGGTCCAAGGGCCCTGGGATCATGACCTGAGCCAAAGGCAGACAGACGCTCAACTGACTGAGACACCCAGGCACCCTAAACTAACAGAAATTTAAATGAAAGCTTGGAAAAGAAAAAAGATACTACCTCACAACATTGCCTTAAATGTTTGCAGAGTAAGCTAGGTATAGTTGCTGTCTGAATATTATTGCTAAAATTTAAAAAAATCCAATAATAACCAATATTTATAGAATGGCTTATGCTATTCTCAATATAAAACTTTACAAATAAAATTTATTTATACTATCTACTGCGGTCTCGTGAAAGTCCAAACTCCTGCACATGGTTTAAAACCATCTGGCCTTCATTTACTTCTCTCCTTATCTTTCCATTCTCTGTCCTGATTCCCCACACTTAACTGCCCCCCAAAAAGTGAGCTCATTTTTATTTACAAAATATGCCAGGCTTTCCTTCCTCTCCTGATCTGTGCTTGTTCGCCATCCAAAAAATGTTGCCTCTTCATTTACCTGGCTATTATTCAAGTCATACAGGTGTTACCTCCTACCAGAGGTTTCTGAGGCTCTACCAGAAACTCCTCCTGCCTGTACCATAATAGACTGCCAGGTCCATGTGCTTGGGGGTCTCCCACTCATCACTAGAGCATTAGTTCCCAACACAGAATTTCCTGACAGATTTCAGAACATACAAACTATCACAGATGGTATCCACTTGATACAGTCTCTCTATGAACCAGCAGAATAATGTTATCATTAGCACCTTGGTTTATAAAAAAGGAACCTGAGATTCAGGGAGGAGAGACAACCAGCCTGCAAAGAGATTTAAAAATGACAACAGAATTTTGATTCTAGATCTTCATATTATAAATGATACACATTTTCAGGCAGGTGAGATCCAACTTCTAAAGTCCCTGTGCTGTGCTCGCTTCGGCAGCACATATACTAAAGTCCCTGTGCTGTGCAAACACGAGCTTTCAAAGCACAGTTGGCAAATGTAAAGTATATGTACAAATTCCTGAAAACTTATTAGTGACCTCAGAAATTAGCTAGCACGCTTACCAGCAATGGCATGGTGAAGAAGTTGGGGCAACCCAACACTGAAAACATATTCATTCTACAAAAGCTGCTCAGTTGTTCTCCCCAGACTAGTTAAATTAGTGTTGTACTTATGAATCTGGGAAATCCTAATATGGGGATTTTCTGTGCTTTTCCCAGTCAATTAAAACATTCACTGCATTTGACCTCAGCTTTTGAAGGGGGAGTATGTTCTCGTCCCTCAATCTTCCCCACCAAATATGCCATCTTCTCTCAAATTCCCCCATTTCGTTAATTAACCAATATTACAAACGCAAATGCTTTAAATATCACAGAACTAGGTAAACCAAGAAAAGGTTGACAATAGCTGACAAAAAATACTCTGCCCAGGTACTGCTTTATGAGGTAAATTACGGTGATATTCCTTAGCTAGAGACAGTCAGATTGGCTTGTTTCTGCACAAAGAAGCTGGTATAGAAAGGCAGATTTTCATCTGTTTGGAGAAATTATTTCCTTTAACCTTCAGAGCTTCAGCTGTGCATACCATTTTTTCCTGAATCAGTGTAGAAGAATCAGTGTAGAAGTTTCCAACAAGTTCTGGCATTGGATGGAGTTCATGTAAAATCAGGGAATGCAGAAGGAAGTAGATATCTATTTCTCATTTCTTCAGCTTCCAGGTCAAATAAGGTATGGTACAGATAACTCAAAAATCTGCTCCTGAAAACCTGCAGAGATGTTTTAGGATACTAAACCCTGAAATCTAATGACTTACTGAGGGAAGTTTTGTTATGTAGCAGATGATGCCATGCTTTTCATGGTAGGCTTTCTTTATAGTCCACCAAACCGGTTGTATCATATAGGATTTACACAGGTGCCAAGACTCTGAGAACCTCGCCCCCTTATGGGATCAGGTGGTGATCACAGGAAAGATTAGCACAGGGTACAGAAAGCTTCTTGAACTTGTCACTGGGCTGTCTGACCCCAGAGACATCCCGTGTCTTAACCCAAGCTCTGGGTTTGGAATCCTGGCTTTCTATTGCTCTCTTAAAATAATACAGTTGGGAGATTATCAGGATAAGCAAGTTATTAAGAAATCGTGTCATGTTTCACTTTCCCTAATGAATAAAAATAGAAAGAGTTCTCTGGATAAATATGTTTTGGAAATCCTGCATACCACAGCATTCTTTGAAGTTCTTAGAAGTATTCTGATATGCTATAGATTTCATGAAATCTTTCAGTGAAGAAAGATTCTTCTGTTTGCTCTACCATCTCCTACCGTCCTGTGACGTCACACTAGGAGGAATGCTGAACTAATTTAACCCTTCTCTGATATCTGCTGAGCAGAGAACATTCTCTCTTACTGCCGCTGGTTGTTCCAAAATGTAGACGAGATGTCTGTGTCCTCCCACCTCATGGCCAGACATGACAGACTATCTTATGAGGACATTTCAGCTCTGGGTAGACAGAAAACAGATCATGTCTCCAGTCTGAATCTACATGCATGCCTTCCTCAGACTCATTTTCCAAATCTTTGACCAGAATTGGATTGTTAAATGTCATGGAGGGTGGTAACTACAGTTGGTTTGGATTGTTTGTTTATTTGTTTGGTTTTTGCACAGTGAGTTTCCTTATCTCTCTCCTTCTGGGGACAGAACCTGTTCTCCCTGATTCAGTTCTTGGCATGTCCTGTCTTCTTCCATCCTGGAAGCTATGCTGGATCCAAGGATGAGCACATCGCAAAATAGGACCTATCATGGTCTTTCTGGGAGATTAATACATGGACCTTGGGGAAAAGCAATACTCTCCTTTTACACAGTTTGTTAGACTGGGAGGACTTGATGTCTATTCGTCCTGGTTATGCTTTCCTGGCGCAGAAAGACAGCCCGTGAAGCCAACTAGAAACAAGCAGTGGAGACAGAGAGTCTGGCTAAGTGTGGGGTTCCAGATTCTCATGCCTGAGTACCTGAGTTTCAGAATACTTTGAAACTATTAAAAAAAAAAAGAAGAAGAAGAAGAAGAAGTATGCCTTCTAGTATGTAATCCATAAATAATTTTAATTAAGATCATTTAAATGAACCTATGGTTAGGCACATCCTTATTCACAAGGGTCCAATTATCAGTGCCTAACTGATTTAGAAATTTTTGTATATGGAATAAAATTAAGTGTAAATTACATCTTTGGTAAATTATTTCTGTATTATCCTTACTTTTCCAATGAAAGATAGTTTATCTTTCAAGGCCTAAAAACAGACAAAAGTTTCCCTTTATTTAATCATTGTGTATTCTACTATCTGGATTTGGTCTTAGGAAACTTAAAATTTGTAATGGGAGTCACCCCAGGAATAGCAGGGAGTAAATATATTTCCATGTGAGGATTTCAGCACTTTGTGTTCTGTTGTGTTTGGTAAGGAGGGATGTGAAGAATAGAGTTCTTTACTTTGACTTCTTTACAACATCCTTCATTAAACACTCGGTACAAGACCTAAAAAAAAAAAAAAAAAAACTGTCCCCTTACTTTGTGTGCCTTTCCTGTTTGGCAGAAGTCATCCTCAAAGATGTTATCAACTGAACAGAATGTTTTGTGTCTGGAGCTTGAGGTCAGTGAGTCAAGCATTGCTACAGTGAAAATCAAAATGATGCCCTCCTGACTTGAACTCCCAGAATGAGCTGTGTTTTGATAACAGTTAAGAAAACGAGTGGCAGAGCACCATGGCCCGTCTGCTCACGTCCCGATGGATGCGCCCAGAGACGTGTCTGGTTCTTGGGTTCCCTCCCACATGGCACCTCCTGCTGCAACTTATTGACACCAGATGTTCTTTGTATCAGGGAGACTTGTAGCAATGTCTATTTAAAGTTAAACGGAGTAATTGAAGCCAGAGCATTGTACTCTGAATGAAGTAACTCAAAGCACATCACAGTCATAAAAATGCAGACTAGGGAAAGCATGAATGAGAGAAATCCATTATAAAAAAGAAAGCCAGACTAACTGAGACCCCAAAGCTCTGATTAGAATTTATCATCTCACACAACACTGATAGGAATCAATCGGTAACCGCTCAGAGCTCTGACGCCGGAATTAGTGAGCATGCCTCACTGTATAAATCAGGCAAGGGTCTTTTGTCACAACGACCCTCTTCCCCAGACAATTCATGGAAGACAGTTCTTCACTGGAATCACCATGGGGACCAAAGGCAGAAATCCAGCTAATGACAGGAGACATAGACCTGAGGTCTAATCATTTTACTAACCTAATGCGTTAGAAAGAGGTTTTAACAAATCAAGGCTTAACTAATAATTGATGGTAGGAAATGGAAGCATGTTTTAAAGTGATTTAAAAGTAAACTAAGACAGGAAGGACCATGTGATTAGAAGGGCTCAAAGCAGACCGTGAACCGTGAGCATTCATAAATGTGGATTTTAATAGGTATAGGTCTGGCGGCCAGCAGACATCCAGGACTCAGACAGACTGAAAAGAAGTGAGAATTTCAGGACCACTCCTCCTGAATGGAATCACAGGCAATTACACATATACCAAATCATAATAGTGATTAAAAGTACTGAAATCAAAACTGTGAAAATTAACATAAAGTATACATGTGGGAGGATCATGTTTTAATGACATTAACCACTGTTTTCCTTTTTTTTTTTTAATTTCTGAACATTTTTCCTACTTGATGCCTCATGCAGGCAAATACTTGAGTGCATTCAGCACTTCAGCAAAGTGTAGGACAAGACACAAAGCAGAAGGAGCCTCTCAGTCTCTGCCTTTTGTGCTCCCAAAGCTTAAATCCCTTTGGAGAATGTTAAGGATTTAGAATAAAATACATAGGAAATACAAAAGAAAAAAGGAGTGTTTCCTGCCAACTCTGTTCCTGCCAACAGACTAGAGAAATAATCCCCTGGTTTGGGGGGAAAGAGAAGAGATGCTGGGAAGTAAGAAGAAAGAGAAACTGTGGAATCTGAGAGAGGGGCCCTGTGCCCCGATTCCAGAGTGGGAGGCTCAGAGCATGTCTGGGGAAGGCGGCAAACCACCAGGGAGAGTAAGGGGCATCTGTGTGGTGAGTCTATGCCGGCAGAGCTCTGGACATAGAGACTTTCCACTACCACATCATGGAATAGAAACCGCAGCATGGAACCCATGCCTTCAGATTGGCTGTGGTGTACAAGTGGGCTGCCAACAGACTTGAAGAAGCCTTGGGGACAGGGACATGGGTTATCTCAAGAGGGATCTTTATGGCTGAATGACAGGGACTAAATAGGGGAAGGAAGGTCTCTGATCCTTGCTGAGACAGACAACTCTACAGTCAGTTTGCCATAATATCTTAGTGCCACAGAAGCCTTGGAACAACTTCCTAGCATTTCTACGGAACAAAATTTTGGTATAAAAGTTAGATGGTGATCTAGAAAGACAAGTGGTATGCTTAAGGTATATATATAATATATAACCACTACAAAAACCACATGCCTTTGAAGAGAAAATAACATATGCAAAATGGAGGGAGATCTAGAAAAAACTGGCAAGAAGGAAGAAGTAGCTATTGCAGAGGTATGAATTGTTTTAGAGACTCAAAATGGCAAGTTCAGCAATGAGGAATGTCTGACTCCTGAAGTCTGTGGAGCTCTTATCAAAGTATGTGGACAGCATCTAATGCCATTTGCTTCGTAATGGTAAACCCAGCTTCTGGTATCGGCTGTTCTCTCACCCATGGCTCCGTCAAACAACCATTCACCCCATCACTGCAGTCTGAGAAACATCAGGCAAATCAGCCAAAGGAAGGCATCCTGCCTTTGAGGTAAAAGTATCGATAGCTGTGAAGAGTAGGGGTGTGCTACCAGAGAACAGATGATATAACAGAGCACAGCATGTGAGAAAAGATGAGGCAACCTGTTGTTTTTAGAATCTTATTGAGCCACATAAAATTCTAACACAATAAAAGAATAGTTAGAGACAAAATGTCACGTCTCTCAGGCTTTTTGAAGGAATTACAAAATGTACTAGGAAAAACAAACTTAGGACATTGTTAAGAAATTTCCCCTACCATTTTCAAGTAGAAACAAAATTTATCCACTTTTTTAAAGTTTTAATTTAAATTCCAGTTAATTTACATGCAGTGTAATATTAGTGTCATGGATACAATATAGTGATTCAACACTTCCAAACATCACCCCATGCTCATCACAGGTGCACTCCATCCCCATCACCTGTTTCGCTCATCCCCCAGCCCACCTCCCCTCTGGTGACTACCGCTTTGTTCTCTAGAGTTAAGAGTCTGTTTCTTGGTTTCCCTCTCTCTCTCTGTCTTTTTCCCCCACTGTTCATTTGTTCTGTTTATTAAATTCCACATGAGTGAAATCATATTGTATTTGTCTTTCTCTGAGTGATTTATTTCGCTTAGTGTGATACTCTCTAGCTTCATCCATGTCATTGCAAATGGCAAGATTTCATTCTTTTTTATGGCTGAATAATATTCCATTGTAGATATCTTCTTTATCCATTCATCAGTCAATGGACATTTAGACTGTTTCCATAATTTGGATATTGTAAATAATTCTGCTACAAACATTGGGGTGCATGTATCCATTTGAATTAGTATTTTTATAGTCTTTGAGTAAGTACCTGATGGTGCAATTTACTAGATCATACTGTAGTTCCATTTTTAATTTTTTGAGGAACCTCTGTACTGTTTTCTAGAGTGGCTGCACCAGTTTACATTCCCACCAACAGTGCAAGAGGGTCCCCCTTTCTCTTCATCTTCACCAAAACCTGTTTTTGTGTGTGTGTGTGTGTGTTGTGGATTTTTGCCATTCTGACAGGTGTAAGATGATATCTCATTGTAATTTTGATTTGCATTACCCTGATAATAAGTGATCTGGAGTATCTTTCCATGTGTCTGTTCGCCATCTGGATGTCTTCTTTGGAAAAATGTCTATTCATGTCTTCTATGCATTTTTAATTTGGACTATTCATTTTGGGGTGTTGAGTTTTCTAAGTTCTTTGTGTATTTTGGACACTAACTCTTTATCACATATGTCATTTGCAAATATCTTCTCCCATTCATCAGATAGACTTTTAGTTTTGTTGATTATTTCTTTTGCTGTGCAGAACTTTTTATTTTGATGTAGTCACACTAGTTTATTTTTGTTTTTGTATCCCTTGTCTCAGAAGACATATGTGGAAAGAAGTTGTTACAGCCAGTGTGAAAGAAATTACTGCCAGTGTTCTCTTCTAGGATTTTTATGGTTTCAGGTCTCACATTTAGGCCATTAATCCATTTTGAATCTATTTTTGTGCATGGTATAAGAATGTGGTCCAGTTTCATTTTTTTACCTGTTGCTGTCCGATTTTCCCAACACCATTTGTTGAGGAGACATTCTTTTCCACATTAGATATTCTTTCCTGCTTTGTCAAGATTATTTGATCACATAATCATGGTTTATTTCTGGGTTTTCTATTCTGTTTCATTGATCTATGAGTCTGTTTTGATCATACCATACTGTTTTGATCACTACAGCTTTGTAATATAACTTGAAGTCCAGAATTGTGAAGCCTTCACCGTTGCTTTTCTTCAGGGTTGCTTTGACTATTTGAGGTCTTTTGTGGTTCGACACAAATTTTAGGACTGTTTTTTCTAGCTCTGTGAATACTGCTGGTGGTATTTTGATTTTAATTAAATGTGTAGATTGCCTTGGGTAGTAGAGACATTAAGAATATTTGTTCTTCCAACCCATGAGCATGGAATTTCAATTTCTTCATGGTATCTTCAAGTGTCTTATGGTTTTCAGAATACAGGTCTTTCACCTCTTTGCTCAGGTTTATTCCTAAGTATCTTATTTTCTTTTTGGTACATTTGTAAATGGGATTAATCCCTTGATTTCTCTTTCTGCTTCTTCATTATTAGTGTATAGAAATGCAACAGATTTCAGTATGTTGATTCTGTATTCTGCAACTTTACTGAATTTGTTTATCAGTTCTAGCAGTTTTTTTTGTGGATTCTTTGGGGTTTCCTATATATATATATATATATATATATATATATATATATATATATAATGATATCATCTGCAAATAGTAAAAATTTTGTTTCTTCCTCTCCAATTTGGATGTGTTTTATTTCTTTTGATGTCTGATTGCTATGGCTAGGACTTCCAATACTATGTTGAATAAAAGTGCTAAGAGCAGACCTCCCTGTCTTATTTCTGACCATAGATGAGAAGCTCTCAGTTTTTCCCCATTGAGGATGATAATAGCTGTAGGTTTTTCATAAACGGACTTTATTAGATTGAGGTGTATTGCCTCTTAAACCTTCTTTGTTGAGGATTTTTATTATAAATCAAAGTTGTGCTTTGTCAAATGCTTTTTCTGCATCTCTTAAAATAGTCATATGGTTCTTATCCTTTCTTTTATTAATGTGGTATATTGTGTTGGTTGATTTGTAAATAATAAACCACACTTGCAATTGAGGAATAAATCCCACTTGATCATGGTGATGGATTTTTTTTTTAAGGTATTGTTAGATTTGGTTGGCTAGTACTTTATTGAGAATTTTTACATCAGTGTTTCATAACAGATATTGGTCTGTAGTTCTCTTTCTTAGTGGAGCCCTTATCTGGTTTTGGTATCAAGGCAATGCTGCCCTCATAGAATGAATTTGGAAACTTACCTTCCTTTTCCATTTTTAGGAATAGTTTGAGAATAGTTGAGAATAATAGGGTATTAACTCCTCTTTAGATGTTTACATGAAGCCATCTGGTCCTGGACTTCCAGTTTGGGGGATTTTTTTTTTTTAAGATTTTATTTATTTTATTTGACAGAAATCACAAGTAGGCAGAGAAGCAGGCAGAGAGAAAGGGAGGAGGAAGCAGGCTCCCTGCTGAGCAGAAAGCCCGCTGTGGGGCTTGATCCCAGCACCCTGGAATCATGACCTGAGCCAAAGGCAGAGGCTTTAACCCACTGAGTCACCCAGGCGCCCTGGAAATTTTTTTTTATTACAGATTCAGTTTCCTTGCTGGTTATCAGTCTATTCAAGTTTTCTCTTTCTTCCTGTTTTAACTTAGAAATTTACCCATTTCTTCTAGGTTATCCAGTTTGTTACCACGTAGTTTTTCATAATAATCTCTTATAATTCCTTGTATTTCTGTGGTGTATGTTATTATTTCTTTTCTTTCATTTGTAATTTTATTTATACAGGTCCTTTCTCTTTTTGATAAGTCTGGCCTAGGTTTATTAATTTTATTAATTTTTTCGAAGAACTAGCTACTATTCATTGATCTGTTCTATTTTTATTTATTTATTTATTTATTTATTTTTAGTTTTTATGTCATTTACTTCTGCTCTAACCTTTATTATTTCCTTTCTTCCACTGGTTTCAGGTTTTATTTGTTGTTCTTTTTCTATCTCCTTTAACCTTTAGGTTGTTTATTTGAAATTTTTCTTACTTATTGAGGTAGGAGTGCATTGCTCTGAACTTCCCTCTTAGAACCACTTTTGCTGCATCCCAAAGGCTTTGGGCCATTGTATTTTCATTTTTCATTTGTTTCCATGTATTTTTTTTTAAATTTCTTCTTTGATTTTTTGGTTGACCCATTTAGTAGCATGTCTTTTAATCTCCAAGTATTTGTAGTCTTTCCAGATTTTTTCTTGTACTTTACTTCTAGTTTTGTAGCAGTATGATCAGTAAGGGTGCATGGTATGACTTCATTCTTTTTGTATTTGTTGAGTCCTGTTTTGTGACCTAATATGTGATCTATTCTGGAGAACATTCCATGTCCACCTGAAAGGAATGTGTATTATGCTGTTTTAGGATGGAATGTTCTAAATATATCTGTTAAGTCCATCTGGTCCCGTGTGTCATCCAAAGCTGTTGTCTCCTTGTTGATTTTCTGTTTAGATTATCTGTCCTTTGATGTAAGTTAGGTGTTAAAGTCCCCTACCATTATTGTATTCTTATCAATTAGTTCTTTTATGTTTTGTTATTAATTGTTTTATATATTTAGGTGCTCCCATTTGGGGTACATAAATATTTACAATTGTTATACCTTCTTGTTGTATTGTTTCCTTTATTATTATGTAGTGTCCTTCTTTGTCTCTTGTTGTGGTCTGTTTTAAAGTCTATTTTTCCAATACAAGTATTGCTACTCCAGCTTTCTTTTGACCTCCTTTTGCATGATATATGTTCTCAATCCCCTCACTTTAAATCTGTAGGTGTCTTTATGTCTAAAATGAATATCTTGAAGGCAGCATATAGATGGGCTTTGTTATTTTTGTTTATTTATTTGTGATTTTTTTGTCCATTCTGACACCATGTGTCCTTTGTTTGGAGAATTTAGTCCATTTACATTCAAAGTAATTATTGATAGATATGTATTTGTTGCCATTTTATTACTTATTTTGTCATTTCTGGAGATTTTCTTGGATCCTTTCTTGTCTTTCTCTCTTTAATATTTTGCCCATTTTCTTTGGTGCTATATATGGATTTCTTTGTCTTTATTCTTTACATATTTATTAATAGTTTTTGATAAATGGGTACCATTAGGTTTGTAGATAACATCTTCTCAAATAGCAATCTATATTAAGTTGATTTAACTTCAAATTTGAATTTGAATTTAAATTTAAATTTAACTTCAAATTTGAACTCATTCTTTTCTCCTCTCCTCCCCACATTTTAGGTACATGGTATTATATTCCATATCTTTTATTGTCTATGAGTTCCTTGACTGATTTTTACAGAAATATTCATTTTTACTGATTTTGTGTTTGCTGCCTTTTTACTGTTACTTTTAGTCTCCTTTCCATTTAAAAAGTCCCCTTTAGTACTACTTGTAGGGCTGGTTTAGTAGTCACAAACTCCTTCAGTTTTTGTTTATCTGGGAAACTCTATCTCTGCTATTCTGAATGACAGCCTTGCTGAATGGAATATTCTTGGCTGCAGATTTTTCCCTTCAGCACTTTGAATATATCATGCCTCTGCCTTCTGGCTTGCCAGGTTTCTTTCGAAAAATCTCCAGCTAGCCTTAAGGTTTTCCCTTGTAAGTTAATACATTCTTTTGTCTTGCTGCTTTTTACATTTTTTATCAATGTATTTTGCAAACTTAATTATAATATATCTTGTATTGGCCTGCTTTTGTTGGTTTTGATGGGAGTTCTCTGTGTCTCCTGGATATGAATGTTTGTTTCCTTCCCTAGATTAGAGAAGTTTTGAGTTAGTTATTTCTTCAAATAAATTTTCTGCCCCCCCCCTTCTCCTCTTCTTCTGGGACTCCTGTAAGATGAACATTATTATGTTTGATGGAGTCACTGCATTCCCTAAGTCTCTTCTTGTATTGCATAATTATTCTCTCCCTCTTGTTCAGTTTCATTATTTTCCATTACTTTGTCTTCTAAGTCACTAATTTGTTCCTCTACTTCTTCCAGTCTGCTATTCATCACATCAAGCCTGTTTCCAATCTCTTTTAATGCATTCTTCATCTCTGATTCTTTTTAACTCCTTTATCTCTGTGAAACGCATCTCACTGATGTATTCCATTCTTTTCTCAAGCCCAGTGAGTATCTGTATGATTGTTACTTTATGTTCTCCAACAGGCATGTTCCTTATACCTGTTTCACTTACATCCTTGGCCATGGCCATGGTCTCTTCTTTAATTTGGGATAAATTCCTCTATCTTCACATTTTGTCTAAGTTTCTACCTTCCCTGTGTTAGAAAATAATGTTATGTCTCCTGGTCCTGAAAGTAATGGCTTTATGAAGAAGAGGTCATGTAGTGCCCCAGGCCTGGCACCTCGGAGAGTATCTCCAGTGTGTGTGCTAGGTGTACTCTCATGTTGCATTTTGGCTGCTTTATCCTTCAGGCTTATTGTCTGCAGGGACTCCCCTTGCCTTTGTGGGCAGTTTTTGGTCCCTGGCATGAATATGGTGAGTTTTAACTATGTTTGCTCTGGTCAGCTTGCGAAATGAGACCTGACACCACCTCTATCAAAACTGCATCCCTGCAGAACTCTTATTGGGAAATGTTGTGTTGGCAGGGGTTTGTGCTTGTCTTCGGATGGAGAGCCTGCCATGCTGGGACTGAGGCAAACATGACTGAGAAGGGCAGTTTCACAAGAGTACATGGGGGTATAAGCAAGTTAGGCATCAAGTATTGGCCCCATACTGGTTCCCTGTAGGTGGCTCTGTGTTATGCTGAGGGGCAAGAAAGAGAAATAGTGCTGGCCATCCCCTTTGTTTCTAGAGAGAAGAGAGAATAATCTGCCCCCTTGTGTGCCTCAGGTGTTCTTTAGATCACTATTTCCATGCTGTGTGCCCCCAGGTTGTTTGCTTGCCTTGTCTCCAGGAGCAGGACAGTATCCTCTGGGCTCTATCCCAGCCAAGCCCACTGACCATTTAAACTCCAGGCTTTAAGCCCCACCATTTGCATCCCCTCTTGCTTTCCAAGCCAATGGCTTTAGAGAAATGTTCTCTTTGTACATTCCTCTGTGTGCTCCTCTCCTTCTCCATGACCCTGGCTCCCTTCCCTCTGGAGGACCAATAATCCCTTTCTTTTCTAAACCATTTCTCCACACTTCCTGCCTTCTTCAGTGTGGCCTCTTCTCTTCGTTTAGTTGTGAGGTTTGTTCTGCCAGCCTTTGGGTCAATTTCTGTGGTATTTAGGATGATTTGATAGCTATTATCTAATTGTATTCATGGGACAAGACAAGCCTAGGGTCCTCCTACTCCTGTGGATATTCCTCTCTTCTTAACATTTATCCATCTTTGACAGAAACAAGCTAAGTGTGTTCATAAGATTCAGAGTGTAGACAGAAGTTTGAAAGGAAAAAGAAAAAATGGAATGAGACTTAGTAAGAAAAAAAATCCTATGTTTATGGCTACCCTTTCTTTAATGAGAAGAATATAACTCCATGAAGTTAGGAGGAAAAAGAAACTAACTTTATGACTTTCAGATAAGAAAGAATTACTGAAACAAGATGCAAAAATAAAAACCATTAAGAAAAAGCATGAAACTTTATGTTCATTGAACTTAAAAAGCATATTTAAAGGTAAGCTGTTGGTTAGGAGGCCATGTTTACCATATATACAGAAGCAAAGATTAATTCCCCAAATATATTTAAAACATGCACATTACACATGCACAGCGAGATGTAATTTCATTCATAAGACTATTTCAGTTAGTAAGACTGATTAATAGCAAGGTTAAGGGAGAACATGGGGGAAAAGGGACATATGTGGGCAGGAATGCAATTTTTTTAGAAAAGCGTGGAGGATAATTTATCAGAATCTAGTATGATTAAAACTATATAATCCCTAGAGGCCAGAAGTTGTTCTTCTGCTTGTAACCTAGGGAAAGCATTTACTGCAGCATTGTATTTAATAGAAAAATATTGGAAATAACCTAAATATCATCAATAGAGGGAGGATATAAATAAAAATGTCTAAGTAATAGTATACTATGATTATAGAAATGAACTAGATTTCTCTATCTCAAAATGATTAAACCTCAGAAAATATGATTTTTAATGAAAAAAGCAAGTTGTAGAATATGTTACGGTATTTTAAAATTCTAAAGAAAATATTTAAGAGGTAATTTCAGAACGCAAAATCTAAAATTAAACAGATTGCTGTTGTCACCCTCATTCAAATGATTGTCACCCAATATCAATTTTTATATATTAAAATAAGAACCTCTTTGAATTTATTAGGAGAGTACAGATGTTGATGTTTTGCTGACATCTTGAGTCATCTTGTTAATTTACTCCTTAAATGCCTCAAATTTATGCTGTATTCCTCAATAAACAAAACTTCAGTTATTCTATTTAAATGAAGAAATCACATATTTCCAGGTTGGAGAAAAGGAATTAACCAAAGTTGGGACATTTTTAAGCCTTAAGAAAATATAAACCTCATTCATTGTATTCAGCATCAAATACAGAATGATCACTTATGTAGGTATTACTTAGGCACATGGACTGCATAAGAATGACATTGAGTGGAAGGAAACTTAGTTGGGGAGAGAAGTTACACCAGCTGAGAGCAAAAAGGAATTGAATGATCATCATATTAGTTTCCTAGGATGTTGTAACAAAGCATCACAGACTAGCTCAAAACAGTGCAAATTTATGTTCTCAGAGTTCTGGGATTCAAAGTCCAAGATCAGAATTTTTGTCAGGGTTGGTTTTCCTTGTGTATTCTCTGAAGAAGATTCTGTTCCATGTCTCCCTCCTAGCTTCAGGTGGTGGACTGGGCATTCCTGGAGTGATTACATCAGCCCAGATCCTGCCTCCATCATCACATGTCTTTCTCAGTGTCAAAATTTCCTCACTATACAAAGATACCAGCCATCTTGGATTAAAGCCAGCCTAATGACCTCAACTTAGCTTGATTGAATCTGCAAGAATCTATTCCAAATAAAGCCGCATTCACAGATACTAGGGGTTAGAACTCCAACACATGGTTTTTGGGGGAAACACGATTCATCCCGTAAAAATGATGTCATTTAGAATCCCTGAAAAAGGCACTGACAGCTGAAGGTGACTCCTTTAAGGAGCCAGAGAGAGAATTTTACCAGCAGAGAACACTTCAGGTCAGAGGAATTGTGTGTGGAAAAAGGCACAGTGACACAAATCACATGCATTTAAAAGAATTGCTTTCATACTTGGAATTAGTGATTTACAGTGCTCAAAAGAACATAAGCAGTAATGTGATCTAGCCCCTTCATTCAAGTTTCCATTCAACAGTTCATTCAGTCAATAACATTATCCCGAGGTAGGCACCGGCCTAAGGCGATAGAATATTGAGGAAGAACACACAGAACTCCTGTCCTTGTGGAGGAAACGGAGTTAGTCAAACAATGTAAAAACAGATGCAAAGTTTGTCAGCAAATACTGGGGTAGAAAATCACATAGAGCTCTGAGAATGTATCAAAGACCCATTTGATCTAGTCAAGGCAACGGTGTTTCCCTGAGGAGGTGACAGTTTAATCCACATCTAAACCTGGATAAAATTTCACTAGTCCAAGGAGGGAAAAGTCAGCTTTCCAAAAAGGAAAACCCATGTGTACAAGCATCATGGTGGAAGGAGTTTGGTGGGAACAAGGGGCTGGAGTTGGTCTTGCAGGCTGAGGCAGAAAGAGTGAGAGTGGGGGGAAGCTAGACATACAGGAAAGATCTGGAGCTCATGGACCTGCATAAGACATGGGAAGAAGCAGTCCCTCCCTGTAGGAGCCAGGAAGGGTTTACAGCGAAATAGTCACATTATTAAATTAAGGCTTTGTAATAATCACTATGGCAGTATATTATAATTTACAGATGGAGACACCAGGAATCAAACAAATTAAGTATTTGCCAAAGTTAAAGAGCTCTTTAGGAGCAGAATGGAGAGAAACCAAGGCCTCAGGTCTTGTCTTTCATGAAATCAAAATTGTCAGGGTTATTCAAACACATAAGAAATGCATTCAATCACATAAGAAATGCATGCACATAAGAAATTCTCCAGGCTTCTCCAACTCTGTAAATGTCATCCATCCACAGGCCCAGGGGTCAGTTCTTCACCATGTTTTCCTCTCCCCATCACTATCATGCCCAGTCCACTGGCAAACGCTGTCAGTTCTTGTAAGCTTTCTTTTTTTTTTTTTTTTATTAATTTTTTTTTAATTTTTTATTTTTTATAAACATATATTTTTATCCCCAGGGGTACAGGTCTGTGAATCACCAGGTTTACACACTTCACAGCACTCACCAAAGCACATACCCTCCCCAATGTCCATAATCCCACCCCCTTCTCCCAAACCCCCTCCCCCCGGCAACCCTCAGTTTGTTTTGTGAGATTAAGAGTCACTTATGGTTTGTCTCCCTCCCAATCCCATCTTGTTTCATTTATTCTTCTTCTACCCACTTAAGCCTCCATGTTGCATCACCACTTCCTCATATCAGGGAGATCATATGATAGTTGTCTTTCTCTGCTTGACTTATTTCGCTAAGCATGATACGCTCTAGTTCCATCCATGTTGTTGCAAATGGCAAGATTTCATTTCTTTTGATGGCTGCATAGTATTCCATTGTGTATATATACCACATCTTCTTGATCCATTCATCTGTTGATGGACATCTAGGTTCTTTCCATAGTTTGGCTATTGTGGACATTGCTGCTATAAACATTCGGGTGCATGTGTCCCTTTGGATCACTACATTTGTATCTTTAGGGTAAATACCCAATAGTGCAATTGCTGGGTCATAGGGCAGTTCTATTTTCAACATTTTGAGGAACCTCCATGCTGTTTTCCAGAGTGGCTGCACCAGCTTGCATTCCCACCAACAGTGTAGGAGGGTTCCCCTTTCTCCACATCCTCGCCAGCATCTGTCATTTCCTGACTTGTTGATTTTAGCCATTCTGACTGGTGTGAGGTGATATCTCATTGTGGTTTTGATTTGTATTTCCCTGATGCCGAGTGATATGGAGCACTTTTTTCATGTGTCTGTTCGCCATCTGGATGTCTTCTTTGCAGAAATGTCTGTTCATGTCTTCTGCCCATTTCTTGATTGGATTATTTGTTCTTTGGGTGTTGAGTTTGCTAAGTTCTTTATAGATTCTGGACACTAGTCCTTTATCTGATATGTCGTTTGCAAATATCTTCTCCCATTCTGTCAGTTGTCTTTTGATTTTGTTAACTGTTTCCTTTGCTGTGCAAAAGCTTTTGATCTTGATGAAATCCCAGTAGTAGTTCATTTTTTCCCTTGCTTCCCTTGCCTTTTGTGTTGTTCCTAGGAAGATGTTGCTGCGGCAGAGGTCGAAGAGGTTGCTGCCCGTGTTCTCCTCAAGGATTTTTGATGGATTCCTTTCGTACATTGAGGTCCTTCATCCATTTTGAGTCTATTTTTGTGTGTGGTGTAAGGAAATGGTCCAATTTCATTTTTTCTGCATGTGGCTGTCCAATTTTCCCAGCACCATTTATTGAAAAGGCTGTCTTTTTTTTTCCATTGGACATTCTTTCCTGCTTTGTCGAAGATTAGTTGACCATAGATTTGAGGGTCTATTTCTGGGCTCTCTATTCTGTTCCATTGATCTATGTGTCTGTTTTTGTGCCAGTACCATGCTGTCTTGATGATGACAGCTTTGTAGTAGAGCTTGAAGTCAGGAATTGTGATGCCACCAACGTTGGCTTTCTTTTTCAATATCCCTTTGGCTATTCGAGGTCTTTTCTGGTTCCATATAAATTTTAGAATTATTTGTTCCATTTCTTTGAAAAAGATGGATGGTACTTTGATAGGAATTGCATTAAATGTGTAGATTGCTTTAGGTAGCATAGACATTTTCACAATATTTATTCTTCCAATCCAGGAGCATGGAACATTTTTCCATTTCTTTGTGTCTTCCTCAATTTCTTTCATGAGTACTTTATAGTTTTCTGAGTATAGATTCTGTGTCTCTTTGGTTAGGTTTATTCCTAGGTATCTTATGGTTTTGGATGCAATTGTAAGCTTTCTTGAATCTATTCACTGGCTTCTCCCCCCTGCTCCACACTGACCCACTCCATTATCACTGGGGTCATAGTCTCCACATCACCAGTCCTATTCCCTGAAATACCTGTTCTCTATACTGCTACCAAATTGATATTTTTATGTATTTTTTTAAAGAACATATAGCATATCATGTCACTCTTCTACTGAAACCCCCCAGTAGTTTATCAAAATTCTTAAATCAAAATAATTCACCACAGCCTATAAAACCCTGCAAGATCTAGCTCCACCGACCCCGTGATATGAACTCTGACCTTTCTCCTTAACCACACTTGGGTCTTATCCATTCCTACACATACCAAGGTCTTTCCTATATCTAGGCCTTCATACTTGCTATTTCCTCTGCCTTGAATGTGCTTCTACTAGCTATTTTAAGACTGGACCCTTCTCATACTTTAGGTCTTAACACAGTTTTCACCATTTGAGAGAGAATTTTTGGATCATTGTACCTAAACAAGGTAATTGATTTCTAACTCAAAACCCTGTTTCTTTTTTTCTAGGCTCTTCTTACATATCTATCATTCTATCTATAATCTGGCTATCTATCTATTATTCTATCTATTAATAGATAGGATATCTATCTATAGATATTCTATCTATTAGTTATTATTCTATTCTATTATTATTCTATCTATTAGTTATTATTCTATTCTATCTATTAATAGAATATCTATAGATAGATATCTATTATATAATCTAGATATAACAATAGTTAGCATATCTATTATATCTATATCTAATAATAGATAGTTTCTTTTTTTCTAGGCTCTTCTTACATATATATCATTCTATCTATAATCTATCTATTATTCTATTAATAGATAGAATATCTATAGATATATATCTATTAATAGATAGAATATCTATTATATATCTAAATATATCTATCTAATAATAGTTAGCATATCTATTATATCTATATCTATCTAACAATAGAGAGCCTATTATTCTATCTATTAATAGATAGGCTGTTATTCTATTAATCACCTATCATTCTATTTGTAATCCATCATTTTATCTATCACTCTATCATCATTCTTTTTATCTGTCTATCTATCTATCAATCCAGATGTGTAATATGTCTCTATCATTACTGTCTGCTTCTCCTCATCAGATGTGAGCTCCCTTAGGAAGGAACTTTGTCTTCCTTCTTTAATGCAGCGTCTTCTCTTTTAAACAGTCAGTGATGGACACACAGAAGATGTGCAGTCACTATTGGTTGAATAAATGAATAAATACACACAGTGATCAGTATTTTTTTAAAAGCACTAAGGATGAAAACATGAGAAAGATTAAAAACAACTATTAAAAATCTTCCAAAATAAATTCTTATTTTGAAATAAGAAATAAGAAATCATGACTTTAAAAATATCCTCCTTAGAAAAATGTGCTTGTTTTATGAGCAAGTTTTATTATCTTTATTTAATTTTTTTGAAGATTATTATTTATTTGTTGCTGGGGGGAGGGAGGTTGGGAGAAGGGGGTGGGATTATGGACATTGGGGAGGGTATGTGCTTTGGTGAGTGCTGTGAAGTGTGTAAACCTGGTGATTCACAGACCGGTACCCCTGGGGATAAAAATATATGTTTATAAAAAATTAAAAATTAAAAATTAAAAAAAAAAGAGAGAGAGAGAGAGACTGTGAGAGAGGGAACACAAACGGGGGGGGGGGGGGGGGGTGGCAGAGAGAGAAGCAGGCTTCCTGCTGAGCAGGGAACTTTATGGAGGCTCCATCCCAGAACTCTTTGAGATCATGACCTGAGTTGAAGGCAGACACTTAATGACTGAGCCACCCCAGTGCCCCACGGGCAAATTAAAAAAAAAAATTAATCTTCAGTTTGTCTTCATCATAATGTTCTAATTATTTCCTTCCTACCTTCCTTCCTTCTTTTCTCTCTTTCTTCCTCTCTCACTCTCTCTCTCTCTCAAAAAATGTGTCTAAGTTTTCAAAGGAATGAAACAAAGACACCAGGGACAGTGTTATAAGGGCAGTTGGCATCTTGGTCAGAAGGCATCTTGACATATTGGCTCTAAAGAACTATTGGTGCAGCATTCCATGTAATGAAACAAGGTGTAAAAAACATGTTCAACCACAAAGTAAGCAGTTGGGGATTTTTTAACATTTTTAATTAGAATCTTTTCATTGTTTCCAACTTCGAAAAAGAGCTGTTCTTTCTTATTATTCAGTAAAAACAGACCCTGATTTCATTTGATTCATTTTCCATAATGTAAACTAGACTAAGTGGACCATTTCAGTTTGAACATTCTTTTCCCAAAGTTACTCTGTAAAATTACTTGGAAAATAAGAAACTATAAATAGATTTCACATGTCTTTGTCTTTAACTTCTTACCTGACTAAAGCATACTATTTTATTGATTAGCAGAATTACTTCTTCACTTTTATCATTTGTTTTCAATCAATTGCAAATATATTTATAATGCTAGGAGTGCTTCATAACTGAGCAAAAAATATGTATAGAGCAGTTACTATGTCCCAAATCCTGTATAAGATTCTAGAGATACAAATAAAATGCAGTTTGCTTCCCCATAGTATTGATAGTAGAGCTTAGGTCTAAGAGGTCAGGAGTGTAGACTCTCCTATAGTAAACACCGCCCCTACCTAGCTACATGATCTTGGAAATGGAAATTGCTTAAAAATGATTGGACTTTTTTTAGGGGGGAATTACTTGTTTTTTTCATCAGTAGCATGGGGATAATAATAGCACCTATCTCAGAGTAAATATTTAGTACATTAGTAGCATTCAGTTACTAACAGTGATACTGTAGAAAGTGAGGAAGATTGTTCTAGAAGGGGGACAAAACTTGAGCCAGTTGTTGTATTAGGAGAAAGGTAGAATCCCTTTTAAGGAAAGAACCTATTTTTGGATAGCATGTATTTGTTGTATATAGATGTAGATAGCTTACATAGGAACTATATGAACTAAAAATAGCTTGCTTTTCAAAATAAAACAGTAGAAAGAATGGTGGAAAGAATGGCAGAAGCTGAAGGAAAAGGAAATGAGCAATCATGTCCTAGGTAAGTTGGTGGCAGTCAGGGACAGAGGAAACTTTAGTTCATATACATTTCTTGTTATAAGTTTTAGAAAATCTTTGAAATCTTGAGAAAAATGATACCTGATACACAATCAATGAGACACCATGTAGTATTCTTACTGTGTAGGTTATTACAAACCTACAAACCCTGCAAACCTATAAACCTCTGGTGAAGAAAACCAGTCTATTGGAAAGTCTCTGGGGAAAAAAAAATAAAAGTAAACATTAAGGGCTGATGTTAGTGAACATGAGACATATTTTCTTTTAAGAACTATATATTGATGAAAGATAATCCATGAAAGGAGAAGGGGAAAGCACAAGTGTAACACACATTGCCCAATGACTATAGAGGAGAACCTTTGTTTCTTAACTTTACAAATGAGTGTACCGATAATTTGAGAAAATGGCTAGTGGTATGAATACAACCAACTCTGATGCCCATTTCCACCAAGTTATGAAATTTAGAGGCATAAACTTGTTCATAACTCTTCCTTTTTATTCTTTTATTGTTTGTGGGGTCTGGAAAACTGTCCTCTCATTTCTCACATTGATTATTTAGACTTTCTCTTTTTTTCCTGATCACTTTAGCCAAGTCTCATAAATTTTGTTGACCTTCCAAAGAATCCGTTTCTAGACATTTATTTTATTTCTATTTTATTCTGATTACTTTCACAACTCAAGGTAGGTTTCCTGAGTGATGAAAACCTGACCCAGTAAGGTCAATGAAACATGATGAGAATTTTACCACTGCGTTTCTGTAGGCCAAGTTACTTTCTTTCTTTTGTCATCATATACTAAAATGTGTACTGGCACAGAGACAATAAACAGAAGCAGGCAGACCTTAGAAAATAAGATTTGGTTCCTAGTACATCCTTTGAGTCCCAATCAAGCTGAAACTATAATCTCCCTTTGGACTTTTTTGTTACATGGGCTAATAAATTCCCTTTTTTATTAAGGCATTTTGGTTTCAGGTGTGTGTATGTGACATACAGTTTAAAGAATCCTAACTGATTAAATATCTCCTGCAGCTTTAGAGATGGGACAAGTCCAATAATATAAATATAAATACAAATATAAATATAAACATAAATAATAAAAAGAATATCTGCAATAATAACAGGCACCTAAGGCTTTTGGTCAAGGTGGTAGACTGAATTGACATAGGAATTCTGCTTACCTATCTGATCTACCTTCAGCATGTACTCACACTCTCTAAACATAGAAGAAATACTTTTTAAGTTGTTTTAAAAATCTAAAATACATACATAAACTCAAGAGCAAGAAATAATAGAAGGAAATTTTAACTTGTGAGAAGAGAAGTAGAAAACCTCGCCATGATGATGAATTTAAGAGGGTCAAAAGCTGATATGCTGCCAATTTGATTACAGCTGAGGTCCAAGGCCAAGATAAGCAATAATAATAATAAATGACAAATTATGTAACATTTATTATAATACAGAGACTGTATTATCTATCTAAACACCTATGTATCTAAACATCTTATATACATCAAAGTGTTTAATCCTCACACAAATCTGTGAGGTAAATACTAATAATATGCCTCATTTTGGGGAGGAAAAAGAGAAAAAGTTCATAGTAGTTAAGGAAAGTTTAAGGATATTATTTTTATGTTCTATCTAAGGGAAATAATCTCTATATACCTGTTTTCTTCCATTGGAAAGAAGACCAATGACTCAGTACTCTCCCTCTATCCAGGGGAGGAGGAGGGAACTAGCTGTTGATGATTTCGCTTGACCTTTCTTCCTCATTAGATCTGCCTTTCCCCAGGGCTCTGTCCATGTCTGAACAGACTAGTCTAGATATAGCAGCATGCTTGATCATAGATATAACTCATGTCCTCCAAGCTCACCTTTAATTACACCTATAATCTGTAATTATAATATTATTATATATTATATATATATATTTGTATACTCCATTTTCTGTATTTGTATACTCTCATTTTCCAATATATTTGATACTCCATTTTCTTACAGTGTTATAATATTCCTCAAGTGAATCAGAATGCAAGTGCAAAACAAGGATGTCTTTATAATATTGTCTCTGTAGCAGCACTATCCGATAGAACACTTTGCAGTGATAGAAATGCTCTATAATCTCTGCTGTCCTATATGATAGCCATTGGCTACATGTGGTACTGAGCATATGAAGTGTGGCTAGGGTCACGGAGGAGGTAAATTGTTAACTGTATTTACTTTTAATTAAATTTAAATTTGAACGCCACATGTAGCCAGTGGCTACAATATCAGAAAACCTACTTTAAATCTTAATGCTTCTCTTATACGCATCTGCTTTTTTGTTCCCTCTTTGAACCAGAGGGAATATAAGTAGTGACTTACAGGGATGACCAGAGAAGTTACATATTTTTACACGAATTATCTTGACCCCAGCCCATGAGCTAGTAAGAAAATATATGGGACCACCAAGGACAGAGAACTCCAGTGTCCAGAAAGATGTTGAAAGATTTCCTCAAGATGCATCATTGAATAGAAACATTGATTAGCCCACATTTAGACACTAAATGACAAGGCCTTCAGTATGAATTTCTATGAGGAAAAGCAGATGTTGCTTACTTTATAACTTTAACCTGGGTTTTAATCACTTTGGTTTGAGAAGCCACATACACATAAATCCACATAAGTTGTCATCAGCGAAGAGCTGTTACTGAGGGGTGCCTGGGTGGCTCAGTCAGTTAAGCCTCTGACTTTTGGTGTCGGCTCAGGTCATGACCTCAGGGTCATGGGATCAAACCCCATATTGGGCTCCAGTTTCAATGAGGAGTCTGAAGTTTAGGAGCCTCTCCTGCTCCTTCTATCCCTCCATCCCTGCTTGTACTCTCTCTCAAAAAAGAAAAAAAAATGAGAGAGAAAGAAAGAAAAATAAAAGAATAAAAACATTACTGAAATAAAACATAGGTATCTCTGTAGGTTCTATGAGGACCATATCTGTCCTAGTCGTGACTCTTTTCTGAGTGTTGCTGATACAGCAATGCACGCATGAAACTCTCTGATGGGCACCCCATGAGGCAAGAAGCTCAGGTTCACCAGCAGCTAGAGAATGAATTGTAACCTGTTTGTTCCTCAGTCTGTCAGGAACCTCATGGTTTTTCCTCATCTCAGCTTTGCCCTGTACAACACTTTCTTCTTTTCCTCCCACAGGCTGACTGCATGTACTTGAACATGGTCTGTGTTCCCCCAGGAGAAGCCCCAAACAAAAAACATTTACAGTGTCTGTGTTCCAGATGCATCTTGGTCTTACTGGCTCAGCTTAAGTCAGGTGCCCCCAAAAGGGACAAGGGAGGCAAACAACTCTATAAATACTATTCCTAAGATTAGCTTTGCTAGTGTGATTAAGTGCATGAAAATATATATTTAGGGAACTATTCCAAGGGTTCCATTCACATTATTTTAATTCTTAAAAAAACACCCTTAAGGGTGCCTGGGTGGCTCAGTGGGTTAAGCCGCTTCCTTAGGCTCAGGTCATGATCTCAGGGTCCTGGGATCGAGTCCCACATCAGGCTCTCTGCTCAGCAGGGAGTCTGCTTCCTCCTCTCTATCTCTGCCTGCCTCTCTGCCTACTTGTGATCTCTGTCTGTCAAATAAATAAATAAAATCTTAAAAAAAAAAAACCTCAAGATCTACTCATATTATTTCCTTTCTATAGATGAGAAAATTAAAGTCCAAAGGTGCTAAGGAATAACCAAGCTACTAGGGATAGGGATAGCAGGTGCTTTTTGCACGAAGACAGCCTGCTTCGACTTTCAGTGACATTGTCAGTATTCCTTAGCAGGATCTTTTATCAGTCAGGAAGTAAGACTGTTGAAACACACACCATGATTTATGCTTTGAGCCTCCTCTGAGCTCTAAGTTTGTGTAGATTCCTTATGCAGCAATTAGTCCTTTGTGCATCACTTTCACTAGAGTAAATATGCCTTTAATACGGCAGGACTTGGAAACTTTCATTTTTCCGCTCTTCATGTAGATTTATCCTTTACAGTATTAATGTGCAAAAAGTAAAAGTGTGTTCATGGAAGTGCATATATTTCCAAAGATAGGTTTCTAGTCAAGTGCCTTGCCTTTTGTACTTTTGGTACACTTCCAATTACAAGATAAGTAAATCCTGGAGATAAAATCTATAGCATGGTGACTATAGGTAACAATACCGAATTGCGTAGTTGAAAGTTGTTAAGAGAGTAGAACTTAAATTTTTCATTACAAGGAAAAATATGTAATTATGTGCGGTGATGTATGTTAACTAGACTTATTATGGTGATTATTTTGCAGTATATACATCTATCAAATCATAAATGTTGTACATCTAAAACTAATGCAATGTCCATTATATCTTAATAAAACACACATAAATGTTGAACATATAGTCAACATATCTTTATCATTAGGAAAAAAATCTAAAAAAATACGTAGATAATTTATTTTTTTTAAAGTGTTGTCATTTGACTAAATCTCTCTTCATTTGTTTTTCTTTGAAAGAAAGAAGGGATGACCAGCCAAGTGGGATGTGTTTTTGATTTTCATTAAATGCTTGTGGAGGGTGGAGTGGGCGCTGCCTAAAAATTCACAGCCTCTGAGTGTGCAGATAAGCGGAGAGAGTAAGGATGATTTTAACATCCCTTGGAGGAAAAGAGCCATAGTTAATGGGGAAAAAAAATTAGTCATCTTAATTATTCAAACATACAAAAGCCAGTCTCTTCTTGGGAGTCTGTATAGACCTGTGTTTACTATGATTTTAGTATTTGCACTTCAAATTTTTTGTTTTATGTTTTTTCAAAGTCTCCCAAAATTATGATAACAATAGATAATATTTCCTACACATTTACTCTGTTCTAAGCACCATGCTTTGTACTTCAGAGGCATCATCCCACTCTTACTAGCTAGAGGTATAATTGTTCCCATTTTGTATACGAGGAAGCTGAAACTCAGAGGAATGAAATGATTTGCCCTGGATTGAGTCACAAAGTGACAAAGTTAGGAGCAGTATCCAAATTAATCTACAGCTACTCGCATTAATGACTATATTTCCGTAAACCTTCTCTAAGCTGAGACATCTGTTCACACAAAGTATTCACCCTATATTGAGTCCAGTCTGAGAGACTCCCATGGCCTTCACTCTGGCATACCACGTTTCAATTCTCTTTGCTGTTGGCAAAAATATAGTTCCGTGTGTCTCACTGCTCAGCTCATACTTTATAGCTCAGCAAAACACTTTGAACATCCCTGCCTTTTCTCCCCTGCCATGGCCCCCCCCCTAAATTTTTGACCACGTTAACTTATCATGGCAATCATCGACAATACCAGACCAGGGCCTATCATTGTAGGATTATTTAGATAAATCATGGTTCATCTGCAGAAGAGATATGTGCATAGCCCTAAAGAGTATATAATAGAAGAATTGACCTGGAAACTATTACACACTATGCTTTCAAGTAATAAAATAAAATATTCTCTATAACCTCTTTTGGTAAAGAAATATAAAAAAAAATGTTATCATTGGTAACTTTTATTTTTTTAAGATTTTATTTATTTATTTGACAGACAGAGAGAGATCACAGTAGGCAAAGAGGCAGGCAGAGAGAGAGGAGGAAGCAGGCTCCCCACTGAGCAGAGAGCCTGATGCAGGGCTCGATCCCAGGATCCCGGGATCATGACCTGAGCCAAAGGCAGAGGTTTAACCCACTGAGCCACCTAGGCGCCCCGCATTGGTAACTCTTACCTAGTAGACTTGCACATGTGTGTTTTTGCATGACATTTTCTACAAAGAGTTTATATTGTCTCTGTGACAGGAAAAAGATCTATCTATCTGAAAATCATGGGAAATATTCAATATTAAATCCAATTCGACTGCTTTTCCTCGATCTTTGGCAGGTAGCCAGGATTCCTCCCTAATCCAAACCCCTACAGCACCTGGTCCCTTTGCTATGAATATGGCCTGTAGAGTGACTTGCCTTATGATTACTGTGTATGGATGTTTAACTCTACAAAGTGGTCAGAAGAATGCTTTGTACATGCTGTTCCTAACCCCAGAACCAAAGAAGAATATTGAAATTTCAGCTAGGAATTACAGTTCAGGGCTCCCTGTTTCTTGCTTAACCTGAGGCATTTGCCAAACTCTGTCTGTCACATAGTTCTTTCACATAATTATTAAATATATATATATATATATATATACATATATATATATATATAACATATATTTGTAAATATATGTAACATATTGGGGTGTGGCAAGCCTTATCTGGACAGCTCTTTAGTCCAGGAATAATTTATAATTTCAACAGTATGGAGTAAAAAAAAAAAAAAAAGAATGATGAGGATCTGAAGAAGAGAAATGCTTAGGGCAATTATTATATGTCTTGACCCTTTAGAGCCCTGGAGTCCCTTTCTCCAACAACTCCACATTTATCTGGGGAATATCATGGACTTCCCCTAAGATTCGGTTCCGAAAAAAGTATTTGTTACCTATAACCTCCACAATGTTTTTGAAAATACTGGACTATAGAAATAACTTGAAGAATGGAAAATAGAAATTTTCAAATGGGATGGGGGTGAGGGTGGGGAGCTGTATGTGGAGCTTAAAAGATTGTCCTGAGTCATCTCCAAACAGAAATCATAGAAATCTACTGGCACGAGTTCAAGCCACTGAATTTTGAATTCCTAGAACACTTGACATATTTTTGGTATCTTACTTTGCTGACAAAATATCTTTTATATGTCACAATATTGAAAATTATTCTGTATATTTTTAAAATGCCAACTATGATCTAGCTGCTGTTGACAACTGGTGAGCCGAACATTTATAGTTCTTGACTTTATGGAACTTGTGGTTTAGTGAGAGAAAGACATGAACCCAATAATCCCATGAATAGACATCCAGCTGCAAGTACTACAGAAGAGAATTACATGGTACAATAAAAAGGGATCTAACCTAGCCCAGGCTTATGGAAAGCTCCTTGAGGAAGTGAACATTGAGCTAATCTACAGAAAACTAAGAGGACTTCATTACAAAGGATGGGAGAGAAAGGGATCCAGGTGATATGGAAATCGCAGCACAAAAGCCCAGGGCAGGGAGAAGCAAGAGCTTGTAAGGGATAGAGAGAGGAGAAAGAAGCAGCCCAGCTGTAGGACAGGGAACAAGGGGAAATGGGAGCAGCAGATGCCAAGGGGCAGCCTTGCAAGCAGTGGAGAATTCACTTTTACTCTCATCTTGAGAACAACAGAAATAATAGATGGTTTTAATAAGAAGGTGATAGGACCAGCCTTTCCTTTCAAAGAAAAGGAAAAATCTGTACTCCAGTGAGAACAGACTGGAGGGAGAGAAGGAGAGAGATGGGTAATCCATTTAGGAGGCTATTATAGAGTCCCATGTGAGAGGTGACACCTTGACCAGGGTGATGGCGGAGGTGAAGCTAAGTGGATGGTTCTAGAAGTATTTAAGAGGTCAAATAACAGGGCTGGGTGACACATTCTGTGGGGGGGAGAGGAAGAGAGAGGTGTAGCAGGTGACTCCAGAATGCTGGCTTGTGGAAGGTGGAGAACATGGGAGGGAAAACAAGATTAAGGAGGTCTTAATAATTATGTATTTCAGATTTAGACATGCTCTACTGGAGAAGTCATACAGATATTTATATACCTATCGGTATCTATACATAGGTAGCTAGAGATACATAAATATACACAGAGATCTCTGGAGCTCAGGGAGAATTACAGACAACAATGTGTGAGTCACTGCATAGAGGCGGCACTTCACACTAATGACCTGAATGAAGTTCTCTAGAAGAGATGATAAGGTGAAGGAGAAGGACTGGCAGTCAAACTGAACCATGAAGAACTCCACCATAACGACCGGGTGGGAGTAGATGAGCCCAAAAAAGAGAGAAAGTAAGTGTCTAGAAAAAAGACAGAAAGCTGGGAGACAATGATCCTAAAAAACCAATGGAAAATGAGTGTTTCGGGGAGTAGCTGACAGACTCAACTGCTGTTCAGAAGTAAGGAACACAAAGACTGAAAATTGTCTCCCAAATCCCAGCGACATCAGAGCTCATTACTGCCTTAGGTAAAAACCACTCATGGGAAATGAGGGAGGCAGAGATGAAGTTTAGTTGAATAAGGATTAAATAGAAGATGGATGAGTAATAAAATAGCAGTTAGAGGCAGGTCTTTTAGGAAACATGGCTATGGCAGGGAGGAGTGTGGTAAGGCTGTAACAAGACAGAGATTTTTATCTTGTTTGGTTTTGGTTTTCTTAATGAGAAAAACCAATGGAACGGATCCAGATGAGAGGACAGATTGCAAGTACAGATAAAAGAAGGGATTATCTTTAATGTAAAAAATAATATTTCATTAGAACATGATTCTTTTTTTTTTTAAAGATTTTATTTATTTGACAGACAGAGATCACAAGTAGACAGAGAGGCAGGCAGAGAGAGAGAGAGGAGGGAGCAGGCTCCCTGCCAAGCAGAGAGCCCGATGCAGGACCCGATCCCAAGACGCTGAGATCATGAGTTGAGCCAAAGGCAGCAGTTTAACCCACTGAGCCACCCAGGTACCCTAGAACATGAGTCTTAAAAAGGCAGGGATAGTTATCTAATTTGCCTACAGATCTTTAGAACTGAAAATATTGCCTTGTTCACAGTATATACTAAATAAACAGTGAGGGAAAGACATGGATCTGTAAGATACCTTAGGAACTGGGCTAAGAAGGTATTCAAAGCACATGTGGAAGGATTAGCCTTTTGAGGAAGAGGAAGACTTATACTAAAAAGAAAAATGACAGTATGGGGGCAGATCTAGGACTATTTCTGTGCTTTGTGAAGTTTCCAATTCATAGGTTCTGTTTTCTCATAAAGGAGGTCATGATGTTGGGGTTCAGACTGCAATGAGGGAAAAAAGAGAGGACTTTAATTAGAAGGAGAGAATTTGGGGGGGTGCCTGGGTGACGTTTTCTATGAAGCATCCAACTCTTAGTTTTGGCTCAGGTCATTTCCTTAGGGTCCTGAGAATGAGCTGCCATTGGGCTCTGCGCTGCCTGAGTTTCTCTCTCCCTCTGCCCCTCCTTCCACTCTAAATAAATAAATAATTAACTAATAAAGTCTTTTTTTTTTTTTTTAAAGGAGAGAACCTTTGCAAGGGTCATTGATGATGGTGTAAGAGATATATAGTGGACCAGGATGGTCATAGTGAAGGGCTATTGAGGTTGTTGATCACAAATTCATGGTGGAGCCTATTTCCACTTCTGCGACTTTGTCCAGCAGAGCCCGGTGCCTATCAGAAGCCGATCATGGAGACAGAAGATGGTTTGCTCATTCCAGGGCAGGCAGGGAACCACAGAGCATAATGGGAAAACATTTCAAATTTCCTTCCGAATTATTCAGACAACTCTTTGTTCTCAATCTGCTGTCACTTTGTCACTGTCCAAAAGTGGAAACTAAATGATTGTAACTACTTATATAACTAGGCATAAAACAGTTAAATTGGATAACTCAGCACAGGCCCCTGTAACTTAAAGGACTTTTAGTCATAGAGGAGATAAAATAAGCAAATATAAATAGGGCTTCCTAGTAAAAGAGTAATGGAGGAGACTTTTTAAGCAATAATACTTAGCCCAAGCAACAGCAGTGACAACCACAAAATGTCCCTGTGTGAAGTACAAAAGGGCCTGGTATCCTCCTTCAGGTAAAGGGATTTCATGGTAGAAATTTTTGGCATTTGATAACAGATGTACTTGCATATCCACTCAGATGGTTAATATTTTTCTACTACTCTGTTGTTTCTCTGAGTGGTTTTTCTGAGAATAGACTCCATGAGAAATAAATAAGAATTTTGCCTAAATAAAAGCAGATTGTGTGATTAAGTTTAGGAAAACTGGCTTGCACGGAACTAGAGAAACTTTTCTAGCACAGCACCTTTCTTATATAAACATATGCCGTGCATGTCCAAATTCTGAGTAGAGTGTGCAGATTTTCTAGGATTATTTGTGAAGGAGATCCTCTGTATGAGAAGCCACTTATGATGATTATTGTAAAATATTGCTTTACAGAAGTAACTCCACCTTTTCACGTGGGAGTTCATTATGGCGCAAATCAGACTATATATTTTTTCTTTTATAAAACCTGAATTCCCCATGCTATAACTTCAGTTAGAGTTTCTTGAGTGTGGCCCCTGGTTACCTGTATTAGCATCCTGTAGCTCTTTTTTAAAAGTGCAGATTTTTGTGCCTTCACCCAGAACAAAATAATCTCTGAGATAGAGCCCAAGAATCTACTTCAAGCAAGTGCCCAATTATCATGTTGAAGTCTGAGAACTGAAGATTTAAGTCTACTTGCTCTTAATGGTTGTCATCCCCTGTATAATCAACTCTGGACTTGAGGGTAATATGAAGTCTCTTTATGCCTCTTAAAAGTTAGCTGGGAGCCCAGACTTTCATATTAGGATCTGACATGAGATCTGGCTTTATCATTCTCCATCTCCAGTTTGCTTTTAATACTTCACTGGTAATATGTAGTCTTCTTAAGTAGAATGTGCTAGAAACTTTATGTAAAAATTTTCCTGCTATTAGAAAACAGTTCCATTTATGCCCATACCAATAAGGTGAGAGATAAGTTATCTAAAGAATTGTATGCATTCTTGGGGCACCTGGGTGGCTCAGTGGGTTAAAGCCTCTGCCTTTGGCTCAAGTCATGATCTCAGGGCCCTGGGATCAAACCTTTCATTGGGCTCTCTGCTCAGCAGGGAGCCTGCTTCCCTCTCTCTTTCTGCCTGCCTCTCTGCCTACTTGTGATTTCTTTTTGTTAAATAAATAAATAAAATCTTTTAAAAAATTGTATCCATTCAAAAACCTAGACTGGTTTGCTTGATAAGCAAACAGACAAACAAACAAGCTTTTTTCATCCTTCCTCAGATGAAGAATAAAAATGACTAAATTAACCATAATATGGTGTAAGTAGCTCACTCTGGTTTACCTGTATAAATGGAATTAAAATGGGATTAAATTTCAGAGTTTTCTATTAACCAAGGAATTCAGCGAATAAGGTGTTCTAGTTGATTAAAAATCTCATCAGCTGAGAGAATTATTTAAAATACCACAATTTTAAATACTATAAAATCCATTTCACATTAAAATTGCTATAGCTCTTAATGACTTAGAGTAGAATCCAATAGCTCTTAATGACTTAGAGTAGAATTCAAGCTATTTTATGGATACTGATAAGTTCTTCCATTATCACTGCATTTTAAATTTCTGTTTCATAAAATTCCTTGTAATTTGAAATCTAGACCAACACACCAGAATGAAAAACCAACAGAATTTGGACTTTTGTTCTTATTCTGACACCAGCATACAAATCTTTAATCCCCCGCAGGTCTCAATTTCTAGGACTGTCAGATGGAATCGCTGACTAGGGTGTATTTCGGTTCCCTGCTAGTTTAAAATTCTAATTTCAGCAGGTTTCTGTCAGGGGCACCTGCATACCCACGTGCACACACAGACACACACTTGGAATTTAAGCCCACCAGGCCGAGAAGCACCGCCCGAGTGTAATGTACTCTACCAAAGACGGGAAAGACAGTCCCCATTACATTTATCTGTAGATGTTAAAATTCTCACTTCCCGTCAGCAATGAAAAGTAAATGTTGCTTTTCCTTCCACTGACTGTGGTCAAGTGTCAAGCTAAGCTGATAAAGAAGATAACAGATTCCATAGAAAGGACGGCAACTTGCTTTCCAGTGTGTGTCTTGGCCGCCTTGACGATCTCAGTGATTAGGGCGAGGGCTGCTCGCTGGGAACATCTGCATGGTACTGACGACTATTTGGAATGCAGCGTCCCCACTGAAGCCCTAACAACTACACGTCTACACAGCTTGTCTCAATAGCTGCAGCCACGCAGGAGCCACAGCGCTGATGCCGTGTCTCTTGTCACTAGCATGTGCCATTGTGAACGGGGCTGCCGCACACGGCCTGTCTGCTCACTCACAATAGCTCTCACTCCCCGGGGAACACAGAGGCAGACAGCAGCTTTTCTCCCCTTTTCAACAGACACTGCCGGGGTCTGTTACTTATTATCTTTGGAAGAAAGGACACAGGTTTGCGCAGGCAACTTGAGCTTGTATCAACTCTGAGATCAGAGAAGACGAGGTAGATCCCAGAGACCCTTCTACAAGACAAACTTTACTGTTGTTGTTGCTGATAAAAGCAAGATTCACAAACACTCAGCAACTTGGCTGCTTTATTCATTTTTACTAGCATCTTCACGACCATCTTTTCTGCAGAGAAGAGAAGGGCTGCTTGGAGGAGCTGGGAAGCCCCTGGATAGGAGGGGTATTTAGAAAGAGAGAGAGAGAAAGCTTGCTTCCTGGACCCCACAAAGAGTTACAATCTGAGAGACATCCCTTAATCTCTAACAGCACAACATGGGGCGACATTTACCATAGCAGACTTCCTTATTTGCATCAGCCAGTTGACTTCCATGGAGTAATCATAGTATTTGTTTTTATTTTATTTTATTATTTTTTATTATGTTCAGTTAACCGACATATAGTACATCATTATTTTTTGATGTAGTGTTCAACGATTTATTAGTTGCGTATAACACCCAGTACAGAATATGGAACAAAAGAAGGAGTCTGGGACTGGACTCTCAGGGACCTGGGTTTGAATCCTAGTCCTGATGCTGGACAGCCTAATGGTAATAAGAATATGGCTTTAACATCCCTGCCACCTAGTTTCCTTGTCTGGGGAATGAAGACTTCCCATCAGATTATCTCTAAAATTTCTAAGAGGAAATTTTAAGAAAATTTAGTTCTAAGATACATTAAGCTTATTTTAATTCTGTAGTCTAATGGAGCTGTAAGTATCTAATGCTTTAAATTAATACTGATTTACTCCGGCAAACTAGAAGCCCTTCAATTTACTTACACTTTCCAACCAAATATCCATGCATCTAAAGAGAAAAACTGTGTTTCAGCAGGGCCACCTAGGAGCTAGAATAAAAACCAGCTGTAGCACAATGTTCCCAAGGACTGGCCTTGGTAAAAGCTCTGAATGTGTCTGTTCATGATGAAAACCAAAGGGAAAACTGAAATGTTATATTTCCCTTTCATTGGGTGGAAACTAGTAATATATGGAATAAAATAAAGGCAGCAACCCAGAGTCTTTCTTCTTCTTTAACCAGAGCATCTGTGTGGACATTGTGGAGCCACCAAGACTGGGTTCCCCAAACCCATTAGGCAAAGATTGATTTTGTCTTGAGCGGCAGAGCACCCAGTGAAAGAGAGTGACTGACGCAGTGGGTACAACGTGCTACAGACAGACACGCGATCACTGATAGCCCTTGGACTATCTGATAGCCCACGGCCGATTACACTTCCTAAGTGCCGTCCAGAATTTATCCTAGTTTGTGCTCTGCTAATGGCATGTTTATCGTGTGGAATCAATCCCAGCTCTCATTTATCTCCTGATTTTTTTTTCAACCAAAATAAACACTTACCAGCATTATTATAAAACAAGATTCAGCTTTACCGTGGAGTCGAGAAAGCTGAGTCTGTACCTAGAGAGGCTGAAATCCTGGGAATTCTCCTGTGCATCAAATCACAGAGTTTCTCCCAACACACCAACCTCCAGCCCACCCTCTCCTGAAAGAGACCATTGGGACATTGCATTCAATCCCCCAGTAGACATGCAAAGCCAAATGCTGACTCCTTCACTGGAACAGAAATGCCCTTACTTTCCTAAATGTATCTCAGATATTATTTTTTGGAACATATAAACATTTGCCACACATCTACAGTTCAACTTTCCTATCATTTCCTATCACTCAGGCTTACTTACTCATTCAACTGATTTAAATTTCACATCTAAGTTTCATTCATCCACTCCTCAGATAATTGACATTGAGTATTGCTAGGAATTTGAGGACCCACATCATCCCATTCTCTCTGCAAATTCTAAGCTGGTTTGCAAACAGGTACAGCAATCAATGGGGAGTAAAATGTGGTGTTACCTTTTTTTTTAAAGATTTTATTTATTTATTTGACAGACAGAGATCACAAGCAGGCAGAAAGTCAGGCAGAGAGAGAGGGGGAGGCAGGCTTCCTGAAAGCAGGGAGCCCGATGCAGGGCTCAATCCCAGGACCCTGGGATCATGACCTGAACTGAAGGCAGATGCTTTAACCCACTGAGCCACCCAGATGCCCCATGATGTTACCTTTACTGAAGACAAGATAGAACTGAAAACTGTGGCCTGAACCCAGCAAAGTTAGATATCTCAATCCCTGTTTCTTAAATTAAACTCATTTAATGAGTTATGGGCAGAGAAGCAGAATTCCAGTCCTCTACTACATTGGAAGGGATGTAAATTATGCCTGCATTACTTACCTATTTATCACAATTATATATACCTTGCAGAAATGCACCTCCTACCAATCATCTATCCTAAACTAAATTTAATTCTGACTCTTATATTCTTCTCTAGATTAGATTGCCTTGTGTCTTTCATTGTGTCAAATCAATAGCAAGCACTGAAGAGTTATCCTGTAAAAATATAAAGGTTATTTGGAGAATAATACTGGAATCTGCACAAGTAGGTGAGAATAAGATTTATCAGCCACAGAGTTGTAACCAGGTTCACAGTTTGAAAAAAGATCCAGAAAAATGTGGAGTGAAAAAAAAGTGAACAAAACTGTGTTTGAAGCTACAGCTGTTTCAACTTTGTGTATAGCATTCTGGAACGATGCCAAAAGTTCAAGTGTGTTCAAAAAAAAAATACTAGATTTCCAAAAATTATAATAATAATTAAGAAAGTCTTTGAGTAGTAGTAGAAACTGACATTCACCCCCCCGTTTACAACCTAATCCCAATGATATGCTTAGAAACCGCCAAAGAGACCCATCAAAACCTTGTAAAATTTTTAAAATACTCTATTTAAGATCCTCCTTGTTATCAAACATATAGTTACACAGAATTTTTTATTCAAAGTGCTTTCATGTCTATTGTTTCTCGTTATTACCACAATTATGCAATGAGGTAGAAGAGCAGCAAGGTGAAGGCTATGACATTCCTGCATATTTATTCCCTTCTTCCATTGTTAGATGGACTTACAGCAATCTAAAATGAAGACCCATTTCCTACATTTCCTGGAGCCAGTTATGCCCATGTGACTAAGGCCTGACCAATGTAGTGTGTCCAGTTTCTGGGAAGTGTCCTTAGATGCCATCATCTAGTCTGCTCCTTCCCTCCCTTCCTTCTTGCTGACTGGACAGCAAATGAAATGTTTGGTGCTCAGGCAGCTGTTTTACCTACAGCGTGACTTTAGGATCAAACATCACATAATACAGAGTCACAAGATAGAACATCAAGCAGCTGTTATAAAAGCTTACAACTGCTTATTCTCTGAGCTTTTGCAGGAGAGAAATAAATTGAGTCATTTTTGTGTGTGTTTTCTGTCAACATGAACCAAATCTCATTCTAATATAGATAGAGAGCTTGCAATCCTAAGTGATAATACAAAGTATATGATGTACGTTATGTAACATTCCAATGAGACCTCTGGCTGGTACCCATAATCAAATTCACTAATATTTTTGCAGCCACATATCAGAATACTTACACCAAATGGGATAAATAAAACCACAAACAGGTTCTCATCATTTCATGTCTGATTTTGCATCAGGTTTGTTCAAGTTCTACCAAATAAGTATCAAAAACCTTTTAATTTTAAGAGATTGGAAGACTTTAGTATTGTGGCAAAAAGACCATATTATCTCCTTTTTACGGTGAGTGAGCTAAGGTGTAAGAGAGTAAGTAAATTGCTTACTGCTACACAGTGAGATAGTGAGATAGAAGTTAGTGTTAAAATTTCCTAACTCAATTACACGTCGTTTTCATTGTATGATAAGGGTATGTGTATGCTGGTTGCTATGAAGCCACAGTACCCACATAAGTCCATGTAAAGACTTGCACATGCATGTTCACAGAAGCTTTACTTGTAAAGCTCAAAACTGTAACCCAAATGTCTATCATTAGAATTTTATCATTCTACACTATGGTATATCCATATAATGGAATAATACTCAGTGATAAAAAGGAATGAACTATTCATGCTATAACATGGACAAATCTCAAGATCATTACATAGAGTGCAAAGACAGAAAAGAGCACACACTGTTGGATTTCACTCAAACTCTAGAAGTGCTATCTAGAGTAACAGAGAGTGGATCAGTGGTTGCTTGTAGAGAGAGGTCCACAAGGGTAGGAGGGAGGAATTGCAAAGGCACATGAACGCTTCTGAGTGATGAGTGTGTTTATTATGTTGATTGTGAGGATGGTTTTGCAAAGATATATATAAGTCAAACCATGAAACTCTACACTTATAACATATGCAGTTAATTGTTGATTATACATTAATAATGTATAATAGTATTTTGAAAGGATGGAACATGTTCCAGGAGTGTTTTATTGAGAGGTCTGAAAGGGAAACTCAAAGGCTTAATTAGGCTTTTTAAAATATTAAAATAACAGAGATAACACACTATAGAAAGTAAAACTGAATCACTTCTCAAGATAAAAACTCTAGATGTCAGAATTTAATGCTTACAGTGGGCTAAGTCCGGCTAACCCTTTAAGACACCCCAGAATCTGGTTATCTTCACTCTTCTCTGAAGTTTGTAGACTTTGGTGGTAAAGTTTGAAGTGCTGCCAAGGGGCTTACAAGGTCATAAAACAGATGTAAAAAGTCCCCCAACACCTCCAACATACCACTGACTCTAAGTTTCCTGTGGTTTTAGTTCAATCACTGCATCTTCTTAAATCATTGATTTCTCGTCTGTTTCTAGTTCTAGGAGCACAAGTCACATACAGTCAAAGGAGTAAACTTAGAGGTGTATTTGTCCTGCTACCAAGCTATACTATCTGGAGACATGGGGAGAGTGGGTCCCGTATACAAATACCTGTATTTTTTGACCCCAGTATTGTTTCCTAAAGAATTGCAGGTCAAATGTAAGACAAATCTTGAAACACCCAGCTGACACTGTGGAGACCATAATGTCCTCCTGATCCATCTGAATAATCAGGAACATAGGAAATGATTTAAAATTTCTGATTTTATTCACTTATTTGTATGAAGAATTGACAACTTTCTTGATGAAAATGCTACCATGATTCTATGGAGTAAGACTTAGATTTTATAAAAGCAGAATTTTAAAAAATTCAAATAAAACTCATACTGTAATTATAGGAGTGAAGCTCTCTCCAGAAGGTGATATATATTAGTACACAGATGAGGGGGAAAATGATGAAACTTTTGATTTCTCAAGAGAAGAATCTTCAAATCCAAAAGGTCTAGAAAACATTGTTCAGAGGTAATTGAAAGCTGAGTTAGCAGAAAAGATAGTAGGAGAATGCCTAGTCTAACTCCAAAACATTCAGAATGGAGATCTAAATCAGTTCATCTAAGGGTGCTTGCCTGATACGATCTTGGAGCCATACTTGGTGATCTTGGTGAGATCTTTGAGAAATCATGGGAAAAACTGGAGGAAAAAGTTCTGATCTTCTGAAAAGGGAATGGATAAATTACAGAAACAATGGAGAAGTAAGGACAATGTTATTACCCCCAAAAAATACTAGAACTGACTATTAAATGGGATCCATGACCCTTTTAGAAAAAAAAAATAAATAAATCTTAAACATGTTATTAAATCGTAGCATATACCCATTAACAATTTCTGTCTAAAACAATTCAAAAGTATGGCTGGGCCATTGTAGAAAGTATCTTCCATTCATTCCAACAAAGAACAAATTTATCAAATGAAACCATGTCTTGTTCCACACGGAGAGATGAGATGAGGACATAGACTGGCTGCTCCATGGGCCATGTGAATCCCAAGTGGGACCTTGAGATGTTTTCCACAAGGCTGTACTTGGAGAAAGCATCACACTTAAGAGAAAGACAACTTTTAAGTAGAAAGTTAAAGCAAAGACAATAATAAACTAAAAAGGATTATGAGTGGGAAGGGAAATGTTCTAGAAACTATTTCCAAGATAATTAGCTGTAATACTTGAAAACACTTTACATGAAGAGGAACATATTTAGATGGGGCTTTTGGAAACTATTTGAGTGTACCTTACATTGATGGAGGAAAATACTATTTTTTTGTTCTTCCAAAGGGCATAAACAGGACCAGTAGTTAGAATTTACAATAAGATTGATTTGGGTTCAATTTAAGAAAGAATTTGTAATTGTCATAAATACTCAACAATTGATTCTTTTTTTTTTTTTGCTTCAAAGTCATATCATAACTTTTATTTGACAGAGTCTTTGAGTATTTCAAGGTTCAAAATAAGCATATTCTAGAAAAAGGATTTCTACCTCAGAGAATTCATGCTCAAGATTAAAGACACACATTTTCAGATTTCTGTACCAATACACTGAAGCACCATTTACAAAAGCTGCCTAAATAAATTACCTTGAGAAATTCATACAAATGCATGGTAGGCAGCAGTTGCAAGAATAAGGGAGATCTATATGACAGGTTATTTCAGTATTAAGTAAAAACAATTTTAGAACATTATGCCAAGTTTGATCTCATTTATGTAAAATTAAAAAGATATTTGTGTGTATTTTACATTATCATAATCTTAAACATGTGCAGAAAAATTCTAATTTGGCTAAGAATCATGGTACTTTTTCTAGACTAATTGGGAACCTAGAAGAATTACTTCTCTCTTCAAAACTTTAGAACCATTTCCACTTTTTTAAAAACCACGAATGTCTATTATTTTAATATACAAACTAATTAAAAGTTACTGCCTTTGTTATTAGAAATCTTATCTAATTTTCTAATTATTATATATATCCTATCATTATACCTATATTGCTTATATTGTATCTGTATAATATACAATTACTACATCTAATATAATTATCTAATAATTATTATCAAAGACATAGTCTTTCAGATAAACTATTTTGCAGCAGGACTAGGATCTTTTGCAGGTTTCTAGATGTAAACTCTGAATGAAAACTCAACATTGCTGAGCCAAAAATTTATTTTCTGTTATGTAAGGAGAGCTGATAAATCAGAATGAGACATTTATAACTGAGAAAGGATTATCTATTTTATTTTCCTTAATTCTCCTAACAAGAATTTATTACTATGTATTAAGCTTGAAAGGGCTTATTATAACAGAATGAATATACCCTAGAGACAGGGGAGAGTCTTTTTAGTTTTCCAAACATCCCCGATTCAGCACCTGGAATTTGATCATTCCCATACAGGCATAATAAATTATTTACATTTTCTAACAGTTTCTAACACTTTTTCTATTATCTTTCTTTTAGTTTGACCAAGAAGCTTCAAATCTTAATGTCAATAAAAATTATTATATAGAGAGGTACACACAATATTATGCATGCTATGTTTTATGGGTAATTTGCAAACATTTTCTTTTAATATGCTAACTAAAAATATATTATGTATGCATATGTTTGTAATAGATTTTTAATTAGATTATAAAATATATAATACATATAAAATATATATGAAGTAGTGTGTGTGTGTGTGTGTGTGTGTGTGTGTAGTGGGTTGAATTGTAGTCCCCAAAAGGTAAGTTGGCCCAAAACATTAGACTGTGACTTAATTTGGAATAAAGGTCTTTGCAATATAAATAATGTAAGGATCTTGAAATAAGATCCTTTTGGATTAGGGTAGGCCCTAAATCCAAGGCCAGGGTCCTAGTAAGAGACAGAGGAGGAAAGAGACAAGGAAGATGGAGTTATGCCCCCCACACATCAAGGACGCCAGTCACCACCAGATGCTGGAAGAAGTGAGGAGCGAAATTCAGGAGAAGCATGGCTGCGCTATACCCTGACACCTTGATTTCAGACCTCTGGTTTCCAGGACCACAAGAGAAGAAACTGCTATTGTTTAAGTCACCAAGTCTGCTGCTAGTTTATTACGATGGCCCTAGGTACCTGATGCAGTATTTATACAGGACAACATTGGTATCCTAATTGGATCACTTCTGAGAGTAAAAGGAGGGCACAATCATTAATGACATTGGGGCAGCAGGATTAAATAGGAGTGCTTGTGGCAATCTGGGATGTGTGATCGTTGAATGCGTGAAACACGAGACAGCACTGTAATGTCTATAAAACGGTTAGCAGAGTATCTATGATACAATATGTACTCAGTAAAAGTAACTCTGAATCTGTGTTACATGTAATAATAACACAGAAGGGGCTGAGGGCCCCAAAGTGTGGACTTCTGACCAGGTTTACGGGGTGGAGGCTGGGCAAAGGAGAGTCAGGAAATGGAGCTGGAGAGGAAGGGAAATGATTGGCCAAGGGAGGGCCTCTCCACACTACTGGTCAGACTAGTGTTAAGAACTCTGATGACTAAGCTGCTCCCAGCTCTCCTGAGCCCACTAATACTTGTTTGTTTCCTTCCTTCCTTTTCTTTCTTTTCTTTATAAGTAGGTGCCATGCCCAGTGCAGAGTCCAACACAAGGTAGCCCAATATGGGGTTTGAACTCACAGCCCTGAGATCATGACCCAAGCTGAGATCAAGAGTCTGACATTTAACTGACTAAGCCCCCGAGACACCCCAGCACCCCCCCCAATACTTCTTGTACACTGAGCATGCAAAGAAATGATTGTCTTACTCCTTACTTATGCTAATGTTCAAGGTCTACCCCAGTTGCATGACTGGGAAAATCTGTCCCAGTCCACTGTTCACTTAAATGTAGTAAAATATATTATCACTATCAATTTGAAAGCCTAAATGAGAAAATGCCAGCAGGTGTGAGACTGGATTCCTGAGGGAAATTACTCTTATCCAACCCTCTGACAAGAATATCTTCATCGAGAACTGAGCAGGACATTGGCCGACCAGTCACATTATGTCGATATGATGTTTCCATTTTACAGACCAGCAAAGAGAAGCTTAGGGATATGACATGTTTGCCATGGAACCCCCATTCGGGGAGTGTGGTGTACCAGGGCAGTGTACTAAAATCTCAAATTCCTAGCCTCAAGAGGATCTTATTTACAAACCTGAAAGAAAGACTCTATTCAAGTCCCCTTGTTCTTCTAAGTTCCTGCCAGACAAAAATATTGCTAAAATATTTTCCATTTCTAAATCTAAGAATCCAAAATTCATAATAATTAGGTAGATATATTCAGACACTTCTATAATTAATGAGTATCTACTTTTCCTTTTTAAGTTTTGATGCAGAAGAGTCAGGAGGGTGAGATTTTAAGCAGCTTTTAGTCTATTTCTACATAGGACAACTGATTCTTATGCTCACTACAAATGATTCATTTCAGTAGGCAGATAATTAAGATGTCATACTATAAGCCAGTCAATCTTGAGACTAATGTAAGAAGAATAATTGAGAACCACTATTTATTTTAGTTCTTTTGATTGGTCACGAAGTAATTCATTTTACTGGTTGGAATAGGAAGATGCTTGAAAACACATGTTTTTCTAATATAACTCAGTCTCTTGTCAAGAAGTTACTGCATGTATCAGCATGTATTACAGAAACCTTCCCAAGATGTCTGCTATCCAGTACATAGTACCACTTTGACCACTCAAAGAAATAATTCTTATTTTATTATATACCTCTGCTTCCAAGAGAGCTAGAGGTGATGATTTGTCCTCCTCCCCCTCCTCCTCCTTGTCCTTCTTCTAAAACATAAAGAATAGCACTGCTAAAGTAGAAATTAAAACTGAAAATGTTCTTAAATCAGAAGCAAATGTCTAGGCTAATTTAAGTACTGTGAGCATTGTATTTAGCCCTGAGCATCTACTTATCAGGAAGAAATAAGCATAATAATACCTGATATAAGAAAATATACCAATTAGTCAAGTGATAAGAAGTAAACAACTTACCCCTGGGTCATTTTGCATGACATATTTGTACAATATGATAGACCATAACCTTTAAAATATCTTCCACAATGAGTTTATTACTAACACATTCTGTATGTTACTGTTTCTTTCAGTGCACCTATGAATAATTGTCACACTGTTCTTTGACTATAGGGAAAAAATTATTAAGTTTGGGTTTAAATAGCTGTGTGCTAATGTATTTTTATGAGGATAAAATCATATAGATATGAAGATACTTCGAAAATAATAGCAGTTATTACCATCAGCATAGAATACCCAGTTTCCTTCCTTCATATATTTCAGTTATGTAAAAACACTATATGGGGACTTTAGCTCATGATGGGTGTATGCAGCCATATATATATATATATAAAAAATATATGGGTGTATATGTGGCTATATATATATATATATATGGATGTATATGTGTATATATGTATATATGTACAGCTACAGCTATATATATAGATGTATATGAATGTATATATACATATTATATATATGTATAAATGTGTATGTGTATATATATATAGAGAGAGGAGAGAGTGTGAATGTGTGTGTGCAAGTGTGTGGGGAGTGGCAGAAAGAGAGGAAGAGAGAGAATCTTAAAGAGGCTCCACACCCAGAAAGGAGCCCGATATGGGGCTCAATCTCATGACCCTGGGATCATGATCTGAGCTGAAATCAAGAGTTGGAGGCTTAATGGACTGAGCTACCCAGGTGCCCCAATAGCTTTTTGTATTTTAATGGTTTTCTGTCAGAGGTGAGAAAAGAAATATGGACAGCTATGTGTCTCTCTCCTTGATCTGTACGTGAAAAGAATAAAGTAACAGTTACTATTTCAGACCAAGAAGAGTTAAAAAGAATGAACTCTCTGGAATGGTAACTGAATCCTTAAGGTCCTGAACTGGCCAAACAGCTGGGATGATTCATAAAAATTCTCAGTAAAGAGAATGAGTTGATTCTGGAAACTATGAGTGATATTTTGATCAAAGGTAATGGAATGCATTAAAACAAGAACATTTCCTTTTCAGTTACTAGTTCTCTGATTATGGTTTTTCTGTGTTCTAGAACATGTGAAGATTATTACAAAATGTTGTGCTAAGGACCTTAAGTAAAATTCCAGCCTTTATTCACCCTGTACAGATTTTTAAATTGGAATCTGTAAACAGATAATTTAATGCATGCTTTGTTTTAATTAGGTAAACATACAAATTTAAAGGCCACATATTTGAAGTAGATCCCATTAGGCAGAGAAATGTTTTCTGGTGTATCAACAACAAACAGCAATGACTGAGATTATCTTAAAAGAATTTAAAAGCTAATAGAAATTCATTAAATATTAAATGCTTTCCTAGATTATTAGTCACTGTGGATCAAACGTGAACTTGAGAATACGGGAGGGATTACTGATGCCTAATTATGAGTTTCTCATGGCCTAAATAGCCCCCTTTTTCCTCCAAAAAGCTATCAGTCTTACCCTCCCTTCATTATGCCTAAAAATATTTATCAGCTGATAAGGCAGGACCAGGAGGGGACAGGAAAAGGGAGAGAATAGGTGGCAAGGGCCGACCTCAAAAGTGACTTCAGGGGTGCCTAGGTGGCTCAGTTCGTTAAAGCCTCTGCTTTCAGCTCAGGTCACGATCCCAGAGTCCTGATATCGAGCCCCGCATCGGGCTCTCTGCTTGTCAGGGAGCCTGCTTCCCCCTCTCTCTCTGCCTGCTTCTCTGCCTACTTGTGATCTCTGTCAAATAAATAAATACAATCTTTAAAAAAAAAAAAAAAGTGACTTCAATGTGAGGCCCATGCGTTGCATCTAAAAGCAGAGCATGGTAAACTAACAAAAGACTGCCTAAACTGCCTTGTCAAAATAAAGTCATATTTCAATGCAGTTAAAAATATTTGCTTACTTTTGTTAGTGCACTTAAATACAATTTAATATTTTCAGTATGTTCCCTTTTCAAGATATTACTAAGCTGTTTAGCAATTTCAGACAAAGTCAGAGTCTTGGGACACACACTGCCTCGGGACCTAACACAGTACCTCGTAAATAAAGGAACGACAACAAAAGCAACCCCCACCCCAGCTAACATTTACTGAAAATGCTCCCTGCATCAGGCCCTGTTCTAAGTGATTTTACATTATAATAACATACTTAGTAGTCATAATTACACAGTGGAGTAAGTGTAATTAGCATCCCCATTTTACAAATGGAAAAAAAAAACTGAGGCACAGAGAACTTAAGAAACTGAGATCGCAGGGCTAATTAGGGGAGTTGCCAGGATTCGAACACAGCAGTTTCGCTTCAAAGCCCATGCTCTTAGGGAATCATCTATCACAAATCCTAGCAAAACATAGATTGCTTAGAAGCTCATGTTACGTGCTCAATTCACATCCCAAATATGGGTGACTTCTATCACTTATATTAGTAATCGTTCGTTCACCATTGGCCATGGGCTGGGGATTGGTGTGTATTTCACATAAGTAGTCTCCCCGTTTGACATTCAGAGAAACTGAAACTCAGAATGTTTAAATTCTTTAATTAAAGTGACACAGCTGGTGAATTAAATATGTAAGGTTTCAAACATGGCCATTTCTACCTTACCAATACTATTGCCCCTGGTGGATAGTTATAAAGTAACTATTACAGCTTACATTGGCAACTGATAACGGGTAAGTGATCCTTGGAAACCTGTAATTTTGAAGCTAATAATAATTAATGCATGTTTTATCACATGGTTAATGCACTCACTTTTTAATAACAGTTAAAGGACAGTTACTCTTACCCCATCCAAATCCCTCCAGATCACTGCCAACTGACTTTAGCCTAACTCAAAAATCCTTCATGCAGAAAGGGGGAAGAAAAGACCATTTCCTATTTTACTTAGTTCACAGCTTTAAGCTCAAAAGTAAAATAAAAATTAGTCTTGGAACGAGATCAGCAAAGAAACTAATCAATACTGCCTGGCTTGTGGATTTTTATTAACCCAGGCCAGACAAGACTCCTGTAAACACTTGTCCGCTCTGCAGCCAACATTGCTACTTTGCTGGGTTTTTGAGATTTAAGATTGTCTTATTACTGTGCTTTCTGTAGACTTTTGCACTTTCCACCACCAGGTGGCGAAAGAGAGTCACAATTGCTCATCTGTTTTTCTGGGGCCTTGAGTCGGAACCAAAACCCCTTTTTTTTTTTACTATATTATCATAAAATGATTGAGTTGTTTTACCACACACACACACACACACACACAAAAGCATTAATCAGGGCCCTCTCCAGGAAAAAAAAAAAGACAACAAACGTAAATATTGCTTACATCTTCTCTACCCAAAATTTTACCATCACCAGTAAGCACAGTTACCGTTCTCAGACCAGGCAGCAGTGATCTTGTATATGGGCATTACTCCAACCCCAGATACACATTAGGAACACTTGAGAGCTTGAGCACTGTCCAGATTGCACCCCAGAATTTCCTACACTGAGGTCCAGACATCCATATTTAGAAAAACAAAACCAAAAAAACAACTTCCCAGATAATTCTCATGTACAGCCCTGGTTGAGGCTTGCTGCCAGAAAAAGCTAGATGTTTCTTAATGGGGCTGCAGATCGTTGGAAGGGGTCATCACTGAGAACAGAATCTGCTCTTCTATTTAGTAGATTTGTAATAACAAATTACATTCTAGAAAACTGACTTATGATATCATAATCATAGGATTATCACAAAGTAGAAAGTCAATACATTAATCTACTTTGAGGAAAGAAACTCCTACATGAGCCACTGTCTGGGCTAATTATATTAGCAAAATAAATCTTCCCGAAGTAGATATCTATTCACTTGTTCACAATTTAGAAGCAACAAAAACTCGGGGAAAACAAAATTTCAACCTAAATTGAGGTAATTTGATGCATCTAGAAACCTAAGAAGGGACAGTTAATAATCTTGAGGAACAACAGTGGCAACCTAAGTATGATGGTAAAATAATGGATCCCTCTTCGTTAAGAAGGGTTGTTTTTACAGACAGAAATAGCTCTCTCCATCAGCCAAGCTCCTTCTTGCTGGGTAGAGCCAAAGGAACACATATTTTTTAACTCTAACCCTTTTCTTTCCATGTTTCATAATCATCACACTCATCTGTGATAGGCTGAAGAGGATGAAACAGTTCATCTTCTGAAGAAATCAAATCGCCATAATGCATGACACAGGACTATGACGGCATAGGCAGCCTGACTCAGGATGGCTGGATACCCCAGCAACTAACCAGAGGGTGTCTGGCCAGTGGGGGAGAGCAAGTGAAGGGCAGGGGAAAAGCCCCTAACACCAGGGCAGGCTTAGGGATGGCAGCTAAAAAGATCCAGCACAAGTGTTTCAGGATTGTTGCAGAATTAAATATGGCTCAGGCAGCAGAAGTTTAAAATGAGGATTTATGAAATTAGTCGAAAAAGATGGTTAGTAAGAGCAAGACAAGATCCAAAGATCCCAGCTTTCGGTGGATGCCTTGTTCTACAGCAACGCTGAGGACGCAAGCGAAGCTGTAAGACTGCCATGTTAGGACCTTTGCTTCTGGAATTAGATGACCTGTGAACTGGCTTTAGCTCTGCCCCCTCCAACCTGCACATTTCAAAGCACATTTCTTTTAACATCCGAGTACCTGTTTCTTCATCTGTAAAATAGAGGAAATAATTATTCTTGTCTCGTGGGGCTCTTGTGAGAATTTTCAGATAGTCCAGGAAAATCACAGTGACTTGAAGGTATAGTTCCCTGGGCCAGCAGCATCAGCCTTGCTGGAAACTTCAAATTGTTCAGCTTCACCCCACACCCACTGAGTCAGAAACTGAATCCCAGGCCCAGTCACCAGTGTCTCAAGAAGCGTCCAGTGTAACTAACATTTGCAAGCAACCGATTTACAAGGTAATACGGCCTGTAAAAATGGAAACAAACAGAATCCTTGTTTTAATTATAGGAAGAAGGTCGGAAAACACTAAGATAGCTAAATGGGGCATAGGGCTTGCCCAAGGCACAAGAGCCCCCAGGTCTGCTTATCAGCAAAGCCGTGGCAAGATAAATGAGAGAGCAAATTCGATCCCACCAGTTGGAAATGAGTAACCTGCACTTAAGTCTGGGGAACATACTTTATTCCTAACCTGATACGTTCAAAGCTGCTGACCCATCATCCAGTCAGCTGTGGCTTGGGGAGCAGAGGTCACACGATAGAAACATACCCACCTGACTATTCAGGAACACAACGAGCATAATAATTTCCCACATTAGCTTCTGCCATTCTAAGGCTTCTGTGTTTCCAGGTTACATAGAATCAATTTCTTCTCAAAACATCAGTATCATCCTTCTACCCCTAAAACGTGTATTTTTCCTGTTCGCTGTCCTCTTGAAATATAACTTAGTACTCCAAAATAGTAAGTCCTTAGAACATGCTGATCGTATCTCCATTCTGTCACTATCTACTGGCTGATGACGTTCATTCCAATTTCTCTGGCTGTACTGCTTCCCTGATTATATTTTAAGACACCTGAAACCTCAAGATCTATCAGTCTATTACAGGACTATTACAGCTCTAAACTAGATGCCTGTTCAGAAAAAGTTGTCCAAGAAAACCATGGTATATGATGATCTATAAATATTTTAACCAAGCATATTTTTTTAATCTATCAGATAGCCATCATTAGCTCAGTTATAACTGAATCACTTAACATTGTGTATTTTTATTCCTGCTTGTTGGCTCTAAACTTTTCTTAGAAGTATCTAGCTTATTTTACCATACATCTAAACATTCTCCAAAGACATCCAAGTTTTAGGTTGAATGAGTAAATGTGTGCCCTCCCCTCATTCTAAATCAATGTTATAGCTGACAAAAAATGTCTAAAATTGACATATATCTGGAATTATAAGTAATATATACAATTTAAAATAATTCATCTTGGGGCGCCTGGGTGGCTCAGTGGGTTAAGCCGCTGCCTTCGGCTCAGGTCATGATCTCAGGGTCCTGGGATCGAGTCCCGCATCGGGCTCTCTGCTCGGCAGGGAGCCTGCTTCCCTTTCTCTCTCTCTCTCTGCCTGCCTATCCATCTACTTGTGATTTCTCTCTGTCAAATAAATAAATAAAATCTTTTAAAAAAATAATAATAATTCATCTTATAGGGCAATGGATTAAGCATTTTAAGGCCTATGTATCACCTTTTTTGAACTTAGGTATAAACTATAAAATTGAAAAGTGAGTATTTTTACAACAGTGTTTTTTAGAAAATGCACGTGTTTGCCAGTTTAATGATTAACACGTGCTCGGCATCAGACAGATCTGCTGAGGGCCAGAATGTTGCATTAGAGTTAATAGAGTCACCTATTCAAGTGAGCACAGATGCAGAACATTCAAAGAAAAACCACTGTAAGTTCCTTTAAACTTTTACTGGAAGAACTTAAGCTGAGAAGCTTTTGGATCATACCTCAAAAATATAAATAATTGTAACCTTATCAACACCCCACCCCACCCCAAAGCAGTTGGAAATAGCAAGACTCGGTGTAAAGAAGGCAAACTAATTCAGGCACATGGTCTTCTATAGATAGATTGTAACCAAACTAGGACCAGTTTAGTTGGTCCAGCTGATAATGGGGATTCCAAATATATGTAAGTTAAATATATAAATTAATCAGATCTCTATAAATTTCAGGCTGGTAAAGTGTCATCCTAATTATTATCTTCTTTTAAAAATAATTTTGTACCTTTTAGCCCTCTAAAAAAAAAACCTTTGTTTTTTTTTTTCTTATAAATATCAGCAACTTTTTTATTTTATTTTATTTATTTATCTGACAGACAGAGATCACAAGTAGGCAGAGAGGCAGAGAGAGAGGAGGAAGCAGGCTCCCTGCTGAGCAGAGAGCCCAATGTAGGGCTCGATCCCAGGACCCTGGGATCATGACCTGAGCTGAAGGCAGAGGCTTTAACCCACCGAGCCACCCAGGCACCCCAAAAAACCTTTGTTTTTTGACAAAATGAAACAAAGACATTCATTTTAAGAGCTTTTTTCTTTATAACTAATCTGTAGCTCATTTGCTGAATAGTCAGATCACGTTCTTTTGTTTTTATCACAGGATTATACACACGCACACACACACACACAGTGGGCTTTTTTTTTTTTTTTACATTTATACTTTTTAAGATCTTTCAAATTTTTTACGATGTCATATAGTAACATAGAAAATACCTTAAATATTTTAAATTGCTCTCATTGTTTCTTTTAAAGAAGTCTAATAGCCAATGTTGCTGTTGATTTTAATCTAGTCATCAGGAGAAGAATTGCAGCGGAATGCCTGGCTGGCTCAGCCGGTGGAGGCATGTGACTCTGGATCTCAGTGTTGTGAATTTGAGCCCATGTTGGGCGTGGAGATTACTTTAAAATTATATAATCTTGAGAGAGAGAGAGTGTAGAATTGCACCAAATCTATCAATATGTTGCTTCTCTGCAAAGATGATAGTTTAAGGAAGCTATGTAGTTTCCCTTTACATTTTATTATCACATATTTGTAATGAAAAGCGATGAGTTTGGTCTGAACATGCAGATTTAAAATGCTGCTTTAAAGGAAAAGAAAAAGAAAAGGAAGTTTGTGTTAAGGCCAAGAGATTGAGGCTTCACATTGGACCGAACAGATGGCCAAATTCAGCCTCAATAAGACAGTAGGGATCTGTGAAAACCCCTAATGTAATGAGTTACTCAATCACCCTTTCAAAGTTAACACACAATTTTGTGGAGGCTCATACTGAAATGTGAAATTGGAAAAATAAGTACGGAAGAGCATATACACAAAAATAAGAATCCCCGGTTTGGATAAAAGTGAAGTTCTGGAAAGAGCATGAGCTTTTGGGAAGCACCTGTTAAATTTTTACCATATCTAAATGTTCAAATCAGATTTGTGATAGACCCTTTAATTATGAGTAATCGAAGATTCTTCAGCTAATCCAAGGCATATGTGTTCCTAAGGCTTTTCTGTTCTATCACATTCCTATAAGGTAGCAGAGAAATCTGCACTTGCTTTCTGGGTGGACACTTCACAGGTAGCCTTGGCTCTCCATTCCTTTTGGACCAGCAGTGAGTACCACCAAGTAGCCAGTAATGATGAGAGTCTGTCTGTGACCAGGATTTTTGCAGCTTCCTGCTGTGGTTTTCAGAGCTCCACATCATCTCCATTCATCTCCACTGAGGACAGAAGGCTGCTTGGAGAAATGCGCTGTTGAGCCTCACTCCCTTGTTTTCGCATCTGCCCATCCTGGCTGCCTTATGGCAGATGAGTGAGTGCACAGACTTGTCTGGCGCTTCCTCCAGAATCGTGGGTGAGCCTTGGTGCTGAATGTTTCCCTTGCTCTCACCAAGCATCTCCTGCCTGGGGATGGCTGCCACCTTGGTGGAGGCCTGTTTTGGTCCTAGGAGTATTTATGTTCATTGGGGCCCAGTTTTATTCTGGAACTCTCCGCTGTAGCAATGAGATGATATCTAGGTTTTCTTCATTTTCTTTTTGTTTCCCTCCTATTCCTATTAAGTTTGTATTACCTTTCTACACTGATGTGCCTTACACCCATGGCATGTTGGGAATAGATTTTTCTTTCTTTTAGTTTCCTCTGTGACCATGTTACTCAGAGAGTGGTCTGTGGTCCTGCAGTATATGCATCACCTGGGAGCAGAAGCCAGGCTCCACCCCAGACCTACAGAATCAGAATCCACATTTTAATAAAGCCCCCGGTGATGTATCTGATCATTACCTTCTGAGAAGCACTACTCTATGATGTCACTGATAATGGGAATATCTTCTTGAATGCCTTTAGTGATGAAGGATCTCCACTTCCTTAGGTTATTTTATTTGGGGAGCAGCTTCCATCATAAGAAAGACCTTCCTTACATTGCAATTAATTTTATGTCTCCATGAATTTAATTTGTAGGTTCAAGTTTCTACTTAGACCTGCTTGGCCCAGCCCAAAATTTAGTCTCTTGATTATATGACATTCTTCCAAATACATTAAGGTAAATATCAAGTCCCCAGTTTTTTTTGTTTTTTTTGTTGTTGTTGTTGTTTTGTTGTCCTATTTCAAAGTAGGTACATTCACGTGATTGCTTCGGTGTATTACATAATTTCAAGTTTCTTCTCCCCTGAAGACATTCTGGTTTGACTCTACCCCCAAAAGAAAACTTCCTAAGGTTTGAGATTCTCATGGTCCAGCATTCAGAGACCACATGATTAGTATGACCTCAAGCTGGTAAGACTGAGAGGTGGGAATCTCCTTACTAATATTTCTGCTGCTACACTATCTGGATCAAAATTCTAACCGCCAATCCACTGGAAAAATTAAGCATGCCCTATGTGAAAAATCATGTATTTGTCTGATACAAACCTACACGTTCACTTTCTGTAAAGGCTCCTTAAGTAACCTGAAACCCAAAAATATTCCAATAAATTTACCTAACATTTTTCATCCTTTAAAACGTATTTGTCAGGCCCATTGTCTTCTATGGAAGGGTTGGGATCTTTCCCTTGCTCTCAACAAAAGCATTGCAACTAACAGGAGTATGGTTTGAATCCTCTGAAGTTGCATCAAGTAAAAGAAAACCATAATGTGGACTCGAGGAAGAAAATGGGCATAGAACTGGAAGAAGAAAATCTTAAAAATAGAAGGCTGTGTTCTCACAGGGAAAGTGCAATCGCAAACTCTCTGATGACTTTAGCTCTGTGGAAATACGAGCGTTCTCTAGTGTTCCAGCACTTAGACATCAATTCATGGTGGTCTCAAGCTATGTTTTTGTTCTGGCACATTAAACAGAATGAAGACATATGTCTAAATTTAAGACATCCTTTTAGTGCTCTGTGCACGAGAGCCAGCTGAGAAATGTGAACTATTTCAAAGCACTGGGAAAGGAATTGTAGACACATCCTTTGTTTGGGCATATATTTTTAATTATCCTGCCTTTTAATATTCTTCTCCATTTGAGGATAATCAGACAAAATGGATCCTGCTGGGCATTGTCATGCTTAATAAAAGTAAGACTCACCATCTGCTAATATGGCGACAGCGTGGCGCATACGATGCGCCAGTGGCCGAGGCACATTCTGATGTAATTATAAGCCACATGGAACTGTGATAATGCAATGCCCTGCTTACATTCGTTCTAGCACTTGGAGAAAACTCTTCTTGCGTGAGGTGCTAAGCAATTCAACCCAGAGAAGCCCATAGACTAATAAATGCTTTGAATGCAGGATGCAGATAACAGCAAGGACAGGCAGATAAAAGGCTGTAGACCATTGTGTTTGAGTCTGCAGACCAGGGGTCGACGCCCTGGGTCTAATCCCAGCTTCATTTGATGGCTAGCGGTATGACCTTAAGCAAGACCTCAACCTCCATGAAATGGAGGGAATAATTTGCTTTTCTCATAAGGCTACAGTAAGACAGAAATGCAATCATGTATGTAAAGAATTCTCTTTACGTCTTCTTCCCCGGCACTCCCCCAACTTCTTTTTCCTTTCTCTTAAGTTCCTTAGATAAAGATTTATTGTCTTTTTACTTTTCTTCATCAAAAAGCCATTAGGAAAGCCCAAGTAAAGTGGGTGGCCCAGAGCTGTCAGGCTTGTGACGGTTGGAGCCAGTGTGCCAAGGGGGTAGCAGCCGGATGGTATCCGAAAATTGGTGACAGCTAGGGGATTGAGGTAATGAGTGCTCGGTCCCCCACTGTCGGAGAAGGAGGGCGTGGGTGTGGAAGCAGGAAAGACAGAACAGACCATGTGGCATTAGGATGGTTGGGGAAGTATCAGCAGACACTCAAGATGCTGAACACGGCACATACGGATAAATTATAGGAATAACGGTGTGTGCTATGGTCTGAATATCTGTGTCCCCTAAAATTCATATGGTGGCCCCTAACCCCCAATGTGATGGAGTTAGGAGGTGGGGCTTTTGGGAGGTGACTACTAGGTCATGCAGCTGGAGCCGTCCTGAATAGGATTCGCATCCTCATCAAAGAGAACCCACAGAGCTCCCTTGTCCTTCTGTCATTTGGGACATAATGAGAAGTCTGTGATCAAGAAGCAGACACTTGCCCCGCACACCGGCACTCTCCTCTCAGACCTCCAGCCTCCAGCCTGTGAGAAGGAATATTCTGCTGTTTAAAAGCCACCCAGTCTATGGCAGTTCTTTATAGCAGCCTAAACCCACTAAGGCAGGGCACCTGTGTCCATAGAGATTTCCTAGTTCAGTACCCTGGTATCACAGTAGCCATGAGCACACCTAGTGTCCAGAGGTCAGTGTGCACACGGTATCCTCTACCGGAAGGAACCGGGGCTCCTCAGAGCAATGAGCGATCCTAGGGATGGGTTAGGAAATGAACAGAATGAGCCTAGAACTTGTTGCTGTGCCAGGAAGTAGGGAAATTCTCAGAGAATGCATGGGAAATCAGCTTGAAGGGACTCCAACTAGCCAAATCTAGGATAATTTTGATCAACAAAATAAATCGTGACAGTAGTAAATTTTAACACATGGAATGAAATAGGAACTCCAGAGTCCACAGGGGTGTACAGAAATCAAGAAACAGACAAATACACAAACGAATAAGTGGATAAATGAGAAAGCTCTTCCTTCTCATGGAAAGACAACAGATAACAAATGTGAAAGAAATGATGACAGAAAATTGCCATTTGGCACCCATCAGAATGATAATTCGGAGCAGAAACATTCAAAGTGTGAGAAAGTAATGGGCAAACATGAGGTGAGGAATAGCATTTGAATTGGAAGCTTTCACCTGTGAGTCTCTTCTCCACGTTGTGACCACGCAGCTGCCACCATTCCAGATGCCACATAGCTCTGCCAGGAAAGAAGAGTGGCTTTTCTCATGTGAGGGGCTCTTAATTGGGAAGAACAACTTTCCCAGAAGGTAGAAGGGAGACTTTCTCTGAGGTCTGATTTGCTAGAATTAAGTCATGCAACTGTCTTTAAGCCAACCACTAACAAAGGGAATAAGACCATAATTGAATGAAATTTATGATTGACTCCCTGAGGCTAGAGTTTATCTCTTTGCCAAAACATAATCAGGATTATTCCAGAAAGGGGGAGGCAAGGTTAGGTGTATGGTTATGGCGTAAGCACTTCATGGTGTCTGACACATCAGAGGTAGAGAAAAATCCCTATCACTAGTACATTCTGGCCATTCATAAATCACTAGCTTCATTAAAACAAAATATTTGTGTAAGCTCCTTGATCTCTAATACAAGTGATTCATTCTAAAAATGTATGTTTGGGGGGGACAATTTAACATCTCTGAAATGGATTCCACCTTAAAGGTGTTTATACAATTGTTTAATTGGCAACTCTCTCCTTTGTGGTCCGCAAAGGAATAGTACATCTATATTTGATGAAGTATTCCATTGGGTAATATGCAGTAAACAAGTAGTGATTACCTTGGTCCCTGGTGGCAAACATTATCTCCCTTAATCATTGTTACACCTTTGTGAGATGAGCACTATTCTCATCCCTGTTTTAAAGATGAGAACACTGAGGTTTATTAAGGCTGATGTGCCAGATCCCGCAGTAATTTTAGGGCAGAATGGGGACTAGAGAGCACTGTTTGATACTGAAGTTTATACTCTGGCCAGCCCCACCCCTGGCTGTCACTGAGTGTGTGCATTTGCTCATCAATTCAAGAAGATGTTGGGGGTCTAGCATGTGCCAGATACATACTATATAAGGCACTGGAAATGAAGCCGGGGGATTCAAAATAGAATAAGGGAGATTATAATAAAAGTAGTAATAAATCTATCACTAACATTGTAGTAAGTGATTGACACCGTGATAGGTTGTTTATAAATGTTTGATACCCTTCCTTGGGGGGAAGACTTTACTCCCAGTCCCATTAATAGCAGGCTTTGTCCTATGACAATACGACCAGCAAAATATGGGAGAAAGCAGCATGAATGATGTCCCAGAGAACTTGAAGCACCAACCAGTGTGATACCTCTTCTCTTTCTGCCACAGCGACCCCTGGTATATGTCCCAGAGAGAAGCTGCTGAGTCAGCCTGGGCCCCAGAGTGGAGAACCCAGGGAGGACATTTGTAGCCACCCCACTGTGTACAAGGAGCAAGAGTGTGAAAAAAAACTTTAGAGGTTGACAGCCACTGAGGTTTTTGAGATCATTAGTTACTACAGTATCTTCTACCTTACCCTGGTGATTCAGTGACTTCACTTTATTATTTTTTTTAAAGATTTTATTTATTTATTTGACAGAGAGAGATCACAGGTAGGCAGAGAGGCAGGCAGAGAGAGAGAGAGGAGGAAGCAGGCTCCCTGCTGAGCAGAGAGCCCGATGCGGGACTCGATCCCAGGACCCTGAGATCATGACCTGAGCCGAAGGCAGCGGCTTAACCCAATGAGCCACCCAGGCGCCCTGTGACTTCACTTTAATAAAAAAGATAAACATGTAATAGTGTGAGAGATCACGTAATGTAATGCTTAAAAGCAAAGTCTGTGCAAGCCAGCTGGCATGGAGTCAAATCCCAACTCTCCCATTTACTAGAAAACTGGCCTTAGCAAATGCACCTAACATCTCTGCCTCGGTTTCCTAGGGGATGGGACCGCACTTACCTAGAGTATCATCATGAGGATGAAGCATGTGAACATTGGCAAACTGGAGGACAGAGAGTGACACATGGTGAGTGCTCTTAAATGTTTATCCAGTAGAATTTCTCTGTTAGGGAATAATAGTGGGAACTCAATTCAAAGGTGGGGGGGGGGCATCCAGGAAAGGAATATCCTACAAAGTTTTAAGTTCTGTTTCTTAAACCTTCTGGTTGACAGCAATTTTCCCAAGGAAGGAAATTTCCTTAGAATTGCTGCATATGTAAGGGTGAGAAGAACATAGGGGGTCATGCTGAAATGGGTGTTCTAGGACATCAGCTAGTCCACAGGAAGGGAGTATTCCCCTGAGACAGTCTTGTAGAGCCCAGCAAACAAAAAACAGCTAAAAACACAAATACTTAAAGTGCTGAGTGCCCCCAAATATTCCATAACTGAACTGCTCCTCGTATTTATCATTGAAAGCCGGACTTGCCAAACAGCTGGGATAGGGTTAGCTACCGCCCCAACAGGTGTGTCGAGTCGGCCCTGCTTCTCTGCTAAAGCCTTCATCCCCAGCTCCTCCGTGATCTCAGCCATTATCTTCTTGCGGAAGACTGGAGTCTTTTAGGAGAAGAAAAATCCTTTCATTTCCCAAGTACAGATGAGGTTTAAAATAAGTATTTTGCCCATAGGAGTATTATAGCTGAAATTAAATTTACAGTCATTTATAAGTTGCTGATAGCAGACACAAGCAGCAGAGAAGGATTCACTGACTCACCAACACCAGAACTTGCGATAATTCACAAACCATAGAAAAGGAAGAAAAATGACTGCTCAGCTTTGCTTAGGTTGTTGCTGTAATTCTTAGGAGCGTCTTCTTTTCAAATCACTCGTAATGTGCTTCACATAGGACTCTCCTCAGCATGGCAATCCCAGCTTCACTGGGTCTGTGTTTGAATTGCATAAACTCTTTGCCTAACTTGATTCTCCTGGTTGCCAAATACTTATCTGTGAACCAAGCCCTATCTCTGGGGCTCCCTCTCTCACCGTGGACTGTGCAGGGCCGTGGGTTACACACAGAGGGGAAGAAACCATGTTTAGACAGATGATGTTCCCACTGGTCTGCACATTCTGCAAAACTAGAATTTTTGTTAGTCTCTTTCATCTTTGACCTACACGGTAATATATGTTTATCATTGATAGTGTGGAAAATCACACAGGCGATAAGTAATTATCTCCAATAAGCCCAACACTCAAAGACAACCATTTCATTCATGAACATTTTCCAAGCTATTAAATTTTATTCAAAAGCTTGTGTGGGGAGTATATATATTCCATTGAGCAAACATAGTATCATCTCTTTGACCACGAGAGACATTTAAGTATTTGTTTCCCTTTGATATTTTTAAATAAATTATTTTAGAGAGAGAGAGAAAATGGAAGGGGGTGGGACAGAGGAAAAGGGAGAGAGAATCTCAAGCAGACTCCCCGTTGGGCACAGAGCCTGGCTCAGGGCTCAATCTCATGACCCTGAGGTCGTGACCTGAACCAAAATCAAAAGTCAGAGGCTCAACTGAGAAAGCCACCCAGGCGACCCTCTCTTTGTTTTTTCTATATGATTTTCAGTAATATCATAAGCATAGTTAAAGGATAAAGAGGATACCCTTGAAGATAAATTCTTAGGTTACATAAGATGAAAACTTTTAAAGTTTGGAGATTATTGCCAAATTGCCATCTAGAGGCAATAAAATCTGCCTTTTTAAAATGTAGAATGTTATAAAGACAACATTATGATTTTTTGAGGACTGACCTCACACCACCATACACAAAGTGCTAGGATTCTTTGACATTTTGGAATTGATTGCTGAAATCATTTACTTTCAGCAATGTGAGATTGTGATGTAGACATCTGATTCTGCTGGGGGATAATTTGAACAGAGCACCCTGCAAAGGAAGAGATTTGTTCAAAGGCCCAGCACCTGCTCCTCAAATTGATTTTGTGGTTTATTACCAATTCATCCATTCACAAAAATTTCATGGTGTAACAAAATGAACAATAAAACTACATTGAACATTGAAAATATAATTTGCATATGACACAATGTCACACGATACTTCAACTAATGTGATTCAGGGGAAAGCCAGGAGCTAGAACAGATATTTGTCTACTTAAAAATGTGGGTATTCTTGAATGTTCGGGCACAGATTTTGCAGGAACCTCAATGGTGTGCTTCTCCCCTAATTATTGTGTAATTACCTGATGTCTATATAAAGAAAAAATAATATGTATTAGGTGAGGATATGACTGTTGAATTCCTCCACCCTTGCAGGAAAGTTTAAAGACTTTCATATGTGATAAAAAGGCATGTGTCTGTGCTGGTCTTTTTCTCATTCTATCATCTTTTCTCTGCAGCCCTCTGCTTTCCTTCCTTCCCTATGTCCATGGGACTGTCTTTCTACCCTGGCTGGGTGCATTTCACCTCCCTGCATTGGGGCCCCTACTAGGATTTACAGACGGTTACAAGATTATTTACAAGATGTTTACAAAACATGTACAACTTCAGATTCTTCTTAAGTATGGAAGCTTTGGCAACAGTGTTTTTCAGGCACACCTGTTGTGAACTGGTTCTCCAGGATAACTGTCATTTCTTTTGCTGGATCCTTTAACTTTGCTCTACAACATAATTATTCTGTGTGTTTTTAATTAGTTTTGTTTCTTTGTTAGTATTTAGGGTCTGAGTTTAAAACAGTAAGGCATTAGCTAGAAACATATTTCCTATTAACATAAATAAACTTTTTTTAAGACATTATTTTAAGGATTGCTTGGTGGCTCTAACGTTAAGCATCTGCCTTCAGCTCAGGTCATGGTCTGGGATGGAGCCCTGAGTCGGGCTCCCTGTTCAATAGGGGAGCCTGCTTCCCCTCTGCCCCTCACCCTGCTTATGCTCTCTCCCTCTCCCTATCTCTCTCAAATAGATAAGTAAAATCTTAAAAAAATAAATAAAACATTATTTTATACCTGAAAAAAGCAAAACTACAATGCATTATCATTTCCTATAACCATCTCTGCTCATTATGGAGCTCTTTTTCCCCCAATGTAAGATCTGCCACAATGTTGCTCTGTTAATAATTTTGTACAGTTGAGAAGTACACTAAAATGGGAAAAAATCAACAAGAAAAAGTTGTATTTCTTTTTAACTTCTGTATGCTTTTGTCTAATATCCCAAAGTTCAATACTTTTCCAAGGAATAGGGTTTTAATACCAGCTACCTCCTTGGTAAAACAGGTGCTCACAAAAAATTTTTACTGACACGGAAAGATTTCTTTAGAGTCAAGCATTATTACTAGTGATGTTGTCCTATTTTGGAGATGGAACATTCGTTAGAAACTGGCCAACAGTAACCTAGAATAGAATTCTGAGGCTGAGGCTCGTATTGTAAAATTTTACTTATTTTCAATTGTGCTCATACAGAAAGAGGCTTCATATGGATAAGACACTTTCATATAGAGGTGAATTTCACTTTATTACCTTAACCTTTACCATCTGTTCTATCAATGCACATGGTCAACGTGGGGACCAGGGATGCAGATGTCTCTGACAGAAGTCTCTCAATGTGCATTTTATAATGCCTCGCAGACAATGCATACAGTAATTCCCTCTTTGAAATATAACATAAAACTTATTTTAGCCTCGCGACTTATGGTTTACTGTTTATTCCCATGGCACAGCTATTTTAAAATGTTGTTGATTAATTTTAAATGAAAACCCTACCACTATCTTCCTCCTCTGCCCTCCCTCACTTTCCCCCTGTCTTTCTCCTACCAGCCTGACGTCCCCATCTATGTTTTAAGGCTAATGCAATCAGAACGTTTGGTTTTAAGAGTAAGATACATAAACAAAGGATGTCCCACTGCTCTTCCACATGAGGAGAATGAGTCCATCCAAGAACTGTCTTTGACTAGCTCTTAGAGGGATTTTTATTTGTTTGGTGAATGAATCATGAGGGTCAACCTAGGGCATTGCAGTATCAAAAAACATGGAGACTTTCCTTCCTACTGTTAAACTCCCCAAGCTGGAAATAAGAAAATCAGTTTTAGGCAACAAATATTGAATCAGGAAACATTTCCATTTGATCTAAAATTGCATTAAGAAATGAGGCCCAAGTAATATTCTCTTTTCCTGAACATGTCTCACACACATTTCACTTTCTTTTTTTTTTTTTTTAATATTTTATTTATGTATTTGACAGATAGAGATCCAAGTAGGCAGAGAGGCAGGCAGAGAGAGAGGAGGAAGCAGGCTCCCTGCTGAGCAGAGAGCCCAATGTGGGGCTCGATTCCAGGACCCTGGGATCATGACCTGAGCTAAAGGCAGAGGCTTTACCCCACTGAGCCACCCAGGCGCCCCACATTTCACTTTCTTAACCTGAAGAAGGTGGGGGGAACCAAAAACAAACAAACAAACAAGCTCTCACCATTCACCTACACACGGAGATGTCCACTGACTTCAAATTTGATTAAGAAGAAATACAAGCAAAAGGGATGTTGTGCTTTCTCCAGCCATACAATGGTAAATCAGAGAAGACATTCTGTGGGGTTCTTACGGGAATTATTAACTAAAATGTGTTTATCCTCCCTTCCTGGCTAACCAGCTCAGAGCAAGTAATGAGCTCAGTGGAAATAAAATAAATACTGGCCTTCTCCAGGCCTTCCAACTGCTCTGCCACCTACCATTTTTCTGAATGTTTTCTTACTTCTGTATTTGTTTGACTTAACCACTCCAACTGAACTGAGCACGGCTTCCAGGAGATGGTTTGGGACAAGCAAAGCAAGTCTTTGTGTTCCCTGCATGGTCTCAGTAATGTTCTTGGAGATACACATCAGGTCGACCTGATTCCTCAATTAAACATGTAGCATTTAAGTTAGAAGAGCCTCCATCTCAGAGTCCTCAGAATGTTGCTGGTTGGAAAAGGGAGATGTTTGGGGGAAAGTATATCCTGTGAGTCCCATCTATGACCTTAAATAGGTCCCCGAACTCCTAACCATCTCAGCGTCTCCCTCTGCTGCAGTTCAGTCAGGGAATGCTGCCATCCTACTTCCAATGCAAGTGGAGAGGCCAACAAAATTGTTCATTTACCACCACGAGTCTGCCATTTTGTCGAAGACAGAGAAACTCAAGTTCATGACCATTTAATTGGAATCAGATCACAATTCCTGTTATCAGGACTGCTTTTCATTTCCGATAAAAATAACACCAGAGATCAATGGCTCTTCCATAAGAATGCTTAATACTTTTATTTATTGTATGCAGCTTGAGTGACTTTCAGCAAATGGGGGTCAGGATTAGGGAAGAGGAGGACAGAAGATGGGGAAGATGGTTGAGGATTGAAGGGCAACAAAAGACAAAGGCATGAGCTACCAATGCCTCCAAGAACACATGCCATTCTCATTTTCCCAACACCTTCCCACCCCAATGGCTGTCACACAGCGCGTGGAGAGACTGAGCCCTGTTGTCCAAGAGCATCGCATCCACTGTCACTGCCCAGCCTTGGTAAATCCATTCCTCATAGAAACAGAATTATTATTTCTCAAAACTAAAATTGATTTCTTGTACAGAAACAGTCTAACTTTGAGGAAGCTCCTGTGTTATTTATAATTGTTAAGGTCATTCATTCAAACACTTTGGGAATTTATAATTTATTATCTTTCTTGCCCAGATTTACACAGCATTAGTGAGTTTAATTTAATTTAATACATTAAATGAAAGCCATTTTTAATATTGTGGCATAGTAGGAAATTATACATATTTTAAAGTTCTTTGCAAATGACTTTGTAAACACAGCCAAATTATAATTAGAATTCTTTTATGTAGCAATAAAATCTAAACATTTTCTTATACAAAATTGAAACCATTAAGCTTATTTAACTTTTTCTATCCATAGGTCTTCCCAACTGGGATCTTGCCCTAGAAAAGAGGGGGTGAGAGGGGGGAAAGCTATGTAGAAACCATAAGCATTGGGATACTTGATAGTAACTGAGGAAGAGTATAATGTGAGTAGTGGCTTACACTAGGGGGTAGGTACAGTAATGAGTTTTAAAGTAATTTCTTTACTTCTCGTACTTTTTACATTAGCCATATATACCACTTTTATAATTTAAAATAGCCATTATTTTTTAATAGAATAGTTTCCTTTGTGCCTTAATTCAGATTTAGAGGTCAAGGGAGAGAAGACGGAGGCTTAATAATAATTATACTAAAAACATTACAGCTTTGGTATACTTGGGAGGCTCAGTTGGTTGGGTGTCTGCCTTCAGCTCAGGTCATGATCTCAGGGTCTTGGGATGAAGTTCCACATCAGGCTCCCTGCTTAGCAGGGAGTCTGCTTTTCCCTCTCCCTCTGCTTCCTTCTCCCCGCCCCCCACCCCACTCCTGCTCTCTCTCTTTCTCTCTCTCTCAAATAAACAAATAAAAACTTAAAAAAAATTATAGCCTTTACAACTTCCATGCAGACAGGTAGAAAGACATCAAGAGACTCAAAGAGGAGAGCTTCTTATATTACTATGGTGGTCCTGCAGGGGATACCCTCAAACTCTAAATCATGAATATTCATATAGTCCATGCCAGGCACCAAATTCCCTCTGTGTGCTTTACAAATACTAGCTATGCTTATGATCATCCTATTTCACAGGTAAGAAAACTGAGGTCACATAACTTGGCCCAAGATCACACACTCAGTAGTAACACTAGGACACGGGCAGACTGGCTTCAGAGTGTGCATGCCTAAGCATTACGTTACATAGTTGCCAACATGCCTTTACCTATTATGTTAATGGAGGAGGACTTGTCTTCTTTGGTGTCAGGTGAGCCTCTGGGCAAGTTATAGACAAGGATGTAGGAGGAGGAAAAAGATCATCATCATTTTCCCAACAAATTGGCTTGCTTGTATACTCCCGGATCATTAGGGTCCTGTTTGGACAAATTCATGTCCACCATGAGTTTCCATCAATGCTTGGCCCACTTCAAGGACAAGGAAACCGATGGTAGAGGTGATGGGGTACTGCCCAGCAGGTCCTTTGTCCTAGGATGATTTCACCAAACTTCACCATTGTCTGCTGGTTAAACTGGCCTGTGACATTTCAGTGAGCAAATATAAAAGGTGCCATGCATGCTGTGGTGGAACATTCCATCTCGAGGCAGAGGACTCTGGCAGCAGTAAGGCTACATGGGAGTGGAGGGCTTTTTATGGGATTACTATAAAATAACAAAAATTAACAAACAGAAACAAACCCCATCCCTTGTACATGTGTGTTGTATTTAGGCTGCTCCACACACCAGGCCATTGACAGGCTGTTTTAACACGTAGCCTCTCAAGCATGAAAAGAAAGAAAAAAGAAACCGATTTTTTTTTTAATCCTTTTTAAAAATCGTGGTAAAATATCCATAGCACGGAGCTATCATTCTAACCATTTTTTAAGAGTGCAGCTCAGGAGCCTTCAATGCATTCATCTTGTTGTCTTCTCCCAGGACTTCATTCAAGCCCACTCAAGCCATGATCAGGAATGCCACACCCTCCCTTCCTGTGGCCCCTGACACCATCATCCGGCCTTCTGTCCTCACAGGTCCGAAGACTCAAGGTGGCCCAGAGGAGTGAAGCCCACTTCTTTTGAGAAACACTGTCCTCTGTTTTCCTTCATTTTCCCTCGTAGCTGCAGCATTTAATGAGAAATTGTTTTTAAAGCCAATAAATGAGTTTCATTTCTTCCCCCCTTCCATCCACCCTTCCTCCATTTCCTCAAAAAGGCCAAGAGCTCCACAGGTGCTGGTGGTTCTTACTCATGTGACTGCCAGCTCTATCCTTCGTCTCCTCTGTCGAAGCTGGTCCACAGCCTCTCCACCTCTCTGATGTCAATAAGCCACAATTTCGCAGACACTGCAGAACCTGGGCAACCACCAGCCCCTGCCAAAATTGCATCCTTGAAATTTCCAGCCAGAATCACTCAGGGCCCCCACTTGAACTGTTCATCAGGAAACGAGAGTAGCCTCAGTTTCCTACATTGATGCTATCTGGCTCACAGTTGGGGCTTCGTAGCAGAGATGGAACCTGACCCATGGGCAGCATCGTGCGCACCTGTTTTCCAGCATCTTAGTAACAAATGTCAGGAGGAATTCACTAGGTGGATCCATGTCTTCCCAGCTCTGACTGTCCCACAGAGTGCCTAGCGTGGTGACCTGTATGACATGTGAGTAAGCAACAAACCCAGCAGTGTGTCCCAAACCTGAATTAGTCACATTATGACCAAGAAAAAGAAAAGCACTTACAAGGAAACAAATTCATCCATGTACTACCGAAAACTAGTTCACAGATCACCCATTAAAAATTCTAGAGGAGCTAACCTCATATCTGAATGGGAATCTATTCATCTTTTCCAAACTAGCACATTAGTAAACATCTGGGCTTGTCTCCTGAGAGCCAAGATAATGGCTGCATCAGGATAAAGAATTTGGTGTGGAAATGTTAGCAGTGATTACTTCTTGTGCAATTATAGACTGTTTTATTTTTTACGGTTCTGTAATGGAAATTGGTGACTTACATAATAGAATACATATGTCCGTATGTCTGTATATGTGCGAGTGTGTATCTAAACGATTGTATATAGAGACACTGGGTGAAGGAAAAAGGCACAATGTGGCAAAGCCTAATAGCCACATCCCTTAAAGCGAAGTTGAAGGTCTGTGGGGTGATGGCTGTTGCCGCCAGACCCACCTTCATTCTGGCAATGAAGAATGCATCAGGAAAATGGTGGAAAAGAGAAGCAGGCATAAGGGATCTGAGGGAGGGTAAGTACGTGAGAGCCACAACTGCCCGCCATAGACACCTTCTGAAATGCCTCCCCCCACATTTAATCAATAAAATGTACTAATGGAGGATTGCCACGTGTGGGGCAATATATGATATAAATATTATAAATCCCTCTTCTTGCCCCATAGTCTTTAAAAATCTAAATGCCAAGGCTGAACAGAAATAGTACCTGTGGGTATAGAGAGGGAAGCAGGGAGCAAGGACGGCTGGGGGATGCAAGCAGAGAAGGTTTCTGGGGTGAAGTCACGTCCTGATGAGTGGAATGGATGCTATGAGGATTCTTCGTCGTCTCCACAGGATGAACACTCTCTGCTCCAGGACCAGAAGGAGGAGGCGATCATCTGGAGTCCAGGGCGCCCCGTCTCCCCTCTTAGAACGGGAGAATACTAGTTCAATACAGTTGAATGGCCCACAAGGAAGGGAGAGTGAGGTCAGAGGAAATGGTAGATCCACCAAGTCTCACATGATGCCAGCAAGTTAGAGAACGGCCAGCTGCTCAGGCTTCTCTGAGGGCCAGCCTGTTGGAAGCCGGCTCCCGTCCTGACATTCTTCTCCAGCTGGGCTGTTTCCTGGGCTGCTGCAGACTCCTCCCTTCACACCCCTTCCCAGCTGTGGTTTGGCACTCTCTGCAAGAGTCCCGATGGCCAGAGTGCCCTCTGGGCTTGTCTCCTGAGAGAACAGGCCTGCCTATTTCCACTACCGAATTTACCCACAGAGACAGGCGGAGGAAGCTTTTTTTAGATGGCCAAAGAAAATTGGCCTGGACGAAGTGTGCTGGGACCGTGTGGTACTAATCAGATGTGGTGTCTGGGACGCCCGACAGGCCCATGCATAAGCTGCAAGGAGCTTAATACTTTTCCTGCTGCACCATAGAAGCTTTTGGCTTAGCACGTGGAAGCATTTGGGGGATGGAATGAAAACTCCTCCTGGTACATGGTGTTTGGCTGTGGCCAGAAGGAGTCGTCAAGTTAAAGTTCTACAACAAACAGTTGTTTTTTTGTCCTGAGCCAAGGAAGTGACTATATCTGGATGATGATAAATCAGGTTCGCAAACTAGGGCACACGAGCCAAACCTAGCCTGCCACCCGTTTCTGTACACCCTGCAAGCTCAGAATAGTTTCTCTGTTTTTAAGCAGCTGAAAAAAAAAAAAATCAGAAGACTATTTTGTGACCCATGGACATGATATGAAATTCAGATTTTTTTTTTTTTTTTAAGTGGGCTCCACGTCCAGAGTAGAACCCAACATTGGACCTGAACTCACAATCCTGAGATCAAGACCTGAACTGAGGTCAAGAGGGGGACGCTTAAGTGGCTGAGCCACCCACGCACCCCTGAAATTCTGATTTCAATGTCCACGAATAAAGTTTTATTGGCACCCAGCCACACCCATCTGCTGACATACTGTCTCTGGCTGGTTTCAGGCTTCAAACACAGAGTTAAGTATTTGCAGGAGAGACTGTTTCCCATCTGTCGTTACAGTTTGTCAACCCCTGTGCTAAAGCAGCGGCCGATGTCACCAAGGGCAGGGACAATGTAAAGTAGTGAGTGGAAAACTTTTAAATAAATAAGGATACTGTTTTTTTTTTTTTTTTTCCTTTGTTTGTTTGGTTTTTTTTGGAGCTGCATTTTTAAATTTGCCAGAATTCTGGGTCGTAAATCATACCACACTGAGGAAACGCTATATCTGGTGTTCAGCTTTAATACTTAAAATAATGTTTAAACGTTTAAATTTCCTTCTTGTGTTTTTGAAATTCCCTCCCCAAACCTCCTCCACCCCACCCCGGCGCTCCCCTGCACACACGAGGGAAAAAGCGAAAAAGCATCGGCAGACAGACGCTCAGTATCCCCTAGGAGCTCAGTAACATGTTTGTGCTCACAGAGGCTCCCTGGTAGGAAGAAATACAAGAACAGCGACTTGCAGACCCCCCACGGTGGACCGCAAAGGACGATTAACTGAAACAATGTTATGGGAATGTATTCAGTATGCACAGATGACAAAACGCCAGCAAGCCAGCTCCCTACAGCATGCTAATTATAGACACTGCTCTCAAAGTTTAGTCAAGCTACACAGTATGGTCCCTTTGACAGGGTGTGGTTTAAGCTGACCACTTAAATAGTGGAGAGATCCCTTTTGGTTAACTAGTACAATTCGGTAGCTCCAGGCATACACTCTATCTCTCAGCTTATAGAGCTAAGACCTCATTTTTGCTAAGACTTCTAAGAAGATTCCTGCAAGCCAGACAGTTGGAAATCAACAGTTGGAAAAATTCTGTGTTCATCAACAAAAAGGCTTCATGCTTTCTCACGAAGAAGTTCTATAAGGAAGCCTCGTTTCTGAAGAAAGCAAGCTGAAGTACGGTGTGTGGATGAGCCGCAGTGGAAAGTGGGTGGAGGAAGGAGGAAGAGGAGGCCAGAAAACTCGCAACATATTCCTTAAGGACATGCTGGCATGTTGAGGATAATTTCTCACGGTTGGGCATAAGCCCAGCCCACCACGTAATCAAAGGGCTAAGGTCAGGGAGTACAAACTGCTTAAATATGCTGACCTGTAATGACAGGCTCCATCCACCTACCTGACTCCTCCATCTGGCGAACGTCGTATGCTGCTCGGAAAAAGCATGCAAGCTGTACCCGACTAGATGAGATCGAAGGGAAGCGAGGACAGAAGCAGCATGAAGAGAAGTCAGGGCTGGGGGTACCCTCGCTTGAGCCACATAGACTTCTGGGTGGCAGAAAACAGAGCTCGATTTGGCAAAGAACCCAACCCAAGGAGAACTGGGATTTGAGAAGGGGGCCTGGGGAATGTTTCCACGAAGGCCCCGGCCTTGCACTTTCCCTGGTCATTGTGAGAAATCCAGTTTTTTCTGTGTACATTTGGAGTAAGGACCGGTTTACAAACTCTCTCTCTCTCTCTCTCTCTCATGTCCTCTCTGTGAGCACACAAGTCCATCCCCTGCCAGGTGATGGGAGTGGAGACATGATCTCACTCCATCCCTACCCCTCACTACCTGCACTTGGGACTGGAAGACAGGCACAGCACGGATGGATTTTTGAGTAGAGCAGGGAGTGTCCCATCTTATTCCTATTACAAAGACCAATTCAAGTCCACTGGGTCTCATTGGTACTGGGGTTTTCTGCTACTCCTCTTCCACTCGGAGCCAAAGCTGCTTCAAAGACCCTCATATTCACTGCTGCTCTTGGGTTCATGGGAATCCTTCTACTACTTCCACCCCAAGCCTAGAGGCAGGGAACTCTTTGGGAAAGCTGGGCCCTTCTTCCTAGAGGCCACACACAACCTCCCTCAGGCTCTCCTGGGGAGGAGGACACCACTTTCTTCTGCTCTTAGTTCTCCCAGGTCTCCCTGTTGCACCCTCCTGTAGGTCTTGAACTTGCAATAGAGGCAGAGTGCAAGGATGCTTTGGGGGACCCTGCTTCCTCCCTGGACCTCTGTCTCCCCAGTTCAAGTGATTGTCAGCTACTGAGAGGTTAGGGGGACAGAGGACATGAGCTTCTCCTTTCTCTTCTAGCCATCTTTTCAGTCTTCTGCAATGGCCATGGCTGGGTGTTTGATTCAAAGTTTTGAATGCGTTGTTATCTGAATTTTTTTCTGAGTTTCTAATAAATTAGCTTCTGCCTTGACTGGGGTGGGGTGTGTGTATGACAGGATTACTATTTTAAAATATTATCCCACTATTAATTTATGATATCTGGGCACAATTATTGCTATCTCATTACAATCAAATCAAAATGTTTTACTTATCACATGTTAAATATTTTTGAAAATCTCTAATTTAGAAATGAAAGAGTCAGTAAATAGTGCTTTCTTTGGCCAAAATGTTGTAGTGACACTCTTTTATAACTTCAAAATGTATAAAATTAACTCCCTGTGCCTCTGCTGATAGTCTCATAAAAGCTGGGTCAATAGAATGGGTTACGTTGACCCTGTTAGATATGATAGAAACGGTGTGTTTGTTTTGTTTTATAGACTTACTTATCTGAGAGAGAGAGAGAGAGAGAGAGAGCATGAACAGGGGTAGGGAGAGAAAGAATCTCAAGCATACCCCTCGCGGAGCATGGAACCTGACTCTAGTCTCCATCCCAGGACCCTGAGATCATGACCTGAGCCAAAATCAAGAATTTGACACTTACCCAGCTGAGTCACCCAGGCACCACTAAACAGTGCATTATCTTTGTTTTAAACCCATTTTATATCCCTTGGGAATCCCAAGAGCCTTTGGGATTATGCCTTTTTTTTTTAAGTTAATTTAACTGACAAGATATAGTAATATTTCTGACTAAAACATGGTGCTTTGCTTTTGTCTGAAAATTAGTGGAGTTGCTAAATTTGACAACATACAATCCAGCTAATTTCTTTTAACTGGAGAATAAATGAATAAATATATGAAAAATGTAATTATTCACACACACACCCTTGGCCCCGGAAGCTGCTTTGTTCTGAATCTCTCACTGGCACTGAATCTGTTTCGTTGGGGGAGGGAGTAGGATACAGACTTTTAAAGGGCAGATCATAGGGACAAACTTTGCCTTCCTTACTACATATTTGAATACTCTTCAGACTCAGCAAAGCACCACAGTTCGAAGAGGCCTGTATTTAACAAGTTCAGGGAGGAAGATCTGAATTCTGGCTTTCCCAGAGACCCAAAGAATATATAGTTAGACGCCCCTTTTCATAGATATAACCCAGCAATCATTCAGGTTGACCCTCAGCTTGGTGAGGTATGTTTTTCCCAGATTTTACTCAGCTTTCTGTGTCAAAGAGAGTAAATCCAGTACTTCAACTTTTGGATTTTTTTTTCCCCCACAGATTCAGAACCCAAACACATGTGTTTTCTGGATTATCATTAAAAGTTAATATAATTGGGGTGCCTGGGTGGCTCAGCCACCCAGCTGGGTTAAGCCACTGCCTTCGGCTTGGGTTATGATCTCGGGGTCCTAGAATCAAGCCCCACGTCGGGCTCTCTGCCCAGCGGGGAGTCTGTGTCCCCCTCTCTCTCTGACTGCCTCTCTGCCTGCTTGTGATCTCTCTCTCTGTCAAATAAATAAATAAAATCTTTTTTTAAGAATGTTAATATAATTAATTACAAGGTAATAAGTGATAATAATGCCCTTCGTGCACATCTTTCCTTTCAACCCCTCAGTGCTGATACAATTTACATTATTTCTCTTTACAACATCCTTACCAAGTAGAAAAGGAAGAGTATTAGTGTTCCAATCTGAAGACAATAATGTCTCACTTGTGCATAAAATGTTACAGTTTATAAACACTTCCACAGACATCATTTTATTTTGATTCTGACCTTCATAGCACTCTGTGACATACGTGAGTCAGCCAGGTATCATCTTCTTCCATTTCCATATGTGAGGACCAGAATTCAGAAAAATGGATGGTCTGCCTATGTTCTGCACTGAACAAATGGAAGGAACCTGCGTTGCTAGCTTGTCAGTGACTTTTCGTGGAAGAGACACAGAAAGATTAGGTGAACAATTCTATATGATATAAGAAAACACTCCAACGATCTTCATATTTTACTTTAGAGCTTTGCTTTCTTTTTCTTGTTACATTTTTTCAATGCCATCATTTTGTCAAGTACACTGTGAAGTACCTCCCAGACAGCATGTATTAGAAACAGGCCTATTTGTTCCATTCTCCCCAGAACTCCAGGGGGCGGGTTGGATTGGGGGATTATTTTTTCTTTGGTTTTACATTTTGAAAGCCGTGCTCCAACTCTCAAAGGATGCTGTTAAACACAGAATAAATATTGAATTGTCTCTCTATCCTCACGGTCTTTGTGGTGGCAAATAAATGTTTCTGTGAAGGAGTTTGCTCCCTGAAGACCCACAAGTGGCGGTTAGAAAGTGTCCACAAATTAAAGGCAATGAAAGATCACTAACCACAAGTAATAGATGTTATAAAAAAAAAAAGTAAAATACATAAAATAGTTTTTATATGCACGTATACTCTGGACTCTAACCAGGTGGCTACCATGTAAATGTTTTTCCCAATTATGAGCGTTTTTATACATACAAAGATGCTTTCATAACAGCAGTCTGTGTTGAATAAATATTATCCATAATTGCATGACTTATTTCAACTTCTAACAGGAGAACAGTGTTAATCTGAGAGAAGACACTTAGCATTTTTTAATCCCTTCAAGTTTCTGAATCAGTAGTCATTCTGAAAGAATCCTCTGATTTTAATCGATGAAAAAAGAAAGAAAATGTAGAGTAAAATCATTGATTCAGCATTGGAAACCATTCCCCATAAGGCAGGAGTAATCTCCACGCATAATCTCCAGTAGTTCACACTTCTTCTCTTCATTGGAAAGTCATCAAGGATTCAAGGGTCATCTACCATCTGTCTGGTTATCTTTGGGGAAGGGAAAACCTGAGATAGTACAAACAACATCAGTTCCCACTAAGAATGTTTCCTCTCTTTCCTGCCTCATAAATGCTCAGAGAACATTCAAGAACTTCAAGAACAGCTGTCTCCTTCCTCAGAGATCTACCCCCTTGCTCAGTCCTGTTGATTCTGAGTCTACCTTTCTCAAACGCTTTTTCCCTCTCTCCTCTGATGATGTCCCGTCTCAGCCTTTATTGCTCTGTAGGGCTACCTGGAATGCTGTAGAGACCATAGCTATAGCAAGCATCCTGACTTGTCCTTGCCTTCACTCTGTCTTCACCCATCCTGTCTGCACACAGCTTCACGTCCTAAAGGACGGCTAAGAATATGTCCTTTTTTTGGTTCAGAACTTTTCACTGACTGCTTATTGCCTACCAAATAAAACAACGATCATTTAACCTTGTATTGACTTGCCTCTTGCCACCAACAAGCTCACATTCAGAACAGAGCAACTTCTACTCTCAGTGTGGACCCTAATCACCAGGCTTTCTCCTTTCCCCCAAATTCCTCTGCCCACATGCAAATCTTATCGAATTTTCAGAGCTCTGTGTGAGTATTAGCCTTCCTGGTCCCTTTCCTGAACCCCCATTTCAGGACATCTGCCATGTCCTATGATAGCCATCATCTTTTACCTCAGAGTGTGTGTGTGTGTGTGTGTGTGTGTGTGTGTACAAGAGTCACTATATTCTCAGGGGTCAAGCTTTCTGTGTTTAATCTCTGGCTATTGATGTGATGCTGAGTGAACCCTAATTTTTAGCATTCTTATATTATTGGGGGGGGCGGGTGAGGGGAATGGGTAATACCAAACTCAGGACATTGTCGTGCAGATGAAGAGCCAACATATCTAAGTGCTCAGAGTAAATGAAAGGCATCGTGGCATATACACCTTCTCTTTTCTAGGACAGTAGCACCTTGGGAAGGGCTTTTGGGCTATTCATCATTGTCTCACCCCAGTGACGGAACACACACCCGTATTCAATACATCTCTGTGGACTTAACACTGAGAGACGAGTCCCTCCCAATCTTTCGAGAATGCTGTGAAAGACTCTTGTTTACTGATGATCTCAGCAGCTTCCCCGCTTTATGATGTGCATGGAATGATGACTGGGACATGAAGTGTGTAACACAATAAATACAAGAATACTCCCCCTTTTTTTTTTTTAAAGATTTTATTTATTTATTTGACAGAGAGAAATCACAAGTAGATGGAGAGGCAGGCAGAGAGAGAGAGGGAAGCATGCTCCCTGCGGAGCAGAGAGCCCGATGCGGGACTCGATCCCAGGACCCTGAGATCATGACCTGAGCCGAAGGCATCGGCTTAACCCACTGAGCCACCCAGGTGCCCCAAATACTCCCCATTTTTGATGAAAGAGAGAACAGCGGTCATTCTCGCTCATTCTGTGTCTCTGCAGGGCTAGAAATATCAGTGGCAAGGAAGCCCAGGAGAGAAGTTGGCAGGGGGTTCAAAGAACTGCATCCCAGAGCTACACTTACAGTACTCTTAAAACTACTCTTGGAGTGATATGCTCTTCTGAGCAGGAGAGATTAGGAGTTAATTAACAGAGGAAATAGTAGGAAATAATTAATAGGGTGTATATCTGCCCAACTGTGACACTCAGCACTTTGAGGAACCTCTTTCTCTACCACTTGATTATGTGCCTTTAAGGAAGTAGGATGCTGACTGTAGGTTGCACGTTGAAATTTATTAAAAGGATTGGCTGCAGAATCAGAAAGTCAACATTCAGAGGCATATGGTATTTATTTAGGGGATTCTTAGACTCTGATGTGTAACATTAATCCAGGCACAGACAGAATGAAACCTACGATTTCTCCAAATGGTGCTCATGTCTCAACACCAGCTTTATAAATACTGAATTACTCATCAACCTGGAATACGTGTATTTTTTCATGAGTACCTATGTTTAGCATCTAAAGTCTCTTAAGAAAGGACATCCACAGTGGATACATTTTGTCAAATATGTGGGCTCCCCATATATGTATGTGAAGATAGAAAAACTTCACTTTTTACTAAAATACTAAAGTTCTTTCACATTGATCATTTTTGTGCTCCCACATGAAAAATAAGAGTTTCCTTGGCCCGCCTCTAGCCTCTGTCCTTAACAATCATAAAAGTCAGGGCACAAAAGGAGCTACCATATGCTGAGTGAACTCTATGATCGGTATCACAATGCTCAAAACAAGCCTGCCAAGCAGGTATGATTTCTCCTCTTTTTAAGGTAAGGACGCGGAGGCTCAGAGCAGCTCAGTGGTTTGTCAGAAGTTGCGTGATTAGGTAGTAACAGAGCCAAGACTCAAAATTCACAAAGTTCCTTCACCAAGGACTAGTTCTTCTTAAACTGAGGCTTACCAAATTTTATGAAGTTTTACTTATAAACTTTATTGCACTTATAAAGGTTTAGAGCTTTGTTCTTCCCTGTACTTTAGTTCAACTTTTGATTCCCTTGCCATAGGCTCAGGACTCTGCTGGGCCTCCCGATAACTGCCCTACAAAGGGAGTATTTATCAGAGGGGCTCTCAGCGACCTCCTCCTGGGAGGCTAGCTGTAAGTCTGCCCAATTAGCTTAAACACGGGTTTCCTAACCCTGGACCTTTGTCTTGCCCCATCTGCTTCAACAATATTGCACACTCAAGATGCTTGATCTAGAGATGGACAACCCATCCTGAGTCAAAAAGGGGAAGGAAGGCATTTTCCAGGAGGGTTTCCTAGACTTGCTCAGGAAGATGCTTCTCCAACGCCTCCTCCTCCTCTCTCTCCTCCCTTTCCTCCTCCTCCTCTTCAAGCCCCTCCTCCTCCCCCCTTCTTCTTCTAAGATTTTATATATTTATTTGACAGAGAAAGACAGCACACAAGCAGAGGGAGTAGTAGAGGGAGAGGGAGAAATAGGCTCTCCAAGGAGCTGGGAGCCCGATGCAGGACTCGATCCCAGGACCCCAAGACCATGACCTGAGCTGAAGGTATATGCTTAACTGACTGAGCCACCCAGGTGCCCCAGGAAGATGCATCTGCATTTCATCTGTTTCAAGACCCTCTCTGGTATCACCCATCTCGTGAAAAATAGTCCCTGCCCAAAAAGAAAAGTGGTCAGAAATTTGGACATGTGACTCAGGTTATAAAAGCCAGGGTTGGACACCCATGTTCACAACAGGTCTATTCACAATAGCAAAGGGGTAGAAGCAATCCAAATGTCCATCAATGGATGAACAGTTAAATGTGGACTCTACAGACAATGAGAAAAAAGGCAATTCTGACACATGCTACATCATAGATAAACCATGAGGACACTGTGCTTCTGAAATAAGTGGGTCATATTCACAGAAACACAAAGTAGAACGGTTGTTGCCCATTCTACGGGGAAGTGGGGGATTATTGTTTAAAAGGTGTAGGACTTGAGTTTTACAAGATGAAAATTTCTGGAGATTGGTTGCATGACAATGTGAATATATGTAACATTATTGAAACATGCATTTAGAAATGGTTAAGGAGGTATATTTTATTTTATGTGTATTTTACCACAATTTTTAAAAAAGCCATGGTAAATATATGAAAAGTGTAGTCATGCTAAATTTCTAAGACGTCAGTGTATGAGAAGTAAGATGTTTGAAGAATATGGAGTGATAGAAAACAGTGGTACCAACCCAAGCCCAAAATGAGGATAAAAAGAAGCTCCTCATCCAAGCATCTATTCTTCCGTCTCCGTCTGGGAAATGAGCAAGAAAAAATACATACGCAGACATTGGGCATTTCATACGATTATTTGACATGAATTATTTGGGTAATTGCCATAATCCTTCACACTATTTTAAAGAACAGAAAATTCAGTCAGATGGCTTTCTCGCATTGAAGTTTGAACGGGTGGAATGAATTCCTTTGAATTAACACAATAAAGTCCTCCTAGTTCAACGTATTCCGCTATTGGTAATTTGCTGCATTGATTTCATTCTTTAATTGATAAAGCATTTCCATGACATGATCAAGTTTCTTCCCTACTCTGTGATGTAAGCATTTGCTAGACTGTTCCGTATTCGACAGAGGAATAGCATGGTACTTTGGAGTAGGAATGCAACCAGAAGTTCATGCACAGATGTGAGTCCTGCTCTTCCTCAGGGTAACCCTGAAAAATAACCCCAAATAATTAGGCCCCAGATTATCTTCCCTCGCTAGGAAAGAATTCATCTAAAGTAGGGCACACTTGGGACATTTGGGTGACTCAGTCCATGAAGCATCTACCTTTGGCTCTGGGTGTGATCTCTGGGTTCTGGAATCAAGTCCCACATCAGGCTCTCTGCTCAGTGGGGGAGTCTGCTTCTCCCTCTTCCTCTGTGCTCTACCTCTCTCTCTCTCTCTCAAATAAAATAAATAAAATCTTTAAAAGAATAAAGCAGGGCATACTTTTCTATAAGGACCAAATACTAAATATTTTAGGCTCTTACCCTTTGTAGAACAAAAGGTAAAATCAAGAATAACAAGAGAGAAAACAAACTTCCACAACTGTTTTTAACTGATGAACTGTAAAATATAAAAACAATCGTCTATCTATAAATATAGATAAACTGGGAATACAAGCCTACTAATGAGAAAATGGAATCCTCTTTTTGGGAAAAACATTTTGCTTTATTGTAGTTCAAAGTTACTGTTCCTTACAATTGCAAATATCATTTGTAAAAAGCATTTTTAGCTCATGGGCAATACAGAAACCATCCTGAAGGCACACTTGCTCCATTGGCTGCAGATTGCCAGCCTGTTCTAAGATCTAGCTAATCTCGAAAGTCTTCTTTACCCACTCTAAGTGTCATGCTTCTTCTCTTTTGCTGGATATAATTCCTCCACTCAATTTTAGCATGAGGTTATCTAGCTGAGTGGTTTTAAAAACCATCCACATGTGATAACGTCCAGATTTTTCTCTGTTGTTAACCTCTCCCTTATAGGATGTGTTTTTATATATGCCTCAACTTTGTCCTTGTCATTTACCCTTTGGTGTCTAAGAGGTATCTCCAATGAAAGAGTTCCTAAAACTGTCTCCCACCTTTTGACCTTCTTCTTCTTAGTAAATGACACCTTCATTCACCCATGTATTCAAGCCAGAAGTCTAGGAGCCACCTGAGATCATTCCCTTAAACCTCCTCCATGACACGAGCCATCAGCATTGATTTGGAGACCTCTTGTACAAACGGGAGAGCAGTCAAGGAGGTTGAGAATCTATACAGATGTGCTCAAAACAGAAATGATCAGAAGTGTTCTGGTTATAAAAGGAATTATAAGTGTGACAAAGCAAACCCCTCAAAGTGTTCTTCAACACATCCTCTTCCTTCCATTACGGCCACCTGGAAGGTCCCAACAAACCCTGTCTCTTACCTGAACTACTGCTCTTGCTTCGTAACTGGTGTTTCAGGTCCAGCTCCACTCTCCACTCCATTCTCTCCAGGGGAGGCAAAATGAGCATCTTAAACACAAACCAGATTCTGTTATTCCCCACTGAAGCTGCTCCATAGCTCCCCCTCCCTATTAGTTTGATATCTATTATTATCTGCTCATCATGTTCCTGGTACTGCTTACCTTGCTGGGAATTTTGTAGTAACCCAGATGGACAAAAAGTCCTACCAAAAGTAACATGCATTCTAAACAGGCCAAACAGATAATAAACAAAAGAAGAAAAAAAATGAAACTTACATAGCATGTTAGGATAAATGATAAATGCTCTGGAAAAATAAATGAGGGAGGTGGGCAAGGAGCTGAGAGACGGAGGAGTTGCAGCGTTAAATAGGGTGGTCAGGCAAAGGCTTCCACTGTGCAGGTGTCTTCTGAGGGAAGTCCTGAAGGAGATGAGGCAGCAAGAAGGTGGAAGAGCATTCTAGAGAGAGGGAACAGCATGTGCCGAGGAGGAGCAGCAAGGAGACAGTGAGGGCAGGAGGAAGAAGTTGCAGGGGTCAGGGAGATGACAGAGGCAGGGTTATGGAGCTCTTGCAAACCCTGAGTGAGGTGTCTCAAAGAGTGTGCCCTGACTCAGGCTTAGGAGTACGGGGCCACTGTAGGTGATGGAAATGTTGCACAGGAGAGCAAGGGCACAGGTGGAACCAGTTAGAACTCTACTATAGTACCTCAGGGGAGATATTAGAATTAGATGAGCCCAAAGATGCTCAGCTTCTGTGAAGTGGGACAGAGAGGAGTCAAGAGTGACTGCCCAATTTTCAGTCTGATCTACTGAAAATTAGAGTTGTGATCACTTAAGATGGGAAGTCTGAGGGGAAAAAGGATTTGGGGGGTACTTATTAGGAGCTTGGTGTTGCTTGGGATGCCTTTGAGATGTCCAGTGGACATCCCATCAGAGATATCAAGCAGGTGGTTACACATCTAAGTTTGGAATGCAGAGGAGAGGAACAGACTAGAGACATGTTTGCTGACCGTCCGTACAGGTATTATTTGGAGCCACGAGATGAGGTGAGATCATCAAAGGAGTGAAGGTAACTAGATAAGGGAAGAGGACGAGGAGGGGCGAGCACAGTGGGGAGGATGGGAAGGAGCAGCCAGTGAGGGAAGAAAGGGGAAATGAACTGGGTCAAAGGCTGTGTGGATTAAAATTAGACTATTTTTTAAAATTCTCACCCAGTCTGGAAAGCACCCACACAGCATGATCCTCGTCACCTCTGACTTCATCTGGGGCTGCCCATCTTGCAGCATGACAGAGCCCTGTCCACCTGTCTGGCTCTGCTGTCTGTAGTGCCTGATGTCACTTTCCCTCGGCTCCAGCCGTCCTGCTCTCCCCTCTGTTGCATGTTCCCTGCACAGAAAGCTCTTTCTCCTCGTTATTACTTCTCATTGCAGTTTCTTTTCATGACTATGCACTCTAAAATACCAATATCCCCCATATTCCCCCCAAACCCTACCACTTCCTCTTTACTCTGCCACTTTCTTCTCCTCACTTTATATGATTTTTGGCTACTCTGCAATTACCAGCCTTTTGTTGATTTCCTCACATGTGAGCAGAGAGCTAGTCTGTAAAAAAATTTACTGAATAAACGAATTAATCTGTATTTCAATAAATTAACTAAATTGTATATAAAATACGCTGTTACATAATCCCCAACTTAGAAGTGCAGAGGAAGGAAGCTGGGGTATGTTTTCATTGGAGGGTGCTATAAATTATCTGGTCCAGTTGTTTTCCATATAGATGATGCTAAAAATAGAAATGGCATTACTGGATACGTTCAAGGTAGAGTTGGTTCAAGGTAGAGTTGGTAGAGTTGGTCACATGGAAGACCACATCAGCCCAGCCCCTCAAATACCCCTTCCATCCACCTGCGAATTGGGCCATGCTGGACCTTCGTGCTGTTTTCCAAAGTGTCAGGTGCCTGTCATAATAATGACACTATCTCAGGGCACCTGGGTGGCTCAGTGGGTTAAAACCTCTGCCTTCAGCTCAGGTCATGGTCTCAGGGTCCTGGGATCCAGCCCCACATCAGGCTCTCTGCTCAGCAGAGAGCTTCCTCTCTCTTTCTCTCTGCCTGCCTTTCTGACTACTTGTAATCTCTATCAATTAAATAAATAAAATCTTTAAAAAAAATAAATAACGACACTATCTCTGCACAGGTCCTAGCACAGGGCAGGCAACTTTGCTTGTTTCCTGCAGAGACATTGAAAAGAATGATAACTCGATATTGAAATCTCCAATGAGGAGGAGCCGGTGAAGAGGCAAGTAGACTTTCCTCCTCCACGCCCTCCCTGTCAGCCTTCTCAAGAAGAGGTCCAAACCAGCACCATTGAGGCTGGAAACCTCTTTTTGGAAATCTCCCTCACGAAGCAGAGGGAGCTGCCAGGAGTTGGGTGTGGGCGGGTCAGTGTTTGATGACTGGGTGCGTTCTTTCATCTTCCTCCGCTGTCTTACGCTCGCTGTGTGCTGCTGCTAAAGCAGTAAACGGTGTTTGTCTTAGCTGCAGAAGCGAGGCTAGGAGACTTTGAAGTGTGTTCTGTCGCTTACCGTCCCCTACTGTTCCTGTCAGCAAACTGAGATAAAGCTGATGGACAGAGGTGTCTGGTCTAATTCCTTTATTGACACATGGTCCTGTCTTCAAACACCAGTGTAAATGAATAGGCACGAAGATAGTAATGTGTCAGTAATCGGCTGCCAGATAAATGCCATTGTTTACGGACTGATCCCTGCTTCCTAAGGCCCAAACAGCTCCAAAATCTTACAAATTAGCACCTCACTGAGATCAAAGAATTGTCTTTTCTCTCTGCAATTACCTGCTTGGGGAGCTGAGCAAGCAAATGAGACCGTTCAAGATGGCTCTCTCCAGCGCAAACCTTTCTTTTGAGAACAAATGGTGGAATTATCCACTTTTTCAGAAGGGGGTGGTTCTGAATAAGAGACTTGTATCTTATCGTGCTATATGAGAGCAAGGGGAGTCTGTATTACATTTTTTATGTTCTTCACGAGTCTTCTAGCCCATGAGCACTCTCATTTCTAAGTTCAGTGGAAAGAGGCATGTTCTTCCTTCACTACCAGTCTTTTGACATCCATATTAAGCTTGAGATTACAAAGGTAAAAATGGTCTAAAATACAGTAGTGCCATAGTGCCTACAGCTCCAAACAAAAGACATATGGGGAAATTAGTATTTTCTGAAGGAGTGAAAATTTAGACTACAAATTCCTTGTCCTAAAGCACATTCTATTAGCCAGTATCCAAATGACATCTTTCCACTTGAAGATATTGAGAGAAGAGAAAATGGAACTCATGTACAGGACGTCATTGACTTTACATGTTCAGCAGTCACGTCTTTCATATAACTCATACAACCCAGAAACAAGAAATCCAATGGACAAACCATATGGTTTAGGAAAATATTGGCTTATTTATAAAAAAGATAAGATTCTTGGTGGCAGGCTTTATCTTTTATCTAAATGAAGAAAATATACTTTCAAATTCTAATGGTACAACGAACAATATTAGTCAAGGGTGTGGACTTCTTTGGAAAAGCAGTTTAAAGAAATAAAAATGGCGTCCTTGGGAGGTAGGAGGGGTGGGTCTTATTCTAACTTTGGTTGCTCCCAGTGACACCAAAATTTTTTCTGAGGAAAGTGACTTTAGGAAAATGAGAGGAATCATCTTAAAATTTACCATAAATTCACCTTCAGGTTCACGAACTCTTTGGCAGTTATGAATAACTGAGGGAGAATACACAAGTGAAAAAAAAAAAAAGATGGCCAAGTTTACTATTGTAGAGAAAACAGTCCATTTTTTTGTTTGGAGCTGTAGGCACTATGACGCCACTCTATTTAAAACCAAATGACCCTGAGATCATGACCTGAGCTGAAACTAAGAGTCAGTTGCTCAATTGGTGACTGAGCCACCCAGTTGCCCCAATATTTGATTATATTTACCCTGTTAAAATCCCTATGAGCTCCTGACTTTAGAGCACAACATGAAGAAAGATGTAGAAAAGTTAAAGTAGCTCAGGGTAACCAACAGCAAAGTAAGCTCTCAGAAGGTATATGTTAGCATGAACACTTTTTAATAGATGTCACTCAAACTTCTGTTACTCGAGAAACACTGACTTGTGGCCAAAATGCAGAGCTGATGAAACAGCAGCAAGTAGCTATTAGCTATTTTTCCTGCTCTGTGCCTGCATGCAGAAGGGGTTGCCTAGTGAAGATATCTGCAGAAGCGTAGTACTTAAGGATAGACCCCCCAACAGGCCTTGTGTCCAAGAGAAGTCATAATAGAGACTCACTTCCGTCCCATCTATGTAACATAATGATTCAGGCCACTCTGCGACATGGGGTGGTCATGAAGATCTGGCACAACGAACTGTATTTATAGATCTCTCTCTGCTGATAGATCGATTCTGCCTTAGGGGATGGTCTGTTTTATGTCAGCAGAGCCTAAAGCTCTCTGAGAGCTGCTGAATTACACTAATGAATCTGAAGAATCAAAAAGGAAGCAGGCTCCACGGACCTATATAAGGAAGAAAATTTTTGCACCCGGAGGGGACGTAGTTGTCAAGTCTCTGAGTTTTAGGAGCCAGGAGGTGGAATTTCCACTTCCTATTTTTCTTGAGACTGCTAGGAAGACACAGTAAGATCTGTGCTTTCATACTGCATCTGCTTGGTCTCTGCAACAAAAAACACAGTAGCACCTAAACTGTGGCAGGGCACATGGCCATGCCCATTTCTGTTTTCTAAATAGTAGGAAAAGAGGATATAAGGGAAAACATTCACTACCATTCAGTCAGTGAGCAAGCTGGCAGGCTCCCGCATGAAGGGAGTGCCTCCACAAGCACCTGAGTGCAGGGTGGCCAGCCTGGGTCTGTGTGGCAGCCTCTGCCCATTCCCTGAATGCACCTGCTGTGAAAAGCTAGAAACAGGTCCTGGCTGCAAAGCTCATGTTGGTTTTTGTCCCCCTGTTGAGCAAATAGCCTTCACAGATCAGCAGTCTCTTGGCTTTATTTGTAAGAATGTTTTCTTGTGAATTTCTTTTCCTCTCAATGTAGTTTCAAAAATGAATCCATTTAAGAATAAATGATCCTTTTCCTGAGTAAAATAATGCCATGCCATGTGGTTCCATGCCTAGGCTCAAAGATACCAATTTCTTTTCTTTTTTTGGCTAGTCTTATTTGCAGTTAATTGCCCTGAGACTAATGATGACCCATTACCTATTGCAGATTTTGATATTGCCAAAATAATATGAATTTGCATTAAAATCCATGCTGTTCTTTAAGTGTGTTGGAAAGATAATTCTGAAATGTACCATATATAGATAGATAGATAGATAGATCGATCTATAGATAGATGGATCTATCTATCTATCTATATATATATACTCTTTAAAGATGAAAGTTTGTTTGGCAGTGAAAATAGCAGGAGAGATGCCTGGGTGGCTCGGCTGGTTAGTGTCTGTCTTCAGCTCAGGTCATGATGCCGGGGTCCTGGGATCTAGTAATAGGGCTCTTTGCTCAGAGGGAGTCAGGTTCTCCCTCTCCTTCTGCCACTCCCCCTGCTGGTGCTTGTTCTCTCTGTCAAATAAATAAATAATATCTTTAAAAAGTAATAACAGCAAATTTAGGTTTTGATAAATTTGGTAAGTATCAAAAATTTGATAAGTATCAAAAAAAATTGCAGGAATTGTGTTTTTAAGTGTTCTCCTGTAAGAAATATCCAGAGTTATTGAGGCAGGGAAGGGAAAACTCACAAATGCGAAGAGTCCGTGTTTTTCCAGCAGGGTACTGAAAACTTATTCTTTTTGGTGAGGGGAAGGCAAACAACCCTCTCTCCAGTCTCTTCTTTACTGTGATCATTTCTTGGTCTAAGTTATTTCCCAAACCAAGAGCGGGCTCTCTCCTGAGTCTCTGTTGACGTATGTGGCTGCCAACAAAGGAGGGTTACTAGTCTCCCAGAATCCATATAATTATATTCCTGTGGACACTTAGAAGGAACCGTTGGCTCTACCCTTGCACACCCCGCTTCTCGGCTGGCTGCTACCTGCGGATGGTAAGAACTGAAAAGAAAACATTTTCTTTACCTACTTCATACCTCATCAATCAAAATTTCTCCCTTCACATAAAATTTGAATTCCATCTTGTTTCTAAGCACCAAACTGAATCAAGCCTAATTTTATTTTCTTGTTTCCCTCTATAGAGTTGCAAACAGTATTCTTCTCATATTAAAGTTTGGGCACCTACTAGGTCACTTAACTATACACAACCCCACAGAAAATGAGGGGATAAGAAAGGTCATTAACGCTCTTGATTCAAATAAGTCTTGACCAAAGGTTTAACCAGAATGTTCCCTCAGTGCTGCTAAATAAATGTTTGTTTACTGATGCATTTCTGTAACACTCGATTTCATAGTATGCCTATCATTAGGAAAAGGAACTCACTCTTACTGAATGCCTACTCTGTATAAGCTGCTAAATGAACACGAATATTTCTCCAAGGGAGGATGGAAATGCAGAGAGCCCCACAGCTTATAATTGGGGGTAGGGGAGGTGTTAAGAGAATTGTGAATATAAAATTAGGCACAGGACAGTGTAGATGCAGCTGAGACCAGGAAGGTGGACGTAAGCGTCAACAGTGTCTGCTTTTTTTTCCCCATAAACCTCAGAGAAACGAATGATCTTGGTGACTTTCTTCCTTGACATATGGGAACACTAATATCCAGACAGAGATTAACCCACACAACAACTGGAGTTGCCAGTTTTTGTAAATAAAAATAACCATCAGTTAAATTTGAATTCCAGATATACAACAAATAATTTCTAATGTAAGTGCGTTCCATAAAATATTTGGAACACATATTAAAAAAAACACTGGGATTCAAAATTCAAATGTAACTCGATAAGCTGTATTTTATCTATCAACCACACCAATGATACACCACCAGGTTTTTAAGCTAAGGATTGTTAGATACAAAATTCAAGTGTATTTCGTTCCTTCCTTATTGTAATGACCACATGTTTAACAAATATTAAGCACAATAACTTTCTCCTTAAATGAAAATAATCTTCTTATTAAAGTTTTTATTTTTTAATAAGTGAAATTATGTATAATACTCTACTTTTAAACCCTGACTTTTAATTAAACAATAATAGTTATTGCAGAAAAAACATAAATACAAACCAAAAAAAAAAGAAAGAGACCCATAATCTTCTCTTTCATAAACAACCCTCTTTCATCATTTGGCTTATCTACACTTCACTTTTCATATAAATGGCTATACATTCTTTTTTTTTTTTTTTTTTTTTACGGAGAAATATAATTAGTACTATATATCCTATGACAAAGTGCTTCCCCCCCCCAAAAAAAAACCCCCTTTATTTTCCTTGTGCAGGGTCTAATTTATGATCATAGAGATTTAGCAATCAACTATCAAGATTTAGACTGCAAAAATCAGTGAAAACTTCCCACTGAAATTCCCACTTCTCTTGAACTGTGAGATTAATCATCTGTATTGGATGGCTGACCTCCTACAGGCAGACTCCATGGGATGCATTTCAGAGAGGGTGATGCAGGTATGGCTGACATGCCCTGCAGAATGGAGATACATGGGCTTGGTCTCATCCTTATGATGCACTGTCTCATAGAGAAAAAAAAACAACAACAAAAATTCCTTGACTGATGATTTCATTTCTTATTGCACATTAAAAATAAAAAAAATCAGTGACCCTTTCAATAGGAATGTATGTCAAGTTCTTATAACAGAATTCTCACCAATTATGTACAAAGTAGACACTATGTTTTCTTTCAGAGAAGGGGGAAAAAAGAGAAAAAGGGGTAATTTGTCATTAATGTACAGGTCCTGAGAAAACTGAGACAGAGAAGCTTCCAAGTAAGCTTTCAGTAGGTAGAACATCTTTTCCTCTACAAAATAAGCTGGCAGGGACCAAAATCATTGACATGGGTACTTAATCTGGTACTTTTTAAGAAAGATTTTGTTTATTTATTCAGAGAGAGAGAGAGAGAGAGAGCACGGGCAGGGGGAGGGGCGGGCAGGGGGAGAAGCAGACTACCCGCTGAGCAGGAGCCAATGTGGAACTTGATCCCAGGACCCTGGGAACATGAGCTGAGCCAAAAACAGACACTTAACTGACTGAGCCACCCAGACACCCCGAATTTGGTACTTTATATGCAGAAATTAGGGATGTATTCACACAGAGCAAGAAGAAGTGCCACATAAGTTATTGCCAAAATGTTCTTCTATACTTTATTATTTTATTTGGCCATGTACACTTTGCTCAGATTTCCGGAGAATGTCCTGGGAATTTTTGCTTAGTGCCACCTGGTCATAGTAGAAGACTCAGCACAGAGGATCGCTTGTGGTTGCCCCTCAGGATGACCTACTCTTGACTCCATCCCTGACTTCCATCTCTGGAATCAACACCTACTGTGAGCAGGAGGAGGGCCCAGGCAGCATGACATACAATGAGCAGATACTCCACTGTTGGTTATTTGGTAGAAAAGAGACCCCCAGAGACTTGGAATCTAGCCGAACGGCATCAGCACAAAACGTGGTGAGTGGTTGTGATGTCACCTTACACATTTTTTATCATAGATCTCAGGGGGTCCTCACCTGCCAAATGTAGCAGCAAGATTTTTGGGGTTGAGTCCACTCTCTGGAGTCTTGGCTCGAATTCTGAGTTATTTCAAAGTGTTCTTTTCTGTGTGCATGTGTCTTTTCAAAGTTCTAGATGCATACCTCCATTTGAAGTTCCTTTGGGAAGCTTACTTCTGCTGAGAATTTATTACTGAGTTTAGGGAATAGAAATCTTACTGCGAAATAGGAGCAATGGTTGTAGCCCATTCCTGTTGCCATTTTAAGGATTAAACAGGAAAACATACATTCTGTGTTTTATTACTGGAATTTCATTTTTGTTCAAGTTTTAGTTTTGCTATATATATATCTGCCCATTTATATATGTGTGTTTCTCTCCAAATAGGTCTTGTGAATAAATATATGTAGGTGCTGTGTGTCTATGCGTATTGATAGGTAGAGATACATACATAGAGACTCAGAGAGAGTAGACTAGGTTTTGAAAATGATCTCAACCAACATAAAGCAAACTCTTTTTAATGCAGTGTTTTTCAGTCTGTAGTGAAGAACCAGATCTTTAAAACTTACTATTTTTTCTACTCCTTTGGGAAACAAAAGTTTTATAAAATATAAGTAAAATGATAAACTGCTATTAAAGTTTTTAACTGTTTATTTTCCTTACATCCTAGCAGACTAGTAGCAAAGAGTTTGAGGCAGACCATTGCAGGGCTAGAGACCTTATTTTTGAGTAGAATGGCTCTAGGGCATGAGATTACACAAAACTTTCACTTTCTCAATATTTCATATGTTCTGATTTTTAACATAGATTTTGTTTCTATCATAACAAACAAATAGAATAGGTAATGTTAATTTCAACAAAACAAATTTAGCAAATTTACATATATTATATATATATAATTATATATATAATATATATATATCTCAATTGTTAATCATTTGTTAATCTAAATCATTGAAAATAAAACAAAAGGACTTCTTTTCCCACTTGGGGGAAGAGAGTGTTTGTATTTATCAGTATTTCATGATCTGTGGGTATGTATTACATATATAATAAGAAAAAAATTAAGGTGCTCCATTATAACATAAAGAGCAATGGAAAGACCACTCCCATGTTGGATTAAACAATCAATCATTTCCACTTATTTGAATTATTTTTTTGATGGAATTTCTGAAAGGAGAAATTTTATGTATGTTTTTTTCCGATTCTAGTTCTAGCTGTGTATAAATTCTGATTTAAAATGGATGCCTGGGGGGCGCCTGGGTGGCTCAGTGGGTTAAGCCCCTGCCTTCGGCTCAGGTCATGATCTCAGGGTCCTGGGATCGAGTCCCGCATCGGGCTCTCTGCTCAGCAGGGAGCCTGCTTCTCTCTCTCTCTCTGCCTGCCTCTCCATCTACTTGTGATTTCTCTCTGTCAAATAAATAAATAAAATCTTAAAAAAAATAAAATAAAATAAAATAAAATGGATGCCTGGGAGCATCAGTTGTTAAGCATTTGCCTTTGGCTCAGGTGGGTACTGGGATCAAGCCCTGCACTGAATTTCCTGCTCGTCAGGAAACCTGCTTCTCCCTCTCCCCCTGCTTGTTTTCCTGCTCTTGCTATGTCTCTCTCTGTCAAATAAATAAGTAAAATCTTTAAAATGGATGTCATTTGGTACCACAAAATAGTATTTATTACTTTTCATTCATCAGCCAGTACACATGGAAATCAGCCACAAAGGTTCACCAGTAGGTTCTTCAGGGAGTAACTGTGTGACCCACCCTTCCCAGTCAGCCGATGTTGGGATTCAACATGCTTTGTTTTCCTAGCCAATGTTTGGATTCTCATTTATTAGCTTACCAAATATTTACTAAGTATAGTACTATGAATCAGGCACCACACTAGTCTCCGAGGATAAAATGTGGAGGGAAGAGAGACAATGTCTGTCCTCTTGGAACTGATCATTGGCCGGGAGGGTTGGTGCGGAGCAAGTAACTACGCGCTCTGGCAGCCTTGTAGAGAAGAGAGGGAAGAGGAGCAAGCAGGGTGTGGGAGAGTACTTGAAAGTCGGTATTTTATGGGATCGCTGCTAGCATGAGCCAACTAACCAGATATTAGCATGATTCATTTCCCCAGAGGGTCTGTTTTACACTACACAAGAGTCACAAGGACATTCCTAACTGACCTCAGATTTTTTTTAATTAAAAAAAAAAAAGTTTCACTTGTTTATATGAAAAGCAAGAGAGGAAAGCTAAGAGAAAATCAAACAGCCCTCCAAGTGGATCCCCAGGGTTATTTACCAGCACACAGTGGGTCCTGCTGGTGCTGTGTCTTTAAAGGGCTGCCATGGGAATGTGGGCATCTCTGCAACTTAAATTATTACTCCATGGTAAACATGGATATGCCAACCCACCAGTCCAAGATTTAATGATATGGGTTTGGTGGTGATTTTTATCTTGAGAGGGGGTATGGGAGTCCTAGGTCAGTTGATAGGTGAGGTAGAAATTTGATTTCATCACAAAGAGCCTTCTACCCATAAATAGGAGTTGTGATTTATCTGTGTTTCTGTCCATTGCCACAATCTCTTCTAGGAGGTGGTGCTCATCTTCTTAGGAGATGAGCTCCCCTCATTAGAATAGAGTACACAATTGAACCCACCAGCTGGATGGTATTAAATAAATATCAGATAATGACCACAAAACAAAATAACAAGTGAAGAACCTGGAGTTCTGGGGTCAAAGGGAAACTGACCTCTGATACAGTGAAAAGTTGGAGCTCAGTCTCCACCTCAGTGGTGGGTCTCTGCCAACCGTTGTGCTCAGGGCAGTCACATCAGCAGCCCCAAAGTGGCTGTGACCAGGGCCTCTCCCAGTAAAGGAGGAAACACTCAGCCTCCTCAAAACACCAGCCAGGGCTGCCGGGTCCAGCTATTGCTCTTTTCTCTGAGCCGAGGACAACCTTGGCACAGGCACAAAGAGGTTCCTATGCTGTGGCTCCCCTCCACGCGTGTCCTCGATATAAAGATATCATGTCACCCACTTTACCACATGAGGTATCATTTAGCCCAAAGCCATGATTGTACTACCCATGAAGTGACATGAGAGTATATCAACTCTAGCCTGATACTGATCACATGAAATCTTTCTAATAATGGTTGACTGTTCTAGCAATACTTCTCTGGGTTCTCCCATAGGTCACAAATCATGCTCATGGAAAAACAAACTGAAATCCACAAAAATAGTGGAAGACCAGAGTACCTGCTGGATGCCTTAGAACTCACTATTCCCATCCCCTTCAAGACATCTACCTGCTGTTCCATGGCTGCCGGGCCTTTCCAGTGAACTTACCATGTCAGGGCTCCTAATACCCACACAGCTGAAGTGAGGCCCCTGCCCCACCCTGCTGGGAACTTCCTTGGTCACCCAGTATTTCCTTAGGAAGAAAAAGTGCTTTCCCATCTCCAGTGTGAGTCCACACAATTTTCAGTTACTCAGGATATAAGCAACAGTTCAGGACCCTTTGCTTTACCTGTCTTTTTTGTAATGGAAATCAATCAGTTAAATAATAGCTACAGCATTAGTCACTGGGAATTTAAAAAGTAAATTGCAAAAATATCACATTGCTAAACCTGAGAAATATTTAAAGCTGCATTATCATAGCTATATGTTCATTCATTTGTTTGTTTGGTTGTTCATTCAACAATTATCCCTCTTGAGGACTGACAGCATGTAAAAATACTACCATGTCCCAGTGGGAGAGAAAAAATACAGTCACCTTGATTATCCTTCCTCCCCGCCCCTGTCCCTGTGACTCATACAAGATACAGACATGTGGACATAAGTACCTATAGATACAAGGCACAAGATATGTTCTACAACAATGTTATGAAAATAAAATATGGATGAATCAGGAAATCTTTAAATGCAAAAGAAAACTGACTCAAGGTAGTCAAAGGAGAAGATGAAGGAAAGAGAAGTAGGAAGAGGAGGAGGAGGAAGAAGAGAAGGAGTATTTACTGACTCTTTAACCATAAATTTCAAATGCAGGGCTAGTTCCAGACTGGACTTCTTCCAGCAGTTTAAAGGTCTTCCCTAGTGGCTACTCGGAACCATCATAATCCTGCCTTACTGTAGCAACATGGCTACAGATGTTTCTCAGCTCACATATTCTTACCCCACAATCTAGAAAAAAAGAAGAAGATTCTGTTTCATGGACTGCCCCACCACCCGCCAGCAGGATCTCCTTTCATGCCCTGGACTGTCTTCCCAAACCAATCATGTGGGCCAGCAGTTCAGGTATTCCAATTGCTTTAAGCTGATCAAGGCCCAGCCCTTGGGTTCTGGAAACCCGACCAAGACAACATGGCTGGGGATAGAGGGGTGGCTTCCCAAAGAAAATCAGGAGAGAAAATGGATGTTGGACAGGCAGGAAATAAAGTCATAGCAGTCTCATCCTGAGAGTGGCTCCTTGGAGCCTCCCCATCTAACAGAGCATGGCCATAGCTTTCCTGGTGTCTTCACAGTGGTTGGATTACGGCCACAATGGAAGGGGTTCTCAAGAGACTCCTAATAAGGTACCCACAGCTAGTAGCCTAACCCATCCCTGGAAATATGACTGGATGGAATTATCTCCTCATGAACAATCACTGTACCTAAGTACATGGGTACCTGGCCATGTATGCTCTCCCATTTCATGAGAATTTATTGCAAGGAGAAGGTGGTCATTGCTTTACATGCATTATATCTACCTGATCACCTAGTATGCACAAACAACTGATGAGTAGTATTTTTGTTCCCTTTTATAGATTAGGAAAAAAAGCCGAGGCTTCAAGTTAGAGAGAGAGTGTAGTGAAAGCAGAATTCGAACTCAAGGATTTCTGACACCCAAAACTATGTTCTTAATTGCACAGCTTAAGACCTCCGTGAATGTAATGGGTTGGAAACTGTGTCTAACTGATAAAATGAGATGGGCTTGCTGTATGTTACATGGATTGTTGATGGGCGATATAAAAGGCCTCAAGAGATTCCATACATTATCAATCTGTTCGATCCACAGCAATGAGGATAATTATAACCGAAAAATATTTCAGACAGTGGTCATTAAAGAGGTTACTTGCATTTTTCTTTGGAAAGCATTATGCTATTTTCCCCTGACATACACACTCAATATGTCATATTAACTGATCTAAAGATTGGACTCATTAGCAGTAGAATAAGTATCTATTTACTGAAAACACATTGATGACACTTAGGGGTCACTGAATATCTTAAAATGTCTGGGTAATACAGATTTTCAATGAATAATGCAATAATTTAAAGGAGGCAAAATAGTCCAGCATGTTGCTCTACTAGGAGCTGAGTCATTTTTCTAATCTACTTATAGTTCTTTCTAGAAATGAAATGTGGGGCATCATATAAGCTCACCACACATCACTTTCCTTTTTTGTATAATGAGAAAAACAGTTGGACCTTCTGATGGATGAAGTCCTATATGAGAAGCAACGATTTTATGAGATGTTTAGTATTTCTGTAGGAATATTGACACCATTCTTTGACTATACACCTCCAAACCATGGTAACATTTTGCTTGCTAGGGCAAGGCACTTAGCAATTCAATAATTTTAGCCCAGTTGAAACTGTCAAATATTTTCTCTCTATCTCTCTTTCCCTACACACATACACACACACACTTATGCCACTTTATGGTGTTTTGATAGTATTATATCCTCCTGATTTCATAAGGGAAAAAGTCGTATGACCTCCTCTACCAAAAACATTTAAATAAATATTATATATATAATATATATTATATATGTAATCATATATAATATATAATGTTATAATATGTATTGATATAAAATTTATTGTACATATAATAAATATAAATAAATAAATATTATGAATAGGTGAATGGACTCATCAGCAAACTGTCTCTTTACTTAGAAAACAAGCAAAGACATAGGCTAGGACATTTTGTATCCCAGGGGACATCTGGTAAGGACGGGAGACATGTTGGGTTGGCACAACCATGCACATATGTGTGTGGGGTAGACAGTGCTATGTTGGCATCTAGTGCATGGAAGCCAGAGACATGTGAACCTTTCGACCATGCACAGGACAGTCCCCACAGCAAAGAATTATCACTCCAAACTTTAGTAGTACTGACATTGGGAAACTCTGGTCTGGACATATTGCCATGTAGGTTAGGACATATGTATATGAATTACGTTAAAAATAACAGAGAGAGGAGCAGACCTTAGAGCTTCTGACTCTTGATCTTAGGGTCGTGAGTTCAAGCCCCATATTGGGTGTGGAACCTACTTCTCTAAAGAGAAAGAGGATTGGCCAACTATCCCCTCCCTCCCCTTGCCTAGCACAACCTCTGTTGTATTTAGTTGGAAATATGGAGTTATATTAACTAAATTTTAAATTATTTTTTCCTACTCCCTCCCTGCTTCTGAGGGATATTCAATTCTATTTGATCCAGTTTAGTGGCCGGGGGGTGGAAAAAATCAGATCACTTAGGAAGTGCCACCTTTTGACGTGTCATTTTCACTTGTTAAGTGATGGCTTCACAGCCTTGGGTCACCTGCATGAAGGGTCTACCATTTCCACTTGTGAAAAGCCATGTCTGGGAGAGGTCACACAGCAGGAAACCACGACTGACTGGCTGGGACTTCATGCTACAAGGCAAGGCCTTTGGAGATCTTCTTTGCACTTGCCCTGGGACCTGTTGATTTAGATCCAGAACAGGTCTTTGACAGTAGAAGAACTTTTTATAAGGGGCAGGATTTTTATAAAGCACAAATTAAACACAAATGAAATCGTTCCAGTTCTCAAACTGTTGTAAAAGGGCTTATTTTTTTGGTAAAGAATGAAAGCACACAAAATCAAACATATGTGATGGTTCTAGAATAGGAAACTCCTCAACAGAGTCTCATAGTCACTGGGTTTCTGTTGCTATTTTGACTTTTCTAAAAAGTGTGACATCCTGCATCTCGGTGGTGTGAAACCGAAACAAATTTATCCAACACGTTCCAGTTGTAAGAATGTGCACTTTTGAATTCATCACAAAGTTGACTGAACTGCAAAAATGTCACAAAAATACATTAAAAATGCAAAGAGCATTAAATGAAATACATATTGCCACCTCAGTGTAGAAAAGTATTTATCCTCATATAACTTTCTCATTTATTTACTTTTTACACAAACTTGAGAAATATCTTTAAAACTGTAAAATTGATGTGTTGAATGGGGGCAAGCTGGAGATTTTATAATTTGTGATTCAATCTGCATCAAAGCCTGGGACTTTTTTTTTTCTCTCTCTCTCTCTCACTTTGGTTTAAGTTTCAAATAACACAAACATGTGCTTACCTACACTTTTCTACCTGCCAAGTTTTCTCTTAGGTTCATAGTAAACAGGAGAGAATTTAGAGAAAAAGCACCTCCCTTGAATATGATTTATTAAAAAGAAAGAAGCTTTTCTTTTTCTTACTTTGGGTTTTCTTTCATTTGGAAGGCTTGCCTTTTACAGTTTTTTCTTAGAATTGCAAAATTTTTCCTCAAAGTATTTCAAACTTAAGACATGTTACTAGGGAAATAACCAGAAGGTTTGAAAGCTTTTTTTCATCACTTTTCCCTCTTAATTTGAAATGAATAAATATGTAACACAAGCTGATTTTCATAAACATATAATACCACTTACATTTCTAGAGGCTTTTAAATAGAATTGTCATTTTTACATTAATTCTGAGCTGATGGCAACCACAATAGAAAAAGATGATTGAAATATGCACTTTCCCTTATTTCAGAAAGGAACTCCTGAAACATAGATTATAATTGTGTTTAAGAATTTTGGAGTTATGGGACGGCTGGGTGGCTCAGTTGGTTAAGCGGCTGCCTTCGGCTCAGGTCATGATCCCAGGGTCCTGGGATCGAGTCCCACATCAGGCTCCTTGCTCGGCAGGGAGCCTGCTTCTCCCTCTGCCTCTAGCCTGCCACTCTGTCTGCCTGTGCTTGTGCTCTGTCTCTCTCTCTAACAAATAAATAAAATCTTAAAAAAAAAAAAAAGATTTTGGAGTTAAATGATTTTGGAGATGAATCAGTACAGAAACATAGTAAGTCAAAATTCTAATGTTAATGATCATTGCCAGGAGGACATTTATCCTTAAAATACATTATTTAAAAGGTAACAGCAGGGTCTGATCTTCCTCATTCAGTAAAGATTTTACGACTGCCTAAAATATGCAAGTATATTACTGGCCAATGCCTTGTCATTTCTCAGTGAAATGGGTCTGTTATATCTAGAAAATCTGCCCAATGCCAATTGTACTTTGAATTCAGACAAAGTATATCCAAACCCTCCTGAATATATTATGGCATTTCAGGTGGGCGTGGCCTGTGCGTTTTGGTTGAAGAAGTTATCATTCTAATGTTCATATGAAAGAGGTAACGTTCAGGAATAACAAAGACATTAAATGAGTGAATGATTAAATAAATAAGCAGACTTGTTCTAGCAGGTATTAAAATATACCATGATTCTTAGTAACTAAGAAAATATTTATGCGGGCATAGAAAAACTGATCATTGGGAAAAAGAGCCATAAGAAACAGGTCCTTTGTACTGGAGATGTTGGAAATAAAGGTGGCATTTCAAATGGGAGGGGTATTTGAAAGGCAGATCGGAAATACCTACCAAAATTTAAAACATGCATATACTTGGATGAAGTGAACATACCTTTAGAAAATTGTTTAAAAGAAATACTATACAAATGCAAAAAGAAAAGATATGCAAAATAAGAGTCATTGTTCTATCATTTGCAATAGCAAAATATTAAAAATATTACATACACAGAGAGGTATTTTTAAAATATGTACACTGTAAGCATAACAGAATACTGTGAAACAATTAAAATAACTGGTGGGGGCATATATGTAAAAATATGGAATTCCCTCAGGAAATACGACGTGAATAAAAGTAAATTACTATATACAAAAAGAATGATGCCATTCATATAAACAACCAGAAAACAATATCATGAATATTCATATGTACAAAGTTCATAGACAGGAAGAAGATGAATGTGTATCACATTGTCTCAAGGGTTTCCCTGTAGGAATTAGAGGGAAGAGTGAGCCAGGGCTTTTAGTTGAGACTGTCAGTGGAAGAAAAAGGATGTATCTCCATATTGTTTGAATGTTCAAAGAGAACAGGGAGAAGAACTCTATTCTTATGTTCTCCCATGGGCAGACACCAGCCAGGTGGGCGAGGAAGCCCATGAAAGTGGCTAGTAGGATCGAAGAAATCAATTTTTAATTCAATTTCATTATAACTCAAGCAGTCTCCTGTTTTGGATAGTGCAGCTCTAGACCATCAGCTAACTGACAAAGGAGTTATAAATGTACTTCCACGTACCACATTAGTCATTACTATTTATAAGGAAACAAGACCGGCCGTTGACCCTTCCGAGCTTGACCTTGAGCAATAACCTCTCCTACCTGACTTTTCCATGACTGTTCAAGCCTTACTATATAATATGATATCCACTAACCACATAGTGAGCTACATATTCTGGGTGTAATATTTTGGATAAGTCTGGTTAAAATAAGATCTACTGTTAAATTTATTGCACTTGTTACTTTTTTAATGTGGCTACTAGAAATTTAAAATTACATATTTGGCTGCATTATATATATATATTTATATTATATATTTGCATTATATATATATACACACATATACATATATGTATATGTATACATATATATAGAGAGAGACTTGTGCTGTTTAACAAGGTCAGGAAGGCTGGGTATTCTTCTTGCCTTTGTAGTTCACACACTGTATGGTTAGAAAAATACTACTTAACATCTCTGATCTTCAGTTTCTTTATACAGGTCCTGTGAACTAGGGGTTAGTACAATTTAACAAGAAATAATATCAATGAAGGCATTTTGGAGACAGTTTAAAACAAAACCGTGAAATGAACTTCTATTTTTTTTTTTTCAGGAAATTTAGTAACAAATGCATGCCTTCCAATAGTTAAGTCAGAGTTGAGGTTAACTCAAAATTTTTACAGTGGTTTATTTTCCCTCGACGATTCATCTAGGACCCTGGCATTATAGATGTTTGTCTAGCCAACCAAAGAGATAATCCTAGACCTAAAAATTTCCCTTTTCTTCTAAATTCTGGTTGAATTGTATATGTAATTTTTTCTCTACTCCCACAGACTTATATGCAAAACAGGGCTAAAAATACTTTCCTTACTTAAAGAAGGAAGATTGAACTGGATCAATTGTCCTTGAAGTGGGGTCCCAGAACCACCACCTATGGAATAAAAAGTTCTGAGGTGGGATCTAGCAATATATGTTTTCATAAACCTCCTAGGTGACTCACCTAGGAAGTGAGTCAATTGAAGTTTGAGAACCAATGAACTGGACGATTTTACCAGATTTCTTGGGATCCCACATTCTGATATTCCAACTAAATTCCATAATTCTAATCTATCATGTGGTAGTAGTAAGTCTTTCTTGGGAATGTGTAATGTAGTTTATGAGATGAATTCTTGAGCTCTTTAGACAGTGCTTGAATGGGCAGGATCACTCAAACTCCTATAGAAACAGAACATAAAGGAGGGAGCAGACTATGCAAATTACAAAGATTCAGAGGAGCAGAGGTCATTTGGTTTCCTTGCTTAATGATGCGAAAAGTTTATTATCATGGTTCTTATACGGGGGTGGGGGGGAGGATCCTATTTCTGCCAGACTGAATAGCTAGAAACAATAGAAGACACTGTGCTTAGTGCCCTCAAGTTTAAGGTTTTCAGCCAAAACTGGCATGAGCAAAGGGGCCACAGGAATGCTGCAGATCAAGGTGTACATTTCAACAGTTTTCATCAGGAAGCTTTAGAGCAGCTAGAGCTATGCAGCTAGGTGGGGCCATTGAACATCTTTAGTGAAGGATGGAAAGAGGAAGAAAGGTAGAGGAAGGGAAATGGGGTTTTGTTTTTTATAGCTCAAACCTATTTCCTGTCCTTACAGAAGGTGATCTTTGGGAAGAGGAGAACTTTCAACATCCCCCCATCCACCACTCCCCAGATCCTTAAATGCTTGTCATAGTTCAAGAGCACATGTGTGGGTAGGGGAAGAAGAAGGAGACAAAGCTTCAGTTCTTCAGGTGAGGCTCCCCCAGACCAACACCCATGGCCTGTGCTTGGGAGGTGTGTTTCTTGCAAACCCCAGTGAGCTTCACCCATGACTCCAGGCTCCCAACAGCTTGGACAGGAGGAGGGGTGGTGTTGGGTCTAGAGGTAAGTGGAGAGTGGCTGTCCCCAGGCCAGCTGTACTGCAGTGTTCTTTGTAACCATGTCCATCCTAGGAACTTGCTGTAGAGCCCACAGAGAACATATGCACAGGCTGTGTGGTTGGCTCTGCTCTCCTCAGGAGCTGAGTGGTTTCCGGGTCATAGGACAAACACTATGGCACTGTCCTGGGACCTCCCAGTGGCGTCATCAGAAATACAAACTCCTCCCTCTGAAGGCAGCTTTGGTAGCAATTGTCTCCCCACCTCAGGGAAGCATCGGCTCTCATAAAAATATTTATGGTTGTGTACTTACTCTTACCTCCATCACAAAGACTAATGTTTTCTAATCTAGTGGGAGCTTTTCTCATTTAATACATATAATAACCTTGATTTACTATTGTCCTCATTCCTCAAGAGAAACCTGGGATAATTAACATACCCAAGACACCATTTTTTAGCAGTGGTGCTGGGATCTGAACCAGGTCGATCTGGCTCCAAAGCCTAGGCTTGTAACTCCTAAATCCATGGTTCTTCTGCTTGAGCATCCATAAGAAACATCTGGAGGGCTGGGTATAATCTGCCAGGCACTAGCCTCAGCAGATCTGATCCTGAAGGTCTCTGATGGGATCTGAGAGTTTCCATTTCTTTTAAGTACCCAGGGGCTGCTCTTGCTGAAGCTGGTGAGCCACGCTTCAAGATCCACTGCCCTATGGTGACGTTGCACCATGTGGCTGATGTCATCTCCAGCATCTCCAAGGATTCCTACAGCAGGTACAAAACCACTTTATCTATTTGGTTAGCAATGAAGGAAATCTCCTAGTGCCATACAGCAGAGCCTCTCAAATGCTAATGAGCGTTCAAATCACCTGGAGGCTATGGTTAAAATGCAGATTCTACTGGAATAGGTCTGGGGTGGGACTCCAGGTTTTGTGCCCTAAAGACTTTCCAGGAAATGCCTAGGCTGTGTTACCAAGACCTTACATCAGGAGCTCTCAGACCAGCTGCGGCCCCAGACCAGCAGCAGGGTTATCATCTGGGCATTGGTTAGAATGCGAACTATCTGGCTCCATCCTGAACCCACTGATAGGAGCGGGGATCAGCAATCTTTGTTTCAACTACTCCTTCAGCTAACTCATCCCCTACCACTGCTTCCCAAACTGGGCTGCACACTGGATTCATCTGGGGAGTTGTCAAAAGTGCATCTGCCTGGGTCCCATTCATGACTGATTTAATGCATCTTAGGTGCTGCCTAACCATCAGGATTTGAAAGCTTTCAGGGATTTTCATGTGCCGCGGTATAAGAACAGCTCACTAGCTGGGGCGCCTCCATGGCTTACTCATTAAGCGTCTGACTAGACCCTTGATTTCAGGTCAGGTCATGATCTCAGCATCCTGGGATCTAAACCTGTGGTGGTTTCCGTACTCAGCAGGGAGTCTGCTGGAGATTCTCTCTCTCCCTCTCCTCCTATCCTGCTCACACTCTGTCTCTAAAATAAATAAATCTTAAAAACAAAAACAAAAGCAAAAAAAAAAAAAGAAAAGAAAAATCATAGCTACCTTCCAGTACCTTGCTGCTCACACTGTGATCTCTGATCAAAAGCATGAGAACATGGGAAACTTGTCAGAAATGAGAAATCGCAAACCATACTCCAGACCAACTGAATCAAAATCTTCTTTTCACAAGATGCCCAAGTGATTTTTATGCATATTAAAAGCTGAGAAGGGTGACTGGGTAGCTCAGTCAGTTAAGCATGAAGCTTCTGCCTTTGACTCAGGTCATGCTCGAGTCCCACATCAAGCTCCCTTCTCAGCGGGAAGTTGGCTTCTCCCTCTCCCTCTGAAGCTCCCCCTGCTTGTGCTCTCTCTCTCTCTTGCTCTCTCAAATAAATTAATAAAATCTTAAAAAGGTAATCTTAAAAATCTTTTTAAAAATCTTAAAAAAAAAAAAAACCCAGCTGGGAAGAACCATATAATTGGAATTCTGGAGATGCTGGAAATACCCTATATCTGTGCTATCCAATAGGGTAGCCACCAGTCACGTGTGGCGATTGAGCCCCTCCATTGTGGCCAGTGCAACAGAGGGAATGGACTTTTTATTTTGGTTCATTTAAATACAGATAACCATATGCCAGATGGGGTAGCTCTAGAGAAGGAACAGTGGTGTCAATGCATAATTGGAATTTGCCAGATGTTACAGCTTCATACCACCTCCAGTGTGCAGTCCAAGGCCAGGGCTGGATAGTCAGCAACACTGTAAGGGAGGGGAATTTTGTGTTCCTCATTTTCTTTTCTGGGTGCTTGGTGTTCAAGGCACAGGTGTTCCATAATCCCTGACACTCTATTCATTCTCTTTCCCATTCTCTCTACAAATTATCTACCTGCTTTTACTTGAGAAAGCTATTGATCCTTTATTAATGAGAAAGGACTAAAGCCAGGATTTAGGACAGCAAAGAACAATGCAGCTAATTTGGGGTGGGATTGAAAGGAGGCCAGTTCTCACTGAGCAGCGGAGAGAGAAATGTTTGAGAGTAAATAAGACTTCAGGAGCAAACCTACTTGTGGGCCTCACTGAGCCATGGTATTACCACCTGGACTGTGAGCCCAGAAGCCCTGGGAACAAACCGCCCGAAGGTCTTGCAGTTTCAGGGATCTTTGTGCAGCTAAGGAAGAGCTGATGACCTGGGAATAGTGCTCCCCCACTTTACCTTATAGTAATAGAGTATTTTTAATACTCAACTGTCAGTTGTCTCATGCAAAAGAAGCTGTCATGGTCATTTAGAGAGTGCTCAGGAAATCGCTGAGGAAATTGCTGGTCAATAACATATTTTTGACCTTCAAAATTCTATCACTTTGCAATAATAGTTTTAAAGTGATGGCCAATAAGTCGGTAACTATTGCAACTACTTACATGACCCATAGTAAGTTGGGAGGAAAGAGCTTTAAAAAATGTGTAAAGAGTTATTTGTGGCCCTCTCTGCCAGTTTTGAAAGCCTGACCATTGTGCTCTCTTAGTGGCCACATGGAAGTAAAGACGAGAAAGTGTTACAAGAAAGTTGATTTTGTTCCTCATCAATATGTCCTGCTCCCAGACACTCCCAGGAAGGCAGATCTGATTAAAAGGGCAGAGTTGGGACATCTGGGTAGCTCAGTCAGTTGAGCATCTGCCTTTGGCTCAGGTCGTGATCCCGGGATCCTGGGATTGAGTCCCACATTGGGTTCCCTGCTAAGTGGGGAGCCTGTTTCTCCCTCTGCCTCTCCCCCAGCTTGGGCTCTCTCTCAAATAAATATAAAATAAAGAAAATAATATAAATAAATATAAAACATATTTTATATTATTTATATATATTTATATATTTTATAATATATATTTATATTATATAAATAAAAAAAATTTTTTAAAAAGAAAGGAAAGAAGAAAGAAAGAGTGAGCGGGCAGAGTTTCCTATGGGAAACAGTGTTTTCCACAGGGTGGCAGAGTCCAGAATAAGAAGTATCACTAACCAGAGAGCAAGGGCAGGCTTTCCTGGGAGGCCACAGCCCATGAGGGGCAAACTCAGAAGCAGGGTGACCAAGCGGGACATAGTCAGTTTGGGGGTTGGAGCCGAGGGCAGCTCCACATGGCAAAGCATGTGTGGTGTGTGTGATGGAGGCAAAAGTCCATAAACCTGAATCCAAAAACATGGAAGGAGGGTGTAGATTTGCTAAGTACAATGATGGATTGATGTGAATTCAAGACTCTGTTTTCGGGCGCCTGGGTGGCTCAGTGGGTTAAGCCGCTGCCTTCGGCTCAGGTCATGATCTCAGGGTCCTGGGATCGAGTCCCGCATCGGGCTCTCTGCTCGGCAGGAAGCCTGCTTCCCTCTCTCTGTCTCTCTCTCTGCCTGCCTCTCCGTCTACTTGTGATCTCTCTCTGTCAAATAAATAAAATAAATAAATAAATAAATAGTTTTTAAAAAAAAAAAAAAAAAGACTCTGTTTTCTCGCTTCCTAATGAACAGACCTTAGAGGCTCAGTTTCACCCCATGTCGAATAGGGGTGATACCAGCCCTTTCCTCGTTGGGCTTCTATGGGGATGAAATGAGCGGGTCCTATAACGCATGGAGCAAGTGTGCAATGCCTTGAGCAGGGAGCTCCTGCTGTGCAAGTGACGGGGGTGGTGCGGGTGCAAGGGGAGCAAAATTGCAGGACCTCACCCATTTGAAGGCAGTGACCCTGGAGGTGTGAGGACAGAGGGCCAGTCTGGGAAAGCTGTTTGGTTCTTTCTGGACATTGAGTAAATTGTAGAAACAGTTTAGAACAGGAAAGTAATGAAAATACGGAGGACGAAGAGCAATACTTAGAGCTGCCGTTAGCGGCTGGAGAAGTTTTTAGAACCCTTGAAAAATCTTGGAAGACTTTAATAGTGTTAGTGTCCAAATCTTCAACAGCTAAGCAGCTTCGATCAGACTGTCAAATTAAAAATATTAAAAATTAATATTAGGATGAAAATAAACATATCAAAAAGTATTAACTATTAAACCCCACTGCTGGCTACTCACGTAACTCTGCCGCTTGCCTTTTTCTCTGAAATAGAATATCTTCAGGCCTTATTTGAATTTCATTAGCGAAACAGTTTTAAACTCTTTTGAACACATATTTTACATGAATTCTGTGTGTGCTATATATTCATTATCTATTGACATGTAACAACAACTCCAAAATAAAAGTAGCTTGCAATTTAAAACAAAATAAGCAAAAATGGCTGGAGTGTGCCAGAGTGCCTAGAGTGTCCCTGACTCATTCTAAGAAGCACAATTAACCAGCAGAGACCCTGAAGCATGTCCTCCTGACCTTTCCTTCTCCAAGTGAGTCCCGCCAATGGTGAGTCCAACTGGTGGCCATGGACAGATTATTCGGGTCTGCTTGAGTATTTTCACACATAAACCCAGGGAACAGCAATTATAGGGACAAAGCCCCTGGATTATCTTTGGCCGGTAGCTAACAAGCATGTTTTCAGCCGCAGGGCCTGAATCGCCTTACAACTTAGTTAACCCCAGAGAAGGATAGAGTCGCTTGCCACCCTGAAGACCCAGTGTTAAGCTAGCTTTTGATGCCCAAGGGCCTGAAAGATGACAAAAGACATTGGGATGTTGAGCGTCCAAACCTCGGTCTGTCTATGTCCCTTGTGCCCCCCTCCGTTAGGGCCCTTCCTTAGGTTCAGGCTGCTCTAGCCATAGAGACAGCTCCACGCTGGGCAGGCTATGAGGATGCCTCTTGTCCCACAAAAATGCTTACATACCACAGAAAACGTTTCTTGTTAGGGTGTAAGCTCCACGACGGCAGAGACCTTGTCTGTCTCTTTGCGTCCCTGCATCCCCAGAGCATACCTGACCGTCACGTCGTTGCTCAAGGTTAATCAAGTGAATGGCTGAGATCAGACTGAGCTACATCATGCCCCTTGACTTCTCTGAACCAATCCCTGAGGCCAGTTCATCTGACCACCCAGCCCAGACGACCCTCAAGCTGAGAGAGAGGCTGCCAGGTGTCTATAGGGACCTCAGACGATCACCAGAACAGAGGGATGTGGGTGCTAGGCAGCCAAGAGGAACAGATGTCCATCTGCATCAGCTTTCCGTTTGTAAGATCATACCAGAAGCTCAGAACTATTCCTTGGAATTGTTTTCTGAATGACCAAAATGCAAACACCTCTTAGACAAAATGAAAGAAAATTAATGGATGGAAAATTAAGCCTTTATCTCAATGCAGTAACATAGGGGATTTAGGTAGATAAAATGTAATTATCTGAGTAGGAATTTGGCAGGTACCTGATTTCGGAGATCTGTTTGTGATGATTCGGATTCCTGGCTAACTCGGAGAAAGGGGGCTCACCTGAAGGATTAGCAGTGCCTTCACTACAGTGCTCTTTTCATTTGTCAGAACTGAAGTCACTGCAAAGTGAGAATTACCAGAATGTTCTTCGCACATAGTACAAGATAGTTATCTTTGTAAATACAAATCTGAATCATCAGAATGTTCTGAGGCCGTTCTGAATGATCAAAATAGAGATTAAATGATATCCAAATTCTCTTAAAATTGGTTTGGTTGATGAATGATCTAGTAGAAACTTAAATTAGCCAAATGCTTGTTCATCAACCCCGGTTTGTGGCAAATAGTTTTATTTAATATCATAGTTTAGAAATGCATTATATTACATATATACCTTACATATTAATATATGACTTCCATGTGTTTTATACATGTTTATGCAACGTAAGAAAAAAGTAAAAAATAAGTAGTATTTGTATACATCATGTTAACATCATGTTAACATGATGTTCTAGGTTGTTCTAGGTAGATGTTCTATTGTCCTAGGTAGATTGCAAACCATTTGAAATCTAGAACTGGGGCACCTGGGTGGCTCAGTGGATTAAGCCACTGCCTTCGGCTCATTCATGATCCCAGGATCCCAGGATCGAGCCCTACATTGGGCTCTCTGCTCGGCAGGGAGCTTGCTTCCCTTCCTCTCTCTCTCTGCCTGCCTCTCTGCCTACTTGAGATCTCTGTCAAATAAATAAATAAAATCTTAAAAAAAAATTTGAAATCTAGAAACAATCAATGAATCGTTGCTTCATGGTGCTTTAATGTTGTATGAGGAACTTGTTAGACACTTGGGATGTCAGTTCTGGATGGAACAGATAAAATGAGAGTACTCAGATTTTTACCACTAAAATCCCTTTTAATATGTTTACCATGAACAAATGTTTGAAAGATGTGGTTTCAATTCAAATACACTGCATCTGTTATACAATTTGTTTTCCCATTTTCAATTAATCAAAGGAATTTATGTCTGACCAAACCTTTCTTGCAACACCCTGTCCCATACTCATACTGATCGGTAGGGTGAGGGGGAGGATTTGCAATGGTTTACAAACAATTTCCTTTCAAGTTTTTGAAATACCAAGATGAGTTCTCTCTCTTGCTCACCACCAAGAATGTGAGGTGAAAAACTACTGTTGGAATAGGGGCTTCTCTTATTGAAGGAAGGAAGGCAAGTTCCCTGAATTTGTTGAAGTGTGCCTTTTGGTGTTGCTCCACAGCTAGAAAGTTCCAGAAGTACTCATTTATTTAACAAGTATTTATTGAGTGCTTACTATATGCCAGGCCCTGCTCTGGACCCCGAAGAACCAGAAATGAACCAAATACAAACAGTCCTTTGTCTTGTGGAGCCTCCAGTCAAGTGGGGAAGACAGAAAAGAAGTCAATCAATATCCATTATTGATATTGATATTGATATCAATATAAATGATCAATCCAAAAAAGGATTAATCAATAAAATGCCATGTTGGATGGTGGTTAGAGATGATTAGGAGCAAACATAATTTTAAACCTATTGTTCAAGGAAAGGTGGTACTGAAATTATGACATTTTGTTGAAGACTTAAAAATGTGAGGAAATGAGAGATGAGGGAAAGAAGAAAGTGCAAAGGCCCTGAGGCAGAAGTATTCCACACACATTTCAGAAACAAGTGAGGAAGTCAACATTGTCCACTGGCTGCTCAAGTTTAAAGTTGAAATTTAAAGGGTACCTGGGTGGCTCAGTTCATTGAGCATCTGACTCTTGGTTTTGGCTCAGGTCATCATCTTGGGGTAACAGATTATGTTCATGGATTGGAGCTTGCTGGCTCCACTCTGCAGGGAGTTTGCTTGAGATTCTCTCTCCTTCTCCCCGTGGTCCCATGTTCTCTCTCTCTCTTTCTCTAAAATAAGTAAATAAATCTTTAAAGTTGAAATTTAAGATGACTCCTCTTAAAATAACATATGCGATTTCTTGTCTTTTTCCACTGTTTATCACTGAGTTATACAGTGATCATGGGGCCTTGGAAGGCTCAGGACAGTGGCGAAAGCCAACAGAAATCTTTTCAGAGCCTGTGCATTTTTCAGTTCACAATTTAAAGAACTCTTAAAACCTCAGTGCTAGCATGATGCAATGGACTACAAAGTAGCCTGATTTTTAATCATTGACAGCAGCTATAAAATTATTTACTTTAATCAGAGCCCATGAAACAATCCTGCAACAAAGAATTAGTTTAATGATGTTAGTAAATTTATACCTGCAAGAATGTTGATTCTAGAATTGTAATAGCAAGAAAAAGACAATAACCAAAAGAAATACGTGATCTCCAAAAGGGCATATAAAATGACTGTATGTATATATATACTTGTATACACACACATGCATATGTACTAGGTAGACTGGGTGGAAGGGTGGATAGATGGATGGATAGATGGGTTGTTGGATGGGTGGACAAATAGGTTTTATATACATATTTATTTATTTCTACAATACATATTTTCTACCTGCTTATGAGATAAGGAAAACAGGCCTCTCTTCTTAATATATTTATGTGATTTGGTTACCAGTTACTCTTATTTTTAGGGATTTGCAGAACAAAGCAGGACAGAAGGATAGGCATCACAGACAGAATTCCAAGGAACAAACAGCCTGCTTAAGCTAGAGAAGACAATGATCGATCTTAGCAGGAACAAAGGCAAGGGAGATATGTCCAGCTGACAATATCGAAGGTCCAGAGTGGAGTAACCTGACCTTGAAGAGGTAAGAGGTAGAAGCGGTCAATTATGGTGTGTATTGGAGTAGAATCATGAAACAGAGCTGCCCCCTTGGAGAGCGGGAAACCGAAGGGCTTGCAGCCTAACAAAACAGGCCCTGGAGTATGAAATTCTGGTAACAGAGCTCAAATACAGTTGGCCCTTAAAGGAAATTGTAAATAAAATGTTTCAAGGAAAAAAAGACTCAGAACTAGAAAGTTACCCCGGTACTTTCAGCTGGTATCACCCTTTTACCAAGACTGTCCTGGTCCAATTCCATAGTGCATTCATATAGACTTTAGAGAGATCTTTATAGAGATTTTAAAAGCTATTTTAAAAATCACTGTAAGTCTCTATTCATGAAAAAGCTCTCAAATTTTGCCATCTTAATGTCAATGCCTTTATTGTGAAATGACTCCACCCTCTCACAAAGAACCTTTTATTACAAATGTGTTATTCATTCAGGGAACAGGCAAGACCCTTACAGACATGCCCTTTGGGTTTGGAATGAGAAGAAACCAACAGATAGAGAAACACAATGAACAGACAATATCATTTTATCGTAAGACAAAGCCCAAAGGGAATTTAAATATTTAAACAAATATGTAGGCATTCCCCACTTGCAGGAGCCAAGTATATTTTGGCAGAAGGGAATTTCCATATTGTTTCAACTTTGTCAGAGTAAGTTCTTTTTTAATTAGAATATCTAATAAGCAAATACATTTTTTTTCTTCTTTTCCTTCATGGCCATTATCCCTGTCCAAATAATAAGAAATCACTCTTAGATCCACACTTTAAAAAAAAAAAAAAAAATGTAAAACCTTTTTGAGTTCAGATAAAACCTCCTGAAGCAAAACCAAGTGAAACACCGAATTTCAAAACTGAAATGTATCTCTGCAAGTACTATTGTCATTCAAAAAATCACATTCTTTGTAAAACTTGGAAAGGATACTGATTAGCTTAACATTCCTTTCTGAATAACCCTTGAAAGAGAAAGCAAAGGGACAGCTTGGGAAAAATGCAGATATTACTTGGTTAATGGAGGTACTACAACGAAAACGTTGTGCTTCACTGGAAAACTATGCTTTGTCCAAGGGAGCTATTTTACAACTCTATGTAGTGTAGGAAGCTGAAAGCAACAGAAAATTAATTTCCCTCTGTAGACATACAAAAAAAAAAAAAAAAAAAAAGATCTGTCCAGTGGAGGTTTATCTACCAAAATGCCTCATTCTTAGAAAAAATTGGATAATGTAGAGGAGAGCTATATATTCAGTTCCTTCAGGTGGCATCTTTAATAGCTCATATCATTGTTTCATTTTAAGTGAATTCCCACAAAATCATCCTCATCCATACATAAAAGCAGGTAACACAGTATCTGAGACATGCACCATTAAGTTAAGGTTATCCCAGAGATCATCTGAAAGTTATTTGTTAAACAGCTGTTAACTTGAATGTCTGGAAAGCAAACAACTCATTCTCAAAAGGAAGCCTTGACACCAATACCAAAAAAATAAATTCCCGTGATGGACTGACTGCTAGCAAGTACACTCAAAGCTCCTTAAAGATAAAGACCCTTTTGGAGGTATAGTGAAGCATTCTAACTGTTTGGCACAGAATCTCATTTAGTGTGCAAAATATTATAACATGAAGGGAAATTCAGTGGCCAGTAGAAAATATGACTGGGAGCAGAGATGCAGTCAAATGTACTGAATATTACACAATTTGGGTGACAAAATCAAGTCATACGAAAATAGGAGAGAAAATCATGCCTTGTACCTAGGTAGGTAAAAACTGGGAATTCCCAGGGACCAAAGCTAATTTTGAATCAGACCTGTCTTGCTACTAAAACTTAATTTACTGTTCCAAGTATGGCCATCCAGTTTTTGCCATCACTGTATAGATTGTTACAGAAGATTCGCATTTAAAAAACTGTTACAGGGCACCTGGGTGGCTCAGTGGGTTAAGCTGCTGCCTTCGGCTCGGGTCATGATCTCAGGGTTCGGGGATTGAGTCCCGCATCGGGCTCTCTGCTCAGCAGGGAGACTGCTTCCTCCTCTCTCTCTCTCTACCTGCATCTATGCCTGCTTGTGATCTCTCTTTGTCAAATAAATAAATAAAATCTTTAAAAAAAAATTCTAAAAACTGTTACACATTAGTTCAAAGATTTTTTATAAGGAATAGGGCACATAAAAGCAGTCTGCTTGGTAGCCAACGTTTTGTATGCTGTGATTTAAAAGTATAGAGCAGAAGTTGTAAACTGATGCCCGAAAAAGGCTGGGCAGGGAGAACCAGATTAGTAAAGCAGACTGGTTATAACAGGGTAGGTAGTGGTAGGTCTGCAATTACATGGGGGAATTTGTAACCTATCTAAAAGTGATCAACAGCTGTTGATTCTAGCTTGTTGGGGTCATGCAAAATTGTGGGACCAGTGTTGCCTGATCTGACTCTTCAAGAGTTTACATTCTGAGTTTTTTGTAAAATCTACAGATTAGGCAACTGACTCAAAACATAGTTTGGACTCTATCTTTCTCACATGAATAAATAATTTTAAAGCAGGGGGTTCCTGGGTGACTCAGACAGTTAAGCATCTGACTCTTGGTTTCAGCTTGGGTCGTGATCTCAGTATTGTGGGATGGAGCTCCAAGTCAGGTGCTGAGCTCAGTGTGGAGTCTGGAGTCTGCATGGGATTCTCCCTCTTCCTTTGCCCCTCTCCCCTGCATGTGCGCTCACTCTCTCTCTCTCTTTCTTTCTGATAAATAACCTTCAACACACACACACACACTTTTGAGCATCTATAGACCAAACAAAGCAAGACTCTAACCTGGCTATAGGTGACTTGCTTATGATCTCGATTAAGAAACCAGAGATAACCCAAGAAAAGCATAGAACAGTGGGAAGGTGGAGAATTAAGTGAGTTGGGAAATCCAAGCCCACTTGACACTACCTTTTATGAAACATGGGCTCAAACTTTCACACCTCAGAATCCTTTTCTGTTTTGTTCCTCGCCGTATTTCCAGTAACTATGGAGAGTCTGAAGTTGGTAGTTTACATATATTTGTTTAGTTAATTAAAGTTTGGATCAAATGATTTCTAGGTTTTCTTCTAGGTTTTATAGTCTTTAAAATAACATGAGTGATATAAATACCTTCTATGAGGAAACAAAGTAGAAATTACTATTCATTTGATGTAAAAAATGAAAGTCAAAGAGCGACTGGTATCCTTAAGTATTTCTGATGGAACAAGAAGCTAAGCACACTCCTTCCTTCCTTCCTCTATCTACCTATCTCATGAGAGCCCAACACAGAAGAATGGGGCTTAAATTACAATGAGAATATTTAGTTAGTGAGAAGGAAGTCTGTCTGACTCATGACAGTGAATATGTGAGGGAGATTATGAAATTTATTATTTAAAATCATATCATCAAATGCCTAGTCACCCAGCCAAGATGGCTTTATCATTCTTTGGAAATCTACAGTGATTTTCCAAACACTATCTTTAAACTGTCTAAATTAAGTGATATCAATTAAGCAGTTATGGAGCTGTGGCAGCTGTTGAGGTGCTTCACATCATCAAGGGCAAACCGTGAGGGCACGGAGATGACAGAGAAGGACTAGGAAGTAGTCACCGGAGGATTAGGGAGGTTGGTTACTGTCAAAGCAATTGAGCAAATTAACAAGTATGTGGAGTCATCACCTTCCTTGCTATTGGAAAAAGGGTTTATAAATATGGAAGAGGAGAAGACTAGAAAGAACGCTGAGGTTCTCAACTGAAATAGAAGGTACCCATGTGAACTTGTAGTTTTTCCAATATATAGGACATAGGTAGAAATACCAGTGTGTGTGTGTGTGTGTGTGTGTACATATACATACACATATATATCTAGGCTCTATCTACTGAGAAGGTTAAAAGCAAAAGCATCTCATTAGCAGTGAGCTCACCTTTTGCCCAGAACTTAATTTCTAAATACTTTGGAGAAATGGCTAATCCCAAAGCTGCAGGAGGGAAAATATAAGCCTGGAATATCTTAGGCTAATTTTTTTTAACATTCAAAAAAATGATGGGGATATGTCAGGAGAACCCAAAAGTCAGCGTGCCAAGATCTGAGATTATCTGAGCATCCAATAAATGATGGTGGTAATAAGTTACCACTGAGTCAAAGAATTCAGGAGTCTATATTCATATAAATAAATGAGAAAAATAAGTGGGAAAGAAAAGAAAACTCTTCCTTACAGTAGAATATTAAGTAATTAATATGGAGGAATAATAGAGATAGAAAGTTACCATTTCGAACACATCGTATGTGTGACTAATTCAGGCAGGTTTCATCAATGGTGGGCAGATTTTGATGCAGCACATTGGCAATAACGGATATTGTAATTTCAGAGTATGTCCTTACAAAATATTTACTAATTACAAAGTAATTGAATGGGGAGTTTTGATGAAACAACACAGCTGACACCAACTTAACCAGTGAATCACTGGTCAACAATCACTAGTGAGTGAAGGGTTGGCCTTGTATGCCCTCCTGGTACAATCCACTAACAAGAACAGAGGTGACTTACTCAGTTTTGCTACCAGAGGACAGCTCAAGTCCAGAAATAAAGAAATGTTGGATGGGCCATTTTGAATACATCCTCCTGAACAGAAGACCTGCGCTCTTCAAAAGAGTCAGGGTCATGAAAAACAGGGAATGAGAAAGAAATTGTTCCAAACTGAAGGGTACTAAAGAAATGTGACAATTAAATGCATAGTGAGTGTCTTGCCTGAGCTATCTACCAAAACAGAAAAGAAATATCACCGGAACAATTGGCAAAATTTGGATGAGGCTGCTGGATTGGATAGCAGTGGTGTGTCTATGTTGGCCTCTTTATTTGGGTAGTTACATTGTGCTATGTTGAAGAGTGCCCTTGATTTACTGAAATGCACACTGAAGTTTTCAGATGTGATGGGATATCATATCTACAACTTGCTCCCCAAATTCTTGTAACATGATGAACTCTGAGAAATGCACAGAATTGGCAAGTCACTATGTTGTCCATGGAAACTGATATAACACTGTATGTTAATTACACTTCAATTTACATTTTTAAAAATTCTTGTAACTTTTAGGTAAATTGAAATTATTCCAATTAAACACAAATTCTAGAGGTTACTTCTAATATATATGGTAAGATAGTAACTAATAGGCATAGGAAAATGGTATGAAAAGAGAAAATCCGAATTGCTCTAAGTTTAAATCTTTTCAGAAAAAGAAGACTAAGTTTTATTAATTTTACTTTCCATTTGTAGTTACAATTATATTATATGTCATTCATTATAGTAGAAAATGTTCTGACTACTCATTTCCCAAAATAGTTTAATCACATGTAAGGCAAAAATGCCAAGATTGGGTTAACTTCATTGTTTTTGAGAATTTTCCTCAGCGCATTAGAATTTCCCATAGATATGGAATGCTCAGTCTGGACCACCTAAATACTGCTCACAAAGACAGAACTGTAGGCACAAACATCCTTAAAGTAAATGATAAACACATGAATCTACCAAGGGATATTTTCATAATGCTGTAACTTTAAACTTCTTCATGTGTTGAGAAAATATCTTTTTTAAAATAACTCTGGAACTGTTTAACATGAAAAATGAATGTGTTTATTTGTAGTATCTATGGAATGCTGGCCACCAAAGAGACATCTACAGAAATTGTAGATATGCTTCTGAATTGATCCCCCATAACCATAATGTATTTTTATTCCTTGCTAATTAGCTTTTTTCCTCTTACAAATAATCCTGCCTTCTCTATAACATTTTACTCATTTCATATTTTTTTTTCTAACAAATGCGTGGTTAATTTTAAATCTGTTGTAAAGGGGGAAGAGACCTGCAAGTAACTCTTTCTTTGAACCTATATACTCTTAATTGTAGGGAACACACTGATGGCCATGGGGGGTGGACAAGTGATGGGGATGAAGGAGGGCACCTGTGATGAGCACGGGGTGATGTATAGAATTGTTGAATCGTTATTTTGTACACCTGAAACTAATAAACACTGTATGTTAACTAACTGGAATTTAAATAAAAACTTAAACAAACAACAACAAAACTCTAATAAGGGTGATAATAAAGCCAAAGATTTATTCCAGAAACTTTAAGATAAAAATAATATTTGAAATTTCATTAATACAGTATGTATTTTTTTTCCTTCTGTTGGCATCTATATAAATAAAAATTAAAATTAAAAAAAAACAAAATGTTCCCCTTTTAAGCAGAATTTCAAGCAGTTCAAATGGATTTTATTTCTAAATTTTACTCTCTGGCATTTATTCCTGTATTTACTTACATAATTCAGGGTTCTCATTTTGAACATCATTGTGAAGTTACTTCAAGTATATCCCCAATTATTTATACCCCCATCTGTTGGTAAAGACTCCAGGTTTAGGAGGTTGTATTCCTACTCCCACCACTTCCAGGAAACCCTCGGGAAACTATAACTGAGTAAGAAAACAGTGAGGATGTAGTCTGTATCCGTTATCAACCAGTATGTACCAAATGATTCCAAAGTTTAATGCATAAAGCAGCAGCACACTCAGAGTCTCTATGAGTCAAGGTAGTTCTCCAGCTCAGCATCTTTCACAAGGTCTTGACATAGCTCAAGGGTCTCCAGGGTCAGCTGGGACAGGATCACGTCCAAGCCGATTGGTTGTTGATAGGATTCAGTTCCTTGTAAGCTGTGGACAGAAGACGTTCTCTGACAGGCATCTTAAATACACCAGTGGGCTTCCTTCAGGCAAGCAAGAAAGAGTCTACCAGTGAAACAGAAGCCACTGTGGTTTATGATCAAAGGAATGGAAGGAACATCTCACTTTTGCCATATTCTTTTCATTAGGGGCAAGTCACTGAGTTGAGTCCATGCTCATTTGGAAAAGATTATTCAAAAACAAACTCACCTCTTGGGAGCTGTCATACTACATAGGTCTCTCTATAGTTGAAAAAGTTTATATATTATATATAATTTATACAACATATATATTATAATTTATATTTATATAATTATAGATTTTTTTATTTTTAAGGAAAGAACTAGAGAAGCATTAAAACATCTGTATATATGAATTTATACATATGAATATATATAATCATATAAATTCTTATTATTAAAGTCCTTTACATTCAAGAAAAGTGTCTCAAATCACAAACTATAACAGTAAAAATGCTACATTCAAATAAAATGTGTGTATATGGTAACATAGTTGATTTTTTTTCAACTGTGGGATACAAAATTAAACTATATGTTCCGTCACTCAACTGTGCCTTCTAAAGGGTATTTAAATAAATAAACATTAAAGACAAGGAATATAGGGGCTCCTGGGTGGCTCAGTTGGTTAAGCATCTGCCTTCAGGTCAGGCATGATCTCAGGGTCCTGGGATCAAGTCCTGCATTGGGCTCCCTGCTCAGTGGGGGGTCTGCTTCTCCCTCTGCCCCTCACCACAGCTTGTGCTCTCTTGCTCTGTCAAAGAAATAAATAAAATCTTAAAAATAAAGACAAGGAATACAATTCAGACACCAGGTAAAGGGTAAGGAAATGCAAACTGATAGGAAATTACAATAATCTTGAACAAAATGGTGACTATAAAATGCATAACTTTCAGACCAAAAAGCTCAGGAGGACTCCAGCTTTTGGCAAGAAGGAGCAATGTCTCCCAAGTCAGAGCCTGCGTGTAACTTCTAGAAGGTATGGCCAAAGGAAGAAGGGCCCATGAAGACTTCTGAGGGTATTTCAGGACCTTTGTGAGTAAATATTGAATTGAATATTCAAAACATGCCCAACTGTCTTTTCAAAAGACTCTAGTTGCTTTCACAAATACCAGGTGTGAGTTTGTTTACTTGCAGTTTTTCTTGGCCTGAGGCCTGACTGAGTCAGGATTACTTTAGAGTACAACAAAACAACAAAATGTCCTGTTAGAGTTAGGGAAAGCCAACAGAGCATCACATTAAAGCCCAGCCTTGAGCCTCGGTTAAAATCTACTCCTTCACCTTACGCTCCAAGGCACCAGAGAATAAAGAAGGATATCAGGAGGCCCCTGGAAGCTACCCAGTGGTCAACCCAATAATGCTTCTGTTTCCTCTCCCTCCCTCTGGTTGTGTGCAGAGAGGAAAGCGGGTGATGGGGAGCCATCCACATCTTTCCTGACACTGACCCCTAGAACTCATCATAATGTCCCCGTGTGGTCTATTTGATACAAACAACTCAGGGCAATTACATCCATTAAACTCTCTGATTACCATGTTTCCGGGGAGATGGCAACTTACCAGAGGGCCAGGCAGGGCCATGGAAGCTAGACCTGAATTTCTAGGACCTCCAGCCAGGGCGAAAACTCCTGTGCCACTTCAACAACAAACAAGCCTTCAACAGATCAGCCAGCTTAGACAGTGAATATCATGTCACTGACCACTATGGACACAGACAGGGGCTGCTCCCTGGTATCTTAGGGATTACATAAGAACTCCAGGCTTTGGTACAACCTTGGAGGATGGGGAAGTGGGGGATGCCCTCGTAATGGGGGTGGTTGAATCTCCTGCCTGTTTTGTGGGAAGGGGTCTTGGAATACATTAAATTTTATTTAGTGAAACAAAAGAATGTGACATTCCTTAGACCCATATTGTATATTAAAATTCAAACCTGATGCATCTCTAAGAGGCAGGAATGAAGAAACTGCTGTTTTAGGAAGTTAAGACACTAACCCCCAGTTAGTAACCCAGGGGCTAAGACCCAGATGCTCACTCATGGTCAGATACTTCCCAGGCTTTCTAATAATATTTGTTCTTAATTTTATCATTCGATATTTCAAATCATTTTTAGTGAGTTAACATCTAAATGATTCAGGATTCATTGGAGTAAATTTATACTTGACAGAAAATTATAACAGATGGATTATATTCATAAGATACCGAATAAATATTAATTTCTAAACCAATACTTAAGCACAGCAATTTTTACTAGGTCCTTTTACTAGGAACTACTTGGAATGAAACAATGAGTGAGATGAGTTTCTAACTTTAAAATGTGCATAAAATATGGAGTGCCTGGGGGTGGGAAGGATAAATATTTTTTTAAAAAACCAGAAAGAATAATTCAAGGAAACTATCAGATGTATATTTTTCAAACCTAATTGCGAGAATGATATGCTAAATTCAACCACACTTATCTCTACAATAAAGATGCATATTCTTCCAAACTTATGAGTCCATATAACATGTTTTGAAAAAAACATTTTTCAAAGTACCAAACAGGACTAGCATAGATGGATAACCAGTCATCACGAGTCTCTTGGATCGATCGTGTAAAATAATCTAGAACCACTCTCTCACTCCCCAAAAGTAAAAACAAGTTCATTACTAAAATAAAATAATTATTAAGGAAATATCATGGTAGGCGGAATTCATTTGTTTTAACTTTGAGACAACCCATAAGCTTTGACATTATGAACTCATATGAAACGTGTCTTTAATATTAGCATCTAGATCAATGTTAATAAAGTAGTAAACAAGAAAGAATAATTAGTACCATAATTAGATCTTATTATTTCAGTTATTGTCAATAATAATCAGTGATTGGGCAGAGATATCTTTTATTAATTATCAGTGCCTCTTGGTGATTGTGTTATATTTGGATTTCTAAAAATATGTTTAAATCTAGTATATTTTGACAAAAATCTCAAAAATATTACATGTTGAGTGTTCATCTAAAGAGGACTTCAACAAGTTGTTATTCAATCCTTACTAAATGCAAAATGTTTCTGTAAAGCAAGTCATATTCCATATGTTTGGGAGGGGGGAGAAGATTCCCCAGACAAAATTTTAAGAAGTTGATGACAAACTAGTAAGATGTTAACCAGTTTCCTTATTTTCCTGAAACTCTATGAAGCATCTATGGAAATCTACCTCTATTTCTGAGATCACCTGATGTCAACCATTCCAGAGCCTCCAGTGAATTCCCTTCCTTCTATATGGGCTGCCATTTTAAAGGAGTGAACCTAGTCATGAACCAGTGTGGACTGGACCCACAGCAGAAGCTACAAGGTTGGAAAATGTGAGCAGTTTTCTTGCAACCTGGTGTCTGCTCGGAAGAGCTAGAAGTTTGGTGGCAATTGGTGTCATTTGCTGGCAGTTGCCAACCAATTGTGCATTGCCTTGTGGAGGAAAACAGTTCAAGGTAGCAGGAGAAGGGAGGGGTTTATATAGAAAGCAAACTCTTATAACTCCAGAAGATCAAAGCCTGAACCAGATAGGTGAGAATTGTTCACTTAGAGGGTCATCTAAGGGAGAGCTATCAAGGGGAGTTACAAAGCTTGCTAATTCCATTTGAGATTCAACACTAACCAAGGAAAAAAATATAGAAACCAAGGGGCCTATTTCCAAACAGTTTAAGGGAATGTGTTACATTTGTCTTCCTTCTGTGGCAAGTACCAGCTATGTAACCACATTGCTTGATTAGACCAGCGTCTTGACATTCTGGTTTATCTGGCTCCTAAGTAGAGTGGAGATAATAAGCATTCAGAGAGGAAATCTGGAAACCAGGACTCTGATCACACAGTCGAGACGCAGATCCATTACAAAGAACACTCAGTAAAAGAACAGAATATAAAGTACGAAGAGAAATAAAAACCCAGTTTGCCCGAGCACCTAAGTGTGCAGAGAAGAGGAAGAGAGAGTAAGGAAATGGTCCCCCTGACGAGTCACCAGAGCACAGAGCACATCCGTCAGACATAAATCTGGTGTTGAAGAGAAGGGCTATCTCTGACAGACTCTGCAATACTAAGGTCCCATTTGTTGAAAGAATACATGTCAGGTTAGTAAGGAGGAACCACTCCTAAATCCTGGGAGATCTGATGTGGTCTGGAAAGAATAACTATGTGAAGGGGGAGTGGCAGTGTCACGGACTGGTGGACCAGTACTGTCACGGACTGAGGCACACAGCAGCTCACAGACACCATGGCCTACTCCCTCTGATTGCCCTGAGAATCAACCATACCACCAGAAGAGGCCGGGGAGAACATCTAAGGGAGATTTGAAAGTATCCAGTAATAGGCCCAAGAAATAATGAATTCAGAAGTGGTTCAAAAAGAATAGAGATACTTGTGATCTCAGACCTTCATGTATCAGTGCACAGAGCATGGAAAAAAATAAAGTGTATTTAGGTTTACAATACAGGGTAAGAAACCCTGACTCCTAAGTCTTTAGGGTAAAACTTAAAATTTATATAAGATAATAATGTGTGCATTATTGAATAAGAACAGATATTTTAGGGGGGAAAGGAAAGAGAAAGAGATAGACGGGTGCTATATGTCTAAAATATTATCTGATTCCTGGTAAGATGTATAGGGACAAATAATCTGACACATTATAGGTGATTGATATGTATTTTCTAAATAGATAAATGAGAAAAAAGAAAAAATAATCAGTAAGACAAATGAGATTTTAAGACAAGTATAAAAAGCCAGCTAGAGAAACATAAGCTAAGATGAATGAAAATTTCAAAATGTTAATTTGAAAAGCTCAAGAATAAATGAGAGGGGTGATTGGGTAGCTCAGTTGGTTAAGCTCAGTTTGTTAATGTTTCAGCTCAGCTTACCATCTCAGGGTCCCGCGTCAGGCTCCCCACTCCACAGGGAGTCTGCTTGTCTCCCTCTCCCTTTGCCCCTCCCCCTGACATAAATAAATAAATCTTTAAAAAACATCAATGAGAAAAACATTGACAAAAAAGTGACAAAGTATTGAAAGTCAGTGTCATTGGAGACTGAAAAGAAAACAGTGACAATAAGAGAGGATATTAAGATGTACTAAACCATCCAAATGAAAATAAGTGTATAAATAATAGGATAATTGGAATGAAGAATTTTAAAAAGGAAAGGGGAAAACAGAGCCACAGAAAAAGCCATAGGGGTCCACAGGGAATTTCTAGGGACAGTCAAACTTCCTGGATTAATAGTTTCCAGCTGGGGCGGCTTGTGTGCATTCTTCCGGGGTTCGGAACAAAGAGGGGAATATCCATGTGTTCTCCTTATGCTCTTCACCTTGATATTTGAGCATAGAGTCTCCCATCTCATCCACTGTATTTCTGGTGATCATTACTCTGTCGTGGCCCACTCTGGAGAGGAGCCAAAGGTAATCTTAATCCTGTAACCACAGGGGTGCTTATACCGAGGCACACCAGGACCACTATCACCGTGGCTGAAATAGCATGTCCTCAAAAAACTTCTCCAGTCTCTTGGATCCCTAAGAAAATTAAGATGCTCTATGTAGAAATTCATGACGAGGGAAATGGATACATACTGGAGATCATTGACCAAAAAAAAAAAAAAAAAGAAAGAAAGCAGGGTCATCTGGGTTGGCTCAGGTCATGATCTCAGGGTCATGGGATTGAGCCCCAAGTCAGGCTCCGTGCTTATCTGGGAGTCTGCTGGAGAATTCTCCCCCTCTTCTTCTGCCTCTCTCTTGCTCCCATGCACACTCTCTCTTTAAGTAAATATTTAAAAAAATAATAATAATAAGATTAAGAGAAAGGTAGAATACTGAATGAGATAGGCCATTTTCAGGAAGAGCTCATTCTAAGGGATAATCTATGAATGAACTTGCTGACCTGAGTGTCTTCAGGAAAGGTAAGTGTGGAATGCTATTATAAGCAGGGGGAGCTTAAACCTCACCAACTGTGTGCATCTGGGGAACTGAGTGTTGAGTACTTTATTAGAAAGTGATGGTTGGTCAGCAAAAAGCCTAAGACCTAAGGTCTATGACCTCAGATACCAAGGGGTTTCAACACACCCCTATCGCTCTACCTTGGTCGGATCCAAACATGCCATCTCCACCACTCAGGTATTGTTCTTTTCCAAGTTCCTTATTGTTTGTGTTCAAAAACACTGCAGATTCCTTTCTGGAATGTTCTGTGTTATGATCTAACATATGTAGACGTATCATTGCATTCAGTGGACCAGGGCGGAAGTCCTGACTCTGCATAATTACCAGCTCCGTGGGCTGATGGCAGCAGTCCTTCAGCTTGGCTAAGTGAGGTCGTCATGAGCAAATGAAAGGACACATATGAAAATCTTTTGAAACTATAAAGTGCTATCCAGATGCCAAGCATTTTTATTTAAATCTCTGTGACTTTTTTGAGTTGCGTATCTATTGTGTTAAGGGTTTTTATTGTTTTTTCTTTTTAACCTTTCACAGAAGTAGCTAAGACACATGCTCCTGGAGTGTGAATAAACCCCTCCCCCATACTTCCCACTGTTTTTGCAGACCTGGGTCAGCTAGGTGTGGTTGCATGGTTGCTACAACAATGTACTTTTATGCCCATTTCTGAAAGGAACCTATCTGCAGCCCAGCTTGGCCTTCTCCAGAAATACCTCTCCACTGAGAGTGGCACGGCTGCTAAAATGACTCTGTCTTGGGAAGCACACTGAGCATTGGCTTACCTATTTAATAATCTTCAGGGTTGTTTTTTTTCCCTCTTTGCAGCTGTTGAACAGGGTGCTTCTGATTAAGTCATACCATATCGTGAGAAACGTCGCTTCACAAGGGTGCTACCTTCTGTATTTCCCCCCACTTTGATCCCTGCTCATTGGCCCCTTTGATCTCTGAACAGGATGTACAAGGTTGACTAATCAATGCTTTCCCTCATTTTTACTTCTTTGTCTGCTGTTTATATTTAAATCATTGACTAGAATAGGTGAATATGTATGACCTGGGTCTTCTCCCATTTGGTGTTTGTGTCTTCAAAAGACAGGAGGAAGAAAAAGGCCTTCCAATTTTCCACCAACTTCTCAGCAAACTCAGTGTTCACCAAGATTGCAGATAATGGTGCTCATCTCTTGGTCTTTGAAAATGTGGGTCACTTTCTGGGGAGTATGAGAAGATGGCAGAATTGAAGACACAGACAGCCACTGTTAGCCCGTACCACACCTGTGCAGACTAGAACACAAGTCCCTGTCATCTCAGATGACAATGGAGAGGGATGTACCCACAGTGTCCCTCTCTCTCTTTCTCTCTCTCTTTTCCTTGTTTGTATGAACTTGATGATTTCAGTAACAATGGCCCAAACAATTGTCAAAGAAATATCTCCAATACATGCAGGAATTTTTAGAGCACTCCTACTCTTTGCAAAGATGCAGAGAAGCAACCCTTGCTTGAAGAGGGAATATCTGTTCTGTTTATCGTTACCCCCCACCCTCCAATTTTTAGAGAAAATGAGATAACAACAGTACTGAATTACTCATGGGTACCCTATTTTCCATTTTACCCTGGACCAATAGCTCATCAAATCAGACATGACAGAGGCTGATTATTGGACTCTTCCCCTAGACTCAGCATACCCACTTCCAAGGTAGCCTAAGTCCCTTTATCAAAGGAAAAAAAGAAAGAAAACTCTCCAAATTCCTCAATTCCTTATGAAGAATTATAGCAAAAATTACTAAGATTGTCCAGTTTCAGATAATCACAGAACCCTATGTTATTGGATCTTGGAACATAAAGTCAAAATGACACTTGGAACTTATCATAGCCAATTACATCAATTTATAGATGAGGTGACATGATTTGCCCAGAACGCCATAGTTACTCAATTCCCAGGCTTTCCATTCTGTGCTCTTTCCTCTGAATCAAGTCTTTCACATTTACTAAACAAAGGAGTTACATCGCTGATGGTTTATCCAACCTTACATCCCATGATCTCCTTCTTTGTAAACCTTGGAAAAACCAAAGCCTAAAAAGCAAATGGCAGCATGCTGACTTCATTTCCTAAAGGACCAATACTAGACTGGTCCACTGTGGTTCACACGTTAAGTGCTGAATGACAGAGCAAGTTAATGCCCTGGTTGTTTGCCTTTGGAGGTAAAAATATATCTGCGGGTCTCAGCCAAGTTCCTGTGGAGATTTGCCCACATCCCCGAAATACCACACACATTTGGCAAGGATGACAGATTATGTCTAAGCAAGGCCCAGATCTTGAATAGCAAGAGTATTTCAAGTAAAGAACAACACACAGTGCCAATGTTCTCCTTCCTTGGCATGCCATTTATCTCCCTGAATTTCTGTAACATTCTCTCCCTCTTCCCTTTTTCTGGCTCTCCCTGCCCTGAATTCCAACCTCTGCAAGAACGACTTTTATCCGAAGTGCTACTTGCAATAGGACGGAACAGTTCATCAACTCATTGCTTTGTCTTCTTTCTCCCTTCCTATATTTTGCACGTTTTCTCTAAAACGACCAATACAGTTATCGTGCTGTTTCTCTTCCTCCCTTCATTCCACCCTTTCTTCTCTTCTCCCTCTCTCTCCCCGCTCCCCCTGTGTGTGGTTGAGCACATACGTGCACGTGTGTGCACCTGTGGACTTCTGCTTGGGTTTATGGATCTGTCTAGATGTGTGTTTGTGGTTAGCACATGCACAAATCCAGAGAGGTAATTTATAAAGAAGGAGACACGGGTGCTGGTAATCACCATTTCATCTTGTAGCTCTTATTTTTAGTTCCTGATGCTGCGTCTGCCTGATAGGCAATGCCTTGTCCTGGAGCCTCCTTGGCTGGTCTGGGTCCACCCCTCCCACTTCCCTGCTCCCTCCATCACCTGTCATTTGAGCTACACTTTGCTCCACTCTTGTGCTGGATCTGTCTTTGTCAGGAACATGACTGGGCTCCACATCCATGACTCCCCAGGTATATCCCCAAGCACTCTCCTCCCCCCAAGAAGTGGTTTTGGGAGAAGGATAGGTTTTGGCGATCAGATATGTTTGAAAACAAAGGTACTGGCTGAACCCAGTCTGACTGGAGACTCAGAACAAAACAGACATAAACAACTGTCGGAGACATTCTTGCCACATTTGGGGAGATATTTAGTATGAACTGGGTGTTAGATCACATTAGGAATTATCCTTATGCTTCTCGGGTGTGACCACTGTAATACAGTTATGTAGAAAAATGCCCTTAATCTTAAGAGCTGTCTGTCATGTTTAAAGGTGAGGTTCTCAAGTGTGAGGGTGCCTGAAAATTGCTCTCAAGGAGTTTCGACAACAATAATAAATTTATCTTTATAATCTAAAACTATTATATTTACATAAACCATATATGGTTCAGGAAAAATGTTTACTATATATTTATAGATAATATTAAACATGTCTTATGGATATTATAAGTACATATGTTTATATATTATCTATAAGTATATATGCTTCTATATCAATATCCATATAAAATATGTGTACATAAGATATTTATTATATGCAAATCAGTATATATGATACATATAGTATATATAGTATATAAATATATACTTGTGTATAATACACATCCTTATATTTAGCTATAGATAGAGAAGTATATATTATATAGAACAGATTATGAATATAATATCTAAATACAGAGTTTTTAAAGAAACCATATATGTTTATGTCAATATATCAGTCAATACATAATGCAAACACACAGAGAACATTGCCTTGCAGATGAAGTAAATGTTTATTTTCTGAAATGTATTTCCTTATTTTTTCCTATTCCATTTGAAAGTAGGTTGCGTGCTGGATTCTGGCCGGCTCCAGGCGTGTGGCACTTGTAGGTATTAGGAACCGGTTTGGAGCATGAGGAAGGGAATGGGGCTAGTTCACAGGAAAGAATCTCCTCATGGATAACTGAGTTGAATTTCAAGGAGAGAAAATGCCCTTGCTCATTAGACTTTTTGGTGCAGGAAAGAAATACGAATTTGTGAGAGGCGGGGGAGGGTCTATAAGCATGCTGCTTCTAGACCAATTTGGGGACTTCCAGCCCTTCCCCAGGAAGTACCTCGCTTCTTACCGCACCCCTTAAACTACTGCTTACAGGGAATGCTCTAGTAATTGCAGAGTGGTAAGGGATGGGATGCATGATGAAAAGGTTTGTTTTTGGAAAGAAACTTCCTTATTTCTCTTAGGTTCTTGGGAAAGACATTTCTGATGCAGGCCAATGAGTCAGACAAAGGCTTGGAGCATCTAGTACAACAAGCAGAAGTCAAGCATTTGCTCATCCCCCGAAACCCATATGCACCAATAGAAGTGACCCTGTAACGTGACTCTAATAAGTATGGTGCTGCTCTTCTATTTTTACCTCTGCTTTATCCTCGGGAGAAAGTGATGGAGATTGTGTTTGCTTCTGGAAGAGCAAGGGCTCCGAGCTTACTCGTTTTTGAAGGCTTAGGCAAATTCTAGGACTTAGTTAACTACCTTTGTTTCCCCATTTTGAGATGCAGCTAACAACATCAATTTAGCTCAGAGAGTCTTTGTGAGTTATAAATTACTTATAAAAATAATTATAAACTACTTTGTAAATACAAAGTGCCATGTAAATGCTTAATAATAGTCCTGCGAGCCGCATGGCACCCCTAATGGGGGCTTATTAAGGAGTTCCTGTTTAGCTTGGATTAATTCTTTCTTTTTCCCCTTAAATGAAGCAAGGTACAATGCCTGAGAAAGCAGTAAGCTCAGTTGTAGAATATTTTCATAATTCAGGAAAAATGAAATCCAGGGATTGGGCTCCATCCTTCCTTGCGATACCTGCTTTTTCTAAAACAAAACTGAAATTAACTTCAAAAGCTGTCCCTTGGTCTCAGGAGAAAGCAGAGGAAAAGAGGATCTCCTTGAAATTTCTTCGAGCCTGAGAAAGGCTCTGTCCGCAATTCAGCGGACAGAACAGAAGTTCCCCCACTGAGCTGGCACAGAGAAAGGGGCCGACACACTCCTGGGAACATGCAAACCTTCACGCAGTGGGCATCGGGAGACACAGGTGAGCCCTCTGTAAGCTCCTGATTCAAACCTCACATCTGCTTTTGAGGGAGATACTATGTTTCCCAAATTATACATGGGAAAACCGAGGCTCAAGTTCACATGGCTGCTACGTGACCAAAGGAGGCTTTGATTACAGCAACTCTCTCTGCACAGAATGCTGCTGGAAGAGAACATAAAGTAAAAACCGGACCAGAGAAGGTGCTAACTGAAGACTTTTCCTCTGGGCACGTTCCAAATGAAATCTCACGTCCTTGCCTTTCTAAATAAATCTCTGGCTACATAGGAACTATTTCTTCCTGAATGTGAGACTGTGACTAAGCATATTTGCCGATTTTGTGGAAACTCCATTGTCAGGAATTTAAATGTTTACATTTCTCTCTTCAAAGTAAAATTCCATAGGATTATAAAGCATTAATTGAGGTTTACATTGACCAGATGTATACTATTTTGAATTTCATCATGATGGCCATCTTAAGAGAAATTAAAGAGTGGAGAGATGATATGGTATTTACTCTCTAGAGAGGCCCACAGTTCAGAAAAAAAAAAAAAAAAGGGAGTTCTCATGCACTGTTGGTAGGAATGTACATTGGTATAGCCATCATGGAAAACAGAGAGGTTCCACAGATAATTAAAAATAGACCTGCAATATGATCCAGCCATTCTACTTGCAGGTATTTTTCCAAAGACAACAAAAACACTAAAAAAAAAAAAAGGAGACATATGCACTCCTTTGTTCACTGCAGCATTGTTTACAATAGCCCAGATATAGAAGGAACCTAAGCATTCATCAGTAGACGAATGGATAAAGAAGATGTGATGTGTATATAAAAATATAAATATATTTATAATTTAACTATAAATATATAAATATAAATTATATATGAACATACATAATTTATAGTATATATAATATATAGGTATATATTATATAACATATACATATATATAATTTAGACATATAAATATGATTGTAAGTATATTTATAAATACTATATATATAATATATAATATTATAATATGTATTATAAGTAAATATAATATTACTAGGCCATAAAAAAGAATGAGATCTTATTATCTGTGACAACATGGATAGACCAAGGAGGTATTATGCTGCATAAAATACATTGGACAGAGAAAGACAAATACCATATAATTTCACTTCTATGCAGAACCTAAAAAACAAAACAAATGAACAAACAGTACAAAACAAAACCAGACTCATACATACAAAGGACAAACGGAATGGTTGCCAGAGGGGAGGAGGTGGGGAGATGAACAAAAGAGGTGAAGGGGATTGAAAGGTAGAATCTCACCGGGGATGTAATGTACAGGACAGGGAACATAGTCAATCATATTAACAACTTTGTATGGTGACAGATGGCAACGACTTCTTATGGTGACCATTTTGCAACATATATAAATACGGAACCACTGTGTTATACACCTGAGACTAATACAAAATTGTATGTCAATTATTATTCATTTGAAGAAAGCATAGTCGAGATGTCCATGATCTGAGAGATATGCCAGACCAGCTGAGAATGTCAGGCTCTGAATCTCAAAGATAATGCCAGGGAAGCATCTAAGTAAACAGCTTACCCAGGGTCTAAGTAAAACACCAGCCAAGAAATGCTCCCCTTTGCTTGTAGAGATTGCATTCATGTATGTTATCTAACGACTGAAAAGACACAATTTCTTTCTTTTGATTTTCTTCTTTTGTCTCCATTCGGAAGATGACTCATCAAAGTGGAAATGAGGAGGGAATTGAAATCTGAGAGGCAAAGAAATCATAAAGCCCCGTAAAGTGAGTTTAACTGTATGGACCCAGAGGGATCAACTGAAGATACTGGAGATTTTAGAAATAAATTAAATTGAAGAAGTGCAGAAGACCAGGGATGGGTGATGTCACATTTTTAAGAAGTGGTATGTTCCTGAAACTGCACAATAATGGATTTACACAATTCTCAGAAAAAAACAAAATCTGAAAGTGCTAATTAAGTTGATGCTTTGCAGGGGCTCACTAGGAGCAAGCATGCATTTACTAAAAACATGTCATGCAAGGCCATGGTTTTTTATTAGTAGTATTAATTACTATCACTAGATCAATAAATTAAGGAAATGGTGTTAATCAAGTGAACCTTGTTTCAAGAATATAGTTATCAAAGTCTAACATCGTTTCTCTGGAAGGCTGAAAATCGAGCATGACTGAGAAACCAGAGTATATGGTTTCATGGCCCCATACTCATAATCTCTGGGGGAATGCTTAGATGCTGGAGGGGGAACCTCAGTGCACCATGGATGGGGAGCCAAGGCTGCCCACGAACCCAGAGAAGAGCGTCCCATTCCTTGGGGAGTTTCACTGGCACCTGACAGAAACAGTAACTGTGTCACTCCATATGGACCATGACAGAAAGGGTGCCCCCTAGAGTTGTGTAGAGTCCATTGTCCATACCCAAAAGCAGTAGCCATTGCATGAACCTTGGGTCTGAAAACCCTGGAGGCTGAATGCCAGATGTCGTCTCTCTATCCCAGTCCTTCAACCTACATTCATTTCCTGAGCTCAGTGGACTCCAATATTCATTTCTGACTCATTATTTATGAATAGGAATGTACGACTATGTTGATATATTATGCACCGTATGCAACATTAAAATTAAAAACGATGAGAAAAGAAATAGAAACAGAAGTTCTAGTATTTTCTTCCCACACTCTACTTTGAAGACCACTGATTTAGATCCTAAGCACAGGATGAGGGTAATCCCTGTTCCTTGTCAGAAAAAGGGTTCTTTCTTACTCTGACCCCAGCCACGTGTGTATGTGTGTGTGCGTGCACGTGTGCACTCAGGTGAGCGTGCGGGGGTGAGGTGAGCATTCAGGAGCTGTCATAGATGTTTTTCTTTAAACATATAGGTACTTCCCAGATGGGAAGTCGTATTGGTAAACTATAGGGATGACTGTCCAGTTACTCATGCTCGATGTTTCGAAGATGACCTGCTCTCAAAACCATGCCCTTCCCCCTGGATGAAGTTGACAACCTATCCCAGGCGGTGAGCTAGTCCCGTCGTCAGTCTCAGAGATGATTTCCTACTCTGAGGGCCACATAACCCAAGCCTGACTAATTCTGAGCCAGTTTTCTGTGCTTCTTGCGGGTGCTTGAGCCGTGCCCTGCGGGTGACAAAGGCTGTGGGTCTCCTCCACCTTCTTCTGGCTCACTTACAAGCACTGCAAGGCAAAGAGCCCTCTGCTTCATGCCACTCTCTTCAGGGCAGGACAAAAAGCAAGCCCTATTTATTATTGCTCTCTAAATCACTGGGTACACAGGAGAGCAAACAGTTTTCTATTTTTATCTTGGACTTTTTTTTTTTTTTCTTGAATAATGGCATGGTTCACATGGGTTCTATGGGGTCAGACAGCCTAGGATTGAATCCTTCCTCGGTCATTTCACAAGAAGCGTGAACTTTAACATTTTGGTTAAATTCCCGAAACTTCACTTTCCTTTATCTGTAAAATGAGGAATGTTTATACTGCAAAACTGGCCCCTGGGGGTGTTGTCAAGACGAACTGTGATAATAAATAGGCAGAACTTTTTCCATGACCTGCACCATAGTTAAATTCAATAAATACTAGCTGTTCCTCTTAGCATAGTTATGGGAGCATAGTTACTTGGATCTTTTATCCAAAAACCTTCGGGCCAGATGTTTTTACGAATTTAGTATATTTCTGATGAGCTTTGTGAACTTTGGAACTGTAAAGAAGAGATAGTGAAAGTACATTGCTCTCTATTTGAAATTTTACTCAAAATCGAAACATGATTTAAAAGAAGTTATCTACTCTCTTCTCTTTCCATTTGCCCGTAGCTCTCTTAAACCTTTTTAAAGCCTTCTGGCCCCTCTACCTTCAGCTGAGTTTTATTACTTGCCTGATAAGTCATCTGGGTTACTTATTAAAATCGCAGAATTCAAGGCTTAAGGGAGTCTGCAATTCAGTAGGTGTGAAAGTAGGGTCAAAAAAAAATGTTTTTAAACCAAAGCTCGGGGACAATTCTTATCACAGATTACATATGGAAAACCCTACATGATTAGACATCAGAGCTGCGGGCCACCTGCAGTCCCACCTGTGGACCCACCTGTGGGCGCACCTGCAGATCCACGTGTGGATGTCTTTCGGCAGAGTCTGGAATGTCTCGATATGTGGCTCCACCAGCATCCTACCTCGAGGACAAGATGTTCTCTTCCTCTGTTCCCAGCTCTTTACTGCCATGGAATATGTCCAGCCTGAGTGGAAGAGGTTCCCTCCTGTTGTATCTGAAATCTGTTTCACCAGAAATTCTAGTTTGCTCTTCTAAGGCGAGGCCTGACTCCCTTCACTGCTGATTTGTTACTGGCTGGTTCCCCCACATCCTCCTCTTTCTGACTGCCGGCCAATCCCTCCCCATCCTTCTCAGGGATAAACCAAAGAAACAATGTGACTCTCTCGATCTTGAGAAGAGATGCACCTAGAGAATGTGGGTGACTGTCACCCTGTGGGAAAATTTAGAGCAGCTTTCCAGTGGGGCTTTAACATTGAACCTACCCCTTCCTGCTAAACTTAGTTGAAGATGAGAAATAAAACCCTTTCGACAGGTGGGTGACACAGGTATTAGGGACGGAATGAGAAATTAGTTCAAAATGCTCTCTCAGGCTGAAACACTGCAAAATGTGTGCAAAATAAAAGTTGTCAGGGGGATAGTAATCTCTGTAATAATGAGGGAAAAAGTTAAACAGATAATGTTTCTTCTTAAACAAGAAACAGATAAGGGAGACCCAGCCCCATACTAATTCATTTATGCACTCAAATAAATATTTAGTGGGTATCTACTGTAAGCCAGAAAGATGTATCACAAATATCTTACCAATGAAAGGAGACTTATTTCTCCATACCATGATCCAGACAGAAATATTCCATGCAAAAACATATGTATATATACAGGCACACATATGTATTTTTTTATATATTACATATTAAAATAACTGTCAAAACTGTATCCATTTTAAAAACCATTATTTTGAAATAATTTTAGACTCACAGAAAAGTTTCAAGAATAGAGAGAATTCTCAAATATGCTTTATTCAGATTCACGAGTCTTTAGCATTTTTTTAAAGTTTTTTTTTTTTTTTTTACTCATTTGAGAGAGAGAAAGAGAGAAAGTGAGTGAGTGAGTGAGTGGGAGGAGGGGCAGAGAGAGAAAATCCCAAGCAGACTCCCCACTGAGCACAGAGAAACTGGACTAGGGGCTCAACATTGCAATCCTGACACGGTGACCTCAAGATCATTACCTGAGCGGAAACCAAGAGTTGGAGGCTTTGACTAACTAAAGCACCTCAACACCCCCAAATTTTTAACATTGTTAACATTTTTGTTGTGTGCATTCTTTCTCTCCAGACATACGTATTATGTGTACATGGCATATAATGTATAATACATATATTCTATATCATATATTCTAATATATATCATATACATGATATATGTTACCTATTATATATTTATATATCTATTTAAAAATACAGAAATAGCTATATTGCTAAATACTCTATAGTGATATATAATGCATGTATATAATGTGATTTGTTTCTGATTCATATAATAATACTTTGTATATATCGTGTTTTTCACTTTGTAAAACTTCAAATATTGTCTTGTATTCTTAAGAATATGATCCTCTCTATATAATCAGAGCAGTTATTAACTTCAAAACAGTATTCTTAAAATAATTTTTTAAATCGAATCTTTAATACATTTTCCAATATTTTCAGTTGTTCCAATAATGTACACGAGCCCTCTGTTACCCGATGAGGGATGGGTTCCGAGACCCCAGGGGTTGCCTGAAACTGCCGATGGTATCAAATCCCGTCTGTACCTTTTTCTCCTATACATACACTGCTAGGATAAAGTTTGATTTATGAATCAGGTACAGTAATAAATTAACAATAATAACTTATAATAAATTAGAACAATCATAACCACAAGCCATAAGGAAAGCATGTGAATGTGATCTCTCTCAGTCAAAATACCTTATTGCTCTCTGCAGCCACCCTCCTTGAGATGACGGCAGGAGGTAATAAAATGCCTGCCCTCTGAGCCGAGGCGAGGGGAACGGCTCAGGTGTGCTGACTAGCAGAGCCTGCTAACAACCTTCAGACCAGTCGTCAGAGGAGGCTCGTGTGCTTCTGGACCACGGTTGACCAGAGCACCCAACAGGCTGAAAGTCAAACCGCAGACCAAGGGGGCTATTACTATTAGGAGCCTCTCCCTGTCCTCCAATTAAGGTTTATGTTTGACATTTACTTGCCCTGTCCTTTCATTTCCTTTAATCAGGAAGCATTCCTCAGCTTTCTTTCTTTTTCCTTTCTTTCTCCTTCTTTTTCTTCTTCTTCTTCTTCTTTTTTTTTTTTTTTTAACTTTCATGACCTTTGGTATTTTTGGAGAACACAGACTAGTCATTTTATAGCTCTTTCCCTTGGGTCTGTCTGGTGATTTCTCATGATAAGATTCAGTTTTTGTATCCCTGCAGGAATACACAGGGGACGATTTCCCACATTCCAGAGTTGAGTTGGAGACCTACTAGGGCCATCGGCCCTTGGATGATGGTGTTTATTTTGGCCACCTGGTCACAGTGTTGCTCTGTTTCTCTACTGTATAGTTATTAATTTCCCCTTTGCAACTAATGAGTAATCTGTGGGAAGATATGTTACGACCATGGTTATGTCCTGCTTCTCATCAATCTTTTCTCTGTAGATTTAATACCCATGGATGAGTCATACCTAAGAGAATCTTCACTGTAAAGATTAGGAAAATGGCAATTTTTCACCACTACACCTTCAATAAACTGGTTAATGTTTTGCAAAAAAAAGAAAAGCTTTTCTCCTCATTTTTCTATTTATCTAGCTAGCTACCTATTTATTATCGGTATACATTCAGAAATTTCCATTATTTTCTAGTGAATTACAATTTCTTGTCTTAATAATCTCAACACTCAACCTGGGGCTTGAACTCACAACCCTGAGATCAAGAGTTGCTTGCTCTGCCAACAGAGTCAGCAAGGTGCACCCTGTCTTTGTTTACTTTAATGGCAAGTGTTCCTTATATTTTCTTCAACCTTAAATAAATTATAGTAATCACATCATACATTTGTGGATCTTTCCATACATCCACAACATTTCTATATAACAGTTTTTGTTTGTGTGTTTGTTTGTTTAGAGAGAGAATGTGAGCAGAGGTAGGAGGAGCAGAGGGAGAAAGAGAGAATCCATACCCAGTGCAGAGCCCAAGGTGGAGTTTGAACTCATGACCCTGAGATCATGACCTGATCCAAAACCAAGGGTCAAACACTTAACTGACTGAGCTGCTCAGGCGCCCTCCATAGAACTAGCTAATTTGACCTCTAAACCGATGTAAAATCCAGTGGAACAAAGGATTAAATGCGTATTAAATGGCTCAGAACAAAAAATTTTTAAGTTCTAAAGTAGGAACAAATTTCTTGAGAATGGGGATTAATTTCTTTTTGACTGGTCACAAGACAGAGAAGCAAGCAAATGCCTTTTAGGCTCATAAGAGTGCAGGGGCATTCAAAAGCCTCTTTCTCTGAAGATGGGCATTTTTATTTGCTTTAACAATTTTTATAAAGCTCTTCATGGTTGCAAATACAAATAAATGTTTACATGTGTTCTGAGTCCAAAATTATCTTTCTATTTTATCGTTCCAACATTTTAATTATTTGAATGAAAAAATACGTGATACTAAATTATACATTTGAGGGTGCCTGGGTGGCTCAGTGGGTTAAGCCGCTGCCTTCGGCTCAGGTCATGATCTCAGGGTCCTGGGATCGAGTCCCGCATTGGGCTCTTTGCTCATCAGGGAGCCTGCTTCCTTCTGCCTCTCTCTCTGCCTGCCTCTCTGTCTACTTGTGATCTCTCTCTGTCAAATAAATAAATAAAATCTATAAATAAATAAATAAATAAATAATACATTTGAAAATTGCTTAGCGTAAATCTTAGAAGATCTCTTCACAAGAAAAAAATCATAACTGTGTGGTGGTAGTGGATGTTAGCTAGACATTATGGTGAATATTTCATAAAACATACATGTATAAAATCGCTATGTTGTACTTCTGAAGGCAGTTTGATGTCAGTCGTATCTCACAAAATAGAAATATATGAGCTTTTAGTATATAAACATGAATATAGTACAAGTTTTCCTTATTTCTTCATAGGAATCAACAGAGGAGGTCGAAGGAATAGAGCAAGCTATATTGTTTACCTTAAATACTTTGTGCAGTTCATCATTCCAATTACATAATGATTAACAAACTCTGGGCCTTCTTTGTTTTGAAAAGCATTTTAGAATATTTGGGGAAAAAACATAAAATATCTTCCATTTAACTAGTCTTCTCTAATATGATTTAAATGTTACCAATACCACCAAAGTGTTGATTCCAGGCTTTAGATAAATAACTTGTGAGCGACTTTCTGAAAACTTACTTGCTGGAATAACACCCAAGCCTGAAGCCTGATGATAAATAGTTAGGACACCTTGAATCAAGCTGTAAGCCAGGCATTGCCAGGCAGCTACTACACAAAAGAAAAGAAAAAGCATTTCTCATTGGAAGTTTCCCCTAGAGAAAAAAAAAATAGTAAATAACAATTTACAGACAACTGGAAGTGAATCACTACAGTGAATTTTAAATGCAGCTTGCTAATTGTCATAAAATTATAAAAGTTAACAAAAAAGTTATAAAAGCAATAAAAGTGCATAAGGCCAAAAGTGATATCAGCATGGACATAAATAAGTAAGGAATAATTGAATGATACCTGCGTGTCTGCGAGACAGGTAACATTTCCACCATGATTCAGCTCCAGGGCACAGCTCTAGGTTGTGATTAATACAGGTGGTGTGATTTAGAGACAGGAAGTGGGTACTAGACAAACTCCTGCTTCGGAACAGTTTGCAGGATATCATGCAGCGTTGCACCTTGCTTTTCAGTGAGCAGCAAGGCTCTCCGTTCCACTGGAAAGGCAGGTACTTCGTGTGCTGAGAAAGTAACCAGTTCATTCACCCATGGAAGAAAACCTACTTTGATTTTTTTTCTTTCGTGATCTCCACTTCCTACCTGCTCACGACGATTCTTACTGCTGTCATTGCACGCTAAACATTCCCGGTGTCATAGACAATAATGTTGCAAACAAAAGGATTATGACCTCTTTCAGCAGGCTTCCTGCTCGATCGAAGCAGGAAGGGGAGATGGATTACATGGAGAAAGGCCTTGTTTGAAAACATTAATCTTCAGCAATTAGTAATTGAGGAAGGAAATGCAACTGATACATGAAAGTTAAATTAGCCTCTGGAAAAACAACCGATTGCTAAAGATGATGGAATCTGACAATTTATGTTTGAAATAAAATAATTAAACATGTAAAAATGACAATTTGAACAATTGTCCAGTCAACGTCTTAGCAAACAGTCGGCATCCAGAGGCTCTGAGGGGCCCTTTAGATGACAAACGTGACTGTTGTGTGTACTTTATTTTGGTCGAAACACTTAATAAAATTAATAAGGAGAACAGAAAAGTAATGGCACTTGGGCCCAGGTTATTGCTTATTTTAAATGTTTTGAATAAACTTCCCTTCCTTGTTCTCAACGCTCTTTTCAAAATACATCTCCATATATCACAAATGACCCATGTATTTCTCTCATATTATATTTCTGTCAGTTTCATAAGGACATGGTCTGCAGTTTAGGGGAAGACATCCAATTGAACCTTTTAAAAACAAAACAAAACTGAACCAGCTTTTTAAAAAAAAAGTATTAAACAATACGTTCATTTAAAATAGTCCCTTCGAAATGGGGAAATGTTGGTGCCTGAAAAGATAAAACCACTAGCTGCTAAATTTGCAATTTAAAAAGGCAAATTCAAAATGTGTCAGATTTAACAAAGTCACTGCTGGGGGACCAATTTCAGAGATAAAAGATAAAAGGCCAGCAAGCCACTTTACCCCCAGCAGCTCAATGAAAGTTGTGTGATTCTCATTGTTTCAACAGGTAACTACAAAGTAGTTTCCTCGCAGTGATTTTTTCCCCCCACTCCACCTGTGGATTCTAGAAATATCTGACTGTGGCATGGGATGAGAAAGGCCTATTTGAGAAAAATAAATGATATCTAAATCTCCTTATGCTCCATTTTACTACATCAAATATCACCCCCACGCAAACATTCATAAAGCGAGCGTTTGGGAGAACACTAAGGAATTGGCTTTCCTCATACGAATCTGCCTCTTCTTTGTCCATGCTCTTTAGCAAATTCCCCTTTCTCATGACCTGCTTCAATGTACAATCTGATTATGGGAGGGCTTCAGTTTTATCTCTGTCTGGGTGTGTAGAAGATGTCAAGACGCTTTAAAACACGTAAAACTAAAGGATGCCTATCGTGATGTTTTTGGCCACCAGTTATCATCTTCCCAGATACCTTTCACTATTCCACTGTAGAGTCTGATGTGTCTATGCGTTGCTTAGTGAGCTTTTTATCTTGCAGGGAAGTCTCCGAAATCCTTGCTAAGGTCCTGACTAAAACTGTGGGCCAGAGTGCACCCTCGGGCCTTTTGACCAGATGAGCTCCATGTTCAAACAGCAGCTGTGATGTCCTATGTTTGCCTCCGTGGAGCCAGTCTAGGAGACAGATGGGAAAGTTGTAAACAGGCCTGCAAATTGCTTTGGCGAACACAGATTTACTTTGAAGATTTCACTGGATCTTTTTGACTTGTAAGCCACTCGTGGTACAAGAAAGCAAGTTTACCGTGCAAACCTTAACCAGATCCTAGCTACAATGAAGGAACCTCCACACATTTAGATGTGCCGTTCAGATAATTCCCTTGAAAGTTCAGATAATTGCCTAAAGCTTATTTAAATCTGTGGAAAGACTTTACCCTCTTCTTCACCTCATCTCATCTTTTCTTCTTTCTTCCATAATCCTCCCCACCCCACACTGATCTTTTTGTCATTCTCCAGATCACCCTCCTTTAAATCTCCTGGTTTTATCCTGAATTTCCACCTCAGTTTTTGAAAAGACCCTCCTGAGCTGACACATTCCTTAAGTAAGAAAGTAATGGGTTTCCTTGTCACGCATTGTTTATGCATCCAGTGTTTCCAAGAGTCAGATCTTCAGAAAGTTCGTCGGAGGGTTTCTAGAAAAAAAGAAATTAGCTCTTTCAACAAGATTCTAATGAAAAGGTGTGAGTCAGAGTGCCTACCTTCCAAATGTTGCTATGAAGAGAAAAATATATTGACCAGCGGGTGGAAACATTCACAACTATCTGTAAATCTAAGACATTTGTCTTGGCCCTGTTTCAAAATGTCAAAGGAGTAACTGTGAATACTGTTCAGGGTTCACATTCAAATAATTCACATTAGAATACAATATTCCTCACATCTACCTTTCTGAAATATCTTACAGTCGGAGGGGGGCAAGTCTCTTTGATCTTTATGTTCAAAACCAGTCACCAAACCCTTGGAAAACAGCAGATAAGAGTCTTACCCTTCTGATAAAAGGAAACACATTTTAATCAGACTCACTAACTCTCCCTCTTGATAAAAGGTGGTTGAACTGTCCTCCTGAAGAATTAGCAAAGTCCCTGGGATTTGGATGCAGATAGTGCAGTCTGGCAATCAGCAAACTGCTCACCAATAAGCCTATTAAGGGCATTTCTATGTGATATTATTCAATCACTCATTCATTCAAAAAAAAAAAATAGTGATGGAGGATCAATTAGAAGTAGAGCAAACCCTCTCATCAAAGGACTTTTAACCCCATCATTAAGGGGTAGACAGCGAATTCCAAAACCATTATAATGCAAAGTAGAAAGGAGCACTTATCCCACCCCAGAGGGACAGAATGAGAGCCCGTGGGCATACAAAGAAGTCCTAGAGAAGATTTCTAGGAGGAGGTACACTGAAGGTGGATATTGAAGTTTATTTACTTATTTATTTTTAAGGAGTATCTACACCCAACATGGGCTTGTGACTCCGAGGTCAAGAGTCAGAGGCTCTTTGGACTGAAACATCCAGGAACCCCTAAAGCTGGATTTTGAGTGAGTGAACGGGATATAGGAATACCTCAGAAGAATAATACTGTAGACAAAGTAACCAGCTTGAATGGAATCGCACAACACATGCTAAAAATGAAGTAATTCAGGCTAATGGACACGTAGAGTAATGGAGAGAAGATAGCGGCAGATGACAATAGGTGTGGGTAAGACGTGAGGGACCTCGAGGTGAGGATGGGAGAGCTGTAATGGCAGGCTGGAGAGTGTGGGCTGGTGTTGTAGAGTAGGCAGACAGAACCATCAAAAGCTTCTACGAAAGTACAATAATTTTCAACACATGAGGAAAAGACAGTCTTTTCATCAAACAAAACTTGGGACAATTAGATATGCACGTGCAAAAAAATGTATTCAAATCTTGACCTTGCAAAAGTGGGCACAAAATTGATCACAGACCTTTATTTAGGGGCTAAAACTATAAAGCTTCTAGAAGAAAATGAGAGAAAATTTTCATAACCTTAGGTCCGGCAAAGTGTTGTCAGGTAGGATGCAGGATGTACGGTACCTAAATGAAAAATGTCAACAAAAACTTAATCAGAATCAAAACTTTGTCATTGAAACTAAAAACCCCAGTAGGGAAATGTAAAGACAAGACACAGATTGGGAGAAGAGATTTGCGAATCATCCACACAATAAAGGAGTTCTACCCAGAATAAATCATGTGATTTTACAACTCAATAATAAGAAAAAAAATTTTTTTTTAAATGGCAGGGGTTTTGAGTAGTTAGGTCACTGTAGAAGATATGTAAATGGCTGACAATTGCAAGAAAACATGCTTAACCTCATTAACCATTAGAAAAGGAAATTAAAACTGCGGTGAAACACGACTTCACATCCCCCAGAATGGCTATCATCAAAAGATGTTCACAAGCATTGCTAATGATGAGAAACTAGAACGCCTATGCATTGTTGAAGGGATGCAAATTGGTACAGCCTGTCTGGGAGACAGTCTGGCAGTTCCTTGAATGGTTAAACATAAGAGTTACCATGTGAGCCAGCAGTTCTGCTTCTAACTATGTATCCAGAGAAATGAAAACATACGCCTACACAAAAACTTGTAAATGTGTTTTCACAGCAGCATTGTTCATAAGAGCCCCAAACTGAAAACAGTGCAAATGTCTATCTACTTCTGGACAGATAAAGAAAATGTAATATACCCATGCAATGGAATACTTCTAACTATTAATAAATTCTACCACATGACTAAATCTTGAAAATATTATGCTATGTGAAAGACAGCAGACTGAAATGACCACCTATTGTATGAATCCATGTATATGAAATGTCCAGAAAAGGCAAAACTATGGAGACAAAATGTTGATCAGCATTTGCCAAAGGCCTGGCAGAGTGAGTAAGGGTTGGATACAAGTGATCACACAAGTGATCTTTTAAGAGTGTGAGGGTATTCTAAAATGGAATTTGATGAGTTTTGCACAACTTCATAAATGACTAAAAATCATCAAATTGTACACTTATAACTTAATTTTGTGGTCTGTAAATTATACTTCAGTAAATCTGCTCTAAAAGGTTTCTGAGAGAAATAGGTAACAGATATAGAGCTGTGTTCTCGGAAATATTCTGTCAGTGAGTATGCAGCGCTGGGGTCATGGGGCAAAGCTGAGGCTCCGAGATTAGTAGGGAAGCTCACACTGTCCAAGAGATCTGAACCAGGAGAGGGGCAGTGAAAACAAAGGGAAGAGATGGGAGAGGAGATTGCCCAAGGAGGTAGAACTGGGAAGGCAGCACAAACAATTGGACGAGAAGGAGAGTGACCAAAGATGTCTCTACGACTTTAAGAGTAGATAATTTGGGGTAATCCATTGCTTGGACCCAGAAGATGTGGAAAAATCTCTATGTGGTCAATATTACTAAGTTTTATAAGCACCCCTTGCTCCATGAAAAAAACCGCTGGCTTAAAAAATCCCCAGCATTTGTATCTAGCCTGCTTCCTATTTTCCTTACAATACCAACTCTTCCTTTCAAATAAAATTGTCTTGAGTATGATATACACCAAATTATTTCTCTCTGGAAGATAGAACACATTATAGTAGGAGGATGGGGATGGGCTTCCTCTATCATGTTCTCATCTAATTCATTTTCAACAAACATGGATTAATTTTGTAGCTAAAAATGATTTGTAATTATTTTATATTGACCTACTATTATGTAGCAAGAAAAGGATGCTAACAAAACCTTAAGTGCCTTTGCAATCTTTATTGAGTAATTTTACCTTTTTCTCATCATCAGGGCAGAAGTATTTCCTTCTATGGGAGAGTTCTGTTCATAGAACTAATTGGAAGGAAGGTTTTGTCATCCTTCCTGGAAAGGTACAGACCTTCCTCTCCAAGTGAGAATCCAATGTGTTGTTCTGGTCACTTCTGAAGACCTCAAATGCTCTGACTCTTTATTTCCCCTCCGCCATCCTGGAAGCCAGGTTCTGAACTCACGCATGCTATGTTGAAGTCTTGGATCTATCCCTTTTGGAAGACTTATTCATTCTTAGAGCTTCTGTTGTGCTTTTTGGTAAATAGGGAGGTGAGAACACCCATCCTGTTGAATTGTTATAAATATCACAGATGATCAAAATGCCGGGCTTAGAGGAAATGCTTAATAAAGACCAGCTGTTCCTACAGTTCTCTTCTGGTCCAAAGAACTGAATCAGGAGTACCTGCCTGGCTCAGTCATAGAGCATATGACTCTTTATTCTGGGGTCATGAGTTCAAGCCCCACATTGGGCATAGAGCTTATTTAATTAAAAAAAACCTTAATTAAATCAGACCTGAGGTATATTCTTTAATTAATAGTATTGAGGTCATGTGATTTGCTAAGATAAAACCAAAACCCAAATTCCTGACACAGATCAGGAATCCAATTAGAGCTATGTCTCCCTCTCTCATCTGTTTTTTTTTTTTGTTTTGTTTTGTTTTCTTTTCTTTTTCTGTACTCTGTACACCATTTTTCAGGCATAAAAATGAAGGTCCCAGTTCAAGTGGCGGCATGAACACCAGTTTCAGCCAGTGTGGTTCCCACTCTGAGGGGAAGGAATAGGGATTGTAGGTACATACCTCCTTCAGGAAAAATACATCTACATTTTCCCCCCAAAACTTTCTAACTTCAATGGTGCAATTTAACAAGTGACTATGGTAAAGCTCCAGCTATTTGGGGGCGAAGAAAAAACATGAACACTGATGTTCCTAAGGCCTACAACTGACTCCTGACTGACACTAATTGCATGACCCTGGGCAAGATCCTGGAATCTGTGCGTCTCTATTTTCTTACCTGTAAGATGGAAATAGGAATTCCTACATGATTTCTTCTCTCTTCCTTGTTATTCTTCTCCTTCTTGGGGAATTAAACGAGGAGGAGAAGAAAGAGAGAGAGAGAGAAGGGGATATAGGATGGTAAACATTTCCTGAATTTTCCCCCAAAATTTAAATATATGTCAAATCCTGCCTCAAGGTGCCTAGGTGGTTCAGTTAAGCGGCTGCCTTCGCCTCAGGTCATTATCCTGGGGTCCTGGGATCAAGTTCCAGATCAGGCTCCCTATTCAGTGGGGAGTCTGCTTCTCCTTCTCCTTCTGCCCCTCCCTCTGCTTGTGTGCTCTCTCTCTCAAATAAATAAACAAATCCAAAAAAAAAAAAAATTGTGCCTCTTATGTGTCATTTCCTACAGCTTTATCTTTGATTCCTAAACCATGTTTACAACCTGATGTAATAGAGTTTACTTGACTTTTGAAAATAATTCCCATTTTGATCTCTTTTAGATGTAAGAGAACCCATCTGCTTAATGCAGAGAGTGGGCTGACACGATGGAGAGATGCAGACACAGCACTAACCTTCAGTACCCCATTGCTTCCATTTCCAGCCCCTGGGTTAGCCCAGGGTGCAGCCTCTCTCCATCCTCACAGACACAGAAACCCACAGGCATGGCTTACGGAGAGCGTTTTCATTTTTAAGATTTTATTTTTAAGTAATCTCTACACCCAAAGTGGGGCTCGAACACACAACCTTAAGAATGACAGTTGTACTGTCCCCTACCAGGCCAGCCGCGTGGCCCAAGGGAAGGGCTTTACTGGCTTGTTTTTTCCTGGCAAGAGAATAGTTCAGAACATGTTGTTCTATATCCTGCTCTTTTAAACTTACTATACTATGATTTGTTTCCAATTCTCATTTGACATATTTTTTAAGATACAGGACTGTGTAACAATCCCCTCTCTCTATTTCCCTCCTAGCATCTCTCTCTGCTCTCACACTCACACCCTGCTTAGGTTTTCATGTGACTCATTTCTAGATATTCTTCTTGAGAAGAAAGCTTTGGGGAATGAATGGGCTTGGGGACAGGGTTCAGGAAAATAAAAAGTTTCACATTGTCAGATAGAGTGGTCTCATTTCTCTACAGTAATTCTCCACCACATAACATAATTTTGTTTCTCTTGTCAACCTCCTTTCTTGGGCTATAGGTTTTTTTGAGGTCAAGGATAACCTCTAATTCATGTCTTAGCCTCAATGGCACAAAGTAGACTTAGAGAAACCTTTGGGAAAGGCAGCATAGGGTAATGGTTAGGAAGCTTAACTTTTGTTTTTTAAGATTTTATTTTTTAAATTCTCTCTCAGCCAACGGTGGGGCTCAAACCCACAATCCCAAAATCAGGAGTCACAACTCTACTGACTAAGCCAGCCAGGTGCCCCAAGTACCCTAACTTTTGAGGTCAGGGTGATCTGGATTCAAATTCTCCCTCTTTTACCAGGTACTAACAAGTAATTTTAGGCAAATCACTTAACCTCTGTATGACTTAATTATGACACCTATTAAAAAATGGAAATTGCATCAAATTCACACACTTATTGTAAAGATTAAATGGCAAGTGAATATCTGTTACTAGGCACAATAAACGATCCAATTAATAAATGGGAATGAAAAGAGATACATTTTAGACAAGAGATCTTGAGAAGTGAGGAGACCTTGTGCTCTTTCTAAGCCATTAGCTGTGACAACTTTACTGGGGTTGAACTCTTGCCACGTATGGGAGCGTCAGTCAATTCCCTTCTTGTCTTGGATGCTCTCTTAACCTGTGTTTTCAGATGTGTCCAGATTCTTCTCTGCTTTCTTTCAAAGACTTCCTTATCTTAAGTCCCGCCCCCTGCCTCTAAATTTAAGCAAACGATTAATCTGTACTAATGGCAAATAGACAAAATGCCACCTTTTATGTCTGGCTGAGCAGTAAGACAATGCTCGTTTCCCCAGAGTTCAAGCCCAGAGCTTTGCCCCAGGGGGTCTAAGAGATCCCAGTGTCAGAACCCTATTGCAGGTCCCCTCAGTTCCCTAGGACATCTTGGGGAGAGATTGGAGCAGCTACAAAGAAGTTCATTACACTACGAAGAGGAGAAAGAAGTAAGCAATGTTGAGATAAAAGATGAGTGGCTGTTAATTTGAGGCAGTGTGATGTGGAGCAAAGTTCACGTGACCCAACAGAACTGTTTTCAGTCCCTTCTTTGGAAAAAGGGGGAAAGTGCTTAATATCTGACCAGTTGTTAGAGTTACACATCATTGCTTATGTAAAGTGACTGGTATATAGTAGGAAATCAATAAATATAAGTAATATGAATGCCATGTAGTTTTAGATAGTAACATTCATTTTTAAAAGTACATGGCAGCCTTCCTGGGAAGTTAATAAGAAGATAAACACACTGATAGACAAACGTATTATTTCTATTTCTACCTCCTGGGAGCAGCAGGGTGCTTGTCAGACAGATATTTTTAACTTCATTTGGAAGGGAAAAAAGTTGTAATGCTTAATGGAAATCCCAGAGACCAGAGATGATTCTAGCAGGGACGAGCACACAGGGAAAGGGGGATGAAGACAGTTAAAACAATCGAAAGAAAGCACTAAGAGGAGACCTAATCAGGGTGTGGGCTTTGGCTAAAGAGACCAAAGGAGAGATAGTGTTTAAGAGACTATAGGGGCAAGAAGTAAAAGGGTTTGGTGACAGCCGGGATAAGGAGGAAAAAAGGGATGTTGTGTGTTTAAAAGATAAGGATGATAACAGAGTCCCCCGTTGCGAGGGAGAAGCCAAGAGTAATGCCTTCTTTAGAATGAAAGTAAGTATCAGTCCCTGCTAGCTACCTGCGCTGGTCAATGCATCTCAGGACAGCTCCCTCAGGAGAGCACACATTTTGAGGGATGTTGGGCACAGGAGAAAAATTTATGATTTGCATGTCACCCAAGGGAAAAAATTACAGCAAAGTATTCCGATTTAGCCCTATTAAGAGTAGTTCTGTACGTTTGATTTAAATAACAGATTAATTACTAGCAGAGCATACTGTGCTAAATGTAACTTTTATTTATTTATTTATTTATTGCCAGAGAATACTTTGGCAGTCTTGTCTTGGAGAAGCCAGGATTGTGGGAGGGATTGGTGACAAAGAAAGGCAGAGACTCTCTTCCAGAGTTCTGCATTTGACCCTCAATCTGTGTTGTTTTATGTTTTAAAATCCTATATCACCTCCCTTCAGCAGAGGGGTAAGTCAATTTACAACAGTGAAGGAGAACAAGAGAAAATAGACTCAGTATCCATTTATTTGCTCTAACTAGCCAAGAAAACCCTAGAACTTTTTTGATTCATTTCTGTAAAATCATAGTGATTTGACAGATGGTTAAGATAGCCTATCTGCTTACTGAATTCTCTCTCATCCTTATCTAGCAGAGCACCCCAAAGGGAAATGCACTGTGTGTCTGACAGGAGACTTGCCTAAGGACCCAGTCCTGGGGTGGATTCCATGTTTGTGCAAAGTCTCCAATCTTTATGAAAGGTAATATAAAAAACAATGAAATCTCATTATTTACCACCCTGTAAACATTAAAATATTCGGTCAGCTGTTTCGGTCATACAGTTGCGAGTGTTTGATTTTGCTACCCCCCCCCCCCGCCGCACACACTTGTTAAAATTATTTTTATTGACATATAACGTATTATTTGCCCCAGCCTCTGCATACATTTAATATTTAATTGTTCCGTATTTCGTGGCTGGCCTTTGGAGTTTTGGTAAGCAATTCAAAAGAATACAGTACTGTACCTGTTGATTGGCAAGTTATTTGACTTATCTTTATTTGTGTTTTCTCATCTTGATTAGACCTGTCCTTCCCTCTCTACGGCTCTGATTAGAAAAAAGAAAAAGCATCAGATAAAATGTGTAAACTTAGAAGAATTGCTTGCAAGCTCAGGGTGATGTCATTGTTCCTGGTCTCAGTGGGTTGAAAATATTATCTTAATCCACTAACAACTAATTATAGGTAAATAAATGCCCCATATATTGCTGGGGTCCTTTGTTAAGGAAGAGAAAAAGAAGACAGACCTCCTCAGCAAGACAAGGGTCACAAACCAGAAATGTCGGGCACCAAATACATTATCTAACCTGCTGGGAAAGGTTATCGAGAGCATACCAAAGATTCAAAGCAGAAAAGTTTAACTCCTTCATCAGGCGGAGTTCAGTGTGCTTGGAAAATGTATTGAATAGAAAGAAGCAAGAAACAGTGTTAACGGCCTTTGCTTGTAGAAGCCCAAGATAAATCCTGGTCTTATAGGGACTTTATTGCTCTTCTTTTTATGTTTTGATCAAACTCTCTTCCTTATCTTTATTGACCCATTTTTTTCTTGGTGTGGTCTGCTGCTTTCTCTTGAGGTTAAAACCCAGTATCAAAGGATTCATGGGCCCCATTCCCTGTATTCTGCGGGCAATTCCATTCATTTTTCTCAGAAGGGGAATTCAGGGATAGAAGACCTTGAAGACACTGCCCATAGTGATTTAGGGAAAGAGTTCCTGAAAGTCTGGGAAAGTTTGTACCCTACTTGCGGTGGGGAATAAACTCCACCTCCCTTATCTGCTTTATCTAAGATTTTTCAGCCTCACCAACAGGACGGGTGTGTGTGTGTGTGTGTGTGTGTGTGTGTGTGTGTGACAAGTTTCTAGGGTTCAGAGATATTCTGCATAATGACCCTAGAGCAGGAAGTTAATTACCACTCCCACCTTTTCCTGAAGAAATCAAGCTGCTCCTCCCCACAAGTGCCCGAAATTCCTACTAGTGTGATCTTCTTTATCTCGGAAAAACTCTTAAGATACTGTATGTGGGGTAGCCCAGCTCTGCCTCTAATCGGGTGGGTGGCCTCGGGCAAATTCTAGACCTTCCTCAGGGGTGTAATCTGCTAAGCAAGAATGAAACTTACTACCTGTCTTTTTAGTACTTGTCCTGAGTCATTTGTGGATCTGCTTTTTTTCTCCCAGCTCTATGGAAACACAACCTACCCATAAAATTGTATCCATTTAAGATGTATAATGTAATGATTTGATACACGTGTATATTGTGAAATGATAACCACAATCAAATTAGTTACCACACCTGCCACCTCACATGGTGGCCATTTGTGTGTGGGCAGGATGAGAACACTTCAGACCTACTGTCTTGGCACATTTCAAGTATACAATACGGTGTTGTTAACTACAGTCATGGTGCTGTACTTCGGTACATCCCTAGAACTTCTTCATCTTATAATGGAATGTCTGCACCCTTGGGGAAACATCTCCCCATTTTTTCTCACCCCTCAGCCTCTGGCAACCACCATTTGAATCTCTGTGTCTCTGAGTTTGTCTTTTTTAGTTTCCACAGACGAGTGAGATGATGCAGGATGTATCTTCCGTGGGCTTACTATGGAGGTTGTCCTGGAGGTTGGTGTGCTGTTGTCTTAAATGACTGAATTACGTCCCATGGAACATCCACCCCATCTTCTTCATCTACTCAGCCGTGGACAGACACCTGGGTTGTTTCCATTCGCATGGCTCTTTTTGCTGCAGCGAGAGTGTCCCCCTTCAGATATATACCCAGCTGTGGAATTGCTGGATCATACGGTAATTCTAATTTTTTTTTTTTTAATTTCATGAGGAATCTCTAGCTGTTTTCCACAGAGGCTGCACCCATTTGCAATCCTGCCAACAGTGCGCAAGGGCTCCCTTTTCTCCACACCCTCACTGACACATGTTATTTCTTGTCTTTTTGATGATGGCCAGCCCAAGAGGTATCAGGCGACATCTCATTTCATTCATTTGCATTTTTCTGAGGAGCCCAGATTTGGAGCACCTTTTCGTGTGTAGATCGTTTGTATGTCTTCTTTGGAAAAATGTCTCTTTAGGTCCTTTGCCCTTTTTAAATTCTCTCTCTCTCTCTCTGCTATTAAATTGTGTGAGTTCTTCATGTATTTTGAATAGTAACCTCTTTCAGAATTTTGACTTGTGAAGATTCTCTCCCATTCCATGGGCTGCCTTTTCACTTTGTTGATTGTTTGCTGTGCAGAAGCTTTACAGTCTGATGCGGTTCGCTCATGTGTTTTGTTTTGCTGCCTGTGAGGCATTTACAATGCTGGGCAGGATAAAAGGTAGGAAACATGCAAAACACATACGGTAGCCGTTTGCCCTGAGACTGGAAGCGCTCACCAGGCCAGTCACAGGATTTTACAAGTTCTCACCCTGAAGACGAAGTGTAAAGCCCTACATAAAACACATTATTTTAGCAACGTGGAATCTCACTGAACAACATTTTTAAAAACTCTAAATACGGAAAAAGCAACCCTGAGTAAGATCATTTTGATGGAATGAAAAACAAAGGGTTAGCATTAAAAACCTGGTTCTTAAGCTTTCTTTTCCCTCTCCCATCTGGGTTACCTAGCTCCCTGTGACCACTGCGGGGACACCCTCACGGGTCCCCTTTCTTTTATATAATCTCCTCTAATCCATTCTGGCTTCTGCCAGTAATCTCTTAAAAATGTGGACTTAATCCTGTCATTCCCCAGCTCTCCCTTAATATTTTCTGCGCCTACCCATTTCCTTCAGGGTGGAATTCAACTTTGTGACCCTAGCATGGGAGCTCTTGGACAGGCTCTCAACCAGCCTCCTTCCTCGCTTGCAGCCTCGTGTCTCCTCGTGTCCACGCATTCTAAATCGCTTTGTGGCCCCCTTTAATTTCTCAGACACACAAGTCTTTGATCTCTGGGTCTCTTCAGTGTTCTCCTACCTTCTTTGCTAATCGCCAAATCCTTCAAGACTAGTTTCCTTCCCTGCACAGCCTTCCTGACACCCTCTTCCTCTGTCCCAGACTGAATGACATCATCCCTTCAAAGCTCTCACCGCATCTACTGCTTTTGGTCTTGTTTTGTAGGAAAGCACATTTCCCTTTCCAGCATGAAAGCAGCTTGAGGGCAGTGATGATGGTCTTTTTCACCTCCAGGCCTTGTGCAAAATAGAGGTTCAATCAATAGTTGCTGAATGGCATAATGAAGGAGACAATACTTAAATGTTTTGTGCACTCTGTAGAGGATTTATGAGGTACCAGGAACTGTGCACGAATATTCCTATTTAATCCTCTCAAAAATTTTCCAAGGAGTTTGCCGTTGTTATGCCGATTTTATAAATGAGAAAATTTAAAAAAACAAGGAGGAAGGCGGAAGGGTAGAATTTCATTCTGTGGTGCCTGGGTATATTTTCCATGAGAGATTGCTAATGAGAATATATCGAATATATTGTGATGAGTAATTTCCTGAGACATATAACAGTCCAAACCCGCTTCAGCTGTTGAGAATGACCAGGGCCAAGTGCTTGACATGGGAAGAGCGTAGTTTTCATCCTGAACTTGGAGTCTGGGGAGAGAGAGAGTTGGGAGTCTAGAGGATTAGAGAGGTAAGAGTTCAGTTCAGAAGTTAAAGAGGAAAGTATTTAGGACCACACGGGAAGCAGGAATTACTAGGTGAATACCTACTGGGATGTTTCTAGATCTTTTTAGATTCAACACCATTGTGAGGGCCTTTGAGCTTCCCATTTGCTCCTATTTCATCCCCAAATTCTCTTTTCTATTTATTGGCTGTCTAGGGTTTGAACTGTTAATGGTAAGCCCCAGGGAAATAGGATTTTTAGAATGAGTTTTGCTGTTAATGTGCTCGAGTTAAGGAAAATGACCTCTCCTGAGCTGTGTGCTATTCGTCGTGTTAGCATGGGTTTTGGTGTTTAGCCATGCCCAGCATACAACTCAAACTTTCCTAACGAGAGCAGCCCATCGTACTCGGCTGTCCCAAAATCATACTTACAGGACGTGTCGCTGATCAAACAGTCATGGACGTCACGGTCCCTTTCCCCAAGTTCCATCAAACGAAGTGGGAAGGGTTACACAACCAAAACATAGACACTGTTATTTGTGTCATACTCTGTTTAATTTTGGATCACAAATTTTAGTACATCAGCCCTCATGTTTTTAAAACAGAAACCAAGAAAATATTCACGCAAGTTAGCATTTTTCTGACAGTTGGCAAGCTCAGGGTACTTATTTCCTGCTCTGATGTTTTGTGTTTGTTACTGTGTTTAAACATGTTTGTTACTGTGGTAAATCAGCAGTGACAGACTTCTTGGTTATTGGAGCAGAAAAACCTCTAAGACAGCACCATATAGAGTCTCTCTTAACACAGCAGGTGGCCCAGCTTTGGGTAGAAGAACATTTCTCAAATGATGATTTTTCTAGTCTTTAAATGCAAGTCAACAGTTACTGAACTTCTGCCGTATGTTAGGCATGACTTTTCTTTAGTTATTGTCTATATTTTAGTTCATATCTCACTCAAGAGGAGTAATAATAATAGTTACCATCCATCCCTGTGCCGGCTCTGGACTGGTCTCTTTATGAACTTTGTTGCATTTTATCCTCACAATCATTCCACAGGGTGGGTCTAGATCTTACCTCACTCCCCATTTTACAAGAGAGTCTGTGATTCTGTGATGTTAGGGTACTTACCTGCAGTCCCATAGTAAGTGGAGATTGATCTGGCCCTAAAACCCATGCTCTTCACAGTAAAGAAACTCTAAAGGGAGAGCAGGAACATGAACAAAGTGTTCCGTCAGCTCAAGAGAGAGGAGATCCTGTTGATGTGGGAAGTCAGGCTTCATAGAAGGTGGACATTTGTCATCTCTCAGGAATATGGAAATGAGGCAAGGCATGCATTAAACACCCAAGATAGAACAAGGGTCATGGATAAGAAATACTCCAGGTATTTTTGGAGAGCTGTGAGTGGTCAGACGGGTTGGGCTAAGATGGTGAAGCATATGCTGGGGGCAATTAGGGATACGAGTGTAAGTCAGGTGGAATCCAGGTAGCCCCGCCTCGTAGAGACTGAGTCAGTAGCAGGTGTCAGATACAGCAAGATAGGAAGAAACTAGAAATAGTTTCAATGGTAATGAGGCTCTTCTGCCATAAAACCCCATAAAAGAGCAAAATAAAAACACTCTTGTTTTCCTTTACTCACTATGCACAGAATACTCTGTACTCCAAATGTGGTTTTTGGTGGTGTGTTTTCCCCTGCTAAGCAATTCCACAACACCAGCAGAGCATCTTACAATGATCCAGGTCTGATACCATCTAGCTGGAATTAGTACCAGGACCTGCAGGACTCCCCCTGACATGCTACTTCAGACACCAATAAAAGAATCCAGGTTTTTCCCTGGGCCTCTGACTCATGGGCTGTAAATTGGAGGTTTTCTGTAGCCACTTCTTCGGGTTGGATCAAACAACTTGAGCAGCTCACAGAACTCAGGAGAACAGTTGAGTGACTAGATTACCAGCTTATTGCAGAGGATATTAAAGGATACAAATTTACAATCAGAGGAAGCAATGCATAGGCTGAGGTCTGGAGAGCATCTGTCCTGGTAGAGCTGATGGGACACCACTGTCCGACCCAAAACTCTTTGAACCCAATGAGATAATGGGGCCTCAGTGAGACTCAACATGAAAATGAACAGTAGAGATGTGTGGGAGGGATTTTTTTTTTTTTTAATGAAAACAGGATTATTTGGCATTTATCAGGTACAGACCTGAGTGTGAGGGAATGATAGCCTTCATACCAGAATTCAAAGTGGTGGGCTCTGGACATCTTGAATTCAGAGAATGAAGGAATGGCTTAACCATAGCCACATAAAGGGTTGGGTCTCCTGACATGCACAGTTGTACTCAACTCTGTTCTGCTTTCCTGTCAATCCCTGACACCGTCCTCTAAACAAGAATCTTAAAAAGGTTATATAACATTAATCCCTAAACTGACATGGGGGCATCATAAAAAGCAAGACAATAGGACCCTTTAGTGAATCACAGATATGGCCAATCGTGAAGAAATTTTCAGGAATGCTCCATACATTGACTGTGTTTTCAAAAATGGGATCTCAAAGTTCGGTTGAATCTTTGTGGTAGAAAAGGCTAAAATTGCTATGTGGATGCATTGGTTTGGGTTTTACCTGTTCTTCCAGTAATCATAACCGTTAACAACTCTCGGACACTTATTATATGCTGGACATCATTCCAATGCTGTGTGTGCAAGAACTCATTTAGTCCTCTCAGTAAAGTCACAAGATGGACACAGGTTTTATCAGGCCCCTTTCATAGGCATGACTGCTGAGATGCACAGAGGCAAAGCCACTTGTCTAGGTCCACCAGTAGGCAAATTGGAGCAGGCCTCGCATCCACGTGTCTCTGAGCCCAAAACCTTTTTCATAACACATGGCACGTAAGCTACATAATACTCTCAGGACTCTGGGATTGTTTCTTTACTGACATTTTATTGTTGGCCACCTCACCCTATAAGCACATTTTTCTGACTATAGTGCCAATTTTATTTTCTAGGAGAAAATTATTTGCATTTAGCGACTTCTGGTGTAAGCGGGGAAGAGAAATGAACAGCCTTCCTTTTATTTTTCCAAAAGGATTACATTGTGTAGTATACAAAGATGCTTTTTATCTGATACAAAATATTTAAAAACAAAACAAAACTACTCTGGTTAACCCTTCGCTTGGATGCATTATTAAAATAAATGAACACTGGGGCGCCTGGGTGACTCAGTGGTTTAGGCTGCTGCCTTCGGCTCGGGTCATGATCTCAGGGTCCTGGGATCGAGCCCCGCATCGGGCTCTCTGCTCCGCAGGAAGCCTGCTTCCCTCTCTCTCTCTCTCTCTCTCTGCCTACTTGAGATCTCTGTCTGTCAAATAAATAAATAAAATCTTTAAAAATAAATAAATAAATGAACACTGAAAGGGTGATTTGTATCGATGTTGTAACTAGATACACACTGAAAGCACTCAGTAATAAATCAAATTATTTTATTTCATGGAAAGGCACACACAGCTTTAAAAATATATACTTAGTTGAATAAGGCACGTTCAATCATCTTCTAAAGTCCAACCTAAGTCACAAAACCAATCCTAGGACTCCTCCTCATTGTGATCGGCACAATTATTCTCCCAGATTCTCAGTGTGTCTTAACATGTGCTAACTCTGATTTCTAGAGGGATTGAGACCCACATAAACTCAGCGATTAGCAATTGTATAAGGAAATACAAGACATCTAAGCAGAGTATAGAAGCATGTGATGGGTTTCTGATGATTCTCCTTTGAGATGAGTCTTTTTAAGGAGTCTCAACTAAAACCAATGGAAACAAAAAATGGGGGCTGCGCTGGTTGATCTGTGCAATGTGGGGAGAAGGGACAGAGAGGGCTCCTTCAATCCCTGTCTATATATTTTGGAAGGCAGCTATGCTCACCACTATACCACCAATGCAGACCTGTCTATATGTTTTGAATCCTCACCAGAAAAATATGCCCTGGATGAATTCAACTAAGGACAATTCTTTATCTAAAAATTTTGAAATTCTTTCTTAGATTAACTCAGGGGTTATAGGTACATGAAGTATTTCCCAAATTTGTCTGGCTCTAAGAGCCACCCTAGGGTGATTGGTAGGTCCCGCTCTCTGGAGATTTCCTTGTGAATTTACATTTTAACAAAACGTAAAGTTTATGATCAATCACATCTAGGAAACAAGAAACCAGACCTGGTAGGAAAAACTCTCCAGTTTTCAGAACAAAAATGGATCTTTATGCTGCAATCAAAGAGATGGGGGTGTCATTGATCTATAATTAAAAGTATCTTTGACTATCTTAGAAATGTTTTCTAAGACTTGAGAGTGTTCCTTTATGACAGTCCATCAAAATGTAAAAGTTACTGTCACTCCTTGGACTAGAATATAGTTAGCTTCCTTGTTTCATGGATGAGGAAACAGAGACACGTAAGTGATTTGAGTGAGGATAGAAGTAAACACATAAAAGAAGCCATACTTATACCATCAAGCAATTCCTGGATGGTGATTCATCCATCAGCCAGTGTGTCCTCCAAAAGTATTTCAGCTATAACATTCGTTTTCTTTCAAAGCTAGTGACGTGCTCACCACTGTGCTTTAGAAATTCCTCTCTCTGCTGATTCCAGCCACCATTTTGCTCATCGGTGACAAAAAGGCAAAGAAACCTCTAAATCTCTGATCTTGTTTTTTCAGTGTCTCACTGTCTGATCAGTGTCTCTGGACTCACTGATCAGAAGCGAATAGGAAAAATATCACAGGCTGGGGTCCTAACAGAAACATGAAGAGGGAAAACGTTCCACAAGAGAAGGAAGAAAGAATTCTCTTTGATATACAGATTTGGAGAAGATGGGGAGGTGTCTTACAAATCCTGCCCAATCCAACTATCATCCTGTAGTCTCCTGAGGGCTCCACCGAGAGCAGAGGCACAACACAACAAGACTATGCACACTTTCTTGTGTTGGGAACACAAAGAGGAGTGAGGCAGAGCTCTGGCCTTCAAAGGGCTGACCTGGAAACCAAGAGATTTCTAGGCAGTAGTCACAGAAACAGGTGCACAGTACCTATGGAAAGTTTAGAACATGATTTTCAATGGCCATAAATTCTTTGACACTCCTCCCATTGAACTGACCTCCTTCCCTTAAATCTGAGCTGGACTGTGACCACTTTGAGTACAAAGCAAGTCTCATTCTATTGTTCCAAGCCTAGTTTGAAGAGGATGGACAACTTTTCTGCCCAGGGTCTCTGGGAGCTCTGTGCTACCATGTAAGAAGCTCTTGTGGAGCATAACAAATAACATGGAGGACATGGGAAGATGGAGAGGAGAAGGGAGTTGAGGGAAATTGGAAGGGGAGATGAACCATGAGAGACTATGGACTCTGAAAAACAATCTGAGGGTTTTGAAGGGGCGGGAGGTGGGAGGTTGGGGGAACCAGGTGGTGAGTATTAAGGAGGGCACGGATTGCATGGAGCACTGGGTGCGGTGCAAAAACAATGAATTCTGTTATGCTGAAAAGAAATTAAAACAAAAAACAAAAAACAAAAGAAACCCTATTGCCCTCCTAGAGACTTCACGTGGAGATGAGACAGAGAAAGAGGGGTCCACCCAAGCCCTGCCTCTGAGCTATCCCTGACAATATGCAATCATGTTAGACCCCAAACCTGCCCAGCCACCAGCTGAAGATCACCAAGTAACCACGTGTTGTGTAAGGAACCAGCCAGTTGAGTACTGCCCACATTCATGCCCATAAAATCATGAAATATAATAAAATGGCTGTCATTTTAGGGCACGGAGTCTGGGTGTGTTTTTGTTACACAGCAATACATAACCAGAACTGGTTATGTAGAAACTGGTTAATTCTGTCACACTCTGAAAGAAACTGGTTAATTCTGTCACACTCTGAAAGAACTCTTTCAATGGTGTGGAATCTGAGTATGGCTTTCCAGGGTTAAAGTGGAAAAGGCACTCCAGGTTGACAAGACAATATGGGAGAACACAGAGGAACTTGAGAAAACTTGGTGCATGAGAACTTTTCAGTATTTTGGAGAATAAGATGGAATAGAGGAGTGAGTGGGGGTTGGAGATTAGAAAGATGGACCAACGAAGAAAAAACCTTTTTTGTTAATCTCTTTGTACTAGACATATGTCTACATTTCTTTAGGAAATGGTTAGGAGGTTATTTTACTAATCCAAAGAAAGAAGACAAAGGCCTGAAAAACAGCAGGGGAAATAAAGATGATATTTTAAAATCTTGAATCATGTAAGGAATAGATTAGGTGAATGTAGAAGGGGGGATTAAAAAAGGAATATTGATTAAATCCCAACTCTTCGACTAGGAATGGAATGGATGCCGCCAACTGAAAACTAAAGTAGGAGGAGGAGCAGTTTGGACAATTACATTTCAGGTTCGGTTTGGATGGGTCTTCGACATGGAGGGAGACGTCCAGTCAGCAACCAGAGGAAAAGATTCGGTGGGTTAGGGTAACAATAGGGTTGTCTCTCTCTGTTTACACACACAGATACTAAAATCATCAGTGTGTTGGGGGTGGTTAAAACAAAGTGCAAAGGTGAAACTGTCCAAAGGAAGAAGGTCATTAAGGGATAAGAGAGAGGAAAATCCATATAAATAAACTGAGAAGATCCAGTCTTTACATGTCATGGAAGCCATGTTGAGAGGTAGACTGTTCCTTTACTTGTTTCAAACCCACTTCACCCCATCCACCCAATAATCTAGACTTTATTTCAGTGTACTTGGGGTTGGGCTGCTAATAATATCTGAATTTTATGTAAGTTGACATAAGTATGGATTTAGGTCTGGGATAGCAGGACTATAAATATATATTACATTTTTCTTACATGTGTATATTTATTCTATACTGTTCACATGAATACCTTTAAAATAGCCTTTCACCACCATCATGTGAAAAATGATTTACTTGCCTTCACACTAAATTATCAAATGACTCATTGCTTCTTTTCAATTTGATATCACAAGCCAAAAGAAACACATTCAGAATTTGTTTTACTTTATAAAGTAACAGCATGCTTCTGAAGTTATAAAAAAATGTTAGAAAATTATCAGGTTAATGCATATGGCATTGAAGATTTTTCACAAATGCAATGGAAACTGAGAGAAGAACTTGAAGTGAACTTTATTTTATTAACTATTTGCTTCTGTCATACTCAGAGAGAAGTGAATATTTTGGTTGAAACACCATTCCTAATAAGCAGCTTGTTTGCTTTGATCGCCATCACTGGCAGAGGACGAAGCCATTTTGCAAAGAGAAAATTCTAAGATATGACTTAAGATTGCATTTTTTCTAGAGATCAGGATCTGGGAAGAAAAAAAAAATTCCACTTTATTTCTTATTTTTTCCTAAGACCTTCAATCTCCTTTAAACGGAATATGGTCAGTTCCTAGTTGTGGAATAACCACAAGACAATTGGAAGTTAAATTGTCGAGGAGCCTGCATCTAATTGAAGTCTCTCCATTTTAACTATTTTATTTTTAGCATCTGAAGCAGCCTGCAGCTCTTACAGGCTATAATCATGTTTATTTAAGAGTAGTGCTGTCCTCGGTGAGAAAATAAAGACCTACCAGAGCTGCTGTATTGAACAGAAGGAAAACATGGAGATGGGTGATATGTTTAGGATACTTTTTAGGTTACCATTTCCTTCCATTTACTATGCAGATACTCTGGCCAGAGTTCAAGGACTCTATGTCTGAATGGGACTCCTTCGGATAATGTCACGAGCACTGTATCTGTGTTGACTTAAAAGTTTTTGAGCTTTTTATTTTTGGGACGTTAGAGTCTATGATGCTCTCAAGGTGCTGTTTGCAAGTCATTCTAGGAATTTCCAGGTCTAAAACTCTAAGTTCCCCCCAGTATACAGGTAGAACCAATATGAGTGAAGATTCCTTGCCTTATTACTATTTGGAGAGTAAAGACCATAACTTAGGAGAAGCTTCTGTCTTTTCAGAAGGAAAACTCTGGAGAATCACCACCACCACCACCACCATCATCACCACCATCACCACCACCATATTACCAAATATCCCTTACTTCCCTGCAGTTTTCCAGCTCCTGACTTACACCCTGCGTGTGGATCTTCCTTTCTAATGGTCAGAACAGCACTGTGTGGTAGGTAATACTACAACTCTCTTTCTAATTCATAAATAAACTGGGTTTTTTAAAAGAAGCTAGTTATTAATCGGCAGAGAGGTGTTTTGAATCGAGCCATCAATCATAATTATAATTATATACTCAACCATTTCTCATATTATTTTTTTTTAAAGATTTTATTTATTTATTTGACAGACAGGGATCACAAGTAGGCAGAGAGGCAGGCAGAGAGAGAGAAAGAGAGAGAGGGAAGCAGGCTTCCTGCGGAGCAGAGAGCCCGATGCGGGGCTCGATCCCAGGACTCTGAGATCATGACCCGAGCCGAAGGCAGCAGCCCAAACCACTGAGCCACCCAGGCGCCCCTCATATTATTTTTAATGTAAAGAAAATTAAAATAAAATTCTGTGAAGAGAAATATTTGGAAAAAAGGAAAAAGAAAGACAAAGTCCTCATTGCAGCACTCGTGTTTACATGGAAGCAGGGGAGAGAGCTGAGCACTGGTTCCTTGGACAAGTCTCATTCTTTGCTGTTTTATCATCTGTCAAATGCAGGAAACTGGAGTATATCCTCCCCAGCTGTTGTGAGGATCAAATAAAACATTAAATATGCTTAAATATTTAGCACCTGCCAGAGCATGAACACATTTTTAGTTAACTTTCTAATGGCTCTGTTTTATGTGGGGATTATTATTGCTGTCATTACATATTTCAGAAGGGAAGCTCATGATGCGGTGGGGTTCATCGATAGTATCGTAGCTCTAGTGGTGGGTATCAAACCAGCGTAAAGGTGCTTTTCCAGTTTGGAAAGACAAGAAAATGGGTATTTTAAGAAATAATTAAAGAGCATTCTGAAGATGGTATTTGGGAAACAGCCACATTGTACGTAAGCTAAATATGGTACAGGTGTTGAGTGGTTGGGAAGGAGACAGTATCAGGAAAGGTGTCACTGATGGACTTAAACTGGGGATGAGACAGGGAAGGCCGCCAACTCCCTGAATGACAGCAGCCAGGTGAGGGACTGAGCCCTGAATTTGTTGTGTCATTACATTAAATACAACTAATACTGGGTATCACATTGAAGAGTTGGTGAACCCTAACCACAGACCCCAGGGCAGAGGAGTGATAGGAAACCAGTGTCTGCAAGACAGCCGGCATAAGAAGGTGAGAGCTGGAGGGAGAAAATCAGATTTAGGAGGATTTGGGAAAATCAGGTGTGATTTGAGGAAAGCCTGGAACCACGATGGTCACCAAAGGAACGAAGACATGCCAGGTTTCTGCCTGCCCTACAGGGAGGCTTGCATGGGCAGGATCTAGGGCCAGCAGAAGGCTAAGGTGGGTTGAGGCGTGAAGCTGGCTACCGTGTTCCGTGTTTCGTCCTCAGGTCTTCCTGGACACCCCGCCAGTTCACCTGGTTCTAGGGATTATGTACAGGCATGTTCTCGTATGCACATGTGTTGTGTTTTGTGCTATCTGCTCTCTCTAATCCCCTTGAGCTTTTGCTGGTAAGACTCCCTCTGCAACACTGATACCCCAAAAGTGACACTGTTGTAAGCCTGGGGTCACCTGCTTCACAATAGTTTCAGATGCTGGCAAAGCAAAGGCAGCAACCCATGGGCTCTAACCCATGCCTCCCGCATCAGAATCTCTGAGAATGGTCTCTGAGAATTCAAAATCCTCACATGCTCTCCAAGTCATTCTGAGAATATGCTATTCCGAGTTACGCATGCTCATGTTTGAGAAGCATTGCTTTTTAGAGAGGAGTGTAAGAGAGAAGAGAATGATGAGAATTATGCCTAAGCACGGGCAGTAACCTGTATGCTCCTCAAAGATGCGATTGATTTGCTCTAATCACAGTTATGTCATGTGGCTTTAAGTAACATATCCCTTATTTTCATCTTCAAAGTTCTGTATGTGAATTAGCGTTTCATAGATCTTAGTGGGCCTGGGCTGGGCTTTTGGCCTTTGGTCCATGGGCTCCATGTGTTATTCTGAAATGCTGGTGGCAATGGCAGAAAGGCAAGCACATCACCAGCATCAGCCCTACTCAAGCCCACTAAAATCCTATCAGCCAGAGCAAGTCACACGGGCAAGCCCAAACCCAAAGAGTAAAGAGCTATGTTCTACCTGCCGAGACGCCATGGCTAGAGTATGAATTTATAATGCCACTAAGGAGAATGATAACGTGGGGCCCATAAATCAATCTGCCTGTTGGGACTGTATTTTTTTCTTAAGATTTATGTATTTAAGAGACAGGGTGAGTTCGTGCGGGGGGAGGGGACAGAGAAAGAGGGAATCTCAAGCGACTTCCCTGAGTGCTGAGCCAATGCAGTGCTCGATCCCACGACCCTGAGATCATGACCTAAGCAGAAATTAAGAGTCGGACACTCAACCGACTGAGCCACCCAGGAGCCCCTGTTAGGACTGTATTTTACCTTGCTCATATTTATGCTTTCCAAGTGGTGTCTTGGCATGTAGAAGTTTTAAATTTTAATTAATTTTTGAAAGCACTTTTGCTTTCACCTTGGCTGTAATTTCCTTTTAGTGCCGACAGGAAATCATGAGAAGCCAGAGATCTTCACTGTGATCTGGGCAAACTGATATCCAGTTTGGGTCTTAGGATCTGTGTGTAAAATCTTTAGCTACTTTGTTTTTTATTTTATTTTTAATTGTGACAAAACACAAGTAACATAAAATTCGCTATCCTGACATTTTTTCAATTTATGTTCCCATTTTGCAATCTATCTCCCAAACTCCTCTCATCTGACAAACAGAAACTCTATCCCTATCCAACAGGTGCTTCCCACCCCCTCCCCCTGCCCCTGACAACCACTGTCTCTGTGAGCCAACTACCCTAGGTAAGGTATTCGAGGAGAATAGATGGCATTTGTCCCTGGGGGACTGGCTTGATTCACTTAGCATAGCATCCTCAAGGTTCATCCGTGTTGTAGCCTGTGTCAGAACGCCCTTCCTTTTGCAGGCTGAGCAATATTCCATGGTGTGTACAGACCCCTTTTGGTTTATCTGCTCACTGGGGCTGCTTCTACCTTTTGTCTATTACAGATAACACTGCTACAGACACAGAGTTTGAGCCACCTCGTTTCTTATAATCACATTTTACACCCTGGCCAGACTGCCCCAATCAGGCAGTTTCCTTCCTGTTATTAAAAACAAGATAACAAAAACACTAATAAATGTTAAAATGGTAGCTGACAACTTTATGCCCTGTTGGCCAAATCCAACCCCCTGCCTGTTTTTATACCATCTACACGCTAAGTACTCCTTTTACGTTTTAAATGGTGGAAAAAGATTTCATGACAGGAAGATGACATGAACTTCTGAGTTTTGCATCCATAAGTAAAGTTTTATTGGAACACATTCATGCTCCTCAGTGACAGACTACCTGTGGCAGCTACTGCAGTGGAACGGGAGGTTCGGGAAGAGACGGGATGGTCGCTGAGCCAAAATGCTTACTCTCTGTCCCTTTACAGGAAACATTAGCCAACCCCTCAAAATAGGAAGGAAAGAACCGCTTTAGAAGCTACATCCATTCTTACAGATCACGAATGACACACTGTAGCAAAATACGATTTTGACAGACATGTAGCGATTCTAAGAAAAAGTATTCCTAATTCTCTGTGACACTTCACTGTGACCATCGACTGTGACATCTCGTGGGAGCCGTTCAAACTAGGTCAGTTATATAAATGTTTATTTCAATAATTGTAGTGGTCTTGTGGCATCATGCCCTCTTGGGAATAATCACGAAAGTTCTAGAACGTTCCTTGGCTGGAACTGCAGGATCGAGCCGGATCCTGTGGCACAGCCCAGGGGGAAGGGAGTGCAGAGGCCAGAGGGGAGTGTCCACAAGCTTCTGAGGCGGAAGGCCTGGGGCTCAGGAGTCCTGGGCACTGGGGCTGTGGATGGAGCATCACAGAAGCAGTCCTCAATTTGTTTCCCAGCAGTGATGTTAGGCATTTCAAATTTCAAAATATGCCTCTCACCAAGTTCTTGGCACTTTGGGAATTACAATAATAAGGGATCCTTCACTCTGTGCCAGGCTTTGGGCTATACCTTTGCCTGCAGGTGTGGTCTCATTTCAGCCTATACCTAAGGCCTGTGAAGAAAGGTACCATCTACTGTTACTCTTATTTGTCGTTGAGGAAATCAAGGCCTGGCAGGTCACACAGGCAGCCGAAGGGGGAACTGGGGTTTGAGTGGGTGCAGATCAACTGCAGGCAGTCCTGTGAATGATAAGGGCCTGGGGCCTACGCTTTAGGCGATGCCTTGGTAACCCCCACAGACCCCACGTCTGGCCGTCCCCCCAGACAGGCAGCCATGCCAACCCTGAAGGGACCCCTGGAAGGCAAGCTGCTGGCTACATTTGTAACACCAGACCCCCCCCCCGCCCCCATGCGCAGTCCTTCAAACAGCAGTAACATGAATTTGTGTCTGTGGATTGACTGTCAGAAAGCGAAGTAGAAAGAGAACATACCAGAAACTGGGGGGGAGGAGGTTTTGAGATCCCAGAGATGGGTGCTGTGTTTCAGTGATCTCTACCACCCTCACCTAGGGGGACAGCCCTCCAGGAGCTGAGTGTCCTCCCCTCTGCTCTGAGGACTCCCACGCTTTCCCTGTCTGGTCTGTCGCTGTTTTCTCCCTGCACTGAGGCTTCCTCCCCAGGGATTTGTTTCCCATGATTCCCAGTGACCTACCATTGTTCTCCAGCCATTTCCCATGTTGCACGGTCTCTCCATTAAGCTTCTTCAATTAAACAGTAAGCCCTGTGAAGGACTGAAGGACGGAACTCTAGTTTCCAAGGTTTGGAGTCACTCTTTCTCTTTCCTTGCCTCACACACCTTGAGGGAAAACTACTTCCTCGCTATGGGGTCTAACATTCCAGGGAGGAGAGGTTCTGCTCTCCAGGGAGGATGAAAACCAGGGAGCTGCTTCATGAAACAAAGGTATTAGGTGATGCTAACTCCATGATAGGAGAGCTCCTTGAAGGAGATACAGGGGTCACACCGATGAGGCTAGACGGCCACCCGCCCCATCTGGAACAACGCAGGTGCTGTGGACCAGTGTGAGCTGGGCAGTAGAAGCTAGTTTAATCTTTGTGAGACATTGAGATGCAGGGTACACTGATTCCTACCCCAACCACAACATGACTGCCCATTATCCCATAGGGCTCTCCAGGGTGAAGAGGCCCAAGGGCTTCGTGGCAGGAACACAGCAGGAGCAGGGAACTGTGGGGGAAAACCACAGCCGGAAAAGGTTCCAGACCTGAAGGAAGCTGCGGGATCTGGAGAACGGCCCACAGAGCCCAGGTGGGGCTCCATTCTTCGATTCCTTTGGAACCGTTGAATTGCCAAAAATTACTTACTTTGAAGACTTTGAAGATAGAATAAGCTGAATTTGTGACTCATATACACCCGCAGGGTGAAGCCTGGGGGAGGTCGTATTATGATCTCCTGGGTTTATTTTAAGAGATGGAAATATCTGCATGATACAGAAGATAAGGCTGTAATGGGAGCTCCATATCCCATATCCCAGCTCTGTAGGAGGCCATCTAGATTCTAGATGACTGATCAGTCATACAGGACTGACCTGTCACAATGTCATTAACAGTATCCATTGCCATCTCTCATACTGTCCCAAGACAATTGTGGTTGAATTTACTGGAATCAACAGGTGAATACATAGCACAGGGTTTACTGATGATGCGTTCTGATATCTGATAACACAGCTGATGCTCGCAGACCTTAGAGCCATCCTGTGTCTTCCTTTGCCTTTATCCTTAGGGCAGCACGAAATCATCTAGACCATCCTCTCCTTACTTTTCGAGCATTCATCACATGGGATTGTCCCTGTTTATCAGCTCTTTGCCTCCCACTAAATAGCAAATTCTTTGAAAGAAAGCCTTTTCCTTCTTTACTGTTGTTTTCCAACACACACTCATATCCACACCCCAAATTTGTTTCTCCCAGACTTTTATTTTGTGCAGATATTTCTACCCGCCCCATCTCTGTTCATCTGCTGCCCCCCCCCCCCCCCGGCTCCTGCTCTCCATCTTCTCCGAGCCAGGAGTCCCCGTGGCTTCCTGCCATTCTTCCCTACTGGACGATACTTGTCGACATTCCTCAGTGATCCCTCAACACTGCCCACGCCTCTGTGACTGGCCTCTTCTTTAAATTCTTTTCAATAAAACCCCACTGAGTGGAATTCTGTTTCCAGCTGGCATCTTCCCCGAAGCCGACTCGCTCTGCTGTCTTTCTGTTCTTCTGAATATGGGACTGACTTTTCCTCCTCACTTGTATCATATTTTAATACTAGTGTCCTCAAAATTTCTACTATCAGCCCAGAATATTGGCCCCAAATAAAAAAGAGATTTTCAGCTACCTTCCTTTAGAATTTCAAACCCACTTCTGCTCAGTAAATCAGTTTGGAAGGTTTAACACCAAATGCTAACCATGAACCAGACTTATTATTTTTTTCCTCTCCAAGTAAAAGTAAAAATAAGACAAACAAGAAGCTCTTGGGTAATCTCTGACCTACAGCCACTGTTAAATCATTGGGTCAGATTAAAAAGACAGTGACCCACAAAGTTTCCTCAAACATTAAATTCACTAGCCCTTTTTCTCTACACATTGTGCTGTTATTAAATAATATGGTAATTTTTCTTTTGATGCTTAAATTTGGCCAGTGAGAGCCCCTCGGGCTGACTGCTGTGTCCTTCTGACATGTCCCTCTCAGGCTTTCATCACCTTCTTGTTCTTGTCACAGCACGACATTCTGGGCTTCCCTTGTCTTTTACCTGCCCCAGCCCTGGAATCAGAAATTTCTTGAGCATCCTCCACCTACCAATGATGTTTACAAATCAAGATCTGTACACTAGGTATGCTTCTTGTTACTAATGTCTCACAGTTCCTAGATTCTTTGAACAGAGAGAGCTAAAAAGTACAGAAACTTTTTAAAGCATGAACTCCTATTGATAACCTCTGGCAAAGATCATTGGTGGACATTAAAACCCACTGCCTGAGAAGATGTAGAAGATGTAGGATATGCACACAGTCTCAAATTATCACCACTCAGATAGCCCTGTTGATCACAAAGGAAAAAGGTGCCTTCACCATGGAAGGGCCTCGTGGTACATTGCAATATGCAGGTATTCAAACCTCGTCTCACCAGCAAGGGGACAGACTCCTCTTAGGGACCTTTCTGATACGGCATGATTGGAAGCCATGTAGTAAACTTGCTGAAAACATTGAATCCTAAATCATCACAAGTAATGATCACATTAATTCGAGGGGAAAAATAAAGTTAGAGCAGCCTCTTCATCAAAGAGATGACAGAGACATGACAACCAAGTGAAATGTTTTTTGTTGTTGTTGTTGTTGTTGTTTTGTTTTGTTTGTTTGTTTTTGTTGTTGTTGTTGTTGTTAGATCTAGGCTTAAAAGTAAAGGCGATAAAGGGTATTTGAGGGGCAGCTGAGGAAATCTGACTATAGACTGCATATTAGGTAGTATTTTCTTACCTAGGGGAAATGCGTTGGTTTCGCTATCCTGGGTGCGTAGGAACCTGCTCTCACTGAGGGATACCTGCTGAAGTCTTTGTAGGATGAAGTAGCATAATGTCTGTGATTTACTTTAAAATGTTTCAGCAAAACATACCTAGGAAGGCAAGACATCAACGGGTGAAATATTTACAATTATGAATCTAGTTGAAGATATCCATTGTGCTATTCTTTCAAACTTTCTGAAATGAAATAGTTGGAAGGAAAGTACAGAGAGTCAAGGTGAATATTTTCAAACAGGGTATATTAGTTGACTTGGAGCATTGGCAACATTTTGAAGTTAATTCCAGAAAAAAAAATTACAATATCACAGAACTATAAGCAAAAGGATTGATATTTCTTTTTAGGTTGACGTGTTTCAAGAAATCACATATTATATCCAGCTAACATTTGTTGAGCGCTTACTGTGTTCCAGAACTATAATAGAGGTTTCATAAGCAGGGTCAGGGTCCAGGTTAGCTAAACTTTGTGACCTTCTTGTTCGATAGATACTATTATTCCTGAGGTAAGGATGGGGAAAATGATAAGGAGCTAAAATAACTTGCTTAGGGTCCAGGGCTAGTCTGTGATAGAGCCTGAATTAGAGTCCTGGTAAGCCTTTACCAGGTAAGAGTTTACCATCAAATACTTGCTCAGATGAGCAAAGTCTCAACTCCAGCAGCTTCTATCTACCATTGACTAGTTAGTTGTCTGATCTTGAGGAAGTTACACAAAACTAGCATAATCATTATAATACATACATTGTAGCTTCTATGGAAGAGCTAATTCCATTGCAAACCCTTAGTATAGTACCTGCATTAAGGCTTGATAAACATTAGCCATTAGCAAGGATCATGCTCACTGTTTTCATATATGTTATCTCATTTTTACACATTCCATAAAACAAACTTGCAAGGTGGGTTTCTACCTTCCTCCTAAGAGGAGGCAAAAGGAACCATGTGTAGAGCTCAGATTTGAACCTAGATCTGTAACAATAAAGCCCGAGCTCTTTCTGCTATACTACCGAGGATTTTCAGTGTACATGAGCACTCTAGGACATTTCTCTTAAGTTCTGATTTTTATTCTTCTTTAATGAAATTGAATGGACCCCAAAGAGTTCATTATGGTTATTCTTCATATCTCCTTTATTACAGAACAAAGAGTTTTACATAAACCCTCTCTTTGGTTTTAGATCAAGAGAATTATCTTTCACAGCAATATAGGAGTTAGCAGGAGATTTTATAAAGTAAAAATTATAGTGGGAATTAACAATTTTTAGAAGAGCTAGTGCTGGTTTAGCCTTTAAGTCTGAGAATATGCAGCACCCATTAAAATGCTTTTAACTTAGAAGCATTTGAAGGCAATTTGGCAGCTTTTATTTTATAAACTTAATAATGAAGGCCAAATAACAATCAAGACTAGAGTCTATAATTAGAAGTTCAAGGTTATCACTAAACATACTTACATCATTGAGATTCAAACTAGGGCAACAGAATCAATAAAGGTTTGGGAGATACTCTTTTAACTGTGAAACAGTCAATGCATGAAGTTGGAATCTGTGATATGGCTTCAGTTTGTATGCAAATGCGTGGCCTGACCTACGAGACCTCTTTGGGGAAAAACATTGTGATTTCCATCAAGCAAACTGGATAAATAAAACTTTTTTGTTTCTTTCTCCTTTAGTTTTCATTGGCAACATTGTAGCACCTATTTCTTGCATTCTATCTCCTGTCCAGGAGTTGTTGCTCCTATCTTGGAATGAGATCAGAAAGGCTTAAAGATGACAATAGATGCAAGTATCCCTACGTTTGTATTAAAATATCAGTGTCAGTTATTTAAAAACAAAAAAACCTGATTATATCAATGAAAGCCTCCTACAGTTCATATAATGCTTTATGGTTGGTTTAATGACCTTTCATTCAGTGCAATCAGTTAGCATACTTCTTTTTTTTTTTTTTTTTAGATTTTATTTATTTATTTGAGAGAGAAAGAGAAAGAAAGAGGAGGAGCAGAGGGAGGGGCACAGGGAGAGGGAGAGAGAGAGAATCTCTGGCAGACTCCCCACTGAGCAAGGAGCCTGACCCAGGGCTCCATCTCAGGATCCTGAGATCACAACCTGAGCTGATATAAGAGTTGGATGTTCAATGGACTGAGCGCCCCTGGCATATATTTTCTAACACAATCAGGGCTTTTATCATCTTATATCTGGGTCATTGGAAAATCCATATTAAGGTAATAAGGGCTAAGAAATGAAGATGCCCCGAGATTCTGACAGCACTGACAATAAATCACTTATTGGAGGCCATTCTTGTTTCAAATGCTTTCTCCTCCTTTTTTGGTTTCCTGGGTTTCATTTCTAGAATAATCAATCAAGTGAAAATATCTGTAATTAATAACAGTTGGCAATGGTTTGTACAAAACTGTCGGGTAAGAAATGGGACAGGAATGCAAATTGCTGTCAGAAGTTTCTAAGATGTTCATTAAAAGTCACAGAGATCAACCAAAATAAAAGGCTCAAACTAGGCAGTTATTTATCTGGAAACTATCCATGTACCATCAATGAAAAGAAATGTTCGATGTGTTTTCCTTACTGTTTCTTTCCCCGCTTCCAGCTTTTGCTTTGTTTTGTTTAGTTTTGAATGATGTGTTTTGGTCTTTCCTGCTTCACCATCCACCCCCCCCCGCCATCCTCTCCCCTTCTAGCTTGTGTTCCTCACTGACATCCCTGCTGGGCAGATGTCCCCCAGATCCCTCTTCTCCTCTTGGCCAGCGTAAGCCACCCCACCCCCCCCCATCACAGGCTTGGATTCAGGTCGCGGCGTCCCTTCCTTCATTCCCAGGACCTCTTTCCATAGATGGAAATCCTGCTAGCAATTACCATGCCGCACAGACAACTTTTTTTTTTTTTTAAAGATTGTCTGTGAGATTAGAATGTTTCTATTAATTATGGGAACAAATAGCAAAGAGTTGATCAGCTCTCACAGGAAGCAAGCTATTATAACATTTTAAGTAAACATTTGTGTCCCCCTTGTATGCCACTAGGAGAGAGATCTTATAAATGTCATTAAATTTAATATCGCTGCCTTCTTTTTCCCATGGAAATTTAAGAATTTATGTTTTCTTTAATCCAACATTTTCTTCACTTTGCTTTTTAAAAAAATAAATAAAAATCCAAAGCATATCTAATTAATTCCTTATGAATTCACTGTTCATAAGGATTTTCCATGAGATTTATTAAAAATGGACATTTTATTTCCTCTGAGTTTACATTATATGTAAGGACCAAGGTAATTCAGATGCAGGTAACCCCCCTTGGAGGAATACTTACATTGTTAATAGGATTGTGAGGTCAAGATAAATATTATCAGATAATTTGATGCTCTAGTAAAATGGCAATACATTTGTTCCTGGTAGAAATTTGAAACTTCTGCCAAGGAAATTGGTCTTAATTAAGATGTTGGTATGGTGACCATCAGCCATAAAAGAGATTAGAGAGCTCAGTTCTGTAACCAAGACAGAAAAGGAATATGAGTGAGTAATAAATATTCCAAATAAAGTTAACTACATTAATAAACAGTGAGCAAATTAAAACAATATGTGAGCTATTTTCACCCATTTGTTTGTTAAAAATTAGAATGTGGTAGTTTCTACCCGTAGGAAAGATGCAAGGACTTGAGTCCCCATGCAAACACTGTTGTAGGGATATAATATGGCGGAGGCTGTGGGAAGGCAATTAGCAATATCTTCCAAATGCCAAAGACTCATTGAAGCAAAACTTGTGTGAACAAACAAAGGGCTATACAAGAATGAGTGTCATTTCACTGCTTGGAAGAATGCAATACTGGAAGCCTATTGTCAACCAAGAGGAAAATGACTAATAACCTAGGAACATAGGTGCTTTAGAATAGCATGAAACTTCCATCGAAGGACATGACAAACATCCATATATTTCATTTCAAATATGCTCCAAGATATATTCAGTGGATGAAAAAAGAATTCAAAGCCAATTAATATCAGACTGTCCCATTTGTACAAGGATAGAAACACTTAATAATTCCCACTAAGCAAGAGAAGGAGTTTGAGAGAGGGGTAGGAAATAATGAAGAAAGATTTTATCTATTTATTTTAGAGAGAGAGAGCATGAGAGGGGAAGGTCAGAGGGAGAAGCAGACCCCTCGCTGAGCAGCGAGCCAGATGAGGGACTCAATCCAGGCACTCCAGGATTGTGACCTGAGCTGAAGGCAGTTAGTTGCTCAACTAACAGAGCCACCCAAGATTTTTAATGTATTTGTTTTTCAATTTTTTTTTTACAACAGAAATATAGTCCTGTATCACCTTTGAAAGAAGAGAAAAGGTGGAAGAAAATAAGTAACAAATTCCAAAAATTAGCAGATTTTAAAATCCAACAAATCCTCACTTATTTTTAGGAACTGGGAGGGTTTTGCTAGGGAACATTGTTTTAAAAATCTGCTTTCCTCCTTATTTTTCAAGAGCAGTCTCTTTTAAACTAAAATGTAAGTATTAAGAAATAAAATGAAGCATATCAATAAAAAGTTTAATCCCTGGAAGGTCAGTTCTATATAAAAATGTATCCTTGTCAGAAAGAGAATTTTTATCTATAGGAACGGTTGGTAAAATGTTTGCCTATAGATCTGAGGAGAACAAGGGAATCCTATGTTCTGTTGGAATATTATTGTTGCCTCTTAAATTTTCTTTCTTTTATTTTTGTTTTTATTATTAAATGGTATTTATCCCAAAACTACTCTAAAAAATTAGCTCACCCCAGAATTTTCATTTCCATAAAAGATTATTTGAAAACAGTGATTTTAGTCTAAATTTTTCTTGTTTGAAGAAGTCCCATAAACTAGGGGTGCCTGGTTGGCTTGGTCAGCTGGCTCTATCTTGGGGCTGTAGTTTTGAGCCCCACATTGCATGGGGAGATTACTTCAAATCTTAAAAAAAAAAAAAGATAAATAAAATATTAAAAAAGAAAGAAAGAAGAAATCCCAGAAACTACAGTCACTTCAAATACAATGAGAAACATCTAGAACACTCAAAACTACAAAGTTGTAATCAGTAAAACCTGGATTAATATAGTTTCACTATACTTTGCATCATTATTCTTAAAGATTTGATTTTAAGTCACTGCTTGTTCTCAGGATAGAGGCACGCTGTATGCTCATTGTATATTCATTGGTGTTTTTCACTTTTTAACATTTAGATTCAGCATGAGAAGCAGGTATAGTTCTCTGGGTACACTTAACATTCCAGTTTGGAAAATTTGTTTGCATAACTGGATAAGCAGCTGCCAGATAATGTTCTGGAATCTTCTGCACTCTAGGGTAAATATATATCCTGCAGTATTTCCATTATGTAAGCCCCAAGCGCAGTCTATAATCAAAGTAAATGCAATAAATCGATATAACACATTCAACTGGCAGACTGAGTTGATAATTTCCTCCAACTGTGTACTCTCACTGAAAAGCAGGACCAACCAAATACTCATGAATGCTAGATCAGGGATAGGAAAGGTCAGCCCTGGAAAAAGAAACCAGTATCAAATTCCATTTCCTAGAATAGTCATAAACTATGCAGCATATTGGAATTGCCTGAGGAGATTTAAAACCTCCCGTGCCCAGGAGTCACCCCAAGCCAATTACATCACATTCCCTGAGCATGGGACAAGCACATTGGTGGTGTTTCAAATAGCCCACGAGATCCAATCTCTAGCTTCCACTGAGAACCAGAGTCCTACAGAACATGAAAGGCTTTCAAATCAGAACAGTCAGAGAAGGGAGCACAGACATCACTTTGGATTCACAGGGCAGTTGGTGTTTTGTGTAAAAGGAAAACACGCGAAAACACACACACACACACACACCACCACCACCACCCCCCCCCGAAGATTTAGTGTTTTAAATGAAGGACCGCACTCCTTAAGATTTGGGCACCTGTGTCTTTCACTGGGAATGAAATAATTAGACGTTAGAACACCTGTGTGTGTTTTCTTTGCCTCAGAGGAGATCAAGGTTCAATTATTGAGAGTCCAAAGACTCAGAAGACGCGGGAGAGCAGCTTAAGCAGGTGGTTTACTGTTCCTCTTCCTTTCTCCACGCGCTCTGTGCCTCCCAGGGCAGCCGCTGAACGAGGCTTTCACGTAATGGAATCTCTATCTGCTTCTTCCTTTTTTAAAAGAAATAGACGTAGAAGGCCTTATGGGCACAGGAGATGTTTAAATATGTGCCATTAGAACTGATGTTAGCCATTTTTTGTTGGACCACAAGGTTTTCAAAAGTTCAATGGCTATTAAATGTCCCTTTAGGCATAATACCACTGGTTTTGGTGTTTTGTTTCTGTTTTTTTGTTTGTTTGTTTTTTGTTTTTTTGTGGAGTTGCTGCAGAGGGGACTGAGGGACGGGGCATCAGCCTAGAAATTTGTGCTCACACCTGAATCTCTGGGAGGGAGCTTCTTTTTGTCGAGACAGAGGGCACCCCTGCCTTTCCCAGAAGCTGGAGGGGGGGCACTCCCTTCAGCAGAGGCTGGGAGAGCAGAGCGACTCCCAGAACCCTTCTGTTCTCACTTTCCGCTCTGATTGGCTACGACCTGATTTGGCTTGAGGCATGATCAAGAAGTGTTTAAATGAGGTGGGGGTGAAATCTTAGCAGGGAGAACTCAGGACTTGAGAAGGGAGAGTTGAGGTCAGGCCTAGCAGCCCAGGCTTTTTGACGCCTCTCCCCTCTTCTGGGAAGATTCTCAGATTCTCAGACCCAGAATCCGCAGAACCAGCCTCTGGCCTCCTAGATGTCTCTCCACCTTCCTGCAGGAACTCGGGTAAGTCATTAGCCGCACGTGGGCTGTTCTCCCCGTCTGTGAACTTGGGTCGGGCCCCATGAACCGCCCCAGAAGGCTGGGGTTTGGTTTGGAGGAGTGGAGAGTGAGCTAGAGCACTCTGTTAGCTGTTAGGAAGTGACTTCAAGCTGTGGGCAGTTTTTCCAAACGAGCTGTTTGCAATAATCGGTGGTAACATTAGACTCTGACTGGGGTTAAGTCCTAGCTCTTTTCCTTTTGCATCCGACTGAGCTGGAATGAAAGTGTCCACTTGTTTCTCACTCTCACTGGCTCATCCTGAGCTTGGTACCTTGTCACCAGGACAAGATGTCAACATACAAATCTTACTCTGAACTCAGAACTTACTCTGAACTTTGGCCAGCCAAAAAACTTGGGCATTAGAAACAACTTGTGTGTTTTAAAGACTCTTTGTTGGGGGTTGGGGCTCTGGCCTGAAGGTGGGTTTGAACTTCCTGTTTTAAAAGTCTGATGAAAATCCCTGAGTTCTAGTTTTGTGGCTTGCTTTTAAAAATGTTTTAAAACAACATTTGGTATCTTTGCTATTAGGGGACACCTATAGACTGTCACTGCTTTCGTTTGGTTTAAGAAACACTTAGGGGTAGGGGGTTAATCCAGATTAACCTAGTTGAAAAAAAGCCTGTTCTCACCAAAGAAACATTTAATAGAATCAGTCAGTGGCCACCATAATTACAAATTCTAAAGCCTCAAGCTGACTCAAGTTTTCCCTTCCCACCTGCTCCTTGCCCATTTTATTTTTCTAATTGTGGTGTAATGGACATAACATTAGTTTCAGGTGCCCAACATTATGTCTATTTGCATAGATTGCAAGATGGTCACCATGGGTCTGGTTTGCCTCCATCACCACGTATAGTTGCCCTATATCGTTTTTATTCTCATGAGGAGAACTTTGAAGAACAGTTGTCTTAGGAACTTTCAAATACACCGTTCAATTTTGATTATAGTCATACCCTCCCCCAGAACCATTAATTCGTTCCTGGAATCCATGAGTGCTTTTGTTTTGTTTTGTTGCTTTTAAGAATCTAGATATAAATGAGATCATCTGGCAGTTGTCCTTCATTGACTTATTTCACTTGGCATTATGCCTTCTAGGTTCATTTAAATCTCCACAAATGACAAGGCTTCATCCTTTTTTATGACTGAATAATACTCCATAGTATGTATGTGTATTTTCTTTATCTTTTCAACCACAGACGAACACTTAGTTTGCTTCCACAGCTTGGCTTATTATAAATCTGCTATGACCATGGAGTACCTAGATGTTTTTGAGTCAGTGTTTTCATCTTCTTTGGATAAATCCCTGTTAGTGGAACTGATGGATCAAATGGTAATTCTGTTTTTAATTTGTTGAGGAGCCTCCATACTGTTTCCCAGAGTCACTGCACCATTTTGCATTCCTACCAACTATGCATGAGGGTTCCTTTTTTTCCACATCCTCAACACTTGTTGTTTCTTGTCTTCTGATAATAGCCATTCTGACAGGTGTGAGATGGTATCTCATTATGGTTTTGAATTGCATTTCTGTGATGAATGACGTTGAACACATTTTCCCATAGCAGTCTCTTGTGAATCTTTGTATTTCTGTGGTATCAGTTGTAATGTTGCCTCTTTCATTTTTTATTTTGAGTGCCCCTTGTTTTTTGGTTTCTTTTTTTTTTTAATATTTTTAAAAAGATTTTATTTATTTATTTGACAGAGAGATATCATAGGCAGATGGAGAGGCAGACAGAGAGAGAGAGAGAGAGAGAAGGAGGCTCCCTGCTGAGCAGAGAGCCCGATACAGGACTCCATCCCAGGACCCTGAGATCATGACCTGAGCCGAAGGCAGCGGCTTAACCCACTGAGCCACCCAGGCGCCTCAATTTTTTTTTAATTTTAAAGATTTTTATTTATTTATTTGACAGAGATCTCCAGTAGGCAGAGAGGCAGGCAGAGAGAGAGGGGGAAGCAGGGTCTCCGCTGAGCAGAGAGCCCGATATGGGGCTTAATCCCAGGACCTAGGATCATGATCTGAGCCAAAGTCAGAAGCTTTAACCCACGGAGCCACCCAGGCACCCCTGTTTATTGGTTTCTTAGCAAGTCAAACTAAAAGTTTGCCAATTTTGTTTATTTAAAAAAAAAAAACAGCTCTTAATGTCGTTGATTTTTTTTTCCCCCCTATTGTCTTTTTGAAATCTCTGTGGTTTAGAAACTACTAACTTATTAATTCTATGCTCTGGGAAGAAAATTTTGTGAAGTCAGCATACAGCAGTATTAATAACCATCTTAGTGTACGCATTCCCTCTCAGACCATAAATTTCTCCATTGCAAAGTCCTTTAACTGGTACTTCACTAGATCTTTCTATAATGGTTCTCTTCAGCTAATAAATCATGATCATGTTAAATTGATTTTAAACCCTGCCTTTCAGCTAAGAGTTATAATTTGTCTTGCTCAATTCAGCTATGTTTTGGGGGATGAGAGATGGGATGGATTAAAAATATTTGTATATTATTCTTCCCATTTCTCAAGTTTCCCGTTTGGTAGTCCTCTTACTGTCAAAACTTCTATTGGAATTAGTCTCCATCGCAGGTCTTGACACACGGTTATGAAAGACTCCCAGCTTAAGAAATGCCCTAAGCATCCCCCTCACTGTAATCCTTTGCAACCAAGCCCAGGAAAGTCCAGATGTAAATTCCAGTTTCAGAGTCAACGTATTCCACAAATCCATTTCAAGATTAAGGTGTGAACATTAATAGTTCTACTTTGCCTGAAGTAGACAAGCTAAGAGTGGTGGCTCCCAAACTTGTTCCCACTGGAACTTTGACAGTTGGTTTAAAAACTGATACCACACCCTAGACTGACCAGTCATAATCCCTGGGGATGGGTCACAGGCATTTGTAGTTCTTGAAGCTCCTCAGGGGATCCCACTATGAAGACAAAATTTGGGAACCACTCATTAATGGCATCCACAGAACTGGAGCTAGTTGGGGCTGTAGCCCAAGTTTTAGTACACATGTTGAAAATATTCCACCTCCCTTCTGGAAAGGGATAGTCTCTAATAAAGAAAATACCTGTTTTATGGTCAACCTGTGCAACAAAGGAGGCTAGAGAATTCTCTGTGGTTCCTTTATCAATGAATGTGACCTGCAACTGAAAGTAAAATTTCTCCTTATGAACTGGAAAGTTGAGTCATCCATCAAGGTCTTAAAGCCATCTAGTCCTTATATAGGACAAATAGCAAAATGAATGAGACTATTTTAAATAAAAAAATTATTTTTAATATCTGTTGTAATGCGCTGTGATTATTCCTGTTTTTGATTTGAATTTGTATTTCTGTAATTACCTAAATAACCATCATGAAGTAATTTTTGTCTAAATTTTATGTATCAGTTAATTTTGTTACCTAATCTTTGTAATTAGGTAATTAATAAAATTCTTATTGAATGCATTTAAACAGTCCTGTTATAGAAAAAAATCATGTAATTACTGAACCTTTTGGCATAGTCATGTATATTATGAATAATGGCATATCCCTTCAAGGGAAAATAGCAGGGAACTTGACTGATTCATTCAGCAAGTACTTAGTGAGCAAATAGTATACCATAAGCCCAGAACTGAGTGCTATGGGTAGGAAGATGAACAAGATTTTTGTACTGATGAGGCTCATAGTTGGCTGGGGAAGATCTCTATTTTATTAACACCAAGATAATTTATTAGTACTGGAATAAGAGCTATGAAGAAGAACTTAAGAGAGCATATGAACCACCTGACTCAGTGGTATAATTTTGGGAAGACGTCCCTTGAGAAGCTGAGATGTTGAGACAGAAGTTGGTCTTAGGAGAGAAGGTGGGTGACTCCCGTGAAGTGTTTTGTCTGTTTCTGTTTCTCTCATCCGAGTATGAAATTTGATAAAATAAGTTTTCTCGAAGGAGTATCTGCAAAGGTATAAAGTTTAACACCCAGAAAAAAAATTAAAGTTACTTTTTCTTAAATAAATAATCTTTTTTTCTTTTTTTATTTGACCGAGAGAGAACTTACAAGTAGGCAGAAGTAGGCAGAGAGACAGGCAGAGAGAGCGGGAGAAGCAGGCTCCTTGCCAAGCAAAGACCCCGATGTGGGGCTCCATTCCAGGACCCTGGGATCAAGACCTGTGCTGAAGGCAGAGGCACAACCCACTGAGCCACCCAGGCACCCCTAAAGTTACCCTTTTTATCACCACTGACATAAAGTGGGCTTAGGGATGCTGTTGACACAAGCCTCTCCTTGTGTCCTTGCTGTGTTGGTATGCTGAGCAGTTATGCATATTGCTAGAATCACTGAAAGAACCACCTGGAGTTCTAGATTTACCCACGCTCAAGTACTGGAGTGGGATTTCTTTCTACACAACCGCAGTATGGCTATCCTGTTGGGACTGAAGCATTTTGATTAAAGGACGAGTAGCAGCAGGTTCTAAAATTAGATGTGCAGCATCAGTCAGTTGAAGAGCTTGGGAAAATCCAGGTGGATAGACCCAGTACTGGGAGATTTTGATTCAGTACATCTTAAAAGGCCAGTCATCTGAATTATTAAGGTAGCCCAGGTGTTTCAGATGGTGAGTTGACTGTAGGAACTATTTACATAAGAAAGCTATAAGAAAGCTCCCGGGCATGCCTCGGAGGCTCAGTCGGTTGGGTGTCTGCCTTCAGCTCCGGTCATGATCTCAGGGTCCTCAGATCGAGTCCCACATAGAACTCACTGCTCAGTGGGGAGTCTGCTTCTCCCTCTGCCCCTCCCCCTGGCTCATTCTCTCTCTCTCTGTCTCTCTCTGTCTCTCTCTCAAATAAATACTTAAAAAAAAATTAGTATCCCTTTTGAAATGTAGTCAGGAGTATATATACAGCACTGAAATTCAATACCATGACTTCTCAAATCTATACCAACACTGAAAATCCCTTCCTGATGGCACGAGACCCATCACCATTGCAATGTGACTACAGCGTCCTGAATTCACAAGTAGACTGACCGCTAGAGTTCCCACACAAGGACACATGGAGAACTCCTCCACCTTGGAGTCTCTGCCCAGCTGTAGCAGAATGACACTTAGTGAGCCCTAATGTTGAGCCAGGCACTATCGTATGACCTAAAACCAGTTATAAATTCAACCCTGACCCCAGGTCCCACCTCCAGGCTGTCTCTTAAACCGTGAATTTCGGTATCTTTCTTGTGTGTGTGACTACTGTTTTGGCTCTTTTGGATGAATCCATGATAGAATTAGTTTCTTCTTCTGGGAGTTGAAACCATTCAGTCCTCACTTGTTAACAAAACAGCAAATGGTAATCATTAATGTAGTTGTCTCTACCCACAGGCAGGGTTTAGGCTTTGGAAGGCTGGACTTCAAGGTGACAGTAATCAGAATGCAAAAACATTTGAGACTCACAGTATACCTTGTATACAGGCGACTTGGTAACTGGCCTTAAATCCAAGGATTTTGTTGTAGTTCACAGTATATAGTACAGAGAGCATCCTCTTATATGAGGGAAATAGCATACAAATCTCACCATGACTTTAAACTTTCCTGATAATTGGCTCTTTAAACTCTCTTCTCAAGAAATCGAGGATACAGTACACCTGAGTGGCTCAGAGGGTTAAGCCTCCGCCTTTGGCTCAGGTCATGATCTCAGGGTCCTGGGATTGAGCCCTGCTTCAGGCTCCCTGCCCAGCAGGAAGCCTGCTCCCCACCCCCCCACCCTGCCTGCCTCTCTGCCTACTTGTGATCTGTGTCTCTCTGTCAAATAAATAAATAAAATCTTTTTTAAAAAGAAAAAAAACTATTTTTCACTTAAAATGCTTTATTTTCACAGTTTTATTAATCTAATCTCTGTTTTGGTCAAGACCAGAGCATTATACTCAAATACATTTTTTTTTAATTTGTTTTTTTAAATTTTTAAAATTTATTAACATATAGTATGTTATTTGCTTCAGGGGTACAGGTCCGTGAATCATCAGTCTTACACAATTCACAGCACTCACCATAGCACATACCTTCCCCAATGTCCCTCACGTAGTTACCCTATCCCTACCCCCAACCCCTCAGAAACCCTCAGTTTGTTTCCTGAGATTAAGAGTCTGTTATGGTTTGTCTCCCTCCCTGGTCCCATCTTGTTTCATTTTTTTCCCTTCCTTCCCCTGATGGCCTTGTCTCTCAAATTCCTCATATCAGAGAGATCATATGATAATTGTCTTTGTGTGATTGACTTACTTCGCTTAGCATAATACCCTCTAGTTCCATCCATATCTTCGCAAATGGCAAGATTTCATATCTTTGATGGCTGCATAGTATTCCATTGTATATATATATATCACATCTTCTTTATCCATTCATGTGTTGATGGACATCTAGATTCTTTCCATAGTTTGGCTATTGTGGACATTGCTGCTATAAACATTCAGGTGCACGTACCCCTTCCGATCACTACATTTGTATCTGTAGGGTAAATACCCAGTAGTGTGATTGCTGGGTTGTAGGGTAGCTCTATTTTCAACTTTTTGAGAAAACTCCTTGCTGTTTTCCAGAGTGACCTAGCTTGCATCCCCAACAACATTGTAGGAGGGTTCCCCTTTCTCTGAATCCTCGCCAATATCTGTTGTTTCCTGATTGGTTAATTTTAGCCATTCTGACTGGTGTGAGGTGGTATCTCACTGTGGTTTTGATTTGGATTCCTCCCTGATGCTGAGTGATGTGGAGCACTTTTTTATGTGTCTGTTGGCTATCTGGATGTCTTCTTTGCAGAAATGTCTGTTCATGACCTCTGCTCATTTCTTGATTGGATTATTGGTTCTTTGGGTGTTGAGTTTGATAAGTTCTTTACAGATTTTTTAATGGAATTTCACAAAAAGACATTTCTCAATTCAGAAACCTGAGGTGCTGCATTTTCCCAAGTCCCCAGATAAATCTTCATCCTGTGTTTAATGTAACTATTCAGTAACTCAGGGGTGCAGAGGCTTTAAAGGGTTGACTAACCAGCCCTGCTGGGGGTAGTTAGGAGCCTGGACTTCAGGGCAGACTTCCCGGTTTCCGGTCCAGCTCTGTCACTTGGTTGGTCCATGACCTCCAGCAAACATCTCAAGCTTGCTTTGCCTTGGTTTCCTCAACCATAACATGGGAACAATAAACGCAGCTATGGAATGAAGAAATAGATCCGTCTCATTTAAATAGTCCCGGGTACCTGACGTATGCTCTGAAACTGTTGTCACCCTTGTCCCTCCTGCCAGGTGCATTGCTCAGAAGGCATGTGGTTTTATTTGCCAAGATTCCAATCACTAAAAGGAAAGTGGAATCATTCCTGAATTCCTATTGCCTGTCAAGCCCAGCGGGGCATGCTTTCACATTTTCGAACAAACGCTAACAAGGTGGATTCATGTGCACCCCACAATTCTGTACCCTTACTGTGTATCCGACCCAGGGTGGGATTCTGATGCAGCACACGCAGGAGGGAGGATCTGGAAAGAGAACAAAGGGAAGGATGGCGAAAAGTAAAGCTTGAGGTGTTCATTTAAGTAAAACAAAACCCTAAATCACAAAGTCTTATCACAAGGCAAGTTTACGTCTTGCTCCTTGAAGTGGCAGGTCGGGGTAGGGGTAATCTGATGTCGCTATTTAGAAACCCAGTCCAGGAGAGGGTCAGTTCCTTAATTGTGGGTCTGTCCTTATTCTCCCGGAGATGTGCAGGTAGGGGAGAAGCCAGGGCTAGGTCTCTAGACACACACACACACACACACACACACACATACACACACACACCCTCTGCCCTTGGCCAAAACCCATCATGTGACCGTACCCACTGCAAGAGAGTCTGGGAGTGTGCCTAGAAGGAAGGGGAAGCTGGTTTGGCAAATAGCTAACCGCTTCATCCATGGGGTCTAAATGGGCAGGTGCAGGAGGATGCAGCTGCAAAAGATTAGATAATTAAAATTTAAAAACAAAACAAAAGAAAGAGCCTGATAGAAAGAGTAAGGGAAAGAAAAGGGGTGCAGGAAACCAGGCGTAGGGCTCCTTAAGGCAAGTGGTGGTATGAGCGACGAGGAGAACATTGTTACATGAAGCATTTAATATAAGAAAATAATTGCCCGGTTTCTGAATTTTGCCAAAAAGGGAACTTGGTCTTAGAAAAGCAGAAGTTCTAGCTTTCTGTTTGTTTTCAAGTTTTCTCCAAGAGCCACCTGCATGTCAGGAGGTACCTGCCCCTGCCGCTCCTCGATCAAGAAGGAAAGATGGTTATTTTTTTAGTTTCTTTTCAGTATACCAGAATTCATTGTTTATGCACTGAAAGGAAATTTAAAAAATTAAATATTAAAAAAAAAGGGAAGATGGTGATCAAATTGGGAAATGTGCCCAGCTCCCTGCGTAAAGAATGCCCATTGTCTTCCTTGTCTCTAGCTTTCTGTTTAGATGAGCTAGACAGTTCAGTCCCCCTTTCTGTGAGACTAGAGGCCACACTTTCTGGGAGTGTCAACTGTATTGTCACAAGGAGGAAGGTGAGCTTATTCTCGGCAACAACGATGTCCAAAGACCGTGTCCTGACGTGGCCATTTGCGCATGATTGATGTACTGCATCTAACATTTCATCACGATACAGAATAAGGGGGGGAAGTTGACCAGCTATACTGTGTAGTAATGTTTTATTTTGCCTACTCCCTATTCCTTCTTCTGAATATTTTAAAGTACTTCTTAAGTATGTTTTGTGGTAATTTTACTGAAATTTGCACAGATAATCCTGTTTTTCCTTCCACTGTTCCTTCCTTCAACACATACTTGTTGTGGATCTTCCCTGTACCAGATTCGGTTCTCCTGGTCAGTATTCCTTGAATGCAAAAGAATTTAGTTAGCAAAGGAAGGGTATATTTTTCTTTTCTGTAGTTTTTGGGAAGTGGAGACTGCAGCTTCACCCTATGTGTAACTTTTCTAATCAGAATGAGCTCTGCCAATCTCTCTGCTTAATGTGTAGAATAGTTCACAAGGAAAACCCAAGTGTCTGTCCTACCTTTAGTATTACTACTAATGGGAATCTTTACCTGATTGTGTACAAGAATGGGAAATAATAAAAAGAGATTAAATAGTTCTCATAATCCTGACTTCCAGAAATGGTCCTCTACACTTAGCTCTTTGGTGGTATCACAAGTAACTCAGATCATACTGTGTATGTTCCGAAATATGCTTTTTCCCCCCTCCAAGGTTCTAACATGGGAGAATTAGGATTATTTCTCCAGGTAACATTAATGACTGTAGAATATTTTAAGGACCGATTATAAATCACCCAAACCATTCTCTTACATGATATTGAGTTCACTGGTAAGTTTTGCCAGTGTCACTGTATGCCAGATTTTTGTATGTGTCCATGATTCTGTTCTTAAAGGAAATTTCTATAAGTTGATACATCAGTTTTCATATTTTTAAAACATGTGCCAAATTTCCTTTCAGGAACATAATTCCAGCTAGCTGTTTGTAAATGTCCCCTTTTCTGCAACAGTGCTGACTTTTTAAAAATATATATATTTATTATGGGACTATAGTTAACACAGTGGTCTATTAGTTTTAGGTGTACAATGTTTATTCTAGGACTATTCCTCAGTGCTCACCATGATAAATGTAGTTACCATACATCGTAATTACAATTTTACTATATTCCCTGTGCTATACTTTCCTCTCCATGACTGACTTATTTTGTAGCCAGAAGTTTGTCCCTTTGTCCTCTCCACATCACCTATTTCACCCGTCTCCCCCCGCCATTCCTACTTCCCCTCTGGCAACCATCAATTTGTTCTCTGTATTTAAGAGTCTGGTTTTTGTTTGTTGGTTGGTTTTGTTTTTTAGATTCCACATGTAAGTGAAATCATGTGGTATTTTGTCTTTCTCAGTCTGACTCATTTTATTTAGTATCCTGCTCTTGAAGTCCATCCTTGTTGCTGCAAATGGCAAGATTTCATTCTTTTTGATGGCTCAGTAATCTTCTTTTGTGCATATCCTCCGCTACTTTGTCCATTCCTGTCTTGATTGCCACTTGACTTGCTTCCATATTTACCTATCATAAATAAAGCTGTAGTACAGAGAGGGGTGCGTGATCTTTAAATTAGTGTTCTCATTTTCTTGGGGCAAATACTCAGCAGTTGAATTACAGGATTGGATGCTATTTTATTTTGAACTTTTTGAGGAACCTCCACACTTTTCTAGTGGCTGCACCAGCTTGCATTCCCACCAACAGTGCATGGGGACTCCCATTTTTCCACATTCTCACCAACACTAGCTATTTATTGTCTTTTTGATACTAGCCATTCTGACAGGTGTGAGGTGGCATCTTAATTGTGGTTTTATTTGTGTTTCCCCAATGATGAGTGATGCTGAGCAGCTTTCCATGTGTCTTTTGGGCATCTGGATGTTGTCTTTGGGGAAAAATGTCTATTCAGGTCCTCTGTCCATTTTTAATTAGATTACTTGTGTGGATTTTTTTAATGTGATTTGTATAACTTCTTTGTATATTTTGGATACTAGTCTCTTGTTGGATATGACATTTGCAAACATCTTCTCCCATTCAGTATATCGCCTTTTAGTTTCATCAGTTTCCTTTGTTGTGTAAAAGCCTTTTTATTTGGTGTAGTCAAAACTAAGTATCATTGCCTGCATTTAATTTAAACCTGAGAGTCATGGCTTATGAAATATTTAAACAAGTCTTTCTAAAAGTAACTTCTTCTCATGAGGATAAAGTTAGTGCACAATATTGTGAAATATATTACGGCCTGATTGTGGCCAGCCATGTCTTCAGCTGATTTTACTTCTTATTACGGAATTTGTTTAATAGTTTACAATTGAGGTGGTTGCTTGCTACTGACCTTCCAATGTAATTTGACACCCACTAATATCAAGAGACTGTGTCACGTTATTTAATTATAATTCGTGGGCAAAAAAAAAAAAATCCATTTATGAAAACTGTGTATTAAGTACTTAAGTTACAAAGAGAATTGTATGAGGCAGACTTTCTTGAATTCCAGCTCCACCAAATACGACCAAGTCTGGCTAGAAATAAAGTCATGTTCTCCTTATTTTATAACTTTTTTTGGCAACCCCTCCAAACCCCAAACCCCTCCAAGCCCATTTTGTTTGTTTTAACAAAATAAAACAACAACAACTAAAAAGCCCTGTCTGTTGTGGAGAAACTAGTAATCTTTTGAGACAAATTGTGTCTCGAGCACCTTGTCTGCAACTCTCATCGCCACCTAATCTGGCAACTGTTGTTGAAAATGGAGAGTTTTTATTTTATTTTTTTCCAGGATAACAAAATACAGGATCAGAAAAGCTTTATTCAAGATCAACACTCTAACTGTGGTGAATTATTGGCCCTTAACATGGTCACATTTTTATTTTCATAGCTTCACATTTTGGCTCATATGGCTTCTTCTGTCTCCAGTGTCTATCTTTTTCTACTTTGTGAACTCCTTTTCATCCCTTAGGACTGACATGTGGTCGACGTGGCCTGTGGCACCTGATCCTACACACTCCTCCTTGCTGAACTCCCAGTGTGTCTATCCAAGGTGGGCTGCATGTAGTTGGCAGTATTAAGTTTTAACATCACTATAGCAAGGGGTGCCTCGGTGGCTCAGTCAGGGAAGCGTCTGCCTTCGGCTCAGGTCATGACCCCAGGGCCCTTGGATTGAATCCCACATCATTCACACTATAAATAAATAAATAAAATCTTAAAAAACAAACAAACAAACAAAAAATCAGGGCAGCTGAGTCAGCCAACTGGACCAGAGGAGGATCCCTGATCAAAGCTAAGCCAGTCAGAACCTAGTGCAGGAATCTGTCTCAGAGTCTCTGAGAGGCAAAGCCTTCTGCTGCGCTGACCTGAGCTGAAAGGTCATTTACAGTGGGGATGGAAGTCATATCACCATGACCAGCCATAGGCATGGACAAAATTACAGTAGAGCAGAAAATATCAGCAAGCTAATGAAGCCAGTCTGCAGGATGGTTTCCAAACAGAACTTTTTTTTTTTTTCTTTAATGAGCTGTGTCATTCCAACCCATGTCTCTTTTTTACCTTCTCTGGTTTAAATGGTTTCTCTTCTTTGAAATAAAAAGACCTTAAGAAGATGGTTGATATACCACTGTGTTCCTGAAGCTTTTTATGAGTACCCACAGGCTAACTTAATTATTTTTAAACCTATTTCAGGTATGAATATATCTAGCATATAAATTTCAGTTATTACTATATATAACATATATAATACAGTATCCTATAATAAAATATATATATTTATAAAAGATTTTATTTATTTATTTGACACAGAGACAGCAGGGGGAGTAGGAGAGGGAAGGGAAAGTATGGGAAAATAAGCAGGGGGAGTGGGAGAGGGAGAAGCAGGCTTCCCACTGAGCAGGGAGCCCAGTGCAGGACTCGATAGCAGGACCCTGGGATCATGACCTGAGCTGAAGGCAGATGCTAAATACTAATCCAGGTGCCCCTATAATATATAGGTTTTATTGTCTCATAGTAGAGACTTAAAATTAGAGTGCTTACTATGAGCTAGACATAATGTTAAATATTCTTAAAATGCATGCATTATCCTCACACCTACACTCTGAAGTTGGAATTCTCTCCGTATCATCATGGAAGCGATAGATCTTCTTTGTCCAATACCATACAGCTGGAAACCAAGGAATCCCTGATTCTATCCAGCTTCATTTGACTCCAGAGACTGTGTTTCTAACCACTGTCCTGAACCACTTCTCAGCCCAAATTGTTTGTTCTCTCCCTTGCTAAACTGTTAGCTCCTGGAGGCTAGAGAGAGTGCTGTGTATATATTTTAAACTGTCAGCATAGTGCCCACCAAGCAATGCAGACTCGATGCATGTTTTTTGAGATAAAATTCTCTATCATCACCTGTAATGTCATCTCATAGTTTTGATATAATTGACTACTTCTAAGCAGTTGTAGTTAGGACAAACATAAAGGCCCATGTGCACAAACATTTGCACAGTCAGGAAATGCTTAAATTATATACACTTTCTGCAGTGTAGAGATAGATAATACATTTATTTTAGGTGTTGGTACTATACTCAGATTAGTATTTTCAAAGTAATGAAAATTGTAATCCAGAACTCAGGGGAACATATTTTATAAGCCAAATGGTAACACTGTCCATTTCTCTACAAAACTATTTTAAGGGGCACCTGGGTGGCTTAGTTGATTAAGCATCCGTCTTTGGCTCTGGCCATGATCCTGGGGTCCTGGGATCAAACCCCACATGGGGCTCCCTGCTCAGCAGAGAGTCTGATTCTCTTTCTCCCTCTGCCAGCCACTCTGCCTGCTGTGCTCACTCTCTCTCAAATCAGTGGTAGCATGATAAAGTTAGATAATATAGTTAGTTTAAAAATGAAGGAAAAGTTAATGATTTTACCCAAAGTTTTCAAAAGTGGCCCTAACTGCTAATTGGATGATGCAATTAGAAATCCTGAAACTTGGGGCTTCTGGCTGGCTCAGTCAGTGGAACCCGTGACTTTTGATCTCAGGGTCGTGAGTTTGAGTTCCATGTTGGGTGCAGAAATTACTTAAATAAATACATAAATAAACCTTAAAGTACTTAAACTAATAAAATTTGTCATTGCATAATTACATTACTAATCTCATGATTTAATTAGTATGATTTGATTGACCATGGGAAAATCCATAAAGGAGTTTGGCCTGAATTATGAATAATCCTATTGAGGCTGCATATTTGTGGTTTTTCTATTAAACAATACATCCCCATTCTCACTCCTACCAATAAAGTTCAGGTTAAACAAAATATGAAAATTAAACTCTTACAGTAAAACAAGAAAAGAAAAAGGATGGGGAAAAGACTTGCTTGGGATTTTATTTAATAATTATTTTAAATTCAAAGGAATTAGAGCAAGTCTACCTTTCACTGAATGCCAGAGATTACTGTGAAATTGTTAGGATAAGCCTGTATTTCCCTCTTCCTCCTTTGATACAACTTAGTCAGAGTTTAATCATGACTAGATCAGCGATAAGCAGACCTCCTGACATTTTGCCCAAGCCACCCTTTGTGAGTAGCTACAAAAGCATGCTTTATTTCAGATTTCCCTTCAAAAATTAGTCATTACTTTTTTAAAAGATTTTATTCATTTGAGAGAGAGATAGAGAGAGAACAAGTCAGGAGGAGAGGGAGAAGCAGGCTCCGCACTGAGCAGGGAGCCCGAGGTAGGACTCAATTCCAGGACCCTGAGATCATGACCTGAGCCGAAGACAGACCCTGAACCAACTGAGCCACCCAGGCGCCCCCCAAATTAGTCATTATTTATCCTTGCAACTATACCAGCACAAGTACACAAATTCCTTGCTTGTGGCACAGTATGTGTTCAAGTAAAAACACTGGAAACCATTAAAATGTCTCCATGATGACTCCAAATAAATTATGGTACAGCCATCCCAAAGTCCTATACACTTAATGCAGTCATTAAGGGAACGAGGCACCTCTCCATGTACACGTGGAATGGTGTGGAAGACACAAAAAGAGCAAGATGCAGGGACACGTGTAGAGTATGTTTCCCTTTGATAAAATAGCCTGTGAATGCATTCCAAGTTCACGTATTTTCCATTCAGATTGTTTGAACGTGAAATCATGAACACACCTAAGCACCACCATCGAAAAGGTACAAGATTCCTCAAATGATTCTCCTTTGAATTTGTATTGTATCTGCCTTACTAGGTAATGAAGTATCTACAGTTTTCTTGATACTCTTTGCACATTTATAAATGTGCAGAATTACTTTTTGATGGAAATCCCTTCCTAACTCCTCCCTTGATAGGAAGAAGTGTCCCTGCTTGATTGGTTTCTCCTTCTCCCACCCCGGGTCACAAGATGGGGAGCATCAGGGAAGGAACATTGCTGAGGTGGGCAGAGACGGAGGGTCTCTGACTGCAGTTGGCTCCTCGAGAGAGGAAGGGCTCTCCACATCAAGGTCCTTCAAATGATTGTTACTTTTTCCTCTTAAAACAGACACCCTTCTATCTTCTTGAAGAAAGCGTTTCCTGTTCCCTTCCTCTATTGTGCTTTATTGGAGATGGCAGGCCTTAGATTTGGCAAGTCAGCAAACGAACACATGTAGAAAAAGAGTTTCTCCAGGGTGAGGAGGCTGAAACTTGCAGACAAAAGGCAAGAGAACAAGCGACATCCAAGCGATATCCTGCCAGATGCCTTGTCAGGGAAGAACCAACCAAACCTTGTGTCTCCTTGGCTGAGCCCCTTGAAATTGAACCACTTCCTGGAAGACAAAAACAACAAACGCTCTTGGACATCTGTGTTACTGAAGGAAACCCTGTGGACAGGTGATCAGTCCTTGTCCTTTGGAGTGCCTTAAACCCAGTATTTTGTGATTCCAATACAGACTTTGAAAATATTAGGGAGTAAGTGGAAGTTGGGACTGCATGCGTCCCCCTTCCCTGGTCTCAGATTTACCAATGCCGAAACTGGTCAATGAAAATGCAAAGCCACTTTAGGTCTCATTTCTGGTTTTTGTTTGTTTGTTTTTTGGGTTTTTTTTTTTTTAGCAATTTATCTCTACTCTCCTTCTAATCAACAGGTTTAAGAACAATAAAAAGGGAAATACTCACCTTACTTAGTAAGGGAAGGAAATAAAGGTATGAGAGAGGATTTGCAATTTTTATTTAATGATCTTAAAATCAAGTAATTAGAACAAGTCTTCCTGGCACGAAATAGTAGTTGATCCTTCAAATTGAGTAATTTGGTACAAAATCTGCATGTATTTCTCAACTGTATTTACACACACACACACACACACATACACATACACACACCCTTTGTGCTAACCATCCAGTACTTTGCTCTGGTATTTTGTGGGAAATTTCTTTTATTGTTCGAGTTATTAGCTGTTTGGATAGGTATTAATTTATTTGAAACTGCTTTTGAAAGTAGTAATATAAGATTGAATCTCATGATTGCACTTTGATTATGTGAGTTTGTCAGTAGAGAACATATTTCTTTAAAATTACTCTAGAGGCACCTGGGTGGCTCAGTGGGCTAAAGCCTCTGCCTTCAGCTCAGGACATGATCCCAGGGTCCTGGAATCGAGCCCCACATCGGGCTCTCTGCTCTGCAGGGAGCCTGCTTCCTCCTCTCTCTCTGCCTGCCTCTCTGCCTACTTGTGATTTGTCTGTCAAATAAATAAATAAAATCTTAAAAAAAAAAATAAAATTACTCTAGAATTGACCTACACTGGAAAGTATCTTCCTCTAATTTTCTTGAAATGGTCACCTTTCTGTCCCTTTAGAATACATACACACACAAACACACACCCCTCTAAAGAGCACAATGTCAAAATTTAATCTATACTTGTAACATTTTGTGGTATTAAATGTTAAATTTTATTTCAAGGGCTATCACAGCCTAGAGATTAAATATAATCTAAGCACTGAGATAGTACATTTCAGAAAATAAGCTAGTATTTCCATGATCAAGTTTAGATACCTATCATTTTTCATTCCAAAAGTTTCTTGTGTTCTAGAGTCTAGAATTAAAGGGAAAAGGGTATAAGCATTTAGGAAGTATAAGCTGAAATTATTTATTTCAATTCAATATAGAATATTAGAGTCAAGATAATAATCAATGTGTACAAAAATTTACATAACAAGAAAAACAATAGACAATGCAGCACCTTTAGAAAAATAATTAAGTTTTGTTGCATTTACAGGTAAGTGCCACACTGAGAATTTACAACACAGTAATTTACTGCAATCAATGACAGGGTTGTTCCATAAAGAAACAAAGCTCTTACACTCCAGATTTTCAGAAGGTATTATTGGAATGCTTAATCAGAACCACAGAATTTGTACATCCTTTAGGATTGAGCTGACAAAAGTCACACAAAGTTTCATAGCATCTATTATAGAAAAGGAGTCCACAGTGTTTGTATGGCTGGCTTAGTGTCTCTGACAGGTGTGGAGTCTGGAAGAGTTACTGGCTTGATGGTGATCTTTCTGTATCCGGCAAGACAGACCCTCTCCACAGTAACAACGCTGGAATATCTCCAGCCCGTGGGAGCCTTTTCTCCTGTGCTTGGTGCACACCTGACCTTCTTTTAGGACCGGTTTACAGATCTTGGACCAGAAGTGTCTAGCACAACACAGCCCCGTAGCACAGTCTGAAGAGCGGAGACAGACCGAACCTTCTTGTCCTGGAAAGGAGGAGACAGCAGGAAGAGTACACGGTTACTGCCCGGGCTGCATTATTTCGTGAAGAAAATCCCAAGGACACTCACGATGTGCTAACCAAGAATGCATAGTAAGGTCCTTTACCTTTGGTATGATACAGTTTTGAAGAAAGCGTCGTTCTTCGGGAATACCCATCCACGGTGCTGTGATCGTTACCAGCACTTTCGAGAATGGTTTCTTCGATTTCCCCTCGATGGAAATGATTGTGATCAGAAGGCATACATATTCCTAAGGAAGCAGGAGATAGCAGGAACACATTACAGCCTGCCGTTAACCACCAACAGCCTTGACTGTGGCAGTCTGCTATGCCCGCACCACCTTGAGATGCCTCAATGTGGTGACATTATTTTAAACACAAGCCAAACTGCCTCCCTAGTGTTAATGCAAAACTCCCCAGACGGACAGAAGCATCAATGCATACCCTGTGCAGTCTCAGGCAACATCCCCAGTATAGCTACTTAAAATACTTTCCTACCAACTGTGGCAGTGGCAGTGAGACTTCTGCCCATGTTAATACTACCCTTGGGGGAAGAAATAAAACTAGTCACTTAAAAAATTGTTCTTAAAAATAACTTCTCTGCCCTCGGTGCTATATGGGTACTGGCAGACCAAGTTAAGCAAAGGCAACACCAGCTGGCTGGAAGACTACAATCTCACCCACCAGTTACTTCACTGTATAATTTCTATATTACAGAGACTGAGTTAGTTCTGCCGTGAGTATTACTGGGTCCTAAAGAGGGTCGCCACCCTTGAGCTTATTTCTGGAGACTTCTTTGGCTGCCTGAGCCTACCTCTTTGAGACAGACATTAAATTTTAGTGGATCTGTGGTCGGGGGCGGAGAACTTATTTTAAGGTAGCAGGAGGTGGGGACCGCGGGGGGGGGGGCTGGATTCAGAGGGCAGGCTGTGTATCAAGATCCCCCTTAAGGGGGGCCAGCAGAGACAGATAAATCACTGTCTTCTGGCTGACTCCGGTTTTAACGGGGATCAGGAAAGGGAGGCCAGCATGGTAGAGCCATGGGAGACACGTAAGAAAAACAGAGATGGCAGCTAAGGCCAGGGCTGGTTTCCTTGGGTTCTCTGTGCATTTTCACCTTCCTCCCCATCTTTCTCCATTGATGTCACGTGTTCAGGGAAGGGTTCACTCTGCGGCAAGCCGTCCTGTTAAGCAGGCCAAGGGCACGGGGGAAAATAAGGCGCTCCACGACCTCCAAGATGAAACACTCCCAACGTTTCTGGGAAAGCTTGCCGGCTGAGCACCCATTCGCAGGTGGCACCACAGGGTTCCCAAAGCTGGGAGCGGTTTCCTCCCGTCCGCAGAAGGCCAAATGCAGGACGCTTGGGGTTAGGGAGCGACAGGACTCACCGTTTTTGCAGTAATTCCCGGGGCAGCACATAGCGTGGCGCATGCAGCGTTTTCGGCGCTTCCTGCAGGCCAGGCAGATTTGCGCGCCCGCGCCCCCTCCGCGGGTGGGGCTGGCGCAGTACTCCTCGGTGCTGCACTCCTCGTCCTCCGCGCACGGGTAGGGCTGTGGGGAGGGGCCGGGCAGAGGGTGAGGCACCTGCGCCTCCTAGTCCCCAGGCTCTCGCATGCGGACGCTCCTCTCTGGCTCTCTGCGCGCACCTCTCTGAAGCTGTTGTGCGCACGGCACCCGGACGCAGACTTCCCAAATGAGCCCCGAACTGCACACAGTTCATAAGTTCTCTGTGCTCCCCCCACGTGAGACCCTCCTTAAAGGTCACAGTGTCCCCGGCTCCCCGAACCCCTGCTCACCTGGTAGTTGTCAATGGTCTGGTACTTGTTCCCGCCCTCGTACGGCATCCCGGGGGCCGCGCTGACTGCGGAGCCCGGGTGCCCCGCAGCGCCGCCCAGCGCCGGGGGCAGGTTCTTGATGGCGTTGGAATTGACGAGAACCGAGTTCAAGGTGGCGCTCACTCCGAGCTGGAGGTGACCGCAGAGGGCGGCCGCGGCCAAGACCAGCGCGGCCAAGACCCGGGCGGCTCCCAATGCGCCCGGGGCCGTCATCGCAGAAGCTGTCCGGTGAAGGCCCCGAGAGAAGGCTGGAATGTCCCTGTGCAAGGGGGTCCCTGGAAGCCGCGCCGGCACGGCTGCAGTCCGGGCTCCGAGCGCCTCCTGCGGTCCCCGAGTCTCGACCGCAGGCGCAGCTCTGCGCCGCCACCGCTGTGGCGTCTGCCTTTATACCGCGGGCTCCGAGCATCCTGGCCCCTCGGGGGAGACAACAAAGCGGGGATGGGATTTCAAAGCGCTGGGAGGGGCTGGAGGGTGTGTGTGTACACGAAGGGGGGGAGGCTTGGCCCTCCCCACCCGCCCTTCCTGGCGCGGCCGGTCCCCTGGCGAAGCTCCCTTCGGGGCGCGAGTGTCGCGGAGTGCGAGCGCGGACGCGGTTGACAGAGGCTCGCGGAGGGAGGAATCCGGACACCGGCGCCCGCCCCCTGCATCGGGGGGTGCGCTCCGGGGCTCGGAAGTACTTTTCAGAGCAGGGTTGTAATGTTCTGCAAAAACACTTTTCTTCTGTCTCCTTTACGCCACTAGGTGCTCAGTTACTGTGCACCGTAAAGAGTTTTCGGGGTGAAATTCAGCCCAACTGGTGACTCAAAGGCTCTCTCCCAGCGAGAGGGCCAGGTGGTGGGTGCAAGTTGCTGATTAACCTTTCAGACCCACGGTTTGCAGATTTAGAGTGAGGTCCTCGGTTTACGTTGGGTCAGCTTCGCCCTCCCTTTCTTTCCCCCACATCCCACACCCCGCTCCCGCTGCCACCGCGAGAAAAATGTGCAAAGAGAAGGAAATTTGCACATCAAACGAGGGTAAGAAGGAAGAAGAGCTAATTCTCTTTTGATGGGAAGTTTAGAGAGGGAGGCGAGAGACGGGCGTTTGGAAATTAGATCAGGGGTGGAGGGGGAGGGAAGTGACTATCGATAATCAAACTGTTTAATGCCACTCTTTGAGTCCGAGCAGTTGCGCTCAGTAGATGAACTTGATTAGGCAGACGCTCGAGATCAAAGAGGCCAGAGGGAAACCGGTCAGAGTCCAAGGGCTGAGTCCGTGGTCCTTTGCCTGCTGGCCCGGCTCGGGGGTGGGTCAACGCAGTGAGAGGAGCGAGGCTTAGGGCTCAGCGCCCGACTTTCCCGGGAGTTACTCCAGATGGAAAAGCTGCTCCCATGTCAGAGCGTCTAGGGACAGGGAAGTAATACCCCGCCAGGGAGATAAGTCTAGCTGCAGGAAAAAGAAAACTGAAAGTGAGCCAGAACGTGAGTGAGTTCACTGTCATCTAGATCCCTGTCGAAAAAGAAGACAGCCCTGCTGGTGTGGACGAACGCTGTCCTGCTTATACAGTGGAAATGATTTAACCAATAAAGGCCTCTGGGAAGCGTGGTGCGCTGGCACTGAGCTACCCTCTAGGCTGTTGCCCTTTGGGGGGGGGGGTGGAGGTGCGGTGAGTGTAAATACCTAGGAGACTGTCCTAATTATAGTAATAATAAAAGATAAAGTACTGCCATTATTTGTATAACAGGTTGATGTTGTGTCAGGAAATGGACAACTGCTGTGCACATTTAGAAAAGGAAGAAATGATAGAATAATCACTGTTGAATAAGAAAGACTAGGATATATTAATTTTGCGCTCCCTCACCTCTATGGTACTTAATACTCTACACACAGACCGAGACCACTACCAAGTACAGCTGATGGGAGTCTTTAAGTAGTATAATCATAAAGCTAAGAGGGGGAAGCGTTAAAAAGTTTGTAATGGTATGTGTTCTGGTTCCTTAGGTTTCAGAGGTCCTATTAAAAACAGCTTCCAAACAATTCTTTAATAATACCTCTAATTACACCAGTGTCCTGCCCATCCCAAATCCCATCTGTCCTATGAAATTTCCTCTGGTTTATGGGTAATTCCTTCTTGAAATTCTAATAGGGATTAAATCCCACTTTTTTTTTTTTTTTTAGGTTTTATTATGAACATGTACAATGATCTAGACCTGGCTACAACTTCAGAGATTTTTGGCACAAATTGAAATTTGGAAACAAAGGGAAAGACACACACACACACACACACACACACACACACACACACATATATATATATATATATATATATATTTTTTTTTAATGAGCCTAAGAAACAAGTTAAGGAATATTTTACTGAGAATAAGCAATAAGCCAGGTCTCTCTTGGGGAGATATGCCCTACTTTGAGTTGACCTGAAGTTGGTATAGATGGGGAGATATTATAGGATAAAAGGGTAAAGCTCTAGGGGATTTGAAATGTCAAATATCACTTGCAGAATATGATTATAATGTCAATAATTGATGTGCTGAGCCCCATCCGTGTAACAGAAAATCTGCAGGCTGTTTTAAATTGTCATGATGTTGAAATGCAGGGAAAGACTCCTCTGACCTTGTGGAGGGTGGAAATGTTTCTTCACAGTCCTATTATCCTACTTAAATGTTTCTAAAAATACATTGTGCCACACTTATGGCCAATCTCTTTTCCTCTTGTTGAAAGAGATGGTAATGTTGTTAACCCATTTAAGAAATTTAGTTCTTTCAGAGCTTGGATTCACAAATGAAACTATTGTCTGGGGCAAGAAAAACACATCAGTCAAAGAAAAACTTTAACCAAAAGACACGTTGCATAAATTCAGTTTCAAATCCTGATTATGTATGTTGTGGTTTAATTTTCATTGAGCTTGGACAGAATCCCTGGTGTTGAGGTAGGGGAACTAAGTCAAGACTAGGGTTTTAGGAGCAGACTGGGTTCTATCTCCTTCCCGACTTTCCATGCTGTTCCTGATGTCATGATCTGAAAGAGAATAATGAATTGGTGAATATCTAAGTTTCTACTATGTGCTAAGCAGGGTGCTTGGTGCTGTGGGATCAAAGATGAGGGCTCAGGTTATTTAGCTTCAAGTAACTAAGAGGGGTAGGGGTGGCAAACTGGTAAGTTATACAGAAGAACCTCCCCAGGAAGGCCTCAGAGAGAGCTGAGTATGTAGAAAGCCAACTCTTAGTTCTAAATGGGAAAATGCAATTGTTTCAGTGGGCTGAAACAATTGAAAATCCCTTCCATGATTGAGTTTCCTCATTGGCAACAAAAGAGCAGAATGGGTAAGGAAGGAAAGTGAGGTTCATGAGTTTCCTCATTGGCAACAAAAGAGCAGAATGGGTAAGGAAGGAAAGTGAGGTTCATAGTGCCATTAGCTGCCAATTAAATTTCAGTGAATGCCCATTACTTGCAAAATGCTACCCTAGTACCTTTGAGAGCATAACCCTGAAAGCATGAAAGTCAGGTTTCTTGTCCTCCGAAAGCTTTCTATCTATAAGTAGTTGGGAGAAGAAAATCTAACATGGGAATGTACTTTTTTCCCAAAACAGATCCCATTTTAGCAATAGGATGTCATGGGCAAGACAGAAAAAGGTACAGAAAGGGTGACATTAAACCTTAGGGAAGGCAGGGGGTTTCTGATGACTCTCTGAGCCAGGTGGCAAGCTGGGGGGGAGTCAGAGGCGTGGTCCTGCATTTATTAAAAGTAGTGTATTTCGTTCCAGAGAGACCTCTGACTCCTATTTATTTCATCTGTTGAAATGTTTCCATAATGGCTACAGTAGGTTTAATATATAAGATTTTTAAATAGATGGGCTCTGTGTACCAATGTGGAATCCAATCTCATAGCTCATCGATGGCAGGAGAGCACCCAGCAGGGAGGACCCTCTTCATCGAGGAGGAAGACACCAAAACCCCTGGTCTATTTGCAAATGATCCTTCCATCTCTGTCCTCTGAGAGTCTTCTGTGATGGCTGCCTGTTTAATTCCCTCCCGGCTTTCCTCCTCCCTTTGCTCTTTCATTCTTCCTCTTTGTTAAATCAAAGGAAGCAGATCTGTTACCATTTAATTTTGCTTTACTAGGAAAACGTTAAATAAATGTCATTCCTTCTGGTGCGTGTTGTCGACATTTATGCTGGGACCGATCTTAAAGTTCTAGCAGGTTTTCCTCACTCCCCAGTTCAGTATTTAAAAAAAAAAAAAAAATGTTATGACTTTCTCATTGGCCTTTAAAAGATCTTGGTCTTAATGCTCTTCATGATGTTAAAAGGGCTTTTAGCCCAGGCCCAGGTTATGACTCCCCAGAGGCTGGATTAGGCCTTTTTTGCACTCCTCAGTACAAAGAGAAGGCGAGATTTAACAATGGTTATGTTTATTTGCCCAGTGGAGATGGCCAGCCCAGATAAATCAGGCTCCGTGGTCTCTTTCCAACCTAAATCAGAAGATGTGTTTTACAGGAGCAAGACATTAAAAACTAATCTAAGAAGAGAGCCCAGGACCAGAAACTTTGGACAGAAAACCAGAGAGGATCTTTTCGGATGTCCTGACAGAGAAAGGGCTGTGGTATGTAGTTACGGAGACAGCCAAAAGACCCCCTTAGTATCCCTCCTAAAGGATTTGACATTTCCAACCATAAATATTGGCCAAAGGCAACAGAAACCAGAATATAAGATCCTTTTAAAACAGACTCCAGACCTAGAGAAATGTTACTTTCCTTGAAGTCTCTCAGTTCGTATTACTGCTTCCTTTATAATGCAGGTGCTTTCCGAAGATCCTGGCCAGGAAAGATGTTTTGCCATGGGATCAAGAGACTGGCGCTGGGATTCAGAGTACTGGGGACTTCTGTGACAGCCTGAAGTTGGCTGGAAGATATGGCAGCTTGGTCAAGCCATTTAATTCTAGTGTTGGTGTTGGTCTTTCATTTATAAGATGAAGTGGGAGGTAGAGAGGCCCCTTCTGCCTAGGCAAGCCTTTCTCTCTTTCACTTAAAAAAAAAAAAAATTATTGCCAGGACAAGGCCTTTTATATTCTGATTAAATAAATATATCCTGTAAGAGGCCCATTTTTCAGGCAACCTAAAATAATAACCCCTGACATCAATGTTGTATTTTGATTTCAAATAAGTTTTTTGAAGAAAACAGTTTAAATCTCTGAAAATAAATGAATACTCGAATCAGGTGACTTTTTTTTTTTAAGATAGAGATATACACATGTATTTTTTTTAAGTTTATTTTATTATTTTAAAGATTTTATTCATTTAAGAGAGAGAGAGCACGCAGAGGAAGAGTCAGAGGGAGTAGCAGACTCCTTGCTGAGTGGGGAGCCATACCTGGGACTGGACCTCAGGACGGTGGAACAATGACCTGAGCCGAAAGCGCATGCTTAACGCATGGAGCTACCCAGATGCTCCCACGTGGATTTCTAAATTAAGTCAGATGTTCCTGGAGCAAATGCAGCAAATACAGAAAATCCAAACCCAAAAATAAGTGACAGGTGCAGTTCCAACACTGTTAATTTGTACTTCCTACTGTCAAGCACGCATCCACGGAGAGCAAGTCGGCACCAGTGAGTGGGAACTTACTTCCCTTCACAAAACTGGCCATAATGCTTTAGAGCAGAATTTTTCCAACCGTCCCCAAATTTCAAACTAGGCAATTGCAATGGGACCCTGAGGTGGAAAACAGAAAGCAGGGCCGGGAAAGCCCTTTCATGTCCCCAGACCCTGTCTTAAAATGAACCCCAAGGGACCAGAAGCCGAACTGTGGCAGGAGAGAAGGATGTGAATCCGCACCAGGTTGTCCAGCACCCTCAAAGCGAGCTGAGGGCCACCTGCTTGTGCACCTCTCCCTGCACCCCCTGCTGCATGTGCACCTCCCCCCGCATCCCCGGGGAGCGTGCACACTCCGGTACCCTCTCTGCGCCGGCACCCCCCGCACCACCATGAGCATGCACCCGCTCCCTGCACGCCCCCCACCCTGTGCACCCCGGGGAGGCCCCAGCGCGAAGCCTGGGCGGTGCATGTGTGGCCGTGGGCTGCCTAGGGCCTTTACGGGGCGCAGTCATGACCCGCCGCCGCCGGCGCACAGGGGTGGAAAACCTAGCTTGTTTAGGGACTCGCTTTGATGAGTGAAGATCAAACGGCCCGGGGACCCCCGTCCTAATCAGCCTTGAGCCGGGATGGCATTTTCACAAACAGTCCGTTTGCTTGGCTTTGAGCAGACTTCGTGCTCAGCACATTCATGCGGCCGCGGCGGCTCGCAAAGCCGTTCACACTACAATGGCTGCAGTTGGTTTGCTGTGTCAGTTCATGGGCAAATAAATAGAGAGCCCTTCCGACTTAATTAAAGAGGGCTGAGAGGAAAGGCGACGGAGGGGAAGACGAAAGCTCCGAGGGACCTCAGGCTCCGCCGGGTCCCCAGTTTCTGGCCTCCGGTGGGAGAAACCCGCTCTCTTGCTGCCCCCTAGTGGAATTGTCGTAGAAGTTCTTCGTAGGGAAGATCAAATGATTTCTGAACCCCGCAATACACTCTCCAGAAAGTTTTCCAGGTTCAGGTACTTATGTACTGTACAGCCTTTTCACTTCGCTGTGCTCCAACACGCTGTGCTCTTGTTCTTAATGCTCTACACACTCCCTTGTTCATAGAATCATTTATTTCTTCTTAAGTTATGATTAAAAAGAGAACTGGGATCCAACACGTAGGTTCTCAGTTTATGTAGTTCCACTGAAACTGAAAGGCTCTGTATAGGATTCCCAGATAAAAATGTCAAGATCTCCGGATAATTAGAATTATATAATTGGGAAATTCTAGACCAAACAAATTGTAGACAAGACCATCCATATATAACTAGTCTTGGAGAATAAAAACACAGGAGGATATTATTCTTGTGTTTGAGAAATAATCATTTCAGGTTTCCATGTTCAAAAAGAAGCTACAAACCTCTAGTCTCCGGTTAAATAATAATTATAATACACTATTTAATATTTTCACTTCTTTAGAGCCAACATGTGCAAACTTAAAAAGCAAAAAAATTAGTAAAACAACATATTGGAAATTTAATATATCTGTTAAAACTATCAGTAGTAGTTCTGTGCTGTAATTATTTTTCAGTTAATAATTCTAAACTACTCCAAGGTTTTTCTTACAGCTCGTTTTTCTTAGAGAAGTCCTCACAGAAAACAAAACAAAACAAAACAACAACAACAACAAAAACAAAAACACGTTTCTCTGAAATTAGGATTTCTTTTAAAGCATAAAGGGTTCTGGAAGATGTGTGAGAATGCTCTTTCTAAACATTCAATTCAATAAGTATTTTTACGTACTAAATTCATAGCTGTGAATTAGATGCTAGGTATAAAATCATATACTATTGTTTTAGTACTATGATGTAAAATGTATTTCTAAGAATGACTTTATAATCACAGAAAAACAATTATCATATGATCTCACTGATATGTGGAGTTTAAGAAACAAAGGATCATCAGGGAAGAGAGGAAAAAATGAAACAAGACGAAACAGCAGGAGACAGATCATAACAGACTCTTAATTCTAGGAAACAAACTGAGGGTTGCTAGAGGGGAGGGGGGATGGGGTAACTGCGTGATAGACACTGGGGAGGGTCGGTGATGTAATGAGCACTGGGTATTACATAAGACTGATGACTCACAGGCTTGTACTTCTGAAACCAATAATACCTCATATGTTAATTAAATTTAAATTTAAAAACTTTAAAAAATGACTTTAAAGAAGCAAATTAACCTCAAACTTTTTCATAATATCCTTGTTTTGATTAGACCCTGTCCACCTTTTTTGATTGAGCTATGTTCTCCACCATTTTCTTTTCACATTATTACTTCTATCCAGATGATTCTATTTACAAGAAAAGCAGTCTTGAGACAAACTCTATGTTTAATATTGCATTTTGCAAATATCAATAGATTCGTGAATTCCGCTTAGCTGCAAACTTGCAGAAGGTATGAAATTGTCATCTAATGGTTAATTATCTTTCTATCACAAGTGGATCCCCGACCGCTTTCTGTTAATATCATTTACTATTATCATTTGCATTTGCTGATAATTTTAGGAGGGGACTATGGCTAGAGCTGTGATGTCTAAGGGTCTAAAACATACAGCGTGCTCTGTTTTTATTGTTCTTGATTTCTAAGCAAAGCCCAAATTTATTTGGAAAAATACCTTGCTATGATTTTATGAATAGATGAGGTTAGAAAATCAAATACGTAAATAAATAAGTTGAGATTTTACTTGCAAGTGTGTAAGAGACAGGAGAGAAAATACTAGAATCCTTTCCTGTTTTGTAGGCAATGAAAACAAGTATCAGTCAATAGGTGTTTATTTTCCTGAAAAAGACTGTTAAGAGCTCAGCAGTTCTGGGATCCTTGAACTATTGTGTACATAACAAACAAGCAAAGAACCCTGAAGATGCGTGTTAGAATGCAGGTTCCCAGATCTCACTCCTAGCTCTTTTGATGGATTGCAGAGGTGTGGGGTAAATTTAGTGACTTCTGTTTTTGGTTTTTTGTTTGTTTGTTTAAGATTTTATTCATTTATTTGAGAGAGAGAGGGAAAGGGAGAAGCAGACTCCCTGCTGAACAGAGAGCCTGATGTGGGGCTTGATCCCAGGACCCTGAGATTGTGACCTGAGCCCAAGACAGACACTTAACCCACCGAGCCACCCAGGTGTCCCAGAGACTCTTGTTTTAACTCTCCCTGCGGCCTGGTGTAATATAGGTCATCCTTACGCTACGCTTTGTAAAATTCTACCACCAGTCCATCAGTTCCCACCAACCTGATCTGTCATCTTTCAAGCTCCAAACTCCTCACTTTCTGCCTCTAGTTAAAAGTTAATCCCAGGGGCACCTGGGGTGGGATTGTGCAGTCAGTTAAACCTCTGACTCTTGCTTTTGGCTTAGGTCCTGATCTCAGGGTCCTGCAATCAAACCCTGCATGGGGCTCCACACTCCACTCAGGATCTGCTTGAGATTCTCTCTCTCCCTCTGCCCCTCCCGCTTGTGCGCACTCGCTCGCGCGCTCTCTCTCTCTCTCCAAAATTAATAAACAATATCTTAAAAAAAAAAAGTCAATTCTAAATTCAGTATCTCCCCAACTTTGGAAAGCTAGGTTAACATGCCCTCACCCCGATATGACCCTACATGTACACACATCTCAGAGCCTTGCTCCTGGTTCCCACTCTGTGTATCTGTTGCAGAGCCCAGAAATAATTATTATATTTTGATGTCCCAGATGACTGTGATGCAGAGCTAGGTTCCGGACAGATTGCCCCTGCTCAGACTGACTGATGGAAAACATCGCCAGGAGCACTTGTGACATTGGATGCCTAGAGTTGATGGTGTGCTGGTAAACCGTGAAGAACCAGCACATTAGAAAATGCATAACTACATATGCACATACATAAGCATATTATGAATTTTACTGATATAAAGGATATGCAGCACACAATTTGCAATTAATCAAATATATTTATTATTGCAGTATCCTATAGCCAGTTGATTATTACAGATGTTTTTACTGGCTTTGACTGAACTCTTGTATCCATAGCAAACATATGGGTGTGACTCAGCTGGGATTTGAGAAAGGGGATTACACCATGGTCTATGTGCCTTTTCCTAATCAATCCATTATTACGTCTGATGCATGACCCACTGTTAAACTATGCTAACCCTCATACAAATTATATTCATTAAACTAAAATGGCCTTCTGCTTCGGTTTTAACCCAGTCTTGAATTCTCTTGTCTGCCGATTTCTGTGACTACTCCACTTTGGTTAAATTCAAGGGAGAAGTGTGATTTCACTACACACGTAGATGGGAAGCAGGCTCAGCCTGATGAAATATTTCCACCATACAGATGCAAGTGACAGGAATGACCTCAAAGGCTTAAAGACCAGAGTGAACTAAAACAGGACACCATAAATTGTGCATATTTACCACCTTTGTTTCAAATACCATTTACTTAGCTGTAAGTTGATGTGACCTCACTTTTTAAAAGGGGAGTTCCTGGGCACTGACTTCTATTTCCCTTGTCCCAGAGGTGGTCCTTAAACCAAAGTTCAGCTTCACCAGACTGTGTGTTCTCAAGGCAATCCTACCTTCAGTAACCCATTTGCTTCTCATGGTTCCTGTTTCCTTTAGATTTGGGCTTAGTCTGTGGTCAACTTTTGGAGACATCTAAGAACAAATATATATATTTGACATAGAAAAATATTTTTTTTTTTGTTTAGAGAGTTGGTCCAAATAATCTATTATTTCCCCAGAAATGAAAATTATTTAATTTTAAGGAAAAAAATAGGTAAATGCTTTGAACTGTGTTCTTGGGCAGTTGTTTCACTAAGCATTGTTTGTAAGATTCATCCATATTAAATTAAGCTAATCCATTTATTTTCACATCAGTGTAATATTCCATTGTTCAGGTATGTCAGATTTAATTAAATGGCCCATTCCCCACATGATGAATATTTGAATTTCTAAATTTTATGTTATTTCAAAATGCTTCTGTGGGCATCCTTACATGTATCTTCTTGTGAACATGCATAGAATTTTTTTCCAAAAAGTATACCCATGAATCGAGTAGTTCAGTTGTAGACCAGGAACACTGTCAACTTTATTTAAATATTGGAAAATTGTTCTTCAACGTTGTAAAAACTGACATTGTACCTGCAGTATATAAAACCTTTTCATGGCTATACATCCTAACCAACATTTTTTTATTTTACAATTTTAATTTGCAAGTCTGATGGGTAGAAATGGCTTCTTTTAATTTTTAAACTTACAGTGGCTGATAATTAATGATCTGGAATATATATATGCATCCATTTCTATATTTCTAGTCTCTGGAAGAGAAGACTTGACCAAACTTCTTAGGCTGTAGAACAAACCAGACAAAAAATAGTATAAGAAATAAAAGGCTACCCTCTTAAATCTGTAGACACAAATATCTGAAATATAACATTGGTAAACCAAAAATACCAATGTATTAAAAAATGACAACATTGTATTCATGCCAAGGAAGCTCAGGTTTGTTTGTTTTTTCTTTCCTCATGATAATTGCACTCTTTAATCTCCATCACTTAAATCCCCCTCGCCTACCCCTCTGAAAACCATCAGTTTGTTCTCTAGAGTTAAGATTCTGTTTCTTGCTTTCTCTTTCTCTCACTCATTTGCTCATTTGTTTCTTAAATTTCAAATATGACTGAAATCATATGGTTATTTGTTTTTCTTTGACTGACATATTACACCTAGCATTATACTCGGCTAGCTCTACTCATGTAGTTGCAAATGGCAAGATTTCATTCTTTTTGATGGCTGAATAATATTCCATTGTGTAGATATACCACTACTTCTTTATCCATTCATCAGTCAATGAACACTTGGGCTACTTCCATAATTTGGGTATTGTAGATATTGCTGCCATTAACATAGGCATGTATGTATTGATCTAAATCAGTGTTTTTATATTTCCTGGATGAATCCCCAGTTGTATGATTACTATAGCATATGGTAGCTCTATTTTAAATTTTTTGAGGACCCTCCATATTGTTTTCCACAGTGGCTGCACCACTCTGCATTCCCACCTACTATGCACAACGGTTCCTTTTTCTCCACATCTTGGTTAATTCTTGGCTTCTTGTGTTTTTGATTTTAGTCTTTCTGACAAGTAGGGGGATGATATTTCACTGTGATTTTGATTGCATTTCTATGATGATGAGTGATGTTGAGCATCTTTTCATGTGTCCTTTGGCCATCTGGATGTCTTGTTTGGGGAAATGTCTGTTTATGTCTTCTGTTCATTTTTAAATGGATTATTTGGTCTTTTGGTGTTATATAAGTTCTGCATATATTTTGGGTACTAATTCTTTATCAGATACATTATTTGCAAATATCCTGTCCCCCTCCATAGGTTGTCTTTTAGTTTTATTGATTGTTTCCTTTGCTGTGAGGTTTTCTCTTAATGTCATTCTTGTAGTTTATTCTTGCTTTTGTATTCCTTGCTTCAGGAGACATATCTAGAAGAATGTTCCTACACCAATGTCAGAGAGATTACTACCTGTGCTCTCTTACAGGAATTTATGGTTTCAGGTCTCGCATGTAGGTCTTTAATACATTTGTGGTTTATTTTTGTGTGTGGCATAAGAAAGTGGTCCAGTTTTCCTAATGCCATTTGTTGAGACTTTTTCTCATTGTATATATATTTTTTTATTTTTTTAGGAATTTATTTATTTATTTATTTATTTATTTGTCAGAGAGAGCATAAGCAGGGGGAGCACAAGCAGAGGGAGAAGCAAGCTGTCTGCTGAGCAGGGAGCCCAATGCAAGATGACAAATATCTGAAATATAACATTGGTAAACCAAAAATACCAATGTATTAAAAAATGACAGGACTTGATCCCAGGACCCCGGGATCACGACTGGAGCCAAAGGCAGACGCCAAACCAACTAAGCCACCCAGGCATCCCTTGTTGTATATTCATTCCTCCTTTGTTTAAGATTAATTGATTATAACTGTGGGTTCATTTCTGGGTTTTCTATTCTATTCTAATGAGCAATGTGTCTGTTTTTATACCAGTACCATACTGTTTTACTTAGTACCACTTTGTGATATAACTTGAAATCAGGAGATATGATATCTCCACTTATTTTACTTTTTCAAAAGTACTTTGGCTATTCAGGGTCTTTTGTGATTCCATACAAATTTAAGATTGTTCTAGTTATGTAAAAATGCTGTATTTTGATAGGGATTGCCTTATATCTGCAGATTGTTTGGGGCAGTATAGACATTTTAACAATATTTGTTCTTCCAGTCAGTGAGCATGGAATGGCTTTCCATTTTTTGGTGTTGTCTTGAATTTCTTTCATCAGTATTTTACAGTTTTCAGAGTATAAGTCTTTCAACTCTTTGGTTAGGTTTATTCCCAGATATTTTCTTGTTTTTGGTGCAACTGTTGATGGGATTGTTTTCTTAATTTCCCTTTCTATTGCTTTATTATTAGAGTATAAGAATGCAACAGATTTCTGTATATTGATTTTGTATGCAACTTTACAGAATTCCCTTATTCTACATGTTTTTTGATGAAATACTTAGCGTTTCCATATATAGTATCATGTCATCTGCAAATGGTGAGAGTTTTTGTACTTCCTTATTGATTTGGATGCCTTTTATTCCTTTATGTTGTCTAATTCCTGCAGCTAAGACTTACAGTGTTCTGTTGAATAAAAGATGGGAAAGCAGACATCTGTCTTTTTCCTGACCTTAGGGGAAAAGCTCTCAGTTTGTCCCCATTTAGGATGATATTTACTACGGGTTTTTCACATGGGACCTTATTATGTTGATATAGGTTCCCTCTAGAGGGTTTTTATGAATGGATGTTGTACTTTGTCAAATCCTTTTCTACATCTTTTGATATGATCATATGGTTCTTATTCTTTCTCCTATTGAAGTAATGTATTATGTTGATTATTTTGTGAATATGGAACTACCTTACATCCTGGGAATAAGTCCCAATTGACTATGGTGTATGATTTTTATTTTGTGAATAGTGAACTACCTTTACATCCTGGGAATAAGTCTCACTTGATCATTGTGTATGATTTTATTAATGTATTGTTGGATTCAGTTTGCTAACATTGAGGATTTTTGCATCTATATTCATGAGAGATATTAGCCCAGACTTCTCTTTTGGGGGTCTTCATCTGGTTTTGGCATCAGGGTAATGTTTACCTCATAGAATGAATTTGGAAACTTTCCTTCCTCTTCCATTTTTTTGAAACAGTTTGAGAATAGGTACCATTCTTTTTCTTTTCTTTTTGACAGAGACATAGCAAAAGAGGGAATACTAGCAGGGGGAATGGAAGAGGGAGAAGCAGGCTTCCCACTGAGTGGGGGCCTGATGTGGAGCTTGATCCCAGGACCCTGGGACCACAACCTAAGCCAAAGGCAGAAACTTAATGACTGAGCCACCCAGGTGCCCATTAGGTACTATTCTTTAAATGTTTGGTACCCTTCATTTGTGAAGTCATCTGGTCCAGGACTTTTGTTTGTTAGGATTTTTTTTTTTGGGGGTACGAATCCATTTTAATTGCTGGTAACTGGCCTATTCAAGTTTTCTATTTCTTCCTGCTTTGCTTTTGGGAAGTTATACGTTTCTAGGAATTTATCCATTTCTTCCTTGTTGTCCAATTTGTTGGCAAATAGATTTTCATAATATTCTGTTAATAGTGTATTTTTGTGGTGTTCATTTCTCCTCCTTGGTGTTTTTGTGTATTTAGATTCTCTCTCACTTTATGAGTCTGGCTAGAGGTTTATCAATTTTGTTGATCTTTTGAAAGAATCATCCCCTGGTTTCATTGATTTGCTCTATTGTCTTTTTTTCTGTCACTTTTTTCCTGCTCTAATATTTGTTATTTCCTTCCTTTTACTATTTTTTCTGCTTGCTTGTTTAATTCTTCTTTTCCTAGCTCCATTAGGTGTAAGGTTAGGCTGTTTGAGATATTTCTTGCTTCTTGAGGTAGGCCTGATTGCTGTACACTTCCCTGTTAAAACAACTTTTGATGCACCCGAAAGATCTTGGACTGCTATATTTTCATTTACATTTGTCTCCATGCAATTTTTTGTTTCTTTTTTGATTTCTTGGTTGACTCATTATTTGTTTAGTAGCATGTTATTTAACATCCTTCTGTCTGTGCTCTTTCCAGAGTTTTTTCTTGTGGTTGATTTCTAGTTTCGTAGTGCTGTGGTCAGAAAAGATGCATGGTATGGCTTTGATCTTTTTGAATTTGTGAGACTTGTTTTGTAGCCTAACATGTGATATGATCTGGAGAATGTTCTGTGTGCACTTGAAAAGAATGTGTATTCTGCTGTCTTAGGATGGAATGTTCTGAATGTCTGTTAAATCCACTGGTCCAGTGTGTCATTCAAAGCCACAGTTTCCTTGTTGATTTTCCATTTGGATGATCTGTCCATCGATATAACTGAGGTGTTAAAGTCTCTACTAATATTGTATTACTCTAAATTATTACCTTTTTGCTTGTTATTAACTGCTTTATGTATTTGGGTGCTCTCATCTTGGGTGCATAAATGTTTGCAGTTGTTACATCCTCTTGTTGGATTGTCCCCTTTATTGTTATATAGTGTCGTTTCTCTCTTATTTCAGTCTTTTGGTTTATTCTGTCCACCCTAAGTATTGCTACCCTGGCTGTCTTTTGATACTCATTTACATGGTAAATCCTTTTCCATCTCCTCACTTTCAATCTTCAGGTGTCTAGGTCTGAAATGAGTCTCTTGTAGGCAACCTATAGATGGTTTTGTTTTTTTATCCACTCTGTCGCTGTATGTCTTCTGATTGGAGTGTTTAGTCGGTTTATACTCAAAGTGATTGTTGATAGATATGGCCTTGTTGCCATTTTGTTGCTTGTTGTTTTTGTAGTTCTTCTCTGCTCCTTTCTTCACTTGCTGTCTTCCCTCACAGGTTGTTGACTTTCTTTACTGATGCCTTTGGATTCCTTTCTCTTTATTTTTTGCATATCTGGTACTGGTTTTCGATTGGTGGTTAAATTAGGTTTGTATATAACATCCACTGCAAATAACAATCATATGAAGTGGATGGTCACTTAAGTTTAAACCAATCCTTTACTCCTTTCATATAAAATATGATACCACATACCCCCTCATCCTAAGTATGTGGTGTCATAGCTTATATCCTTTAATTTTATGAATCCCTTGACTGGTTTTTACAGAAATACTTATTTTTACTACTTTTTTTGTTTTTTACTTTTCATAATCTCCCTTGTGGTCTTTCCTTTCTACTCAGAGTCTTGTTAATATTTTTTATAGTGTGGTTCAGTGGTCAGGAGCCCTTTAGATTGTGTATCTGGGAAACTCTATCTCTCCTTCTATTCTGAATGATAGCCTTGTTAGATAGCGTATTCTTGGCTGCAGGTTTTTCCCATTCAGCACTTCAAATATATCATGCCACTCTCTTCTGACCTGCAAAGTTTCTGCTGAAAAATCTGCTGAACACCTAATAGGGCTTCCCCAGTACATTAACTGTTTTCTCTTGCTATTTTTAAATATTTTTCCTTATTAGTACTCCTTCCCATTTTAATTTTAATTTTAATTATCTTGGTATTGACTTCCTTGGGTTGAATTTTTGGAGTGTTCTCTGCCTACAAGATCTGGACTTCTGCTTTCTTCCCCAGCTTCCAGAAATTTTCAGCTATTATTTTTTCCAAATAAAATTTTGCTTCCTTTTCTTTCTCTTCTTCCTCTGACAACCCTGTAATGTAAACATTATTAGGCTTGATGGAGTCACTGAGTTCCCCAAGACTATTCTCAATTTGCATAATTTCCTTTCCCTTGTTTAGGTTGGTTAGTTTTCATTACTCTGAGAGGTCATTAATTCATTCCTCTGCTTCATCTTGCCTATATTGCATCTAGTATATTTTTAATTTCATTTACTCCATTTCTTGATCTTTGATTGGTTCCTTTTCATCTCTCTGTTAATGGTCTGTCCTCCACTCTTTTCTCACATCCAGTGAGTGTCTTTTTGATCACTGCTTTGGATTCTCTATCACGTATATTACTTATATCCATTTCTCTTAGGTCTCTCACAGTGGTTTGGTCCTGTTGTTTCATTTGGGAGATATTTATCTGTTTCCTCATTTTGTCTAATTCTCTGTGGCTATTTCTCTGTGTTAGGAAAATCAGCTGCTTCTCTTGCTCTTAACGACAATACCCTTTTGAAGAAGTCCTTTAGTGCCCCAGTGCAGTGTTCCCTGCTCCTTAGGATATGGCACTTGAGGGAGTGTCTCCTATTTCTGTTGTTTGTGTTCAGCTGCGAGTCTTGGCCCCTTTTTCCTTCAATGATCTGTGCAGATGCTCTGTTATCCTCTTGTGGACAGTGTTTGGTCCCAGCTGGAAGGGGCATGTTTTAACATAGTTTGGGGACAGTTTTCTTATTAAATGAGACCTACCTCTGCCATCACAGAGGTCCCTAAAATGCATAGGTCAGGAGGCATGTTGTTGGCAGGGTTTTCACTGGTCTTCTGACAGTAAGGGAGTTTGGTGAAAGCAATTTAGGTAACAACTGTTGGCACCACGCTGGTTTCCACAGGTACCCATTGTTTATGCTGGAGGTGGGGGAGAGAAATACTGCCTGCCAGTCCTTCATTCCTTGGGTTGGCGGGGGGGATCTCCATGATCTCTGTCTCTCTGGGCGTCACTCTGAGATGAGCAAATCACTCTCACTTGCATCTGCCCCCAGTGTTTTTCATACTGCTGGTTCCAAGCTGTATCTACAGAGGCTGTTTGTACTGTTGTCTCCTTAAGGGCAGGGACCCTGCTTCCTAATGCCATCAGTGCTCTCCCAGAGCCCAGCCTGTCAATTTTTAAAATTCCAGGCTTTAAATCCTGCTGGTTGTAGGAGCCCAAGAAACTCAGTCCCTCTCCCTTTCAAAGGAAAATGTTATGGGAATTTGTCCTTCCCATTCATGGGCTCCTTGGTGGAAAAGACTGTTTTTCAACCTTCTCTGTTCCACTAGCTCCTTCCCCACCACAGATGGCCAAAGTGTGTTTTGTGCCCAGACCACGTCTTCAAACCTACCATTTTCAGTGTTGTCCCAGCTCTACCTTTACTTGTGGAATTTGTTCTGCAAGTCTTCTGACATTTTCTGGGTTATTAGCACTCCTATGGGTTTTATCTAGTTGGCTCATGAGATGAGGCACATTTAGGATCTTCTTTCTCCATCTTCCCAGTTAGCTCCATGGATGGTTTAATGTTAGAAATGTGTTAATATCGTCTCCCAGGTGTTCCACAATAAAAGATTAAGAAGAAAACCATGTGACCATCTTAGTATATGTTGAAAAATAATTCGATGCAATCAATAGCTAGTCATGATTTTGTAAAAGATTGACAAACTTAGAACTGTCTTATTATGATAATCTCTCTCTCTCCCTTTGTATTCTATATCAAATATCTAATGATAAAATTTTGCCTAGAAAAGGCAAGAATGCCAACAGCCATGGTTTTATATTTACCTGGATTCTTGCCAGCCTATCACTTTAAGAAAAGAAATTAATGATTGGAACCAGGAAGAATGAAATTAAACATTTTATTGTTCAGAGATAATATTATTATCTTTTGAAATAACCCAAAAGAAGACAAATGAATTAGTAAAATTTCAGCAAGGATGTTGGGCATAAAAGCAATTCCAATTCCAAAAACCAATTTAGTTTTTCTCTGCCGATTATAAAGAGTTTAAGTATTTATGAATATATTATTTTAAAAGATGTCTTTTTTTTTTAAAAGATTTTATTTATTTATTTGAGAGAGAGAGACCATGAGAGGGGAGAAGGTCAGAAGGAGAAACAGACTCCCCGTGTTGTTGGGAGCCTGATATGGGACTCGATCCAGGGACTCTGGGACCATGACCTGAGCCCAAGGCAGATGCTCAACTAACTGAGCCACCCAGGTGCCCCAAAGATGTCCTTTAAATAACAACAAAAGATGTGCATTAATTCATTATAAAATATTCTTTAATATTTTGGAAAACACAAATAATAGAGATACATATGTCCATAGATAGAATAAGTTAGAATCATAAACTTATAATTTCTCTCCCAAATTAATCTATAAATTCAAAGAAATTCTAATCAAAATCCTAAAAGGGTTTTCATGAACCTTGACCATCTGGTTCTAATATTAATATGGAAGAAAGGACTATAGCTAGTTAAGACAATTTTAAAAACAGTAATAAAGGTGGGGAAATGACTATAAGATTTAAAGAATTTTTATAGGGCTACCTGGGTGGCTCAGTCAGTTAAGCGTCAGCCTTTGGCTCAGGTCATGATCCCAGGGTCCTGGGATTGAGCCCCACATCAGGCTCCCTGTTCAGCAGGGAGTCTGTGTTTCTCTCTCCTTCTGCTAATCACCCTGGCTTGTGTTTGCTCACAGTCTTTGACTCTCTCTCTCTGAATAAAATCTTAAAAAAATTTTTTTATAAAGCTATATTAATGCTCGGAGAGTCAAATACACCAATGGAATAAAATTTAGTGTGTGTATTGAATTGAATAGGATAAGTTGGATATCTATATGAAAAATAAAAGTAAAACACAGCCCAACATGTTAAAAAAATTCCAAGTGAGATTAAAAGCTTAATGTAAATGGTAAATTTTCAAATTATCATAAGTAAATACAAGCTTATCTCTATATTCCTGTGACATCATAGTGAATTCCTATTAGGTAAGGCACAAATCATAAAATCTATAGAAACATATTGCTAATTTGTCAACAAAAAGTGAAAACTTCCTTAGGAAGAAATTACAGAGGAGGTGAGGAGAAGCTATTTACAGCATACATAGCTGATCATAACAATAAAATATTATTTCATTTTTAATTGTCTTAAATACCTTTCAATATTTTTTTCTGGGAAATGATTTATTTATTTTTATCAAAGTATTAACATAAAATACTATGTTAGTTTCAAGTGTACAATATGGTGATTTCATAATTCCATAAATAACTCAGTGCTTACAATGCAGTATCTTTATCCTCTCACCATAGAACATTATCACAATATTATTGACTATAACCCCTATGCTATACTTTGCATCTCATGATTTATTTACTTTATAACTGGAAGTTTGTACCTCCTAATCCACATTACTTGTCACCCCCATCTCTCCCACCCACCTTCCCTCTGGCAACCCCTAGTTTGTTCTTCATATTTGAATGTTTAGGTTTTTTGTGTGTCTCCTTCTTTTTTTGTTCATTTGGTTTGTTTTTTGTAGATTCCACATATAAATAAAATCATATGTTATTTGTCTTTCTTTGTCTGACTTAATTCACTTAGCATAATACCCTCTAAGTCCATCCCTGTGGTCACAAATGGCAAGATCTCATTCTTTTTCATGGCTAAGTAATATTACATTGTGTATATGCTACATCTTTATCCACTCATCCATTGATGGACAGCTAAATTTCTTCCATCTCTTGGTTATTTTAAATAATGCTACAATAAACATGGAATGCATTTATCTTTTTTGAAATAGTGTTTTTGTTTTCCTTCCATAAATACTTAGCAGAGGAATTAAAAGGTCATATTTTCTCTTTTTATTAATTTAAAATCTAGTTAGTTAACATAGAGTGAAATATTGGTTTCTATGGTAGAATTCAGTGACTCATCACTTACATACAACACCCAGCACTCATCACAAGTGCCCTCCTAATACCCATAATCCATCTAGCCCATTCCCTACCCAACTCCCTCCATAAGTCCTCAGTTTGTTCTCTTATATCATTAAGACTCTTTTACGGTTTGTTTCCCTCTTCCTTTTCCTCCTCCATTCTCATATTTTCATCTGTTTTCTTTCTTAAATTCCACATATGAGTGAGGTCATATGGTAATTAATTTTCTCTGACTGACTTATATCATTTAGCATAAGACACTCTAGCTCCATACATGTTGTGCAAATGGCATGATTTTATTCTTTTTAAAGGTTGAGTAATATTCTATTGTGTATATATATCTCACATCTTCTTTATCCATTCCTCAGTTGATGGACCTTTGGGCTCTCCCCATAGTTTGGCTATTGTTCATAATGCTGCTATAAACACCAGGGTGCATATACCCCTTTGAATCTGTATTTTTGTATCTTTTGGGTAAGTATCTTGTAGTGCAATTGCTGTGGGTTAATTCTATTTTAACTTTATTTTTTAGTATTTTTTTTAATTTTTTATTTTTTATAAACATATATTTTTGTCCCCAGGGGTACAGGTTTGTGAACCGCCAGGTTTACACACTTCACAGCACTCACCAAAGCACATACCCTCCCCAATGTCCATAACCCCACCCCCCTTCTCCCAACCCCCCTCCCCCCAGCAACCCTCAGTTTGTTTTGTGAGATTAAGAGTCACTTATGGTTTGTCCCATCTTGTCTCGTTTATTCTTCTCCTACCGACTTAAGCCCCCATGTTGCATCACCACTTCCTCATATCAGGGAGATCATATGATAGTTGTCTTTCTCTGCTTGACTTATTTCGCTAAGCATGATATGCTCTAGTTTCATCCATGTTGTCGCAAATGGCAAGATTTCATTTCTTTTGATGGCTGCATAGTATTCCATTGTGTATATATACCACATCTTCTTTATCCATTCATATGTTGATGGACATCTAGGTTCTTTCCATAGTTTGGCTATTGTGGACATTGCTGCTATAAACATTCGGGTGCACGTGCCCCTTCGGATCACTACGTTTGTATCTTTAGGGTAAATACCCAGTAGTGCAATTGCTGGGTCATAGGGCAGTTCTATTTTCAACATTTTGAGGAACCTCTATGCTGTTTTCCAGAGTGGTTGCACCAGCTTGCATTCCCATCAACAGTGTAGGAGGGTTCCCCTTTCTCTGCATCCTCGCCAGCATCTGTCATTTCCTGACTTGTTGATTTTAGCCATTCTGACTGGTGTGAGGTGGTATTTTATCATGGTTTTGATTTGTATTTCTCCAATGATGAGTTATGTTGAGCATCTTTTCATGTGTCTATTAGTCATCGGGATATCTTCTTTGGAAAAATGTCTACTCTTTCTCCTTTTTAGTGGGGTCTTTGATTTTGTAATCAAGGTAATGCTGGCTTCATAGAATGAGTTTGGAAGTTTTCCTTTCATTTCTATTTTTTAGGAAAGTTTGAGAATAGGTATTAACTCTCTTTAAGTATCTGGAAAACTCCTCTGGGAAGCCATCTGGTCTTGGTTTGTTAGGAGATTTTTGTTTACTGATTCCATTTCTTTGCTGGTTATGGGTCTGTTCAGATTTTTATTTCTTCCTGTTTCAGTTTTGATAGTTTGTAAGTTTCAAGGAATTTGTCCATTTCTTCTAGATTGCCCAATTTTGGGGCATATAATTTTTTATAGTATTCTCTTATAATTGTATTTCTTTGGTGTTGGTTGTGATCTCCCCTCTTTCATTCATGGTTTTATCTCTTTGGGTCCTTTCTCTTTTTGATAAGTCTGGATAGGGGTTTATCAACTTTAATGAATTCTTTCAAAGAACCAGCTCTTAGTGTCTCAGCTGTTCTACTGTTTTTTTGGTTTCTATATAATTTTTTTCTGCTCTAATCTTTATTATTTCCCTTCTTCTGCTGGCTTTAGGCTTTATCCGTTGCTGTTTTTCTAGTTCCTTTCAGTGTAAGATTAGGTTGTGTATTTGAGACGTTTCTTCTTGAAGTAGGCCTGTGTTGCAATATACTTCCCTCTTAGGACTGCCTTTGCTACAACCCAAAGGATTTGGACTGCCATGTTTTTATTTTCATTTGTTTTCATGCACTTATTATTTCTTCCTTAATTTCCTGGTTAACCCATTCATTGTTCAGTAGGATGTTCTTTAACTTCCACATATTTCTGGACTTCCCTAATTTTTTCTTTTGGTTGACTTCAAGTGTCATAGAACTGTGGTCAGAAAGTAGCATGGTATGATCTTGTTCTTTTTGTGCTTGTTGAGGGCTGATTTTGTGACCCTGTATGTGATCTATTCTGGAGAAAATTCTGTGTGCACTTAAAAAGAATGTGTATTCTGCTTTAGGATGAAATACTCTGAATATATCTGTTAAGTCCATCTAGTCCAGTGTATCTATACAAATTCATTATTTCCTTGTTGATTTTATGGTTAGATGATCTGTCCATTGCTGCAACTGGACTGTTAAAGTCCCCTACTATTAGTATATTATTAACTGTGAAGTTCTTTCTTTCTTTCTTTCTTTCTTTTTTAATTACTTATTTGTGTGTTCCCACACTGGTGGCATAAATATTTACAATTGTTATATCTTCTTCATGGATAGACCCCTTAATTTTGATATAATGCCTTTCTTCATCTCTTATCACAGTCTTTGGTTTAAAATCTAGTTTGATATAAGAATGGCTACTCCTACTTTCTTTTGATGTCCAAAATAATAGGGTGGTTCTGTACTCATAAAGAGACTCATCTGCAGGTCTCTTTAGTTCTAAAATGGGTCTCCTGTAGGCAATATATAGATGGGTCTTGTTTTTTAATCCATGCTGATATCCTATGTCTTTTGATTGGAGCATTCCCTCCATTTACACTTAGAGTGATTATTGAAAGATATAAATTTAGTGCCATTTTGTTCCCTGTAGAGTTGATGTTTCTGGTGATGTTCTCTGGTCCTTTCTAATATTTGTTGCTTTGGGTTTTTTTTTTTCCTCCAGTCAAAGAACCCCCCTTAATATTTCTAGCAGACCTGGGTTAGTGGTCATGGACTCTCTTAATTTTTGTATGTCTGGGAAACTCTTCATCTCTCCTACTATCCTGAATGATAACCTTGCTGCATAAAGTATTCTTGGATGCATATTTTTACTATTCAGCATTCTGAATATATCTTTTTTTTAAATTTTTTAATTTTTTATAAACATATATTTATATCCCCAGGGGTACAGGTCTGTGAATCACCAGGTTTACACACTTCACAGCACTCACCAAAGCACACAAAGCACACTCCCCAATGTCCATAATCCCACCCCCTTCTCCCAACCCCCCTCCCCCCAACAACCCTCAGTTTGTTTTGTGAGATTAAGAGTCACTTATGGTTTGTCTCCCTCCCAATTCCATGCATTCTGAATATATCTTGCCACTTTCTTCTGGCTTGCCAAATTTCTGTGGGCAGATCTGCTATGAATATGATCTGTCTTCCCTTGTAACTTAAGGATTTTTTTCCCCTTTCTGCTTTCAGGATTATTTCCTTGTCTGTGTATTTTGTGAATTTGACTATGATATGCCTTGGCAATGGTCAGCTTTTGTTGAATTTAATGGGAGTTCTCTGCGCTTCTTGGATTTTGATGTTTGTGTCTGTCCCTGAATTAGGGAAGTTTTCAGCTCTAATTTGCTCAAATAAACCTTCTGCCCCCTTTTCTCCTTCTTCATCTTCTGAGACTTCTAGGGTATGAATATTAGTCCATTTTAATAAGTTGCTGAGATCCCTAAGTCTACCTTCACGATCCATTAACTTCATCTCCATCTTCTTTTCAGCTTCATTATTTTCCATACTTTTTTCTTCTGTCATTCATTTGTTCCCCTATTTTGTTCATCCTCTTTTTTATGGCATCCATTCAGGTTTCCATTTTGGTTATAGCATTTTTAATTTCAGTCTGACTAGATTTTAGTTCTTTTATCTCTACAGTAAGAGAATCTCTAATGTCTTCTGTACTTTTTTCCAAGCCCAGCTAGTATCCTTATTATTGCTTAAGATTCTAGTTTAGCTATCTTATATCTGTATTGATTAAACATTTGGCCTTTATTTTTTCCTTTCTTTTGGGGTGAATTCCCCATCTTGTCATTTTGGAGGGGGAATAAAGCAAAATTAAATTTTTTCAAAAATTTTACATACATAAATACATAAAGGAAGCTAGATCTTAGGTGTGCTTTGGTCTTTTTGTTACAAGAAGCTCATTGGAGAAAAGGTAGAAAAAGAAAAGAAAACAATTAAAAACTAAAGAGTATATAAAATGAAAAATTTAAAATTTGTTTTCTGTAATCAAAACAAAACAAAAAACCACACAAAAACAAAAACAAACCCAAAGATGCTAGAAACTATTTCCCCTAGAGCTGGAGCTTTCCCAGCACTATGATCAGTAGACTTGGTGTGGGTTAGGAATTGTTGCTGGTCTTCTGGGTGGAGAGTCTCAAGTGGAATTGCCCTAGTAGAGATGCACCTGCAGGGCTCAAGGGGGAGGAGTGGCTCCATTCTCCACTTGGTGGCACTGTTTAGCTCAGAGAGGTGGATTAAGCTGGTGGTCACGGGGAGAAAGTGGCTTAGCTCAATTCTTTCAGTAAGCCCTCACAGTCATGCAAACAGTGAACCCCTCCTGTGTCCCTGGTTTCTGTCAGATCCCTGAGGTCACCCTGTTTGTGTCTGACTTGTCTGCCTGTCAAACTGCACAGCACTCCTGTGCTTTATTTCAGGTGCAGCTGTGTTTTAAAACACCACATTTCAGAGATCCAGGGCAGGGATCACCCTGATCTCTGGGGGAGGGTCTCCCTGCCCTGTAAATACTGCTGGCTTGTCCCTGGAGATGGTCCCATGACTGTGCAGCAGTTCCAGGTTTATGATAATTGCAACATAGGGTCAATGCCAGGGACTGCTGCCCTCAGCTGGGGTCTTTTCTTCCTATACTGGTGAGCCAGGCAGTTTCATGGCATCTGTAGGTGAGGCCCTATTATGTCTACCAAATGCCTTCCAACCAGGGGAGCCACTTCTCCCTGTGTGATGCTGGAGATCCTCAGGCTGCCTGTGGCTGGGACTCTGCCCAGCTCTCCCACTGGAGCACCACTCAGCTCCTTCCAATGTCTCAGACCTCCACAACTTCAGACTCTGTGCTCCACTGTTTATAGCTGACCCAGTGGTAACCCTTTCCTTCTCTCGCATTAGTGGTTTTGGGGACCAGTTTTCTTGTGCAGTCCTCTGCATGTATTTTCACGCCTTTTTTTTTTTTAAACCTGTGCTCTCTCCCTCTTTCTCCCTCCTTTCCACCCCTACTCTCTCCATGATCAGGGGTCTCTCCCTGGGCAACAACCAGTCTTTGCTCTCTGCATTTAACCTTCCATGAATTGTTTTTCCAGTTTGTAGAGGTACAGTTTTGTTCTCTAAGACTTCAGATCAAATTCTTGGGTGATTTGATATCTATCTAGCTGGTTCTAATGAGGGGGTAGGCTTATGGTCATTCCTAGATCACATGATATTTCTAATTTCGATTTTTTTCAGTGACGTCTATACTGTTTTTCCAGTGATTGCACCAATTGATGGAATGTCAATTTCATCAAACCTGCATGAAAGTTCCCTTATCTCCACACCCTCACCAAAACTTAATTTCTTGTCTTTTTTGATAAGTCATTCTGACAGATATAAGGTGTTATCTCATTGTAGTTTTGATCAGCATTTCCCCGATGACTAGTAATGTTGAGCATCTTTATGTGTGTTTATTTGCCACCTCTATGTCGTCTTTGAGGAAAAATGTTTATTTAGATCCTCATTTTTAATCCAATTGTGTGTTTCTGGTGTTGAGCTATATAGGTACTTTATATATTTTGGATATAACCCCTCATGAAATACATCATTTGCAAGTATCTTCTCTCTTCAGTAGGTTGCCTTTTTGTTTTTTATTCTTTTTTGATTGTTCCCTTTGCTGTGCAAAAGCTTTTTGTTTTGGTGTAGTGCCAATAGTTTATTTTTGTTTTTGTTTATTTTGCCTGAGGAAATATATCTAGAAAAATATCGCTAAGGCCAATGTCCAAGAGATTACTGCCTATGTTTTCTTTTACAAGTTTTATAGTTCCATGTCTTATATTTAGATCTTTAATCCATTCCGAGATTATTATTATTTTTTTAAGATTTTATTTATTTTATTTGAAAGGGAGAGAGAGATAGAAGACAAGGGAAGATTTTAATTTATTTATTTGAAAGGGAGAGATACAGAGAGAAGACAAAGAAGCAGTTTCTCCACTGAGCAGGGAGCCTCACACGGGGCTCGATTCCAGGACCCTGGCATCATGATCTGAGCCGAAGGCAGACACTTAACTGACCAGGCCACCCAGGTGCCCCCCTGAGATTACTTTTGTGTATGGTGTAAGAAAGTGGTCTGGTTTCATTCTTTTGCCCATGGTTGTCCAAATTTTCTAGAACCATTTATTTAAAAGACTGACTTTTCTTCATTGTATATTCTTGCCTCCCTTGTTGTAGATTAATTGACCACCAAAAAACTACTGGAATTGATAAATGAATTCAGTAAAGTTGAAGGATACAAAATTAATACAGAGAAAACTGTTGCATTGCTATATACTAATAACAAAGTAGTAGAAACAGAAATTAAGACAACAATCTCATTTACAATTTGCTCCAAAAAGAATAAAATATTTAAACATAAATTTAACTAAGGAGGGGAAAGAATGGCTCTGATAAATCAAGGCGTTGAGGAAAGAAACTGAAGTAGACACAAAAGGAAAGACTTTCCATGCTCACGGATTGGAAGAACGAGTATTGTTAAAATATCCATACTACCCCAGGCAATCTGCAACAACAGATTCAATGCAATCAATATCAAATTACTAACAACATTCTTCCCAGACCTAGACCAAAATACTTAAATTTGTATGAGATCACAAAAAAATTACTTTGATTTCTAGGCTTTCTATTCTGCTTCATCGGTCTTTCTATTTTTGTGCCAGTACTATATATAGTGTTTTGATTACTATCGCTTTGTAGTATAGTCTGAAGTCTGAGGTTGTGATACTTCTAGCTTTGTTCCTCTTTCTCCAGATTTATTTCATTATTCAAAGTTTTACACAGGAGGAAAAAGGGGCAGACATAGTAATGATGCCTTGAACTCAGGGGCACAGACCAAAAAGAAGCATAACTTTTGGTGTATCATGTATTTTCATTTGGTATATGCTTCAACTCTTTTTAAAGTAAATTTATGTAAACTCTGCAAACATACAAATTAACATGTTCATAAAGTAAACATACCTATATCACTAGTCAGCCCAAGAAATTAAACTATTGGCACCCAGAAAAGAGCCCCTCTTATTCCCTCCTGGTCACTACTGTCTGTTCAAATTTAACCACTGTCTCAACTACTATCCTTGTGGATGTTTTCAGTTTGTTTGTTTGTTTGTTTGTTTGTTTTTTCCAAAGAATGAGCTAGCACATACCAAGAAAGTTGTAAAAAAAAAAAACAAAACCAAAAAACAACCCCCCCCACACACAAATAAACAAAAACAAAACAGAACCTCAAATACAATCTGGTTTGCTGATTTTTCAAACATTGAAAATTAGCAGTAGGATAGTTTCTTAAAATGAAATGCTGCGTACATCTCCCATATGTGGAACAGGTATCAGAATTTCTCTGATTGAATCAGAATCAGAAATTTGGAGCCTTGGAGCTTACTCATTGCCTATCCTCTTTAGCATATTTTGGCATATATTGCCCCCTATTTCTCTCCCTGTTTCAACCTGGTGGACTCTGAGACATCCTTTCATAGCCTGAGGTTCTATGGAAAATTCAGCTTGAAACTATGGATTCATTGTAAGCCCTTCCTTTTGAACAGATGTTGATAAACTTTTCTGGAAAGTGATATGCAGATATGCAGAAGGCTTTGGTTTCTGTTTCTACAAGAGGATTATTAAGTTGCTTTTAATAATAAACTCTGCAATTCCAAGTTCTTTTACTTTTCTGAGCTTCCTTTTATTTTTTGAAAGCAGGGGTTGGCAAACTACAACCCACAGGACATATTCGGCCCTCAGCCTGTTTTTATAAATAAAGTTTTACTAGAACAACACCAACATCTATTGTCTACAGCCACTCTCAGACTACAGCAACACAACAGCTGAGGAGGGAGAAAGAGACTATACAACAGTTAAAACCTAAAATATTCAAATTTGTGGCACATATAACTTAGCAAAACCTACACATATGAGATCGTAATTATAGCGAAGGTCATATTTTGTTTCTATTCCAACCTGTTTTTATTAATAAAACTCTCAGCTTCTCATCTCTTTCCAAGAATCTTGAAGAATCCTGCTCTCCCTAGGAATTGTTAAGCAACCCGCCCCCCCCCCCCCCGCCACAAATCCTATGACAATCATAATTTTCACTTGGGCTCTTGTGCTTCTCATGCCACCCACCCTACTGCTTCTAAATTTGGAAGTCTCCACTGAAGTGGCCCAAGTAACTTACTGTACCCACTTTCCTCCTATTACCCTGTTAACATGGATCTTTGCTACATTGGGCTTAAGGGAGCTTGTATGAAAGAACTAAACATTCGAGTGAATTCATCAAAGCTCCATTGCACTTTCATTGTTCTTCATTTAGAGTCCTTCTACCTGAGCGTGGTGGGTTATTTATGTTGTCAAATTCCCACATCGAAGCGAGGGCGGGCCTTGTCTTTCTTTCTTGCCATGCTGTTGAAGTAGGTAATGAAAACCTTAGTGGTTCCCCACAGCAATACATCCCAATCTAGAGCCCTTGTGAGTTGGCTGGGGGCTCTGCTCCTCTTCACAAGAAGCCCCTCATTCTGCTTCTGAAGCTGACAGGCAGCCACTGGTGAGAATTGCCCATCACAGCAGTAGAGGGAAAAGATGTGTTAAAGCAAGAATAAACTTTTTAATGTTTCTGCTTGAAGTGGCATGCTCACCTCTTCATGGCCTGCCCAAGTAAGTTAAAAGGCTAAACCTGGCTCAGATGGGGCAGGGAATTAATTCCTAGAGATGGAAAGAGCCCGTTGGCCAACTGCAGTCAGAACCCCCTCTATGCAACTGGTGAATCCCTAAATTCTACTCCTGAAACTAGTAATATAAAAACAAAATTACATTAAAAATTTAAAAATTAAAAATAAAATAAAGACATAAAATAAAGAAATATGATACAATACAATAAAATACAATAAAAGATGCTAAGCAAGGATGTGGTCTTATCTGAAGTCAGCTTCTGCCTGATCCCACAGAGAACTCTGGACCATGAAGTGTATCACAAAGTTGAGTTCATCTTGAGGAAAGAAGACAGGACTTTGGCCCCCTCGAGTCAGCCAGTCAGTGTCTGTGGGGCATCCCCAGTTGGGAAGGAAGGGTTTTATCTTTTATGTCAGCTTGCTTTTGTCTGAAGATCACTTTCCAGAGAAGGGGCAGCTGTGAGCCATTATCAGCCAACATTCACACCAGTGTGGGGCAGGGGCAGACGCACTGGTATAATACAAGGGACCAGTGACATCCCTTACAGAGGAGGCCTTATAGTCAGCTATGTTCCTCCTCGTGCTACTTTGACTGAATTTATTGGAAGAGAGAGGTTGACAAGGATGTTCTCTAAGAGGATGTTCATTGTTTCTCAAGCTCAGCTAGTATATGGATGCTCTCCTAAGAGAGGAGTTTCCACCATTGAGTTATATTGTTCTTATTATAACTTTACCTAAATATGTAGAAACCTAAAAGTTTCAATAAACTTCTTATGTTCACATTTATTAAAAAGGCATGAAATCAAAGCAAATTACAAATTAAAATTTAAAAAGTATAAAACCATTAAAATCAAATTGACAACATAAGAAAGAAAATCATACTGAGCAGAAGAGCAAGCCCCTGGAATCATTTCTGCCAAATGACTAAGAACCCTCATGCAAATTACATGTGTGCAGATATACCAGATGGTAGAGTGGGCATAAACATTTGTTTTTTTAAATCCAGACATAAAAGTATTCCTTAACAAAAATAGTTTATTATTAATATACTATTTCAATATGGAAGATGAAAGGGGCATCTATATAAGTGCCATTTAACATTTTCGAGAGTACTTAATAGACTTTGGAAATCCAGGGCTTTTTTGAGTATAGTTGACATACAATGTTACATAAGTTTCAAATGTTAGTACCTCTCTACATCTCTATACATTATGCTGTGCTCACCGCATGTGTAGCTACTCTCTATCACCTTAACCCACTGAGCCACCCAGGCGCCCTCTCTATCACCTTATAATACCTTTGACTCTACTCCCCATGCTGCACCTTTCTCCCTGTGACTGCTTCATTTCATAACTGGAAGCTTGTACCTCCCACTCCCCTTTACCCCCTTTGTTCATCACCTAACATACCTCCCCACAGCAACCATTAGTTTGTTCTCTGTATTTACAAGTATGAAGGTATGATTCTGCTTTTTGTTTGACTCTTTTTTTTTTTTTTTTAGATTCCACATATGAGTGAAACCATATAGTATTTGTCTTTCTCAGTGTGACTTATTTCATTTAGCATTATACCCTCTAGGTCCATCTATGTTGTTGGAAATGGCACAAACATCACTGTTTATGGCTGAGTAATATCGCTTGCTCGCTCTCTCTCCCTCTCTCTCTCACACATACACACATGCACATTACATCTTTCTTATCCATTTTTCTATTAATGGACACTCAGGTTTCTACCATACCTTGGCTATTGTAAATAATGTTGCAGTAAACCAGTGTTCCCATATCTTTTTAAATTAGTGTTTCCATTTTCCTTAGGTAAATACCCAGTAGTAGAATTATTGGATCATCTGGTAATTCTATTTTTAATTTCCTGAGGACCTTCATATTGTTTTCCACTGTGGCTGTAGCAATTTACATTTCCACAAACAGTGCACAAGGAGTACTTTTTCTCCACAGCCTCGCCAACACTTATTTCTTAGCATTTTAATTTTAGCCATTCTTCTAGCTGAGAGGTGATATCTTATTTATTTATTTATTAAATTTTTCATTTTTAATTTTTTATAAACATATAATATATTTTTATCCCCAGGGGTACAGGCCTGTGAATCGCCAGGTTTACACACTTCACAGCTTCACCAAAGCACATACCCTCCCCAATGTCCATAATCCCACCCCCTTCTCCCAACTAACCCCCTCCCCCCAGCAACCCTCAGTTTGTTTTGTGAGATTAAGAGTCACTTATGGTTTGTCCCATCTTGTCTCATTTATTCTTCTCCTACCGACTTAAGCCCCCATGTTGCATCACCACTTCCTCATATCAGGGAGACCATATTATAGTTGTCTTTCTCTGCTTGACTTATTTCGCTAAGCATGATACGCTCTAGTTTCATCCATGTTGTCGCAAATGGCAAGATTTCATTTCTTTTGATGGCTGCATAGTATTCCGTTGTGTATATATACCACATCTTCTTTATCCATTCATATGTTGATGGACATCTAGGTTCTTTCCACAGTTTGGCTATTGTGGACATTGCTGCTATAAACATTCGGGTGCACGTGCCCCTTCGGATCACTACGTTTGTATCTTTAGGGTAAATACCCAGTAGTGCAATTGCTGGGTCATAGGGCAGTTCTATTTTCAACATTTTGAGGAACCTCTATGCTGTTTTCCAGAGTGGTTGCACCAGCTTGCATTCCCATCAACAGTGTAGGAGGGTTCCCCTTTCTCCGCATCCTCGCCAGCATCTGTCATTTCCTGACTTGTTGATTTTAGCCATTCTGACTGGTGTGAGGTGATATCTCATTGTGGTTTTGATTTGTATTTCCCTGATGCCGAGTGATATGGAGCACTTTTTCATGTGTCTGTTGTCCATCTGGATGTCTTCTTTGCAGAAATATCTGTTCATGTACTCTGCCCATTTCTTGATTGGATTATTTGTTCTTTGGGTATTGAGTTTGCTAAGTTCTTTATAGATTTTGGACACTAGTCCTTTATCTGATATGTCGTTTGCAAATATCTTCTCCCATTCTGTCAGTTGTCTTTTGATTTTGTTAACTGTTTCCTTTGCTGTGCAAAAGCTTTTGATCTTGATGAAATCCCAATAGTTCATTTTTGCCCTTGCTTCCCTTGCCTTTGGCGTTGTTCCTAGGAAGATGTTGCTGCAGCTGAGGTCAAAGAGGTTGCTGCCTGTGTTCTCCTCAAGGATTTTGATGAATTCCTTTCTCACACTGAGGTTCTTCATCCATTTTGAGTCTATTTTTGTGTGTGGTATAAGGAAATGGTCCAATTTCATTTTTCTGCATGGCTGTCCAATTTTCCCAACACCATTGAGAGGTGATATCTTACTGTAGTTTTGATTTGTATTTCCCTGATGATAAGTGATGTTGCACATCTTTTCATGTGTCTGTTGGCTCTCTGAATGTCTTTGGAGAAATGTCTGTTCATGTCTTTTGCCCATATTTTAATTGGATTAATTGTTTTTCTGATGTTGAATTATATAAGTATTTTATACATTCTGAATATTAACCCCTTATTAGATATATAATTTGAAAATATTTTCTCCCTTCTCCCTTGCCTTTTGGTTTTGTTGATGGTTTCTCTTGTTATGCAAATGCATTTTATTTTGATGCAGTCCCACTACTTTTTTGTGTATGTGTGTGCTTTTGTTTCCCTTTCCTTAGGAGGCATATCTAGAAAAATGTTATGGTCTATGTCAGAGAAATTACTGCTGTACTTCCTTTTAGGATTTTTTAGGGTTTCAGGCCTCACATTTAGGTCCTTAATCCATTTTGGGTTTATTTTTGTGTATGGTGAAAGAAAACAGTCCAGTTTCATTCTTTTGCATGTTCTGTCTGTTTTCCCAAAATGATTTATTGAAGAGATTGTCTTTTTTCCATTCCTGCTTCCTTTGCCAAAGATTAATTTTATTTCTGGGCCCTCTATTCTATTCTATTGATCTAAGTGTCTAATTTTGTGCCAGTGCCACAATGTTTTGATGACTACAACTTTATTGTATAGTTCAAAATCTGGTATTATATTTCTAGTTGTCTTTTTCAAGATTGCTTTGGCTATTTGGTGTGTTTCGTGGTTTCATACAAGTTTTAGGATTTTTTGTTGTTGTTGTTCTAGTTTTGTGAAAAATACTGTTGGTAATTTGATAAGGATTGCATTGAATCTGTAGATTGCTTTGGGTAAGGTGGATAATTTAACAATATTCTTCGAATCCATGCACATAGAATGTCCTTCTATGTTTTTGTGTTGACTTCAGTGTCCTTCATAATGTTTTGTAGTTTTCAGCATATGGGTCTTTTACCTCTTTACTTATTTTTTTCCTAAATATTTCATTCTTTTTGGTGCAATTATAATTGGTATTGCTATATTATTTTTTCTTTTATTTTATTAGTATACAGAAAAGCAATGTATTTCTGTATATTTATTTTTGTATCCTGCAACTTGACTGAATTCATTTATTCTAGTAGTTTTTGGTGGCAGTCTTTAGGGTTTTCTTTTCTATTTTTTTTTTAAGATTTTATGTATGTATTTGACAGAGAGAGAATGAGTGGGGAGAGAGATAGGGGGAGAGGGAAAAACAGGCTCTCACCAAACAGAGAGCCCAACACGGGGCCTGACTCCAGGACTCTGGGATCATTACCCAGGCTGAAAGCAGATGCTTAACCAACTGAGCTACCCAGGTGCCCCTGTAGTGTTTTCTGTGTATGGTATCATATCATCTGCAAATTGTGAGGGTTTTACTTCTTCCTTGCCAATTTGGATGCTATTTATTTCTTGTCTGGTTGCCTCAGATAGGACTTCCAGTACTGTTTGAAATAAAAGTGATGAGAGGGTCTTGTTTCTAATCTTAGGGGGAGAGCTTTGTTGTTTATCATTGAGTATAATATTTGCTATGGGCTTTTCATATATGGCCTTTTTTATGTTGAGCTAAGTTTCCTCTAACCCCACTTCATTGACCATTTTTTTTAAAGATTTTATTTATTTATTTGACAGAGAGAGATCACAGGTAGGCAGAGAGGCAGGCAGAGAGAGAGAGGAGGAGGAAGCAGGCTCCCTGCCAAGCAGAGAGCTCAATGCGGGACTTGATCCCAGGACCCTGTGATCATGACCTGAGCCGAAGGCAGAAGCTTAACCCACTGAGCCACCCAGGCACCCCATTGACCATTTTTAAAATTAATGATTGTTGTACTTTGTTCAATGCCTTGTCTGCACCTAGTGAAATGATCATATGGTTTTTATCCTTTCTCTTATTGATATGATGTATCATGGTGATTGATTTTTCTTTTCTTTTTTTTTAATTTAATTTTATTTTTTCAGTGTTCCAAGATTCATTGTTTATGCATCACACCCAGTGCTCCATGCAATATGTGCCTTCCTTAGTACCCACCACCAGTCTCACCCATTTCCCCACCCACCTCCCCTCCAAAACTCAGTTTGTTCCTCGGAGTCCACAGTCTCTCATGCTTCATCTCCCCCTCCAAATTCCCCCAATTCACTTTTCCTTTCCTTCTCCCAATGTCCTCTCTGTTATTCCTTATGCTTCACAAGTAAGTGAAACCCTATGGTAATTGACTCTCTCTGCTTGACTTATTTCACTCAACATAATCTCCTCCAGTCCTGCCCATGTTGATACAAAAGTTGAGTATTCATCCTTTCTGATGGAGGCATAACATTCCATTGTATATATGGACCATATCTTCTTTATCCATTTGTCCGTTGAAGGGCATCTTGGTTCTTTCCACAGTTTGGCAACTGTGGCCATTGCTGCTATGAACAATGGGGTACCTATAGCCCCTCTTTTCACTACATCTGTATCTTTGGGGTAAATACCCAGTAGTGCAATTGCAGGGTCATAGGGTAGCTCTATTTTTAATTTCTTAAGGAATCTCCACACTTTTTTCCAAAGTGGCTCCACCAACTTGCATTCCCACCAACAGTGTAACAGGGTTCCCCTTTCTCCACATCCTCTCCAGCCCTTGTTGTGTACTGTCTTGTTAATTTTGGCCTTTCTAACTGGTATAAGGTGGTATTTTAACGTGGTTTTGATTTGAATCTCCCTGATAGCTAATGATGATGAACATTTTTTCCATATGTCTGTTAGCCATTTGTATGTCTTCTGTCCATTTTTTGACGTGATTATCTGTTTTTTGAGTGTTGAGTTTGAGAAGTTCTTTATAGATCTTGGATATCAGCCCTTTGTCTGTAGTGTCATTTGCAAATATCTTCTCCCATTCTGTGGGTTGCCTCTTTGTTTTCTTGGCCATTTCCTTTGCTGTGCCAAAGTTTTTGATCTTAATGAAGTCCCAAAAGTTCATTTTCGCTTTTGTTTCTGTCAAATAAATAAAATCTTTTTTTTTCAAATAAATAAAATCTTAAAAAAATAAAGTCTATTTTGTCTGATACAAGTATTGTTACCTTAGTTTTCTGTTCACTTTCATTTGCATGGGAAATCGTTTTCTGTTCCTTCACTTTCAATATATCTGTGTCTTATGTCTGAAATGAGTCTCTCATAGGCAGCATATAGATCGGTCATATTTTATTCATTTTGTCATGCTAGGTCTTTCAATTGGAATGTTTAGTCCATTTATTTTCAAAGTAATGATCAATAGTCATGTAGTATTGCCCTTTTGTTACTTGCTTTATGTTTGTTTTTGTAGTTCTTTTCTGTTCCTTTCTTTGCTTGCTCTCTTCTCTGACCATTTGCTTTGCTTTCTTGAGTGATATACTTGGATTCCTTTCTCTTTATTTTTTGCATGACTCTTATGGGCTTTTGATTTGCGATTACCATTCTGTTTGTATATAATGTCAGCTGCAAATGGCAGTCTATATTACGTTTATGGTTGTCTAAATTTGAACCCATTCTTTTGTGTGTGTGTGTGTGTGTGTGTGTTAACATTAGTCACCATACAATACATCATTAGTTTCTGATGCAGTGTTCCAAGATTCATTGTTTACATATAACACCCTGTGCTCCATGCAATACATGCCCTCCTTAATACCCACCACCATGCTCACCCATCTCCTCACCCCCCTCCCTTGAACTAATTCTTTACTCTCTTTCATCATTTTTTTAGGTATAGAGTCTCATCCTTTATATCCTTTTATTTTGTGAATTCTTTTACTGATTTTTATAAATATACTTTAGTAATTTTGTGTTTCCTACTTGTCTTACTCCTTCAGATGGTCTTTTCTTTCTATTTAAAGAGTCCTTTTTAACATTTCTTGTAGGGCTAGTTTAGTAGACACAAATTCCTTCAGCTTTTGTTTGGGAAAATCTTTATCTCTTCTATTTTGAGTGATAACCTTCCTGGATAAAATATTTTTAGTTGCAGAGATTTTTTCCTTCAGCCCTTTGAATATATTATGTCTCTCCCTTCTGGCCAAGTTTCTGTTAAAAATCTTCTGAGACCTTCTGGGGTTTCCCATGTACATGATGGTTTTTCTTTCTCTTGCTGCTTTTCAAATTCTCTATCACTACTTTTTGACATTTTAAATGCTATGTGTCTTGGTGTGGACCACCTTGGGTTGATTTTGTTGAGGGTTAGGGTTAGGGTGAGCTATGCCTCCTGGATCTGGATTTCTGTTTCTTTCCTCAAATTTGGGAAGTTTTTAGCTATTATTTTTTCAAGTAAATTTTCTGCCCCCTTTCTTCTCTTTTCTCCTTTTCAGATCCCTATAATGCAAATGTTATTATGCTTGAAAATGTTGTCTTCCAATGATCAATCACTGCCCCTTCCAGCACATGCTTTGAGATTAGTAATCAATTTTCCCTTTCATATTTCGCAGATGTTTTTCAAACTACTGCTTCTGTGTTTCAGAGGGACTATTTATTGTATTGTCTCTTTAAAGGTGGGGATTTAGTTTCCTCTCTCCTTTCTGGCTTTTCTAGGAGCCCACAGATTTTTAAAGTTCCATGTATTAAGCCTCCTAATTGCAAGAACTGGTAAATTTCAGCCCCTCTGGTTTTCAAATCCAAATTGTTTTTTAAGACTTTATTTATTTATTTTATGGAGAGATACATGAGAGAGAGAGAACACAGCAGGGGGAGCTGGAGAGGGAGAAGCAGACTCCCCACTGAGCAAGGAGCCTATTGTGGGGCTCAGTCCCAGGACGCTGGGATCATGACCTGAGCTGAAGGCAGATACTCAACAACTGAGCCACTCAGGCACACTTCAAATCCAAATGTTATGGGAATTTGTGTTCCTCCTCCAGGCTTCCTGGTGTGAGATTGTGTTCTCTCCGTTCTCATTGGGTCTGTGTTGTCTCTCTATCCCCTGGGGAGTCCTGTGGTCTGTTCAGCTCCTGATCATGTGTCTGCTTTTCTTACCATCTTTGCTGTGGCACTTTCCCTAAATTTAGCTGTGGAGAGTCTGTTCTGCCAGTCTTCAGGTTGTTTTCTGGGGTATTTACACTGACGTGTCTGTTATCTAGTTATATATTTGGGATGAGGTAAGCTAAGGGTCCTTCTACTCTGCTATCTTTCCTGGAATCTCTGCTCTGATCTTTATTATTTCCTTCCTTCTACTCCTCTTGGACTTTGTTCTTATTTTTCTAGTGTCTTTAGGTGTAAATTTTGATTACTTATTGAACTTTCTCTTGTTTTCTTGAAGTGGGTCTGTATTACTATGTACTTCTCTCTTAGAACTGCTTTGGCTGTGTCCCAAAGACTTTTGATTGTTGTGTTTTCATTTTCACTTCTCCCCATGAATATTTTTTTTCTTCTTTGATTGCTTCATTGGCTCACTGGTTTTTTAGTATCCTGTTGTTAACCTCCATGTCTTTGTGCATTTTTCATTTTTTTTTCTTATTATTTATTTCTGGTTTCATACTGTTGCGGTTGGAAAAGATACATGGCATGATTTCAGTCTTAAATTTATTGACACTTGTTTTGCAGCCTAAACTGTGATCTTTTCTGGAGAATGTTTCATGTACATTTGAAAAGAATGTGCATTCTACTGTTTTGGGATGACATGTTTTGTGTATATGTATTATGTCCATCTGGTCCAATGTGTCAGTCAAAGACACTGTTTCCTTGTTGATTTTCTGCCTGGATGATCTATCTATTGATGTAAATGAGGTTATAGTGCCCTACTCCTACTGTATTACTGTCAGTTTCTCTTTTTTTGTCCATTAACATTTGTTTTATGTATTGAGGTGCTCTGGTATTGGTTGCATAGATATTTGCAATTATTCTCTTGTTGGATTGATCATTATTATTATGTAATGTACTTCTTTGTTTCTTATTACAATTTTGTTTTAAAGTCTGTTTTGTCTGATGTAATATTGGTATGCTGGCTTTTTTGGTTAGTTTTCCTTTGCATTGTTAAATTTTTTCCATCCCTTCCCTTTCAGTCTGTAGGTGTTTTTAGATCTAAAGTGTGTCTCATGTAGGCACCATATAGATGAGTCTTGTTTTATCTGTTCCACCATCTTATTATGTCTTTTGATTAGAGCTTTTAGGCCATTTACATTTAAAGTAATTATTGATATGTATGTACCTAGTGTCATGTTGTTACTTGCTTTCTGCTTGTTTCTATAGTTCTTCTCTCTTTCTTCTTCTTTCTTTGTGACTGATAAGTTTTTATAGTGCTATCTTGCCTTTCTTTCTTTTCATTTTTTTGTGTATCTTTTATAGGTTTTATGATTTTGGTTACCACTGAGTTCATATATAATCTAAGTAAATAGCCCTCTATATTTGGTCATTTAAGTTCAAACACATTCTAAAAAGAAAGGGAGGGGACTTTCTTTTTTGCTCCCTCTTCTACATTTTATGTATATGCTATCATTTTTTTTTATAATTTTTTTTTTTTTGGTCTTATGGTCATTTCTTTTCTACTCAAAGAATTCCCATTAACATTTCTCATAATTCTTGTTTAGTGGTGATAAACTCCTTTATCTTTTGTCTGGGAAGCTCTTTGTCTTCAAATCTGAACGAGAAACCTTGGTGGGTAAAATATTTTTAGTTGTAATTTTTTGGTTTTGTTTTGTTTTCCTTTCAGCACTTTGAATATTACATGCCACTCCCTTCTGGCCTGCAAGGTTTTTACTGGGGGAAAAAAAAAAAAAGAACAGCAGATAGCCTTATCTGTTTTCATTTGTAGGTAATGTTTTGTTTCTGTCTTGATGCTTTTAAAATTCTCTCTTTATCTTTAGGCTTTGACATTTTAATGATCATGTGTTGTGGTGTGGACCTCCTTGGGTTCATCTTGTTTGGAACTCTTGGTACTTCTTGGGCCTGGATGTTTATTTCCTCCCCTGGATTAGGGAAGTTTTTAAGCAATTATTTCTATAAATAAGTATTCCATCCTTTATTCTCATCATCTTCTGGGATCCCTATAATATAAGTGTATGTTTACTTGCTGTTGTTCAAGAGACCCCTTAAGCTATTCTCACTTCTAAAATTTTAATGGCTTTTTGCGGTTTTACTGAGTGCTTTTTATTATCCTTGCTTACAGACTGCTGATAAATTCTTCTGCAACTGTGAATCTGTTGATTCCCTCAGTGTGTGCTTTTAAATATTTTTCTTTCTTTCTTTTTTCTTCTTCTTCTTCTTCTTCTTCTTCTTTTTTTTTTTGTATTTTGTATCTCTTTATTAAAGGCTTCACTTGAGTTCTTCTACTCCTCTTCAGCCCAGTAGTGTCTCTGTTTGATTTAGCTCCTTTCCTGAACTTTTTTCTTGTTCTTTCTTTTGGAGCATATTTGTCTGTCCCCCCATTTTGCTTGACTTCTCTGTTTGTTTCTGAGGATTAGGCAGAATAACTACTTCAAAACTTGAAGGAATGGTCTTGTGGAGGCTGTCTTCTATGTATATTGTGTGTGCTTGGTGGACTTTTTCTGGCTGGCTGGAGCTGTGGCTAGCATGGGCTAGGGATCTGGAGGCTTTCCAGCAGCAGGAACCCTGTCAGGGTAGCTAAAGCCAAGAGGCTGCAGGCTGTGGTGTCCCAGTGTTCTATGCACTGATGACTCCTGTCCAGGATAGCTGAAGCTGAGATGGGTACAAGCCAGTTGTCCCAGGACACTCTGTGCTTGGGGTGCGTTGGTGGGGTGGCTGGATCTGGGGAAGTGTATAGGCTGGGAGCCTCAGAGCTCTGTGCAGAGAATACCCTGGCAGGGTAGCTACAACTAAGCTACAACTAAGGGGGCAAGCCACAGGCACCTGGGGCTCTACATGGGGTTCATCTTGGCAGGACAGCTGAAGCTGAAGTAGATGTAAACTGGGGTGTTCTGGAACTCTCCACACAGGTGCCCCAAAGAGGCTACTGGAACTGAGGAAGGGAACAGTCTGGGAGGTCCTGGCATGCTCCATGAAGAGGCAGGGGAGCTGGCAAGACAGTCAAAACTAAAATGGGTATAGGCTGGAATGGCCACTGAGCTCTCTGAGCAAAATACACACTGGCAGGACAGTTGAAGCTGAACTGGGTAGAAGTTGGATTATCTGAAAGTGTTCAGGGCAGGGAGTGCCCTGGCTGGGCTACTGGAGCCAAGACTAGTGCAGCCAGGTGTTCTGGAGTGTTCCATGAAGGGGTGCCCTGGTGGCGTGGCTGAAACCATGTCCATGACTTTTTATTTTCCCCTTTTATCTTATCATTTTTGAAATGCTTTCCCATCAATGTTTTGTTCCTATTTCTCTTCCATGGATGTGTATAAATATTTTCACTAAAATATACTAAGGGGCTTATTAAAAATACAGATTTTGGGGCTACCTCAAAATAACTATGGGTGATCCTTGAAATATGTTCTCACCATATTTCCCAGATACATATTATGACATTGATGTTTGAAAAACACTGGTCTAGACCATATGCCCTGAAAGCCTGTCCATTAATTTTTATGAAATTTGTGCCAACCTTTAGGATTAGTAGGCATGCCTTGTTTACTTTTTCTTTCTTCTTTCTTTTTTTGGTTTATTTTATTATTTTTGCATGAGGTTGAGATTAATCTGTCAATTGTATGGATGGATTTGTGTTTTGCCCCCTAGACTCCTCCTGGGTGAAACCCAGAGTTGTAATAGGTAAACATTACTGTTTTAGCAATTTATGGGCCTTGTGGGTTGGAAAGAAGTATGGAATGCAGAGAGAAACTCTAAATAGGGCTCTCAGAAAAAAAAAAAAAACAACACATTAGTGTGGTGGTGCTTCTGTGTTACATGCGTTACACATCTAGGGCTATTCCTGAGAATCTGAGGGGTTGATTTTCAAGCCTTGGTTTAGTTCTCTTTGCAGGAGACATGAAATTATTGGATGTGCTGTAGTCACATAGTATTTTTTAAAGTTGTTTATGGGTTCTGTCTGGTGAAGCTAACTGGATTATTTCTAGTTTTCATTGGAAATGAGTTTTCAACTCACCATTTCTGGTGATGGGATGTCAACAAGACAAAGACAATCAGATTAAGGAAATCTTTATATGGCAGTCAATTTTAACTTGTATTCTGTTCAGGGCAGGGAGAAACAAAGAGGTAGAGGAGTGTGTTTTCCAGGGATTTGAAGAATTGAACTTGTTGCCATCATACTGTTTTCTAAATGTATATTCTTTATGAATAGAAAACATAACAGAGGGATCAGGTAAATAAACCTTAGACAAGGATTCATGATGGTGCTTTCCACATAAAATAATTCCCTCATAGTCCACAGCCTTATACAAGAATTATCTTTTTGATTGTTTGCTTGGTTCAGAATTTGACAAGGGGTGGCCCAAGCAAGGAGTGGGTGGTGGTAGGTAGCAATTGTGAGGCACAGAGCACTGCTAAGGCTGGGGTTTTCTGTTCACACTGGGTGGCCTGACATTATCCCTCCCGAATTCTTTAAACCAATTTCCTAAATTAGTTTTACATTGGATCGTAATGCATGAGGTTGTGAAGGACACTTGGGTTATAAGTAAGTTTTACATTGTTTTAGTGACATTCTCCAGTAGCACTCCAGGGTATTTCTATTCCAGTATGAGAGACATCAGCTATATTCTTGCAGGCTTGTCTGAAATGAAACATCCACCAAGTTCAAAAGTAATTATTTTTTTTATTTCAACTCTATAAAGTATACAACAGGCACTCGGCAATAACAGCTGCAGGAAAAATACAGAGCAAATCAAAGCAGATTAATTTTATGAAAAAGTTTTTAATCTACATCAAAAGAGTGCAAGTGGTCAATGACCATTTGATGACAGTTGTTGCATTCTGACTAACAAAGGACTCTTTCATGTAGAACAAATTGTAAGAGGACAATCAACCATAGCTGTAAGAATACAAAAGAACTGACGAGTTGTAAAAACATCATACAATGAAATAAATTGGATAGATGATGCTTGAAGAAATGTCCCTTTCCTCGGAAAGCCCAAACCTCTGAGTCATGGTCAAGGTCCCAGAGCTCTGTTAATTCAGGGGCAGATAAAGAGGAGGGCTAACAACACACTTCCAATGTTTATCTTGCCTGGTCTGTTGAAAACTTGCCTCATAAATGATTTGCATATACAAGAACTCAGAAAGCATCCTGTTTTGTTGAGGAGTGCACCAAGGTACATGTTCATCATTGGTTTCATAACGAGGTGTGGTTAGCAGTCACTTCCCAATTTTTTCTTTTGATTTGGATAGTTGGTAATGGAGTCTGTAAAATGAGACGTTAGAACTTGACTGCACTAAGTGGTTTTTTGTTTTTGTTTTGTTTTTAACTGAATCTGCACAGCTTAGCAAAACAGGAATACCTGTATACAGACTGATAGTATGTCATATATTAATTTGACCTGCACATACATTTATACATTTCACAGAAATGACGCTGTATCTCATTAACAGATACACAGCTCTGGTACGTGTAACAGAAATAAGAGAACAACTTCATCATTTCTGTAATTCATCAATATTATATAATAAAGGCTTATAAATTGTTAGCAGAAAGAACTGTAAAACGCAGCAAGCTAAGAAAGGACAACATTTTGAGGTGTATTTGTCTTTGTCATGCAGCATAACACCAAATTTGTTTTTTAATAGGATGCCATGAATTTAAGGCACTTGCAACAATGCCAGATAGCCAGGTCATGTTCTAAACTATGGAACAGATGAAACCGTACAGTTGACATAATTTTCAATAATACTGACAATTATGACATTAATTCAAGTCTACTTGGACCTAAAAACATTATTCAATACAAAGGAAATGAAATAATAATGCTGTGAAACACTAAAAAAAGTTATATGTACCACAAAATATCACACAAAAATATCTATTTACATAAATATTTGTCTGTGGTCCTATTGTGAAAGAAAACATCATTATGGATAATGCACAGATCACCTCTACCGTATGAAATAAGTTCTAATATCCTCATTTTCAGTATGGTAGCTGACTTCTTTAAAAATTCAGTTTACCCTCAGTTCCATCATGTAGAAATGAAATGAGAAAAATTCAGTAGCTGAATTTATATATTACACATGTGTGATTCACATGCATATCCCATAATTTTAAGTAAAAAAAAAATGTGACTCGTAAAGAATGGAATCAAAAGAAATTTGTTTTCAATGCCACGTGGATCTGATTTATATGTGAGTAACAAAGAAGACACTAACATAAAGGTCATTTATAGCAAATTTCCAGAAATCATTTTCTCTAACGTGTTCAGTTTAACTCCGATATCATGATGTTCCTTTCCTTGGCAGTTTTCAGTTTTCCTGTGTATCAAGAGGCACAGAAAGCCCTTATTTCCCATACTCAAAGTATTAACAAGAAAGTCAGTTAGCAAATCAAACAAGTTGGCACTATTCTAACTTATCCAGATGTTGTTTAGTGTAAGAAAAGAGAGGGGCGTGAACAGTTCAGAAATAAAGTGAGATGCACTTTCCAAAGCTGACCATGAATTTTAGCCCTAGTGTCTTCATTAAGACAAGATTTAAATCCTTAAATTTCAATGCTGAAGATTAGAGGACTGTATTCACTTAGCAGTTTGTGGAAGATGTAGTTCACCTTTTTTGGTTAGTGATTGCTGTAGACCTCCTAATGCAATGCCACCGGGGCGATGTAACGGAGCTGTGCTAACAGGTGGGAAAACTGACAGTTCCATTGAGCTGGATGCTACGTCTTCATTCCTCAGAGAACGTGTACACAGTGTTGTCTTAGACGTGAACCACAGCAAGCGCTAGGCTCTGGTGCTGCTGGGGCATTTGAAAAATTGCAGGAGCAGATTCTCTTAGTGACCACATAGTATTCTAGCAAAACTTTAGTGTGCCTAAACCTTTTTTAACAAAAATCACTGAACAGTGACCGTGATGTTGGAATTATATACTTTTAAAAGCCCAGATAAAAGCAGGATAAAATTTCTGAAATAGCATTCATAGCTGGATTTTAGGTTGGTAGGTTTACTTTTATATTCTGAAGTCTGTTGAAGGACGTGGGTATCTTGGGGAATAAATTGATCTTAAGCAATTATTTGTAAGGAAGGGAAAACACTAACACAAGAATTTAACAGTAACATCTTGGGATCAAACTTTTAATGTAACTTTATTCTGATAGTATGTAGTATGCTCTTAGTATTTTTACTCCCCAAATGTTAGATTATGTTTGGATACCATATTCTAAAGTAGTCTTGGTATGAAAAATTCAAACAGAAATCGTAATATATGCCTTCCTGGGTATGGTATGATGACCTGTGTGGACATATTTTTTTTCAGAAATGCTTATGTTTCATTAACTTATAAAAACACCTTATACTGGAAAAAAGCAACCTTCAATTTAATACACCAAATTCACACACTGTTCCAAATCAGCGCTCATAAGAGTATACATTCGTTTCCTCAGGTAGAACGCTACTTGTCCAAGAAAAGCTTCCAGAATGGTCCACTACCTAGGATAGCTAATTGTAGTCAACTTGCCTGCCAACAATGGACTTAGTTTCAACTGCTGGTTCTTTACCCCTCATGAAAAAAGCAGGTAAGTTTCGTATGTTCAAATGCATTTCAGGATTGCAATAATTTCTGCCCTACTTAGCTAACGCTCTGTTTGAGAAAGCAGGGTCCTGTTTTCTTCTCAACTCCATTCCCACTCTCACACGTGCATGAACTTACACTGGCTGATTCACCAAAAAGTCATCAACACCTGGCTAGGTCCAGTCCCATTCCCTGACCTGGCAGAAGCAAGCTTTCCCATTTGGTGAATCTCAGTGATTTTTGTGCTTTCCTCCTCTTCCTCTTTTTGGTTCAGGACTAAGACAAGAAGCCAGTTGAATGGGTTTTAATCCCCGTTCCCCCTCAAACCTAGGCCATGTTGTGTAAGTGAAATCTGATGGGAGTTTGGTTGGTAAACGTAGTGAAGAATGCTTGGGTCTCTGGCTACACAGGTGATGATTAGAATTTGTGTTGTCTTCTCAGACACGGACATTTACAGATGAAAGATATACATAGCACCTAGATAGTTTTTTATTTTTATTTTTGGATGGATCTTAGTCCCTCTCCACCCCACCCTGCCCCAAGGGTTTCTTTTTATAAAAGGGAATATTTTAAGCCTCAGTCTGAGGGCATGTTAGGTAATAAATAAAAATCAGTTGGCTGCTAGTCATTTATTTCCAGGACCATTCTCGAAGCACAGTATTTTAAAAAGATATGAAATGGTTTGTGAGTTGTTTTTTCCACTCTGTCATGCCAATTAGTCAAAAAAAGAAACAAATATCATGCATGTTTTTTTTTTCAATCCTCTGTGAAAACGCCTATATGCCTGCTATGAGAGTCCTCAGCAGAATCTATAGCAGTTGTGCTTTTGATCATATCAATTTTTAAAATCTGTCTGAAAGGAAAGGTAACATTCAGTCTCGTCATCAGCACGGCTGGGAAATTAAATCAGGAAACTTCTAGCACTGGTTTGACATGACCTCTTGACCAACAGACGCGTGGCCCTCTTCCGTGCGGTGCAGACACCGGCTTGCGTGAATGTATCCTCCAACCTCTCCGGAAGGAAAGGAAGAGCCCTGATTTTGCACCACGGTCATCTATCGCACCCACTATCGTATTTTTCTGATCTTCCTGATAATTCTAGCAAGGTCCAGACTCTTTGACTAGATTGACGTGTTTCTGACCGTCTTTCAAAGTATAGTCAGAGCAAAGCAAGGTCATCGCAACACTAGAAGACATCTCGTTACTGGGGTGAAAGGCTTTGCTTCAGGACCACCATGTCAACTGCTATTTGGAGGATCCAACAGAAAACATGTAAAGAGCACTACTGTCATCTAAGCAATAAGTCCTAATGCCACTGTAGTTACCGGAGCAGCATCGATCAAAGGCATCATGGTGACCCCGAGCACTAATCTTCTCTCCGTCCCTCAGGTTTGCTGGCAGCTGTGTCTCAGGAAAAGCTGACTTCAGCAAGGCAGAAGCAGGTAAGAGAAATACATTAGAAGTCTATGTCCCATCCCGAGTTGTCATCAGGGGGCGGCTCGTCATTGTCCTCAGGGAAACTGTCGAAATTGCTTGTGTCTGTGGGTGATGCCACCTGCCGGTGAGAGGAGGGACAGGGAGAGGATTTCTGCATTGGGGAGTCAAATGCCAAACGGAGTCTTACAAAGCATTCTTTCTTCATTCCCCCAATCAACAGCTATTTTTTTTAAACATCTTCTAGGTACAGGTTTTGTGCTTTGCGTTGGTGGTGGGGGGGGGGTGGGCACAGTGCTGACTAAAACCAGACATGGCTCTTATCGTCATGAAGTTTCTACTCTAGCAGAGGGTACCCTGTAAGATTAAAACAATCTACAGCAGAATCTACAGCTAGAAAGTTTGGTTACTGCTACGAAGAAAAATGAGTATAAGAGGGATGATGGAAAGCCGCTTTGAGAAAATTTTATTTTAAAACTAAGTATTGGGTTCGATTTCTGCCCATGCAAAGGTCCTGAGGTGAGAGACAGGGCTTTGTGCTGTGACATAATCAAAGAAGGCCAGCGTGGCTGCTGTATAGGAGAGGAGAGTACTTGAGTACGAAGAGGAGAAATCAGGTCATGCAGAGCCCTGTAGGCTATCTTAAGGCTTTTGTGTAATTCAAGGGTACTAAAAAGCCATTCCTAAACTCGAGCAGATTACTGGGTAAAGGCCCTTCTGGAGAACATCAGTAAGAGCAATCCACGCTTTAGTTTCCCTCATATTCTAGGATATTTACAACCACATATATATTAATAGTGAATGAAATATATATGGGTATAATCCATAAATATATACTGTTCAGTAAGGCTTGCTATTTACCCTCCAAGTTTCTTATTCTATTTTTGTTCTAAAAAAAAAAAAAAAAACCACCCAAAACTTCAGGTATGCCATTAGTAACTGTCATGGGAAGTATGGTAATGGAATTTGTTTTGCTTGTGTTACCACAGAAATAAAACTTAAAAGTAGGGAAAACATTTCTGTATAAAGAGCAGTCTTGAGTTAGTCCCAGAAAAAGGGAGTCAAGACCTGAATGGCTCAGGACAGCAAAGCAACCCCCTGCCTCTTTGTAAAGATACAAGACCTTTCATCGGACAGATTTATTTTATTAAAAAATACTTGATCACCCTTAGTGGGCTGCTATTTACCAAAACACCTGACACGCAGAAAAGACAGTTAAGGAAAGAGAATCCTTTTCTTTCGGAGCCTCATGAAAGGGTAGATGAACACAGTATTGCCTGGGGGTACTTGGAAGTGAGCTGGGAGCATAAAAGAAACATTATTGGCCAGGAATCGGTAGCTGCTGAAAACAGAGTGCACAGGAATGCTCCGAGTGGCTTTTATGGGCTAGGCTCTTGGGGACAGAGCAAGATAGGGCATAAACTGGGATCGTAAAGACAGAATAACTGCCCATTGCCCTAATTCACCCACATGGACTCCTGTATACACTAAACTGGTCATAATTCATGAGTAGTCCTAATGCGTGAGTAGTCCTAATGTATTCTTGGGCAATAATGTATGAAGTTCAGATATTCTGGAAAAAGAAAATAAAACAGGAAACTGGTTGCTGAATACCCGTTATGTTCTTCTGTCTCCATCAATGCATACTGAACACTTACTGTACTGCAAGCCCATTTTTAGTCACAAAGAAATTAGAATGAATAGTTTAGAAAGATAATGGTAAAGTATATATAAAACAACTATCCCCTAACTGACCTGCCTTTAGGCTTGGATTTTATATACGACTATTCTAAGATGGTACTTCTCCTGTAGTTTATTTAATCTGAACATACGATAAAACTTTAACACTGACATAAACACCGTACATGTGTCACAGAGCTGTAAGTTGGATCGTGTACTTACACTTGGTATTATGGGCGGTGTCAAGGTCCCTTTTCTTAAGCCTTCCCAGTTAAAGCCCTCAAACCATCTAGGAAAGGAAAAAAAGAAAAGGCAGCTAGTTAAAGGCATTTTTCTTCAGCTAAAACTTCACTGCAACAAACATGATAGAAAGGAACTAGGCAAACATTTTCCATGTGACAAGAATGTGTTCTCTTTAATTGCAAATTTTTCTGCTCAGGGTTTTTAAAATATGCCTTCCATACAGTAAGTTAATTCTTGAAATACTGAACACCAATTAGAAAATAACTCCTTTTCCAGGCATTTCAGGCAGAATGTCTGTATGACCTTATTCTTATATTATCATTATAACTTAACAAATGTCATGATCTGTTTGGCCCTGAGCTTTATAGGACATTTGATTTTTAAGGCTGTAGAACCAGGGCATGAAAAGTCAGGATAGAAAATTATCCTTTTAGCTTTGTACGGATTCTGTGGGTGGCCTCAGTTAATTAACCTTTCCACGTCACTGTATGAGGTCTAACTCTGACTTGGCACTTTTTTTGCATGTTCGTAGAAAATTAAATATGCAATACTAGGGTCATAACAATTCCTAATGAAATGGCAACACATTTAATTACAATAGACTGAAGGTGTTTTGTGTCGTTTTTCCTGTGAAAATGCGGACCAGACAATGCTAAGGTTTTTGGTTCTGTTTTGTCTTTAAAGTAGCAAATGCTTACACTAAATTCTTAGCAGGCGTTTTAGATATTTTGATACGTAAGTTCATCTGGTATGTGAATTTCTTGTGAAAAAAACAATTTGGTCTTAGTTTAGCAATCAAATATCCAATTAACTAGGTAAGGTTTAATATTTAAGATGTTGCTCTGGTTTAAAAAAAAAAAACACTGTTTTTGTTTTTTGTTTTCTTTATCATCTACTTAGGAAGTGGTGGGAAAAATATATTCCAGTTTTAGTCTGGGAAATGAGGTATAATATGGTAGAGGACTTTTGTTTTTGATATCCTGGTAGAGAGGAGAATCCCAGAATTAAAAGCACACATTTCCTCTTTGAGCTAGAGAGGAAAAATGCCCATTAGTGTGAGTTGGGAGAAACTGAATTCAGTGAACCGGTCGCTTAGTATGACTTGGGGTTGTGTGTGTCCCTGAGATACAGCAGAAGGGCCTTAGGTCTGAAGGCTAACTGGACTGACGTCCCCTTGGGTGTTCCCATAGGCTAAGTGCACCCATCACCCAGCCTGGGGGGAGCGGGTACCTGTCTTGCTTTCTGGACCTTCCACAGAAAGGGACGAGGAAAGAATACTTACTTGTGCTTCTGAATGTCTTTCACGCCATTTTTCAAATTCCCTAATCTTTCTGATGGGTTATCCCTGGAAAGAAAATAAGAACTGTAAGGAATCTAATCACTTCCAAATTAGGATCCTTTCAAAAGTTATGGGGCTGAAATGCTTACCTGCATAGTTTTTTAATTAAATTAGCAGCATTTTTGGCAATCTTCTTTGGAAATTCTATCATGTCAATCCCCCTCAGTATGATGTTGTATGTCTTCATAGGATCTGGGCCTGAGAAAGGTGGGCTGTGAGAGAAATGAAGAGAGAATCACTTTGGTTTTCTAAACAAGAAATCTTGAATTGTTAAAACTTCACAGAACATCTATTCTTATCTGGGGACACACCTGAGTAGTGGTAATGAAATGATGCTGGATTAACAGCAAAACAGGATGGAAACCTTTTCAAGGAAATCACTTAGCAAAACCATCCTGGGTCAAGTTTGTCTGTTGTCTTTTTAGTGCAGGTGCGGGACCCCTCTGGCTGTCCTTGGCCATTCAAGATGCTTCTTCCACTTTCTAGCTCTTTCCCTGCCCTTGATTACGCCTGAGATGAAGTCCAGAATCACTAGAATGCCCCAAGGACATCAGTGATAGGACACCATCTCCTGCCAATACTACCCTCACTCACTAGGATCAGCGCACTCTTACTGGTCACGGAACTGATCCCATGACCTCTATCAACCAACATAAAGTTTAAATTCAAGGATTAGATTCAGCTGTTGCATTTTTAAAAAAGATTTTATTTTTTAATGTAATCTCTGCACCCAACGTGGGGCTTGAACTCACGACCCTGAGGTCAAGCATCGTATTGCTCCACTGACCGAGCCAGCCAGGCACCCCTTGAATTTAAACTTGTGGCCTGCCATGCTCTCTGACACACCCTTTATGCCACTTTCTATGCTTTGTGTCTGTCTTCTTTCCAGACTCAGTCTTGTTCTCAGTCTTGCAGTGTTCCCAGAGTGTAGGAGAATGCCCAGCGCAGAGCATGTGATCGGTGATCTGCTGACTGAGTCCTTCTGCAGGAGAATGCTCCTCCTACCCTCTCCTCCCGGTCATCAGTCCTCAGTGGATAACCTGACACAAGGCATCCTTATTAGGAGGCCCCACGAGCCAGACCAATCCAAGGAGGGTAGCTTTGGGCCAGGCTCAGGGAACACAGAGATGAAAAAGACCCCTCCTTCCATCAAAGTGATGCACCCAGACAAATAATGGCTTTAGAAATTGTTCTCCTAATACCGGATTCATGTCTCTCTCGATGATTATTTTTGCCCATCACTTTCACCAAGAGCAGTTCGAATTATTTCCTTTGAAGGAGCGGGCTCCAAACAAGGAAGGACCCCAGCACAAGTGTTCCTGGTGATGTTAGCAAGAGAGCGGCCGTGGCATCTGCGGAGCGCGGCCTCTGCTCTACACCCCTCTGCTCAGCGCCTCATACCTTCACAGAAGCCCCACAAGGGACCCGAGGCTTAAAGTCCTAGGTCTCGACACTGTCCTTTCCACTACCACTTTCTCTTTAGCAAGCCTTTCTTCCCACAACCCTCTTACCTGTTTGAACTTCTGAGCTTCTCAGATGTGAATTACTGGAATGCCCTTCCACCCAGCTAGCCTGTCCCTTTCCTAGTTTGCCCTACACATGACGACTGGCTGCTTATTCCTAAACACTACCACACCGGTTCCTACTCCTTTTCAGAAAATACTCAATGACTGCCTCTGGATGGATTGCAGACATTCATGTGTAGCCGGCGGTGAGCCTCAGGAGATGACTCTTACCGATCTCCTATTATTATCAATTTCCTATTGAAGTGTAGCTGACACACAGCGTTAATTAGTTTCAGGTGTAGAACACAGCGATCCCACCAACCCATGCACTACACTGTGCTCGCTGCAAGTGTTGCTGCCCTCTGCCTCCACATAGCGCTGTACCACGGACTATATCCCCTGTGCTGTGCCTGCCATCCCGACTTCCTCATTCCATGGCCTGTACCTCCCACACCCCTTCCCTGCTTTTGCCTATCCCCACCCCCCACCCTTCTGGCAACCATCAGTTTGTTCTCTGTATTTATGGGTCTGTTTCTGCTCTTTTACTTTCTTTTTTGGTTCCACAGAGAAGTGAAATCAGATGGTATTTGTCTTTGCCTGCCTGCCCTATTTCACATAGCATGATATCCACTAGGTCCATCCATATTGTTGCAAATGGCAAGATCGTATTCTTTTTTATGGCTGAGTAATAGTCCTGCGTGTATGTATCTGTATCTATCGCATCTTCTTTATCCCTTTATCTATTGACGGACACTTAGGCTACCTTCCTTACTTGGCTAATGTAAATAATGCTGCAGTACACGTAGGGGAGCATATATTCTTTTGAATTAGTGTTTTCTTTTTCTTTGGGGAATACCCAGTATGGAATTGAATTGCTTGGTAGTCCTAGTTTTAATTTTTTGAGGAACGTCCATCCTGTTTCCCACAGTGGCTGCACCAGTTTGCATTCCCATCAAACAGTGTATGAGGGTTCCTTTTGCCCTCCATCCTCCCCATCATTTGCTATTTAACCATTCGAACAAGTGGGAGGTGACATCTCATGGTGGTTTGGGTTTGTATTTGAGCATCTTTTCATGTGTCTGTTGGCCATATGGATGTCCTCTTTGGAAGAATCACTATTTAGGTCTTCTGCTCATTTTTAAATTGAATTATTTCTTTAGTATTGAGTTGTAGGAGTTCTTTGTATATTTTGGAATATTAACCCCTAATTGGACACATTATTCGATATATTGCAAATATATCCATTCACTAGGTCGCCTTTGTGTCTTGTTGTTTGCTGTGCAAACGCTTTTAATTTTGGTGTAGTTTATTTTTATCTTTGTTTCCCTTACATTAAAAGACATATCTAGAAAAATGTTGCTAACACGGATGTCAAAAAAATTACTGGCATGTCTGGGAGGCTCAGTTGGTTGAGCATCTGCCTTTGGCTCAGGCCGTGATTGTGGGGGTGTGGGATGGAGCCCTAAATCGAGCTCCCTGCTCAGGGGGGAGCCTGGTTCTCCTCCCTCTGCCCCCACTCATTCTTTTACTCTCAAATAAATAAAATGTTTTTAAAACAAAGATTATTGGTTATGTTTTTTCTTCTAGGAGTCTTATGGCTTCAGGTCTCACATTTAGGTCTTTTATCCATCTTGGGATTTTTTTTGTGCGTGGTGTAAGGAAGTGGTCTAATTTCATTCTTTTCCATACAGCTGTCCAGTGTTCCAAAGAGATGATTTTCACCCTATTGTATATTCTTGCCTCCTCCTTTTTTGGAGATAAATTATTCATAAAAGAAAATGTTTATTTCTGGACTCTCTATTCTGTTGCAAAGATCTTGGTATCTGTTTTTGTACCTGTATCATATGGTTTTGATTACTATTGTTTTGTAGTATATCTTGAAATCTGGGATTGTGATGCCTCCAGCTCTGTTCTTTCTTAAGATCACTTTGGCTATTCAAGGTCTTTTGTGGTTCCATACAGAGTTTAGTATTATTTGTTCTAGTTCTGTGAAACATGCTATTGGCATCTTGATAGGAATTTCACAGAATCCGTAGAGTGCTTTGGATAATATAGACATTTTAACAATATTAATTCTTAATGTCCATGAACATAGAATATCTATTTATTCCAATTTCTTTCATCAATACTTAATAGTTTTTAGAGAACAGGTCTATCACCTCCTTGGCTAAATTTATTTTATTTTACTCTTTTTGGTGCAATTGTAAATGGAATTGGCTGTCCTAACTTCTCTGCCACTTTGTTGTTAGTGTCTAGAAACACCAGATTTCTGTATATTAATTTTGTATTCTGTAACTTTACTGAATTCATTTATAACAGTTTTTTGATGGAGTCTTTATGGTTTTCTATGTATAGTATTATGTCATCTGCAAATAGTGACAGTTTAGCTACTTCCTTACTAGTCTGGATACATTTTCTTTTCTTTGATTGCTTGAGCCATGACTTCCATTACTATGTTGAATAAGAGTGGTGAAAATATATTGCTTCTGGATCTTAGAGAAAAATCTTGGTTTTTAGCTATCCTATTGGGACATTATTATGTTAAAGCGTGTTCTTATCTAAACCCACTTTGACAGTATTATTGTAAACAGATGTTGAATTCTGTCAAAAGCTGTTCATGTATCCACTGAGATAATCATATGGGTTTTGCCCCTTTTCTTGTTCATCTGTTTTATAATGATGATTAATTTGAGACTATGGAAACACTCTTGCAACCCTGGAATAAATTCTACCTAATTGTGGTCAATGATCCTTTTAATGGATTGTTGAATGTGGTTTGCTAATATTTTGTCAAGAATTTTTGCATCCATATTCTTCAGGGATATTGACCTGTAGTTTTCTTTTTTTGGTAGTGGCTTTGGTTTTGGTGTCAGTACAGTGCTGGTCTCATAGAATGCACTTGGAAGCTTTCCTTCTATTTTTTTCGTAATTGTTTGGGGGAGATTTGCTTTAACATTCTTTAATGTTGGGTAGACTTCCCTGTGAAGACTTCTATTCCCTGCCTTTTGTTTGTTGGGTTTTTTTGTTTACTGCTTCAATTTTGTTACTTGTTTTTGTTTTTTCAGATTTCTATTTCTTCCTGATTTTATTTTGGAAGATTGTATATTTCTAGAAATTTATCCATTTCCTTATATGCCAACAAAGTGGACAATCTAAATTTTTATAGCATTCATACTTTATAACATTTGTATTCCGTTGGTGTCATTTTTTTACTTCCCTTTCCTTTCTGATTTTAATTATTTGGATTTTGGATCCTCTTTTTTCCTACATGAGTCTTGCTAGAGGTTTATTTTTTCAAAAAAACAATTCTGACTTTCATTGATCTTCTGTATTATTATTTCTTCAGTCTTTTTTTCCTGATTTTTATTATTTCCTTCCTTCTAACTTTGGCCTTTGCTTGTTCTTTTTCTAGTTTCTTTAGGTGTAAGGTTAGATTGAGAATTTTCTTGTTTCTTGAGGTAATCCTGTGCCCTATAAATTTCCTTCTTAGAACTGCTTTTGTTGCCTCCCAAAGATTTTGGGATTGTTGCATTTTCATTTGTCTCCATATATTTTGTTTGTTTCCATGTATTTTTAACAATTTCCTTTTGATTTCTTCATCAACAAAGTGGTTGTTTAGTAGTATGTTGTTCAGCATATTTTTGGTTTTTCTCTGTTCCTCTGCATGTTTTTGGTTTTTTTTCCAGTTTCTTCTTATAATTGTAGTTTCATACCATTGTAGTTAAAAAACATGCTTTGTGGCCTCAGTTGTCTCATGTGCACAGGGAAAGAGTATATTCGGCTGCTTTGGGCTGGAATGGTCTGTATATACGTTATGTCCATCTAATCCCACATCTTCAAAGACACGGTCTCCTTATTGATTTCTCTGCCTGGACGATCTGTCCATTGATGTAAGTGGGATGTAAATATCCCCTACTGTTATTTTATGACTGTCCATTTCTCCCTTTATGTCTGTTTATACTTGCTGGATAGATGTAGGTGCTCTCATGTTGGGTGGATCAATATTTACAACCGTTAGGTCCTCTTGTTGGATTGATCCCTTTATTACTGTGTAAGACTTGTCTTTGTTACAGTTTTTTTCAGTCTATTGTATCTGACAGAAGTCCTCCTGCTGCAACATTTATTTATTCGCTTTGCCTTCCTTTGGCATGGAGTATCTTTTTCCCTTTTCTCACTGTCAGTGTGACTTGAAGTCTGAAGTTTGCCTCTTGAGAGCAGCAGAGGTCTTTTCTTTCTTAGCCATCCCATCACTCTGCGTCTTAGATTGGAGCATGTAGACCATTTACATTTAAAGTCACTATTCGCAGATGTGTACTTACTGCCGTTTTGTTAGGTGCTTTCTGGTTGTTTCTGGAGTCCTCAGTTTCTTTTTCTCTTCTCTTTCCTTGATGAGTTTCTCTAGTGTTATGTTCGGTCTTTGGTCTATCTTTTATAGTTTTTAGGTTTGTGGTTAACATATCCTACCTATAGACTATGTTAAGTTGATGGTGACTTATGTTCAAAGCATTCTAAGAGAACTTGATTTTTACTCCCTTCCTGCCACTTTGTCTATATGTTGTCATATTTAACATTTTTTGGATATAGTTGATTTTACTTACTTTTGCCTTCATACTTGCCTTATAAGTCATTGCTCTATTACCTTTACTGTATGTTTGCTTTTATTATAATTTTCTTCTAATTATGGTCTTCTCTCTTCAACTGAAATAATTCCCTTTAACTTTTTTTTTCTTTTTTTTTAAAGTAAGGCCTGTTTAATGGTGATGAACTCCTTCATTTTGATGGCCTGGGAAACTTTCTCTCTCCTTCAAATCTGAGTGATAAATTTGATGGTAGCGTATTCTTGGTTGTAGGTATTTTTCCTTTTGGCACTTTGTACCATGCCACTCCCAGATGATTGCAAAATTTCTCCTGAAAAATAAGCTGATAGCCATACATAACTCGGAGATTCTTTCTGGCTCTTGAAAAAAATTTTTTCTCTTTAATCTTTGACAGTTCAAATATTATGAGTCATGGGTTTATCTTGTTTGGAACTTTTGGGGTTTCCTAAATCTGGATGTCTATTTCCTTTTCTAGGTTAGGGAAGTTTTGAGTTATTATTTCTTCAAATATGTTGTCTGCCCTTTTTTTGGTCCCCTCGCTCTTCCCCTTCTGGGACCTAGATAATGGGAAGACTGATATTTTCTAAGATCTCTCTCCCTCTTTTTTTTTTTTTTTTTTTTTTTGTTTGTTTCATTTCTGTTTCCATTACTCTGTCTTCTAGGTCTCTGATCCATTCTCCTGTCTCTTCTAATTTCCTATTGATACCTTCAGTATATTCTTCATTTCCATTACTGTGTTCCTCAACTCTGACTCATTCTTTTTTCTTGTATGTTAAAGTTCTTACAAAGTTCATCCATGCTTATCTCCATTTCATTTACTTTTTTTTTTTTTTGAGTTTTGTGTTGTTCTTTCATTTTCAGTGTATTCCTCTCTTTCCTCCTTTTGCTTGACTTGCTTTGCTTCTAGAATTAGGGAGAACAGCTACTTCTCCACTTGAAGGAATGATCTAGTGTATGGTCACCCCTGTGTAGACTGTGTGGCCTGGTGACTTTGGCTGGCTGTACAGAGCTGTAGCTATCCTGGACTTGGGAGCATGGAACATTTTGTTTGGGGCCATCCTGGTAGGATAGTCAGAGCAATGTGGGCAGGGGCAGTCCCAGGGTTCTCCAAAGAGAAGATGCCTGGCCAGGACAGCTGGAGCCATGGTGGGCATGGATAGGGGTTATCCTGGCAAGGTAGGGCATGGCTGGAGTGTTCTGGGGTGCTCTGCACCTGTTGTACTTTGGTGAGATGGCTGGAGCCATTGTGTTCTGATGTGTGCCATGCTGGGGCCACACTGGTGGGACCAGCTCCAGTGCCAGGGTTCTGCTCCTCTCTGCACTGTCAAGGTGGTGGGAAAACATAAATAGGGGTGCCTGCCAGCCCCTTCGACCTGTAGGAAGTTCCAGCAGCTCTCCTGCCCTTGGGCAGGATTTTAGGGCTGGTCCCTTTATTTGAAGTTGCCCTTTTAAGCCATGACTTTTTTCTTCTGTGCCCAGTGCAGAGGCATCTGTTCCCTGTCCCCCTTTAACTAGGCCTCCTCACTGCAGTTCACCCTATCACCTCTATCTCCTGTCATTCTCTAAGTGGCCCCTCTCTATCTTTTGATGTGCAAAAGCCATTCAGTCAGCCCTCGGTTTCCCATTATTATTTTTTACATGAAGCTACTGCCCTCTAGTGGAGGCATGTCTCTGTCTGGACTGTCCTCTCCTTGCTCCTCTGTCCAAGAACCCTTCTTCCTTCAGGACCTGGCTGTGGTCTTGCCTTACTCAGCAGCTTCCCCTGAACACACTGAGCCCTCTTTGGAACTCTGTGCTTTATAACGACCCTACTACTACTTGCTGCCTGGTCCTGGCAGGATGGTCTATTGGTTTTTCTTGTCCTTGGGGAGCTTACAATCTGTCTTACACCTGGAAGTAGCCACAGTACCCTTTTTAGTTGTGGATGACTGTAATATTATTACACAGAAGACCTGCAAAGCATTCTCATTTCATGTAGATGTAACAACGTGTCCTCTTATTTCTATGAATAGTTGACCCTAGATATTTTTATAACATCATTATCTCCCTTGCTCCATTGCTGGCTAAGGCACTAGGCTCGAAGACCTCCTGGAAAGACACAAGATTATTCCACAATGCCATATACATATAAAAATTTAGCAATGATGAGGCCAAAAGTTGGCATTGAGTTTTTTTGCCCTCATTGGACCCATTTTAGAGTTTTGTTTGATGAACTCTTGGTCACTAGCATAATTCATGGAAGCACTGGAACAAGAAAGAGTGAGATGTGCTGGAAGATGGCCTGAGCAGAGGGACAAAGGCATGTGTGTGTAGCTGTCCTCTGGTCTATTTTTACCAGTGGTTCTATGTCAATGCCCATACCTGCCAGTCAGAAGTTCATACATCAGGATTCCCAGTGACCAGTAGTCGGCGGAAATGTCATGGCCTTTATTCAGGATGATCTCTGGGGCTACGTACTCTGGAGTCCCACAAAAAGTCCACGTTTTCTTTCCAAATCCTATTTTCTTTGCAAAGCCAAAATCAACCTTACAAAGAAAGAGAAACAGGTTATTTCAAGACCCTTACATGAAGCTGAAAGGCAGTACTGAGCTGCAGTGCACTGATGAGACAATAAAAACTGAGGCACATTCCTGTGGTCCTGGGCTCTGGAAGGAGTCCTCTCTACTTCAAACGACATAGCCCTTCCTCAGGTTCAATAGCAAAAGCTGAAACCTGAGTCGAGGATGAAACTGATATCATCACAGATAAGGGCCAATCTTTCTTTCCAGAAATATTTTCCATCTACTCTTCTTTTCATGCCAAGGGAGGTTGGGCCATAACTCCTTTACTGAAAATGTTTAAAAGACCAGTTGGACCTCCTTGACCAATTTTCCCCGAATATGCGGGATTTCTGCGGCCTTGAGGCGGTTGGGAATGCATTTAGCATTGAGAAGCCACTGGACAGTGGAAGCTTCATCCCCGCCCTTGGTAAACACAAAGAGGGACAAAATGCAAATGCGTTCTTTGGTTTTTTTTTTTCTAGCAACCTTTTCATGGAGGAGCATCCAATGCAGAAAATCTATTTTTTTCTCAAACAATGTGGTTGAGAATAGAAATCATTAACTGCCCTTGATTTGATTTCTTTGAAAACCACGGGCTGAATGGAAATTCCAAAAGTCTGAATATAGAGTCAGGCACTGGCAGAGGCAATGGCCATAAAAACTGTACATTTTATAATAAGAGAACTTCTGTCCTGTGGTAAGTCTTTAGAGGGCTTGACCAATGTTATTATTATGAAGATCAATACTATTATTATAGTATTGATAGTATTATACTATTATACTATTATTATAGTATTATAGTATTGATAAAATGGCCCGGATAACATCACCTACCAAGCCCACTCCCCCCCCCCATAAGATTATACATAAACCAGGGAGCCTGGGTGGCTCAGTCAGTTCAGAGGCTGTATTAGGCTCAGGTCATGAACCCAGCAGCCTGAGATCCAGTCCTCCTGTGGGCTCCTTGCTCAGTGGGGAGTCTGCTTCTCTCTCAAATAAATAAATACAATCTTAAAGATTATACATAAAACGGTTCACTTTTTTCTACAGTGTAAATATTCCTTCCCTGTGAACAGCAGAAAGCAGATTCAGGAAAGGTCTCCAAAGGTCTTCTAGATCTAGAACACAGCCATTAAAACACATTCTGCCACCAGCATTAAATTAGATGTAGCCAATTTAATTTTTTACACAACGTTTGCATCATTTGAAAAGAACGATTGCTTGAGAATAGCAATGCTAAAATCTGCTTTTAAGAAAAGTTACAGCATTAGCACGGGGAAGTGGAGATGTTCATGAACACAGTTTGACAAAGGAGTATTTTAAAACCGCAGAGCAGACACGGTGTGTAGAGGGCACTGACCAGCTTGGTGTAGCCTCTGTGATCCAGGATGAGATTTTCTGGCTTGAGGTCCCTGTAAATGATTCCTTTGGAATGCAGATAGGCGAATGCTTCCACCACACATGCTGTGTAAAATCTGGTAGTAGAATCTTCAAATGAACCTCTGAGACACAGCAAAGGAAAGCACAGAAGACATTAGTTTCTCGGACACGATTTCAGTTGTTTTCTCATTTCAAGATATTCCTGTGCTTCATTTGCAAAGAATGGCTGTTTGGAAACAGTAAAACCAAAATCTGCTCTTAAAAAAAGTTACCGCATTCACAAGGGGAAATAGAGATATTCATGAACACAGCTTGACAAATGAGTATTTTAAAACCTCAGACCTGGTTTTTTTCCTACAAAGTTCCTCAACTACTAATGTCCCCTGAGTTATCACTGAAATAATTAGCTCTTCCCAAAGAAACAGTTTCCTTTTGAAATACAATTCAAGGCGTGAGGCTATCTACACTCACAGATACTAGAATCTTCACTCTCCTTAGGAAAACTCTAGTTCCTCTTCAACAATGTTTGCACCAAACAATTGTGAATAGATAAGGAAAAGAAAAAGTTTCTGAGTAGGAATGATACATTGTATGCTGCAACCGTCTGCTGACTTGGAACTCACTTTGCAGAGGGAACACTGCAATTCTGTGGATTTCGGTGAGCCTTTTTGAAAGCCTACAAATTCTTGGTTATTCTTTGGAATTGTTTCTGCATTTGTGACTCTGGACATTTCTGTTGGTATGGGATTCACTTGGTAATGGGACGAAATAGACAGATACATTGTAAATATTGTCAGGAAAGTGAACACTTTCAAGAGATCAACCTCATGAAATCTCTGCAGAAGGGTACTCAAAGGTGTATTCTGACTCAATCAGTCATTAGCGGGAAGATGAAAACAAAAACCCTAATACAAACTCATATTCACTGGAGGAAGCTCTAAGTTAGGAATATGGACACTGAAGCAAGAAACCTGGGCTCAAATTCCGGTTTCACTTATTTAATTTTGAGCAACTAACTGTGCCTCCCTCAGATCTATGATTCTCTTGTGCAAAATGGGGCCAGTAATAGAAACTATCTCACTGGATTGTCTTAAGTATACAAATAATTGTTGTGTATATTTAGAATTAGTGCCTGGTACACAACTGGGCCCCTGGTAAATATGAGCCATTCTAACTGAGCACTGAAATAGTCTTCTTTAGCTGCTGTGTCTTAATCTAGGAAAACTGAATAACATAGACACATCTGAAATCTTCTGGGGATGGGAGTGAGGGGTCTGTGATAATTAACACTGTCTTTGGGGTATTTGCTGCCTTTCATGGCCAAGGTTAACAGCCATAGATCACTCCCAACTTTCATCATAAAGTAAACTGACCACCAACATTCACCTTTGGGTCCTCAGTGCTTGATAGCTTTGTTTCAAGGTTTCTCTGATTCTGAGCCATTTGGGAATTTGGAAGGTTCTAGAAAGCTGGTTTCCATTCCTTGAAAAATCTATTTTGAGTCTCTCCCCTACAGAAGCATATTTGTAACTGATTTTTAAAATTAAATGAAAATGCTATCTCAAATCTGTTTCCATGTTATGTGGCAAATCGACCTAGTATATGCATACAAAATATTTATCAGCAACAGCTTTATCACTAAACCTTTGATGTGGGTAATTTGCAGACTTTAAAATGTACTTCTAGAATGCAGTCACAAAGCATAGCATTCGGGTGACTCAAAATGAAAAATTACTATTAGAATTGAAAATGACAACATATATTTGATCTAAAACAAAAATGAAAGCTTGTTTTATCAACAGAAAGTTGCTTAAAGAAATAAATCACTGCCCTAAATAGCTCTTGAAAATAATAAATTATGCCTTGACAGTTGTGTCATTTCAATTAAAACAAGGATGAAATAGGGTCTTATACCTTCTTTGGGAAGGGGTGGTAGTTTTATTTTAGCTAGATGGCAGTAGATAACAACTTGAGAGAATTAGAGGCGTATATACTTATGGATAGACCCAGCTTTCGATTTAATCACAGTGTTTAATCTACTTGTGATAAATAGGGTCCTGAAATGATAGAAAGCAGCAAAGATACAGCACGTTCCTGTTTTGTCTACTAACGTCAATACTGAGTATACCTGAAGGGTATGGCAACCCATGAAGGTTAACCACCAACTGTAAAGTAAGGGATATGAAATTAGTATGCAAGTGACCCATTTCCTTGAAATACTACTTCTTGTTGTGGTCCAAGTGTAAATACAATGTTTCAGATGTACAACCTAACAATTCAGTGACTCTACATCACTCAGTACTCACCATGGTTCAGTGTTGTCACCAACTTTATTACGATATCACGGACTGTATTCTCAATGCTGTCCTTTTCATCTCTGTGACTGATTTATTTTGTAACTAGAAGTTTGTATTTCTTGCTCCCTTTTATGTATTTCACCCATTCCCCTCCCCCCACCCCAAACTCCCCTCTGGAGGAGACAAACCACTGATTTGTTCTCTATGTTTAAGAGTCTGTTTTGTTTTCAAGATTCCACAGATGAGTGAAAGCATATAGTATCTGTCTTTCTCTGATTATTTCACTTAGTGTAATACTCTCTTGGTCCACCCCTGTGGTTGCAAATGGCAAGATCTCATTCTTTATGGCTGAGTAACGTTCTGTTGTATATGTGCACCACATCTTTATCCACTCATCTGTTGTTGGACCCCCAGGCTGCTTCTGTATTTGGCTACTGTAAATCACGCTGCAGTAAACACACAACCACAGAAAACACATGAACCCTTTCACTTTAGTGTATTTGTTTTCTTTGGGTAAATACCCAGACGTGGAATTAGGGGATCATAGGGTAGTTCTATTTTTAGCTTTTCAAGAAACTCTCATACTCCTTCCAGAGTGGCTGCACAGTTTGCATTCCCACCAACAGTGCGAGAGGGTTCTTTTTTCCACATCCTCGCCAACGCTTGTTGTTTCTTGTCTTTTTCATTCCAGCCATTCTGACAGGGGTGAGGTGGTACTCATGGTGGTTTTGATTTGCACTTCTCTGATGAGGAGTGATGTGGAACATCTTTTCATGAGTCTGTTGGCCACTGTATATCTTCTTTGGAAAAATGAATATTCAGGTCCTTGGATTCTTTTTTTGTTTTTCCTTGAGCTGTAGGAATGCTTTATATATTTTGGAATATCAATGCTTTATTGAATATGACGTTTGCAAGCATCTTCCCTTATTCAGTAGGTTGCCTTCTCACTTTGCTGATGGTTACCTTTGCTCTGCAGAAGCTTTTTATTTTGGTGGAGTCCCAGAAGTTTATTTTTGCTTTTGTTTCCCTTGTCTGAGGAGATAGATTTAGAAAAATGTTGCTAAGGGTGATATCCAAGAGATTACTACCTGTGTTTTCTTTCAGGGGTTTTATGGTTTCGGGTCTCACATTCAGGTCTTCAACCCTTTCCAGTTTATTTTTGTACCTGCTGTAAGAAAGCGGTCCAGTTTCGTTCTTCTGCGTCCAGCACTATTTGTTGAAGAGATTGCCTCGTCCCCATTGCATATTCTTGCCTTTGTTGTAGATAAGTTAACTAGACAATAGTGGCCGTTTACTTCTGCGCCCCCTATTCTGCTCTATTGATCTGTGTGTCTGTATTTCTGTCCGTGCCATATTGGGTTTTTTTTGTTTTTTTTTTTTTTAAAGATTTTATTTATTTATTTGACAGAGAGAAATTACAAGTACACTGAGAGGCAGGCAGAGAGAGAGAGAAGGAAGCAGGCTCCCTGCTGAGCAGAGAGCCCGATGCAGGACTCGATCCCAGGACCCTGAGATCATGACCTGAGCCGAAGGCAGCGGCTTAACCCACTGAGCCACCCAGGTGCCCGCCATATTGGTTTGATGACTACAGCTTTGTAGTCTATCTGGAGACCTGGGATTGTGATACTTCCAGCTTGGTCTTGCTCTGCTTAGGCTTGCTCTGGCCATCTGGGCTCTTTTTTTTTTTTTTTTTTTGTGGTTCCATACAAATTTTAGGATGACTCCCATTCTGAGAAAAATGCTATTGGTATTTTGACAGAGATTGCAATGAATCTGTAGAGTCCTTTGGTAGTATGGACATTTTAACAATATTCTTCCAACCCACAGGCATGGAGTATTTTTCCATTTGTTTGTATTACCTCCTTGGTTAAATTTATGCCTAGGCATTTTATTCTTTTTGGTGCCATTATAAAGGGGATTGTTGTCTTATTTCTTATAGGTGGGCATGGGAAAGAAAGTGGCAGGGTCACTAGGTGAGTGGTCCACACTTAGTCTTTCTGCCACAGCTGTGGGTACACTGAAGGGCTGGGCTTTTCTCTAGGTGGTGGCAGCTGGAAGGCTTGGCTACTGGGATGGTGCTGTGCTTGGGTTAACTTCCCCTCTCCCCCAAGCAGGAGTCCTTCTGGAGGGATGGCTGCTGAGGGGAGCTGGTGGAAAGTGACAGATCCACAGGGAATGCGGGAGTGGGCCACGCCATGCTAGCAAGCTAGTTGGAGAGGGTTAGCACTGGCTCCCACAAGTGTCTGGCCATCAAGGCTGGAAAAGGGAAGAGAAAAGATGCCTGCCAGCACTTTTTTCCTGGACAAGTCTCCTGAAGATTCCTGCCACTCCTGTGCACACTCTGTGAATAATTGTCCTTCATGTGTACTCCAGGCACTTTCCAAACTGCTGTTTCCTTGCCGTTTTGGCAACTTGTTTACTGTGCTGGTTCGTTCGGGGCAGGGACCCTGCCCACTGACATCTAAAGTCCCTGGACCCAAGTCCAGCTGATGTTAAAACCTTGCCGAGGTAAGCCTCATTGGTTTTCCAAGCCAAATGGTACAGGTTCTTGTTTGCCCTGTGCAGCGCCCCGTGCTGGGGGGCCTGGTGTGGGGTCTGGTCTTCCTGCTGCTTCTCCGTGCCAGTGGTGTCCTTCCTGATTGCGACTGATCTCACAGAAGATAGGGTTCCCATGTCTCCATGCCTCCTCCCTTTTCCAGTGCGGGCTCTTCTCTACCATGAACGGTGGAAGGCTTGCTCTGAGTCTTCAGGTTGGTTTCAGAGTTCATTGTAAAATGTAGGTGTTATCTTAGTGTGTCCCCGGGATGAGGTGGTTTCAGGATCCTTTGAGTCTGCTCTCCTCCTGACCCCCTGACATACTTTGGATCTGCACTCTCCATTTTGCCATCCCAGAGGTAATTTAAATAATAATTATCATCCACAACAGAGTTAGAATCAAAGAGGATCAAGATTTAAATTACTTGCCAGCTTACAAAATACACCCAGGAGGACACATGATCAGAAGTGAGATGTGCATGATTTGAAAATTATGGTTTCTAAAATAATCAAGATATTCAGTAGGAAATACTAACCTATATTAAAAAAAAATTAAAGTAGCAGTTGGAATGTTAAATTTTAGATGACTATTATACCAAGTTTAATAAATGTGTTTATATTAGAATATATTATGACATACCAGCATTTATATATAATCATATTAATCTTTCATTTTTAAAGAAGTCATAGGGATTGCCAATTCTTTCAGTGTTATGGAAGAAAGGTGAATAAAATATAATGCATCCCAATCTATTCCAAATACTGGTACAGAATGTGTGGAAAACAAAAAGTCATAAATAAGAAGATTAAAACACGTTAGCTCCTAAGGAATAAACCAGAGAAATAATTGCAACAATTAACATTTCAGGGGGGTTAGTTGTATCTCAAAGATAATCTTAAGAGTCCTCCAGTCCTCTTTGTGTATATGGTATCATTTTACTTCATTTTTTTGTAGTATTTTAATTCTTAGTTTTTGACAACAACAACAACAAAAACCACTGTGTTCCTTTTCTAGGCGGATGAGAAAAAAAGAGAGCCAGGAGCTGGTCATCTCACTGGCTAGGTGAGAAGAGGTCTGACTGTGAAAGTCAGAGACTTCCTATGCTAAATCCCGAGGCTTAGAGGTATTACCATGTCAGTACAGAATAGCCACAGAAGCCTTTCTTAAAAATCAACCCAAACACATTTCTTTTATCCTTTCAGAATAGCTTCTCCCTACTGTTGCTTTCCTCGGATGTGAAAAGAAAACTGAATGAATTGAATATGAATTGATTTGATTATGGATATTTTCATAGACACTGTGACTAATAGAATCAATTTCCTTTTTCTCTTGGCATTTTTGTTGTTGTTTCTTGTGAACGATTAACCTTTAGGACTTCCAGCCTCAAACAAAGAGTGACAAAGCTAGTCAGTGGCAGGATTCCTTGGAACCTCCATCTCCCTCTCCCCCAGCCCCCGCTGTCCCCCAGGCCAATTTTTTGAGTAGGGGGAAAAAAGGCAATAAGGTGCTACCCCCATCTATGATAGATCTATTGTTCTTAATGCTGAGGCTTTGGTTGTCCTGACTCTTTGGAAAGGAGCAGGCATCTTTTATCTCCAGATCGTGCCTCTTCACATAGGAGTAAGCGCACTGGGGCCGGGGGACTCACCAACTGTGTATCCCAAACCCAAGGATGATAGAAGGGAAGGAAATGGAACTGACCGAAAAAGCATCCTGGTGGAGGTAGAGAAAGGACCATCCAGGGATAGTCTGCCTCCATCCTACCCTCCAAAGGTAAATCATTTATTAATAGCAACCGTAGGTGCCCTTGCAGATCAAAACAGGTCTCCCTCAGGAGCCTGGGCTGGCTTTTATGAGCCAACGGAATGCAAATCAAGTTAAACAGGGAGACATAGGAAATAATATTTTCTTTCAGAAACTAGATTTGAAACTGGATTCCTGTGCATGTTTGACACCCCACAAGTGGACTTGAGATTGACTTGTGTTGCTGTTGCCTGCTTAAAGAAGTTACAAGAAGCCTGAAGCCATTCCTCTCTCTCTCTGGCTTATTATCTCTTTTGTGTTTACTTCCACCTGTAAACCTCCTGTTCTAATTAGAACAAATCAGGGACAATATTTCAAATAAATTAGGGGCTTGGAAGGTCAGGTAAAAAATGATACAGTAGAGCCACATTCAGAAGAAGCAGACATTATCTCAGAAGTCAGAATGGTACCTTTATGCAGCAGCCTGTAAATTAGGAGAAGGAGACCACATCTTTTTATTTATTTATTTTTTTTTATCATTGAATCACCGGCTTCTAGCACAATGCCTGGCATATAATCTGTGCTCAAATATTACTAGAAATCATGCAACAATGTGCTATAAATGTCTTAATACAGATGTTTACTCTGGCCCCAAGGACAACATGATATATTGCCCTGTATGGCTGTTTACCTTAAATTTAAGAAGTGAAACACAGCATCAGTGTAATTAGGACAAGATAAGGTAAAAAGAAATCGATTTGATATATACAAGGAAGGCCAAGGGGAAGACCCGAAAGGTCTTCATGCAAAGACATGAAGTTGTCGTAAGAATGCTATTAAGGATGAGACTTCATAAGCTATTCTGGGTTCTATTAATTACTATTCTGGGATCTCTACAGAGTAACAAGTTGTCAAAAAATAGCCTGGCTTTCTGGAAACAACAGGGCAGTCTAGGACAGAGTTTTAGTAAGATGTTACCCCATGAAGGAGGACATGGGTAAGACTGTAACAAATATGAAAGAAGAAAAGATGCCAAAAAGTGAACCTTCAAAGGAACAAGGATGACTTCTAAATGTTTGATCAGTCATAGGAAATTCACAAGAGAAGGAAATCGTCTTTTAAGTAAACATTTTGGATTGGTAATGATCTCCTGGGACATTTCATAGAATAGATTTTAATTTGTTAGTTCTCCAAATAGAGAGAGAAACAAGCACTCACTAGAGCAACTTTATTTGCCCTAAAAGGGCAAACATAAGTAAATCTGAATTAGATCGTTTATGTGAAATACTGCTTATAAGTAGATTCTTTTTTGCCCAAGATCAGCTGAAAGCCTGAAGAAGATGGCTGGAACTTGTTAATTTTGAAACCGAAGAGCAATGTAAAGCCAGAAGAAATGGTAACTCGGGGGAAAAAAACAATTCTCAATGTCAGGAAAGGCAGACAGTCCATCTGGCCAATGAGTTAGACAATTAGGCTGGTAATTAATCCAGATAGCAACTAGAACGAACCTCGATTCCCTTCATGTCACAGCAATGAACTGAATTCTAGGTATACGGTTAACTGATTGATACTCAAGTTCAAAGAAGGCCATATGGCTTGCTAGGTTACCATTTCCACGCTGGACTAACCTTTATCATTAGTTACAAATCTGAAACAGAGAGAGTGTCATATTTACTAAAGCATGTGTGTACAGTGGGTCCCACCCTGTATTTACTTATTTTCTGAAATATGAGCCTAGGTAACATGTAAATATGATCTTATACTTTATAACGGACTCTTCTTACGGACCACCAGAGTCAACATTTTAAAAGAAATGATAGAAATTTCTTCAAACTCCTACCTATCCCTGAGAATGGTCCAGAGCTCTCCTCCCAGGCACACTTCCATCAACATGTACAAATATTTGCTGTCCTTAAACGTTCTGTACAATCTGGGAATTGCAAACAAGAAAACAAGGGTTATCAACATTGTTGTCCTTGAAGAGAATGTACACGTTTTAAGTGCTCAGATTTAGTCTGACACTTGATTTACCAAGCTCGAAATGGCATTAAAGGAAAGAGAGAGACGTGTGTGTAAAGAGGGAAAAGGAGGCAACAGGCTCCCAAGAAGTGTGTGGTGTAGGGCTAGTCTGTCCTAGGCAATGAGTGCATGAGTTCTAAGGATTATGGACCGAAGGGGCTTCTTGGGGTCCCAGTCTGGCTGTTGTTTACAGCATATGGACTCTTGAGCCATACTGAGTGGTGATAAACATTCAGCCTATCTGCATATAAAATAGATATACTTCACAACATAGACATGTATGAAATTCCCGTGCTATTCCTTAAATTCACCTTCGGCCCTGTTTTTAAGTGCTCCTGAGAAATTAACTGGAACAGGTTTTATTTATTTATTTTGTATCAAAGACCTCCCGATTATCCTCTTATTAATGCTCTGAAAATATGGAGGTGGAATAGTCCTATCATTTTTTTAAATCTTCCCCAAATTAAAAAAAAAAATTACATATTAGTATTCAAATAATTAGAGGATAGTTATGTGTTTTGTCTTTCAAGCTCCAGAAATCTACAAAGGGTTTTGGAGTCACAGAGTGCATCAAAAACCAAGATCCCTCCTTTGGGAAAAGCATGCTCTTTTCACAAATCTGATTCTTTAAAAAATAAATAAATAAATAAATAAAGGATAGAATCAAACTTCAGGTTTTTTTTTTTTTTAAAGCCTAACAAAACTTTCTTAAAATCAGATTTAAGATCATGTTCCCTGGGTGCAGGAAACATGTGCTGGTGAGCAGGAGTGATGATGGGTTTGGTGGCTGACTTTCCAGGGGGAGTGGAATCAGCATCCCTGGGGGTGCGGGGGTCTGTACCTCACTATGAAGTCGGAATGCGCCCCCTGCATGATCTGCTTCTCCGAGCGGATGTGCTCCTGCTGTCTCGTATCCACGATGTGGCGTTTCTTGAGAATCTTCATGGCGAAGGTTTTGGATTCTTCACTTTTCAACTGGACCTTCAAGAAAAGCACAGAAAATAAGTGAGGAAAAAGCCCACAGCATTAATGTAACAGAATGCCTTCTCGTCCCCAAATTACCCAGTGCATGAGCACGGCAGGGACCCCCTCCCCATCTCAGATGCCACCTGAGTGACACAGTTTGTGATCACGGGAGCCGGGCAGAAATCCAGGTCTGCGACCCTCGTCCACGTTCCTTCCCGTGGACCAGATAAGAGTGTAACCAGAAGCTCAATTAGTGTGGTGCCCGCTGGGATAGGGAGAGGGCAAGTGTGTTGGATTCTCACTGTGTTATTTCATTTCCTACCCCATAATGTGTTTGAGCGTACTTTATAGTTTCTCTTCTGCAATCAAAAAAGCATAAAAATGAAATTCTGTTTGCCTTCCAGTGCTTGTGGTAGAGGTAGGATCCTATGACCTGAGTCAAGACCAAGAGCTGGAGGCTTCACTGAATCCCACCCCTCACCCCAGGCACCCCTCAACAAGGTGACTTGCGAGGAGATGAAGAGATCTGGGTGATGGGGTTAATCACGTAATAGCAATATCAACGTTTTCTAGCCCTGTTGAGCCACAGACAATCTTCAAGCCTGCATTACGTGGAACGCATGAAAGCCTCAGCGAGATGACCTGACAAACCATGTCTGCTTTCAGCTGAGAGATCACTGTCCCCTGGAGGTGTGAATTGCTTACTGTGTAACGCAGTTCTTTTTTTTTTTAAGATTTTATTTATTTATTTGACAGAGAGAGAGATCACAAGTAGACGGAGAGGCAGGCATAGAGAGAGAGAGAGAGGGAAGCAGGCTCCCTGCTGAGCAGAGAGCCCGATGCGGGACTCGATCCAGGACCCTGAGATCATGACCTGAGCCGAAGGCAGTGGCACAACCCACTGAGCCACCCAAGCGCCCCTGTAACACAATTCTTAATTAAGTGTGTCGCTCACGCACTAGTGTACTGACTGAACCCCGTCCAAGAGGATGTGCACAGGGCGGGTGCTTGGGCGAGAACACAAGGACACTTCACACCAGCGGGTCTCAGGATGCGGGCAGCATCTGTAAATCTCTACGATGGGTTACAGAGAAAAATGATATTTGAATTTGCCTTAAGCAGCCCACGGCCCTCTACGCAGTCTGTGAAACTCTTTAAGACGACAGATGAGTGGGATTCAAATGAATCCAGTGATCATGCATAACAGAACACAAAATGTGGACATGCACGTCTAAAAGACATGTGGACAGTCAGCCTGAAAAATGAGCCAGCGAAGAAATTAAGTCATGTTCTCTCCAGAGCCTTACTGTAATGACCTCAGTCTCTTGGGTGGTTTACACACCTGATGGAAAACGTGTCCATTATTCTTCGCTGTGATGGTGACCTACATTTTTATTTGTACATAGGGTGAGAGGAAAGAACTCTGAGTTGGGGTCACAGGTCTGGACCTCAACCCTGACTTCGCTGAGTTGCTTCTCTGCTCTGAGCCCCAGTTCTTGCTGAAGAGTACACTGTATGGAGTTATTTCGACCTGAAGTGAGAAAGTGCCAGGGGGTGGGAAACGGCCCTATTCTCTCTGCTGGACCCCTGCCCCAGCCAGCAGCCTCTGCCCCTTATCATAGGACAGCTGTCTGCAAAACAAAGGCAGACCCATCGTTCCTCTGCTCAAAACACTCCAGTGCCTTTGCATCCCGCTCCTAGGAAAGACCAAGCTGCCACAGCGGCTACAAGGTCCTACACCATCTGGATCCCAGCTACCCCCCAACTCACTCAGCTGAGGCCACGCCCACCTCCTTGCTCCTCTTCCTGGAATACACCCGAAACGCATGCCTCAGTCTGTCTGCTTGTCTTTTCTGCCCAAATATTTTCCCACAGATATTCCCAGGAGTCCCCCTCTCAGTTCCCGAAGCTCTTTGCTCAAGTGGTTCCTCATCAGCACGTCCTCACCCCAGACTCTGTAAAAGAAACTGCCCCCCCCTCTCCCCTCCCTGCTTGCCTGTTCTCTCCAGCTCTATCACAAACTCCTACACAGAACAGTTTTCATTACTTGTTCAGCTCCTGTCTCCTTTCCCTCATCTGTAAGCGACCTGCAATGCGGGATCTTTTGACTCACTATCCCTGACACAGAGTAAATGCCTATTAGGTATTTGCTGACTTCATGAATCAAAGAGAGAACGCGGGGAACCACGACAATTGATCACTGGCAAAGCCACGATGGCACTGGGGTCTCGGTTCCACACTGTGCATCTCTTACCTTCACAGGACAAAAATGAGGAAAGCTGTGAGGACAAGCATGGGGTATTCGGTCTTTTCCTTTTGTCCCAAAGCACCCTTAATTAGGCATGGAAGGGAAGAAACTATTTCTACATGTCAACACCGCACAGGCACCATCCATGGCCAAATAACCATGCGATTCAGTTTCCAGTTCTCAGTTTATGTTTTTACAAGATGCTTTCTTCACCCATCCATTTCCTTGATCAACATTCCCAACCATGGAGCCTACTAGGTAAATAAGATCATCTCTACAACAACGTCTAGTTGGCTGCCAGTGAGCTCTTGGGGTCCATCCCCTCTTGAGACCATGGCCATTTGTTTGCGACCCATCTCCTTGCCTGCACTGCTCCTGAGGTCCCTTCCAGTGAACACGTTCCACAATTCCACAAATACTGCCCATTTTTGTTCTCACCAGCGCATCACCGTTATACCCACACCCAGATATTTATTTCACCACAGCCAGGGTAGGAGATAAAAACATGCACTTATTTTGTTATTTTTGTTAATAGTTTTGAACTGTAGATTAGGGAGAGTCCATGCAAGGAAATAAACGAAGCCCTCAGTAATGTCAGAGAGAAACGGGAATTAGCATATGTGGAACACAGACGTGCTGGGCACATCCCTATGTATTATTTTCAGTCGCGATATCAACTCTTAGGGGTGGGAGGAACAGAAGTTTGTTGTGTTTTTACGAAGACTTCATCATCACTAACAATAATAGCTAACAGTAATAAAGCTCGTATTGTCAGGAATAGCAAAGTGAGTGAGTTTTCTCCCTTAATCTTCTAGGCACCCTTTTGAGGGACTGTTGTCACCCCCATGTTTCAGAGGAGCTAACCGAGGATTACTGGAGAGGGTCTTATCTTGCCCAGGGCCACAGAGCTGTCAAGTCGCAGGACTGGGTTTATGCTCCCATGCTATTGGTAGGAAGTGCTGTTTCCCTTCAGCTGCATAGAAAACTGATGGCAGAGTGATGGGTGCCTTACAAATGAGAGTTTAATGGAACTGGCCTCCTCGGAGAGACTCCGTGAGAAAAGCTGAACTGTGCGCTACATGCCGTGAAGCTTCCCCCTTGCTGGAAATGCCAGAGCCCCACTGTCCTACCCCAGGTTCTGGGGTACCTGAGTGATGGCTTCTCCTTGTGGAATTCAAAGACTGGAAGCAAAAGGGGAGGACCTGGTGCTAACAGCTGGTGGACGGCAGGGGCGGCTGCCAAAGAGGGGTACGCATGCAAATGCCACCGGGATGACTGGGGGTCAGCCTCATCAGCTGCCAATGTAATGATCATTAGTTATAAGCAGTTTACAGAGCCCAACAGCTCACCTGCGGGGGCTTTCTGTTCAGTTTGCTAACTGAAACTATAGTTTCAGTTTCCACTTTGCTTGAGACCATCCCACTGTCTGGAACCACTGTCCTTTGCATTCTGTAAAGACCTGTATAGTTCCTTAGAGGAAAGCCCTTAGAATCTCCACTTCTATTTTAAACTAGAAGGACACAAGACTCCCAGGATCCTGGCTCGTAACTGAGAAGTCAGACAGCCCGAGGACTACTGTTGGAGCTAATTCAACAAACATAGTCACTTCTGCTGCAGTTGATTCTCTTAAAAATATACTCCTGATTAACAACATGTCCAACTCTTAGATTGTCTCTAATGGAAAAATTTGGAAACAATCTAAATGTCCATGCAGAAAAGCGTGGAAAAATAAATGATCATATGACCATGCGAAGCAGCTATAAAAACTAGGATGTAAAATGACGACTTAGCAAAGGAGAAAAAAAAAAGGAGAGGGAGACAAAGCAAAAGAGAGACTCTTAAGTCTAGAGAACTGATGGTCACCAGAGGGGAGGTGGTGGGGCCGGGGGTATGAAGGAGGGCACCTGTCGTGATGAGCACAGGGTGATGTGTGGAGGTGCTGAATCACTCCACTGTACACCGGACACGAATATTACACCATATGTTAACTAACGGGAATCAAGTGTCATTCTTTTCTTCTTTAAAGGTTTCATTTATTTATTTGACAGAGAGAGACAGAGAGATCACAAGTAAGCAGAGCAGCAGACAGAGAGAGAGGAGGAAGCAGAGGCCCCACGGAGCAGAGAGCTCGGTGCAGGGCTCAATCCCAGGACCCTGAGATCATGACCTGAGCCAAAGGCACGGAGCCCCCAGGTGCCCCAAGTGTCATTCTAGTCTATTTTTTATTATGGAAAAATAGCCCTCCAAATTTATATACACACAGATAATATGTGTATAAGTTACATATACATATTTACATATAAGAATACAGGATACAAGCCAGCATACATTTTATGATCCTATAAATAATGTTTCTGTGTACGTATATATCTATATCTAAAATCTAGGATGAGACCATCAGAAATGTGTTACCCAATATGTTCATAATGGTGTTCCCTGAGGGAAATTTTCAGTTTTACTTCTTTTCGCTTTTTTGAATTGCTTAACTTTTGTACAATTAGCATACATCCCTGGTTTGATGGGTAAACACAGTGATATTCGGGGAAAATAAATTTTGAAGCCTCCCTTAAATTGTACTACCTATGTATTAGTACCTGGCTCTCTTTAAGGATTCCGGGTCAAAGGGCATCACTCTGCTAGAGTTTCATGAATGCAAAGGCCTTGAGAGGTTGTATAGAGCATAACAATCTATTCGTGTTTGGGCTGAACCACACTATTCAGCTCCTTAAAGGACCTGCCAAATTCTTTTGTTCAGTATGAACTCTCAGGGTAAGTTCTAGCAATTTGTATTTACTAGGTCTACACTATTAGGTTTTATTATGAATGTGCTTTTGCAAAACGAATCATGAAAATTTTTGAGGTGAAATGTAGTTTGCTTTATTTTTTTCCAGTTGGCCAAACGAATTATCCTAAGTCTGCATCTGTCAAGTTGAGATAATGATGATTTCAAAATCGGGTCAGCTAGCTCCGAACCTTCCCAGCCTAGTTGGGTCAGAATGCCCCCCAGCTCGGTCTTCCCTTGCAGACTCTCCCCCACCCCCATAGCACGCCGACTGGGGTGCTAGTTGACAGCGTGAGCTCTGAAATGTGACTGCTTTTGTTTAAATCTCAACCATTTTTTGGCTTGTGATCAGGACACATTTCTGACACATTTCTGTCCCCCTCTCGTTATCCATAACATTGAGGGTAATTCTCAGTTTACTTGGAAAGATGACATAAAAGGGCTCACATATCAAACCCAGTGTTGGGAACAGTGCATATTAGTGACTTTTAATCTTAGGAGCTTCCATAGGTCATGGTCCCTTCAGGCCCAAGCAAACTATGACCCTGCACAGGCCACTGTCACTTTATGCCTGTTCCTATCCCCACTCACCGGTCTCAGTCCTACCAACAGCACAGGTAAAGGGCCCAGAAACTACTTTAAAAAGACTGCCGACCCTTGTACCACACTAGTTTTACTCTCAAAATTCCTGGAAACAGAAGAAGAATAAGAAAATGCTAATACCCCAAGTCTTCCTCTTATTTCTCAGAAACCAAGCTTTGCATTCTATCGGAAACTAGAATTTGCAAACGATTCACTAGTAGGAAGATGCCACTTCCTTCTGGAGCACGGTGTTGCAATTTGAACAAAGGCCTCCTCGGGCCGAGAGAACTGTTACCTGGGTTCATACTGAACTAGAGCTTCAGTTGCACGTGCAGGAAATACAGACAGTGAGGGAAAACGAAGCGGAGCGTAAGAAAACTCACAGCAGAAGACTCATGCTTAGAAGGTGGGGGAGTAGTCATTGCAGCTGGATGGGAACGGATGAGACCTGGTGAAGGACACGAACGCTCACGCCAGTGATGGGATTGCGGTGTTCAGCGTTGTGGGATGTAAATCATACCTCGACAAGGCTTTTAAAAGCATTTTTTTTTTTAAAGGAAAAAACCAGGCAATATGTATATCTTCTAATAAGAGATCTATTCTGGGATATATTTTCGATTTCTATTTTAAGGAATGAAATGTTAGACATCTATGTTCATCATTCCCCCTTTAGTAAAAGTTCCCCAGTTAGTCAAAACTGTATTTCATTTTTACTCCAGTATCTGTCAATGATAAACATTTTTTATAAAATTTGATCCTTTTTAGGACTTCACTCTTGTGATTAAATGTCTTAAAAATTTTAAAAAGGCCTCACTTCCCCCTCTCAAAGTAGGATCATGACTTATTTTCAGCAAAATGTACATGTTAGTACAAATTTTTTTCTTCAAAATAATAGGTGATTGCTGGGTAATGTCTTTAATGTCTTTGTAATGTACAACTGAGATCAGATGTGACCTCATATAGTCTCCTAGAGCCCTTTCCTCACTTTTAAAAGGGGAATAAAACCACCTTATAAGCACAGATATTATAAGAGCAAATCTGATAGTGTCTGTGAAAATAGCTGGAAAGTTTACAAGTGCTACCCAAGAACAGTTATCATTACTACCATGACCTCCAAGATATGTGAGAGCGCTGATTAAAGTGGCGTGGACACTCGTAAACTGTGCTTTACTCCTACTGTTCGTCATCATATCTGTGTTTTAAGTAGTTGCCCCAGCCCACTGAAGGAAAAAATGAAAGAACAGGAAGTTTGTCTGACTTTCAGGAAGTTCTACTTTCACAGAGAAGGAAAAACCAGTATTATCCCTTCAACTCAAATAACTTCGTGGGCAGGACAAACCCCAGTACTCACACTTTGCAAAGTTACTCCAGTCATGAAAGACAGCAAACATTTTCAAGTGCATCGAAAACTCCCATTCCACACAGAAGTATTGGATTGTATTCTTCAAAGCTCCCTAACCAAAAACATGCTAGTCCTTCCTGGAGAATTACTTTTTCTCTGTAACAGTACTATAGTTTCAGGCGGACACTACTACAGTCAGGATAGAAAACCCCGGGGGTTCAAACTTTCTTGTCTCACTGGTTGTTCCAGTCTTCCCCCTCACCTCTCTCTGCACAATAACCTCAGATGCTTTCCTTTCTTCAGTCACTGTCCAAAACTTAAAATTGAATCACGGCATCTCGTTTGTTCCAAAGGACGCGCAGGAGAGGGGAGCATAAGGGACTTGTCGCAGCCCTGGTGACACACAGCCAGCTGACGCACAGAACCCAAAGGATGGATTATGATTTTAAACAGATGCCAGAGTTGAAAAGCTTTTCAGACAGGAGGAATAGAGGCATGGCACCATGAGACAATTTTATGGCAAGGATTTGATGTGTAAAACTTATTTCATCATTGACCACTAAGTGGTTTATATATACACCATTCAGAGCAAAGGCGCATAGTAAAAAAGAGCTTATTTTATCTCCACATTTTCCTCTGCCATTTGTACAAGTGACCATCAAGAGAGGGTCTGGTCTCTTCGTTCGTTTCCCTTCCCATGTTCACCTCAACCCCTCATCGAAAGTGTCAATTCCATTTGCTTCGCAACTTGCCTTCAGACTTAAAAAATTCAGTTCTGTAGCGGGAAATATCTATATTATTAAATTCAAATTGATCAAAAGTCCAGTAAGACTATTTTCACAGAGGAGATAGTTTTCAAAAAAGACACTGAACTTTCAGTTTGGAGGAAGATCAGGAAAGGAACATCATACTTTTCTATTTTTAATTGCAACATGAATAAACAGTTGGACTATTTTATACAGATCCCTTGGAAATCAAAGAATACTTGTGTATTCTCTTATTAAGGAATTAGCACTGATTCATTTTGACTCAAAAGTCTCCTTATACTGAATCAAAATGGTTTACTGAAATGTGCAATTTACATAAACCCTTTCTCTTCCATACAGTAGCCGTGCAAAGTAATCCTTACTTCACTTTGTAGTGATTATGAAAATTGACATGATAAACTTTAAATTATTTTCTTTCATCACCAGCACAAAAACAGACACAGAGATCAACAGAATAGAATAGATAGTCTAGAAATAAACCCACCCTTATGTGGTTAATTAATCTATCACAAGGGAGGCAAGAATGAATATACAGTGGGGAAAAGACCTTCTTTTCAACAAATGGTGCTGGGAAAATTTGACAGCCACATGCAAAAGAATGAAACTGGAAAACTTCTGTACACCACCCACAAAAATAAACTCAAAATGGATCAAAGGCCTAAAATGAGACCTGAAATCATAAATCTCCTAAAACAAACACAGGCAGTAATCTCTTTGACATCACCCTCAGCGATATTTTTCTAGATATGTCTCCGGAGGCAAGAGAAACAAAAGCAAAAAGAAACTATTGGGACTTGGGGCACCTGGGTGGCTCAGTGGGTTAAGCCACTGCCTTCAGCTCGGGTCATGATCTCGGGGTTCTGGGATCAAGTCCCGCATCGGGCTCTCTGCTCAGCAGGGAGCCTGCTTCCCTCTTTCTCTCTCTGCCTGCCTCTCCATCTACTTGTGGTTTCTCTCTGTCAAATAGATAAATAAAATCTTTAAAAAGAAAAAAAAGAAACTATTGGGACTTGACCAAAATGAACAGCTTTTGCCTGGCAAAGCAAACCATCAATAAAATGCAACCTACAGAATGGGAGAAGATGTTTGCAAAGATGTATCTGATAAAAGGTTACTATTGAAGATATATAAAGAACCTATCCAATGCAATATCAAAAACCAATTTTAAAAAAAGGGCAGAAGAGTTAAACATGTTCCAAAAGAAGACACAGACACCAGTAGGCACATGACAGGATGTGTGGAATCACTACTCAAAATACAAATATAGGGGGGTCCCTGGGTGGCTCAGTGGGTTAAGCCTCTGCCCTCACTCTGGTCATGATCTCAGGGTCCTGGGATAGAGCCCCACGTCGGGTTCTCTGCTCAGCAGGGAGCCTGCTTCCCCCTCTCTCTATGCCTGTCTCTCTGCCTATCTATGATCTCTGTCAAATAAATAAATAAAATATTTTAAAAAATACAAATATAAAACTAGAGTGAGATACCACCTCACACCTGTCGGAGTGGTTAAAATCAACACTTCCAGAAACATCAAGTGTTGGTGAGGATGTGGATGAAAAGGAACCGTCAGGCACTGTTGGTGGGAATGCAAACTGGTACAGCCTCTGTGGAAAAGAGTATGGAGGTTCCTCATAATGTTCGAAATAGCATCCAAATCCAGTAGTTCTACTACTGGGTGCTTACCCAAAGTAAATAAAAAATTAATTCTACAAGGGGGGGAGGAGTCAAGATGGCGGAGAAGTAGCAGGCTGAGACTACTTCAGCTAGCCGGAGATCAGCTAGATAGCTTATCTAAAGATTGCAAACACCTGAAAATCCATCGGCAGATCGAAGAGAAGAACAGCAGCAATTCTGGAAACAGAAAAACATCCACTTTCTGAAAAGTAGGACCAGCGGACAAGTGAATCCAAAGCGACGGGAAGATAGACCCCGGGGGGAGGGGCCGGCTCCCGGCAAGTGGCGGAGCAACGGAGCACAAAATCAGGACTTTTAAAAGTCTGTTCCGCTGAGGGACATCGCTCCAGAGGCTACCCGGGGCGAAGCCCACGCGGGGTCAGCGTGGCCTCAGGTCCCGCAGGGTCACAGAAGGATCGGGGGTGTCTGAGTGTCGCAGAGCTTGCGGGTATTGGAACGGGAAAGCCGGCTGCAGAGACAGAGCCGACAGTAAGCTCACAGCTTGGGGTTACCTTGAACCGGTCGCAGGCTCTGTGAGCTCGGAGCGCGGCTGGAGGTCAGGCAGACGGGAGTAACTGGGGGCTATTCTCTGAGGGCACACTGAGGAGTGGGACCCTGGGCTCTCGGCTCTTCCAGGCTGGAGACCAGGAGGCCGCCATTTGTGCTCCTGTCCTCCGGAACTCTATGGAAAGCACTCAGGGAACAAAAGCTCCTGAAAGCAAACCCGAGTGGATTACTCACCCCGGCCCCTGCTAAGGGCGGTACAATTCCGCCTGGGGCAAAGACACTTGAGAATCACTACAACAGGCCCCTCCCCCCAGAAGATCAACAAGAAATCCAGCAGAGGCCAAGTTCACCTACCAAGGAGTGCGGTCTCAATACCAAGGAGAGCAGCAGAATTCCAGAGGAGGAGAAAGCCAAGCACGGAACTCATGGCTTTTTCCCTGTGATTTTTTTAGTCTTGCAGTTAATTTAGTTTTTTTCTTTTTCATTTTTTGTTTTTTTTTTTCTCACCTTTGGGTAAAATTTTTTTTTAACTTTTACCTTTTTCTTTTTTAACGTTTTTTAACTAGTTTATCTAATATATATATTTTTTCTTTTTTATATTTTTCTAATGTGTTTTCTTTTTTTTAATTCTTTTCTTTTCTTTTTTTTTTTCTTTCTTCCTTTTTGAACCTCTTTTTAACCCCTTTCTCCCCCCTCATGATTTGGGATCTCTTCTAATTTGGTTAAAGCATATTTTCCTGGAGTTGTTGCCACCCTTTTAGTATTTTACTTGCTCCTTCATATACTCTTATCTGGACAAAATGACAAGACAGAAAAATTCAACACAAAAAAAAGAACAAGAGGCAGTACCGAAGGCTAGGGAACTAATCAATACCGACATTGGTAATATGTCAGATCTAGAGTTCAGAATGACAATTCTCAAGGTTCTAGCCGGGCTCGAAAAAGGCATGGAAGATATTAGATAAACCCTCTCGAGAGATATAAAAGCCCTTTCAGGATAAATAAAAGAACTAAAATCTAACCAAGTTGAAGTCAAAAAAGCTATTAATGAGGTGCAATCAAAAATGGAGGCTCTCACTGTTAGGATAAATGAGGCAGAAGAAAGAATTAGTATATAGAAGACCAAATGACAGAGAATAAAGAAGCTGAGCAAAAGAGGGACAAACAGCTACTGGACCACGAGGGGAGAATTCGAGAGATAAGTGACACCATAAGATGAAACAACATTAGAATAATTGGGATTCCAGAAGAAGAAGAAAGAGAGAGGGGAGCAGAAGGTATACTGGAGAGAATTATTGGGGAGAATTTCCCCAATATGGCAAAGGGAATGAGCATCAAAATTCAGGAGGTTCAGAGAACGCCCCTCAAAATCAATAAGAATAGGCCCACAACCTGTCACCTAATAGTAAAATTTACAAGTCTCAGTGACAAAGAGAAAATCCGGAAAGCAGCCCGGGAAAAGAAGTCTGTAACATACAATGGTAAAAATATTAGATTGGCAGCTGACTTATCCACAGAGACCTGGCAGGCCAGAAAGAGCTGGCATGATATTTTCAGAGCACTAAACGAGAAAAACATGCAGCCAAGAATACTATATCCAGCTAGGCTATCATTGAAAATAGGAGAGATTAAAAGCTTCCAGGACAAACAAAAACTGAAAGAATTTGCAAACACCAAACCAGCTCTACAGGAAATATTGAAAGGGGTCCTCTAAGCAAAGAGAGCACCTACAAGTGGTAGATCAGAAAGGAACAGAGACCATATACAGTAACATTTACCTTACAGGCAATACAATGGCACTAAATTCATATCTCTCAATAGTTACCCTGAATGTTAATGGGCTAAATGCCCCTGTCAAAAGACACAGGCTATCAGAATGGATAAAAAAACAAAACCCATCTATATGTTGCCTCCAAGAAACTCATTTTAAGCACGAAGACACCTCCAGATTTAAAGTGAGGGGGTGGAAAATAATTTACCATGCTAATGGACATCAGAAGAAAGCAGGAGTGGCAATCCTTATATCAGATCAATTCGATTTTAAGCCAAACACTATAATAAGAGATGAGGAAGGACACTATATCATACTCAAAGGGTCTGTCCAACAAGAAGATTTAACAATTTTAAATATCTATGCCCCCAACGTGGGAGCAGCCAACTATATAAACCAATTAATAACAAAATCAAAGAAACACATCAACAATAATACAATAATAGTAGGGGACTTTAACACTCCCCTCACTGAAATGGACAAATCATCCAAGCAAAAGATCAGCAAGGAAATAAAGGCCTTAAACGACACACTGGACCAGATGGACATCACAGATATATTCAGAACATTTCATCCCAAAGCAACAGAATACACATTCTTCTCTAGTGTACATGGAACATTCTCCAGAATAGATCACATCCTCGGTCCTAAATCAGGACTCAACCGGTATCAAAATATTGGGATCATTCCCTGCATATTTTCAGACCACAATGCTCTAAAGCTAGAACTCAACCACAAAAGAAAGTTTGGAAAGAAGCCAAATACATGGAGACTAAACAGCATCCTTCTAAAGAATGAATGGGTCAACCGGGAAATTAAAGAAGAATTGAAAAAAATCATGTTTCCATGATTTTCAAATGATAATGATAATGAAAATACAACGGTTCAAAATCTGTGGGACACAACAAAGGCAGTCCTGAGAGGAAAATATATAGCGGTACAAGCCTTTCTCAAGAAACAAGAAAGGTCTCATGTACACAACCTAACTCTACACCTAAAGGAGCTGGAGAAAGAACAAGAAAGAAACCCTAAGCCCAGCAGGAGAAGAGAAATCATAAAGATCAGAGCAGAAATCAATGAAATAGAAACTAAAAAAACAATAGAACAAATCAACAAAACTAGGAGCTGGTTCTTTGAAAGAATTAATAAAATTGATAAACCCCTGGCCCGACTTATCAAAAAGAAAAGAGAAAGGACCCAAATAAATAAAATCATGAATGAAAGAGGAGAGATCACAACTAACACCAAAGAAATACAAACTATTATAAGAACATACTATGAGCAACTCTACGCCAATAAATTTGACAATCTGGAAGAAATGGATGCATTCCTAGAAACATATAAACTATCACAACTGAACCAGGAAGAAATAGAAAGCCTGAACAGACCCATAACCAGTAAGGAGATTGAAACAGTCATTAAAAATCTGCAAACAAACAAAAGCCCAGGGCCAGACAGCTTCTTGGGGGAGTTCTACCAAACATTTAAAGAAGAACTAATTCCTATTCTCCTCAAACTGTTCCAAAAAATAGAAATGGAAGGAAAACTTCCAAAAACATTTTATGAGGCCAGCATCACCTTGATCCCAAAACCAGACAAGGATCCCATCAAAAAAGAGAGCTATAGACCAATATCCTTGATGAACACAGATGCGAAAATACTCAACAAAATACTAGCTAATAGGATTCAACAGTACATTAAAAAGCTTATTCACCACGACCAAGTGGGATTTATTCCAGGGCTGCAAGGTTGGTTCAACATCCGCAAATCAGTCAATGTGATACAACACATCAATAAAAGAATGAACAAGAACCATATGATACTCTCAATAGATGCTGAAAAAGCATTTGACAAAGTACAGCATCCCTTCCTGATCAAAACTCTTCAAAGTGTAGGCATAGAGGGCACATACCTCAATATCATCAAAGCCATCTCTGAAAAACCCACTGCAAATATCATTCTCAATGGAGAAAAACTGAAAGCTTTTCCACTAAGGTCAAGAACACGGCAGGGATGTCCATTATCACCACTGCTATTCAGCATAGTACTAGAGGTCCTAGCCTCAGCAATCAGACAACAAAAGGAAATTAAAGGCATCCAAATCGGCAAAGAAGAAGTCAAATTATCACTGTTCGCAGAGAATATGATACTATATCTGGAAAACCCAAAAGACTCCACTCCAAAACTGCTAGAACTTATACAGGAATTCAGTAAAGTGTCAGGATATAAAATCAATGCACAGAAATCAGTTGCATTTCTCTACACCAACAGCAAGACAGAAGAAAGGGAAATTAAGGAGTCAATCCCATTTACAATTGCACCCAAAACCATAAGATACCTAGGAATAAACCTAACCAAAGAGGCACAGAATCTATACTCAGAAAACTATAAAGTACTCATGAAAGAAATTGAGGAAGACACAAAGAAATGGAAAAATGTTCCATGCTCCTGGATTGGAAGAATAAATATTGTGAAAATGTCTATGCTACCTAAAGCAATCTACACATTTAATGCAATTCCTATCAAAGTACCATCCATCTTTTTCAAAGAAATGGAACAAATAATGCTAAAATTTATATGGAACCAGAAAAGACCTTGAATAGCCAAAGGGATATTGAAAAAGAAAGCCAACGTTGGTGGCATCACAATCCCGGACTTCAAGCTCTATTACAAAGCTGTCATCATCAAGACAGCATGGTACTGGCACAAAAACAGACACATAGATCAATGGAACAGAATAGAGAGCCCAGAAATAGACCCTCAACTCTATGGTCAACTAATCTTCGACAAAGCAGGAAAGAATGTCCAATGGAAAAAAGACAGCCTCTTCAATAAATGGTGCTGGGAAAATTGGACAGCCACATGAAGAAAAATGAAATTGGACTATTTCCTTACACCACACCCAAAAATAGACTCAAAATGGATGAAGGACCTCAATGTGTGAAAGAAATCCATCAAAATCCTTGAGGAGAACACAGGCAACAACCTCTTCAACCTCAGCCGCAGCAACATCTTCCTAGGAACAACACAAAAGGCAAGGGAAGCAAGGGCAAAAATGAACTATTGGGATTTCATCAAGATCAAAAGCTTTTGCACAGCAAAGGAAACAGTTAACAAAATCAAAAGACAACTGACAGAATGGGAGAACATATTTGCAAACGACATATCAGATAAAGGACTAGTGTCCAGAATCTATAAAGAACTTAGCAAACTCAACACCCAAAGAACAAATAATCCAATCAAGAAATGGGCAGAGGACATGAACAGACATTTCTGCAAAGAAGACATCCAGATGGCCAACAGACACATGAAAAAGTGCTCCATATCACTCAGCATCAGAGAAATACAAATCAAAACCACAATGAGATATCACCTCACACCAGTCAGAATGGCTAAAATCAACAAGTCAGGAAATGACAGATGCTGGCGAGGATGCGGAGAAAGGGGAACCCTCCTACACTGTTGGTGGGAATGCAAGCTGGTGCAACGACTCTGGAAAACAGCATGGAGGTTCCTCAAAATGTTGAAAATAGAACTGCCCTATGACCCAGCAATTGCACTATTGGGTATTTATCCTAAAGATACAAACGTAGTGATCCAAAGGGGCACGTGCACCTGAATGTTTATAGCAGCAATGTCCACAATAGCCAAACTATGGAAAGAACCTAGATGTCCATCAACAGATGAATGGATCAAGAAGATGTGGTATATATACACAATGGAATACTATGCAGCCACCAAAAGAAATGAAATTTTGCCATTTGCGACAACATGGATGGAACTAGAGCATATCATGCTTAGCGAAATAAGTCAAGCGGAGAAAGACAACTATCATATGATCTCCCTGATATGAGGAAGTGGTGATGCAACATGGGGGCTTAAGTGGGTAGGAGAAGAATCAATGAAACATGATGGGATTGGGAGGGAGACAAACCACAAGTGACTCTTAATCTCACAAAACAAACTGAGGGTTGCTGGGGGGACGGGGGTTGGAAGAAGGGGGTGGGATTATGGACATTGGGGAGTGTAGGTGCTTTGGTGAGTGCTGTGAAGTGTGTAAACTTGGTGATTCACAGACCTGTACCCCTGGGGATAAAAATATATGTTTATAAAAAATAAAAATTAAAAAAAATTAATTCTACAAGATATATGCACCCCAGTGTTTACTGCATTATTTTTTTCTATTTTGTTAGTTTTTTTTTTAATTTTTTTAAATTTATTTTTTATTTATTTTCAGCATAACAGTATTCATTATTTTTGCACCACACCCAGTGCTCCATGCAATCCGTGCCTTCTATAATATAATACCCACCACCTGGTATACTGCATTATTAATAGCCAAGATATGAAAGCAGACCAAGTGTTCATCGATAGATGAATGGATAAAGATGTGTGTGTCTATGGGTATATGAACACACACACACACACACACACACAGACACTCTGGAATATTAGTCATAAAAAATAATGAGATCTTACTGTTTAGAAAAACATAGATCGACCTAAAGGACATTATGCTAAGCAAGATAAATCTGACGGAAAAAGAAAAATACCATATGATTCACTTATATTTAGAATCTAAAAAAACAAAACCAGCAAACAACAACAAAACAGACAAACGGAATGAATGTGTGGTTGTCAGAGGGGGGCTGGGTGAGCAGATGGGCAAAAAAAAATTTACTTTCCTTATCAAATCATCAAATATTTTCTTGCCCCAACCTATATGTGATTTCTATGTACCATCTCATTCATCTGTATGAAGAAATACTACGTGTAGCGGTTTCCCAACTTGCTTCTGCATTTCTCAATTGATCACGCCAATATTTCACATAATTCTACTTTTCTAATACTTAAAGCACACTTATAACCTGAAATTTCACACAGATGGGAGTTGAGACTCCTAAGTTGACACTTCAATTTCATTTATTGACTCTGTGAAAGCTTAAAGTCGGTTGAAATGAAACAGAATCCCATATTGCAAAACTCAGCTCTGGAAGCTGTGCTCAGGTTTACTCAAGAAAGTGTATTCTCATCATACTTTTGAGACATAAGGCCTAAAAAACTTTATGATGTTCCTGTTACATACTGGGAGGATTTTAATCAATGGCTTGAAATCAGTTCTTAGGGGTGCGTGGGTGGCTCAGTGGATTAAGCTTCTGCCTTCAGCTCAGGTCATGATCTCAGGGTTCTAGGATCGAGTCCTGCATCAGGCTCTCTGCTTGGCAGGGAGCCTGCTTCCTCCTCTCTCTCTGCTTGCCTCTCTGCCTACTTGTGATCTCTGTCAAATACATAAAATCTTAAAAAAAAATCAGTTCTTATAGTCTTGATATAGGTGATATTCAAACTTCACCCTGGTATTAAATGAAATAGGATAACTCTTTCCTCCCTACTTTTGGACTTCACATTTTTCACCAGATCTCCTACAAATATAAATGTACTTCAAATGCAGTTAAGCCCATTCCACACGTATTTTGTTATTTTGCCCATGCTCACTTCATCTATGGAAAACAGTCCCAGGAAACATTAAGCTGCTCTGTCCATGGGGATGTGAAATCATAACCACAAAGTGGGTCCTGTGGGTTGAACTTATGTGATTCTTTTTTGGTGCTGGTGGTCTCTTTGCTCTTACTTTGAACTTGCAAGGCAGCTGGCTGGTGTTGGGGGCTCAGAACCCAGCCACCCGGCCCCCAGAACCTGATCTCAGACAGATCTCGGTGTTCGAGCTAATAGCTGGTGTGTGTCAATGGCAATAGGGGATATTAATATGAGGAACAGAGTATGAATTAGCAAAAATTAAATGTATACAGTTGAGCTACACTGAAACATACAGAATTGCTCTTTTATTACCCCCCGCTCCCCGCGTGCCAAAAGCAAGAGAAACCATTTCATTTTAAGGACATGGCTATTTTCAACACTCCTAACATATACAAGGGGCCTGCTTTCCCCTCGCATGAATGAGATCTCTCTTTTAAAGTGTTTACATGAAATTTCTGGGGACACGGGCTACCTCCTGGCAAAAAGTAGACTACCTTATTCGGAAGAGAAATTATGTTTATTTTTGGGAGCAGCCCCACCTAAAAATAGCCTGTCTGGTCACCTTATGTTCTTTGGTTTCACAGGTGGAAGCTGAGAGCTGAGTCTATGTTCTTTAGGTTTTCATCACCTGACCTAATGCCACAGATGCCTTGTGCCTTCACATCTGACCTCCCCCAAGAACAGAACACAGTGATTCCCCAGCCGATGGGCTGCCTAAGGCCATTTCTCACCGTTTTTCCATGCAACCCCTGGGCGGGTCTGTCACTTGCTTTGGTGGCCTGTGAAGACACTAGCCCTCAGTGTTGTAACCTTTGCCTGGAATGGCCTTGCCCAGCTGTTCACTTAAATCCCAACAGATTCCTAAGCCCTGGCTGGAGTCCCGTGTCTCCTCGGGGCCTCTGCGATCCCATCAGCTCCAAATGGTCTCCCTCTTTCTGAACTACGAAGAATCTTTCTGCATAATCCATAAGTTAATACAGTACTAAAGGATTTCATTTGCTCTTCTTCAGATGTGTTCTTTTCTTATTTACAAGAAGGCAGAAATTCCTTAAAGGCAGGGATCGCCACTGCTATTTCTGATCCCACAAAAAATATTGAGGGATTTTATAGAAGATAAATTTTTGCTGAATGTGATGGGTCCATAAATTCTTACAGAAAACATAAGAGTGACTGAAATGTTAACTTTCAGATATACTCTCCTATCACTCGTATCTTAACCCTTGCAAAGACATGTCTAGTGCCTTCCAGATTTACATGGATATTTCTAGAATAACACATGGTTATGGATGAGAAATGAACATTTTACTGGACCCTAGAGCACTGATTTAAAATACTTTTAAGGGGGCGCCTAGATGGCTCAGGGGGTTAAAGCCTCTGCCTTCGGCTCAGGTTATGATCTCGGGGTCCTGGGATCGAGCCCCGCATCAGGCTATCTGCTCTGCAGGGAGTATGCTTCCTCCTCTCTCTCTGCCTGCCTCCCTGCCTACTTGTGATCTCTGTCAAATAAAAAAATAAAATTAAATACTTTTAAGGAGAAAGATTCATTCCTATAGAAAGCTGGTATATAAAATACTTTCCAAGATGTGTAAGCAAGTCATTATTTGCAGTCTGTGCACACTCAACTTGGTTCCAACCACTGTATAAAATATATTCTACAGTAACAAGGTGAATGAATGTGTGTCTTTATAAGCATAATGTCAAAGTAGAGACAGACTTGACTCCTGGCGATGCGTACCGAGAAATGATCTTAGGAGACACCATAGATCCTGCCTGCACCTGTTAGGCTCAGCTCATGTCCACTTAATGGGACTGTCATTAGCTACCCAAGTGACTCCCTTCGAAATCAATACTATTTATCACCAGAAATACTTGGCATCAGCTTAGATTCTTTTGAAGGAGGCACCTCAAATGAGGGTGACCCTTGGTAATGAGCCCAGTAGAGGAACAGGGAGGGAAAGCAATCTTTGAGTTTCCCGGGAGCGCAGAGCCATTGCTCACCTGGACAAAGGATGGGAGGCCTTGGGAGAGGGCTTCTGCAGGCATCCTGTGCAGTCAGTCACCATGGCCACACATGGCCATGCTGCCAGCCATCCCCCAGCTGTTCCATTTCACTGCCCATGTGGCCTCCCAGGGAAGGTCTCGAAATGTTCCCGTCTTACATGGGGTTTCCCTTTGCAGTTAAGCTGTTCACCTTTCAGAATGATGACACACAGCTCCGCTGACCGAGCAATGGATTTCTCGCCTAATTGCTTCCTTAATCACCTCCTAGTCTCCTCTCGCCTTCCACTGGTAGACACAGCCCGCCTGTCTGGCCTGCGTGGGATGCCCAGTGCCAAGCAGCTGGCAAAGATACCCGACAGGGCTCCCGACCCTGGCCGGCCCTGTGACCCGGTGTGGCAGTGCTTGCGGCTTGCTGCCACCCTGCCCCCCTCTGGTGCTGTCCTCCCATTGGGGGGGGCACAGGAGAAAGGAGAGGGGACCTGTCTGGCCCGTGTGGCAAGAGCCAGACCCTTGCTATGCCCCATCTGGGTTCCATGGCTCAAGGAGGCTGTGGAGGAAGCTGACAGGATTCAGCCGATGGTAATGAACCTAAAGGAAGGAGCTCGAGAGCTTTGTGGGGATTTAATAGAAGCTGTCACCGAGATCTTCTGAAGACCTCAAGCTCTTTCTTACAGTGGAGAAATTGTACTGTCAGGACTCAGCAGAGCAAGGGAGAAAAAAGGGTAAATTACTCCATCCCCTTCCTTTTCTCTGGGTAGAGCGAGAATGGTAGTTATCGTTAGGGTATTTTAATAATGAAAATAGCATCACAATACTGACTGACTTATGGTGTGAGGCACTATTTGGGGGCTTTGACTCATTTAGTCTTTGTAACCTTGTGAGGCTTACATCCTACTGTGAGCCTCATGCTGGAGGATGGGAAACCGAGGCTCAGAAGTAAGTGACCTCTGACGAAATGCCTGGTGGGGACAAATCTGAATACAGGAGATCTGAGTCCAGATCTAGCTTTTAGCTATGATGCTGTCATGTCTGATTTCTTTTTCCTCCACAGACATTTTACTATGGAAATAAGAACGGCAAAAGATTCAGAGAAGGGAGCGCCTCTGAAGGTTCCACAGAAGGAGATGTGAACAGTGGATTATCGCAGTGGTGATTCTAGATTTGGGTCTAATAGAGGTGCTTGAATTCTAGAACTTTTTTTTTTTAAACAAAGGTTGTACATGTGACAACATTTGTTTGATGCCACTGCAGTGGCTGTTGTTGGTGTGATAAGAATCTAACCAAAATGACAGAAAAAGTTTCTGGTTGAAAACAAATCAGTAGGGACACCTGGGTGGCTCAGTTGGTGAAGCCTCTGCCTTCAGCTCAGGTCGGGGAGCCTGTTTCTCCCTCTCCCTCTGCTGCTCTCCCTGCTTGCACTGGCTCTCTCTGACAAATAGATAAATGAAATCTTAGAAACAAACAAACAAACAAACAAAAAACCAAATCAGTAGTTCTGGGCTTTAAGAGCCTTTTTACTGACTGCATGGTCTTAGGCAACCGATATGCATTAACCGTGACGTCCTTCTAGTAAAAGCAGAGCACGTCTCATTTCCTGCTCCCAGAGTAACTAGAAAGGTAAAATAATGTGCTGGATGTGGACCAATTTGAAGGTCATGGAGCAGGGTTCAAATGCAAGGTCTGATTATTTTAGTAAGGAAGTGGCATCGCTATTTTAAAAATATGATTAGTATCAGTTGGTCCGTAAACAAGCCCACGTTAGTTGCATTTTACAGGCGTGTTCTGTAATGCTTTAGGTCATCTCTGTAGATGCCCTAACTCTGTTTTAGGATGCCACCTCCTGCCCAACACCACAAATGCTGCTCATACTTTGATTATTGGATTATTAGTTCCCATGACTGTCCTTCCCAGGGGCTGTTTCATGTTAGACTCTGAATGTCCCGGCAGGCAGCTTGCTACATAAATATATAACAAATGAAATAGAGACGATATAAGCTGCGAAGACAGAGATTATGTCTTCCATATCTTGGTCCCTATATTTTATCCAAATATGGAGCTCTGGTCTAGGAGGCATTGGATTGCTGAATAAAACCATAAAATATCTAATATCTAAAGCAACCACATCAGCATTGCCAGATTAAAAAGGCTGATTTGTGCAAATCTGTTCTGAAAAGCAAGCACGTCTCGGATGAGAGCAAAAGTAAATCAAGAATGTGACCATAGAGCAATGAGACTAGTTTTCATCTGTGGTGGTAAAATCAATCTCCTTATTCTGCAGTCATACCTTGCAAATTAAGGGGATTACCAATGTGTCTTAGAGTGGTGCTTACTGCTTTAATGAGTGAATCATCTATTAAAAAAAAATGAGATCTTTTGCTGAAAGTGCTATTATAAACGAAATGTGGTCTTCTGGAAGACAAACAGGCAGCACTGAGCAAATTAAAAAGCTCATTCTTCAAAATAAAAAAGAATAGTCAGAAAATATGGTTTCTGCCAGATAACAGGGGGAAAAAAAAACCCAAAAAACCCAGTACAGATGACTTCTCAGAGGTAGTAGTTGTGAATAGGACATGTCTGATAGTCAACTCATTAAAATCAGCTCTGCTAAAAGTATTTATAAAACAGAATTAATAGCTCCAGAGCAGATTTCCCATTCATATAAGACCAGTTCTTCAAGCTTCTGGTCTCATCACTGAACAATGATGTGAGTTTCTGTTATGCGCCAAAATTACGTTCTCCTCTCCAAAAGTTGGCAATGAACTATTTAGTAATAGTCCTGCCTGAAAAATCTTCTGGCATCTAAACTCACCCAAATTGAGATAAACAATAAAAATTTAAGACACGCTAAGAAAACTTTTGCATATCATTATGCAAAGTAACATGAAGCTAATCTGTATAACAAATGATAATAAAACTCCTAAGTCCTACCAGGAAATGGGTTTCAACAACCTCAAATTTAATTCTTCATACCCAATTCAAGAGTTTTATAATCCTATTTTCTATACTTGGGATAAAATTTTAAACGCCATTATAAAATTAAAGTGCCCTATGGTTTTTATCATGCCATTTACATGATCAACATCATTGCTGAACTAAGGATTGGTAAGTTCAACATATCCATTTTATATACTTGGTACGGTACTGTGCATATACATAAGGGAAATTCATCCATAAATGTCTAGCAGGACTTTTTAATATATCACTCTATAATATTGATAACGATCTTGCACGTATCATTTTCAGAGGAGAGTGAAGTGAAGTTCTATAATCACAACAGAACAGGGCTCTGCCTGGTCCTCTTCCCACTGTGAAAGGCGTGGGTACTGGCCTGAAGGTGCTCTCTACTGCCCCCTGTCTCAGGTCTGTGGCAATTCACTATTCGCCATGACAACAGTATGCTAAGGCCAGACTCGGCTCTGGCCTCACTCAACACATACACAAACAATCACAGAGGAGAATATTTTTCATACCCAATAGTTAAGAGTCTCAGGCAGTGAGTAAGTGGTAAGAATGGGAGACGGTGAATCGTAGGGCAAGAGCCATCACCTAAATGGCTAGCCCCCACTCAACAGTGAACACAATCTGGATATTCTGATTTTCACAAGGGGTTTCTGGGTCAAGGGCAAAAATCACATGACATGAAGATGTGGCTTCAGAGGTTAAAACCACGTGCCTCTTTTCTAATGTATGGCTTGTGCCTAGCGGCCCAATATGGATTTATCATTCCTGCAGGTATCTAATGTTTTTGCAAACTGGACTCCAGTTAAAATTAATTCCTGAGGTGATGGTTTTGGTTAGTCTATAAACATCTGTGTGGAAGAGTAAAATAGAATATCCATGAAAAGAAAATTAGGCTGAACTACCCTGACTCTCTCCTGCGATGGAGCTTATACACATGTGTATACACACACACACACACACACACAGGTATTTTTGTCTTTTTAAATTACGTTTTACATGGGCACCTTTCATATGCCCACGCTGAGCCGTCCCTAATTTTCTGGTAAGTTGTTTGTGCCTCCTGAAACATTTTGACAGAAGTCTCTAGAAGTTTTCCAATGTCAGCCTGGCATGTAATTCTTCAGCTTGACATGGTTTTGGTGTATGAGCAATTTTCAGTATTTCAAACATCCTGAGTAAATTTCTCTATTTCATAAAATACCTTACTGGTAACCTAAAGGTCCCCAACTTGATATCCTCGGATCCTTAGGAACCCACAAATTGGTTAACGTAGATTTTTTCTTGGTCAACCAAAACAATAATTTTGCTGTCCAAAGTCTTTACAAAATGATATTTAAGAAACTATAAGTCACGAAATCAGCCTCTAGGGAGTTCTGTCTACATTTAGTTCTTCATTCAAAAAGGGATGGAAACCCATGTAAGCAGGTAAATAAACGTAGCCGACAATATGCTCTTCCTGACAGGGACCTCTGCCCCCTGAGCTATTTATGTGCCCCAACACCCCTGGACAAAGACAACACTGGTAATAAGTCTTCACCACCTCCACGAGCAGTTAGATTTTCTCACAAAATCAAAGTTCTTGAAAGTGAAATCTAACACTGCATTGACTGGCAGATTTCAGAAGAACAACTTTTCCTAGGCCCCGGATCTGTACTCCAATAGCCGAAAATTCTCACTATGACACCAGATGTCAGGTCAGAGGCAGCCTAACGGATAACATGTCTAAGCAGTGTCACCGGAAGCAGAGTGCCAACTCCACGAAACCCATCATGGCTTCAAATTTTCCTGTCTAGTTATTTTCTTGCCTCGTGTTTAGATAAACAGCATTTTTCCTGCCTGTCAAAAGCCAGGGATCCCAGCTGCAGCAAAAAGGGACAAACAACCAAACCCAGCACTGGGCTGATCTGGTTTTAGGGCCGGGGATTTCTCTTGTCCTCAATGGCAACAGGAACTGTTTACTGCACTGTAGAGGGAGTTCCTAACATACTGTACTGGTGTCTGGTGTCAGGGGTTCCTCCAGGTTCAGCGGAGATGCGGAAATTAATCTGCCTTCTCGAACCAGGATCATATCCACACCATCTCCCAGTGCAGCAGCTCAGTTACCAGAATACATTTTTTTTCTTTCTGGTCTATGTAACAGATCAGTTCTTAAACTTGTATTTCAAAGGCCCAATATGCTATGCTTCCATTTGGTTTGCACCACATTCAAGCAATATGTTGAATGAATAAACTTGCACCAAAATGTCCCCATCGTCCTCATTAATACTTAACCTTTGTGTATGTGCACAAATGTGTGTGAAATATTCACACCATATTATCTAATATGGGTATATACACACTATATACTATATATGTGTGTGTGTATATATATATATATATATAGTCACTATAACTTGGTGCTTGCTATGGAATCACAGAATTAACTACAACATTATTTACATTTTCTTAAAGTTTTAAGGTATTAAACATTTTTAATTAAATATAGATAGATTTTACTCATTTATTTACTTCCCTAGTTCTGAGCCATATTCTCTAACTTATCCGATCTACAACCCGATCTACAACCACAATGATCAAAATGTAAATTTAAATATCTATATAAAGGAAATGAAATACATATACATGTATTACATAGTGTATTATAGTCTGCATGTCTACATATAACATTTATATGTATCCCATTTCCTCTCTGTATTGAAATTTACATGTAGGTAGGTGCGTGACTAAGTGGATGAGAACTGCTCAGAACTCAGGAAGTTGAGGTCACAGAATACCAGCTGGAGAAAAAAAAAAATTATGGCTCCTCATTAGGTTAATAGATTTACCTTTCATTTACTATGAGGAGGTTTTTCTAAAAAAGTTTTTCTTTTTTCTTTTAGTCATCAGTTTACAGGCTGATGTATATAGCTCACTGTACCTGTTTCAGACTCGGATATGCTGACATGAAAGCATTTGGTACCGATTCAGGAACAGTAATAAGTAATGATAAGGGACTAGAGAGAAATATTAATCTAGAGGGAAAAATGTAGGAGAAGCCCCCGCCCCCCGAGCACGTAAAGGAGAATCACCTACCAGCTCTACTCGTCCGAAGCCTCCGACTCCGAGGGTGTCGATGATGTTGAAGTCAGACAGTTTCAGGTTGGCGAAGAAAGCAGCTTCGGCTTCGTATCTGGATTTTTTGATGCGAAAAAATGGAAATTTCTTAGAGGCACAAACACGAGAACCACGCACGACCGACGCGGAATGACAGGACTGTGGCTCAGGGTTTACCTGCTCAAATTCCATCTTGCTTCTAGAGTCTGTGTCTCCTCCCAAGCATAATTGTTTGGTTCCCGTTGTGCAGAATAACCAAGATTTGCACTTGTCTTTCAAAGGAGAGTAAGACAGAGCACCTGGTACCTGCCAGTCATGTGACTGCTACATCCAGCCACTAGATCGAGAGTTACATTGCAGGGCTTTCCTGCGCGTCTTCTTGCGAGCCCGGATTGTTGGGCTGGTTCTTTTTTGGTTTTGTTTGGGGACTGGGGGTTTTGCTCGGTTTGGGTTTTGCCGTTCAGATTTGGGAGGGCGGTTTCTCATGAGTTTCTCTTTTCCGGAGGCTGGCAGTGGCTCCTATCAGAATTTATTAAGAGCAGCAAGATCACTGAGGTCTCCAGAGCGGCATCACAGTCAGGTTTTAGAACAGATCCAAAAGGCAGAGGACTGATGTGCCAATGTCTGAAACGGAGGATTTCGGAAGCATATTCACCTTCCTAAAACGTGTCTCCCCTCTGTTTATGTTTACCCACTGCCTCTCAGCTGGTCATCCCAGTGCCTTTATGATTGCCAGTGTCTTACTAGAGCTCTGTGGAAGAGCAAAGACCGTGCTCCGAAGTCTAGCTCTGCCCCAGGCACATCTGATACACGCAAGCGGCCAAAATAAGCTTCTCTTGATGAGACAAGTGAATATGAGAGGCTTAAAATATCTTCTTATTAAAAGCCCTACTATTTTTAGAAAGGGCAGGAAGGCATAACAGTGAAGATAACCCTCCCTCTCACTCATGTCAGGTCAGGGAGTAATTCAGCTGTCTCCAAACTGAAGTTTCTGGATAGCTCTGTGCCACCCATGACCTTCAGCCAGGCGGTACCTGACGCGGTCTATGCTATAGATAGATATGATGAATGTGCTGGAGAGGATGATCCCAACGCCGCTGGTTTGTCAGTTTCAGGATAGAGTCACCCGCAGGCGTGCGTGGCATTAAGCCATGTAGCATTTTAGCTATTCCTTTGTAATCCAACAAAAATTTAGACTCTTCACTTGGAAGAGATGTGAAGCAGCCTTCTAGGTGAGGTTTTAGACATTCTCCCCAAGTTACAACCCCAGTTGCGGTTTTTAAACAATTCTTGACAGACTCATGAGAGGGTACAAATGACCTCATGTTCATTATTGGCTGGTTCTGAGCCATCCACTCCCTCTAATGAACCTCCATAAACGAGGCTGCTGGCCAATCCTGATGGCGTTGTAGACTTCTCTCGTTAAACACAGTCAAAAGATTGGCATAGCGATTCTGGAGATGGTTTACTAGAAGGGGCATAAGTAGCAAATGTGCATTTCTAGCATTCCGACTGGTCCACTACTTTGGAAAATTAAAACTCCATCCCATTTAAAGGGCCAGTGGCAGAGTTCACTTCAACAGGTGCTTACAAGGACATCTGTTGGGATCAGACCCTGTCATGGTTTGTATGTGGTCAAGCATTTCTCAGCAGGCTAATCAAATTCTTAATGAGACTGTTTCTGAGTAATATCCTATGTGCTTGCCAGACTTAGAAGTCTCAGACACAACGAGGGTAAACTCTTTCAGATTATTCTGATACCATTTTGTATAGTTAATAAAGTGTGGTGTTCTTATAGTTCCTGAAGTTACTCCCAAATCCTTACACTTGGGCTCTGTCAAACTAGGCTAGTGATCTCCAGCCCTGTCTGCACCCAGAACTACCTGAGCATTGCCCAGAAACCATGTAATGTGGGTCCTAGCACAGAGTGAGTGAAGCATAAATTTTGGGGGGCAGTACCCAACTACCTGTATTTTTTTTAAAGCTCCCTTGGGGATTCTGATGTATAGCAAGCATTGAGAATTATAGCTCCAACTTCTCTGAAAGCCGAAGGAATTCCAGATACCATGGGAGCATTTTAGGGAGGATTAAAATGGTCCTGGGAAATCAGTAGTTGCCCAGTGAGTCTGGGGGTGATGTATTCATGCCAAGAGGGCTGGGGGCTCTTACAAACTTGTCTGGGTCCCTGCCCTCTGATCCTAGACCCCTTGAAATGACCAGTAATGGCTAACAGAGCTTAAAACAAACAAACAAACAAACAAACTAAAAGGAACATTGCTAAAAAAACAAAAACAGATACAGAACGCAGAAATCATAAGCTTAGCTGTTTAGTGTTTGCATTTCTACAGCAAAATCCTGACTTTGTTTATACTCACTCTCTGATTAACTACTGATGGTATTTTCATTAATAGAATGGATATATTAATTCTCATGTTAATAGTAGACATTTTCTCTGTAGTGATTAAAATCCACCTAAACATATATGGCCTCATACACTGAAGGCACAATTACCATTAAAGAAAATATTTCATGTTTTAAAGAAAATAGGTTGGTAACACTGCCATCATACTTTGCTAACCTTGGTAGTTACTTTGCTAATACGGCTTGGTGACTTTTAAAAATACTACCTAGTGGGTGATTTTAATCTAGCAGTTGGTAAAATACATTCTGAGGGCCCTTCAGATAACATCGTCATCGTCTTCTTCTTCTTCTTTTAAGATTTTTTAAAAAGTTTTATTTATTTATTTGACAGAGGGAGACCACAAGTAGGCAGGGAGAGAGGGGGAAGCAGGCTCCCCACTGAGCAGAAAGCCAGACCCAGGGCTTGATCCTAGGACCCTGAGACCATGACCTGAGCCGAAGGCAGAAGGCTTAACCCATGGAGCCAGCCAAGAGCCCTTCAGAAAACATCTTCTTGATGTTCCATTCCATTCTGTGTTGGGGCCCGATTCTCAGAGAGTTCAAACCATGTAGGAATGCTACCATAGCGTGCTTTACTTTTTCTTTCCCACCCAACATGTGAGTTGCTTAATATTTTGCATGCATTTATTTCTTATTTAGACTACTCTTTACAGACAAGAGTTATATCATACAGACCCTGTATACTTCTTGTTTTTAAATAACTTCTGTTATTCTATTATGGTGGAAATCACACCAGGCAAGGGACCTCTGTAAAAAACTTAAACTGTGGATGACGGCTTTTCCGTTATCTACACTTGTTTATAACTTGGAGACACATTTTCCTTCTTCCTTTTTACTTAGGGATGATTTGAAGATAATTTGAATCCATCAGTTATGTTCTACTTATTTTAGAGTTGGTATAAGTTTGAGTGGGGAAGGAGACTAAATAAATTGGCTAAGTAAATGGATGTCGTTCTACTAAATAAATTTATTTTGCCCAAGGGAAGTCAGTGTGTGAACCCGTTTCTAATGGGGCCCAAGGAATTAAGCCCAGCCTCATTCAATTCTAAAATTCATCTATGAGGGGCGCCTGGGTGGCTCAGTGGGTTAAGCCGCTGCCTTTGGCTCGGGTCATGATCTCAGGGTCCTGGGATCGAGTCCCGCATCGGGCTCTCTGCTCAGCAGGGAGTCTGCTTCCCTCTCTCTCTCTCTGCCTGCCTCTCCGACTACTTGTGATTTCTCTCTGTCAAATAAATAAATAAAATCTTAAAAATAAATAAATAAAATAAAATTCATCTATGAAACTGCACTCGTGAAAAGCACAGTTGCCAAGTGCTAGGGGAAATTCTTTTTAGGAAGAAATAAAGTTCATGACATTTCGTTGCTTAAAATCTAGAAAGGCATAGAAAGTATGTTTTCTAATGTCCTCAATTTAGTTTGAGATATTGATTCCTTAAAAGAATATTGTTATTATTATTTTAGTATTATTAGTTATTTTTTAATTTAAAATAATTAAATTTCAAATTTTATTTTTTAAATTTTTTTTAGTATGGGGTGAAAGCAATGGATCCTCTTCTCAGAAAGTGCAAAATGGACAAGCCCTTTTTGATATGACCTTTAAATAGGTCAACAACACAAAAATGACCATACAACAAGAAATTAACTGTGTTGGGTGAAGGAGACAGCGGTAATTTATCATTTCTCAAACAGTCCTGACTAAAAACATTCAGCTGGGGCTCTAGGTAATTAGAATCCAAAGACAATAGCTAATCTATAGGGTACTCTAAATAGTGAAATACTAAACTTTTTTTTTTTTTTGAAGAACTGATTAAAAGAAATGAAGTTGTATAAATGTTCTCTCTTTTCATTTCTGCCTTTATACCAAGAAGTTTCAAAAGCAATGAAAATGCAAAGTAGCAGGTGTAAAGATGAGAGAAGCAATGTGTCTATGCCTAACCTAGAAACAGAACAGTCCAGAAATCATCTCAGCCTCTCTACATATACAACCACATATCTTCACAGTATTACATTCACTGTTTTTAGGAAATAGATAATAACCATTTATGTTTTTCCATCACTTCCAATATTACTAGATTCTACAAAGCCATGGAGTAAGGATCAGTTGTCATTATTCATAATCGTTTTCCCACTGTTGCCATAGGGCCATGAATCAATGGTGTCATCATCTCACAACCACAGAACTGGGCTCTGTACTTGATAAGTGACCATTATTATTAAGAAGTAAATGTCTCACTTTATTGGAAACCATATATGATGATTCTAGCCAGTACAAAAATGTGTGGAACTTAAAAATTTTTAACTTGAGATTAGAATAGCAGTCATAGCTTAGCATTATCTTATAAAGCAGACTGTATGTATCATGTGTATTTTTAATGTAAGTGTCAAGGAGTCAAAGAAACATGATAGTTGTAGAAGGGTTACAAATGCCAGTAATTAAGAGTCAATGGAACCAAAGGCTACTGTGGCCCTTCTGCTTTAGCCCTACTCATCTATAATCCACATTGCTTCAGAAGGCCACTCTAAAAGTCTCCAAGGAAAATCACATAAAGTTCATAAAATCTTAGCATCTCCTAATCCACCTGCAAAATAGTTACCATGGCTTTGCCCGAGCTCATCTGCTATTGTGTATATTTTTGTTTCTTGATGAGTTTAGTTTTACCACGTTTTGGAAATCTATAAAAGTGAAATTCTTCAGTAATAGATGGACTCTCATCTATGACTAAGTTTCTTATTCTATAACTTCAGTAAGATGATTCAGTTCGCTTCTACTCTGGACGTAAAAATAACAAAAGAGCATTCTAGCATACAAACAAAAGTTAAGGACTTGTGCTCCTGCTTCTGCCAATGATTTGGTACCTCCAAGTCCCGATTTTGCCAACATTTGGGCCTTTCTAGGAGTGTCAACAAATTTACATTTAGTAAGAATAAATTTTATAATTTGTCAGAATCCTTAAATGTCTAGATAAATGCCTAGAAATCTTCTAAAACATTTTAAAAATTTTATTTATTTGAGAGGGAGAGAGAAAGCATAAGCAGGGGAAGCAGAAGGCAGAGGGAGAGGGAGAAACTGTCTCCCCACAGAGCAGGGGAGCTCACTGTGCGACTGGATCCCAGAACCCCAGGATCAAGACCTGAGCCGAAGGCAGTCCTTTAACTGACTGAGCCACCCAGGCACTCCCCCACTTTTTTATATGATCAAAGAGCACTGAAATCTATAAATATATACAGAAATCGCTTAAAAGAGGATAAGAGCTTTCAGAAAGTGAGCCTTAAAGCACAAAAGATGCACACATGATCTATGAAATAACCAGGATATAATTCTGCCTGTCCGGTGAATAAACAATTTGGTATGCAGGACTTTATGCAGTAGTAGTTCCTGATTTCATAAAGCTTGGTTCCTTTGGTAATTTGTAGGTCTGTAGAAATTCAGCCAGAAAACCAACTTTAGAGAGAGAAAGTAGAATTGGAAACCGGACCAATAATGTTTGCACATTAAAATAAATGTGGTTTGGGCTTAAACCGCAGGTCTCCCTCAACTCTGTGTCCGTACAAACAGTTAGTACGTCCACGTCCTTCCTTATTCCCGATTCTCAGATGTCTGGAGTTAGCTGAGTCAGCCACCCAAATAAAAATGAGTAGTCTCTCTTAACTCTATAACTCATCTCTTATTAATTTACCTCTATTAAACTCTATAACTCATCTCTTATTAATTTACCTCTATTAAACTCTATAACTCATCTCTTATTAATTTACCTCTATTAAAAGTTTCATTGATAACTGAACCTGAAAGTAGAATCTTTTGACTTCATTGGAAAACAGAGTAAACCATTTTATAACTTAAGGTTTGAACAGGGAGTTATTTCCTGTTGAAAGAATCATGGTTTTCAAATAAACCAATTTTATAGAAGTCCCTGTTAACATGAGAAAACTTATTCCTAAAATTCTAAGCAAAAAGGGATGATTTCTCAGTTACTTGGTCATAAGACACATAGGGACAGTTGTTTGTATAGTCACTCTTCTTTAAGCAGCAGTGATAGAAACTTCTAGAAATAAAAAGTTTAAAAGTAATTTAATGAATATAAAGTATTTTATTATGTCAATTTTTGCCAGAAAGTGTAATCTTGTCTTTAGGGAATCTGAGATAATATTACTTTGTTCTATTTCAAAAATTGTAGTTTTCAGGAATAAGCAGACTTTTTTTTTTTGAGTACTCTAGTCGTGAAATAGTTCTACTTCTTTTTCAAATATATTCCCTTGAGGAGATACAGCCAACAGGAATACACAGGAAAATTGCATTTCTCATATCTGCTGCATAATAAGAATGATAGTAATTCAAATATTCTGCATTTAGAAAGCACCTTTCTTCCCAGGACTTTAAATTTCTCTCATTTAATTTATCCTTCCTGATTCTCTGTAAAGATGGGATAACAAATACTTTTCCTTCTCTTTTTCAGTGGGGCAGACCAATCATTGATAAGTGGTTGGTTTCAGAAATTAAATAGCAGAAGTAGGGCTAGAACATTTGCTCAAGTTTCAAATCACAGCATAGTTACATTTGCTCCTAAAAACTTAATTTACTTTTAAGCAAGATAGGAGAGAATCATACAACTTTAGAGATATTTTTATCTCGAAGTCTGGAGATACTAACATGGTTCAAGATCTGGACTGACACCATTGGGAGTTCACCTAACCCAACCTCTGATCTTTTAAAGATAAAAAGCAAAGTCCAGAGACAGTAAGCAACTTAGCCAAGGTCCCAAAGACTTGGGGACACAGGCCAGGTGTTTTGACATGTGATCTTTTTACTATCTGATTCTATCTTTACAGTTTTTATAATATTCCGATATTTGAAAAACAAAGGCAAATGTAAAACTTAGAGTATATTTAAGCAATATGGTACAACTTATTATAGTTGGGACTAATTTTAAGGTTAAGATTAAATCACCCCCCCCTTTTTTCAATATTATAACACATAGACTAAGCATGACCTATAAAGAAAAGTCTTTGGGTAGAAAAGAAATTTTTCTATTTCAGGGGAAAGCTTGGACTTCACCCACCTTTTATTTTAGAGATGTGGGTTATGGCAAACAGAGTCCTCAGGGAAACTGAATGAGAATGTTTCCACAATGGGTATTTTTCCAAAGTGGCGGGAGGCACGCAGATGACGGTGAGAGGTACTTCCCTGAGGTCTGACTTATGGGAATGGTAAAGGCAGAAGGCATGGTTATCTCTACCTCTTTTATTTGCCCCGTGCCCCACCTCCCTGGACTTGAGAACTCTAACCTTCATCTTAAAATTAGTCCCAGTTGTACTCTTAAAGGAATCAGAATACCGAAATGCGAACAGTAGGGTTAGGGGCTCAAATAAACACTAGGGATCCGCTTTTATTTCTGGACTTAGAACCTATGCTGTGTACTCGCATCTGCCTGTTTCCCCTCTATCCCTGAAGGACTCTCCAGGAACTTAAGGGACAGGGGACCGACCGGTGGTCATGATCACAGTGGGCCAAAGAAGGAAAGATAGTAAAATGCAGTGTGTGGCAAGAACGTTAGATCAACAAACCCTCCCAATCCACTGGGGATATAATAAAGGAAATGACCAGGAACTGGCCCAGCACAGACCCGAGCAAGACATTCTCTTTCTGTAAAATAAAGGGTTTGCACTAGACAGGTCTACAAAATTACTTGCAGCTTGGCATCTGGGATGCCAAGTGTCCTGAGATACACACTTTCCCTTTTGCTCCTTTGGGGTCCTATTCCCCACTCTTCCTCTAATCCATGTCTCCTGGAGCTCCTATTTCAGGAAATACTACCAGAAGCTTTCATGTAAGGGAGTTCTGCTGTCAGCTCCCAGTTACCAAGGCAGCAAGCAGGAGAGCCCCCTTCCCTGGCCAAGGCAGCAAGCAGGAAAGACAAGTGTTGATGTCCACAACAGGACTACAAATGCACTGCACCACACACTGTGACAGACCGGGGCTCCCTCTTCCTACGCATTCACATCAGAATTACGGTTACAAAGAGAGCTGATAAAACCCTGGGAGTTGGGGCCAGACAGCAATATTTTACCGTACGATGTATAGGCAAGTCTATGCAGATGTTACTTAGCAAGACTAATAATCGTACTGAGACAGGTAGGGACCAGGCGAAAAAGCCCTCAAGGGAAAAAAAAAAAGTTTTGGAATCAGGGCACTTTCCGTGGGTTGGTGTTGCTAAACCACTTTCGTACAGAGCAGACCCAGGATGAGGCCAGGATTTGGCCCCATATAGGCCCCATACATTGCAGGACTGGAAACAGAGGACTCCGCTCTAAAAAGCACCCTTGAGTTGTGGGAATAACCTGCCTCTGTCGACCAATCAGGGCAAGGCTCTTCCAGCCGATCAGGATGAAACGTCTTTTTTTTCCTTTCCCTCATTAGCATCCTGGATCGCTGAGTGTGCGCCTGAGTGGGAACCCCAGGGGCAACTTTCTCTGTGTAAGCTGAGTCTCCTCTCCATTTGGGGAAGCCAGGTTACCTCACCTCTGTCAGCACTCTGCCTCCCTTCAACTTTATCTGTGACCCTAATAAAGCCTCGTATGCCTCATTTCTATGTTGGGGGGCCCAAGAACCCAACCCTGGTAACAACATATGAGTTTTAAGGAACTCCCTACAGTTGATTTGTGTCTCTATGTGACAGACACCTATTACATGTTTACAGTAACACAGGGGCTGTGTCCCCGGTTCTAAATCATTATTCTCTAGTGACCTTTGAGAACACCACCCATACTGGAAAGGAGGAAAACCTGTAAATCTTTTCCTTAGTAGAGAACATATTAAGTGGGAAAAAAGAAAATGAAACAAAAAATTTGCTCTGTCAGGTTGTTTAGTAATAGTAACAGTGCATTTATCAGGAAATAGCCCGCATTTGTCAACAAGTAACTGCCACCTGGAGGCAGAATCTGGCCTTGTCCTAGGTTGCCGTCAATACAACTGGACGATAAAGCAACTTTACCAAATCTTCTTCTTCTGTTCCAGCCTTCCTTCCAGGCTACCATATTACATTTAGGTGTCCTGTCTCTGAAGAGTCCCTTTGGCTGGCACAGCTTCTCAGACTTCTCCCGTTTATCATGACCTTGATGGTACAGAAGAATACTGGTCTGTGTTTCATAGCACGTCCCTCAATTTGGGTTTAACTGGTATTTTCTCATGGTTTTTGCTAGGGTTATAGGTTTTTTTTTGGGAGGAAGACTATGGAAGTAGAGTGCTATTTTCATCACATGATAGCAAGGATATATAGTATTATTGATAGGACTATCATTGATGGTGCAAACTTTGGTCATCTGGCTAAGATAGGAATTCTGTATTTTATAACACAGTATCTCATTCTAGGAACCAATGATTGCAACAGGAGCTGTATTAAAATGTAATCTTCTCCATAATTGTTATCTTAGAGATGTGTCCCCTCTTAGGATGGAGTAAGTGCCAAAAGGCATCACACATGTCCACACTACTCAGCTTTCTGCCCAATAATCTAAAAGGGTCATGACAAAATTCACTACTTGGGATTTGCATGCTGATGGCCACAATAGTCAAAACCAATCTCTTCCCACACATTTCTTATAGCACTGAGGGAAGAACTTGATACCATCAAATTACTGCCTCTTTTCTTATCTACACGTATACCAAATTTTTACCATAATTGTTTGTCTGAGTACATGTCTCACTTGTCATGGACATTTAGAACTAATTTGCAATCACATTTCATGTCAATTGTACCATTGATTGAAATAAATTACACTTAAACTGACCTTCACTTCTGGGTTAGTACATCTTGGTTATTTCTCTGTGCTTGTAACAATGGATTTTATTTTATTTTGTAACAATGGATTTTAAAGACAACTACTCACTAAAAGACCGCATCATTGAGCAATCCGTTAGAATGCTAAGTGACTTCTTCTAATATTAGGTTATGAGTATTTTTCTGTGTGCATATAATACAAATGATGCATTTATTTCACTACTTTATGAACCTCCTGGCTCTGCTTTGTATATAGCCCCTTGAATAGACTGGGTCATTTCCTCCCTTTTTAAATCATCAGTAAATAACAGAGAGTAAAATGAAGAAAATGAGAAGGGGCATTCAGAGATATTATGGTTATTCTTTATATTGTTTAGCAGCTAGAGAATGTTTTTTCCATGTGTGGCTTCTTTTTCCTCACAGATTTTCTCCAGATCAAGTTGACCTTCTGGCTACATCCTACTCTCAATTCTCCTTTTGTGACCTCCTTTTTCCTCATTCAAGTTACTGCCTTTCTCTCAGAAGTTAATGGCTACCAGATTTACATGGCCTCGATGGATGAATTTGGTTTTGCAAGAGCTTGTGACAAGAGAAGCAGCTACATGTGTGACGGGAGCATCGCTTTGACTCATTATCAGCAGTGCAGTGTGGACGCTGAATGTCCACCTGAGAACACACAATATCTGAATGGGTTCTCGGTCTCAGTGGGAAGCCTGATGTGAGGCTCAATCCCAGGACCCTGAGATCATGACCTGAGCTGAAGGCAGATGCTTAACTGACTGAGCTGCCCAGGCATCCCAGGATAACTGTTTCTTTAATAGTGATGCCCAGATTATCTAGTGCCCTCGAGGGATGGGGGTATTCTCTGAGGAAGGACATTGTCCATATTATCAAAATTTTTCTTTTTTGATTACCACATGGATCTCTCACCCTATTACAAAAATTAAAAAAAAAAAAAACCTAGGGCATCAATATTTCTAGAATGGATTATCTTCTTCCAAATCATTTAAAGCATAATTTATTGAACATAGTGTTCAGAGGTTATCATTCCCAATAATCAACCGTGTGTGGCTACCTCTACTTGGGAGGACCCCCAACCACACTCCTACTATGTGATACTTAAGATTAATTGCTCAGATTTTAAGCATTATCTCTCACCAGAGTCAGGGAATCTTACCTCCCATTTCTGACCCAGGTACACTTATCTTGTGTCCCTAAAAGCCAGAGAGCCGAACTTGCTACAGTTGTACCTATTCATGTAATCAGTGATTACCTAAGGAGGCCATGATACAATATGATTAAATACCATCTCCAGAGCTGTGTGTTCTGCACAAATCCCGGCTCTATCTTGGATTGGCCACATGAGTTTGGACAGGCTTCAGGATCCCTCCACACCTCAGCTTTCTTTGACTGTTTCATGGGCACACTAGTCAACCAACCCCACAGGTTGTGGTGAAAAATAAATGAGATAAATGCATGTGAAACATAACTGTAAGCAATCAGTGATAATAAGATGATTGTTACCTTTCATGGAGTTTGCATGGTGTGCCTGATACTTTTCGTCACTACTAACTGCCTGATTTTCCTGTCCATGGATGTTTGCTTCTCCAAGTAGCTGTTCTTCCCCTCAGCTGGGATCTAGCTAGTAGAGTTCTGTGTCCAGCAAACTAGAGATAAATGGGATGTTACTATACAGAGATCACATTAATTTAGTATTAATGACAAGTATGTCATAGAGTTGATGTTTTGTTCTTTTCCGTGATTCTCAGTTTCTTCATTGGAAATATTCTAATTGGTGGTTTATGGTGCTCCTACTACACTCTGGTTAACTCTTTGTATTGCTGCTATGCAATGCAGTGCATGTTATCTTTTCACCTTCGAATTTCTAAACCATCTTAGAATCAGGAGCTATCAAATTGATGGGATACGTGATCAAGGAAGCATGAGATTTCTACAGTCCATTCTAACAGCCCTTTTAAAATGAGGCTATGTGAGGATCTCCTTTTCAAGTTTAAATTTAATAAACTTCCCACCATTCTACCAGGTATTACTTTTAGAGGATATGGAATTTATGAGCCGTCCTTCAGACGAAGGAAAAGCACAACACTCATGTGGTTTCAGGACTAGGTCCTTCCGATCAAGTCTTCCCTTAGCTTGTGGGAGACATGATCCAGCATCATGCTGTTGGCCCCAGTCAGGCAATAGATACAGAGTCAGACAATGACCTTCATGATCCAGAGCCTGGAAAGCATGACACAGAGACTCAAGAGGCATGCAGAGAAAGCCAGAGAGGGTCCTCTCTGAGGACGAACAGGTGCCAAAATCAGAATTGCCAAGAATCTGCTCAGTGACCCAATCCTGCAAATAGATCCCTCTTCCATTTTTTAGGGGCTTACTCCCTCTGAGTTACTTCTTTAAAGCCACCATGAGAGCAGCTCACTGTGAAACAGGACAAAGACCTGGCCACATTCCAGAGGCACAAATGAGCTTGCTGATTCCTTCAGGAATGGGTCGGTGACACCACAGATGCCTCCTTCTGGACCAGAGATTCCTAAGTGTGCCTTTAGCAGGGGCAGCTCAATTTCAAATCCTCCACTTTCTTGCCTTTGGCAGATCATCACAAATATGCCTTTGATAAAGACCTGACAAGATTTACAATGTCTTTATCCCACTGAGTAATGTTTATGAGACAAACATTCCCTGAGGTGATTTGTGAAGATAAAAATAAAGGAAAAGAGACAGAGAATTCTATCTTGATCGTTTTCCTGACAAACAGCAACAGAAGGAGAAATAGTACACAGAAGATGTATGTTCTTTTTTAGGCTCCAATGAAAAGTATTTGCAACATTCCATCATGTCACCCAAATCTATTAACTATGCTGTTAATATGGTACAGTTAACATCAGGGGGACATTTTATGGCAGTGGAAAAGAGACTCGTTGGAGGGCTAATGTTTTTGAGATGAAATTGACATGAGACAGCTTTAGACTCTACTCAGGGGACCTGTCTTGTAGCTAACCCTTCTAGCAAACATGATCTACAGTCCACTTCCACCCATGCTGCTGACTTCAAGAGCCCGGTCTGAGCCACAGAAATGCTGTCTAGGGTCCACACACCAGACAGAGCATGCAGAGACATGGGAAGAAAGGCCTTGTCACTGCTTGTACAATCCCACCATCCTTGTGTGTCTACATGCACTGCTAAAATTGAGCCCTTCCTTATGCACCTGTTGCTGAGATGTCCTGTCAGAGGAGCTCAGGGGGCAAAGGGAAGACTCTCACTCAAGTGCCCTGCCCAGCAGGGGACACGCAGAACAGCCTAAGAACCTTGGGAGAGGAACTAGAAGACAGTCTTCTCCTTCCAGGCTTGATATGATCATTTTTCTGAATAGCGTTTGCCTGGCTGAGACAAAAGGAGAAAAGCAGATCTTTCCCATCAAAAGAGATCCCCTGATGGCTTAAGTACAACAGCACCCTTTTCTTTAGCTCAGGTCCCCTCCGTCCAGACACATTTCTTCAGAGATCAGCAAAGCAGGGGCTTACATTACTGGTTTGGCTGCTACCTCTTTAAGTCCCATCTTTTACTTTCCACCGAAAACCCAAATCAGAATCCAAACTACGATTATGTTTGGATTTTAACCTGAGGTAATGAGGCTACCATGATTACAGCAGGGAGGCGATGGGCAGCCACAGTGGCTCAAAGAATCTTCTTACAAAAGAAGAGTTTTCATTCAGAAAAATGTCACCAGGATTACGACGTCAGCCTCACTTACTCACACTTGAACTTCACATGTACTTGCCTTAAAGAATTCCAAATCTTGAGAAGTGATAGACGCCTGCTCTAGGTTTTCTAACAGAAAGTGAACGTTTGAGTTTTGTAAAAAACAGACGGTAAAGCTATGGCATCACTACCTCCCTCCTCAGGAAGGGGAGGGAATCAGAAAGTAGAAACATAAAGTTAAGAAATAACACGGAAACCGCCATTGTTTCCATTGCTTGCAAAACAAGTTCTCACTCCTTACCCACAGAACAACAGCAAGAATGTAACGGGACACAGGTGCAGTGCTCCTTCCCCAAGAAGTGAAAAGAGGGCACTTCTAGGTCACCTTGTCAAATGTCTTTCCAGCACGACAGGTGTTGTGAGAGCTACAGAAGCTATTTCTATTATTTATGTCTTTAGAGATTGCTAAAAATACCAAGTCCTTTCTTGTGAGAAAACTGCTTTCCATTTGTGCCCTGAATATATTGTATTCTTTGTAACACAATAGCACAATACAAAATGCATTACCTCTAGGGGAAGAAAAAAGGGATCCTAAATGTCATTGTGACTCCTAAATGTTGGTTAGATACCCAATATTTCCTTATCACTATTACTTGTGAGATAGATCAATATTGAACAACTTCTGTGTACTTCCAAAAGAATTCCAAATAAACCTCAAGTTCAGTGATTATGCCTGCCTTGTTGACCTGAATCATAAAAGTTTTTGATTTCTGCCCATAGATTGTGACCTCTATTTATAGGATGTATACAAGATACTGAATAGTCCTGAAGAGGGCAAAGGCTTTTTATCTATCTATCTATCTATTTATTTATTATTTTTTTTAACCTTGCTCTGGATTCTCTGTGGAATGAAAATATGGTTCACTGGGACATCCTATGATCAGGGACTCGGCCATCTCGGTGAATGATTCAAACCCCTGAGGGACACCTGCGGGCTGGACCCATTCCACCTTCTGGTGAGGACATACCTCCTGCAGTCATTAATTTTCAGCATGAAAGTTAGATTTGAATTGACCCCAAACCACAAAGTCCATTTTCAACGTTGGTAAGCTATCACCTTCGGTCGGCAGGCATGTTTTAGAATGGAAACCAAGTGGCTAAGAGTGACAGCAATTATCCCCAGGTTAATAAGAGACTCTTCTAGCTGGAGGGACAGAAGGATTCCAGGAAAACTGTATAGTCCTTCTTTAGCACTCACTCATCTGCCTCGCTGTCCTGTGACAGATAAAAGATGCGGGCAGCTAGGCTAAAAGGCATTTGACGGACTAAGGTAAATAACTGCACCATCTTGACCAGGCGGAATCAAAACTCTGAGATGATTTTCGACAGTTCAAGGAATCTGAGCATGATCATCCTAACGGAACTCCAGTTTCCTGTTTTTAGAAGAATCAGCCAGTTCTTTGACATCATAAGTTACTTTTAGCAAATTACTGATTAAAAACAAGCATATGCCAGAGCACTGTTAGAGATGCTGAACATCCTGTCATGGACCTATATACTAAAAAAAACCCTACAAATAATGAAACCAGCCCAGTCCTCCTGGTGAGGGAGAAAGACAAAGAAACAAGTATGTGTGTAGTATGTCAATTTGCGGTAAGGGCATGGAGAACATTTAGGCAAGGAAGGGGACCAGAGAGTGCTGGGACACAGGTGAGGAGGGTGACACCTCGGCCAAGGTCTCAGGTGAGGACGTGGGGAGGGCGGAAGCAAAGCAAACTGAGTCCAGTCTGCAACCCACCAGGATCCACCTCGTGCTCTCAGGGCGGGTGGCTGCCAGGCTGTGAGCAGGGAGCTTCCGCAAAGCAGAGGACAGGAAGGCATAGGGGAAATGTGGAGCCAGTTTAAAGTCACTGCCCTCTGCCCTCATCCAGGCAAGAAGAGCCTCTGCGACTTGGACAGAGGAGTTAACGCCCAAGAGTTGGTTCTGGAACAGGTACTGAAGGGAGAGTCAGTGCGATCTGTCGTCAGACGGACGTGTGCTATGAACAGAAGAAGCAGGGGGAGTACGAGTCTGAGTGACCCTCGAGAACCAGGATCGAGGTCTGCTTATTGAAACGGGGTTGGGGGGGTGCGTCATAAAAGCAGGTTTGGAGGAAGAATGGGAGTTCAGTTTGGTATTTTGAGTTTGTGCGGTGTACGATTTCTCCGAGGGGATTTAGGGGATTTGACAAGGGGGTGGCTGGATGTCCAACGTTTCAGAAAGGACACTGGGGCTGGAAAAGTGTATCTGGCAGGCACCTGCAGAGAGAGGTGCTGAGAGCTGTGGGGCGAGCCCAGGTCACCAAGGATGGAAGTAGAGATGCAGAGGGGGACAGATTGGGGTGCCCCACCGGGCAGCGGCGACGCACAGGTCAGAGTCTAAGATGACGTGAGGAACACAGAACACCAGGGAACACTGGCTCAAGTAAGAACACACTTCAGGGAAAAGAAGCTATGTCGGATGAGATAAGCAATGAGCCACAACCAGGGAGTTTCGCTTGCTGGAGGTCGCTAGTCACCTTGGTGTGGTGGTGATTAAAGCCTCAGGAGAGACTGGGAGGTGAGGGATTGGAGCTACACTTAAAACAACAAAAAAATATTTCCATTTATTTGAGAGTGAGTGAGCACAACTGGTGGGCAGGGGCAGAGGGAGAAGCAGACTCTGAGCAGGACTCGATCCCAGGACCCTGAGATGATGACCTGAGCCGGAGGCAGACATTTCACCAACTGAGCCCCCCAGGCACCCTGGAGATACTCTCTTTAGATGTGGATTATATTTGCTGATAAATGGGAATCGAAGGTATTGGCTGTTTGGTTGGTTTCCAGCGACTAAAAAGAGACAGAGATGGTTACGGTGGAGTGTGGGAGAGTTTCCGGCGTGATCCTTACACAGGAAGGAAGATGGGCTGGGTGCCCAGGGAAGGGCTGGTGTGGGTCCAGATCAGTGACTGCCAGTAAGAGCGGGGAGTTTCCCGGCAGGGGCGCCTGGAAGGTCAGACTCCAGACAGGTGGAACCGTTGATAGTCTTCAGAAAGGACCGGAAAGAGAAGGCAAAACTGGGGTACACTGCAACACTTACACAAGGCCACATGTCTTTCTATCGACCACCCCAAACGCAAATCGCCATTTTATTTAATGAATGCTTCACGTGGGTTAGTCATTACTCTAAACCCTTTGCTTACTGTCATTTATTTTTCACAAGGAACGAGCCCTTCCTGAGGAAATGAATGAAAGCTAACTTTCCAAGATCCCGTGGAGGAAGGTGTGCACCTGGGTTTTATGTATGGGCAGCTGGCATCTAGAACCTGTGCCATAAATCACTCCCTGATTCTTAACTACCCCTGTCTTTATATATCTGTCCATCCACTTACCTACCTAGAGAGCCCCAGAGTCCCACTTCTGTTTCATGTTCTCAGTGAGCCTTAGTGTTTCATATTTCTATATGAAAAAATATTTATAAGGAAACAGAAGATTCAGAAATACAAACACTATGAACCTAAGTAGCAACTCGGGTCACTGTGGTGGGGCTGGAGTTGAAGAATGGGTTCCAGATGGACTTTTGATGGATGCTGTTATTTGGAGAGGAAACTCTCCCTCTTCGTGGCCCCATTCTTCCCAGGAGAGGGCAGAAGCAAGCTTGCTCACTATCCACAGAACCATGATGTACTGCTTCCCGGGGTAAACTGTGCTAACTCCCGAGAAGGAGTCACTGTGCTGGAGCACTGGCTGTGGTCATCAAATGGATGGATGGCTCTAAGGGACCATCAGGGACTGTCTACCAGGGGACAAGGCCTCCTGACCCACTCACACAATTCCCTGGACTCTGGGAGTCCGGCAGCAGCTGGTTACGCTCATCTCTACCCTGACCCGATTCCCAAATCCTTCATAAATAAAGTGACCTTTACCTGACAGTCCAAACCTCCTCATGAACACAGAACTGACTCTGTCCCAGTTTTCCTTCTCTAGTATTTGGAACGTACTTAGGCCAGGAGCACAGAAATCAACTGTAATTATGACATTTTTAGTAGTTTTATGACATTTTTAGTATTTGCTAGCTTTTTTACTTGCTAATGAGAAAAAAGATGACTCTTTTAAGGAAGAAACTCTGTCTTACTTTGCATTTACTACAGTATTGAGAAACACGAAGCCTATAGTAGGCATTCAATAACGATTCTTTGATTTGTAAAAGGACTCATTTTAGACCATAATCTTGTCCTTTTCTGTGTGAATCAAATGAAAAATATCTGATATTCCAGCTGTTTCTTACTTTCTTTACTGACTAAATGCCTATGTGAACACTTGTATGACTACAAATCAACAGAACTTCACACATTACTCACGTCTAGACTTTCCAAGTTACATTTAATGAAGTTTCTATTCTCAGACTTTATGTGCATAAAACAGAGTATAGTGAACTATGTTGCTATACAACTAACCTTAACTTTAATATTAAGGAGAAAGAAAAGAAGAGAAAGTTGCAGTGATTTTTTAAAACCACAATTTATTATAACATATTAATGCATCATAATAATACATGAGATCATAATTAGGCTTATATATTAGAATATATTAGGATTTAATGGCACCTAGCAAATTATCCCCAATCTTACTGGCTTGAAGAAACAATAAACATGTATTATTTTACGGTTTTCTGCAAGTGAGGAATTTAGGAGCAGCTCAGCTGGGCAGCTGGGTCTCAGGGTCTCTCTTCGAGATGTCATCGGAGGCTGCGTCATCTGAAGCCTGAGTAGAACCGATCCGGTTCCAAGGCAGCTGAATCACATGGCTGGCAAGCTGCTGTTAGTTGTTGGCAGGAGGTCCCAGTCACTCTCCATGTGAGCTTTTCCATAAGCTGCCTGAGTATCCTTAGGACACGGGTGACTGGCTTCCCCCAAGGACAGCAATGGCAGACGGTAAGGCAGAGGTCACAATGTCATTCACAGATTACATTCATGGTATCCTGCTGGTCACATGGGCAACAAGAGTTCACTGGAAGAGCGGATGACACAAGGCATGGCTGCATTCCAGAGACGAATGATCTACCTCTGTCCCCTTCAGACCCAACACCTACACTTGGTCCAGAGCAGGATGCATACTTCCTATCCTGTGGACGGTTGCCCATTTTTGAAGTAGAAGAGTCTTCTCAGCCAGCTTCCTGCTTGAAGAAGTCTGAGGTTCCAGAGGACTCTTTCCATACAGCGCTAGCTCTGTCGTCTCCAGTCCAAGCTGGTGATCTTTGCTCAGTACCATCCTCTTAGCAACTCTGTGGGTCTCTGATGTGGACTGGAGTTTATTCCAGAACAAAAAGCCACACTCACAGATCTCTTTGATGTGAGCTCTTCTCAACCTTAATCATCCAGGAAGGCTGCAGAGGGACAATACCCTTCAGCTTTTTGGAAACCCCATGTCTGACTGAATACTTCTTTGAGGCAATCCTCCGACACAATACACTTGAAGAAGATTTCAGAAAGATTTTCAAAAGATTTTACAGCTGTTGGTTTTAACTCTATATTTGTATCATGTTTTCCTAAGAGTGCCTTGGATTTGATGTTTGCCTGGAAGATGGTTCTGAAATGCAGTCTTCTAGAAAGGTGACGGATTATTGAATCAGCAAGTCCTCGTTTGAACATCTGACATTCCTTCATTAAACTTATTTTTCTTATATCACATTTTCCATAAGCAGGAACAAGAAGCTTCCTGAAGAAGCTTCTGCTTTCCACATCACCACAGGTGATGGTGTTGCTCAAATTTCTGACACCACGGTTTCCAAAATTTCCCTCACTTTTCTCTAAGTCCTCCTGGGCAGCTTCCTCAGAGGCCTTCAGACTCCTGTTGAGTGTCTCTTCAAATTCTCCGGGTCCTTCCAGCTGCCACCCACCTTCCTCTTCTGATTTCCTCTCCCTTCCGCCATTTTAGGTTTTGTCATGGCAGTACCCAAATTCCAGGAACCAAAATAGGCATTAGTTATCTGATGTCATATAACAAACTACCCTCAAAGTTTAACGGCTTGAAACAAGTTACTGTTTTTAACATTTATTAGCTCAGAGTGACTAGGTGTGGAGTGGCTTATGTGGGGAGTTGTCTTGCGTTACTCATGAGGTTGCAGTTAAGACACCAGCTAGGGCTAGAGTCAGCAGAAGGCATGACTGGGCGAGGGGAATCCATGCCAATGTAGCTCAGCCAGTGGTTAGCAAGCTGGTGCTAGTTGCTGGCATTTCCTCTCCAAGTGTGGGTCTCTTTGGAGGCTGTGTGAGGGTGCTCTCACCTCAGAGTGAGTGAACCCAGAAAAAGCAATGTGGAAGCCACACTGTCTTCTATAGTCTAGCATCTGATGCCACACAACGTCATCTCCACCATATTTTCTCCATCCTGTAGTTGAGTGTGGGAGGCAACGAAGAACCGATGCACTTGTCAGAGGGCGGGGACCACTGGATGCCCAACCTCAGCCTCTGGCTACCGGTATATCAGAGTGAACAGTGCCCCCCATTTTACTTCCACCCAGGACCACTGGCGGTGGCCTTATTTGGAAATAGTGTTTTTTTGGGAGGTGATTCATTAAAAGGAGGAAATACTGGATTGGGTAGGCTCTAAATCCAACGACTAGTCTTACAAGAAGGCTGTGTAAAAACAGACACACACAGAGGAAAGACAACTACCTTCGGACAGAAGCAGAAATCTGACTAATGTAGCTATAAACCAGGATCAGCGAGGAAAAAGTCTTCCCCAGAGTCTTCAGAGGGAGCAGGCCCTGCCAACACCTTGATTTTAAGATTCTGGCCTCTAACTCGGTGACTAAGTATATTTCTGTTATTTTGAGCCGCCTATTTTTTAGTAATTTGTTATGGCAGTCCTAGGAAATGGATACATGGATGCTCTTTAAATTTTAGGTTATTAATCCACTCAGTTTTCAACTGCAGTCGTAATCTATTAGTTCACGGAGAAATAAATAATTCTTACAGCACTCCAATAAGTGAACCAGCAGAACAAAACATGAATGCTCAGGGTGAGAACTCACGTATTTCGGTCCTGCATGCAACCATTTCAACGTGAATTTGTTAGTTATGTTTATCAGGCACCTGCTAGCATCTAGATTCTGTGCTGGATATACTGGTCTAACATACACCATCAGTATTTTTAAAATTGATTATAATCTTGCAGCGAAAATATCTATATACATATAAATGGGTCCTTGGGGGCTCTGTGCAGCTCACTGGTAGGCAGTGGGGGAAATAGGTCCAGTCTGTGTTGTAGTTGGCTAGCAGCCCTGGAAAAAAGCCAGATGGGGCAGAACAACAAGTGGAAATGTAAAATGTAAAAGTGGTTCTCCTAAGAACCCAAGTAGCAAACAAGAGCAGGGACATAATTATAAATCAAAAGCCCGAGAGAGACACGATTTCTCCTTCCTCTGGAGACAATGTGAACCATAAGCAGAAAGGAGAGAAGAAAGACAAGTTTATTAGCTGGGAATAGCACACAATTTTAGGAGATTGGCTACCTCTTTCTTCCCTTATGCACAATGGTAACAACAGCTACTCCGAAATGTTCTGGCTTCAAGTGTAACAGGGACCCCTCATCAAGTCCTACTTGTGACCCCAACCATTCAAGAAACACTGGGTGCCTATGGGTGTGAGAGGCTGGAAATAAACCCCAAACTGCAGTCTAATGGTGATGGTGGGGAAGGAGTCTTCATGGTAAAAAGGAAAGAACTATTTAAATCTCTAAAGTGGTATTCCATTTAGAGGGGATTTTCCCACCATAGCATGGTCCTAGTTTAGAACTTGGCTCCAATGAGTATGTAATATTCAATTTACAAAGGAAGATCATCAAACGTTTTGTGGGCAGTAACAAAAAGAAGTGCCACATGGGTCTCCCTAGCTTGTGCTGGAGAACATCTCACCTACCTAAACCCAACTTTTGATGCCTGCCTAAACCACGACCACCGTACCTCTACCTGCCTACAGTGGCTCCATCTCAGCAAGGAACATCAGTCCTCACCAAACTAGACCAAACCATAAAGTCTTCCTTGATGCTTCTCTTTTCCTCTACCCCGTATTCATTTATCAGCAAATACAATCAATTTTCCTTCAAACAATGGCCCCAAGGCAATTACCTCAGTGTCCTCACTACCACCACCATCTTGCAAGCCAAATTCATCTCTGACCTGGATGACTATGTTAATCTCTTACCTGGCCTGTCCACCTCCATTAGAACCATCACTTTGTCCTATATGAAGAGTCAAACTGCCTCTTACAAATCACAAATTGGACCGGGTCATTTTCCCACTCTTTTTGTTTGTTTGTTTAGTATTTCTTTTTTTAAATTTATTTTTTATTTTCAGCATAACAGTATTCATTATTTTTGTACCACAACCAGTGCTCCTCTATAATACCCGCTACCTGGTACCTGACTCTTAACTCTTCAACGGATTCAGTATTTAGAGTAAAATTAAAATCCCCACCATGTTCTACCAGATTCTGTACATCCTGACCCTGGTCCCCTTTCCCACCTCATTTTGCTGCTGGCTCACTTTGCTCCAGTCCTGTTTCCTCCTTGGTGGTCCTGAACCATGCCGAGAAACAATCTCATCATCGGGCTTCTGTGCATACTGGACTTCTACCCTCAGAGAACAGCCCTGCTCCCTGGACACATGCTGGTTCCTGCTCGAGGGTCACTTCCTTTACGAGGACATCTGTATACATCTGGTCTACCATGGCACTTCTGCTACTCTCTCTCTGCTATTCCCTCTATAGCATTCACCCTCCCCCGGCATGACATGCTGGAAGAGATGCTTGAGGAGGAATGATTGGGAGTTTGGCAACTTGACAGAGGAAGAAGAGCATCTTTCAGTCGGGGAAGCATTTAATGCAGAAGAGTCAAAAGACCCAATGCCCACAAAACTAGGAAAGCAGTTGGTTAAGGTGACATGTGAGGCTGACAATGAATATAAGTAGCTGGCTGCCAGCTAATAAGGACTTTATATGCCAGGCAGAGAGGCTGGATTTGCTCCCGATAAGGGAAGCCAATTACGCTTGACAAAAGATCTCAGCAAACAGCTAATTAATGAAAACGTGTTAATATTTTTCTTAACCCCGACACCAGTGTCAGCTCTATCTTCCCTTCTCATTCTGCGAAGGGTTCATCTTGAAGGACAGAGATGTCATTCAAGTTGGTGTTGGCAGAGTGGAGGTGGTTGCCATGAGTCACTTCTGTGGCACTCACTGAGTTTGTGCCCACGTTTGCTTGAGGGGGCAATTACAGGGGACTGAGTTGTAAATAACGAATGTGACCAATTTCAATACCATGGAATGAGTATCTTAGATTCGGGCTGTGTTCTGCGGCCATAATATGGAAGGCACTTATGAAAGGAGGCTAATTCTGCTCAATCAACATTGGATACCCTACTCTAGAGTGGACACAGGCAACGTTTGGGAGAAAGGAGAGTGTCTAAATGGAGGCAATGTGGTTCATGCAGTGATGGGAAGCAGTGTAAAGGCTTAGCTATAAAACTGAATCACCAAAAAGTTAGGGGAAAAAAAGCGTAGTAAAATGCAGACAACTCTGAGTGGGATCTATGACAGATTGAAGATGACATTTGCCTTCAGAAAACCACTAAAAACCACTCAGGAAACAACCACCCAGCAGGGGAACTGGACGGGCTGGAGCCACACCCAAGAGGACCCTGAATAGGAGACTCTGGCTTCTGGACTGGGTTGTGCAGTTTGGAGGAACCAACACTGCTTTATTTAACTGGTTCTTGGAAGGGATCCCAAGAAAATGGTGTGTGTGTTCTGCTTATTTGTTTATGAAAAACATGTGATTTGGGGACATAGGACTTAAAGATGACCTTCCAACTTTTAACCTTTTTTTCTCTCCAAGGGAATGTATTAAGTTATTTCAGAGAAGTGGATGGGAAATACAAATTTGTCTTTTTTTTCCTCCTCTTCCCTTTCATTTGTAAGATTTTAAGACACATGGCATCACTGGCTCTTGGAGGGTCATAAATACGCCCAGGGCTTCAAAGGAAAGAGCGTCAGAAGTAGCATAGGCCCTGAGTATTTATGAATAAATTCACTTGGGTTACCATCAGAAAAACCACCACCACAACAAAAAACAACAACAAAAAGTAAGAGGGTGTTTTTCAGCTAATTCTTGGTTATTCAGCACTGTGCTAGCTGAGGGGTACTGGGGTTCTTCCGGTTCCAAGTCTTTTCCTCTAACGGGTCCTTGGAGGCTCTACTCAGCTCACTGATAGGCAGTGGGGAAAATAGGTCCAGTCTTACTGTGGTTGGTTAGCAACTCTGAAAAAAAGCTAACTGGGGGAGAATACCAAGTGGAAATGTGAGGTAGGATGCTGAGATTATTTGTTATTAATATTTATCTCCTACTCATTGGTCATGCCTGGTCCTACTCTAGATGATCAATCAGGGCATTTTAAACTCAAAGGATTATTGGAGGCTCATTAGGCAGTTTGTAATCTCAAGGAAAATACAGTCTAATTACATTTTCTAATTGTCCAAATCACTGTCATTCTTTTCAGTTCATTTCTTTATTTTATTTTCCCATGACTTTTCCAATTCTCATAAGCTTGTAAATGTGTTGCACATGGCTAATTACAGCCTCTGTGCTTAAAATCTATTCATGTGAATGTGTCAGCATTCAATGAGATGCTTACCTCCAGTTTGAACACGGGAAACATTTCTTACAGAAAAGCTCACCATGGAAACAAAGCCCCACAAGGGGACAGGCTTCTTCCCTTCTTTTTCCTTTTTTGTGTCACTTTTAAATAGATATGCTATCATTTGCCTTTTAGGCATAGGTTCCCTGACTTCTGCTGAATTGTGATTATGGTAGAACATAGACGGGTAATATTATCTCTTCTACTTTGTTCCAGAGGCTTGTGGGAAATGGAAGTATTAGCATTAAACTACAATTTGATGTAAAAGCTCGGATCAAAATATTAATTAATGATGATAAACCTTTTAAAGACCAGCTGCATTTTGTGGAAAGACCTGAAAGTGAGAATGGCCTCTTTACTATTCGAATACTTGGAAAGTCCCAAAGGGAAATAGACCTTGAAAACGTATCCCAATCTCGTCACTTTAAAAACTCAAGAATCTAAGGTAATGGTCTATTGTTGCAATACAAACATTTTCAAGAGTAATGTAGGTAAAATTATAAAATACAAAAGAAGCAGGTTCCTGGGAAGTTAAGATTTGCAATTAGGAGAAGACCTAAGATTTTGTAGTACAACTCTTCACACATTTGAGTACCCCACGGTAGGCTGAAAATGATTTAGGTCAGACTAAGAACAGTTTAAAAAACAAAACAAAACAAAAACAAACACAAACAAGAAGCCCCCAGCCCCAAAACCAAACCAGACACAACCAGAAAATCAGAAACCCAAAAAGCATCTAATAATTCTTGCCTGATCTTTCTCTTCTCTTGTTGTTGTTATTATTATTATTATTATTATTATTATTATTATTATTTTAATGAGAACTACTTGGCTTTGGTATTTCTCTGAGGCCTGTGCCTGTGATCTGCATGCCAGGGGAAAGAGTGGGCTGTCTGATGGGGACCAGCTGTTAAGTATTCCTAGTTCATCCTGTTCTTATGAAAAACAAAGCCTTATTTTTCTACACCATGGATTTCTTATGGGAAAACCATCGAAATGAGAGGCAGAATTGCATTTCATTCATGCAAATTAGAACTACAGAGTCGAGGAGGAGGAGAGGGGCCAGCAGTGCGATCATTCTGAAAACACTCCTTGTGGTGGGCTCAGCACTGTCCAGGAGGCCGACAGGCCTGGTGTACTTCCCAGACAGACGGCGCCTGTGCATAGTTTCCCTCAAGCCAAGGGGAAGAGATGGCATCAGAAGGTGGAACGTGTTTCCACCTTCTATCCGGTATCACAGGTAGAGTGTTAACCCCTGGCGTTAGAGTCATCATACACCTAGGTAAAGTCTTGCTTGTTTCTATCAATCCATACTGAGCAACTAAATCTCTCTATACCAGTGAGGGTAGGGTTGAAATAAAGTGCATTAAAAAATAAAAGTCAGAGTGATACGGTTTGCTGTAGGCTCTAGACTATGAGACTCAGTGGATACTGACCCCTTAGCCAAGACAACTCAATGTATACATATGCTCAGATATATATACATGCTGGGCGTGTATGTAAATAAATTTTATATGCAATAAATTGTATAGGCAATTTTACAATATTTATTAAAAAATTTAAATCTCCTGTATATATAGGATATTTAAAGTTATAATTATAAAATTGCATATAAATTTATTTACATAGATTGCATAATACTTATATAAATGTGAATGTCATAAATATAAATATTTATCATTACATAAATACACTTTTGAAAATATGTAGCTTTACCTAGCAGGTCTCTCGAGAGAACTCAAGCCTCTCCCAGGATACATATTTGTCCCTCCCTAATTAAAAATAAATACAACAAAAGGAAGTGGGATAAACTTACTCCCCAGTAGGCTTACCATTCAGAGGTGGAAGGACACAAGGTCAGAAGAGCCTTGGGTACTATTTTGGAAGAAAGAGAAACAGAGCCTACATAACCACCCTTCCATGACCTGTGGTTTGAGAAACCAGGCTCTGAGCGGTTCCCACACACCAGCTGTTTCTCTGCAGCCCCATTGCTGAGGACAGGAAGTGGAATGGCACACAAATGCAATTTATAGGATCTGTTCCCCAGAAAGTGAAACAGGATCTCCAGGCTATTAAATTCACTTAGGCGCAGCATCTGAACTCACTTGTGAAAAGGAATTGTCTGCTTAGGGGAAGAAAAGAAAAAGCCAAAAAAAAAAAAAAAAAAAAAAAGCAAGCTTCCATTTGTGAAGAGTGGAAGGGTTTGTAGAAGCATTGAACAATTACTCTTAGAGTTTAAATAAATCTATATTGAAGATGTAGAGACCTCTCCATCATTAGTTCTCTGCAGGACTGTAAAATGATGTGAAAATAACTTAATATCTACAATCACATAAAGTCAAAGGCTCAGTTCTTTCCAAGGGCCATGGAGGAAGTGGTCTCAGGACTATGTATCCAATCGCAGCCACATTTAGAGTAGCAATAAAAACCCACCTGAGGAGCTCTGCAGACCTGGCTTTAGGACCTTCATCTAATTCTGTGACTAAACTCTGCACAAAGCCAAAGGGGAGAAAATAGACAATTTCAATCACAATAAACAGATTTTTTTTTTTCTAATTTGGAGGTTTTATCCACCGAGCACTGTTAAATTTAGAATTTTCTAGCAAAGTTCCTTCCTCTCCCAGCAGTCAGTGCAGTTTGATCTTAGGGATCTTGAAAAATCCACATGAAGTGGTAGCATCATGAATTCTCCTGGCGTTTTGATAGCTGGTTCCCCAAATGATCCCAAACCCCAAGGATGCTGCTTGCTGAGGGTCAGGCTCTCATAGCCTCTGAGGCTCAGTGTCAGCTGTGTCTTGCACCTGAGTCCCTCCAGTGAGACAGAAATTCGAGTGTCCATTCTGCACCTGATAAACCCATGTTAGAAAAGGATCTGAAAACAGATATTTAAGAATGATCAATAGAACCGTCTATGCTTCCAAACCAATGATTCTTCTGCGTTCTTGGAAGCGGTTTGCAGAATATCCAAAGTCAGCTTGTTCTTTTCTGCCTTTAACTGGATGAGGTTAAGAGCAGGAAAGACCCTCCGGGTGTAAGAGGTACAGTTTGTTTCCTTCCTAAGCCTTGGATGGGCTAGCTTGCTCTTCTTAGCCCCTTGGCATTCCTTAATTCTAGGATAGGTCCATTCTCCAGAGGGCCACCAGAGGGCGCAAACGTACAAGGTTTGCCTACAAGCGGCGCCTTCAGTACATTCCTGATTCTTTTTGCACATAATCCATCCTTAAGCTAATCAATTAGACGTTACGTTGTAGCTTTTGGATCCGCAGCTATTCGTTATGGGCCTTGTCATCTGCTTTTTTGTTGTTGTTGCTGCTGCTGCTGCTACTCTCAATAAGATCAAAATCAGACATTGTTTTGGTCCCTATTACAAAAATGTATTTTAATATATTCTTCACTTCCTATTAACCAATCTTTTGTATTTCAAGGTTATCCATCCAAATTCATGATTTACAATTTTCAAAAGGGGCGGGTTTATCTTCCTTTCGAAAATGCGTGACTTTGTGACCACCACCAGCACATACGCTGCTGCTTTCCCTCTGCACAAAGAGACCACGTTGAAGTGACTTGGGCAGGAAACTCAAAGGAGGCGTGCGATGAGACTTGGTCTTTGTTTTCTGTCCCCTTTGCTGCAGAGATGCCCGTGGACCCTGCTTTACAGGATAGCATGCTCCCAGCAAGCCAGCTTCAAAACAAAACTTTGTACTGAGAACCATCTGTTGCTTGGAAGTGGTCTCGTTGAACTGGCAAGGTTTTAGGGTAAATATTAATATTTTAATGTAAAAATCATACCCAATAAAGCAGAAATGCCTAAAACACAACTGAGAGCAAATATGTGACTGATAAACGTAACTGTATTCAAAATGATCCACAAAATGTAAAAGTTATTCTCCTTTCCCGGCATAAACAGTTCCCTCCGTGAAAGGTCCTCTAGTTACCTGTTCTGTATCTCCCTACTGACCTTAGAATGAACTTTCCCAGACACATGATCGTGTCCCCTGGCTGCCAAATACGGGGTGCTTCCCCTAAAGGTTAGGGCCATGTTGGAACTCTTTTCTGGGCATTAAAGGAAATTTCACTCTCTAGGTCTATAGTTGCTATTCTGTAGCCAAAGAAAATAATTTCTAACATTTCTTATCCTTACTGTGTGAATGGTTACCATGCAGAGTGCTTTACATTCATACTCTTATTTAATCTTCCCTCAATTCCTGACTCTCTGTGTGTGTGTGTGTGTGCGTGTGTGTGTGTGTGTGTGTGTGTGTGTGTGTGTATGTAAGCTCCATCTCATAGGTGAAGAAATGGAGTATTTGAGAAAGCCAGATGTCACTCTGCATCTAATTTCAAAGTTCACGCATCTAAATTACTCTGGCATGGTGTTTCCTGTGAGGCACGTGGCTCCAGATTTTGCTCAGGAGAATAGTGAGAGATGTTCCCAAGACTTCCTTTCCCTCCTTTTCTTCCATGCAGAATGTTTCTCCCCCCAATACAGGCTCCTACAGCCCTTTGGGGTTCTAGGGTGTCTGCCGTGTCTTCCTCCTGCCCTGTGAGGCTCCAGGATGCTGGAGAGGCAGCGCTAGTCACCGTGTGTGGGAACCCCAGAGGGATAGTGCCACCCGCCCATCAGACTTTGAACAAAGGGGCTTATTCTATGTAGACCTTAGGTGCCCATTAAATTCAACGCATGCCTTTATCTTTGTTCTATGCTATTCTCTTCTTGAAAATGCAAACTGACTTTCTGAAAAGCTATTTCTTATAAGTGTGTTAAATACATTTCTTTTTCCTTTTTAAAACATCTGCAGAATGTTATTGGGAAATGTTGAGAGTTTGAATGTCTTTCATATTCCTTGTAATTTTTTTCTTAATAATGGAGCCATTTCACAACTACACAGAGGCTGAACATACAGTGAGCCTCAGGAGACCAAGGAAGATTGTGGAGAGGATCTGTCCCTGCTCTGGGGAAGGTACCATGGCCACTGCTTCCCCTGCAGCCTCTCTCAGAGACTAGTCAGTGTCCCTGCCCCACCCCAATGAAGAAGGTTCCATGTCTGGAATCAAGATGGCACTCTGTGGCCTCCATGAGCCCAGCTGTTACCCTTCCACGGCACCCACCACTTGATGAGAAAGGACTCACGGGCCAGAGGCATGTCTTGTGCCCATCCGGAACTGGCCCCTGCTAGGGCTTTTTAGTAGATGCACCACTGCTATATTAAAATGGGCTTTTCCTTATGCAAACATTCCAGACATTTCCCTGGAGCTCCGCTGAACAGCAGCTAGGATTTGTATCGGTTCTGTGCGTGGAGGAGTGCTGTAGATGAGCAATGAGGTCTTAGTGGAAAAATCCAAAGACCAGAACAAACTGTTTACTAAATAAGAGAATCAGGTGACAGTTCTGCTAATTTTGTTAGCTGCCAACTCTACTCTTAAAGCCATTAGGCATCCCTACGTTTGGGCTCTCCTCTCAAAAATGAAAATAAGAACCCAACGAAAACAGAAGGGAAAAGCCACTATAAAGAGTGACCAGAAGTGTTAACTGAGGGCACGTGAAGCTAGCACTTCACCGTGACTTACATAATGTTGGATTCACAAGACATGTTGAATTGATATTCGGCTACTTGAATGAAGCCTTGAAAACTTCTTTACTTTCCGTGCAAAAGTCTATTTCTTGTCTGTAAATAGAAAGCAGTTTTGGAGTGGGTAAATTTTCTCAACTCCTGCCGACACAGCCTTTCTCTGGGCAGCTGGCGGTCACGCCTGTGAGACCCACAGTTCTCTGAACGACAGGCAGATTCCTGAGGTGGTTTGTGTGTGGATGATGGAGGTTTCACCTCTGTATGCGCAGAAATGCTTTCCTCTCGAGACGCAGTACTGGAGGTCCTTCTGAATGAAGGTCTATATGCTTCCCGGCTTGGTGTCACACTGGGTGGACGAGAATCCCCTCTGTTCAAAGACCGTGCAGTTTCTCGACGTCCATGTCGGTTCCTCTGGGGGCTGTTGTCCAGACAGATGGCGTGTGTATATACCAACCCCCTCCCACGAGCTGCAAACTTCACTTCACAGACTTTCCAATAACTGATTTGGGGGACATTGGCTTCTTTTTCTTAAAAGTCAAGTGTAGCCGAAAAGTCAGTCCAGCTGGAGTTGCAGTTCTCAGCACAGTGACTGGCACCCTCCGGTCATTGTTCAGCGGGGACCCGACCAGGCCTGTGGGACCTGCTATCCCGTGTGGCAAATGACCAGATAAAAGAGGAGGTTACCGCAGATGCCTGGAGGACAGGAATGTGCTGACTTGTTGGTGAGTGTTTTCCAACATACACTTTTAAATGACAATTTAGGCAATTGTTATAAACTCCTTAAAAGCCCTCACCAAGGTTCGTGATGCTCTGCTTCCTGCGCACCCTGGCTCAGAGGGAACGTCACCCATGCTGTTTGCTGAATCCGAGTCTGCCGAATGGCCACCCGGATCCAGAGTCAGTGAGATTAAATGAACACATTGGAACAGAGTTGAAGTTGACAGACGGCTCTGCATACCGACGGAGGCTATGACCTGCACAGAGCCATAGAGGGAGGTCTGTCTCTCTCTCTCTGGGGACTGGTGTTGAATGGGAATAAAGAAAATTAATGTATTCATGAACAAATAGTCCACTGTGGAGATGATAATGGAGGAAATAAGCAGAGGCCTATGGCTGAGGGGGGCGTGAGTTCGTGGGAAAACATTTTTAGAAGGAGCAATCAGGGGCACCTGGGTGGCTCAGTTGGTTAAGTGTCTGCCTCAGGCTCAGTCATTATTCCAGGGTCCTGGGATCAAGCCTCACATCGGGCCCCATGCTCAGTGGGAAGCCTTCTTCTCCCTCTCCCACTCCCCCTGCTTGTATTCCCTATCGCTGTGTCTCTCTCTGTCAAATAAATAAATAAAATCTTTAAAAAAATAGAAGGAGCAATCAAGGAAGGCTTCTCTGTGGAAGTGGTGTTTAAACTGAGAAGACAGCTCTACGAAACACAGCGGGGAGGCAGTGTGAGGACCTGGGGGAGTCCAGCATGCTCAAGGAGCTGGACGAAGGTCGGCTGGCTGAGGTGTAACATGCTCCAGACATGAGGCCAGCCAAGGAAGGCAGGAAGACCATGCAAGGCACAAGAGGCAAGGCCCTTGGGTTTTATTCTAACCACAGTGCGTTGTAGTTAGGGGAGAGAGAAAGACAGTGACAGGTGCAGGTCTCACAGAATCAGCACCAGCATTAGAACGTTCTAGCACCACTAGTCATTTACTGTTGACATCAAGCCACAGAGACATGGATAACTACTCTGTTTACAGAACAGGAGATGGGAGTCTTTAAGGGTTCAGCTACCTTGCTCAAGACTGTAGCAAGTGTAGGTGACATCACCAGGTTTTTGATTTGTGTGTGGGTTAGCAAGACACTTTGCTGAAATGGGGTCGCTGGGGAGAAGAGAGGGCTTGGGAGACCACCGGGGACTTCCACAGTGGTGCGGGTGACAGATGGCTGGGTGAACAGGTGTGGCAGGGAGCAAGTGCTTCCAGCAGACAGATGTGCACCTGCTGAGGGACTGGAGGTGGGGGATGGGGAGAGGAGAATGGAGCCCAGCTAAGGATGCAAGAAATACTATTTTGTGACTCATGAACATGATGGCCCAATAATAAAGTTTTGCTGGAATACAGGCATTCTCATTTGCTTACAGGCTCTCTGTGCCTCCTTACGTGGGACAGCAGCAGAGCTGAAGACAGCAACAGGGCCAAAAATATCGACCATCAAACCCTTTATGGAAAAGGTCTGTGGGCTTCAGCTCTGGTGCAAGACCACATTTCTAAGAGAAGATTAATGGCATCTTGTCAATAAAGCTTTTCTTTAATTATTAAGTTCTCCCCAATACAGTGGTAATGAGAAGATTTCTGAGCGAATTCTTTCTTAAGCATATTTTTTCACCTCGCTAAATATTTAAAGATGAAAACAAAGCTACAGACATGTTCCTATGAACTTTCAGAGATCGTGAAATACTGAAAAAGTCACATCAGGCACTATTTGAAGGGAGGCCAGCGATTTTAGTTGTATTTGGGTTTCATTATGACACAGAGATACATAAACCACAATTTATACATTATACATTAAAAGCCGGCTGCTGAGGGAGCAAAAAGGATTAATAATTCTTGACCACTGATGGTAGGGCAGGATTGCTTTGCCTGTCCACCTGGCTTTGCCTTAAAGTTCGTCCCGCCTCGATGGAACTAGTGCTGCTGGGTGGTGAGTCTGCTCGGGTGGCTCGCATGGGGATTTGGTAATGCCAAGAGAAAGATGAAGTCAGCTGGCCAGACAGGCAGATGTGGGGGACTGTGGGCTATCTGGGAGCACATGACCCTCACACGCTCCTGAGCTGTAACAGAGACAATCGAGAGAAGTCGCTCATGCTCTTCGAGTTGGACTGCGGAGGCTCCACTATTACAAGTTCTGACAGACCTAAAACAACCCCACTGACATGTTTCAGGACCTCTGGTGAAAAGCTGTAAAGCGAGTATTCAGAGGCAGTTGTAAAAGGGCATATTTTCTTTCTCCAGGGCCCTTCTCTTACACTAACAAGAGAGACTTTCACAGTCCAAGCTACTCTCACCAAGGCTGTACCAAGATCACACAGTGGCCTGGAGACTGTGCACCAGGGTTCAAGCGATGGGTTCCAGGGGAACCCCTGTGGCTCCCCACTACCTTAGCACACAGCACCTCAGAAGGCCGCACCATCGCTGACCCTCAAATTCCTCATCTCAAATCAGGATGATAGCAAACAAAGTTACTAATTCAAAGGATGACATGAAAGCGAGCAACACAAAGGCTTATGACCTCAACACCTGGCACAAATCCAATGCATACTCTCCACTCTTCCGGAAAACTAAACTCACAACTCCAGAGACACTCTTGTGATCTTGGAGGTTTGACATAGGTTCTTTGTAAGTGTAAGGGCAAAAAGCTGGTCATGGTTCCACAGGTAATATTTCCCAGGATAGAGTTCACCTATCTGTAACAATAAAATGCAGTGAACCACAAGACCAGCTTTGCAGATGTAAGAGATGTGTGAATGAGGGACAAGAAGGCAGACGGACAAGGCCTGCCTCCTCTAAACTGACCAGTGTAGGTGGGGTCCAGCTCCTGTGAGGAGACGTGTGGCTGGACTGGGGAGCTGGGATAACTCCAGGGAGGAAGCTCTGGTCTGGGAACTCTAAGCGCTGCTGGGCAAGTCTGAATCTCCCCTCTGTGGCCACCCAGTAGATCTGAACCACCCACATATGGGAGAACCAGCTTTCACAGTGCACATCTTTGCAGCAAATTTCCAAGAGAAGATGGCCAATTCAGTCCTTGGAAATCTTCTCCAAAGTAAAAACTAACAGTCATTCCACAGGGGCGTGCTAAGCCAGTTCCATGGCCTTTTGGAATATTCTACTACACGGAACCCACAGCAGGGGATCGGCTTAGAATTGTGCCAGGCATGAGTTTGGAGTGAAAGTTAGATCTGATTTTTTTGAGTCTATCAAATGCCTCACGTGGTATGCTTGAGGGTGAGAGAGGGCTTGTGCAAACTTTACAGACTATGGTTGCTGCTTTCTGTATTGAGCCAAGGAAGAAAAATATTGGCAGAGAACTGGTGAGAAGAAAAGGAGAGAGTGGGGCTGGGTGGAGTCCAGGTCCCCCCAACCCAGATGTCACGGGGGCATGATCAGAGTCACGCTCAGCCATCTGGAAGGCTGACACAGCTGTTCTATGCTAACTCTACCCATTAGCATCTCCATGGCAGGTTCTGAAATGGTCCCGGGTTGCCCCCAGGAATCTGGAAATGTAACGGAATTCAGAACAGAGTCTTCAGGGCTGTGGTTTATAGGAAGGACCTTTTGCTGGGTAGATTATCCTGGATTAGGTGGGGAGACCTTGGATCTCCCCCACGAGCCTCCAGCCAGAAGGCGGTCCTGCCCAACCCTCAATGGGGTCTAGTCATGCTGATTTGGGACTGCTAGGTTCCTGAACGGTGAACAGACAAATTTCTCTGCTTCAAGCGACCCAGTTTTTGATACTTTGTTACATTCACCACAGGAAACCAATACAACATCATTACTACTTTTATTATAACTCTAATTATTATAGATTTTCTTGGTTCATTTTGCTCATTGTTTCTTCCTTCCTGAACTCATTCTCAGACATCCTAAAATTATTATTTTCCTTTCTGTTCGGTTACATTACACTATGTGCCAATGTAAACACAATTCCTTTGGCTCACGTTCAAGAGGCTAAGTCACAAAGACAATGTCTATCTGTCACCAACAAAGTCCTCCAACAAATGATTTCTTCTCACAGAACAAATATTTATCAAACTGCCTACCAATTTAGCCAAGTAATTATATCCTTAAGAGATGCAATTTTCAAATTTATTATCTCAAAACTGTATACTACAGATGTTCAAGTTTTAACGGGTATCTATCTGGAAAATGATAAAGTAGCTGAGTCATACAAAGACAGACAAAATATAATAAACGGTTTGAATATTTATAACACTGTGTTTGCTTTTTACTGTCAGAGTTATGTGAATAGAATCCATCTCCAAGATTCACTGAAATGAGTGACAAAATAACGTTGTGTTCTTGCAGGGAGAGTCATGTGCGCACCAGATTGTAAATGAGCCCGTTCACTGCTCTGAATGGTACCCCAGTGACCAGGCAAGGTCCATTAAGCATCCCAGAGCACCTGTCACTAGCAGGGAGAAGCTTTTGTATCAGATCAATACTTCATCTGTCGGTAGAGTAATGTTTACAAGCCATATTTCATGAGTCTCCATGAAGTCTAGCTTTGAACATGACTTAAGTTGCATCTGTACAACCACAAAGGGTTTCCTCCTCTGTAAAATGAAGAAGTTGGACTGGGAGGTCTCTCTCCCACCTCTCGGGCTTGGTAAGGATCAGATGCTGATGCAGCGTGACCGCTCTAGTATCTGGGGACTTAGTTTTCAAATGGACTGACCAGGTGGTGCTGGGACTTAGCCAGGAAACCAGCCAGAGTAAACATCCGAGTGTGGGTGTTCGAGGGTTGTCACTCATCTCCAGGTCCTTCTGTCACCAGAGGCAGCTTCTTCTCAGAGCCTTCACAAAGGCACAAGACTTGTCCCACACAAATATTTCTCTTCTGTGAGTTCCATTCAGACTCTATCGAAATGTGTCCCGGAACAATGAGCAGCCGAGTCACGTGGTACCATCTTGCCCTTGACTGACACGTCTACTTATTTTTATCACCCTACAGCTGAAGCCCAGCACGGGCTCGTCTCTCCTGCCAGGTGGAAGGCATGTGTCCCAAGTGCAAAAGAAGAGATCCAATTCTTCCACATCCTCAGAGGTTATCTGACAAACCAAGCTTCGGCTTAGGATGCCGGGAGCTGCCAAGCACGGACTACTTATTCTCCTCAGAAATACAAAAAAAAATTTGAATTCCCACACAAAGTGTAGGAAAAAAATTTAGGTTTAGAAACTTATGGAGTTTCAAAAGTTATGTGTAATTTGATATTTTGGCATTTTGTTTAAAAATACTACTTGAAAAAGTTCCTGCTTTTAAAGCTTTGGGGTTTAAGAGCTCATATGTTTAAGCTAAGTTGTTTGTTTATATATCGCAGCATATTTTTATGCTTCTGAGAGAATTTCTAAAAACATATCAAATGAAAAAAATCATTTGGCCAATAGCCGATCATTTAAATTCCCATGCACGGAGGACAAGCAGCAGTCGGGCTTGTTAAGTTAACCGAAGAACCTCCTTCTGCTTTGGGGAGCGTCAGGCTTCTCAGAACAGGACCAGGAAAGATTCTGGAGCCGCTCTGCTTTGGGCTTCGCCCACCAGCCTTCGTCGTGGAATCGGCCTGCTCCATCGCTCAGGGATGGCAGACGAGCCTCAGTCCTGTGAATGGTCACCTGTCTTCCGTGTCCAAGCATTTCTCAGGCATCTCAATAAATTCTGCTCACCCTGGCCCCACCCCAACCCCCAAAAACTAGATCTTTTTAACTTGCCACTCCACCAGTATAGCCAACTTATTCTTTATAGATTGATTTCGCTATTTATCAGATGTATCAAACTTTTAAAGTTGAGTCTACTCAGGTGCACAGCAGAGTGATTCAATAGCTCTACAGGTTACGCGGAGCTCCCCGCACGTGTAGCTCCCCTCTGTCACCGTGCAATGCCACCGCAGTACTGCTGACCACACTCCCTCTGCGGTCGGAGCAAAGCGACACATTCATGCAATGGCTACATTTATTGTTATTGTCTGGGTAAACCCTCCTTTGAAAAATTTCAGCCTATCCAAAAGCAAAACTGCATGAATCATGTTTATATGCATATACTCTCCAATGTAGGGAACTGATTGCATGGATACCTGGAAAGGGAATTAGTTTAGGAGCTGGTAAGGTTTTCAGTCTTCTCTTTAGCACCCGATTCAAACGAACGACAGCCAATGAAACAGAATAGAACAAAAGCCGACTGGAGGAAAGCCTTCCGGATTGTCCTCCAGTATTTTCATTTACAGTCCTAAGAGAAGTCTCAGAGATTCTGAGTTAAATTTATGGGAGATGTTTCCCTGTAAAGATGAAATGTAAAGCAACATTCCTGATCTCTAAACGGAAGAATTACTTTTTGGTAATGCACTACCTCTAACTCTCAGACATCATTGTACCATGCGTGGCTTGGCAGGGGACTTCCCTGTCCTTTGGTTTCCTCATTTATAAAATGGGAATTACATTTAGTGTCTTCCTAACAAGTTTCTAGGGAACGTGGAACAAGTAAGCACCTCCGCTCGCTACTACCACGGCTGCTGCAGTTAGTACTAGGATCCATGATGAACATGGACTTTGAGACGCAGCTTCGCTAAGGCTGCAGAAGGAAAGTCAACGGACGCTTTATACTATTTAGTGACTGTCTATACTACAAGCATATAATCATAATGGATTTGTTCCCTATGGCACCATCATAACAACAACGTATTTCAGAAAGGTTTCGATATACTGACTCGATGACATAGAATATTTTGAATGCTTTACCAGGAAGGCTCTCAATGGCTCTTATTACCTCCGGCTTTTCCTGGAGCCCAGTGCTCTCAAACCCCCAGTATGCCCAGCTCTGTTCCTCAGCGAAAGCTGACAGCCAATCCACTAGCTGATGCCCCAGAGTCTCTCTGGAGAACTCCCAAGCCTCCTGCTTTCAACAGACCAAAAGGAGTACCTTCCTTTGTTGGTACATGTACATGGGTTTTGGATGATGACTGTGCAAGCCGGTGAACCTCGCTTTTCTAATTTCTGTTTTAATTAATTTCCTCTCCACTTCACTCCATTTTGTGTGTTCTTCTCCTTTCAAATGTTTGTATCGCCTCCCTGGGAATAACACCTGTGCTCTGAATTACAGATGTGCTGAATGCATTCTTTAGGTAATTAAGATGTTAACAAAGACAAGACTTAGCTATGATCCTTGTACCATCTCGCTGCATGTTTAATCAACCCCTACACATATCACTAATGGAGATAAATTGTCATTTTCTCTGCAGTGTTCACTTGAACCATGAAAATAATGGGGGTCTATTTTTCCCTGGAGGTGCCCAATGCCTGGGTATGAACACATGATGCTAGTCACAAATCCTTGAGTAACGACCCCTTTTTACTTTCGATGGTTCCATTGTGGTTGTATAATTAATCCAAAAATGGAATTAAGATAAAGGATAGTCATCCAGGTCCTCTGCAATTAAAATCAGTAAGAGGTATTCCTTCTGATCACTAAAATCAAGTAAAATCTAAAAACTAAAAACACTGCAGCTCAGTTTCAAAAGGTTCTAAGTCAAAAGGCCAAGTTTCTAAAAACCCACATGTTGAATGAGACTCTTGCAGGAACAGAATCAGACTCAACCCACACAGACCAAGTCTTGCTGCCTCTGTAAAGTGAGAACCAGCTGAAGAAGGGGAAGTTCAGAGAGACTTAGATCCTCGACCAATTCCAATTCTGTGACTTTGGAAAAAAAAAAAAAATCCAACTCCCCAGCTAAATTACTAAGGTCAGCAACACTAAGATATGGTATCTTATGCCTGTACTTTGTTGCAGCCAGTTTTGATGAATAAATACATAAAAGAGAGGGCTATGCTAAAAAGCAATGCCGTCATTCTGGTGCTACGTGTCTTCCAAACAAAAGAAGTATAAAATCCCGTGAACAGAGTTCAGCTGATGAGGAAAAAAGCAGCCATGCTCCACGCAGAGGCTTCTGGATACTAGTGATTCCACAGTGGGCTCACTTCTCTTGTCATCGGCAGAGGCTTTTTGTCGAAGGTACCAGCTCACTAAATGATGTGATCGATTTCTGTCATTGCAAAGCCATCTACACATTCATTTTGGTAAAACGTCACTGACAGGTTTCCCTTCAGTGTTGAACGGGTACTTTCCCTAACTTCAACCCTGAAGCCAAAGAGACCCATGTGATTTACCACAGCTGTCCCTGAAGGGAGGTCCCTAATGATCTCCCCTTCTGTAGCTCAGAGAACAAGATGGGCTGTTTTAGCCACCTTGATGCACATGACTGCTTGTCTGGGATAGGAAATTCTGTCACATTTTATTTATTATTTTATTTATTTATTTTTTAAAATATTTTTAAATTTATTTGACACAGAGAGAGACACACACAGAGAGAGTGAGGGAATACAAACAGGGTAGTGGGAGAGGGAGAATCAGGCTTCTGCTGAGTGGGGATCCCAATGCAAGGCTCGATCCCAGGACCCTGGGATCACGACCCGAGCCAGAGGCAGACACTTAACAACTGAGCCACCCAGGCGCCCCTGGTCACATTTTATTTTAAAAAGGAAAATATCATTACCGATTGTTTTTCTTTTCTTTTTCTTTTTTAAAGATTTTATTTATTTATTTGACAGACAGAGATCACAAGTAGGCAGAGGGGCAGGTGTGGGGGGGCAAGCTCCCCACCAAGCAGAGAGCCCAATGCAGGACTCGATCCCAGGACCCTGAGATCATGACCTGAGCTGAAGGCAGAGGCTTAAGTCACTGAGCCACTCAGGCATGCATGCCTATTGTTTTTCTTTCCATTTTTTTTAAAACAACACTTTAACATTGTCAATTGGTAAACCATTACAGGAAAAAAGAAAAGGTTGTTTTTTGTTTTTGGTTTTATTCCTGAATTCCTTACCACTGATGGCTCAGTTGCTAATTGCTTTCTTTTTTTTTTCTTTTCTATGTTGAACAGCGTTAATTAAATGCTGTTTCAATGTTTAGCTTCTCATTGTTAAAGGCAGAGATACAAATCACACAAATAGAAACTTGACAGAGCCAACGTTAGTCTTGTTATTATTATTATTTTTTTTACCTTATACCATGTACTACTTAAATGCCTCAAATACTAATTCCTTTGTGCTTGTTAAGTATAACCTTAAGTATTTAATCCTATGATCATTTTATCTTTGGTTAATAGTCATTATTCCCTTCTATTGTCATAACTCATGTTTCCATGGAAACTGTGGACCAAGAATGAATGGTAAAACACCACCATTCTCGGTCTACTTTGACAGTGTTATTTTTCATTAGGAACCTAGACTATTCATGGGTAAGAATGTAGAGAGTGTTTCATAAGTGATACAGAATAATGGCTGATCTTTAATAAACAAGAGATTACGTTTCTAGCCAAAAGAACTGAACCTTTTCCATTGGGAGGTAGTTGTCTGGTGGAGACATTCACAGGAGTGTTTGCTTCTTTCTTTCTATTTCATTGTCCTGCTTGCATTTTCTGTTACCACGTAAGGTAAAATAAAAATAGTAAGAACTATCTTGGAAAACAACTAGTTGTGGCACTCTTGATAAACACATGCTAATCTTTACTAAATATCACTGAACTAGACAGCTAAGTTTTAGATAAACACCTACAATTGAACAATAATTCTTCAATTCACAGAAGAGGCTTTGGAAAGTCTTATAATTATAAAAATCTCTTTGGAGCTGAGTCCAAAGTATTGATTACTTCCTTACAGTTTGCTCTAAAACATCATAAATTAAAAAGAACCGATCAATTTTACTTAAATGCAAGCAGGCCCTATTAGAATTTCTGAAGGAATCAAGGAAACAGGTTAGAAGTCTTGTTTCTAACAAGGAAGATGTACCTATTGCTCTATGTTTTAAATTATTTGATTAAAAAACCAAAGTCATCATTATTTGAACAGAGTATGGCACAGAGTTCCTTGACCTAAAGATCCTACTTAATAAAAAGTTGGGGGATTAAAAGAGGCTATAAGTAGTTGAGTAAAATGTTAGGATTTTGTATGCGCCCTTTCACAGAGAAAACAGACACAACTACTTTTTCTTTTCCCACAGTAGGAATCATGGACGGTTTCTAAAGTGGCATATTTTCCTTTAGTATTTTCTCTGTGTAAGCGGAGAAGCAACTTGTTGGGAAAACAACGCAGAATATGGCAGTACGTGCTCCTGGAGAAGTCGGTGGCAGTCACTGATAACCATCGGTGCTTCCTGTCCACGGAGAAATTACAGGACAAAGGGTGGACACCCTCAAGTTCACTACGATGGCAACAAAATGAAGCTCTTGGCAAAGCCTGAAGTCTGTGGGAACACCAGTCACAGGGATACAGCCAAGCTCTTGCCTCAACCATCTCTCTGCTGGGAAAGTTGCTTGGGTTGAAATAAGTTAATACTAGGGCATACCATGTTTTCTAAAATCCAGTGAGGAGGTCTCAGTCTTCTTCACAGGTAAGCCAAGAAATAAATTTGTTTTCAAGACCCTCACTGGGATCAAACGTCAGGTACTTCACCGGCCAAGCCACTCGGGTGCCCCAGAAATGAATTTCTAATCCAAACTGAGTCTGACATCGAAATGTATATGTGAATTTTTTACTTTTAATTTATATAAATAGATGAAGATCTTGGAAACCACCGACTCTGTGGAGGCTACAACATTTATTGGTATCTGGAAAATGTTTTGATTTAATTGGGGTTAGAAGCTAAGTTTTCATCTTTGCCTCCTATAATAATAAAAAGTCTCTTTGAAATACGAATACAGGTGGAGAGTCAGAAGACTGAAAAAGTCTGATGTGAGAGTCATCTGTGAGGTGAGATGTCATCTGTCATCTGTGTATCTTGTTCCTAATATGCTGCTGTCTTAGGTGTGGAGGGTAAGTCATTCCTTTACTTTTTAAATTTAAAATTTTACTTATTTAGTTGACAAACAGAGACAGAGCAAGAGAGGGAACACAAGCAGGGGGAGTGGGAGAGGGAGATGCAGGCTTCCTGCCGTGCAGGGAGCCTGATGTGGAGCTCAGTTCCTGAGATCATGACCTATATCCAAGGCAGATGCTTAATGACTGAGCCATGCAGGCACCCCTCCCTTATTTTTTCTACCACAAAAAGACCAGAAGGAGAGAGACCCAGTAGTAGTAGTGACCGCCTTCACACTTACTACTGCTTCTGACTAAAAGGAACGAGGATTCCGTGTGAAATGGCGGATTTCGGGTCCAGGGGAGGAAATGAACTCAAAGAACCTGGGACCTCTGGTTGTTCAGAGAACAAGAGAGCCATTGGCCATGAACAGATTGTATTCAGAGAACAAAGAGCCAACCTCATACACTGAATATATAAACATCCATGAGTTCATCATGATATTAAAAAAACCACCATAAAATGAGCAAAAATTTAAAAAAAAAAAAAGGGCTGCTTGGGTGACTCAGTGGGTTAAGCTTCTGCCTTCAGCTCAGTTCATGATCTCAGGGTCCTGAGATCAAGTCCTACATCAGGCTCTCTGCTGGCAGGGAGCCTGCTTCCTCCTCTCTCTCTCTCTCTCTCTGCCTGCCTCTCTGCCTACTTGTGATCTCTCTCTGTCAAATAAATAAAATCTTAAAAAAAAAACCCAAACACCTCATTTGCCACTAAGAGGTAAATAAGGCATTAGTCACTCTAGAAATGGCTAATTAATGGGGAAGAATAAAAAGCATTTATCCTGCCTGTCTTCTATGAAGAGTGTGAGGGTCAGCAGTCGATTAGACTGTTAGTTGATGACAGGGAATGTCTTTAGAGAATCCCAGTGAACAGACACTGAGAGAATGATGGAATTGGATAATGATCATGTAGAGCATAATGAGCTAGCTGATTCAGCAGTGACCAGCATTGCTATTAAAACATTTAACGACAGGTTGATGGGAAAGTTCATGATGAAAGAACCACCACCCCATCCACTGATCCAATGTCGAGTAGTGGAAAATGGAACAGCCAGGCACTCTTTGCCTTCTGTTACAATGCAGTGTAGAAGTACACTGGTGTCCTGGGAAGTTTTCTTGCCACGACAAACTGAACATGAATTTAATTAATCCTTTAGGCTTGAGGATCCTTTATAAAAAGTGTAGAATCTAGAGAGAGACCAGGAGGATGACACCTGTCAGAAACACTAGGACAAACTGGAAATAGGGATGCATTCCAGGACAACAGGCTTATTTGCTCAACACCCCAAGAGAGCTATTGGGGTGCTCTTCATGGAGATGAAAGGAAACATGGAGAGAACCAACACACAATGTAGGAGATTCACTTTGATCTCAAGTCAAACAAACCAACCACACACAGAGAGACACTGATGAAAACGGCAGATTGAATGACAACATACCCACTCCGTCAGGAGCACCAGTGACACTGGAGTTATACAGAAACCTGTAACTGGGGGGGAGGAGTCAAGATGGCAGAGAAGTAGCAGCCTGAGACTACTTCAGCTAGCCAGAGATCAGCTAGATAGCTTATCTAAAGATTGCAAACACCTGAAAATCCATCGGAGATCGAAGAGAAGAAGAACAGCAATTCTGGAAACAGAAAAACAACCACTGTCTGAAAGGAGGCCGCCATTTGTATTCCCGTCCTCCGGAACTCTACAGAAAGCGCTCAGGGAACAAAAGCTCCTGAAAGCAAACCCAAGCGGATTACTCACCCCGGCCCCAGGACAAAATGACAAGACGGAAAACTTCAACACAAAAAAAAGAACAAGAGGCAGTACCGAAGGCTAGGGACCTAATCAATACAGACATTGGTAATATGTCAGATCTAGAGTTCAGAATGACAATTCTCAAGGTTCTAGCCGGGCTTGAAAAAGGCATGGAAGATATTAGAGAAACCCTCTCGAGAGATATAAAAGCCCTTTCTGGAGAAATAAAAGAACTAAAATCTAACCAAGTTGAAATCAAAAAAGCTATTAATGAGGTGCAATCAAAAATGGAGGCTCTCACTGCTAGGATAAATGAGGCAGAAGAAAGAATTAGTGATATAGAAGACCAAATGACAGAGAATAAAGAAGCTGAGCAAAAGAGGGACAAACAGCTACTGGACCACGAGGGGAGAATTCGAGAGATAAGTGACACCATAAGACGAAACAACATTAGAATAATTGGGATTCCAGAAGAAGAAGAAAGAGAGAGAGGGGAGGAGCAGAAGGTATACTGGAGAGAATTATTGGGGAGAATTTCCCCAATATGGCAAAGGGAACGAGCATCAAAATTCAGGAGGTTCAGAGAACGCCCCTCAAAATCAATAAGAATAGGCCCACACCCCATCACCTAATAGTAAAATTTACAAGTCTCAGTGACAAAGAGAAAATCCGGAAAGCAGCCCGGGAAAAGAAGTCTGTAACATACAATGGTAAAAATATTAGATTGGCAGCTGACTTATCCACAGAGACCTGGCAGGCCAGAAAGAGCTGGCATGATATTTTCAGAGAACTAAATGAGAAAAACATGCAGCCCAGAATACTATATCCAGCTAGGCTATCATTGAAAATAGAAGGAGAGATTAAAAGCTTCCAGGACAAACAAAAACTGAAAGAATTTGCAAACACCAAACCAGCTCTACAGGAAATATTGAAAGGGGTCCTCTAAGCAAAGAGAGAGCCTACAAGTGGTAGATCAGAAAGGAACAGAGACCATATACAGTAACAGTCACCTTACAGGCAAAACAATGGCACTAAATTCATATCTCTCAATAGTTACCCTGAATGTTAATGGGCTAAATGCCCCTGTCAAAAGACACAGGGTATCAGAATGGATAAAAAAACAAAACCCATCTATATGTTGCCTCCAAGAAACTCATTTTAAGCACGAAGACACCTCCAGATTTAAAGTGAGGGGGTGGAAAAGAATTTACCATGCTAATGGACATGAGAAGAAAGCAGGAGTGGCAATCCTTATATCAGATCAATTAGATTTTAAGCCAAAGACTATAATAAGAGATGAGGAAGGACACTATATCATACTCAAAGGTTCTGTCCAACAAGAAGATTTAACAATTTTAAATATCTATGCCCCCAACATGGGAGCAGCCAACTATATAAACCAATTAATAACAAAATCAAAGAAACACATCAACAATAATACAATAATAGTAGGGGACTTTAACACTCCCCTCACTGAAATGGACAGGTCATCCAAACAAAAGATCAGCAAGGAAATAAAGGCCTTAAACGACACACTGGACCAGATGGACATCACAGATATATTCAGAACATTTCATCCCAAAGCAACAGAATACACATTCTTCTCTAGTGCACATGGAACATTCTCCAGAATAGATCACATCCTTGGTCCTAAATCAGGACTCAACCGGTATCAAAAGATTGGGATCATTCCCTGCATATTTTCAGACCACAATGCTCTAAAGCTAGAACTCAACCACAAAAGGAAGTTTGGAAGGAACCCAAATACATGGAGACTAAACAGCATCCTTCTAAAGAATGAATGGGTCAACCGGGAAATTAAAGAAGAATTGAAAAAATCATGGAAACAAATGATAATGAAAATACAACGGTTCAAAATCTGTGGGACACAACAAAGGCAGTCCTGAGAGGAAAATATATAGCGGTACAAGCCTTTCTCAAGAAACAAGAAAGGTCTCAGGTACACAACCTAACCCTACACCTAAAGGAGCTGGAGAAAGAACAAGAAAGAAACCCTAAGCCCAGCAGGAGAAGAGAAATCAAATCATAAAGATCAGAGCAGAAATCAATGAAATAGAAACCAAAAAAAACAATAGAACAAATCAACGAAAGTAGGAGCTGGTTCTTTGAAAGAATTAATAAAATTGATAAACCCCTGGCCCGACTTATCAAAAAGAAAAGAGAAAGGACCCAAATAAATAAAATCATGAATGAAAGAGGAGAGATCACAACTAACACCAAAGAAATACAAACTATTATAAGAACATACTATGAGCAACTCTACGGCAATAAATTCGACAATCTGGAAGAAATGGATGCATTCCTAGAAACATATAAACTACCACAACTGAACCAGGAAGAAATAGAAAGCCTGAACAGACCCATAACCAGTAAGGAGATTGAAACAGTCATTAAAAATCTCCAAACAAACAAAAGCCCAGGGCCAGACGGCTTCCCGGGGGAATTCTACCAAACATTTAAAGAAGAACTAATTCCTATCCTCCTAAAACTGTTCCAAAAAATAGAAATGGAAGGAAAACTTCCAAACCCATTTTATGAGGCCAGCATCACCTTGATCCCAAAACCAGACAAGGATCCCACCAAAAAAGAGAGCTATAGACCAATATCCTTGATGAACACAGATGCGAAAATACTCAACAAAATACTAGCCAATAGGATTCAACAGTACATTAAAAAGATTATTCACCACGACCAAGTGGGATTTATTCCAGGGCTGCAAGGTTGGTTCAACATCCGCAAATCAGTCAATGTGATACAACACATCAATAAAAGTAAGAACAAGAACCATATGATACTCTCAATAGATGCTGAAAAAGCATTTGACAAGTACAACATCCCTTCCTGATCAAAACTCTTCAAAGTGTAGGGATTGAGGGCACATACCTCAATATCATCAAAGCCATCTATGAAAAACCCACCGCAAATATCATTCTCAATGGAGAAAAACTGAAAGCTTTTCCGCTAAGGTCAGGAACACGGCAGGGATGTCCATTATCACCACTGCTATTCAGCATAGTACTAGAGGTCCTAGCCTCAGCAATCAGACAACAAAAGGAAATTAAAGGCATCCAAATCGGCAAAGAAGAAGTCAAATTATCACTGTTCGCAGAGAATATGATACTATATCTGGAAAACCCAAAAGACTCCACTCCAAAACTGCTAGAACTTATACAGGAATTCAGTAAAGTGTCAGGATATAAAATCAATGCACAGAAATCAGTTGCATTTCTCTACACCAACAGCAAGACAGAAGAAAGGGAAATTAAGGAGTCAATCCCATTTACAATTGCACCCAAAACTATAAGATACCTAGGAATAAACCTAACCAAAGAGACACAGAATCTATACTCAGAAAATTATAAAGTACTCCTGAAAGAAATTGAGGAAGACACAAAGAAATGGAAAAATGTTCCATGTTCCTGGATTGGAAGAATAAATATTGTGAAAATGTCTATGCTACCTAAAGCAATCTACACATTTAATGCAATTCCTATCAAAGTACCATCCATCTTTTTCAAAGAAATGGAACAAATAATGCTAAAATTTATATGGAACCAGAAAAGACCTTGAATAGCCAAAGGGATATTGAAAAAGAAAGCCAACGTTGGTGGCATCACAATCCCGGACTTCAAGCTCTATTACAAAGCTGTCATCATCAAGACAGCATGGTACTGGCACAAAAACAGACCCATAGATCAATGGAACAGAATAGAGAGCCCAGAAATAGACTCTCAACTCTATGGTCAACTAATCTTCAACAAAGCAGGAAAGAATGTCCAATGGAAAAAAGACAGCCTCTTCAATAAATGGTGCTGGGAAAATTGGACAGCCACATGCAGAAAAATGAAATTGGACCATTTCCTTACACCACACACAAAAATAGACTCAAAATGGATGAAGGACCTCAATGTGCGACAGGAATCCATCAAAATCCTTGAGGAGAACACAGGCAGCAACCTCTTCAACCTCAGCCGCAGCAACATCTTCCTAGGAACAACGCAAAAGGCAAGGGAAGCAAGGGCAAAAATGAACTATTGGGATTTCATCAAGATCAAAAGCTTTTGCACAGCAAAGGAAACAGTTAACAAAATCAAAAGACAACTGACAGAATGGGAGAAGATATTTGCAAACGACATATCAGATAAAGGACTAGTGTCCAGAATCTATAAAGAACTTAACAAACTCAACACCCAAAGAACAAATAATCCAATCAAGAAATGGGCAGAGGACATGAACAGACATTTCTGCAAAGAAGACATCCAGATGGCCAACAGACACATGAAAAAGTGCTCCATATCACTCGGCATCAGGGAAATACAAATCAAAACCACAATGCGATATCACCTCACACCAGTCAGAATGGCTAAAATCAACAAGTCAGGAAATGACAGATGCTGGCGAGGATGCGGAGAAAGGGAAACCCTCCTACACTGTTGGTGGGAATGCAAGCTGGTGCATCCACTCTGGAAAACAGCATGGAGGTTCCTCAAAATGTTGAAAATAGAACTGCCCTATGACCCAGCAACTGCACTATTGGGTATTTACCCTAAAGATACAAACGTAGTGATCCAAAGGGGCACGTGTACTCGAATGGCTATTGTGGACATTGCTGCTATAAACAAACTATGGAAAGAACCTAGATGTCCATCAACAGATGAATGGATCAAGAAGAAGTGGTATATATACACAATGGAATACTATGCAACCATCAAAAGAAATGAAATCTTGCCATTTGCGACAACATGGATGGAACTAGAGCGTATCATGCTTAGTGAAATAAGTCAGGCGGAGAAAGACAACTATCATATGATCTCCCTGATATGAGGAAGTGATGTTGCAACATGGGGGCTTAAGTGGGTACGAGAAGAATAAATGAAAGAAGATGGGATTGGGAGGGAGACAAACCATAAGTGACTCTTAATCTCACAAAACAAACTGAGGGTTCCTGGGGGGAGGGGGTTTGGGAGAAGGGGGTGGTATTATGGACATTGGGGAGGGTATGTGCTTTGGTGAGTGCTGTGAAGTGTGTAAACCTGGTGATTCACAGACCTGTACCCCTGGGGATAAAAATATATGTTTATAAAAAATAAAAAATTTTATTAAAAAAAAAAAAAGAAAGAAACCTGTAACTGTTCTCAGAAGATACATACGAAGGGGTATCCCTACAGGCAATGACAGGATGTTAGTGATTTGTTCAGAAGATCTCAGGGAAAGAAATGTGTAACAAGAATGATATGAAATGATTGTGGTACAAAGTTGGTAACCTCAAGCCCGGGTGAGGTTTTTAAGAGGACGAGTTCATTGCATGACCTTCTCTGATTGAAATAACGGGAATAACAAGTTCTCAATATTTGTCTCCTATGGACTCTGAAAAACAATATGAGGGGTTTGAAGTGGCAGGGGTGTGGGAGGTTGGGGTACCAGGTGGTGGGTATTATAGAGGGCCCGGATTGCATGGAGCACTGGGTGTGGTGCAAAAATAATGAATACTGTTTTTCTGAAAATAAATGAATTAAAAAAAATGCTGAATACTAAATATATATATATATATATATGTGTGTATATATATATATATATATATATATATTTGTCTTATGCACATATGCACGTGACACGGGTTAGGTTTCTGGAATTTCCCCTTGGTGTTGGCCATAGGTAGCTGCTGGCCAGTGTGAATCCCTGTTCTCAAGTTGTGAGACCTTGGGAGTAAGCCTTCCAAACCTCAGTTTCCTTATCTGCAAAATCAAGGAAACCAAGAATATTCACCTAATAGAGTTATTGTCAAAATTGAATGAGGTAATGATAAAAAGCCTGGCACAGAAAAAACACCCAACAAACGTTACCCATTTTTGTCGTTATCACTGTAATCATAATTCTTAAAAATGTAACTAGAACAGAATTCTCATTTATTTACAGCATTTTAACATCTAACAAATTGCTTTCAGATGTATTTGTTTATCTCAATAATAATATATTCTGTTTTAATAGAATGCACTTAAATTTTTCAGATTCTCTGGGATTTGGGTTGTTTCGATCACTTGAGCATTTTAATTAACTGGTATTTACTTTATAAAAGTTACATGGATAAATTATTAGTTTTCAAAGAAGTAGGATGGAGTGCTGAATATAAATAATGCTTTCTTTTATGGTTTGGAGAGCTCGGAGCTCCTGCTGGCCCTCACTATCATTAGTATCCCGCATCGAAAAACTAATCTGAATATTTGGACTTTCTTGTTGTTGAGATTTTTCATAAGTAGGGGCTTATACTATATTTGAGAGCAAATATTTACTGTCTTACTAAATACAGAGATAAACCCACGTGGATAAACATCTGTGGTGATTAGAGGGTTATTAAGCTTTCAAGTTCTGGAGAGTGAGCTTAAGAATATCAATGAGGGGGGTGCCTGGGTGGCTCAGTGGGTTAAAGCCTCTGCCTTCGGCTCAGGTCATGATCCCAGTGTCCTGGGAGCGAGCCCCGTTTCAGGCTCTCTCCTCAGCAAGGAGCCTGCTTCCTCCTCTCTCTCTCTGCCTGCCTCTCTGCCTATTTGTGATCTGTCAAATTAAAAAAAATTATTAAAAAAAAAGAATATCAATGAGGGCACTCATTATGAAGGAGGCAGGTAGCTCTAGAAAGTGGAGAGCCATCCCCCAGGGCAAGCTAAGTCTATCTTTGTTGCTGTTGTGGGGTTTTTTGTACCCATGAACACAGAATCCAAATATTACAATATGAACAGGGTCACTCCGGAAAGACAGACAAGGCTTGCATTCAACTAATCGGATAACCGGCAAATGGAAATAGGTCTAAAAGAACTTGAGGTTTCTAGGGTGAATGAGTGAAACACCTGTCTCATCCAGCCTCCTGGTCAAAGATACAGACCTGCAGGGGGCGGGAACGGGTGGGGGAGGTTGCTGAGGACAGAGGAAGTTCTCAACTACACTTTAACAGAGCTTCCTCAGCAAGCACATCTAATACCGAAGCTGACTAACTCCACTGATAACTTGCAAAAAAGTCTACCTGAGCTCAATCCTCCCTTGGCTCCCAACACCCCTATGACTGGCCTCTACCTGGGAGAATGCTTGGATAAAAATAGATAAAATCCTTAGACTGAAAGAGATGCTCTTTCTAAATGCTTGTATCACATTCCCTATCTCCCCTCTTATTAACACCACAAGTGACAATGTAATTGTTGCATTCATTACGCAGGTTAACTTCTCAACCTGAGAGCAAACATCTTCTCTCTTTTGTATTCTCTTTGTCTAATATATGCTTGGTATAGTTGAACTGAAAAAATGTTAACTTAATGAATTCTTCACAGTAATGATGTACTGTCCTTTGAATATGGAAATGACCTTACCACCTCCCTACTAATTGACATGTGCTTCGCATATGAAAAGCTGGGTGCCAAGCCCCCCCCCACCTCATTTTCTTATCTCCCCCTTGGAGTCAAATGCTAACATTTTCTGGGTACCAAACTGATAGAAGAGGTGTCATCTGTAGCCATAAGGCAAGTCTAGGTATTCGATGCCCACAATAGAAACCATCTATGTTTAAAAGGTAAAGTGGAATTACAGTTAGTAGTAAAACTGAGTTGGGGGGGGGAGGGATTTATATTGATTTATGTTTCCAAGCTTTTCTGACTGCAGACACATTAAGAAATCCATTTTGTTAAACCCATCCTTTATACCCATTATATATAGGAAAACATATATAGCATATATATTTATATATAAGAATATAAATATATTTAAATAAAAATAAAAATATATTATATACATATATTTATATAAATATAAATATATAATAAATATAATTATATACATATTATATAAATATATAATTATAAATATTATATGCATATAGAGATGTATGTAGGTAAAATACATATATAGATAAATATAATGGAAAAACAATACAAGTACATAAATGGAGTAATAAATGTCTTTCATGATTAGCTACATGAACTTTAAAACTGTAAGGGGTTTGTTAACCTACAGTCTGAAAACACTTTAACAGTTTTTTTTTTTATAACAATCCCAGAAGACTACTATTTTAATTATTATTCACCTTTGGATGTTGTTGTTGTTGTTTGAAACAGTGCCAGATCAACTGTATTCCTAGTCCTTGCTGCCTTTCTTCTCTGGCACAGAAATCCCAACATTCTCTGCATTTCTAATGCCCCCCTGCTGCATTAAGGAAGTACAGATAACACCTGCAGGGTTGACGTGGACCTTTCTCTCTATTTGCTTTTGGGTCTTTCCACAATCATCAGGGAGCCAGACTCTGGGGTGTTTGGCTCCTCAGAGCCCTTGGGGACTGGTTGTCACGTCACTGGGCAGCAGGTGGACCACACAGCCCTGTGTTGGAGGGATCTGTTGTTTGTGATTGCCATAAAAGTGGAATTTAAAGAACGTCATGCATTTTGTTTCTAAAAGTTAATGAAACATGTCGATAGGACTTGTAATACAAAAATGGGGCACTTGGGTGGCTCAGTGGGTTAAGCCTCTGCCTTCAACTCAGGTCATAATCTCAGGGTCCTGGGATCAAGCCCCACATCGGGCTCTCTGCTCAACAGGGAGCCTGCTTCCCCCGTCTCTGCCTGCCTCTCTGCCCACTTGTGATCTCTCTCTGTCAAATAAATAAATAAAATCTTAAAAAAAAAAATGCTGCGGCCTGGAGAGACTGTCAGGTTTGTGCCTTCTGGTCCGCCAGAGCATCGCCTTCTTTTCCCGCGGGGCACATTCCTCCTCCTTGGTAGTCTATTGAGTTTAACGATGTATGCTTGTGTCCTATCACCTGTGTAATACTGGTGTTCGATTATCGATGTGTGTTGTACCTAAAACCTGTTTTTGTGTTTTCTATCTTAATGCAATGCCATGTTCTACTGTTATAACCCAAGGGTTATATGAATAGAAAGAACATTCATTGTATTGTATACAAAGTAATTACATTTGAGACCATTTTGTCATAGACTCTACAGTAAACATTGTCAGTCAACAACATACAAAACAAATGGAGACAGTGCTTTCTACCTTCAAAAAACCCAGTAACTCTAATCTCTCAGGACAAGATAAAGCTCTAACATCTTAACCACAACAAATCATTTAATAACAAAGTTTTAGCATCCCGGTGAGCCAGATTTTCTCGGTGAATTAATTATCAATAACGCTTAAAATTCTGCTTCTTTGAAGGAGCATATTTTTAAGAGTCTTGAGTATTACGGAGAAACCTAGGAATCTTAATTGAATGTGGATAAGTTATTTTGTGTAATTTGGTTGTATTCTAGCCTTTGAATTAATCAGTTTTGCAAACCCTGTTCTTCTGGAGCAAAAGTCTAGTTCTCAACCAGAAACAGTTTTTTTTCTTTCCCCTTTCACTCTAGCAAATATTTGGCAATTTCTTTTTTCTTCCTTATTTTTTTTTTTTTAAGATTTATTTATTTGACAGACTGAGATCACAAGTAGGCAGGGAAGGAGGCAGAGAGAGAAGAGGAAGCAGGCTCCCTGCTGAGCAGAGAGCCCGATGCAGGGCTTGATCCCAGGACCCTGAGATCATGACCTGAGCCAAAGGCAGAGGCTTTAACCCACTGAGCTACACAGGCACCCGGTATTTGGCAATTTCTAAAGACATTTTTGATTGTCATGACTTGAAGGGTGGGTGGAAGATAAACTATCGGCTTCTAGTGGCGAGACGAAATAGGAGATATTTACTTGGTGTTTGTCCTCCTTTCTTGGCACAGAACCAATAAAATCTTACAAGTCTCTAGGGTGATAACCATGTCTTTGGCATGCTAATAGATGACTGGTGGCTGGGGTCCCTGGATGGCTTCAGGGTAGGGGGAAGGGGCTGGCCACCAGAAAGAGAAGGCAAGATGGGAGCATCAGAACCTTCAGTTCCACCCCCGCAACTGGAGAGGGCTGAGGGGCTGAAGGTTACCTTCAGTCACCAACGGCCAGTGAGTTGATCAATTCTGCCTACATAATGAAGTCTCCATTAAAACCCCTGCAGAGTGGGGCGAGGAGAGCTCTGGGATTGGTGAGTACATCAAGGTGCTGGTAGGGTCATGTGCTCGGAGAGAGTGTGGAAATACCGCGCCCACCCATGCATACCAGCCTTCAATCTGGCTGTTCCTTAGTTGTAACCATTACCATGAACCAATAATCATAGGTAAACTGTTCTCCCATGTTCTGTGAGCCATTCTCACAAATTATTGAAGCTGAAGAAGGGGTCATGGGAACCCTTGAATTATAACCCGTTGGTCAGAGTCATGGGTGACAACCTTGGGGACAGGGAGGTGTGTGAAGTGGGGCCAGTCTTGTGGGATTGAGCACTTAACCTGTGGGGTCCACGCTGACTCCTGGTAGTGAGCGTCAGAATGGACTGGAACTGTGGGAAGGTCGGTTGGAATCCACAGAGGACTGGTCGTCATCAGCGTGGAAAAACCACACTCAAGTGGTATGGGGAGGGTTGTGAGTAAAGAGCTCAGAAGTGAGTAGAGATCAGGGACATTCCTGAGTAACCTTCGGTGCACAAGGCAGCCATCACAACCAAGAATTATCCAGCCCCAAATGTCAGTAATGCTGAGGTTGAAAAATTGCTTATGTGCATAGTTGTGTAATGTTTCCAAGGTTACAAAAACAACAAAAGGCAGAGGCTCACGTAACAAGCTTAGGAATGAAAGGATTTCGATATGATGTTTATGAAACTATTAAAATTTCCAGGTGGTGACTACAGCTGAACACCGACACATCTAGAAGGAAATTCTGAATGTATCAATTGAATAACATAGCACTGACAGGGGACAATACCAGGCTAATTCTTCAGTACTCTGTACTAAGAACAGTGTCAGAAATTATTTCTGAAATCATGGGCTGAACCATATGAGATCACTATTTTAATAGGCCGAACACAATCAACTATGGGCAGTTTCATATGATCCAATCAAATCAAATTACTTTCTTACTACTTACTTTTTATTTACTTGAAGAACATCATCAAACAGGAAAACACTGACAAAATATAGTATTAGAGATGCATTTAAATAATAATGTAGATAAAGGAAATTGGGTAAAGCCAATAGCTTGCCTAGCTTTTAGTCATACTAACGAATAAGATGTTTCTGTTTCGAATAGTGTCTATCTGGTTGTTCAGAACGTGTTGAGCTTCTCGGAAAAAGAAGTAGCCTTACCCGACTTCTACGGTTTCTTAGTGTGGCTCATGAATGCAATAAACAGTTGAAAATATGAGCTAGGAAAAACATACCCCGTAGAATGTAATTATTTTTTATCTTTAGCTTTTTAAAAAATGAGCTCTGGAAATCACATTTTGGTAAGTGATGAGCCATTTCTCTTACACTCCCGATTCCTTGCACTCCCTACTGGCTCCCCTACAGACACCAGCATGAGAAGCTAATGTTCTAATCACTTGTTTCTGCAGCAGAAAGGAACATTAATCAATTTGCATGTCAACAGCTTTCCAAAGGTATGGGCTCCTCTCCTCTCCTAGTTCCTGCCCTCACTCAAAAAAGCACCATCTGTATTTTATCTGTTGATAAAGTTGTCATCTCTTCAATGGCCTTTTCTGTCTCCAGACAACTCTTTGGGAACCCATGTGAAAAGAAGAATTGTTAATATCCACTAAAGAATATTTTTCATCAGTAATTTAATTGTTCAACTAATATAAAGAGGCTTGAGAGGCAAAAACCAGAAGTCCCATCCAGAGGAATGGGCAAAACTAATTTGCTGAACAGCATGGTGACAAAAGGATCTTGATTTGGGAGGACAGATCCCTGGACAAAGTTATTTTCAGAAAAATGAATGTATTAAAAAGCTGCAACTTTTTTTTTTAAGAGTTTATTTATTTATTTGGCAGAGATCACAGGTAGGCAGAGGGGCAGGCAGAGAGAGAGAGAGAGGAGGAAGCAGGCTCCCTGCTAAGCAGAGAGCCCAGAGCAGGGCTCGATCCTAGGACCCTAGGATCATGACCTGAGCCGAAGGCAGAGGCTTTAACCCATGGAGCCACCCAGGCGCCCCAAACTGTGACATTTTGATAAGCCAATTTTACTACCTTAGTAAGCACACGGCGCTTTAAAAAAAAAAAAAAAAAAAAGCATCAGTTAACAACAACAAAAAACCTTGGGAAAACTCTTGAGGAATTACTTCTCCACCCAATGAATCATATTTTCCAAGTCTTTAAAGTGAACATGCTCTTAAATTTAGAAAGCTCCTTTATCCTCTTCTCAAGGATCTTAGGATCATCATTATTCAATACGTTCAATGGGAATCGAAGTTATCTGAAATATCTGAGTGGTTTCTGAATATTAGAGGAACCACTTTTGTTTTACATCCCCACACACCTGATGTAGTAGGCGATAAGCTGCTTGCCTGGAGAAATTAATACAGTTTACAGAGTTGACTAATGTTTGCAATTTATGCCCTGGAGGAAAATAGCGCGATACACACAAATGGCTGTGAGCTGCGCCCATCCTTCGCTTCCAAGATACCTCATCTTTCTCAAATAACAATTGAGAGACGTAAATTAACATGGTGTTTTGTGTTCATTGTATTAAAACAATTTAGAATGCCATTTTAATCATTTAAAAATCCTTTCTTGCTAAAAGGATTCATGGGAGAAGAATTGATATAACATTTCCAGTTTCCAAGGTACTCTGTAATTTTCAAATGGCATCTTATCGAAAGATAGCCTGGCTTATTATCATATCTAAATGTCATATGGGCAAGAGGAAAATTGTATGTATAATGATGAAAATGAAAACTGCTCTGTTTCTAAAAGCTAATTTATTTAACCACTATGAGTTACCAAAATGCACTTCACGCAAAACAGCATATATTTTGATTTAAATATTTGGAATCAAGTAAGCACTAAGAGCCGTACTCTTGGGTTTGAAGGGGGAAGGAAATGTAGCTTGGTGACTTTTGTGAAAATACGGACCCCTGAACCATTTGTGATCGTTAGGCTTCTGTTGACAGCCACAATGAGGTCTTCATTATAAATCGAGAACACAGTGCTCATGAAAATATTGTTTACGTAAAAAGGGGTTATGCTTCAGAAAGTACGGCTTGTTAACTTCCACATTCCACACTAGAAAGGATTTAAGAGGATTATTTGTACAGATTGGAAGAAACAGGTTCTGAGAGGCTAATGGTAGATGCTATCCCTACTTGCTAAAGGTCAGATGGAGAAGTCTGCATCAAGCCCTTGCCTCCCAGCGCCACGGCCTCTTGCTCTACGCACAGGGCCTCACCGAGGCACCTCTTCCAGCACTAAGTATCAGCCTTGATCTCCCTATGTTCAAAGTTTTGCTCCCGAGAATGGTTCGACCTCATATGTAAAGCAGCCTTAGAATTATGCCCTCTGCCGCCTTCACAACAGGGCGGCACTGAAGAAGGTAGTTTAGTTTAGTTATTTTCGTTTAGTATTTTACTATTTCTCAGTCAAAACTGCTGAGAACACAAGGGATAAACTATATTTTGCTTTTTACAAAGGACTGAATCACAAAACAGTCTCTAGGACATCAGCATATCGAAAGGATGCATGCGCCGGGCAGCTCTCTCTTCCGGGGAGGAGTCTCTTCCGTCTTGGGCTCTGGAAACACTGACCTCATGGCCACATGGGACCAAACTGTCCTTACGATTTACAGAGCTCTTGAAGTTTTGGAAGTAATTTCTTTCTTTTTAAATTTTTTTTTCCCAATATTTTATTTATGTTTTTGGCAGAGGGAAAGAGAGAGGGAGAGAGAGAGCACAAGCAGGGGTTAGAGCAGAGAGAGAGAAGCATACTCTGTGCTGAGCAGGGAGCTGGCCTGGGGCTTGATCTCAGGACCCTGAGATCATGACCTGAGCAAAAGGCAGAGGCCTCACCAACTGGGCCACGCAGGTGCCCCTGTTTTGCAAGTAACTTCCAACTGCTGTTGTCTAATATGGCAATGGTCTAAAGGAAATAGCCTTCCTTTTTAGAATAAGAAAATAGCCCGGAATCAAATGATCTGGCGGCATGCCCCAAACAAGCCAGCAGTGCTAGAATTTTCAATTATCTTTAGTCCTCTGCTCTGTCAATAGCAACACGGTCCATGCAAGGACATTCTGGGATTCACCTTTATAAAGTCTTGCTTCTTAGGGAGTCTTAAAGAGTAATGCTACAGAGGAGAAATTAACAAATGGCCTTTGAGAGTTTCAAAATTTTTAATGCAAAGAAAAAAAAATACTCCTATTCAAGGCCAAGTAGCTTTATCCTGAGAATTATTATTATTATTATTATTTTAAAGATTTTATTTATTTATTTGACAGACAGAGATCACAAGTAGGCAGAAAGGCAGAGAGAGAGGAGTGGGGGAAGCAGGCTATCTGCCGAGCAAAGAGCCTGATGCAGGGCTCGATCCCAAGACCCTGGGATCATGACCTGAGACGAAGGCAGAGGCTTTAACCCACTGAGCCACCCAGGTGTCCCTAAAATTATTCTTATTTTCTAAAGAACCACTTAATCAACATCACTGTCATTCCAAGAGACACTGATTTTGATGCTCTGTAGTTACCACTCACATGAAGTTTTCATCTTCGAGCACCAGTGGCCCTAACAATGGTCCCATACCTTGCTGGGGTTGGAAAGCCAGCTTTTCAGGCTCAGAGGCTAACTGAAGAAATTTCAGTCTCTTAAGCTTGTGCTGTGCAATACAATGGAAAACAACTTTTATTGCCCAGAGTACAGGACCGTCTTCTGTCTACTGAACCCTGAAAGTGGTCAGCAAGTTCTAATTCTGGTGCAAGGGCTATTGCAGAGAGCCATTCGCTGTTCTTTCCATTAACTGGCATTTTGCTCACTTGAATTCTTTCCAGTGTGGGGAAAACAATTTCCCAAGCTCATTTCCCTGAGAAGTGCTTAGATCAAGCCCACGTTAGTTTAAGTAAACTGTTGATAAGATTGTGGGAATACTAAGATCTTTTCCCTAAAATGCCTGGCAGAGAAACCCTCATAAGAAAGGCCAAATTTTCAGAGCCAGGGTGTTTCAAAGAGCAAACCCATATGTATTGATTGTGCATTTAAAATCTCTGTTTGCTAGATGCTACACAACCCTGGGGCATTTGGGAAGATGTGGAGAAGAATACAGACCTCTGTTCTCATTTGCATAGCTTCATCATTTCGAGATGCCTCTGATGAGTGAATTTCCAAAGTCCTACGTATCTTGCCAAAGAGCACAGAGCCACTACCCACTCCATGACGAGTGGAGCAAGCAGCCCAAGGTTTGTCTCTGCTAATGAAATGTAACCAGAGAACATGTTTACTGCTGTCACATCGTGTCAAACAACACCAAAAAGCTGTTTTGAACACACCAGACAAACATGTTCCTTTGCAAATGAACTTATAAACAGAAGGGGAGCTTAAAATCAGGGGGTCTAATTACGGAAAGAGGAGTAAAATTTTTATTTGGCCTAAGCCAAAAGGCCAAGCGAGGGGTCCGTACGTGGGCAATATTCTCTTGTTCTTGACAAGAACCAGAGTCACATTTTAGATTTTTTAAAAACCTAAAGGGATGTTACCTAATTAAAACAGAAAAGCAAGACCTTTCAAAAAAGAAATCACATCACAAAATCTGCTTTTGTCTATGATGGTTAAAAAGACCAGAGATCCACTTGCCTAGACTTTTAAACTCTCTCCATCCTCCTGAACTAAACATGGTCTTTCCTCTCTCAATACTAAGATGCATAACTTTCCCTTACATGTTTCTGATTATTTTACTTGACATTTCCTAGAATTTCGTATAAGCACAGTGACCACTGTTTCTTCACACCATGTCATTTTTAACCCATGTGGTGGGACTCAATCCTTACCCACCCCACCGTGAATGTGAACCGGTGGTTTGGGAAATCCAGTGGGCATTTGTTTACCACCAGAACTCTCGAACGCATGCAACGTCATCATTTCCTCCCTCATTCTGGAAATGCACTCTGTTTGTGGCTTCTGTGACGCATCTGGCTTTGCTTCTGCTTCTCTTCTCTCCTTTTCAGTGTGTGTGTGTGTGTGTGTGTGTGTGTGTGTGTGTGGTGTCAGTCCTTCTCCTTTAACAGAGTTTCAAATGCTAGTTCCTCAAGAGCCAACCCTCAGTGCCAGATGTTCTAATTCTCAACTTTCTTTCTCATCTGCATCTTTAATTCCATTCCCCACGTAAATGCTCATAATTCTCAAATGCATCCAAACCTCTTCTCTGAGCTCCAGACCTGCCCAACTATTCTCAAGGGCTTCCTGTATACAACCTGAGGAAAAGTCACTTCATTGTCCCCCCACTCTTCAAACCTGGCAACAATATTCTATACTACTGAATGCCGGTGCCTCCTTCTGATTTCCAGACCCCAAATCCTTGCACCATCCTTGACCGTGCTCCCCTTCACCACCAACATCTATTTCCTTCAGGACACCTACTGGTTTTGCCACCTTACTATTTCTCAACTCCCTTTCATTACTCAAACTGCTCTCATTCTAGTCCTTTTTACTGTCAGCTTCCCCCTCTCGAAAATACTCTGCTGCTGCTCTCCGTGTTCACTCTTTACTCCCCGGACACAAAGGAAAGGCTGCTCAATTACAATGTAAACCAACTAATCTCTTGGTAACTGACAAGCCTGAGTTGAATTTCCTAAGTCCTTAACCTCTGATCTCTGACTTTGGCATTCTAGGTCCCAACCTTGTTGGGACTTTGACTACTTAGAGAGGCAGTCTTGGATCCTACCCAGGCGGCTCTGCAAAGGTGATTTTCCTGGTTACACTGCTCTCTGCACGTCCTTCCCCAACAAATATCAACTAATTCTTGCTTAGCTGGTACCGGCTAATTCTTCAGAATTCAGCTCAAATCTAGATAAAATGTCACTTCCTCAGGGAATCGGTAATGTGTGTCTCCCTCCCCATATGCACCATGAAGGCAAGGTGCACGTCTATTTTATTCATTGCTTTATAGGTAGCATTTTGTAAGAACACAGAGAATATTTGCTGGCTAAATCAGTGCATGAGTCAAGGTGAATGAACGTGGTTAACGATCATATGGGAGGGGGCTAGAGAGTCAGGGCAGGGTCTTTAAATCTGTATTCACATCAAGTGATGTCATAGATTAGAACATATGACTGCACTCATTCGCAGCTTTATGTAAATCATGCTTTGAGAATGTGTTCCTCGTGAAGAATAATGTTGAGAATCATCAATTTAGATCATAAATAAATGCACTTATGAATCTATATCCCTAGAGCTGTCAGAACAGCAAAATGCTTAGTGTTAGAAACCAGGTTTTGTACTTGGTATTGATATTGCACAGCATAATTTCTGACTCATCATTAAGTAAATTTCTAAATGTTTATTAACTGAATGCATACATAAGTCTCAAAGGAAAATAATGTGTACCTTTCATCACACATGCTACTTTCTGCTCTATATAAGGCTAAATGATGCTTAACTTTGATCTGCTGTTGTCTCTTCTAATGTCTTTGGGATGATAACTTCATATTGTAGAAAGAGAAGCCCTTAGTGGATAATTAGCAGCAATCAAGAGGAGCTTAAACATGCCATAAAGGTAGTTTCTGTCAAGAATAATTTTCTTTGTAGGAAATAAATGCTGTGAGACAGGATGAAGCCACACGCCCAGCACAGACGTGTTCTGAGAAACATCTCCCCGGGCCATTTTCTCTCCAGCCATCTCCCGGACCAGCGATGCCCAGTACCTTCTGTGGAACGTTCTGCCACAGGGATCTGATTATGCTACAAGCTAGTGAGTTTCTCACAACCGAACTTCTAAATGTCTCACATGAATTGAGGTTTACAGTCAGGCCTTTTTTGTTGTTGTTGTTTTTGTCCCCCCTCTTTAAACCCAAATCAGCATCGTCGGTGAGAGACAACACCAACAATAATTTCACATGGAGAAATAATGTGATCCTTTTAGTTGGACTTTAATATCAATCTCATCTTTAGGGGATTCTGCAAAATCAAGGAGATCTTAAAAAAGAACCCTTCGATGGTGGAGCCAATCAACACCTCAGTTCTAAATGGTACAGATTTGGTGATCTATACAGAGATGTAGAGGCCTTTCAAGAATTATCCAGGGAATTTCGACTGATTGGAGCATGTCCATAGGCCCTGAAGTGGCAACCCTTAGAAGCTCCTTAAATACAGAGACGAAGGCACAATGTCCTTAAGGGGAAGAAATCTAATAATGAGACACCAGTCTTAACACGTGCAGACAGTTAAAGTTGCTAGTTCAACTAAAAAGCTTTTCCTGGGGAATAATTCAGAGTTTACCCTGTGTGATAGGACACCTAATTGAAACAATATTTTCAACTTTAGAAATCTTCAGGTACTAAGTATTTATTAGAAAGCTATAAAATATGAACAGTAAAGAGTGTAACAAAGAACAGGATGTACCCACGTATTTAGCTATTCTGAGGAATAAAAAAGGTTACATTTATCAATTTCTCTAGAATTTGGATCAATGATTTTAGGTATTTTTTTTTCATCAAGGTATTCCTTTTTTCTAATAATCAGTATTAAGGACCATGGGTTATGCATTCATTTGGATTTAGTATTAAGTGAGCTAGAAAAGTTTAAACAAATCTCTCCTAGTTAACTTATATTCATGTATAAGTATAATAACTAAGTTCTAGTCTATCAAATTAATGGGTTCAACTAACAATATTCTAAGTCACCTGGATGGAAATATTCATGTAATTACCCTTCTCTGTTCTTTAATCATAACTGAACTTTATTATTATTTTTTTTAATTTTAAAAGGTAGGGCTTGAACTCATGACCCTGAGATCAAGACCTGAGCTTTTACACAGACTCAGTGCAGGGTCTGCAAGTCTATATTCAGATCAAGTGGGTGTAGATCAAAACATGTGACCGGACTCAGTTGAGTTATCCAGGAGCCCCCAAACTTTCTTTTAACTAAATGCTCCCATTTTTACAAAAATGGTATTTATGCATCTTTTCCAGGCTAAGTTAAATTTTAGGATATGTTGCCAACGTGAGAGTAGTTTGTGTACATTACAGTACAGGCTTTCTGCCCAGGAAGTTTTCCATAATCGATATGCAGTAATTTTCTATGAATCAAGCAATTTATCAAATGCACTAGGATGCACTTCTAATGACTACTTCTACCAATAATATCATTCATTTTTATAGCCCTTTATAATTTACTAAGTATTTCTCCATACAGCTATCAATTACATCACAGAAGTACCATTTTAAAGGTAAGATGAGGGCACTGAGAGCCAGCGTTCACTCATGGCTGAGATCACTTGGCTGGAAATGACAGAGGCTTCTGGCCCGCCTCCAGGATCACATTTTTCATACCGATTCTCTTCAAATGAGAAGTATCCTCACCCTTCCTATCTAGTAACTGTCTGATCTGAACTTCCGTGCATTTCTTTCCCTTGTTCCCTTTGGTTGAAGCATGTGCAAGGGAGCCCACAAATGACCAGAATACATGAGATGCACGCGCAGCTAACTCTTGGAATCCAGTGGGACACCGAGAAGGATAAAGCCAATGCATGTTGTTTTCCCATCGCCACCCACTCTCAAGCCTGTGACTGGACTCAACTTTGGGCAAATAGGAGTTATACAAAAACTTTCATTATAAGAATCTAAAATTTGGTAGGAAGCAGAAATAGGCCAAAGAATGCTTTATTTAAAGACCTCTTTTTCTAGTAGCTGTAAAAGCATTCAGATGGTTGCTCATATAAGTTTTAGATGAATTTTGAATATTACCAGTTATATACACCAGTTATATACACAAAATGTATCTATGTGATATATATATATTTGGAATGATCCAAATATTACCAGTTATATACACCAGTTATATACACAAAATGTATCTATGTGATATATATATATTTGGAATGATCCATGGCAATTTAATTTTTTTTTTTTGCAACTTAATCTTACTTGAATGCATATACTTAAGGGTGAAAAAAACCACACTAACATAAATTATAAATAGGAGTTTTATATGGCACATGTTCCTCTAGGGATAAAGTCCAATAATAACAAAGGGAGTCTTATAATTTTTTTCTTATAATTTTTAAAACTGATAAGGATCCTAAATGGCCCCCTCTTCCATTTCAGTAGGATTAGTACTAATACCAGAAACTAAAGTCTAACCTTAGCATTGAGGCATATTTTAATCTACTGGAGAAAACCAGAAAATTGATATCTATCACCCACAGCACAGACAATCCCCAGACTGCATGGAGTTTGGTGTTAGAACGGCTCGTGCAATGATCTAAGAAAATCACTGAAAGGCTCTGCTACCATGTGACCTCAGGATGTACATCTGTGCTCCTCCAAACAGCAGAAGAAACAAAAGCAAATATATAGAGAAGAAACTGACTATGTTTAGGTAGCTTTAAAGTAATAGAATTTTATCAGTCCAAATAAACTATAGTACTTTAATTCTAGACCCAACTTTCAACCTTCCTAGATTCAAGACAAAATCACTTTTATTATTATTATTGTTGTTGTTGTTGTTTTTGCTTTTGAGGTTACTGCAAAACCGACCAAGGTCTTCCCCTGAACTATCTATTTACTGACAAATTTTTGTCAGCTTAATCTTTCAGGTGTCTTATATGATATCAATACTGAATTGCTTTTCCTTAAATTAGTTCATTGGAAAAAGGAGGGCAGTATTTTGAAGATTACCATTTTTTAGAAGTAACCTAAAATTTTTTCCAGCAAAAGCCAATCTCAAAGAATTTCAAATTTTTGTCAAAAAAGATTAAAGCTTGGCTTCAAAGTAAGCAATATTAGGAGATCAAATTGATTTGTTATACAAAAATGATAATTCATGGGATACCTACTATCTCATATCATTCTAATAACTTCATGCCACTGCAGTTCAAGGTAAAGGAACAATGTATTTGCACTGGGAAGTATTTCTAGCCTTATTATGTTCCATACAATTTCACAAACAACTAGTGAACACAAACCGCCACCCTTCACTTAGAAAGTATTTTCAATGGGAGAAATACTGTGTTTGGATTCAATGACCTATATAGGATTTAAACTTACCATTTTCCCTCACTGAGCTGATCTTTCTCCCCAAATTATCATTTCATATTCAAGAAGAGACATACTATTTAATTTAAGCATACTATTTAATCACGACCTTGAAATTTGTTTTTTTTTTGTTTTATTTTGTTTTGTTTTTCTTTTTTAAGCAATTGGTTTCCTCCTGTCAGAGTGTTGGGCTTTTGAAGTTCAACAAAATGTATCTTATTTTTAGTCAAAATCATTTTTTTAAAAATCAAGACTAAAGCCAAAGGGGAAAAAAAATAACTCTCACTTACTTTGCTTTGGCTTCTGCGTCTTCATATGCTTTATTGGAGACATCATCTAGTCCTCCAATCAAATGCTTGAAAGAGCTGTTGGGAAAAACAGAGTGGTCAGGGTAAATTCCCTGCAGAGTCCTTATAACGACAACCTAGTCAATGGTATATTGAAACAATCCTAAAGGAACTAAATAAAAATGAATTCAAATATTCAGTCTAGATACATTGTTAAGAAACACATCAGATAATGATATAACCTCTGAAAGCAGTGACCACTCCCATCTGTTCACCTATTTCCCAACACCTTAGAACTATATCCAGAAAAAGCAGATAATCAAAGAATGGGTGGAAGAAAGTCTGTGACACACAAAATGATATATACCACAAAGTTGATGGGTCAATTCTACTACGGAAATAACAAGATCCACCAATCATGAAATGCTTACTGAATGCACTATCCTTTTAATGCTCATGAATGTATATTAATTCCAATTCTCCAACACATTGTAGAAGATAAGCATTACTAGTGCCACTTAACAAAACTGTACATTAATCTTCCAAGGCAAAATACATATGTAGGAAAAAAATACATATGCAGAAGATAAGAAAAGAACAGAAGACAATTTTAAGGAAGTCAACTCATTTTGGAGGGATCAAAAAACCGACTTTATCATCAACCAGGAACAGTAAGGCAACTCTTTAAACTACTGTATTCAATATCTTGGTATGGACCCAGGACTATGTTCAGACCTACTATATATAATGAAGTCTCATCTATCGTATACCTATAATATAAAATATTACAGGGTCAGCAAAACATGTATACACACAAACATGGATATCACCCTTGAAAATTACTGAATACAACCAGATACAGTAACTCTTGCGTGCATGACATTTTGGCAACCACTGAACTGGACTGAACAGGGGAACAGAAGGAAAGTTTATATTCAAAGTGTCACATAATAATCAGGGCTGTCACTTATATGGCACTTATATGCTAGGTGCTGTTCTATGTGCTTTATATGTAATAACAAGTACTTCTATGGGTACAGCAATCCTCTGAGGATGAGGGTAATAAGGCACCAGAGGTTAAGAAACTGACCTCCAGTCATAACAGCCAGGCAGGGTGAGGGCTGATAGACCCCAGACCCTTAAAACCTACCCTGTGGCTCCTATCCAAATCACAATGCCTTGACACTAACCATCGAATTCCTAGCAATGTCCAGAGTGTGGATGGTGAATGGTCAAATGTATAAGAAATTACATTTTAATTTGAAACCTCTATAATTTTAATGCATGAAAATGGCTTTGTGTATTGTATCAAGTAACAAAATACGCCTGGTCAGGTGCTGAAACATGGGGTATTTGTTGATGTAAAGTTCAATGTTGCTTAACCACTTCAATGCACACCATTCTTTTTAGCTATTGTTTGTTTGGTTTTACTTTATTTAAAGAATATGAATATATGAAGAAGAATGTAACACTTGCTTGGGGACCCAGCCAACAGGAGGTTGGGGAGCCATTACCTCAGGACCTTGGGTAATGATCTCATCTGGGGGACAGGATAGCTGGAATGCTGAGCTAAAACACAAAGTGTTTCTAATACTGTGACACACTGTGTTAATGGACATCAGATAAATGAAGACTGCAGTTGGCCGATGGTCCTTATACAACTTCCAAAGACATATAATGATAAAATAAATGATAAATAACCCCCATAGTTGATTTTCATGTTCAAATAGGATTTTTGCCATTGTTCTTTCCAATAAATAGAATGTCACCATCATGATTTAGAGATAGGTTTACACTGTAAAGTGAAATACAGTATTTATTTTGTTGTGGAAAAAATATGTGGTTGATACCACATCTTTTTTATCCATTCATCTGTCGAAGGACATCTGGGCTCTTTCCGTAGTTTGGTTATTGTGGACATCACTGCTATAAACATTCGGGTGCACATGCCCCTCTGGTTCACTATATTTGTATAATTGGGGTAAATACCCAGTAGTGCAATTGCTGGGACATAGGGTAGCTCTATTTTTAATAGAGAAACCTATTAGAGTTCTACCTAATAGAGGAACCTAATAGAGGAACCTCCATACTGTTTTCCACAGTGGCTGCACCAGTTTACATTCCCACCAACAGTGTAGGAGGGTTCCCCTTTCTCCGCAAGTTTGCCAACACCTGTCATTTCCTGTCTTTTTTAATTTTACCCAATCTGACTGGTATAAAGTGGTATTTCATTGTGGTTTCGATTTCTATTTCCCTGATGACAAGTGATGTTGAGCATTTTTTTTTTTTTCATGTGTCTGTTGGTCATTTGTAGATCTTCTTTGGAGAAATGTCTGTTTATCTCTTCTGCCCATTTCTTGACTAGATTGTTTTTAGGGTATTGAGTTTAATAAGTTCTTTATAGATCTTGGACACCAGCCCTTTATCTGATATGTCATTTGCAAATACCTTCTCCCATTCTGTAGGTTGCCTTTTGGCTTTGTTGACTGTTTCCTTTGCTATGCAAGAGCTTTTTAACTTAATGAAGTCCCAAGAATTCATTTTTTGCTTTTGCTTCCCTTGCCTTTGGAGGTGTTTCTTGCAAAAAGTTGCTATGGAAGAGGGCAAAGGGTTGCTGCCTGTGTTCTCTAGGATTTTGATGGATTCCTGTCTTACACTTTCTCTTCACTTTCTTTCTGTATGGTTTAAGAATGGTCCAGTTTCATAATTCTGCACATGGCTATCCAACATCCCCAGAACCATTTACTGAAGAGATTGTCTCTTTTCCATTGGACATTCTCTCCTGCTTTGTCCAATATTAGTTGACCATAGAGTTGAGGGTCCATTTCTGGGCTCTCTATTCTGTTCCATTGATCTATATGTCTGTTTTTGTGCCAGTACCATACTGTCTTGATGATGACAGCTCTGTAATAGAGCTTGAAGTCAGGCATTGTGATGCCACCAGCTTTGGTTTTCTTTTTAAACATTCCTCTAGCTATTTGGAGTCTTTTCTGGTTCCATACAAATTTTTAGGATGGCTTGTTGCAGCTCTGTGTAAAATGTTGACGGTATTTTCACAGGGATAGCACTGAATGTATAGATTACTCTGGGTAGCACAGATATTTTAACAATATTTATTCTTCTAACTAATGAGTGTGGAATATTTTTCCATTTTTTTTGTTTATCTTCCTCAATTTCTTTCATTAGTATTCTGTCGTTTTTAGAGCACACATCTTTTACCTGTTTGGTTAGGTTTATTCCTAGGTATCTTACAGTTTTGGGTGCAATTGTAAATGGGATTGATTCCTTAATTTCTCTTTCTTCTGTCTCATTGTTAGTATAAAGAAATGCAACAGATTTCTGTGCACTGACTTTAATATCCTGCCATGTTGCTGAATTCCTGTATGAATTATAGTAATTTTGGGGTTGGGTCTTTTGGATTTTCCACATAAAGTATCATGTCGTCTGTGAAGAGACATTCATTGCCAGTTGAATATCTTCCAAACTTGTTCTATGAGGCCAGCATTACTTTGACCCCCAAACCAGACCCCATCAAAAGACAAAGACCCCATCAAAAAGGAGACCTACAGAACAATATCCTTGATTAACATGGATGCCAAAATTCTCACCAAGATTTTGGGTAATAGGATCTAACAGTACATTGAAAGGATGATTCACCAGGACCAAGTGGGATTTATTCCTGGGCTGCAAGGGTTCAACAGTCGCAAATCAGTCAACCTGACACATCACATTAATAAAAGAAAGAACAAGAACCATATGATATTCTCAATAGATGCTGAAAGAGCATCTGACAAACTACAGCATCCTTTCTTGATCAAAACTCTTCACGGTGTACGGATAGAGGTTATATACCTCAATATCATCAAAGCCATCTATGAAAAACCCACAGTGAATATCATTCTCAATGGGGCAAAACCGAGAGCTTCTCCCCTAAGATCAGAACAAGACAGAGAGGCCCACTCTCACCACTGTTTGTTCAATACAGTACTAGAAGTCCTAGCCTCAGCAATCAGACAAAGAAAGAAAGAAAAGAGTTTGAAATTCCTATTTGCAGAGTATACAAATGTAAAACCCTACATCTGGTGAAGATCTACAGAGTTTTACAAGCAGAAACCATCTAATCACAGAAATGAGTTTAAAAGTAAGTTGAGCCTGATTGGAAGTAAAAAACACATTTAGACTGATTATGACCATTTTATATCCATTTTTGTTAAAGCCTGGTCATAGCCAATGGTAAGTATCACATTTAAAAAGTGTGAACAAAAGAAGTATTTCAAGTGTGACTTTTTCATATGTTTTCTTCGGTGTCCTTGATTTAAAATATGAATTCATGTGGTCCTAATGATTCAATATTTCTAAATCTTTTTTTACACTACTGGATTGAAAAAATGAAGGGAATAATATGAACTTGCAAAAGGCCCCTATCTTGATACAATAGGGACTTATTTTTGAAACATATTCCTGATAATTAAGGAAAATGCTTCTCATCTAAAATGTAATCAATTTATTATTATGGTAAAGGTTTTTTTTTTTTTAAGATTTTATTTAAGAGAGAAAGAGCATGCATGCAAGAAGCAGGAGGAGGGGCATAAGGAGAGGGAGAGAATCCTAAGCAGACCCACATGGGGCTGGGTCTTATGAGATCATGACCTGAGCAGTTATCAATAAGATGCTTATCTAACAGAACCACCCACAGGCCCCTCTTGTGGAAAGCTTTCAAAAAACTCAGAAGAAATTCAGAAATCATCATAGTTCTCTAACCACAAATAACGAATTGGAAGATCTTTATGTATTTCTTTTTTTCTATAGGGTTTTACTGCTAAATTTATGGAGTTGTAATCCTAAAGCAGCTAGGATTTAATACTTTGATTTTTTTAATTAATATTCTAGCGTAAGTATAGAGTTTTATTTTCAAACGCTTCCTAAACACCATTTTCATGGATAGATAATAGTTCATTACACGGACACATGTGATAGAATTCTGACCTACCCATCTACACACACATACGCATACATACAGATGAAGGAGGGGTGTGGCACCCATGTACAAAAACATGTGTATTTATACTCTCGATTATGGATTAAACATATGGAATTTCTTTTCAAAATAAAACACCCAGAACTACCATCCTGGCTTTGAAATTGGAACCATAAGTCCTTTGCAAATAATCTTAATTTAGAAAGCAATCCTGGCCAAGCAACATTTTTTGGAAACACAGAACAAAGGTATCCTGCTAATAACCTAGCGGCCTCAAAGAGTAAAGCCAAACATTATGCTTAACTGAAAGCTGAAGAAAACGTGGAATTTTCAAGCCATGTTAAGTTCCAAGTGGCTGTCTCTGTCTGTGTATCTCTGCACTGATCAATGAATAATTTAAGAATCTTGGTAAGTTTATTGATGGCATTACAGAATTTATCCTTCCTGGTGCAAGCATCAGCTAATTAGTGTTGCAATTTTCCCTTTCACAGAAATTCTGCAGGAATGCGTGCCATATGTGTGAAGCTTCATCAAAGAGGCATTTGAAAAGTATTAGTAGAGGTATCTGATGCCTTTTTAAATATTTACTCAAGTCCCACAACATTGCTTGACTACTAAAGGCAAGACTGTCTCTGTTCTAGTCAGAAAGGGATTATAACACAATGTTTTAAAAAACTTTAACAACTGAGGAGCAAAAAATAAAAAAAATATTATTTATCAGTTATAACAGCTATGGGAGACCAGAGGACACACATTGACTTCTGTTTATAAACAAACCTCACAATTCAGGTGTGAGTTACATTTCAGCACTGTTAAATAAAGAAGCCAATTTCACATATACACTAGCCATAATTCTGGAATAAATGAAGGCGACCTTCATGAACAAAAAAGGCCATCATTCCGTGTATTTCGAGAGCAGAACTTACTGTGGCCTGAGGCGGTAAGTGTTAGGCAAGTTTGCTCTTCCTTGGGATGTGAAAGCCAGTTTTCACAAGTCTTGGCAATGTTTAGAGGGGGTGGATGAAACGTTATTAGCTGAGCACACAAAGGTAGAGAGAGAGCAAGTGCAGAATCCCTTTCCTGCTTACTGCTGGTAGGTTATATGTGCTTGCAAGGGAGATGTGAAAGGAAACAGGGCAGAAGGGGTGCAGGAAATAGAAAAGTCTGGAACTGGGAAAGGAAGAAGAAAGGAAGACAGGAAAGAAGAGAGGGAGGGGGAAAGAAATGCTTTCTTCTTCTTGCTTTCTTTTTAAAAAAGATTTATGTATTTGACAGACAGAGATCACAAGTAGGCAGAGAAGCAGGCAGAGAGAGAGAGAGAGAGAGGGAAGCAGGCTCCCCGCTGAGCAGAGAGCCCAATGCAGGGCTTGATCCCAGGACCCTGGGATCATGACCTGAGCCGAAGGCAGAGGCTTAACCCACTGAGCCACCCAGGCGCCCTGTCAGAAATGCTACTTTTACATCAGGAATGGTATTCACAGAAATTTCCCTTCAAAGGTATCAGTTAAAAGGCTATGTTTCCTGTTCTAGGAAATTTGTCTGCTTTAGAACATTAGGGTGACAGTAACTCAGTGGGTAATAATTTCAGTTATTAAGATGCTTTCATTATTAAGCCAAAACATCCTTTTGAAGGGAGCTTATTACTCAGTGGTATGTCTAAAAAGTGTATAATTTTGTTCTTCGGTTGTGATATGATGAGACTTCATCGAGAGAGAAACGGGCTATTATATTATTAGGAAAGCAGTCCAAATGCCAGGGAAGAGCGTTATCATGTTGCTAAAAAGGGACGGCATTTACATTTCACTTCACAGTTTACAAAGCGTTTTCTATTTTAATAAATTATGGATGTATTAAATAACACATATTAATTGAATTTGTCCTCATGATCTTTTCTTCTCTGTTCAACTAAATTGTTTGTTTGGGATCTTGTATAAAAGTACTTAGAACAGATTTTGGTTTTTTTCCAAAATGAAAATAGGGTGGCAGGAAATCTCAAAATTTATTTATAAGTTTCTTTCTTCATAAAGATTGTAAGTCAAAATGAGCCAAAAGTAGTATCTTAAACCAGAAACTACTGCAAATACTTCAAGAATGCTAAGCAAAATGTTTGCCAAGCATTATCTGAACTCTTGACAAAGCTCTCTCTAATTTGGCGGGCATATATGATTATATCCATTAGACTTTCTTATCTTGAATCTTGGCTAACTCCTTAAAAATATATTAAAAGAAAACATAAGATTAGTGTTTCAAACTAGCTAGGACATTTGTTACTTAGCCAAGTCCAAGATACCAGAGGCATCCTTTATTACTTAGATACACTTACTGAGAAAATCTGTTAATTCACTTTGCGGCTTCAAATAAAGGCTGTTGTTACTTTTGTTTGATCATTTTACTTATAATGACTTTAGCCATAATTATCAGCAGTTTATCTTACAAAGTACCATATGAATAGATGTTTCTTTTTTTAAATTTGTTTAATGGATTTTTAAAAAAGATTTATTTATTTATTTGACAGAGAGAGAAAGAGATCACAAGTAGGCAGAGAGGCAGGCAGAGAGAGAGGGGGAAGCAGGCTCCCTGCTGAGCAGAGAGCCCAATGCGGGACTCGATTCCAGGACCTTGAGATCATGACCTGAGCTGAAGGCAGAGGCTTAGCCCACTGAGCCACCCAGGCACCCCTAAATATATGTTTCATTAGAGGGAGAAGGAGCCCAAGTACAATAAAACCAGCCAACACTCCTCTCCTTCCAAATACTCCACCCACCACCCACCTAACCACCCTTCATCCATTCAGACACACAGATGTGTTTGTACCATGCCTACTCTCTACAAGGAATAACTCAAGTTACTGTGGATTATGCAAGAAGATTAAGCTATATCCTTAAGAAATGTATAGCTTTATAGTAGAGATAAGAAACCAGCAATTATAATACAAGGTTGGCAGGGAAGCGTGGTTGAACGCTATCAGAAGGAAGGCTCCAGGCGTCTGAAGGCAAAGTCAGTTGAGACTCAGACTCTTGGTTCCTGCTCAGGTCATGATCTCAGGGTTGAGATATTGAGCCCTGCATTGGTCTGCATACTTAGTGTGGAGTCTGCTTGAGCTTCTCTCTTCCTCTCCCTCTGTTCCTAACTGTCCCCACCAGCTCCGGGCTCATGCTCTCTCTCTCCCTCAAATACATAAATACACCTTAAAAAAAGAAGACAGGCTATAGTATCTATTAAAAAATATTATCTATTTAAGATGAAATAGGATATAATTTCAGAGAAAGCAGTTACACTTTTATGAGCAGTTTCCTTATCAGTTTTTTTTTTATTCTTCACATGTTCATATTGGCAGGAAAAATTACACACACCAAAGTGTTAGACATTTGTCTCTGTCTTTCCTTTGTAACAATAATTTCTTAGCTATCATGGGATTATTCATTAAGAAAAACTGATTACAAATAAAACACATTGAATTTAAACTATTTCTTGATTATTACTATATGCTTTAAAAGAATCAAAAGTTGAAAATGATGATCCAGGAGCCAAAAAAATCAAAAGTTGCCAAAGAAATCTAAAGTTAAGAATTGATTTCAGGAACTCTCCCAATTAATTTACTATGATTTTTGAGAAACAAAAATCCGGGTGGTATTAACCATGTTTGTGTCTCAAATGTCTGTACAGTTAGTCTTCTCCAGGGTAGAATCTGGTTGAGTTGACTAGGTGTCTTATCTATCAATCAACTGACACAGACCAACGTTGAATTTAAGATGTACATTTTTTTTCTTTTCTGATCCCAACAGTCAGATGTTGAAATTTTGAAAGGCACTAAAACATTTTTTAATAGATTTTATTTATTTATTTGACAGAGATTACAAGTAGGCAGAGAGGCAGGCAGAGAGAAAGGGGGAAGCAGGCTCCCTGCTGAGCAGAGAGCCCAATGCGGGCTCGAGATCCCAGGACCCTGAGACCATGACCTGAGTTGAAGGCAGAGGCTTGACCTACTGAACCACCCAGGCACCCTGGCACTACAACATTTTAAGGAATAAAAGATTACTTATAATCTAGAGCCCTGGGTGTAGCATTCATATTCTGTTATGCATTCTTCCAGATATTTTAAATTATGAGTTGGAACTCTATAGGTTTAGCACTTATTTGACTTTGGGCTATGTCTGTGCTTACATAATAACCCACTTAATGGTTAAATGAAAGCAACAACAAAAACACTGTAGGACATCCTTGATTATGTAGAAACAAACTGTATGAACAAAATTTCTCAATCTCATTTATTTGCTTATTTGATAATTTTACTGCTGAAACATTTGCTATGGTTTCTGGATGAAGTTTTTTGTTTGTTTTACTCTTTTAGACTTTTAATCTTTAACTTTTAAGAATATGTTCCACCTTAATAAAGAATTAAATAAATGAAAAACTGTTTTAAAATATGTATTTTGAGATATTCTCTCTAAACCATTATGAGTCTGTAAATATTCTATCTTAATGGGTTCTACAGAAGATTCTTATATGTCTTTATCTAAGCATGACGGATTTCAGGGATCTTTCATAGACCAGCACCTCTCCAAGTATGATTGCTAAACTCTTACTTTGAAGAGATTAGTAGGGAAGTTTGGAAAATTTTTCTAAATTTAGAAAATTTTAGAGTGATTTGACATTGCTGAGACATCCAAGGGAAAGATCAGCAGACTCATATTTTATGAACTGGGCACAGACCTGTTTAATTTTTGCCAAATTTATGAGGTGGGAAACATTTGGTACAAACTGCATGCAGGTCATGCAAAGAAGGGTAATGCTAAATGCGTGATATTTTAAGATGAGTTTGCCAATTGTAGTGCCAAGTGTACAAATTCCACAATCTATTTCATTCATGGATTACATGATGAATGGACAGAACTGAGTCTTTATGAGGGATTAATGAACACAGAACACCACTTCTTCCATTTTAGGGAGAAAATAATAATGACTATCCAGAGTATGTTGAAATTGCCAACTTCCATTTCCAACCAGACACCTCTTTGGAGCCTGGTTTCTCTGTTCTGAGATTATTAAACAAAGCACAAAACAGATTGGATGCTCATCGTTTCCTGTAAGTGGTGTTTCTATCAATCCAGTCTAGGTTAGAAGAGTTAACAAGGAGGAACCAGGAACACGTGGCACATTAAAGATAAATACTGGCACACACGCTGTTCTTTAAAAGTATCCCTATTTCACTTCGAGCAGAAAACTGCTGTGTCACTCACCAATTTTTGTTTTATGACTGCAAATAACTGTAATAACCATCCTCCACCTTAATGCTTATATACACGCTTTCAGTGACAATGCGATCAGCTTCTGTAATTCTTTTCCTTTTATCCAGTGTTATGTTTGTCCTGATATTTTTTTAAAAAAAGATTTTACGTATTTATTTGACAGAAAGAGACACAGCGAGAGAGGGAACACAAGCAGGCGAGTGGGAGAGAGAAAAGCAGGTTTCCCGCCAAACAGGGAGCCTGAGGTAGGGCTCGATCCCAGGACCCTGGGATCATGACCTGAGCCAAAGGCAGATACTGAATGACTGAGCCACTCATGTGCCCTGTTCTGATATTTTTATTGAAACATAATTTTATGTATGTTCAATATAATAGTTTTTAAAAGCAGCCATTTATCTTTTTCCATTTTATTTTTCTAGTAATCCACTGAGATTTTATCTTATGAAAGCATCTGTCTGGAAATTCAAACAAAACTGGTCCTGAGCATACATCTTTGGAGAAGCACTGCCTTAAACCCCTCACCTCTCTCACATCCTCTCTTATACACCCCTTTCTGAGCCCTACCTGATACCCTGTGTTTGTCTTTTTAGAGGACTTACTGCACACTTCTGGATTTAGTAGATTTTTTGGTCAGTCTCCTTCACCAGGTACTGAGCTCTCCAATGCCTTATTTTGTTTTGTTGTTGTTGTTTTTAAACCATGTACTCCTGGTACTAGTGAAGCCCCTGGGCAGAAAATCTTCAATAAATGTTTAATGAAGAAGTCAATTAACTAGTTGTTTTATTTGACCTCTATAGTACTTAAAGGGCTCCCTAGTCCTGGAATTTAATCATCTTCTGTATAATGAACTTTTCTTTCCCAGAAATAGAGAAATACATTAAATTCTATATATTTTCAGAGGGAAGGTACAATGAACATCATATTAAAGAATTTATAGCTACAAATACTAAATATCAATATATTAGCACAACTGCCATGTAAAATATTTATAAAAAGCACAGTTGCATAAATATTAGAATGCATGTCAGCATAATGGGGAGAAATCACTGACTATGCCAGTTCCATCCCCCTGTAACTGGCTATGAAATCTATCATATATGGGAGTAAAGAAAGTCAAAACAAACACATACTCTGGGCACGTGTTGGGTTGCTCCAGTGAGTGTGGAAAGTGGATTGGGAAATGGGAATGTGCTTCCCTGGATCATGAAGCCCTCTCTCCCAGAGGCCCAGGGACCCTACTTGACTGTCCTACCTCAGAAGGTGTCACTAATATGCAAGAGCCTCTGTTTGCCTCTGCATGGCAAGGTTTTCCAGAAAAGAAAACCTTACTCTTTCCAGGACTTACTCTAGAGATCAGGGATCAACAAATGTACACCTGGAGATCCAATCTGGCCTACTGCCTGTCTTATAAATAAAGTTTTTGAAACATGGCCACACTCACTGCTTCATATATTGCCTGTGGCTGCTTCTACATATAATAGCAGAGTCGACTAGTTGTAATGGACAGAGTACGATCTGCATAGCTGAAAATATCTGCTACGTGGCCCTTTACAAGAAAAGTTTGCATATCCCTGTTCTGGATCATACTTTTTCCCTCATCCATCCACCCCATATAAAATCCAACACCAAATCCTGTAATTCTACCTTCAATAATCCTATTCTCTATTTCCTTTGGTTCCAGTCACCATTTTCTCTCTTGAGAATTACTATAATTGCCCTTTCCCTTACATACCAGGCAGGGTCATCTTTTAAACACATAATTTAATCACCTTATATGTAATGGTGAGGTCTCTGCTTTCTGCCCTCTCTGCCTGATCTCTCCAAATGGCTATGCTCCCTCTGACCTCAGAATATGTTGACCTTACATCTACCCCAGGGCCTTTGTCTTCTGCCTGAATCATTCTTTCTCTTGATTTACATGTGACCTTTTCTTTTCTTTTTGAAAAAAAAAATTTTTTTAATTTATATATTTTGAAGAAAGAAAGTGTGAGAAGGGGGAGGAGCAGAGGGAGAGGAAGATGATCTCCAGCAGAATCTGCACTGAGCACAGAGCCTGATGCAGGACTCAATTTCACAACCCTGAGATCATGACCTGAGCCAAAATCAAGAACTGGATGCTTCACCGACTGAGTCACACATCACCTCTTCTTAATGCCATTCAGATATCAGCCCAAGTGTGTCCTCCTAAGATGGGTCTTCTCTCAGTATCCAACAGAAAATTAATACTCTAGAGGGAGAGAGGCAAGATGGCAGAGGAGTAGCAGACTGAAATGACATCAGATCCCAGAAGTTCAGCTAGATAGGTATCAAACCATTCCAAACACCTACAAACTCAACAGGAGATAGAAAAGAATAAGAGCAGCAATTCTAGGAACAGAAAATTGACCTCTTTGTGAAAGGTAGGACATGCAGAGAAGTGAATCCAAAGCCATAGGAAGATAGACTACGGGGCGAGGGGCCGGGTCCCAGCATGTGGCAGAGCAGCAGAGCACAAAATCAGAACTTTTAGAAGTCTTCTCCACTGAGGGACGTTGCTCCAGAGGCTAAGCGGGGGTGGAGCCCTCGTGGGGACAGTGTTGTCTCAGGTCCAGGGGGTCACAGAAAGACCGGCGGTGTCTGAGTGTGGCAGAGCTCCCAGGTATCAGAGTGGGGAAGCCGACTCCACAGATAGAGCTGGCTTCAGCCTGGGGTTACCTTAAACCGTGATCGAAAGTGCAGTTGGACCACTACTCTTCAAGCAGGGACCCCACAAGTGGCAGATCTGGGGAGAGTCACCTCCCTCCTCTGGGAGGACCAGCACAGCAGGAATCTGCTGGGTTTGTAGACTCCAGATGGGGCATGTGCCAGAGACAGAAACACTCCATCACAGGTTGGGTGAGCTCAGACTGAGGCCAGAGACTAGGGAGATGGGAGGCATTGAGAGCTTTTCTCTGAGGGTGCACTGAGGAATGGGGTCCAAGCTCTCAGCTTCTCTAGGCCAGAGATTAGGAGGCCGCTATCTTCATTCCCGTCCCTTAGAGCTTTACGAAAAGCACTCAGGGAACAAAAGCTCCAAGAGTGAACCCAAGCAGATTACTTAGCCTGGCCCCTGGCAAGAGCAGTGCAATTCTGCCTCAAGCAAAGACATTTGAGAATCACCTAACAGGTCCCACCCCCCCAGAAGATTAGCAAGAGTATTCAGCCAAGACCAAGCTCACGGATCAAGGAGAACAGTGGAACACCAGAGCTAGGGGAAAGCGATGCATGGGATTCATGGCGTTTTCCCCATGATCCCTTAGTCCTGCAAAGTTAACATTTTTTTTTATTTTATTTTTTCTTATTCTTTTTTAAAATTTTTCCTCTTTCCTCTTTTAATGTTTTTTAACTAGTTTATCTTAACAATACCTTTCTAAAAAAATCTTTTTAAACCTTCATTGTTAATAGTAAAATTTTATAACTTCATTGTATTCATTGTATTTAACCTTATTTTTTGTATACATATAGTTTTTTTTCCTAAAAAATTTTGGGACACAATTTCTTCTAATCAAAATATACTCTAATCTAGCACATGGCTGTGTTCTAGTCTCCAGCCTGAACATATTCTCTCCTCGTTTTTTTTTTTCTTTTCCAATCAACTTATCTTATCAATTCCTTTTTAGAATTTTTTAAAAAATTTTCATATTTACAGTCATATTCCATCTCTTCATTGTGTTTAACCTTATTTTTGTATATACATAAGATTTTCTTTTTTTTTTTTTTAAATTTTGGGAGGTGGATTCTTCTAAGAGGCCAAAATACACCCCAAATCAAGTGGGTGGCTCTGTTTTATTCACCAGTCTAATATATATATATTTTTTAATTAAAAAAATTTTTTTTGCACTTCTTTTTATCCCTTACTGCTCCCCACAATTTGGGGGTCTCTTCTGAATGGTTAGCACCCATTTTTATGGGGTCTTTGCCACCCTCTTAGTATTTTATTCTCTTATTCTTTATTCTTATCTGGATAAAATGACAAGGTGGAAAAACTCACCGCAAAAAAAGGAACAAGAGGCAGTACAGAAGGCTAGGGACCTAATCAACACGGACACTGGTAATATGTCAGATCTAGAGTTCAGAATGATGATTCTCAAGGTTCTAGCCGGGCTCGAAAAAGTTATGGAAGATATTAGAGAAACCCTGTCTTGAGAAATAAATGCCCTTTCTGGAGAAATAAAAGAACTAAAATTCAACCAAGCTGAAATCAAAAAAGATATTAATGAGGTGCATTCAAAAATGGAGGCTCTTACTTCTAGAATAAATGAGGCAGAAGAGAGAATTAGTGACATAGAAGACCAAAAGATAGAGAATAAAGAAGCTGGGCAAAAGAGAGGCAAACAACTACTGAACCAAGAAAAGAGAATTTGAGAGATAAGTGATACCATAAGACAAAATAATATTAGAATAATTGGGATTCCAGAAGAAGAAAGAGAGAGGGGCAGAAGGTATATTGGAGTTAATTATAGTAGAGATTTTTGTTAATTTGGGGGAAGGAAACAAGCATCAAAATCCAGGAGCCACAGAGAACCCTTCTCAAAATCAATAAAAAGAGGTCCACACCATGTCATCTAACAGTAAAACCTACAAGTCTTAGTAATAAAGAGAACATCCTGAAAGCAGCTTGTGACAAGAAGTCTGTAACATAAAATGGTAGAAATATTAGATTGGCAGCACACTTATTCACAGGGACCTGGCAGGTCAGAAAGGACTGACATGATATATTCAGAGCACTAAATGAGAAAAGTATACAGACAAGAATACTATATCCAGCCAGGCTATCATTGAAAATAGAAGGAGAGATAAAAAGCTTCCAGGACAAACAAAAATTCAAAGAATTTGCAAACACCAAACCAGCCCTACAGGAAATATAGAAAGGGGTCTTCTAAGCACATAGAGAGCCTAAAAGTAGTAGATCAGAAAGGAACAGAGACAATATACAGTTACAATCACCTTACAGGCAATACAGTGGTACTAAGTTCTTATCTTTCAATAGTTACCCTGAATGTAAATGGGCTAAATGCCCCAGTCAAAAGAAACAATGTATCATAATGGATTAAAAAACCAAAACCCATCAATATGCTGTCTACAAAAACTCATTTTGGACTCAAAAACATCTCCAGATTTAAAGTGAGGGTGTAGAAAACAATGTACCATGCTACTAAACATCAAAAAAACAAAACAAAAAAAAAGGTGGGGTGGCAATTGTAACATCAGATAAACTAGATTTTAAGCCAAAGACTATAAAAAGAGATGAGAAAGGACACTATATTATACTTAATGTGTCTGTCCAAGAAGAAGATCTAACAATTTTAAATATTTTACCCCTAACACGGGAACAGACAACCATATAAACCATTTAATAACAAAATCAAAGAAAGACGTCGAGAATAATACAATAATAGTAGGGGACTTTAAAGCCCCCCTCACTGAAATGGACAGATCATCCAAGCAAAAGATCAGCAAGGAAATAAAGGCCTTAAATGACACACTGGACCAGATGGACATCACAGATATATTCAGAACATTCCATCCCAAAGCAACAGAATACACATTCTTCTCTAGTGCACATGGAACATTCTCCAGAACAGATCACATCCTGGGTCACAAATCAGGACTCAACCAGTACTAAAAGACTGGGATCATTCCCTGCATATTTTCAGACCACAATGCTCTAAACTAGAACTCAACCACAAGAGGAAAGTTGGAAAGAACTCAAATACATGGAGACTAAAGAACATCCTACTAAAGAATGAATGGGTCATCTACGGCCATACCACCCTGAACATGCCCGATCACGTCTGATCTCGGAAGCTAAGCAGGGTCGGGCCTGGTTAGTACTTGGATGGAAGAATAAATGGGCCAACCAGGAAATTAAAGAAGAATTGAAAAAAAAAAACCTCATGGAAACAAATGAAAATGAAAACACAACTGTTCAAAATCTTTGGGACACAGCAAAGGTAGTCCTGAGAGGAAAGTATATAGTGATACAAGCCTTTCTCAAGAAATAAGAAAGCCCTCAAGTACACAACCTAAAAAGCTGGAGAAAGAGGAGCAAAGAAAGCCTAAACCCAGCAGGAGAAGAGAAATAATACAGATCAGAGTAGAAATCAATGAAATAGAAACCAAAAGAACAGCAGAACAGATCAATGCAGCAGAACAGATCAACAAAACCAGGATCTGGTTATTTGAAAGAATTAATAAGACTGATAAACCCCTGGCCAAACTTATCAAAAAGAAAAGAGAAAGGACCCAAATTAATAAAATCATGAATGAAAGAGGAGACATCACAACCAACAGCAAAGAAATATAAACAATTATAAGAACATATTATGAGCAACTATACGCCAGCAAATTTGATAATCTGGAAGAAATGGATGCATTCCTAGAGACATATAAACTACCAGAAATGAACCAGGAAGACATAGAAAACCTTAACAGATGCATAAACAGCAAGAAGATTGAAGAAGTCATCAAAAATCTCCCATAAAACAAGAGCCCAGGGCCAGACGGCTTCCCAGGGGGAATACTACCAAACATTTAAAAATGAATTAATACCTATTCTCCTGAAATTGTTCCAAAAAACAGAAATGTATGGAAAACTTTCAAACCCATTTTATGAGGCCAGCATTACCTTGATCCCAGAATCAGACAAACTCCCCACCAAAAAGGAGAATTACAGACCAATATCCTTGATGAATACAGATGCTAAAATTCTCACCAAAATACTAGCCAAAAGAATCCAACAGTATATTAAAAGGATTATTCACCATGACCAAGTCGGATTGATTCCTGGGTAACAAGTTTGGTTCAACATCTGCAAATCAATCAGTGTGATACAATACATTAATAAAAGAAAGAAGAAGAACCATATGATACTCTCAATAGATGCTGAAAAAGCATTTGACAAAGTACAGCATCCTTTCTTGATCAAAACTCTTCAAAGTGTAGGGATAGAGGGTACATAACTCAATATCATCAAAGCCATCTACGAAAAACCCACAGTGAGTATCATTCTCAATGGGAAAAAACTGACAGCTTTTCCCTTAAGGTCAGGAACACAGAAGGGATATCCACTATCACCACTGCTATTCAATGTAGTACTAGAAGTCCTAGCCTCAGCAATCAGACAACAAAAAGAAATTAAAGGCATCTGAATCTGCAAATTGGAGTCAAACTCTCACTCTTTGCAGATGATATCATACTTTATGTGGAAAACCCAAAGACTCCACTCCAAAACTGCTAGAACTCATACAGGAATTCAATAAAGTGCCAGGATATAAAATCAATGCACAGAAATCAGCTGCATTTCTATACACCAACAGTAAGACAGAAAAAATAGAAATTAAAAAGTTGATCCCATTTACAACTGCTCCCTAAAACACAAGATACCTAGGAATAAACCTAACCAAAGAGGCAAAGAATCTTTACTCAAAAAACTATAAAGTACTCATGAAAGAAATTGAGGAAGACACAAAGAACTGGAAACTTGTTCCATGCTAATGGATTGGAAGAACAAATATTGTGAAAATATCTTTGCTACCTAAAGCAATCTACACATTTAATGCAATCCATATCAAAATACCAACCATTTTTTTCAAAGAAATGGAACAAATAATTCTAAAATTTATATGGAACCAGAAAAGACCCCAGATAGTCAGGAGAATGTTGAAAAAGAAAGCCAAAGTTGGTAGCATCACGATGCCTGACTTCAAGCTCTATTACAGAGCTGTAATCATCAAGACAGTATGGTACTGGCACAAAAACAGACACATAGATCAATGTAACAGAATAGAGAGCCCAGAAATAGACCCTCAACTCTATGGTCAACTAATCTTTGACAAAGTAGGGAGGAATATCCAATGGAGAAAAAAACAGTGTCTTCAACAAATGGTGTGGGGAAAATTGGACAGCCACATGCAGAAGAATGAAACTGAACCATTTCCTTACACCATACACAAAAATAGACTCAAAATGGATGAAAGACCTCAGTGTGTGATAGGAATCCATCAAAACTGTCTTCAACCTCAGCCACTGCAAATTCTTCCTAGACAGATCACCCTTTTGCAAGGGCAAAAGTGAACTGTTGGGACTTAATCAATATCAGGAGCTTTTGCACAGCAAAGGAAACAGTCAACAAAACCAAAAGACAACTGGCAGAATGGGAGAAGATATTTGCAAATTACCTACTGATAAAGGGCTACTACCAAAATCTATAAAGACCTTATCAACTCAAAGCCCAAATAACAAATAATCCAATCAAGAAATGAGCAGAGGACATGAACAGACATTTCTGCAAAAAAGACATCCAGATGGCCTACAGATACTTGAAAAAGTGCTCCACATAGTTCAGCATCAGGGAAATACAAATCAAAACCACGAGACACCACCTCACAGCATTCAGAATGGCTAAAATTAATGAGTCAGGAAGCGACAGATGTTGGCGAAGATGTGGAGAAAGGGGAGCCCTCCTACACTGTTGGTGGGAATGCAAGCTGATGCAACCACTCTGGAAAACAGCATGGAGGTTCCTCATAAAGTTGAAAATAGAGCTACTCTACAACCCAGGACAGCTCCTGGGTATTTACCCTAAAGATACAAATGTAGTAATCTGAAGGGGGCACATATACCTGAATGTTTATAGCAGCAATGTCCACAATAGCCAAACTATGGAAAGAACCTCGATGTCCATCAACAGATGAATGGATAAAAAAGATGTGGAAAACTATGCAGCCTTCAAAAGAAATGAAATCTTGCCATTTGCAATGATGTCGATGGAACTAGAAGGTATTATGCTGAAGAAAATAAGTCAATTAGAGAAAGACAATGGTCATATGAGCTCTCTGATATGAGGAATTTGAGAAGCAGGTTGGGGGGTTTGCAGGGTAGGGAAGGAAAAAATGAAACAAAATGGCATCAGGAGGGAGATAAACCATAAGAGATTCTTAATCTTACAAAACAAACTGAGGGTTGCTGGGAAGAAGGGGTGTGTGGAGAGGGTGGTTGGGTTATGGATATTGGGGAGTGTATGTGCTATGGTGAGTGCTTTGAAATGTGTAAGCTTGATGATTCACAGACCTGTACCCCTGGGGCAAATAATAAATTATATGTTAATAAAAATGACTAATTAAAAAAAAGAAAGGAAATACTCTAAACCTTCACTGGCATTACTGAGACACTTTAACACACTTTATTTTAATCCCAGAGTTCATCACTTGCTAAAATTTTGTGCTGTCTTTATCACACTAGAAATAAGTCTCGTGAGATCGAGGACCTAGTCTCTCTTATTTATCAATACTCTGTAGGAACTAGGATATAGCCTGGTATATAATATGAATTTAAAATGAATTAGTGATAGATGGATGGACCATCTATCAATCCATCCATCCATCAATTTACTGTGTGTGACCAGAAGACAGGCAAACAGTTACAGCTTTTGAAGCAAGTGTCATTTAAAATTCATGGTTTATGAGTTGAAAGTCTGTATCTGTCTGCCTTTTTGCACATATACCTGTATGAATAATACATTTTTAGGACAAAGGGTTAGTAAAAATGAACTCCTTGTCTAAATTTTGGTTCCTGATGAAGATATACATTAGTATAAATATGAGTGAGGTGGTTTGAAACACTTAGCAATTTATCATTGAATTACATCTCGGGCATTAAATGAGGGTAATTATTTTAGGCTGCAATGTAATTTATGTCCATGAATCCCAATCTCAATTAAAGTGAAAAAAAAAAAAAAGACTGAAAAACGTAGCACAAACTTCACTGTCAATTAAAAACAGGAGAAATTAGAATCAAATCTAACGTAAAATGCTAAACTAACATATAATCCTAACTGTTACTTACACCATGTTTCTTTCTCAACACAGAAAGCTGAAGCCAGCTGGTTGTTAGCTGCAGCTAGGATTTGGTAGCACATATCTGCTATTTCTGATGTCCTTTCTTCATGGTCAATCCAATTGTTTGAATGTTTATAGCAGCAATGTCCACAATAGCCAAACTACGGAAAGAGCCTAGTTGTTTGTCAGTAGATGCATGGATGAAGATGATGTGGTATCTATGTATGTATGTATGTATACACACACATGCGCACACAATGGAATACTATGCAGCCATCAAAAATGAAATCTTGACATTTGCATGACATGGATGGAACTAGAAGGTATTATGCTAAGCGAAATCAGTCAATCAGAGAAAGCCAATTATCATATGATCTCACCGATATGAGGAATTTGAGAGGTAAGGCAGGGGTCATGGGGGGAAGAGAGGGAAAAATGAAACAAGATGGGATCAGGAGGGAGACAAACCATAAGAGACTCTTAAATCTCAGGAAACAAATTGGGGGCTGCCGTGGGAGGAATGCAGTGGTTGGGTTATGAACATCAGGGAGGGAATACGCTATGGTGAGCACTGTGAATTGTGTAAGACTGATGAGTCACAGACCTGTACCCCTGGGCAAATAATAAATTATATATTAATAAAATAAAAAATAAAAAATAAGAAAAAAATATTTCTTTTTTTTAAGATTTATTTAATTAATTTATTTATTTGAGAGAGACACAGAGAGAACAAACAGGAAGGACAGTTACAGAGAGGATCTCAAGCAGACTCTGTGCTGAATGCAGAGCCTGACACAGGGCTCCATCTCCTGACTCTGAGAACATGACCTGAGCAGAAAGCAAGAGTTGGAAGCTTAACTGACTGTGCCACCCAGGTGCCCCAGAAATATTTTTTTTATTATAACAGATTATCTTATTTCTCGTATTGCATGTTTTCTATAGCAGTTCCAAATAGAAAGCAGAGGAGTTGGCTAGGGCTACCAGAAGCCACCGCTACATATGGGTGGCTTAAGCAACGGAAAAGTACTTTTTCACAGTTTCGTGGGGCTGGGGCTCCAAGATCGAGGTGTTGGCAGGGATGGTTTCTGGTGAAGCCTTTCTTCCTGATCTACAGATAGTGCCTTCTCACTGGGTCCTTGGGGGCCTTCCCTGTGTGTGTGCACCCTCTGACCTCTACCTCTTACCATGGAGACTCCAGTCCTCTGAGATGAGGGTCCCACCCTCTGAAGACGTTTGACTTCCATTATCTCAGAAAGGCCCCCTCCCCAAATGCAGTCACACTGTGGGGCGAGGATCTGGGGAAAGACAATTCGGTTCATGAAGAATTATTAAGGGCAATTGAAAATATCCATCTTCTTATGTGTCTGGGCTATTTAAGAACAATTCCATTTGTAATTTTTGAGAGGTGCATAAAACATTCATTTCTTGGTCTCCATTTCTTTTCCTGGACCTGAAGTATGGTGAAATGATCACCGTATTTCTCCCCCAGAGATGTGACCCAGCATCTTTAACCCCCGCTTTGGTTCTCCCTGACCACAAACCCTCATCTCTCTCCCCAAGACTCTGCCTCCACCAATCACGACATTTCTTATCACTTCACTGTCCCCCTTGAGAATTGTCCTACCTCTCACCCTATGAGAACTCCCCAGCCCTAAGACACAACACTAACCTTTGTGACCAAATGGCCAGCTCGAATGAACTAGCTCTCTCAGTGCCATTTTTCATGGAATTCTCAACCTGCATCCACCTGCCATTCTGGTCCCATTTTTCTTTCCCTCGTATTACAGCTCCCCGCTCAGGGTTATTGCTAATCTGCTAACTGGGAATCCCAGTGGTCTCCTTCCGGTCCCATGCTCAGTGACCTGCCGGAGCTCCATGGCCCTGCTGACCAGCTGCTCCAGGCACAGCCCAGAAACAGGATCCATGACAACACACCCAAATGCACTGTATTTTCCCCTGATGTGTCATTTTGGATCTTCCTCTTTCTCCACGCTATGTCTCAGCATGTGCCACCCATCCTTCTCCCGCCACCATCACCCAACCTTCATCCTCTGTCTTCCCCTCCTGTGTCATGGATTCTTATTTTTCTGAAACAGTTACTGCTTAGAGGTTCAGTCTTATTTTTCTCCTGCATTATCTCATGGAAACCTCCCCATGACTCAATGAGGGAAGTACCACAATCCCTATTTTATAGAAGGTTTACAGCAAGTTTCTATAGTCTCAGTATTTCTGACCTTTGGGATCAGATCCTTCTCTGCTGTAGGTATGTCTGGCACCACCGCATGACACCTACCAGCATCCTTCTCCTCTGCCCCCTGGATCTCCTCAGAAAGCCCGCTTGTAACAATTAATGGATGTCTTCAGACATTGTCAAGGTCTCCCGGTTGGGAGCAAAAAGCAGGGGATAAGGCTTAGGGGGTTAGGTAACTTGCCTGAGACCACAGAGCTAGAAGCAGCTGATCTGGGATTCGGTAGTGTGATTGGCACTGGACCCTAGCTCTTACACAACACTCTCATTATGCTCTCCCTAAGCTCTTCCAGAAAATATAATTTACTCTGAAGTCTTCAGCTGGCATCCCAGTGCCAGTTAGGATCCCAGGCCAATGGCTGCCACCTATGCAAACTCTTTCTCTTTCTTTCTTTCTTCTTTTCTTTTCTTTTCTTTGACAGACAGAGATCACAATTAGGCAGAGAGGCAGGCAGAGAGAGAGGGGGAAGCAGGCTCCCTGCTGAGCAGAGAGCCTGATGCAGGGCTCAACCCCAGGACCCCAAGATCATGACCTGAGCTGAAGGCAGAGGCTTAACCCACTGAGCCATCCAGGCACCCTGCAAATTCTCCATCCTTGAACATTGCAGGTCCATACTGAAATGCATCTCTGTGCTCTGGGTCACCAGCCTCTCTCACAAGTCACCTCAAACTCAACTCAGTCATCATTGCATGACTCACCTTCCACCCAGACTCACTGCTGTCTAAACTGCCTCCTTCACGCAAGTATCTTTCAACCAGCCATGCAGGCCAGACATCTTGAGGTTGCGTATGACTCTTCACTTTCACCCAAGCTGATCATCAAGTCTATCTTTGCGATCTCTCCTGACTTTGTTCCTCCTTGTCAGCTCTCCTATTGCTGCCTTGTTCAGATGATCAATGCTCTGCCTCATCTAGGAAACACCATACTTGGTTTCTCTGCCCCAATTTCTCCCGCTCTCCTCTTTCAAAAAGATTCCCTTGATGGATTCTAGCTTGCCAATGGACCCTTGATTTGTTGGCATAAAAGTAGCAGCATAAAAAGGGTGTAATACATCTGCTGTGTGGCTCTGAGAAAGTCACTGAGCCACTGCGATCCTCAGTTTCCTTTTCTGGACTTTATGTCCTCTTTCCTCACAGGGACGTTGTGAGGTTGGACTGAGATGAAATACAAAAACAAAAGCATCATATTGAGATACTCAGAAATTCATGTATTAACTTCTCGGGATTCCTGTCCTTCTTCCCCACTGATGACCACAGTCTGCGTCATCTCTACATGGGAGCCTTCTCATGTCATAATTTTTGACTTCTATTTTAATTGGTCACTTGGATGATTTCCACTTTTCCCTGTCTAGTCTTCCTTTCTAAGCAGCTTGTTAGCCTTTACTATTTACTCCTGACCTTTCAGAAAAAGGTTATTTGAGTCCTTCTCTGCTCTCACGATTTTCTGAAACCTTTTAAATGTGTTTGTTCTTCTCCAGGATGAAAAAGCAGTTGCAAAAATGAAAAAAAAAAATGAATAACTAGGCTCCATGTATCAATTACAAGAGAAGAATAAATGTCAAACCAACGCTTCTTGGATGCTGACATATTTCATGCCCTGGGCTGATTGGCTCCATCATGTCATTTAAGACTGCTTCAACCAAAATGTCAAGCTGGTCAGAGTGCTGTGTGACAGATGTTCTCACATATCACCACTGGGGAGTGAGCTGGAGAACGGTTCTACACAGCCATGCTCAAATATGGATACCCTATGAACGAGCATTTCTCCCACTGAGGAGCTCCTCAAGGAAATACTTTTCAAGAGGGACAGGGGTATATGTGAAGAATTCTTCCCAAAAGTTAAAAGCTGAAATGAGCTTACATGGTCAAGCACATTTAAGAAATGAAAGAGAGAGAGAAACTTGAATCATGCCCACGAGAGGCTTTTATTACCCAGTCAATGGTAAAGGGTCTATGCAGTAAGGCAATGTGACGTCACATGCTTTAAAAGCAGGGCCAGGTTCATGTACTCTTTCTTGTCTTAAAAGATGTAGGTTTTGTAACATGATGCTTTGGCTGGCTGGAGCCAAGTTCGCTTTGGTAACAGAGAACGAAAAGCATTCTTCATATTGCTACCCTGAGTGCAACTATGTGTTCATGTGTATCTATCATCAGTCTATCAGTCTCGACTAGCTTTGTGATTGGCACCTAGGTAAAAAAAATGATAGTGAAAATTTGTCCACCTCCTTACCTGTCTCTAGGCGTGTACTTATGTATGCTGTCCCTGCATGTGGACAAAACAGAAAACAGTTTAAGGCAGTATGATCTCTCTAAGGAAATAAATGAACATATCAACTCTAGTGACCTTTGAATGGCAGGATTGTATTTATGGCTTTCTGTGATTTCCAATTTTCTCAGTGAGCAGTTATGATGCTTATTATCACCTGACACCAACTCTCTAAAAATGTAAACAGAACAAAATCAAGAGGGAAAATAATGCAGCATAAATAAATAAAAGTGCCTACTCAGTGAGATCTCAGGTTTCCTGTCTCGATGACAATAAACTAAATCAATTGCCTACAGTTTATCTGGGAGGGTGACAACATCCTTATCAAAAACCAGTGATTTGCCTTTGCTAGCCTGGTTTCTGTTTCAGTATTAGTTCTGTTACATGACTGTGGCATGTACATTGTATATAACATGACCGTTAAACCCCCTCCAACCCAGTATGTTCTGGAAGGCTCCCACTTTTTTTTAAGATTTATTTATTTATTTACTTGACAGAAATCGCAAGTAGGCAGGGGCACAGGGTGGGAAGCAGGCTCCCCGCTGAGCAGAGAGCCAGATGTGGGGCCCGATCCCAGGACCCTGAGATCATGACCCGAGCCAAAGGCAGAGGCTTAACCCACTGAGCCACCCAGGCACCCCTGGACGGCCCTTCTTTAAGTAAAGCTTAGTCTGGGAATAAGATTTCACTGTTATTGTAGCTGATGCTAATCCAATTCATGTGTCTATGCTAAGAGTTTCAAAATGAGGACTAACTGCTTGACATATTGAATAAAAAGGAAAGTCTTAGATGTTTATGACCCAGCTGGGCCTGTAATAGCTGTCTCACCAGGGAAGCGTGCCTCCTAAAGGAAGCAAAACCACTTAACTAAAAAAAAAAAAAAAAAAAAAAAAAAAAAAAAAAAAAAAAAAAAGTGAATATTTAACACAGAATTCAATTTTCAAACATAATGATTACTGTGTTGATTTCTAACTGGCTAAGCTTCTGTCAGAAGCGGGTCCTGGCACCCTCCCCTTCCTGCTTTATCTCTAGGACCCCAGAAGGATTACGATCCCCTCCTCAAATAAACAGCCTGTACACTGCACAGAAGACCTTTACAGAGAATTCCAAATATTGCCTTTTTAACTGAAGACGGGAAGATAAATTTTTCAAGCATGGAAACATAGTGTTCACAGATTTTCTTATTCATTCATATAACTGTTTCCAAAGACATTGTTGGATCTCTAAGTAAGGTTTTGAGACATCTGAATGGTGGTGGTGGTGGGGGGGGTGGAATGCAAGGCAGAGAAATACAGGAAGATTTTAAGCATTTGTATGGACAAGAGGAATTATTTATTCACCAAGGTAAGATGAAACAATCAGTATAATTAACAAAACCGAGGCTGTGATTGTAATATTTTAAAATGGATTAACTGTGAACTCCGACATCAATTTCCCTTCGTCATTTGATTGTCAGGAAACAAACTCATTTCTAACCTACGACGGACTTCTCTGTCTGAACAATACCACTGACAGGTGGAATTTATCACACCCATAACTGCATTGACCGACTTCTTCCACCTCAGTCCATTTGTGAGAGACATCCCTCCATGCCTCCCAAGATCAAAGCACGTCTCTACCTCTGCATCTAATTATTTCCCCAAATCTGCCTTGGGGTGGTGTGGAGACTCACAGACCTCGATAAGCTATCTGTGGGGTGGGCTCAGCACTCTCCTAGCAGTCTCCCTGCCTGAGTTCTACCCCATTGGAATCCACCTTCCAACCCCCTCCTTCAAAACCAAACACAGCAGTACCACAGCCTCCCATGGGTTCCTCACTGCCCAGGGGACAGAATCCCTGTTCTTTGTTTCATACATCAGATTTCTTCATCATCTAACCTCATCTCTTCTCTCCAATCATATCTCCCTGCACTCCTCCTGTCCAACAGACTGTTCCCTTCTTTAACTCCTAAATCCTCTGTCTCTGCCACATTCCACTTATTATTGTAGGACTGTCTTTCCAAATCCCTTGTCTTTGTGCAAACCACTGCCAAGTCCTTCCACCTGGGGTGATGCTGCCCCACCAGGAATGTTAGGCAATGTGTACAGACGCTTTTGCTTGTTCTGCTCATGGTTGGTGGGGAGCGTTACAACTGCTTGATGGGTAGAAGTCAGGATTCTGATAAATATCCTAAAACACCCAGGACCACACTCCATAAAAAACACTGAGAGTCTCTCTCAGTAGTGAGTTTCTGGAGCCCTGTTCCATACGTAGCAAGGTCTGGTTCTCAGTTCCAGCAGGGTGGGGAAGTGCAGAGGGAAAAAGGGAGGGTGTCCTTGGCCTAGGGCTAGTGACTTCTTGCATCTACTATCTCTGAATTCTCTAGAGCTCTGTTCCTTTCTTGCTAGCTTGTAACTTCAATCCCCCATTACAGCTACTAATTCTTTATAACAAGCTTTTCTTGTTCAGACTCCTGTGTCCATACAGCTTCAAGCATCCCTTCGTTCCAACAGATAGTGCGTGAGGACTCAGTTCATTTTCCAAAAAGTTGTGGGGAACCAAGGAGGCAGCACAAACAACAACAATCTGGCTTCCACCCTCCTCAAGCTTGTGGTCCATGAGTCAACACAGACAAGCAACATCAAGGTCTCATACAGCAAGGGGAGGATGGTATCATGAAAAATGAAGAAGATCCCAGATTATTACAAAAGGCCACGGAAATGGTTGAGTATAGGTTTGTATATTCTTAATGAAATCGATGGACTAAAATGACCAAATTGTCCTTTTAATTCAGTGATTCAGCTATCAAGCCCCAATGGGGTTGTGAGGCAGGGAGATTGGCAGACCATTTAGAACTCAAACAATTTGACACAATAATCTTTTTTCTTAGAAGTAGTAGAATTTTCTTCAGATTTAGCTCAATAAGATTTTATTTTTTTAAAGATTTTATTTACTTATTTCAGAGAGAGAACATAAGAAGTGGCAGAAGGAAAGGGAGAAGCAGACTCCTGGCTGAGCAGGGAGCCAGACAGTGGCCTGCATCCCAGGACCCTGGGATCATGACCTGAGCCGAAGGCAGGTGCTTAATCTGCTCACCATCCGTTTTTTCTTTTTCAGGTGGACTCTTATACTGTTTGTGTGTTTTCATGATTATGACCTTCTTGAACCAACTATCTCTTTTTATGCATTTCTCTTTATCACAGCACCGACCGTAAGACTTAACACAGGCTGGATACTCACTGTGTGCTTACTGAATTAACAAACACATGAATTTCTCTCTTGGTAATTTAAATCATAACATGATTCAAATGAAAAAGCACTGAACCTGATACCATGAGACCTGTAATCCCATCCCTGGCACTAAAGAACTTGGACACTCGGGACACATGGGTGGTTCAGTCATTTGAGTGCCTAACTCTTGATTATGGCAGAGGTCATGATCTTGGGGTCCTGGGATTGAGCCCCATATTGGGTTCCATGCTCAGTGTGGAGTCTGCCTCTCCCTCTCCTTTCCCTTGCTTGCTCTCTCTCTCTCTCTCTTAAATAAATAAATAAATAAAATCTTAAAAAAAAAAAAAAAGAACTTATAATGTCCATATTCCCTCCAGAACTCACCTCTCTCATTTCTAAGGAATTTGGAAGAGAGTTTTTTCAAAGTTTCATTAAATTCTAAATTTCTAAGATATGGCATTAGAAGACAAGAATGTAAATGTATTAACCATCTTGATTCATTCTTTGAATTAAACAGTGTGACTTGAGTGCACCTGATACTCTTAGACCTGATACTTGTAAAGGAAAGCTGACCTGTAACGGGGGTTAGCAAACTATGAGTTTGGCCAGTGGGACAGAAGACAGGCCACAAAGTCGAAAATATTTACGATCTCAACCTTTATGGAAAATGTATGTCCAACCCCTGTCTGCAAAGTACCTCTTACTTCTTAAATCTCTGCTGTGGGTTTCCAACTAATCCACTGACGATGTTAAAATTTTTAACAAGGTTTTCCAAACCAAAAACTCAGTGCATTTTGATTGATGGCCTAGCCATATTAATGACACTGGACAGCTTTTATTTTGAACAGAGTCAAAAGGTTTCAAAAGAGTACTGTGAAAACCTCCACACATTTGTCTCTTCATAGATGAGAGTTGGAAATGATCCATACAATAGATGTAAAAATCAGTAATTTAATATTCACTTATTTGTCTTTAAATGGCCAGCCTCTAGATGTCTGGGTGGCTGACATACGGCAGGTAACCAGTAATTTCTAGTTAGGTGGATGAAACAAGGGGCTGGGCCTTTTCAACGACTTCTCCAGGGATGCCATGCATTGTCTCTGTAGGGACTTGCAGCGGCAGGAAGGTCTGCCATTTCAAAGCACTAGGATAGGCACACATGACAAATTGCTACCCACCCCCCCTTCTTTCCATGACTAAAACCACAAATGGTCTCTAGCTATCCTTCTTTTCTGGTGGAAACGTGCTTATTTCATAGTCGGATCATGGTTGCTCAGGTCATGCTATAATTCAAGTCACATCACTGAACTGAACAAACATAACCTCTGTGTTCTAAACTTCTGGATTTTATCTCTCCTGCTTAATATTTTTTTTTTTTAAGAAAGCATACCCATCAATAACAGCTCCCTAAGAAAAGACAAGCCCAAAGGATCACAGCTGATACAGTCCTGGTAAGGCATACGTAGTTTTGTGATCAGCCTGCAAATATCCTCACATCACCCCTAGATTTCATTCTGGAAAAGGAACTAAAATACAATCCATTTAGGCTGCAGGAAAGGCTGAGGCTGTGAAAGATTTTCAGTTTATCACCCTATCAGTTAACCAATGTGACTACAGACAACATGGCATGTGGTCCCTATAGTCCTATCGTGTGGACACAGGATGGCAAGGTATTTAAGGAGGACCCAGGAGACCGAAGTGGGACAAATACCATGGGTGCATAGGCCTTTGTGAGACTGACTGAAGGGTGCCTGAAAGATTCTACGGTCTCCAGATCCTTCCCCTGTTGTCCTCTCCCAAGGCCCCCGAAATACTAAAATCTTTTGGATTTTTAGGATTTTTCCATCTTTGGGGTATGTTATCAACATACAAATAACTCTTGCAGAGAAGGGTCTTAATTTCCAATTAGCTATTAGCCAAATTAATGCAAATTTAGAGTGAAGTCCTAGACAATGCAAGAGTAGAAATAAAAAGGAGCACCTGGGTGGCTTATTTGGTTAAGCATCTGCCTTTGGCTCAGGTCCTGATCCCAGAGTCCCGGGATGGAGCCCCACGTCAGGCTCACTGCTCAGCAGGGAGTCTGCTTCTCCCTCTACCCTTCCCCCCTGCCTGTGCACTGTCTGTCCATCTGTCTGTCTCCCCGCCCCCTGGCCCTCTCGTGCTGTCTCTAATCAATAAATAAAGTCTTTAAAACAAAAAAAGATAGAGCACAACATGGAGGGAAATCAGAACAGGACCGCTGGGGACAGCACTTGATTCTCTAAGAGTGTTTAAGTCAGAGGGTGGCAAAACTATGCCTCGTAAGCCAAATTCAGCCCATTGTCTGTTTTCCTTGTATGGCCATTAGCTATGCATAATTTTGACATTTTTAAATGGTGGAAATAAAAAAGTCTCAAAAGATGAGTAATACTTCTTAATCCCTGAAAATATGAAATTCAAATTTCAGTGTCCATAAATAAAGCCTACAGGGTCACAGCCATGCTCATTCATTGATGTGTTGTCTTTGGTTCATGTTTCATCACTGCAGCAGAGTTGGGTAGTTGCAACCAAGAACACAGAGTCCACAAAGCATAAATATTTACTAGCTCCCCTTTTTAGAGAAAGTTTTCCAGCCCCTGGTTTAAGTCATGTCACTCTGTCTTCACGTTGCACACTCAGAAAATAAAACTTCTCTTAAGGCAACCCACAATTTTTCTTGGGCACTTCAGTGATCATTTGCCTTGAGCCTGCTTCTTAGTGAGTCTCAGCCCCACTTTGAGAAGAAGGCTCTCCCTCTGAGAGAAGCTGGATAAATGCAGTTTTCTCCATATATTTCCATCTCCTCTGGTGTGAAGTCCTGATAAACAAGGCTTCCAGGCACTTTCCTGGCTGGCCAACTTTTTGATACACCTAGCCCAGGGCGTGGATGAAGTGGATTTAGTATTTTTTTTTTCTTGACCTTGGAGTGGAACATCTGACTAACCACAGCAAAGGCAAGTGGAGGAAGAAACCAACCCACCAGCATCCAGAAGGCTGGGGAGAAATCTGGGTGGAGACCAGCATCAGAGGCAGGACCTCTGGAGACTGATGTCGGTATTGGCTAAAGAGCTGGAAACTAGTAAGAGAAAAGAGTGACAGGTGGAGGGTAGGGTGATCAGAAGGTAGGAGGTTTTGTTGCCTGCACTGGTAAAGAAGCAAACAAAAATTTAAGAGAGACACAGAGTTGTCTCTGAGCTACCGCTATACACTCAGTTTTCAGACCCATATTGAATTTGTGTCTTATTTATTTCAGGAATTCGGGTATCTGAGGCAGGAAGCAGACATTCACTGTTAATTTTTTTAACGAGTAAATGTAAAATTTCCTATAGTCTAATTCTAACCCCAACTAGACTAGTTGATACCCTAGCCCCATTTGGGTACTGAGAAAGAGTCTTCAGTGTATCAGTTCCAGTGACTTTTTCTCATTATCCAATCTATCTTGGTAACTTGTTTGCTTTCCTATGTTTAACGAGTCTTGGGACCATCCTCGGACTTAAGAGTTGCTTCCTAACCACTAGCCCCACAGCTAGAGTCTTACCATTCTTTCACACACATGGCATGAATATGCCTATTACAAATGAGGCAACAAGAGCTCTGGGACGTTAAAATTTTGAACCATCACCTCCCCAGCTTCCCTGATCTATAGGGAAGCCTTGGTTTCTAAAGGTGCCATTTGCAATGTCCTCTAATCTGATATTTGAGCCCCCCTCCTATCTTATCATTTTAATGCCCCTGCACACTGCACTTCCTGTAGGCAAGTTCTTGGTCTCCATCCCCCACTGTGTCTCAGGGACAAGCATCTCAAGCCACAATTGACTCCAAAGCATGACCAAATATCCCAAATTCAGTGATGTAAAGGTTAGCTACATGCGGTTCGTAAATTATTTCAGTGATTCCTGGAGTCCCATGGAGGGCCTTACGCATCACCTGGAATGATTTAGAGGGACAGAGAGAAGACCTTTGGGTACTCTAGGGATTTTGCCCCCATGGAGCCAGAAAAATTCCTACTTTGTTTGTATTTTATTTGAACACTGGATTTGGTAAAACAGAAATTTGAAAACCAGTGGTGATGAGATGTTATTTTAGCCTGAGATTACCTTGGGTGATAGTCAAAAACAATTAATCATATGACACAGGAATTGGCCAATCAGAATGGATACTAGTACTGGTCTACCGGAAGTCACCTTTTCATTGTTGCATCATGGAGATATTGGGAGAGTTGTGGGGCGGGGGTGGGGACGGGGCAGGGCGGGGATCAGATGACCAGGGCAGTAGGGGAGTACAGGGACCCACAGGGACCCTCAGACCACTGCTATTTACCAATTAGCAAGAAAATAGTTTAATTTTCACAACCAGTATGGCTACATCTGGGAAGTTACACAGTAAATGAGGAATAGTTAGAACTCTAACTTAGATCTTCATTTCCTGGGGGGAAAAAAAAAAAAAAACTTTTATAGTACTTCCTAGTAGTTATGTTACTATTTTTAACAACAATCTCAACATGTCAAAAAAATAAATGATCTTCCTTGAATCTCTAGCTTCATCCACAACTCATGTCCATGAAGAAGTAGGCCTTGCATGACCTATTATAGAATGCAATGATGTACTTACTTTTACATTTATTTGTTTTCATGGATTCCAAAATGAGAGGTGCTAAAGACCCCTAATTTTTTTGTTAAATATTCAAAAATTTTATTAATGGAAGTAGACCAATACCCTTCTTTTTTAGTCAGTTTCCGCAAAATCTAGAATCACTGCAGTTAGTTACTAAGACCATGACAAGGCTGCAAGAATCTAATCACCAGAGAATATTTTTTGGGAAAACTATGTATCTGTTTATCATTTCCTAGTTTGTCAATGAGCGTTTTCTAAAAGAAATTCTGACATGCCTGATTAGTTATAATAATGTTCTTTGGCTCTCCCTCTGGAATGATAAAGCATAATTACTGGCTTATGTAACATGGTACCTCGCTTGTAAATCTGAGAAAGCAGCTCCTTGTGTTGACAGTTCTAACGTCTGCCATCTGTTTGCATGGGATGAAGCCCTGGTGCTCCCCTAATTGGCCATCAGTTAAGTTCCAGGAGATGGCTCTAGACAGGAGACTTTAGTTATGGTGTTTTTTGTTGGTGGTGGCAGTGGTGGTAGTAGGGTTTTGTTTTGTTTTGTTTTGTTTTTTTAAGCCGAGAATTCAACATTTGGTGGGAAGACCTGCTTCTCTTCTAAGATACAGAAATGCACGTTCTGGCTGCTACAGTCAGGCCATTTTCTCTATACATCTCCTGTCTCAAGGGGGTACCCTTGTATATATCCAGAGGTACCCCCTTGTATATATACAGAGGTACCCCCTCTGTATATATCCCTAAGGATAAGTTTCTGCCAATTAGATAGCAAACTGCTAAATCAGAGCGGCTCCTCTGCCTTCTGCAAGAAGAGGACACCACATCTGCTGAATGCTTACTGTACAGACTATATGTGCTTGGACCCTCAAGTATGATAAGCTGTTTGAAAACAATCTTAACTCTAGGCAATATTATCCCATTCTGCAGATGGGCAAACTGAGATGTAGGATTTATGTAACTGTCCATAATCTCAAAACGTGGTCTAGTCAGGATTTAATTACTGGGTTTTATTTGACAAAGCCCATTCATTACCCAGGACTAGGTTTGAAAAAAAGAGAAAATCGGATGAGGGCAAAAGTATGTATATGATATGATGTGGCATTTCTTCATTCCTCAGGACCTCACTTAACTCAGTTGAAGAAGCAGGACCAGACAGCCCACAAAATCCCATCTAGTTTGTTTCTCTGATGAATCTGGGCTTATTGTTTAGCCAGGAAATCTTACCAAGTTATTCAGCTTCTAGGGGCTTCCATTTCCTATTCTGCTGAACATTCGCTCTACCTTCCAGCTGGGATTCCATGCATATGGAAATTCATAAATTATTAAAGGACTATAGGGATATAAATTGATATGATTACCTGTCCACCCAAGTCACCTGGCACACCCATAGCCTCAGAAAATCTAGCCAGATTTTCTCACTTTAGATTTTATGATTATTTTTTAAAAGATTTTACTTCTAAGTAATCTTTTACCCAATGTGGGACTCAAACTCAGGGCCCCAAGATCAAGAGCTGCACGCTCTACGGACTGAGCCAGCCAGGTGTCCCTCTTGCTTTACACTGTAGAGGCAAGGTCAAGACCATCTGAGTTCCTCTAACTTTCCTTATCTACAACTCTATAAATTTTCTACCTCTCCTTTTAGAAATAGAAAAAAAAAAAAGGAAAAAGAAAAGACACATATGTTCTCCAAGAATTCTTCCCTTGTTTGTCCACAGTCTCCTCCCCTGTGGCCCTGTTTCCATCAAGTATTTCCTTTAGTATTTTGTTTCCTTCATCTTCTTGGATGTGTGTGTGAACTCATCACAAGGACACTCTCCAAGAGCCCACCAATGCCTCATGCTCCCCCCTCCCTCCATCCCTCCTCAGTCCCTTCCTTTCCCTCCTCCCTCCTTCCCTCCCCAGCTTCTACCAGCTTCCTGAAAGAAAGAGCCCTTAGTCTGGGTGATCCACCTAGAGCTTGCTGAGCTCCACATGCACCCCCATCATTCCGGACTGCTCGCATCTGGCTCCCTGGGTCAGGCCATCCTGACACCCACAGCCTATCCCAGCTCTCCTGACTGCACGAAGGGGTGCTTTGCTATTCTTGCCCATCGGTCAGCCACTTGGTTTTTCTGATACATTCCTCCACACACACAGCAATGGGGAAGAGTCTGGGGGACGGCTTCCAGATCGCACCCACACATTTTATTCAGGCCCTGGATGCATCAGCCATCAGATATTTGTAGTTGCATCGATAAAGCATTCAGGCGATGAGACTAGCAAAGCCAGACGGAAAGAAGGAACAGGGCTGGGCATCCTCGAACACACCTGTCATGAACCTAAATACACACCTACGTCTAAAATGATGTTTTCTCCAAAAAGTATCTTCCTTAAATGTGTCCCTTATAAGAGTCTGGGGATGGGAGAATGGAGAGAACTAAAACATGCTGAAGGAATGATCCATTTCGTAATACTACTACTAGTAGTAATATTAGCAGTAGTGATAATTATTACTCTAAAAATTTACCCAAATAGCTAGTATTCCTAAGATCCTCCCTCGTAAAACAAAACAAAACAAAACAAAAACAAAAACCCAATAAATGAATGAATAAATAAATAAATAAAACAAAAAAGCCACGGGGACCCATGCTTTCCTTGTGTCTCATGAACCCTGACGACATTTCTGTGCCATCTCATAATGGCCTGTGCATGTCAAGGAGATAACTGTGGTGGGGCTCCTGCTGGTTAAGATTCTGTGGAAACTCCCCAGGATAGAACGGCAGAGCCAACTACTTCCAAGAATAACAGGGAGTGAGAATCAAGTAGACAACTCACTTTAGAAATGAAAGAATATCAAACAAGGGTTTATAACGCCATAAAACAATGTCTAGTTCCAAGACCTTCTGTCCATCATGGATCCGAGCACGTATGACGCAGAATAAGGCAGAGTACTCACTCTCTGTCGATGACAAGGCAGGTCACAGCCTCTGCGGCGATTACGTTTGCTGTCCTCACATCCTCCCTGCATAAGAAAGAGAGAGACGTTGAAGTAAAAGAACTTTTAAAATCAGAGAAAAGTGTTCACTGCGATTCCTTTCAGGAGACACAGTGAATCATGTAGCCCCTCTGATGTATCCATCCCTGGGGTTAGGCTTTGTTGATGTCTCGAATTCCTTCATCCCGAGGAACCACCTTATTCTTGCCATTAATCCCTCAGATCCTACGGTTACAATCCAGGAGTTAGAATTTTTGATTTGAAAGTTTCATTTATGCAAGTGAAGCAAAATTTTCTATCTTCATAGCCCTGAGCTCTTTGGGGAATTAAGGAGTTAACTGGATAATGATGCGGATGGTAATGACGTGAGTAATGAGAGTTTTTAAAGGACCCAAAGGTAGATTTCTGAGGATTGAGTAACCCGTTTATGTATGAATTTATTATTCTAACCTTGAGAACAATGGATCTGTTTTAATTATCACCTCAGAGACCCTGTTTTAATGTGGCTAACCTTCTGGCAACTTCTAACACACAGTTATTCATCAATACCACAGTTCTCGGTTCTTCAAGATTATCTGACAAATATTAATTGCTCTGATTGAAATGTGTACATACTGTTTGGAAATATCCAATTTGTCACTGTAGGCATATCTATGAACTTCTTAAACCTTTAGAAATGTGCTCTTCTATTTCTCATCTTACCCAGAGGTCAAAGACAGACTTTGCAAATTAACATTCGCATTTCATTCTGAGCTACTAAAAATGTCATAGTACCGCTGTATGAAAACATTAAGTTATACATGAAAATGTACTCTTTTCCCTAGAAAAGTAAAATGTCAAAGTTAACATAATGATAAATATAAGTTGGAAATATATTACACAGAAATAATATGCTGTTAATAATACATTCTAAAAATCATAACCCAAATATCATAGGTCTCTAACAATAGGCTTTTAAAGTCTTGAAAATAAAAACATATCTGCTCAATTTTTATTTTTTCAGAATACATTATGTCCTCATATGTATTTCTGAACCCAGTATTTTTTCTGCTGAAATGTCTTTCACTGTTGCTACACTGCAGTGTTGTAATTACAGCTGTGGGGCACCTGGCTGGCTCAGGGGTAGACCCCGCAACTCTTACTCTCGGAGTCGTGAGTTTGAGACCCATGTTAGGTGTAGTGATGACTTAAATAAAAACTTAAAAAAAATTAAAGAGATAAAATTATAGTTGTTTCACAGGAACCATTAGTATTGGATATTTGGTAAGCAAGTGCCCCCTTACTAAAATTATTTTTCAGAAACAGCTTGATGAAATTGTTAAGGATTCCTATTCCACAGAGATTTTAAACTCATGTTTTCCCTTCCAAGGGAATCCACACTAGGATTCTGGTAGATTTGTGTTACATTTATACATTGATTTCAGAAGAAGGAGTTTTTATTACATTACTTTTTCATACAATCACATCACATGACCTTCCACTTGTTTGCAGCTAGTTTTAGGAATGTAAGTAAAATTTCTTTATCTTTTTCACTAGGTTTGGGTTTTTTTTTTCCCTTGGTGTGGTTTTTTTAAGAAATCTTGGGTGTTTTACATCATCACTTTCTCTTATGAAAGCAACCTTTTCCACTTTTGTTTCTCATTGCTTATTGCTGTTAAAGGAGAGAAGTGACTGAGTGTGTATCTTTAACCCACATGTCATACTAAGTTCACATCTGAGGCTGTAACTTTTATTCCAAACTCCTCAGCCCCGACAGGATTCTGCCAGTGCCCCCCTCAAATCCTCACCTTCCAGCCAAACTGGCTGCCTCTATTCTCTGCTGAATACACCCCCACCTCCCCAGCCTATGGAGCGGGGGTGGAGGGTAGTTTCCTTCCTCAATTCACTAGAACTAACTCGACCAGGTTCTCTACCCATCTGATCTCATGGCCTGATGCACCTCTCGACCCATGGACCTATGACAGTCTGTAATCTGTACGCTTATTTGTGGGGACACTTGGTTGTCGATTCTATCCCCCTCCCACTAAACCATCCGGGGGCAGGTTCCATAGCAAGTTTTACTCTCTGTCTTACCCCAAATGCAGGGGCATGCAGGAGGTGCCTACTGTGTGGTCCAAAAATGGCTAAGGTACCACAGCCTCGAGCCCATGGGTAGGACGAGCAGAGAACAGTCTTTGGACACACGCGAGATTTAGGAGGCAAGCTATAATCCATGTGAAAGCCTTGAAATGGGAATGGTAAGAGCGCGTGCTCCCTGGAGGGCATTAAGCGCGACAGAGTTAAGTTCGTCGTAACGCCCCATGGGTGAAAAGCAGCGTGTTCTTCTCTGCATGCTGGTTCTTTCCTCTCCTGCGCGGCCACGCTGCTCAGCAGTTTCCCCTGCCCAACAGAGTGCAGATACTCTTTCTGCTCCAAGGGAGCAAACGATATATTTTCAATTCCATGATCACTTTCTGAGCAGGAATTTCAGTGGACACAACAATGGGCAGAAAACATGGGTAATGCCCATTATGTCCTTCATAAATCATATGATTGACTATCTTTTCTTTCCTTCCTTTCTTCCATCTGTCCATCTGTCCTTCATTTAAAAAAAATGTTTTATTTATTTATTTTTTTAGAGAGAGAGAAAGTGCGGGATCGGGGGGGGGGGGAGCTGCAGGCCGAGGGAGAATCAGACTCCCCTCTGAGCAGGGAGGCCCCCACAAGCCAGGATCCCAGGACCCTGAGATCATGACCTGAGTCAAAGGCAGATGCTTCATCAACAGAGCCACCCAGGTGTCCAAGAATGACTTATTTCTTAGGAGGCTGCCCACGGTAGTATGTTACTACACGTTGCTGCTAGTCTAACAAACAAAATGTGCACCTATCACAGCTTTACAGAAAACATATTAAATCTGAATTTTCCTAAAATATATGACCATCTTGACAATTTAGAAATTGCCCACAAAGTCTTTAAAAATATAATATATACAAAATAATGCTTTGTTCTGAACATATTCTCTGTGCATATTCATTTTTTAACTATTTCAGCCCAAATTTCCAACATTTTAACATTTATTGTATTATCTGGCCGAAATTGGATCTCCTTTTTCAAGTGAATTCAATTTTCTTGCAACAGAAAGAAAACACCTAAATATTTTAAAATAGAGATGGGGAAAATAAAATATGAGTGACTCTGTGAAGAAAAATTGGAATTACTTTATTTTAAAAAGGAAAATCTGTGAATTATGACCTACAGTCAGCCTTAGTACCTAGTAATGTATATCAAAACAGAAAAGAAGCATAACATGGGGAAAACCACATATTAACCATTAGATTATAATATCTGCCATTTATTCAGTACCTAGTATATGGCAGGAACTGTATTAGGTGATTTGTACAAATCTCGCTTAACGCAGACAGCAGAGGGTGGATATTTTATCTCAACTGCACATAAGAGGACAAAGGTTAAGCAGCACCCCCAGAGTCAAACCCAGCCTATGAGTAGCTGCCTTTGGAATTTGAACACAGAGCTGAGGGGCTCCCGAGCCCATGTCCGTCCACAGAAGTCCACTTCCTATGCACTCCGCTACCAGATTCCACTCTGACAACAATTCTAAATGCATTCTAATGCAGAATGACTTGGGAGCAGTAAGTAGTCATAATGCTTGTCACCATAAAAATATATATATTTACTTGTTAATAAAAACAGCTTTCACATGTGCATGGGTGGTGCACTGCAAAACTAACTCAATAAACTGTTTTGATGTTCACAGTGTTCGAATTCCTATCCGTGGCTCTGTCCTAGCCCTGCGATGTTACTTTGCAGTCATGTTACAATAGGAAATTATTAAATGCCAAGTTCACTCAATGCCAAACTCATGTTGCCACTAGGCTGTCATTGTATCTCTATTATTAAGGTGTTTTGTGCCATTAATGCCTGTCAGTCGGGTATCTAGGCGTGCTGTCCCTGTGGACTGAGAAAGCCTGCTCCCAGGAGAGACAGAATGCCATCTGATCGAGAACTGACATATGCTCATCCCTGATTTTAGGAGAAACAGTAAAGAAGCTTCTAATGAGAGAATGCTACTCGTAGAAGCTGCTAATACAGTGGCTTACTGTATCTGCTTATTTCCTTGGCAGGTCCAAGCAAATATGTAGATTGAGGTAGAAAACATTATGTACTCGTCTAATACAGAGGTCCTAATAGCTCCATGTGGCTATTAAACCGTCCTCTGTGCATACACAGCTGCTACGATATTGGTTTCACATAGAACATCTGCCCAGTTAGAAGGGTTTCACGTAATACCAGCTTAAATGAGAAAAAGAGGAAGGAGGGAGACCGTGTTACTGATAAAAACAGCTTTCTTTGATTCTTACTTTTTTGTCAGATCATGTTATGTGATCGTTTCTAATAGAAGAAATAGGAGATTTGGAAAGTCTCCCTGACACTGACCACAAGATAATCTCATAACTAGAATTATAAGATAATGTACAATATCCGTAATTAAGAACATCCACCAAACACACACACACCTGTATCTACATGAGGGGCCAAGTCTAGCACACGCACAGTCTCTAAAAATCAGATCTCCTGCTCAGCCATTTCTCTGTGTGTGTTAGCTGACATTGGACAAACACATACTACTGGGCAAGCAGTTTCCGTTGGCAGATTAACTTCACACATGCTGTTGATTAGTGAGTCATTACAAGCAAAGCTATGCAGATTAGCAGGGCTCTCTCTTTAGGCCTTTCTGGAGAAGTTAGAAATTCCATTCCTTTCCATGAAATCATACAGCATGAAAAACACCCCAAATATTTGCAAACACAGTTTTCTGGGCACCGACTCTGAGACTCTGTGAGCTTCATCACTGGAATCTTCATCATCGCTGTATCCCAACGTGGAGTCACTGTCGGTGTCTGAATAATCCATAGCAAGGGCTCATGCGGGCTCTTGTCGCTCTGAAGCAATTTTCTTATGCCTCATGGCTGTGAGGGAACTCTCTAGCTCATCGAGACCTCAGGAGAACGACACAGAGCATAGGAGAACAAAGTAGGGCATAGTTCATGCGAAGGAGCTGCCTGAGAAGCTTTTCCAGCTCTAGAGCAATGTGACCGCGGGCACCTGAGTCCTCCCTCCCTCCGAGCCAGCCTTCATGGAAACTGACACCTGAGCACTCACAGCAACCCTCTCAGTCAAGTGCAACAGGACAAGTTCACAGCGGAGTCTGCTTCACGCTGGACAGAATAAACCCTTCCCATCTCAAAAATCAAAGGCAAACAAACTACAAGTGGGATGATAAACAACCAACAGCCACTTAAACTGAAATTAAGCTTTGAATTAGTGATGAACTAGAATGGCAGAATTTGCAGCAAATTCAACTGTGCCTTCCAATTCGGAAGTTAGGTCCCAGAGCAGGTATGTGTTCTCGGACAAAAAGCTGAATCAGGCCAGTCACACCAACTCTACTTCCTATTTGGTTGTGAAGTTATTCCAACATGATTCGCGCCTCCCGCGCTCTGTAAAATGGATCAATGGACCGCACCCAAATACATGTCTTCTAACCAGGGCTGGCGAAGAGTCAACAACCAGTCAATTTTACCTGCCATATCCTATCATCATTTTGGGGTCTTCTAGGACATCTCATAAGCAGTGACCCTTTCTACTCCTCGTCTGGAAACTCATTCCCTAAGTTTCTGTAATAATCAGTCTCCTAATTCTTTCTGCTATCACCTTCTCAATTTATTTTCCTGAATCCTTTACCTTAGTGCACTGAAATACAGGTGTTCCTCCCAAATTCTGTTTCTGGCCTTCTAGCTTGTTGCTCTGACTTCTTTCATTGGGGAAATCTCACCTCATCTTATGGTATCAACTCTTAGCTTTACAAATGACTCCAAAGACTTCATTTGAAGTTTTCTCTCTCTCCTCTGGAGAGAGATATCACCTTCCACTGGAAGTTCCACTGTAATCTCCAACTCAAACCCAACTCATTCTCCCTTAACTGCAAAACCTCGGTTTTCTGTGGGTACCCTATGACATCACTCTTTGGGTTAATGACATTACCATTCTTTTTTTGGGGGGGGGGCAGAGAGAGACACAGCAAGAGAGGGAACACAGCAGAGGGAGTGGGAGAGGGAGAGGCAGGCCTCCCATGGAGCAGGGAGCCCAATGCAGGGCTTGATCCCAGGACCCCAGGATCATGACCTGAGCTGAAGGCAGACGCTTAATGACTGAGCCACCCAGGCGCCCCAATCACATCACCATTCTTACACTCATCCAGGCTCAAAAGAATCAATTCATTCTTTGCTCTCTCCGTGCCTGCATAGGTTTGCTCAGACTGGCTCAGTCTCTGCCTTCTCTCTTGTCCCTCTCCTTCCGGTGCATTCCTAGAGCTACTGCTCTAGGTGGGCTATCACCATTCCTACCAGGAATGCTGATTTGTGCTTGTAACTGGCCCCTGTGCTCCTGCTCAATACCTCTTCCCATCCACGTCTCACTTTGTTGCACATTTTCAAATTTAAATCTAGTTGAGTCAACTCATCGCATGAAAGCTTTCAAAGGAAATGTCCAGGAAAGAAAATTTCTGCACTGTCATTTAGGGTTGGAAGTCTAACGCTCCCTCACCTATGACCTTTTCAGGCACTGCACTTGTGGCAAATGACAGTTTCAGCTGTTATCCTCATGTCTGTGCACAGGGAAGTGAGGCTGCCAAGAACCCTCCATCCCAGTTCAAATGTTCACCTGTGCAAACTTCCATAATCGCTCAGTAGCATTTGTGAAGGTAAAAAAAAATAATAATAATCCACCCAAGAAATAGGTCTACATATTGATTATAGAAAAAAGTAGTTAAACACAAAAAGAGAGAAAAATAGAAAAATACTCTGATGGCATCTACCAGGAGATAACTAAGGTTAACACCTTGGCAAAACATCCTTCAAACACGTTATTATTCTTAAGTATTCATGTTTCGTGAACAATAATCATAAGAAGGCAATAATTATCTTAAGAAATATTTACTGGGAGCTATCATATCCTGTATGCCTGAATCCACGGTGTAGTGAGGACAGACGTTAAATCAGTATGCAAGCATGTATTTGTAATACCGATCAGACAGCACAGTCAGGGCTATGATAAGGGAGGATCTCATTTGGCAATTTAGATGACAGACAGCCTTTTTGAGGATGTTAAACAGTAAGACTAGGAGACAAGTGCAACATAGGCAGGAGCCCCAAGGAAGGAAATAGCATATTTTAAAACAAAGAAGAAACATCTTACTGTAAAGCAAAGAAGGCAAGAATTGTGTGATTGAAGAAAAGAAGGCAGGGGCTGGGAGAAACAAGACTGGAGGGCCAGGCCACATGCTTCAGTGCCTGGGGCTACTCTAAGGATTTATTTTTTTAGGAAGAGATTAAGGGCACTTGCGTGGCTCAGTGGGTTAAGCTTCCCACTCTTGATTTAGGCTCAGGTCATGAGGTCATGATCTCAGGGTCATGACCATCAGCCTCCATATTGGCTGGCCAGGGAGTCTGCCTCAGATTCTCTCCCTCTGCCCCTCCTCCCACTCACAGTCCTACACTCACTTGCTCTTTCAAATAAATACATAAAATCTTTATGGAGAGATTGACAAAGTGAATTTTTTTTTTAATCCTAATACCTAGAAACTTAACAATTGGTTGGAAAGCTCAATTAAAGGAAACACATTGTATGCTATGATGAAATAAAGCATCAAGGAAATCATTTCAGATTTGCCCATGCAAGGCAGTCCCTGCTTCTCCTCAAGAGTAGGGACTCATGGAGCACCTGGGTGGCTCAGTGGGTTAAGCCTCTGCCTTTGGCTTAGGTCATGATCTCAGCATCCTGGGATCAAGCCCTGCATCGGGCTTCCTGCTCAGCAGAGAGCCTGCTTCCTCCTTTCTCTCTGCCTGCCTCTCTGCCTGATCTCTCTCTCTCTGTCAAATAAATAAATAAAATCTTAAAAAAATAAAAAAAGAGTAGGGATTCATGACATGACCTCAAAGAGGGTATTTCTCTAGGCAGAACAATCCCAAGTGGGATCCATAAAGTAACTCCAAAGTTTATTCTTCCTGGCAACACTGATGGGTATGTCCACCCACTGTATTAATTCACTTCCTCAGAGGATGCAAATCCTCTTCCATCTATGCCCTCAGAAGGTTATCATAAATAAGAGTCACGGATCTGGAAGAATTCCATTTTCACATTGTTTTTTTCCTATGACTTCTGTTGCATTGATGGCATAATGAATCTTTCATGGGACACTGGAACTTTGTATTCTATGGCGTGCTTCAATGACAATGAACATGGATATTTATTAGACTGAACCAAATGAAATTGACCCTTCTGCATCGCTGTTGGCAATTCAACTATATGAAAAGGAGAGAGGAAGCAATTGCAAAGGAGTTAATACTGCTATTTCTTCTCCATTGTGCTCCCTTCCACGCTGCTCCCATATTCCATATTTGAATGCGTATGTTCCTCTGAATGTTGATGTGACTGATGGCTTCTGCTCTCCTATCTAGACATTAAAGACAGTTCTCGGTATGTTCCATTATAGCTAGGGTATGAATGAACTGCCGAGGAAACTCCTAGTTTTTGTTGTTGTTGTTGTTGTTGTTGTTGTTGCTGTTGCTAGAATACAAATAGTATTGACTCTATACTCTAGCTTCGAACAGTAAACTTTTTGGCAGAGTCTTACAAATACAGAGAAGGTCTTCTCGGAGTGTATTTCATGGAGAGAGAAGGAAGCGTCTGCTTTTCTTCTTTATTCTCTGTTATTTTATTAGTTGTTTAGAAGCATAGATTTCGATATTATGTTGCCATGGTTTTCTCAGGGGCCCATCTGGTCTGTTTCTGAATGATTTAGAGGTATTTTAATTTTAGAGGGAAAAAGAGGAGGAAAAATTTCCTCTATTAAAATTTAAAAAGAAGTCACACAACAGAGTAAATGTTTGTTCCTTTGCCCAAATCAGACTCCCACTTTCCTCCTGATTCCATGCTTCCCCTTCTCTGAACCATACTTCATAAAATAATTTGATCAAAACAAACCTGGTGGCTGGCTTTACTTTTCAGACAGTGATGCATATTAAGTTCGTAATTTATGGGCCAAAGAAAGTTTGCGCTGTGGAGAAGGTATTAACAGACATACTATTCCATTTGTGCCTCAGAGGTTTTAAGTACTTTTTTTTTTTTTTTTTAAGATTTTACTTATTTATTTGAGAGAAACAGAAAGAGAGAGAGAGAGAGCACGCACACACACACAAGCAGGGGGAGGGGCAAAGGGAGAAGGAGAAGCAGACTCCCCGTAAGCAGGGAGCCCAATAACATGGGGCTTGATCCCAGGACCCTGAGATCATGACCGGAGCTGAAGGCATACGCTTAACGGCCAGAGCCATCCAGGTACCCCAGGTTCTAAGTACTTTAAAGAATAAAATAATGCATTGGCCTTTTTTCTGCATTCCAAAGAGCTGACAAGTAATTCTTCTGTTCTCCCTATCTTTAAAGGAGCAGAAACAGAATTCTACTAGAATGATGGCTAGAATTGAGGGACTGATAAATCCCAACTGATGCTTGTTTGATACCAGTGTTAAGTAAGTTGTGTGGGCACATATTTCAAAGGCCTTTTACCTAAAGTGCCTTCGAGCTGGGAGTGTGTCCTCTCCTGTAAAGAATCCAAGGCACCGTGTCAGGAGGGTGTCTCTCTTTTCTTGTTCTATTGCCAATTTACTACATGACCTTGAGGAAGTGCCCCATTCTCTGTTTCATTACCCACATATGAACCAGTGACTGAGATCACTATTCTGTTCTCTGCTGTAATTAGCTTTAGCAACATGAACACTTTTCCGAAAGTTCCAATTATTATGGTTTTCAATGCTCCTGGGACAATTCATCCTGAGTCCAAGGATATTGCTTTAGATAGAAAAGGACATTATGAGCCTGTAATTGTGATCTACTATCTGAGTATGTCAGTGGCATATCATGGCATAGATTTTCATATTGATCATGTTAATCTGTGACGAAAAATGTATGTTCACATGAAAATTAGACATGTTCACTTCAAATAATATATTCACAATCAGAAGTCAAGAAAACTTAGTAAGTCTTCATAAAATAGTATTTTGATACTTAAAAATTAAAATTGAGATTTTTAACCGGGCTCCTTCAGGGAAGAGAAATATCGAGAAAGTTCATTTATTATTATTATTATTACTTTTAGAATTTTAAGAGAGAGACAATTATAAAAGATCTTTTCCCTTTTTTTCTTTGGTTCTTGCTCATAAATATTTTCTATTTTGCATATTTGAATAAAGAGCTAGCTTTTTATTTTATTTTATTTTATTTTTTAAAGATTTTATTTATTTTATTTGACAGATAGAGATCACAAGTAGGCAGAGAGGCAGGTGGGGGGGGGTGGAAGAAGCAGGCTCCCTGCTAAGCAGAGAGCCCAATGCGGGGCTCGATCCCAGGACCCTGGGATCAAGACCTGAGCTTAAGGCAGAGGCTTTAACCCACTGAGCCACTCAGGCACCCCCATCTAACACACTATAATTTCATCCAAACTGATGATCAACTTTGAATCACAGATAAACAGAAGAAACAACTTAATTAGTTAGGAAAGGAAACTCATGCCTTTGCTTATACAAGACAAATTTGAATAAAAAGTGCTGAAGCAAAACTCCTGTATACAAGCAAAACAATTGGTGTTGGTTAGGAAAAGCAAACAGGATATTGGATTTATTAAGTATATTGATCAATTTTTACCAATAATTTTAATATATTAGACTTGCTTTCCCTGCCCAACAACTTTATGAACTTGATTTTAAATAGTTGTAAAATATTACACATTTAAATATTTAAATAATCGAGAGCTAATTTCTTTAATATGGAAAGATTTTCTACAAGTCAATAAGAATATAAAAGATAACATTTCAATTAAAAAATGAACTAATTATTTGAACACTTTATAGACAAGTAAGAAATAGCTTTTAAACAAGAGAAGAGGCCACAAAACAATGAGATAAATGCAACAGCCTTGTGAATACACTATTGATAGAAATATAACCTAGTGTAACATTTTTTTAGACAACTCAGCTTTGTTTAATAATTCAGCACTACTGATTAAATTTTTTCTTGTGATTATTTATCTCACAGAAGTACTCACACTTTTGGGAAACAATGACCTTAAATATTACTACAACATTGTAATAACAACATTGGAAATAACCTAGATATCCATCAATGTGGCATAAAATTTTTCTACAACAGTACAAGGGGATATTTTTTAAAGAAACTATTAAAATAACTGCCTCTCTGATTTCTTACCATTCAGTTTTCCCTCCCTTCTGCTACGGCCCCCTGTGCTCTGAACTCTGGGAAACAAACTGAGGGATACAGAAGGGAAGGGTGTGGGATGTGGTAAACGGGTGATGGGTATTAAGGAAGGCAGATGTTTTAATGAGCACTGGGTGTTACATGCAACTAATGAACTGTCAAACACTACATCAAAAAATAATGATGTTATATGTTGGCTAACTGAACATAATAAATAAAATAAAATAAAGTAAAATAAGATAAAATAAAACTGGAGAAAATATATATGTACTTGATCTCGAGGATACCTCAAGTGAAAAGATCCTGAATGAACCTAAGTGTATATACCCTCATTTATGTAAAATACACAGACAAGCATCCATTAAAATTGGTTATGTTAGGGTGTGTTACAAAAAGTAATTACATCCAGGGAAGAGAGTATGTGATTCAAGGACAGAAAAAGGAGGGAAAATTACTTTTGTAACTTAAGTTTTATGTTATGTACTTGAATTACCTATCATAAAATAAATATTTTTCTGAAGTAACTACATGAAATAATAGAAATGGACTCTTACAAGCAATTTCTGGATAGAGAGGCTGGCAAGGTCTTATTCTCCTCAGGGGCCTTGCCTGGGGTGACTGCGTGTTTAGCTGTTGTCCATCCCAGGGCCGCCGTTCAACCCCCGCCCCGTGGGCATCCCCAGTGAGCAGGACTCAAGCTAATTTATGCTGGCCTGGCCTGGTCTGATCACACCGCAGGGATACTAGCTTAGCGGGCGGAGCAGTAAAATCGTTTGACACAGTGTCCTCCCGTGTCATGTACAGCGTGGCCTTTTGCCCTCCTTTCATTGGCAGCAATTACAGGATCGACATGGCATCCTAAGGAAGGTATTTTTTCCAGCAGGGACATCTGCATCTTAACACCCTTAACCCTTGTTAGGGTGCCATTATGGGCCTCTTCAAATGTTAAGCCAGCAACTGTAGGTGCACATATCAAACATTTGGTATGGATAGGAGTATATGTACGGATGTAATAACTAACACCTATATTTAACAGTTCCTTGAGACTGTATTTTTTTTCTATTGCAAAATCCAAATTTATTTTGAAAAAAAAAAGACATAAAAGTTTAAAATGTCGAATATGGTTCTTTCCTATATTATTAAAATATCAAAAATAATTCCTCTTGTTCATAATGTGGGCATCGAAACACAATAATTACCTGTAGGTGAAAATTATACCCCACATTTATTTACAAGACACGTAACACTTATTTGAGACACGTAACATATTTTACATACGGAGTACTATGGAGTACTATGGTGATTATATTCCTCCTACGTAGAGCAATCCAATACTCAATAAAAAGCCCTTGTATTCCAGGGTGCCTGGGTGGCTCAGTCAGTTAAGGGTCTGACTTTGACTCAGGTCATTGTCTCAGGATCCTGGGATTGAGCCCTATTTCAGTCTCCCCATTCAACAGGGGGTCTTTTTGTCCCTGTGCCCTTCCCCCCATTCATGTACTTTCCTTCTCTTTCTCAAGTAACTAAATAAAATCTTCTAAAAATTTTTTAACATTATTTGTTTATTTGACACAGAGAGAGAGATCACAAGTAGGCAGAGAGGCAGAGAGCAAGGAGGAAGCAGGCTCCCCCTGGAGCAGAGAGCCCAATGTGGGGCTCAATCCCAGGACCCTGAGATCATGACCTGAGCTGAGGGCAGAGGCTTAACCCACTGAGCTATATTTTTAATATTTCTAGAAGTAATTGGAAAATAATTTTCTCTCCATAATGATTTTTTGCAATATAATCACACAAGATACATTAACTGTGTCTATAAAGTCCCTGGTAAACCTTTGCATAAAGCGCAAAACCTTGTTCTTAGAAGAGCAGATTCAAAAGTTACCACATCTAGGTTCAAATACCAGATGGGACTTGATTAGTCATTTTTTAATGTAGAACAAGAATTTAAATTCCCCACTTCTCCATTTTCTTGGGAAAATAAAATTACTTAACAGGATCAATATAATGAAGCATAAGTAAATATATGTACAAAAGCACCTGGATTAGTGTCTGACATAGTGATCACTCAGTAAGCATTAGACAGTATTATTATGATTTCACTATTTTTATAACATGTCTAACCCCCAAAGATTCTCTTTGTTCTTGTTACCTCTGGTAAATCATAACTCACATGCCTCATATCTGAAAAGTGTGTCAAGGATTAACAGTTATCCCTTCATAGTGAATAAATCCTGAAAAGTGAATCTGAAAAGTGTGTTAAGGATTAATAGTTATCCCTTCATAGTGAATAAATCCCTTGGTTGATAATATAAAACATGCCTTCAATGTGCAGTCGAGGGTTTCAGATCACACCTGTGAAATTTTCAACTATAGCTGACTCTTTAATCTGAAACTTGCAGGAATTAATGAAAATGGTTTCTTGGTGTAATACAGGAAAAAAAATTACTTCCACTCATTCATTCACTTTCTCATAAAGTAGGGTTGCCAGATTTAGCAAATAAAATTACAAACCATACAATTTAATTTAAATTTCAGATAATATATTTTTAGCATAAGAATACCCCATGTAATGACATACTTAGAGTAGAAAATTATTTATTTAAAATTCAAATTTAACTGGTATCTTGCAATGATCTAAAATCTTTCAAACATATCAAAAGCATTTCCAAGAGGGAAATTTATAGTGATGCAGGCCAACTACCAGAAAGAAAAGGAAAAAAAAAAACCCTTAAATAATCAATCTAACTTTATACCCAAAGGAACTAAAAAAAGGAAGAAAAAGCAAAGCCCAAAGATAATAGGAGGAAAGAAATAATAAAGATCAGAATGGAAATAAATGAAATAGAAATTAAAAGAAAATAAAGATCAATAAAGCCAAGAGCTGGTTCCTTGAAAAGGCACATAAAAAAGGGTAAACCTTTAGGCTCATCAAGAAAAAATAAAGTGAGTGAGAGGGAGGACCCAAATTTTTAAAAAATCTAAAATGAAAGAGAAGTAACCACTGACATCACTGAACAAAGGACTGTAAGAGAATACTGTGAAAAATTATGTGCCGATGACCTGGACAACGTAGAAGAGATGGTTAAACTCCTAGAAAGGTACAGTCTTTCAAAACTGATTCAAGAAAAAAATAAATATCTGAACAGGTTCATTACAAATAACAAAACTGACTCATCAAAAAACTCCCAACAAACACAAGTCCAGGACCAGATAGAGAATTTATCTGTGAATCCCAAACATAAAGAAGCGTTAATTCCCATTCTCCTCAAACTATTCCAAAAAACAGAGGAAATAGGAAAGTTTCCAAATACATTCTATGAGGCCAGCATTACGTTGATTCCCAAACCAAAGACACTGTACACAGACACACACACACCAATCAAACAAAGAACTACAGGTCACTGTTCCCAGTAAACACAGATGTAAAAGTCCTCAACAATATACTAGCAAACCACATTCAGCAATACACGAAAAGGATTGCTCAACATGATAAAGTGGGATTTTTTCCTGGGGATACAAAAATGGTTCAATATCTGTAAATCAGTGAATGTGATACACTACATGAAAAAATAAAGGACAAAAATCATATGAGAACCTCAGCAGATGCAGAAAAAGAATTTGACAAAATTTAACATATGCTTAAGATTTCTATCTCTCAGAGTGTGATTAGAGGGAACAGACCTCAGCATTATAAAGGCCATATATAATAAATCCACAATTAATATCATACAAAATGTCATAAAACTGAAAGATTTTCCTCCAAGATCAGAAATAAAACAAGGATGTTCATTCTTGCCATTCTTATTCAACGCAGTATTAAGTCCTAGCCATAGCAAGCGGATGAGAAAAATAAATAACAGGCATCTAAACTGTAAGGAAGAAGTAAAACTGTCACTATTTTAGCAGAGGACATGATACTATACAGCCCAATCCTTAAAGAACTAATCAAAAACTATTAGAATTAATAAATGAATTCAGTAAAGTTGCAGGATACAAAATTAATATACAGAAATCTTTTTACACACTAACAACAAAGCAGCAGAAAGAGAAATTAAGAAAACAATCCCATTTACAATTGCAGAATGAAGAATAAAATAACTAGGAACAAACCAACCTAGAGGTTGAAATACAGATACTCTGAAAACTATAAAATACTGATGAAGGGAAGTGAAGACAATACAAAAAATGGAAAAGATATTCCACGCCCACAGACTGAGAGAACTAGTTAGTACTGTTAAAATGACCATCCTATCCAAAGCAGTCTACAGATTCACTGTAATCTCTATCAACATGCCAATATCATTTTTCACAGAAGTAGAACAAATAATCCTAAAATTTGTATGGGACCACAAAAGACCCTGAACAGCCACAGCAATCTTAAGAAAGAGAAACCAACCTGGAGGTACTATAATCCCAGACTTTAAGATACACTACAAATACATCATAATAAAAAATGGTACTAACATAAAAATAGACACAAAGATAAATCAGTGTAATATAAGGGAGCCCAGAAATAAAATTGCATTTATACAGTGAATTAATCTATAACCAAGGAGGCAAGACTATCCAATGGGGGAAAAAGACAGTCTCTTCTACAAACAGTGCTGGAAAAACTAGATAGCTACATGCAAAAGAATGGAACTGGACCACTTTATTACACCATACAAAAAATAAACTTAAAATGGATTGATAACCTAAATGGGAGACCTGAATCCATAAAACTCCTTAAAGAAAACATAGACAGTAATCTCTTAGACACTGGTCTTCGCTATATATATATATCCAACCATATATATATGGTGTATCCAACCATATATATGGTCTCCTGAGGCAAGGGAAACAAAAGCAAAAATAATCAACAGCTGGAACTACACCAAAATAAAAAACTTTTCCGAGTGAAGGAAACAACAAAACAACAACAACAACCAAACAGCCTAGTGAATGGGAGAAGATATTTGCAAATGGTATATCTGATAAGGGGTTAATATCCAAAATATATACACACAGCTCAACACCAAAAAATCCCAAAGAACAATAGACATTTTTCCAAAGAAGACATGCAGATATCCTAAAGACACTTGAAACAACACTTGATATCACTCATCATTAAAGGTGGTAAGTTACCGCCTTACCCCAGTCAGAATGGCTAGTAGACAAGAGTATCACCTTACATCAGACAGAATGGCAGAAAGACGAGAAACAGCAAGTGAGGATATGGAGAAAAGGGAACTTGTTAGGCACTGCTGGTGAGAATACAAATTGATGCAGCTGATGTAAAACTGTATGGAGTCTCCTAAAAATATTAAAAACACAAATACAATATGATCCAGTAATTTCACTACTGGGTTACCCAAAGAAAATGAAGATACTACTTTGAAAGGATACATGCACCCCTATGTTTATGGCAGCATTCTTTACAATCACCAGGGTACGGAAGCTGCCCAAATGTCCATCAGCAGATGGTTGGATAAAGAAGATACGGTGTGTAGCTACAATGGAATATTACTCAGCCATACAAAAGAACAAGATCTTGCCATTTACCACAGCATGGATGGGTCTACAGGGTATTATGCTTAGTGAAATAAGAGAAAGACAAATACATATGTATTCATTTATATGTGGAATCTAAAACACAACAAAGCAGAAACAGACCCACAACACAGAGAACAAAGTGATGGTTCGGTTGGGTCAGTGGGGGAAGGGGAGCATAAGATACAGGCTTCCGGTCATGGAATGACTAAGTCACAGGGGTGAAAGGTACAGCACGGGGAATCTATTCAATGGCACTGCAATGTGCTGTATGGTGACATGTGGGAGCTATGCTTGTGGCGCGTGTAACAGAGGGACAGACTTGTCCAATCCCCATGTTGTTCATCTGAAATTTACTTGTATCAGCTATACCTTATTAAAAAAAGAAATCACTGTATCTCTTTTATTTTATTTTTTTTTTTGATCTGGTAACCGCGAATAAAGTTTCTCCATGGAGACTCTGAACATGGTGCTGCCCTAGGTGTTGGGTTTATAAATGGGTAAAGAGCAAAATTCCTGTCCTCCTAGAGTTAACAGTCTAGTAAGGCAGAGCACTGACAGTTATCATACAGTGTCATTAGGGTATCAGGTGATCAGAGGCATAAAGAGAGTGACTTGGAATCACATGGGCATGCCCCAACCCTGGCTGGGAGATAGGGTGGGACGGAGGCACGGATTTATTGTCAGAGAGGATCTGGAAAACTAAGGGAAGAGTCGCAACCTCAGGTAAGAACTGATGTGAATTTAGAAATGGGTTAACTGAGGAAGGGAGATGGTCATATCACAAGGAGCAGCCTGTGAAAAAGAGCGAGTCAGTCTTGTGCACAGGGAACAGCAAGTAACTCACAGTGGTTGAAACCCTGGGAGCAAAAAGGGCAGGAAAGTGGCACGAGGCTAGCACGGATGGGACAGGAGTTACAGATGGCTGCATGCAGACCACACACATGTATTATAGAAATCAGAAGACTGTTTGACCACATCCTGAAACCTCTATAAAGTCTCTGAAAGGGAGTAAAACACAGGACAAGCAGGTACCTGGGTTTCTAATTTTGCTGTTAGAGACTGAAGGGAATTGCTGGGGGGTTGGTGGGGGAGACCACTGAATCCTTCCTGGATAACTATAAGATGAAAAGTATTTAAAGTGAACAGTGACCATGTTAGGACCCCCAGGAAGTCTTCCCAGCTTCATAACCTCCCAGTTGCCCTCCTTATTTCTTCTCTTCAGTATGCTCATGATTTATCAGTTTACCTGACAGCAAATGATGGACATGGGGCATCTGGAAAACTATTCTTTGGCTGTCCTCTGTGTTTTGAGCTTTGCAAAACGGAGTGGGCCTCTGCTGTGTATTTCAGCTCCTGGGCTCCATCCAGAGCCGCGGCTCCCTCCATGCCAAGGCACTGGGACACTAAGCTTAACTGAGCACCTACTATGTGAGAAGCACTGGGAAGATGGGCAGCAAGAGCCATGGACTGTTACCTTGAGTTTATAGCTGAGGATTCTGAGGTCCCTAGGGTAACACAGGAGGGTCGTTGTAAAAATAGTTGTGGCACAACTGAAACCAGGCAAACCAACAATCACTGAGCGCTTCTCTGTACCAGGTATTTGCTGCTTAAAAAGGAAATATCTTGATAATACAATCATATAGGGTCAGGAAACTATGCCCCCTGGGCCACACCAGCCAGCAGCCTGTTTGCACAGTTCCCAAGGCATGAATGGTTTCTACATTACTGAAAGGTTTTTTAAAAAAAGCTGAAAACAGTAAAGCAAAGAACATGCACTAGAATGCATATGTGATATGCAAAACCTAGATAGTTGCTGTCCAGCTCTTTACAGAAAAGGTTTGCCTTCTTCTGAACAGATGGAAGAACTAAGTCCAGGGAAATTCAAGGAACTGCTTGGAATCATACAGTTAAAGAGAAACAGATCTGCATTTTAAGTTAGATTATTTTTTCTTTTCCCTATGTCTGTTTACCTTCCACTAACCAAACTATCTTTCTGGTCTTGGAAATACCCTTGGGTATTCTGCAGCTGTGGGCAACAGGTGTTATTCTCTGGGCTGTATTTGCCTTGACCTTCTAATGGGGTGACAGCACAGACATGAATTCACTTTCACCTAACCCAAATCCACTGCCATATAAAAAACATCACCCTACTACTCTCTTCCACCCTTGTGATTTTATGCATCTACCTCCCCAGGGATGACAACCCCGTCAGGCTCAAATCCTTAATTAATGTTTTCTCAGCAGTAAAACACATGGAATCTACATGACAGTCAATTACTTAGTGATTCAACAATACCTTCTGCAGACTCGAACCACCCTTAAAATGGCTCAAAAGAAAATGCTCAATAAACACAATCTACACTTTAATAAAGCATCGCACCATTTGACAGACTTTTAAAGATCACACAGCAAATAACCTGCTAATTAAATAAAGTCTTAATGGAACTTTTAATCATCTTAATTAAGGTATTTAGTGGTTTATGTTACTTCTAGGTGCAAGACGAGGCTCGCAACCGCCAGTTGCTATATTCAGTCTTAATCACAAAATGGAGAAATCTATTTTATCTGACTACCAGACAGTCCTGGTCACCCAGCATTATCTATCCATGGTGCAGAACACGGTCAGTTATCACACCATCAGATGAATGTTGTATTTCCTTATTCTGCCCCCAAGATGACGGGCTGATACCCTTTATAAATAAAGCAGCCACATCTTCTTTCTTCATCCAAAGTGCCTTTAAAGGATTCGTTTTATCCCCTCTCCTTCCACCCTCCTTCTCTCCCTCTCCTCCTGCTCTTCTTTCCGTCCATCCACCCAATTACTGTGTCTAAAATCTGTAAGAAACTACCTTCCACACTACGACAGATAGATACAGTGATGTACACTGCACAGCCCTTACTCCCAAGAAATTCAGAGTTAAATAAAGGCAAATGGGCTAATGACAGAATAGCAACTATGCAAATAATTGTATTTAACGATAAGTTAGTATTTATTGAGTGGCCTCCATATGCCAATTCCTGTCATAGACATTGACACGTTTGAACTGACTTCATCATCACAATATTTGATTCAATTACCATGATACTTCCCCAGTGTGCCAGATGAAGAAACTGAGGTACAGAGAGACTAAGCACTTTCCCAAGGCCATAAAGCCGATGAGTGAGAGAGAATCAGATTTAGGTAGGACATGCTATACTTCTGGTGTCATGAATTATCATACTTGATCCTCACAAACATCCCCTAACAGATACATTCTTAGATTGTCTTCTCAGATCACCATAACCACAATTCTGTAATAACATCCTTTGCTCCAAGCCCATCCAGGCAAACCTTTGGTCACCCTTTCCCTTGCCACCAGGCTGTAACGCTCATAGCTAGCTGCTTGGACCTTGCTGCTTGGGGCTAAGTGGTAAGTGTCAAGGGTGATTGACCAAACTGGCCAATCAGATTCTGTTTAGAGGGAACTACGAATCAAGGACGCATTTACCTCAGAACAAGAGGGAGCTCCAGCAAAGGAGTTCTCCACCAAATGGATAGGAAAGTCAGAGAAAACAGGTGCAGCAAACAAGACGGAGAGATGAACACAGCAAAGCTAGGATGAGGAGAATCCTACTTGTTTGGGATGCATTTCTTGAATGTTCATTATCATTCTTGAGAGCACCAAGGAACCTTGGGTCCATAAGGTAGTTCATTCTCCACCCAGTTTGGTCCCTTTTTGCATCATCCTAGGGTGAGTCAGACTTTGTTTCTTAGAATTAAGAAGAATAACAATTACACCAAAGGATATTATATGGAGAGGGTGTCTTTATGGTTAAATTGTGGGAGCAGATCAGAAGCTCCAGGAGTTTATGTGAGAAATGCAAAAATAATTATAATACAAGAGGAGAAAACTACAAATCCCACAAAGTCAGTATATACAAGGGGAAGGGATATGAAAAAAAAAAAAAACTGCATGCATATAGAAACCTTAAGGGTGATTATGCAAAAAAAAAAAAAAAAAAAGCAAAAAACAAAAAACAATTTGCCAGGTCTAAGATATGGATAGACTTTGTTTTTGTAGTGACAGAAGGAACCATGGTCTAAATACAGGGGACAGTGTGGATGATGCAGTGTGCTGAGAAGTCAGCTTTGCTTGAACCAAGATGGATTGAGGACATATGGGAGAACCAGCCAGAAAGGTAGGCTGGAGGTACACTGTAGCAGACAGAGAACTGTAGACTATGACATTCCTACTTTTTAACTATTTCCTTAAGGGCTTGCAAGGGACAGGATCATAAACTTTAAGAAAATCCTCTGGCAATGTCAAGTAGTAGAAGAGAAGAAACAAGATATGGGAAGACAACTTGGGAGTTCAGGTAGAAGACAAAATGAGCCTAGGTAACTCTTCCAGATCCATAATACGGTCATGAAGCAGGTAAACAGTCTGCTTCCATAGAACTCCCCATCAACATCCCTCTCTAGAATTGAAAAGAATCACACACAAAGCATATGGTGATATAGATAATTACAAATGTAAATGACCACCAACACCAAACGTGACTCCTACTGTACTGAGTCCTAGGATCACTCTTTCCCCTGGAGTACTTATGGCCTTAGTTCTCTCACCACAAAATGTGTATCTAGGCAGAGGACAGGAGCAAAGGTAAGTGCAGAGAACCCAGGTAATCATGATTTAATTGTAAGTAAAAGTTAATATGCAATGGTGTGGCCAGAACACAGAGGACAGCAGCTGGCGCCATCTTGCTGAGAGGCTTTGAGGCACAGACCTCTTGGACGAAGTTATGGAGGGGCTAGGTCTTCAAGACAAAAGAGACACAGACAAGGTAAGAGGTGGAACTGAGTGGAATTGGGTGAGAAGTGATCAGCTGGGTGGCAGAGAGGCTCCTACACGCAAAGGCGGACAGTTGACAAACAGTAGACAAACGACAGCCATGTCTGTGGCTTGGAGTACCACAGTGAGAATCAGGGAGGAGTAGATAATCAGGCTGGAAAGGGGGGCAGGAGCCAGACCACAGGGAGATCCAAACTACTTAATGTGTGATGAAAGCGGTGAGCTCTCAAATAACACTGCTTAGTGTCTCCAGGAAACTCCAGCATGGGAGCCTTTCACCTTGATCCTCAAGAACACACTATTTATATCCAGAGAAAGCCTAAAATTAGACAGGATCAAAACATTCCCATTGACTCACACAAACGAGATCATCTCTCCACAACGAACTTCCTGAGTTATATTTAAAATCTCTCTAAGTGCCAAAGCAATAAAATGATTAACATATGATTAACTATCATGTTTGCCGAAAGATTTTAATAAGAATAGAAAAACATCGCAAAATACACTAATGGTGTCACCTGTGAATCCCATAATCCTGGGTCAGGCTGTCAACAGAGGCTATCACCCCATGGCTGAGCAAGCAAATCTGTTAAAACAAAGAGCCAGTATGATAGCTGAACTTTTTGTGCATTTCCTGTGTGCTAGGCACCTGCTGTGTGCTCTAAATCATCTAATTTAAAGATATATCTGCTTCTCTAAAGTATTTTCCCTTTCATTCCCTGCCCCTCCTCCAACTGGAAGGTCTTGCATTGGGTGACAGAAAGAATGTGGGCACTCGACTCCAACACACTCGGTTCTGGACTCTTCTCATCATTTACCTTCAGAGAAGTTACCTGACCTTGCTGAGTCCCATTTACTTCTCTGGTTAAAAGAAATAGCACTATTGGGCACCTAGGTGGCTCAGTCGGTTAAGGACCTGCCTTCAGCTCAGATGATGATCTTGGGGTCCTGGGATCAAGCCCCGCATTGGGCTTCCTGCTCAGCAGGGAGCCTGCTTCTCCCTCTCCCTTCATTCCTTCTCCCCATTTATGCTCTGTCTCAAATAAATAAATAAATAAATAAAGCCTTAAAAAAAAAAGCACTATAATATCTACACTGTAGAGTGATCAAGATTCAGGAAAAGGATCCAAATCAAGACCTCAGGGACGATTCTGGCATTTGTTGGCAATAGAGAACATTTCTTGGCCAGGCATGCTTATAAGCTTTTTCTCTCCGAAGGCCCGCACTTCTCTTTGGGCACCGGCCTTGGTAGGCAATTCAACTTCCCTAAAGGATGACGAGCCTCCCAACTTTCAGAACACGTAGCTCTACACATGATTAGTCAGAGAAGTAGCAACAGTATGGCTTTGACAATGTGGCTTTGGCAGGCTGCCTGTTGCCAGGAGTTGGGGGGACATGCATAGCAACGGGGGCCAACCATGCTTACTTTGAGCAATCAGCCTATTTGTACTTATTGGACACTATGCACCCACTGGAGAATGAAGCTGCAAAGTACAGCCCAATCCTCAGAGTCACACCAGACCTCCCAGAGCAAGTTTGGCTCTGTTTTTTCCTCCTTGCCTATCTCTCTCCGCCCCATATGTACTATGTCCTCTCTGTCTCAATTCCTTAATATGATTTTCCTAGGGTGCTGAGCTTTCTCCTTTCCTCCCTCCATCTTTCTATAAAGAAAATAACCTAAAACACTGATGTGAAATGAGCAGATGCTGAACAGAATTAAAAAACAGAGCTCTGGGGCATGGGTGTCCCAAGTCTAAAATCAAGTTCTTTAAAAACTGTTTAGAGCCACCTTCTCAATAATCATATGGCACAGTATGAGTCTGATTTTGGTTGAAGCTGCACAGCCAATGAGATGTGTCAAGTGGAGGGTACAGGACAGAAGACAAGGAACCATCATCCAGAGCTAAGAGAAGCTCCTTAGTGCTGCTGTTTATGACCCACAGAGGGGAGTTTTTTATCGGTGTGGACAACAAATCAAGTCTTTTTGGGGGAATTTATATCTTAAAAAAATGATGGGGATTCATTAACTCCCTTTCTTCAGATGGCCAGGAGGTCAACTTAAGTATTTCCCTGACCAAGAAGATAAGTTTGGAAAAATAAGCTGGTTGCATCTCCTCTGTCTGCATTGGTAGGAACCTTCTTAGGAGTTTCATGCTCTACCTGGAAAGTGGTGGGATGTACCAAAAGGGGTATGCATATTTTATGCTGAGGAAAATAATGTGGTTTCCAGAATCTGCTCACTACATCTCTAACATAATCCTTGGATCATACTTCTAGACATTCTCCCTTGGGACCCATAATGACCTCCCAAGGTCACACCACATACTTTCTAAAATTCTCCTTCTTCTGCAAAATTCATATAAAATTTCACTTGAGACACCTTTAGTATCATCACAATAGCTATTTGAGAAGAAAAAAAAAAAAAAGCTCCACTTAGACTGTGTACATTTTCAAAAGGCAGGCTTTATAATGGTAAAACCATAATCTGTATAATGGGCCAGCACCAGGATTTATGCTCAGAACACAGTGAACACAATTAGAAGAGAAATAACTCGCTGTTCTTCTGCCCTCCTTATTTATAGTTCATGGTAAGAGCAACGACGGGCCACATTACACATGACAGAGCAGAATACGATCCACTTGGGCAGGGATATTTGGACAAACTTCTATGCAAAGCACACCTAGGCATCGCTGGCGGGTCATTGTTCAAATATGGAATGAGGACAGGGGAGCTTCTCTGTCCTGACGGTGGACGTTGCCAGGGGCCAGAGAGCTCGGAACAGCCCCAACAGACCCAAGAGCTTGTCACCAGGTTATTTTACCTGCTGTCATAGAGACAGAAAACGATCACTCTTTGCACACCCGTGGCTTCCTTAGCATAATTTCATTGTGCTAACGGGCATTTTTACATCTTCAGTTATCTTTGTCTAAGGGGAGAAAGAAGGCATGAGAAGGGATAGACGCGGGACCAGAAAATCCAGACTCAACTCTGGTGTCCCTCCGCAGACTTGTTCGGGGCTATCTGTGAGTGTTCAACATCTCTGAGTCTTGATCTGCCCCCGCCCCCACCCCCACCCATAAAATGAAAAAAAAAAAAAAAAGTGTATAAATATTTTTGCAGACACTTGTGTTTAATGATTTCTTTAAAAACTGAAATGTTTCCAAATAACCACTGGAACCCAGATATGTACCAACAATTTCATCTGTGCTCTATTGTATAAAGTCAGTTTTCTCATATATATTCTTCCACGTTGATGCAACCTTGGGGATTGTGCCAACCATACTCCATTCCACATGGCAGATCATATTTTCTATCTTATTTATGATCTTGGGGATTAAAGCAGTAATTACCTGAATTTGGGGGCTGATGATACTAAAACAACACAGAAACGTGACACATTGGTTATGAGACTCCAAGGCTCAAAGACTCCTAGGGACTGAGTTTTATTTTCTTAAATAATAAGAATTTTGTCAAAATACTATCATCTTGTTAGTTAAGCAACTGCTACTTTTAAGATAGTTTTACTATTTTCCAATTTATTGAAAGCATTGAAACACCAGATGAAGCACTGTTTTATTAAAAGTTCAAGTGATTATTTACAGAGATTATTTCAGAAAAAAATGTAATAATCTTTTTGGTAATAATGTCAATATTGGAGACACTGTGGAGGTTGGATAAAGTTTCAGAATTGACACACCCTGCCCAGCAGGCATTATTTAAAAATGTCAACCTTAGACTTTCGAACTCATTTGAGAATTTAAAATATTTAACAGTTTAGATTTCTTTATAAATCCCATTTCTTAACTGTTATCGAGCAATCACAATACAGCACACTCAAGAAGACCACAGCTGCATCTGTCCCCATCTTTTAGGTCTTTGTCTAAAATGCACGGCTCAGAAGAGGATTTGGGAGGGAACCCTTCCATTGTCTTGCGACCGGTCAAGGAATCAGAGCTCATGTTGCTACCTCAGGTGATGTCTTGTCTGATCACTCCATTGGCCAGGAGTCGGCCAGCCTTGTGTCTCTAACACAAAATGTTCACCCCTCACCACTTAACTACATTCTCTTGATGCTTTTGGGAACTTGTTCAAATCCAGCCTTTACCGGGATACTTTCTCCCTGGGGGGCAGGACAGGATACCCTGTGACATTAAAGATAACGTGGGGCCTCTCCCCCACACATACACTAACGTGACAAGATCAGATGTACAAGTAAGTTGTTACTTAGAATTGCTGCAAGGTTTTTGAATAATTTATTTAAAAATATAGAGACTAGAGTTCCTTCAGGATATCCTTACAATAAAGACACTCTCACGAAGTGTTATGACAATCTGCTTTCTTGAAAGAAATGGGAGAAAAACTGGGAAATACTATAACTCAAGATTTATTCAGACCTTACTGTTTCTCATGAGAGCCGCCGATGATTTGTGCCACAGAAGGAAAAACTAGGAAGTGCTGACATAAACTAAACAATTTTGAGCTTACTTACAAGCCATTTTATGTTGTTTCCTAAGGATTTAATATATGTAAGCTATTTCTCTGACTAACCCGTGAGTTTCTGGAGCAAGAGCGTTGTCAGATGTAACAAGAATACAGATTTAGCAAATATTACATGGAGCATACTTAAAGTGAAAAAGAATGAATCATTATTTATCTGACATTGAGATTGAACTTCAGACTGAAATTCAGCTGGGTGTTCTGTGTTCTATCCGGCAACCCTAGTCAAGAAGCAGGTCATCTGAGGAATGTTTTAGATCTCCAGTATCCCTGCCTGGTTCAGGCTGGACACCTGCAGGGCCTTCATTAAATACTTATGAAGGGACAGTTTGCAGACTTACTTCATTGCTATTTTAAAAACACGTCTTAAAAGGAATGAATAAAAGTGAACATTCACTTCTCTGGGTGATTTCAAAGAGAAATTAAGAGAAGAGTGGAGGGCTCCCTTCTCCCCTCCATAGCAATCCTGCAGAGCACTCTGCTGTGTGCTACAGAGCTGAGGTTAACTTAATGACATGTCTTAATTCCACATGGCTCTGCAGGGTATTGCCTCCTTAATGCAGGCAACGTTTCAAACTAGGTCATGTCTGCTTCTTACCAACTACTTGAAGATGTGTTCAAGAAGAACAAACTCAGCCAGAGAGAGGAGCATGGGATGTCTGCATGTCTGCATGATTCCTGCTTCCTTCTGGAACTGCTGTTAGTGTAGACCCAGATGTGTGTTTCTTCCACACTTCTTTCTACCAGTTTTCTCCGTTCTGAAGGAAAGCTATTATCTCTTAATTCCATTAAACAATAGAGCAAACCACTGTGCATATTTGGTAAGTTTATCCTTTAAAGCTTTTAAGAAACTTTGAAGGAGAGAAAAGACTTCTTTTCACTGGTTCTTAAAATAGCAGATATGGGGCTTTCATTGAATTTTCTCTGATGTTTACTGCTTAATTAAAAAAAAATGCCATCAATACAGATCAAAGTGAACCCAACATCTTGTCATATTAAATTAAAAATACATTTGGAGGGTATTTACCCTAAAGATACAAATGTAGTGATCCAAGGGGGCATGTGCACCCCAATGTTTATAGCAGCAATGTCCATAATAGCCAAACTATGGAAAGAACCTAGATGTCCATCAACAGATGAATGGATAAAGAAGATGTGAGATTTATATATATATGTATACACACACACACACACACACACACACAATGGGATACTATACAGCCATCAAAAAATGAAATCTTGCCATTTACAATGTGGATGGAACTAGAGGGTATTATGCTAAGCAAAATAAGTCAATGAGAAAAAGACAATTATTGTATGATCTCCTTGATATGAGGAATTTAAGAAACAAGACAGAGGATCATAGGGGAAGGGAAATAAAAATGAAACAAGATGAAACCAGAGAGGGAGACAAACCATAAGAGACTCTTAATCCAGGAAACAAACTGAGGGTTGCTGGAAGGGAGGGGGGTGGGCGGGGTGGGGTAGTTGGGGGATGGACACTGAGGAGAGTATGTGCTATAGTGAGTGCTGTGAATTGTGTAAGACTCATGAATCACAGACCTGTACCCCTGAAACAAATAAGTACATTATATGTTAAAAAAATACATTTAGATTTCCATAGTCTTCCAGAAAAGCCAAGAAAAAGGTACACCTTTGTCATGGGATTCTGAAAATCAAGACATCATTGCTTGCTTCAGCAACACATAGAAAATCAAGAGATTGGAAATGGTAAGTGCAAGAGTTCAATTCCCAAACAGTTGGTGTACACCGGTTCTACCACGATCAGTACGGCTGACACAGAGGCACAGATTAGAGGACTAATGACTGTGATAGCCAGTTCCAGCTCACAAACAAGCTATTTTCAACTCTTGACCTACATCTTAAGGGAAGAAAATCTTTTAGGACTTAAGAGTCGGAAAGAACCCCCCAGGTATTACTGACTCCGTCTTTTTACACCATGTATATATATTTCCTTTTGAGGCCTTTTCCCATGTCATAATAGAAAATTACAATTTTTATACATTTATAAATATAAATAATAAATATAATTATATATATACTTTTTTTTTCATAAACAACTACAGGACCTAAGCAATTAGTAACATCAACTCATCAGGTCAAGGGTTAAGTCATGTCCAAAGGTACTGTGTATACATCTGGTCATTGCACTCCAATGCTTATTACAGAAATACAGGGGCATCAATTTTTACATAATGCCCAAAATGACTTCCCTTACAACTCACTCTGTAGTACAGTCTCTAACAGTTAAAATATCATTAAATCATTCCTTCAGGGAAACGCATTGAATCTCTTCCTCATTTTGTTGCTAAAATGACATTCAGCTCTAGATTTAATGTGTTCACAAGTATATCAAATAAGATATATCTACTAACAAACATGAAAATAAAGTCATCATGCATTTTTTTTTCAGAGCAGGACAGCTAAAAAGTCAGGATTTATGCTTCATTTTAAGTCTGAGTTAGAATGTAATTCTAAGCTAGAGCAATTTATGGGCTATATATATTATACATATTTTTTAAAGTCTTGATAGAAGATAATTCATTTGGTCACAGAATTAAGAGCTGGTCTTAGTTTTTCTATGAAGCTCTAGATATCTCAGGATTTACATTTTATTGACAAACTGGTAACTGAAAGCTAATAACCACCTGATACTATTTTGTATAAAGAAACAATGAGGCTTTCAAACTCATCTGATCTCCTCCTACATGATCTCTATACATATCTCTCTGTCGATGCAAAAAAGACTGGATTTGAGCCAAACTCAAAGGTCCGGCTGACGTAGGTTCTGCTGAGACGTGAGGGAGCAGTTACTGTGCTGAGCACCGCACCTTCAGTGCTCTCACACATCACTGCCTTTAACCTTCCCCCAGACGCCCTTGGGCTCGGTGTGAGGATCTCTTAGACCTGAAGATACCACTAAGCTTTCATGCACCCTACTGGCAGCTCCACATCTTGACAAGGCACAGGAATTACTGCAGGAATCATCCTACGGAATGCTGAATTCTAGTGTCTCACATTTTGATCTGATTCTGTTTCAACAATTCATCCTTGCGTTGACAACTTGAAGGAAAGGACTCTTCTTCCACAACATACCTGGCAAAGAGTTCCATGCACAATAGGTATTTTTAAGTGAGTCCACGAATAAATGAATGCCTATTGATAGGAAGCTGGGTTCTGTGGTTACTTCTGTAGCCCCTCATTTCCGTCAGCAAATAAGGGCAAGCACTCTTACTTGCTGTGATGTATTTTCATAATGCATCCTATGGTGTGTGTGTAGGGGGTAAGTAGAAAGACAGGAGCAGTTCACACTGTAGCCGGCACCATCAGCGCTCCACCTGTTTACTCCTGAGTCCCTTTACTGTTGTAGCACACACAGGCTCATACCATACTTACACTCCTCAAAACCCAAAGCTGCATCTTCTAAAAGAGGAGCTTCCCTCAGGCAACTGGAGTCCAGAAGCAGGCAGGGAATCCCTGTGGATTTACTTGGGGAGGGTCATCCTGTCCAGTGAGTGGCGGGTGGGTAGGGGTATGACTACTCCGGTCCCCTCATCCTCTGTCAGCTCTCAGGGATGTCTCGCCCTCTTTCTGGAGGCTTCCCTGCATCAAAGAGCCAATGCTAGGCTCTCTGAGATGTTGCCTGATTTCATACCTTTGCTGGCTTCCTTCCACTCCATCCCATCTCCTCACTCCACATCTATTTCTCCAGGCAACACTTCTTGGGTAAGTCACTTTTATAAGAACCTTCGTGTCAAGTCTTGCTTCCCTACCTAAAACAAATGTCTTCTACCATGTGGCCAAGATCCATTGGAGATGCTGAAAACAGCCCGTGTGTTTAATCACAAGCCCTACCTAAAAAAATTCCCTGTCATGGTAAGAAATGACCCTGTGGTAGGCAGACCAATAACCTCCCAAAGATATTCTGATCCCAATGCTGGAACCCATGAATGCTGGGCTACATGGTAAGGTGGGATTTAGGGTGCAGGTGAAATTAAGTTTTCGGATCAGGTGACCATAAAGAGAGTATCTTAGATGATTCAGGGAGGAGAGGCAATATAATGACAAAACTGGATGAGAAACACAGAAGAGAGAGTGTTGGAGGGTCGTGAAGTAGGGCTCGCCTGGCCACTGCTGGGTGTGAAGACAGACAACCTCAAGCTGATGGACGCCAGGAGCCCTCAGAAGCTGTACAAGGCACGAAAGCAGATTCTCCTGTAGAACCTCTGGAAAGGAACTCAGCCCTGTCAAAACCTTGATTCCCCATCCCCCCCCTCAGTGAGACCTATCTGGAGGACTTCTAGCCTCCAGAATTAAAAGATGATAAATTTGTGTCATTTTGTGCAATTCAAGTTGTCCTGACTCATTAGGGCAGCAGTAGGGAATTGAAAAAATCACCAGCCATGTCCTTCTGGCTCTGGGAGCTAGCGTCTAGCTGACCTTGGCCAAGACACTTCAGCATCCCTGAGCCTTGATGGTGGGATTGATGAAATAGCCATTGACTTTGTGAGGTTTTTCTGAAGACTGAGTTAATGGGTAATTTATTTAGAGGAATGCTTATTCTGTAAGAATTCATTCCATGGTGCTTACTCTATTACAGTTGTCGATAAATGTGCTGAGCTCTGTTACTGAGAAACCTGGAACTTCTTCTTCCTCTGTGTTTATGGCCATCTTTGGAGCCTGAGGAGGATTTCAAGACAGGTTCCATGTGATATACCAGTCAGGAAATACCATTCTGTGCCCTGCCTCAGTAAAGGCTCATTTCTGGTAAATGGAAGAAATAGTATTCAAAAGATATGTAGTGTAGTCACGTGAAATTATGTCAAATCCACATTCCTTAGTATGTTTCAGGCCAGAAAATATGGTGCCGATGACATGTAAGTTGGGCATCTGTCTCCAAACTGTGGGCAGTATTTGATAGCCTGTGAAAATGGCGATTTATTATCAAATTCAGGAATGAAGCAGAAAAATTTGCTTGTATACGGATACTCTTTTTTCTTTTTCATAATTATTTCAGAAATGCTGAGATAGATGCTGACCTGAACTCTGAAAAGTAGAACTAAGCTAGGGAGACACATTCATCAACATGCACGGCCCATGTACGAACAACCAAATCCTAGAAGGGTGTTTGCCTCCATCCATCAGATGGGCTCGGCCAAAGAAACCTTACCGAACGTCTCTGCCGACAGCCTCTGACGACAATGTCTGAATGACACACAGCAAAAACGAAAAAGAAATGAAGGGAGCATTAAAAATGTCATTTTCTTCAGGCTATAAAAGAGACTTCTATCTTTCCCTTGTTTTGGTAAAATCCCAGTTGGTTCTAGCGCAGCTATAAATAAGACGCTGGAAAAAAAAATCAACATGAAGGAAGGTGACCCACAGATGTCATCACCACACATGAGATGAAGCCGAGAAAGCAGCCTTAACAACCCAGCCTGGAAAAAAACGCTCTTGTTTTGGCCATCACTTCTTGGAAAGTGAGTTGCTTCTTGGCAACAGATGTTTCTATTTCGTCTCAGAGGAATGAAAGGAAGCCTTCTCCCACAGTCACCAGGCTTTTCTGTTGTTGTTGTTTCTTTTTTGGTTGCTTTTGTTTTTTCTTTTTTGTTTGTTTTTGTTGCTGGTTTTGTTTGTTTGTTTGTTTTTGGAAGCTCATAGATTGGGAGCCATTCAGGCTGGACTCATTTTAGTTGGATTTGCATCAAGAGTAAAACCACAGCATCTTACTCTTTGGTGTGGTGAAAACCGTCAGCTCATTTTGCAGGAAGACAAACATAAACAGGGCTTCCATACATAGACTGAGCTCCTGGACGGATTCGGGCACATGACAGGTGCACAGCCTTCGACACCGCACTGCCAGGCGGACGTTTTTCTAACTCCACGTGTCTCCTTAGTGCTCCTAGAAAAATCGTCCAAATTCCTCCTCCACTGACTCTGGGCTCCTGCCAAATCTTCCCCAGACGCAGCAGCAGAAGCATTAAAAATACAATCAACCACTAACGTACAACATGAACAGGCTCTTCTTAAGCATCACAGCAGAGGGGATCCCTGTGCGGCCTTTCACTTGGCATTGGAGTCCTGGTGCTTTGAGAAGGCTGCAAGCACCCCAGGGCCCCTCACCTCTCTGCATTATTTCCAGTCCACAACCCCACAAGGGGCAGGGAATTCCTCTGGAATACCACTGCCAGCTTGGGTTTATGGAATTTCTGGAAGGCTCCTCTTGCTCCTCAGTGAGTAGGTCAAGGTCATCGACAATAGCTCCCAGCAAGAGAACAACTGTGTGCCAGGCACCATGCTGGATGTGTTGCAAGCATTATCCTATTCCTAACATATTCTCTCCCTCTGAGGAAAGTGGCCATTCCTTCATCATTCCAGTTGAGGGAAAGGAGGTGCAGAGAACAAAGCACACCCAGGATAGCATGACTAAGTGACAAGTCCGGTTTCCCACTGGGTTTCTGATTCCGCCCCTCCCAGTATTGAAGCTACTACAAAAGGAGAACATCTTAAAGGTGAGAGTCTATCTTTGCTTTACGTCGATTGGGTAAAAATGTATAGAGAGATTATTCTAGAAAACTTCTGTGATCCGTTTCTTCTATCCCCATATGCCTCTTCCCACTCTACTCTCCTTCTCCAAACACCACCATCATTCCTTCCATGATTCCATGCATTTTAAAGAAAAAAAAAAGACACAAAAGATCCACAATAATAGGCTGGTATCAAAATACGCTGTGACTGCAGTCAGAGAGCGACGCTGCGTTTAGGCAGTCTTCCCAGGGCATTTCACAGGCAGAAAATCTCTTCCTTAACTTTGACTTTTCTGAATTAACCACCACACAGTTCTACAGTAGAGTCACTGATTATAAATCTTTGTCTCTCAAAACAATTTGGAAGAGACTGTTGTAAACGTTTATATATCTTCAGCCATCTTGCTTTCTACATTACAGATAGGACAAAGCTCCCGCTTCTACTGGGAGCCACAAGTGAAAACCAATGAAAGAAACCATGAGATTATCCTGCAATTTTCTGAGCAGACTTGTGCAAGTATTCTGTACAACTGCAGATTTCCATGATTATCAGCAAAGAAAGCCAATTATAACAGTTTACTTATTATATAATCTTATTCCTTTCTTAAATGTAGTGCCTTGCAGAATCCTTTTAAGAATTGATGGAGATGAACTTAAGGGAGATAATTTTTTGGCTAAACTTCCCTGTCTGTCTCCCAGTTGGAAGGGATCACTTCCCCGACCTTGTTCTGGCTTTAAAGTCTGATCATTGCTTTTGTCCTCAAGTCATCCACGGATCAAGTTAAGTAGAATCCCTGACTGGTTTCTTATTTAGATACTCAGGTCATTTGAACATCTTGTTCACCCCACCTATCATGTCCGCCCACTTTTCACGAATTCAGAGGTGGAGTGCTACTCCTTCTAACATGGAATTTAAGAAAATCATCTTTTCTTCCCAATTTCCTGTTACCTGGACCAATCTAGATCAGGTACCCTCCTCTGTATCCTCAAGACACGAACCCACCAAAGCTGCTCCAAGTCTATTTTCAGATTTATGTCTGCCCACACGCCATCCTTCTCCACTGTTTATCGCTCTGTTTCCTCAAAGCATATGCAGTATGTGGCCCTCCAAGGTGCTTAATAAATGTTGATTTAAAATGTAATGTAAAAAAGATCCTGTTCAAATTATCATTAAAAGTTACTCATGTGTCTCTTAAAAAGTAGCTGGATGCTCACTGTACCTTTGAGGAACTCCAGCAGCTCAGGACATTTTTACAGGAAGTAATAGGACTGGTCACCCAGGATTGGTGAAAAATTAATACAATTAGAAGAACTGTGGAAACTGACTTTGGAAGGGATACAGGGCTCTCAAAAGGCATTGTTTTGTAAAATATAAATTATCATAATTAAATACATTTGAGATATCTTCCTAAAGTAGAAATGATGATTCCTTTGGTTACTACACATTTTCAGTATATGCTGAAGCTTATACTTCAGCTTTTACTTCCAATTCTGCAATTGCAAGTCATTTTTGTCTGGACTGATTTTTTTTTCCTTCCTAGACTTAAATTTACATCCATTTTGATATGCTATAGAACTATTTTATATAGCAATGTTACTGATGTTTATGCAAATAAAATAAGAACTGCTTACTTTTTAAAGGAAGTTTTTAGGTTTAAGATTTCTATTTTTCCCCCCTAAGGAGCTAAGACTTATGCTCTACAAGGACTAAATACCCTCAAAATTTATGGTGATGATTTTAAAATCTTTGAACTACATTTTAATTTCAAAAAGCCATTAGCAAACTGTATTCATAAACTAGACATGTGAAAACCACCACTCCATTCATGAAATAATTAGCTTTAGAAAGCAATAATACATAATCCTGTTAAGACATCAAAAATATGACAAGAAAACAGAACCCTCTTATTGGAGAATCAATTAGGTTGCAGAAGATGTTAATGAGCTGAATTTAACCTAACTAAATTCCAGAAGTTAAGTGTGAGATCAAAGTGGCAAACAAAACAAAACAAAAACCAAACAAACAAAAAAAACCCCACAAATAGAAACTGATAAAATATCATAGCATTAGCTTGATTAAATTTTGGTTGTCTTATCAAAAAAGCCTGCCACAATGTCATTAAACATTTAAAACAAATACCAACACAACCATTCCATTTAGTAAATATGAAGTTACTAAAGAAACGGAAAAGAACGCTCATCTCTTTTCAACACCTCCTGATCAAATGTTCGAACACTGCCCTACGGAACACAAAGTGGCAGATATCAGAAACTTGCTAGAAATCATTCTTCTCCTCTTTTGTCCCAAAACAAACCAATCAAACACTGTATATCAGGCCTGTGTTAAGAGCCAAAAATGGGCTATTAACTAGTAGCTACGTAGGCATGAATATTTCTAAAGACTTGGGCCTCTTCTCTGCCAGGAGCAGAAGGGATACTCCAAACTCTATCCTACAAAGCAGGTGTAAATTTCAATTCTTTATCTTCCTATAGGTAGAGCTTTGGTTAACGTGATTTATACTCTCTGATCCTCAGCTTAATAACCTACAGAATGAAAATAATAAAGCTGCCCCAGAGCTTTAAGTTATTTGACATAATGCATATTTAACCCTAACCCAGACCCAGCCTGAGGAGCTAATAATCCTAACACGAACTTGTGAGACGACCCAGCAGTCTGACACGGAACAAACTCCAGTTGTCATCGTAGTTGTAAAACAGCCTGAGGAGTTTGCTTGAATTCCACTATAAATCCTATTTTGGGGGTACTTGGGGGTTCAGTCTGTTAAGTGTCTGCCTTCAGTTCAGGTCATGATCTCAGGGTCCTGGGATCGAGCCCCACTTCGGCTCCCTGCTCAGCGGGGAATCTGCTTCTCTCTCTGCCTGCTGCTCCCCCTGCTTGTGCTTGAGCCCTCTCTCTCTTAAATATTTTTTAAAATCCTATTTTTAACTAAAAATTAGAAGCCATGTACATTACATGACGTGTACACACATGTCATCCCCATTGAGGCTGGGATCCAGAGAACGCAAAGTCCCAGGGAATGAATTTGCTACTTGCAGTCCTGTTCGAAGCAAGAGCTAGTGGGGAAGCCGGGATCCTGCTGTCTTCACTGTGTTTTCACGGGGAAAATCTGGAAGGCGGCCCAAGAAAGAAGGCTATGCATACCACGGGAGACCCTGCATGGAGGTGCGAACAGGCTCCCAGTTTTACAAACCCAGCAGCCTGTGGGGGGTGGCAGAACAGGGGGCTCCGGTAAGGGAGTGAGCACGTCCCCTCCAGCTGCCGGGGCCACAGGACGCCGTAGGCCAGCAGCACCTGTTTCGTCAGTTCTTTAAAGAGAGGCCAGATGTGTATATGAGAAAAATGCCCTGACTTTCAAACTTGACAATGATGCTTTTCAACACCAACAGGGTTGGAAATGTACCTCGATAGCCCACAGTCTGGGTCCCCTGTTAAAGGAGAGTTCTCACACCGGAGGTAGGCCAAACAGCACAGAGGTATCAGCGGTGACAAGAGCCAAGAAGTAAGGCACTAACCTGGGGACCCATGCCAAGACCTCCCAGCCTCCTAGCACAGACGCTGCTCCCTTTGTCTGGAAGGTTCTCCCCCTTTCCCTGCCCACCCCCCCGACCTCTACCTTACCGGCGCCTCACATCCAAAGGCCACCTGCTCCCATAATCTCTCCCTGCCTCCTCGACCCAGTCTCCTCGACCCTGTCACTGGTAAGGCTGTTCTTTACGTCAGTCGTAAACCTGATCATCAGGTACACTATGAACCATGCGAGGGACCTGCAGGGGTTCTGGGCAATGGGGTATCTTCAACAGACCCGTACACGATGTTCGATCAAGAGAAGTCGTCCATTTGCTCATCTTCCCCTTAGGGCTGCGAACTCCTTAGGATCCCAGGGCTCCTGTGTATTTCATTTCTTCATTCATAACTGCCTCGATACTAAATACATTCATAGTAGTAAAGCAGGTTAGTAGGTGGCTACTATTAGGCTCTCTTACAGAAATCTACAATCTGTCAATGAACAAAGGACATGGATGTCTGCTTTCCTCTCTTCTCTTGCTCATATTCCATTACGGGGCTGGAAATAAGAGGACCGAGTGTGTGGGAGCAGGAAGTGTCCTGCTGGGTCTCAATGGGAGGCTGAAGACGATGAGGAATTCAGCTAAGCGGTTGTCTGGGGAGCAGACCCGCGGGCAGAGGAGGTATCTGATGGCAAAAGCCCAGGAGACTCCTGTGTCCACGAGATGGGAAAGGAGGCGAGCAGAGTCACAGAGGGGAGCAGGACAGGAAGCTGGGGTCAGGGGTGCAGGTAGGGTAGGGCCTGGCAGGTCACTTTAAAGACTGGAGGTGAGTGAACACTGGAGAATCCGGGACCAAGAGTCAGCAGTCCTAGGTGATGAGAAAAGAGACCATGACATGAAACCAAGACATAAAAACAAGGAATATGTTTTAACTCAAGTACAGCAAACAGGTTCGGGCTCACATTGATGTACATGCTCAAATATCCAACCACTGGTGATAGAAACAACACAAATTAAATGGAGTAATATTGGGGTTATAAACTGAGAGCTCTGTGTGTGTCCATGAGAGACAGACAGAACTAGGTATAATGAGTATGAATCAATGTATAGTGACTACATTTTATAGTATAGTGTACTATACTATACTATAGTATACATTTTATAGTATAGTCAATGTATAGTGACTACATTTTAATGAGAAAAATAGTACCAAAGGAAAAAAAGAGCACAACAGCCGATGAAACGAAAAATATCAGAGGTATTATGGACAAATGCGGAAGGAAAAACCACTACTAGAAATGGGAGGAAGGTGGCAGGAACTGGTTTTGTAGAGGTCTAGGGACACCTTCAGAACTTTCACTGCATTTAAAACACTGTTTGGCCAATCATAATCAAACTACAAGAAGAGTCTGTGACATTATCAAGACACTTCTATGAGTTTATGCTATATTAAAGAAACAAGCCTCCAAGGATTTTTTTTTTTTTTCTGTTTTCTTTAAAATTTTTCAATTCCCATCACAGGGGGCTTGGTATGCTGTTAAGCAAAATTTCTTCCATTTGGTGGGAAAATAGCAGTGGGCTGATTTCTGGGATTGTTGGGGTTCCTAACCCGGGTTTCACGGGACTTCTTGCAGTAGTTGTGTGTCCCTGGCTCGCGCGCACCATTTTCTACGCGGGGGAGTTTTCCTTGGATGAGAGTCTATCGCTTCCAGAGTTTACAAGCATAAAAGATCAAGTTCCAATGCATTAGAAAATCTTCCCAAACGGTATCTAACAGTTGGGTTTCTTAAGATGCCTCAAAAATGCCCTATTTTTGTCATGATCTAAACAGGGCCAACACATATTGACTAATGAATGAAAGTAATAAGCAGAGGTAATTATTTGCATTTCAGAACAAAGAAAATATCACTTATAAGAACTATCTGAACGAGGCAGGTATTCACAGGTTTTCTTGTGAATCAGATAGTTACCTCAGTCATCAATTTACAGCAGCTCTGATTAGAGGTAATTTCAAAGGTAAAGTGTAAATTCCTTTTCCTATAGAGCTCCTAGCATTGCATTTCGTTTCTAGGATTTGCCTTCACAGTGCTTTTTCTTTCTTCTTGTCATGTATTTTCAAAATAATCTGCTTTCACGTAAAATATTAATGCCAGAACACCTAAGCTCCTTAAATAGCCAGAGGTAGAGGCATTTTTTTTTAAGATTTTATGTATTTATTTGACACAGAGAGATCACAAGTAAGCAGAGAGGCAGGCAGAGAGAGAGGAAGGGAAGCAGGCTCCCTGCCAAGCAGAGAGCCCGATGCGGGATTCGATCTCAGGACCCTGAGATCATGACCTGAGCCGAAGGCAGCGGCATAACCCACTGAGCCACCCAGGTGCCTGAGGTAGAGGCATTTTAAGCCCAGATTCTATGCTTTACTCACCTTTATATGCCACCTTCACAGCAAGGGGATATAGAATGTGCATGAACTAAAATACATGTAAAATTTCTAGCAAGAGTTCAATACATATCACCTTACTTTATCTCCTACATGTTAAAAACCAAACGTTATTATATTTAAAAAATTTTAATGGTTTTCATATATATATATATATATATATATTTAAATATTTTATTTATTTATTTGACAGGCAGAGATCACAAGTAGGCAGAGAGGCAGGCAGAGAGTGAGAGGAAGGGAAGCAGGCTCCCTGCTGAGCAGAGAGCCGGACGTGGGGCTCCATCCCAGGTCCCTGGGATCATGACCTGAGCCGAAGGCAGAGGCTTTAACGCACTGAGCCACCCAGGCGCCCCCACATATATATATTTTATTTAGAAAACCAGATAGACTCTCAAAGTTTCCTGGCAAGTTTTATTTTTTGCATTCTCAAAAAAAAATTCAAAACAGTACTGTGCACATCATCAGTCCTCAAAAAATGCTTATTGACTGACTTAGTGGATAGATAAATGTTTTTATTTGCACTGAATACAATTTAGCTTCCTTATAATTCATTGTTCTTACATTCTTTGTGCAAAGAAGAGAACAAAGACAATATATATTTACATATAAATATATTTTGTATCTGTAAGTGATAGTTGGTAGATAGATGGATAAAGAAAGGCTTTAAAATGTGTTATCCATTCTCTTCCTCCCATTGTTTGTAAGATAGCACCTTTCTCTAGATGTCAATGGTGGGCAATCAATGATTGTTAGGATTCATGAACCCATGGAGCTGGGCAAGATCCAAAATGAAATGATATAAAATGGCTGTTGATACTGCTTTAGAATAGACAGCAAGCAGTGGCAAGAGGAAAGGGTGGCATTATTGTAGAATATTTGAAAATAAAGAACAATTTCTCTCCAGCTCCAAACAACAACAACAACAACAACAAAAAGTAGCCAGAGATAGATCAGACTTATTTCACTTTTACATTATTTTCTTTGGCAAGTGGAAAAATAAAAGCCATGAGGAAAGAACAATGGAGTTAGTCAGAAACACTCTTTCAAGAAGAAACAGAGACATCTTCACTTCCATTAGGATGGCTTAAAGGCAGACTTAAACTTTCACCTTACAAAAAAGTCTCTGATAGGAGCTTTGTTTATTATGTCTAATTTAGTACATGTTGCTTTTCTAATAATAAAAGCTGAATTGGTGCCAAGAAACTGCAACGATGCTCTAGATTCAAATTCTTCCCAAACATACTGCAAGAGGCATTACAGTTGATATCCCACTTTATAGAAAAGAAAACAGCCTTAGTTTTTCACACTCATATCACTAGGAATTGAGATTTAAAATCAGGGCTCGAGGACCCACACTTTTGGATTCCTCAATGGGTCTATCTAAGGCTCCTTCACCTCCTAACTACAGGATTTCGCAGGTCAGTCGACTGAGAAGACCATACTTACCATGGAAACTGGATTTTCTATTTGTGTTACTTAAAAAACTGGCTCCACATTCCATTTTATTTGAGGTTTCTAACAATCCAAGGATTAAAAAAAAAAAAAAAAAAAAGGAAACCTGTATTTAAACCTCATATTGCGAGCCAGTAAAATTGAGAGCATTCAGTAATTCACATGTGAATTTTATTTGTGGTACTTCATGTGAAGACGCTTACATTTTCTAAGCCTTTTATTGCCTCTGAGAGAACACAACATGGCTCGAGTATCAATCAAAGTGCTTGTCTGAGGGAATTCTCAACACCACAGGACTGAGCCGGAGGGTCAGCTTGCTCCCCGAGAAAGCAATCCCACGTGGAAGAATAACGTAAGAATGTCAAAAGCTTCCATACCACAGAGAAAAGAGTCCAGCTTTCAGTCAGACCTGTGATTTGCAAACTGTGTTTTCTGGGGCCGGCTACACAAAGAGTCTTCTTTTTAGTTCACTATCCTTCCAAATGTCAGTGCTCCCCAAACCGATCCACCAAATTCAAGCAAAGGAAATCTTAACTATTTCTGTGGAATTCAGTTGTGTGCCTGCAGACATGATTCCACGCAAACAGACTGGACCAGACCTGAGGGGGTCACGTGGGATGCGCTCACCCACACTACGCATTCTTTGTTACACCCTGAGATAAAACTGAGGCCCAATAAAAGGTGAACCAGCCAGCCAGTGGGGCCGGAAGAACAATGCAGAAGAGAAATTGAGTTTTAATGCATGAGCCTCATGTGAAGCCCTAGGGGCTGGTGGCCTATACAGGCTCCTGCCACCAGAAGGGCGAGCGCCAGTAACTCCAGAAGTATGTGGCATCAAACAGCTGTAGAGCCACATCAGAACAGTCCCACCCTCCCCAGCTTGTTCCCTTATCTGGACAAAAATTTCTTTAAAAAAAAATTATTTCCCCCCAAATTTTATTTATTTGTCAGAGACCACTGCCGGGGGTGGGGGGCGGTTGGAGAGGGAGAAGCAGACTCCCCGTTGAGTAGGGAGCCTGATACTGGACCCGATCTCAGGATCCCGAGATCATGACCTGAGCTGAACACAGAGGCTTCACCCACCGAGCCATGCAGGTGCCCCTGGACAAAAATTTCTGATCACAGAATATCAAAATTCCATGAATGGGCATTAAAGTTTCTTTCTTCTTCTAAATTACACATCAGCACTGAAACGTGTATCTGACTCTACAGTGAAACCACCCTAATCATCTTGTTTAGAAAATCTCTGATTTGGTATGCTGAGATCTCAACAAAGCGAAAACAGATCTCACACAACCTGAACTGTTTGCCCCACTGCTGCAAATCAGCGTGACAGGTCAGACTGTTAGCTGTGCCTCAAGGATCAGATGGTTTAGGGAGCGCAATTTTATCTCCAACAACATGGTTTGCCCACGAAACTGAGTGGTAAGAGACACAGCTCTAAAGATTAGCAAGTTGTGATTATGGCAGGCAGAATTTTTAATGTGGTTCCCCAGAGATAAGCTTTCCCGAATCCCCCTTGACCCTAAGGGTATGAGATAGCCGTCCCTCAAACACCCACTGCAATAGGGAACAGTTGATCTTAAAAGGAACAGAGGAAACAGAGACCTCTGGTTTATAGCTTCAGGGAAACGAATTCTACCAACAAGCTCAAAGATCAAGAACAAATCATTCCCCAGAGACTCTACGGATCAGAATCAGCAGTATTGACGGCTTGGTGTAGCCCAGAAGACACTGAGCACAAAACACTGCTGAGCTCCCTGCAGATTCTCAGCCATGGACCCGGAGACAATAGACATTTTTCTCAGTCCCTGAAACTTAAGGTGATTCGCCATCCTGTGGCAACCACAAACACAGGTGGTTCCCCAAGGATGGCATAACCAAGCAAGGAGAAGTTTCTTCCAGATGGTCATTTTCACAGATGGACATTTATTTTAAAAGATCTTACTGGAAGGGGAAGATAAACTGGCCTGATTATCAACAACTTAGGACTTATTTCTCATGTTCCAACATCACCAAATAAACCTTGACCCTAGAAACCTGCCTCACTAGAACCACACATCTGTACCAAGAAGGGCATTACAGCTAATGGTTACCTCTGACATTCAGATTATACTGCTTGCTGGGAAGTTTATATAAACATACTCTAACACAACCACAGTAATTAGTAAATACTTCATAAGGTTATTTGAGGCTATTCAAAATATTCTGTTTCATCTTTAAGTCTGTCCTGCTGATTTTAACCATCTTTAGTGGATCTAACCTGTAGTGATTTACTGTGATGGCCCTAATCATGGTTTAATACTTCCCCTACCTTTCTTACATTAGTTAGCATCATTCTTTAAGAAATAATGGTCCTTTCTCCTTATGTATGTATGTATGTATTCATTCATGGCATTTCCTTATTTTGGAGCACATGGAGAAGCTCTGGGATCATTTTGTATTGTTTGTACCCCTGGCTATGGAATCAGCCATTCCTCCAAGGAACACTGGTTTCTCTTTTTGGGGGATAAAAGCCATGACTTGAGGGGTGTTTGGGTGGCTCAGGTCACAATCTCAGGTTCTGGGGATCAAGTCCTGAGTCAGGATTCCAGCTCAGTGGAATCTGCTTCTCCCCTGCTTGTGCTCTCTCCCTCACACCAATAAAATAAAACCTTAAAGAAAGGAAGAAAGAAAAAGAAACCAAGACATGGGTACCAGATATGTCTGTTGCTACAGAGGTATCACAGACGGCCCCTCAGGGAACAGAATCAGAAAACAGATGTACCTATGCTACCCCACGTACACAAACACCAGTTATCTGTCATCTGTGTACCTACAAGTGTCCCTATTGTGCCTCTGATTTTTTTTTTAAGATTTTATTTATTTGGCAGAGAGAGATCACAAGTAGGCAGAGAGGCAGGCAGAGAGAGAGGGAGGAGGAAGCAGGCTCCCTGCCAAGCAGAGAGCCCGATGTAGGGCTTGAACCCAGGATGCTGGGATCATGACCTGAGTCGAAGGCAGAGGCTTTACCCACTGAGTCACCCAGGTACCCCTGTGCCTCTGATTCTAATCTAACTCTATAATATCATCCTGGTCTTGCCCCCTTTCTTCTCTGTAACTTACTTCTCGGACAGTGACACTCCTGCTTCTCATTATGTCTACTTTTAAAGATCTTTCTGTTACCACTTAATCCATTATTACATTTGCATAGCATGCAATAGACATCTGGAAGCAGGACCAAAAAAAAAAAAAAAAAAAAAAAGTAAGGTCTAGGATTGACCCAAATCAATGACCAAGTTTTATTAACTCATCTAATAACTCAGAAGAGAATTTGGTGCATCAGTCTGTTGCTGAGACTAGACAAGCTATCACTCAAGAAAACCAGAATTTGTAATTCCAGAGAACAGTGAATTAGGAAAGGCAGTTTTCCCTAACTGTGGGCACCATGCCCAACTGCTCTTCTGCCTGCTACTCAGCTTAACTTAGAACACATTGTCCTGATTCTACTTAAGTGGTCAGATCATCCACATAATTTCATTTCTTTCCTCATTTAATAAGAATTGAAAAGACAAAAGATCTTTATCTTTATAAATCTCATTTTCCTGATTAAAAAAGGAATGTGTTCACTGTAGAACAGTTTGAAGATAAAGAAATGCATCAGAGGTAAAACTCTTCCCTTACTCATATTTTTTGCCTCTAGATGTAGCCTCCATCACTGGTAGGGTTATGTCCCTGGATGGATCATTTTGAATACACATTTCTACACATACTTTTTTCACTTTATATTATAGAGAGCATTTTCTCATGATTTTAAATTGTCTTTAGTAATGGAGTAAATGAAAATTAATTGAAAGTTCATAAACTGGTTTGAAAATATGCAGAAACCAAGTATATGATAAAAGGTATATTACTTGATCAAAGAAAAGATATTTTGTTCAACACACTATATTTTTGACAACTTGTTAATCATTTAGGAAAAACAAACAAACAAACACAAGCCTCTTAAGGTTAAATCCTTACTGTATAATGCATGCTGGAAGAAATGTAAGATTGAAATGTGAAAAATAAAGTTACAAATAACCTAGAAGAAAAAATAGATGGGCTGTCTGACACTACATACTGAAGTTTAAAATGACCTTTTCTGCTTCTGATTTATAAAAATAATAGTCACAAGTTTTTTTCCTAGTCAGAAAAATGTGAGTGATTTGCCATAAAAAATGAGACAGCACATTTGTGAGCCTGGTCTTCCATGATTTTCAACAAAGCTTATTTCTCAACAAAGTGCTTTAGACCACCTACTTCCACATCTTGTTTGGTTTGTTTTAGGACCCAGATACAATCCCAACAGACTCTCTCTTCAACTGTAACTGAGCAAATCTTTCTGGCATGGGTTAAGGAATAACCCATGGCGTAAGTTACTGAACAGGCTCAAGTTTCTGGGATTAAACCCTAGCAGCTGAGATGTCTTCAACCAGAGACCAACCACGAAGACCCTAGCAACATTGGGTTAGTCCTTCTTGTTAAGTGAGGACACTGGCAATCATTCCCCAGTCTCCACAAGTCACTATGCTGTACGCCATAAACTTACACAGAGCTGTAGGTCAATTACATCTCAACAAAACTGAAAGGGAAAAGAAGGTGAATAAAATTTCTCTTTTGGTGGATACACGGTGGATGATGCAAGGACCGTCACTATTCCTGGGGATTTCCTGTGTGTCAGACATTGTACAAAGTGCTTTACATCAAGTACCTCATTAAGCGCTCACAACTCTGCAAGGCAGGTGCTATTCCTCTCATTTTAAAATGAATGAAAGGGAGGCTTAGGTAAGGAAAGGAGGTGTGGCAATGCTTATGGAATATTCTGGACAGGGATACAGAACTTGAATCTGGTCATGGGGGAGAATCAGATGAACCCAAACCAAGGGACACTCTACAGTAACTGGTCCAAAGACCGCAACAAACATCAACATCATGACAGATAACCCTGAGCTAAGTAAAAGAGAAGAAGGAGGCGTGCCTTCAAAATACAACACATGGTCCTGGATCAGATCCTGAACTGGAAGGAAAAGCTCTGCAAAGAACATTATTGGAGCAACTTGAAAAATGGGAAGGACTATAGATGTTAGACAAAATATTCGTGTTAAATTTCTTGAATTTTGATAACTTACAGTGATGACCTAAGAATATATCCTTATTCTTGAGAAATACACATGGAGGCATGAAGCGTAAAGGAAATGATATATTCCCCTTACTCTCATATAGTTTAGAAATACACACACACACACACAAGTATACACAAAATTATATCAATATATTAAAAAGAGGGCAAAACAAATGTGAACTGAGGTGAAACAAATGAAGACCCTGGTGAATTTGGATAAGTATACACAGGGTTTTTCTGTGTTAATCTTGTAGCTTCTATGTAAATTTGAAATTATTTCAAGATACAATTTTGAAAATCCACCGCAATACCTCTGAAGGCAGTAAATATCTCAAAGTTCATTCTTTGACTGAAATCGGGTCTTATTATTGTAAGTGAGTGAATGAAGGTAATAAAATTTGGAGCTGCAGAATTTTTCATTTCATTTGTTTTGAAAGCATCTAGTTGGGCAGATATTAGTTTCATTGTATTGTGTAATTGAAATGCATCTTATCAAGTATTACAGCAGCAAGAAAACTTTACTGCTCCTTTTAAAAAACCAGAGCCTATCCAGCAATTTAAATGTACTACTAATCATTTGATAATGAGCTCCTCATAATGTTGGTTTATTTTATGAGCTAATATTAAAAATCAGCCATAGCCCATATAGAAATTCCCCCAAACAAGGTTCTGCCTGTATTTTTTTCAGGAAGGTTCTTTATATTCTATCAGTATCAAAAGGGATTTCATTATTATGTATTTATGTAAACACGGATTTGAAATGTAAAATGGTTATTTAAAATTCAGCTCAGCTAGAAGAGAATAAGTAACAAAAGATCTTTTTAGTGCCCACCCATCTTCCAGCCCCCACAGACATGCTTTGCTTCTCTATACTTGCAGCAATATTTACTAATATTGCCAGACTGGAACATATTCTTTTCACTCAGGTTTAACTTAAAATAAATCTGCATCTAATTTCCCAGGCAATTTCACATTCATCTTAAAACTCTTTAGGCAAAACGCTCTGGGTAGGCATGTGCAGCTACCGAAAAAGGAGATTTTGTTTTATACTTGCTTCTCATAAATCTTATCCTCAAGTCTATCAGAGAACCTCTTCTGTAAAATAACTCAAAATGGCAATTTTACATGAACACTATCCTAATAATTTTTAAAGGCAAAGGAGTTAAAATTCAAGTATGAATGATTATTAGCTGACATTCTTTACGTCAAAAGAAGGATTTCATGGAATGTTATGATGTGCACCTGTTCTAAGTTTTTTGGGTTATATGGTTCCATGTTTTTTTTAAGCCAAATATAAATTTTCCACAATGATAAGTAAATACATTGTTAAAGTAGTTATATTAATATTTGCTCAATAAAAACTATTAGAAGAATCAACTATTGAAATCCACCCCCAACCTCGATGCATTTGTTGATGGCAAGGACTGCAAAGAATAATTTTGCTAAAACACCTCTTTTTCTTTTAAAGATTTTTATTATTTGTCAGAGAGAGAGAGAGAGAGATTGAGAGAGAGCGCACAAGCAGGGGGAGGAATAGGCAGAGGGAGAAGCAGGCTCCCCACCGAGCAGGGAGTCCAACATGGGACTTGATCATGGGATCCTGGGATCACAACCAGAGCCAAAAGCAGATGCTTCACTGACTGAGCCACCCGGGCATCCCTGAAACATCTTTAGATGTTTAGAAATACACACACACACACACACACACACACAAGCATACACAAAATTATATCAATATATTAAAAAGAGGGCAAAACAAATGTGAACTGAGGTGAAACAAATGAAGACCCTGGTGAATTTGGATAAGTATACACAGGGTTTTTCTGTGTTAATCTTGTAGCTTCTATGTAAATTTGAAATTATTTCAAGATACAATTTTGAAAATCCACCGCAATACCTCTGAAGGCAGTAAATATCTCAATGGTAACCATCCTAATTCAAACTGCATCCTAATTCAAACTTCCACTCTACCTCCCTGTTTCCCTTATTCTGTTCTACTTTATCCAGAGCCCTCCTCGGCATCTAAATTCTCTTTGTCCCCACTCCCCACCACAGAATACAGGCTCCATGGAGACAGAGATTTTGTTTCTCTCTCGTTGTTTCCCAAATGCCTAGACTATACCTTCGTATGGTGGTATCTCTAAGTACTGAATGAATGATTCCATCAAATGAGTAAGTCCTATATAATCTCCACCTTACTGAGGTTACAAATCTGACTTTTTATGGAGTTAGTATGAAGCGGGGAAAGGTGTGCAGAGCCTAACATTTAATAGGCCCTAACATTTAAAAGTACTTAGATAATGTGTGAGATCATTTACATAATTCATTTAGCATTCAAATCAATCCTGTATGATAAGTAACTGTTATAATTTCAGTGATAATGAAATTGAGAACCAGCAGACTTAAGGAACTCCCTCAAGATAATGGAGAGATCAGAAATTCAATTCACGTTATGTCTGGGCCTGGTATGCTTTTTTTTTTTTTTTTTTTTTAATATTACCTTACCTCCTGTGTCCCTGTCTGACACACATCCTTTGGTTAACTCAATGGCAAGGTCAACATCATATGTCATAGGTTGGTTTCCTGAGAGACATGACTGGAGTGCATGTGGTATACACCACCCGTGCTGGGGAAGGAGAAGGACTGAACAGAGGGAGAAGATGAGCTCTGAGAGCCCTGTCAACAGAGGCCCCAGCTGATCCTACCAAGCAATGGAGCTGGAGGGTCCTACAGAGTTGCTCTATGGATGCTGGGGGATTAAGCCCAAGATCAGCATTGGTAAGTTTTGGGTGCATGGCATGGAAGGAGAATAACCACGAGCCCTTGAGCTACCTTTAGCTTCCTTTTACCAAAGGTAATGCCTACAGAGGGGCCGAGCTGGGACCTCACAGAAGTCAACCCTGTAGGCATCTGGTAGATGACACAGTCCTCAAGGGAGTGTGGATGGCACACTGTAGCATGTACTCTAGCACCCAATTAACAGATAAATAATAGCTGCTAGCTAACTAATCCCTAAGATTCTGTATACTTTTCTTCTGTATTTCTCGAAACAAAGCCTCTTACCAAACGAGTTTATGAATTAAATCTTAATGTGCTTGCCTCCATTCCATGATTTTTAAATTGGCATATTTTGAGAGGAAAAGAAAAACCTGTTTATCTTAAAAGTTTTCTGCATTGAGGGGTGCCTGGTAACTCAGTTGGCTGAGCGTCTGAGTTTTGATTTTGGCTCAGATCATGATCTCAAGGTCATGAGGTCAAGCCCTGTGCTGGGCTCCTAGGGGACTCTGCTTGAGATTCTTTCCCCTTCTCCCTTTACCCCTCCCCCAACTCATACGTATTCTCTAAATAAATAAATAAATAAATAAAATCCTTAATTTTTTTTCCTGCATGAAAAATCCAACAAAATAATTCAATATGTACTTAGGAAATTTTGGAAGGATACTGGCCCATTTATTTTGTTGGATGCGAAGACAGGACATGGTCTAGCCATTAACAGATAAGGATTAGTTTTTGGTGGGTGACCATGGAAAGGACATTGTGGAGAAGGCTTTTAAACTTTGTCAGGAAGGCTGGGCAGGACCTTATAAATAAATACTGAATGCAGAATGAAATGGCACAAGGCAAAAGGAATGCTATGCTCAGATATGCCGAAAGAAAAGACAAACAAACAAACATGTGCAACTCTCAGGAATGGTCAGTACTGTAGTTCCGACTTCTTGAGACTGTAGGTCTTTATTGTGGAATAACATATTTCAGACAAACAAACAAACAAATATCAGTTTGAAGCCATATCGTAGGTCCTGAAGTTCAAAATAATGGGTGTGTTTAGTTGGTGTGTGATGGAGAGAGCTGGAACATCATCATGACAGCTCATGTATGGGAGCATATACTGGTGTAGAGCCTGTCCTGGCATTTATAGCTCCTAAGGCAAGACTGTAAATGGGACACCCCACAAATAGAATCTCTTACCTTTGCAAATCCCTCCGTAATTATCTAGAAGGCTACATTCAAAGATATTTTTTCTGTTCTTCAGATTCCCAAGCCCACCCCTGGAATGGGACCCTGGCCACAGGTAGCCCCAGCCTCCCCTCCACCAGCCTACTCCTTCTTTCCACCAAACCACAGAAGACCCACACATCCAAATAATGTCCACTTCCTTCTTCCACCCCAGGAGAACTGCCACTCTTGCGGCTCAGTGCACACAACTGGGATGACTAACTTTTGCTAGGAAAGACTCAGGAAAGAGCCCTTCCAGGTCCTGGAAGGATAAGGAAGTGAGGGTTTCAGGATCCTGAAGGACATAGAAAAGGAGTGAGTCCTGGTCCAGCTGGGCACATACCCTGACCCCGAAGGCTCTTTTACCTTTGGAAAGGGCGTAAAAGAAGATGGCTAGAATGGGACCAGCTAGGCTCCCAGAAATGGTATCAGAGCAAGGTTCCGATGTGCCTGAGCCTAGGGATGTGGAGTTTATGATGTATTAGTACATGATACATGAGAAGACAAATCCAAAATCACAAGTTACAGGTAAAGAAAAGGTCTGGATTACAGTGGGAGAAGTAATAACAGAAAGGAATGAATGGGAGCAGCACCACGGAAGAGGAGTCCAAAAAACCTGTGTCCAAGTGCGCAGAAGGAGAGCTTGGACAGAGAAGGAGGGAGTAAAGGGGCTGCTCTTACTTAACTTTTAATTCCGGATGACTAAAGAAATAAAGGTATTCTTAACAGAGGAATGTGTTTGAAGGAAAAATCATGCATTTGAGAAAGAAATAAAAATTCTAGTCAAGACTGCTCTCCCACAGTATTCGCCCAGAAATATATTCAACTCTATCCTTAGGGGAGACCCAGAGATCCATGATTCATTCTCTGAACCTTGAAAGGAATAATAAAGCTATAAATATGAACTATCTCATCAATCACTAAAAATTATTTCCCACTTTCCACAAACACATAGCACGTTGCCCATTTAAATAAAAGCATTTGGCCAAGCAACTCTTTCTAGGATATTTAGATATGGCTGGAAGGAGAAATTTTAAGATTTATATTCCAACTCTTAATGACTCACTCTGCTTTGGCAAATGGAAAATTAATGATATTTGTTGTGGCTGGTGATAAAATAATTTATCCAGTCTTCTTTTGAATAAAACTACCAGTTAAAAATGGAAATTAGTGAAGATAGGGTCTATGGTAGTCCCAGGTGTGTGATAGCTGGCTGAAGACCGTCGGTGCTCACCAATGCAACATAGCAATGTGGAGAGCCACGACTGCCTTACAGAAGTGTGTGCAATGTGGGCGTACGAAGGGACAACAGATATGAAGTATCAGGGTTTACAGCAACAAAGATTCTAAAACCCATTATTTTCAATAATCTCAAACCCTCACTTTTTCAGGGTGTTCAGAAGCATACCATTTCTTTTTTCTGCCATATATATTTTTTAAATAATTTATGATTCCTTTAAGAATCCATAATTATAAAATGCATAAATTTAAAAGCTAACTTCAGGTACATGTTTCACAATTCTTGACTATTTTTGTTTGGTAACACAAATTCAAAAGCCATAAAGTAACTTAAAAAAAGAAGAGAAAGGAAAAAAAGAAATCTATATAATCTACTTTCCCAAGACATTAAGCCCATGTTTCCATGGGAAATTGTGCATATGGATGGGGGTGGTAAAAAACCTGTATTCTTCTTATGGAATGTTTGTGGAAAATGTTCCTTTTAAAACCAACATGTTTCCCCATATGGGGAGCAAAGATGTTGAGTAGACAGTGAGAGAAGCAGTCAGCCATCTGGGTAGTAGGCAACTGTCAGCCACGGATGCCGAGGGCACCACTAAGCTCAGGCACTCAGGAATATTCTAGAAAACAGACGGACAGCCATTACACCTCTCAAGATCGGCTCTCAATACCCACAGACTCGAGCTGTGGGACAGTTCTAAAAAAGGGAGAATTTAAGGAAAGGGGAAGGCAGTGGAATAGGTAAGTTCATTATCTTTACAATCATGCTCAATTATCAATGGAAAACATGGGCTGAGGCCAAGAGGAAACCACAAGTGTTTTTATGACAAGTGAGCCTCTGTCGTCAAAATCACAGGAGATTGGCAGAGGATAAGTGCAGCGTACCTCAAGAAAATAAAAACAAAGAGAAAACAGGTGGGGGACAAAGGGAAGCTCTATGCTTTTCTCCCATGACCTGTGACACCTGATTTAACAGAGCAGGAAAGGGGACAGCCATGAAATACACCCCCATGCTGTCCGCCCTGCCAGGTCTGGTCACTGCAGCAGGTACTGCAGTACGGGGGCGGAGAGGTGGGTATGCAGGATGGAAAGGCCACAGGGACCTGGGCTGAGATCCCAGTGGCTCTGCTTACTTGCGACTTGACCTTGTACAAGTTACTTCACCTCACTGACCCTCAATTTTCTCACATGTGGAATGGGACGACAATGACTGTTGACAGGATTAATAAAATAACACAGGGAAGAGTATTGAAGGCAAAGCTTCAGAGGGCAGGGAATCTACCCAGTTTACTTTTAAATACTCCCGTGTTGAGAAGTCAACAATACACTCTTGCTAAGAGTAAATAGACATTCCAATTTAAGCGGGGGGTGGGGGGGGTATTAAAATGCATGTGGTCTAAATTTAAAATCTTGTAGCATAATAGGTTATAGTAATATACAGGTGTGCCAGCTTGAAGGTTTAAGTTAATAGTTTATTTTACATTTCCTCGTACGTATGGGATATAACATCCCCACTGGTCCAGGTGACTTTAGCCAATACAAGAAACACCTTCCATAAAATTCTTCCACTTCAGGAGTAAATTCTGTCCATTCTCTGCCCTCCAGACCAATAATCACAGCATCTAACCCGACCAGACACACACCCGAAAACCAATTCCCAAAGCCAAGATCCTCTTGGCTATTCTTGTCTGCACGCTTTGGGTAACCGATCCTTGACTTGCTCAGGACTCCACGACGTTGTGGACCATCACTACTACCGTCCATGGGTTTGTTGCGACCACGGCCCTCTAAATCCATTACTCTAACGCAGCCTGATGTTGGTGACAGCAGTAAACCCCACTGCAGAACTTGATGGTCCTGAACAGGTGCTCTGAAAATGGGAGCCCATGAAGCCCTGAGCGTTCTGAGCATAGAAGGGAGGGAAACGGGCCACCAAATTGCTGGTGGTTGTCTCGCTAACACTAGACACTGTATCAAGGATAGCTTATAGATTGTTGAGTGAGTTTGAAAATGTCCTAAGAGTTTTACTGAGATATGACTGACATCAAATAAACCACACACGTTTCAAGTCCATAGTTAAATACAGGTTTTCTACCACCCCCATCCATATGCACAATTTCCCATGGATTCAGTCACTGCACTCAAGACCACAAGCATAGCCATCATCCCTGAAGGTTCCTAGCAGCCCTTTATCATCTCTGCCTCCTGTCAAACCCCTCCCTAGGTAGCCCTACTCTGTTTTCCATCACTAGAGATGAGCTGGCGTTTTCTAGATTTTATATTAGTGGAATAATATAGTATGCCCTCCTTTTTCTATCTGGCTTATTTTACCCATTGTAATTATTTGAAGACTCCTCTGCATTGTTGAGTAAATCAAAACTTCATTCTGTTTATTGCTGAAGAGTATTTCATTGTATGGCTATCCCATGATTTGTTTATCCATTCAAACGCTGACACACAGAGGTCATTTCAGGCTTAGGGCTATTACACAGAAAGCAGTCATACTTATTCATGTAAAAGTCTGGGTCTTTCTATAACCTTTCATGTAAATATCTAGGAATGGAATAGTTGATTACATGGCAACTAATACATTTAACTTTTTAAGGAATGATCTGTTTCCTACAGTGGTCATACCATTTTACATGCCCACCAGCAGTTCATGGAAATTCCACTCATTTCCACATATTCAATGCTTGGTATGGCCCATCTTCTAGAGACTGGGCATTCTAAGATGTGTAGTGTTTCACTGTGGTTTTAATTTGCATTTCCCTATTACATATCAGGACGAGCAAATTTTTACATGCTTATTTAAGATCATTTTCTCTTTGTTGTGGAAATGTCTGTACAAATCACTTGCCATTTAAAAATTGGGATTTTTGTTTTCTTACTATGAGTTTTGAGAGTTCTTTACACATTGTGGAATCAAGTCCTTTTTCAGATTATAGTTAGCAAATATTTTCTCTTGGTCTGTGGAGTGAAAATATTTTCTTAGTTCTTACTCCTGTTTTTCTAGAATAGAAATCCTTCATCATAATGAAACATAATTAAACATTTTTTTGGATGTTTTGGTGTACCATATGAAAACAAAACTGCCTAACCAAAGTTCACAAAATTTATCTATTATATTTTTTTCTTAAAGACTTCAAGCTTTGGTTAAGATACATTTTAACTGATTTTCTGTATATGGTATAAGGTATAGGGACAATTTTTTAAAAATTTAATGTACATTATTTTCAACACCATTTACAGAAAATGCTGACCTTTCTTAGCTGAATTTCCTTTGAACTGCTGTTGCAAACCAACTGTCCAATGCTATGGACCCAGTTGTGTACCCCTCTATGTTGAAGCCCTAACCCCCAGTATTATGGTATTTGAAGATGGAACATTTGGGGACATACTTAGGTTTAGAGAATGTTACAAAGGTGGAGGCTTTATGATGGGATTTTTCCTTATAGGAAGAGCCGCCAGAGAGCCTGCACTCTCTGTCCACAGGACCCAAACCAAGGAAATGCCCCATGAGCATAGAGCAAGAAAGCAGCCATCTGAGAGCCAAGAGAAAAGTCCTCCCCAGAACCTAACCATGTTGGCACCCATATCTCCAATGCCCAGCCTCCAGAACTGAGGAAATAAATTTCTGCTATTGCAGCCATCCACTCTGTGATATTTTGCTATGGCAACGCCTTCTAGGACAGCAATATATGTCTGGTCAATTTTGCTACTAGTCATTCTGCTCCATAGATCTGTCTATCTTGACATCAGTACCACATTGCCTTAGTTACTGAGGCTTTAAAATAAGTTTTGAAGGCTGGTAGGGTTGCTCCTCCAAATGTGTTCTTTTTAAAGTTCTTTTGGTTATTTGAGGTCCTTCCAATTTCCACCTGAATTTTAAAATTAGTTTGTCAATTTCTACAAAACACCCTGCTGGGATTTTGACTGTGATTGCCCTCGATGTAGAGATAAATCTGGGAGGACAACACTGAGTCTCATGAAGACAGCCATCTCAACATTTCTCTTGGAAAGGTGTTGTAGTTTACAGTGTACAGGTCTTACACATCTTCTATCAAATTTATCTCAAGGATTTGTTATTTTTGTTGCAAATATAAATGACATTTTTCAATTTCTTATTGTTTGTTGCTTATTTAAACCATGGACACCTATAAGATTACTTACTGACATATCTGAACATGGCCCTGGGAAAAGCTGATGGACTGGAAGCCATTCACTCATTCATTCATTAAGGAGACTCTATGTGGAGTCCAATGTGGGGCTTGAACTCACAAAGCTGAGATCAAGACTCCAACTGAGATCAAGAGTTGGATACTCAACAAACTGAGCTATACTCCAACTTGAAGCCCTTTAAATACTATTTGAAATATCTTAATATTGTATTTGCCTTAATGCTTGGGATATGGGGTAAAACAATGACTATATAGCACATTTTTTTTCTGAAATACCTCCCACTCATATTTCACTCTATGGATGAGGCATGAGAACAATGTGAGGTCAAACATAGCTAGAAATGCTCATTTCATATGGACATGGTCTTAATCAGAATACACGAGTAAGTGTTACATTCAATGATAATTCTCAGCAAGAATATCCAGAGTGCTTTAAAATAATTTTTGTCAGGCATCACAAGTGATTAGTATAATAACAATGAGTCTAACCAATTAAAATCTTTGTTTCCTGTTCAAAGTATGATTTATAACAAGTCATTTTTCTTCTACACTGTATGGAGGAAAAATTAAGAAGCAATCATTTAGACTTGGAAGGAATAAAAATGACAGAGGCACAAAACACTAGCCAAGTTCATTAACAAGAAGATTAGCTTCAAATGAAACATTTCTGTATCTGTTTTTGAAGAGATTTTCAAATTCACATTATATTTTCTTATCTTGTGGCACCTAAAGGAAATTATTTGTCCAAATGACATGTTGGAGAATAACAATGAGGGACTGAATTGTTTTGTAAGTAGCTCAATTTCCACCACTGAATGACCTTATATTTAAGGCAGTAGGGATAAAAAAACTGTTCTATGGAAAAATACTAAGGCGCCCTGATGTTTCCCCAACCAAGCAGAAAAATGCAATCCCTTTTATATGAACAATTTTTTATACATGCAGGCATAAAGCCTTTCTCTAGAACAGAAGTCCTCTTTTATAAATTCTCTTGTATTTGAAGAATTTTTCTAAATAACCAATTTCCCAATTTACCTAAACCTAATATGTCTTGGGTTACTGATCAGTTACTGGCAATTATACTAAGTTAAATCAACTTGTAACAGTATATCTGAGTCAATAGTGCACACTAAAGCATTAATGAGATAATCAAATAAATTCAAAACAACAACAACAAACTATTTTGGTGCAACTAACTTTATAGTCCAGGTGAAGGTGTTTTTCAGAGAAGTCCAGAGATTATGTGCTTAAATTCTACTGATCAAATTCTCTCCAATTCTTGTCCGTAGAGGCTAGCCCAGAGGTATTCCCATAGTGATACCTATAATTTAGAATGTATGTGCTGGAGGGGGTTGCGCATATGTGTGTGTGGGGGGGGATATGTGTGTGTGCATGTGTGTATAAATATATTCTGTGTGCAGTACACTTTTTTGCAAACCAAGATAGGATTCTCATAAATTCCCTGATATGACATCAAGGCCCCGTAACTTATTGTATCCCAGGCATATTCATGTCAAGCTATAAGAGAATGTGTCCCTATCATGAGTAATCAGTGATGTCAGAGGAACGGCTTTCAGATGCCTGAACACTTGGGTTGTGAGCTGGGCTGGGCTGCCAGGTTCTAACACCCCAGTTGGGGCTTGTTTTAAGTTCAGTTATGGAGGCACTGTAATTATCAAAAGATCATTCAACAGCAAATGCTTAAAACCAAACCACATCAGAGGATGATGGTGCCACTGGAGATCTCAGTATGACAAGAGCACAGACCATGAGGGAGGCATGTGAGGGATGAGACTGCAGGATTGACTGAAAAGACCTCTCAGCAGGGGGCACCACAGGGAGCCCTCAGGAAGGAAAGGGATATGACCCCATTTGTTTGAGAGAGTGTTGTGGGTTGAACTGTGTTCCCCCAAAAGCTATATTAAAGTCCTAAACCCCAGAACCCATGAATATGGCCTTATTTGGAAATAAGGTCTTTGCAGATACAACCAATTCAAAAAGCTGCCATACTGGATTAGGGTAGGCTCTAAATTCCATGACTCTTGTCTTTATAAAAAGAGAAAGATTTTGAAACAAAGAAATACAGAGAGGGGAGAGAGCCATATGAAGACAGAACCAGAAATTGAAATGATGAAGTTATAAATCAAAGATGTCAAAGATTGTTGGCAACCACCAGAACCCAGGAAAGAGACATGGAACAGATTCTTCCCTGGGGCTTTCAGAGAAAACATGGTCACCTTTATTTTGGACTTTGAGCCTCCAGAATTATTGAAGAAAAAAATTCCACTGTTTTAAGACACTCAATTTAAGTCACTCATTTATTATGGACACTTAGAAAGTAATTCTGAGAAATTATTATAACCATAGTGAGTGGAGGAGATGCAAGGTGCACAAGACCAGACAAGAGTAATAAATGGAGAGGATGAACAGTAGTCCCGATGGCACCCCATCATGGCGGCACTAATCAGAACAGTGGCAGTGAAAATGACAAGACACTGGTGATGTTGATTGTTACCTGGAAGGTACATTCAACAGGATTAGTTCTCAGTGGTATGGAGATGTCAGGGGAGGAAGGACTCAGGGATAATGCTCCAATGTCTGGTTTGAAAAACACTTATTACAAAAGGAAGTACTTGGAATAGATTTGCCAGGGAAGAGAGAAAAAGTGAATTTAGCTTTGCCCAAGCACCATTTGAGGTACCTGAGGGATATGTGAGCAGATGTGCCCCATAGGAAACTGGGTCTGGAGGTCAGAAAACGTTTTAGGATGGAAATATAGACATGGTAATGTTGGGTTTCTGCAATAGTATCACTTTTCACACACTCTATTTTAAAAACCTGTTTACCTATAAATCCTCAACAAGAAAGGAAGCTAAGACCAGAAACAGAGGGAACAACTTCTTTTGATGAACATGGCTCTCCCCAACAGGCCATCTAGTGGATGGAGTACTGATACTAATAAAGCAATTCTGGCTCTTTCCAGGCAGTTTTGCTAAAGAAGCTGGCCCTGTGTACTGGGAGATTTTTAGCTCTGGACATAAGCCACAGATCCAGAACAGGGGAAAATCCCACTAGATATTTTGTTACATCTTACATAGATTACCCAATGTAATTTTCACAAGAATCATTTCTGTTTAAGAGCTAATTAATTATAGTCCTCACTAAAACACAAAAAGAAAATAAAACCCCTAAAGTCTCCGTGCTGCAAACAGATGGGTCCTAAGTTTGGAGAGATGAGCTGGAGCCGGACAGGAGAGCCCATGGGGATGGGTGAAGGAGGCTGGCTATGGTCCAATCAAGATAGCAAATGGGACTGAGCCCTTCCTAAGGCCAGAGTTAAGAGTATTTTTACACATGAGACACAAGCTTTAGAAATAACTTTCTCTGGCTCTGGATGCATTTCAGACCTAAGACACATTCAGATTGAACGTGAAAGAGTGGAAAAGCATTTATCACATAAATGGCAGTGAAAAGAAAGCCAGGATAGCTCAACTTGTATTGGACAAAATGGACTTTAAGACAAAGGCCATAAAAAGAGACAAATAAGGATACTACATCATCATAAAGGGAACAATCCAATAAGAAAATATAACAACTGTAAATATTTATACCCAACAGAGGATCAAATACATAAAGTACTTAATAACCCAAATACCCAGATATATAAAGTACTTACTAACAAACATAAAGGAAGCAATCAGGAATAATATAATAATGTTAGGAGACTTTAACACTCCACTTACATTATCAACATAGAAAATCAACAAGAAAACAGTGGCTTTGAACGACACAATGGATCTAATAGATACCTAATAGGTATCTATTGTGGACATTCAAATATTCTCCCCTAAAACAGTAGAATACATACTCTGTTCAAGTGCATATGGCACATTCTCCAGAATAGATCTGGAGAATAGATATAGGGCACAAATCTAGTCTCAACAAATTCAAACAGATTAAGTAAGATCATACCACACATCTTTTCTGAGCACAATGCCACAAAACCAGAAATCAACCACAAGAAAATATCGGGAAAGAATACAAATACATGAAGGCTAAACAACATGCTACCAAACAATGAATGAATCAAACAAAAAAATCAAGAATAAAAAGTTATATGCAGAAAAATGATAATGAAAACAAAATAGTCTAAAATCTTAGGGAGGCAGCAAAACTGTTCTAAGAGGGAAATTTATAGAATGGCAGTTCTATCTCAAGAAGCAAGAAAGGTCTCAAATAAAGAATCTAACTTTAGGGACGCCTGGGTGGCTCAGTTGGTTAAGCGGCTGCCTTCGGCTCAGGTCATGATCCCAGCGTCCTGGGATCGAGTCCCACATCGGGCTCCTTGCTCAGCAGGGAGCCTGCTTCTCCCTCTGCCTCTGCCTGCCATTCTGTCTGCCTGTGCTCGCTCTCTCCCCCTCTCTCTCTCTGGCAAATAAATAAAATCTTTAAAAAAAAATAGAATCTAACTTTACACTTACAGAAGCAGAAAAAAGAACAAACAGAACCTAGAACCAGTGGTAGGAAAGCAAATAATAATGATTAGAGCAGAAATAAATTAAGTGGAACCTAAAAAAACAAAACCAAAAATGATAGAGCAGACCACTGAAACCAGGAACTGGTTCTTTGAAATGAGCAATGACACTGATAAACTTCTAGCCAGACTTATAAAAAACAAAACAAAACAAAACAAAAACAAAAATAAAAAAAGAAACAAGAAAAAAGCCCCCAAAAAACAAAAACAAAAGAGAGAAAAAAATCAAATAAATAAAATCTGAACAGAAAGAAGAGAAATAACCATAGACACCACAGAAATAGAAAGGATTATAAAAGAATATTATGCAAGATTATATGCTAAGAAATTGGACAACCTGGAAAAATGGAGAATTTCCTAGAAATATGTAACCTATCAAAAGTGAATCAGGAAGAACTAGATAATTTTAACAGACCAATTACTAGCAATGAAACTGAATCAGTAATAAACTTCCAACAAAAAGAAGTCCAGGACCAGATGGCTTCACAGATGAATTCTACCAAACATTTAAAGAAGAGTTAATAACTGTTCCTTTCAAACTATTCCAAAAAAGTAGAAAACCAAGGAGAGCTTCTGAATTCATTCTATGAGGCCAGCATTACCTTAATGCCAAAACCAGATAAAGATACCACAAAAAAAGAGAACTACAGGCCACTATCTCTGATAAATAATGCATGCAAAAATTCTCAACAAAGTATTAGCAAGTTGAACCCAACAATACTTAAAAAAAATCTTTCACCATGATCAAGTGGGATTTATTCCTAGGCTGCAAGAGTGGTTCAATATTCACAATTAATCAACATGATAATCACATCAACAGGAAAAAAGAATAAAAACCATATGATCATTTCAAAAGATGCACAGAAAGTCTTTGACGATATACAATATCGACTGTCCTTTGACAAAGTACAGTGTCTATAAAAACTCTCAACAAAGTTGGCTTAGAGGGAACATACCTCAACATCATAAAGGTCATATATGAAAATCGCATAGCTAACATCGTACTCAACGGTGGAAAACTGAGAGCTTTTCCCTTTAGATCAGGAACAAGACAAGGATGACTACTCTCACCACTTTCACTCAACATAGTACTAGAAGTCCTAGCCACAGCAATCAAACAAGGAGTAAAATACATCTAAACTGGTAAGGAAGAAGTAAAGTTTTCACTGTTTATAGAAGACATGATACTCTATACAGAAAACCCTAAAGACTCTTCAAAAAACTACTAGTATTGATAAATCAATTTATTAACAGGATACAAAATCATTATACAGAAATCCAATGCATTTCTATATGCTAATAATGAAGTAGCAGAAAGAAATGAAGAGAGCAGTCCCATTTGCAATTGTACCAAAAAAAAAAAAAAAGATGTCTAGGTAAACCCATGGGTCAAAGACCTATACACTAAAAACTATAAAACACTGATAAAAGAAATTGAAGATGGCAAAAACAAATGGAAAGATATCCTATGCTCATGGACTGAAAGAACCAAAGTTGTTAAAATGACCATAATACTCAAAGCAATCTACAGATTTAATGTAATCTCTATCAAAATACCAACAGCACTTTTCACAGAACTAGAAAACATAATCCTGAAATCTGTGTGAAACTACAAAAGAACCTGAATAGCCAAAGCAATGTTGAAAGGAAAAACAAAGCTGGAGGTAACACAATCCCAGATTTCAAGTTATACTACAAAGCTATAGTGATCAAAACAATATGGTACTGACACAAAATAGACACACAGATCAACAGAAGAAAACAGGGAGCCCAGAAATAAACCTACAATTATATGGTCAATTAATCATTGGCAAAGGAGGCAAGTATATTCAATGGGAAAAAGACGTCTCTTCAACAAATGATATTGGGAAAACTGGATAGAAACATGCAAAAACAATGAAACTGGACCACTTTCTTACACCATACACACACAAAAAAAACTTGAAATGCATTAAAGATCTAAATCTATGACCTGAAACTACAAATACCCTAGAAGAGAGCACAGGCAGTAATTTCTCTGACATTAGCTTTAGCAACATTTACCTATACAAGTCTCCTAGGGCAAGGGAAACAAAAGCAAAAATAAACTATTGGGACTACATCAAAATAAAAATTCTACACAGCAATGGAAACAATCAATAAAACTAAAAGACAAACTACTAAGTGGGAGAAAATATTTGCAAATGATGTATGTAATAAAGGGTTTGTATCTGAAATATGTAAGTAACTTATACAACTCAAAACATAAAAATCAAATAATCCAATTAAAAGTGGGCTAAAGACATGAACAGAAATTTCTCCAAGGGAGACATCCAGATGGCAAACAGACACATGAAAAGATGCTCAACATCACTCATCATCAGGGAAATGCAAATCAAAACCACAATGAGTTATCACCTCACACCTGTCAGAATGGCTAAAATCAAAAACAGAAGAAACAACAAGTACTGATGAGGAAGTGGAGAAAAAGGAATCTCCGCGCACTGTTGGTGGGAATGCAAACTGGCGCAGCTATTGTGGAAAACAGTAAGAAGGGGCTTCAAAAAATTAATAATAATCATATGAACCAGTAATTCCACTACTGGGTATTTACCCAAAGAAATGGAAAACCCTACTTCAAAAATATATTATGTGCCCATATGTTTTTTTGCAGCACTACTTAGAATAGTGGAATATGGAAGCAACCCCAGTCTCTAACTATAGATGAACCTGGATAAAGATGTGGGTGTGGGTGTGTTCATTATAATGGAATACTATTCAGCCATGAAAAAATGAAATCTTGCCATTTGCAACAATATGGATAGATCTAGAGGGTATAATGCAAGCATAATACATCAGTCAGAGAAAGAGAAATACCATCTAATTTTACTCTTTGTGGAAGTTAAGAAACACAACAAATGATAAAAGAAAAAAAGTTGCAAACCAAGAAACAGACTCTTAACTATAGAGAACAAACTAAGGATTACTAGAGGGAAGGCAGCAGTGGGTGCAGGGGTGGGGGTGATGAGGGAAAAGGTGAGAGGAATTAAGAGCACAATTATCATGATGAGCACTGGGTAATGTTGAATCACCATATTGTACACCTGAAACAACATCATGTATGTATGTTAACTATACTGGAATTAAAAATAAATAAGGAAGGAAGGAGGGAAAAAAGAAAACAAAGATGAGAAAAGGAAAGATCTCTCTCTCTCTCTCTGTTGGCCGAGGTAAGGGCTCAGGAGGTTTTCCCCAAGAGATGCCAAAATTCAAGCCTTCCAATTTAGAGATCTGAACTCTTTCTCTCTGAACTTCATGGTACAGGGAAATCAAGGTAAAGCCCATATTCACAAAGACAAATATGAAACATGAGAAATAGCTCCTAAGAGATGCTCCTGGAGGGGATCTACCCGTCCACCAACTGCACTGAAGACAGGCACGCACTGAGAACCAACCAATCAACAAAAACCTACACGAGCTAAAATAAATCACACAATAAGGAGGGAGAATTCACAGATATAACAAACATTAGAATTAATGTAAGAGAAAAGTTCAAATAATTGATTTTAAAAATAATAAAGAGATAAAGAAAGGAAAGAAAATATAAAACAGACATGAAAACAGCAACAGCGAACATTATATAATGATATGTTAATGTGTCCTAGTTATCATTCTAATAATGATACATACTCTAGACATCACTTGGCTTATTAATTGCCAACTGTATGTAGTCAGGTACGATTATTCCCATTTACAAACCATGAATCTGAAGAACAGAGAGGTGAAGGAAAACAATACCTTGTAAATAGTGGGACTGGGATTCGAACCCAGGAGGTCTTATTGCAGAGTTCATTAATCACTGTGGTGTGCCAAGTAGAAATACTAAAAGTTGTATTTAAAAAATAATCACTGGCAACTGCTCAGTCGATGGGTTGAATTTAAGACTTGATAAATCCAGGTGAAATGCAGGTGAAGGAAAAGAACTGCCCAGATTCCATGACAAACATAGCATAGAATGATAGAGAAAAAGAACATATACACAGGAGAAAAGAAGGAAGGCTGGTAGGGTAAGGAGCTGAAACCTAGAGTATCAGGAGCCCCCAAATGAGAGATTCAAGAAAGTGAGGTGAAAGCAAGTATGTAGGGGGTAATGTTCAGAATTTTCTAGAATTGCAGAAAACTCTATTCTCAGAAGAAAAGAACATACAGAGGGATATGAAGGAAAAATAAAACATATCTTCACCTAGACAGATTGTAGGAAAGATCCAGAGCATCAAAGACAAAGGAACAGTTGCCAAAGATGATGACACAGGACCTTTAAAGGAACAGTGATTTGACTCACTACAGACTATGATTTCAGAAGATAAGATGTCAAAGACAAATAAATTTTAACCTAGATCTCCATGCACAACCCAATGCACGTATAGGCAAAGGCAGAAAATACGAACAGATCATCTAGGAACACTTGCTGAAGAATAAGCCCAAAAGGAATGAGCTGGATAGAAGAAGAAATTGTGGGCAAAGCAATAGGTAAGCAAGTTAATTACCTGAGTACCTACAAAAATACAGTCATAATAATGACTGATACCAGGGGGGTTACTAACCAGGTGGAATCAGAGACTAGAGAATGGGAGGGAAGGTGGTAGGAGAGATTGAAACACACAAAGATCCTTGTTATTCAGAGAAGGACAGAGTCACTGGTGAACATTACATATTGGCTATACATATTACAATCTTTTAATCATTAAAAGAATAGAAAAGAGTAAAAATCTCTAAGTGATGGTACAAATGCAATTCATGTGACAGAAGAGAAAGGACATATCCACCCAATGTGAAACAGAGATGTCAGATGTACAAAACTGTCAAGACAAAACCCAGCTTATGTGCATTTAGGAACACAATATATACATAATAAATTATAGACACAGGAACAGAGAAGGTGCACATGGCCAACCTCAGCAGGTGATGGTGGGAGGGAGGGAAAGAATGGAGAGGAGACCAAGGAGGCTTGAGTTTGATCTGTAATGTTTTATTCTCAAATACACAAATCACCAGATTCAAATACCACAAAGTATTAAAATGCTATATCCGGCATTATATCCTTTTATGAACTATCATTTTATTAATTAAAAGAAGGGCAGGGGGAGAAAAGCAGGTTTAGAAATGTTAATTCACCTTCCCAAGATCATGGTCCTTGAGGAAATATAGCCTTTGCTTATTTATTTATTTATTTATTTATTTTTCCATCAATAAAGACAGAGCATGGCAAGTGGCATAGATGTTTGAAGATAGGCAAGAGCTAGGATAGTTCCTGGAGGGAAGGGCCTTCTAGTAAAGGTCACCACTTAACAAGGTAATGAAGGGCTGCATTTGGCATCCAGGGCTCTGTTCCATCTGTAGAGATGTCACATCCCCAAAGAAGCAGAGGCTGTGACCTAAGGAACATTAGAGATCATCTAGTTCAACTGCCTTGGTTTCCAAATCCAGACCCAGAGACCCAGAGAGGTACTGGTTCACTCCAAGTGATATCACTAGTGAGTGACTGACTCCATATCTAATGCTACTTCAGTTATACCAAGTGTTCCAAAGTTTGGCAAGAAGTAGCAGAACATTCATGGGAGTAATGCTGTTGATGATGCCAATTGTATTGATAATGATAGTGGAAATAAGATGGTGGTGGTGCTGATGGTAGCAGCTACTTCTTCTGAGCATAATTTAAATTCTAGACACTCAAATGCTTTTCAACAATCCCCTTGATTATTCCTCTCCACAACTAAACAAACAAACAAAAAAGAAAGTTAGGTATAATCATCACCACCATTTCTGATTAAAGGAGAAGATTCCAGAATCTCATAATGTGTAAATGACCAAGCAGATATGAACCCAGGCAGTCTGATTCCTGGGCTGGAACTCTTCACCACAGGCTACACTGGAGACTCAAATGTGAGGAGATGGGGACCGAGCCATGTGGGAGCTCAGCCCCATCTTGGTCAGGTTCATCTTACTCTTAAGTTTTTCCCTCTTACTCCAGATGCAAAGCATGGGTGTGGCTTAGAATTGGACACCATTTGTTCCCATGTGGATTCTGCATGATTTCAAGTCAGGTGGAAAGAGCCTGAAGCCACAGTAAGCATGTGGTAGATTGACTCATGAGTTATTGGACTACACCTGCAGTAATTTCACCTAAAGACAACTTGAGTTTTCCTGTACATAAGGAAAGAGTCCTTCTGTAAACAGTACAACATGTTGCCCTCTCTCTGGTGTGGAAAACCCATTACTACAACAAAAAAAGGAAGGAAGGAAGGAAGGAAGGAAGGAAAGAGAGAGAGAGAGAGAGAGAAAGAAAGAAAGAAAGAATGAAAGGAAGAAATAGTGCTCAAGGCAAGGAATACTGAATAATCTGCTTCTCATTAGCCAAAGTGAAAGCAATCTGTGACCTCGGTTTCTCTGCTAATGAGATCCTACTGGTTAATGGATGGTAACCATATAGATTATAAAATGGCTAGAGCTGGGACCCTACTGTCTGCATAGAACAAGGAAATGGAGCTTGTTCCTTCAAGATGTGGAACTCTAGGGTAGAGCTCCGTAGACGGAGTATGGAGCTCACATTTCAGCTCCATCATTCAACCATCTACCGTGTGCTTCACTGCTATTGGTACTAAGTACTCTGAAATTTAAAAAGTATGGTCAAGGATTTGTATCAAAATAAACGAATTTATCAATATTTCAGGGTTCTGTTGAACATCTCAGTAAACTAAAGCAAAAAATCCCAGTACATGTAAATTTTACATGTGAGAGAACAAGCTGAAATGCTGTGTTATGTACATGCAGAGAACTCTATGCAATCGGTCTCCCAAGGATAAAAATCACTTGATTTGCAAAGAAGCATAGACACAACCCAAAAGGAAACACACAGTGCCCAGAGGACTTTCTATCTCAAAGCAACATCAATTTTTAAGGCTTTTAGAGAGAAAAAAGCAAATAATCTGATTTGTGAAAAGTTAGAATTTCTTGTGTGAAACATTGAAACTCCCAAAAAAAAAAAAAAAAGAACATAGATACTCAGAGTGAAAAACAGGTTACACACAGAGAACATCAAAACAGTTAAAAATATCAAAGGAAGGAAATAATCAAGAAGGTATAACCTAACAGACTTCCTTCATTTGATTCTAGATACAGCATTTTAAGAAGACATACCTGATAGACAGAAATCACAAAATGACAGCTCACAACTCAAAGCATTTGCAGAAATGTTTGTTGGGTTTTTTGTTTGTTTGTTTGCACAGTTTTTTTTTTCTTTCAAAAATCAAGTTACAAAATCAGATTTCATTTTTTTTTCAAAACCCACATTTTTTTTTTCCTGCTAAAACAAAAATAAAAAAACAAAATAAACAAACAAAGAAACCTAGCAATGAGCTGGAGGTCAGGAATTGCTGTCCTGTTCACGTAAAGGGTTCTAATTTGCCACCTTACCTTACCTATGTACGTTACCAGCCTGCCCCCTGTATACAAGCAAGTTCATAACCTCTTACATACTGCCCAATGGATCCAAGCAGAGAAACAAGATCCCAGCAAGAAGGGAATGCCTGACTGGGCTTCATTAGAGAGGTTCATTTGTTCATTCGTTCATTCATTCAATTTGACAAATACATGTTGAGTATCTGAAAAGTGCCAGATACAGGGCTCATGTAAGAATGTGAGTATTTGGACTTCCCATCAAAGGGACATGCAACCGTGGATCTCAATGTATATAAAAATGTATGGGATAGAGAGAGCTGAGGACAAAACAGTGATGGATTTTAGGAAACTGAATGAGAAATTCTAAGAGTGCTAACAGTTGCAAGGGACCCAAAGGAAGGGGAATTTGAAGAAAAAAAGGGGTGGGGACACCTGGTGGCTCAGTCAGTTAAGCACCTGCTTTTGGCCCAGATCATGCATGATCTCAAGGTCCTGGGATCCAGCCCCACATCTGGCTCCCTGCTCAGTGGGGAGCCTGCTTCTCCCTCTGCCCCTCTCCCCTGCTCATGCGCACTCCTGTTCTCTCTCTCCCAAAAAAAATAAAGAAGGAAGGAAGGGGCAAAGGAAGGGGGATGGGGTCAGCAGGGTAAAACTGTGGCTGAGAAGGGAAATGCAAAGAAGACAGAAAAGGAAGAACATTCTCTGATGCAAGTAGTGAATTGCTGGTGACACTGAAGAAGGCACTTAGAGTGGGCTGATCAAGCCAGGCTGAACAGTGGGAGTGTAAGAGCTCCAGGCACAAGAAAGAAAGACACTGCAGGGGGGAAGATGGTGTCAGGGGAAGGTCAGGGGAGGGGGTACAGTGAGGAGCCCACTGGAGCAGAGGACTGAATAAGTATAAGAGAGACTTTGGGCTGCAAAACAGTTCATGGGAATAGCCACATGCCAGAGTGATTTCAATCCAGATGGAATACCATGACACTCTGATACCAGAGGAAATCTGGTAACTTCTCCATGAATTATATATCCTCATGGTCCCTTCTTAAGACACATTCTAGAAAGGGGCTTTCACCCTAAAAGCTTTCTTTCAGGGGCACACAAATTCAGGGGCAGTAAGCTACAAAAGAAAATCTGTCCATTTTCAATTATGTTTTATTTTCTGGTGTTCCACTTGTGATCTCAATCAGAAATGAATGAAAATATTTGTTTCTTTGGCCCTATTGGAAATGACATTTTTCACACAGGCAGTTAATCTTGGACCAATGGAACCAGGAGGCATTATACTCTAGAATCCTCTATGCATAATCAAGGGACAGAATGATTCAAATGCAAATGATAGGTCTGTGCACTTTATACTAAAAAGATAATGTTTATTGCCCTCTTTTGTGAATGTACAGCAAGCACGGTATTTCTTCCATTAGGAAAAAAAATCTAATGGTAAGGACATGTTCTTCAGATACGGATCAAATGAACTAAGAAGAAAAAAAGAAAGTGAAAGGCTTTAAGCTCTGAATGTTCATAAGGTAATGTGGTGTATGGAAGATGACTTATCAGGGTCTCTGTTTGGCTAAGAAAGAAAACAAAACAAAACAAAACCCTTCTCTGATTGTGCCTTAAAAATCAAAACTCCCCAAATGATCTCTTCATATTAAATTCAAACAAAATGCATAAAATGTAATTTTTAAGTGAAAGCATAATGGAAGCAAGAATGACATCCCAAGAGGTCCGTCATTGTCATGTGTTCTGCTCGACGTGTGGTTCAAAGTCAACTAACTGGCTTCTCCTTTCATAGTATGTGGGAAGAAATCCCAAATGCTTGCTTCCTGAGGTCTTCCTTTACAAGTCAAATTCAGGGACCTTGTACAGTGTACATCTCTGGGTCCAGCCTTTGGACCGTTCACAGGGAACTTTCATGTGCCTACCCTCCACCCACAGAGACAATCTCCACCCAGACGTGAAGCCCAGCAAGCATCCATCGCCTTCTGCTCTGTGTAGTCAGTTCAGGGATTTCAGAATTCTCAACCAATCATCTTCCTAAGATTCAGAGCAAAATTGTGGCATAAAGTAAGCTTAACAGAAACTCTACCCCTCTCTTTCAGTGTCTTTATAGAGATCATAGATGAGCACAAAGCCAGGAAATTTCCCCATTAATATAAAAATGATATTATACAAGTTCATCAATTAATCCCAAAGCCTATATAAATACATTACAAGTCCACTTGGAAATAAGTAAAAATGGTCATCAAGGGTCTGTGTCTGATATTAGGATCAACAGTAAATAGTCCATTTTGCTCAGAGCTCTGAATATGAGAGGGGAGTTTATGTGGCACTCAAACAGAAACTGTGTAATACGTCATCTACTCACCCCTGCAAGGCTTTCTCTCCAAACCAGTCTCCTTTCCCTAAAGTTCGAAGAAAGACGGGGTCTTCACTGGGGGAGTCTTCCCGAGTGACGTTTACCTACAAAGAAAAACAAAGGTCTATGTCCACTGCACACAGTGATTGATCAAATCAACACTAACTGATGATGTTAATTCCATTTCTGTTTCTCCTTTTAAGCTTACTTTCATGAAGACCATGAAGACATTACTACTGAAAGTACCAAAGAGGAATATCACAAAATTCTATGCAAACCACAAGAAATGTCCTCCAAATATGTTTGAGTTATTTTCAAGTAGTAAGAAATTACTCAAAAATCTGAATTTCACTTAATTCTCATTCTGACTTCCTATGAGGCAAGCATGATAAAGAATTAAGTGAGCATTCCTCCAATCTTTTTTAGTGTGTGTCTATGTTTGAATTTTTAAAAATAGATGAATAACCTAAGACAGGGTGTATCGTTCTGCAACTTACACTTTTTCTCGTAACATCATTTTATTGGTTATCCATGCTCTTACATAGAAATCTAGTTCCTCTACTTGAATGCGTCCATGCCATCTTCCTTTCCATATGTTTATCCATCTAATTCCCTATAGGTGAATGTTTAAACTGCTTCCATTCTTCTCTGCAATAATAATCTTTCTGTGCCCCTTGCATGCATGTTCCTATCTCTAAGACAACACCTGTCTCTTTTTCCCAAGGATCCACACTCCATTCCAAAGGCTACTCCCATGTTCATGAAGCCTTCTTATAGTCTCTAACCCATGACAGTCCTTAAGGTCTGCATGCTTCATTCAGAAGGATTTCATTTTTTAAAGATCTATGAATTACATGTATATCTTTTTCCTTTTTTACCATAAGAGTGTGCTCTTCAAAAACACGGGTTTATCTTCGACATTGTCTATGATTTATAAGCACCTAATAAAAGAGCTGTGAGTTATTGGAACAGAAAAGCTTTATTACCTAAACAAGATATCTGGGCCCATACAGGACTTTTGACTTGGCTGACAGTCCACGGAAGGAGAGTAATAATCTTTCTGTTGCATGAATGAAGACATAAATGTACCTTTGTGTTAATTTACTTCTACTTCAAGTTCTACTAATATTCATAATACTGGCTATGTTTCTTCTAGAATGGTTAAGTAGTTAAAACTCTCCTGCCTGGGGGCACCTGGGTGGCTCAGTGGGTTAGGCCGCTGCCTTCGGCTCGGGTCATGATCTCGGGGTCCTGGGGTCGAGTCCCGCGTCGGGCTCTCTGCTCAGCGGGGAGCCTGCTTCCCCTCTCTCTCTCTGTCTGCCTCTCCATCTACTTGTGATTTCTCTCTATCAAATGAATAAATAAAATCTTTAAAAAAAAAAAAAAACTCTCCTGCCTGGAAAATGTAATGAAGCAGAAAAAATTAATTTCTTAAGACAATGCTAGATACTTAAGCACACTTAAAAATATTATGCTTCAGGTTTGTGAGTTTAGAGAATGGACGACAAAGACCAGGATTTTTATAAGTACTAAGAATGTACGTGCAAGGTGGAGGGTATTCAATTACTATTCTCCACTGATCCATTCGATTACTTTTCCACACTGTGTTTCAAAACCATGGGGATGCGGGCTTTAACCCTCTTACACCAAGCTATATCACAGAGATGGTTATTTGCATGCCAATGAGGCTTTTATAAATGTGGGAAGAAATACACTAGCTCATTGTTTTTCAAACTTCAGGGTAAGGGGTCTTATTCAAAAGAAAGGCCACTGAACTTCTCATTAGATACACCTCCTGAGGCAAGGAAGACTAAAGCAAAAATGAACTATTGGGACTTCGTCAAGATAAAGAGTTTCTGCACAATGAAGGAAACAATCAACAAAACCAAAAGGCAACCTATGGAATGGGAGAACATGTTTGCAAAGGACATATCTGATACAGGGTTAGTATCTGAAATCTATAAAGAATGCATCAAATTCAACATACAAAAAATGAATAATTTAGTTAAGAAATGAGCAGAGAACATGAATAGACATTTTTCCAAAGAAGACATCCAGATAGCCAACAGACACAAGAAAAGATGCTCAACCTCACTCATCATCAGGGAAATGCAAATCAAAACTACAGTGAGTTATCACCTCGCACTGGTCAGAATGGCTAAAATTAACAAGTCAGGAAATGACAGATGTTGGAGAGGATGCAGAGAAAGGGGAACACTCCTGCACTGTTGGTGGGAAAGCAAACTGGTACAGCCACTCTGGAAAACAGTATGGCATTTCCTCAAAAAGTTAAAAATAGAGCTACTACAGAATACAATCCAGCAATTGCAGTACTAGGTATTTACCCCAAGTACACAAAATACTAATTCAGAGGGGTACAATGCACCCCAGTATTTATAGCAGCATTAGCAACAATAGTCAAATTATGGAAAGAGCCCAAATGCCCACTGGTTAGCAAATTGATACAGAAGATGTATAAATATACAACAATATTTTTCAACCAGCAAAGCAAATGGAATCTTGGCAGTTGCAATGATGTACATGGAGCTAGAGTGTATTATGCTGAGTGAAATCAGTCAGAGAAAGACAAATATCATGATTTCACTTACAGGTGGAATTTAAGAAACAAAACAGATGAACAAAGTGGAGGAAAAAGACACAAACCATCAAAAAGGCTCTTAATGATAGAGAACAAACTGAGGGTTGCTGGAGGGATAGTGGGTAGGTGATGCGTTATATGAGCGATGGCTATTAACAAGGCCATTTATTGAATGAGCACTTAAGTGATTACTAAATCCTACCAATGAAACGAATATTACACTGCACATGAACCAACTGGAATTTAAATAAAAACTTGGGAGAGGGGCACCTGAGGGGGCTCAGTGGGTTAAAGCCTCTGCCTTCGGCTCAGGTCATGATCCCAGGGTCCTGGGACTGAGCCCCACATCGGGCTCTGCTTGGCGGGGAGCCTGCTTCTCTTTCTCTCTCTCTCTGCCTGCCTCTCTGCCTACTTATGATCTCTGTCAAAGATTTTTAAATCTTAAAAAAAAAAAAAAAAAAAAAACTTGGAAGAAAGAAATAAATAAAGGCTACCAGACTATTTTTGAAGTTCTAATTTAGTGGGACTGGGAAATCTATATGTGAAAAGTTTAAAATAGGTGATTTAGATGCAAATGTTTTGAAGACCAAACTTCAGCACACATCAATTCATTGTTTTATTTCTAGGCCTTGGTTTTCTCATCTGTACTAAAGATTATTTGGCAGTCCTCAATACCAAAACCAAACCAAAACAAAACAACAACAAGAATAAAAAACCAAAACCAAAACAGTCATTAACTAAGGTGTAATATACTATAAGATCATTAATTCAAAATCAGACATAAGGGTATGTTACATAATTGTACCTTTCCATCTGGTTAACAACAGCAAAAATGATTAAGAAATTCCAAAGGGCAGACTTATGCAAGACATAGGGAGATTTCAGTGGCTTTGGAAATATTCTTCACAAAAATGTTACTGAAATGCAATAACAGAGCTATAAAAAGTTGGACACCTACAGAATAGACCATTTTCTGCTTATATGACAAGTGTGAAGGAAAACCTATCTGGATAATCCATATATGTGAAAAGACAAGCAGTTAAAAGAGCAAAAATAAAAGCTTTCCTTTTAGGTTGTAACGGCCACAGTTACTTTGTATATATAATGAATCATTGTAAATATGCACAGACACTTGGCATGGACACTTGAATCTTTATTTCTTAAAAAAAAAAAAGAAAGAAAGAAAGAAAAAAAAGCCAGTGCAGAGAAAGTTACGTACACAGAGATAGCCTCTCTGACCTGGCCTAGATTACTTATTCTTTTCCCTGAAATCTCAAAGTACTTTATAATCCACAATGCTATGGGAAAGAACTAACCACAGAGCCTTAAAGATAATACTCCATTTGTTTGAACCCCTGTTAGCTCCTCACCTTGTCCAAAACCTGGAAGGCTGGTCTCAAAAAAAAGTGTGTGTATGTGCATGAATTAAATGAGAAAATCTATGAAAAGCATCCTTCTAAAAGTACATGCTCGGGGCACTTGGGTGGCTCAGTCGGTTGAGCGTCTAACTCTTGACCTTAGTTCAGATCATGATCTCAGGGTCCTGAGATCAAGCCCTGAGTCAGACTCCCCACCCAGCAAGGAACCTGCCTGGAATTTTCTCTCTCCCTCTTCCTTTGCCCCTCCCCGTGCTTGTGTGCTCATGTGCACCTGTTCTCTCAAATAAGGAAATCTTAACAAAAAATAGTAAGTGCTAAAAAAAGTTGGTTACTTCTCCCCTTTTCTACTTCTCTCACCTACTTTGAAAATGCATCCATTTCACTGTAAAAGAAATAGCCCCATCACTACTACTGCTGTCTCATTGTTGCTATAAAATGCTATTTAGAGTATAAGCTTTTTTACTTCTAGACAGATAAAAGAGAGTGTGGACTCCAACGTTCTTTTTACGTATCAATATGCTAACTTTCTTTCTATAAGACATATATGTAGTCTTGTAATTTGAGGTTTTTTATTGTACTTTGACTTTTTACAACTTTTTAACCATATGCATAATTTAAAAAATTAACAACCAAAATAAAAATTAGATACTTTTAAAAAGATGTAAAAAATTGATCTTTTACCAAAGTATTTAATAAGTAATATCAGAGTGCATGCTTAATCAAAAACAATTGAAAAAGAAAAGAAAGTGTTTTAGTGCACATTCAGCAGGTTTCATAAACAAAGCAATGTTTATTTTGTGGTGGTGGGAGAGCCTGGAATTTACAAATTTATGGGGAAAACTCACCTGGGGAGTGAGGGTTAGTGAGGTAATCATTCTCCTACCTCTGTGACTAATAGATTACAAAAACCAAGGCATTCCCAAAACAAAGCAGTTCCCCTTACAAACAATGTCCTGCATGTATGACTCAAAAATTGGCTCTGTCATTCCCACATCAAAAATGCCTCCTGATGCAGAATGAGGACACGTTAGGAACTATATCTGGTAGTTTGGGACATGTACTGGTTAAGAATGTCTCTTTCTGAACTTGAAGCTTGCCTCTATTCTTTGAGTCATGAGCTAAATTCAGTGTGGGCAGGATTTATGATTCCTAAGAGTCTGATTTGACAATCGAACCCTCTGTGTAACACAGGAGTAAATCAGTCTCTTTCCACCATGTGTTCTGACCCACTCTCCCAACATATCTGTCATGAATCCTATGTTCATGATCCTCTTTCTAATGTTTGCAATTTAATGCATGTTCTTACATGCACTCACATCTCATTCCATGCATAAATACCATGTATTTGCCTGGTTTTGAGCTTTGTAACAATAACAGCATTGCACACATATTCTTCTGCAATTTGCTTCTTTTGATCAGTGTTAAATTGGAGATTTAACCAATTCTTCCATGTTCATATACATAACCATAGTTTACTTCCTGTCTTTGCATATTATCCCATTACATGGATACATTTTATATATATTTATAGATATTACCTATTATATATAATTAATTCTTCTACAGACATCCCTATGTTTCTTTTAGATTTACATAAATAATTACTCTTCTATCTCTTCATTTCCAGATATATTTTTCTTGACTTAATGCAATGTTTGAGGTGTCTAGTTCCACACTGAACATAAATGGTGATAATGTACATCTTTGTCTTGTTCTTGATCTAAAAGGAAGAGCTTTGGGGTGCCTGAGTGGCTCAGTCAGCTGGGCGTCTGCCTTTGGCTTGGGTCATGGTCCTGAGATCCTGGGATCAAGCCCTGCATCAGTCTCCTTGCTCAGTAGGGAACCTGCTTATCCCTCTTTCTCTGCTCCTCCCCCTGCTTGTGCTCTCTCTCTGTCAAATAAATAAAATCTTTTTAAAAATTAAAAAAAGTATGCCTGGATGGCCCAGTGGGTTAAGCCTCTGCCTTCAGCTCAGGTCATGATCTCAGGGTCCTAGGACTGAGTCTCACATCAGGCTCTCTGCTCAGCAGGAAGTCTGCTTCTCCCTCTCTCTCTCTACCTGCCTCTCTACCTAGTTGTGATCTCCCTCTCTGTCAAATAAAAAAATAAAATCTAAAAAAACACACAAATAAAAATAAAAATTAAATAAAGGAAGAGCTTCTCATGTTTCACTCTTATGTATCCATATACAAATAAAATTTCCATATGAAAATTTTCATTTTCATATGAATATAAAAATTCATATGAAAGTATTAATTTTCATATACAACACCAAATATCATGTTAAGCCAACTTGTTTAACCAACATGCTTAAACGCATGTTAATTCTTAAAAAAGCCATGTTGTTAAATGGCATTTAAGGGACAAGAACTTTTGAATCACATTTTTTTTTTTCTGATGGTAGCATAAAAGGTATGTTGAATAGAATCAGAAAATCAAAATACATTTGAATTATTATTGGAACTCTGAAATTTTGCCTACCAATTCTGTTCAATTTTGGTTTAACTTGTGTATGGAGAGAGTACATTTTTGGATGTAATACAGCTACAGATTTTATCAAAGATATTTTTCATTACTCTGTTGTGAATTCGTGGATGTTTTATAGTTCATTGCTGGGGAAAGGAAGCGTCACATCTCCAGGCAACTGGAATATACATATATCCATAGAGCAAACTCAGCTTCTACCTAAATCTTTTAGATATCACTGCAAACACGTTGCCCAAGTTGTAGAAAAATCAGTTTGCGTACATTTAATGGGGGGAAATAGGCATTTCTGAGCTTTCCTCTTTGTGTGGATGTGTCTCATTGGAGAATTAAAAACAGTTTTGTGGGGGTGGCTGGGTGGCTCAGCAGGTTAAATCCTCTGTCTTCGGATCAGGTCATGATCTCAGGGTCCTGGGATTAAGCCCCATGTTGAGCTCTGTGCTCAGCAGGGAGCCTGCTTCCCTTCCTATCTCTCTGCCTGCCTCTCTGCCTGCTTGTGATCTCTGTCAAGTAAATAAATAAAATCTTAAAAAAAAAAAAGTTTTGTGCTTCAATAAATGTCTTGAACTGGGGAAATCCACTGGTAACTCTAGCCTTCTGTTTCATGTTTTACAACGTGTTCCAAGGACAAGCCAGTTCAATTGAAATAAGGAAACCATCTTCTCCAGGGTTTTTCTTTGTTAAGTTTTAAAATACATATGAAAACAAGTTTATATCTGTATACCTAAAGCAAAGCATACAGATTCAGAAAATTCTAGTTCCACAACTTACCTGCCTGCTAACTTAAAGGCACTCTTGTTACTTTTCTCTCTTCTTCCTCCCACAGGACTTAAGTGTGTTAATCTCCTGCTTCTTAGGACCTAACTGACTGATTCTAATATGTGCATAATAGAATTAATAGAATATACTAATACACCATCTATTAATTATCATATCATTCATGTAATTAAAAATCATAGCAGCTAAGTTGTAGGACATGAAAACCAGCCTTAGAAAAATCTATGGCTACTTAAAAAAAAACATCCTGACTGTATCAAAAGCATCTAACATATTCTTACTACTTTTTCCCCAGAATCCCCAAGGTCCTCTGAAATACTGCCAAGGGAACAGGTTCCTGTGGTGCATTTCCTCACTATTTCCATTTACTCATCTTACAAAACTAATAAAGCAACACACTAATGCACCTGTCTGCAACTGAAACTGGTTACAAATAGCAGCTTCCTTTAGGTAGTACTTGAAATTTACCGTAATGGTGTAATCACAGAAGTCTGTCAGAAATTCATCTTAAACGGATAAATGTATCATTCCATGATAGCAAAGGATTAGCAGTGTAATAAAGAAAAAATAAATCCAGATTGTTGGGACAAAAAAAAAATTCCCCTGTGACCTACTGAATCATTTATAACCATGAGGATTTTCAATTTCCCCTGATCCTTTAGTAAATGTTAAGAAATAAAACAGCAAATGGTAAAGCTCCAACACCTTACACATAAACCACACAATGTCAAGGTTCCTTAGCCTCTAACATTGGAAAATTCAAAATACAGTTTTAAGTATAACTGTGGTCAGTTGTGTCATTTCTTGATGTCTGTAAGATGCTGGCACCTGACATTTCTCTCTGTCTCAGGCTTTCTGCTATCAGTCAAAAGAAAAGGTATGAGACAAGCACAAAGAATGCTGTCTTCAGTTTACTGTGACAAGTCGTTGGTGTAAACATTGACACATTCGTGATTCAAAGTCAGTCCAGAGAGGATTATTGAAAATGTAATCCAGTAAGATTTATAATCTTTCACCTATCCTGTCTACTGTTGCACTGTACAACTCTCTTTCCTATTTTAGTAGGAGCCATAAAGTCCTAGAGTCATTTATATCTGTTAAGTTAGAAGAAAGAAGTTTAGTTACATTTTCAAAAACTCTTCAACATTTTTATTTATTTACCTTTTAAGTTATATCTACACCCAACATTGGGCTTGAACTCAGGACACTGAGATCAAGAGTCACATGCTCAATAGAGCCAGCCAGGTGTTCCTAAACTTACATTTCAAAGTAACAATTATAGGAATGAAACTGCTATATAAATCCCCTTCCACTGGCATTTCCTTTCCTATTGCTTCCTGGGCTTAGTACATCCAAATTCCTCTTAAGCATGACTTATGGTGAAGCAAAGTAGGTTCTAGTCATTAGTCATAGGGCAAGGACATTTAAACACAAAAATAACTGTGACTTCACTGTTGCAAGAAATGAAAGGTATTTGTTGGAGTATTAGAGTATTCATCTACACAAGTCTCTATTTTCCAATTCACTTATTTCATTTTTAAATAAAAGTTAAAAGATTTAGAATACTGATAACTGAAAAATAATACAAGTGGATAAATTATGATTTTTCATTCCTATCCCTGGGTCCAGCCCCTACGTATCCCTTCCCTTATAATTTAAGGCTTCTAATAGTTTCTCAGTATAAACTCAATATTTCTTTATGAAGACACAATAAAACATCAGTGTCTTTATACCTTTTTGTCATCAGAGTGCTAAGCAACTTGGCTAGGGACACTGAGACTGGTAAGTTTTTTAGTGGGATTCACACTTGGGCTACACGATTTCAAAGCCCAGGTGTTTCAAGATAGCAATGTTCCTGCTCCTAATCACTAGAGGGAATTTTTTTGGATATTGGTTTTTCTTTTACTGCTGAAGAATTTTAAAGCGACCTTAGTCTTTTTCTTGTTGAATTATAGAAATTATGGAAATCTTCCCATTTATGCAGACATAGCAGCAGCATCTAGGGCCATGGTTATTAAATTACAGAACACAAGCTCTTCTCTGGCCTTCAGAGTCACAGTTTTTCTTCCTCTGGCATCATTTTTGGGAGATCCATTGTCAAATATTCCTCTCTCAAGACCGTGTGCATCTCTGGGGGTGACTGATGCACCCCAGGCTCCCTGCCCCACTGTGTATGTCTTCCTGCTGCAGGGGCTTACCGTTCCTTTGCTGATGATAAAGAAGGTGTCCCCTCTCGCACCTTGTCTGATGATATACTCCCCATTCTCATAGTGGGTCTAAAAAACAGAAACAGCAACAGAAAAAATAAATAAATAAACAACATTAAGAAGGGAATACTATAACAAAAGATCCATCCATCTCTTCAAATATCAGCCCTGCAAGAACTCATTCATCCCAGTGGAATTTTACCCAAGCCCAGAATCCATTATGATTTAAGAATGAGTAAGAGTCAATGAACAAAGTAATTACAGAGAATTTTTTTTTTAAGATTTTATTTATTTATCAGAGAGAGAAGGGGAGAGAGCGAGCACAGGCAGACAGAATGGCAGGCAGAGGCAGAGGGAGAAGCAGGCTCCCTGCTGAGCAAGAAGCCCAATGTGGGACTCGATCCCAGGATGCTGGGATCATGACCTGAGCCGAAGGCAGCTGCTTAACCAACTGAGCCACCCAGGCGTCCCAATTACAGAGAATTTTTATCACGCTCATGTTTAAAACTATTTTGTTAATGCTATTTTTTTTCTAGACGATTATATTCAGCTCTTTACATTCATTTATTTTAATTGTTGGATAAAAATATTCCTTTCTGGGGAGCCTGGGTGGCTCAGTGGTTAAGTCCCTGTCTTTAGCTCAGGTCCTGATCTCAGGGTCCTGGGATCAAGCCCTGCATCGGGCTCTCTGCTTGGCAGGGAGCCTGCTTCCCTCTCTATCTCTGCCTGCTGCTCTGCCTATTTGTGATCTCTCTCTCTCTCTGTCAAATAAATAAATAAATAAAGTCTTTTCTTCCATCAACTAACATGACACAACGGAGCTGATAAACTGGTCTATCTGTACTATTGTATTTGTCCTTTTCATTTTTAGTATTCTTGTAATGATTGATAAGATTTCTTTTTCTTGAGAAATTACTGTGACATTTCAAGCTTTTATTCTGAAACAAGCATGATTTTTGGTGTGGGTTAGATGGCCCTAGCTACTTTTTAAGGCACAGCTTCATGCTTTAATATTCTTAGTTCGGTAATTTAGATTTGGCCCTGTTGGATGGAATGTCTTCATTTTATGGACGGAACTCTGGTCCAGCAGCTGTGAGCTCATCAACTAGCAAACGAGGAAGAAGGTAAGGTGGCAAGAGGATGATCACAGTCGGTGCTGGGATGTAGTCACAGTTATTGGGTCCATTCCCAGTGTAAAGATTACTTCTGCAATGAACAAAAGTAATTTCTCTAAGGCGACGTGGGAAAAAACGTATATTGCTGGGTCAGGAGATGTAACAGAAAAATGAGACTGTGCCATCTGGCCACATTCTTCTCTGCAGCTTAGCAAGGGAGCCATTTTGGGGGAAAGAAAACATTACTTTACACACTCCTTATGAAACAGATTTCATGGTTTGCATGCAGTAGCCACGAGCTGTGATTTGTCCTTTTATTTCAATACCATGTCTATTTACTGTTAACACCACCTTTTTTTAGTACTTGACATTGAGAACAACCATATCTTCCTTTGCTTATCTAGAAAATTAACATACTACCAAATCTTACCTTTTTTCTTAAATTCATAACAAGTTTTAAAAATAGGATTATAGAATGCATATTTTTCAACTGATCTATTTCATTTAACAAGATACCCATGCTCCATTGTCACTCCTTGCTATTTGGGAAAGGAAAGATCTTTAGGACATGCAGGTGTGAAAAGCAATAATCACAAGAGTCTTCTTTCCTGTATCAATTCCACAAACATCTCTGTGTGCCTCTGAGTCAGCCTGGCTATAGGCACTGATGATACAAAGATGAGATACAAAAATCTCAGAGCAGTACCATCCGCTGGATCTTTCTCTCCAAGGGTGCAAATTGTTGACAGCCACATGTCCAGTACAGCCCCCTTCTAGCCACAAGTGTCTTCTGAGTAGTAAAATGTGGCTAGTGTGATTAAGAAACTGAACATTTAAGGTCAGTAGCTCACACATGGCCAGTAGCTACTGTATTAGCATGGGTAGTAGCTAAAGCAGACACAGGAGGAGTTACAATCTGTACTAGTAGGGTAGGGGGGCAGGCTGGAGCATCTTTCCCCACTTGCCATGAATGGAGCTCCATTAATAAAATCCAGGACCTCTCTCTTTCCTTCCCCACTCTACACCAGAGAGCATTTGCAAGTCCTCAGCTAGATATGCTCGCCTCAGCCTCTAGTCTCTGTCAAGTGGGGATGAGCTCCCCACAGAGGCTGACATTCTCTGTGTCTTCTCCAGGGAAAGCAGAGTGAAGCTGCCTCTGCTGGGCCTCTGTCCCAGGGCAAAAATATCCACTCAGATACACCCAGTTCAGTAAGGCTGTTCTGACACCTAAGCCACATTCCCATGTCTATATTTTTATCATTGGTAACAAGAGTATTATATTAGTTCCATTTACCTCAGTCTTTGTCATATTTCTCACTTGTTTCCTCATCCAAAACCTCTCAAAACTCCCCAGAAAATCCAGTGTGCAAATGCTATATTTTACGTCAGTAGGGCTTCTGTGCTGTCTGTTGTATTGTATCACTCCGTTCCCAGGGCTTCCCCATGGAGGAGATTCTTCAGCCCCAACAGAAGTATGAGGGGGGCACCTGGGTGGCTCAGTGGGTTAAACCTCTGCCTTCGGCTCAGGTAGTGATCTCAGGGTGCTGGGATTGAGCCCTGCATGGGGCTCTCGGCTCAGTGGGGAGCCTGCTCCCCCCTCCTTCTCTGCCTATCTGTCTGCCTACTTGTGATCTCTGTCAAAGATAGACAGACAGACAGACAGAAAGAAAGACAAGTTGCAGCTTACTGAGTGGCAGAAAGCCTCTCTGAAAAGAAGAGAATTAGTAGCTTATTATGCTCATATAGTAGTAGCAGAAATACTATTACTTTGGAAAAAAGTAGAAAAATGCAAATAAAAAACACCAATCTTGCAAGAATCCTTAACTAGTCTGAGTCATTCTTCTTATTTTATCCTCCTTAAAAACATATTCCCACCCATATGATTGTCATTTCCTTTCAGAAAGCCAAAATTATCAGTACCATATTAAAAAGTATGAAGGCAAGGGTTTCTCAGGCATACCACCACTGACATTTGGACGCATACAATTCTCTGTTGCTGGGAGCCATCCTGGACATTCAGTTCAAGCTGTAGGATGTTTAGTGGCTTCTGTGGCCTCTACCCACTAGATGCCAATCCCAGTTGTGGCAACCAAAAATGTCACAAGACATTGTCAATTACCTTGCTGGGGGCAAAACTACCCCCCATTGCGAATGTTTGCACTAAATCTCTTGTGGTTTTCTGGATCTGAAATAGCAATTTATTATTTTTCTTGATACTCTGTGCTAGATGACTCTTTGACTTCCCTCGGTGTCAGCTTGGATTAGTCTAATGCCTCACTTTTGGGGTAAGCATTTGGTGCTGGTCTCACACCCATGACTGTCAGTTCTATTCTCCTACACACGGGCCTCCCTCTATTGGGTTGCCCAGTCTCCTTCAGTGCAGGGTGGTTTGGGGGAGAGTCACTTTCTTATATGGCAGCTGGCTTCCAAGGGTGCCAAAGCAGAAGGTGCCAGGCTTTCCCAAGGCTCAGACTTGTGTATCTAATGAATTCAAGCAGGTCCCAGGGCCAGTCCTGATGCAAGAGGAGGGGACTGCACAAAGGAGTGAACCCAAGAAGATGGTATGCATCAGGGCTATGGATACACAGTCTCCCACAGTCTTTAAGCTTCATATGTATGAAACTGAGCTCTTAACCTCCTTCTTCTAGCCCTGCCTCTCCCATGCCTTCCCTGTGTCAGCGACACCAACTGCATCCTTCCTGTACTTGGCCAGTCATCTTGCAGTCATACTGAACTCCTCTGTCTCCCAGGCCCACCACTGTCAGCAGCCCCATTGGTCCACCTTCAGGATATATCCAGAACTCAGTGACTCCTCCATCTGCTGCCACGGATGCCATGTTCTCCTGCCCAGTCCATGCAGTCCCCTCCCGACTGGGATATCTGTCCTACCTGACCCTGTAGGTCTCCCTTCCCACCTAGCAGGCAGGCAATTCTTAAACACCCAGTCAGCACCTGCTGCTCCTGCGCTCACACCCCTGCAGGGGACCCTCTGTGCCCATGGGCACTGAAGCCCCACAGAGGTTGCAAGGTACTAATGGCTTCTACTTTGTCGCTTCATGGACCTCGCCACCCACCTCCCTCCCTTGCATTATGTCTGTTCTCTTCAAGCCCCTTTTCCTGATGTTCCCTGAACACCCAGACCCATCTCAGGACCCATGCACAGGCTCTTCCCAGTGCCTGAGATGTCCCTGCACCCTCGAGAGCTCAAGAGAAGCTATCTCAGGACAGGAAGGTTTGCAGAGGGCTGAATGACAGGAGTGTGGGCATCAAGGAAGGCTGAAGGTTAAGGAATCTGAGAGGAGGATTAACAGACCCTGCTGAGAGCTGGGGCAGTGGCTATTGAGAAGGAAGGCTCCCCTGCCACACCCAGCCTAGTTCAGAGAGAGCCTGACCTCTCTCTTCTCTACCCTCTGGTATCCAGCTGGGGCTCCCCATTGGCTGAGGTCAGCTTAAAATGGACAGGGGAGCCCTCCCATTCATGTCAGCCTCTGGATAGAGAGGAGGGTCCAGGGAAAGGGAAAAGCAAGCCTGGGAGCTGGTGGAATGCATCAGCCCCATGTGCGTTAGCCTCAACCGTCTCCTCCTCCGGAGCATCAGTTCCATGAAGGAACTTTTACATTCCCTGCTGTTCCCTCGGACTGAGAAGAGCACCTGGGTGTTCTCTAAACACTCCTCAAGTCAATGGCTTACATGGGAAGGACACTGAGTGCCCTCACAGAGCAAGGGCTCCCACCCTTCTTCCGCTGGTTTGCCCTCACAAGATGGGTCCGCTGCTCCAGGCCTCGCAGAGGGGTCGCAGGCAGAGAAGGGCAGCCTCTCATCCAGAACCCCTGCCAACTGTCCCCACAGGTCTCCTTTGAGTTGCACTTCCATTCTTAAATGAATGCTTGGCAAGACGAACCTGAATACTCCAAATGGTTTTTGCTTCTCCAGATCACTCCGTGATGCCTTCAAGGAAACCACTCAGATGAAAGCAAACCTCTTACAGTGGGAAAATGGGAAGGAAAGCCTGCAGATGCACCCAACAGGGTATCTACCTCATGGACCAACCCAAGCAGTCTCTGAAGGGTCAGAGCAGGGCTGGCTGTGGAAGAAGGGCAGATAAAAGTGAGGGGGCAAGACCGTGAAGAGGGAAGTCTCAAGTCAGGCCAGTGGTCTTCAAATCTGTGCAGCACTGTGGTAAAGCAGAGGGAGGCAGCCTCCCCGGGAGACTGTCCAGAGCAAGTACAAAGAGATCCAGGGTTTCAGCAGGCACTGCAGGGTCAGCAGGCAGTGGTACAGGTCCAAGCAGCTTCGAGGTCGAACGGTGGGCAGAGCACAGCATGCCGGGAGCACCCATCAGCAGAGGCGGTCTGAGCATGGGTCGAGCCACTGTGGAAGAAACGGAGCGGGGTGGGCTCCAAGGATGCCCAAGGGGGACCTTGAGGGCCTCTTCCAGCTTTGTGATGGTCTGACGAGATGCATTTCCCAAACATGGCCGCTGGAGGGTGTCCATTCCCCAGGCTCTCCAGGGCTGTGCTCCCATGAGCAGCTGGCCTCTGATTTCCTTCCCCTTGAAACCGGGGAGGCCTCAGCAGCTCTTCTGTGACAACAGCCTGTGTGGAAGCGATGCTGAATGGCTCTGGGGTCATCTTTGCAAAGGCCTGAGTCACCTCAGTCACTGCAGTCGGCAGAGAGCCACAAGGGTGCAGGAGACTCCCAAATGGGTCGGGTCTCAGCATTTAACTGTCTCCACTTAGTCCCAGATATCATGGAACAGAGACAACCCACCGTAGTTGGCCAAATTCCTACCCCACAGAACATAATAAGCACAATAAGATGGTTCTCATCTCACGCAGCTATGCTTTGGGGCCCCCTGGGACACAGCAATGCTGTCACCCACCCCAGAGTCCATGGGGGTTCCATCCCAACTGGTCCTGGCTCCCAGCTGCTCCCAGCAGCTCTGGCTTCGCCTGGTCCCAGAGTTCAGCAGCTTCTTGGTCTCATCGGTCTCATCGGAGAGGTGAGGGGAGAGTCCAGCGTCCAGGAATGAGTCGAGGGAATGGTGGCCAGAGGTGGTACAAGTTTGCAAAAGCAGACGTCCACAGTGCCGTCGCACCAGGACTCCTGACTCTGCCATCCGAAACGTTCAGTTGCACCCATGGGGAAGATGATCGTTCGTGCCGATTCTTCGAGAGTCTAACCACGTTCCTCAAATGCCAGCGGTTTCATTGTTTTCTGAAGGTCACTTGCCAGCTCTGCCATTTTCTCATTTCAAATTAAATCGGAGAAAAATGGGGCATTTAGGAGTGGAAACCTGAGCAATTAGGCAGGTTCCTTTAAAGGTTTCCATGGTCATTAGGAGAAAAGCCAAACTCCTACACACTGCCTGCAAGTCCATACACTGTCTGCTCAGTGTCCCCCTTTCCCACCTCTTCTCACTCCTGCTCACTTTGTCCTGCAGCCGCACTGCACCCCCCACCCCTTGGGTCCATTTCTCACCCATACCATGCTCCCTTCCTCCCACAGGCGCGAGCACCCTCCCTCCCCCCAGCCCTGCTGCTTCTGGCCTCCTAGCAGGCTACTTGTCTTTCCCATTCTAGCCTCCCCGGACACACCCTGGCAGCACCAGCTCCCCCACTCTGTGATTTTACAGACACAGCTTTACTGCACTGCTCTTTGCTGAGCTTGTGGGTGTTTATTTGTACGATTAGGGTTTTTAAAAAATGATTTTTTAATTTATTCATTTGAGGGGGAGAGACAGAGCCCCATGAGAGAGCAGGGGGCGTGGGAGAGGGAGAAGCAGACTCCCCGCTGAGCAGGGAGCCTGACCTGGGGCTTGATCCCAGGACCCTGAGATCATGACCTGACCCGAAGGCAGACGTTTTACCGAGTGAGCCACGCAGACATCCCCAGGATTATTTTTAATACTGTTTTTCACCAGATTTTAAATGTGACTGAGGGAAGGATTGCGTCTGGTTTTGCGCACCTTGTCACACCCTCAGTGTATAAGACCACAGTGGAGATAGAATAAGGTCTTGAAAACAGTAATCTCAGGACTGAAGTAGCCCTCCTTAATCACCAGCTTTCTAGCACCGCCCATCCTCCATCCATTAGTAGAGCGCCTACCTTCCATATGAGTGCCAAGCCCCACCATCTCTCATCGTTTCCACGGTTGATGCCCCAGTCGAAGCCAGGACCACATCTTGGATTTTTGTAACATCCCCCATCTGGCTTCCCTGCTTCAGCCCTCGCCTCACCTCCTACTCTATCTGTTCTTCTCTCTGCAACCTAAGTGACCTTGCAAAGAGCCTATCTACTGAAATCACTCTATGGCTGAAAATCTTCCAGTGGCTTCTTGCTGCCATTAAAATCATCAACTACTTATGATGGTCTGTAAAGTTCTCTGCATCCTGGCTCCCACTTGCCTTCCAGTTTTCATCCCTTCCCAATCTCACCCACACGGGTTCAGGGTCAAAAACGCTGGTTTTCCCCCCATATCTTGGACCCATCCCCAGAGCTCTGCATTCAAGAGAGCCTGTCTAGAACACTCTCCTCGAGGTCCTTGTCATGGTCTTGTTCTCATTATTGGGTCTAAACAAGGTCTTTCCAGACCACTCTGAGCACGTGCCTCTACCTCACCCACTTTCTGCCCAGTTCCCGTTGTGTGTGCTGCTTCTCTGCCTTCCTAACTGCGGGTGCACAACCACAGAGAGACAGGCCTTCTTTCACACCTTCAAGATCGGAAAGGATCTTTCTTTTGTGATTTGCTCTCTGGACTCCTCCCTCAATACCCAGCATGCAAAGGGTTTAGGAGATCTTAGATGCTATCCATGGATTCGCTGGCACAAGGAAGGCATGCAATATAGAACCTCGATAAAGGACAGATTTGGTTCAGACCCTTCCATTTTTGAACTAGGGAGGAGAGTAAGAACCAGGAAGAGAAGGGATGGCGTATCGCCATGGAAGCAATCTGTGGCCCCCAAGGTGGGAACTGGTGAGCTGGGAAAAGCCAGTCTTCTCTCTGCTACTGGAAAGAAGGGGTGGGGCTTTGGTTGTTAATCTGTAAGTCTCTGGTTTCTCAGAATTCAACCCTAACATGTAAATGTCCATTTAGACTTTTTAACAATCTCCGCATACTTGCTGACTCAGCCCGACATGGAAGGTGGCACTTGGAGGACTTGGTAGGTGCTCCCTGTAAATTCGCAGGACTCCTCTATAGTTTCTAAGATCAGACCCCACTACTGATATCAAAGAAGCTGTGTCTTAGCTGCTGGTTTTATTTTCCGGCCCCCACTGCGACATGTAATTTATAACCGAATCTCTGTTATTAAGAATGTACCATTCTTAAGTAAATTTTCACCTAAATTACCTCAGTCAGAAATTAATGTCAATTAGGACCCTTTATACTTGAGTTTAAGATTGGATTAATCCTTCCGTCTTTATATTTTTTTAAGATTTTTTTTATTTATTTGAGAGAGAGAGAGAGAGAGTGTAGAAGCAGGGGGAGAAGCAGAGAGGCAGAGGGAGAAGCAGGCTTCCCGCTGAGCAGGGAGCCCCATGTGGGGCTTAATCCTGGGACCCTGCGATGATGACCTGAGCTGAAGGCAGATGCTTCACCCACTGAGCTAGACAAGTGGCCCTCCTTCAGTCTTTATTAGAGCATGGAACATTTATTAACTGACGCCGTCCTAATGATTAAGGCATACATAAGAGAGACCACTAATGATAATGGTTATTGATTAGAAAGACAGCTACAGCAAGTAAGAACCACCTTTACATGACTGGGTACCTCTCACAAAGGCTTTGAACAGGAAATGAGTAAGTTAAGAACAGTAGGAGTCTTGAGTCATGATTCCTGCCTCATTTGTTCAGAGGATAGTTTTATCTTAGAGGATGAGTAGGACATCAGAACAGGTAGAACAATTTTCAGGAATCAGGTAGAACAATCAGGAATCAGGAATCAGGTAGAACAATTTTCTTAGAAATGCTGGCATCTGCCATTTTGAATCGCCCATCGGCAACATCCTCAAAGGAAATTCTTCCTTCTCCCTGATGGCTCAGATTTATTTCAAAGATGAGAGCTCTTAATGAAAAGTAAGATCACCAGACAGCTCAGTCAGTCAAAAAACATGCCAGTGAGGTAGGCAAGAAACAAAGTATTCTTGGTCCAAGACTTCTCTATTTGGTAAAACTGCCCATTAAAGATGTGTGGACTGAGATTACCTACGGCTACAAGAGAGACTGACAGCTAGTCATAATAGGAACATACAACTTTCCATGTTGCAATCAAGGATAGTAATCTGAAGTCTTTGGTGAAATCTGCTGGGGAGAAAATGATCGCATCTGTAAATGGGAATTTTCTCATTCTCTTTCCCGGTCCATGTCAGCACGCATTTCATCACAGAACTAGTGCTCTACTAACAACTGACAGTATTTGTACTCCACGTAGGTTTCCACAAATTGGCGTTTTGCTCTCACAGATCAATAATTATCAAGAGGGCATGTTTTTTTTATAAAACATTTTCTCAGTTAATATTTAACCTCACTAGGGTTACAATTTTTGCTGACTCTCCTTCCTAACCTCTAAATGAAAATTAACTTTTCCTCACAGCACCATTCAGAAATTAACCAGAATATCAAAAGAATAAATCAAAGCCTGGAACACTTTTTCTAACAGCTTCCCTTCACACCACCACCATCTTGTCCCAACCAAATGGACATCTGGGATATACATCTCTCTACTACAGATTATTTCTACATCAATGCCATGCCTTGCCTTCTACTCAGGACATCCCTTATTTATAACAAGTTCTTTCTTACATTTCTTAGGGGGGACAACAAGGCTCCAAGGCTGCTCAAATTAAGCCGTAAAATACTCTCTCATGAAGACTGAACTCCAAGTCCACATGAGAGACACACCCTTGTTTGGGGTTTGGTCATTCATTAATTTCAACCAGTATCATTTATAGGTGATTGCTATGAATGAGACAGTGCACTTGGCACTAAACCAACAGAAATAGCCAAGACATAGTCCCTCAGTCAAGATGCAGCATGTGGTTCAAGAGGTCCTCACCCCAATCCTAAGGATCGTCATGTCACTGAGGGGAGAACAGCAGTATTGAAGGACTGCTATCCTTACCCCCACTCTTGAGGGGCAGACTCACAGGGCCCCCAGGGAACCCAGACACTTTGGTAGGAACCTAAGTTTAGGCAGATAATGTGGCTTTTTCATCAATACAATAGCTTGGATTTCTGGATAGACAGCCTGCCTAACTCAAGGCACAGCCTAGCTCACCAAGACATTTTAAGACACAGAGCCCTTGCCATGATGAGTCTCCCAAATCCATTGCTGAGGATTACATCTACATAGCTACCCCTTAGCACATTCCTCCATGTCTTCACAGCCCTTAATGAAACATGTCTCACTTGCCTATGATGACACCATTTACCAAACTCCTCTGCCTTGAATTTGCCCTTAAGGTCCTGTGTTGTATTCCGACTCCTAGGAACTTATGCTCTGTCCTTACTACCTGACTCTATACATTTTCTTCTGCTTTGATGATGCCATGAAGACCCTGCCTCTCCTGAGGCACCCATTGTACTTGACACCCAAGGACTGATCTATACATCAACCAGGGCCACACTGAGTAGGAAAAACACTGTGGGAACAGAATATTAAGCAACCCTGTGTGTTGTCCTGACCAGGTCTGTATGGTCAGATCCCAAGGACATCTTGACTTGTAAATCACCCTTGATATACCAAGGTCCTAGGGCAGATTCTTACTAACTTCCACACTGATGAGAAGGACAGGTATAAAATCCCTGGAGCCACAAGTCCTGGGACCATATAAACTTATCCTAGAAAGATAATTCATGATTTGTACCAGAAGGTAGCAAGCCTATAGGCTTGCTGAGGGTCAGATGAAGACACCCTACAGAGCAGTTGGCCCAGATGTAGGTTTTTAAAAGAACAAGACTGTCACCATGATGAACGGGAATTCCTGGCACGTTGGCATCCTTGTGAGTCCAAGGGACCAAGGAAGCCATTCCTCTATCTTCTGTGTGCCCCTTGCTCAATGCAGTCCATTAAAGATGTCACAGCATCCGGTTAGTGGATTACAAGTGACAATTTTTTTTTTAAATGGAATAGAACAGAAAATATCCAAGCCATCACAGAAAGTGAAGATAGTATGATTTATATAACTTTTTTATGTGTCATATGAACACTTCACTGTATACTAGGCCCTGATGTAAATGTGTTCTTACTACACAGACAGCACCATGATAAAATGGTACTTCCCTTTCTTTACAAAAGCCGTAACATCTTCAGAACAGGGAGGCATCCTGCTGCTACATGAAATCACCTTTAGAAATTCTGTTATCATAACTAAAAGACACTACTATTGAATTGGTTTTTTAGTTGTTTCACTTTGGTAAAAGTGCATAGAAGTGCAGAAGCTTTTGATCTTGATGAAGTCCCAAAAGTTTATTTTCGCTTTTGTTTCCTTTGCCTTTGGAGACATATCTTGAAAGAAGTTGCTGTGGCTGATATTGAGGAGGTTACTGCCTATGTTCTCCTCTAGGATTCTGATGGATTCCTGTCTCACATTGAGGTCTTTTATCCATTTGGAGTTTATCTTTGTGTACGGTTTAAGAGAATGGTCGAGTTTCATTCTTCTACATATAGCTGTCCAGTTTTCCCAGCACCATTTATTGAAGAGACTGTCTTTTTTCCACTGTATATTTTTTCCTGTTTTGTCGAAGATTATTTGACCATAGAGTTGAGGGTCCATATCTGGGCTCTCTACTCTGTTCCACTGGTCTATGTGTCTATTTTTATGCCAGTACCATGCTGTCATGGTGATCACAACTTTGTAGTAAAGCTTGAAATCAGGTAACGTGATGTCGCCAGTTTTATTTTTATTTTTCAAGTTCAAAAGCTTCTGTACAGCAAAGGAATCAGTCAACAAAACAAAGAGGCAACCCACGGAATGGGAGAAGATATTTGCAAATGACAGCACAGACAAAAGGTTGATATCGAGCATATATATAATGAACTCCTCAAACTCAACACACACAAAACAGGCCATCATATCAAAAAATGGGAAGAAGGTATGAACAGACACTTCTCCAATCAAGACATACAAATGGCTATCAGACCCATGAAAAAATGTTCATCATCACTAGCCATCAGGGAGATTCAAATTAAAACCACATGGAGAGATCACCTTACACCAGTTAGAATGGCCAAAATTAGCAATACAGGAAACAACATGTGTTGGAGAGGATGTGGAGAAAGGGGAACCCTCTTAACACTGTTAGTGTGAATGCAAGGTGGTGCAGCCTCTTTGGAGAACAGTGTGGAGATTCCTCAAGATATTAAAAAGAGAACTTCCCTATGACCCTACCATTGCACTCCTGGGTATTTACCCCAAAGATACAGATGGAGTGAAAAGAAGGGCCATCTGTACCCCAATGTTTATAGCAGCAGTGGCCACGGTCGCCAAACTGTGGAAAGAACCAAGATGCCCTTCAACAGACGAATGGATAAGGAAGATGTGGTCCATATACACTATGGATTATTATGCCTCCATCAGAAAGGATGAATACCCAATTTTTGTAGCAACATGGATGGGACTGGGAGAGATTATGCTGAGTGAAATAAGTCTAACAGAGAGAGTCGATTATCATATGGTTTCACTTATTTGTGAAGCATAACAAATAGCATGGAGGACAAGGGGAGATGGAGAGGAGAAGGGGGTTGAGGGAAATTGGAAGGGGAGGTGAACCATGAGAGACTATGGACTCTGAAAAACAACCTGAGGGTTTGAAGGGGCGGGGGTTGGGAGGTTGGGGGAACCAGGTGGTGGGTATTAGGGAGGGCATGTATTGCATGGAGCACTGGGTGTGATGCAAAAACAATGAATACTGTTACATTGAAAAGAAATTTTTTTAAAAAATCCTATAAAAAAAGTGCATAGAAGTTGAAACATGAGATAGTCTTTGAAAGGATGTGTCATGTACACAGCAGGAAATAGCACTCGCCCTCAGTTTATCTCTGTTTTCTTCAGGCCGCTAGTCCCTTCACTCCACCCACCCACTTCTGTATCTGCAATCTGACAAAAGGCAACCATTTACATGTATATTTTGCATATCCAAGCACCCAAGTTACCTCCCTAACGTTTAGCATTTCCCATAGTACAATAAAACTACATAAGTTTTTGTTCAGCTGATAGGGAATGCTGGTTTCCTTCTCACAATCTCAAACATTCCTGAGGTCTTCCTGTCTTTGCCTGGCCAAGATCACATCACCATCCCTTAAGCCTCTTGAATACCTCCCCACTTTATGATTCAAAGACAGCTGCTGGCACGTCAGTGACCACCAGAATGCCTGCCTCCTCCCCTGAATCCCAGGGAGGGGGAGGAAGATCAGAGCTCAAATTCCAAAAGTGCTTGGGTTTTATTGGATATTCAATTGTGCTCCTCAAGGATGTCATTTTCCAAATGGATTTTCAATCTCTGTTTTTACTGTGAGAGATTTGTGATGTGGACAGATCCGTCTGATAGAATGAAAGAGTGAGGGAAACCATGAGGGCACACAAAATGCTAAAAAAATCTCCAGAAGGAGCACTTCCTCTCCCATCTACTCATTTTACAACAAAATAAAACTGTTTATAGAGTAGATGCATGGGTGTTCCCATCCACAAAATTAAACTATTACTCAAATTTAACAATTTGATCTATAAAGGCAATTAGCGGTGGCAGAACTTGGAAATTGTTCACCCTGACAGATTATGACATGTGTGACAGGAAAGCATTCAATTTACTATGTCACGGTCACTATCTGAGGTATAAACATATTCTGAAGTTTCAAGTAGGACAAATACGGAACTCAAGAAGGAAAAATAAAGTTTCTCATGAATCCCATAACAAAAGTAGTGGAGCAAGTCAGAAGTATGTAGAATTTGCTCACCCTTTAATTCCTTGGGTTTTTTAAATAAAATTTTGAGAAGACACTATTCTATTTAAAGAGTGTCTTGAGTCACCGAGGACAGAAAGGAGCAGAAGCCAAAGAGGATTTAGACGACCTGAGGGAGGAGAGAGTCCTTTATACACTGGAGGACACCCTTCTCACCTTGCGGATATTTTGTTTCTGTCTAGACATGTTTGAGAGGGGTCTTGCTCAGAGCTGGGGTCTTGGAATCATGTATGATCCTGCCCCCTTTTCTATTCCACAATATGCCTTCTAACTGGGAGACAAAGGAAGAAAGGCTTCTTCCAGAATGTGAAATTCGTGTGTTTACTGGGACTCACAGCAAAGCGACACACAGAATATTTAATAACCAGTACCTGAAGGGCACACTGTCCAGTCAGAAAGAACGTGGGCTCAAGTAGGGTTCTGGGGACCTCCTGGACCAAGGGGACATCCAGGGGCCCCAGGAATGAGCTGGGACAGCAGTCAGGGGGCACCGGGGCAAAGCTTTGTACTGACAGGAATGACAGTATTTCAACGGGCTAACAACTTGTGCAAACCCACTGAAAAGAAGCCATGGAAACACTCTTCCATCTTCATATGCCCACCCAAGCCCCTGCTACGCATCCATTTTAAGGTTTCTGGATTCAGAATGAACATTACTGATAATGGTAATTGTAGTAAAGAATCAAGAAAACACAGTTACCAGAACTACCTACAACTGGAACGTAAACCGTTTCCTCAGCCAGAGATACTGGCTGGGAGCAGCCTTGCGGAAGCTGATGGGGTTTGGGAAAGACTACCCCAAAATACGGTGCCTTCGGTCCAAAAGGACATATGGGATACTTTAAGCTGCAGCAATCTGGGCAAATAGCAAAAGCAGAAAGGTCGGGGCACCTGGGTGGCTCAGTGGGTTGAGCCTCTGCTCAGGTCATGATCTCAGGGTCCTGGGATCGAGTCCCGCATCGGGCTCTCTGCTCAGCAGGAAGCCTGCTTCCTCCTCTCTCTCTCTCTGCCTACTTGTGATCTCTCTCTGTGTCAAATAAATAAATAAAATTAAAAAAAATAAAATAAAAAAAAAAGCAGAAAGCTCACCCTGACCTGTCGCCTCAAACAGGTTGCAAAATCTTCACCTAAGAGGAGTCCTTCTCATACCATAGGGAAGGAGAATCCTTATCTCTGCAGACAAAGAGATCCCGAGTAGAACCCTAACCAAGAGGCCTTGCGATGTTTCTCCTAGTTTCCTAGACTCATCTCCTCATCTTTGACCTGTATCATGTCTCTACTCCTCATCAAACCTACCCTACTCAACTCCAGTAGTTTTCTGGGGCCTTCATTTCCATAGGAAGGCTTCCATGTCAAGTAAAACATATATTAAATAGATTTGTATGTTTTTCTACTGTTTATCTGTCTTTGTTGGCTTCATTTTCACACCCAGCTGGGAATCTTAAGAGGTCTGAGGAAAATTTACCCTCCCCCACATAGCTAAAAGAGTATATGAACACAGCTGAGGAAAACACCACCATTAGGAGGAGCATGCTTGGTGACAGAACACAGACGAGGTTCAGAGAAACACACGTGAGCAACACGTCCATGTAAGTCAGAGATCAGAGACTGAAGGGGGATGGGTTTTTCAGTTACCGGAGTCAGAGGTGTCCTGTTGTCCCCAGGTACATTTTATCAGCCTTGGCTACCTAAATGAATGATGTTTTGGGTGAGCCACTCTTCTTAGCTTTAAATAAAACAGGAAACCTACTCTAAACCTCCACTATTGAAGTGTGCCCTGCTCAGGTGTCTTGTCATCAGGAGGGAGGGAGTCTGGATCCCAGATGTGTGCGTCACAGTCACAGATCTAGAGGAGACCCGTACATGCTGGAAAGTGCCAGATGGGCATTTAGGTCTATGTATTGGTATCAGGTGACACCGGTGTATTATGCTCAAAGTCAGAGTACTGGAAGTATGCTGAATGCACATGGGAGATTCAGTGTCTTCTGCTGTCATGATCAAGTCCAGCCCCTAAGTAGGGTAGACTCTATCAAGGTAATGTTCCCCTGGCAACCATCCTTAGACCTCGATAAAGACCCTGCCTTCCTACCACCACTTTCAGCCCCCTGACCCATGGGAGAGAGCGCGGGATCTCCACAGACACCTGCTACAATAAGGAAAGCCAGAACCACTGTCACCCCAACATCTAGAGAGCTTTACCCACTTCATGAAAGCTTATCTAATTCTACCTGTGTTGTGAGCACAGATTTGCAGAACCTGGTTTCTGAGGCAGCTCTTGTGGTTAACTTATTTGCATTTAAATAGAGCCACAGGGACGGAGGTTGTCTGAGACATGTGCTTATTTTCTGATTTGCAGCAATGGAGAACACAGGTTGTTTTCTTAAAAAAAAAAAAAATGGTTAAAATTCTACTTATTCTCCTGACCACAGTATGATTCAATACTTTATAATAACTATAAGAACTTACTTTTAGATTCCAATGTGAACTCACATCATAAAAACATAATAGCTACTATTAATTCAAGGCTCACTACATACTAGACATTATGCGAAGGATAGCTCCATTAGGATGGTGACTCACGAAGGCCTTGTAATCTCCATTTTGCTAGAACAAAATAGAAGCTTCGACAGGCTGAGTAATTTTTCTAAGATTACCTCGCAAGTAAACTTTAGAGGCAGAAACCGAACCCAAACTCGCTTTAGAAGAACCATACTCACAGATTAGCCTCCTCTTAATGTCCGAGTCAATTATCTTTACTTGAAAGAAGAGAAAGAAAAAGAAAAGAAAAAAAAAGAAAGAAAGAAAGATAGAAAAGAAAGGAAAAAGAAAAAGAAAGACCTATGGCAGGGAGGGAAGGAAGGAAGGAAGGACTGAAGGAAGGAAGGAAAGAAAAGGAAAAGGAAGTGAGGACGGTCATGCTGGCAGTCAAGAATCCCAGGAAAACTACTCATACACAAACCGAATTTGAAATCTTGCATTTTAATGCCATGGACTCAATTTTATCATTATAAACTGGTTCTTACAACACTGCTGTCATTTTACCACTCTTGGGCTCAAAGAGTTGAACGGCTTAACCTTCTCAGTGGCATGACATTTCAGTGGCTTGCTGTGGCATTTAAGGCTCTCTGGGATCTGGCACTGGCTTAAACAGCCCCTCTCCCCCTACGCTCCAGCCATTCCAGAGTCAGATAGCTTTTCACTTCTACGCTTTGCATCTGTTCTTCCCTCAGCCTGGAATGTTCTTCGGCTACCATCTCTACCTAGAATTGCCAGTTCGCTGCGAAGCCTTCCCTTGATTCTCAAAATAGAAAGCCCTTCTCGGGGTGTCTGGGTGGGGCAGTCACTTGGGCATCTGACTCTTCTTTTCAGCTCAGGCGGTGATCTCAGGGTCATGGGATGGAGCTCTGTGGCGGGACTCCCTCTCCTTCTCCCCCTGCCCCTTCCCAACCATGCTCGCGTTCTCTCTCTCTCCAAAATAAATAAATAAATAGCATAAAAAGAAAAAAAGCTCTTCTTTACCACAGCATTGTTTTTTTAAACAGTTAGAACATCTAACTTTCCAATTTTGTTCTCTGTCCTTGTTTGTAGACCTACCTACCAAAATGAGAACAGAGCTCACATATTTTTTTATCTCCCTTCTCCAGTAACAGCCACCCCAAAGCCTATGCTAAGAAGGGGCTCAACAAGTATTGGTTGGCTTAAGTAAACTTCAATTTGCACTCAAGTACTGATCGTTTTAAACTTTTTAAAACACAACCTTGACAGAAATAACACATTCAGTTTGCAAAACCATTAATAAATTAATATTACTAACACATACTTTACAATTTACAAATACTTTTCCACATGTATTAAATTAAATCATTAAAAGAAGCCCTTTGGATAGTTAGTAAAAAAAAAAAAAAATCTCATTATTATCTCCATTTCTCAGATGAGGGATCAGTACTAAAAATAATTATTTAGCTCTTTCTAACAGCTGCAGAATAATTATGTAGCAGCCATAACACAAAGCACACACCTGCATTATTTTATTCCCTGAAAGCTTGAGATACAATATAGAGGTAGTTCTTACTGGGTATTAGAAGCTTATGAGCATCTGGAAATGGAAGCTAGTTTAATTATTTCCAAGCCTGTCTATCTGGAGGAGAAATTCATAGGCAAAAGCCTTAAAATAATTGTGCCCAAGAGTTTGTTTGCTATCGTACTCCTATTTCCCTCCCTGGTTCTATGTCGATCGATAACACTGACGGTAACTGGCAGTATTTCTGTTGCAGATTAAATAATGGGGCTATCACCTTCTGTGCTATGGTCGGGGACCTCCTCTAGCTGTAAATGGAGGTAAAAACTGGAAAGGAGACCATAGTGTCATGATATATAAAATTACCTCGCATCATTACAGAATGATGCATCTGTCCCTCGTAAACAAAATTTCCACCTAATTCCTTTCCCGACTTTAACGGCTCGGATGAAAATGGATTTATACTGCAATGCCCCTTTTACTTTTCAAGCATTTATGGGACATATTTAACCTTGTCTAACTGACTGGTTTCATCACTGGCCACATCCCTTATCGCCCTAAGCTGTAAGATGGCCCCATCCCATATGGCAAGTGAGTCCCACGGGCCAGATGGTTTCACACCCAGGACTGACATGTTTCTTCACCTCTCTCATTTCCTCCTTTGCCACTGAACTGCTCCATCTGACTCCTGCCGACTTCCCCACATCGCCAGCAGCCTCCGCTATGCCATGCCCGATTGCTGCATTTCAGAAAGTGGTCCCACCAGTGGGCTTGGTGCGGACGAGGAAATGTACAGGCTCAGAGGAGGGAGAAGAACCTTCTAGGAGCCTGCATGCCATCCAGGAGGTGGAAGGGAAAGCAGACAATTTCAAAAGAGCACAGCCCCGGCTTGCCGGAGGGATTTACAACATCAGAGGGTCAGCGGTGTGGAGTTCAGAGAGGGACTCCCAGAAGAGTTAGCTCCGGGTCTGAGCCTGGAGGTACGAATAGAAAGTCGCCAGACAGACGGTCACTGGCTGGAAGGGCACCTGCTCGGGTGCGTGGCAGAGCATGAGTTGCACGGAGAAGTATGGATTTCTCCACATTACCAGAGCCCTCGCTGAGGAGACAAGGGGTAAAACTGAGACACGAGAGGTGTGAAGATGCCCCTTCCAAGACTCTCTGCCTTGGACTTTATTCCAGGGGCAACAGGAACTGTGGACAGGACTTAAACAAAGGGGTAATTTGGAGCAAGGCAGGGAGCTCAGTGAGAAAGCCTGGAGCCAGACACCTGGTTTTTGAATGACTACATGGAACTCCTCACAAAGGAATGTGATTCAGAGAGGTGAGAGAGGCGAGCACAGAGAGAAGGCTTCATTTCAGAACACTCTCGTGCTGGAGAAGTTGCCCAAGAGTGTGCGTACAGTCCATGTGTCCTGCAGGATGTCAGGTGTCCTGTTTCACTCAGCTATGGGGTTGAAAGCACAACTACGCTAACCACTCAGCATCTCACTGGCTGCCCACTAACCTCACCATGGTGGGGGGGGGGGAGCATCAAGGGTCCTGGTACTTAGGTCGTCACCCAAACACATAAAATTAGCTTCCCTGGAGCAGTGACCCAGAATCTGTTAAGATTCTTCAAGGGATTCCTGTATTCAGCCATGGCCAAGAACGACCATGCTAAATAAAGCATGAGACTCGGACATCAGACCAGTAAAGGGCTCTCTTCCTGGGGACATGTATGGACAGTGATATTTGTGGATTTTCCTTGACTTTGACACAGGTTATAGGCACCTCATAAAGGCACAGCTCAACTATTGCTTCCTCGGAAAAGCCTGCTCTGGACGGGTATGGGGGTTGCGGCATGGGTTAGAAACCTTATCATCCCTCTCTATTAATGTGGTTAATGTTTATTGTAAAGTCGATGGAGAGAAGTCCAAATAAGAGGTCATGTAAGAGGAAACCAGACTATACTGGAATGAAATCCATGTTCACACATGTAACTGTCAGGTGAAAGAGATTCAGCACACTCGTGACAGCACGGAATGACCTTTCTGCTTTGGGATATTGATACAAGTTTTCTGATCTCACTGCAAAGAACAGGATGCAACAGTTAAGGATATCAACTTCCTGCCTGGGGATTATCAGCTCAACAGAAAACAAGAAACACCAGTTTGGGTCACAGGACACTTTTTGACAAGCATAATAAATATCCTACTCTTTTTTTTTTTTTAAGATTTTATTTATTTATTTGACAGAGATCACAAGTAGGTAGAGAGAGGGAGGAAGCAAGCTCACCGCCGAGCAGAGAGCCCGATGTGGGGCTCGATCCCAGGACCCTGGGATCATGACCCAAGCTGAAGACAGAGGCTTTAACACACTGAGCCACCCAGGAGCCCCTAAATATCCTACTCTTAATAGCTCTCACAGTTGGGAGGATTTATGAAGATTTCCAGCTACAGTCATGACAAATAGCAAGGGTCCTGCATACAGCCCTATTTTTCTTTAATCTGGAAATTCTGACCTGTACACAGAGCCTAAAACAGATGAAGTCTGGAAGTTTCTTTTTCCAATCCTATTTTAACAGCATCATTCACACCTAAGAAGCCCTTCCTAAGCACAGGAAAATCATATGGCACTAATATTCCAGAATCATGGTAGGGATGTGGGTTTAGGAGTAAAGGGAACAGTGTCAATAGTAGTTTCAAAATATGAAAGCCAATTCTTAGCAGGCACTTTTACTTTGCTCAAACGAACGAACCTTGGGGCAAAAATAAACTTATCTTTGGAACTATACACCTGGGATCATTTATTAACACAGGCACGAGGTTTTGAGCAACCCAGAGTGAACCTTGGGCACACTTCTACAGAACAGTGAGGTGCAAACCTTCATTTCCTCCTTGAGGTTATGCTGAAGGGAGTGCACTGAACTGATCAAAATAAATGAGTGTGTTTCAAAAGTGGTGCCTCCCCTGAGGAGGAAGGCCAAGATAAAGAGACTTGAGGAAAGGTGACTGACTGATTTAACTTTGCACACAGTACACCACAGAGAGACACACACAGAAATCTTGCTGGAAATGAAAGGCACTCAGGCTTGCAGGGTTGTTCTCAAAACGTGCATGGCGAGCATACTGAGATGCGCAGAGAGGATGTGTGCACATATGAAAAATAGAGAAGTCAGAGCAAGGAGGACTAAGGATAATAACATGAAAATGTCACCACTGTCTGTCTGAGCTGGGCACTCTGTGGACTGTCCCCCTCTCCCGATGTCACAACAGCAACTGTCCACAAGAAACAATTCAAACCACAGGGCTCCTTTGAGGTAATGCAACAAATATGTAACAGTCTTGGTTTGGAAAAGTTCCAGTTTGGGGCACTGGGTAGCTCAGTCGGTTCATCGCCTGGCTTGTGATTTCGGCTCAGGTTGTGATCTCATGGGTCGTGAGACTGAGCCCTGCATCAGGCTCTATCTACACTTAGCACAGAATCTGCTTGAAACTCTCTCCCTCTGCCACCCCTGCTCTTCCCCTCCTCTCCCTCTCCGAAAACAAATAAATAAACCTTAAAAAAAAAAAAAAGAAGAAGAAGAAGAAGAAAGAAAAGAAAAGAAAAAAGTTCCAGTTCAGCCATTATTTATTTTTTGTTTTATGTCAAACCCACTTAGTAAATCAGCTTAGGGGTCCAGTTGCACAAAGCAGGAAGTTCCCATCGTCGACTTTCGGTGCAAGGATTGCCTGAAACACTGTGTTTTCCTCTTTCTGTTCCCTTAACTGTTCACATCTATCCACGTGGACAACACAAGGTGGAAAATGCAGGCAGTTTTCTGGATTGCTTAGAGAAGTTGTTCTCTAGGCGCTAGGTTGTGCATTAGAAATAAAATGCAGTGTTCATGAAAATATACATCTAAGCCTTCTCTTGAGGGACACAGGTACACTAGCAGCATCTGCTACCTAGATACTCCCTTACCCTCCAGCGAGCCTTGCACCGTATGAGATTTATGCCAATTCATTGAAAAAGAAAACACACCCTGAGGCCCATCTTCCTCCACTACCCCAACCCACACGCACAGTCCCTCTGAATGTTAAGAAACCTTCCCACTGGGTCTTTGTGGTTGCAGTTCCGACCATCCACCAAGGTGCACCCAGACTGGTGCACTTGGACAATTATCTGGTCACCTAGAGCATTCCGCCAGCTAGCTGGGAACATGGGGACCACAGAAGCTGCTTTGTCCCTCAGGTGCTGTCCCTAGGTTTTGAGTTACACGTCCACTGTCTTCTCTTACTCATATAACCTCACCTGGACAGACTCAGGCTATGAACAGTTTTTTAATTGAGATATAATTCACCGTTCTGGAAATTTCATACAAATGGAGTCATTCCACGTGTGATCTTCCATACTTGACTTCTTTCTCCTAGTGCATTTTCAAGGTTCATCCAAATCCTAGCCTGAGTCAGCACTTCTTTTATATTAGGTGGACAAGAGGATATAGAAAAGTTTTGTACTTCTGTGCCTTTGGTGATTAGTTGTTAAAAAAAATAGTGTTTATTTTGCTTTATTAAATCTAATATTTTCCAATTAGCAAATCTTATCACCTATCTTATACTCCTTTTCCTTTTGGGACACTAACCCTTACACACTGTCCCTTCATATATTTTAATCAATCAAAACTACTTTTTTGTAGTTTAAATAGAAATCCAAAAGCCTTCTTTTAATACTTAGTAATTATCTCCTTTTAATAACTAATAATAATTATTAAGGTTTTTCTTTTTTTTTTTTAATATTTTATTTATTTATTTGTCAGAGAGAGAGGGAGAGAGAGCGAGCACAGGCGGACAGAAGGGAGGCAGAGGGAGAAGCAGGCTCCCTGCCAAGCAAGGAGCCCGATGTGGGACTCGATCCCAGGATGCTGGGATCATGACCTGAGCCGAAGGCAGCGGCTTAACCCACTGAGCCACCCAGGCGTCCTAAGGTTTTTCTTTTTATTCTGTAAGATACTTCCATGTTTTGAAACAAGGGGTTGCTGCTGTTATCTCTTGGATTTTACTTTTATGTATCATTCATGGACTCTGCATTATGCCCTGTCCTTATACAAACCCCTATTTCATTTTCTTCCTCCAACCCTCTGACAACATTTAGGATTAATTCATATTGTTTTTATAATTTTATGACCCATATAAAATATCATTTCCAGGAAAGAGAGAGCATACCCCATTGTACAATTTTGGTTTCCCTAAAGTTGACGGTTTTATTTCTGATTTTCTAGGTTGTCTATGTTCCTACCATAAATTCACCCCCAGATCCATCATCCGTAGGATCCATTTTCACTCAGGATACCCACACACATCCAAGAGTTCCTTAATCCATCTTTTTCTTGGTGGCATCCTTCATTCTACTAGTTTCTTTCTTTCTTTTTTTAAATGTTCTTTATTTATTTGTCAGAGAGAGAGAGAGCACACACCAGCAGGGGGAGCAGCAGGCTCCTCACTTTGCCCTTCTTTCTACAGCTCTATTGAAGTCAACGTGATGTACAACATAAATATTTAAATGCCAATTTTGACGAGTTTTATATCTGTATGCACCCATGATGCCATCACCGTGATGATGACAGAGATATTCATCGCCTCCCAAACCTTCCTCAAGTCCAGTGTGTTTCATCTCCCCCAGGCAACCACACATTTGTCCTCTGTCACTACTGATGACTTTGTATTTTCCAGGATTTTATATGAATGGCTTGTAAGAGTTTGACTCATGTTTGCTTCTTGCACTCAGCATATTCTGCTTGAGCTTCTTTCATGACATAGTATGTGCCAATGGTCTGCTTCCATACTGGGTAGTATTACATGGCACAGATACACGAGAATTTGTTTATCCAATCATTTGTTGATGGATAGCTGGCTTGTTTCCATCTTAGTTTTATAAATAAAGCTTCAATGAACCTTCGTGTTCAAGTTCTTTGGTGACATTGGCTCTGTAAGTTCCTACAACCTACACCCATGCCTTTCTAGGAACTATTAAAGATTGCTTGGCAAATTCTTCCACTATTCTTTTTTTTTTTTTAATTGTACTTGTTTATTTGGCAGAGAGAGAGAGAGCACACACAAACAAGAGGAGCAGCAGAGGGAGATGGAGAACCAGGCTCTCTGCTGGGCAGGGAGCCTGACATGGGGCTCGATCCCAGGATCCTGGGACCATGACCTGAGCCAAAGGCAGATGCTTAATCAACTGAACCAGCCAGGTGCCTGTATTCTTGACTCATTCACCAACTGTGCCCGTCTCTTCTCTTGTCCACCCCCTCCATATGCTATGGAAACCTAATGACTATTTTCAGCTCTATTCCCATGACCTGACAGTTTAGATCCACCCAGTTATGGAGTGAGATATCTGAGTCAGTTTGGATCTTTCCTTGTCTTTGATCAGGGACCAAATCCTGCCAACTAACCCTCTTAAGGGGCCCCTCATGTACTTCCTCTTGTTTTGCTCCATCACCATTGACTTGGGGTAGGCCTCATTTCCTACCTGAAATGACGTTACTGACCCTTTGGTGTCTCCAATCTTCCCACTTTAATTTATGGCCCACACTGTGGGCACCATTTTCCTAACACACAAATCTGGTCCTATTTATTCTGCAGTTGCTAAAACTCACCAATTGCTGACAGGGAAATCAAAATTCTAGAAGTGGTATGCGTGGTCTTTAAAAATGTAGCCCCAGGGCTTGCTTCAGCTCTAGCTCTTCCAGGACCAACTCCCTAAGCTGCAGCCACATCAAATTCCCTGTGTATTCTCAAATGTGCCATATTTTTTTTGTACCTCTGAGTTTGTATGTACTTTTTCATCTCTGTGGAATGCCATTCCTTAACTGAGTCATTTTATGAAACCCTGCCGTGTTCTACAATGCCCAATCCAATTCTGTCTCTCTTTCTCTGTGCGCTCCCCTAGCATTTCTGTTCTCTGTGACTTTATGACTTATTAGCATGTTTTGTTTTGTTTTGTTTCTAGACTGTGGGTTCTTCAGAATAGGAACTGTGCTTTTGTCTTTGCTGTGGCTATCAGCTAGCACCACGACACTAACACAGGAAACAAATACACAGAATGCATAATTCATTAGAAACTACTGCTCTCTCAACATCTCTGTATATTATCTGATTTATTCCACCTGTTCCCCTCAGTACTGGGAACTAGGGAACTATAGCCTCAACACTTGAAATACTTAAAGAACAGCGAAAATGATTATAGAATAGTATAAATCCACAGAGACCAAAATTGGCCTATATCAATTATCTAATGATAAAGTTTAAAGATAATATAAATTTTCATCAGAAAGAAGGGGACCAAATCTACAAAAAATATGAATGTAAATATCTGAAGTATGATTTTCATTGAGCCATAATGTAATATAAAATTAACTGAATGCTACCATAATATAGCAAGTTGGTAAGTTATTTGTGTAACACACATAATGTATTACTGAAGCATTAACTATAAATAAAGTGGAGATTCTAAGAAATAACATGGATTCCTGCAGGGAGAATAAGCTCTCTCGTGTTCCCATCCCCTATCACTCTTGGCCCCCACACGGTCATCATGAGAACACAAACCTAAAGCATCACTAAGTAGGCTGCACTTCAGGCCAGTCTTGATCTGGCTACACATCTTCAGTGCCTGAGGAATTTCTTTCTCCTGCCAACATCATCCTTCCCACTACCATTATCATTACACAAGTAATGCAAGCAGTTTGGCAGGAAATTCCAATGCAGTGTACATAAAGTGTACTTACATAATGTGAATTATGGAAGTTCACATTACATAATGTGAATTATTTTATAGTATAAATTAAAAATTTGAGATTATAGTATTAATGGCCCAATTCTCTGATTCTACCCCTAAAAGGTAACTACTTTTTATTAAAGAGTATATTAAAGAGTTTCTAATTCTTTTAGATATTTATAGATCTATCCCCCCACAAACATACAAACACCCACATTTTTTTTTTCCAAATACAAATGGAAATATGCTATACTTACTGGTCTGAAATTGCTCTTTTCACTTAAGAGCGATCTTGGACAGCTTTCTGTATCATTGCAGAGAGATCTACCTTATTCTTCATTCTTTTTAATGATTAAATGGGATTCCATTCATTCACAAAGTATATATATATATATATATTTTAATTTTCTTTATTTATTTGACAGAGAGAGAGATCACAAGTAGGCAGAGAGGCAGGCAGAGAGAAAAGGGGAAGCAGACTTCCTGCCAAGCAGGGAGCCCGATGTGGGGCTTGAACCCAGGACCCTGAGATCATGACCTGAGCCGAAGGCAGAGGCTTTAACCCACTGAGCCACCCAGGCACCCCACACAAAGTAGCTTCTGAGAAGCTGCCATGGGCTTGGCACCAAGCCAAATACATAGGCATGACCCTAGATTCTCCTTCATACCCCATGTACCGCATACCCCATTGAAATCCATCTATAGTTCCATCATTCCAGGAAATTAAGTTCTAAATAGCTTACCCTAAAATGCTGCCTTGGTAACTATCAGGGCTTATGTTGCCTTCCTTGCTTTAAACTTTCGAAACATAAGTCCTTCCTCCATACATACCTTGGGTCTGGCCGATGGGAATCTGTACACAATCCTGATAAGCAGCCTGGTTTGGGGACCACTAGCCTATAAAACATGTTCTACGAAGTGCCGGCATAGCTCAGATGTTCGTTTAGTCATTCAATTATCAAATACTTTGGAGGCACTCCACTGACCACTAGAAATCTAAAGATAAGACCTGACCTATGCCTTAAGAGTAAGGAGATGACGTCTAGTATAAGGACAGATGTGAAAGACCAAGGAATAATGATCATAAATAACAGGTTTTATTTTATTTTTTTTACCATAAGCCAAAGAGTCTATTTCATGTACATATGATTTCATTTACCCTTACAATAATCCCGAGGAATATATTCTATTATTATCATCCTAATTTATACACGGTAAATAAGCCAAGATCGGAAACTGAGGCAGAGAAGTCAAACAACTTAATAAATATATCAAAATATCTTTCTTTTAGCACATACAGTATTTATTATTATGATGATGATTTCTGACTTTCCTCCTATCTCCTCTGTTTGCCTTTGTGAGGCCTCTCAACTCCAGAGGCTCTGAAATGCAAGTTAGAGGGATTTAGAACTCAGCCACTGCCTAAGGCCATTCAGTTCAGAGACTTTATCTTGCTTGAGTCTCTGGGGCCTCAAGAACTCTTCAAACCCAAAGGCTGTCAGTCCAGAGCAATAACTCCAATTCCAACAAAGACTTTAAGTCCTGTGAGGAAGAGGAGGAAGATTAACCCACGCGCATAAATTACGTGGCTAAGATAATTAGCTACAACAGCTCTTCTTCTTCTTCCTCCAAAAGTAAATACTTGGACTGTGTTTTAATTTGCCCCTTTTATAAATGAGAATTCTGCACCTCATGGGTCCAGGGCCTGCCTACAAGGTTGGCTGGGCCAGCCAACCATAGGTTCTCTCCAGCCTGCAGACACTCTACAGGGACCTCTTCCTGACTATAGGGCACCCCCCTCCCCCAAAGCATTTACTTGAGAAAACTTGCAATTGTAAATTTTTTCAGGGCCCCTTTGTGATGGACATTTTCTCTAGGTCTCTTGCTGGTTTCACAATTTTGGAATGTTCTTCTCAAGAACCTGAGTGCCATCCCTTTGAAATGTAATCAGCAAAAAAGATAGTGCCCCCATCTCCCTCTTCCTTCTGCAGGAAGGGAGAAGATTTGAGCCAGTAAGCACAAACTGCCTAAAGCAGTTTCACCAACCTACCTGCTCAAGACTTCCAGCATTTTCCCCACTGGTTCACCCCAGCACCTACCTCAGCACCTAAAACCCTGCTGCCTTTTGTTCCATAGGAGTTGAATTCAATCTCCCTCTTCTGTTGTGATAGTCTTGGACAAAATCATCTCAATTTACCTCTGTCTACTACATTTTTTCTTTAACAGCATTAAGCACAAAGTCATAAATCAGGACATCGACCACCCATTCCCAGGAGAATACAAAAGAAACAAAGTGACATGAGACTTGATGGTCCTAAGATGCTTTTTAGCCACAGGCCTAATTTGGCACATGGACCATGACAGCTTCAGAGAACTGTAGAGTCAGTTTCTTCTTAAAATATAATTCATCTGATGTCACTGGAGTAGAACGGGAAACACTTGTATGTTGTTATATAAAAGACGGACATATCGCTTAAGAGACAAATCTATCCAGCCAATTCAAATCCACCTGCAAATAATCAAGGCTTTATATTTAAAAAAAAAAAAAAAAAAAAAACATTTTATTTATTTATTTGTCAGAGAGAGAGAGATAGCACAAGCAGGGAGAGCAGCAGGCAGAGGGAGAGAGAGAAAAACAGACCCCCTGCTGAGCAGGGAGCCCAATGTGGTACTCAGTTGCAGGACCCTGGGATCATGACCTAAGCCTAAAGCAGACTCTTAACCAACTGAACCACCCAGGTGTCCCTGTGCCTATCCCTCAAATATTAAAAGTACATGAGTCCCGGGCACCTGGGTAGCTCAGTCCTTAAGCATTTGACTCTTGGTTTCAGCTCATAACCTCAGGGTTGTGACACTGAGCCACACCGTGGTTCCATGCTCAGTGAGGAATCTGCTAAATTTTCTATCTCCCTCTCCCTCTACTCCTCCCCATGCTCACTCACTCTCTCAAAAATCTTTTTTTTCCTTTTTTTTTTAAAGTACATGATGTTGTCCTTTAAGATGATTTTAAAACATGAAATGAATGAGGACAATTTTTTTTTTTACCTATTGATAAAAGGTATTCCTACCAAAGTAAAGAGCAAAATGTTTGCATCAGCTGTTGCAACATCACACTGCAGGAGCTATTAATATGGCTCCAGAGTTCATGATTTAATAATTTCACCCTAGAAAATATTAACTATTATAGAAACCATGTTCTAGGTTATACCCAGTGGTCCTCTGCTGAATTTGAAATCGTTTATGTGGATGACCAAAGAACACTTCCAATTCAGCAAGTTGATGCTCATATTAGAATGAATATTCTACGTGGGGGGACTTTTGTCCAGAAAATAGCGGAAAATACAGTTATAACATATTGAGTTTCTAAGAGATCATTTCTTAGGCTTCCTAATGCGAATCTTAAAAGCATCATACAACTGAGTTTCATACAATTTCTCGCAGGTATAGAAGCAGGGAATTTTTGAGACTGTTGCAAAGATTCCTGAAGTTGCGTCACTCTTCACCATCCGGCACCTCAGGAGACATCTTAGTCATGTACTGTCAAACCCCACATGATCATCTCCACTCCTCTGAATCCTCAGTGTCCCTTGGATGATTAACAGGCATTTCGTATATTATCTCTCAAATTGGAATCTATATCCCAAACTCAATTTTCCCCCATCCCCCCACTTCAAGAACTGGCACCCACCCTTTACCTCAGACCCCTGAACTTGGAATTATTCCTGACTCCTCTTGCCCTGACAACCATCAGCCAGACCTACCAACACCTGGTTTTTAAATATTGCTGTGATCCAACCACTTGTCATCATAACCCATCAGGTCAAGCCACCACCGTGTCCATCTAGACTCACGAGAGTTAATTTTTTTTTTTTTTCGTTAGCAGAAAGGATCATGATTGGACAAGTGGTAATAAGTCATATTGGAAAGTCATGCTTGTTTTCCTTTAAGACACCTGTTTCTAAGAGAAGCAAAAGAGCACCTGAAAAAGATGAGCTTCAAAAAAAAAAAAAAAAAAGAGATGACCTTAGTAATAAGAACAAAGTATATACTGGGAGGAGAGGCATATAGACCCCAGATGGGGGGTGAGGGGAATTATTTTACCATCAGAGGAAAAAGGAGGAACTTTCTGTTAAACTGTCCAAGTCTGCTTTTCCAGTCCTTCTGACCACTGACACATACTTCTGAGAAATGAAACAGTCAGATAGGACAATAAAAGCACATGTCCTGTCTGGCTGGAAAAATACCCACAGGCTCATTTACACCATCTGATCTCTCCAGCCCAGAACTATGTAGCATGAAGAATAATTTCTAAAAATAAGGCCTGGATGTCTCCCGAAAGGCACTGACTTAAAGGAAAAAATGCTTGGTGAAATTTTACTTCCGAACGTTTTGCAAACTCAAGCAGACAAAACCTATCCACCAACACTAATGAACACAAACTAATCATGTCACATTTGGCTCTGGGCGGTCAGCCTTCTAAAATTAAGTGCTGGCTCCTACTTGCTCCACAGGATAGGGCTTGAGGAACTGTCCAACGCTGACAGAATGGATTTTCCTGCCTCAACCAAGCATAGGAGATGTGTGACAGGAAGATAATAAACACGTCCAGAAGGGACTGAGCAGAAGGACCAAGGCAGAAAGTCTCTAGAAGTCAGGGAGGCTTGTTTCAGCCCTGCAGCTGAGACGTTTGACATTTTCTTTCTGGAATGCTCACCACTGCGGAGATTTCAGAGTACTCTGGAGCTTGTTCCTAAAACCAGGCTAATGACACTGGTTGCGGGGCATGGTGGGTAAGTGGGGGCAGCTTTCAGCATACAGAACTTACACCTGCCTTCTCATCCACGGTAGAGGTGCCGGTGGCAAGACTAGGGGCTCATCTGGATTACCTGAGCTCTCCCAGCTGTTTCTGTAGATTCTTATATGTTCTGGGTTCAGTGGGGCAGGCATGTATATTTTGGGAAAAGAAAAAAAGGAGCCGTGATTAGGATGTTCCCAGGGTGAAAGCTACTCCTCTTAGTCTACCTGATCCTGACGTACTTATCATCGTGACTTGGGCTGCGTCTTTTGGCCCAGAAACTATTATTCATCGGGCCCTTTTAAAGTTGTACTGGGACATAGCCACCTCCAAGCAGGTATGTGTGGTCTGTGGCTGCCCACGTGCTCCAGGGCCAAAGCTGACCAGTTACGACAGAGACTGAGCCACCTGCAAAGTGGAAAATATTTATTATTATATATATATATATATATAATATATGTAATATATAATATATAATATATTATGTATATATTATATATATAAATTATTATAATTTATAATATATTATAATATAATTATAATTTATAATTTATAATAATTATAATTAGCTGACCCTTTTTCAGCTGAGTGAGCAAGTCAGGGACGGTTACTGTTCTCGTACTGCTTACCCTTCTGTCTGTTCAATATTTTTCTTATCATCTTGGTGACTCAGGGAACATCCCAGTCTTTCTTCATTTCAGACTCTGCTTGAAGTCGGGCCAAAACCCTATTTTCACCAGCATATGAATATTACAAATGTGGGAAATTTTTTCTTTCCCCTTTTTTTTTTTAACATCAAAAGTCACACTCATATTCAAAGAGCTAACACTCAGGGGAGAATCAGAGCACTAGAAATGTAGAAAGAGCTCAACAGTGGCCAGATGACGTCCAAGGTCTCAAGTAACGCAACTGGAAATTACAAAATGAGTTGGATGTTCCTTATCAGCAAAAACTGTGTTTTTCTGCCTCCTTAATCCTGCTCTGTGTACAATGGTTTGCAGACACTCAAACATGTTGATTTAGAGGTCTTCACTGGGGAGGAGCTGAGAAATTATTTCTAGAAAGAGCCCTAACAAAGCATTACCTTTCTTAGTTCTTAGGTGGTATTGCCACATCGTGTAAGGCACAAATTCCACATTGCCACATATGGAATTTCCTAAGACTGTAACTATTGATGAAAAGAAAAGAAAAGTTTCAGGATGCAGAAAATAGCTAAAGCTGTTTAGAACCTGTATAGATTCGATGGACTCGTTTCAGACTTTGAGTCACCTGAAGATTGAAAGTGAGGGAACAGAGAATCATCTATCATGCAAATGGGTGTCAGAAGAAAGCTGGAATATCTATACTTATTTCTGACAAAATAGGCCTTAAAATAAAGACTGTAATAAGAGAAAAGAAGGACACTCTATAATCTAAGGGGGCAGTCCAAAAGAAGATATAACAATTGTAAATAGTTACACACCTAACAAATGAGCACCCAAATAACATAAAGCAGTTAATAATACATGTTAAGGAACTAATCAGTAATAATACAATAATAGTAGGGGACTTCAGCACCCCACTTACAAAACGGACAGTTCATATAAACAGAAGAGCAAGCAGAAAACAATGGCTCTAAATGACACATTGGACCAGATGCACTGAAGAAAAGTTTAGAACATTCCATCCTAAAGCAGCAGAATACATATTCTTTTCAAGTACATGTTGAACATTCTCCAGAATACGTATTAGCCCACAATACCAGCAAAAACTTCAAGAACATCAAAGTCACAGTATATGCATCTTTCCTGACCCCAATGCTGTGATACTCGAAATCAACCACAAGAAAAAAATCTGCAAAGATCATAAATACATGGAAGAACATGCTACTTAACAATGAATGAGTCAACCAAAAAGTAAAAGGAGAAATGAAAAAGTACAGGGAGGGGTGCCTGGGTGGCTCAGATGGTTAAGGGCCTGCCTTTGGCTCAGGTCATGATCCCAGGGTCATGGGACTAAGTCCTGCATGGGGCTCCCTGCTTAGCGGGAAGCCTGCTTCCCTCTCTCTTTCTGCCCTTCCCCCTGCTCATGCTCTCTCTCTCAAATAAATAAGCATCATCTTAAAGAAAAAGCTCATGAAAACAAAAATGAAAATACAATGGTTCAAAACCTTCGGCATGCAGCAAAGACAGTGCTAAGAGGGAAGTATGTTACAAAACAGCTAATGTCATCCTCAATGAAGAAAAACTGAGAGCTTTTCCCCTTTGGTCATTAACAAGAGAGGGCTGTCTACTCACATCATTGTTACTTAACATAGTACTAGAAGCACTAGCCTCAGCAATCAGAAAAACAAAAGGAAATTAAGATGCATCCAAATACCTACTGGGTATTTATCCCAAGAAATACAGGAACACTAATTCAAAGCAATACATGCACCCTTATGTTTATAGCAGGATGATCTACAAGAGCCAAACTGTGGAAACAGCCCAGTGTCCATCGACAGATGATGAATGGATGAAGAAGAAGTGATATACATATACACAGTGGACTATTATTCATCAGTAAAAAAGAATGAAACCTTGCCATTTACGATGACGTGGACGGAGCCAATAGAGTGTATTATGCTAAGTGAAATATGTCAGAGAAAGACAAATACCATATGTTGCACTCATGTGTGGAAATTAAGAAACAAAACACATGAGCAAAGGGGGGAAAAAAAAAAGAGGCAAATCAAGAAAGAGGCTCTTAACTACAGAAAACACACTGATGGTCACTGGGGAGTGAGGGTGGGGGAAGGGAAAACTAGGCGATGGGGGTGAAGGGGGGCACTTGTGATGAGATGGGGTTGTGTACACAAGTGCTGAGTCACTACATTGTACACCTGAAACTAACAGAACACTGCACGTGAAATGCCAACAGAGTATTACCCCCACCTTAAAAGACCACCAGAGACATGAGTCAAAGCCAATCAGCAAGGGTCGTTTATTGCAGGTTCGAACCTGGACCTCTGCGACGCTCGTTGCCGATAACGCGGAGAGGTCCGGAGCTGGGTCGGTGCAGGATTTTTATAGACAGATACAAACAAGTTTCGGGTGGGGCTGAGCTGATTCATTGACAGTTTGAACAGGCATACTTGGCGTCAGTGGATTGGGTCAGGGGACCCGCGTGCGAAAGCAGACAAAGCAATCTTACAGAAGCAGAACTGGCCGGTTAGCCCATGCAGGCGAAAAAAGCACTCTCAGGATATTGAAGGCCTGGTTACTATCAAGTAAAGACAATTGGGAGTCTCCTGGTGGAATGTTACATTCCTGCTATCAAGCATCCTTGTTAATGAGATTTAGGTTTAAAAGAAATTTAACTTTATTTACTTTTCCTTCTACCTCCTTCAGTTTTTCATGGAGGGGAGGGTGACATTAGGGCTATTGATAAGGTAACTTCTTTGTTGTAAATCTCAAGGACATTTGCAAACTAAGGGAGACTCCTACCTTGCAGGACTGTGATCTCTGCAAGTTAACTATTTATCGTTTTATGGCAGTCAGGGGTGCCTGAGGAATGCTACACATATGGAGGGGAGCGGGTGAAGAGGGGGTGCAAGGCGTCAGCTTTTGCTTTGTCCTCAGCCAGCCTCCTGCTCCTTCACACGTTAACTAACTGGAATGAAATTAAAGACAAAAACCCCGTCTGTCTATGGAAAGTCTAGTGAAGTACTAAATGAAAACTAAAATGCGTTTTGTTGGACCTTTACACTATAATTGAAAACACAGTAATGGGGGATTCAACCAAAACTGTGTTCATCATGGTGGAACTTTTATTCAGAGCACATTTGAATTCCCCAAAATCGTACCTGCTGGCTGAATGAAATGGCAACAAAATGGTAGCAAATTAAAAAAAAAAAAATGTGGGTCTCCCTCTTCCCAATTTCAGGCCAACTGTACTGTTAATCAGTATTCCTTAAGAAAGATCCCACGAAAAGAGCCAAATGTGACACTGTTTAGTATCTATTTTTAAATGAAATTAAATAAGCTCCTTAAAATATCTGGGGAACGGATTTGCTGGATGCTGTTCACTCATTTCTCCAGTCCTTGGGGATCACTGTCTGTAAGGTCTGGGAGGATGTTAGCACCTGTCTCGGGTCAGGCTGAGAAAGGCTGATCCTTGTACAGATAGTACAGCTCTATCTGTACTCTGTTTTAATAAATCTAAAGAATTTCTATTTACTGACAAGTAATATTATTATTGATGGCTTTGACAACTCAGATTAAGAGACCCTTCCTTTCTTCTTCTACTACTCACCTGTACTCGATGTATTAGAATTTGAAAACATAGTTTATAAAATGCCTGCTAGCATGGCATTTTTGGCTAAAAAGTGGTAAGAAAAGTATTTTGAAGAGAAAAATTCCAAAGGTGACGGATGGAGCCAATGTCCTCTTAAAAACTTAGAGGGGCCAACACAGAGGTATTTACATGAGAGTTACAACATGAAAGTTGTTATTGTTGTCCCCATGTTACAGATAAGAAAACTGATGAAGAGGTTCAAGGACTTCTCAGGGCCATGGAATAACTAGATACAGGAGTGTACACTCCACGGCATAGTCTGCTTCCAGAGACCAATTCAGAGCACTAGGGCTATGATAAAGGATAGAGAGGGATACAGATGATCTGGGAAACTTTAACAGGAGGAATGGGGAAGACTGAAGAATGATTTCTCCTGGTGATTGGTATCCCAGCCTCTCGGTGCCTCCTTCACGGGTCCACGACAGGAAAAGAAATGTCAACTTCCTTATCTGTGTCGTCCAGACTGATACTCTGACACTGGTTCATGTCTGGATCCCAAGAACCTGATGATGCCTGGTGTTTGGAGGGTGTTCAATCATGTTGGTTGAATGAACATGTATGGATGAGAAAGGCAGTACTCCGGGGAAAGGCAAGAAGGTTCAGGCAAGACTTTCAGACTTATTTACTGCTCCCGTTCCTCCAAGATTCACCATCTAACTTGTTTCCTTCATGACTTGTGCAATCACCCTTCTATACTACCTACGCAACCAAACACCTAGATTTCCAAAAGAGAAGAGTTCGAGGCCAATGAAGTTTGGGCCAAAAAGGAATTCTCAGTCAAAATAAGTGAATCACCAAACCTTCGAGAGCTGGATGTTGGGTCAGTTGGGAAACCACGGCGGACTGTAACAGAGGAATCCAGGTTCCAGTGAGATTAAATGGCTTCTTCAAAGGTACCAGTTAACTCATGGCACAGTCAAGACCCTGTCTTCTAAAATGGGACACCTGTCACTCAGTACACATTGAGGCTTGGCCATAAAAGGGGGAAAGGACACCAGGGTGGCACTGAGAAAGGAGAATCCAGGGTCTTAAGCAACACTAAAGATTATAAAGAAGGGTGGAATGAGGGAAGTAGAGAGACACAGAGCTCAGGGTGGTAAGTGACACTCAGGACAATCTCACTGCTTAGAGCGACACTCACCAACTCAAAAGTTTGTGATGTTTCTTCTCATGCTTTATTATTCCTGTAGCTTGTTTTTAGGAAAAAAAAATAATAAACCTGTTTAGTATCCTGAAAAACGCTCCTAAGTACAGTCATGTATGCCAAGGGAAGTGGAAAAATGCAAGAAAAATGCTATAGTTAATGATCTTACATACTGTTTTTTTTTTAAGATTTTTTAATTTTTTATTTGACAGAGATCACAAGTAGACAGAGAGGCAGGCAGAGAGAGAGGGAAGAGGCTCCCTGCTGAGCAGAGTGTCCAATGAAGGGCTCGATCCCAGAACCCTGGGATCATGACGTGAGCCAAAGGCAGAGGCTTTAACCCACTGTGTCACCCAGGTGCCCCTTACATACTGTTTTTAATATTTAAGTTTAACAAACAGGGTGCTGAAATTTCTACCTTGGCACACTACAAAGTGTATCTCCTATGCTTTCCCTAATGCTGTGTCTAGTCTCATTTCATCTATGGAATCTGTAGTTTCCATCAAAAGCATATTATATAGAATGTTATGTTTGTTTGGCAATGGATACAGCCAATGAAAAGAACTCCCCCTTCAGTGATTAGTGATACTAAAACATAGGGAAACCCTCTCCTTAACTGGCACAATCTCCAGCCTTAGTCAGCCTATACAACGACACACTATTTGTTGCTTCTGCTAAATAAGCCAGGTGAGATTGGAATGTTATTTTCGTTGAGCAGATGGATGTCAACATTTTCCCCAAAAAAGGCAGGAAGGAGGAAAAGAAGAAAAGAAGGAGAAATCAAAGGGTCACATGAGACATGCCATCACGCAAATAACAGTTGTAAAAAATATTATCTTATTCCTAAGCGGAAACAAAATTGAATCCATCCAATCATGTAGAGGATGTAGAAGGCTTGAGAAGGGACCACAAAAGCAAAGACAGACTTGAATTTTCCCAAACCAGACACATGCCTAGTCACTAACAGAATTTGGAAAGAACTTGTTAATGTAGCCTATCCTTTAAAAAGGGGGTACTATTAAAATGTCAATAGGAGGGGCTTTTTTGCCAATCAGTTGGAAATAATGGGTTTTTAATCCCTTAGATTAAAACCAGTCTGGGGCACCTGGGTAGCACAGTCAATTAAGTGTCCAATTTCTGGTTTCAGTTCAGGTCGTGATCTCAGCATTTTGAGATGAGCCCTCAGACCCACTCATACTCAGTGTGGAGTCTGTTTGTGACTCTCTCTCTCCCTGTGTCCCTACCCCCGGCTCGCACTCTATCCAAAATAAATAAATAAGACCCTTAAAACAAAGCAAAAGCCAAAAACTAGTCTTGAAAGAACTGACCTCAGATTTAGAAACAATACTTCTTTTGGGGAGCCTGGGTGGCTCAGTGGGTTAAAGCCTCTGCCTTCAGCTCAGGTCATGATCCCAGGATCCTGGGATCAAGCCCCACATCAGGCTCTCTGCCCAGCAGGGAGCCTGCTTCCTCCTCTCTCTCTCTGTCTGCCTCTCTGCCTATTTGTGATCTCTGTCTGTCAAATGAATAAATAAAATCTTTTAAAAAATATTTTTTTCTTTGTGATTTTGGATAAAAAGACAGGAAATGGACTTTTGGATCTCCCTGATAAGTACTAGATTACCTTCTTTCCTTTCCACTGATCATGGCAGACCCTGTCTCAGGACAGCTGTTCTCTCTTCTTTCCCAGAAAGATACAAAGGCAATATTAAACTTATTTTATGTAATGGCTTCCTTTAGGCCTCCCAATTATAAACACCTGTGCTGTGAAATAATATAAAAAATGTGCATTATTTTGTTATTACATAGGACCATTAGCTTTGACAGCTCACCCTCATATTCCCCAAAAGGTAGTAATTCCAATAGCTCTACTAAAAGAATGCCACTTATTATTATAAAGGATATATAAGAGGAATGGAACATAAGAACCAACTCATGGGTCTCAGTTCCATCTTCCACAGTTAGGATTCAAGGATTGTAATAATCAACAACAGCTAATTCTGAGTAAATGTCTAAGGGAGAAATAGCAATTGTCTGTGTTTCAGCCAACTCCCTACAGGCCATGGAGGCCCTTTTTATTTGCTTTGGTGGTTTTTAAAATATATTTTTGAATATTTACATCAGTTACTGAGGGATTTTTAAAGGTATATTATTAGGGTGTAAAGTATTATATTTTAATACCATTTAACAGATTTCTAGAGAAAAGAAGAGAGAAAAAAATCTCTCATTTATAAACTCTTAAAAAGAATAAAAATGTTTTGATCAGGAATGTTGATTTCAGTCCTTCAGCTGCTCCAACTTGGGATTCTCAGGATGATTCTCAAACTGTTACATTACCCCATTGTTACATTAGTAATCACTCCACCCCTAGGCCTCTTGATTGCAGAGAGATTGAAGTACGTACGTCTCAATGCTTAGCTGCTGCAAAGTGAATTTAACTTGATACTTGGCCATTATACGTCCTTAAACAATCTGTCCTTACTAATTAAAGCTATGAGAGTATATATACATGTCTGTGTGTAAATGCATATTCTGAAGAAAAAAAAAGACAAAAAAAGATACTATGGCATTGTTGAATAAAAAAGGAGGAAGTGAGAAGAAGAAGAGCAACAGGTAAAAGTTACTGAGTTATAAAAAGTTCAATCCTTCAAAGATCCCTGAAAAGATGCATTGATGTAGAATCAACTCTGTATTATCCAGGAGAACTCTAACGTTAGAGTATGCACCATAGCCCTTCCATGATAGACCATGAGGGTTTAAGTGCCGGTCATTACGCCTACCCTCTATGTGTGAACTCCTTCTGAGTAGCTCCATGAAATGCAGATACACAGATGGGATTATGTGCACTAAGTCGCAGTACCACCTTGTAGCATTAACATGCTTTATTTATTTATTTATTTATTTTTGTATTATAGCAACATTTCTGTTAGCTTTCCAAATTACATTCAAATGCTCAGACTATTTCCATTATTTTTGATGTCTCCAGTGTTTATCTATAGTCTACCAAAAGTAATAATGCATTTTCCTTTATTGTGGCTCTTATCCTCTCCTGCCATCTCAATGTCGCTCATAAAACAAATGCAGCTAAATTTAAGTCATATGTGAATCATCCTGAGCTCAGCTTTTTTATTATCTCACATAAACAGAGAGTTGCACTTTTTCTGGGATTTGCTTTGAAAAAACACAATGGCAAGGGAGTGAATGAATTTTATCGAACAACAATAAAAGACCCCAAGAATAAAAGGCATTTAAGAACTCAGAAATAGTTATTATATTCCCTAAGACATTAAAAAGGCAAATTGAAACCTTTTATGGGAGGAACATAAATGGGAAAATATTTCCTGCTACTTAACATGAGATGCCACATCCTGTCTCATTTCACTATTTTTTAGTCTTATTTTTGTTTACATTTATTTTAAAATAGTGAATATACAATTGAAAAAGAAAGCTATTTGATGTCTCAATTCCTTAAAATACATGAGCATACTCAAATTGTATTGGAGAGTGGAAAAGCACAGCTTTATGTGAATTTTTTAAAATTTCCTTTTTCAAAATGTCTAATCTTCCCCCCCAAAAGTGGAACTGGAATAGATACACATAGAATCCTACACATAGTACACCCATAGTACTCTGAAAAAAAAAACAATCCTATATCAACGGCTCTAGACGTTTCCAGAGGAAAGATCTTTTAGTTCAGTATCTAGTTAGAAACAAAGTATCTATGTGTTCATTTTTATGACAGATAGATACAGGTATGGACACAGAGCATATAGATGTTTTTGAAAAGGAGTAATGAAAAATATAGTTAAATTTTTAAACTAAATCATATTTCTTGTTTGTTCTGCTCTGGTTAAAATTTTAACCCTGAAAAATCTCTGAAGCTGTCAGAATGCCTTTATGAGTACTTAGCTCTACGACCTTCAGTCCCTAAAAGCTCATCTTGTGGGTCCTTTCCCTTGGAGGGAGTCATTTAACACAGGCATGTCCTGGTGACAAGATGGAGTTCTGACCTGGACAACGGAATGCCCTCAATCTGTATGTGGAAGCAGAAACAAGGGAGTGACGGGTGGAAAGCCACATTCCTCACTGTGATCTAGCTTGGGGAATATAAATAAATAAACACACGAACTGTAGCTTTTCAATCCCATATCTAGTACTTAGGCTATCCTCTCCTGCTTTGGGTTATAACTAGATTCATTTCTGATTTCATGTTTTAGAGAAAAGCCTTCTGTGTCTAATTCTCCAAAGATTTGGCAGGGGTGGATAGGGAGGAGAGGGAAGGGGCAGGTGACTTACAAAGAAATGAAAATAGAATACTCTATGAAGATTTTATAATCACCACTTTTTAGAGGCAAAAGCAGCAGAAGTGCCCTCAGGCTTCTGCTTATAGCTCTGGTGGCTCCTACCACCAAGCACATGACGAAAATGGGTGAAACATCCCTCTCAGAATTGCCAGTCATGGGGAAAATGACTTTGACACTGAAGGGAAAAGTGGGTAATGTAAGTTAAAGGAAAAGTCATGGATTTTAATATGTGCTAAATTCTTTCCCTAGTAAGCAGGAGAGAAATATCATTAAAAAAAAAAACAACATAATTGTTTGTTTTTATTCAAGTTATAAAACTATAGAAAAAAAATAACAGCAGTGTATGGTGTACCCTCAGATTTAATGTAAGTTGACAGTCTACCATATTTATTTCAAAAAATGTTTTTAAATAAATAATATATTAGGCTCCTGTTTCCAACAGTATTTGAGATAGATGCCCTGAAGAAGCAGTTACTGGAGACAACTGAACACACTAGATAAAATATTTAAAAACATTTTTGTAAATGCATTATGAGCTGGCAAGAAATGAAGGAATACTCCAATGCTCCAAAATATGATAAAAGTAAAGTAGAGAGATAAGCAAACATTCAGGGGTTTCAGTGACCCCTAGTGTCACTAAATTTCCATTTAATGGCTCAATGGAGTCCCACATGAAAAAATCGTGTTGCAATGTCAGTGCCATGTACAACATAAGTACTATTTAGAGGTCATTTTATAGTCTCAAGTGTTCAGAAGAGGCAAAGGATTCATGAATGCCATTATCCTATTAACCAATTATGGAGGAAAATAATCATGTAAAAAATGCAGATCAAGACTCTGAATAAATTTAATATCCTTTTGGGATACTTTAAAACATAAATACTCTTGGCAAATGTGGACTAGCAACAAACATCCCTTACCTGATCCCTTATCTATCAAAAACCTAGAGAGGAAATAATTTCTTAGGGATAAACAATGAAAGACTTCCCTCTAAGAGTCAGAAAGGTGCAAGATGCCCACCATCACCACCTCTATTCAACATCATGGTGCAAGCTCTGGTCAGTAGAGCAATACAAATGGGTATGGAGAGGGGAGGAACAGAGGGAGGAAAAACTTCATTATTCACAGCTATTATGATTGTGTATATAGAAAATCCAAAAGAATACACTAGTAAATTATTAGAATGTACTAAGAAGTAAATAAACTGGACAAAGTAGCAAGACACCAAGTGAGTAAACAAAAATCAACTGACTCTATGTATTACAGAGCAATTAAAAATCAGAAATTGTGCTTAAAACTTATAGCATTTACTTTCCCTAAATATCCAGCCTCTAGGAGTAAATTAAACAAAAGATTTACAGAGAACGTCCAGGGAAGATGGCGGAATTGAAGGACTCAAGCTCAACTTGTCCCATGGATATACCTAGATAACACCCAAATCAGTGTAAATAACCCAAAAAATGACATGAAGACTGGCAGAACAGACTTTATACAGCTAAAAGGAGAGAAGAGGCCACATCCAGTAGAAAGGGCAGAGATATAATTGGGAACCTGATCCCTGAGACCATGCCCAGGAGGGAGGAACATGGCAAACAATGAGAAGGGAGAGGAGCAGACTCCACCCCAGGCACCCAAGGCACCAGGAGAATCAGCACTAGAAAGATGAACCCCAATAACATTTGGCTTAAAAACCAGAGAGGCTTTACTTCACAAGGGTTCATAATCAGCAGACTGAACACCTGGAACTTAAACATCAGCAGGCTCCTCTGAGAGAGCTGGAGGGTAAGAGGACATGGAGTCTTTGCCTTTAAAGAGACAGCATAACAAAGAGCCCTATTGAGATATAGCCCATAAGCAGCAGTTTGAAAAATGCTTAGGGAATACAAGAAGGAGAACTTCTACTAATTTCACAGCAAATGCTGGAGGGGCAGGGATTCGTACGACACTTCTCCGAGTATAAAAGAGCTGGGGGATGCCATTTCCTTCCCCTGCCCAACCCCCAGCCCATATACATGGACACTGGGCAAACCAGCAAAGAACGAACACTCTCCAGTAGCTTGCTAATGGCTCACGCCTCCCCCATATTCTCTCGCAGATGCTTGCCCCCTCTAATCCACCTTCAGCAGTTCTCCAAAGTGCTCCCCAAGCCTGGAATTGCACAAGCAGCTTCGGCAGGGGCCAGCACCTCTCCAAAGTGACTCCTGCCCTAGGGGAAAGGGAACGATAACCACATACACCAATCTGACTGTGGCCCCAGAGTGGGCTGGGAACAGATATCTGGTCTGACTACAAGCCCTGCCCACCAACTAAAGCTTCTCAGGGGACAACACAGGGAGAGGGCTCTGCAGTCCAGTGTTATTGCAGCTCTGGCAAATACCTAGTCTGACTCAACTCTAGCCAAGGTGGCCCCAGACTGATCCACTAATACCACAAGGATCAATCTAGACCTCAAGAGGCAAAGAGAGCCACTGCAGATGGATGGACTGAAGGTAAACACAGCTCAACCACAACAGCAGTGTGAATGGAACACAGCAACACACACAAGAGACACTCTTGAAGCAGCAGCTTGTGGGGAACAGGGGACCCTGCACTTTAGGGCACTACACAACCTTTTCTTCATAAAGGTGCTACTTGCAAGACCAGGAGGCATAGTTGACTTTCCTTACACACAGAAACAGACACGGGGATTTAGATAAAATGAGGAGACAAAGGATATGTCCCAAATGAAAGAAGAGGACCAAACCACAGCAGAGAACTAAGTGAAATGCAGATAATAATATGCCAGAGAGAGAATTTAAACTAATGATTATGAAGATACTCACTGGACTTGAGAAAAGAGAGGAGGACTTCAGTGAGATCCTTAACAAAGGCACAAAAAAACTAAAAAAGAACCACTCAGAGATGAAGAACTCAATAACTGAAAGGAAAAATACACTAGAGGGAATAAATAGTAGACTAGAGAAAGCAGAAGAACTGATCAGTGACCTGGAGGACAGAGTAATGGAAATCAGTTAGGCTGAACAGGAGAGATTCCCCCCAAAATAATAATAATAGATGAGAAAGGATTAAGGGAACTCAGCGACACCATCAAATAATAACATTCACATTATAGAGATCCCAGAAGAATAGAGACAAAGTGGAGCAGAATGTTTATTTGCAGAAGAATAGCTGGTAACTGCACTAATTGGGGGACTGAAACAGAAATCCAGGTCCAGGAGGCACAGAGATTCCCACCCCCGCCTTAATAAAATCATCCCCAAGAGGTCCACATAGTAATTAAAGACACATGGAATTAAATTAAATTAAATTAATTAAAATGGAAAAAAAAGTAGTGATAAAGAATTTTAAAGGCAGCAGGAGAAAAGAAGGCAGTAACATACAAGAGAAACCCCAAAAGGTTATCAGTGGATTTTTCAGGAGAAACTTTGCAGGCCAGAGTGGAGTGTCAAGATAATATTCGATGTTCTGAAAGAAAAAAACCTGCACCTAAGAATACTCTGTCCAGCAAGCCTATCATTCAGAATAGAAGGAGAGAAAAAGACCTTATAAGGTAAACACAAATTAAAGGAATTAATGACCACTAAACAAGCCCTACAAGAAATGTTAAAGGGGATTCTTTGAGTAGAAATCATAACCAGGAGTAAGAAAAGTAGGAGGCACAAAAGCAGTGAAATTAACTATACCTATAAAAGTTAGTCAAAGGAATCATAAAATAAAATAATGTAAAGTATGATAGCATCTGCCTAAAACATGGTAGGAAGGAGTAAAAATTTAGTGCTTTTAGAATGGATTCATAATTAAGTCAACATCAACTTAATATAGACTGCTATGTGGATAAGATATTATATATAAACCTAATGGTAACCACAAGTCAAAAACCAGTAATGTGATAAAAGAGAAAGGAATCCAAGTATACCACTAAAGCAAGCCAGCAAACTCATACAAGAGAAGAAACAGAGAAGAACTATAAAAACAAATAACAAAATGACAATATGTACATACCTATCAATAATTTGAATGTAAATGGACCACAGGCTCCAATTGAACACACAGGGTGACTAAATGGATTTAAAGAAAAAAAAAGCCAGACCCATCTCTATGGTGCCTACAAGAGACTCATTTCAGGGGTACCTGGGTGCTCAGTCATTAAGTCAAGATTCCAGGGTCCTGGGATCAAACCCTGCATCAGACACCCTGTTCCACAGGAAAGGCTGCTTCTCCCTCTTCCACTCCCCCTGCTTGTGTTCCCTCTCTCACTCTTGCTCTCTCTCTCTCCCCCCCTCTGTCAAATAAATAAATAAAATCTTTTAAAAATTTTTAAAAAGAGACTCATTTCAGACACCTGCAGATTGAAAGTGAGGGGATGGAGGAACTTTTATCATGTCAACAGACTTCAAAAGAAAGCTGGGGTCTCACTAAACAAACTGAGGGTTGCTGGGGGGAGGGGGTTTGGGAGAAGGGGGTGGGATTATGGACATTGGGGAGGGTATGTGCTTTTGGTGAGTGCTGTGAAGTGTGTAAACCTGGTGATTCACAGACCTGTACCCCTGGGGATAAAAATATATGTTTATAAAAAATTAAAAAAAAAGAAAGCTGGGGTAACAATACTTATATTGGGCAAAATGGACTTTAAAATAATGACTGTAACAAGAGACAAAGAAAGACACTATATAATCATAAAGGAGATAATCCAACAAGACATAAAAATTGTAAATATTTATGTGCCAAGATGAGAGTCGCCAAATACATAAAGCACCTACTAACAAACATAAAGGAAGGAATCAATAGTAATACATTGATAGTAGTGGAATTTAATACCCACTTACATCAATGGACAGAGCATCCAAACAGAAAATCAACAAGGAAATGGTAGCTTTGAATGACATGTAGGACCAGATGAATCTAATAGAGATATTCAGAACATTCCATCCTAAAACCTTGGAATACATTCTTTTCAAGTGTCCATGGAATGTTCTCCAGAACAGATTACAAGTGAGGCTACAAAATCAGTCTCAAAAGCTTCAAAAAGATTTAGTTATAGCATGTATCTTTTCCAATCATTACGTCATGAAACCAGAAATCAGCCACAAGAAAAAATCTAGAAAGAACAAAAATACATTGAAGCTAAATAATATGCTACTAAACAATGAGTGAATGAGCTAAGAAATCAAAGAGGAAATCAAAACATACATGGACATGACTGCAAATGAAAATACAGTTCCAAGGGGCGCCTGGGTGGCTCAGTGGGTTAAGCTGCTGCCTTCGGCTCAGGTCATGATCTCAGGGTCTTGGGATCGAGTCCCGCATCGGGCTCTCTGCTGAGCAGGGAGCCTGCGTCCTCCTCTCTCTCTCTGCCTGCCTCTCTGACTACTTGTAATCTCTCTCTGTCAAATAAATAAATAAAAATCTTTAAAAAAAAAAAAAAGAAAATACAGTTCCAAAATCCTTGGGATGAAGCAAAAGCCATGCTGAGAAGGATGTAATATAGCATATATAGGATCTATTACAGCAATACAGGCCTACCTCAAGAAGCCAGAAAAAATCTCAAATAACCTAACATTACACCTACAGCAGCTAGAAAAAGAAGATCAAACAAAACCTAAAGCCAGTGGAAGGAAATAAGGAAGATTAGATCAGAAATAAACAAAATACAAGAGATCAAATCAATGAAACCAGGAGGTAATTATTGGAAAAGATCCACAGAATTGAAAAATGTTTAGTCAAACTCATTAAAAAAAAGAGAGAGAGAAAGAGTCAGAGGACACAAAGTAAGATATAAAAGAGGAGAAATAATAAACCACAGAAATATGATCATAAAGGAATATGAGAAACTATATGCCAAAAAATTGGACAACATAGAAGAAACTGATAAATTCCTAGAAACACTTAACTCCAAAAAATAAAGCAGGAAGAAAAAGAAATTTGTACAGACTGATTATCAGCAATGAAATTGAATCAGTAATTTATAAACTCCCAACAAAAGTCCAGCACCAAACCACTTCACAGGTGAATTCTACCAAACATTTAAAAATGCATTAAGGCTTATTCTTCTAAAACTATTCCAAAAAATAGAAGAGGACATTTCCAAATGCATTCTAGGAGGCTGAATTACCCTGATAACAAAACCAGGTAAAGAAATTACCAAAACAGAGAACTATAGGGCAATACCTCTAAAGAATATAGATGTAAAATTCCTTAATAAAATTTAGCAAACTGAATCCAACAATACATTAAAAAAAATAATTCACCACAATCCAGCTGGAGATATATATGTATATCTATATATCAATCACAATGAGCTATATCACTTCACACCATCAGAATGGCTACAATCAACAATTTAAGAATCAAGCGTTGGTAAGGATGTGGAGAAAGTGGAACACTTGCACACTGCTGGTGGGAATGCAAGCTGGGGCAGCCACTCCGGAGAACAAACTGGAGGTTCACCAGAAAGTTGAAAAGAGGATTACCTTATGAACTGCTGAGAATATGAAAATACTAACTAAAAAAGATATACGCACACCTATGTTTACTGAAGCTTTATTTACAAAACACATTAGCAACTCAAGTATACAACCACAGAGGAATGGAGAAACAAGATGTGGCATACACACACACACACATACACACACACACACACACACACACACACACACACTGGAATATTACTCAGTGATAAAAAGAATGAAACCCTGCCATTTGCAGTAATATGGATGGATCTAGAGGGTATAATACTAAGTGAAATAAGTCAGTGAAAGAAAAGTAGCACATGATTTGACTTATAAGTGAATATAAGCAACAAAGGAAAAAAACTAGACAAACCAAAGAACACTCTTAACTATAAAGAACAAACTGATGGTCACCAGAGGGCAGGTAGGTGAGGGGATGTGGGAAATAGGTGAAGGGGATGGAGAGTACAGTTACCATGATGAGCCACTGAATAATATACAGAACTGTTGATTCATTATATTGTACACATGAAAGAATACAACACTGCACATTAATTATCCTGGAATTTTAGAAAAATAAATTAATTTTTAAAAGATTGGTAAAACCTCTTTGGGGAAAAAATAATAAAACATTATTGGTTGACATTCAAGAAGATCTAAACAAAGAGAAAGAGAAAACATATCAAAGAACTAGAAGTCTCAATATTATAAAGGTATTATATATAAATCATTCTATAGTTTTCTAATTACAAAAAAACCTTCATTATTATTTTTTTTATTTGGGTTATCAAGGTGATTTTAAAATGATATAGAAGAACAAAATCAGGACCAACTAAAAAGCTCCTGAAGACTAATAAGATCTGGAAATAACAGATAATCAAATGTAATCTAGAGTTATTGTTACTAAGAGAATATGATATTAGCAAGATATGGACAAAGAGCCCAAGCAAAACAGAGTGGATTCCATTAAATAGATATGTTTTTATGCAATATTATGTATCTACTTTATGTATATATGACCGATGACAGTGGTGGCATTGCAGCTTACTGGGTGGGAGGAAGGTGGACCTTGCAGTAAGTAGTGATGAGACAACTGGATACGACAAATGCAGATGATTTATGTCAGCTTTTTTTTTTTTTTTTTTTTTACGATTTTATTTATTTCACAGGCAGAGATCACAAGTAAGCAGAGAGGCAGGTCGGGGGTGGTGGAGTGGTGGGAAGCAGGCTCCCTGCAGAGCAGAGAGCCAGATTCAGGGCTGGATCCCAGGACCCTGGGACCATGACCCAAGCTGAAAGCAGAGGCTTTAACCCACTGAGCCACCCAGGCGCCCCTTACTTCAGGTTTCTTAAAGTTACATAAATTTTATCCTATTTCTTCCATTTGCAACTGGCTATTTCAAGATTTTCTTTGAGAGAGAGAGAGAGAGAAGGAGAAAGCATGAGCAGGGATGGAGGGACAGAGGGAGGAGAAGCAGACTTCCCACCAAGCAGGGAGACCAACGGGGGGTTCAATCCCAAGACTCACAGATCATGACCTGAGCCAAAGGCAGACACTTAAAAGACTGAGCCCCCCAGGTGTCTGTGCAACTGACTATTTAAATTCTGTTTTGGAAATGTATTAATACATGGAGACCTCACTCATTAATTTTAGTTGCTATGATTTGTCTTTCCATTTATCTACAAACACTTATGTTCTTTCTAATTCTGTTAATAATGCATAGCAGAGAATTCAACAGATCTCTACCTCTATTGTGTCAGAACTTCTCTGCAATAGGTATTATTTCTCCTTGGTATTCATATCTTTGGATTGACTCTATGACGTCAGATCACTCTCTAAAGGGGTGAAATCAATTTAATCTCATAGAAAAGTTACCAGTTCCCATTACCAAGTCTCCAGCAACACTTACCAGATTTTTAGATTTTGCCAACATGATCTATATAAACAGTTCTGTGTTTTAATTTTTCTGCTTACTGGTGAGTTTAAGCATTTTTTCCCCTTTTTATTGGCCATTTAACCTGTTTTTTGTTAACTGTCATTTCCTTTATTTCTCCATTGGGTTTTTAAAAATATTTTTCTTATTTACTTTTAAAGTTATCAATTCTAGTTAACTTTGTAAGTATCTGCTCCCTGTCTGAAGCTTGTCCTTGGACATTGTTTATAATGTTTTTTTTTGTCAAAATTTTTATTTAAATGCACTAAAACATACCCAGTCTTTTTTTCTTATGCTTCTAGATGCACTTAACATATATGATCTCAATTAAGCTTCATAACAGCCCTACAGGTTAGGTGCAATTAACTCCATTTTTGCAGAAAAGGGACTAGGCTAAAAGGTTATGTAATTTTCCCACAGTCAAATACTGGTGGGGTTTTCATTCAAGAGCAATTCCACAGACTTCCAAGCCCATGCTCTTTTATCTCACTCTGCTCATCTCTCTCCTTTACAGATGTAGCATGTTCAAGTGGTGGGGACAAAATGGGAGAGGGGGAAAGACATGCATATGCAAATTTAAAGTAATCGTTATCATACAACCAAGTAACTACATGAACAATAAAACTTATTTAATGTTCTACTGAGTCAGAGACATAAGAAACTGTATTGTCCTACCTTGTATACCAGGATTTTCCTACTAGAGATTCTCAGACAAGGAATGATAGTTGTCTATAATTTCATTATCCATTATTATTATCATTAAGAAAAATTAACAAGCTAATAGTTTCAAGAAGAAGTCAATGGAACTCAAACTCAACCCTCAAAAGACAGATAATCACACCAAAAAATGGGCAGAAGACATGAACAGACACTTCTCCACGGAAGACATACAACTGGCTAACAGACACATGAAAAATATTCATCATCATTAGCTATCAGGGAGATTCAAATCAAAACCACATTGAGATACCACCTTATACCAGTTAGGGTGGCCAAAATTAACAAGACAGTAAAGAAGAAGTGTTGGAGAGGATGTGGAGAAAGGGGAACCCTCTTACACTGTTGGTAGGAATGCAAGTTGGTGCAGCCACTTTGGAAAACAGTGTGGAGGTTCCTTAAGAAATTAAAAATAGAGCTACCCTATGAACCTGCAATTGCACTACTGGGTATTTACCCCAAAGATACAGATGTAGTGAAAAGAAGGGACATTTGTATCCCAATGTTCATAGTGGCAATGACCACAGTCACCAAACTGTGGAAAGAGCCAAGATGCCCTTCAGCAGACAAAAGGATAAAGAAGAAATGGTCCATATATTCAATGCAGTATTATGCCTCCATCAGAAAGGATGCCCTTTCTGTGTCAACTTCTGTATCAATGTAGCTGGGACTGGAAGAGATTATGCTGAGTAAAATAAGTCAAGCAGAGAGGGTCAATTATCATATGGCTTCACTTACTTGTGGAGCATAAGGAATAACACGGAGGGCATTGGAAGGAGAGGAGAAGTGGGTTGAGGGAAAATGGAGAGAGAGATGAACCATGAGAGACTGTAGATTCTGAAAAACAAACTGAGGGTTTTGGAGGGGAGTGGGGGCTTGGGTGAGCCTGGTGGTGGGTATTAAGGAGGGCACATACTGCACGGAGCACTGGGTGTGGTACATAAACAACAAATCTTGGAACACTGAAAAAGTAGAATAAAAATTTTTAAAAATTTCAAATATACAATTTAGTAGTGTAAAAAAAAAAAAAGTCAATGGAACTGCATGATCATATGTGATAGGACACCATCCAGGGCTCACTCACTATTAAAAGTGGCTTCTTATCCAGCACCTGGCAATTCATGAACCATGAAGGTTTGTTGAGAATGGTTTTGGAGATCTCAAAGACACTCAAAATATCTTGCTGAGTCAAAAGTGCATGAGCTTTGGAACCAACAGAAATGGCTCTGAGTCAAATTTCCACCTCTTACTATCTATATGATTAAAAGCAAGTGACTTAACCTCTGTGACTCTGGTTTCTAGGAGTAGGGAGTAGAGGTAAACAGCAACAACCTTTTGAGGTTACTGTGAAAATAAGTGGGCTGGGTGTGTGAAGGCACCAGATGGGGCTGGGGGGCTCTCAAACATGGCGGACAAGTGATTGATGGCACGGGGAGGCAGTCAGTGCCCCATCTACATGGGTGTTGTCGTCTGCCTACCAACTTGCTTTCACATTGAGGGAATGCAAACCAGTGATGCTTAGGTCAAATAAGAGAGTATTTTCTTCCCTCCTGATTAAGTAATCTCAGCAGGTGTGATTTAACAAATGAAGGAACAACAGTACCATGTCTCCCTGCTGGACACACAGGTCAGAGGGAGAACAGTGCTGGAAAGAGATAAAGCAATGTGAACCTCAGAGTTAAAGCTCTGCAGGGACTGCTCAGGCTCCTCCAGTCAGACAGTGTGTGCTTTCACGTCTGAGCTGGTCGCAGGGCCTGGGAACTGAGGGAGAACCAGAGGAAACTACCATTTCCTGTGAGAAAATGCCCAAAAGTATTCTTGGGGAGGTAGAAAACTCTCAGTACTGTCTACCTGGGTGTCCTTCAGAGATACAAATAGACATTCATACTAGGGACACCTCTTGTTTAACCTCCAAGAAGAATCTTTGGCAGATGACGTAGGGCCATGTGGAGAAAGGGGTCATGTGGTTTTCCTTGAGGTATTATCTGAAGGTCAGGAAAGAAGAGGCAAGACCTTCCTCTCTAACATGGAAGCCCAGCTAAGTGAGTTACACACGACAACTCAGCCTTGTAAACATAACCCCTAAGATAAGCAGAAATAAGGTCTGCTCCCCAGACCTGTCTCTGGGTAGAAAACCAGGGTAGCAAGCAGCAGTTGGCAGTGGGAAAGTGGGGGTGCATGGCACTACCAGAGAAGGAACTGCTGAAGTACCTGATCGGAGCCTTGCTTTGAGAGCAAGGCTCTGGGCATCAAGAACGCCTGAGCTACTTCCTTCTGGAGGCCACCCTCAGCTCAGGGCACCAGTGTCCAAGAGATCATCTTTCTGAGAAAGTCAGAGAGAAGTGGGGTGATGATGTATACTTGACCTGGAGCAAGCCCTAAAGGCGGAGGTCAGAGTGGCATGTTTACAAATGTGGTTTCAAGACAACGAAAAAGGAAGTGCTCAGGAAAAGTGGGATAATTTTTATTTTTTTAAGATTTTGTTTATTCAAGAGGACAGAGAGAGAGCATGAGAGGGTGCGAGAGGGAGAAGCAGACTCCCTGCTGAGCAGGGAGCCCAATGTGGGATTCGATCCCAGGACCCCAAGATCATGACCCCATGATCATGAGCCAAAGGCAGATGCTTCACTGACCGAGCCACCCAGATGCCCCACAAGTGGGAGGTTGAGTCAACCTCACAACCACACAAATAGTATGCAGCCACGTGGGCAGGAATCTAGAGTGAAATTGTGGGCAGCATAGTGAGCACAGAGTGGCTGCCATAGCTCCTCTCATGGCCCCTCGTATCCCTGGAGGGAGTGATGCTGCCCTTTGTCCAGTAGCTCACTGGTGTTCTCAGGATGACTCTGCCACGCTTGTGACCGTGGCTGTGCAAACTCCTGGCAATGTAAGTTAAAGCAAGGTATTTGACTCTTACTCTGTCTAGTCAGGTCCTGCACTGGGAGGATAACAATCCCACTCACTGGCTCTAACAAACACAACATGAAACAGGCACGTGAGCTCAGTAAATGGACACTTTCATTAGTGCTCCCACTAGCTTTGCTCCTCTGGTCCAAGTTCCTTGTTCAAAATTTCTATTCCTTTTGTTGCTTTCTCGTGGCTCTGAGAGGGCCAGGAAGCTGACATACATTTTTAATGAAAAGATTTATCAAGACGCACTATAGATTTATTACAGCCTGTAACACAGAGCCAGACCTACTTAAGACAAAATAAAGAGCCAGGCATAATGAGAGGAGAGAAAAATATATACACATCTGCACTGGGAATGGACCATCTCAAAGCTTACATGTGTACAAGCTAGATAATGAGGAAGTAAGTCTTTACAAACGACCCAGTAATAGTGTTTTTCTCATAAAAGGTAATTATAAGAACAGTCTATGAATTATATATTACACCTGGTTCAGATGGTGACTTTAATAAGGCCTTCAAGTCGATTCTCCCTTGCAGGGGGTAAGGAAAGAGCCTGGGCACCAGCCTCTGCCCAGCAACGGATTTTTTTAATCAAACTGGCAAGATCAATAGAAAGAGAACTCATCATTTGACACTTACTTCCTTTGACTGCCTCACATTGACAGAGGATATGAAAATCATTATCTAGGTTATGTCCAAGTGAAAAGCAATTCTCAACCTCAGTAGAGACATTTGAGAAGAAATCATAAATATATAATATATAATTATATATATATATATATATATATATATATATATATATATATGAATGACATACCTATCTTCTCAAATGCCTCATATATACATTTATACACACACACAAATATCCCCATAGGTGCAGAAACACACATGCTCTATGGAATTTTAGACCCAGATGTCCAATTAATCAAGAGAGAAGACTGTGTTATTCTGGGCCACTGGGCATAATCTAGAGGCCACCTCAGTGGTGTAATAGCCAGACCAATGGAAATGGGGACAGGAAAAGATAGTGCCACAGTTCTTAAAAAGTTCTACCAGTGCCTTTTCAAGGAATCATCACAAGCAAATAATAGTTGCAGAAGTAATAATTTCAAGTATTTCCAGGGAAGAAGGAAATGGAAAATGTTAAGGAAAGAGGAAGTCTTTAGACAAGATGAGTAAAGACATGGTGGGGAAGGACAGACCATGGAATTTGGGTTCTGTCTCTCGGTGCACGCTTCCCACACTCACTCATCTCCTCACAAGATCAGGCACACATTTCAGTGGGTTCACAGATCTCAGGATAAAAACCACTGCTCTGTGGGAAAGAACACACAATGGATTCATCACATACCCTGTAATTTACTAATAGAGTCCTCTGCATAGGGAACGGACATACAGTTTTCATCTCTGAATTAAGACTATTTCTCCAATTATAAATCAAGTTCTTTTTAAAATTTCATTTTTAATTAATATTTGGGAATTACAATGTATGTTCCTCTATAGAATAATTGCATAAGTTGTGTTTTAACATCCCAAAGTCACCTCCTACCTAATCTAGTTTTACTCACACAACAGTCTGAACTTTGATGCTGTTAAAACCATCAAAGTACCAAATTCAGGAAGGTAAGGACAGAATTACACAAGAATAAAGAATGAAGAGTAGAATGGATTTAAAAAAAAAAAAAAAGGATGCAGAAGAGCTATCCAATTTTGAGGTCTTTTTTTTTTCTCTTTTTCTTTTTTCTTTTTGTAGGCATCTCTCTAAAATGCAGAATTTCATCTTCTTTAATCCCTTGAGAACTAGGACCTCAAGCTGACTTACATCCTCACATAAGAAATGTTTCATACAGGGGTGCCTGGGTAGCTCGGTGGGTTAAAGCCTCTGCCTTCAGCTCAGGTCATGATCCCAGGGTTATGGGATCAAGCCCTGCATCGTGCTCTCTGCTCAGCGGGGAGTCTGCTTCCCTTCCTCTCTCTTCATGCCTCTCTGCCTACTTGTGATCTCTGTCTATCGAATAAATACAAAAAAAAAAAAAGTCTTCAAAATTAAAAAAAAAAAAAAAAGAAAATGTTTCAAACAGATTTTCTGCAATTTCCAATACCTCCAAAGTGGCTTCCATTCCCATTCTGTAAAGAACACCTCCCTTTTCCTTCAGTGTAGATGTCAGCAAACAATCTTATTAAATGGCTGATGCTGATGTAGGGTTGATTGAAATTCCAGACTTTGCAATGTCTGTATTGCTAAACAGGTTGTCAGCCCTGTGCACACCTAACTGTTGGGAGCTATGACACCATGATGGCATGCTGGAGAGACTGCATAAGTTTTGGTGGATGACAGAAGAGCTCAAGGACAGGCGAGCAGCGCCTCCAAGTCTGTGAGAAGGTCCCTTGAAAGAAGGGCAGATTGTTAGCAGATTGTTTTCTTCCCAGATCTTATAGACTCTCCCAGTTGTTCTCAGGCTCATGATATCCATGCTGTCTAATGAACTACAAGGTGTTTCTCAAAGTAAGCACGGGTCCTGGGTGGAATATTCAGATCTTGTAAATTTCCTTTCATGATCATTAGCTTCTAGGGAGATAATTGCTAAAGCCACTGACTGGCACCACAGGCAATGGGACTACATTCTAAATTTAGCTGGGCCTCGGGACGTCTGAGTGGCTCAGTTGGTTAAGCGGCTGCCTTCGGCTCAGGTCGTGATCCCAGCGTCCTGGAATCGAGTCCCACATCGGGCTCCTTGCTCAGCAGGGAGCCTGCTTCTCCCTCTGCCCCTGCCTGCCACTCTGTCTGCCTGTGCTCGCTCGCTCTCTCTCCCTCTCTCTCTCTGACAAATAAATAAATAAAATCTCTTTAAAAATAAATAAATAAATAAATAAATTTAGCTGGGCCTTGCTGACTTTTCTCTGTCTCTGGAGAAGCATGGTACAGGAACTGTCCTAAATTTGGTCACAAGGGCCACCAACTTGACGTCACCTTATCACACAACTCCTACCTATTTTGTCTTGCCTCATCCTGGTCCTTCCAAACCAAGCCTTGCATTACAGAGAATGATTTTTTAAAATATGTATTTTCTGGTGCTACTCTTGATAGACACCCTACAAAGCCCCCTACTCATTTCAATGTAAAAACCAAACTCCTTGAAATAGATTTAAGGCCTTATGTGATCAGATCCATCTGGCTTCACCTAGTCCTTCCTTAAAGCCATCTCCTTCTACCTAACCAAGAAAACAACCTATAATTTCATCTGATTTTTTTTTCCTTCCTTTGCATTTGCACTGGTCTTGCATTCCCTTATCTGTTGATTTTCGTCACAGGAAGAGGACAGAGTCTGATTTATGCTTTCATTCTTCTCTACTTCAACTGTCTGCACACAAAGCAAGGTAATTTGGGGTGTGCAGGAAAAATTTAAAAATATAATCTAAATCTTTAGAAGAAAACATAGAAAATCTTTATGATAATCTGAATAGAAAATGATTTCTTAAATAAGACACTTAAAAGGTCAACCATAAAATATTGATTTTTTAGTTAAAATTTAGAACTATATTTAAATGGACATTACAAAACTTCTGATAGCTTAAAGGAAGCAAGATGGCTGAGGAGTAGGAGACTGAAATATCATTAGACGCCATGGGTTCGGCTAGATAGCTATTAAACCATTCTGAACACCTACAAACTCAACAGAGACAAGAAGAAGAGCAGCAATTCCAGGAAGAAAAAATTGACCACTTTCTGGAAGGTAGGACATGTGGAGAAGTGAATCTGAAGTGATGGGTAGACAGACCCCAGTGGGGAGGGGCTGGCTCTGGGCAAGCAGTGGAACAGTGGAGCACAAAATCAGAATTTTTAGAAGTCTGGTCTACTGAGAGACATCAATCCAGAGGCTAAGTGGGGGTGGAGCCCTCATGGAGACAGTGTGGTCTCAGGACTCACGGGTCACAGAAAGATCGTGGGTGTGTGAGTGCAGCAGAGCTCACAGGAATAGGAGCAGGGAAGCCAGCTGTAGAGACAGAGCCAAGTAGAGAGCTCTCAGGTTAGGGTTACCTTAAACCATGATCTGAGGCACATTTGGACCACTACTCTTCAGCAGGGACCCCACAAGTGACAGATACAGAGAGACCCCCACTTCCTCCTCCAGGAGTAGTGGTGTGGGAGCAGACTGCAGGAATATGCTGGGTTTGGAAACTCCATATGGGGCCAAGCGCCAGAGATAGTAATGCTCAGTCACAGGCCAGGTGAGTATGGAGTGCAGCTGGAGACCAGAGAGATGCGAGGGACTGACTGCTTTTTTCTGAGGACTCACTGAGGAGTAGGGCCCCGACCTCTCACCTCCTATGGGGCCAGAGATTGGGAGGCTGCCATCTTTATTCCCATCCTCCAAAACTCTATGGAAAGTGTTCAGGGAACAAAAGCTACCAAGAGCGAACCTGAGCAGATTACTTAGCCTGGCCCCTAGCCAGGGTGGTACAATTCCACCTAGGGCAAAGACATTTGAGAATCACTTCAACAGGCCTCTTCCCTAGAAGATCAGCAAGATTATCCAGTCAAGACCAAGTTCCCAGATCAACAAGAAATGCAAAACTCCAGAGCTAGGGGAAAGTAACACACAGAATTCATGGCTTTTTTCCCATGATCCTTTAGTCTTGCAAAGTTCAATTCTTTTTTGTTTTACTTATTCTATTTTTTAAACTTTTCCCCTTTTCTTTTTTAATGTTTTTTAAACTATTTTATCTTAAAAATAGCTTTTTTAAAAAATCTTTTTAAATTTTCATTGTTCTAGTCATATTTTAATCCCTTCATGGTATTTAACCTTATTTTTTATATACATCTAGGTTTTCTTTTTCTTTAAAATTATGGGATACAATTTATTCTAACAGATCAAAATATACCCTAAATCTAGTGCATGGTTTTGTTCTAGTCTCCAGCCTGAACACATTCTCTCTCTTTTTTTCTTTTTCCAACCAACTTCTATTATCAATTCCATTTTTAGAATCTTTTTAAATTTTCATCTTTGCAGTCATATTCCATCCCTTTTTCATGTTTACCCTTATTTGTGTGTGCATACGTGCGTGTGTATATGTGTATTTTTTTCTTTCTTTAAAATTTTGGGAGGTGGTTTCTTCAAAGAGACCAAAATACACCCAAAAATCAAGTGGGTGGCTCTGTTTTCACCAGTCTAATTTATATATATGAATATGTATATGTATATATTTCTCCCCCTTTCTTCTCCACCCATTTTCAGATCTCTTCTGATTTGGTTAGCACATATCTTTCTGGGGTCTTTGCCACTCTTTTTAGTATTCTATGCTCTCATTCATATATTCTTATCTGGATAAAATGAGAAAACTGAAAAACTAACAAAAAAAAAAAAAAGAAAGAAAGAACAAGAAGCAGTACCAACAGCTAGGGACCTAATCAATATGGACATTGGTAATATGTCAGATCTAGAGTTTGGAATGACGATTATCAAGGTCCTAACTGGGCTGGAAAACAGCATGAAAGATATTAGAGAATCCCTTTCTGGAGAAATAAGAAAACTAAAACCTGATCAAGCTGAAATCAAAAAAGCTATTAATGAGGTGCAATAAAAAATGGAGGCTCTTACTGCTAGAATAAATGAGGCAGAAGAGAGAGTTAGTGACACAGAAGACCAAATGATGGAGGATAAAGAAGCTGAGCAAAAGAGAAACAAACAACTACCAGACCACGAGGAGAAAATCTGAGAGGTAAGTGACACTGTAAGACAAAACAATACTAGAATAATTGGGGTCCCAGAAGAAGAAGAAAGAGAGAGGTGCAGAAGGTATATTGGAGCAAATTATAGTAGAGAATTTCCCTAAAATGGCAAAGGGAACAAGCATAAAAATCCAGAAGGCACAAAGAACCCCCTCAAAATCAATAAAATAGGTTCACACCCTGTCATCTAATAGTAAAACCTACAAGTCTTAGTAATAAAGAGAAAATCCAGAAAGCAGCTCAGAACAAAAAGTCTGTAATATACAATGGTAGAAATATTAGTTTGGCAGCAGACTTATCCACAGAGACCTGGCAGGCCAGAAAGGACTAGCATGATATATTCAGAGCACTGAATGAGAAAAAATATGTAGCCAAGAATACTATATCCAGCTAGGCTGTCACTGAAAATAGAAGGAGAGAGAAAAAGCTTCCAGGACAAACAAAACTAAATGAATTTGCAAACACCAAACCAGCCCTACAGAAAATATTGAAAGGGTTTCTCTAAGTAAAGAGAGAGCCTAAAAGTAGTGACCAGAAAGGAACAGAGACAATACACAGTAACAATCACCTTACAGGCAATACAATGGCACTAAATGCATATCTTTCAGTAGTTACCCTGAATGTAAATGGGCTAAATGCCTCAATCAAAAGACACAGGATATCAGAATGGATTAAAAAAAAAAACAAGACCCATCAATATGCTGTCTATAAGAAACTCATTTTAGACCCAAAGACACCTCCAGATTTAAAGTGAGGGGGTGGGAAACAATTTACCATGCTAATGAACATAAAAAAAAAAAAACCCTAATGTGGCAATCTTAATATCAGATAAATTAGATTTTAAGCCAAAGAATATAATAAGCAATGAGGAAGGACACTATATCATACTTAAACAGTCTGTTCAGCAAGAAGATCTATGCCCCTAACATGGGAGCCCCCAATTATATAAACCAGTTAATAACAAAATCAAAGGAACACATTGACAATAGTACAATAATAGTAGGGGACATTAACATCCCTCTTGCTGAAATGGACAAATCCAAGCAAAAGATCAACAAGGATATAAAAGCTTTAAATGACACACTGGAACAGATGGACATCACAGATGTATTCAGAACATTCCAACCCAAAGCAACAGAATACACATTCTTCTCTAGTGTACATGGAACATTTTCCAGAAAAGATCACATCATGGGTCACAAATCAGGTCTCAACCAGTACCAAAAGACCAGGATCATTCCCTGCATTTTCAGACCACCATGCTCTGGAGCTAGAACTGAATCACAAGAGGAAAGTTGGAAAGAATTCAAATACATGGAAGCTAAAGAGCTTCCGACTAAAGAATGAACGGGTCAAACAGGAAACTAAAGAAGAATTGAAGAAACTCATTGAAACATATGAAAATGAAAATACAACTGTTCAAAATCTTTGGGACACAGCAAAGGTGGTCCTGAAAGGAAAGTATATAGCAATATAAGCCTTTCTCAAGAAACAAGAAAGAAACAAGCCTTTCTCAAGAAACACAACCTAACCCCACACCTAAAGAGCTGGAGAAAGAACAGCAAAGAAAGCCTAAATCCAGCAGGAAAGGAGAAGTAATAAAGATTAGAGCAAAAATCAATGAAATGGAAACCAAAGGAACAGTAAAACAAATCAATAAAACTAGGAGTTGGTTCTTGGAAAGAATTAGTAAGATTGATAAACCCCTGGCCAGACTTATCAAAAAGAAAATAGAAAAGACCCAAATTAATAAAATAATGAATGAAAGAGAAGAGATCACAACAAACACCAAAGAAATACAAATAACTATAAGAACATATTATAAGCTACTCTACACCAGCAAATTTGACAATCTGGAACAAATGGATGCAATCCTAGAGACATATAAACTACCAAAACTGAAACAGGATGAAATAGAAAACCTGAACAGACCCGTAATCGGTAAGAAGATTGAGCAGTCATCAACAATCTCCCCACAAACATGAGGATAGGGCCAGATGGCTTCCCAGGGGAATTCTACCAAACATTTAAAGAAGATTTAATACCTATTTTCCTGAAACTGTTCCAAAAAATAGAAATGGATGGAAAACTTCCAAACTCCTTTTATGAGGCCAGCATTACATTGATCCCCAAACCAGACAAAGATGCCATCAAAAAGGAGAATTACAGACCAATATCCTTGATGAACATGGATGAAAAATTCTTACCAAAATACTAGCCAATAGCATCCAACAGTACATTAAAAGGATTATTCACCATGATCCAAGTGGGATTGATTCCTGGGCTGTAGGGTTGGTTCAACAGCCACAAATCAATCAATGTGATACAACACATTAATAAAAGTAAGCACAAGAACCATACAATACTTTCAATAGAAGCTGAAAAAGCATTTGACAAAGCACAGCATCCTTTCTTGTTCAAAACTCTTCAAGGTGTAGGAATAGAGGGTACATACCTCAATATCATCAAAGCCATCTATAAAAACCCACAGCAAATATAATTCTCAATGGGGAAAAACTGAGAGCTTTTCCCCTAAGGTCAGGAACATGGCAGGGATGTCCACTATCACCACTGCTATTCAACATAATACTAGAAATCCTATCCTCAGCAATCAGACAACAAAAATAAATATAAAGCATCCAAATCCATAAAGAAGAAGGCAAATGTTCACTCTTCACAGATGATATGATCCTTTATGTGGAAAACCCAAAAGACTCCACTCCAAAAGAGCTAGAACTTGTACAGGAGTTCAGTAAAGTGACAGGATATAAAATCAATGCACAGAAATAAGTTGCATTTCTATACACCAACAGCAAGATGGAAGACAGAGAAATTAAAGTCAATCCCATTTACAATTTCTCCAAAAACCATAAGATACTTTGGAATAAACCTAACCAAAGAGAAAAAGGATCTGTACTCAGAAAACTATAAAGTACTCATGAAAGAAATTGAGGAAGACTCCAAGAAATGGAAAAAACGTTCCACGCTCATGGATTGGAAGAACAAATATTGAGAAAATGTCTAGGCTACCTAAAGCAATCTACACATTTAATGCAATCCCTATCAAAATACCATACCTTTTTTCCCAAAGAAATGGAACAAATAACCCTAAAATTTATATGGAACAATAAAAGATCCTGAATAGCCAGAGGAATTTGAAAAAGAAAGCCAAAGTTGTTGGCATCACAGTTCTAGACTTCAAGCTCTATTACAAAGCTGTAATCATCAAGACAGTATGGTACTGGCACAAAAACAGACACATAGATCAGTGGAACAGAAGAGAGAGCCCAGAAATAGGCCCTCAACTCTACAGTCAACTAATATTCAACAAAGCAGGAAAAAATGTCCAAAGGAAAAAAAGTCTTTTTAACAAATGCTGTTTGGAAAACTGGACAGCTACAAGCAAAAGAATGAAAGTGGACCATTTCCTTACACCACACACAAAAGCAGACTCAAAGTGGATGAAAGACCTCAATGTGAGACAGGAATCCATCAAAATCCTTGAGGAGAACACAGGCAACAACCTCTTCAACCTCAGCTGCAGCAACTTCTTCCTAGAAACATCGCCAAAGGCAAGGGAGCAGGGGCAAAAATGAACTACTGGGACTTCATCAAGATCAGAAGCTTTTGCACAGCAAAGGAAACAGTCAACAAAACCAAAAGACAACTGACAGAATGGGAGAAGATATTCACAAATGGCATATCAGATAAAGGGCTAGTATCCAAAATCTATAAAGAACTTATCAAACTCTACACCCCAAGAAAACATAATCCAATCAAGAAATGAGCAGAGGACATGAACAGTCATTTCTGCAAAGAAGACATCCAGATGGCCAACAGACACATGAAAAAGTGCTCCACATCACTCGGCATCAGGGAAATACAAATAAAAACCACAATTAGATATCACCTCACACCAGTCAGAATGGCTAAAATTAACAAGTCAGGAAACGACAGATGTTGGCAAGGATGCAGAGAAAGGGAAACCCTCCTACACTGTTGGTGGGAACACAAGGTGGTGCAGCCATTCTGCAAAACAGTATGGACATTCTCAGAAAGTTCAAAACAGAGCTACCCTATGACCCAGCAATGACACTACTGGGTATTTACCCAAAACATACAAATGTAGTGATCCGAAGTGGCACGTGCACCCAAATGTTCATAGCAGCAATGTCCACAATAGCCAAACTATGGAAAGAACTCAGATGTTCATCAACAGATGAATGGATAAAGAAGATGTGTATATATACAATGGAATACTACGCAGCCATCAAAAGAAATGAAATCTTGCCACTTGCAATGATGTGGATGGAACTAGAAGGTATTATGCTGAGCAAAATAAATTAATCAGGGATAATTATCATATGATCTCTCTCATATGTGGAATCTGAGAGGCAGGGTAGGGGGTTGTGGGGGTAGGGAGGGAAAAAATTAGACAAGATGGGATCAGGCAGGAGAAAAACCAGAGACTCTTAACCTCACAAAACAAACTGACTGTTGTGGGGGGCTGGGGGGTAGGGAGAGGGTGGTTGGGTTATGGACACTGGGGAATATATGTGCTATGGAGTGCTGATGATTCATAGATCTGTACCTCTGGGGCAAATAATACATTTTATGTTAATAAAATATTAAAATCATTTAAAAAAAAACTTCTGATAGAAAAAAGTCCGTATTACTTTTAATGTGAAAAGGGACAATCTTTAGAGGCTAAGTATACATAATTGGCAAAAGATTAGGGTTGAAAAAACAAAGAATTATTACTCATCAATAAGAAAAGACACCTCCCTCAAACAAAAATCTAAAAGAAAAAGGTATAAAGACCATGGATAGGCAGTTCACAGGCATCTTTCCTTTCCTGGACACTGTTTTTAACAAAAGCATCACAAAACTTACATACACACTCATCATAATTTAAAGGTCAGAGACACAATTTTAAGGTTCATTTCTTTGTTTTGTTTTGCTTTTCTTGTTTGAAGATTTTAACAGCATCTGTAATTTCCAGAAAGGACAAGCTCTGCTTTTATCCTAGACTCTAGTTGTAGAAACAATGGATATGTTTTTACCAGTAGGAAATACAGATACAGGGAAAATACTGGACCTAAGTGTTCTTTAATCATCCTCGTGTTGAGGTTTTTTTTTTTTCTCTCCCCCCCCCCCTTTTTTTTTTCTTGTTAAAGATATCCAATGATCAGTACAGGGAAAATAATGGACCTAAGTGTGTTCTTGAATCATTTTCATGGTGAGTTTTTTTTTTTTTTTAAAGATACTCAATGATCAGTATAGTAAGAGAATATTGAAGGAAAAAACCCATTAACTTAACACAATTCCCTGTATCCCTGAAGAGCTCTTGTATTAGGCAGGTGTGTCTCCTCAAGACAGAAGCCTATTGCGTCTGTACTTTCAGGTGAAGCATGACCACAACACCAGCTGCTCGGAGACAGGCATCTTGCTTCTTCATGGGAACAGGCAGACTCCAATCTCCCCATGTGCTCTGGGCTGCATGTGTGTGACACCAGGACAGCTGAGGTTTCTCTTCTAATCCTGAACATCTGCTATCACAGCAGAGACTGCTCAAGAATCAAATGCCGCAAGTCTAGGGACCAAAGTTGACTTTGAACAGGTGTTTTCACAGGGTTCAGTCTCCTAAGGACTTGCTTTCTGGCCGCTGGTGTTTGGCATGTCCACAAAACGATGGTAGAAACCACACACAGCTAATCTTAGTTCATACCATCTAACTTTCTCCTACGTGGCCCCAATCTCTGAGAAAATGCTCACTAGAAAGAAGTGTCTTCATTTAACTTCTTCCTTAACTTACACTGGACACTGGAGATATACCTCTTTTGAAGTGACTGTCTTCTTTTATGTGACTACATTCTTCTGGATGTTAATGTTTGGGAGACATAGTGTTTGAAGGAAGTCATGACGAGAGTCACCCCCAACCAAATTAGCGGTGGTGAACAGTCAGTCCCTAGTTTAGAGCCTTTCCTTTATTCACTGTAATCTTTGGAGCCCTCCTCCCTAAAAACAAACTCAGAATTCAGAGACCACGGAGAACCCAGAAATTGGTCCCTTACAGTAGCCTCTTCCTTATTCGGATTACTAATGCAGCTGATATTTAAAACATGACACAGTCAATTGTCAAATGGTGGTAGACTACAGACGGAAAAGAAATAGTTACAAAAAGTATCACTCAGTGGCACACTCTAACTTCCCCAAGTTTACAATCAATCAAAACAGAAGAAAGGATGAGGTTCTCTTTCACCCCTGTTCCCACCTCACCATCATACACTAAAAGCAGCAAGAAGCAATCTTCAAAAACAGGTGGTTCAATTCTCACGTTCTTTCCATGAGCTTATGTTCCTACCACTGTGCAACATTTCAGCAATCACAGCATTTAAATCAAGTGATGTATCACACTTTTCAACACTGATCCCAATGACACCTACATGGTAGAATGGATACCCAAGGACTTTGTTCTGAGCTGCTCTGAATTTTGTGCAGCTGCTGAAAGTCAACTCAGCTTCTCCTTTGCCAGGCTTCTGAGATAAAACGAAGCCATTTTCTCCAGGTAGTCCATGAACACTTCTGCTCATGGGATCATCTCCTTTCCTGTTACTTTCTAAAAGAGCTGGGACTCAATTAGTGTGAACCAAAGAAGACAAAGTTTAGTGTGAGGCACAGAATCAAAACCCAGGATATTGTTCCATGAATGACCAATTCTTCATTATTTTTCTAATTTCAATATGAACTACTGCCCATTTAGTGTATGTGCTGTGGAACTGATGAAACGTTAGCAAAAAGGAATCCATTAGTTTGATTGACATGTGTTCTGGTACGCAAGGACTTTTCCTTTTTTTCAGGCAAGTACGCTTCAGTGAAGCATTAACCACATTGCACAGAGGAAACCTCATCATTCAGGAACAGAATGTGACCACACGGTCATGCCCTTGTCTTATAAATTAAAGCACTAGGCCTCTTCATAGGAGTTTTTTCTCCGCCTGTTAAATCTTACCTTAGATTTGAGAGTTTGAGGTCATTTGGAACAATAATATTTGGCCCCAACCAAGATACCTAAACAACATTCAGCTTTGACTACTAACCGAACCCATGAAAAGGACTCCCATGTTGAGAAGCTACACTTTAGTATACTATCTTCAGGTGTCTGACCATAGCATACTAAAGTGTAGAGATAAATCTAACAGGTGTTACAAAAGTCTCCAAGAATCTTCTACCTTCCCTGTTCTGCCTGGTGAAATTCTACAAAACAGTCAAAGGTAGCTAAATATAATAGTACACATCTGGTAGGTAGAGCACACCATGGAAAAACTTCTATCATCTTACCTACAGAAACTTAAAATAATGTCTATCTAGTAAAAGAAAATATTTGTTAATAATCACATCATTTTAAAACCAGAAGAGAGTAATATACTGTTGACTCTATTACAAGGACTGATGCCACTTTTGCTTATAAACAATAACTGCCAAACTTTGCAGATTAAAGTTGTTTTTTTTTTTTTTAAAAGACTTACTTATCAGAGAGCGAGCAAGCACATGTGCAAGAGGGGCAGAGTGAGAGAATGTTCAAGTAGACTCCCCATGGGGCTCAACCTCACAACCCTCAGATCATGAAATGAGCTAAAACCAAGAGTCCAATGCTCAACCTACAGAGCCCCCCAAGTACCCCCAAATTATGCTTTAATTTTTCAAGTTGTGAGCTGTTACAACATCTTGGTTTACACTCTACCTTGGATAGTTTCGAATGCATTCTCATAAAACATGACTACCACACACATTGCCACTTCCTCATTTCACCATTTGTGACATACCTCACAAACAAGGTCTCCCTTCCCCAGTTTCTTGATGCACTTTGCTTCTGCACCTGGTATCACATTCACCCCCTTACACCATGCCCGGTGGCTAACGTCTGTAACGTGCTTCTCCAGGTCAGCAACTGTGGCCCCCTTTCCCCCCCCACAACAACACACAGACAATCACACTGCAAGGATGTATTCCCAGTGGCTGGAAATTTTATTCATCATTTGGATGAACTGTGTTTATTAATGTCCATTTCTGGAAACACTGAATGCACACAGGAATAAACGGATTATACTTGATTACTGCTTCGAATATGATCATAAATCAAAAAGAAGTGGCTAGAAACACATGCCCTGAACTTCATTAAAAATATAAATGTAGTTAGTCCTAATTAATTGTACCCAAGTGATTTATGATCTGAGATATAATTCATACACCATAAAATTCAGTTTTCTGTAGCATACAATGAGGGTGTTTATTGTAGACAAAGAACTGTGCAATTCTCACCATAATCTAACTTTAGAACATTTGCATCACATCTAAAAGACACTCTATCCGAACACATCCCCCAGCCTCACACACTGCTGTCATCTGAGGGAGACTTTACCAACAACGTATTTCCTTTTCATTTCTATAGATATGTCTGATTTGGATAATTCACAGAAATGGATCATACAATACATAAGCTTTTGTGACTGGTTTCTTTCACAAGGCACAATGTTTTCAGAGTTTACCCAGTTTGTAGCATTTATCAATACATCATTCCTTTTCATAGCTGCATAATAGTTCACTGTATGGATCTATCACATTTGTTTATCCATTCATTCATTGATGGACTTTTGGATAGTTTCCACATCTGACTATTATCACTGATGTTGCTATGAACACCCAAGTGCAAGTTTTCATGCATATATATTTTTTCTTTATTTCTCTTGAATAATTTACCTGTGAGTGGAATTCCTGAGTGATGTTTCATGTTTGAGGAATCCCTGTTTTCCAAGGTGACCACACACTTTTACAGTCCTATCATCAATGGAGGAGAGTCCCAATTGCTCCACATTCTTCCCTAACACTTGCTTTCCTCTGTTTTTTTGATTACAGCCAACCTAGTGGGTATGAAGTGGTATCTTTGTATTTCACTTAAAAGAAATTTATTAATGAACTATGGCTGACATGTCATGTTAGTTTCAGGTGTACAACATAGTGATCCAACAATTCTTTACATTACTCAATGTTCCATCACAATAAGTAGAATCACTGTCTGTCACCATACAATGTGATCACAATTACTGTTGACCAAATTCTATACTTTTTATCTAAAAAGTATATAAATATAAAAAGTATCTAAAAAGTAAAAGTAAATTCTATACTTTTTATCTATTTTGTACCTGCAAGTTTTTTTTTTTTAAGATTTTTTTATTTATTTATCGGGGTGGGGGAAGAGCGAGCACAGGCAGACAGAATGGCAGGCAGAGGCAGAGGGAGAAGCAGGCTCCCTGCTGAGCAAGGAGCCCGATGTGGGACCCGATCCCAGGATGCTGGGATCATGACCTGAGCCGAAGGCAGCTGCTTAACCAACTGAGCCACCCAGGCGTCCCTACCTGCAAGTTTTTATCTCTTAGTCCCTCATCATCTATTTCATCCATCCCCTCACCCACCTCCCCTCTGGACACTACCAGTTTGTTCTACCATATCCTGGATCCCCTTAATGACTATAAAGGAAACATTTTTTCAAATGTTTATTGGTCACTTGTATTTCTTCTTTGGAAAAATGCCTATTCAATCCTTGGGCCAGTTTTCTTTTGTTTCTTTTCTTTCTTTCTTTCTTTTTTTTTTTTTTTTTTTTTTTTTGAGTTATAAGAGTTCTATATTATGAATTCAAATCCTTTGTCAGATGATCTGCAAATGTTTTAAGAAGTTTCTGGTTCACTTTACTGACATCATCACTTGGAGTGTAAAATTGGATGTAGTCAATTTTATTTTTTTCCCTTGCCACTTGTACTTTTGGTATCATAGCTAACAGAGCATTGGTCAAGTCAATTGGATGTAGTCAATTTTATTTTTTTCCCTTGCCACTTGTACTTTTGGTATCATAGCTAACAGAGCATTGGTCAAGTCAATTGGATGTAGTCAATTTTATTTTTTTCCCTTGCCACTTGTACTTTTGGTATCATAGCTAACAGAGCATTGGTCAAGGTCACAAAGTAAATATGTATTCTTCTAAGAGTTTAACACTTCTAGCTCACAGTGCTGTCAGCTGGGCCCAGAGAGCAAACACACAGATCAACCCAATGTGCAAATATATCAAGTATCATATACTTGTAAATATACACATATTTGTTGCATGAAGCTATCTGTGGCAGAAATGTCTCCAATTTATTTAAGAATGACATTTCTGCAAGCTAGAAAGTGTACATATGGGTGATATTTATAAACACCATGATACAATGGGGCCTGTTTCTATTTTATATACATTTTTATCATTGCTTTCTAAGTATGACACACTACGTCTATCCTTAGCTGACAGTGAGGCAGGAAAGGATTACCTTTGCAATCACCCAGATGAAGCCTGCTTCTTTTCTAAGATGAAAAGAGCCTGGTCTAAACCAGGGATTCAGAAAGACATGGGTTCTATTCTCAACTCCGCTTCCTGTGTGTCCCTGGTCAAAGTGCATATATTTCGGAATCTATTTCTTTGGGGGGGAAAGTAAACCTATAAAGCTCATTTTTTTCATTATTATCATTTTTTCTCACCACAGCACATACCCTTCCAATATCCATCAACCAGCTGCTCCATCCCTCTCACCCCCACCCTTCCAGCAATCCTCAGTTTGTTTCCTGAGATTAAAGGTCTCATAAAGCTAATTTTTGATGGTTACTTGTCAGTATTGAAAGAGAGCCTAAGCACTTAGCACATAATCAGTCCTTTAACAGATAACCCATAACATGTCAGTTTTTCTTCCCCCAACCCACCCAAGCCCACTAAAAACCATCAATATACTTTCCTATCTCTGCTCTTCCACAGTGAAAAACTTTTTTTCCTGGTTTCTAAGACTCTATAAAACTGGAGTTAAATTCTAATATACTCATTCATTCATTATCTTTTATGAGGCATAAGCTACTGAACAGAGTTTAAAAAGTGTCCTCAACCTCAAGGGCCCTACTGTTTTCCAAGAATGGACTAGAAAAAATTACTGGAAAAAAAAAAAAAAAGCATGATGTTATCAATGTCATAAGAGCAAGTAAGTTATTTGGGGGCTTAGAAAATGAAAAAACAATGCAGATGGGAAAGTCAGAGAAAAATTCACAGAGGGGCAATGAAGGTGAAGCTGGAAAGATAGCATTTGGATAGAGGAAAAGAAAGAACTCACATAAAAATATAAAGATAAAAAAAGAAAGGTCATAGTTGCACCAATAGGGAAAATATGGATTCTACATGTCTAAAGTGTAAGGTATACACAGGGACAAGGTGGGTAAAGAGCATTGAGCAGTGGACTGAGTCTGGCCTTTATCTGACAGGTGAGGAAGGGCTAGGCAGAAATACAACATGTTAATAAGGACATTCTGGAAAGGTCATTCTGCCAGCAATATACAAAACAATCTGGGTGGGGGGGGGGGAGCCGAGACTGTGCACCCGTGGAGGAACAAGTTAGTAATAATGATATTCCCAATAAGGTGTCTCAATAGCCAGGTCATCCCCTCCAGAGTGTTTGCTAACAGAATCCTGATTTTGTTCCAGAATCATGCAGGAAGCAGTGTGTTTTTGGAACATGGGCCCTTCCCCATGAGATGAAAAAGAGAGTGATCTGAGCCTGGCTGAGACAACTTCTTCTGTAAATGGCCAGAGAGAGTATTTCAAGCTTTGCAGGATCATGTACTTTCAGTTCAGATTGTCAACTCTGCAGTTGGAACAGGGAAGAGATGAGCGACAATATGTAAATTATAAATGTAGCTGTGTTCTAATTAAACTTTAAAGATTTTATTTTTTATTTCTCAGAGACACAGAGAGTGAGTGAGCACATAAGCATGGGCGGGGCAGGCAGGGGGAGAAGCAGACTCCCTGCTGAGCAGGGGACCCCACACAGGGCTCTATCCCAGGACCCTGAGATCATGACCTGAGCTGAAGGCAGACACCCAACCGACTGAGCCACCCAGTAGCCATCCCCCTATTAAACTTTACTTATGGACATAGAAATTTGAATTTTGTGTTTTCATGTCATGAAATACTGTTCTTTTGACTTTTTTCCACAACTATCTAGATGTATCAAAGCACTCTTAGCTCCTGGTCCCAGGACATGGGCAGCAGCTGTATTTGGCCCAAGTTCAGATCTACACTCATGGTGGCTGCTCTGAGCTCCTTGCCAGGGATCATGTAGGAAGCAGGTGGATATGTGACGGGGTTCTGACCCAAGAGATCTAAGGGAATGTCTGCTGGAGGGTTCCTAGAAAAGATTTTCCCATCCAAGAAAAACAGATGTGGCAGAAAGATTACGTTTCTGGAGATGACTTCTTCAGAGCTGTGTGAGCTATTTTTGTAAGCATGTGAGGAAGTCCAAGAGATTGGCAGAAGACCATCCTAACTGACGTACCAAGTAAAAGACAGAAGGAGGACTAAAGCAGAGCGAGCGGAGGAGAACGGGGCAGGAGACAATTGCTTCAGGAGAAATGGCTGAGGTGGGATCCATGTTCCAGTGGCTCCGCGGTTACAATCCAGGCAAAGGACTGTGCTGTTGATGGAAGCTATGTCTCAGGCACTGAGGCCCCATGGAAGAGGACAGGAGGGCTCCTTTTAAGAAAAAGAGATGGTTGGAGTGGAAATGAGTGCAGTCTGGAACTTCTCGGGGCAGCAAGGGATTCATAAAAAGACTGCTGAGTGACAGCAAGGGCTCTGCTGAGTCTGGTTTGCCGGAATGTGCCACAGCCCATTTTACCTCGGCTCACAGCATGATCATTTTCCAGCTTCTCGAGGTGCTAATAGGCCCAGGCCAAGCAGTGGTCACACATCCCAGGTGACAGGAGTGGCCTCACAGCCCCGCCCCCCCGCCCCCGTAAGTTGGGCCTTGGGCAGCTTCCAGGGCTCCAGGGGAGACAGCCCCGTGGGTGTGTCACTAGGGGCCCTGACAGAGAGGCAGCGTCTGTCCCTGCATCCCAGTCGCTTTCTACTGTGCTCCCCAGGAGGCCCAGTGTTCAGCGGTGCACAGAGGTTGCTGTGGGCAGCACCAAGTCCTCCCGTGGAATGACAAAAATGTCATGTGTTGAAAACAAGTTCAGCAAACAGAACAGCAAAAAAAATAAAAAAATAAAGAAAAGACCAAAAAGGGGGATTCTGATACTTACTTTAAAAGACCATCTACTAATAAGATGTGATGTAGCTTTCAATGGTTGAGGCACTATCAAGATTCATGCTTCTATGTCCAGAAATAAAGGACAGGCTAGTTTTTGTGTTTTGTTTTTGAGATAGAGAGAGAACAGAAGTAGGGGTGGGAGGCAGAGAAAGAGGGAGAGAATCCCAAGCAGGCTTCACGCTGGGTTGGAGTATTACCCCACACCCCAGAAGAGACCATGACCTGAGCCCAAACCAAGAGTCTGACACCCAACTGACTGAGCCCCTCCAGGCAGCCCGGGGCAGGCAGAGTTTTTACACTTGGGGTTCAATTCTATTTTTCTTTATGCGGCAGGGGGAGGGACAGATTTCACAAAAATAAATGAAAAATAGAACTAGCATATGTTCCAGAAATCCCACTTCTTATTAATTATGCAGAAGAACTGGATCGTAAAGAGATACTAGCACTCCCATGGTCCCTGGAGCATTACTGGCAGCGACCAACATGTGGGAACATGCTCGGGGTCCATCTGCAGATGAAGGCACTCGGCAACGGCGGTACCCACCTACAGAGGAACGACACCTGCCTTAGAAAAGCAGAGGACCCTGTCCTCTGCAGCAACATATACGGACCTTGAGGACACTGTGCTGAAACAGGCCAGTCACACAAAGACTAAGAGGACATGATTCTACTTACATTATGTATCTTGAATAGTCAAATTCATAAGTCCAACAGTGGTTGCCAGGGGCTGGGAGGAGGTGGGAATGGGGAGCTTCTAACCAATGGGAATTAAAATTACAGCCAACCGAGAAGAGGGAGCCCTAGAGATGTGCTGTACAACGTCGCCCTCAAGTTAACAACAAACCACTGAACACTTAAAAATGTGTAGAAGGTAGCTTCCAGGTTAAGTGTTTTTTTCACAATAAGGTAAAATAGGTAGAAATGTAGCTAAGGTCAATTAATCCAGTTTGTGTAAATAACAAATAGTAACTCATTGCTAAAATTTAAATGTCTAATAAAACCATGTGTTGGAGGGCGTGGAGGGACATAGGAACTCCCATTTATTGCTGCTAAGAGTGTAACTTGGTACATCCCCTTGGAAAGCCATCTGTCCAGATTTTCTGTGACTCAGCCTGGCAATCTCATCTTCAGCAATATGCCCAGAGGTTCTGTTGCAATGCCAAGCGAGTGAAGGACCAGCTTCTGCAGCACTAATGTAAGAGCACACGATGGTTACCAAATGATGATCAAAGAGTGGGTAAGTTAATTGTCGCACATTTCAAATGCAATACAAATTAAATGCTTTGATTTTGATACCTCAAAGTGTGTGCAAAAAATTAAATGTGAAAGGACATGCAGGGTATGCAATTATCTATGTAAAAATGTTTAAATGAAAAAATCATTATAAGTGCTTCCACCTATCACAAGAGAGCAAAAACATAATTGGGAGACTATGCACTAACCACAGGAGAGCTGGACTTGGGAGGGAGGGGGAAAGAGAGGTCACAGGGAATAAAACAGGAAGGAGGAGGCTTTGAAAGAATCTGTTTTATATTTCATTTAATGTAGCAAAGACCTGCAGCAAATATGGGAAAGTGTTCAAATATGTTGTAGCTAGAATGTGGATGCTTGCAAGATTTTATTACTGCATGTGTGAAATATTATAAAACCTGGTAGGAATGTCTGGCAGAGTTCATTTTAATAGCAAATATTTTTCCCCCAAGCTGAACACTCTCAATCACCTACTTTGAGACAAAATTGAATATTTTTATGCACGTCCTCAGATGCTGTAATAAAAATGAAGGGTAGATTAGGAGGAAGTCTTTCTGTGAGACTGTAAAAGAGAAGGAGAATCATTTGTTTCACTCTATGACCCAAGCAACTGGATCCATTAGAAGAAGAGACGTATCAATGTTTTTGCCAATGGTAGACTGTAAGACTCATGGCTTACATAGCTGGGGAAAAGTGAAAAAACTCTTAGCATCTATGCCCTTACACTGATCTCTCTTAGAGTATGAAAACATTCTGACAGTAAGACAGACAAGAGAAACCACCTAAATGCAAATCCTAGTAAGTGTTCGCACCCCCATGACTTCAAATCAATGTTCTGATCTTGTAGGTTTAAAGCAACAGCATCTTAACCCTTTACAAGATAAGTAGAACATTTTTAAAAAATAATTTGAAATATCACCTTCCTACTTAAAGAAAGACAGGTATATTAAGGAATAGGCAATAAACTTCATATACATTTTAAAAATCATCTGTGTCAAGTTACAATGGATATAGGGAAAGACACAAATTGTGTCTTTGATGAATTCCCATAAAATGGACCAAAAAAATGTTACTTCAGCCCATATTAAGAAACAGAGCATCACTAATGATTTAGACATTGGTAATGTTAACATGACTCTTCCTATATTACCTTCCCTCCCCAGACTAACCTCTGTCCTGACTCCTAAACCATAGATTCATTCTGCCTGTTTCTGACCAGAATCATTTGTTTGAGTTCCTTTTGCTCAGTTTTATTTTTATGAACTTCATCAGTGTTTTGCTGGTAGTATTAGTTGACTGGTTTTCATAGTTTATACTACCTCATCGTATAATATCTCGTCAACTGTCTATCCATTCTACTAATGAAAGACATTTAGATATCATTTGAACACCATTTGCAGCTTTTGGCATTTATTGTTAGAGCCGCTATAGACATTCTAGGCCACATCTTTTTAGGTATACAAATAGGCATTTCTGTTGGATGCACACACATACACACACAAATATGAAATTGATGATTTAGAAAAAATGCAATGTGTTCAGCTGTAAAGTTCTTAAAAACAGTTGTACCACCGAGAAGTACAAGAATGACAAAAAGTTCGTAATTCTTGAAGTCAAGTGATTGTTATATGGGGTTCGTGATAATATTTTATTTATTTTTTAATATATGCTTATAATTGTTGACGGAATAAAGATTTTACAAATGGTTGTACCAAACCTCTATTACATTTAAAAGAGGGGAAGGGATGGATTCTTTAAATGATATCAAAAAAGATACTGACAGGCTATGGAAATCTCCCGGATTAATGCAGGTGAAGGAGATATGATAGCTAAACATAACACCTCGTCCTACACTGAATCCTGAACTTGAGGAGGAAAAGTGCCATAATGGTCAATATTAGGTCAGCCGCTACAGTTGAAAAAGTGAAAGACAGATTAAATCAAAGTATTATATCAATGGTTGTATAAGGTCAAAGGACAAGCAAATATGGTAAAATGTTGACAACTGAGTACCTAAGTAAGAAGCATATGGGTGTTCTTCATACTATTTTTAACTAACTGTGATTTTTTTTTCAATTTCTCTATAAACTTTGAATTTACAGAAGGTTGTCAAAGAGTACACATTTCCAGTTACAGGGAAGTGGGTCCTAGCCATGTCATGAACAGCATGGTGACTCTAGTTAACAATACTATGTTACATATTTGCAAGTGGCTAAGAGAATAGATCTTGAAAGTTCTCTTCACAAGAAAAAAAAAATGTTCTGTAACTACATGTGGTGATGGCTGGTAACAAAACTTACTGTGGTAACTATCTCATAATATATATAAACATCGAAGCATAATGTTGTACACCTAAAACTCATACCACGTTCTCTGTCAATTCCCTGTTTAAAAAAAAATTAAAAATAAGGTTTCAGAATGAGTTCCTAGGACAGATGGACTCAAGCTAAATGTATTTTCCAGGAAAAGGAGGAGTTTTTGTCAAAGAACAGCACAGGAGAGGAAGAAAGCACGAAATAAGGAGGACCCCAGAAGGGGAGGTCTGGGGTGAGAATTGCAACAAATCTAAGGAGATGAGACTCTATCTTGAATGCATGGGGCCCCGAGTTTCATAGGCACAATAAAATCCTATTTGCACCTTAGAAAATCACTCCCAGGATGGTATGAGGTTAGAGGTAGAGAGGAGCATTTGTCTGAAGTTCTAAGTGAAGAATAACAAAGATAAAATTCAAAAGATATTAAAGATGTGGAAAAGCTACGAGAGCTCCTGATTGGTGATCCAACGAATAGAACGAGACACAGAAAAAGACTAGCACCAAAACTCTTAAAAGTTGTCTTCCTAAGTATTTTTGAAAATGTCTTTATTCTGAGAACCGCAGGAATACGTACTACCTGACTTTCTAGCTTGATCTCAATTAAACTCACGGTGCTCTTAGAGGTTGACAAGAAAGGTTTGTCTGAAATCCAAAAGCAAAAGCCACTCACTTCTGTATTGTTTGGGTATAAAAAAGTCAATGTTAGCCTTTGTCTAAAGGGAATTAATACTAGTTTTCTGTCCATGTAGTAAATGCATTTTGGCGTGTAGGTTTCACTTGACAGGAGAACCCAGGTGATTTTTGTTGAGTTTTGTGCACCTGCTACACTCAGTAGCTTGGAGTCTCTCAGACGCAGCTGTACCACACTGTGGTTGTAACTGACGTTTCATTTCCCTCTAAATGTATGTTGGTGAGCTTCTTGTCAATGTTACTTGGCTCTTTGGATAAGCTTTTGAGAAGTGACAGCCGAGGCTTTCCCCCTCTGTTCCCATTGAATTGTTCTTACTAGTCTGTGAAAGTCCTCTCACATGATTTCACATCAATTTTGAAGGGAAAAAAAAAAAAAGTGCTTTCAAAGAAACTCCAAAATTACAGAGCAAAAAGTTTTCAGTTCTATCCCCAGTCTCCCAAGAGCAGTTCTTGTAAAAGCTTTTAGGTGCTTTAGACCGTCGGTTAGAACTTTCCATTGCAACCTGGCGGATTTTGTTTAAATTCCACCTGAATGAGTGACCCTCCCAGTCCTCACAGCTCTGAATTTTCTTCCTCCCAGTGGCACAAGGCAGGATGATAAAGGAAAGGATTTCCAGGTAGATTTCCTGACAGACGTAAGGGTGGAGGTGACCTAAGACGTCGGACAGTGACCAGGGTGACTCAGCCTGGGTCTCTGATTGTTACAGCGAGCTTGTCTAGATGGTACTTACCAAGCCTTTTTACCCATAGTAAGAAATTCACGGTCCAGCACACACAAATACGACTGAAAGAAATTCCAAATCCCCGTTTACCCTGACTACGTGTTTATCGCAACCAGATCTTTTCTCTGTATTCTATTTTATACCAGTTCATTACTGTTGCTGTCATATTTAGCTCAGCCTCTAAACCGGTAACTGAACTCCACATGACAGTTCTTCGGCAAACATGGCTTTAGAACCTCACTTCCCAAATTTCAACGTATGTACAGATGATCTGAAATTCTTACTGAAAGGCAGATTCTATTGATAATATGGCACAAACCATTAGGATTAATACTCCCATCACAAAACTCATCAATACCACTTAGCACGGAAATAAATTGAAGGACACACGTATGGCTGTTTGGAATGTCTACAACGATCGACTCTGCAGTCTTTGTCTATGCACCTTCTCCCTCATCCTCCATGGCATTCCGATAGTCTGTCATTTCTACATATGCCCAGTCCACCTGGAACCAACCAGTTCTCCTTAGAGTGGACCTGGCATGCCAGAGGAGAGACCAAAAGTACAGAGGTCCTTAGTCTCCTGGTGCCTCTCTGACTGTAATGGACATAAATCTTTTTTTTTTTTTAAGATTTTATTTATTTATTTGACAACAGAGATCTCAAGTGGGCAGAGAGGCAGGCAGAGAGAGAGAGGAAGGGAAGCAGGCTCCCTGCTGAGCAGAGAGCCCGATGCGGGTCGGGGCTCCATCCCAGGATCCTGGGATCATGACCTGAGCCAAAGGCAGAGAGGCTTAACCCACTGAGCCAACCAGGTGCCCCGACATAAATCTTATAATGCAGATTCAGATTCACAGATGTGGGGGTAAGGCCTGAGATTCTGAATCTCTAACAAATTCCCAGATGATCTGCTGGGGCCGGTCATGGCCTCCATTCTGAGCAACAAAGCTCCAGAAGGTAGTAAGGCAGCTAGTTAAGAGTATTGGTAAGAGCTCAATGGCTTGGGGCACCTGGGTGTCTCAGCTGGTTAAGCTTAAGTGTCTGACTTTGGCTCATGTTGTGATCCTGAGGTCCTGGGATCCAGTCCTGCTGGGTGCTCCCTGCTCAGAGGGGAGTCTGCTTCTCCCTCTACTCCTCCCCCCTGCTCGAGCTCTCTCTCTCAGGTGCTCACTCGCTCTCTCAAATACATAAAAGAACGCAATGAGTAAGCACCACGAAGCTCCAGAGCTGCTGTAAGGTTGAGCACAGAAAGATTTCTAGGAGAAACTGCACACAGCCACTGAAATGGCCCCTGGGGATCTGATAGCAAAGGCAGGCAAGTGCGGCCCAAGGCAGGGGGTGGGCGGACGAGGAGTACGGATGTGTTGAGATCCCGACTCACTGAGTCATATGGACAGAAGATTCTGCCCGGAGCAGGGAGGAGGAAGAGGTGAAGGGGACTATGGTCACAAACACAATGTCAAACCCACAATGTTCCAGAAAGAACCTTTTTGAGTCACAGCGAAGTTTTGGTCAGGAAACTCCAGCAAAACCCCGAAGGTCAGGAAGTACAAAGGCTCTGAAATCGACACTCCTCGAGTCACAAAGCGTAATGCCAAAGCCAAGGGGCAAGGATTGAGGCCCTGGGGTGGGGGGTGGGGGGAGCGCAAGGCGAGGTGGGAGGCGGGGGGAGCGGGGCAGATGGATGCTGTTCTGGAGGCTTGAAGACAATCCCAGCAAGGATGAGGAAGGGCTGGTACAGATGGCGAAGGGCTCCCCAGCCCAAAGCTGGTTTGTAGAGGAAACACTTAGGCATGAGGAGAACAGAAGCCCTGGGGACAGGAGACATCCTCTCCCTCACCTGCACATGGGGTTGGGTCACAGCCCCAATTAGGGGAGCCTGTCCCCCTCTCAGAAGGAGCTAAAGGCATTGGGGGAAGTATAGTGTTTGCTGCAGGACACTTGGAAAGAAGTGGAATGGACAGGGAATGCCAGTTAAAGAAATAGGAAAACTGGGGCACCTGGGTGACTCGGTGGGTTAAAGCTTCTGCCTTTGGCTCAGGTCATGGTTTCAGGGTCCTGGGATCGAGCCCTGCATCGGGCTCTCTGCTCAGCGGGGAGCCTGCTTCCCCCTCTCTCTCTGCCTGCCTCTCTGCCTACTTGTGATCTCTATCAAATAAATAAATAAAATCTTAAAAAAAAAAAAAAGAAACGGAAAAACTAATAGTGTCCATAGGAAATGCCACATAGGCAAGCAGAAAAAAAAGAACTTACGGAATAGGTTAAAAAAAGAAAACATCACACACAACAGTGTTGAGCTTACAGGCAATGAAAATGCTCCACAGGCCACAAGAAAGGGATTATTGAAGGTTAGGTGGCTCAGGAGGTCTCCCACTAAGCTGCTTATGGTAATAATAAGAGATTACAATGAGCCAGGCACCGTGCTAAAGGTTTTGCACATAGGATTGCAATATAATTGAGAAACCAGACCCACAACATTTGCATACCGAGGGACTCCACTAACAACATCAATCACACAAAATCACAAATAATGATCTAGTGATCAACTTACTGGTTTTATTATATTAGATCTATAAAACAGTCACTCTCAGAAATGATTTAATATCATTAAAATAAACATAAAACATTCCCATATCAACGAAAGCAAAATTTTTAAAGAATTCTGTGCATTCTGTGCACTAAAAAATCCCACATAATAATTATTGTCATTCAAAATGAAAATCACCCAATAATAATTATTCTTGGAAAATGACCATATACTTGCATCTATATGTGTACTCAAATATGCGCCAGTGTTATTTTCCTTAATGATATTATTTCTCTACAAAGTTTCCTGCAATCTTCTTCAAAATTACATTTTCATGTTCTTAAGTTTGAAATTGTTGGCATTCTTAATGAACTCTATTCTTGTATTTATGAAAAATACTCCTACTACAATTGCATACTTATCTGGATGCACAAGAGCAGACTTTTAAATAGAAGATGTCCTCAAGTCTGACTTGTTTCATACTGAAATTTGTAAAAACTCCCATCAATATACTTTTACTGTTATTCTTAATGACTCTCCCCAGAATATGTTGTATCAACACATATTTTTGAAAGACAAATTTCATTAGATTAGTTGTTGCTATATTGTTCATTTGAAAATCAGACCTTGTTGATTTCATATTTTGATGCCAAATACAAATTTATCAAATTAAGAACAAAAGCTCCATCAAAAGATTCTTCACACAGTTCAGAAGAGTTCAAACTGCAATCACAGCTTTTTAAAATTAAATCTTGCATTAGGGCGCCTGGGTGGCTCAGTGGGTTAAGCCGCTGCCTTCGGCTCAGGTCATGATCTCAGGGTCCTGGGATCGAGTCCCGCATCGGGCTCTCTGCTCAGCAGGGAGCCTGCTTCCTTCTCTCTCTCTCTGCCTGCCTCTCAGTGTACTTGTAATTTCTCTCTGTCAAATAAATAAATAAAATCTTTTAAAAAATAAAAAATAAATAAATAAATCTTGCATTAAATTTGAATTCTCAAATTTTAAAATTAAAATTTAATTTCCTCCATGCTTTCATAAGGATACATTTTTATGTCTTCCCATAAGCTTTGCTTTAATAATTGCAATTTCTAAAAGCTTCAAATCTTAAATTCTTCAGTTTTCAATTTATCAACTACTTTGACATCAGCAGGGAGTCCTGGCCTCAGAGAATGATTCTGAATGTGATCTCTCTACCCCATTATTTGTAAGATTTTGATAAAGATTGTCATTAGTTGCTTTGTTATTTTTCTTATTATTGTTGTTCTTTTAATGTTTGGTAGAATTTACCAATGAAACCAGGTTATCCTGGGTTTTTCTGTGCTGGGAGATTTTTATTCCTAATTCAACTTTCATTCTTGCTATTGGTCTAAGATGATGGCCTGTTTCTTTGATTCAAGACTCAGAATTCAATCGTGGTAATGTGTATGTTTAAAATTGTTTTTTCCCACTAAGTTGTCAGATTTGTTGGTATATAATTATTTACAGCAACCTCTTATCACACTCCGTATTATCTGTTGTATTCTTCTCTCTTCCATTTCTCATTTTGGTTTTTTTAGTCTCCTCTTTTTTTCTTAATGTAGTAAAAGTGTTGCCAATTTTGGTTTTTTGGAAAAACTGATCATTACTTTCGATGTTATGCTACTGTTTATTCTGGTCTCTACTTTGATTTCTCTTTGCTGTTTCCTTCCTCTATTAAATTTCAGCCAAGCTTCTTTTTTTTTTTTTTTTAATTTATTTATTTGAGAGAGAGACAGTGAGAAAGAGCATGAATGAGGAGAAAGTCAGAGGGAGAAGCAGACTCCCCATGGAGCTGGACGCCTGATGCGGGACTCGATCCCAGGATTCCGGGATCATGACCTGAGCCGAAGGCAGTCGTCCACCCAACTGAGCCACCCAGGCGTCCCGCCAAGCTTCTTTTTTTTTACAGTTCCTTGAGGTGTAATGATAAGCGGGCTTTTTGAATTTTCTTAAGACAAGCAGTTGTAGCATACATTTCATTCTAACAACTACTTTTGCTGCATCCCATAGGTTTTGGAATATTCCGCTTTCTTTTTCTTTTGTTTTGTGACATTTTGATTTACTGTTTGATTTCTTACTTGGCCCACTGCTTGTGAAGTAGTGTGTTGTTTAATATTTACATACCAAATATTTGTTATGTGCACTGCAGACTTTCCAACTTCGTTTTATCTCTGACCTTTCATTTCATACCATCGTGGATGGAAAATATACTTGGTAGGACTTCAGTATTCTTAAATTTGTAAGATTTTTTTAATGCTTTCTTCCTGTGATTTAACCAGGGGATTCTTCTGTGTGTCCTTGAAGAACATGGGTAGTCCATTTTTCTTGGATGGAATGTTTTATACGTATCTTCTAGATCCATGTATTTTGAGGTATGTCTCATGTAAAAATGTTCTTGTTGACAAAAAAAGTCACCTTAACTGAGGGTCCTCATCTAAAATAAAGTATATCAGAAGGAAGGAGGTAGGTGGGTAAAATAGGTTGATGGCATAAAGAGTATCTTTTAAAATATATATATACTTATTTATTTATTTGACAGACAGAGATCACAAGTAGGCAGAGAGGCAGGCAGAGAGAGAGGAAGGGAAGCAGGCTCCCCACCGAGCATAGAGCCCAACGTGGGGCTCTATCCCACGACCCTGGGATCATGACCTGAGCTGAAAGTAGAGGCTTAACCCACTGAGCTACCCAGACGCCCCATAAAGCGTATCTGTGAGAAGTGTTGTATGAGAGTGTTAAATCACTCCCTTTGTACCCCTGACGTAAAACTCTAGATTAACTATACTGGAACTGAGATGAAAACAACTTAATAAAAAAATAAATGAAAAGATAAAAATTTCTGGAAGATTTTTTAAAGAATTTCAACCAAAATTTAGATGATTCATATTTATAATTTAAATACCATTGTTTGATACTCAGATTGATTTTGAAGACAGTCCCCCATGGACTCAGATATTTTTAAAACCACCTGACATTGGGCGGCAAAGTAGAGTATTGCCAGGCTGGAGGGGATTTCTGTTGTGTTGGTTTTTGTCTTTTTTTTTGTTTTGCTTTTTAAAAATGCTCAGCTTCATCATAAAGGTTTTCAGTTCAGGTACTCTATGTACATGTACCTGTAAAATTTGATAACTAGGGCATCTATTCTTACTGTTAGAATATTCTAGCTTGTTGCAATCAATTATAAGCATATAATTTTTTTTGCATAACCTGTTCCAAATACATTTCTGCTCCATAAATTTTCTAATTTTGTAAGAACATTACTTTCACCATGAAACTGCTCTGCCAAATTTGTGATCATCTCAAAAACAAATAACTTCATCCTCTATATTGAACTTTTTAATTGCATTTATAATCACATTCACAGAAAGGTCAAATTTGTCTTATTTAATAGAATGTCCAAGAGCTTTATTTAATTCTGCGTAGGGATCAAACTATTATTGGAATCAAGAGAATAAGAGTATGGGCTCAAAGCATCTGCGGTAAAGGGATAACAACCCCCCAAAAATGGCCAGGTCTTACTTTATGTGACCAAATAACCAAGGGTCTTTACAGATGTATTTAAGTGAAGGATCTGGGAGAAGGAGCTTATCCTAGAGCTGATGGATGTGCCAGGGTCACTGCCAGAGGGCCAAGGTCAGAAGCCAAAGCCAAAGTAAGGCACTTTGCAGGGGTCACAGGCCCAGAGAAGCACACGTCTCCGACAGCTAGAAAGGGCAAGAAGCAGATTCTTCCCTAGAGCTTCCAGAGAAACACAGGCCTGCTGACACCTGGGTCTTCACCTGCGAGACTCGTTTCATACTCCCAGCTTCAGAATTCTAAGATGATATATTGGCGAAGTTTTAAGCCTCTCGGTGTGCAGTCCTTGGTTACAGCAGCAACAGGAAAATGATGCAGCGTCTAATGATGCTGATGTAGGATTGGCATCATGTGAATGTTGGCAGAGAACTCTTTCTGCCAAAGAAGCCACATTGAACAGCTAAATATTTTAGCAGGCTAAATCACTACCTTTAGGAAAAGCCTTCTTAAAGTCACTATTCATTTTTGAAGTAGATATTCCTCCTTCAGCACATTTGGGTCACTGGTAATTATAAAGTTAGTGGATTCAGTACAGTGATGGTGAGTAGTAGGTATACTAAACAATTTATGCAAGTTATATGTTCATCATTACGTATGAGAGACGAGGTCCCAACACTTTGCTTATTTACTGCTACAGAGTTTTTTGCAAGAAAAAATGGCATGCCAAAAAATAAGCTATTGCATATTTACACTATGATCAATAACAGAATTATACCAAGAGCATTCAGATTCTTTTTATAAACTGAAACCAACAAGACTTCCCAGCCCCTTTTACCCATGCATATTTCATGTAAATATACCCCCAGAATAATCCACCTTTCCCCACTGATACCACCTAGTGGATTCCTGGTGGCCTCAAGTTTCTGGAAGGTGCACACATGGGCCTGACACATGAGGCAGAGAGACTTTGCTTCTAGATACTTCTCCCAGTGTCACTCCAATCAGGAGGAGCTAGCTAGCTCTCCCAAGCCTACATTCTTCTCTACATCCTGTTCTATTGGCAAAACGCTATGTGCCATTCTTGAAAGGTAGAAATTACTTAAGCTGTATCTGGAAAGGATCAAGAGATCTGGGTCCCTGGTCATCTCCAAAGTGAGCCCCAGTCAACCCCAGAAGAGACCATGGCTGAAGCTGCAAATCCAAGATGGTCTACCCAGTCTGGGCAGGCATCTAGGACAGCTCATTTAAAAGAAAGGAGAAAAAAAATCAGCAACAAAACTGGACTTTGGAACCTGGAGTCATTCTGTTTGTACTTGTTAGCTTGTGGAAGGCATAGAACAATCACGTGACATTGGGCCTGTCCATCTTTGAGTAATAGCTGTAAAGGCAGCAGCAGGATCTGAACCCCCCCTCCCAGCCCCCAGCCAGCTCCAGCCCTGTGCTCGCACTCGTGTTCAGCCTTCAGCTCCTCGGAATCCCTTTCCCTGGGCCGTTCCCTAGGCTTGTCTCCCAAACAAGTGTCCTCCAGCCTACCCTCTGTTCTCTGCATTTGAGCCTTTGACCTCTTTCCTTAGTTAATGGATATTTTTGTTTTTGTCAGCCCCGTAGCCCTTCAGCCAAAATCGATTCAACTCGCTTTCATACTTTTCCAGGTTCCTTGAAAAGGGCATGCTACTTGTGAGACCATTCTTTCTAATTTTACTTAAAATTTTCCTTAAAATTATGGGTGGACAATTTTGTCTTTGCGGACCCAGACGGCACAGATTCAAGTCTTCTGCTGGCTTACATGGTGTCAGCCCCTGGCTTCTAACCTGACCAGGAGATACAACAATGGTAGCAGAGCCTACCCCCCCAAAACGATCAGATACCAACTGCCGGAGAAATAAAACCATTCACTCATGAATAAAGCAAACCAGATACGCGCTCTGTCCTATAAAAACCTCAAGTAGCTCAGACTGTGGAAGGGGAAGAGCCGAGGGAAACTTCTGTTTCCATCATGTAACAAACACCATGGCCATGTTATCTAGTTTTTATTCCAGGAGTGGTGCATATGCTACAGGGCAAGGATGACGTCCTACTAGTTTTCCTGCTTTCCTACACGCACGCCCGGTCTGTGTCTCTCCATGTGTGTGCACGTGTGTCAGCTGAGCGTGTGCTTCCACACTGACAATGGGAAAGATGCTGACACTTGTTACATTTACTAACGTTCGAAAGACCCTTTCACCCACAGGCACTACACCTTGGGCTTGGTGGTACGTGAGCTGTAGAGCCAGAACATCCTTCTCTAGCAAAGCTTCTAATTTAGCAGAGAAAGAGAAGACACATGGACCCCTCTCAGAAAACTACCTTTTTTCAAATTAGATACATTCATTGAAACGAATGCCTTCGTTGACCCTTAACAGCCTGTGTGATAACATAAAGCCTCTGGCAGAGTTCTTCTCAAAGGAGCTCAGCACGTCTACTTCTAAATGGCAGTAATCACCCTGGAGCAGCAAGTTGGCATTCTGCAACCTGGGGATGTGGGAACAGCCGGACTGTGAACCCGGGAAGTCAAATATTCTGCTTTCCTGCCCCGATTTAGGTCCCTCTGAACGTCGGAGTTGGGCACCCCCACACGGACGTAGTGGTCTGTTCGCCTTATCAGTCGGATCTTGGACAGAATCTGCTTTCTAATGGGCTGCTGTCAGAGACTCCTTACCCTGCCACAGAATCAATTTCAGGCAATAGGACTAAGTGGCCGTTTCGTCATTGCTTCACTTTACCAATAGGTGGCACTGTGGGCAACGAGATGGAATAAACGAGCCCCTACAGCAACAAAAAAAAGAAAAAGAAAAAGCTTTTGGGAGGGCAGGGGAGCAGAAAAAAAAAAAAAAACAGCCCAACCTATTTACAAGTGTCTTCTTGTCATAACAATTTTTGGATAGTTTTACTTTAATTACTATTTTTTCCTCCTTTAGACCTTGTTTCATCCAAGACTACTAGGCAAATTAACCCATTTCACAACTATTTCAATGAGAATGCTGGATTAGCTCAGAGGTATACAATTCAAGTTGCTGCTAGAACCAGGGACCCTGCTTAAATGACCTCAGAGGGTCTGGTATGAGTGGATAAGAAAGCCATTTAAATAATCAATTTCAATTGTTTTTGTTTGTTTCCTGGTTAGTTTGGTCTTTTTTTGTTTTGAGACAGTAAACCAAAATAAAAGAGTCTTTGGGAACAAATTGTTGTCTTCTTGGTTGGAAAATGTCTGGAAGGTTCTTCAGCTATGAAACACTATAATGTATTCAAAATTCTGCTTATAGGAATATCAACTATGTAAAACTATGTATTTCTAATCATGTAATACATTATTATGCATCATTCTAATATCTCCAGACTCTTCAATCTGTTTAAGCCCTAAACAGAGCACAAAGCACAAAGACACTATTCCCCTTCTATTACAACACAGGGTGAGGGCAGACGAACTTAGAGACCTTCAGGTTTCCTTCACTTCCGATGTTCCATTGTGTTCACAGCATCACCATCAGTTTGAAGGTCCGTGGTTGGAAGTCCCGGACTGTTCTGTTATGCCTCAGTATCCTTCACTGCTAGCCTATCATCCATCACTGAGCCCCTCAATCTTAACTCCCAACTCCCAACTCTGTATACCATCCCTCCCTTTTCAGTCTTGTCTCTTGCATGTTATGTCACAAGTCCCCTACGCGGCCATCTCCCATGGCACAGAACCACTATTATTAGAACAAACCACATGACACACGTGACACACATGACAGGCTCCAGGGCCCCTATTACTTTGGACTGTCTAGCCAATTTCTACAGGTCTTTCAAGGTCCAGCTCAACTCCTCCGGCACAGTCTTCTCTAGCCCTCCCAGACAAAACCGAGTTCCTGCTCTGTGGCTGCACGCATTTGGACACCCTTCTCACCTGACACTCTCACCTCAGGTGGAGGACCTGTTCTACCAGAGAAGTGACTAGAACCATTCCTCTTCCGTTGATGACTGAGTTTTGCCTCTAAGAGATGGTCTCCATGATGTGTCTGCCTGGATTGGAATCCCAGCTCTGACACTTGGTAACTGCAAGATCATTTAACATACCTTTCCCAACTGGATTTATTCACCCATTTATTCATGTGTGGTGAGAGATGCCACCGGCCTGGCATGAGGACCTGAGGGGAAAATGCCCACAAAGCAGTCGCCACACTGTTAGGCCCATGTGGCCCACCTTACTACTCATTGTCCTCGTGGGCAGAACGTGGGCTTGGACTAGAAGACCCGTGTGAGTCTGTCTGGCTCTAACAGAGTTTGAACTGATGGTCCTGAGGAGAGTGGGCCTGCAGACAGTGTTGAACACTGTGCACAGCTCAGAGTCAGCCAGAGCCTCCGGTTCTAGGTCAGATTGTTTTAGTAAAATATAAGCATTAAGAAATAGGCTTCAGGGGGTGCCTGGGTGACTCAGCGGGTTAAGCGAGTGCCTGCAGCTTGGGTCATGATCTTGGGGCCCTGGGATGGAGTTCAGCGCCAGGCTCCCTGCTCAGCATGGAGTCTGCTCCTCCCTCTCCCTCTGCTGCTCCCCCTCCTACTTGGGCTCTCCCTGTCCCATCCTCTTTCAAGTAAGAAAAATAAAATCCTAAAAGAAAAGAAAGAAATAGGTTTCAGTTTATCAAGACAATAAAACATTTGTCTTGCTAATTTGTGTCTCTCCTGACCTAGGCTTTCTTCCACAGTTTCCCTTCTCGCACTCACAAACATTCATATTGATTTCCTGTGAGATTTATTCTGAAGACTACTGACTGATAAAGAGCGGCTCACCCATTACTTACAATACTCAGAGATCATCGCGGGCACAGGGGACCATGTTATTCCAGAAAGCTCTGCCCACGCTGAAAAGTTCCATGACCTTTGCCCCCATCCCAACACGTACACACCAGCCTCCTTCAGATTCTGGTTTTCATATTTTTTTTCCTTTTGTTGTTTCTAGAAGCACAAATGCTCTGGCAGTTCCAAGCTCTTTTTGTTTGATTTAGTTTGTCAGAAGAACTCCTGGGTAGAGGCCCAGGAGGCTCGTGTGATGGGAGGAAATAAATCAGGTGGGAGGCATATATGCCAGCAAATACTAGGTGTGGTAAAACTCTTTCTCCTGTGCTCACAAGTGTAAATTTTCAGTCCTGGGAACATCTGCTCTGGTTTAAGCTCTTTTTGCCGTTGAATGAAAACAGGTAAAATGCTGCCATTTTATTCAAATTTAAGAATGTGTATTATATGAAACCACCTAAAATAAAAACCACAAATGATTCTTGGAGAACTGTACCCTTTCATTTTTACTCATTCAAAAAACCTCATTCAACTGAGCACCTCAGTCCCTGGCACTGTCTTTAATTGGCAAGATGCATAAATAAGATCGAGTCTCGGACTGCAGGTAACTTACAGGCTGTTGCAAATACAGACAGGTCAACAGTATGTGGCCCACCCTGTTACCTGGGAAATCACAAACCAAATTCATTGAAAGTTTTAACCGGATCCATACAGCCGTAAGCAGAAAAGAACTGAACAAATATCCAGTATATTAGGAAAGCATAGAGAAAGTCTCTTATTCTTAAAACACAAACAAAAAAACCCACAAAAAACCCTATATAATTATTCAAAGTGAAGAAATGAGCAGACTCATATGACCTAATCACACTGGTTTTAAAATACTCCTCTCTTCAATTCACCCTCAAGATTCAAAGTGTTTCTGTATCCTCACATTTTAGGACTAGTAACATACAGACCAGTGGACACACCATGTAGATAAAGAATTAGCTGATACCCAATGACCAGGAACTGGAAAGTTTACAGCTTTATTGTGGATGAAAAGAGAAGAGTTTTAATTGTAGAATATGAAACACTGCATTGATTTGTATATTGATTGGATAGGGCTAACTCAGTAAATTATAAATCTAGATTACTTTGATGTTGAACATTTTAAAGCCATAGAGTATAATTAAAATATCCTCAGTTCTTTTTTTCCAAATTTTGACTAAACAACGCCTAAAAGATGGATGGTGAAATCTTGGGAAACTATCCTCAGCTCTTTTAAATTTAAAACCCAACTGACACACTCACATTTTGGTTCCTACTTTAAAAACATTAATAATTGTTATTATTCAAAAATCATAAATAATGCAGACATTACCATTGTAATGTCATACAAGCATTCATGAGAAATTTGTATCCAACAAAATTGCACCCTAAGAATAATTGACCTAATGGGAAGAGTTTATGGCTTAAAACATATAGAGTGATACAACCGAAATACCAGCAAACATGACAATCCTAATTAAAAAATATATAAGCACTGTTAATTCTTAATGAGGTTTTATACCAAGAACATACCATCAGTCTATCTTTGCAGCTCTAAATCACAGGATGACCATACTTCTCCTTCAAAATATGTTTTCTTTAATAAACATATTTCTAATTAAAAATTGGTTTAATCAAAGTTAAAAACATGAGCCAGAAAAAGAAATATGATCCAAGATACAAAAAAATACACAGAAATTGGTTGCATGAAACACACTAATAACAAAGCATCCAAAGGAGACATTAAGAAAACAGTCCCATTCACAATTGCATCAAAAAGAATAAAATAACTATAAAAGATAAAAAGAATTGATGAAAGAACCTGACTATGACACAAATGGAAAGATATTCCCTGCTCACAGATTGGGAGAACAAATACTGATAAACTATCCATACCACCCAAGGCAATCTACAGATTCAATGTAATCACTATCAAAATACCAATGGCAATTTTCACAAAAGTGGAACAAATAATCATAAAATGTGTATGGAACCACAAAAGATCCCAAATAGCCAAAGCAATCCTGAGAAATTAGAACAAAGTTGGAGGTATTACCATTCCAGATTTCAAGATATACTCCAAAGCTGCAGGAATCAAAACAGTATGACATTGGCACAAAAAAATAAACACATAGATCAATGGAACAGAGTAGAGAGTCCAGAAATAAACCCACACCTATATGGTCAGTTAATCCTGACAGAGGAGACAAGAATATACAATGGGAATAGACGGTCTTTCCAACAAATAGTGTTGGGAAAACTGGACAGCTACCTGCAGAAGAATGAAACTGCACCACTTTCTTATACCACAAACAAAAGTAAACTCAAAATGGGTTAAAGATCTCAATGGAAGACATGAAACCATAAAACTCCTGGAAGACAACACAGGTGGTAATTTCTTTGACATCAGCTTAAGAAACGTTTTCGTAGATAAGTCTCCTCTGGCAAGGGAAACAAAAGCAAAAATATACACCCAAATCATAAGCTTTTGCACAGTGAAGGAAACACTCAACAAAGTAAGACAGCTTACTGAAGGGGAGAGGATATTTGCAAATGATATATTTGATAAGCAATCACTATATATACACATATATATGTGTGTGTATGTCTGTGTATACACACACACACACACACACACAATGTGTAACAGCTCAGCATGCACACACACACACAATCTGATTAAAAATGGGTAGAGGATCTGTACAGACATTTTTTCCAAAGAGGACATGCAGATGACCACCAGACATATGAGAAGACATTCGACATCACTCATCATCAGGGAAATGCAAATCAGAACAACAGTAAGCTATCACCTCATACCCATCGAGTGGCTAGAATCAAAAAGACAAGAACTTCTATCCATTTCGAGTTTATGGTTGTGTATGGTGTAAGAGAATGGTCGAGTTTCATTCTTCTACACGTAAAGAAGTATTGACAAGGATGTGGAAGAAAGGGAAAATTCATGCATTCTTGGTAGGAATGCACCCTGGAGGAATGTACTCCAGCCACTCTGGAGAATAGTGTGGAGTTTTCCCCAAAAGTTAAAAACTGAAATACCGTATGACCCAGTAATCCAATTACTGAGTTCTTGCCCAAGCAAAACAAAAACACACCTCAGAAAAGGTGTTTGTACCCCTATACTTATTGCAGGATTCTTTACAATAGTCAAGAGATGGAAGCAGCCCAAGTCCCTCCTGGGGGTGGATGGTGATGAATGGAGAGTGGAGTGTGTGTGTTGCTCAGCCACACGGAGGAAGAGATCTTGCCACATTTAACAACATGGATAGACCTAGATGCTATTATGCTAAGTAAATAAGTCAGACAAATAACAATCATTTCACTTACATGTGGAGTTTAGAAAAACAATAAGCAAATGAACCAACACTAGAAACAGATCTATCAATACAGAGAGCTGAAGGTTGCCAGGGAGGGAGGACAGAGGGTTGGGCAAAATGGGAGAAGGGGAGTGGGAGATAACAGGTTTCCAGTTATGAAGGAATAAGTCCCAGAAATAGAAGTTACTGCACAGGGACTACAGCCAAGGGCACTCTAACGGTGTTGTGTGGGGATGATGCCAACTACGTGAGCGGTGGGCACAGCATAACCTATAGAGATGTTGACGCCCAAGTTCTGCGCCTGAAATTTATGTCACGTGTCAATGACGCTTCAGTAAAAAGAAACAAAATAAGATCTAAAGGTAGCCTTCTTTATCAATCTTTCTTGTTTCCCCTCTTAAATACAGAACAAATGCCTTTCTATCCACTTTATCTGTGCCAGCAGCTCCCCCAGTAGTTTGGCATAATAAAAGAATGACAGCTCTTGAAGCCACAAAATCAGCTTTTCCTACAAGAATGGCACTTCCTAAGACCATCTAGATCATCTCTTCATGTGTGTGTACACACACACATACACACACATTTATATACATCTATACATATTTAACGGTGTATTTAAGATACATTTAAATACATTTACATACACGCACATACACACACACACACATATATATGTATATGCTTGCTATCACTTTCTGTAACAATATGTAAGGAGAAAATTACATATAAATCCCAACAATCTCCCTTTTGTGCTGATCAATCCCCATTTTACTAACCATATATGAACTTCTTATCATTAAGAAAATATGGGTCATACAGAATAGGCATTTCTGGACTAATGATTTCCAGACATGAAAGATCTTTAAGTTGAAAACAGATTAGACAACTTTAAAAAGCCATTCGTCATCATAACAAAGTCAAAGGAGATCTTGCAGACAAGAGCTTCATGTGAGTGCTATTTAACACGCTGTAGCTTACAAAACAGTTAACAGACGCATGTGGTAGGAAATGGATTTTAGAATTATTGATATTTCAAATAGCTTAAAAATAGGCACACTATTTTTTTTTTCTTTTACTTATGGTACATGTTGCAAAGGCTTGATTTATCTTGGGATTTCAATGTGCTCTGGCAACCTAGGAAGCAACAGACCTATTCTTACCAAAAGGAAGCCCAATTCTGCACCCATTAGACCTGACCTAGCAGGTTCCTACATCCTGGTGGACGTGACAGGTTTTCTCATTCTGTTCCTCAGGAAAGGGAGCCCCAAACTTGGTCACCAGCAGACACAACATCCCACTAGTAAGTAGATGACTTGCCCAGTTGAAGGTTGGTTCCTGGGCAGAAATCTCAATACTGATTTTCAAAGACACCCCCATAGATTCCCCCTACAGTCTAAAGAAGTAACCCTGAACATGAGCCACAAGGTTTTGTTTTGTAAAAAACAAAAAAGGTCTTCAAAGTGAAAGGTACATGATGCATTGTGGAACTGCCATGTTATCTGGGGTCTTGTGATGAAAAGACAGAGAAAAGATGACAAAAGATTAGCAAACTCTGAGCACTGCTGAATGTTGTGTGAGGATGCGTGGTTGAGGGAGGGGTACACATTTACTCTGCTTTGGGGTGTCAAAAAAATTTCTCTCTAGATGAGAAAGAAGAAACCATAAGCAGTATCAAATCTACTCTGTTCTGCAATGAATATTGCTATTTCTGATTTCTCTGTATTTGATTTAACTGTATATATCTGATTTATATATAATATATATTATATATACACTATATACGTGTATGTATGTATCTCTGTGTGTGCATATATATCTATATATGTGTGTATATATATACATATATGTGTGTATATAAATGTATATATCTTTGTATGTATATATACACAGATAGATACAAATATACACATATATAGTATATATCAATATGTGTATATACACATATACATATATATACACACACATAAGGCATGTATTTTATATAGATTATATATATAATATATATCTCCATATCCATATCCATATATATAACCATATCCAGTTCATATATATATAATTATATATATAATTTTATATTATATATATATGTTTTATATATATATATATTTTTTTTTTCCTACGGTTTACAAATGTGTTGCCTGAATATCCCAAAATCAAGTTCTGAGAAACCATGGGCCTATGTTTGGAAAATTTCATTAGGCACAAGTATCATATGCTCTCTAAGTGTTTTCTCCAAACCATGCAAATACAAAGCATTTCAAGTGTGGTTAAAAAAATGAATCTAACAACCTCTTTGTGTAGAATGTAGTTATCCTAAGAAAATCTGAAACTCGTTATTATAAACATTCATCTTTCAAAGCACTTGCATCTTTGTTTAATTTTAGTAAATTTAGTAAAGCTTTAGCCCAGCCATGTTGGTCTAAAAATGAATTTCATTAATTCTTAGTTCCTAGGCAAAATCTGAAAAGCAAAGACTGCACTCTTCTCTACTTCTGGTTCATTTCACACATAAGCAAAATCCTTAGTCATTCTGTACCAACAATCCAGTAAATTGAGCCCATACTTTTCAGTGAGTTGTTGTAAAATTATTTTTAAAACATTTTTTTAAACTTGCAGACTGTCAATTTCCATAGTTTTTAAAGCAAACCTGGCCTCCTCTTTATAGGTATCCATGATTCCCACTGGAATCCAATGCATAGACTCCTTGAGAAAAATAAGATATGATGGTCATAATTATGTATTCGTATGTAACTTTGTGCTTTTAGGAGGGAAAACAAATCCCTTCACCTCAATCCTAAGCAATGGATTGACAGTGCGGGCGCACAGTTTTGCTCAGTGAGAATCCCCGTCAGAAGCAAAACGGGGGTCATTTCTTTATTATGATTACAGACGTACTGACCGTAAAGGACAGTAAATAGAATTGGGTGTTTCCATGGAGAAGGTCTGTTTAATATTCATTTGGCAAGTGTTCTTTTTTTTTTTTTAAAGATTTTATTTATTTGACAGAAGAGAGAAATCACAAGTAGGCAGAGAGGCAGGCACAGAGAGAGAGAGGAGGAAGCAGGCTCCCCACAGAGCAGAGAGCCTGACACGGGGCTTGATTCCAGGACCCTAGGATCATGACCTGAGCCGAGGCAAAAGCTTTACCCACTGAGCCACCCAGGCACCCCCATCAAGTGTTCTTGAGCACTTTCTCTCTGCTGGAAACTGGGCTAAGCACTGGGGATAATCAGTATATTGGGGTCCCCACAGTGTGGAGCTCCCTAACTAGCTCCTCTTGAATATACTCCGTTAATTGTTCTACCACCACCACCCAATTAGCAACTTTGGGGTAAAGGGGGTGGGTGAGGTGGACAGAGAGCAAAATGGAGCAAAGGAATTTGTCTCAAGGAACCTCTGAGGACACAATTCACTGCTACAAACCTGGCAGTTACAGAAAAACCAAGTGCAAACTGCATGAAACAGACTTTCTTTCTTACATTTTAAAACCTCTATGCGCAGCTTGGACCCTGACACCTCAATTTCTTCCTGAAAAAAACCAAAAAACCAAAACTGGAGCATAGGTGGGATTTTTAGGGGGCATGAGGAACTTATATTTTATATATTATATGTGTGTATATACACATATATGTATATTTTTTTCATATACATATACATACTATATATGTATATATAAAAATTTATATATACACATACATACGTATATATACGTGTGTATTTTTTTTTCCTTCAATTTCCTATAGCTATTAAACATAACATGCAAACTTTTAACCTTCCATGGGAGGCATCCCTGCCTTTTCTGCAGCAATCGTATCTGATCTCACCACCAGAATTCTGACTCCAATGAAGACAGGAGCAGCAGGAGAAAACAAACTTCGTAATTGAAACAAATCTTGGCTTAAACATAGGGAAAGCTAAAGAAATTTACAAAAACGCACGCATTTGAGCATAGAGCAATTTGAAGAAAAACATAAGGATCAAAGTAGGAAATAGTCCTCTGCATCAGACATGAGTCAGTTAGAGTCCCTTGGGTACAATAAACATGTATTAATCAGATCTTGCCAGATTCTGCACTACACGCTAGAACAGAGTAGCTAACTTTTATAGTGCTTTTTGAAATTTTTAGAGTGTTAGAGACAAGGGTGGAGATCCACAATTATTCTTATTCCTATTTTCTAGATGAAGCAAGTGAGTCTCAAGAAAGCTAAATGGTTCAATGTTACAAAGTTAGTAAGTAAGTAATAGGACGGACAGCCTATTGAGTGCTCTTCCTTACCCTGATGCTTTGTTGCAGCTCTACCTCCAATGAAACGACTGCTATGAACACTTACACTAAAAACAATGACAGCTGCTATTTATTAAGTATTTACTGTGTGCCAGGCACTGTGTTGATACTGTATCTACTCTCAATCCATTACCTGATTCAATCATCCCAACAACCTCACGTGTTACAGATCATTCCTGTCATTAGATATATGAATTAATTGAGGTTTGCATGGTCAAGTATATTGCATTGTACAAGGGAGCCAGAGGTCCCCAACCAGTAGGGGATAGAGCTCAGACTCAAACCCTACCTGTTTCTACAGTCCGTGTTCATGCCAGCACCAAGGATTCCCAAACTTGTCTGAGACCACACACCTAGACACTTAGGACAAATACAAATTTGCAGGTCTTTACTCAAGGATTCTGATTTAGTAGGCTGGGCATGAAGCCCAAGATACAAATTTGTACCAAGCATTGGACAAGTATCAGGCAAATAAAGGAAACACACACTCTGCATTGTCATTGTTTGCTTTCAACTTCTGTACATTATCCTCTAGCTTAGAGGCTGGCAAGCTTTTTCTGGAAAGGCCAGGCAGCAAACAGTTTCAGATCGGTGGGCCACAGAGTTTGTTGCAAGTACTCCTCTCTGCTGCTGTAGTTGGAAAGGAGCCACAAACAATATGTTATCATATGAGTGTGGCTTCAGCCCAATAAACATTTATTTGTGGACGCTGAGATTTGAATTTCATGTAATACTCATGAGTTATTAAGTATTATTCTTCTCATGATTCCTCGCAATCATTTAAAAACGTCAAAACTTCCATAGGCTTTACGAAAACAGGTGGGTTGAACTTGACTTACAGGCTGGGTTTTTTGTCTGTTTGTACCTGTGCTAGCCCTCTCTAGTTCCAGCCAGAACAGTAGTTGATATAAAATTCTTCACCCACCTTACTCCTACGGACATTCCTAGTAAATGTCTTTTTTTTTTTTCTTCCTGTCTCCTGCCTTTCTATTCTGATGTCTGGACACTGTCTCATTTTAAATTCTAAGATACCAAAGTGCATTCTTTTAACAATTCTGTAAACAGTGCCACGAGGTCTTTGGGGGAATAAACTAATAAACCAAGACATATTTACTAGAAATAAATGTATTTACAGGGAATAAGGAGCTCTTGCAAACTACTTAGGTAATATCTATGAAATGATAAGTGGATTTTATGATTTCAGTGGATCATTACCAAAAAGCATTAAGCTTAAAGAGTTATAAGAGACAATCATTCGACAGGCAATCATTAAAGTTCACAGCATTCAGATTGGCTATGCATCTCTGGGCATCAGGAAATCTCTGCCTCATAGCTTTAATCAATGTATAATCACATGCTTTTGGCTTTCTGCTTCACTAATACTTTTCTAATACGATGCCTCTACAAGTTTTTCTCCTCCAAAAAGCCTTTCTTGTGAACTCCATCATTGAAAACAATGATTTTAACCCAGTCAATAAATGCTTTATTCACCATGTGCTTGCTATCTTTTTTTTTTTTTTTAATTTTTATGTTCTGTTAGCAACATATAGTACATCATTAGTCTGAGTAGTGTTCAACGATTCTTGGATGTTGAGTTTTCCCAGCACCATTTGTTGAAGAGACTTTTTTCCATTGGACATTCTTTTCTGCTTTGTCAAAGATTAGTTGACCATAGAGTTGAGGGTCCACTCACACTCTTGCCACATGGAGAAGAATGAAACTGGACTATTCTCTGATACCATGCACAAAGATACACTAAAAGTGGATTAAAGATCTCTCAACATGAGACCAGAATCCATCCAAATCCCAGAGGAGAACACAGGCATTAACCTCTTTGGCACCAGCCAGAGCAATTTCTTTCAGGTTATTCTTTAGTTTATCACTTGTTTTTCTTTTGTAGATTATTTCTCTTACTTTATGAGGAACACACTTTGTATTTGCTAAAAGAAAATATTCTGCAGGGTTTAATTACACACTGAGAAGTCAGGTGCACAATTTGAACACAAGAGTGTGTTCCAAGACTGTGCTGTGCTTTTGTGCGTAGAGCAGTGCGATTTTTGGAAAACTTGGCACTCTTCGAATTTGTGGATGGCAAGTTCAAATTTTTCTCTAGTTTGTGCTTGACTCTAATCTTCCTCTGATCATCCAGCAATCTAGCAATTGCTTAAACAGCTTTGGTGATGGAGTAGTCAGTAATAACCAGAGTCGCTATCCCATGAGTCTTCCCTTCCCCATTTTAAGCCAAAGGTCTCTCCTTGTAACTTTCATCCAATTGCTCCTTGGGCACAATAATCCCAATTATGAGTTAATGACAAGACATAATGATGCATTCAGAAATGCTTATGATGTACGCACAGACATACAACTATATATTGTCTGGTGAACATAAAGTCTCTCAGCCAATTAAATCAGAAGAAAGAGCCAAAGGAGATGCCCAGCTCTGCCCCCGGTGAGTGCTTTGGTTTCAGAACTGCCCAAATTAGAAGTCACAGATTGAGAACGGCAAGAGGAGATGTGGTTTTTAGTCAAACGGAACATGGGCAAATGTCGTTTGGTGATTTGTTTATTCCTGCCTGGTTTACAACTCCAGCATCTGGCGCTTCATCTCAGGCATGTGGAATTGCCTAAATATCAGATTCAAAGCAGGAGTCAGAGCCTGACCTTGCAACTCCAGGCACAAGTTAGAGATAGGACCGGTAAGAGGACTGAATTCGCCATTACCTGAGTGGCTGTAATAAGACAAAAATAGGGTCTCCTGATTATCTTCTTGGAAAACTTTTCTCAGAACCTGGGTTGAGTAAACCAAACAGCAGAGACAATGACATGTTACTGACACCCCAAGGCTATTCAGATTCAAACCTTCATTCCTGGTCAGCCACGGAAATTGGCGGGACCCCAGCTAATACACAATCACCTAGAAAATGTGTAGGCAGGTACAAAATCTGTAGTGGTCAGAAGCTACTGAGTCGGCCATATAATGAGACGTAGACTCTGGAATAATTTTCTGTAGTTCACTTTCCTTAAATGCAAAATGACAAGAAGAAATAGCACCCACTCTATAGGGTTGCTTCAAAAGTGAAATGAGTTAATATATGCAAGAGTAGAGAGGAAGTATTTGGCACAGAGTAAGTACTGTAAATAAATGTGACTTCTTACCAAAATAATGTAGGTCTTCCCTGATATTTACCAAATATCAGGGAATATTTGCAATATTTGCTGCAAGGTACTTACAGCTTTCAGTATCTGTTGTGGAGTATAAGCTCTTTGAGACCTGGACCTTTGTGTTAGTTACTGGTTTAATTATTATGTCCTTAGTAGCTCACACAGAGCCTGGAACAGAGTATGGGTCTTCAGTAAGTGTTTATGGGAAGAACAGATGAAGTAAGTTGCTTTCTCATAGTCTGGATGGTAATTGCTCTTTAGATAATTTATTATAAATACCGTTATATACCACAGTTATGATAGACACTTTGGCATTTCATAATAAATCTAGGAAACTACGAAATCTAAAAGGTTTTCTTTAATCACTGAGAATGTAATATGCCAAATCATATAAATAGCCTGTTAAAATCCTTCCTTGACTACCTAAAATTAAAAGCCTCACATTAAAACTCGCAAATAGGACAGTAAGCAACAGTGAATAAATCTAGAAACTGACATGCTGTTATAATTCTGCAAAAGCAATCTCTTTCAATTAATGAACCTCCAGGACTCTTTCTTCGGTAATTTGCATAAGAATTTTAAATATCATTTTTATCTTGGACAGTTAAACGGAGAGCGTTTTATAAATGTATTCAAGCGGGATCTTACCCAGGGGTTGCCAAATGAAGCTTGGCAGACAACAAAAATGTATGCACAAGAATGTAAACACAGGCATTTCGGGGAATGGGATGCCTGTATCCTGATGGCTACATCTGGTTCTTTCCATGTACCTCCTGGCTACATTTAAAGATGAGATCTGGTTTGAGGTATGACCGAATTTGTGCAACAGTGACCATGTTAATAGAGGGCTCCATTGACTTTGCCAAACTCCTTGGAACAAGTTCAATCGAAGCCTCAAGTTTAAATGAGGAAAGGTCAAGTTGCTTGCCACTTGAATGCCCGAGAACTCAAGGGCTCTGTGGGTTCCCTGAAGAGCCTAATTGGCATTCAGGGCGCTTGTGGATTTGCAAACTCGACACGCAGGAAGCAGCCTTAACCAAAGTTCACTTGGATGCAGGCTGAAGGACTCTATGGTGGAAAACACAGTTTAAGGGAAGAGGTGCAGATGGTAGGATCCAGCATCAAAACTGTAGTTCGCCATGGAAACGAGAAGAGCTGGTGGGTGTTATTTGAACCTGGGTCTGGGAGATGAATTAGACCTTCAAACCCAGACGTGAAGGCTGTCTGGGTAGCTGAGTTGGTTGAGTGACGACCTTCGGCTCAGGTCATGATCCTGGGGTCCTGGGATCAAGTCCCATGTCAGGCTCCCTGCTCAGCAGGGCATCTGCTTCTCCCTCTGCCTCCTGCTCCCCCTGCTTATGCACGCACTTGTACGCTCGCTCGCTCTCTCTCGCTCTCTCTCTCTCTCTCTCTCTCTCTCATTGACAAATAAGTAAATAAAATCTTTAAACTCAGCAGAGTACTCATAAGTTAGGACACAAGGAGATATCCCAAAACAGAGTTTGAGACCTAGGGCACTAATGGAACTGCTTCGAAGACCAGATAGCAAGTGGTGACATGGCTGAGGGTCCATCACAGGGTGGCTTGAAGGCAGTGAGGTTTATGGGATCCCCATGAATCTCTTGGGACACCAGCTGAGGTGACCTAGTAGCTAAGTCACACTATTATGGAAGGTGACCAGCGGCCTCTCACTGGCCCTTTGGGGGAGTCTGCGAGGACACCATCCTCTGTGAGGACCCCTTCTATTAGCATGGTCACTGTTGCACAGTGCTGTACTCTGAGGTACAGCAGCAAATAGGAGTATTTCTGTAAAATGGAAATGTAACTTCATTTATGTCTGCAGCGAAACAGAACCCAGGGTCTCTGGTGTTACACAAGGGAAATTGGGAGAATTGTTTGATCAAACTTAGACCTCTGGAAGCACACAATTCTTACAGACCAGGCTGCACCCAATTTAGCCAACCTGTTTCTCAAGCACCTTAACACACCTCCAGCTTCTGCATGATGACTCTCGGCAAACTGTCACCGTCCACATGCTCTGTGCATTGACTGGTTTTTCTCCTTGCCTCCTTCTCATCCATAATACTCTTCTAGTCTGTTCCACCAATCGAACCAAACTTATTATCATAATCATCACTCCACTGGGTTGACTCCTTCCACAAAGCCCTCTCTCACAACTCTGGTCCTCAGAAACACAAACCAGCCCACATCCGGCCACCTGTAAGGTAACAGACTATTTTGTACCATGTGCTCAACAGTCCTTATGGTTTATATGGACTCCCCAGTTCAACTATAGGCTTCATGAAAGCAATGTTTAAGTCTTAAGTGTACTATCGAAGCAATGCTCAGTACTATGCTAAAAATATACAGTTGAACGTATGACACCAAATAAAATCACATAGTTGGGTGTGACATTTCTGTCCTGAAGCAAGTCTTACATAGACTAACAAGATTGGGGCAAATCTTCAGATATACACACACACACACAGAGTAACTCATACTGTTCTGGTTTTCTAATATTTTACAATGGTTACTAAATCCATTTTTGAAGAGTTAACTACAGTTGACTTCAAGAAGATGGTCCTAGAGTTTAGTTCACTAATGAGTGAATGGCCAAGAGACAGAGAAGTCTATTTCCAGATTACAAAACAGAGAGTAGTTTTTGTTAATCTCCTCCTTAAGGGTCCTTAGAAGTATCCTTGGAGTAACAGTGGCTTTTAAAACAACTGGCTCATAGAAATCTTTTCTCTGACAACTCGGAAGAGTAGTCACATCCAGAGGCTATCTCTCAGGTCACCAATATCAAATTTGAATGTAACAAAAAGTACAGGATACGGAGTTTGCTAAGATTACCTCTCACTTTCCCAACATTTATACACACACACACATACACACACACCTTCGGTGAAACATATTTCATAAAACACTATCTGTACCACATATAACCCAAACACTAATCAATTACAGGATATTCTTGGTATTTTCTATCCTGTGCTTTCTTTAATGCTTGTTACAACCTAATACATCAATTTCCACTAATTTCATTGATGCCACAATCTACAGCTTAAAAAAATACTACCAGTAAGTGGGGGAAAACAGAGTAAGATTTTTTTTTTTTTAAAAGGAGTTTAAAAATTGTAAAGAAAAAGCCATTTGCATGGTCTTCAAAGTCAAACCTATGAACAGTCCTCCATATGACAATGAAATATTCTCAGTACATGAAACTCCTGAAATGTATGCTATAAATCATGATGACCTAGCGTTGGGTCAAAGTAACAATTCAAATAGTATATATTACAAATTGAAAACAGGTTTTTATAGACCTATATTCTTTAAACAAAAATACATAGGGGCAAAACCTTTATGCCATTTATACAAAAGACACCCCAGAATAAACCTTAAGAAGTACGTACAAGTCCTGTAAGAAAATTGTAAAACTTATTACTGACATAGAAAACTGGATAAACAGAGAATTATATTTGTGCATAATAACACTCAATGTTATAAAGACCTTACGTCTTACCGCATTGATCTAGAAATTCAGTTAAGTTTTTCATAAAAACCACAGCTACATTTGTGACTGTTCAAGGGTGGGGTACCTAACAAGTTAAGTGCAAAATTCATAAGGAAAGCAAAGGGCTATGAGTCAGGATGATACTGAAAAGCAACAAAGAAAGGGGACCATTCTATTTACCATAAAATGATGATAACTGAGATCATGGTATTGAATTATCCAGCCCCATATTGACCCCTACAGATGGTTGAAATAGAAGAGAATGTCCACAAAGCCCTCTCTCACATCTCTGTATAAGACGGTTATCTTATACAGACACCTAACCCATGGTATGGAGAGCTTTGGGTATTATTAGCAGGGGAACATGGACTAAATGGTACTACTTAAATTGAATATCCATACAGAAAGCAGAAGAAATGTTTGGCAGGGAAGTCCACAGGCCCAGTTTTCTTCACAAACGAATGGCAAGGAAAGAAGGCGGGGTGGGGGAAAGTAGGAGTAGCAACCCTACAGATGTAAAGAACCTAAAAGACATATCGATCCAATGCGATCTGTTGCCTTTGGTTTGATCGGATTCAGACTAAACCTAGAAAAAGAAATCTCTAGCACATTTCACAAACCCTGGTGAGAACTGAGATTTAATAATCTCAATAAATTCCTGCTTTTTAGGTGTGATACTTGTAATAGTGGATATGATTTCTAAAAATCCTTATCTTTCAGAGATAGACATGGAAGTCCCTAACGAAAATAAAGATAAAATATCTGGAATTTGCTTCAATCCAGGGGTGGGAGAAGAGGAGAGGAAATGGGGTGATACGTGAATCAAAACAGGCCAAGTAGATATTGGGTCAATGTATGTTTATCAGACTACTCTCTCTACTTCTGTGTATGTTGGAAGTTTCACATAATAAAATAAAATAAAGATGGGTCAACCATACTGTAAGTGTTAATGAGCATAAGCATGTGTAATAAAAATATAAAGAACTGCATGCAAATGTTTAATCCAGTGCATAATTTACTATAGTGATTGGGCCAGGAGACCTTACCTAGAGAGATAGACTGAAACCCTCAATTTCATTTACAAAGTTTTATTTCTTAAGCCAGTTGGTAGTGCTTAAGTGTTAATCATACTATTCTTTATTACCTTTTGCACTTTGGGAATGTTTTACACTTTTTAAAAGAATAAAAAAAAAAATACGCAAAAAAAAAAAAAAAAAAAGAAGAAGAAAGAAAGAAAGAAATCCCTAAATCACACACAAAAGCTATTCATCAGATTTCACTCATTTTCAAAGATGCTCGTTTTCCTTCATTTATGGTTTCTAAAATTAGGATGCGTCTTCTGATTGATTGAGAGGGCCTAAAACCCAATGAAGTAGAGTACTTTCTTGGTACACACCAAGCAGAATAGTTAGAATCACTATGAGGATAAGTTCATACTTTGCCCGATCTAGCTTAGATTGGTTCCCCCAAACTTGGAATCTGAGAAGTAAAATCTTTCTGCTTTTCAACTTAATCATGGGGAAAATTGTGATAGCACCATCTACTATGACCTGACAGGAATTTCCCCTTTAAAGGATGTGTTACTTATTTTAAGGGAGGAAATGAATACGGGCTTGAGTGCTTTGGTAGGAGCAAGGAACGGGGAGAAAAGGAGAATACTGAGGGAAGAAATAATAGGAAGGCTGAAGCAGAAGAGAAACAGTGCTTTGGGATCCCAATAAACACCTTTCACAATTCTCCAGGAACAGAATGGCTTGCTAGGACCTGCATCTCTGAACGATGCTAAAAAGCCATCATGTCTGGAGCCCAAGTCTGATTTGGGGAAGACACCTCAGCTGACACAAAATGGTGGATGAGGCTCATTCTTCTTTGAAGTTTGAAAAACCAGTACAGCCATGGTAGGTGTCCAAACTAGTACCGGTGGCAGCAACTATCCACCAAAGTCTTGCCCCAACTCCAATTCCTGTGTTACACCAACAGGGAGCCTCTCTTGCTCACAGTGGTGCATCTGATCAGGAGAAGCAAGGACTGATCTCTGGAGAAAGTACATGGCTTGGGCACGTCCTAAGATTATCACTGGAGGGGCTGATCCCCAAATAAGGACTTTCCTAAAATAAAGAAGTGGGAGCTCAAGCTATTTAAAAGAAAACAAACTTTATTTTTTTACTGCAAACCAGAAAACATGGGAAATACTGGTTATATCCATCTTGCTGGAAATAAAAGTCATGGGGAACAGAGCTGAGCTAATGGCAACCAGGAATGATTAATTACCTATGCCTTTAAAAAGCAGAAGTATGGGACCCTAGAAATTCCCCATCAATTTTAATTTTAAACAAGGGAAATACAGAACAAATAAATCGATATATAAAAACACTCCTCCAGGTTTCAGCTTTTCTATGAGTTCAGCAACTTGTCTCAAGTTTGTTGGTTTTTTGTTTTGTTTTGTTTTTTGTTTTTGTTTTCCCTCAGTAGTTCAGTTATGGTTTGGAATACTTGTGCTAATGCAGCAAACAAACAAGCAAACTAAATAGATCGCCTCATTCATAGGCACACAGTCTCATAGCAAACCACATTACAGTCAATTTGAGAGGAAATTTGAAACTGTTCTTTTTCAGTTGTATATTTAACTATTTTGCATTAATCTATTATATTTGTGTTACTCCCATGGGTCGGTTAAAATGCGGCTTTGTGGCCACATAACATCCTGAAGATTTCTCCTCCAAAGAGTACTTACCAGAGGCTGACAAAGACAAGGGGACGCACATTACGGCCGAGATCACCATGTCTCTCAAAACCAAGAACACCCTTAATTTCTCCATTCCTGCCCAATTTTATTCAGACACTTTCTTAGGGCATCATGTAAGTTTAAGGTGTACTGCATAGGGATTTGACTTCCGTATACTGCGAAATGATCACCACATCTCGTGTAAATAGAAAAAGAAGAAAGAGGAGGAGAAGGAGGAGAAGGAAGTTGGAGGGAGAGGGAGAGGGAGGGAGAGGGAGGGAGGGGGGAGGGAGAGAGGGAAGGAGGGCCTTATTTCTTTGTGAAAAAAAACTCTAAAGATCTGCTCTTAATTTCCAAATATACCTTAGAGTGGTGATAACTGTCGTCACGATGCTGTACATTACACCCCTAGTTCTTTACCATCTAACTGGAAGCTAGTACCTTCTGGCCAGTCATCAAAACCTCATTTGCCTCTGGTAACTACCAATCCGCTTTCAACGAGGGTATTTTGTTTTGTTTCATTTCCCACATATAAGGGAGCTCATATAGTATTTTTCATTCGCTGATTAATTTCACCGAGTGTAATGCCATCAAGGTCCTTCCACATGGTCACAAATGATAGTATTTCCTTTTTTTAAATAAATAATATCCGGTTGCTTGTATATGTAGGTGTGTGTATATTTCCATGTCTTGGCAACTGTCAATAACACCGTAACGAATGCTGCGGTGCCCATAGTTCTTCAGCATACTCCCCCCCCAACTTCATATATATTCACAGAAGTGGAAATGCTGGATTCATCTTTAATTTTTGACTGAACACTTACAAACCCATCAAGGAAGAAGAGATGTGGAAAGAGGATCAGAATTTGCTTTTAAATTTTATATATTTATTGAGCCTAGGCTCGACTTCCTTAAATCATTTGGAGTTTGTGTGTGTCTGTGTTTATCCAGACTTACAATGGATTACAGGTTTGTTTGTTTTTTCAATTAACGATGGTTTCAAAATGAACACAACTGAAGAAGAACGACTATCAATCACAACAGAGCAGAAGGGACAGTTTGCTCAGTTTGGCTGTGAGGTGTTTTCTGTATGAAAAGCAAGTAAATTTAGGAGAGAGAAGTCCATTACAGCTACAGGTTTGGGTCTTAAAAAAAAAAAAAAAGACATAATACAAAATAATGCTCAATTCTGGTAATTAATGCTTGAGGACAATGGAACAACAGCAGGAGCATGAAAAATGTTAATAGCCAGCGTGGTTCAAAACAGCAGGGGTTATTAGACTCATGGCATGAGCAAAGGAAACATTTAGCAAGCATCAGCACGTAACCAGAATCAGACCTTTTTAGGGAGCTCTCTAGCTCACACACAACGAGACTTATTCTCTCTCTACCCGAATACCCGTCTACCCGAATACCCTAATGCTCCCAGCATCACACTTCAATAATAATATACTAGTCAAGCCGTAGAAGACCTTGCAGCCCTCCCCAAGGCTCACAAAAACCCTCTGGAGTACAAAAAAAATCCTCTTGTTCCCATTTTAGGTGAGGAAGAACTGGACTCATCAGCCCAGGAAGTAGCAGGACCGAGATCTGAGAGGGGCTCCCACGACCGCCCCGAGGCATGAACAGGGAATGGCTCCAAAGTCGGAAACCCTCTGAGGACATTCCATGCTGGTGTGGCTTCTCGAGTGAGGAAAAAAGGTAAACAAGAAAGAAGGCAAAGAGGTGAAAATGCCTTATTTCTTAGGATTATGAAATGTTTGAGCAGAAAGGATTGTTGGAGAACGAGATTTGAAATCACTCTGAAGATGGCAGAAGATGGTGATGTCCACTCTCCAACTCCCCAAGCATGCATGGTGTCTAAAGCCCTTTTGCTCATGGGGAAGGATCCTTGGGCCTTGGGCAAAAGCAGGCAGAAAGAGGCACTTTAATATTCCTGGAGAGAGGCTACCATTAGCATATTGGCCGGAAGTCTGTATTTCCAGTTAATACAGAAAGAGAAACACATCCTTATTTTTAAGAAATTAAATAAACTACAATGAAATTAAACAGTAAATAAACAGGCAGCTCGCAGAGTCTTGGACAAGTCTTGGATTAGCTTTCTCCAGCCAGGCTGGAATAAAAGGATTGCAGGCTCACCGAGGACGGAGTTCTTACACTTCCGCCAAAATTTACAAAGCATGGTCTGTTTCAATATTCTCAGAGAGCACATAATAGCTAAAACCCCCTGGAAACATTAAATCAGGTTAACCATTCAAAACAGGCCAACACTGGAAGAGTCAGATGCATATTAATTTATTCTTTATTTCATGGGTTTATTTACTGCTGTTCCTCCTAAAAACCCACAGTGCACAGAATATGGCCACAGTAAAATCAAGGGAAATCTACAACTCTTCTCTGTCTACATTTGAAGGACTATTTTATACTTATAAATGAAGTCCTAGGAGTGGCCCAGAAAATCTACCAAACACATGATGATGACGGTGATATCTGTCACTTAGCCAGTATGGACCCTGCCTCATTTCTCCTGCTGTCTTTATTTTTTTTTTTTTCCTCCAAGATGAAGGTGTTTTCCAACTCTCATCTGCAAAGTTCCATCTTAAGAGAAGCCACTCCTGCTAACTAAACAGCAAAATCATGCCTTCATTCTGAATTTCTGTGAATCATTACAGAAATCTCACATATCTCTTAACATTCCCTCTTGTGACTCTATCAGTTCCACAGAGAAAACCCAAAAACAAAATGAAAGCTTTTGTCTAAAAAGTTTGTAACAATTCCCATAAAATGAGTTGTTTCTAATGCGAATGTCCTGAGTTTCTATACTAGGAATGAGCACATTCCATATATTTCCAAGGTATTTTAAGAATTATGAATTCTTGTTATGATTTCCTTTTATTCTACCTGTCTATTATTAACTCAAGCAAAAACTATTTTTAGATCAACATCATAACAATTACATGGTTTAAAAACACAAACAAATGGCTATTCAGCTTTCTTTTTCTCCCAGATCAAAGATGTAAGGAAGAAAGAGGGGAGGTCCCTACTGGTCCTGCTGACCACTCCCTGAATCGGGTACTTTGCCCACACAGATCATGTCCCCATCTTTGGCTGTAGTTACCACTTATCTCATGGAAAACTTGACATTGTCATTTGCTTTCAGAAAGCGAAATTATCAAGCACAGCTTTGTGACCATCTCTGCTCTTCTAACCTCATCCTTTTGAGGTGTTATCTATATACTAAAGACACTGTTATCAGTATTAAGGAATTCAGAAACAGAGTATTGTTTTTGGCCTCAAGGAAGTCATTATCAACCATGGAAAAAAATTAAATAAAATTAGGGATTCATAACACAATGTAAGATATGGTATGACAGAGGTATGGGCCATGGAAAAAAATTAAATAAAATTAGGGATTCATAACACAATGTATGATATGGTATGACAGAGGTATGGGCCAGTTGCTAGGACAACACAGGAAAAGAGGGCCCTAACCCCCCTTCTATACCAAGTAGGACAGGAAAGATCACATTTGTAAGAATCTAACAAGGTCAAATAAACAGAATTTAAGTTTAGGGATGAAAAGAACAACCAAGAAGACTCAGTTTCAGCCCAGAGCAAAGTACTGTCATTCACTAAAATGTAAACAGAAGGCAGAGGAGGAAGGTGATGAGTTCCAGCCTTGAATAGGTTGAGTGAGAAATGACTGCAATGCCAAGTAGGTGATTAAATATGTGGGTCTATTTTTAGTAAAAAATAAATGCACAAGTGACATGGGTTTTACACACATTTGTCTATGCCTCTTAATGGTATTAAAATTACTTCAGGCAGGTTTAGTGAGTACGTGGTGGATTTAGGCCTGGAGAACTCTGAATTTACAAGGAAGCAGTAAATGACAGCCAGTAAGACCCCAAAGAACCCAGGTTTTACAAGGTTTTAAGGAAGAAGTGACTCATTGTATCCAATTCCCAAGAAAGGACGCATATGAGGAGCAATTAAAAAAAAAAAATGACAACTGGATTTAATAACTAAGTATTTCACATCGAGGGGTATGTTAGTTTAGAGTAGTAGGAACAAATACTCGATTGGATAAAATGAGAAGAGGAAGTACTCTTCTGTCCACCTGTGCTCCAAGACTGAATCCTCATGATCTTTGAATCAACCCTATCTCAAGCTTCCCAGTGACTGAGCTCGGACTGGTGCAGTTGGGTAAATGTTTACCAAGTTTCCATGTTACATGTTTACACTCCACACCTGCCCCCCTAAAGCCTCCTATCTTTGCTTACTCAAAGCGCAAGCAGCACTTGCCTCCAGAAAAACCTGTTTGTGAGTTAACAGAAGCAGAGTTTATAGAAGTCTCTCCTCTGTATGTACACAAGGTATACCAGGTGTCTAAATAACCAGGCATAAATCAAGCTAAATGACACTTAAATTCAAGTAATTCGAATGTTCAGCAATTCTCTAAGTTTAGAACCCGAAATACCCCTCTCCTGGGAGCAGGGAGGTTCTTCCCAGCCAACTTTCCAGGGGAGAAACACAACCAAAGCAAAGACTTCCTAATGCACTAATTAGGACCCAACTCAGTCCATGGCAGCCAACCTGCACAGTGGATGTGAGCAGGTTGGTCTGGAGCAGCGAGGGAACAAGTCTGGTATTGGGGGCAGCATCACCTCACGCCCAGGCCAGGACCAGGCTACTTAGGCTGGGGGCTGATCCAATGATTCTTCTAAACACTTAAGTCACAGCCTTGCCTCTAGCCCCATCTTCCTTCTCTTCTTCTACCCTGGCTGATTATCTTGTCACTTGATACCTGATTAAAATCCACATAATGAAGAACTGTTGAACTTTTCACTCAATTTCTCTATGAGAAAACACATCACTCAGAACTAAGGAAATGTGAGAGCTACCTTTGGGAACACAGTCTAATAATACTGAAGCAATCAGCGACGTTTCTTCTCCTCTGTCCTCTTCCCCACCCACCGGCAAAGCTCATGTTTCAGGACTCCAGAGGTCACGGAGAGAAGTGGAGGAGAAACAAGGAGAAACCTTCACTCACGCAATGTGATCATGGACTCAGAGGTCGACACGGAGCCCCTGCTAGTCGTGCTCCTGGAGAGAGCCCAAGGAGCACAGCCCCCATACCGACCTACCCTGAACACATAGCAGGACTGGGGAATGAACTCAGTGCTCTTGCTATCCGGGAGTTACTGTAGCAAAATGAGTCTCTCTTAACTAATCTGAGGTGGCTGGAATTAATCAATGCAACTCATGGAGGTGGTTAGTGAGTGTCCAAAGATTTCAGAAAAAAGTGCCGCTAAAATGTCAAAGGATTTCTCAGTTTTTCAGCACAAAACTAGTAGGGGGGTTCAGAGTTGTTCCTTAAACAGATACATTAATGGCACACACATTGCACTGTAGCTGACACAACCGAAAATCCAGTCTGAAATAGCCCAGTGGGTGCGAGTGAGCGGACACATGCATGCGTGTCTGTTGTCTTTTCCAGTGTCCCCTCTGTCATTCCCATCAGATTTGTTGTTCTGATCTTGGAACCTGAGGGACTGCTCTCTGAATCTTATCAGCAAAGCTTTTCTACTCAGGTTTTTGTGAGGTGCTATAGCTGTATCTCAGCAAGGTCTGTTTCTTGCTAGTGCCTTGGCTTAACTTGTGTGCACGTGTATACACCCAAGTATTCTGCTCCTCACTCTTTATAACAGAAATCAAAATAATGCTCTTGAACTACTTTTATTTTTTTTATTTTTTAAAAGATTTACTTACTCATTTTCGAGAGAGCAAGAGAGCGAGTATGAGGAGAAGAGGCAGAAGGAGAGGGAAAGGGAATCTCCAGCAGACTCCACACTGACTGTGGAGCCCATGGCAGGGCTCAACCCTTGGATCCTAGATCACAACATGAGCCAAAATCACGAATCAGACGCGTAACCAACTGAGTCGCCCAGGCACCATGCTCTTGAGCTATTTTTTTTTTTTTAAGATTTTATTTATTTATTTGACAGACAGAGATCACAAGTAGGCAGAGAGGCAGGCAGGGGCGGGGGGTAGGTAGGCTCCCTGCTGAGCAGAGAGCCCGATGCAGGGCTCAATCCCAGCACCCTGGGATCATGACTGAGCTGAAGGCAGAGGCTTAACCCACTGAGCCACCCAGTCGCCCCTTGAGCTATTTTTAAAGATCACTATGACATGATCTAAACTGTGTTTCTATCATGTCATTGGTATAATTCCTGCTTAGAAATTGGGGTTCTGACAAATCTTCTCTTTCCTGCCCTACTGTTAGCAATGCAAAATATTGCTACTACCATTAAAGAAGATGTTATTAAGCAGCTCAAGTTTTATGCCATCTATGTCTTCATCATCTCATTTAATCCTCACAACAACCTCATCACATCAGAATGAGCATGATCTATCAGAAGAAGCAAGGCACACAAAGGGAAGTTGCTCAAAGTCACACCGAATGTCTATGGTGGAAGGAGGATTGGAACTTAGGCCGACTGGCTCTAGCGAGTTTTCATTTCAGCTGAGATGGCTGTAAGAGGTGATGGTGCATGCCTCTGTGTCCTCACCTGAAAGCTAGAAATAATACGTGTTCTACCCAAATCACAGCTTTCTGGGATGGCTGGATAGCACAATAATGACCGAAATATTTAAATACCAGTGGGCCCCCATACAGAAATCTGCTCTTAAGATTTACTTCCCTTAACTTGGGAAAAAAGTAATCTTTGATCACATTTAAGAAATAAAATTTGGGGGCACCTGGGTGGCTCAGTGGGTTAAGCTTCTGTTAAGCTTCTGCCATCATGGGTCATGATGTCAGGGTCTTGGGATCGAGTTCCGCGTCCGGCTCTCTGCTTGGCAGGGAGCCTGCTTCCCCCTCTCTCTACCTGCCTCTCTGCCTGCTTGTGATCTTTCTCTCTGTCAAATAAATTAAAAAAAAAAAATCTTAAAAAAGAAATAAAATTTGGAGATTTTTATATAGAAAGCTGGATTTCTTAGCTTTTAAGTAATCTGAATGTGTGTCACTCTAGCCCTTAATTCCTTCCCGGAAACCATCGATGGAGAAGAGCAGCTGGCCAGCTGAGGCTGTGCCCTCTGATCTGCTCTGTTCCCACCTTGCTTGCTTCGATCATGCAGCCTCATCAGTATCTGCCTTCACTCCCACCTTCAGTCAAGCAGGAAACTGGACCCAGGTAAGACAGGACGGGGATCAGGAGGCACCATGCTAACCCAGGTACGTCACGTTACTTTCATGCCTTGAACACATGACCATCCCCACACTAGCACTACCATCTAAACCCTTCATTCCAAGTTCAGTGTACATGCTGCCAAAGCGAGCACTGTCCAAACCCTTTGGAGAAGCTCTGTTGGTCTACACCAAAGTGTTAAAAAAAAAAATAGATATGCTGCCCAGATGCAATTTCACCAGGAACATCGACTATTCAAGAAAAACACTTCAGGAAATGATTATAGACAGAGTTTAAGACTGTTGTTTTTTTCTCATTACTTCTGAGACAACTGTCACCTCCTTTCCTAGTACTAGTACCATTGCCAAGCCCATTGGCAGTTAAGAGAGGCCCCTGAAAATGTCTTGAAAAAGAAATTTTTTTAAATTTAATTTTTTGTGTGTTCCAAAATTCATTGTTTATGCACCACACCCAGTGCTCCATGCAATCTGTGCCCTCCTTAATACCCACCACCAGGCTCACCCAACCCCCCACCCCCATCCCCTCCAAAACCCTCAGTTTGTTTCTCAAAGTCCATAGTCTCTCATGGTGTATCTCCCCCTCCGATTTCCCCCAACTCACTTCTAAAGTGATAGAATGTTTCCCATGACTCAACCTTTCATGAGCGGCTGGCATTACCATCTTTAGGACTTCCCTGGCCACAAGCCCTGCTCCAGTCCCCACTGGGCCTGCTCCAGGCCCCAGACTGGTCCCCAGTAATATCCCTCTGCCCTTCCACTTAGATGTCAAGGCAGGGCAACGTGAAAATGAAAAGTCTGATGTTGGGTGGATAACAGACCTAGATCCAAATCCTCCACGTCATTTTTTTTTTTTAAGATTGTTTTTTTGAGAGAGAAGTTGAGAGCAAGAAAGAAAGAACAAACGAGCAGGAGGGGCAGAGGGAGAGAGAATCTCAAGCAGACTCCCCATTAAGCTTGGGGCCCAATGTGGGGCTCAGTCTCACAACTCTGAGATCAGGACCTGAGTCAAAACCAAGAATTGGATGTGTAACCAACTGAGCCACCCAGGCGCCCCCATGTGTCCCTTTTTAGGTTAAAGTTCTTGCCCATTTCTTTATCTGTAAAACAGGCTTAATACCACTTACTTCATACAGTTCCTAAGAATTCAGTAAGTGAATATAAATAAAGCCCTAGAGGTCTGACCCTTAATGAATATTCAGTAATGGCAGCTATAACTATTACTGAAGGATGATTATTTGGGGTCATGAGTGAGTGAGCTATTTTCTCGAATGTTGTTTTTCTATTGCTTTTCCAGACAGAAGAGCATATTCTCGGTATTTTTACAATAATAGAAACAATTATATTGAAATGAGATAAAGAAAATGTTACCCTCAATTTAAAAAAAAAATCAATACCAAATCATTTTAGAAAAGAGAAAATGATAGTCCGTGTTTTAAATGAGAAAATTTCCAAGGTGAGGAATGTAACAGAATATTTATAAGAATAAGTGAATTATAATGTTACAGTAACAAAAATTATCCTTTCTAATGAGGAGTGCTCAGGCTAAATTTCTACATTATTCAACAGAGAAAATTGCTTTCTACAGAGAAAAACTGAAAATAACACTAGGATTTCCAAACACTAACTACTTACGCTAGCGACACTTTTCTTCATTTTTTTAATACAAAATTTGAAGACAGGATTCCATAGTCGATTATTTGGACTGAAAATTTGTATGAGATGATCGCTTAAATAATTAAATAAGAAACAATGCCAATGGTGCCCTTTGTGAATGTGAATTTTCTTATTTTACTCACACTCTTCTTACAGGCATTGATTCAATACAGTTGATCACATGAAGGAATGGAATGTGCAAAATATATTCCTCGACACTTTCTGAACTCCTGCATTGATGAATATTATCTTCTCTTGCATTAACTTATCCTAATCCACTGCAAGTCCTTTCTTTTCCTTTAGGAATGATGGAAACACTTCGAGTTAAGTTTCAGTGGTTCATTATCAAGGCAACTCTACGTATTTATAGAGGCACATCTGGCTTCCTCAGTTATAACATGGAAGGGTTGACCTAGATCATTTCCAGTGTCCCTTCCTCTCTCACATCTTAGTTATTATTGTCATGCAATGTTCCTATTAGAGAGGTTACTGTAATGTTGAGGTGTTGATTGGATCCCTGGCTCATGGGTTTGCAGGTAAGGACTGTAGGACAAGTTCAGTCCAGGACAAGTAGTTCTCTGTGTGGGACTGGTGTGGAAGAGACGTCAAGGATGAATAGTCACTAGGGACCAAAGAACTTTCCCAGGAGAAAACCTACTTCAAGCCCCAACACTCCTTGAGTGCACAAATTTATGCTGATGTAAGGAAAGAAAGGGAGAAACACAAGAAAGGAGTAGCCAGCTCACTGAGACTCACCATTATTACCAGCTGGGATGGGGGTGGAAACATGGAGAAAAGTCCTAGGAACCAACTACAAGTTAGTGGTAACTCTTACAGATGCTAGCAAGTCCGGCATCTTTTTGAAACTATGTAACAACAACTACGGGGTAACACTTTCCCAAGTGAGACTCTAAAATAAAAATCAAATTATAACTATGTTTGTCCCTCATCTTTTTTTAACAGACAAAAGCTTATTCAAATGTCAAAAGAAAAGTCAATCTCCTATGACATTGTTTTAAATTAAATATATTGTGGTGTAAAGAAAATCAACTATATTGTTTTTTCTTATCATAAACTCATCATAGACCTACCAGCGGTCATAAGCATTTTTGAAGCCACTTCATTTATAATATTTAGTATAAGCCTACAGACACCAATATTAAACTATATAAAATGCATCCTTACTTCCATACCCAAAACCACAAATCCCAACTTCCCCGCAGAGGACTTGGGGAACAGAAAAATAAACTTAGGAAATGCACAGAAATGTCGTGCATGACCAGATGGAAAAATCCTTGCTCTTGAAAATAATGCTTCGAGTAGGTTCTCAGGCAATGAGGCGGAGCCTCTCGCTGGGGCTCAGAGGGAGCCTCTCCTGCCCCCACCCCCGGTGCACCCCGTCAGCACACTGAGCATGAACCTGGGGCCTCCAGAGATATTGGCCCTGAGGACCACATCACCTCCTTCTCAGCCAGTACCCGTGCCTGGGTCCTGCATTAATGCAAATACCCAGCAAACCCTTTCTGCTCAAGCTCATCTACTACCAGGAGCTCCATGCCTAGAGCGGCACCTCCCAGTCTGTTTTGTGGGGCTCGGAAGAGTGCTGAGTGGTCAACAGTGACAAGCGCAGGACCTGAAAACGCCCCTGGATCAAGTCTGGGAAATAGACAAACCTCCAAAGACCTTGTTAGGTTTCGGTATGTTCCCCTCCTGCAAGAGAAGGCTAGAGAATGGCTGTTTCTCATTCATTTACTTTATTTGGGAAATAGTTCTAGAGACTCTAATTTGTTCTCTTTCTACACTTCTACCAGAATTCAGATCCCAACCAAATAATACTGGGTGACAGATTACATAGCTGGGGGTGGGGGTGGGAGTCCTTTCAATATCTTTCCACTTAAAAACAAATTCATGTAATGCTATGTCTGAGGGTTTTGCCTTAAGGTTATTGATCAAGCCCTCTCTTGAACCCCTGATAAATGTTTAGCAACTAGTGATGGAGTCAAATTTAATTAATCAAAATTTAGATAAATAAAATGGGAAATTCTTGTTTCAGTCTTCTAGTTCTAGCCCTTTTGATCTATACACTATAATTACAAGCATGGGGGGTTTTTTTGGTTTGTTTTGTGGTCCAGTTTTGGTAATTTATCACTGGATTTGGCATGCACAGCTTAATTATTCTCCTTGAATATCAAAAGTAAAAGATAAATGACCTAGGGCATTTCTCCCTGCCTGCCATCTCAAAATAACGGATGGAGTAAGGTAATGGCAAAACATACATTTTAAACTACTGTACACAGTTGCTCAGGTTGCATCTAAGCAGCCTGATCTTAAAAATATCTTAAAAATTTAAGACGTCAAGGATGATCTTAAAAATATCAAAACCATTTTTCTATTATCTCTGTTTTCAGGTCTGCAGTAATTACGCCTGAGGTATCTCTAATTGCTGTCCAATAGTGATCTCAGCTGTTTGCAAAGTCAGCGGAGGCACCACCTTTGAGAGGCCAAGGTCTGCAACGTGTAACCTTTGCTTACCTGGAACAAATCCCCGGACCCTTTAAACCAGTCAAGAAGCAGAACGAAAGGTGGGGTCACTCTCCAGAGTTCTCTTAGCTGGTGATTCCAGATCATCAACACATTAAACAGCTACCAGGTCCTCCTCCTCTTAATGGCTATTTTGCTTATAAACAGAGCAGGGAACAGTAAGTAGGATTTCATAGCTTGGTACAGCCAGCATTATTAGCATCACGGCTTTCCCTGTTGAGGATTAATAACAGTAGCTGTACTGATGACAGAAAGCGATAATAGTTCTAATTACCGATATTCATCTTAGGATGGTGAGCAGCTGTTAAAACATCTCTTTGGAAGTTCAAGTTCAGTCGCCTAGCTTTTCTGCCAAATACGGAAAGCTTTAATGCTAATTAGGAAGGCAGATTACATATTCAAATGTCAGTCAGAGTGCACCGTGGTGTTTCTTTATTAACTTTTTTCTCCCCCACCTTAAGCTTTCTGGCCCTTGTGTTTTAAAAAGCTGACACTCCAAGTAATGACAGGAGTCCTGGGGTGGGGGCACAGGGACCTCCTGGTGTCCACTTGAAACAACCCTTTCTACTTCAATAAGGGAAGTGTCTTATCTGCTTCCCTTTGAAGAATGTGACACACTGCCTGGAAGTTGTCACAGACTCACAAGCCTTGAGAGTCACTCTCTGCCTGCTGTAAGGACCCAGCAAGGCGGCTGGAGAACTGAGGTCCGCTCAGCTGTCTCCAAGGTCAGCAACAAATTCACACATGATCTGACTTCTCAGCAAGCATGTCCTTTATTTCCTCTATTGGCTGGTGTTTCCTAAATACTCCAGACCATCAGGGTCCCACAGATGTCCCAAGGAGCTATGCACTGGGACTGTGGTCTTCTACCAAACTCAGCAGGAGAACCTCCAGGGCAGAGGATAGGAGGTCAAGCTCAGGCTCAAATGTGGGGAATTGTTGCCGGGGCCCCAGGAAGCGAGGAGCAGGAAGACCGTGTGTGTTCAGGATAATGTGGGCACTTAACTCCGCCTCCTCCAAGGCCAAGGGTGGGACCCCACACATCTCAAGCTGGGCTTGAATCAGGTGTGGGGAGAGCCTGATACCTATCAGCATTCCCTAAAACCAGGGGTTGTCAAGCTTTTTCCATGAAGAATCAGCTGCTGAGTATCCCAGCCTTTCAGGAGGTCTTGTCCCCACTGTAACTGGGCAGCTCTTGCTGCAGGGCAAAAACAGTGGCAGACAACAGCGAAAGAAACGGGCGTGTCTGGCTCCCTGTAAAACTGACATTTGAATTTCATATAATGTTCATTATGGCATGAAGCATTATTCTTCTCCAGATCTTCCCCAGCCATTTAAAAATATCCAAATATCATAAGTGACTCTTAATCTCACAAAACAAACTGAGGGTTGCTGGGGGGAGGGGGTTTGGGAGAAGGGGGTAGGATTATGGACATTGGGGAGGGTATGTGCTTTGGTGAGTGCTGTGAAGTGTGTAAACCTGGTGATTCACAGACCTGTACCCCTGGGGATAAAAATATATGTTTATAAAAAATAAAAAATAAAAAATATATATCCAGATATCATTCTTAGCTCAAAGGCAGTGCCAAAATTGGTCATGGGCAGTTTGGTGATCCTTGCCTTTTATGGAAATGCCAACATGTTAGGGGAACATCTTCTCCAGTGATAACAAAAAACTTATTACCAACACATATACACACACACAGGAAACAAACAAAAAGCAGGAACAAAGCCAAATGTTTCACTCTCTTTTTCAGTCCTAGCAGGATCCCACCTGTCTCAGTGTGCCCAACAGCAATGTACGGGAGAGCATGGGAAACCCCTGCAGACACAGGAGGCCTCTGTGCCTGCTGAGTTTAGCCACCCACTTCCGTTAGGTTCTACTCTGTAACTAAATGAACTGGCAATCGAGGTCATGCTTCTGAGTGGCCGCGGGTGCACAGACACGCCCACGCCTGTGTGCTGTAGCCACTGCCCACCTGTCACCTGACTTGCCATGTTACAGTGGCTATTTAGAATACAGGTTTCTAGGCTCCTTTCCTAAATTTATTTCAGCAGTTCAACGGCTGGTCCACATACCAGTATTTTATGCAACCTCCCCAAGTGAGTCATATGATCTTGTCTATGGAGGAAACTAACGCTAGAATCAAAGTCTCGCACAGCTTGCAAGTCCATGGTGCAGGCGGAGTACAGCTTTCTCTGGGCTGCAGGGATGATCCTGCAGCACATACAACCGGTCTTCTAAAGCAACCTCATAAGGTAGAGCTACACACCCATATTGACACCAGAAAGGAAAACAACGTTTTTATGGTGGGGTTCTGGAAGCAAGCCAATCTCCCGGGGTTGCTCAGCAGTAATAGGCAAAAACAAAACAAAACAAAAAGCAGAAACTATGCTATGCAAGGAACACTGAGAACAGCAGGGAGAGGACCCCCGGCAGGCAGTAGGGAAGAATGGCTTTTCTAGTCAAATGCTGTGGCGATTGTGAAGGACTGTGAAAGTGAGCAGTGCGCAGGGCAGGTAAGCCCACAGCCATCAGAGAGGAGGAGGCTCTGTGTGAGCAGAGAGCTTGGGCAGGCCACACGTCGATGACAGCTTTGCTCTAAACAGTGGTGACAGCTGTGGACCAAAGGGCAGCCGTTCTTGCAATACAACGTTTAAGAGCATCTCTTCATGAAAACAGCAATCCCATCAGGAGCACCAACTCTGAATACAAAAGACAAAGCTGGAGGTACCCATGCTGCTGTGGGTCAGATATCTAAAGAGGCTATTACCCCTTCGCCACCTTTTCTCTAGTCCCAAACTTCTATTCCCACAAGCCGAATTTGCTCTCTTTTCCTTCATGTTCCTCCCTGCTCCCTCCGGTTAAAGGTTCTCTGCCCCAGTTTTTGGTTCTGATTGCTTCCTCAGGCCTGTGTCATCCTGGCATTCTGATCGCTAAGACCTCTGACCCTCGCAAATTATTTCCCTAAACCTGACATTTTGTACTGAGATAATTTTCTAATACACTCGGACAGATGGATTGACTTCTGGATGCCTATTGTATCTTGTTTAATTAGACACAAAATTTGATGGGATCACTACATTACTGTAATAGCGAACAATATAGTCTTTCTTTGTGCCATGCATCTCTCTAAGCACTTTCTGGGAGTATTATATTTAATATTTAAATACAGTGGTTTTCAATCTGACATGTGAAGAGTTTAGAAACGAACACTCTTATCCTCACAAGAGAGAAAGGCGAACTAAAAATCAATCACTTTTCTTAGAACCATGGGAAAGGTGAGGTCACAGGGCTAATTGCTGCTTTGAACACTGCAGAGGTGGGAGGGGTGATGCCCAGATTCACAGCTAACCTATGGGGATCAGAAGCCTGGAAGCAGAAACCCCCAGCGAGAGCCAGAGTGGGCAAGAATGCTTTAACCCTCTCTGATGTATGGCTAGAGGCTCAGTGTAGACCAGTGGGAGAGTTAACCTAGGGGCCCAGCCTTCTCAAGATTTTTACCCCTTAGGAATTCTACCAGGTGTTCATCCTGAAGATGGGGGCAGGGGGTGCTATACTTGTTTAGGGAAAGAGGAAAACTAATGATTCCGAAGTCCACTCAGAGACCTTTGTTCTGTTTACAAGGCCTGCACTCACGGGAAACTAATCTGCTAGAGCCTGAGGAAGTTTTTACCAAAGATTAACCAAACTGGGTGAAGAACACACTCAATCCCAGGTCCCTCTTGCCTTTGATGGGGGGTGGGGGGGGGATTGGGAAAGGAAACACCTCCCTTGGGCTCACTACAAGACTAAGATCTAACAATAGTACTACAGAATGAATCCTATCCCCTCCATGCATATCCTCCCATGATGGTTAATTGTAGGCATCTACTTGACTAGATCCTAGGGTGTCTGGTGTGTGACTTCATATTAAATCTGTACATGTGTGAGTGTTTCTGGATAAATCAGCATGTGACTCTGTGGACTTAGTGAGGCAGTCTGTCCTCCCCAGTGTGGGTGAGAGCATCATGCAGTTGGTTGAGGGCCTGAAGAGAACCAAAAGGTGGAGGAAAGGAGAGATTTGACCCCTCTTGCTTTATTGCATAAGCCAGGGTATCTATCTTCCGCTCTCAGCATTCCTGGCTCTGAGGCCTTCAGATCCAGATGGAATCCATACCGTCAGCTTCCCTCACTCTTACACCTTCAGATTTGGACTGAATTCCACCACTGGTGTTCCTGGATCTCCAGCTTACAGACAACAGGTTGTAAATACAAACAAATCTCTTATTGGTTCTGCTTCTCTACAGAATCCAGGAGTTTACAGCTACAAGTCTGCAAGACTCAGAATCAATTAAGATGGAGAATCCAGGGAAACCCAAAGAAAACAGACTGGAAGAGAACAAGGACACTAGAGGGAATTTTAGCCTTTGACACCACAGCTACAGTAAACACTGTCTAACACCCAAAGAAATGTAAAACCTCCCACTAAAGGCGCATCAATCTCATTTCCTTTACCCAATACATCATATCTGGCTTTCAACAACAACAACAGCAACAGAATCACAAGGCATGCTAAAAGACAAAAAGACACAATATGAAGAGACAAAGTAAGAGTCAGAACCAAGCTCAGATATGGCAGAAATTCAGGAATTATCAACAGGAATTTGAAATAACCATGAATAATATGCTAACCATTCTGAAGGACAAGTAGAGACCATGCTAGAACAAGAGGGTAATGGAAGCAGAGAGATGGAAAACCCAAGACAGAATCAAAGGAGACTCTTGAAAACATGGAAATAGAAACTTTCAAATCCAAAATATGGAGGGAAAAAAGAAAGTATTTAGAACAGAATATCCAACAGCTGAAGGACAATCACAGGACTCGTTACAGGTGCAACGGGAATACCAGGAAAGGAGAGATAGAAAGAGAAGAAATAACTAACATAAAGATGGCTTAGAATGTTTCCAAATTATGACAGAGACAATCACAGATCCAGAAAGCTCAGAAAAAATCAAGCAGGATAAATACCAGTGTAGGCACATAATATTCAAACCATTGGAGATCAAAGACAAGGGTAGAAACCTGAAAGAAGGCAGAGGAATAAAAACACCTCACCCACAGAGGAATAAAAACACCTCACCCACAGAGGAATAAAAACACCTCACCCACAGAGGAACAGGGTAAGGATTACAACAAAGGTCTCTTCAGAAACCACATGATTAGAAGAGAATGGAGTGGAAGTTTTAAAGTGTTGAAAAACCACCACCACTATCCCAGGATTCTGTATACAGTGAAATTTCCTTTAAATGAGAAAGAGACATAAAGGCTTTCTCACGCCAAAAAATTAATTAAATAAATAAATCAAAGACATTGTCACCAATGAGATCTATCTGGCCAGAAATGTTAAAAGAGGTACTTCCGAGACAAAGAAAATGATACAGGTTATAAATTCATATCTACGTAAAGAAAGGAAGAGTCTTAGAGTATCATGAAAGTGATATAAATTATTCTTTTTATTCTTAATTAATCCACCAGATAACAGTTGGTTCAAAACAATACTAGTTACAATGTACAGGTCATTTTATCTTATAAGTAAGTGAAATGAATGGCAGCAGGATAAGGGGAGAGAATACTCTGGGATAAGGTACTTGCACTACCTGGGAAGTGACATAATGTTACTTGAAGGAGGACTTGGGTTAGTTGTAAATGTGTATTTCAAGCTCAAGGGAAACTACTTACAAAGCGTTGGGGTGCCTGGGTGTCTGAATTGGTTAAGTGTATGCCTTTGGCTCAGGTCATGATCTCAGGGTCCTGGGATGGAGCCCCATGTTGGGCTCTCTGCTCAGCAGGGAGTTTGCCTCTTCCTTTCCCTTTGCCCCTTCCTGTCCTGTCATGCTGCTCTTTCTCTCTCAAATAAATAAAATCTTTTAAGGAATGTTTTAAAAATGTAAAAATATATAATTGTTATGCTAAGGAGAGAAAATGAAATCATAGGGAATGTTCACTTAAAACCACAGTGGGCACAAAAAGAATGGAGTAAAGAAAAAATAAGAGAAAGAAAGAGAAAAAAATCAGTTTATGAACAGAAAACAGTTATATAGGTACCTGAGTGGCATAGTTGGTTAAGCATCTGACTCTTGGTTTTGGTTCAGGTGGTGATCTCAGAGCCATGAGATCCAGTCCCATGTTGGGCTCCCCATTCAGGATGGAGTCTGTTCAAGATTCTCTCTTCTTCTGCCTCCCCCAACCAGTCTCCCTCCCTCTCTGTCTCTCTCTCTCATATAAATAAATCTTAAAAAAAAATAAAACAATTAAAAATATGATAGATACTAATTCAAATATATCAATAATCACTTTAAACATAAAAAGTTTTAATATGCCAATTAAAATTTCAGAAACATCCAGAGTAGATTAAAAACAAAACAAAACAAAAAAGCAAAACCGAGATCCTAATGAAGGCTGTTGATAAGAAACCTACGTCAAATTTAAAGGCACAGATTAAAAGTTAAGGGGTGGACAATGATATACCAAGCTAACAACAATCAAAAGAAAGGTGGGGTAGCTGTATTAATTGAAGATAAATCAGACTTCAAAACAAAGAAAATCATCAGAGATAAAGAGAGACATTACATAATGATAAAAGGATCAATTTTCCAAGAAAACATAGTAACACTTAATGTGTATGTGCCAAATAACAAAATGTCAAAACACACAAGGCAAAAAAATGATAGACCTACAAGGAGAGATAGATCTACTATTATAACTGAAGACTCCAATAGTTCTGTGTCAGTAATTGACAGATCCAGAAGGCCGAAATTCAGTAAGAATATAATTGGATAGCACTATCAATCAACACAATCAATGATATTTATTGAATAATTCATCCAACATTAAGAGAATATACATTTTTCTCAGGCTCTCATTGAACATTCACTAGGACCACATTTGGAGCCATAAAATATACCTCAAGTTCCAAAAAATAGAAATCATCCATCATACATGCTTAGGCTACACTGGAATTAAGCTAGAAATCAACAACAGGAAGATAGCTGAAATTTTTTTAAAAAATATGCTTCTAAAAAATGTATGATTCAAAGAAAAAGTCTCAAGAAAAAAAAAGACTACAGTAAGTAAAAATAAAAATTTTTTGAATGCAGAAAACAGTGCTTAGAGAGAAATTTATAGTATTGAATACATGCATCAGAAAAGAAGAAAGACAAAAGTTCAATAATCTAAATACACAAAGAAACTAGGAAAAGAACAAATTAAATCCAAGGTAATCCAAAGCTCGTTCTTTTAAACTAAATAAAACCCTTTCTAGCCAGGCTAACAAAGAGGAAGAAGAAGATGACGACGACAGCACAAATTAATAATATCAGAAATGAGGAGGATCTATCACTACAGATACCAGAAAAGAATAATAAAGGAATAATACGGATGAAGCAATAAATTCTACTCCTGAAACCCATAGTATACTACATGTTAACTAACTAGAATTTTAAATAAAATTTTGAAAAAAAAAGAATTATGTCCACAAATTCCATAATGTAGATGAAACTGACCAATTCCTTGAAAGAGACAATCTGTCAAAACTTGCAGAAGAAAGAGATAATGTGAATAGGCCTAAATCTACTAAAGAATTTGAGTCAATTCAGGCATACCTCATTTTATTGTGTCACTTTATTGCCCCTTATAGATACTGCTTTTTATACAAACTGAATATTTGTGGCAACTGCATCCATGAGGTATACCTGCACCACTTTTTTTTTCAATAGCATTTGCTCTCTCTATGTCTCATCTTGGTAATCCTTGTAACATTTAAAACTTTTTCATGATTGTTGAATTTGTTACAGTGATCTGTGATCAATAATCATGCCTGGCTGAAATCTCAGAAAATAGCATTTTTTACCAATAAAATATTTTTAAATTAAAATATGTACATTGTATTTTTAGACATAATGCTATTACACACTTGAGAGGCTAGTATAAACAACTTTTAAAGCACTCAGAAGCCAAAATAGTCACTTGACTTCCTTTATTGTGATACTCTTTATTGTAGTAGTCTGGAACCGAACCCACAGTATCTCCAAGGTTTGCCTATAATGAATTACCTTCTAGAAGAAAGCACCAGCCGCAGATGGATTCACTGGTAAATTCTACCAAATATCTCATTAAGCAAAGATGCCAGTTCTACATAATCTGATCCAGAAAACAGAAGCAAAGGAGAATACTTCTCAACTTACTCTATGAGGCCAGCATTAGTCTAATATCAGTACTAGAAAAATGCTTTAGGAACAAAGGAAGATTACCAACCAGTAGCTCTCATGCAAAAAGCTTCAATAAAATGTTAGCAAATCAAATCAAGCAATTCATATTAAAAAGTTATACACCGTGACCAGATGGAATTTATTCCAGGTATGCAGGGAGTGTTTAACATTTAGAAATCAATTATTGTAAATTCATATCAATAGGCCAAAGAAGAAAAACCATATGATCCTATCACTTAATGCAAAAAATAAAAATAAAAAAATTTTTTTACAAAGTCCGACATCCATTTTTATAATAAAAAATGCCCTTTCCTCTAGAAAGAGAGAAACCTACAGTTAAAAATATGCTTAATATTGAGGAACTAGATGCTTTCCCCTAAGATTGGGAACAAGAGAAGGATGTCCCGTTTCATCACTCCCATTCAATGTCGTACTAGGTGACCTAGCTAATGTGTTAAGAAACAAGCATGCAGATGAGGAAGGAAAAAAATTAAAAATGTCTTTGTTCATAGACTACAGGATTGTTTATGTATAGCATTTTTAAAGAGCCCCCCAACTAGAATTGATTACAGCAGGTTGCAGAATGCAAGGTTAATATGCAGAAGTCAACTGATTCCCTATGTTCTGTCATGAACAAGTGGAATCTGAAATTAAAAACACAGTATCGGGGCACCTGGGTGGCTCAGCCAGTTAAATGTCTGCCTTCGACTCAGGTCATGATCCCAGGCTCCTGGGATCGAGTCCCCCATTGGGCTCCCTGTTCAGCAGGGAGTCTGCTTCTTCCTCTGCCTGATGCTCTTACTGCTGTACATATCCTTTCTGACAAATATATGAATTAAATCTTTTAAAAATATCAAAATAAAAACACAGTATCATTTACATTAGCAGTATTACAGAGACCGTAAAAGAAAGCTGGAGTGAGGGACACATGGGATTTTTAGGACAGTGAAGCTATTCTCTATGATACTGTAATGGTGGATAGATAACATCTGGCAAAACCCACACACAAGTGTAGGGCTCAAAAAGAGATAAACCATGGACTATAGTTAGCAATGTGTCAATGTTTGTTCAGCGATCGTAAAAAAAAAAGTACCACACCAACGACTGAGGGTGAAGAGAAGGGGGTATACAAGAACTGTATTTTCTGTTCCATTTTTCTGTAAACCTAAAACCACTCAAACTAATGAAGTCTATAAATAAGGAAAAACTATGTTAAAAAATGAAAATCAGTCCTATGATGTAGATACTATTATGTTTTTCAGAAAGGGAAAACAAACTTAGAAAATTTAACGTACACGGTCACACAGCTAGTGAATTGTGGACCAGCATGAAAAATGCCACCAAGACTCAAATGCAATCATTATAATATGGAGATAAAGAAGTGTGTGTGTACGCATGCAAACACACACGTGCAAACACACACATGCCTGCGTGGTTTGCTGTTTTGCAGGGGCAGGTGGATTTCATCAGCCGGGGACTAGGACAGTGCCCCTCACTGATGGCAGCAGCTGGAGGTGAGACTGAAGGTCTGATCTGATGGCTGTCCAGAGCCAGGTGAGCTCACAGCTGCAAAGCACGACTTCCCTGCTGGCTGCACCTGCCCAGGTTGTTGGGGGAGAGGAAGGATGCTGGGGGCTGGAAGCAGCCCTTGGGGCACAGTGAGAATGAGTCAGAGTAGCCAGTACGTTGGTCGGTGTGTTCCCTCTGCTTTTGTGAACACTGAGCACCACCAGGCTGCAGGAACCCCGACCAGGTGTGCTGCACGTGGCATTGCCATCAAAGCTGAGGACAGGTCGTGTGCTGCTAGAGCTGCTGAAGGTGCTCTGAGCTGTGACAAGGACAACAGACGGGCTGTGTGGCCCGCATTCTGAGGTGGGGCTCAGCCATCCGTAGGCGCCATCTGGGCTGCCTTGGAGCTTCCGGCACTCTGAGTTGTCTGCAATGGCACTTGGGGGGCCCAAACATCCATTTGACTGTGTCAGCTGCCATGGGGCGGTGCCTGGGGGCTGTGTCCTCCGGACACCCCTGTGAGCAAAAGAGGCCAGTTCCTGTGTGCAGGGGCAGGCTCTGCCAACAACCAGTGGGTGTTGGAGTGCGGGCACAGTTGGGTCACTCTGCTCTTAGTCCTCGAGTTTTCTTTATCATGTGAAACTTTGAGCTGAAGGAAAAGCCTAAGGCTTCTCCTGCCACTTAGGGTTTGTTCCTTGGTCTCCTCTAGTGACTGTCTCTGGGCTGTGGGTCTCCCAGTTCTGTCACTGATGGCCTTTCTTCCCCTTTCCTGCTCCTCTGCAGCCCCCTGCATGCTGTGTCACATTCAGCAAGTGAGCCCAACCACTCATGGATCGTACATTCATACACATGCGTAGGATCACCACATTCCATGGATAAGAAGCCAAGAGACGACATGTGCCCCAGAAGGTTGTGGCTTTGGGAACTGTCAAAGCCATATACTCAGGTGCAACTGCCGGAAATGGGGTCCACATCTACTAGAGGTCTCGATCTCCTTGTGGAGAGAGGAGTTACTGGTACCAGTTCAGCCCTTCACCCAGGGACATTATACCTGAAAGCTGGAATCCTTCGTTTAGGAGTTTTCCTCTTCTTTAGAATATCCTCCCAAAGGTCTAGTCTCTCTTCTATCTCCCTGGGATGGATAAGGTACAGGGATGATGATCAAGAAAGTAAATTCTATTCTTTTCCCCAAATCTCGCAGCCCTTGGCTCCCCATGCCTCTGTCTTTCACCTGGAAGCTGCGTCTGAGGCGATCTGCTACCAGTAACTTCTACTGTGCCTCACCAGATAGCACTCCAAGACGCCTGCATTTCAGGAATGCATGCCTCCATCCTCGCCACGTTCACATTCTGGCTGTGCTGATCGCATCGGAACACACAACCCAACAGCTGTGTTTCTCTACTCGTGTAGTACATATTTACAGAAACCCTATTCAGACTCCTCATTCAACAAATATTGGTTATGCAGTAAGTGCCGGGTATAATTCTTATGCAAATCCTTGCTCTGCTGGAAACCGGCTACAAGTTGAGACATATGCTACCCTTCAGGTACTTGCAGACGGTCGGGAGATGGACAAGTTCCAGTCGGTGTAGGAGCAAGCATATGGCTTCCACGTACAAACTAGACAAAGAAATTAAGGGAACCACGTACAAGAAGAGGATGCAGCAGAGTTCACTGGGGTGAGCAGCAGAGCCCAGTGCTCTTGGACGAGAATTCTGATCTGCACAACACCACACAAAACCGAGAACAACGACACTGCATGGCAGGTCTATTTAGAAGACAGATCTTGTTGCCTTTATTAAAGTAATAATTTTTAGGTGTAAGTAATAAACAAGAATGGTAGCTCTTCCCAGAGAGCTCAGAGAAGCTCACTGATAGCATCCTGTAATAATTAAGACAAGAGGCAGGGCATAGGACGCCGAGAAGGAGCCTCTCTCTTACACAGCTGCAGTCCTCCTGGAGCCCTGGCTGGTCTGTTTCCTCCTCATTAAGACTGCCTGACATTTGATAAACGTGCCTGCCTGATACACTGCCTGCCCCGGTTCCGAGGCTTATCTACCCGCAGACAGCCTTGCAGGCGCTGGCCTCACAGACCGCAGGATGCCTTCTCTGCAGGGAACAGGGGGCTGTCTTGCGTGGGTTCCCAGCAGCCCAAGGTGTGGGGAGATCTGGGATGGAATGGCTACACTCCCAGCTGCTCCCAGCTGCCTGAGAAACCCCATTACAGGTGAGCTCTGTATTTGGGGACTACAGCTGAGACCCCAACTATTTTTCTTATCTTCTGCTTCTTCCTAGTGTGCTCTAAGCCCAAGTGGCATGCACTCCTCATCCATGAAGGACTCGGATGCTTACTGTGTCCAAGTCCCTGAAGGAGGTCTTCTGGAAACTACAAAGATGCCACAGATTTAAAAAAAAAAAAAAAAGAAAGAAAGAAAAAAGAGCCGAAGATCTTGCATCTTACTCTTTTGTAATTAGAGCAGTTTATAATTCAGACCGGGTTCTCACCGTGCTCTGTGAAAGGAACCCAGGGCTCATGGTGATCTATACGGATACTATCAAACGGCATTCTGCAAATGGGATCTAACACATACGCTGAAGGCAGGCTCTTATTGTGTAGTTTCACGCAAATTCACCACTTGTTTACAAGCCCCATACATGGCAGCAGATCCCAAGTCCCAAGCAGGTCTGAATATCCTTATGCAGCAATCATGTCAGGCACTTTTCTCTGAACGTTTTCTGGAAAGCTGATTTATTACAGATTGGTTTCCTATGTGCGGCGCACATACATTTTAATGAATGACCAGTGGCATGGAGCAAAGCACACATATTCTGATGAGAAAATGACTGGAAAGGCCTTGTTTCAGAGTCTGTGGCTAGCATAAAATGGATTCCTGTCATAATAAATTAAAAACGCTGACTAGGAGAAAAATTATCTCTCACAGAAAAAAAGAAAAAAAGACAAGAAAACATTTTCGGAAGGAAGCATCTCCTACTTATAAGAAAGAGTGGGGGCTGAAGGCAAGTGTTTTTTTTTTTTTTTTCTTTTTCATTTAATCCACAAATTTCCAAAATGCAAGGGAGGATAGCTGGGAAAGGTGTGGATTCTAGCATCAGACCAAATGGGCTAAAGCACCTCATTTACCCAGCCCTAGCGCCTGAGCCTCAGATCGCTAGCTAGAATTTGAAAATCGTATATCTAATGGTATTTACCTCAGATGGCATCTTGCAGAAGACCCCAGTCTAGCACCGCAGTCAGCATGGGTCCGTAGAAAGCACTGCTGTTTTTGTCAGCTGTTTCCAGGCACCCAATGAAAAGAAATACCAAGTTCTTGCCTTTGAGGAACTTACAGTCTAAGGGAGTAGATCTTCACAGAACTGAGATTAAGGAAAGCCATGAATGCGCACTTCTGTCCTCCACATACTGATAGCTAAATCGTTCAAGAGATACAGGACAAGAAACTCCCCACAAGGAGAGAAAGGGCCTCGGAACACAAAAGTCACTGAGCAGGCAGATCTGACAGAGTCCCAGCCAGGCAGAAGCAGTCTATATTGCTGGGAAACCCAGTCAACACGTAATTACCCACAACGTCTCGACTGCAGGTCTTCCACACTGCAGCTTTCCAAATGTGTACTATTTCTGTGAATACTTCCCATTTTGGACTCTATTTTGCCACCCAGGTCATTCATGAGGCTGTCAACTCAAGGTCTAAGTTTCCTAACAACCCTGGCCAAGTTCAGGGCTAAGTTTCCTAACAACCCTGGTCAAAACCCTTCACCCATCCTGGGCACTCTCCTGTCACCCTACTTTATTCCCATCATTCTATGGCAGACTTCCCAAGCGTGTCGTAGCTATGAACTGCGGCCAACTTTCTATGTCCGCACTACTGACATCTGGGGCTGGATACTGGTCACAGCGCCCTGCGACTCTCCCAAGGCTATAACAACCACAGAGGTCCCCAGGCATTACCAGCATCCACTCAGCCTTGCAGCTGGAGAGCCCGGGAGGACTCAGATACGCAATAGCCCCGAGCAGGCTCCCCCGTTAACCATGCTGTGTCTGTATAGTACGTATTTTCTATAGGCACCAATATGTGAAGGGGTCCATAAGTATTGCTCTCAGCACCCGACATGATGTGTTTACAGGGTTAATGATTTCATGTTTGTTATATAATTGAAGACCACGGCAACGCTACAAAATGCAGGGCGGGATGCTAGTCCCGTGCCTTTGTGAGACATTCACGAATGATGGGTTCAATAGTTTGCGAAAATCTCACCATTTTGAGAGACCTGAGCGACTGATCCTTTTAACACAGACAATGTGGGGGTCTACTTAAAAAGGAAAACAATACTCTCCCTGCCCAAGTCTTCTCCAGGGCAAATTTCCAAGTTACTGCCATTGTGGTCTTACTCTGTTTCTAGCAACACGGTCCACACTCCACCACATCCTCGCCATCCCTTACTTCTATTCTTCTCTCTTTTAAATTTATTTTAAAGCTTTAAGACACAGTTCATGCCTTATAAAATTCACCCATTTAAAGTATATAAATCAATGGTTTTTGGGATATTTGAAGACTTAGGCAATCACCAAAATCGAACTTCAGATCTATCTAATCTAATCTATCACCAAAATCGAACTTCAGAATATCATCATCACTGTGAAAAGAGACCCATACTCTGGACAGTCGCTCACCAGAAGCCCCTCATCCTCCCAGGTCTAGCACTAATCTACTTACTGCTTCTACAGATTGGCCTACAAGAGACAAATAGAATTTGTCCAGAAAAGACCTTTCTTTGAAATAGAATCAGACAACTTGTGGCATTTTTCTTCTCATGATGCCTTCATGATCATCCACGTGGTACCAAGTATCAGTGCTCAGCTTGTTTGTTCAGCCAAAAAACAATGCCTTGTATGAGTTTGCCATGTTCGATTTATCCATTCATGGACATCTGGGTTGCTCCTTTTTGGCTCTTAGGAATAATGTTGCAATGGACATTAGTGTCCTAGTGTTTTTGTGGATGTCTATTTTCAGTTCTCTTGGAAAATACACAAGAGTAGAATGTACGCATCACATGGTAACACTACATTTCCCTTTCTGAGGTGTGGTCAGATTTTTAAAGAGGCTACACAGTTTTACCACTCAACCAGGGACACATTAGTTTTAATTTCTTCACATCCACATTTATTATCACCTGTCTTTTTTTTTTTTAAGCTATCCCAAGTGTATGTGAAGTGTATAACTTCATGGTTTTGATTTACATTTCCCTAATGACTATTAATGTTGAACATCTTTATACGTGCTTAGTAGCCTTTTGCATATCTCCTTTGGGCAAATGTCTACTCATGTAAGTCATGTGCTACTTTTAAAGATCTGAGAAAGAGGGGCACCTGGTTGGTTCAGTGGGTTATAGCCTCTGCCTTTGGCTCAGGTCATGGTCCCAGGGTCCTGGGATCGAGCCCCGCATCAGGCTCTCTGCTCAGCGGGAGCCTGCTTCTTCCTCTCCCTCTGCCTGCCTCTCTGCCTACGTGTGATCTCTGTCAAATAAAGAAATAAAAATCTTTAAAGAAAAAAAAAAAAAAGATCTGAGAGAGAGAGAGAGACCGTGCATGCGTACACAGCAGCAGGACAAGGGGCAGAGGGAAAGGGAGAGAGAGAATCTCAAGCAGACCCCTGCAGAGCAGAGAGCCATTCAGGGCACAATTTCAAAACACTGAGATCATGACCTGAGCCAAAAGCAAGAGATGGCTGCTTAACTGACAGAGCCATCCAGGCACCACTCATGGGCTGCTCTTAAAATTGAACTACTTATGTGTTTATTATTGAGTTGTGAGTGTTCTTTATATATTATAGATTCAAGTCCTTTGATGATTAATTTTATGTATCAACTTGGCTGGGCCACAGTGTCCAGGTATTTGGTTAAACATTATTCTGGATTTCTCACTGAGGGTGTTTTCTGTGGATAAGAATTGATCAGTGGACTTTGACCCATGTATATTTCCCTTTATAATGGGGTGGGGGGGAGGTGAGGGGGTGGGGTCTCATCCAATCAGCAAAAGATCTTCATAGACCACAGACTGACTTCCCCTGCCAAGAGGGAATTCTGCCAGCAGATGGTCTTTGGATTTGAACGGCAACACCAGTTCCTCTAGGCTCCAGAGCACCAGCCCATCCTAGAGAGTCTGGACTTGCTAGCCTCCACAGTCACAGGAGCAAATCCCTTAGAACAAATCTCTCTATAGACATATACACATCCTGGGGGCTTGTGCACCCACTCTCTCTCTCTCTCCTCTCGCCCTCTCTCTGACAAATAAATAAATAAAATCTTAGGAAAAAAAAGGCCTATACACATCCTATTCATTCTGCTTCTCTGGAGAACCCTGAATAATAAAAGTCCTTTATTGCATGTGATTTGTGAATATTTTTCCCCATTCCATATTTCCTCCTATAATAGACTAAGATGTGAAAAAATCAGTATTAGAGTTCTGTCTTTACGTTTTAATCTCTACATCCTGCCAATACACACACACACACACACACACACACACACACACACACCATCTATGTCATTCCCCTTCAAAAGGAGCTATTTGCCTCACAGAAGGGAAGGCCCAGAAGACACCAGCAAGAACTAAACAATTCAATCTCCAAATTCAGATCCTTTATGCCAAAGCAATTGAGAAAGAACTGGTCTTTGAATTCCCTCCAGCTTGGCTTCGAATGGCAAGAGCCAGGTCTAAAGGAAGGGAAGGAAAAGTTTAATTCTACAACACATTTCAGAAGAATTAATAATGTTCCTGTCTGCTCCATCAGTTTCTTTCCCGAAGACTCTAGGACTGTTTATAGTGGTAAAAAGAGACCTTTTAACCGGGGAAAGAGGACCTTCCCTGCATTACTCAACTGGAGAGATGCACAAGGATCTGGGAAGATGCCGCCATGAAAACATACGGCCAAGAAACAATGAAATACCTCATCAGACCTTGCAGCAAGAAGCGGGGGTCAGGAGGACTCTGTTACATTAACCTCCTTCTCCAGCCATGTTCCCTGGACTATATAATCTGCTATTTGCTCTCTACCATATTATCAGTAATGGTGGACTGAACCCATTTCATCCTTGCCTTTTTTTTCTACTTTTACTTTGTCTTTTCAGGAAGTCCAAAGAATATTATTTGTCTAAGACCTTGTCAGGGCCATGATAGTCCAAGTATCCAATACAAATAATATTAATAATAGTAATAAAATAAAAAAAAATTTAAAATACCCACACAAATAAATGTATCATCTAGGGAAACAAACCAAAACAACCCATTATTTAGGTTCAGATGTGCACAAGATCCAACCATATGAAACTGCAGACCCCAAAGTAAAGAGCTTTAAAAGTGTAGCAAAGAGGTTTTTTTAATTCTAAGACAACCAAATCCAATTTTTTAATGAGTGAATTGGACATGAAACAGATTTCAATAAAAGCAAAGAAGTGGTTTTGATGTGCTTTATTTTCCATTTAAAAATCAAGAGATTTAAATATAGTACCCATGCCCCACTTCTATTCACATAAAGGGAAATTATGCTATGCCAAGTGGTGAAAAGTGAAATTGTTGGCTTGATTTGCTCTTCAATCTGGCATTTTCCATGAAGTACAGTTTTCCTTGAGTTATCTAAAGGTTTTCACCCTCATTGGTGAAAGCATAATTCCTACCCTAAGTAACTTCAAGCACTCTTTGTGATATGGCTTTGAATCAGGTTAATCATTGATCATGTTTTCTCTAAGGAAATGTTTTTATTTGTAAATTTCTTTAAAGGTGTCACTGCAGTCCTGATAGCTGAGTGAACATTAGACACTGGGCTTATTCTCCATTGTGCTTGGATAGGTAAGCACTGAAGGGGAACTGTTTCTCAATTGGAGATGAGTGAGGAATGGTCCCATCTATTTGAAATATGTCATTCATCAAGATGACTAATCATGTGTAAATAAAGGAGAAGGAAAGTGTGTTATGTTGTTAGAGTGATAAAGAAGAGATCACATCTTATCTTATAATTTTGCAGTTCTTTTCATTTACACACGGGTGTTTCTTAGATTCTCAGAACAGATTCTAACACTTGACTAATACAAATATATATATATTTGCTATAATATATGGGCTAGAATAGAGGTCAATGAAATCAGTTTATAAAGTCAGAGCTTGGTATTCCCCACATGCTCCTAAAAATCCTCTTCTAATTTATTTTACAAACAACAAAATGGTTTATCTAGCAAACCATGTATTTGGAGTATCTAAAACAATCCAGTATGTATTAAGGCTCAGTTTGGGTAAGGTATGGGATGACAAAAGTGCATTATGGTGATAATAAACGTGAATAATTAGAAAGCCACATAAATTATTTCAACCTGTCTTGCAAAACACAACTTAGGAAAATGCTGGGATTATTTTGTTTCATCCAGACAGACTTTTTGCCAAGAACCTATGCCTACACACAACTCCTCAACGGGCCTAGAGAGAATGTTTGTAGGTCTCTTTAAAAAGGCAAGAGAGTCAAAATGCAGAGGAAAATTTTCTACTATGTGATATAAAAGGAAAGAAGAAAGGGGCACTAAGTTGCTATAATTGGAGCGAGGGTATTAGATTCTGATTTAGAAGCTCACAGGGAAGAGCAAACCAGTGGGTACATCTGTGCTAGAAATCACAAAGGGGACGGCAGCACCAGAAATGACTCACACGGGGCTTCTCTTTCACCTGCAGAAGATGATGCCCCAACTATCCCACGGTGTCCTCAAGGACCTCCTGAGCCACGTCATCAGTGACACTGTTCTCATTCCTCTACCAGTGACACTTGATAGCTCTCTCCATCCCTAACTCCCCTGACCCAAGTCTGCAAAATTCCTTCTGTGCATTAAGGACAGGGAAGATTCCCCCACTTTGGGATCCATGTCTGCCCTCCCCTCTGCCCGGAAAGCAGGGTATCTCATATCTACACTTAGATCTCAGCGTGAACATTACCTCCTCAGAGAGGTCCCCCATTGGTGAACTGGTCCAGAGTGGCTTCATCCCTCAAGGCTATTTTCCCTCCTTAGTGCTCATCTGTAACCTCTGCTGGAACTTCCGCCTGAGTCCCCCAAGCTTGGAACAATTCCTGGCACGTGGCAGGGCTCCATAAATATTTGTCCAACAAACAAGGCTGTAACTTCTTTGTTGAAAGCTATAATAATATTGCTTTCCTTTCAAGATAATCTGGGCTTCTTTCATCTTGAAGATATTTGCAGCAAAAAGACAGCTCACTTATTATGCAAGCACATTTCCCTTTAATGTTATGTGACACTGGTATTGCTTTTGTTCTTCCAAATTTGCTGCACTCCATCTGATACATCGTTTAATCTAATTTCTCACTACGCTTGTTGATTCAACTTGAGCTGAAGGCTTTTCACGCATTGGGTAGTCTATTTATTGGTCTACCTCGCATTTTGTCTGTTGACTTCATTTCCATGCCCTCAAGACAAGTATGTGGGCACTTCATCACACATTTGCCTTCCAAGGCAGTGAGGGTGTGGGCTATGCTAAGGCTCACGCCATCCATCCCAAGGTAAATTAAGGCATCTTTTGATTAGGAGAATCTGACATAACATGCAAACCCATTTCTCTGGTCAGAATTATTATAGAGCCAAAGCTCTTGTTTTGCAGAAAATACAGATCCTTCCACAGATGTGAAAAAGAAAGAACATGACTGAAAGATTTTTTTTCTTTTCTTTTCTTTTTTTTTTTTTTAGTAGGGTTTGATTGGGTCTAGTAAATGTATACTTTCAGCTTCCTTGGTTTTAAAAGAAAAGGGTCATCAGATCTTCAGTGTATTCAGCGAGGAAAGCAAAACCAAAAGAACTGGGAAAAACAATTTTACACCCCAAGAGGTTGCAGGTACAGGGATTGGGGCATTCAGAGAGAAATCCAGCCAGTATTTTTTCTTGTGAATTCTTTATACCCGAACCTAGGACTCAAATGTGCTTTACTATGCGTTCACATAGTTGACAAGGGAGACCAATGAATCATAGGAAAGCCCTCTTCCATAGGCGTGGAATGAAGAATGTGTATATAGGCACTTCTCAGGTTCTGGAGATCATTGAATGACCAGGAGGGTGAGGAGCCAGAGAGAAAAACATTTCACTCCTGTTAACGCACCCCTACAACAATTCTTCAGCCTCCAGAGACTCAAACCCCCTGATGCACCATCTGTTCTTGGCCCCACTCCTCCCCGAGTGCCTCCCCCTCCTCGCTCCGCTGATCTCCCATGGTCAGCCTCCACCATCCTGCCTGCACCTGCTGCACAGCTCCCCATTCTCTCCCTCCACCACTCCTGGTTTCCTAGCCAAACACCCATCCATGTGTCTATGGAGAATAGGGACCCCACCTTCCAGAAGGAATGATGAGCAAATGCTAATGGCCTCATCACACTGCCCCACCTCCCCCAGGAAGAATCCCACCATATTCCTCTCCACTACCTCAGTGCCACACTGAAAACTCTTGCCACCTTTTGCTCCAGCAGAGTCCAGCTTGAGCTCTGTCCCCGAGTCTTAAATGAACTCGTCCTTGCCTGTTTAATTTAGGCTTGGCTGGTTAACATCCAGTGGCTCAGGAGCATACCTGGCCATCACACTGTTCTAGCTCAAACACAGCTCCATTTTCTCCTGCCTTCTCATCTGCCCACAAACCTCTCATACCTCTGCCCCCTCCTCATTTTCAGAATGGCCTTGCATTCTGGATCACTGAGGAAAAAGGATACCACAACTTTCCTCCAGCTCCTACTACACCCCCATCACCCCACCGACCCGCACTGCACCCCAGTACCCTTCCTTCCCGGTCTCTGGAGGCACCAGAGACCTTATCCTTTTGAGCTCACTCAAGACCACCTGAGCTCTGCAGGTTCAGAGAATAAGTAACAGTGATCTTCCTACATGCAGGCACACAACCAAGGTGTATCCAATACACTCAGACACTACTACAACACTATCTAACCACTAAGCCCTGATGTAAATTGGCTCATCCAAAGCTTTAGCATTCTGGGTAATTAATGCAATCCTGGTTTACTGACTGTAGTTAGAGAAATACTCTAGCTCTTATTCTTGGAATTCAAAGTCACATTCTCTATTTGCCACAAGGAGGTTTCCCTCCCTCTGTCGCTCAGTTGATTTGCACATTTCTAACTGTGGATAAGTGACAGATGTGCTGAGCTGCTTTTTATTTGAAGCCAAGTAGAGAGCTCATCCTGGAGCATAAAAATATTTACAAGGTTTCTGTAGTACATGACTCGACTTCACACTGCTGTGCTGGGCTATTTCCCATCTCCAAAAGTTCAAGGACAAAAAACAATTACCTCTTCAAGGACATCGGCAAGCTTACTGAGGATTTCTTCAGGAAGGCTCTGGAATGTTGGGACACTGAAAAACAAAAGAGATGATGCTGAAGCAACATTCTTTCACAAACAAGGCACCAACGTGCAAATGCATTTCAGGACAAAGAACCTGCAGATAAAGATAAAGCAGGAACTTAAGCATGGCTTGATGACCAACAAGGAAAACGAATGTTGTACTAGAAAGAACTTGGAGTCTGAACAGAACTGAGCTCAAATCCCACTGATAATTACCTGTGGGACCACAGATGCCTCAGTGATAATGGGCAGAAAACCACTTTTTTCCTTATCAGTCTGTGTCACCAGATCTACCACTGTTCCTTCTGCCTCTCTGGGTCCCTCTAGACACTCATGCACAAGCACGTTCACTCAAGCACACAGGCAAAAAGTCCTTCTACAGACCAACTCCTGCTCATGCTTTAGGACACAGCTCCATCTCAGACCTTCAAGCATTCATCCAACAACCTTGGAAGCTTCCTCTCTCCCCAACTCCCTCCAGCTAGGTCAAGTTCTCCCACCATGAGCTCCTGTATCCCTTGCTAATACCGTCATTAGATACTTAATCGGGTATTTGTTCCTGGGTGTTCTCCCTGTTAGGATTTAAACTCCACAAAAAGAAGAAAGATTTATTGGTCTTGTTTAACCCCTGCGTTTTCTATTATTTACAAATAACTCAATAGAGGATGCTGAGGAAAGTTATGAAAGCATAGATGTGTGAATGCTTCCTGTGACAATTAGAAAGATCAGATCAGACAGGGTGGAGAAAAAAACCAGACTCGGTAGACCAGGAAACTTATTAATTCTTCTTTCCTCCTCTTATTTCCCCCCCACTGACCAGCAAATGAAAATACTGAGTGATGTTAAATGCATAAACCCATGAGTTATTTTATATTTGAAATAGTAATAAACTTAAAAAAATTAAAAAAAAAACACTTCATCAACACATAATTTGTGAAGCACCACTGGAAAATCTAACTGGGATATAGAACTAAATTCCCATTTAATCCCATCTCGGTGCTTGAATAGAGAGAGGATGCTAAATGAACACATACACGTTTATATATCTGATTTTTGACTTAGCAAATTACTCCAGCTTGAGTAGAAAGAAACAATGAAAGAAGCCACAGACTACTATTTGGATGTAAGCATGGAAGTTCTGTTAATTTGTCACTCTGATTCCTATTACTTAATGTAAAGCCTATTGGTAAAATCCCAGGGTTTTACAAAGAGGTAGAACAATTCACCCAGGACCATCTGCTCCACCAGATTTACTGCTGCAGCCTTGGCCACGTGGGTTTTAATTTCCAGAAGGCAGTCTATTTCAGCAGCTGGATGGAACTTATCTCAGAAAGAGAGGAAGACAGAAGAAGCTGTTACCCGAAGTGATGCAGATTGAAAAATCTAGCCCTTCCTTGTTCTTTTAATGAGCTGTATCTCCGAGTCTCCTAAGATCTAAGAACCAATAGAATGCCCCCCTCCCAGTGGGTATTTGCAGGAAACAAACTATAACTGAGTTTTTCTCCTTTCATTGTAATTAGCCCCCTTCTTTAGACAGGGGCTCCGCTATTTATTTCAACAATGGCTATGTCTATGCCAAGCCATAACAATAATACTTCAGTGTTCCTCAGAGTTCTTATCTATGAAAAAAATATATATTTGCTTGACTATGTAATACACTAAATGGAAACGGAAACATTAAGTTTTAGGGGGGCACTTTACATTACCTTCTACAAGTTCATTTTTTTCCCCTAGCTTTGAGGTATAACAAAATTAGAAGATATTGAAAGTGTACATCATCATGCTATGATACACATCGTAAAGGGCGCTTCCCATCCAGTTCATTAACACAACGGTCACAAGTTTTTTGGGTTTTTTTGGTGGAAAACATTCCAGTTGTCCTCCTTTAGCATAACTCACAGTGGGATAGATCATCCTCACGGAATTACAGATGAGATACAGACTTTATTCATCCTAAACCACAGCTGAAAATTTGTATTCTTTTACTAGCCTTTTCCTGTGTCCTAGACCCTCCAGCGCCCTGCAACCATTTTTCTACTGGATCTTTCTCTGAGCTTGACTTTTATTTAGGTTCCACATTTACATGACACAATGTATCTGTCTTTCTCAGTCTGGCCTGTAGACTTAGCATAATGCCTTCAAGGTCCATCCCCGGCTGCAAATACAAACTGCAGGATTTCCTTCTTTCTCATGCTTGAATAATGTTCCATTGTATACTTATCATGATCTCCTACTTAAATGTCTCACAGCCTTCAGCAGCACTTGTTACTAACAAAAATTAAGGGTGATTTTTAAGAAGAAAGACTATAAAAAACTATCCATAACAACTAGAGAACTTCTAGATTGAACAAAATAGAAAGCAATTAAAAAAATAAATAACTCCACTTTAGAAAATTGCTCTGAAAACATTTCTGGAGCCATCTTTCAAATCTTAAGATATTTATTACTGCAAACACTTCATAAGGTCTCTCATATAATTTGCTCTTTAAGAATTATTGGTTACCAGTAGCTTGAACACCAAGAACTGAGAATACTCATAATTTGGAATTCTACCCATTAAATGTGGTTATATTTCTCCCAAATACATCAAAAGATTCCACTGATATGGACATATAATTCAAGATGAAGTTGTTTATGATTTAGAAAACTTAAGGCAAAATAATTATCAGGACAAACTTTGAGAACATGTTTCAACAGTAGAGGAGGATATTCAAATGTATGTAAAAATAATTATAATTATTTGCATGCTAATTACAAGTAAATCTTACATATCTATTAAAACATTTTGCTCCCTAAGGACTTTCAATAGGCCTGAAGTTATAGAACACATTTGAATGTAATGTAATGTAATAGACATGATTTAATATATGTAAAGCTTCACCAGTGGCTTTTTAAGTTTTTTTAAGATTCATTTTAGAGAGAGAGAGGGAGGGAGGCAAGGAGGGAGCAGAACGGGCAGAAAGAGAGGAAAAGCTTAAGCAGACTCCCCAGTCAGTGGGGAGCCTGACACATGGCTCAGTCTCACAACCCCAAGATCATGACCTGAGCCAATTCTGAGAGTCCTATGCTTAACAGACAGCACGACCCAGGTGCCTCACCACTGGCTTTTCTAACAGATTGAAGTAAGCACTTGGTATTTGCAATGACAATAAGTGAAGATGAGATGAGTGCTTTCTATTTGCCAGGCACTAGGCTAGGGATATCACAGAAAGCATGAAGGTTCGTTTCACAACCACCTTCTGAAATAATCCATTTCACAAATTTGACAAGCACCACCTTGAGAATTTGCCTGAGATCATAGCACTTGATGTAGGTGAATGATGAGAAGGACACGGAGCTCGTCACTTACCCACTGAGCTACACAGTTTACAGTAAAAGTATTATTAGCAAATGCCTCATGCAGCTTTTCATGCAACTTTCAAACCAGTTCCATATACTTTTATACAATGATTTGGATATGAATAGTATTAAGAATATGAGATTTGTTAACAAATAATTTTTTTGATTTTTTTTATATTTTGATTTTTTTTTATTCTTTGATTTTTACTATGAAAACATTTGAACAAATTGAAAGGCTGAAAGAATAGTTCAAGAATCACCTGTATCCCTACTATCCAGATTTGCAACTGTTACCATCTTTGTTTCTTCTACCCTCAGTTTGTCTTTTCCTACCTGTATAGTGATAAAAAGGCTTATAGATATTTTGATGAAATATTTGATAGTTGCAGATATCACCTTACCCCTAATCTTCACTTATTAAAAATAAGAACACATTCTTAAATAACTATAATACATTATAATACAATCAGAAAATCAACTTCGATTCTGGATACCATCTAGTATCTGTTTCATATTCAAATATTATTGTTCAAAAATGTCTTTCCTGGTTTGTTTTTTCTTCTCAAACCAGGATCCAGTAAGATTCTACACATTGATTATGGCTGTTACATTCTTCTAGTCTCTTATTCTAAAAGATCCTTCCACCCTGCCTTCATGGCATTGACTTTTGGAAGACACTGGGACCATGGTCTCATTGGATGTCCCATATTCTGAATTTACCTTAATGATTTTATTTTTGCTAATCCACTCCTTCAAAGTTACAACAGAGGGGAAAGGAAATCCAAGTAGAAAAAATTATATCTCAGCCATGTGTTGATGATCTATCTAGATAGATAGATAGATTGCATATATATTGCATATGCAATATATACAAAATAACATAATCGTATATAGAAGTTCTTGGAAGGTGATCTGAGAGGCTATGCTAGACTTTTTTGAGGGGTTTCTTAAAGTCAAAGCAAATAGTTTAAGTTGTAATTTGCCTTTTTTCACCTTAGTTTTCACATATGTACCACAGAATCCCCCAGAGACTCCATGACATATGGTAATGATGACATCACTTTGATATATATGTGTGGATTTCATATATATACACATTTATAATAAACACATAATATATAACGCATATTATATATTATATATACTTAGCTTGTAAGCTCTTGTGTTTCCTAGAATTTTTTTTTTAAGGTAGTGTGTAGGTTTAGGATATGTGTGCTATTTGCAGAAATTAACTCAGTATAATTTCAGTAATTCTGGGCTCTTACTAGACATTTTTCACACATGTAACTTTATTATTGTCCAACATATCATTATTTTGAACTCCTAAGTAACTATGGTTATTCAGGCTTGATACATGTTCCTTGTGTCAAGGTGAAAAAGAAAAAAAAAAGAGGAAGAAGAAGAAAACACATTTGGATAACTTCTGTTGCAATAATCATTTTATATTTTTTCTTCAAAAACATTTTTTTAAAGATTTTATTCATTTATTTGACAGAGATCAAAAGCAGGCAGAGAGAGAGGGGGAAGCAGGCTCCCCGCTGAGCAGAGAGCCTGAAGCAGGGCTCAATCCCAGGACCCTGAGATCATGACCTGAGCCGAAGGCAGAGGCTTCAACCCACTGAGCCACCCAGGTGCCCCTTCAAAAACATTTCTAACTGTAAAAATTTTATCTAACGCGGTTATAATTCTAGAATTTTGTGATTATTGGTATTAAGAACTTAATAAAAGAAAGTTTATTATCTTTTTGTTCACTTTTAGGGATGGATCACTACTTTGAAACATGAGAATGGAAGACTCCTCAAACTACAGCTGCCAATTTCTAAACCTAAAGACACCGAAAAACATAAAGGACACATCAGAGAATTTTCTGACTCATGGGTGGATAAATCTTGTCCAAAGCAATCTGGAAACACTTTAATGAGGAAAATATGACAATAGCTAGTTCTCCCCCTCAATGTTACAATTTACCTTATTGTCTTACACAACAGAGTATTTCAAAATTAACTTTATCATGCTAGTTATGTCATTTTGAGCCCAATCATGGACAAATTCCTTTTCAGGGAAAAGGAAATTGAGCTTTTAAATGTAGTCATGATGAAGTTTTGAGAAACAAAACTGATTTGGTACGCTTCTCAGATTAAGAAGGAGAGCATTTTACAGGATGAGTGATCATTAAGTCCTGGCTGGAATGACCTCCAGGACAACTCAGAGACCCCTGAAGCCACGCAGACTTGACTCCATGCCTGCTGGATGACCTCAGTACAAGAAAGCATTGCACTGTCTCCGTCCAATGATACAGTATCTTCTTGCATTTAAAACAGAGCTGCAAGGACAAAAAGGAGTTGAGATCTTTTTTACAGAAATGTACTTTTGCTGTACCAATGGATGCATCTATAGCCGTGGCTAGACTTGCTCCTTTGGTTGTATTTATTTGATATCAGAACCAACTGATCATCAAAAAAAAAAAAATCATCTTTTCGATGAGCACTTGGCAACAGACACCTGTGGTACTGGCTGCTCCCTTTGGAATAACTGTCCATGATGATGGTTTACCCTGGCACAAGTGATGCTGATATTTACATAGATGGTGCAGGAGCAGCTGTGGCCCCTCAGCACAAATTAAGGCAGTAACACTAAACTTCTGCAGGTGCCATTAAGTTCTTCATCACCACTTACAGTTAGAAGTTAAATAAATGCCAGAGTTACTTTCAAACATTTTTGATGCAACAGTAAGAGTTATTCATTTTATCATGTTTCAACGCTTGAATATGTGTTTTTTTGAACACTGTAACAAAGTGACAAGTCCACTTACAGCCCTTCTGGGGCTACTGAAGCACGACGGCTGTCTCAGGGAAAATCACTTGCATAATTGTTGGAGTTGCAAGATGAAGAGTTCCACTTTTTATATGGAACATCATTTTTACTTGGCAGTGACCAACCAACTGTGGTTATGCAGATTTGAGGATCTGGCAGACAATTCTTCAAAAAGAACAAAGTGAGCCCATGACTTCAAAAACAAAACAAAACAAAACCAAAAATCCAAAAAACCAGCAGTATTTGTTGCCAATGATAAGATGTAAACTCTCAAATGAAAATTAAAACATCCGACAAACCTTATCTGCCACTTTGGGCTCAATACCTTTCTGATTCTCGAAGACTCTTCTGATGAGGTATCAATGATAGGTGGATATTATCAAATGGGAGGGTTGTTTTTTTTTTTTTTTAATTGGGAATTCTGCATAACTTGGTGAACCAGTATTTTCCAGATGATTGATGCATGATGTTACAAAATCATGCATGAAGAAAGATCTATTCAAAGTACAAGATGAATCAATGGATCTTAATGTAGTAACTATTTCACATTCCATATTGTAATTAACCTTTAATAAACTACCACTTGTTGGGTAATGCTATAATATTAAATAAGAACATCCAAAATTAGCTGAAAAGACCATCAGCTTACTTCTCCCTTTTCCTACTACATCTCCCTCTGGGAATGATCTTTTCATATAGTTCAACCAGAACAAGAGAAATTTAACAGATGGAATACAGAAGCAAATATGAGAATCTCTTCCACTAAGCCAGATACTGACAGATTGGCAAAAATGTAAACTTAAACTTCTATTTGCACTAAGTTCTGTTTGTTTGTTTTGGGAAGATATAGTCATCTTTATTAAAAATCGGCTACTTTACATTAAAATACAGTGTTTATTTTTGGCATGTTTAAATGTATTAGTAAACATTTTTAAATATTCTCATTTTTACCTCCTAATATTGTAAATATTGATACATACAACCTACATAAGTTGGGGAACCACTGATGTGATTTATTGATAAAAACCATGTACGACATGGAATACCTACAGGATATTATTACAAGGAAAATGTGACAAAAATTATGGAGACTCTCAGATAGTTGTTTTTACTAAATCCGCTTATAGTTACAAGTAGAGAGTCTTTGCTGGAGAGTATCACAAAGGTAACGAGTACGTTAGGTGGAGTAACAATCTTTTTTATTGTTTTCCTTTTATCTTTCTGTTTTCAAGATTTTCTGTGTTAGGACTATATATTTTGTCAAACACAGTATTACAAAATACACAATCATGATTCCAGCTAAATAAAACATACCTGATGGGTCCATTTCAAAGAAAACTATTTTTAGTGTTGTTAAAATACTGGTTTAATTCAATTATTTATTACTCCCTCAAACTTGAGTGCCTATTAGGGGCCATGAATTGTTGTAGGTGTTTGGGATTCATCAACAAATGCAAAGGTTCCTGTGTATTGATCAAAGAACTAGTAAATAGTAAACATAACATATATCGTACATGTGATATTTTACACTCATGTATATATCATAGAGCACTATAGGTTAGGGCTCCAGCATTTTCCACAAACAAAACAAAACAAAACAAAAAGTCCCACAGGGTAGCAGGGATTACAATGGGAGGGGGTTTAAAATGAAAGATTGAACTGGATTAGGATGTCCTCATTGATAATGTGAGATTGTCACAGACATCTGAGCGGTGGGAAGGACAGTTAACCACAGATCTAAGAGAGAGGATCCAGGTAGAGGAACCAGGAGGGCAAGGGGTCTGCAGCCCTTAGTGGATTCCAGGAGCAGCACGGTGGGGCTCTAGTGTCCAGAGTTCAACGGCTGGGGGAGAATGGAAGAGCACAGGCATCAAGAGGGAAGGGGGAAAATGCAGATCACGAAGGAGCATGTGCTCTCCACCCCCCAAAGGAGTTGGCTTCCATCTGAGTGAAACGTGCAGACACTGCAGGGTTCTGAGTGGGTGTGGCAAGGTCTCGCTCCCAAATTAAAAGGACCCTCTCCCAGCTCTGTGGAGAGCCAATTCTGTGGAGAGCCAATGGCCAGGCAGCCACAGTAGAGACTCTAGATCAGCGAGGAACCTCAATTCCCATCTGACAGATGCATTTGCAAAAGGGGGAAGCAGTTGGCACTTGAGCTCTGTGATAGGGTCAGATCAGGCAGCGTGATTTCCCGGTGGACTGGATGTGGGATCAGAGGGAGGGAGGTGGAGGAGGACTTTGTGGTCAGCAATCTGTAAGAACAGTTTATTTTTCATACCCCACAAACAATTTGTTTTCAAACCTACTAAGTAGCAAAGGGCTTGACTTTATCAGGTTTTCATTTTTAAATATCATCAGAGTATTAGATGTAGTCCCATATGTCTAAGGGAAGACATCTCCAGCCAAACTAAGTGTGGAGCTAGTTCATCAGTGTCCTCTACCAAGAGCACAGCACGAGGTGGCAGAACTTATCTTCAGGTAGCATTTGGAGACAGGAAGCCTTTATATTCTGCTATAAGAAATCAGCTCAGTATCAAGTTGAATGCCAAGAATATCGACAGGTACTATTTATTTCTGCGCCAATGGCTTCCTACAGCTCATGCCAATTGAATAAAAGCGGAAATCTCTGACTTACCAAGGAAACCAATTTCTACCGATGAAGGATTAAGTAAGGGTCCTTCTTCATCTCACAGATACCTGAGCCTTCCCCTTAATGAGCTCACCAATGCTTCCCCCCATCCAACATACTTTGCTCCCCTGATGAGATCATTTGGCATCAATCCCGCTTCAGTCTGCTCTGCAATGGTCTTGTAACTGATCTTCCTTCCTGGAGTCTCTTGTGGCCCCCTCTGTGTATTACTCACTCATCACTGCCAGATTTATTGTCTGTTGGCAGCATTCAGCTCTTACCACCCAATGAATGGCTCCAACCTCCAAAGGCTAGCTCTCATCTCACCAGATTCTAAGAATTACCATTTTTCCTGTGTATAAAGATACTTGAAATAAAGCAAACCATTATGGAGACATCATTAAGGTATAATTTTATCATCTGCATGATACAATGCAAACGCCTTAGCCTGGACCGGTGGGTAGTGAGTAAGCATATGGGCCTCCGGATGGAAGAGAATCAAGCTGAGTTAAGCTCTGCTGCTAATTACTAGCTATGCCCCTTGCAAGCAGTTTGACTTCTCGAGGTCTCAGCCTCCTTCCCTTAAAAAAAGGCGGGATAGATCTTACCACCCACTGCATAGGGCTGTGTTGAACATAAGAAAAATAGCAGATATTAAGTATTAAGAAGGTTCCTGGCACATAGGAAACATCCAATAAACTTCAGCAGCCACCACAATTATAAACATATTTTTGTTCTAAAAGTTATCATTGTTTAAGACCTTCAATAATCAAAATAAATGTTCTAATAATATAATCTCATTATAGACTCAAGAGTGCTAGAAATGCACATTTCTTCACTCTCTTCAATTAAGGTATATTTGATCTGGGGTAGGAACCCTTCTTTCTCAGGTATGTCTTCTCTGAAGACATTCATTGTTCAGGCCTTCCTCAAGGTCACACCCAACCCAAGAGTCAGGTCATACCCAGAAGGTAGAAAGTAAAATCTTTCATCTCTCTGCTTTCAAGGTCACCAAAGACACTTGATGTCCAATGGCTCTCTGCTCTTGTGCCCATAGATGACAAAGGGGACCTTTGGTCAAGCGGGGAACCCTGATGCTTCTAGTTAGCCTTCCCAGGTGAGTCTGTGCAGAGAAATCCATTCCTGGAGAATGATTTACAAGGTCTTCTCTTTCTCCATTTGACTCCAGACACTCTGCAATCTCATTAAATGCATTTAGGCTTTAAAAAATAGAGAGCATCTTATCTTCCAGAAGTCTCTAGTATTGACCACAAATTCTCAGATCAAGAAATTCACATGTTTACTGCAGCATTATTCACATAAGCCAAGACAGAGGAACAGCCTAAGGAACCCACCAATGGAGGGAGTGGATAAAGATTACGTGAGACATAGATACACAGGTGTCTCTATGGTATGGGTTATGTAATAGAGTCACACATATAGAGGTGATAGACACAGACTAGTATTCAGCCATGAGAAAGGAAGACGTCTGCCATTACAGCATGGATGGACCCTGAGCACATTTTGCAAGTGAGAAAAGTCAAACAGAGAGCGCCAAGTACTTTAAGATATCACTTATTTGTGGAATGTAAAAAAGCCATTTTGATAAAAACAAAACAAAACAAACAAACAAAAAAAGCAAAAACAACAAAAAACCAAAAACAAACAAAAATAACCCCAAAACCCAGTAAAATAGTGGTTACCAGGTCATAGGGAAGGGGGGTGGAGATAAGACAGATATTTAAGGGTACAAACTGACAACAGTAAATAAAAATATTAGTAGGCAAGTCATAATGCCCAGCGTAGTAAATCCAGGCAAGTAAACTGGCTAAGAGTCTAGAGCTTAATTATTCCAGCTCTAGAAGAATGATGTGATGGAGGTAATTATTGTCACAATGGCAAACAAATTACAATATATAAATGTATCAAATTAACACAGTGTACACCTTAAATTTGTAATGTTATATGCCAAATATGGTCGATTAAAAAAAAGAGAGAAGGCCTGCAGATCTGTCTGGAAAAGAGGAAGGGGTGTAGTAACGGGAAAAATTTTCAGCAATTTATATATGAATAAATAAATCCATCACTAGTATTTGCAGAGGCCTGATGTCTTATGCAACCAAGCACTGTCCACAACAACCACCGTTTCCCACAACACACACACAGACACAGCTACTTGTCTCGTCTGCACTTGGACATGGGGTCGACAATAGCAGAGTGGGAAGAAAGGAGCTGAGGAGAGGTCCAAGCAGACCTTGGAAGTGAGCTCAAAGCTATCCGGGCAATGGACTTCCAGGGTCCAGATCCCCGCATGTGGTCTAGCAGGGACTCTACCCAGGAGAGAGTAGGGAGGCACCCCTCTGAAGTAAAGGGCTCCGGGACAGGCAGCTCTAGGTCCTTGTCCTCTTCTGCCCTGCCCTCAGTGTCCTCCATGAGTGCTGCAGCCCAACACCCCCTGCACACCTTCTGTCATGTCAACCCTTCTAGGACATTCTCCCACATCTCTTTAGTCATCTGACATTTCTCCATTCAAATGACTAATGTAATTGATGGCAGGAACTACAATTCAATGCTTAAAAAAAGAAAACCTATAAAACTGTTATCCCTGCAATTTTCACTTAGACAAGGGTTCTATTCCCATCAGAGAGGTATCTTTCCTACGACCCTCACACTAAGCAGCATGTGTGAGAGACGCCAGTCTCTTGAGCTCTAGGAGTCTGTTTTCACCTCTAATACAGAAATAATCCTTCTGGCCTGAGCAATCTCAGATGCCATGAAATACTGTGTGAGACAAATTTGCTTGCCACTGAACAAAGACCAGCGATCACATTACATAAGCACAATAAAAATACTGATAGTACAGTCTTAAATAGGATCTTCTAGAACTATGAAATATCCAGCTACAAAATTCCAAGTTTGATTTTAATGTTAATTCTGCAAAATCACTGACTTTTCCAAAGTACGGACTAACCCGTTAGACCAAACCCTTGTTCAAAATGTCCTAGAACTGTGGTTTCCAAACCTGAAAGTCATTAGGAATTCAGATTCAACAAGTCATGGAGTGGATTCTAAGAAAGCAATATATTTTTCAAAGTGGTAATAAAATATAAATCTATAACATAGTTTTATCATTTTAATGTTTTTTAGGTGTACAGTTCAATGGCATTAAATAAAGTCACAGTGTTGTGCAAACATCACCGTCCTCCATCTGTACAATTTTTTCAGCCTCTCAAACTGAAACTATACCAATTAAGCATGAACTCCCCATTCTCCTCTCTCCCCAGCCCCTGGCGGCCACCATTTGACTTTCTGCCTCTGTGAATTTGGCTCCCCTAGGGGCTTCGTATAAATGCAATTTTACAGTGTTTGTCTTTTGGTGACAGGCTTAATTCACTTAACTTAATGTCTTCAAGGTTCATCCATGTTATCCAAGATAAGGTTTTAACATCTTCCCAGATGATTTTAACGCACAGCAAGGTTGACAGCTTTACCAATTGTTTTCAGTTGGTAAGTGAGAATGTAAAATAACCACAAAGAATCAGTCCAGCTTATTTTCTGAAGTGAATTCTTTCCCACCTATATCATTTCTTATCATTTTATTTGTTACTGTGTTATTTTATTGTGCTATATTATTCTGCTATGCTGTGTTTTCTGCTGCGCTATGTTTTCTGCTGTGCTATGTTATTTTGTTATATTATATTTTAAGGCTTTAGCTTCCTTGATCAGAAAATGAAAACAAAATTTACCTAGCTCATGGGACACTTGTGAGTATAAGTAAGTAGGAAGCACTTAGCAAAGAAGCCGCCATCGGGCAAGCACCCAGTTAAAGGGACCTACCATTGAGCTTGTGTAATACTACACTTAACAGAGCGCATCACGTAGCAGGTACTCAAAAGCGTGCAAGTTAAAGGAATATATGCAATGAAGCCAAATACGATGAAATGATAGTGATTTGGGGCCAAGATGGTGCAGTTTGCACACTGCCCCAAGGCACCTGCCTGGGGACAAATGCAAGCTCACGCTCAGCCTACCGCCTCCCCTCAGCATGCCCCCCCCATTTCACCCTGGAAGGGGTTGCATCAGCCCAGAGGACAGGCCACTTCTTATACTTCAAAACAGGTGACTTCTTCCTGGCAACCTTAGTCTGTGCAAAAGATCTTCTGCTTGTTATTTTTCAGAAACCACAGGACTACTGCATTAAGGCTATTTACTCAAGAAAAATTCAGAAAAGAAAATTATTTATTGATATAGAGCCTTCTTTAAAATCTGTTAGAAGAGCTTTTGGGAGGAAAAAAAAAATACACTGAAGAGCTGCTTTCAAAATCAGAACTAAGGTCACCCTTGTGCCACAGCCGCCACGGCCATGAGGAGAGGCGCTGATGACATACGTGATTAAATTACCTCAGAAATGCTTAATAGCCTCTAACCCTGTGGCTTCTTTGGAAGACCACACTGTACCTTATCTTTGCTCTGTAAATCTTCCAACAGCCTGCGCCTACGCAAAAATAGAATCCGATGGGTTTTTAGGGAATTCGACAAGTTACATCTGATTATTAAAACTAAAAAAACAGCATATAACCTTTCAATGTTTCATGTTGCACTAACGGTAATCAGCCTAAAAGCTTCTGCCGTGAGTTTCTACCCTATCTTTGGAACCCTGGGAGGCGTGATCCCTTGCCCTCAGAGGCCAGGTCTTCCTTCCACCAGTGTTTCTCCACAGGGTGCCGCTGGCTCATGGACAGGATTCATTGTCAATGTGCAATGGAGTCCTACATGGGCAGAGCCTGTAACATCTCTTGTTCCTACCTGTGAAGTGTCATGGGACAAGCCAACAGCCTTTAGGAGTGATACTGTCCAAGATTTGGCACCATCACTCTACCACTTCCCTAATGTTCCCAGTTCACCAAATGAGGTTGCTAGGGGATCTGCCTAAAACGTCACAATCCTGGCAACGTGCTCCAATTTCCATCTGCCAGGGGTTGGATACCTATTACCCAGGAACTGAAACACTTGACAGCCATCTGTTTGAAGTGCTTCTGGAACCTAGCTACTTGCCCATAGACAAGCAGAAGGTAGGACTCTTCCCCCTTGGTTTATGGCTATTTCCAAAGCCACACTATTCAAAACATTGTTTCTGCACTATGTAAAGAGACATTCCCTACCAAAAGGATTCCATATCCATCTGTTGAAGGGCATTTCGGCTCCTTCCACAGTTTGGCTCTTGTGGACATTGCTGCTATGAACACTGGGGTACATGTGGCCTTCTTTTCACTACATCTGTATCTTTTGGGTAATTAAAGATATGGTCCATATACACAATGGACTATTACTCAGCCATCAGAAAGGATGAATACCCAACTTTTGCATCAACATGGATAGGACTGGAGGAGATTATGCTAATGAAGTAAGTAGAGAAAGTCAATTATATGGTTTCACTTACTTGTGGAGCATAAGGAATAATATGGAGGATGTTAGGGGAAGGAAATGATAAGTGAATTGGGGGAAATTGAAGGGGGAGATGAACCATGAGAGACTGTGGACTCTGGGAAACAAACTGAGGGTTCCGGAGGGGAGGGGAGTGGGGGGATGCCTGAGCCTGGTGATGGGTATTAAGGAGGGCACAGATTGCATGGGGCACTGAGTGTTATACTCAAACAATGAATCTTGGAACGCTACATCAAAAACTATTGATGGGGGCGCCTGGGTGGCTCAGTGGGTTAAGCTGCTGCCTTCGGCTCAGGTCATGATCTCAGGGTCTTGGGATCGAGTCCCGCATCGGGCTCTCTGCTCGGCGGGGAGCCTGCTTCTCTCTCTCTCTCTGCCTGCCTCTCCATCTACTTGTGATTTCTCTCTGTCAAATAAATAAATAAAATCTTTAAAAAAAAAAAAAAACTATTGATGTACTATATGGTGACTAACATAACACAATTTAAAAAAAAAAAAAAAAAAAAAGATTCCATAGCCAAATAAGGAAATTCTGAGCTATAGAAATTTTAAAAATGTTCTTTACATATAAGGGTCTTAATTTTTTTTTTTAATTAGAAAGTTAACTGAGAGGGAAAAGAGATAACCTCTTAATTCAAGATTATTTATTAAGTTTATAGCAACTAAATCCAATGCTACACGGTTTGGAATCATTCGCTTATATTAAGGTGACAGAGTTTACAAGTCCCTGGGCTCGACGTACAGTAGACTTTAATATGGTCTCATAGTGAGTCGGTCCCCATTTTCAGGATGAAATTCAGTCACCATCTTCTCTGAAAAGCCTAGCTTGAGCATCTCCCTCATCTCCGCACCTGTCTTTCTCCTCATTCCTGGTAGACTCTGCACAGGCACATCTGCAAAGCAGTGGGGTCTTGATGTCTCTCATATGAGCTCCTGAGGTAAGTTGTGTCTACCTCAGCCTTAGCGATCCCTGTTTAGTCATCTGCCTCACTCTAGCCAGTTTAGTCATCTGCCTCACTCTAGAATCACCAACAGCTCACCGGCTCACCACCTGTTGTTGTATATCAAGTTTTAATAGAAGACAGCCATGTTACTGGTTTAAAGACGGTCTATAGCTGCTTTCATGGTATAGTGGTGGTGTAGTTGCAATGCAGTCTTTACAACCTTCCCACCTAGAATACTTACTACTTGGCTCTCTAAGGGAATGTTTACCAAACCCTCCCCTGGTCTGTCAGCATCTTGAGGTCAAGGACAGCATCCAATTCGTTCAGCTTAATGCCTGGTCAATAGGAGATGCTCAATGTTTGTTGACTGAAAAAAAATGTTTTCCCTTTGAAAATCAATCCAGGGATAGGTGATCTTGGAGTAACTGTTTTAATAAAGTTGGAGGGATGGAACAGTCAAGCCAGGTCACATAGCCAAAGATCTTATTCAAGGTTCAATAGTTTTTGTTGTTTTTGACTTGGAAATACATACTAAGAGAAAGTTAACCCTTAAAATAAAATCCCTCATTTAGAAGTATATAAACCCAAGGAAGAACAGGATTCAAAGGTCACTGTGTAGAACATCTTTCACATATTAATTCTTGATAGAATATCAAGAACTGATATCTTCCAATATCAGTTTGAATTTTTCAAACAAAGCCCCTAGTTTTACCCTTGGGAAATAATTTCTGAATACAATTGTTTAATAAGTGCCTTTTTCTGGAATGCAAGAAAAATCATCTTTTTATTTATTCCATATTACTCCTAAATCCATTCTTTACCAAGATATTTTCTTTTTTGATTTTATAATAAAATTTTAGAAAGTATAAGAATGCAGAGAAATAAATTTCCATCCTCAAAAAAAGAACAACACCAATTATTGGAACCTCTGATAAAGCAGTTTTGTCAGTAAGGCTCAAAAGTCAATAAAAGAATCAAATTCATGACTTCTAAGAGTTTTGCCTTAATTATAAAGCTTACCCAGAAACAGATGGGAGAACTGGGATTAATTTATATGATCTGCATATTAAATCCCTTTCAGCTTAAGATTTAGCATACTATTAGTAATTATCACTCATTTTTTAAGGGACTTCTTACATAACATGGTTAAGGGTGGTTATCAAGCACTTGTATGCCAAGTGCTTTTCTTACTTTAACAATGATAATAACCATCACTAACATTAATTCACCATATACTGTAGTTCAGGTATCCTGCTAACAGCTTTATGTGATTTATGAACATGAACAACCTGTCTTCTGCCAAAAAGGATTTAAAACAATTTATACAATGATATATGTTCCTTCTATTACCATAGGTATTAATTTTCAGGCAAGCTTGGTGACAGCTTAGTCCTAAATTGATGCAGATTTCCTAAACTTATTGTGTGACTAATTGAATAAATACCATGTAGGAGATAATTTTTTTTGCAGTCAGACAATGGACTATATTAATCGATAAATTGGTTTATCCTATGATATCTGTAAGCAATGATGGGGGGCTATATTATATTTTTAGATTGGCATTTTGATTTCCGACAAATGTCATAATCTAAAGGAGTGACTTGGATAAGACATGTAGGAATTAGGGCAGATCAATAAGAAAGCTGAGAATGGGTACCAAGTAGATGGCCTTCTGTATCTGTCAGGCCTGAAAGAAATAAACTGACACAACAGTAAGCATAGAAAGAGAGTCAATTATTCGGGGCAAAAATTAGGTCACTCTCACTTTACAATGGCAATTAAAACACCATTATACTATGTTTAAGCATTTAATAATTTCAGATCAGTCTTCACATATTTTTGCTCTCATTAAAATTTAAGTTTGTTACTTTAACTACAGTCTTAAATGTGAGAGGCCTATAGGGGGATATTAAATGTCAAATCAACCTTAATGGTGTTTTTTTAAGATATGACCATATGTCTACATTTCCGACATTTTAAAAACCAGTTCTTATGTGCTAAGCACAGTAGAATAGTAACCATGCAACTTTGAACAAGTTAATTAACCTGAGTCTGTTTTCTTATCAGTGCAATGAGGATAGTAGAATTCTATATAAAAGATGTTACTTTACTATTCAATCACACTTTAGGTTCTCTCATTATCCACACCATGCATGTGAAAAGATGGGACCCGAAACCATTCACATACCCCTTTATCTCCCTGGGTCTAAGTGACTGATCCTGGACTCAAACCCAGAGCTGGTACTTCAGTGGAAACTCAACCAAACATGACTGGGATTCATTAGCCAAAATCTTGGATCACTTAGCTAGCACACCTTAGAGAGTTAAATATAAGTTTGACAATATCACCCTCCAGCCTCCACTCCCAAGCTTGTAGGTTTCCCTACCACCCTGGGGAAAGCCAGTGGCCCTTTCAGAAATTGAAGCTGCTTCCATGCGAAGTCTACACAACCCATAGCGGCGGGGATGGAAGGTTCCAAGATGGCACGTGCCATGAAATCCCAGGCAGAAGCAGTATTAACACTTTGGGCCAAGATGTCAGAGATCGCTGTAAGACGAGACGTGGTCCTTTTTCTGAACTGGAATATTTTATGGCCAAAACATTTAGTTGGACTAATCTAACTTAGGTGTCAACACCTGCCAATAAGCTCTTTGACTTTTTTAGGATCCAAATAAGCAGTGCTTTAGCCAAAGGCAGCCATTAGTGCCAACACTCCCCTGACTTCAGATTCTGGTTGCAACCTTAACTTGTATCTCGAATAATTGAAGTGTAATGGATGTCAGCAAGAGGATGTGAAAAACCAAACCATCTCACATGAAAGGTACTGGAAATTCACAGGTCCCAAAAATACACTTTAAAACAAAACAAAACAAAACACCCTTCAATAAAATGTATCGGTAAAAATGCTAACAATCCAACTTCTGGATTCTTCAATGGCTTAGATTAAGTGGCAGAAGTTGGTATTTAAAAAGGCTGCAGTGCTGGCTGGGAAGATGTTGGAGTAGGAGGGTGCCAAGCTGTCCTCGTCTCATGGATACAACAAGAGAACCCTCAGAAGCCTAAATAACCCAGAAAACAGCCCAAAGACCAGCAGAACAAACTCCACAACCCAAGGTAGGGAAGAGGCCCCAGGGAAGAAGGTGGGAAAGTGAAAATGCAATCTGAGACTTCAACAGACTCTGGCCAGCCACACATATAGAAGGGAGCCTGGGGTTTGGGGAAGGGTGAGAAACAGACTGTCACCTGGGGGCGGGGGGGCTGCACAAACACAAACCCCCATACCAGTTGGCTGTGAAAGCAAGGGGGCAATGTCATGACTTCTTAGAACTAGCATGACTTCAAGGCTGGGATTCTAAAAATCAGCAGGCTTGGCTCTGGGGCTTCAATGGACTTAGAAAGCCATGTCCCTACCCTTAAAGAGATAGCACACCAAACAGCATACACAGGGCAGTTTGAAAAGCACTGGGGGGCAAATGGGAGAGTGATTTACTCATCATGGAGGGTGTTCTGAAGACACAGGGATCTCAGATCTTTCCAGGAACAAAGAGGCTGGCGGGCACCATTCTCCCCCTGCACTCCTCCCCATGCCACTGGCATAAATAAGGACCACCTGCAGGAACCAGCGCAAAACCCATACTTGGTATCTAACTTGCTTCCCACAAGCCCCACCCTAGACCCCAGACTTTGGTGGATTCCCCTTGCCAGGCACAGTGGGCTCAGGGCTGCCATAGTCTACCTCTCTCCTGAAAACCAGTGCAGATCTCACTGGTGTCATGGCTCCCAACCCATGCATTGTGCAGGGCCTGGGTCTCACCAGCAGCTGTGGTTGCAGGTACTACAGAAGCCTGAGGCACACCTTGTTACAAATGCAAACTCCATCCCTATGCACTTGGCCCATCTGCATAGCCCAGCCTAATCCCCACAACGGCAACTCCAGGTCTCACTGAGCAAGCAGACCACTGTGTACCTGGTTACAGTTCATCCCACACTAGCCAGGGACAAAAAGCTGCCACAACAAGCAAAAAGAGGCACTGCAAATGACGGAACACAACAAGGCACACACAACACACATAGGAGATGCTCCCGGAAGCAGTAGGTCCTGACAAACAGTGGACATGGTGTTGGAGGGCACTCTGGGACCTCTGCTTCATAAGGTCATTACCCTCAAGATCAAAGATCAGGAGACAGAGCTGACTTTCTGGACACACAGAGACAGGCGCAGAGTTAGACAAAATGAGGACAGAGAAATATGTCCCAAGTACAAGAAGAGGATCAACCCACACTAAGCACCCTACATGAAACACATAATATGCCTAATAGAAAATTTAAAGCAATGATCATCAAGGGACTCACTCAGAAGAATAAGTCACGGAGATGTAAAGAAACTCACCAAAGACCATGATAGCCAGTCAGTAGTGAAGGTGAAGGCAAATGAGAGAGTTCAACAAGACATGTCCCGTCCCCAAGAGAGGATCCAGGGCACAAGGTTAAACAGTGTTAGTTAGGCATGCCATGGACTCTCCATCCAGACATGAATGAGTGAATCGGCATCTCTGAAGTGAGCAGAAGAGAGTTCCAAACTCTCCCTGCTGCTCCTCCTCTGATCAAGACGGGAGGTTGATTTGTCTCTTCTTGAACCTAGGTTAACTTAGTGACTTGTTTGGACCCAAGAATGGGGTCCAAAATGCCAGTTTTGGACCATGTAAAGACCTTAGCTATTTTAAGCCAGCAACCAAGCTATCGAGAAGCTCAGCCTACGGTGTAGTGACTGGCAGTCTGAGGAGAGACTGTGGAGGATGTGAGGCCATCTTGGACTTTCCAGATCTGTATAGGACTCCAGGGACGCCTCGTGGATCGCAGGACTGGACCAAGTCCAGTCAATCCAGAGAATCAGGAAAAGAAATAGATCACTGTGGTTGGAAGCCACCACATTTTGGGGTGGTTTAGGGCATATAAATAAATCATCTCAGTGATAGTATATTTACTTGTCTCCTCTATAAACAAACTTTTGTCATAATCTATGACTCCTTCAAATAAATCTATTCCTGCCTCTTGCCTGTTTTTGGTAGAACATCCTATTCTCTTCATCTTATTCATCCAAATTTGGTAGAATTTCTTATTATTTATATGAATGATATTTAGAAGTGGAAGAAGCTGACATTTTTTCCCCCCAAAAGGAAAGAATACTTGAATTTCAGGAAATTAGTTTAAAAAATGGTCTGTTTTAAAATGCCTTTTCTCCTAGAAAGTTTTTTAATAACCGAGCACAATTTTTTTTTTTAACCTGTTTATTTCCTCTGACAGTCTTAAGGCATTTGGGCACCTGGAAGGTCAAATGGACTAATAACAGGAAGACTGAGGTTGGAGACAGTCATAAGCAGACCTAAAAACTTCCTATGAACACAACAGGTTCTTTTCAAAGGACATTCATTATCTCAACCAATTCCATTTTGACACACAGACCTGCCCGGGGGAACATGCTGCCAATTTTCTCTCCAAGAAAACACCTGTGTCCTTTAAAACTCCAAAACAACTCCAGGGGAAGTAAAAATGTTAATCCATCAAGTGGTTGTTTGATTAACAGGATGGTTGAATAGCATAGATGCCGTGCCAGAGATTTGTTTCCTTTGATAAGTAACCATGTCTCTCTTATCCCCTGGGCGAAGTCATGATCACCTCCATACAGCAGTGGAGTCCTGTAAGGTTGGAATATAAAAGGTGTCTGAATTCACAGAAAATGTTGCTGCTGTGATGGTATGCACACACTTAAAATGTCTTGTAGGGGAACGTGTATAGCTCAATGGTTTGAACAGCCGACTCTTGATATTGGTCAGGTCATGATCTCGGGTTCTGAGATGGAGCCTCTGCCTCGGGCTCCACACTCAGCAAGAGATTCTCTCCCTTGGCCCCTCTCCTCACTCATGCTCTCTAAAATAAATAAATCTTATAAAAATTGTCTTCTAGACTTCAATACTCATACATGCGCAAACATGTCTGGTAGGCTCCCAGTCTCGGTAGGATAGCTCTCAGAAGGTTACTGGCATGAGGGATGATGACCCCACTGGGACAAAATTCAACGTAAATAAAGATGTCAGAAGAGCTCAAACCAGTATCAAAGCCTCGATCAACAGAGGGAAAAACAAAACTGAGTACTATACAGTATCAGCCATTTGGATATTCTTAGGGAGGAATATAAACCAATATAAACCACATCCTCTATGTGATTTATATCTTTCCATAATAAATCAATCTAACTTATTTTAAAAGATTTTATTTTACTTTATTTATTTTTTAAATTTATTTTATTATTTATGTTATTATTTATTTATTTATTCATGAGAGACCGAGAGGCAGAGGCAGAGGGAGAGGCTGGCTCCTCACCAAGCAGGGAGCACTGGGACCCCATCCTAGGACCCTAGGATCATGAGCTGAGCCAGAGGCAGACACTTCACTGACTGAGCCACCCATGTACCCCTCCATGGTAAATCTTATAAGCTATCAGGATATGAAACAGAATAGGAGACAAGATCTTTAATACAATTAAATACAAAAGGAAAGAGGCAATAGTTTCCCATTTCAGCATCAAATTACATGATGCTTTTTAAAATACATGGAAGGAGCTCTCACTAAAAATGCCAAAGGAGAAGGAAAGTGGTAAACACCAGGTGGTAGTAGAAAGATTTATTTATGATGCCATAGGAGATGCGTCTTTGAGATTTCCAGAAACAAGCAGGGAATTGGCAAGGGTAACTCCTTGGAGAGCGAGCTTCTGACTTTTCCTCCCTACCTCCATTTGGCCAGTGGAACTTCAGGAGTCTCTGCTTCTAACAACAATGGCAGATGGGGTTAGCAAGTTGGAGCTCGTGGACTCCTCCATTCCCAAGTTATTAATTTACATTCTGAAATGCATCAGCAAGTGGATCAATAGTATTTCTTAAAGAGAGAAACTCTGGTGCTTTAAAGTCACAGTACAATGAATTTAATTTTTTTATGATCCCAACATGGTTTGCTCATCCTCATAGAACATCAAGTCCTATGTGCGGAAGATGAAGGAACCATGATGGAGAACCATCGAAATGGCTGCATGGCAGAGCAGTGGTCACAACACAAACACCAGGATCCAAGTGGGCATCAGTTGATGCCGATCTCTGTCACTTGACAGTCTTTTGACCCACCTGACTTACAGAGGAGATTGTGATAATTTTGCTTGTTTCACTGAATTGCTGTGAAGGTGATAGAAAATAAGGCACTTCAAGTATACTAGATGTATAGTAAATAAAAAACCTCCAGTCCAAAATGCTTTAAATGTTCTGTGTGGTCCACAATCACCAAAGATGCTTTCCTAATAAATGTTCTCCCCTTCTCTACAGGCTTGTCATGACTTTCAAGAAGAGATGGAGTTTACTTCCCCTTGAACACAGGTGGCCTCTGACATGCCCTGATGAACAGAATGGAGGTACCAGTTCTGGGGCGAGGTGGGAAGGGGCCACCCAGGTGAGACCACAGGCAGAAATAAGAACCCTGCTGAGCTCCAAGCAGAAAGCTCCTACCCAAGCCAGCAAGCACACAGAGCAGAAGACCCATCCACTGAGCCCAGCCAACACACAGTGTCACAAGGAACAACACGTGAACTGTTATGTGATGCACCTAAGATTTGGGATGGTTCTATGGGCTGCAACAGTTGAACAGAACCATCGATATGGCCACACGTGGCCTGCCCCCATCAATGTCAACACTCTTTTTTTTTTTTTTAAGATTGTATTTGAGAGAGAGAGAGAATACAAAAGCAGGGGGAGTGGGAGAGGGGTAAGCAGGCTCCCTGTCGAGCAGGGAGCCCAACATGGGGCTCAATCCCACGACCCTGGGATCAAGAATGGAGGCGAAGGAAGATGCTTAATGACTAAGTCACCCAGGAGCCACCAGTGTCACCAATCTTACCTCTTAAGCCTCTCGTTCGTTCCCTCTGTACCAGCCACTTGGACCTTCTGAGTTCTCAGATGGACTGTGGGGAATGGGAGCTTCACACATGTTGTGTCCTCTGCCTGGGGCCTGCTCCCAGAAAACTCTTCAGCACTCACACCACACACTACCTGTCATCTGTTCTCTGGACCAGACTAATCTGGCTTGCCAGATACTCTTACAAGAAAGCCCTTCCTTCCTTCCAATTTTTATTTATTTATTTATTTATTTATTCATTTATTTATTTATTTTATTATGTTTTAAAGATTTTATTTATTTATTTGACAGAGAGAGATCACAAGTAGGCAGAGAGGCAGGCAGAGAGAGAGAGGAGGAGGAAGCAGGCTCCCCACTGAGCAGAGAGCCAGATGCGGGGCTCAATCCCAGGACCCTGAGATCATGACCTGAGCCGAAGGCAGAGGCTTGAACCCACTGAACCACCCAGGAATCCCCCTTCCTTCTTTTCTTTATGACATTTTTCATATTAGTTACACAGCATTTGTTTAGAACCTGTCTCCCTGTAATCTGCAGGTTCATGGAAGTTACCAGGAACAATGTCTGTGGTCTACTACACACTCAGGACACACTGCTAGAATTAAAACAAGACATTGGTTGTAGGTAAGGGAGCCCAAAGGAAAACCCAGGCCTCCTGACTGAAAGATGCTTGGTCTTGTTCTCATCATTGGTCTTTCTCGTTCCCTTCTGTGGGAGAGCAGTGGGAGATTTTAGGTCTCTTATACACAAGGCTTTTGCTTCCTGTTGAGGGAGATCCATTTCCAGTAATGGATTCATGGCTCCCACAGCTCAGCTGGGCTGGCCACATGGAAAGAGACAGACTCAGAGCTCAAGCAAGGAAGAAGCTTCAGAGAAGGTGATTCATGGTAGCTTTCCTGTCTACAGACAATCCCCTTCTCTCTGCCTCAGGCTCTTAAAGCACCTTGAACCTTTTCTATAGCTTGGCACATACAGACATGCATTGTGGTTGGGTATAGGGCTGTCTCCCAAGAGATGGGAAGAACTTGAGGCCAGCAACATACCTCCTTCACCCCAGGGTGGCACCAAGTCACTGAGCCCGAGAGTCAGCCCCGGGACTCCTCCTGCCCCTTCTGGAGACCAATCACAAGGTTCACAGCACAAACCAAAGAAGACTCATCAAAGAATAAGTCACAAAAAGTGATAGTCCAGCTTTCTTTTCTTTTCTTTTCTTTTTTCTTTTCGAATTCCAGATAATGCCACTGAAACCTACATGAAGATGATTACAACCTACCAATATTTTTTAGATTTACTGATTTGAGAAAGTGAGTGAGAGTGCATGAGTTGGGGCGGCAGGGGCAGAGGGAGAGAGAATCTCAAGCAGACTCCCTGCTGAGCTCAGAGCCCCATGCAGGCCTTGATCCCAGGACCCTGAGATCATGACCTGAGCTGAAATCAAGAGCCGCAGGCTTAACCGACTGAGCCAATACGGTGCCCCAAAAGCAAATTCTTATCCACAAACTGACGTTGATTCTGGTTTTATCCTATCCTCTGCTTATTCTGTTTGGATATCAACTGAAGTATTTAAGGGGTGATGAGGACAACAACAATAGCCGCCGCCCCACAGGGCCTGGGCGTTACAGCAGACACAGAAAGGTCAGCAGTGCCGCCTCTGTGTGGGCGAGCCTGGGGGAATGTGAGGAGACCCCCCCTCCCCGTTGCTTCCAGGAGTGATTCAAGCCCTTTGTTTTGTCACTGAAGTCAGGGTGTGTGTGTGTGTGTGTGTGTCTGTTTTTCTACACGTTGCTTTATCTTTGACAGAAACTCATTATGAGAAGCAGCCAGTGGACTGAAGCTCATTTGGAATTCACCAAGGAGGCAGCTCTCATCAGCCCAGGAAGAAAGGAGAATGACAAGTGACAGGAATAAATCCTCCCGTAGAAACCGTGGGTACTGCCTTTCCGGTGATGCTCTGGGGAGTCACGAAATTAGATGGGAGGTTGCTTCAAAGAATTAAACAGCTTTTTAAAAAAGAGAAGACTATATAGCCCAGTAGGGTAATGTCTGTTTTTTGATCACTGAGAGCAATAATTTAGAGTGGTTGTAGGAGAGCTTTCTTATACAAAGACAGCTAATCAACGCTGAGTGTTTTCACTCGCACGCTTTCCTGGCCTGCTCTCCGTTTGCTGGAGATTTGTCAATTACACAGAGAGAGGGTTTCTGACGGGGCATCTAAGTGAACTTCTCCCTCTTCAGCATGGTATACGGAGCCAACCAGAATGGCTCTCATATCTAATGTGTTCTTTCCTCCATCACCTGGCAGTAAATGATATTAGATACACACGTGCTATGTTTAGAAGGTATGAGCATTCCCCAGAAGGCAGATGGCAAAATCCTAAAGCCCAGTGAGATGCAGGTGAGCTCTCATGAAAGGGATTAGTGCCTTTTACAATGAGCCCCAGAGAGCTCCCTGATCCCTTCCCCCAAGTCTGACCTGGAAGACAGCCCTCACCTGCCCTTACCCTCACCCTGACCTTGGACTTCCAGCTTCTGGGACAGCGAAAAACCAATTTCTATTGTTTATAAGCTACACAGTCTGGTATTTTGTTACAGAAGCCTGAAAAGGCTAAGACAAAATGCATATAATTGCACCTTCTTAATACATGTACATGGGCACACTTAAAAAATTATCCTCTTTGCTACCATTTTCACATTTCTTTATATCTTCCTACACATTTAAATATGTATATTACATATTTGGAAGCATGCTAAAAAAAAAAAAAAAGATCAAATAAAGAAATGAGTTGTGTTGGGGGCACCTGGGTGGCTCAGTTGGTTAAGCGTCTGTTTTTTGCTCAGGTCATGATCCCAGCATCCTGGGAATGAACCCTCCATCGGGCTCTCTGCTCAGCGGGAAGCCTGCTTCTCCCTGCTTATGTTCCCACTCTTGTTTTGTCTCTGTCAAATAAATAAAAATCTTTAAACAAAAAAAGAAGTGAATTGTGTTAACTCATAGACTTTCTTGAGAGGGGAAAAAAATACGAGTACTCTAATACAATTTATCAAAACATGGACATGATGAGCTTTTTTCTAAAGTGCTAACTGTTCCCTCAACCATCCGAAGGGTAGTGCACTTTTGAAAATTCATCCTATCGTCTTCTAAGTGTATTATTGATCTAATTATGGGAAATAGTCATTTAACAAAGTAATTCTAATCTGGATGCTATCACCGTGGGGCAGGAGGTCATGGCAAAAGAATGTCCCTCCATTTATCTTTATGAAAAAGTTACTGCTTTGAATATAACGTGAAGGAACAGCAGCTGTTAAAAATCATGACAAAAATTCTTTAGAAGACAAATCCTCTTGGTGCAATCTTTTAAAAATTGGCTTAATATATTCTCTGCATTTCTGTGGCAAATGCTATTATGGAAAGATGTTTGATGGTCATGGGCCAGTGATCACAGAGATTGGGTGCTGGCATGATAAAGAAGTGGAGTGTGTGGTTTTGGAAAATGCATATTTCACTGGGAAGCATGAGCTTTTGTAAACCAGACTGAGTTAAGATATAAAATGTATGACCCAACATAAACTCTGATCAAAACAAAAATGTTCAAGAAATGGCACCTTTCTCTGGTGATAAGAAGGGCACTAAGCATTAGAGACCATCCCTTATTTATTTGCTGAGAAGATGTGAGAATCATACAAAAAAACTATCTGAAAACAGTTTTCAGGTTATGGTTGTTCAGACAAGAATGTACCCTGGCTCACAAAACTGTCAATCAGATTTTTTTAGTATTTTTGGCAGACTGATAACCCTGAAAAGAAAGATAATCTGTAGAAGGAACCTACATGTACAGAAAAGATACGTCCTGTCAGAGTGTCTCTGTGTGGGGCTCCCACCCAGAAGCAGACCTCAGAGGACAACTGAAGTGTGAGCGGTTTATGTGGGAGCTGATCCCAAGAAGGAATGGAAGGGAGGGCAGCGTTTGGAGGTGTCGTTATGAAGCAAGTCTTCACTGTGGGTGACTGGAGCTTGGTTGTGCCAGGAAATGTTGGGAGCCAGCGGAGGACACCAAGTTATATGAGAGAGTGATCCCATCCTGGGTTGCTGGGTATCCATACTCCAGCTCCTGCTGGACTCTGGGTGAGGGCCACTTCTCAAGGCATTCATCCCTTGGCACTTGAGCTTGGCATAGAGAGCTTGGCTAGAGAAAGAGGCCGGCAGCTGGCCCTTGGGAGGTGGAGGCAAGCAATGTGGGCGGGACACTGACGTCATTGGCTACATAAGGGTCCTGGATCTTCTGAATGAGAGGAAATGGACATTAAGTGCCTGAGTACTTGTATGTATACACACAGTGAAAAAACCAACAATCCTATCTAAACACCAAAATACCCAAGACCGACCTTGGGAGCACTGAGAACTGTGACAGATAGGAAAGCATACCTTTCAGCCTTAAAGACAGTGACAAGGTTCATCCTTATACCTGCATGAAGATTAGGCAGTTGCTTCTGTAGTCTGATTTAAGAGACAATACGACTCAGGGGCGCCTGGGTGGCTCAGTGGGTTAAAGCCTCTGCTTTCTGCTTAGGTCATGATCTCAGAGTCCTGGGATCAAGCCCAGCATTGGGCTCTCTGGTCATCAGGGAGCCTGCTTCCTCCCCCCTCTCTCTCTCTGCCTGCCTCTCTGCTTATTTGTGATCTCCATCTGTCAAATAAATAAATAAAATCTTTAAAAAAGAGAGAGAGAGACAATAAGATTCATAAACCAAGATTTTTTTTTTTTAATTGTCTCCCTGTCCCAGCATCTAAAATGTTTCCATTGGAGAGTTAACACTTGGGGTGACCTATACTACTGTGTGTGTGTGTGTGTGTGTGTGTGTCTAATGCAAATACACAAATCTATTTATATAAATGTGCTCTCACATGGTGGGGGGGGCAGTGTCTTAATATGAAGTTTAAAAAAAAGTCTCAAGAGTCAAATTTGTATGTTTGGTACATTCAGATGATCATATATACTATTTTGAAATATTTTTTTCTTTTTTCATGAAAGCTTCCTACATTTCTCAAGTTCACCAATTACTAGCTGTATGGCCTGAGAAAATGCATTTGGCCCCTCAGGAGCACAGCTTCCATGTCTCATGAATGCATTCAACACTCGTCTACCCCAGGTAAGGACTGGCAGGTCAAGTATTCCTAAAAGTATAGTTGGAAGACAGGTGAAAGATGTGCAAAGGGGCTATTATCTGAAGTCTCTTCTTTCTGATCAACCAGGCTCACACAGAGTGGAAGTCCTAAATGGGGGGAGAAGGATTATTATGATGATAATTACCCTTTTTGAGAGATTCTGTTTGTAAGGCCTGGTGATTTGTAAGGATAGAGACTCTGGGCCCACCCCCCTCCCCAGAATCTCATGAGTGTCTGGCACACAGTAGGGGCTCATGTGATACCTGTTTCATTATTTAATTAAATCATTAATTTCCCAGGAGTCTCCCAATTGGAATGTAAAGTAAATATTATTAATTTCATTTCACAGTAGGGAAATGGAATTTTAAAAATTGCATAATTATCCCCAATGACAACCAGCTGGTCGGTGCTGGGGGCCTGTGCTTACAACCTGTTTTCTAGGAAGAAAAAAAAAAGACTATTTCACTATACACACACACACACACACACACACACACACACATATATATTTTATAATTTAAGTTATATATATTTTACCCTAACTTGCTGTAGCTTATAATATCTTAAGTCAGATGCTTTTTTGTAGGAAGTGGGTTAAAGACCTGGCAAAGATCTAGTTACATGCTGGCAGGCTTTGCAATTCTCACTTTTTCTGAAGCATTCACATTCCAGATCCAAGTGAACACACCATTTGCTTGAACAACACCGGAGGTTTGCAGATAATGAATTTACGCAAAGATGGCGAAACTATTACAATCATTTCGCAGTGAGAGGCTATTTGGATGTTATCTGTCTTCTACTCCTGGGCTCTCCTGCCCTCTTGTATAAATTATCTACCTTCTACTTTTCCTCTAAAGGCATAGGCATTTTTTTTAAGTTGAATATCCATGCATTTTTAATGAAACACAACAGTCTGCTGAAGAATGCAAAAGGCAACAGTTTTATCTTGTTTCGCAAGCACACAGATTGATGGCAAAGGGAGACTCATATCCAGAAAAATTCTCCAGACAAGCTAAGCAAGATTGGGAAGAGTCTCCAGAGAACCAAGTTACAAAATTTGCCCAGTAACCAATATTTAGTAACCAATATTTCCTGGTGTTTGGGTTTGCTATTAAACTTGGTGAACATCTTCTCACAGCCGTGCTGGCCATGGACCTTCATTTTGCCAAGTAGCTAGAATAGATGAATGAAAACCCAGGAAATGAATGTATGACAAGACTTGTACTTTAAGATAGTGGCAAACTTAATACAACAGAATGTGAAGAAGATAGAGGATTTGCTTTAAAAAAAAAAAAATTATGCAGAGAAATGAGAGGGTTTCAAAATCATGCATTATTCAGTAATCATGGGAAACACTTAAAAAAAACATTGTTTAATGATTCTGTTACTAGTATTAATTTAGAAATTTTCAGGCTGGTAATATAGAAACATAAATAATGGATAATTGATAAATGTAGATAATCAAGAGACTTCAATTAACTTAAAAAGTAACCAGTTAGAGCTCTCACACATCATCGAACTTTGACTAGACTATACTTTAAAGGATTGAAGTTGATTTTGTCTTAAGTAGTAGGAACAATGAGAAAAGCAACTCCTGAAATTAAAAAAAAATTCAGTGATTTTTCTTAACTGATAACTATGGTATTACACAATGAAAACATAAATTATCATCTTAAAATCCTCTAATATCACAGACTATAATATTAAGATTTAATATTATGTATCATGTTTAATAAGGTAGAAAGGGAGACTGACTTTTTAAAGTCCTAATACTCATTATCAAATATTAAAATAATCAGATATTTGAGATTATGGATGGTGAATACTTATTAACCAATTTTTATTACATTTTCCTAAAGAAAAAAATTACAGAAATAACTACATCTATTTAAGAAGTAGATGTCAAAGAATACTGTAAAGCAATACAAAACTTTATTTTGCAATTAATTTCTTAAAATAAGCCTATGATTATAAGGGACCCTGGTGGCTCAGTTAGTTAAGCTTCTGCATTTGGGTCAGGTCATGATCTCAAGGTCCTGGGATCGAGTCCCATGTCAGGCTCTCTGCTCAGCAGTGAGTCTGCTTCTCCATTTTCCCTTCCCCTTCTCCTGGTCTGTCTCTCTCTCAAATAAATAAATAAAATCTTTTAAAAATAAGTATATGATTATAGAAATGCATAGACTCTGATCCTAATAACTACCCTATAAAATTGTCCATATTCCACCATTTTGACCCCAAAACCAATGATTTTATATAGTTCAACATAGTACAAAAAGTTAATTCTTTTTCTGTAACATCTCTCAAGCATCTCTATATAATAGTTGCTATGGGAAACAGATGAATGAGACAGATAAAAATGTTACATGTGTATAAGGATTTACCAGAAAGGATGCAGCATCATAATATGGAGGAAACAACTATAGAGTGATAAATTATTGATACTAAAAGAAACGCTTAAAACTTTTTAAAAGAATTTTGAAAAAAATTAAAAATCATGTAACTATTTTTATTTTTGCCACAAGGCATGAATACATTATTGAACGGAGTTGAGTTCTGTTTATTGAAGACAACTCAGAGTAAAAAAAAAAAAAAATGGTGGCCATCACGCCACCAAAAGTTCATCGTCATTCTGTTAACAAGAACTGCGAATATCTGTTTACTATACCTGAGTTATCAGGCTGAAGTTGTCTCTCTTCATCCTACAAAAATCTCTCTGAATTTGGAGAACCACTCAATTCTTAGCCACGACCATGCAGGAATGGATACCCGGCTTTCCTTCAGATTCCAGGCAAGACTTCCTCATGCTTTTAGAGTGGACCACACCTGGGAAACCAGTCTAGAATTGAGGTGCCAAGGAAAGGCAGAAATGAGGTAGGTCAGGCAACTGAATGGGCCAGGAGCCACTAGCCATGGTATTTGCAGGATCCAGTGTAAAGTAAAAATGCAGGGCTCCTTATTCAAAAAGCAGGGGGAAAGTCCATTAAAAATACCAAACCGTAAAGCTCAGTCAGCCCTTCCTTCTCTCTCCCCTTCTCACGACTTCACAGTGTTTCTTATTTAATGTTGCCCTCCTTCAAGTACAGAGGCTTAAGGGCACCTGTACCACCTGCTTCATGGACCACAACTCTGCAGTTGTGCAAGACCCCGGTGGCCTGTTCCAGTCCCCTCTTGCCGCTGTCAGACCTACAGGCCATGCCTCAGCCCGAGGCAGGGAGTCAAGTCCGATTTCTCCTCTTCCCACGGGCCCACCACGCCAACACATAGTGAAACAAGGGATTGCAGCCTTTTTGTGGGGCTGCGCTCAGTACTTATATGAGAACAGGGGATGGACAAGAGGCTGTCCCTGCTGAGCCCCCATCAAACGTGTCTTGGTGCTAGGAGTCCGGGAGATGCTTGGTCTCCTGCTGTGGGCAGCAGGGGACTGTGGTCAGCAGCGACCAGGGAAGGAGGAGGAGAAAAAATGGCCAGGCCCCATGGGTGTGAGTGGTCAACAACCAGTCCTGGGGATGTAAGGCAAGGAGTGAGAGAGACTCATTCGTAGGCCAGGCTGCAAGTTGCTTCCCTGTTTATCAGACTCTATTCGTACAAATCCAAAGGTAAAACTGTTAAGAATTTCAGGACAGTGGCCACAGGGCATTCAACTCCAAGCACTGGCTTTGCTGAGCACTGAGACCTGGAGGATTATTCCCATCCCGAGCTCATGAGACCCCCCTCAGGGGGCTCTGACTCCGAATACTGCTGACCATTTTAGGACCGTACCCCTGTTCCACAAAGAGACAATGGATATCTTCCCGAAGCATGAGATCAGAAGGACCGGAGAGATCCAAGATTCTAGCAAAACGAAGTGGAAGGACTGATGCCCAAGAAACAGAAGCTTCAACAGATTGGCATCAGTTAAGAAGACACTTCAGAGAGAAACCAAGGGTTCCACAGCCTACAACGACCTCTGCTCTGAGAACAGAGCAGCTCACGGAAAGCCATCTTCCCTGAAAGCAGGTGCTCAGGGGCGGCCGGAAGGGAAATGGCAGGGTGACACTGGCGGGCATGCATGTCGGAGGTGGCAGCAGGCTTGTGAACAACAGCTAAATTTTAGAAATTTTTTTGAGTTAGACGCTAATCCACCAAGTGCTAGAAATCGGCTGTGGTGTAAATATTTAATCCACATTGATCAATATGTTCGACTGTAAGCATTGGGGAAGGCAGAGACTGGAGGAATCTGTAAGTCAAGTTAACAGTAGTGGATTTTGTCGGCAATGGGAAACCATTCATCTGATCCATATCCGTTCTTTATCAACACAAACCTGAGGGCACTACAGAGGATCACAGAGGGGGAGAAGCGGACAGAAGAGCATGAGAGCTACTGCAAGGATGAGGGAAACAGTAGGAAAACCACTGACCTGATGGATGGGGCGGGGCTGGGAGAGGGGATGCGTTCAGTTGTAAACATGTGTTTTAGGCACCAGGCTCTGCCCACAGGTGTGTAGCTAAACGGGAATCCAGGAGTTGAACCGTGAGAACCCAGTTAGAGAAAGCAATGTAAGAGCCACCCAGAGGAATCATCCACTAAGAATGACAGTTTAAGGAACTGGACTGAATTGAGGAGGAAGGCGACATTCCTTGCGGGGGAACCAGCAGAAAGAAGTGGGGGGTGGGGAGCAGCCAGGAGGGCCAAGTGTATTCACGAAGTTAGTAAGTGATGATCTCTCTGACAACACAGGAGGAAGACAGTCTCTCTAAAGAAGAAACTTGCTCCTGACCACGTCCTTCAAAGTCTGATGTTAGGGGGACTTAGAGAAGCCCTAGAAACAGCAGCCATCAATCAATTCACATCATGTCACTTGATTTGGGGCAGTTTAAAACCTTACTTCCTAACAATGCAAACCGATTTTTTTTTTTTAAACAAAAACAAAAAACAAAAACAAAAACCCCTGTAAGACAGAGTTAAAACACTGACTGTTAAAATTGCACTGCCTTAGGACAAAAGCCACTGCCAACAGTTGTTCAAGGAATCTGTCTTTGAACTCCGCTGTGGATTGGTTGGGGAGGTCTGAGAAAGAACACAGGGAAACACCAATTATCTTGGGTTGTTTGGGGAAGAAGCCTTTCATGTTGCTTTGATTTTCTCTGTCGGGTAACTGAGAAATGAACACTTTTTCTTTCAGTTTCTTAGTACTGAAAATGTTTTCAAAACATCTGAGTTGTTTTCAGAGCAATTAGTAATACTTAGCATTACAATGTAACTTATAAAGTCCTGTGCTGTAGCACTCTGATCAAGAGGCTCTGTATTTAATTCAATAGGAATGGGATTTACGTGGAATTCATGCACAACCACGCAGATCTTTACTAAATACCTGTTTTTTTTCCTTGCTCTTCACTATTGTAAAAAAAGGTTACAATATATAAATATATATGCATGATTTTGTTGTTTCAAGTAGAAATTCTCATTTCATCTTTTACCATCCCTTAGAAAGGAGCTACGAGATAAGATCTTTGAGTTGAAGGGCTGTATTTTTCCTTTTATCTTCTGTGCTTGGCTTTGTTTGTTTCTGGCACTTTCCATTTTCCCCATAGGAGTTTTGCCTAGAATGCTGATTGTTTTCTGGTTACAAAGCAGTCACCAAGTTCACAAAAACTTCTATTAAAAAAAAAATTAAAAAGGCAAGCAATTACATACAATGTTTACAAATGAGCCAAGAGGGATGGTCAAAAAAAAATCTGGCCCACAATAAGCAATGCATTTCAAATTACACTGACCAGGAACCTATGAAACACAGGGTCAAATGCACATAAACTAAGGGAAGCCAGGATTCCTGGCTCCATGGGGAGATGGCCGGTCAGAGAAAAGAGGGCAGGCGAAGCAGAGAGGTAAGCACAGCGCCTGATTTGCAAAGAGCACGGCTGTAGACACACGTGCAATGAGAGAGACAAGCTTCTCAGTCACCTAGCAAGCGTCAGCACTTGTGGTGTTGATTTTCATACACGGAGACAGAGATGGAGAGAGGCACCATCACAATATGCCATCCTATTTCAAGACTTAGTTGGAAAGCATTGGAAAATCACTCTGTTTATAAGACAAAAGACCCAACACATATTATAAATACGAAGACAGCAATAAAATTATTCATTGGAAAAACAAACCTGGGAAATGCCCTAAGCACATTGAAATTAGAAAACAAATTTATCCCGTATTCTAGCCTCACTTACTCAATAAAGCCCCTCCTACGGGAGCTCATCAGAACAGAGAGTCTAGTTTATCCCCCGCAGAATATTCCCCTTCAGGTTCTTGTCCTAAGATTTTAGCAGGTATGAATATAGTTCTTTGGGTTTTCTGGATCTTCCAGGAAGTTTGCTGTTCATGCCAGAAGCCGGTATCCATCCCCAAGTTTGGACCAAGGTAACTGTTTAGGTGGAGTTTTGTGAAGGAGGCAGTTCTCAAAGAGGGTGGGCACAAAGCGGGGAGTCAGGAAGGAAGACTGAGGGGCTGCCCCAAATAAGGCCCCTTAGCGTACTAAATATTTTAAGCTTAATGAGTTTGATGAAACAGTCAAAATAGGAAGGTCATTCTGACCTCTCCCCTGCCCTTTTCCCCTGAAACCGGTCATAGAACCCTCAGGGAAGGGGTGCCCTTCCGATACCCAGAGGGAAGAAACATCCTGATCTCAGAGGACAAAGTGATGCCGGTGAGAACAAACAGGCTTTGCCAAGTTTCGCTCAGTTTTCTACTCCGAACTCGCTCTCTGACCTGTTCTAACTCTGGAGGACGGCCCACTCTTCATCAAAGCTAGCAAAAATTACCGGGATTCCATGGTTTCTTCTGGTCTACATTTCCTTCTCAAGATCTTCAAGTACTACATAATAAAGAAATCTCTATGCTTATTTTCTATTAATCTTTTTCAATGTCTCCTTGCTATAAAACACACTTTTTATCATTTTTACACAACTGCTACGCTCCTCTGACTTGTAAGGCACTCCACACACAGGCCATGCTGCCCCCACACCAGTGGCCCTCCAGTTCCAGCACGGCGTCACCTGGCTGACTACACCCTTGTGGCCCCATGGGCAGCCATGGTTGTGGAGGCCTTCCCCGCCTCCCAGAAGGTGGCTTCTCCCAATTTACTAATCAAAACTCATTCTTACAAGAATCCTTCATTTCCAGAACAGTTGGGTTGTTCTCAACTCTGACCTCCTGCACGGTACACAATAGTCTCTCTCCTGTGGCCCTTCCACACACCTTCCTTAATTAGTCACCAGACACTGGTGAGCACAAGGTCTGGGTAGGCAAGATGAAGACCCCAATGAAACTGCACATTATATTTAAGGATAACATGTAATTCATTTTCTGTCTTTGTTAACCAGGCCTCACTCTCTCAAGTTCTTAGAGGACAGATTGGAGACCTCACTGGCTTTTATGTGTTTTGTTTTTGTTTTTGTTTTTTCACTTCAAATTTTCTACCTAGAATGGATGCATCCTATATAGAATTTGTCTTACTATGTCAGAAAAGAGCACTATATCAACTGTCCCCCTTCCATCCGACCCCCCCACCCCCACCCCACCACCACCATTTTGCTGCTTGTCTGATCTTCCAATTCTTACTCAGGATCACCTCCCAGCAGCTACCCAGGCCAGGCAGTCTCCTGGACCTCTCTTTTCTCTCCCTTCCCCCATATTTAATTCACGCCCCCTGTCCAGTTGATTTAAGTTCCTCCGTCTTTCCCAAATCCACCTCTGGTTTTCCTTCCCACTGCTTTGGCCTAGGACTCCACCCTTTGCGTTTCTCACAGCCAATCACACTCCTCCATTCCCTTCCCCTTGTTCACCCCTTCTGTACTTTTTTTTTTTCTTTAACTAAATGCATGTATAAGCACATCCCTCTCCTACTCTTAAAATTGATGGCTGCCTATGTACCTCTTAGATAAAACCCAGTGATCTAGCATGGGACAGAAGGTCTGTCGGTGCCAGCCCCATTTCCATCTCCAGGCTACTTGTACCCACCTACATAGCCTCAACCTTGGCAAGTGTTGGAGCTTCTGAAACTCCTTAAACATGACACGTTCCCCATTTCTATAGATCTGTTCCATTCCTCTGAGTAGAGGGATTTCCTTCTCCCTTTTCTACTTTTCAGTGGATTTAATGAATTAAAGACTGGGCTCAAGGCCCCAGTCTTTCCTGGAAAAGTCTTGGAATTCAATTTGTTCTCCCTTCTTAGGATGGATAAAACCTCCGTCATTGAGCTCTGAAGCAACCATCTATCTCCCCACACAGACTGGGGTGTTGGGGATGGGGTGCCCCTCAAGGGCAAATTGTAGGTTTTATTCCATCTTTGTGATCCTCCCTCCTGGAACAAAGAATCTTTTCAGCAATGAACAAAGGCAAAGACTAAGTGTTCAAACACTTCAAATTTTTCTTGCTGAACTGACAGCAAGATCTTGGGAGAATAAGCAGAACCATATGAATTTTTACAGGTCTAGCAAGAAAAAATATAAGATTCACTTCAATATAAAAGTTAAGAGGTTTTAAATTAATATGCCTCAGAGGCAAAACAAAACAAAAACAAACAAAAAAACCCACACCAGTGTGCCAGTGATTTTTTCCTTTGGTAAATTGGGGAAAAAAAAAAAAAAGACATCTCACTGTAATTCGTAAACCCCAAAATTATCAGTGGCATTTGATTTGTTTCTTTCAAGCTTTCTATCAATGATTGCTTTAATTTAATAGCAGGTACTTTAAGATATTCATCTTTCCTATAATCACATTATTCTTCAAAATAATTATGTTTAGCACCATTTCTTTTATTTCTTTCAGGAATCATATATGCTATGATTCCTCCCCACCCCTACTTTGATTGAGATATAATTGACATGGACTACTGTGTAAATTTACTTTTTTAAGATTTCATTTTTTTAGGTAATCTCTAGACCCAAGGTGGGGCTCGAACACCCGAGCTCAAGAGTTGCATGTTTGACCCACTGAGCCAGCCAGGCACCCCCAGTAATTTAAAACATATACAACATGTTAATTTGATACACGTATATATTATAAAATAATTACCATTACGGCATTAGCCAAAACTTGTGTCTTATCACGTAATTATTTCTTTTTGTGGTGAGGATATTTAAGATTTGCTATCCTCAATTTTTAAAAAATATAACAGTATTATTAACTATAATTACTATGCTATTCATTAGATTCCCTGAACAATTCATCTTATAGCTAGAAGTTTATTCCCTTTTCTTATCATAGTTTTGAGTTGTGTTTCCCTAATGAGAGATGTTGAGGACCTTTTTATGTGCTTGCTGGCCATCTGGATGTCTTCTTTAGTGAAATGTCTATTCAGATCTTCTCCCCATTTTTTATTTTTTCTGTCCATTTTTAATCAGATTTTTTGTGTTTGTTTTTGTTTTTGCTTGTTTTGTTGTTTTGCTACTGAGTTGCAGAAGTTCTTATCTATGTTGGATATTAACCCCTTATCAGATATATGCTTCACAAATATTCACTCTCATTTGGCAGCTTGTCTTTTCACTTTGCTGATGGGTTTCCTTTGCCCTACGGACACTTTGCACTATAAAGTACTCCCACTTGTTTATTTTTGCTTTTGTTGCCCATTATATGCTTTTAATACATTCAAAGATAAGCAATAAGATGTTAAAGGGGGAAAAAAAAAAGAAAGAATGTACATATGAAATTCAGTCAGAAATGCAAGGACTGGAAAATCACATAATTTCCCCTCGGCACAAATCATACCAAGTCCATTCCTGAACTCCTAGACTTGAGTTCTAAGTGAGAGAACATTAGAAGGCAAATAGAGGCTTATTATTTCAAGTGCAGCTTTAATGCCTTTTAAAATATATGCATAGATCTAGTTGACAAAACCGTTCGGAAATATTCTAACAAATTCCATGCTTAGATATCCCCCCCTCTCTAATACAAGCCAGAATCATGAATACAAAGGTCAGAGTATCAAGAAAGTGAGATCCTAACTACATATTCATTAGCTCCTCAGTTTATTTTTCCTAGACAACAAAATGAAAACACTTAATGTCTACAGAGAAATAGTATACATAAGAAAAATATTCATTCTAAGAACAGCTTTGGTATGGACCCCCTTGTAAACTATAAAATTAGTAACTCTGTGTTCTTAATTAGATGAAACTATAATGATAACAAAATCATAATTAAGCATTTATGTTATTAAATGACTATCACCATGAGCTTATTTTCCTAAGAGTCTAACACAGCAGCACTCTGAAAACTATTTTTATCATATAAGTAGAGCCCTTAAGAAGATTTTGAAAAAAATACAAATGATTCTTATGTAGAAATTCTCATTTATCAATTTTACTGAGAATGTAAAATTCTCTAATTCATCCACACAGATGGTACACAATATAAATGCTCGGCTGTTAACAAAATTCAGCTTTCATTGATGTTTCATAATTCTGCTGGCCCAATTTGGATTATCAAGAGCACAACCTAATTGATTTACAGCTTCAGAGTGCTATGAAAAAAGAATGACAAGGGAAAAAAGTCCTGTTGATGTACACTTAATACTGGAGATTTATGGAAAATAAATAACAATGTGAAGTCAAGACACTTACTCCTGAGGCAGACAAATGTATGGACAATATTTTACTCCAAAGTCTGTGCTCCATTCACACTAAATGAATGTTATGAAGATAAATATTTCATATAAAACATGGTGTTGCTAGAGAAATAAGATTTCTGGACAGGTAACAACACGTCATGATATATCCAACCTACCATAAATATACCCACTCTTCTGGTTTCACTTCAAGTTCCAGGGAAATTTAAATGAATGTACTTCGCTAAAAATACCTGTCAGTTTAAAAGAGTGAAAAATAGTATTTTAGCCTAGAATGTTCTGAAAGAAATTTGAAACAAAATCCATTACCTTACAATCATGACACAGAAGTCAGTCAATTAGCAGGCATGTGATATATTGTGTTGGGTATAAAACAGGTCAGTGCTCATGAAACTTTTTTTTAAGCTTTTATTTCTTTGAGAGAGGAGGAGAGAGCACGTGAGTGGGGAGGAACAGAGGGAAGCGACAAGCCGACTCCACCATGAGCACAGAGCCAACACAGGGCTCAAACCCACGACCCCAAGAGCATAACCTGAGCCAAAATCCAGAGCTGGACGCTTAACCAACTAAGCCACCCAGGTATCCCAGTACGTACTCAACTATTCTTTTAACATCATGGCACATGCAGAATTGGATAATATTTATCAACACACAGAGTAAACAGACAAGTCTATAGAGAGGAAATTGCTCCAGAGCTCCAGCTACCCTAAAGGTCAAGGAAACCAGTAATTCTGTATTCTTCGAGCTTGTAACAATGAAGGCACACCTTTGCAGAAAGCTCTGATTAAAAAGGGGTGGGAAATATGTTTCATCTCCATTGTAACTCAGGTCAATCCGTAGTGCTTTCCACTTCAAAACCAAGTTCCCGTCCCCTAGGATGCGCCTTCTGTGCCGTACAAACCAGGACAACTGGTCACCCAGCTCTAGGGGGAGGCTGGGAAGTACACTCACACTGCATCCAGGATCGGTGTGAAAGAAATGCCTGAACTTTGGGGATGGAGAAATGATATGGAACTCACCTCCTTGAGAACCAACTAAGGACTCTCTGCACATGGAGGAGGTACAAAGAGAACTGTTCCTAAGTGGAGATACAAACAGAAAGAAGAACAGAGCTGCAGCAGACATAGAAAGAACACAAATCGAGCTAAAGCATAAAAGTAAGAAAACCGAAGAGGACTAAAAGAGGTTTTAGATGTGCTCAGGCAGTATGAGAAACGCAAACAAAGACCATCAACAAGAGACATCTTCTTTTCAATGCAGCCAGGTGAATTCTAGCAGGATAAGGATGCCTTCAAGAGTCCTACCAGGAGCTCACTCTCCCAGGACTGCGTGGTTCTTGGCCACCATACACTGCTCTCTGGCAAGTGGTCCTCTGGGGAACCAAGGTACCAGGACCAGATGTGCCCAATGTGCTGGGAGGTGCACAGCTGGTTTCTAGCACTCTATCTAAACATAGCAGGGAATGGTGGGGAAACACAGGAGCGGCACAGATTGGAGAAAGGGGTAAAAGATGGAGAGAAGAGGCTATGGAGAGGCTCATCTTGGATCCCTGCCAATCACCCAAGAACCTGAACTTTAATATAGGGCAGAACACATTGTATCAACAATAAAAGCATGATATTAGTGGTATTTTACTGATGATGTTTAGGATATTCAAGCACTTACATGGGCCAGACACCTTACTTCGGGATTTACATGTCTCATTTATTGCTATAATAGGAATATAGAGATTACAGCTGAACTGCAAGTTTGAATACTTTGTTTCAAATGCATTATTCAAAATCACCAGTTTTCATAAACAACTCACAAACCAAGATTCCTCTTCCTTTTTTTCTTAAATACAAAGTATCTTATACGGCTTGTAATTCTATACCTAATTCACTGTATTTAAGACATTTCTGAAAAAGATTAAGAGTTGTTGCAAGGCATCGATCTGACCAGTTGTCATTATCTGTTCCCAAATGAAAACATGCAGACATGCTGATTCACTTACATCTGTTAAGTAACCAAATAAAGCATTATAAGAAACCAGTGCAATGGAGACAGGTACCTCTAAGTGGCGAGGCAGTGGCAGGGGTGGGAGTTACTCTATAAAGTATGAAAATGGTTACAACTTCAGTGATGAGTTAGATATACCTACTATGTTACAGGGCTGAGAAAGTCATTGTGGTGGTAAAGAGATGGAAACCAGTAAAATTTTGTGACACCCCTGAACCAGTTAAAGGTCAAACTCACTACACCCACGGGGGGCCCCTGGTGTCATGCACCTGAATTCTGCTTTTCTGTACTGTCTCCTCCCGTAAGACAGTAAGCGCGATGCTAGAAAGCAGTCCTCGTTAAAGCATGTGGGTTAAGCAATCAGACCAACTAGATTTTGAAGCTCATTCCTCAAGGCTTTTGTTGTGTGGCATTGGATTCCCCAAGCCCAAGCTGCTACTGGCCTTGCTTTTCTCACCTACTGAATGGATCTCCTAATATTTTCCTCACTCATACAATCGTCATGCAAGTATTTGTGAAAGCGCTAAGTTCATTTGCTAAGCATGCGGGGAAGGCTTGACATGCATTTAAAAAATAAAAATTAAAAAAGATAGGCAGACTCTGGTCCTAAGCAGGTTCACATCCTTTATAACAATTTTTGTATCATTTTGGTTCTTTAGAATCTACCTTTGCTTTTTTTTCAGCAACCAAGTTCAACCAAAATTCACACCCTACCCAGAGCTTTTTCCCTTGCAGCCCCCGGCCATTACCTCACCTCCTCTGGCTTTTGCCCTGGTTATCAGATTAGTCCGTCCCTGCTTCTGACTTCTGAAATGGGTCCTTTGACCAAGGTCAACAGAGTCCTTATTTCAATTAAAACCAATTCAAGTACAGGCTCCTTCAGCCAGATGTCACCTCCAGACAGGGTTGTCATTGGCATCTCAGGACAGGATGGTGAGAGAGAATACAGCTGGTTTTCACCTGCTGGCACTCCCAGAATGCTGGGGGGCTCTGGGTGTTCTATGCAAATGGTAGGGTTGCACTTCCCTGCCTTGTTTTCACACTACCTATGGCTGTGAGACTTGTTCTGGCCAGTAAAATACAGACAAAAATAACATTTGTCACCACTGGGCAGAAGTTTTCAGAAAAGTTAGTGATTCAGCATGCTCTCTTTTTGGCGGATGCCTCCGGCTAGAGTACAGATGGTAATTCCTGGATCAGCCTGGACTCCAGCTTGAGAACAACATGGAACAAAGATCCACAACAGACATGCAGCTTGAATCAGAAATAGCGGTTTTTACTGCAAGCTTTGTGGGTTGCCCCCGCCCCACAGCATACCGTCAACCATCTGGATTGATGTATAAGTACGGTGATTAAGGGAGCACCTGTTCAAACCCCAGCTCTACCTCTTCTACTATGAACAACTTTAGGGTACTTGACTTGCTCTGGTTTTAGATCTAACTCAGGGTTATTGCTTTTCCTAGGTCTGCTTCAACTTTCTTATCACAGTAAAATAGAAATTACTAGAACCTAATTTATTGGCTGTGCAGAACAAAATGATTTCTATGTAATGATTTCTACTATAGTTCAGGTCAGAACTATAGTATAGCCTATAAGTTTTAACATTCTTTTTATAACCAGCTTATGCTAACTGAGAAACTGTGGCCAGCTGACCATAGATAAGGGAGTCAGCAAGCAGCATAACAGGATAACGAATAGCAAACATCTGTGTTCAACCCAGCTGTTTCTGGCTTCTGTATAATAATGCTTCTAATGCTTTGCTAAGAAATGAACAATTGCTTAAACCCTCACTCGCTGTGTAATCAAATAAAGTTGTACCCTTCCCTTGTTAAGAATTTCCCCTACTACTAAGTAAAATTGATAAGGGTTGTCTCCCGTACCAAGGCCGGAGACGTAAGGTTCAGCACGTCTACAGATAAAGGTTAGAAACGTGCAATTCAACACGTACCCTCTACTGTACACTATCTGAACGGTGACTGGCCAGAATGTAGGTCCTCCAAAGCCAGTCCGCTAACACCAAGTATGCCTTTTTCAAATGTTCAAATTGTCAGCCAATCAGCTCCGCCCCACCCAAAACTTGTTTGTACCTGTCTATAAAAATCCTGCACCACCCCAGCCTGGTGTGCTCAGCTAGCAGGAGCTGCTGACAACCCGCAGGCGCAGGCGATACAATAAAGAACCTCTTGCTGTCTGCATCCTGTGGCAGAGTTGAATTCTTGGGTAAGGGGATCCGTGGGTCTTTCAGTAACATACATAAAACCATGACTAATACACAGTGTATGCTATTAGCTGAGGCCCCATCCAAACCAAGAACAGAACATCCCCGATCTTAAGGAGCTTAAAATGTGCTGGGAGAAATAAACCACCTAGAAAGGAATAACCAGAACTCATAAGTATACAAAGGAAGGTTTGAGCACACTGTTGTGGAATCTCAGAGATGAGAAATCATGCCCTGGTGGAAACAGAATGGAGAGGGACATGGCAGGGATTTTCCCTGGACGTTGAAAAATGAAGAAGGCTGCAAAGGTAAAGATCCAAAGAACTAGGGAGAAGGAGAGGGGAGAACATTTCAGATGATGAAGGCAGTATGCTCTGATTACCACGTGCATTTACGTAGGGTATTAATCTGGCTGCATGACCTTCAGAACACTGTCCATTCAGTTGGAGCTCGTTTCTGACCTGGTCAAGACCAGATTGATGAGGGAGCAGGAGGCTGGCTGAAGACAAAGCAAAAGCTGGCACCTTGCACCCCCCCACTCCACCCGCTCCCCTCGGTAATGTATGTGACATTCCTCAGGCACCCCTGACTGCCATAAGCGAGAATCAAATAGTTAACTTGCAGAGATCACAATCCTGCAAGACAGAGTCTCCCTTGGTTTACACACGTCCTAGAGATCTACAAACAAAGAAGTTACCTTATCAATAGCACAATTTCCAGAGGCAAATAACTCAGTTCCTCAAGCCCTAAAGTTTCCCTCCCTACCATAAACAAAACTGAAGGAGGCTGAGGTAGAAGGGAATGTAAATATAGTTAAATCTCTTCTAAACCTAAATCTCACTAACAAAGACCCCTGATAGCAAAAATGTGAATGGCTTGCCAAAAGACAACACTGATCAAGCTGCAGGGCCTCCAGTAGCCCAGCACCTAGTAGGCCCTCTTTAGCATATGAAAGTTCCATGGAAACCTCCCTTCCCCCAAATGCAAGGTACAGAACCTGCCACTCCTCACAACACCGGGCAGCAGCTCTTCCTGCCCACAGGTCCTTTCCCCATGCTTTAATAAACCACTATTTTGCACCAGAGATGTCTCAAGAATTCTTTCTTGGTCATCAGCTCCGGACCTCAGCCCACCGAACCTCACCTAGGTTCTAGAACTTCATCAAGATCAACGGTTATATCGATTTTTCTTTTTCTTAAGTATAGCATCTCTTAGTATAGTGAAACATACAAAGGGGTACGTAATATATCTTCTGTTGGAGACTACAAACAAAGATCCCTTATTCTCTTGACAGGAGGGAGGTGGGGGGGAGGGGGAGAAAAGTCTCTTTTTGAAATAAAGCCCAAAGGAGCCACAAGGTATTTTCAGTATCTCCCTAAGTTTAGTACCTTAGGCCTCAGCCCTGTTTCCACAGGTGTGGGTGGTAGAACTTCCATAATTCCATATAGGATCTGGGTCTCTGAAGAGTGTCTATTTCAGAGCCTCTGAATATCTGTGTCAACACACGTTTGTGCACCAATTCGAAGGGAATCAAATGTATGGATTTGAGCCAATCCCCGGGCATTATGCAAATCTTCAATTCCACACCTAACATCAGAGATATTTCCTTTTGAGGATCCTCCTCATTTTCTCATAGAGGCAGGAGCTTTTGTTCTAGCAAAGAAACCACATCAGAGAAAGGGCATGGGGGAGGGAGCACAGTGTCTAGAATATGGGTTGGTAACTGCTCCATGGGAGGTGACAGAGAAGCCAGGGGGTACTGAAAGCAGAAGAAAAACCACCATTTGCCTACTGACCAACTAACCCATTCACTTCCTCAATTCCGTAATTAATATTTAAAACACGAGAACAGCCTGTAAGCACAGATCAGGTTTGAATGTGATTTTATGAGATTAAAAAACACAAGTTCTTGGAGATCAGGAATCTGGCCTTCCCTCCACAGTCCCTGACATCACAGCTGGAACACAGCAGGGATGCAATAAATGTTAATAATAGAACAGACATGGGGCACCTGGGTGGCTCAGTGGGTTAAGCTGCTGCCTTCGGCTCAGGTCATGATCTCAGGGTCCCAGGATCGAGCCCCGCATCAGGTTCTCTGCTCAGCAGGGAGCCTGCTTCCTCCTCTCTCTCTGCCTGCCTCTCTGCCTACTTGTGATCTCTCTCTGTCAAATAAATAAATAAAATCTTTAAAAAAAAATAATTGAACAGACGCTCAGACACACAAGTTTAGAGAAGGACACTATGTTCATCACTTAAAAGATGATGCTTGTAGATGCAACATATTATAAAAAGGTGGATTTGTTTTGTTTTGTTTTAACGGACTTGAAAAGATCTCTGCACCAGTGGCTAAGGACTCAAGGATGCTCAAATTAGATCACATTTATACCAGTGGCTCAGATTTTAAGAGAATCCTGAACTTTACTTAGGCAATGACTACCTAATAATAATTATTATTATAATACAAATTTAAAAATTCTCTGCATATCTTGTTTTGGCTGCATCTGTATTTCCCTTTTCCATTCCAACCTTCAATCTGGATTTCCCCACATTCAAACACACACAGGCTTCTCACGGGCTCCGACCCATGTTCAAAACCACACAAAGAATGGAAGCGACAACATCCATAATTTATTTCTTCTACCTTAGCACTTAGAGTGCCCCTTGCTTAGCATGTCCTCCCTGTCCAGGGAGTGGCGGACAGTGCTCACAATGCTTTCCTCTTCATCTGCTTTGTGAACCCCCTAGTGCCCTGTGCCTGGAAGGCATTTACATTTTGCTTCCTTTAAGAGGAGCGAGAGCACGGAGAAGAAAAAGCTTAGAAAACCTGGCTCTGAAGAGAAAGGGTCAAAGTGCAGCCGTAAGTCTTCTAAGAAGCAGTTTATTTCCCTCCAGCTGATTGCCCTGGAATGAAATAAAATCAAGAAATACACAAACACAACCTGAATCGAAGACCATTTTGATGAGGGAGCAGGAGGCTGGCTGAAGATAAAGCAAGAGCTGGTGCCTTGCACCCCCTCTTCACTTGCTCCCCTCCATATGTGTAGCATTCCTCAGGTACCCCTGACCGCCATAAAATGATAAATAGTTAACTTTCAGGGATCACCATCCTGCAGAACAGGAATCTCCCTTGCTCTACAGATGTCCTAGAGACCTAAACAGGGAGGTTACCTTATCAATAGCACAAATTTCCAGAGGCAAATAACTCTCAGTCCCTGAAGCCCTAATGTCTCCCTCCCCACCATAAACTGGAGGAGGCTGAGGTAGAAGGGAATGTAAATGATAGCAGGATCATAACACCCCACCAAGAATCTCCCAACTATCTTGGTGTTAATGCCTGACCTAAAGACGACATTGATCAGGCCATAAGGGCAAGGCCTCCCCCCGGCACCTTGTAGGCCCTCCCTAACATGTGAAAACTCTGTTGAAATCTCCCACCCCTTCACCACCTCCCCCCAACTGCAAGGTATATAACATGCCTACCCTCACAACCCGGGGCAGCTGCAGCTCTTCCTGCCCACGGGTCCTGTCCCCATGCTTTAATAAACCACCATTTTGCACCAAAGATGTCTCAAGAATTCTTTCTTGGTCATCAGCTCCGGACCTCAGCCCACCGAACCTCATCTAGGTTCTAGAACTTCATCAATTTCTCCTCTCTTGTCCCCCACCACGGCTCACATAGCAGGACTAAGAAAGTCACAGGGAAAGGCTCCGAATCTCGTTTGCCCCCACGGGTGGCCCCTTCCCAGTGTCCCCTGAAGCCCCAAAGGGCAGAGTCCGATGTCCTCAATGGTCACTTCTAATGCAGGGGTCTATGCCAGCATCAAGCAAGAAGACAGATGGACAAGATCCTCGGCAACCTGGTTCGCAGTGAACATTATCGCTACTGTGAGTTTCTTCTTCTTTTTTTTTTTATTTTAAAGATTTTATTTATTTATCGGAGAGAGAGGGCGAGAGAGCAAGCACAGGCAGACAGAGTGGAAGGAAGAGTCAGAGGGAGAAGCAGGCTCCCTGCGGAGCAAGGAGCCCGATGTGGGACTCGATCCCAGGACGCTGGGATCATGACCTGAGCCGAAGGCAGCTGCTTAACCAACTGAACCACCCAGGCGTCCCTGTGAGTTTCTTCTAAGTGCGAGGCATCGCTGAGACCATCACACAGTGGGTTTCTCTACCCCTCCCTGCTGCCGTGTTATCCAGAACCAAGGCAGCTCTGGATAACAGCACCCTTAGACCAGTCTAGTTCTGTCTCTCGCTGTGACAATGAGGAAAGGAGCCTCCAGAGAAGCCAACTGACTTGATCCTTTCCAGGAAATAATCAAAGACAATGTGCAAATGAAGGGAAAGTGACATCAAAAAGGGCTAGGCTGGGCCACGATCAAGAACATCAACACTGGGGCAGCAGCCGAGGCTGGCCGGGCATGTTCTATGTTTAAGGACTGTCCCAAGCCCCTCACTGATAATATTTCATTAAAGTATCACGAAAACCTTATGAAGTGGGTTTTACAAAAAGGGGAAACTGGAGCAAACAAGTTTAAGTGAGCAAAAGCAATGTTCTCACAGCTAGTGACAATAACACGTATTTACTCTGTGACTTCAAAGACTCACCTCTGCCTGGTGAGTCAATGGCGGAGCAGAATTTTAACCTCAATCAGTGAGCCCCAGAGGTGACCACAAGGATCCTCACAGGGGACCGGCAAGAAGGTCAATGGGGAAAGCTTGTACCATCCCACAGAAGCAGACATCTGAGAGACGCAAGACGAAGTCACGTTCTGTTGGCAGCATCTGGATCTCTCCCCTGGGGCCTCCAGGGGGAACCAGCCCTCGCTGAGCACCTTCAGACTCTTTTTCTTACTAGAACTCTAAGAGAATAAATTCATATTGTTTTAAGCCACTGAATTTGTGCTGATTTTTTTTTAAAGATTTTATTCATTTATTTGACAGAGATCACAAGCAGGCAGAGAGGCAATGAGAGAGAGAGAGGAGGAAGCAGGCTCCCCACTGAGCAGACAGCCCGATGTGGGACCAGTTAAGTGACAGTGGGACTCGATCCCAGGACCCTGAGATCATGACCTGAGCCGAAGGCAGCGGCTTAACCCACTGAGCCACCCAGGCGCCCCTTTGTGCTGATTTGTTAAAGCAGCAAGAAGAACTTACATACCTGGATTTTTTTTTTCCCCCTCAAAACCAATCAAGGCCTTCCCCCCACCAGCCCAGGACATCTGCGTGATGGGAATTCACCTTACTGATGTTCTATATAGCTGAGTTTTCTAAGTAGTAGCCGTAAAATTCCACCTTCTCAGGCTAATGGGGACAGCTGGTCACCCTACTTCTGAGTGAAAGCATCATATCTGGAAAGGACAAAGAGGTCCTCGAAGTAGGAGAAAATGATTCACTGCTGGGGGTTTAGAAGCAAAGTGAATTTCATGATTGCAGAAAGACCTGCTTGAACTCAAAGGACGGACGGGCTGGAGACCTAAGTGTGTCTTTCACAAGCACATCACAGCACGGCTCACATGGAATCCCAGAGAATGCCTGTCCTCAAACCCAATCAGCCTCGAAAACTACAGGGGCTACCGCCTCCTCCAACTCCATGTTAGCGTGTCCCCGGCAAACACCTGTCCCCCTCTCTCTGGCCCCACTGCCATCAGGACCATCTCCACCCATCTGAGAACAGAAAATCAGGCTGTCTGCTGCGGAACCCATTTGCTGAGAGCCATACCAGTTAAGTGACAGGGGGACAGGTGAGGACTCAGCCAAGGTGTATCTGAAACTAATTCATCCCCAAAGATGGAGAATGTTGCAGAAGCCTTTGAAATGTGTCCAGGGATGACAGTTTCTCTTAGCCTGACAACCAAAGAAATTACATGCTACTCATAGGCACAGGAATAATAACCCCTTACCTTTTGCAGAATGATTAACTCCCATTGCCGAATTGCATTATCTAAGGAAACTATTAAGGCTTTAGCTGCTTTTATTTAACACTTACCCACCTTACAGGAGTCTACATTTCTCAGGTGCAGTGAGGTACCCTTCTTCCTTCCAGTTCTCTCACATAAGTAAGTCACACACGTGCACGCCACCAATTGTTGTGGGTGCAAACCAGTCCTTCACTCGGGATATTTCTTTGTACCTACTTTTGCACTTATATTTATTTCCTTAATTAAAAGCACCCATTGTACCAAAATGTTACAGAACATGAGAATTTCATGGGGAAAATACTTGTTTCCTCCTCTCCCACCCCAGTGATGCTAACTTCAGTCTGATGGGATCCTCCCCGACTTCTAAGCATACATAAACCGACCGATGGTTTTGTAGCTGTGAAGTTTTCCTTAAAGGATTTTTGACAACTTGGTTTTCATTTTTTCCCCCACTTCCTGAAACAGGATGGTCATTTTAACAAAAAGAGGTCTGTTCTGTGATTTTTTTTTTTTAAAGATTGTATTTATGAGAGAATGAACACAAGCAGGGGGAGGGGCAGAGGCAGAGAGGGAGCAGCAAAGTCCCCACCGAGCAGGGACCCCAACATGGGGCTCCATCCCAGGACCCTGAGATCATGACCTGAACCCAAACCAAGAGTCAGTCAACCAACTGAGCCATGTGGGTACCCTGTCTTGAGAGTTTTAATTGTTGTGTTCTATAGCATCAAACCGATGTTACCATTCTCTTATTAACTGAAATAGCACTTACTTCCAACATAGTGCTTACCCAATAAATCCACCAGGCTACCTATCCCATGAACTGTGCATCCCTCCGCCCTGGTGGTGGGGAGACTGACAAGTCCCTCCTACCATTACACAGAGGGACCCGAGTCAGACGTTCTTCACAGACCTGGCTTCCCAATGGGCTAGTTTTACCTGAGTCATTTGATTTTTTTCTTGTTTTAGAAAATCCCAGTGCACCAAAGTACACAGTATTGAAATATTCTATCTTCACACATAGCGAAAGGCTAATGAATGCCTGACCTAATGACTAGAATCCATGTGTCCATTTAGAGTTAAGTCTACTTTATTTTCCTCCCCAAATTTCAGTTGCAGTAACATACCTGCCATTTTGTGAGTGCTGGAGTCAGAGGTACTGATGTCGGACTTCTGGAATACTGCACATGACAGAGGAGAATACAATAACTGCTGTTTTATGAAAGAAAAACTATTTTGCAAGCCTGCATTTTACTACTCATGGTTGAACCATAAAAACATAAACTTGGAAAAAGGGACAAGTGCCCAAGACAGCAAACTTCCAAACAACCCCAAAATGACCATCAAAGACCCGTGTATGATTAGATAGCCAGCTGTGGAAGGATGTTGAGCACAGCAGTGTCCGCTCCTCTCCTGAAACAGCCTTTTCCTTGAGGATCATGTCCCCGTCACGCATTTGGCAATGAACCTCTGTGACGCCCACCTGCAGAGCACAGACAGAGAATGCCAAATCCCGGGAAAGAGCACAGAGTTTTTTGGTATTCTGCAAAGTTATTGTTCTCTTGACAAACATGCTGAAGTCAGTACTGCTCAAAGTTGCTGAGTCTTGGCCGTCTGTTAAAGGTCGGTCTAGGGAAACCTCTTCTGTGACCTTGAGGTGCACGGGGTGGGGGGGCTAACCCCTGTCACAGATGGGGAGTCATGCATTTCCCCGGTGGGCTCTGCAGAGAAGGAGCATTTGCTTCTTCCGTGCCATCTGGCTGTTTTGCAGGGTTTAGTTTATGCAAACGTCTTCCTGACACGTAACCACACAGTAGTACATGTCCAAGGCTCTTTTCCCTTTCAGGGTTTACATAATTCTTTGTAATTCTCTTTCTTTTTGGAGTTTTTGGCCCTCAAGGGATACTTATTGGCCATTCCTCATGTGCACCTTATATCAGGCCCTGGCACGGAGAAGGTACTCGAGAAATGTTGCTAGAACGTGAATGCCAGGACTGTGTGGAGACACACAGGTGATCAGAACACTTGACTAGCTCTGGCTCTGTCCGAATCAGGATTCGAAACAAGATACCAAATACCAGGAGTTCATCATTACAATGATCCTTTATAAAATGTGTAAATACAGCACCAATCAGGCAACCATTTAAGGGAGGTAGGTGTGGAGACAGAAATTTAGACTATCTCTGCCTTTCCCTTAAGCTCTGAAATACTGGAGTTTGAAAGAAAATGTCCCAGTCTCGGAGGAACTGATTAAACCGTCAACTACTCTTGTGACCATTAATCTATGGAAAACAACAACTCTTTGTTTTAACACAAAATGCATTTAAAATATCCTAAGGACACATCAAAATCCAAATTACTGAAATTCAGAAACATGTGCCAAACCAAGAAGGTTGCTGATTATGTATGGACTGATGTACTTGTTCCTAGTCCTCTCAGAACCTAGACCGTTTTCTTAAAATTTGTGATGTATCTCTACGCCTTCTTCTGTGCGCTCCTGTGTATAGAATAAACCAAGAGGAATAATACTAAGGACAGGCTTTCCGGATCAGATGAACTTGAATTTCACTTTGTTTCAGGGACTCACCACCTGTGTGAGCTCCAGCAGCTTCCTGACAGAGCCTTGGTTCCTCCTCAGCTAAAGCACAGGGATCATGGGCAGCCAACCATGGCTATCATGGTTCAAAACCAGCTGCCTGCTTAGTGATGGAGTCTCTGCACCCCCAACTCCCTTGAGCTATTCAATTCAAAGAATCCTATCTTTGTGTACACACACACATATACAGGACAAGCATGCTAAAACTTTTATATAGGTTTTATATTTTTAGATTATAAATTTGTATTTATAAAATTTTATCTATATTTATAAACATTATATATATATGTATATATATATGTATATATATATATGAGAACTGAGATTTGCCTACCCTAATTTTTCCCAATGTTTTAAAAATAATAACTAACCTATCAATATGGCTGCCTAGGGGCATGTGGGGGGCTCAGTCGTTTAAGCATCTGCCTTGGGCTCAGGTCATGATCCTTGGGGTCTTGTGGTTGAGCCCAGAATCGACCTCCCTGCTCAGAGAAGAGTCTGCTTCTCCTTTTGATTCTTCCCTTTCTCCCCTATTGGTGTTGTCAATCAAATAAATAAAACCTTAAAAAAAAAAAAAAACCACATACGGATGCCTAAACCAAGGCTGACAGGTGCCTAGAATGCACAACTAAGCTTTCCCACCCCTTGACTGCGGCAAACATCACTAACTGATCCCGTCAGCTTGTATCACAGAGACCAGAAAGAATCCTTAAGACAGCACTCCTGGCAGCCCCGTAGTCTGCCGAACTAGTTCTCACCATGAAATTCACTCGCCAGCCTTGGCATCACTGAAACAAATCACGCGTGGGTATACAAAGCCTATCGATGCTGCAGTTCGGTGCCGGAGTGTTCGGAAGGGCTTTGCGAAACTGCGAAGACACCGCAGAAACTACCTTGTCGACACCTATCCCAACCTCACCTTGCTTACACAGCTTAAGAAAACACACACCTCAAAAATCTTCCCACTCAGCTTCTATATCTCGAATGCAAGTTGGAATAAACACTCAGGTGATCTCATACTGAAAACTCTGTATAATGCTCATTTAACACAAGATGAAGGATTATGTTTACTCACAGCATTTATTCTTATGGCAACAGAGTCATTTTAGGTACTTATTCACCTAATCTAAGGCTGGTTTCATTTTCAGTTAAAACATCACCTCCCAAGAATTGTCTTTTGGGGAGGAGGGGTGTCTATCAACTGACCTACTAAACATGGTTTGAAGAGCCAAGATTACAACAGGGAGCAAACGTGTTGCCAAACACCCATCCTCGTGAAGCTCACAGGCCTCACGTGGCCGGTCTCCACGGAAACCATCCATTACTGTAACCAGTAAGGGAAATGGTATAGAAATTCAGCTGTGTTCTGCCACACACTAAAAACCCCTCACACTCTCCTGCTGGACCAACAAACAACTTAAGCCACTTTCCAAGTTTCCCTCGAGGAACTGACACAGGTGAAAACCCCTCCTTCAGGAACACCTAGGCTCTTTTCTCAAAAGAGCATCCCACCGAGTATTTAACCCTTTTTCCCTGTGAAGAAGCCAACTCTTCTTCCCTCAGTATCAAGAAACGTCCTTACCACCATCTCCACTGGTCTGTTCCAGAAGGCCACAGTCCCACAAGCCTCTGCTTTCCACCCACCAGGGCAGTTTCTGGCAGCTTCCATCGAACGAGTGTGTGCTTGTGTGAGAGACCGTGTCCAGGAGGAGATATGCACACCACCACAGCCTTCAGCAACCCCAGAGACAACCCCACTCTCACCTCCCTCCAAAATATCTGTGGCATCAAACACAAGATCTCCACAATTTGAGCCACATAGAAGCTGATGTGGTTGTCCTAGGGAAGGGGGTCACTGACAGGTGCTGTGTAACAGGTGCTGTGTACATGGGTGTGAAATACTGTTAAACAAGTCCAATGTTCAAGTCCAACCACTAAGTTTACTTGGCAAGTCAATGGGTTCACAGCTGGCCACAGCGGTCAATGCACTCGCGGTCATTCCCTAGTCATCAAGGGCATGTTCTCCTCATCTCCACACCCCTCCTTCTCTCCTTTACCATGCCCTCGAGTTTACACACCTTGATGTCTGCGGAGTGAAATCTTATCCGTTGGTGCTTCTCTTCACATCACTGGGAACTCTAGAAAAAGGTCCCAATTCATAGTTGTTAATTCACTTGGAATTAACTTCACCACAGTCACCTTTCCTCACAAATCAGGTTTAAAGAGATTTTTGTTCATCCTAGTGTTGGATGGGATTGGTTGTAGTCAACAAAAGAAAACTTCATTCCTGGTTATTGATTATATATTAAGAATGACCTCACCTAACCAGAGCATGCCTTCAACAATATAGCTGCATAAAAAAGTCACTTTTAGCTACAAAAGTGTCTTTGCAGGAATGGCATCAGTAATAATTGCTAGTAATTTCTAATCATCAGTGTTCAGTTTTTTTCTAACTTTGTTTAGTTTATTTCCTCCTTCAAAATCCATTACGGTCAGGTAACAGTAGAGTCTGTCATGTTAGAATGAAAAATCTTAACTGAGGCGACCACTGGGTAACCCTACATAGTAGCAGGATTCACTTTCCAAGGCAGCCCCGTGGCTATGGCATTTCAAGGGTCATAGTTTCAGCAAGAGAGAAACACCTGGTCTCTGTAAGTAGAAGGAGCTAGTGGTCCTTGGTAAAAGACCAACAGACACAGCTTTCCCATCATTCTAGGCCCTGGGGCTATCTTGGGGAAGAATGAAGAAGCATGAGTCACTATCCAGCCAGGAGACAGTCTAATCCTACCAGGGATGATAAATCCATGCTAGAACTCCCAGCGCAGATTCAGAAGTGAAGACTGGCTTGACACCATTCCTGAGCTGTGTATACAGGATGTAAACCCCTCTGAGCACTCAGATACCTGACCGATGGGTGCCAGAGCTGGTGCTGGGCCCTGAGACCCCGGTCCAACACTGGATGTGGGCACCTTGGCATCTCCATGCTGCTTTCCCACTGCAAAGTCCTCCCACGAGCATGTATTGTACACCCCTAATTTAGCATTCCCAGTTCCATTATTCATGGAAACACTACTGTGGGAAATATCCCCCGTGTTCTCCTTTCTTCATTGCAAGTAAAACCCTTCCTTTTCCTATTCTTTGGCTTGGCGGGTCTTTTGGCTGGACACCCACCAAGAGGCAAACCTCGTTTCGGGTATCATCACTGCAGCATTCAATGCCGAAAACTCTCCCCTGCTTTCCTGGACTCTGCTGTGAGGGTGCCCACTTTTCTATTGGGTTGTTGGTTTTGTTCTTTATTTCAAGGAATTTTTTTAAAGAGATTAGTTCTTTGTGACATGTGTACCAACATTTTTTCCCAGTTTTTTTTTTTTAATTTTGCTTAAGGGATCTTTCTTCTGTGCAAAATCTTTTTTTAAACTGTAATATGGATTTATGTTTATTTTTGCTTATGAACTCAGGTTATAGTTACAAAGAGCTTCTTGGCTCCAAGATTATAAAATAAATGCATTGATATATTTCCTATTGTTATTTGATATTTTATACATTTAAATCTGTGATCCATTTGATGTTTATCTTCGTGTACACGCAACACTTAGTAAAAAGTCTACTTTGATTCCACTGATGGGTCTATACCTGAACTTTCTAGTTTGGGTCCTTTGTTAATCTTAAACAAACAAACAAAAAACCTTAAAATTGTACAAAGTTAAGATCCCACAAAACCTGGATATACTACTTAGTGTGGTAAGTTTCTGGGATAGGCTTCTAAAAGAAGTGCATGTGTATATAAAGTAAATGGTAACATTATTATATCATTAGCTGTGAATTAGAATTTAAAAATTATGACAATAACCATTATTAGAGACTGGGTAAAAGGAGTTTGCTCAAGAAACTCATTAGTGAACGGAATGGGTTTGAAGAATAAGGTGGTTGTATGGGGACAGAGCAGAAAGTTAGGCTGGAAAGGAACTTTGATGTAAAATTCTGTAGGCCGTTGACTAGAGATTAATGGATTACTTCAGGATAAATGCACAAAATTCAAGAAGTATAGGAAAACACAAGTTTAAATGAACATGTAGAAATGATACCCAGAGGCAAAGAATCATAGCTTTGAAGCAAATCAAGAGTAGTCCAAAAATCAAGCACATACAGAAAGAAGGTAACTATGTTCATTGAACACCTTGAAATTTGATCATTTCATACCCATTTTAGCGATGAACATTCTAATTCTTGCTCAAATGGTCAGGCTACTGTTTCAGTTTATTCCTTTACTATGTGATAAACCAAAAATTTAAACTCTTATCTGTCTGGCTTTAAGCATACTTTCCCCTACAGAGTAACTGAGAAAGGTAAAATATGTGTGTGTGTGTGTGTGTGTGTGTGTGTGTGTGTGTGTGTGGCGTGTGTGTGCATCGTGTGGGGAGCATGGGGGCAGGGTATGTGGAACAGGGTTTTGGTAACGTAAGAAGGCAAAGAACATTAAAAAGATATAATCAGGGATGCCTGGGTGGCTCAGTCGATAAAGCAGCTGCCTTCTGCTCAGGTTACGATCCCAGCCTCCTGGGATTAAGTCCCACATCAGGCTCCTTGCTCTGCAGGGAGCCTGCTTCTCCCTCTGCCACTCTGTCTGCCTGTGCACTCTCTCTCTGACAAATAAATAAATAAAATCTTAAAAAAAAATGAAGATGTAATCAGATAAAGCTCAGAATACGTTCTTACGGATACATTTAAGAACCACCGGCTGTGCTTGGATAGAAAGGTCTGAAAGGAGGTGAAGCCAGGGAAGGGTAACATGTCACGCACACACAAAGGGGATCCAAACCATGGCATCCATGCTTAAAGAATGCCTGGCCGTGCATGCACACACACGGACTTCCTCCCTCATCATGGTCTGTCTCCAAGTAAAAATTACAAATTCACATGAAAATGCGTCCTAGGTAGCTGTAGATGGAACCCGAAAACCATTCAAGACTAAAAATGTAATTTGTCTGTACAGGAACAAGCTTAAAAGAATTTCGTTTACATCAATGCCACATTCATAGATTCATAGATGGCACACCCATCAATGTGTTTAAAAAGTATACAAAGATACCCCACTTTGGAATAAACGCATACACCCGTGAAATCTTGTGGAAGGCATGCACTTCCTACTGCCCTGTTGGGGAATTTCCCAGGATTGTACCCCTGGATATCAGTTGCCAGCATGACACTTCCTTCAAAGTCTAAGGAAACCTAGGGGGTCAAGGATGTAGCTACATAGTGAGCGCTTTTTAAAAGTCATGAAACATACCATGCACTAGAGCATACATTTAAAATGTATGTGCAACTTCAAAAATAGACCAAAGTGATACACTTATGGGAAAGAGTTTCCATACTTTCTGCTTCTATCAGTACTATGGGGGAAAGAGAAAACCATGATCATTATGATTTCAAGGCATATAATTAAAATCACTGAATTTAGTTCATGTAGAGGGAAAAACTCATTTGTGTAAAGAATTGTTTGTAATGATAAGTAACATATGGGTTTGTTTTTTTTTTTTTTTAATTGTAAGAAGTCATTATACTCAGAGAGAGAACAGGTTACCTTCTACTTCAAAAACCAGGCAAGAGGCTTCAAATACCCAACCTCTCTGGCAGTAACACAAACAAAAAACTTCACTTTTTGGAGAGATCATAGGCATATCTGCCTCCAGTTTCAATCGATGTTCTTTGGAACTTGTGGCTTCGTGTGACAAACAGCAGAGCACTGTTTATAATGGCAGCTTGGTTCTGACAAAGTAGTTCTTGTTTTTTTTTTTTTTTTTTAAGATTTTATTTATTTATTTGACAGAGAAGAAAGAGATCACAAGCAGGCAGAGCGGCAGGCAGAGAGGGGAGGGGTGAACAGGCTTCCCGCCATGCAGAGGCCCAATGTGGGGCTTGATCCCAGGACCCTGAGATCATGACCTTAGCCAAAGGCAGAGGCTTAACCCACTGAGCCACCCAGGTGCCCGACATAGTAGTTCCAAGTTTACTAAACTCTTCCAGAGATTAGATCCACAGAACAGCAGACAGAAGAGGAATCATAGGTCACTTGAACCCGCCTTTTTTTTTTTTTAAACTTACTGACATTGGGGTACCTGTGTGGCTCAGTGGGTTGAGCCTCTGCCTTCAGCTCAGGTCATGATCCCAGGGTCCTGGGATCAAGCCCCCCATCGGGCTCTCTGCTCAGCAGGGAGCCTGCTTCCCCCTCTCTCTCTGCCTGCCTCTCTGCCTACTTGTGATCTCTCTCTGTCAAATAAATAAATAAAATCTTAAAAAAAAAACACAAAACACAAAACAAAACAAAACAAAACCTGACTGACATTAAGGCATAGGTCCATGATGCTGGTAAGGTACCATTACTTAGCAGCCTGGAGACTACTGGGATAAGGCCCTGCAGACTGCCTCACCTGCCTTCCACCACCCTGCCCCCACCTGAAACTTTCTTCAAAACAAAGATGCTCCCTAAATCAGAGAGCATGCCACTTTTTTTTTTTTTTTTTTTTAAGCAGCCAAGGGAGACAACATTGTCACCAACTAATTTAGGATCCAACTCTATAATAGGTATTACCAAGAGGAATGAAATCCACTCACTTCCAAACTGAGTACAATCTGAGTCTAACAAATGTACTTCTAAAAAAAATAGTTAATTTTGGTCCACCTGGGTGGCTCAGTTAGGTGTCTGCCTTCAGCTCAGGTCATGATCTTAGGGTCCTGGGATGGAGCTCAGGAAGGGGGGTGGTGGGGTCAGGCATCTCCCTCTCCCTGCTGCTCCCCCTGCTGGAGCTCTCTCACCATCTTTCTCCCTCTCTGTGTCAAATAAAATCTTAAAAATAAAAACCAGTATTTTATTTTGAAATTTTATCTTTTTAAATTATGTTCAGGCAATTAAGAGGTGACACCAAATAGTGTGGAGAAACACCTGCTCATTCTAATAATGTGTGTGGGCAGTAATAGAGAACTAGACTGTATTGTCCAAAGTTGTCGATACTTCTCTTTCCATTGCAAAGACACTCCCCCCCCCGCCGATACTTGTCTTTTTTTAAAAAAAGATTTAAGTAGGCAAAATAAAGAAGAGAGAGTAGCACTTCACTGGGAATTCAAGATCCGACACATTTCTGAAAGTTTTAATAGATAAGTAGTAGCAACTATTTCTTGGGCACCTTCTATGTTTAGTGCTCGATGACTGCGGTATTGCTAAGCCCCCAAAACTGCTTTATGAGGTGGGTTCTGTCATTCGCTCATTTGGAAGAAGAGGAAACCCAGGCTGTGCTTCCAAAGGAAATCATCTGGGAACCCTTCTGTATTATGATACAATTAGCTAACATATATAATATTTTTGCAGATTAATTAGGTTCAACTGCAAGAAGTTACATTTTTTAAATCCTGATGTGAAATTTAGATCCTGTCAGATTTAATTTTTCTTAAAGATTTTATTCATTTGACACATAGAGAAAGAGAGCAAGCACAAGCAGGGGAGCAGCAGAGGGACAGGGAGAAGCAGACTCCCCGGGGAACAGGGAGCCTGATATAGGGCTCAATCCCAGGACCCCAGGATCATGACCTGAGCCAAAAACAGACGCTTAACCAGCTTGAGACACCCAAGTGCCCTGATTTCATTTTCTTCTTGGAATATGCAAGACCCCAAACTGGAACTGAATTTAATCCCAGCAAAAGGGAGCTGGTCTCTTTGCTGGGAGCAGTCACTGGCAGGGGTATGTAAGAGTCAGGGTTGTTAAGAATCAGCTATCATGCTCTGTGGGTATTAATGAATACATAAGCAAAATTGACATAACTCCATGTCCATCCTGTGGCAGAAAAAGACAGTAAGAAGCCTCTGATCCTCTTGATGAATGAGAATTTAGCTAAAAAAACTCCTGCATCACGGAAGTAACAGAATCCCTGTCAATGGCTGATGATCATTCTCCCTTCATTTCTTAGATTGTGGTGAAGCTCGGGGATGATACACGAGCTGAGTTTTGTCCCCCTCAATGCAGATCATGAAATCCCAATAGAACTCAGTCACATAACCAAGGATTGATACAAATGATCAGTTTTCCCTTCTCTGGCTGTTTCACTGTTTGCCTAGAACTTCATCAGAGGAATGGGAACGGAAGCAAAGTAACAGTTCTTCCAATTTGCTTATCAGATAAACATTCTGGGGTAGGAAGGGACTCAGGACCTCAACCCACATGAGGAGGTAGCAGTCCCCATGGTTTATGTTAGCAATAAACACAGGCAGCGCTCACCCCTAGATCCCTTCACCATCTAAGTTGGGTAGATGTGGGGATGTTTACTTGGCCATGGCTGGGGAGTTGGGTCTTTGGTTGACGTCCAGGATTGGGGGGATACACGGTGTTATTTAACTCTGTGATTGCCGATAAAGTAGAGAGGGAAGTCACTGGCAACATAGAATCCAGACTTAGTTTTAAAAGCTCTTCCAAGAAATGACTGGTCAGACAGAAGAAGTCTATCATTTCACCCAAATATGTGAAGCACTTTATAGAAGAGGCACTATGGAAAACAAAATGATAGTCAAATATAGTAACAAAAAGGTAACGGTGAAGACTATTTTGTCAACTCTACAGTATTATGTACACTAGAGGTAGTATAAAACGAGAATGACCACCCTTCCAAGACAAAGCTGATTTACACACGAGGGCTGGGACTCAATCTTAGTACAAGAAATGAATTACGCAGTAAAACACCTTTCACTTTCTCAACTCACATTCTAAGGTTGTGGAAGACACGGACAGGAATGATTGACAGTTTCAAATGCCATGTTTGTAATCACAAAAACTATCCTTTGTTGGATGCTTATTTATACGCCAAGTTAATTTCCTCTTCCTGCCAACTCTGTAACGAGGCTATTAACTGAATTCCCCATTTGTATCCATCAGAAAACCAGGGGGCTTAAGGACTTTCTCAAAGATATGGAAACTAGGTAGAGGTAGAGTCTAGTCAAGTCTGGTGGTTGGTGCTGCTGCTTTGAACACAAAGACAACGTAAAGACAACACTCCATAACACACAATATGATAGTGATGCTTCAGTCCTCAGAGGCTTGGGGTGGACCAGTCAGGAAGGGATACACACAGCAGGTGGTGCTTCAGGAGAGCCCTGTGGGAGGAAGACGACCGGGAAAGACACCCAGAAGAGGGAAGGGCATCTCAGACACAGAGAACAGCACAGGGAAATGCATGCAAATTGGGAAGTGTATGTTATCTTTACCAAAGCTCTTTGCCAAATTTCAACGAGGCAAGTGCATGAAAAACACACAGGGTAAGAGCTCATGAGGGTCTATGGGGGTCGGGGTCTGTAGGAGGAAAATGGGTAACAGAGAAGTTAAAAAATCATGGTCCTGCTGCCTTCTCAATGACGCCAATTCAGCATCCATCTTCTTCACATCTGCTTTCATTAAGACGAATCAGATCAATACAGCGTCATGTATAAATAGTATATGAAGATATACCTGAAATTTAACCCACTCTCATCAAAGAAAGAGTTTGTACGTAGCCTCAAGCAGCATTATCAGATCTCTCACTGCAGACCAGGGAGCACTGGTGAGGCTAACTGCCCAGCAGACTCCAACCTGGTTAACCACGTGTGAATTCCTGCTCTCATCTTGGACAGGCTACCTCTTTCCCTCCAGCTCCCAGCATAGCCTTGACCTTGCATTCAACTCTCTGGTTGTTTACTGACCTGCCTGGGTGTTACCTCCTGATATTCTTCTAGATTTGGTGCCAAAGCCTAATTAATGAGGCTTTACAATTTTGCCTCTTCCTGTTAATAAACCACATCTCCCCTTGCTGTCAAAATAAAATAGAATTTGGAGCCCGATTGTTTTGTATGGCTATGCTTCAAGTTTAACTACACCTTTAGCTTAAAGGGCAAAAACTAAATAGGCCTTAACATGAATAAGCCTAGCGGCAAGTATAAATAAAATCTACCAAGTTGGTAAAAAGGCAGGAAAAACTGTCTGAAAGTGTTGTTTGTTTGTTTTGTTTGGGTTTTTGTTTTTGTTTTTTAATGTGTCTTATTGTCCATTCAAAATTCTAATGATCGCAATGGTTAGAAAGGCTACGTTAGGTTTTTCACACTCTTTGGCCTCTTTGAATCATCTCAGACTTTTCATCCCCCATTTCTGATCTTTTCAAGCCAAAGATGAGGGCTTCATTCACATTTTCACATTTCTGTAATTAGAAGTGGCTCCCAGAGACTCAAAGTCACTGCAAAATATTCATAGTTTCTTCTTCCCTCCCCCGAATCTGTCATTCGAGTGATGGCTCATCTCACCATCAGTGTTGTTGCAGAATCTTGGAAGTCTGCCTTACTTTTGTCTTTTTGTTGGGCCACCTGGGTGGCTCAGTCAGCTAAGCGTCTGTCTTCAGCTCAGGTCATGGTCTCAGGGTCCTGGAATCGAGTCCCGTATCAAGCTCCCTGCTGAGCCGGGAGTCTGCTCCAGATTCTTTCTCATTCCCTCTGCCTCTGCTCCCAACCCCACTTGCACACATGCTTTCTTTCTCTAAAATATAATCTTTGTCTTTTTGTCAAGTGGTTTTCGCAAGAACAAAATGGGGCACTGAAGCAGAACAGTAATATTTCTGGAAAAAGTAAAACAAAACTTAACAAAACTTTCATCTACTTGTTCACAAGTGCACAGCAAGCAAAGTCACATGCGTACCCCTAATAATAACTAAGCATGAGGTCATTATTTTCTTCTCTGAATTCCTTCTTCTTCCTCCTCGTCTTGACTCACTCACTCCTCTCAAGTGGAAAAAGAGACTTCACTCAAGTGGCACATAGAAAAGGCAAAACTAAACCAGGGGGCTTCCATGGCCATACCGACCCAGCCTCCTATTTATCATTTTGTCCCAGATTTAGCATTTTTTGGAAAAGCAAGGAATTCTGTGTCGATTCCAGATGGAAGTCAGATCACGAGTTGAGGACTGGTGGCAGCTGGAAAAATTCAAGTTTGGGATTCCTTGTGGGCAGACGGCAGTGGTCTGCTCCCCACACCCAGTCAGGGGAGGGCAAGGCCATTCCTCCAGGTGGCACAGGAGAGCCTGGGTTACTGGGGGAGCTGCTGTGTTCTCTGATGTGACCTGTCTTCCCCCTCCAAAACCCAACTGCCATTAGTCACTGCCTAGTCACTGTGTGTAGGCTGGTTTGAGGACACAATGTTGGAAATGCACCTTGTTTATATGAAGCTACCTACACAGCTTATTAACCCAGATCCTAAATGCTTACTATGACAAGGAAGAAAAATGCTTCACCTAAGCTTTTGAGTGTCTAGAATGAAGTTTTAGAAAAATCAAGACATTGAAAACTAGTAAATTCCCAAAATTTTCAATAAAAAGTGAATGTATTCAGACCACAACTTCCTTATCCATATACACTATGGAGTATTATGCCTCCATCAGAAAGGATATATACCCAGCTTTTGTAGCAACATGGACAGGACTGGAAGAGATTATGCTGAGTGAAATAAGTCAAGCAAAGAGAGTCAATTATCATATGGTTTCACTTATTTGTGGAGCATAACAAATAGCATGGAGGACAAAGGGGAGATGGAGAGGAGAAGGGAGTTGAGGGAAATTGGAAGGGGAGGTGAACCATGAGAGACTATGGACTCTGAAAAACAATCTGAGGGTTTTGAAGGGGCGTGGGGTGGGGTGGGAGGTTGGGGGAACCAGGTGGTGGGTATTGGAGAGGTCATGGATTGCATGGAGCACTGGGTGTGGTGCAAAAACAACGAATACTGTTACGCTGAAAAGAAATAAAAAATTTTAAAAAAATTGATCATATCAATAAATGTAGAAAAAATCTGAACAAAAAAATGAATATATTCAAGGATTTATGTCTGTAGATTTAGTGATGGATCCATACTAGAAGGTATTCCTATCATTTTGTCCCTAAATGTACCAAAACCTTAAACATAGTTCTACTAATATCCTAATGTCTTTTTAAGTATTAAAGTGTCCCACATTTTTTTTTAGAGTAAGCTCAGCCACTTACCCAACTGCGCCATGTTGATGCCCTCAGAAGGTTCCTAAATCGCAGGCAAGATACTCTATCTTGACAGTGTCTAATTTGGTAACAAATGAATAATTTGAGGAATATTTGCTTTTTCTTAAAAAATATAGTACTTAACTGTATCTGATACACACACACACACACAAACACACACACCATGCATACATACAGATTAGGAGTGAAACAATTAACATGTTAAGGGGATATACACGGAGTTCCACACACAGAACGTTACAATATGTCATAAAAATCTAGCAGCAGTCTCCAAACCGTCGCTAAAGGCTACTCAATACAAAGCATGGGGCTTTGTTTCTCAGAGTGTGGACAAGTGAAACTGAGCAGCAGGAAACACATTTGCCAATATTGACCAAGCCGACAAGAACCACACAGGATAGTCTGAAGGAAGCAGCAGCCAAAGGTTATTTGAGATGTTGGCCTCGGCCACCGTACAGACCACTCCAAGGGCAACAGTGGCCGCTACTGTAGGTTCAAAGTCTGTGCAAGCTGGACCGTGTCCCAGAGCAGGTGCTCTCAGCAATCGGTCATCAGCCGGTAGCTCTACCTTCCTCTAACACCTGGATCACCTAGATCCTGGAACCACAGTTTTTATTACTTGTAACTGGTGAACCCTACGAATCGTGACACCGTGCAGATCACAGCACAGAGCTCCACAGTCTGCTAGGAAGATCCCACAGTGTACCGTGGGGGGAGCCTGGAGCACAGATAGGAGTACGGAGTCTCCCCAGAGCCTTGCGGCCAGTGACAGAGTCTGGTTGATCCCACCCATGTCAGCGGACACTCTAGACGGTTTCAAAGCCTCTGAAAGTATTGGTTAGGAAACCCCAGAACCTACCACATTTTGCTCTGTTTTTTGGTTTGCACAAATTCAGCCAGAGCATGAAATGAAAAGACACATTTTAAAAATTCTTAGCACATTTCTAAAAGAAATGAAAAATTCAACTCCATGGGAAAAAGTTTTTTAGTCTCTTTAAAAATCTTAAATTGTTTGGGGCACCTGGCAGGGGTGCTTAGTTGTTTTAGTGTCTGATTCCTGATTTCAACTCGGGTCATGATCTTGGGGCTGTTGAGATCGAGCCGGGTGTTCCCTTCCACACGCAGAAGTAGGATGTCTGCTCAAGATTGTCTCTCCCTCTGCCCCTCCACCCTCTTGTGCATGCTCTCTAAAATAAATGGTAAAAAAACAAAACAAAACAAAACCCTTACATTATTTTACTATTACTAATCCATGATGCATCCCTCAGTACTGACATCAGATATCACCTCCTCCTGAAAGCCTGCCCATAAATCCAACTTATGTGCTTTCTGTAATGTATTCCTGCATCACTCCATGCTGGCTCCAAAGGAGGCATTTATCACACTGCTCTGTAATTGCTTGTTTTCTATTTTCTGCCTCTACCTGACTATGAGCTCTTTGGGGGAAAAAGGGACTATGTTCTCTTCATTCACGCAGCCCAGGAACCTGGCTCAGTGCTCAGCACAGAGCTGGTGTTAATAGATGTTTCATGAACAACAAACTGAATCACATAGGAATCACTTTCAAGTGACACAGGGAGAGATTGGTCCACTAGAAATGAGTCACAGGCAGGCCAAGAGGCTTTCTGAAAATGCAATGCGCTCCTTTGAGAGGAGGGGAGTCTCCTCGCCCCAAGAATTTATGTAGGTGAAAAATAGCTATTTGGCAAGGTAACTAAATCATCCATCAGTCGGTGGTCTGGACAGGATGAATTCTCAGATCCCCTCCAACTCGGAAATTCTGAAGTTTGAAATCCATATTCCATATAACTAAAGCCCTCTATTTTAATTATCCTGCCTAGTGACAAAAAAATTAGCATTTTGCTTCCTTCTACGTGCTAAAGATGCTGCCTAGTGCTTATTTCTCTGTAGAATAGCAGGTTCCAGAAGGGCACAGCCAGATTTACAAAAAAGCTGTGTTATGAGCCTCTGGAGGAACTCCTGATCCTTATCGGTCATTAGCCAATGTGGGATTGTAAAAAGCATCAGAATAAAAAGGTTTCTTGGATCTATTTGGAATGGAGAGGCATTGCCTCTAATAACTCAACCAATTTTTCAGGAGATGAGATGTTAGCTTAACAAGAAAACTCCTGGTCCAATAGAGAAAAAGAGGGAAACCAAATTAAATATCTGTAGAAGTCCTTCATGTCTGCAGATGCCTTATCCCACGCTAGCACCTGTGGGCTTTGCTGCAACAGCGGGCCCCCCATTTATGTACGCCACTGCTCTGGGTAACAAGCTGTTTCCCACCAGACGTATCAATTCATCATTAACAAAGTCTCCAAGAGCTCCACAGATGGACAGTACAGAGAAGGCAACGGTCTGCCACCTGCATTTGGCAAATAATTGGTTTCTGAACTGAGCATCTAAATTAAAACTAGATTTCAAGGACCTGCAAGGACAGGGCTGTCACCGGGGAATTCGGTTTCAACTCAAATGGTATCCCTGAGAATTACCAACTCAGATGTTGCATCTCTTCCTGTATGCTACAGTGAAAGGCTTTTGGGAGAAAAAATGGTGGGGATATGGCTATTGGTTAATAGGAGCTGCATTCAAACGGCTAATGAGGGGGAGGGATTCTCTACGTCCGCCGCTGCTCCCCTCACGGGACTGGGTCAGTGAGGAGATTCTGTATAGAAAGACCTTCTGTGTCATCTCAAGAATGTGGGACTTCATCCTCTGCTGGAAGGCAAGGCTCCACACTATTGACAGTGAGGTAGAGAGCGATTCTTCAGAAGACCGGTCATTAACCACCGTGACTGTTGAGAAAATGGGTATCCTAGCCAGAGTCAGCTGCCTGCTTGCCACACCTGTCTGGCTGGTTTTCAGCACAAGTCCTGTCAGTGTTCCACACTTCCCAAAATACGGATGAACTGTCAAGAATAGAACTTGTACACAAAAGTCAAAGAGTCCTATTTTCCTACAGACCATCCTATTTCCTTTTCAGCTACATTCTTGTTCTAAGTACAAACTTGAAATTGTTCCCTGAATCACTGAATTAAAGGTTTCCCCTGAACAGGCTGGGGGTGGGGTTGGTCTAGAGGAAATAAGACAAATTTATTTGCCAGCTTCGAGGCAAAATGTGCCCACCATCCCTTTGAATAGGAATCTCGGGAGAGGACAGCAATAGGAAATTAAGTGAGTATAAAAAGGAACGGGGGAGGTCAGTAATAAAAGTGCATTTAATAACCATGTACATTTCATCTTTATTTCAAGCACCATCTGAATTCTGAAAACCTCTGCTCAACCAACAGTTTAAAAAAACGAAGTAAAAAGAAACCACCTCTTCCTTCCGGTCATGGCCTCAGGGGGCCGTCCCTGAAATGTCAGTTTCTCTGTGACACGTTTCCGCCGCAGAGTCCACATACACTGGCAGACCACCTCAATGCGACCAGAATGCTCTTACTTCTGTCAGGTTCTAGAATCACCCTTCACAAACTCAGCCCAAACTTTGTGTGCCACCAGTGTAACCAATAATGAGCTCCAATGTGGGCTGGAAAATAGGGATACCTCGGCACTTCGAATTTGGTTCAGAACCAACTGTATTGTTCTCAATTCTTTTCACTCCCGTGTGTGGGCTAAACAGCCCTGGGGATGGAATTCCTTTCACTGATCTGGAAAATTCCTGGTATACCAGCTCTTGAATTGGGGCTCTCCAAGAATTAGGGGAGAAGAGGAGGCTCCCAAAACATCCTCCGCTTTGGCCAGTTTAAGGAGAAGCTAAGATATTGGGACCCTAGAGATGGAGGCTGAGCATTTCCAGCTAAAAGACACCTTAAAACTATTCTAGCTGTAAGTTACAGAGCTTCCCTTTAAAAAGGGGCTTTGAAGACCTGATTGGATCTCAGAACACCTTGTTCTAGAAATCCCTAAAACTTCCCTAAGGTTTATTTTTCCTTTTTAGCTTTTTTCTCTTTCTATATGGCTTCAAACCATCTTTCCACTCATGAACACAAATGTGACAGAACAGGTAAGGCTATGTCACTGGATCAGGTTGCTATGTTTTATGACTCTGGGAAGAAAAAAACCAAACCCAACCAACCACAAAAACTCTTGGGGGACAGAAAAAATAAAATCTTTACATCACTGTACATGAAAGGTATGTTATGAAAATTTGACTCTAACCTTGGAGTAGTTACATTTAAAATCTTTTCCTAAGAAGTCCTCATCCTTAGTTGTAAACCCCTCACCTTGTAGTCTGTTTTTCACTATGAGTGTTAACTCTTACAAAGAAGCCCAAGGTGATGATGGGAGGCAAAATCTGAAGACTGGACACAGTGAATTGCCTTCCACTGTGATAGTCTGATGCCGCAAAGAGGTCTGCAGGCAGAAAGTCTGTAGAGCTGGTGGAGAGAGAACTCTGGAGAGCCAGAGGGAAGGCCTCCTGCACCATAGGGATCTCCAGGATCAATGGAGAGACAGAGGGGCTAAGCCACTGGAGTGGGAAAGAGGCTTCAGCGGGAAGAGCAAGGGGAACCTCATAGGCAGAGAAAGAACTGTGTGCATTTGAGCAAGTCAATTTATGGCAAGAAGTACCAACAAATCCAACCTAACCTGGGATACCCAAGAGCCAGAGAAGGGACTAGAAAGCATCAACAGCCTCACACCAATAAAATGCTGTTCCTCTCTGCACTTGAACTCCTCCACGCTGGATAAAGCATGCTACTCCAACTCTTTACCTCATTCAAAAGGCTTGAGCAGTCATTCTAAATATTTTATTTAGAAAAAGTTTTTAAAGCCTATGAGTTCCCATCTCAAAGCAAGTGCTACCCTTAGCACCCATCGCTTCTGTAGACTTCGACAACCTGTCCGTTTGAATTGCGCTTTTTCATCACATTCGCTGAAACATCAACTGCTCTCTTCCAGTGTGGCTAGGCAGCAAGCCTCAATATTCAGAGTGAGAAAAATCTTATTTTCTCACCGAGTTCCCAGATGCTTACCAGGATTCAAAAAATGCACATCGTTTCTTAGATATATTCATCGAATATAGGGACAACAAATTTTAAACATGTGTGGCTGGGATTCCAGTCCAGGCCAGAAACGTCTTTATGTATCTCAGAAGCTAAAGCGGTGGGAGAAACGCTCCAGGCAGCCCTGCAACACACCAGCATCAGCATCAGCACAGCAGGAAGGACCCAGGCCTTGCTTTGAAGCAGCCCAGCCTCTGTTAATTGCATGAGGTCAAGAGGATTTCATCTCACCAGACTTCATGCCTCCACTATAAAGTTGGAACAATACCTACCCATCAGGGTTGTACAAATGAGAATGTACAACCAGCGATGCGAGGAGGGGGGGCAAGGTGGGCACACAATGTCGGGGGACGGGGACTGACATGGGCTCAAACCCCCTTCCCACTGGGCTGCTTCGAACCTCCAGCTGTTGTAAGCCGATTAACGCTGGGCCAGCAGGCAGCCCCACTCTTCATCCTCCGTCCACAAGACACTCCCTCAACAGGCCCCTCCTCTTCGGGGCCAAGGGCCATCTGTCATTTCTTATCTGAGTGGGAGACGCTGGGCAAGTCAGGCCTCTGTGTAGGGAGGGGAGGGCACCTCTGTGGCCATTCTTGATTAATACACAGTATTCAGTGTTTATCCCTTGGAGAACAACCCAGGACGCTGGGCCTTATCTTTAAAGACAATTATAGCATCATTTAAACGGAATGAGGAATGCCAACACTGTTTATAAGCTCTCAGAATTTCTGTTTTCAAAGGAGGTTAGAACATTATCATTTTTTCCTGTTTAAATACAAAGATTTCAGCCTGCACTGAAGCTAAAAGGCAAGGCCATCTTTAAGGGAAACCGATCCTGTAACTGGACATGGCCTTGTTCTTTTGAGAGCCTGTTGGGGGTTTCCCAACAGATCCTCAGGGTTTGGGAGGCACACCGTGACATCAGGTGAGACAGAGGGGCCCGACACACTCCTGGCAGTGCCTGGAAATCCTCTTGGCCTCAGAGGACCTTTTCCTCCACTAGAAAACCTGTATTTCCATGTGAGTTTACCTGACTTACAACATAGCCAAGTAAGAAAGGCATATAGGTTTTGGAGTCAGATAAATGTGGGTCTAAGCCCAGCCCCGCTATTCACAAGTGCTGCGAACATGGGTGAGCCATTGGAGGGACTCCTTATTCTAGTCACTCATTTGCAGAACGAGCCTATCACTGGGGGGTCTAGGCCACTGGACTCTGCAGAATACAGATTGCCAAATTAGGGCCTGCAACCTCATTTTTCACTTCCCAGGAGCTGAGAATCATTTGCACATGCCCAAAAGGGAACCTTTTTTCCCTCTTGGTAATTTAAGTACCTAAGTAATATTCCTGATTTGGGCCCACAAAGCCTAAAATAGTCACAGTCTGGCTCTTTACAGACCATGTTTGCTGACCTCTGCTTGGGATGATGAAATAGACTGGGAATCTTCTGTAGGCACTGTATACACTTGGCACACTGAGGTGTTTAATAAGTGTCCCTTCTCCTCTGAGGGAGCAACCATGGCTTTGGGCAAACAAGCACTAAATTAAAACAAGATCTTTGAAAGTGCTTAGTTCCCATCACTCATAAACTCTGTGGTATTGGAAAATTTTTTGGTCTCTCTGGAGGAACAGTTTACATCTCTTTGAAATGAGACTATCAGTACTTTTGTTGTGCACAATTTTTCCTCAAAGAAAATGGTTAATTACTTTAAAGCAAATGAGAAATGCTTGGAGTAGTCAGCTGTTTTTCCAGAGAGAAACTCTTTGTAAGCTTACTGTGGAGATTTTAGAAAATAAAGCCAGAGACATGTATGCGTGGATAACTAAATGGTTCATCGTCCCACCACCTAAAGAGAATTCCCACCACTCTAAGTTGGAATATTGCCTTTCATTTATTCTCCTCTTTCTTTGTTTCCTCAGACTCCTACCTTGCGCCCAGCCACCCTTGCAGTGAGGTGACCGACTTCTGACCAATTTTGATGTTTATGGAAGAAACCCACACCATTTCCAGAAAGTCTCTTTAAAGAGCAGAGAGTGAGCTGGCTTCCAATTCACTTCTTCTGTCCTAGTGGCTAAAATGCAGAGCTAAAAAAGAAACTAGCCGAACCCTTCAGGACCAGGAGGATGGGACATGGGGTGGGGGTGAGGGACAGGCAGGGGCTTGTTGCACAGTAGGCTGGGAGTAACTTGGGTTAAAACCTTTATGGAGTCATTACACTAGCTCTAGCTGGCCTTCTCCCACCTCAGACTTATTTTAGTCTTTCCTTTTTCAGTCTGTTCTATTTTGGGGTCTCCTCTTAGATGCAATCATCTTATTTACTATATAGTTTCCTGGTGGTGGAGGATGGTTTGAAACAGACCAAACTTACATGTGATTTCTCCTGGGTGGTAGGATTAAGTGGATTGTTTATTACCCTTGATGCTTTCTTGTATTTTCTCCATCTTCCACAGTAGAGAGATGATCACCATGCTACCAGAAATGTCCTCATCTTAGGGTTAAATTATCAAAGTAATGAGGATTTCACAGAATATGTAATACCTAAAAATAAGGTCTTGTTCCACTCAAATATCCCTAAGACCAGCAGTCATTGGCACAGTTCAGTCTCTACTAAGATCTATCAGTGATGTTCATTTTGACAACCCATATCCTATTAGGAGAAGATAAAAAATCTGTGGAAAAAAAAAAACCCTCAATCAATAATGGGTTTGCATGCTTTACAGACTGCCTAATGGAACTGTTAAGAAAAAGAGACAAAAAAATTTAACACAGATTTAGTAATTATTCCTAGGGGTGTGATCACATGATCGAAAGTGCTAAATGTTACTGCCAACAGCTTTTTGAGGATGACTTTAAAAGCAGTTGAATAAATGATTACACTGTGGAGATCCAATCTTTTACCAGAACAGCACTAGAAAGAATAAATAAGCCAACTTTCCTAGTATCAGTGAGTGTGCCTCATGGCCTGGAATAAAATTCAAAGTAGAACATTATGGACAATTAAAGAAAGCATAGTGTCTGTAACGACCCTGCAGACCGCTTGCTCTGGAAAACCACCAGATGTCTGGGGAAGTAGCTCCAGGGAAGACACAGCTGATCAACAGATGCAAATCACCTCAGAGATTCCCAGTCCAAGAGGTTTTGACCATAATGGGAAGTTCAGAGGGAGTGGAGAGGTTATATGATGAAAACAGAATATCTCGCAAAGAAAAGTAGATTTAAAAAAAAAAAAAATCCTGAAGGGAAATACATTAAAAAAAAAAAAAAGGGAGAAAATCAGGATCTAAGTGGGTGTATAGTCATCTAGTCCACTGTAGCGAACATCCCTAGGCATCAGCTCTCCCAATAAAACATTATACTCTCTCCCACAGTGGTCAGCATGTACACACCAGAATTTAGGAATAAAGTACTGCAGAATGGAAGCAGGCTGGGAGAAAGCTGGTGTTGTTAACACTAGGAGTATTTTTCTTGTAAGATTTTCACAGCCCTTACAAGCTCTGTGTAGCCTGCTTCCCATGACTTGGAAGAACAAGGTGGGAGTTAACCTGACCTAAGACACCATTTTACCCCATGTTACTAGGAAAAATCCCCCAACAGACCAAGAAGTTCTAACAACAGGATAATGAACATTCACGTACCCACCATCTCGATTTAATCATTGTTATTACACCATCCGTATTTTTCCAATGATGTATGTATGTGTCCACCTGGAAGTGTAGGTCTTTATATGCATGTGTGTGAATTAGGAAATAAGCTATAGATGTCACAGTACTTTGCACCTACATCATCAAGCCTGTGTCTTTTAGGATATGTATGTTCTTTTATATAACCAATAAGATGAATTCTCTTATATTACTTTGTATCAAACTTATGTTCCAGTTTTCCTGATTGACCCTTAAATGCCTCTCACAGATGGATTTTTCCCATTATGGGTCCATTGGACTCGATGGAGGTGGTGGATGACAGCCTCTCCGACAGTCCCCTGTTATTGCTATCCCCTGACCTTCATGTCCTCATGCAATCCCACCATCCTGGCCCCTCATGGGAGAGCTGGACTTACCAAATCACTTCTAAGGACAAGAATACAGAAATGGCAGGAGGTCAGTTTTGAGATCAAGTTACAAAAAGCCTAGGAATTTCACCTTGGTTATTCTCTTTGAATCACTTGGCCCGAGAGAAGCCAGCGGCTATGTTGTGAGGCAGTTCTGTGGAAATGCTCACACAGGAAGGAACCAAGGTGGACCAACAACCACATGAGGAGTCTGGAAACCATCCCTCTCCTGTTTTCCCCACCTCCCAGGAGGGGTTCCAGGTAAGCCCTGAGCCTCAGCAAGAGCTTGGGACCTCAGGGGAGACTTTCAGTCAGAGGTAACCCCGGCCAGCTCTACCATATTTCTCACTCAGCGGAGCAAGGGGATAATAAATGTGTGTGGTTTTCAAGCATGACATCTTGATGTATAATTTATTATATGGCACTCGGTAACTAATACAGATTTCATTTGACTGTTAAGTCCTTTTTGTTTCTCCTGATGTTTAAGAGTCCCCTGAAAACTTTTTCCTTACATGATGATTCTGAAGGGACCAGGCCAGTTTTTTGATTGCATGCCTACCTTATCATATGCCAATTTGACTGTCTCCTTGGAGTCTCATTCCATGTTCCTACATCTTTGTATTTCCTCGAAACGCAAAGTTAGGTCAAAAGGCTTCTTTACAGTTTAACCACTACTGGAAGTAACAGTTCCCAGGTGAGGCTGTGGACGTCATATTGCCTCACCTCAAGAGCCGTCTTCTGTCCACTTGTTCCATAATTAGAGATGCTAATTTCAGTGCATACTATAAAGGGGTGACCACCATTTTGCTCTTGTCAAGATGCTTCCTTCTTTTGTGATGAGCGAGTAATTGTCCACCACACATCTGGATTCTACGTCCTGTCTCTACTCAGTAATGCACGGAGAACTCCCATCAGTCTAGAGAAAAGCCCCAGCACCAGTGATCGAGATGAATGGCTCTTTTGTTAAAAAGCCATCATCAGTATGTTAAAACATTTTTAGTCTTTTCACATAAGGATTATGAAATATACTTACTGGGTGAAAAATAATGCTTCTTACGATATGCACAGGTCAGTTAGGGTGAAGGTTTTGTCCACTTCAAAACTACTGTGGACATGTATGTTCCTTTATCAACCTGTCCCCATTTATTCTGTCTACAGATGTGAGAACAAGCACAGGGTGAACATTTTCAAAAGAATAAAATGAGAAGACATCACTGACACTTCCAACAACACAGATTTATCCTTTAGATACGGAGAACTAGTGGCCCGCAGCCTCCAAGTCCAACATTACCCCCCTTTCACAAGCTCTCATCACCACTAACAAAAATCTTCTCAGGTCTCCCAAGAAAACCTGTGCTTTTCTGGTTATTTTGCTGCCTGATTAGATGTAGATGTGATCATTTGATTCTAAGCTTTCTTCGGTAATCCAGAAATTAGAAAGAGAACAGAAAAATCAACGTTCACATATATCCTGAGACAGAATCAGTTTCTTATTCCACACGAGAAGACTCTTCCAGTTAGAAGGTGCTAAGACAGTGATAGATAACGTGATGTACTTTTCCTTTCAAACATAAATAATCACTTATGCAGAATCATCATGATTTCCCTCTATGTGTTCAAACAGGAATTTCAATTTCCATCCTCTAGACACAGCAGCCACTGTTATACAGTCATGAACTCCATCTAGACGCAGGAGTTAATAAGCCCACGTCGGAATTTAGCAAGTCATTATTTCCAGCAATTAAGAGTACAGAAAACATAGTATTGTCCTTTTTCCACAAAGGTATCCTCAAAGACACCATCACACATTTCATGGAACCATTGTTGTGCCCAAGGGTCCTTCCTTACACGGGTCATTATCGATACTTAGCCTTGACTGAGGTGTATGACAGTTAAGCATACGCAGTTCAGCTCTCTTGGTGACTAAGTTAGCCAAACACGGCAGACATAAGGGATCTCGAATCTTGTGAGGAGTTTTCATCATCTCTGTTTATTGGAGCAGGCTTCGGTCAGTTGGTGAGGATAATGGAAATGTTGCAGACAATCAAGGAAATTGAATCATGAGAACAAACACCTGAAGGCTGACATACTCAACAGGCACAGGATTTTGTTCTATTTCTTTGCCCTGAATATTTGAGGAAACGCTGCTTTGTTGCTGTCGCCTTAATGTTTACAAACAAGTTAAAACAATTCATCAGTCATCACTGCAAAACTAATTATTTCCCTCAGTGCTAATGGACTGCACCACACAGAGGCTGTCTCTCTCAGCACCACAGCTGTCATGCCTTGTTTTTTTTCCTCAGGGGAAACTAAACTTCTTACTTCAAGTTTATGCAATTAATCTTCTCCTACAGGCAACAGAAAGGATAAATTCTTTCTCGTCCAGTCCATTTTGCTCTACTTAAGATGAAAGAGACTTCTCAAATCATCCCGTGTCTCTCCTTTTGATGATTAACAAGTGGGGAATACAAAGAGAAGACTGCCTTTCTTCTTCTATATCTTGTTTCTGGGAAGCAAGGACCCTGGCTCATGTTTCCATCTTTCTAGAAAGAACCCCCTTGTCAGTGACACAGAAACCACTGATGGACAGTCTCATTTACCAAGTGCCCTTCATCCAAATGAGAAATACCTGGGAACTCACCAAGTCGATGGGACCCCATAACGGGCCTAGGGTTTCAGCCATTTTGAAGGCCTCAGTGCTTAAGTAAATTCTACTCAACTTGAGACTTTGCAGGGTGCCTGGGTGGCTCAGTGGGTTAAAGCCTCTGCCTTCGGCTCAGGTTATAATCACAGGGTCCTGGAATCGAGCCCCACATCGGGCTCTCTTTTCAGCAGGGAGACTGCTTCCCCCTCTCTCAGCCTGCCTCTCTGCCTACTTGTGATCTCAGTCAAATAAATAAAATCTTAAAAAAAAAAATTGAGACTGTGCTGTGGGCTTATCCCTCATCAGCACTTTCATCAACACCTACAGGACTAGGTACATTTAACGAAAAGATTTGGTTCCCAAAAGGGTCAGTTAATGGATTTTTCTTTTGCTGTCCATAAAAACAATCTCAAGAATTTACACACCAAGTGGGTTCCAGGCAAAGGTAAATTGGCTTATTATATGAAGCCCTTCATCTCTTTTGTTGGAGTTTTAAAAACCTGCATTTTGAGTGATTTGCCATGGGCTGACGCTCATATTGACCCAGATCATTCTATCTGATCTGCAGTGTCACAGACCACAACCTAAGCCACGGTGTCTGTTGAGTATTTCAGAGTCTACTAGCCTGGGAAACCCATCCAAGAGTGTATGAGGACATAGACAACTTCCAAGTCTTCCTAAAAACACAGCCTCACCTGCTGTCGCTCTTTACCACTGATCCAGAACGGCACTCCTGAACAAACACCAGGCTTCCTGCCCTGTGTTTGCAGAGCCTACCCACTCCCTCGTTCATCCGCATTTCGCATCCCTACCCACTCATCATAAAATCACAAATAAAGGTCAGATTCGGGCCTTCAGGCTGGAGATTTCAGGGATGGAACCATTTAGAGCCTTGATGCCAGACCCTGCCCAAGTTTGTCTATTTCCCCCCAGGCCAATCCCTTCCTTCACAGCCTCGCTAGACTAATTCTAGAAAGGCATAGCTAGAGCCTGACGCCTGCTTAAAAACTTTTCCTATCTTCCCATTACCTACCAAACAGAGGTCAGACTCCTCACTCTGCAATTTCCAGGGCAGAGTATTAGAGCAGGAACCCGGTAGGCTGGTAACAAATGTGTCAGGCAGCCACCCCCGACAGGGGACACTGGCAGAGCAGACCGTGGGCTGGCGCTATGAAGGGCATCATCAACTGTCTGCATTTTCTAGTCTGTTCCATGGCAGAGGCTCTCCCTTCACCTGGAATGCTCTTACTTCAGGTCCCACTGCAAAAACCGCATATCCGATTCATCTGGATTTTCCTTTCTGGCTAGATCACCTATTGCACTTTTTGTTTTGCTCAAAACATTTGTTTTCTTCAGCGTGGTCTCTTTGGTCCTGCCTCATTACTCCTCTGATTCTCAAAAATCAAGCAGAGAGAGAGCAAGAGCTTGGCAGAACCCGAATCTGACAAAAATCACACAGGCAAGACTCTGACTTCCAAAATCTAAAACCCCTTAGTTGGTCTGTATGTAATTTGCCTGATTAATTTCTATTCTGTGCAGAAAGCATTTAGGTATATACCACATCTGGCAGTCTTACCCACTTAGGGCACTAATAACAGAGATCATGGCCATAGTGACCTATTCCTCAGAATCTAAGTCAGCCAGCTTTTGTGGGTCAGAATGGAAAGGAGAGTCTGAGAACTCTTAACACAAGGAGAAATCACGTTGACTATACTGGTTAAAGATCTAAGGACTGGAGGTCTTCTTTCCAAAGTAGAACTGCCACTCAGACAATAATTCTGAAGACTGAACAGCTTGTCCTCCAGTCACATTTATTAGGCATTAATCTACTGATACTAATGCATATGTATTTGATTCATGCCACACCTAGACCCACACAAGACAGAGGACACTTTATAATATCAGAACACAAAACTGAAAGAAAACTTAATATAATTAACTTCTCGGGTAGAAAAATACATCCAGGACTCCTGGCATTAAAGTTATTGTGACGGCGCATTACAGGTAGAACTACATTTCTTTCGACTGACACAAAAATGAAATGTAGTTCTCCATAGCTGGATAAAGTATTCACACTCATCAAGAGACAAATGTCAAATATTAAACCAGCACTGAATCTTAGGGAGAATTCTTTGCATGGAACTAGAAATTCTGGAAAATCTAACCAACGATTTACCGGACTACAATTCCTGTAACTAGAGAAGGGATATTTAAAAGCATCTCGACATTTCTATGGAATGTTGACTTTGTCCAGACATATAGCACCTTGATGCTCTAACTCTTTCAGGACAGAATTCAGGAAACCTGAAGAAATGACTAAGCAACACTGAGCCCTAACCTGTCTCCCTTAAATATGAATTGTTTGGGGAAACTTCCAACAATCTCCAGATAAAGTAAATTCGTGGATGGATTCTCTGACATGTGTCAAAAGTGTCAAGATTTTATATTGTTGAGTAAAGAGGTACACTCAAATTGCATATTGGATAAGACCACAGAAGAAATGTCCTTCCACTGAGAAAATTTAGAAGCTCCATGGATTAAATAAAATTAGCTCCCAGGGGGCGCCTGGGTGGCTCAGTGGGTTAAGCCTCTGCCTTCAGCTCAGGTCATGATCTCAGGGTCCTGGGATCAAGCCCCGCATCAGGCTCTCTGCTCAGCGGGGAGCCTGCTTTCCACCCCTCCCACCCCCGCCTCTGTCTACTTGTGATCTCTTTATTTCTCTGTCAAATAAATAAAATCTTTTTAAAAAAATTATCTGCCTGGGCTTGAAATTAGCGGCTAGTTAAGGTTATCCCTTGGTGTTTGAAGGGGATTTCACTGTCAGGTTCAGCCTGGTGTCACACAGAAGAAAGGGATACAATTTATTGTGTCATGTATTCCCATTATTTTTTGTCTATAAGCATATATATTTATCACTAAAGATTTTCTGTTCAAAAGTTTCCAAGTTTTAAAAAAGAGTATTAACCTAAAGGTGAAGTGAAAAACTATGCACTTAAAATGGTATGGACGCTATGGAACATTGTTTTATAACCATGTTCTGGCCAGATAAAATTAACAAGATGTAAAAATACCAAATGTTAGTGAGGATCCAGAACAAACTTCTTTCCTATATTGGCAGGAGTATAAATTGGTTGAGATACTATGGAAAATTATATAGCACGACCTCTAATATATACCTCTTTTATGGATCAAATTTTATTCTAAGGGATGTGTGTGTGTGTGTGTGTGTGTGTGTGTGTATTTATACGCATTTCAAGAGAAATGAAGACCAACTCTCACCAGAAAAGATGGTCAAGAATGGTTTCAGCAGCCCTATTTGTAAAAGCTCAGGAAAGAATCTCGATGATTGTTTTCATTAAAATGGGCCAATTAGGATGTATTTATACAATGGAACGCTATAGACCAATTAAATGGAATGAACTACAGATACATACACCAAAAGGGGCAGGGTGGGGGGAACCTCTCTTAGATAGAACACTGAACTAAAGAACCCCGACACAGAGCAGTACATACTACATGATCCCATTAATATGAAGTGGAAAAGGGCAAAGCTGATCTGTGATGGTAGAACTCAAAATAACTGTTCTCTTTGGCAGAGGAAATTAACTGGGAAGGGTACAGGCAAACCTTCCAAACAGCTCGAAACATCTTATCTATGTATCTTGATCTAGGGGTTAGCTCTGTTAGAGTATAGATCTATTAGCATACATTCAACTGTACTTTTAAGATTCATACATGTCACAGTGCATATAATATACTTCATTTAAAAAAAAAGTTTAAAAAATGTTAGGATCAAATTAGGAAGTGTCCGACTTAATTTTTTCTCCCATCAATACTACAAAGGATCTGGGGAAACCTTTAAGCTCCTGAAAACCTAATGTGGAAAATAAGCTTTTAAGACCAACCATTAAGTTTCCTTTTCAAAGCTGTAAATCCATCTCCCTTCTCCCTAGGATCTTTCCCTGGTGTGGACCATTTTCCACTGTCCAGATATAACCTGATTAGCACCAGCTTGGGGCTCACAGTAGGTATATGCGGAGAGACTGACCTTTACCCTAATGGTCTTTCTTACCATGTGTGCCCTGTCCCCTATCCCCTGGTATCCCAACACGAAGCTCTCTAGACTCAAGTCAAGAAGGACATAGCTACAGCAGTAGAAGGCAGCATCAAAAAGTTCAGAAAGTCTTAATATTATCTAACATAGAGGGGTGTAATGTTACATTAACGGCAACATTAAAAACCATGTATACGTCCTGAGCAAAATTAGGCAAAAGTTTCCCATGAACAGAAAAATACTAGAGTAAAAACCTCAAATGCTGACAGCTCACACCTTTGGAAAATGACTGACAATTCTTTTATCCCCCCATTTTTTAGAGCTTTAAAAATAAATTGTATGCTTTGTGTCATTAATAAAATGTCACAAAGCCTCTTACTGTTCTTTCTCCATGCCCCCAAATATCCCTATTATATCTGACTCAACTTCACCTCTGCAGAGACCAAATTCCCAGGTGTTGGTGACAGCAACAGATGAGCCATGGGAGACCAGCCCAGGACTGTAGGCAGGTTGGTGACTCACAATCATGTGGGAGACAGAAACATGGACATCCGGGCACTTGAAGACGAATCTAGTATTGAAGAGACTTATGGATGCTGGGATTTCTGGAGAGCAGATAGTCAGGGCTTGAATAACATACATCAAATGTACCACTCAGACAGAAAGATCGGGGGGGGGGAAGCCCCAGAATTCTGAAGTTCTCCAGATCTACTCTATCGTGTTACTGTATGACTGCTCATAATAAAGTCGACTTTGAATAATTCTGTCTATTTGAATTTAACAACGTTCTTATGTAAGAATGACAGTCTGCCAGGCGATCTCCAGAACGTCCGAGAAGCTCTAACCAGCAGAGTGGGCCACCTTTGGAGTGAGCTAGGGCTGCCCCCAAGAGTCCTTGATGCCTTAACCTATGAAACAGTGGAAACTGGGTCTAAAGGGAAGCTATTTTCACTTTATTTCACTTTACTTCTTCATCAACAATTAACAAAAACTTCCGAAATACAACCTTTGATAACATGGATTATTTAAGAAAACAGGGTATTCTAGAGTGTGGTCTAAGGAGATTATTGTAAAATTTACACAGCAAAGAACTATTTAAAGAAATCAGGCATGCACATAGATGTCCGAGCAACTGAACAAGGGCTACAGGGAACAAATATGAGCCATAGGAAGAGCTCTTCTTCTTTTTTTTTTTTTTTAAGACATTTATTTATTCAACAGAGAGAGACAGAGATCACAAGTAGGCAGAGAGGCAGGCAGAGAGAGAGGAGGAAGCAGGCTCCCCACTGACCAGAGAGCCCCATGAGTGTCTCGATCCAAGGACCCTGAGACCATGACCTGAGCCAAAGGCAGAGGCTTTAACCCACTGAGCCACCCAGGTACCCCAAAAGAGTTCTTCTGAAAATCTTGCTTAGAAAAACAAACACCAGAAAAACAGGCTATCTCTTGTCTAATTCTGTTATAGAACATCACACTGAAGTTTAAAAAAAAAAAATTATTTAGTGCTGGACAGCCCCACTAACAAGCTGTTAGGATTCTGGAGATCAGAGCTGGGATCAGCAGGGTAAAGATGGGTTGGGCTATTGTCCCTAGGCAGACAGCATAACTTTGAGCTGGGCTCAACAAATGACAAGCATTTTTGCAGGAGACACTCCAATTTTCACAGATTTACCCATACAAAAAGCCAGTTTTTATGGGGTTTTGTGTGTAAAAAGAAACAAAAGAAAAAACACACACAAAAAAACAAAAGCAACAACAAAAAAGACCTGGTGAAGGCTAATTCTACATGCCCAATATACAGAACTCTTGATTTTGCCAAGTTGTTCAATCATGACTACAAAGAACTTAGCACAATTTTCACCTAGTGTGACAAGGGTCTGGAAGGATTATTTTTTAAAAAAAAATTTTTTTTAAAGATTTATTTATTTATTTATTTGACAGACAGAGAGCACAAGTAGGCAGAAAGGCAGGCAGAGAGAGAGAGGGAAGCAGGCCCCCCACTGAGCAGAGAGCCCGATGCGGGGCTCGATCCCAGGACCCTGAGATCATGACCTGAGCTGAAGGCAGAGGCTTAAACTGCTGAGCCACCCAGGCGCCCCGGGATTATTTTTAACATAGCAAATACACTGGTTTAAATTTTTAAAAAGACAGATGTTGATCATATGTCGTATGTACCTCAACTTTACCATTAAGAAAAAGAATGTGAAGAATTCTGAATTCTTTGGAATTAAAATCCTTTAAGTGTAATCGTTTTCTTTTATGGAACTAAATCTTGACCATGCTTGTGTTACATTTCTTGTGGATTTCTCTCACAGAGAAAAATAAAACAAATCCATCCTCAAAGGCAACTTTGATGTGTCTGTGTTTGTACAACAGACTAGAGCACTTAAGGAGTTTTTCCCCCAAACATGGAATACGATGTTTACCCACTGGACCCCATCCAGTCAAATGGGAAAGTAAAATTCATTTAATTCCTTGAAGAGAACTAAATCACTTTAAAGTCTCCGTATATTTGCAGGAAAACCCAAGTCATGTTGCTCAGTTGGCATCGTCCTAGGCTTCAGTATAAACACGCCACCACTTACTGTATACATACAAGGTAAATTTTAAAATGGCATGTGTTTCATATGCCATATATCTTCCTCTGTTCCTAAGTAGTTTAAAACCTCAAGATTCATATGTGGATGGAAGATCACACACAAAACCATGAGGAAATTTTGCAATGGTTCAAATGTGTCAAGAAATACTTTTCCAACAATTTGGGGGGAGGCAGCATTATTTATATTTGCATTGAATTTACAAGCTCATCAGTAAACACGTCCATTCTATTAGAGGAAAGAAACACTAAATACTGAACTACTGATTTTTCTGATATTACCCCCTTTGCAGGGGGTTGGCCACATGTGAAGAAGAGCACAAGGACTTCGGGCGTGGGCCTGATTTGGAATCCGGCTGGGTGATGGTGGACCATCGTTCATTCTTGTAACTCCAGTCACCTCCTCAAATCAATTGGGGAGAACACCAGCGCCCTCAAAGGAGCTCATCAAAATCAAGTAAGATGATGTATGTAAAGTAGCAGGTGCAGGCCATTTTGTTCTTGTTTATGTTTTCTCCCTGATTTCCTCCACTGCTATGCAAACACTCGCACTGTGGGGGAGTGTTCACAACTCAGCCCCTATTTCTGGCACCAAACATCATGCCAGGTGCTCCCTCGGATGGCTTGCCGTTCCTTTGCTCCCTCCGCAAGGCAGAAAAGCAGGGCAGTCTGTTTGGAGATGCCCATACCGCTCGGCAGCCCGTTGCTCAGCTTAGGAATTCACCCTGGTGAAGCCCATTGGGAAATAGATTAACCACTAACCTCATTCTAAGCCAAAGCAGAACAGGAGCAAAATCACAGCAAACTCAAAATAGGACCTAGGATGCACATTCCACTTCTTGCTTTTTCTAAGACAACTGATGTTCTCTCCTCTTTCCGGATGGGACTTGGACAGTTTTTTCCTCATTCCCATCCAGACCCCTGGATTCCTCTTCAACTGTGGGGAAGTGGGTTTCTCTATCAAGTGGCGAAATCCAGGTGGCTGGGATGTCAGAAGCTTCTCTTCTTCATTTCCCCAGCCGCTCAGGGGGTCCTTCTGGACCTGGTCATTATAGAATCATCCCTGCATGGACAAGGACTTCCTCTCAGATGAACCAAAGTCAGCTCCATGTGCAAGAATCAGAAATGAAAGGAGCCTGGCTACAGGAAGGATTCATAAGGTTCAGAAACAAAATGGAGGACTATCCAACTTTGTCACATTGCTTTAGCTTTGTAACCCCCAGGGTGTTGAGAAACTATCATAAGGGATATGGGGATGCAAATTTAGCCTACCATCTGAAAAGAGACACATGCCTGCAAGCCCAGAGTCCAGGAGAGTTGACACAAGTCCCTCAGCTAAGGCCTCATCTTCTCCAGGACTGGGCAAGATAATCTACAGAAGATTCACTGACTTCAGTGAGTGATTTTAGACACAAACACCATGATCAGGTATCCTCTTTTATGCAAGCATCAGCATAAATTTACACATGGGGTGCCTTTGTGGCTCAGTGGGTTAAAGCCTCTGCCTTTGGCTCAGGTCATGGTCCCAGGGTCCTGGGATCAAGCCCTGCATCGGGCTCTCGGCTCAGCGGGGAGCCTGCTTCCCCTTCTCTGCCTGCCTCTCTGCCTACTTGTGATCTGTCTGTCAAAAAAAAAAAAAAAGTTTTAAATTAAAAAAAAAATAAATTTACACATGTGGATGGGAAATTATATAGGACACATACAGAATTATTATAATCAATATATAATATTCAAGAATCAAAGATTACACTTTTTTTTTTTTTAAGATTTGAGATAGAGAGGGCACATAAGTGGGAGGGACTGAGGGAGAATCTCAAGCAGATTCTATACCCAGGGCAGAGCCAGGATGTGGGGTTTGATCTCAAGACCCTAAGATCATGACCTGAGCCAAAATCAAGCCACATGCTTAACCAACTGAGCCACCAGGTGCCCCTACCTGTCTTTTAAAGATAATATGGAGTCATTTGTGCAAATGCTCAATGACATCTTGAAATGGAAGGCCACTTTTACATTTATCTGCTCCTGGTGTCCTCTTTAATTAGAATGGACCTCCTTCCACAGCAGGGACTGAACAGGCTGATGAACATGGGGGACACAGCCCTTCCTTGTTCATTCCCTGCATTATTTCCCTTCAAATTAGAACTGTGCCAGCTTTGTCAGGCTAAATTCTAACGCAGGTTTCACAATCTTCTAGAAAAACTCTACTAAAGCTCAAAGCTTAAGAGCTTAGTAGGTAACTTCTTTAAAACTAAAGAATAAAATCTAAAATCCCTCAAACTATTTCCATAGAAGCCTTCCGTTACCATCTCTCCCGGTACACAAGAAGAGGAAAAATGTAGGCAAAGTGGGATCAAGGTTTTGGTGTTCCACAGATAGCTCCAGTTCATTAGACGATGTTGTGGCTCTTTACATAATTCATGCCCCCAAAGTAGTATCTTGATTTCTTCAGGCTAAAGTATGCCAAAGATACTGTCAATAAACATCTAAATGCCCAGTTGCTCAAAAGATCACAGAACACAGGGTAAGCAAGAATGGGTCTTTGAGACCCCCCTCCTGTGCTTGACATGCTCCAGGTGGGAGACAGAAAGGAACCCAGGCCAGAAACATCGCTGCCTGACATCTGACACCAGGAGACGAGGATTCTGGCTCTTGGTCATTTAATAACTGTTTGAGAAATGATGGTGCCTGCTTCCATACAGGTGGTGGCTCTCCATGTAACACAAGGCCCCTCCGTGGAGGAGGGCAATTCTAGGGCATCATCACTGTTACTCAGCGCGGTCAGCCAACTGACATCTCTTATACTATCACGGAGCATTTATTGCTTAGAGCATACCCTTGGGTGGGTGGGGGTGATAAGAGCAAACCAAAGATTGCTGAAGTTTGAGGGAAAGGCACTATTAGAGAAGTACAATGAAGGGACATCTGTGTGGCTCAATCGGCTGGGCATCTGCCTTTACCTCAGGTCACGATCCCAGGGTCCTGGGATCTAGTCCTGCATCAGGCTCCTTGTTGTCAGCAGGGAGCCTCCGTCTACTTTGCCTGCGGTTCCCCCTGCTTGTGCTCTGTATGTCTCTAATAAAAAGAAGCGGGGGGGAAAAGAAAAGTACAGAGAAGAAATCCGGGCACACCAAGAACAAAGTCAACCAACTGCCCCAATCTCTGGGCCAGGTATAGGCCAGTTTGCTGAGAAGAGCAACAACACATTAGATCTAATGAACAGCCTGCAGTTCCAGAACCAGTCTAAGTCCAGGAGTACTGCCTCAGCCAGTATGGTGTAGTCTAGGAATAATGGCTCTGAAGCTATGGCCTCTACTCCTGACTGGCTTTGCAACGTTATGGCCTCAGTTTTCTTATCCATAAAATGGAAATTATGTTAGCACTCACTTTATAGATTTTTGTTGAGGATTAAATACATCAAGCGTTTTCAACACTGCTTGGTACCTGCTTAAACATTTTATATCTTACTTCCTAATTATAATCCCTCAGAGTGGGAGGATCCCCTCTTTTTTGCCTGGTAGAAACTAAGCTAAAGCTCAAAGAAACTTGACTAAGACTATTTATCTTTAAATGGTGAAGCCACAATTCAAAGCAGCACTCTTCCATCTGTAAGTCATACAAACACTTCAAATATTTTAAATATGTATTCTCCCTTCATCTTCTGTCCTAACTCAGTGGTTCTCCAAAAATGGCTCCCAGCTTAGCAGCAAGACAATTAGCCGAGAAATTGTTAAAAAGGACTTTTCAGGCCTCACCCCACATCTGTCCTGTCAGATTAGCATGGCAAGTACAGCTGTGTGCAGCTCCTTTCCCCTTCTATGGAGAATCAGACTGTAGCAGGAGTACTACCGATTATTCTCAAGGAATGAGTAAATCAGGAGAATGGAAGTTACAGCACAGGGAATACAGTCCATGATACCAGAGTAGTGTTGGAGGGTGACAGATGGAAGCTCTGCTTGTGGGGAGTGTAGCGTAACGAATAGAGATGTGGACTGTGTTGTACACCTGAGACAAATGTGTGTCAACTGTATTTCAACAAAAAAATTTTAACAGAAATCTAAATATCCCAGAACAATTGTGAAACATTAGAAAATGTATTTAGTAAAGATAATGGAGAATTTTACCCTGGAGGTCCTGAACAGGAGACAGGTGACATTGTAGGACAGCTGAATTTCCAATTTTCCTGGGAGCACAGAGCTGGATATAGGGTCAATTATAGAGTCAATTCTCCATGTGACTTTGGGCAACTCAACCAATCGGGGACTCAGGAAGCAAAGTGAGTGACCTCTCCTATCCCTTACCAGGTTATCCACTCTGTGAACTCTAAATCTCCCTGACTATACTTTAATAAGTATGATGTAGGATAAAATATAAATCTCAGGAGTAACCATTGAATAGAGTCATGTGAAAAATGAAATTATTTGGGTTTCAAATTAGGTTGGAGAAGGAAAATCTGCAAGGGTTCTAGCAATCTCATTATTCCGAGTTTCAAAGTAAAAACATGTAGAGTATAAGATGAAAATAAAAGTCAACATGATTATCAAATAAGTTACTTAAGTAGGCTATCTTTATGGAGAACGGGGAAAAAAGTATGACTAACCCACGCCACAGTAAGTTTGCCCTAGTGAGGAGCTTCCGTTGGAATGCACATCAGGGGCCAGAGTCTACATATGGCACAGATCTCAGAACGGAAATCCAGAACCTGAGTTCCAGTCTGAGCTGGGTCTAACTAAACATGAGCTTATTTTGGTTCAAGATGCAGTTTCTTCACCTGTAAGTGGGGCACAGAAATTAAGTTACATCCTGTCTTAGATTTTTTTCTGAATCTAATTTTTTTAACTCTTCTAGGATTAAGATGCCTCATTGCATAGGCCCCTGCTGGTGGCAGGGGTGGCCAGAACTATCAGGTAATAAACACGTCCAGGAATGAAAGAAGTTTCAGGATGTTTTGGCCCAAGTATAGACTATAGACAAGTCATGTACCCAACCCAACATGAAGTTATCCTCAGAGTGAAGGTCATTCTGATACCAACAGGATGGCGTAAAGTTGACTCCAAACGTGTATGTCCCTAAGGCCCACACAGGAGCCATCACTTCAGACTGTTACCACTTAGCTTCCACTGATCAGGAATTCCTGGAGAAGTTCTACCCCTTCTGCCTAAAGATCCAAACGGTTAGCTTTAATTGAAAAATACCTCCAAGTTCTTTATGACTAGAGAGTCCACTGGGATCCAAAAAGTCAAATACCTTCAAAATCTCCCAACTTCACAATTCAGTTTATGGAGAATAGAAACGAATCTTGGTGGCTAGTACCCTCAATGACTCTTTCACCTCAGAAAAGGCAAATCAGAGATTTCTAATTGTTTGAGGGAGAATCAGATTTGTTTTTTCCTGCCTCACCAGCTACACTCTGTGCACCATACTACAAATCACCCTGGGAAATACATCCATTCTAAAAGTGAGGAAACTCGGGCTGAGCTCTGCAGCAAGGGGCCATGGCACACAGAGGCAGGGGGCCATGGCACACAGAGGCAGGGGGCCTTGATAGACCACTCCAGGACTGGAGCAGAGAGAATGAGAAAATGAAGAAGAGGGATGATGCTAAGAATCAGGGAAGGCCAGAAGCAGCCCTGAAAGGCAGGGTTTCAAAGACCCAGGCTTTATCTTGGGGGTATTCAGAAGCCATGCAAAGGTTTTGTGCAGAAAGAGGATATGAGCCCACCTGCCTTACCAAGACCCCTTATTGAATAAAGACTGTTTTCTGAGGATGAACAGGGTCAACTCAGGAGCCTGAATTCCAAGTGGTCCCTGTCTCTCCTTTTTCAGTAAGGCATTTGACATCAATAGAGGTTCATAGTCATGGCTGTAATATCATCCCAGTTCCACAAGCCTACCCAGTGATCACACAGCCGTATTCTCCTGTCCCTCTGCAAGAGAAGCCAGTGCCAAGAGTGGTGCAGAGAATATGCTCAGAAAAAGGAAACACAAATTAACTCTGGCAGTTATTTGGCTCATTTTTCAGAATCCATCTAACAAAACACCATGTTCCAGTAGCCAGAAAGGATGGAAAGGCTCACAACTGGCAAAATCACCACAGGACCTAGAGTAATCATGCCCTACTTCGCAGCACTCCCATTTGAATTTTTTGTTTTGTTTTGTTTTTGTTTTTGTTTTTTGTGTGCTAGGCTTGCAGAGAAACATCTGTGTTTGCATTGGGGACTGTCAAAAAGGCATAAAAGATAAATGGCTAAATAGGATTAAAGATGTAGAATCAGAGTTTGCTATGGCATTTAAGAGTGAAAAGGAACCAAGCAAGACCCAAGACTGAGAGCCACAAAATGGGTAAAGGCACTGGAATGAAAATAAGAGCCAATTTTGACAATCTAGAAAAATCTTTGCATTTTGGCAGTCCATCTGTACGCCTGGTGTGTCCCCTTTCCCCACCCTCTAAACCTATTGCTTGTTTAGGAAAACAAAGAGCAAGAGTGGCACGGGGAGAGGAGCAGTGACCAGGGATCATCTCCTTTCAGCCTGATTGGTTATTTTCCCACTATCGCAATTGCTTTAACTCCTTAACAAAATACACAGTATACAGTAACTATGGTAGAAAACTGGAGTTGAATTATTTAGCAAGCACATTAGAGGAAAACAGCACCTCCCCCAAACATACAGTTTGCCACAGAGAACCTCAAAGTATTAGTCCATATTTTTCTAATACAATTAAGTGAGTTTTTCTATATACGAAGTCATAAAGGAAAAATTTGGTTGACTTGACTACCTAAAACTTAAAATTTTACATGATACAAAATAAGTGAATTAAAAAAAAAAAATAGGGAAATAGGGGCACCTGTGTGTCTCAGTTAAGCAACTGCCTTCCACTCTGGTCATGATCCCAGAGTCCTGGGACCAAGCTCCACATCAGGCTCCCTGCTCACTGGGGAGTCTGCTTCTCCTCTCCCTCTTTCCTACTTGTACTATCTCTCTCTCAAATAAGTAAAATCTTTTTAAAAGTAAGGAAATAAAAAAAATTAAGTTATGATAGGAAATTTTAATTAAGTTTGGTCATCTAAGTTTTTTTAGAGTATCCGTATTTCCTTTTGGGTGTTGTACACAACTTGTAACTGCCCTGCAAAGTAAATGGTAGCAAGTATAGTTAACCCAGGAATGTGAAGGAGAGAGGAGTATTATTTACTAATTTAGCTTCATGAATGTACAACCTGTGCAACAGTACAGGGCCCAAGCTTAGAAGATGCCTATGCTTGGTTTAATACTATGCTGGAAGTCTCGGACATTTTTAACTTCTATTTTCTTTAAGAAGTCCTCAACTCCCTTTGTCTTTGCACTCTGAAAAATGTGTACTGATCCCATCCTTATAGTTCTATAAATTACCTATCTATAAAATAAAGTTTTGTGCTGAAGAAGAATACCAAGATGCTTAGGAGAAGTTTATAGCCTAGAAGTAGAAGTTTAGTAATTCGATTATAATGAAACAAGGTGATTGAAACACATGGTAGAGATGAAGTTCAAACAAGGGAAACATTACTTCTTGGTGGATGAGGTTAGTATATGTGGAAGGCAGCTTTTTGTTGAATCTTGAACACTAATGGGAAGAACAAAGAACAGGGCACAGAGGTAGTGAGCTGTCTGAAAGCACAGGGACTGAGGGACTGCCTGGGCAGACAGAACTGTTGGGTTTGCCCACTGCGAGAAGACCCCAGGCTGGAAGAGCAGGAGTGGAGGCTGTGACAGTGCCTTGAATATCCAGCTAATGAGGCTGAGCATAATTCAAGAGCAGCGGTGAGCCTCCGGTGAGCCTCCGGAAGGTTAGAGAGAACCAGGTAGGCAGAGTCATCACTTAGGAATATGAAAGCCAGCCCCAGGCCAACACTGGTCCCTGCATCCCCTTTTTGGGCTTCCAGCCCAGTGTTGTCTTCACAAATGACAGGGACCCTATGCTTTGCCAAGTTGCTGCAGGGAAAGTACCTACCTCTCATCCAACCAGCTAGATGTCATCTGCTCTAACTGGCCAACCAGATGTGTTTTCACACTCTGGAGAACCAACCTTTATTGCTGAAGGTTTGAACTGTCAGAGCAGATAACCAAGGGACACAGCTCTGAACACCCAAAAAATCAAAGTATATGCATGCTCAGAAGAGTAACACCAACACCGACAGAGTGAGATTTTATCGCCTGAACTTGAGCACCTCTAAAAAAGTTCTTGCGGGTCACGGAAGAGAGCATGGACACTTACTCCATTTCCTTGAGACAACAAAACTACAGAAGTAGAAATCTACATTCCAAGTGCCCAGTGCTTTGGTCCATGAGACAGAACAGGCTCCACACCCCAGGCAAGGATTTTACCAACCACCACTTGGCATCTTTCTCTATTAGGGCTGCATCAGAAATCAGTAACTTGCACTTGGATTTTACATTTTTCAAGTTTTTATTTCTTCAGTCTCTCCTGTCTCTCTGTTCTCTTTCTATTGCCCCGCACACATACCAATATAATCACACCTCTGTATCGATGTACTCACGCATATGCACACCCATGTACACACAGCACCTGAATAATTTCCTTGCAAGCTGTACTCCACTCCAAACTGAAAATTACATTTCTACTTCTAAGGGTTTCACCCAATCATGTTCCAGAAAAAGCCCAACCCTCTACTGATAGTTATATTTTAATATATTATTACTTGATATCAACTTAGAAGTTTATTGTCCCTTTAGCAGGAATATAAGGAATTATGTGGAAATGAACAATGTATGAAGAATGAATCAGGAAATAAATTACATAAAATACTCAAGTACACACTATTAAAATTGCCTAAGAAAATGTAACTGATATCTATCATGATATATCACTGAAATGAAATGGGATTTTAATTTTTTTTTAGCTCCACTAAAACCATTTCTTCACCAAGAAAATATTAAATGAGAAAGCTGGTTTAATATTCTAGCTCTGAAAAAAAAAGATCTTAAGCGACACTACACCATCTCTTTAGCAAGTAATCTATCACTATTTAAAGATGGTTCAGTTTTCAAAAGAAAACACGCTATTTGGGGGGAAAAAAAGCTGTCAATATTCCTTTTAATGATATCGTGTGTTTTCTTTAAATGAAGCTTAGAGGCAAAGACAGACATTTCAGTGAATATCAGCGTATTCCTCAGAATTGAAAAGCTGTTTTCTCATTCCAATTTCCATGCTATACTGAATTATGATAATATCCTGTATCAAGAAAAGCTTTTGATATTTCAGAACTAAAACATAAAACACATTTAATTTGGGAAATTAAACTCAGGATTAAAGGATAATGAGCTTCACCTTGGAACTTTTCCATCTTTGTCATCTGACCTTTAACACGGAATTTTACACAGGAGAGGATTTAATCAGAAGAGGGACCACAGACATATTAACTGATAAATAGTTAGGGATGGACTCCAGTCCCCTTTTTGTTCAAGCAAATTGTCTTTTGTTCCTCTGAGCCTCACTCCTCCCTCAGAATGTTCAGTGAAACTCTCAAGATCTGACTTCATCACCTGTCATGGAAACTGGTACCAGAAACAAAGAAGCCCATTGCTTTCACCAACCTGCACAGTCTTCAGCTTGAGAGGAAGGCAAAAGCCTTCCCTGGCTGCATGTCTGACAAGAGGGTTGGATAGACAATTAGCAACCTAGGTAGAAGAAAATCAAGCATCCTACCTTTTTAAAAACTCCATATACTCGGTATGCTTGATGAGTCCTGTCCTCATCATGATCGTTTGAAAACATTGTCGATCGATGGCCCAGAGTTTCACATTTACAAGAGCTGGAGGACAGAAAAAAAAATAACAGGGGAAAAAAATCAGACAATTTCAACCACGAACCACATCACGCAGAAGAGAGAAGGGACCCAGGGGAGTCCTGGGGAGCCTGAACCTTCATTTACATCTGATACCATCACGCTGTCCTATTTCCTTAAGGACCCAAGTATTCTTACAAGGTACAATGTAGTTCATACTTCTCCTTTTAGTGTTATTACCTAATAGGAAGATTCTTGGTGGTCTTCTGTCCTTAGGGGATGGGAATGCCCAAGTACACACTGAAAAAATTTTGTGATTTCAAGACTACCTGAGCAACAATCACATGGACAGAAAGATTCACAATTAATAACACTCCCTGGGAATTACCCGGAATGGTGTTCATGATTCAAATGATCACGTTTTCATTGTAAAAAGTAGAGGTGAAAACTCAATCTTCAGGCTAATGGAGTGAATTTAATAAAGTAGAAATAATTGCACAGTGCTTTCTACATGAAACCTATTTTTGCAAATTTAACCTGTGCCCAAAGTTGTCCTGTGAATTTCTAGTAGATAGGTTTGTTGAATTTTAATTTCTATTCTCATACGTACACGGTCTTTAACAATAATAGTGTTGAAATAGAATACCATGAAGTTCACCATTTGATCTATTACAACCATTTGATCTACTAAGAGACAAGTTTTCGAAAAAAGACGCTATAGGGTAACAGGTTGATATCATGAGATAAGCTTAGGTTTTAGAAGAATACTCTAAAAGTCTCCATACCCCAATCTGTGTGGTGGGCATACAAGACGCTTATTGTACTATGCTGTTTATATATGTTTGCAAATTTTCACAATAAGCAACACTTTAAGTTAACACACAAGTGAAGCAAGCCAATTCACAGCACATACCCATGGGGGATGGGGTAGGTAAGCATGATGGAGGGGTTGGAGCCAGACAAGGGAGTAGAGACAGTTTAGTTCAGTGAGCCAAATGTGGAAAAATTGAAGAGGATAACTTTCTCACTAAGCCCCCTGAACATGATGGATGGAGATCTGGGTGTAGGGGAGGGGGTGCAGAGTATTAGGTTGCAGGTGTGACACGAGGGGAGGGACACTGAGTAACACGGAGCAATGGAGGGAAAGATAAAAAAGGAAATACCATATTCTAGAGTAAAGCCCTTATCTTTGAGTTTCACCTAATATTTCCTCGCAGAACTGTGTGACACTAAGAAACTAGAACATGACTTGTCCCTTAGCCTGCTCTTTACTGGAGAATTAAAGGTGCTCAGTTAATGAGAAAATGAACAAAGCCACAAAGGCTGGTGGTGTACGCATGGCTCTGGGCCAAGCAGCCTTTAAAAATGAACCATCATCAAAAGCAAAGCTCATGGCACAGGTGCTCTCCAGCTACATTCTAGCTCCTCGGCTCAACCCAGGCTTCTTTCCAGAACACCTGTTCACCCCGAGACTGGATGACATGACCTTGAAGGATTGCCAATTTAGGAAAAGATTCACCAGAAGGAGAGTCTTTCAGAAGTGACAGGAGCTGAGCTGGGGGAGAGATGGAGGAGGGGAAATCAGGAGGGGAGAGCAGAAGACCAGGACTGGGAAGGGGCCTGGGCTGGGGAGTCCAGACAGGGATACCATGGCCTGAAAAGGCAGAGACAGTCTTTCTTTATCTTTCTTTTCTTTTTTTTTTTTTTTAATTTGTTTATTTGAGAGACAGAGAAAGCACAAGCAGGGGGAGCAGCAGGCAGAGGGAGAAGCAAGCTCCCCGCTGAGCAGGGAGCCCAATGAGGGACTCGATCCCAGGACCCTGAGATCATGACCAGAGCTGAAGGCAATACTTTACCCACCGAGCCGCCCAGGTACCCTGGGGTTGCTCCATAATTTGAGAGGTTACTGTGGGGCAGGGGGGCCTGGAAGCCAGGCAGAGGAAGCAGGGTTTTGTGTGATAACCAACAGAAGGCCTCTAGAGATCTTAAAATCAAAATAAAGAAAAAAAGTAGAATTGAAGAAAATACCATAGATACAAGCATTCAAACGTTTTTGATGTAAGAAAAAAAACAATTCTGTCCTCATCATTCCTAACGGTCCCTAGGTATTTCCACTATACAAAGACTTCCTCCGAAGGATGAATTAGGATACACTAACTTTATTTTAAAAATAGTGGTGATGCAAACAGTTGTACTATCAAGGATCTGCATCCCGGACTGCACATTCAAGGACTGACTAGAAGCAGACGGTCTACGGAAGTCCGGGATGCCCACCCACTTGAGAGGGCTCTGCCCTGCGGACAGACTTCACCGGCATCCTCCTGGTGGCACTATATAAAAATTTCTACCACTGGCTCGTATACGCTGAGTGATAGAAACACAGGGATAGCTGATAGAGACTCATCGAGGAGGGGCAGAAATTGGATTCGGAAGCACCCAAGTCGAGCAGAAAACAGCACTGCTGCCAAATGATACTTTATGTAAAAACCGGGAGGCAGAGCGGGACAGGACCCAAATGGAGAAAATGGTCCTGGCCATGTAGAGTGATCACCGTTTCCAACAAGGAGGAGTAGGTACCAAGCCCAGGTCATGGTACTCAGGAGTTAGGTGAGGAGGGTCAGTGTGTGTGTGTGTGTGTGTGTGTGTGTGTGCATGCGTGCACTCTTGTATAGCTTGTGACCAAGTTATTTGCAACAGTCTGAGTCCTAGTTCATACCTGGAGGCCAGGCTGTGTCCCAGGTCCCTCCTGATGAGCCAGCTTTCTGCCCTGCCTGTGTCCCTGTCTAGAGCACCTTCTTACTACAGTTCATCATCTCTGCTATGTCTGGATCATGTTTCCTCAAGTAAGTCTGTAAGTACCCCCAGAGAAAAGTCCATGCCTCATTTCTTGTAACTTCTCCCCACTCAAGAAATCAGACCCAATACTTATCAAGTGAAAAGCTATCTGTCTAATTAATGCAACTTATGTACATTAAGTTCACCTAAGGAAAAAAATAAGCCTAGGTGGCCTCTCATGTTACATTAATTCGGTTTAGATATTTTAATCAGGTCTCTGAATCCATGTATTGCAAGAGAAGGTCTAAAAATAACTTCACAGAATTCCGTAATTCCATTTTATCTTCTGATTCCCATTTACACGGGCTACTGGAATGTCTCTACGTAAAAATGGTTTCAGACATTTTATGTGATAATGAACATGGCTTGGCGAGATTGCAAATTTGTCCATGACCTTGGGCTTGGGCGAGATGCCAAAACCTTTTCTGTATTCAGCTGATAAACCTATTAGTCAAGTTAGCATTTCACAGGTGGGCAAGCATGACTAATAATCACCTTGCCTTGTTACCAAGAAGGTGGTTATATTCGAGTTGTGATTAACGTCTTTCTTCTTCAGAGAAGGCTGGAGTGTTAAGTCTCCCCTCCATAACTTGCAGACCATTTGAAAAAAAATTAAAAAAAAAAAACTTTCTATGTACCTCTGATTTTAAGTTGTGTATTCATCTCTGTAGGGAATAAGCACTTGAAAAATAAAGTTCCTGTGATTTTCACCATGATGATTACAGTTGTTGAACATGTAAGTCTCAAGGGCATTAAGCAGAGAAAGTGTTGGGAACGTTTCCTTTCTGTTCAAGTATGTATCTAAAATACTCCGCTGAAACAGTGATCATTTCTTCAGTTTAAGGCCACATGGAACTCAGGCCAGTTACCATTCCTCTGAGATCTCCAAGTGTAGGAGTCCATCAAGAACACCTTCAAATAGCCTTGAATTTGCTGGACTATGGGAGGGGGAGCCACAAAACTGCTAGACTCCAGTCACCAGTCCGGGCTTGGCTTAAATTTCAGTGGGGAATCACCCACTGTTCAGTTCAAATTTTGGATGAATACTGAGAAAGCATGTGGGTATACAACACTTATAATCTCAAATGTTGATTCAGCCCATACTTATTTTATATATATTTATTTATATCTAGCCAACACTGGTGCTATATATAAGGGATAGAAAGCTAACATACAGCTCCTGCCTTTAAGCAACTTGTCATCCAGAACAGAGGCCACCAGACTGTGGTCCATGCCAGACCAGGCCTATGGTCAGTTTTTATACAGCACGCTAGCTATGAATGGGTTTTGCATTCTTAAATGGCTGAAATTCTTAAAAAGAAAAATGTTTCATGACACTTGAGAATTACAAGGAAACAAATTTCAGTGCCCATAAAACACCTGATTAGAATACAGCCGTGCCCATTTGTTTCCATATGGTCTCTGGCTGAATGGAGTCATTTTGACAGATAGTATCTGGCCCTTTACAGCAAAGGCTCACCATCTCCTGGTCCTGTACTCAAATAGCACATCAAAAGTGAGTACCAGGGGCACCTGGGTGGCTCAGTGGGTTAAAGCCTCTGCCTTCAGCTCCGGTCATGATCCCAGGATCCTGGAATCAAGCCTTGCATCAGGCTCTCTGCTCAACGGAGAGCCTGCTTCCTTCTCTCTCTCTCTCTCTCTCTCTCTCTCTCTCTGCATGCCTGTCTGTCTACTTGTGATCTGTCAAATAAATAAATAAAATCTTTTTAAAAAAAGTGAGTACCAGCAGGGGGAAGTATTTGGGGCTTGAAGTACGCAGCTAAGGCCTCCCAGACTCCCCTACTCTCAGTGGGGAAGAGTTGAGTAGGGCTGATTCAAGGCTCTGCAGAAGACCGTCTCCTAAGCTAGGGTTCTTCACCTGGTGCTGTGGATGGAATAGGTCTCCCCCCAAATTAAAAGTTATAGGCTTAATCCCCATATTGATGTTACTTCGAAACAGGGCCTATGGGAGGTACGGAAGTTCTGGTATTAATTCTAATGAGGCAAGGTGGGTGAGGGGCAGTGGATTCCCCACAGCAACAAGCACCTCTCAGGACACCAGTTTCACAATTCAACTCAATTCTGACACTCTACCCAGAGATGGCATCAGACTCTGAAGTAAAGGTTCACTCTTGAAAAACTGCCTCTCCTCCTACCTTCAGAGGCCAATCCACAGTCCCTGTACTTGCCAATAAGGACAAGGAGAGATGGAGGGCACCACTAAACATTAGGGAAATGCAAATCAAAACCACAATGAGAGACCACTTCACACCCATAAGGATGGCTATTCTTATAAAAATAGTAAGCGTTGGCAAAGATGTGAACCAATTAGAACTCTTATGCATTGCTGGTGGGAATGGGCAATGGTGGAGACACCATGGAAAACAGTAAAGTCGTTCTTTAAAAAAATTAAACAGATTTAGCATAGGATCCAACAATCCTGTGTCTGGCTATATACCTAAAGTAACGGAAAACAGGGAATGAATAGTTACTTGTACACTAATGTTCACACCAGCATTATTCACCACAGTCTAAAGATTCAAACAACCCAAATGTCCTTCAAAGAATAAAAGAATATCTAAGATGTGGCCTATATATACAATGGAAGATGATGCAGCTTTATGAAAGGAGTGAAAAACTGATACAGGCTACATCACAGGCAACACTGAAAATGTTCTACTAAGTGAAATAAGCCAGAAACAGAAAGATAAGCATTGCATGATGCCATTGCCATGAGGTACCTAGAATCATCTGATTCATGGAGACAGCACATAGAATTGTGGTTACCAGGGGCTGGGGCTGAGGATAGGGAGGTGGTGCTTGATGGAGACAGTTTCAGCTCAGGATGAGATGAACATCCCCCAGATGGACGATAGTGAGGGCTACACAGCAGTATCAATGTACTTAACACGCTGAACTGCCTGCTTCAAAATGATGAGAATATGTTAAAGGTTGTGTATATTTCATCATGATGAACAAAAAGTTGATCAATGGGCTTACTTTGCTAGATAAGTAAGTACAACATGTTTCATGTCTTGTTTGGTTTCTAATTTTCTGTGACATACTCACCAGTACTTAAAGAAATTGACACTTGGTATTTCCAAGACAGAGTTCAAATTCCATAGGCAGACCTAGTGGCATTTCCCAAGTCTCCCGCCCTCAAGCTTGGCCCACACCCTGCAAGTTCATGCTAATCTACCCCAGGCCCCTGCTCATGCTCAAGCTGATCCCTGAAACCAGAGGCACTTCCTACCTGCTTGTCTCCCAAAATGCTCATTCATCCTGGCAAGACCCAAATCAGTTATTTTTATTCTTTTTCCCCTTTCGGGCATTTCCAAGTATTTTGTAGTCTTCTTTCTATTTCCCTAGCCTTTGATAATTCTAAGTATTTGCTGTCCAGTAGGATAGCCACTAGCTACATGTGGTCATGGAGTCTTTAAAATAAGGCTAATGGTAATTGAAATGTGCTGTCTGCATAAATTACACACAGAATTTGAAAGACTCTATGAAAAGAGAATATAAAGTGTCTTATATTTTTATACTGATTACATGTTAAAAATGTTTGATGTACTAAGGAAAAATGTACTCTAGAAGTTACACCTTTTTTTTTTTGGCTTTCTTATTTTTACTTTTGTATGGCCGATGCACAATGTGACATTACTTTCAGGTGTACAACAGTGATTCAACTTCTATGTTATGCTATGTACACACATGTACTTACCATCTGTCAACATGTAACAATATTACAGTATCAGGGACCATATTCCCTGTGCTGTACCCTTCATCCCCAGGACTTCTTCACTCCATTAGTGGAAGCCTCTACCTCCCTCCCCATTCAACCCTTTGGCTCAATCCCACCCCCTCCCATCCGGTAACCATCAATGTGTTCTTATACCTCTGATTGTACTTGCCTGTTTATCCATTTGTTTATTTAGGTTTTTTGTTCTTAGGGTTAGGAGCAGAATCCTATGGTATTTGTCTTGATCGGACTTATTTCACTTAGGACACCTGGCAGGTCTACCCATGTCACAAATTGTAAGATCTCATCCTTAAGGCTGCATAGTATTTCATTTTATCCTTTTTTTTTTCCATGTGATTACCAGAAAATGTGACATTACCTATAATGCTCACATCACATTTCTATTAGTACTGCTCTAGAACACCAATATTCAGTCATTTCTTCACACACTTCCCTTGTTGTGTAGGATGGCACAAATTAAGAGCTCACCAAGTATTTTCCAAATTGAAGTGTGTGTGTGCGTGTGACATTCTGTCTACATAAAATCCATTTCTATCCTTCTACTTCATAGGAAAAACACCAGAGACCATCAGAGTTCCTCTGGGGAGAACCTTTTGAGTGTGAGCTCTATCGGACTGTCTTTCCTCTGTCTTGACATTAGTGTTCTGACAAAGATTCCAGAATAACTTACTCTTCCCCCTGTCAGCGCCTGTCTGCAAGAAACATTTTCAGAAAGTACTTGGGTCTCCTCTGAAACTCTCTGTTGCTGTAAACTTTGTCTAAATGGCCTGGAAGCTTCTGGGGGCTTAGTGTATGAGAAAGGCCAAGGAAGCTGTCACCAGCTTACACCAGAACTTCACCTTCCACATTCGAGAGCACCAGCTCGTCCATAAAGGGGCTTTACTACAGAATCAAGGACTCCCAGAAGCTTTATTTTTACCACCACCCCCATCTCATGATGCTTGAATCATCTGTGGTCCCTCAGATACGCAGAGTGACAGATCAGAGATTTGGAGGGGGTCTGTGGAGCCCACAACTGCTTCCCAATGTTATTAAGGCACATGTTAGCCTGAAGTCAAATTCCAGTTGCCAGAATGTTCTGAGACAAATGCTTCACAATTTGAAAAGGCCATTTGCTGTGTCCCATGCATCTAGAACACAGTGAAGTCCCCATTGTGTGAAAGTACCTCACCATTAGTACGGGGGTGATACTGTAAACTTTTTTGCCTAGAAAAAGTATATATTCCATGAAGATAATGGATTATAAAGTTGAACACTGCAAATAATCATCATTATAAGTTTAATAGTAGAAAAATCATCAGCAGTGTTGCCATGTTTATGTGTTTCAAAAAATGTGGTGTAGCAGCTACCTCAATGAAACCAAAAGAATTGGTTTAGAATTATCTAAGTTCTGCTCAACTGTATACCTTGTACCAAGTAATCAGTAAGGCCAAGCACTGACTTTTGGAAAATAGGAAAACATTGGCCGTCATGACGACTTTAACGTTTATTTTTACTGTCAAATGTTACGGATACTGTAAGGACCAAATGAATGCTGATATTTTTAATACAGATAGGACACTAATGAGGACTATTTTGAGCACCATTACTGAACATTTCCTCTAGCACAGAAGAACTTGATGTCTGTTGCATTTATGTCAGTTTTTCTCATATTCATTGGGTGATATATTCTTCTGTCTTTTCTATAAATATGGGAGCAGGGTGTCAAAGAGACTAACTCACTGCCCAGTCACACTTCATCATTAGTAGGGCCACTTTCACTCCAACTCCAAAACCTGGGTTCTTTTTATGATGCATAGACGCTTCTGAAACTAAATTAAGAATATCTGAGTTCCTCACTCCTTTTGTCTGTGCCATTTAACCACCCTAGCCATGGTCATTAAATACTCGGGAAGCCAAAAGAACAAATAGGAAATATACATTCCAGTTGATTAATAATTGAGGCGGGGAGTTCAACCTCAGCAGAATTCTAGTCATGTCTCCCTAGTTGTTGACCGAAGTCCATCAACACTAAAACCAAGGAGCTAATGAGTAACAGGTTCTGGGGGTGCAAAGCCACAGGGGTTGGGGAGGAAGCTGTGGAGGCAGGGAATTCCTCAAGTGTCCTTGTCTTTCCCTGTTCAGTCCTTGTTCCCAATATGCTGTATCATCTACATCTTTCAAACCGAAGGGCAATTATTCAGAAATCCATAGACACCTAGCTCAGTAAAATTCAGTAGTGGGGCCTGGGGCCTCCCAAGGAGGGTGTAGGAATCCCCAAGCAAATAAACCAGAGATCATCTGAAACAACCGTGACTTGAAGCAAAGGCCAGGAACGAAGTATGCTGGGGAACAGGAACAGGAAGAAATGGGGAATGAGCCCCTACAAAGCAGGTGGCTTTCTGTATAACTCAGATCCAAATAGGGACCAAGAGTGAAGATGCAGGGGCAGAAGACCCACAGGTAACAGAGTTGTAGAAGCCTAAAATACTACTAATTCTGTCTAGTGTAGACTAAAGATCACACCATCGTTCTGTGAACTACCTGCATAGGAACAGAAAAGGAAGGGAGAAGCAATTCCAGTCATTGCTGGACCTTTCTAAATCACCACCCTCACCCTGTCACCCCACCCACAAAACTATCAATGGCTCCCTACAGCCAATAAAGCAAAACACCTCCATCCTTGCATTTCATCTATGTTGTGTGCAAAGTACCTTCCTAGTTTCATCCCATACAATCCCTTAAACCTAATTTTCTTTCATCCAATGATTCTGACGCTCAACTTCCAAACACACCCTTCCTTTCCCTGCTTTCAGGTCTGGGCTGCAGTGATTTTTCTCTACTTAGGATAATCCTAGTGGCCTTCAAAGTCCCAGCTCAAAGATGACGGTCTCCATGAAGACTTCCCAGTTCACTCTGGCTAGAAACCAGTCAGTCAGGCAATCAATTAGTGTGTGTGTGTGTGTTTGTGTCACAGTCTCCTGACTGTGCCTCCTTCATGGCTGTCACCACTCTGCCTTGCTTTACAGGTATTCACCTATATTATTTCCATCACCCCACAGTCTTACTGTGGTCTTCACAGTACCCAACAAAGTCTGTAGGGCTGGGACTAGGTTTCAAGGGGGATACAATCTGGAGAAAAGATGAAGCCACAGAGGAAATTCAGTCTGGGTAAAAGGGAAAACTCCTTGACAGTCCTACAAGATTCAATGGGTTTATTAGACTGAGTAAATTCAAGGGAGCTATTTAAAAGAGAATTAAGGGCTGGCCTGAAGTCATGAACTGGGAGACCATTACTGCAAACACTCTACATGTTTGCATTTACAGAGACCTCATGCCAAGAACCCTACTAGGCTCCAGGGACACAACCATAAACAAGACACGGACCTTGTTCTCAGGCACCTCCTCACTGCAGAAGGCCAACTTTGACTTTTTTGTTGTTGTTGTTGTTATTTTTTTTTAAAAGATTTTATTTATTTGACAGAGAGAGATCACAAGTAGACAGAGAGGCAGGCAGAGAGAGAGAGAGGAGGAAGCAGGCTCCTTGCTGAGCAAAGAACCCGATGTGGGACTCGATCCCAGGACCCGGAGATCATGACCCGAGCCGAAAGCAGCGGTTTAACCCACTGAGCCACCCAGGCGCCCCTGTTGTTGTTATTCTTGTTGTTAAACACATGACCTCTGTTTTATCCGACTTTATGCTAATAGTGTTAATTGTTCCATCTCAAGCCAAATTTGAACCAACCCGCTGTGCATGGTTTCTGGTGAACTAAGACAATTCTTTCTGCCAGAACTACACCGATAAGCATGATTCACGGTGCTGGTGATAAGGACTTAATGTAAAGACAGAAGAAGTACCATACATAGAAGCTTCCCATTGCAGGAATTGTTCTGGTAAACTTGCTAGAATGGAGGAGAAAAGATTCCTGAATCAGACAGGGTGTACTGGAGGGACACTTGGGTAGCTCAGTCGGTTAAGCATCTGTCTTGGTCTCAGGTCATGATCTCAGGTCCTAGGATCAGGTTTAACTGAAGAAGCAGCCCACTTCTCCCTCTGCCTGCTTCTCCCTCTGCTCACGGTGACAAATAAATAAAATCTTAAAAAAAAAAAAAAAAAAGGTGAACTGGATCACCTTAAAGAGGCAACCAAAACAGAGGATTTCACAGCAGCAAATAGATCCCTCTGGACATCAGGAAGGCCTGGACGTGCATGAAGTACATGACCATAATTATCTTGAGACGACAGCCCCCCCCCCATATGGGCTATTGTACATCAAGATGGTAGCTCAGTGATAGGCAGATGTCTAGAAAAATGGTGATACCATTTGTTGACTTTAATGAAGGAAATGGCGTCTCAGTCAATGCTTCTCTATGCACAAACGTCAAGACTCAGAAATGTGCCAAAAAAAAAAAAACAAAAAAAAAAACAAAAAAAAAAACAAAAAAAACAAGCATGAGAGAGCAGGCTGCAGAGTGAAAAGTGAAAACCAGCCATCTGGGGCCTGGCCTGTGTATCTTTACCCACAGAGGAGGTGTGGGGCCTGACCCAAGTCAGGCTCTCATCAGACTATTCTGGGAAACACAATAACAGGTGCCTTGTGACACTGTTTTCCGATGGGAATCCTAACTCTGCATAGATACGCAGTGTATTATGGGGCACCTAAGTTGTCCTCTACTCATGGCTGGGACAAACGATCACCATCCCGTAGGGTCCGGACAATGAATTCTGAGGCAGTTCAAAGAATCCAGGTTTGGAGTGGCCACAAAGTTGGCTCACTGCCTCCAAGTAATAAAAGGAAAGGTCACCTGCTGGATCACACAGAGGTTTAGGCAGGCGTCCAGATTAAGAGAGAAATGAAGGGAAGACGGAGAGTGTGTTAGTATGGCGACAAAGACAAAAAGGCCAGCTTCAGCAGCACAGAGCACTTGGAAAGCTGGACGTAGGTCTTGTTCCTCTTTCTAGCCCCAGTGCAGGGTACTCCCAGGTCCTGACGCATGGTCAGAAGCCCATCAGTGTTGGCTGAATGAGTGACTCCTACAGATTCCTGCCTGACACTTTAAGGGACAAAGGTCTCCAGACTCTTCATTTCTGGACATTTCTTAATTCTATTACTAAAAAAAAGTCTTCTGTGATTTAATGGAAGTCAGAGGCCAGGAAAATTATAGAATTGAATATTATGGAACGGATGGCTTTTAACCCTTTAGAAAAGGAAACAGAGGCTGGGTACCACTGCAGCTTAACAAGGTGCATTTTCAATGGGCTCTTCCCTATATAGAGGATCCAGGGTTCAAACAGGGCATATATTGGGCCTCAAGCATAATCTTCCCCCTCTGGAAAATTCCTGAGCTGGTTTTGCTGACAGCTCTTACAGTGACACAATTTCCTACAGGTTGGCACATTTTGAACAGTGTGCCTAATTCAAAAATATCAGCACATGCCTGATAAATGTCACTGCACATCTGTGCCTAACAGATTTTAAGCCTGCAATCACATTAAGGAAATGCGGATTACATCTGTAAGTCCTCTCCCATCAGTTGGGCAGGCTACATCCCCAAACACTATGCCAAGATGTTGAAAATGCAGGTTTATGTATTTGCTGGAATGCAAGCAAACCTCTTTGAGAAGTTACACAAGTAACTCTTCCTTACAAGTTGAACTATGGGTCTTCACCACAGAAAGGAAGTCTCCCAAAGGGGCTTCTCTATTTCCAGTCCATTCTTAAATCCTACTGTTTCTCTTTGGCAAACGATGGGTCTATATGCTAGAAGCCATACATTTCATGGATTTTTAATTAATCTTACTTCTCGAGGGGGGAGAAAATGAAGCCTGGAGAGTCTACTCTGTTAGTCCCCTACTGTACCAACTCTACAGAGCTCACAGCTGAGGGATTTCAAAAGCTTCCCATTTTCCTCGTATACATATCCATCACCTGAGTTCATTAACACCTGAAGGCTAGACTCAACAGCCATAATTTATGACTGCTTTCAAGTCCTCACATAAATATGAAAACCAACGCTTCTGTATGGTCCCATTAAGACAGAATAGGACGTAGCTGGTTTAAAATGTCGACACCATCACCACAGAGGGAGGGTGCTTGGGTGGCTGAGTCAGTTAAGCATCTGATTCTTGGTTTCGGCTCAGGTCATGATCTCAGGGTTGCGGGATCAAGCCCTGCATTGGACTCCCTTGGGTCTCCTTAAGATTCTTTCGCTCTCCGCCTGCCCCTCTTTGCCTTCTCCCACTCTGAAAAGCAAAACCAAAAAAAAAAAAAAAAGAGGCACTACTACTTCACATCTCTTTGCTAGGCACTGGTAGGCTTTGAAATAGAAGGTCCCTTTTGGCCCATCTACTCTTTAGTCAATGACATGTAACTCTAAGTCTGACAGAATTTTGGAAAACATCCTCAGGAAAGGGAGCTCTCCGTCTCCTCCGCTCCAGATGAAGTGGATGACATCAAGAAATGTCAAGGGAGCTCAGCTGTTTTACATTTGCAAAACTGTCTACGTTGGCATATTAGGAGAATGCCATTTTCCTTCTTGGGATGTTGCTGGTCTAGAAGTCGTTTCATGTGGCAAAGAAAACGGATCATCAACAACAATTAGCAAAATGAGGTTCAACAGAGCTGAACACAGAGGTTGACTGTGCTATTACGCAACCTGGAAATCCATAGTTCTTCTCTGTTGAGCTAAAAGAAGCAGGGTCACCTGCATCTTACAATAGGATGATTGTTTTCTTTAGAAAAATCTGGGTTTCTTAAAGAAAGGTCCTCTGCTCTCAACACACTCAACTTTCACTTTCTTGTGAGAAGCATCGTCTTCACACAGTGGAAGGGCAGTCTGGCCTCCCAATGAGCTGCTCCCGGTCAACAGAAACTCGCCAACTCCTTCAGCCAATAATGGCAGCAGAAGCATAGCCTACTACTTGCTCACACACCATATAAGGACATATATTCACCAGAAAGGAGGTGAAGACTGGTGTGAACTTACACAGCAGAGTCACTTCTCAACTCCTGAGCCCGACCACAGCTGAGGCTTCTGTGGGCACGCCGTGCCAGCCAGCAACCGTTCTTCCTTGGGGAACCGCCATGCTGAGAATCGCCATCCCGGCGCCCAAGCACCACCCTGCCCTATGCATGCCTCAACCTCCTTTCCTCTCTGCAGAGTCTGATCCATGAAGTTACCTTTGTGTCTAATTCTGTCATGATCACCAGATAAATGCACATATGCATGATGCAGACAGGAGATTAAAACCTTTAAGCCATTTGGAAAGAACGGTATGGTTTATCAGAGAACGTCCATATACCATATAAATGGTTCTAATTTTTGAAACAATACTTCAATAAGTTACAGTTTCATTTTACCAGTGAAAACAAAAAGCAAAACAAAACCAAGGTACCAAAAGATGGAGTGGCTTTATAAACATTATCCAGGCAGGTGCCCACAGCTCCAGAAATTATCTTCCCAAGGTCCTTCAAGGGCATTCTCAGTCCACCCAGCACATAAGTTCAACCACCATGACCAAAATTATTCAGATCGATGTGGTACTCATTTAAGATTTGCATTTTTCAAACAGTTTGAAATGCACTGCATTTATATAGATTATTTCTATATAAACTGCTGAATATCTGATACATTTCTAGGTGACTGGATCTAATTCTTGAAACTTACTTTTGAGTGGTGAAGGAGTTCAAGAAACTGAGTAGAATTATTTAGAAGCACTGATACATAAAGAGAAAGAAGATCAAAGTCCCACGTGAGGCTTGGATGTAAAAGTTATTTGTCCCACCAGTAAATATTTAGCCCCACTGTCAATATCATGGCAAACAATACAGATACATTTCCTGTCTTCTAGGAGCTTATGGTAGTTAAGTGGAAGACAGTAAACCAAGAAACCCCGCTATGGTGTGGTGAGGACCAGGCTCACCAGATGCGTGGGGAGCCTCTAGCAGGTGCATCTCATCCAGCCCTAGGGGGAGAAAACAGTTCCCTGAGCAAAGACTGCTTACAATGAGGTCTGGAGAAGGAGAACTTGTCCCAGTGAAGAAAGCAAAGTCTGGTCAAAGCCCTGATTTAATGAAGCAAAATCTGACTCTACAACTTTCAAAATAGGAGGCCCCTGGTTGGCTTAGTTGGTGGAGCATCTGAGTCTTGATTTTGGTGCAGATCGGGATCTTGGTCCTGGGCTGGAGCCCCGAGTTAGGTTGTGCACATAGAGGGAAGTCGGCTTGAGATTTTCTGTCCCCCTTATCCCTCCCCCTGCTTGCCTACTTGTACATACACCCTCACATTTTTTTTTCTAAAGATTTATTCATTTGACAGAGTTCACAAGTAGGCAGAGAGGCACGCAGAAAGAGAGAGAGAGGAGGAAGCAGGCTCCCTGCTGAGCAGAGAGCCTGATGCGGGGCTCGATCCCAGGACCCTGGGATCACGACCTGAGCCGAAGGCAGAGGCTTTAACCCACTGAGCCACCCAGGTACCCCATGCACCCTCACATTTTTAAAAAACTCCCCCTTCCTTCCTTCCTTCCATTCAACTCCATCCCCAGAATAGACACTCTTTCTTCAGCTCAAGGTCATATTTTTTTTTTTTTTAAGAATTTTTTCATTTGTTTGACAGAGAGTGAGATTGCAAGTAGGCAGAGAGGCAGGCAGAGAGAGGAGGAAGCAGGCTCCCCGCCGAGCAGAGAGCCCAACATGGGGCTCGATCCCAGAACCCTGAGATCACGACCTGAGCCAAAGACAGAGGCCCCAACCCACTGAGCCACCCAGGTGCCCCAAGGTCATAAATTTCTGAAACATGACGCAAGGTAGCTCTATTCCTTCCCACTCAGTTCATGAACGAACCATCACCCTAGATGGCTGTAGATTTTAGAATTTCACAGAACCTAGCCATGACGGCAGACCTTAGCCAAAAATCCAGTATCAAAAAATTCTCCCCCTTCTGACTTCACGGACTCACTGCCTCCTGATACTCCAGATCGCTAGCCATAACCTCCCTCACCTCTCCTTACTTTTCCAATCAGGAGATATTGACAAAAAAGAATAAAAATACGTCCTAGAAGTGGAGAGACGCACGCACAAAGGACAACTGCGGCAACCGAAGACCAGAGTTTGTACCCCAAGGCCCCACCGTCCTTCCCTTCCCCTCTTGTGTACTGCTTACCCCTCCGCTACTGTCACAGTCTGTTCTTTCCAGGGCAGGAGTGAAAAACACCAAGAAGAAATCAAAGAGTGACTTCTCAGGAGAACCTGCGATTGCCCCAATGTGTTGATGTGCAAATGATCAAATTATAATTTTTTTGGCTTGAGGAAAAAGGAGCCACCATTCCAGTGAGCAACCTGGATTCTAAGAAATGAGAAGAGCATTTATTTTTATTAGTCATGGTCTTCACACTAATTGCGCTCCTGTCCGTGGTCTTCCATCCATAACACACTTGTCCTTTCAATAATGAGAGGGGAGAGGAGAGATTTTAAAAACAATGCTTTTTATTCCAAAAACTATGACTATTTTTAAAGCTAAATTATTGGCCGTCTAATTGAAGCTAATCAAACTATAGTCAGATCTTGGCTTGAGAAATGGCTCCTCATTTCATTGGGAAAGCAAGCTCGGTTCTGTAATCATGAATCTTGTTCTCAGGTAGATGTTGGAACACAGCACAGGGGAGAAAGGTAGGCTGCCGGACAGAGAAAGGCAGACACCCCTCATCCCCCATCATTTATCCCAAGCTCTGGGGTCCACGCACAGCTCGGTCAGGCTGCTCCAGTAACCAGCAAAGCTGCTAGGGCCTCCAGACTTGTGCCAGGTATAAAATACAGCAGCACAGCTTTAAAATAAACAAACAAAAAAACCCAAACAATTCTACTTTTTCTAGAAATGTCCCAAGATAAAAACAGTTCACCCTTCCCGGAAGAGAGCAGTTGTTCTGTTTTATTTTTCCAACTTTTGAGACAGCCAAGCAATGCTTCCGTTTAAGAGCACCTGCGCACACATTAGCGGAGGCTGTAAAGCAGACCAGGGTGGGGTGCACGCGGGCTACACCGACAAGTCAGGAGGGGAAAGGCCTCGCATGGGCGGTTTGCAAGAAAGCTACTCCCCTCCACGTCAGGCGCTGGGGGAGAGAATGAAGCCTTGAAGGACACCATCCAGCAAGCTAGCGTGCATTTACTCGTGCATTTACTCCACCAGGCATCATCGCAGACACGCCTCGGGGCCACCAGGAGAGGACTAGGGCAGGGATAGGAAGTGAGGAGTTCGTCCAAGGGCAGCTTCAGCCAGAACGCGGGGAAGACACACTCGACAACCCAGCCCAGGCAGGCCTTTCAGCGCGGAGTGGTACAAGCAGCAACGGAACACAGTGAAATGGCCAAAGGGACGGAGAAAAAGTTAGCCAAGATGACAAGGGGGCAGACACCAGAACCGCCCCTTTCCAAAGAAGGTGCCCTTCAGAGAAGATGGTTCACGCGCCCGCCTTCCGCAGGACGCCAGGCTTCTACCCATGCAGCGGAAGTTCACATCATCCCAGATCTTTCTACACATTTACAGATTGTTGCATTTACAAAACCAAGGAACCGTACCTTTCCAGGAAGGCTCTGGGGCGAAGCAGACCTCACAGCGTTCAAAGAGCATGTGATACCAGGAGAACTAAGGCAGCAGGTCTCAAACTTCCAAGGGCGTGGAACCGCCCAGAAGGCTTTTTAAAGAGATTGCTGGGCTCCAGCCCCCAAGGGGTCCCTGGTGAGGACTGAGAATTTACATACCTAACAATTCTCAGGTGGGGCTCGTGGGCTTCGCTGGCCCAGGCACCCCATTTTAGGAATGATTGGTCTAGAAAAAAAGGAATCCGTGCCTGCCCGGGGCTTACAACCGGACCACGAGGAGCAAGAGCAAAGAAAGTAGCGTATATACTTGAGTGCTTTTTTGACACGTTCAAAACCTGCAGGAAAGATTGGGGACAATTTAGTTGGGGTAGAATACTGAGTTGTTGGGTTTTTGTTTTGTTTTGTTTCCTAAAATAGATTAATTCTATGAGTATGGGCCTTGGATCCATGTTTTGCAAACTTAAGTGTATGTGAGAATCACCTGGCGACCTCGTTAAAAAGTAGATTTGATTCTAGAGGCCTGGGGTGGTCCCTAGAGTTAGCCTTCCTAACCAGCGCCCAGGTGATTCTAAGGCTGTGGTCCACGGGCTGCACTCGGAGTATCAGCGTCTCACTATTTTATAACGAGAAGCAATAGAGCCCAGCGGGTCTCCAGTGAAGACCCAGGGGTCCAGCTGCATGGATCCAAATCCAAGCTCACTCACTAGTTGCTTGAGTTTGCCAAGTTACTTAGCATCCCTATGGCTCAGTGTCACCTTTAAAATTAGACTAAAGAGGGCGCCCCCCGGGGGGGGGGGTGCAGTTGCTGAAGTGGTAGATTCTTGGTTGAGGCTCAGGTCATGATCCCAGGATTCTGAGATCCAGCCCCTCATGGGGCTTCACACTCCGTGGAGCAGAGTCCCTAAATTTCCCTCCCCGGCTGCCCCTGCCCCCCACCATGCACCCATGCATTGTCTCTAGAATAAATAAATCTTTACAAGAAAATAAAATTAGAGACGCCTGGGTGGCTCCGTCGGTTAAGCATATGCCCTTGGCTCAGGTCATAATCCCAGGGTCCTAGGATCGAGTCCCGCATTGGGCTCCCTGCTCTGCGGGAAGCCTGCTTCCCCCTCTCCCACTTTCCCTTTTGTGTTCCCTCTCTCGCTGTGTGTCTCTCTGTCAAATAAATAGATCTTTAAAGAAAAAAAAAAAGGAGAAGAAAATTAGATTAATGAGAGAAGCTACCCTCAGTGCTATGAGGAGCAACAGTGAGTATGTGTCAGGCAGAGAGCTTGGCATGGGTACAATAGAGAAAGGGAGCCGATCTGCTTGTCTTAAACCTAGTTGTACACTTGCTTTTTATAATTTCTTTCCAAGTGGTTAAAGTTAAGCAGTTCTTGCTTCAGATGGGAGGTAAGTATCTAGGTTTAAATATTGGCCTGGACAGGATCCCTTGTCTGTTTGCTGGCTGCTAGGGCACGGCTGACATTTCCTGCGGCTGTACGGACCTGCCCTAAGGATGTCAATGAGCCGCTTTTTTCTAGCATCCAAGGCAGTACTGAACTAAGTCGTGTTGTGTGCATGCGCGTGTGTGGGAAGGGGCTTCAGATGGTAAGAAAAAGTATATAAAAACTTTGCTTAATGTTTCAGACCGGACCAGTGAAGGTTCACATAGAACTGCTTTGTTGTTATGACTGTAGGATAGAATTACTAGGACTTTCCATTACTCAAGTTCCCTTGAGGGCAACAGTGTTCCGACATGCAGAAACATACTTCCTTCCTCCCCCTGTATCCCTCCAGTGGAGAAAAGTACTGCTAAATTCAGTGGTGACTACTTAAGAGGCCCGGTGCCTCCTTCATAGCCTAGGATTAGACTCTAAAGTTCTGAGCAAGGGGTGCCTGGGGGCCTCCGTCAATTAAGTGACGACTCTTGATTTCAGCTCAGGTCACGATCACAGGGTCGTGAGACCCAGCTCAGCGTGGAGTCACCTTGAGATTCTCTCTCTGCCCCCCCCTCAAAATAAATAAAATCTTCTTAAAAATTCAAAAAAAAGTTCAGGACACCTAGACAGTACTAACTGAATATTTATAAAGAAACACAATAATTTTCCATTAACAATAGAGAGAGGCATTCGAGGACGAGCCCCTCGAGGTAGGACAGTCCATTCTGCAAGGCCTGTCTGCTTCCAAATGTCAGCATCGTCAGATTGTTTCTGGGAGGCTGTCAACAGTTTATTGAAAGGGTAATCTGGGATAATTGCAAAGACCCGAAGCTGCACCTGCTGTAATTTCACTCTTGGCTTTGGGGAAACAGTCTCTTTTAAAGTGACAACAGAAAAGAAGAGCTCTGTAACCAATGGTCTTTTTGTGTCTACACGATTCATACTGCAGACCCTGAGCAGAAACCCACACACAGACACTGAGACACAGGGCGTTTGAAAGGACTGAGCTGTTTTTATATAAAAAAAAAAAATTCTTTATAAAACCAGAGAGGGCTTGTGACCCTGAAAAGAAGGAGGGGGAGAGAGAGAGAGAATTTGTAATGTGTTTTAGTGACAATTGTTCTCTACAAAGAACACAGTAATTATGAATATCTTAAATACTACTCTATCCAACAAGTCTGAGAAGTCATTTTTAATAACTCTGGGATGTATGAAATGTCTTGCAAGCATTCGAGAACTGGAAAGGAAAATCTACAATTCTAAGGAGGACAGGTATTCCGTTCGAGGGCTGTGCATTTGTTTTAACTCTGTATCAGCTTCATACTAGGGATCTCTCACACATGAATAAAGAAAAAAAATAGGCTTCCCATTTGGTTTACAAATGAAATGCAAGGCTTATTGTAAGTAACCAAAGAGATGCTTAACGATCTCTCCCCATTAGAAGAAACTTCCCTCTCCATCTGTTAATACAACACACAGTTTTTAGCCAAGCATCAAAATGACTTAGAAAAGCAAAAATCAGCCCTGCAAACCAAGTCAATAAGAGATTAATTTGGAAAACCTGTGACCTATCTTGAGACAGACTCCACCAAAGATACCAGAAATAATTAGAAGCTGCTTATGGTTTCATAAGTTACTTGGTATCTCAAGACTACATATTTGCATTAATACATGCATAAAATATGTATTTTAATAGTTTAAATACACGTATTTAAAAAGATGCACTACTACCTAACAGTCATTTCCAATGTGGGTATTATACATACCTTTCTCTTCCCATCCCCCAAACTGGACATAAGCAGATTACTTTTACAAAAATTTTAAAGGCAAGAAGACACTTAACATATTTTATCCAACAAGAAATGGTATAATGAAATCTTCTCTCTGCTCTAAGAATGGGGAATAGAGGAAGCATCTGGGAGCTCCCAGGGGCAGGCTTGCAGCACAGTATTTTTTAAAGTAAATGTATTAAAAATGAGTGCCCAGAACTGATTCACATGTAATTTCTCAGAAATAAAGGCTTGCATTGAAAGACCACTACAGTGTGGTTTTAAATATATTCACACAAACTTATTAGAATAAAATCTTTCCTTATTACAAGTAGACAAAATCTATATTTGGTAAGATATATCTATATTTGGTAATAAATGTACACTATACTTAATACGCATTTTTCAGGACAATAAATGTACACTAGACTTAATACGCATTATTAAAAAAAGTCTTCAACCAAGATGTACCATTCAGGCCCATACAATTTTGTTTTCTTCTTCTGTAGAAGGAGAATAAGAAAATCTGCTATATTTCTCTCAATCATATCAGATAATGAACACAAAAGTACTTGGAAAATTACCATATATGATAGAAGCATGAGGTAATTAAAATGCTTGCTAACCATCCCCTAAAAGCTTACATTGCATACGCCTTGCCTTTTGCAAGGCTCCCTTAGACATTTTTCTTGTCATCTCAACACCTCCAAAGGTGGGTCCCACATGTAACGTCTGGTCCTATTTCCTTGATGGGGAAGTGAAGACAAAATGAGTATCAGACAAGAGTCTCACTTGGAACCAGCACCCAAACTTAATCCACGATGACTTTCCTTATCATTTCCTTACCATTTTAGTATAAAACCTGATACAAAAATTTCACATTACTGAGTAATTTCAGCATGGGGGACGATGAAGAGAGATGGTAGGAAAAAGGGGGGAAATTCTACACTCAGGGTTCAGCTCCCACTGTGATGCAGACCCGACTCCAGCCCTGTTTGGCTCAAAGATAAAGAGAAGGTAAAAATTGCTGCTCTTTCCAAACCCACCCCTAACAGCAGAGTATGTGAACAAAAAAAGCCCATCTACCTTATACAATCCAATGACATGTTAAGTTTTCCTACCCCTCTGCACTTGAAAGAGAGATGACGCCCCACTCAAAATTTGGACTGAGTTGACTAGGTCTTCAAAGAAGACATCAAAACCAGGCAACAGAAGATGCAGCAAAACCACAGAATCAATAACCCAGACATGACCGAGACACACGAACCATGATGGGAAACAGTCACCAGTCTCTCTCGATGAATGACAGCATTCAGGATGCAAAGCCAGGTGGCAAGTGCACACCACGACAGACCCCGCGGGCAGAGGCTGTGGTCCTCAGCGGGGGATGGGGGATTACAGATGAATGGTCTGGCTGAGCCAGTGTCTTCCCATCAGGCATTTCTGTTCACATGGAAGAGGAGGACTTTCAAGGATGCAACAGGTCACATGATGTAGTTAAATGCCATCCCATGACTTGAGCTCAATAACAAAATTTTAAGGTAACTGAAACTTACTGTTTTAGAGAAGAATCATCTTTAGAATCCAGTATCCCTGGATTCCTATGCTGATTCAAGCACATTTTAAAGTACTGAAATAGTCAAGAAAAGTGTCAATCAGGCTTTGGAGTCGGGCTGCAGCTCCTGTCTCCCGGGTGTCTATGTGCATGAGCTGATCCTCAGAGCAGAGAAGGGAGCCATGAGCAGTGGTAATAGGTAGTGCACCTAAGAGAAAGTTTGGGGAAGACACAAGTGTCCATTCCCCAATGAGCAGTGCCATAGAGTTCCAAAGAAAGTAGCAAACCATGTCTGGAGATCTTGTAATCAAGCATGGCAGGATCAAGAGTACACAGTCCCTGTCTAGCAAATGAGCAGTGGAACTCAGAAGCATGTTACTGAGGGCGATCCTTTTGCAGAAACAGAGGGCAAAGGTGGACCACCGGCATTAAACATGGACCCCTCACAGTCGTCTTTGCTTACAGGCTGTGTCCTCTGTTCTCTACCTTTGCTCAAAGGAACCTGAAACACCTCTTTTCCAATGCAGAGAAGACACCAACGATCTTTTAACATACATTTCAAAACACAGGAACTCTGTAAAGATTCCCAGCCTATCCCCAATAGAATAGAGGCTGGCAGGATATAGAGACAGCCCTCTCTAAAGTATTTCCTTCTCAATAACTTCTTTAAGGTCAACACTGTCCAAGGGTATGGACCTGAAGGATATCTTGCTTGTATTGATACAATCCAAAGTAAGGGAAAACATCCCCCAGATGAATAGCCCACCAACTCTTACAGTTATACAATTATTTCTGGCAATTTTCAAATTCCTATGTTCTTCCTGCCTTGAGCCACAGAAGATTCAGAAAAATGGAAACAGAGCTTCATGTCAACCCCTCACGTGTTTGTAGAAGGAACTGAAAAGTAGGCACGGTTGACACTTCTTTTCCTAGCTCTTTCTCCTCTTTTGAAGTTAAATGTCCTTTGACCAAACAGGAAGTTAAAATAGTCCAAGCACAATGAAGGAAAGTAGGAGAATGGCATCTTCTCGGTTTTGCAGCCTCAGGGGCCCAAAGCAAGAATGCAGCACCTGCTGGTGGGCGGCAGGCCTGAGGCAGCGGTGGGCGCCTGTCTCAGAGGGTCCTGCAGGCAGCCAGGACCTAGCGGGTGGTGGCAGCATCACAGACCAACTGCGGCAGCACACACAGAACCCCCCAGGAAAGCTACAAGGGATCCAGTGCAGAGAACACCACCGGCATATGGCCTTTCATGACCTGGGTTCACATCTCTAAATCCTCAGAGACATCAAGCCTGGAACATTCTAGGTCTCATCACTGAAAGCCTTTGCTGTGAACAGGCTACCACGATGGACATACCAGACATACCAGGAGAGTAAAACACAGGCACGGAGTGTCCTGTAGGAAAAGACTTTAATAATCAGACAATTAAAACAGAGCAGACATTGGAGGCAACCCATATGTCTTTCAGTGAGAAAATGGTTACATCCAGACAATGACCTGTTGTTCAGGGCTAAAAAGAGATGAGCTTTCACACCACAGAAAGACATAGAGGACACTTGCGTGCATATTACTTTGTGAGTCTAAAAATATATACAAGCCATACGACATTCTGGAAAAAGGCAAACTATGGAGGCAATAAAAGGACCCAGGGGACAGTCAGGGACTGGGATGAGGAAGAGGAGTAGGTGGAGGTCGGGGGATTTTCAGGGCTGGGAAATATTCTGTATGAATCAGGAATGGTGGACACCTGTCGATCACCTTCATCCCAACCCATAGAACATGGGATACCAAGAGTGAACCCTAAGGCAAATCATAGGCTTTTGGGTGATACCCCTGTGTCAGTGTTCCTACTACTCTGATGGGCAACTTTGATCACGGAGGAGGTTGTAGATCAGTAGGGCCAGAGGATATGCGGGAAATCTCTGAATTTTCTGTGAATCTAAAACGGCACTAAAAAATATTATCTACTAAAAAAATAGAATAGTCAGTTTAGTGACAGAAGCACAGAATGCTCTGTGAACACACATGATAGCTACCCTGTTTTCTAGATTTGGGAGGATGTTTTCTTGGAGGGAAGGTGAAGTGTATCCCCGGTATTTTCTACGTGGGTTACTTACCATCACCAATCTGAGTGTCAAGGGCTTCCTCTTTAAAATGGGTATATTAACGCACACCATGCCTATTACTGCGAGGGTGAAAGGTTATTTATGCAAATCACTTAATAGTGCCTGAAAATAGACACACAATAGAGTCCTCATCACTCTCTTAATACAGTGCAAATTGAGCTATTATTTTATCCATCCAGAACAAAGTTGTATAAATTATAAATCAATTAACTTAAAATTAAATTGAAATATCCTATTTGCCCTTTTGAGAATAGTAAATGAGCTAATTACAAGACTCACTGAATCACGACTAATACTTGTTTTTGGAACAATTAGTCTTTCTGCTAAATTGTTGAGCCTCCATAAAACGTCAGATGCCCTCTACACCAGCACTTCCAAACAACTGAGACCACACCTATTCTCACTTCAACGTATGGACCACGGGATTTTAAACATATTTTAATCAGAAGTTATTCACATAATCATTAATTAAGTAACTATTAATTTGCTTTCCTATGTAAAAGATATATTAATTTATCCTGGGTTTATTGAAGTAGTATAAAGAGTCTTCAGGCACCCATTACTATCTCCATGTCTTTCTGATTCTAGAAACTACCCCTATATTTGTAGCTATCTATGCAATTTTGGGTACATATATCTCAGCCAAGAGGATATGCTTTCTGAATTTTCTCTAATTCTAGACAACCACAATAACTAAGCATCACTACAAGATAAATCCAGTGTCATTCTTTCTGACAAACATAACAGGAAGCTATAGCATTTTACATATTTTCTTTTATATTTTAGAAATATCTCAGAAAATAATATATATCTTTTTTCTTTTCTCGTTTGAGTGTTAACCATGATTCCATCCCTGGGTAAATAAACGTTTTACCTGGAATCAACTTGCTTTTTACTCAACTCAACACTCAACGAAAGTAGACACTCACTACATAGATCCTACTTCTTTTTTGTTCCAGTGTGGAGGGCAGCTGCGCAAAGTGAAATAATTTGCTGGAAGGGGTGGGGGGGGGGTCACACAATGAGAGCGCAGCTGGGGGCTGAGCTGAAAGAAAGAAAATGCATGAGGGTGAGCATTCTCAGCAACGTGCAAGAAGAGGGCACTTCCACCCATAAAATCGTCTCGCTTTTGCACCAGTCTTGCAACACATCAGCTACTATATTCCTGAGTCCAAAATGCCCACATAATGAGACCTTCCACAGTGGAAGAAATTCATCCTCTGGGGAGCATCCAATCGAAACATCAACTTAAGGGACCTACGTGAAGGTGAGCCTGCTTCTTCCTTCGACTTGAACTCTTTCTAAGAAAGAAATCAAGCAGCCTTTGAAGAGGCATGAACTCTTTATGCTCCCCAGGGTATTTGTACCACCGGTTACTATAAAGTTTTTTGGTCCCTGAAGGATACATTTTGCAAGAAAGTTACCATTTGAAATTGTACTGTCACGGATCATAGGGCATAATAGCACCCTGCCCTCCTTCCCCAGAGCAGCTTTAAACCAGGCAACTTTTCTTGATAAAAATGGACTCAACATCCAAACACTTACTTAACTACAAAATAGTCTTCCGAAAGAGATTTTTTTTGGATAATCTAGAACAATATGTCATAACAGAATATCATCTGGGGGGGGGAAATACAAAGAATAAAATGAGTATTTTAAGACATTAACAAAATAAAATAGTATATAAATCTAATGTCAACTCACTAGTAATACCATTTTTGAAACCAACCAGGGGCACATCAATGTTTTAAAAGGTTTTATCTCAGATTTGTACACTCCTATCTGCACACTCATTTCACAAGCCTTGTAGGTACGTCATGAAATATGTGTGTTTCTACTGGCTTACTGTATAGTATTTTATTTTTTTTTAAGATTTTATTTATTTATTTGACAGACAGAGGTCACAAGTAGGTAGAGAAGCAGACAGAGAGAGAGGAGGAAGCAGGTTCCCCGCAGAGCAGAGAGCCCAATGTGGGGCTTGATCCCAGAACCCCTGGATCATGACCTGAGCCAAGGGCAGAGGCCTTATCCCACTGAGCCACCCAGGCTCCCCACTGTATAGTATTTTAGACTGACTTCTTTCTTCACGAAAGCATTTCTATAGAAAATTCTTGGGATGAGGTTTCACAGCAGTAAGGTAGATTTTGTAACAACTGCAATTTCTTTTTAAGTAACTTCTTAAAGTATAAATGAATAACATTTTAAAATTCAAGTATTCGGCAATTATCATTGATGTATTTGAATCTCTTTCATATGATAAGTATTCATCCACTTGCAAAACAATAATAAGTAAATATGAATGCATGATGGGTAAGCATACCCTAATTTTAAAAGAAATTCACTGCACTTCTGAAGACTTGGTTTGGATTCAGTGAGAAGTTTAAAGTAAATCTGTGTTTTTAGCTTTTGAATTTCAATCACTGGGGAAGGATGGTAAGTTTAGATTACAATTCACTTATTCATAGAGGTTTCCATCATAACACTGGATGAGAACATAAGGCAACTTGTGCCTGGGTGGCTCAGTCGGTTACGCATCTGCCTTCGGCTCAGGTCATGATCCCAGGGTCTTGGGATTGAGTCCCACATCCAGCTCCCTGATCAGCAGAGAACCTGCTTCTCCTGTTCCCTCTGCTATTGCCCCTGCTTGTGCTCTCTTGGTCTCTCTGTCAAATAAATATGAAATCTTAAAAAAAATTTTTTTTTAAAGAGACTATAAGGGGAAAAAAATAGAAAGCATTCTGCTTAATTTTTGTACATTTAACCTATTTCTAATATATACTCTAAGAAGAAAAAAATGTAATATATCACTTATAGGCAAAGTGATATAATAATAATAATAATAATAAACATGCCTCAAAGAACCAGAAAAGCCTGGGTTTAAATCAAGATTTGGCCACTACCTGGCCACCTGATTTTGGGAAATAAATAAATAAACATAACTGAGCATCTATTTACTCAACTGAAAAACAGACCTCACTGCTCTGACACAGTTTTGGGGAAGAACAACTGAGATCATTCAAAGTGCCCTGCACACCCTAACAGCAGGGCAAATAAATGTCAGTTCCCCCCTCTACTTGACTTACAAAGCAACCCACTTGGTTAACAAGAAGACTATATACTTTCTTTGCTCTTCTCCTTACTCTATTTGTTAAAATGGAAATTCTTAGCCTGCATTTACAGATGGATGCAACCTATCTTCTTTTTATTTTTTCTTTAAGATTTTGTTTATTTATCTGACAGAGAGATACACAACAAGAAAGGGAAGGCAGAAGCAGGCTTCCCACTGAGCAGGGAGCCCAATGCAAGGCTGGATTCCAGGACTGTGGGATCATGACCCTAGCTGAAGGCAGACCCTCAGCAACTGAGCCACCCCAGCGCTCCTGGATGGGACTTGTCTTTGAGAGGACAGGTTTCTGAATCAGAAGGAAATAGCTCTGCATCCCACCGGCTGTGTGACACATAAGTGACTTGGACTTTCTAAGCCTCAGTGTGTCGAATGTGAAAGAGGGTATTATGGTTAATTTTCTGGGTCAAATTGACGGGGTCACAGAAAACCCAGACACTTGCCCGAACTATCTCTGGGGGCGCCTGTGAGGACATTTCCCGAGGAGATTAGCACTTGAATCCCTCTACCCGGTAAGACAGACAGACCTCAGCAAGGCTGGAGGGCAGCATCTGATCCACGGAGGGCCTGACAGAACAGGGCGGAGCGAGAAGAAAGTCACCTGCTCCGCCCGCCCATTCCAGCTGGAGTTTATAACACCACAGTCTGGGTTCTCGGGTTTTCAGATTTGGGCTAGAACACCCCCCCACCGCCGCTGCCTTCTCGGGTCTCCAGCTCGGCCAACAGCAGACAGTGGGATTTCTCAGCCTCCAAAATTATGGGGGCCAATTCCTTATGATCAATCTTCTACCTATCTATGTCTGTGTCCTGTTGCTTATATTTCTCTAGAGGACCCTGACTCGTGCGGGAGGTGACCACCGTTGTAGGAATGAACTGTCACGTGATACACACATAATAAGGGTATAGGGACAATAGGTAAGCTCTCTGATATGGTATTACATCATACAACATTTGTACATCAGTGTGCTCATGTTTGCGTATGTGGTATGCATAGGCCTATGTGATTTTTGTGTACAGGTGTGTGTCTGGACGTGTATATATGGACACCTCTGTGTGTCTATGCATGTAAGTAGGTGTGTATCCATAGATTACATCAGATCTTCAAAGAGCCCCGTGGCCTGAAATGGGTTTAAGAGGCCCATTTTTAGGGTACCTGGGTGGCTCGGTGGGTTGAAGACTCTGCCTTTGGCTCAGGCCGTGGTCCTGGGGTCCTGGGATCGAACCCGGCATCAGGCTCTCTGCTCAGCGGGGAGCCTGTCCCCCTCCTCCCCGCCTACTTGTGATCTCTATCTCTGTCAAATAAATAAATAAAACCTTTAAAAAAAAAAAGAGGCCCAATTTCATAAAAAGAGGGAAATTATATTTAAGAATATACAAACACACACACACACATGCGCTCACACACACACAAGCTTGAGGGTAAGATTTGCTCTGTTGTGGTCCCCAAACCCCCCTACTCCTGTATTGTCATGAAGCTCATCCTCATATACTTGCCATACAGAAAGTTTTTAAAACAGAAAGATGTGGGGTGCCTGGGTGGCTCAGTGGGTTAAGCCTCTGCCTTTGGCTCAGGTCATGATCTCAGGGTCCTGGGATCAAGTCTTGCATTGGGCTCTTTGCTCAGCAGGGAGCCTGCTTCACCATCACCCCACCCCACCCCCCGCCTGCCTCTCTGCCTACTTGTGATTTCTCTCTGTCAAATAAATAAAAATAAAATCTTAAAAAAAAATTTTTAAACAGAAAGATGGAACTCTGGTCACAGGTTTCCCCTCCCTGAGCATGTCTGATTCGCAGTGAGGCAGTTACAGAACCAGAGCTTTGGAGTCCCCGGAATAAGACTCATTAATTAAGGTTCCATGGGTCTGGGAAAAATCTGTGTTCGCAGGGAAGTTAAATTATAAATTATATATTGATTTGTAGGTGATTTTTCATCAAAGGAGTTTTAAAGAACTAGCTTACCTGGCATGATGCCAGTAAATTTTGATTTAGAAAGATGAGATTAAATGTTGGAAGGAGAAACAACAGAGAATCAAAGGCAACTTAAAATAAGACAATTGACCAGGAAAACAAAAGGAAAAACACTTCTGTGCCACGCTTGACTTATAATTTATAATTAGAATACCCAATTGAGTAAAACCACTGAGCTAAATATTAAATGAAAAATCAATTTATATGGGCCGTTCTATTGGAAATGTACTTTTTACTAAGTGACACACTCTATTTCTGCAGATTAACCTCACGTCTTAGGTGATCCCCAAAGCAAAGGAGCATCAGATGGAACTGTAAGGGAATTACCTTACGTGCCTTTATTTTTTCCATCCTTCCACATAACTGAGAAGAGGACATTTCAGCCACCCCATCTCCATTTGCCTATAGAATTTCAAAAGATGCCTTTAAAATTATTCTTTTTTAAAAATTATGTTCAGTTAGTCCCCATACAGTACTTCATTAGTTTTTGATGTAGTGTTCCATGATTCATTGTTTACATGTAACACCCAGTGCTCATTGCAAGAAATGTCTTCTTTAACACCCATCACAGGGCTAACGTGTTCCCCTACCCTACTCCCCTCTAAAACCCTGTTTGTTTCCCAGCATCCAGAGTCTCTCATGGCTCGTCTCCCTCTCCGATTCCTCCCCTTCATTTTTCCCTTCCTTCTCCTAATGTCCTCCATGCTCTTTCTTATGTTCCACATATAAGTGAAACCATATAATTGTCTTCCTCTGCTTGACTTATTTCACTCAGCATAATCTCCTCTAGTTCTATCCATGTTGATACAAATACATTCATCCTTTCTGATGGCTGAGTAATCTTGTATATCAGTGACCAACTCTCAACACTCTAGCCCAAGTTGATACATTACCATGAGAAACAATTAGTTATTTGAATCTCTGTGGCCACATGTGTCTTCTTATAATTGATTTAGAACTGACACAAAATACTGGAAGTTTCATGTCTCTACCCTCTTGATTCGATAGGCTTCTATATTGTGATGTGCCCACCACAGTAGAGCTAACAAGCATCTCTATCATACTCCATGCTTCTCATTTCAGTTGTGTAGTGAGAACATGTACAATCTAGTCCCAATGTTAAAGTGTCTTCTACAGTACTGTGGACCATAATCATCTGATTATATTTTTAAGAAGAGACCTTTAAACTGGAGAAACTAATCAATCCATCAGAAAATCTAGAAGAAATCTTTTTAACAACAACAACAACAAAAAAAATGGTTTATAGTCTCACAACTGGGAAATAACCAGGACTAAATTTTGTATATAATTTATCAGGCTTTTCTTCTCTACACATATAATCTCATGTTTATGTATTTACAAAACTGGGATGTCATTCCTTCAATCTCTTCACCAGATATGGATCTAAATTCTAATTTTAATTCACCAAAGAGTAATTGGGAGTATCTTTGTTGCGTAATTTAAGTAATACTATTTTCTTCTTTTTCACTTCTGAAGTTCCAGTTTAAACAGCAATCAAGAACTGTAATAAATCTCCCTGGATATCTGTATCTTCATACATGTATTTCCTTACAAAAAATAAATTTCTCAGAATGGAATTACCACAATCAAGGGTGTGCACATTTTCAAGGTGTTTGATGCATCTTTTCAGATTGCCTCCAAAAAAGCTCTGTCCATTTGAAAGCCAACAGCAGGAGTATAACACTGCCCATCTGGGGCTCTCCAGCATTGGATATTACCATTCTTTTTAATATTTTATTCTCAGGGAAAACTTGAAAAACCAAATGTCAACCCAGCATTTGTGCCTTTTAAAACTGCAGAGAGTTTCTTAGTAGTAATAAGTGGGGGAAAATCCACAGCCATGCAATACATTTGACAATTTCTAATCAGTTTTGAGGGAAAAAAAGTGCATCCTTCGGAGTTACTCGGAACTAACTCTGAGGTCATTATTATAGTTACTGGGTACAGAGACTGCTGGGGAAGATTAAAGGCATTTCTGTAAGCTGGGCAGATAGAAAATGAGGGCCATGAGTCATTCATCTGATACTTGGGAGTCTGAAACTGGGTGGCGGGTCAGGGGGTGGATGTATATTTCAGCAATTCACAAGACAGCCGTTTCTTCTCTCCGCAGTGCCTGGCACAGTCATACCTCATTCTGATATAAAATCTAAGACTTGCATAGCTTATTTATTTGATGGTGTTATCTAAAATAACACTAATGACTTGCACAGACATTCTCAATGTAGACCTTACAAAGCCAGGGGAATAACAGCAAAAAAGACTCCACAGGGAACGACCATGATCCACTGAGCAATCAGAAGTAAGGAGGTAAAGACAACCGGAGACACGCTAGCTAAGTCAGGGCATAAAATACAGGGAAATTCTCAGGGCTCTGTCGCCCTGGGACCTTTGGCTGTCCTTTTTCCTCACATACATGTTCCTTCACAGTGACAGACTCAAAGAATTACAACCACTGCCCTGTTATGCTGCCCAACTCTTGTCACTCACACGGTGATCTCTTGGAGAAAATGAAGAAAGGCTCCTTAAAACAAACAGACCTAGGAGGCTTGGTTAGCTCCATACAATCACTCTGACTAGCTGCTCAGGTATCTTAGAGGCCACATAAGATTTCTTGGATGCGCCAGATTGTTTGGGCTCATGGAAGGAGTGTACTTGCAAGCATCCCACCTGAGGGGTGATATTTTAAAGGACATTTAAAAGGAGATGAAAAGTTGTAAAAACAGGCCTATTTGGGAAAGACTGACACAACGGGATTTAAAATTTCTCCTCTGTTTCTTTAAGACAGCCATTTGATACACGAAGCCAGCTTGCCAGATTTCATTTGCTGTAAGAAATTTCATCCAAGTGATCTAAAGTGGAAAACGGGCATTGAAGAAGATATCCACGTCCAAATAGGCTTCATGCAGTGTTGTGTCTTTTTTATTATTATTATTAATTATTATTATTTAAAGATTTGGATCAAAGCAATAGGGCATCTGAAATCTTTCTTTGAAAAGGGATAAATAGGGGCGCCTGGGTGGCTCTGTCGGTTAAGCATCTACCTTAGGCTCAGGTCATGATCTCAGGGTGCTGGGATGGAGCCCCGCATCGGGCTCCCTGCTCAGTGGAGGTCTTCTTCTCCCTCTCCCTCTGTCCTTTCCCCTTCCTCCCTACCCACTCATACTCTTGAACACACTCTCTCCCTCTCAAATAAATAAAATTAAAGAAAAAAAAAGAAAGAAAGAAAGAAAGGGATAAATAATAGCAAGAACATCCCAACATGAAATTAGAAATATCAATGGAGTCATTGCAAATGAGTTCTGAAACATGTAGTTTGATCCAAACATTTTGAATCGATTCAAACATTTAATTTTAGCTTGATTTCCACCCTGCAGTGTCCCCATAATTATGTCTTTATTTCACATAGATGTAGTATGTTAGACAGCTGAGACTTGAAAAGATAATTGGTTCGGTTCCCCACTTCCAATGCAGTAATTCTAAAATGTGAATGAGCATCAAAGTCACTCAGGGAGACTTGAAGTTCCCACCCCACAGCACTCCTATTCAGAGCGCTTAATGTGGGACAGAGAAACACATGTCGCACCTATTCCATAGGTATTTTGGGGTACTTCTTCCCAAATCACAGGAGAGCACTTGTTCTCATGGATATTGAAATCATTCAAGAACAAGCTGCTGTTTGGGAAAGATCTCCAAAAATAGCACTCTCCAGCATTTCTTTCTTTTCTTTTCTTTTCTTTTTTTAAGATTTTATTTATTTATTTGACAGAGATCACAAGTAGGCAGAGAGGCAAGCAGAGAGAGTGAGAGGGAAGTAGGCTCCCCGCTGAACAGAGAGCCTGATGCAGGGCTCGATCCCAGGACCCTGAGATCATGACCCGAGCCGAAGGCAGTGGCTTAACCCACTGAACCACCCAGGTGCCCCCACTCTCCAACATTTCTGTTACTTCATGCCAGTTTTTCTTACCCCAGATGGTCCAAACATTTTTCCTTATGTCCACAGTTAATCTAAGGGAAAGTATAACATGATGATGGGGCACTTAGGTGGCTCGGTTGGTTAACAGTGTGACTTTGGCTCAGGTCAAGATCTGAGGATCCTGGGATCAAGGGCTCTGCACTCAGCAGGGAGTCTGCTTCTCCCTCTGAACACCCCTTCCAGCTCATGTTCTCTCTCTCTCTCTCAAACAAATAAATAATTTTTTTTTAAGATTTTATTTATTTATTTGACAGGCAGAGATCACAAGTAGGCTGAGAGGCAGGCAGAGAGAGAGAAGGAGGAAGCAGGCTCCCTGCCGAGCAGAGAGCCCGATGCGGGGCTCGATCCCAGGACCCTGGGATCATGACCTGAGCCGAAGGCAGAGGCTTTAACCCACTGAGCCACCCACGCGCCCCCAAATAAATAATCTTTTAAGAAATAAGGCAGATGAGAGGCCCCTGTGTGGCTCAGTGGGTTAAACCTCTGCCTTCAGTTCAAGTCATGATCTCAGGGTCCTGGGATTGAGTCCCGCCTCAGACTCTCTGCTCAGTGGGCAGCCTGCATCCCTTCCTCTCTCTGCCTGCTGCTCTGCCTACCTGTGATCTCTCTCTCTGTGTGTCAAATAAATAAAATAAAATAAATAATGTAGATGACACTATTTTTTTTTCGATTTATGATATGTCGGTATCTCATTTATGCAGGGTAGTTTAGCTCTACATACATTTTACCACTGCAGCTACTTACCATCACTGAGACCATTCTTCATTTAAAACTGAAATCTCCTGCTGTCTTTTCCTCTCCTTTTGAATATAATAACTATTTTATGTCTTCCTGGAATATCTGATGAGGATTTAAAAGACATCTAGGGGGAAAAAATCCTAGAATTTTCTTTTTCTTTCCCTCCAGGATTTTCTTTACAAATTTTGTTAGTTCTCAATCCTAGTACCTACTGACCAAAATACAAAATGACAGTTCAGGGGTGCCTGGGTGGCTCAGTCAGTTACACATCTGACTTTGGCTCAGATCATGAATTCAAGGTCCTGGGATTGGGTCCCTCATTGGGCTCCCTTCTCAAAAGGGAGTAGGCTTGTCCCTCAGATCCCCCCCCCCATTTGTGCATGCACTCTCTCTCTCTCAAATAAATACATAAAATCATTTTAAAAATAATAAATGACAGCTCAGATGAAGTTCAAAATGTACAGACTATCAGGATAGCCTCCAAAACAGAAACGTTGCAAGGTGGATGAAACATGTGCTTCGCCATTCCAGCTATGATTTGTTTCTGTGTGGTTTCTATAAGATATAGAATCTAGCAACATTTTGAAACACAAAATATACTCAAACCAACTACGTATAAAAGAACTAAGGGAATTTTTTTCTGAGATTTTGGCCAACTCCAGATATGTAAGAGCACTGAACAGCCAACACAATCCCTAGCTTATGGAAAAGCTGATCTAGAATGATTCCTAACTAAATACATAGCTAAGAAGCTGTGCCCCAGTTTTATCTGAGGAAGCATTTTGTTACAGTGCTACGTGTGTATGTTGGAAATCTGATTCTTTTTTCACCTGAAGCAGGACAAATCTGCATTTCATGAACAACTACCTTTTATATTATACTCTGAAATTATGTAAATCCTGAATTCAATTATAGAGATGTTTTTGCTAGGACAATCGTTTAGCATGTTAAAAAAAAAAAAAAAAGAGTTTAAAGAATGTAGTAGTAAAATATACTGACCTAGAAATGAATCTCTTTCTTGACTTAAGCCTAAAAAGCAATACAGGAATTTCTCAGTCATTAAGTAGGTAATTATCTCTCTTTTCACTTTTCCACCCACACTCCATTTTTTTCTCACTCCCATGGCTAATTTTCCCAGGAGAGCTAATGTCCGTGAAATTGTAGTAAAAAACACCATCAAAAAAGATGAAACTACACGTATCTCAGATGGTTCCTTAATACACCTCTAACAAAATGATGAAGGAAGACTTTTTTTAAAAAGATAACACTAGTGAGTGAGAGATAATCTATTAATATTATCAGATGCTGAAGCTTGCATAAATTTGGAGATCATCCCGACAGTCTGATTTTATGGTTAGGAAACTGGGGAAACCTGAGCAGCGAAGTCACAGGTCACAAAGCTAGCAAGCAGCAGTTTGAGCTGAAATGCAGGTCTTCTGATTCCTTGTTAAAACCCTTTTCCCATCAGATCCTGGGCGGGCAGGCAATCATGGCAGAAAAGCCTAAAACGGGGATTGACTGATTTCTAAGTTCCCAGCCAGGAGATGGCCTTTATCTTTAAACTTGATCAAACCAAATTTCAGTTCCTACAACCTGTTTTGTTGGAAGTGGGAACTATTTTTCAACCACTAAATTCAATATTCATATTCAATATTCATATTCAATATGTGTTACCTAGCTTCAGCAGTTTAACCTATGGGTATGTGTGTGTGTGTGCGCGCACGCGTGTTATGCATACATTTAAAATTCTAGGTACAATTTAAAATCCTCCTGGGAGGGGGGGGGCGTCTGGGTGGCTCTATGGGTTAAAGCCTCTGCCTTCGGCTCAGGTCATGATCCCAGGGTCCTGGGATTGAGCCCCGCATCGGGCTCTCTGCTCAGCAGGGAGCCTGCTTCCCCTTCTCTCTCTCTCTGCCTGCCTCTCTGCCCACTTGTCATCTCTGTCAACTAAATAAATAAAATCTTTAAAAAATAATAAAATAAAATCATCCTGGGAATTCAGTTCAACTCACTTCTTATCGTAGGGAGCGGGAAGGCCGATGTCAGCAAGTGTGTGTACACTTGCACCAATCACCAGCCATATTCCAATCTGAGCATGGAAGAGTCTTGGGCTCTGGGGAAGGAGCCATGGGTGATCTGCTTCAAATAGGATTTCAATGACACTCTACTCCATGGAGACAACTTAAAAGAATCCTACAGTCATTATTCCCATCAAAACATTTCAAGTGAATATAAACTTCAGTGCAAGTTGGTGCCACTGATTACCATGAGATCCCCTCCATCAAGGAAGCTTTGTGTAGGACAGAAGTGTAAGAAGAAGCTGAAGTCGCTTTTCTCAGATGACTAATTATTTCCCTACGGATGTGACCCAAATGCGGAACACACTGCCTAGCAGGGAGTCAGGAAGAGCCATAATAATCTCAGACCCTGTGAGTGACTCTGAGGAGAGTACAGGAAGCTAGGGGATTCACATGAAATCATGCCCCTTTACTCCTCCTTTGAAATATACTCAGCTACCACACAGACCATGTGTTTGAACCCCTGAGGGTCAACAGTATAAAATTACATCTGCCTCAATAAAACTAACTCAGGGAAAATTCTCTTGAGTAATTTCTATGTAAAACTTTCTTTTGAAAACACAGTTGGGGGCACCTGGGTAGCTCAGTTGGTTAAGCAACTGCCTCTAGCTCAGGTCATGATCCCGGAGTCCCAGGATCAAGTCCCACATCGGGCTCCCAGCTCCACAGTGAGTCTGCTTCTCCCTCTAACCTTCTCCCCTCTCGTGCCCTCTCTCACTCTCTCTCTCTCTTAAATAAAATAAAATCTTAAAAAAAAAAAAAAGGAAAAAAGAAAACACAATTCATGGGGTGGCTGGATGGCTCAGTTGGGTGAGCATTCAACTCTTGATTTTGGCTCAGGTTATGATTCCAAGATCATGGGATCGAGCCCTGAATCGGGCTCCATGCTCAGCATGGAGTCTGCTGGACCTTCTCTTCTCCTTCTCCCTCTGCCCCTTCCCAACATGCGTGCGTGCACACTCTCTCTCTTTCTCAAATAAATAAATCTTTTTTTTAAAAAACCCACAGAATTCACAATTTAATACTACTGGACTGGAGTTCTATGCAAATGCTATATCTAGTTTACATCTTAGAAAGAGGAGAGTCATAATACCATGACATTAAATAAGTATTCGAACAATATAATAAGTTATCCAAAGGAAAACATTTTATATGCTAAGGAAAGTAAGCTTTCTTGTTTTGCTTGTTTGTTTGCTTTTTAACTTTAGGGATGTGCATAGCAATAAATAAATCAACTCTAACTAGCGAATTTAAATGCTTTTTTTAAATAGTGATAATAGTCATTCTATTTTCCACAACTTAACACAACCTGACAAATAAACAATGCTTCCTCTGAAAGCATCAAAATGCCTTCTCTTTACTTTGTTTTGATAAGCATTTTTCACATCAGCTGTGCCCTAGGGTTCAGAGATGGGCTACCAAAATACATTTTCTACAAAACGCATTCAAGTAGATTGGACAGCAAGAAGCCATGCGGAATCCCATTTACACAGTTAGACACTTCCCAGTGCATAGGATGCCAGCTGGATACTTTCATTCATTAACGCAACAACAATCATAACCACAATCTCCACCATAAGAAAAAAAAAAAGAAAGGCACAGCCTCTATCAGAGTTTAATAAAAATTGATTGCAAGCTAAGGTCCCGGTGGTAGAATTATTTTTTAAGGTCCCGGTGGTAGAATTATTTTTAACAGTTAAAAAAAAATCAAATTAAAAACACAAACGATTGGGGCGCCTGCGTGGCTCAGTGGTTAAAGCCTCTGCCTTCAGCTCAGGTCATGATACCAGGGTCCTGGGACTGAGCCCCACATCAGGCTTTCCGCTCTGCGGGGAGCCTGCTTCCTCCTCTCTCTCTGCCTGTCTCTCTGCCTACTTGTGATATGTCAAATAAAACACACACACACAAACAAAACACAAAGGATTAAGAAAGAGAAGAGCAGATCATCACTGACGTTGGAGCTTGAAGCAAATACTTCATGTTATAGAGACCATTGTTGAAATAATGGGTTCCTGTTGCCCCTGTTCCCAATTACTCTCACTTCTCTTCTACGCCGGTCTCTTTGAGAAGCCCCATAATATACCTGATACATGGATAACTGAGGACAAGGAAGTAAAACCACGGAAGACTGAAAGCTGTTCTCTCTTTAAGTAATCATCTAGTTGTGAGTGAATGGAGCGACAGTCCCCTTGGTTAAGCAGTTTCACGCTGGCCTCCAACTTCGAGCTGACAGCCAGCAATAAGCGAAGCAAAGTGAAATCAAAGTACATAAAATGAAAACACTTTGACATACCAGACAGTGAGAACCACCTGCAGTTTTTAAATGGAAGGCAAACCTTTAGAAACATTTGAAAGCATGTTAGACAACAATTAATATCCCGAATAAAACGCACACGCATCAGGCCGATGAGCGGAGGCAAGACAGTCATTTTTGGACTGAGCACTGCCAGCCTAGCATGGTGACGGTGAAGTGTGATGTGCTGGCCAGGCTGGGAGGGTTCCAGGCCTCCATCCCTGCGTCGGCCAGACTAGCTTGGTTTCAATCATTGTATACACTGGACTCCTTGTTTGAAGAAAGTGTGCTCCTGCTATTAAAAACAAACAAACAAAAAACAAAACAAAACAAAAAAAAAACCTAAAAAACTCCAAAAAGTACTGTTTTAAAAATACCTATACGGGTCCAGAAAGATGTTAACCAATATATCCAGTGACAAAGCTAATTACAAAATTGCTTAATCCTATTTTTCTTATATACGCATAGAAGGATAATTACCGAAATCGTTTTATAGATTATCTTATTTCGAAAAAGAGAATAAGAGTTCTAATTTCCTGTAATGAAGCTGTATTGTTTATGTCCCTTGTTTTAAAACGTTTAGCATAAAGCTGGAAGATTTATTTTACTCTTCCCCCTTATCAACACAGTTTGTTGCAAAATAACTATAGTAATAGGCTCTTAACACACATATGTCCATCATCCTTTCAAAATCAAACAATAATAGCACATAGGTACAGAGTTTTAAAGTTAACTTTCTGGACTGCTTCCTATGTGGTAGGCTTTTGAACGATTCAAATGTGGTGAATCATATAATTTTCTTGGCCCTACATTTCACGTCGAATTTATAGACAGTTGGGGGGTAAAAAGTAGTGTCTTTAAGATGTGTGTAAAGGAACAGATGTCAGATTGAAATTAGTACCTGAGTCTCTACAATTATCTACTAGGTTGCAAATGATAACATACACTTAAAAATATGAACAGGTTGAACATATGCAATAGTGCTGCTGAACAGAAATATAATGCAAGCCAAAGATTTCATTTTAAATTTTGTGTGAGCCATATTTAAAAAAAGACAGATGAAATTAATTTAATGATGTCCTATTTAACCCAGTGTATCCAAAAATTAGCAGTTCAGTATGAAGCAACAAAGAAAGTATTAATAAGCTATTTTACATTCTTTTTATTAAGTTTTTGAAGTTCAGTGTATATTTTGTATTGACAACACATCTCCATTCAGACTAGTCGCATTTCCAGCACCACTTGGGATTAGTGGCTACCATACTGGACCACTCCACAATATTTTAAGCATATAAAATTATAAAGTAGTATCTTCGTCAGGAAAAAGAAATTGCATATTTCTTGGATCATCCTACGGTAAACACCTTCAAAGTCTTCTATATGTAATTTGTTCCAGTCTTGTCTACCCTCACAGTCTATGTCTTCCTTCTCTTCAAAGGAAGCCTCTGAATTCAGCCAAATCTCTTTCCTCAGTTTCCTGCAAAAAAAAAACCCTTCCTGTCTACTTCTCTAGATCTTCACTGCAAGGATTTGTGTCGGTATCACTCACCATCAGGGAAATGCCAATCAAAACTACAATGAGATACCAACTCATACCTGTCAATTGGCGAAAATCAGTAACCCAAGAAACAACAAGCGTTGGTGAGAATATGAAGAAAAAGGAACCCTCTTGCACTATAGATGGGAATGCAGCCACTGTGGAAGGCAGTATGGAGGGTCCTCAAAAAGTTAAAACTAGAACTACCCTACAATCCGTAATCATACTACTGGGTATTGACTCAAAGAATATGAAAACATTAACTTAAAAGGATACACGTACCCCTATGTTTACTGAAGCATTATCTAGAATAGCCAAATTATGGGACCAGCCCAGGTATCCACTAACTGATGAATGGAAAGGAAAGACATGATGTATATATACAATGGAATATTATTCAGCCATAAAAAAGAATGAAATCTTGTCATCTATGACAACATGGTTGGAACTAGAGGGTATAATGTTAAGCAAAATAAGTCAGTCAAGGACAGATAATGTAAGATTTCACTCATGTGGAATTTCAGAAACAAAGCAAATGAAGAAAAGAAAAAAAAAGAGTCAAACTAAACAACAGAATCTTGACTATAGAGAACACACTGCTGGTGATCAGAGGGGGAGGCAGGTGGGAGGAATGGATGGAACAGGTGATGGGGATTAAAAGCAGACTTACCATGATGAGCACTGAGTAATGTACAGAAGTGCTGAATCACTATATTGTACAAATGGAACTAATATAACACTGTATGTTAACTATACTGGAATTAAAATAAAAATAAATAGAAAAAAAAAAGAATGTGTTTCTGATTGTTCTGTAAGTCCTATAGCACATAATGCCTATGTCATTAATTTTGATGCTTATGTATAGACTGTCCTGAATTCTTTTTAACTATTATATATTTACTTGTTCCTGAAAACAAGGATCATGTTTTATACTTTCCTTGTCTCCTTGCAGTGTGATCTAGTGAAGACTTTTGAATATATCAAGTCAAAATACTTTACACAGTTATTCTGCATTTTTTAAAATTTCATTGCCTGACTGAGAAGTAAGATCCATGATACTTGTACTTGCTTTAAGAAAACAAACCAACCTAATGGATGCAAAGGAAAGAAACTTTGTAATAACCTGAACCATTAAGAGAAGGGAGATGGTCATGAGGAGTTCATCATGAAAGTATTTGACAAGGGTATAGCTAGCCATTGATTTGGGATAAGGAGAATGTCTAAAACAAATGGATAGTTGGATTTGGTAATGTCTGAGTATCATTCTGATTTTAAGATTGTGTAGCCAAGAAATCTAATGTATGAAAATCCAAATTTATGATTCATCTGTTAGTTTAAGATCGGTCAATCTGCAATAAAGAACCAGGTAAATAAATAAATTGGGCAGTTATTTAGAGACCTGATTAGTTTCCATTTACCCACAATTATAAAGTTAAATTTGGCAAAGTCAGCTATAGAAATGGTTAGAATTGTGTGTGTGTGTGTGTGTGTGTGTGTGTGTATAATCAACTATGTAAAGACTGCTATCTTGGGGCGCCTGGGTGGCTCAGTCTGTTAAGCATCCAACTCTTGATTTTGGCTCAGGTTATAATCTCAGGGCCATGGGATCAAGCCCCACAACAGGCTCCACACTCAGCCCAGAGTCTGCCCAAGTTTCTCTCTTCCTCTCACTCTGCCCCTCCCCCAACCTCTCTCCAAAATAAATCTCTTTCTCTCTCTCCATATATACACATACATATGTGTATATGCAGATGTATATAAGATGTATGTATATAAGATGTATATACATCTTATATACATCTGATATATACATCTTATATATACATCTTATATATATCTTATATATATAAGATATATACATCTTATATATATACACACGTGTATATATATATATATACACACATATATGCAGATGTATATAAGATATGTATATATATACACACGTATATATATACACATCTTATATACATCTGCATATATACATACATATATTTGTATATATGGAGAGAGAGATATTTATTTTTATAAATAAATATTTTTTATTTTTATTATTATATACACATATATATATACATCTTATATACATCTGCATATATACACATATATATGTGTATATATGGAGAGAGAGAGGGAGAGAGAAAGAGATACTGCTATAAGGCAAGATGCTTATCGGCTGTCCCTGGGGGTTGTTTTAACAGCAACGGATTTCTAGCATCTAATGACTATGATGTAAATGTAAACTGCTAAGGTGATTATTTACTAGGTGAGACAGAAGAGAAAGGCTTCCCTTTCCAAGCCTGTTCTAGCCATAAACAGTATCTCCTTCTCTTTTTCGGTAAGAATGAAACACAATACAAGACTGGCCCACCAACCCTCCAGCCATCCGCTCTCTCCGTGGTTAGTATCCCCTCAGCATCAATCCGGCCCTGACAGCCAGTCAGCAGGGGGCCACCCTCTCCTTAAGTGCCCGGGCACACACACAGCTTAACACTGAGAAGCTCTGGGCCCCACATTAGCTTAAAGTATCAGAGTCAGAAGAATCTAAAGCAAATTCACAAGTTAAGAATCAGTTAACTCAAGTCATAAGTATTAAAATCCATTCTCATTCCATCCCTCAAAAAAGAGAAAGATTAGTATTTTTAGCTAATTCATATGTGTGTGTATTTTATTTTTTTAATTTATTTGACAGACAGAGATCACAAGTAGGCAGAGAGGCAGGCAGAGAGAGAGGGGGAAGGCAGGCTCCCCGCTGAGCAGAGAGCCCAATGCAGGGCTTGATCCCAGGATCCTGAGCCGAAGGCAGAGGCTTAACCCACTGAGCCACCCAGGCGCCCCTGTGTGTATTTTTCTTTTTAATAGAGTTTTGATCTGACTCTACAGGATCACTGAGAAGGCCAACATCCCAAACTGAGCTGCCTCATTGTTCATGGCACGTGTGGGAAGCCAACAGATCCCCAGCTAATGCGGCATCCATTCTAGCCACAACACCTCTCAAGAAGAAACAAAACTTCTGGATGGCTGACGAAAGACTCCTGCTTGCTTTCCTTAAATAGCTTATTTTGAATTTACACTGCCCTCTTTTTTTTTTTTTTCAAAGATTGTTTTTATTTGACAGAGAGAGAGAAATCACAAGTAGACAGAGAGGCAGGCAGAAGGAGAGAGGGGAGAAAGCAGGTTCCCCGCGGAGCGGAGAGCCCGATGCAGGGCTTGATCCCAAGACCCTGGGATCATGACCCGAGCCGAAGGCAGAGGCTTTAACCCACTGAGCCACCCAGGCACCCCTACACTGCCCTCTTTTAAAAGTTACTTTGAGGAGTGCCTGGGTGGTTCAGTGGGTTAAGGCCTCTGACTTTGGCTCAGGTCATGATCTCAGGGTCCTGGGATCGAGTCCCACATCGGGCTCTTTGCTCAGCAGGGAGCCTGCTTCCCTTCTTTTCTCTCTGCCTGCCACTCTGCCTACTTGTGATCTCTGTCAAATAAATAAATAAATAATCTTTAAAAAATTAAAAAAATAAATAAAAGTTACTTTGAAGGGAGATAAAATCCTCTTTCAATGGTGGGGGTTGGTGACAGTGACCACTTTACTAATAGGCAGGTTCTTTGTGACAGTTGCATAGTTCTGTGAGTTTGGCTGATGATGGACTGAAGAAAGAAATAGGAGGTAGGAAGTTGATTTTGCTCTGAAGACTGAAAGCCCTGAGTTCTAATCACGGACAGCCTAAAGCCAGCCTTGTGTCCTTGCCAACTCATTTAACTTCGGGGACTTCAGTGTCATCCCGTGTAAAGCCAGAGTAAGCCACCCATGGGCGTAAGTGACAACTGAGAAGAGTAAATGAGAAACCAGCTAGCTCACGATGGGCCCCCAGCAGACGTTAACAGACTCCCTGCCACTGAATGACATAGCAAGTCGTGTAGTCAGAGAATTTTCAACAAGAGCTGAAGATGGAAACTGGAGTCTCCCTGGAGGCTTAAAGAACTAGATCCGAGTAAGCACAGGGCCAAGCAGGTCAGGGAAGAGGTTCACTAAGACTCTTAGTGGATGGGAAGAGAAGAACGAGCAAAGAAGGGAAGAGTCTGGCACCTGGGAAATAGCTAAATGCAGAGAAAAATCAGAGGAGCTGCAGAGAGCATGGCCCAGAGGACTAACCGAGCTAATAGCCATGTGGGTCCAAAAGGCCGCCCCATCCAGGCAACAAGTGTTCTTTTACAGTGAGCAGAGAATTCACAAGAAATTCTTGAGAAACCTCAGGACAAAGCAGCAAAATTAGGCTTTAGAAAGAAAGAAGAATGTCCATGAGTTTCACAGAAAAGAAACCTTACCAGGAACAGTTAGTGACTCAGAGAGTTAAAAAAAGAAAGAAAGAAAGAAAGAAAGAAAGATGTATTTCACAATTTACAGCTCATATTTTGTAGACCATTCATAGAACCATCATCAGCATCTGCCAGTAAATTCTGAAAAATATGCTTCTCTCACTCTATCAGTCAGAACACAAGGTTAATAGGATTGTTAAAACTATCAGCAAACATTTAGGAAAAGCTTACTGTGTGCAAGGCATAGGGCTCTCTAAATGAAATCCAGACTGGGTCAAGTTTACTCTCTCTGACCACATCCCTACCGATGTTATGAGCTGTCCGGTAATTCTGAGGACAATGAACGGTACTGAGAGAATAAGATATAACTTAGCGTATCATTCTGTAGGGCCTGATTTTTACAGAGTACTTCTGCTTCGAACACTTGTGGGCATAACACTACAGAACTAACTCTTTCAGACAGGTGGGAATAGATCTTCTAAAATTCCTTTATGCCTGATTTAAAAAAAAAAAAAAAAAAAAAAAAAAAGCAGTTCAGTGGGAACGGACCATTTACAATCCAAACCAATAGGAATCTTGAAATTTCCCTCTTTCAAAAGAGGTAGGATAGAGACTCACATTTCAAGATACATGGGTTTCTGAACCTTACATACTTATCCCTTAAATACTTTCTTCCATGAAATCGTTGCTGTGTTGTACCAAGTTTTTCCCAACCATATAATGTAAATTGTGTTCATTTACTATATCAAAAAAGAGTCCAGGGCCCCTGAGGGGTAGAGTTCCGGATAAAATATAGGACACTTATTTAAATTTGAGCTTAAAATAAGCAACCGACTAGGAAAACTACCATATTCCCAATAGCTTACTGAAAGATTGTATTTTACTTATAATTTAATTAAGTAGCCAAATAATGAATTGCCAATTATTTGACTCCTGCTAGATTCAATGTCACTAGTTTCCTTTACTCAAGTAAGAGATAAGACATCTTGATATTAGAGTTTTACAGAAACATGTGTGATATATATATATATAATCTGCCCCCAGTACCTGACATAGAACTCCTAAAACTCTTGGAATTAGGGGTGCTAATAAAATCTTTTGTTCTAATACCAAGTCTTTGACCTTGGTTCCTCATACAGAGCTCCTAAGATCTTCATCATTTCCTGAGTGATAGGAGAGTCCATAGGGCTTCTAAATCCCTTGGAATTTCCCAGGTGATATGAATGCCTTTTGTTTTAATGAATCCCTTTTCACACCCAGATGAAGGTTGACCAGATAGACCAAGCCATGATTAGAAGCTTGGAAATCTCAGCCCCAACTCCCACTCTCTGGAAAGAGAAGATGAGCTGGAAATGGAGTTGATAATTGATTATATCTACACGAGGAAGCCTCCATAAAATCCCCAGAGCACGGAGCTCAGAGAGCCTGCAGGTTGGTGCACACACACACACACACACACAAGCTGAGGTGGAGGGGCAGCACTTCCTGACACCCCAGGGACTGAAGACACTTCTAGACCTTGCCTAGTGTATCTCCAGTTCTGGCTGCTCATCTGTATCCTTTATGATGTCCCTTATAATAAACCGGTAAATGTAAGTAGGTGTTTTCCTGAGTTCTGTGTGCCATTTGAGCAAACTATCAAATCCAAGGTGGGCGTCATGAGAACTCCAATTTATAGTCGGGAGGTGAGAAGCACAGGTGTCAACTCGTGTTCCCAATCGGCACATGACACAGGAGGGAGACTCTCTTCTGGGATGGAGACTTTCACCTGCGGAACCTGACGGTCTCTCCAGGTAGATGGTGTCAAAACTGGGCTGAACTGTAGGATACCCAGCTGGTGTCACAGGCCCGCTTGATGGGTGGGAAACTCACACATCTGGTGTCGGAAGTGTTGCCAACGTGTGTGAGTAAAGGAGAACACAGTAAAGTTTTTCGAAGACAGCATGTCACAGACAGTGAAATCCAACACAGCCTAAAGCTCTCGGGCTCTGCTTACAACAGCCGCCACAATATTTAGCTACAAAATCTGCTGGATGCAAAGAAGGGAAGCGTAAGGTTCTGTGAAACTGTAAACCTGGGTGGGGATGCCCGATTTAGCAAACACAATACAGGATGTACAATGAAATCTGAATCCCAGATCCAGGGAAGAAAAATGTCCTATGAGCATATCCCATTCAATATTTGAGATACACTTGTGCCAAAAAAATATAAAAAATTAAAAATAATAATTTAAAGAAAAGGATTGGCCACTCATGTATATCTCAGCTTGAACTGGATGTCTTGTATCATTTTCTGGCTACCTGTATTAATTTGGGTGTTGGGGGCGGGGCTTTACCTGGTCTGAGAACTTCGGAAAGGAATCCCGGAGGAGGCGGGCTAATGAATGATCTTTGAAAGTTTTATGGAATGAATAAAATAAGTTTTATTCAAAACAACCCACCATGACTGTCTTAATTGCTTATATTAAATCAAAAGCATCCTCCTCCGTAAGATCTGAGGGTCTGGGTTAGCTTGGTTCCACTATGCTTTGACTCTAATCCACAGATTCCTCTTAGAGCTCTTGACACACAATTGCTGGGATTTTTGGACCATCCTGCCCATGAAATAATAAACTGCTAAAGGCAGCAAGCACATCCTTCCTTATGATGTATACAGAAGCTGCCTTACTTCCAGATACACGTATCTTAAAGCATTATAAACATTTTAAATAAATGGGAAAATTATAAGCCATATTTCATAGTTAAGCAGGTACTAGTCAACAAATGCAAAATTATTATACAATTAAATGTATTTAATCCCTATTTATCTACTAGTGACTTCATATTATGCCCCAATCATAAAAAAAAAAAAATATTCAGATGAAATGGATAAACCTATCACTGGGGTGCAAGTCAGTTGTGGGGCCACATCTGCAGAGTGATGGCTAATATCTGGAGATTCAAAACCAGAGACATAGATTTAATATGTTTTAAGATTGAATTCAGAAGCCTCCCGTCCCCTATAAAGTGCTACAAAGATTGTGAAAGTCACATAAACCCAATCAAATGGCACCCATCCCCTCAGGCACAGTTTAATATAACAAGAATTATAAATAAATCTTTCAGGACAAATCTAGGTGAAAAAAAATACATGGGAGAAATACATTGAGATGTCAAAAACAGCACCATGTAGTTGAATCAGCTCTAAGCCTCTAGTGTGTAACAGCTGGAGGGAGCAACTTACAGGGCAAGGAACTTGCTATAGAATAAAATGTCTCACCAAAAATTCATGTGTTAGAGGGCTAAGCCCCAATATAATTAATTGCATTTGGAGATTGGGCCTTTAGGAGGTAATTTAGGGTTAATGAGGTCATAAGAGTTGGATCCTAATTTGATAGGACTGATGGCCTTCCCAGAAGAGAAAGAGAGAGAGAGAGATCTTTCTGTCCACTCATGCACCAAAGAGAGGCCATGTGAGCACACAGCAGGAGGCTCCCATCTGCAAACCAGGAAGACAGCCATCGCCAGAACCCAACCATGCTGGCAACCTGATCTCCCAATTCCAGCCTCTGGAATGGTGAGAAAATGAAATTTCTGTTGGTCAATCCGCTCAGTCCACAATACTTTGTTATGATGGCTAGAACAGACCAAGACAGACCCGAGATGAAAGCTTTCATCAGCAGCCTTTTCTCCTGAATACCGGAAACTACAAACTGCAGGGCTCAGTTCAACAGACACTTCTGAAATGCCAATGATTTTGTGGGTGTGTGGTCCATACATCTTTTCCTCGACAAACTTGACCCACTCCCCAACTAATGAAAGGCAGGCCATTTCTATGCATGATCATTAAAGCTTATGTGAAATCACAGTGGGCATCACTATATAGCTCAAGCAAAAGAAACATGAGCAGTGCATTTTAAGTACATTTCCCATGCCTCTTCCTCACCAAAAAATGAGGTGTTAGACCAAAAGTAACCTGAAATAATGAAATTTACACTTCAGAGAACTTTCACAAAGAATAATGAAAGCTCTACTTGCAGGTGACCGGATGCTATTCTGATAACTCCAAGTATCCTTAGTTACCTGAATGGTGGGGCTCTACAGTTGTCCAGTTATGAATCTACATAAAGGTACCTCAAGAAATTTTTCACCTACCTAAATAATAGCATGTAATGAAGTTTATGATTTCCAAAAGGTTCGTAGCATTGTTTTCTTGATCTGGGATTTTTTTGTTTGTTTTGTTTTGTTCTGCTTTTTTGAAGTAGGCTCTATTCCAACCATGGAGCCCAGTGCAGGACTTGAACTCATGACCCTGAGATCAAACCGGAGCTGAGATCAAGAGTTGGTACTTGACCGTCTGAGCCACCCAGGTGCCCTATGGGGTACCATTTGAAAATAAATAAAGTAAAACCTAACACACAATGTGTTAAATGTATCATGAACAACTGAAGTATCACACAGACCAAAATATTCCCTTCAGTACTCTTGGCATCTCTAAACTGAGGGCTGGACTTAGATGACAGGTCATATTACAAAGAGACTAGAATTATTATAAAGAATTATAAAGAGCACAGAATAGGAGAAGGGAATTTGGTCATGCAGATCATGTGACTACATCTATCAAAACAGACTGGACCAATTCCACCATTGAAGCCATAACATTGAAGTTCTCTCATGAGACTCCCTTCTCTCTTGGATGAGACTGGATGGGCCAAATATTTGGTGGCCCAAGGATTTTAGCAGGTGAATAATTACCATCCTGGAGAGATAAAATATATATGTGACAATCATATTACTGGGCTTAAAATGATAGAAAGACAATGACACAGAAGGTCAGAAGTCCCAGCCCTACTGTCATATAGGCCTCAGACAGGCAGAGCCCCACCTGTCTCCAGCTGTACAATCTATACAGTCAATGGGGTGAGACCAGTGATTTCTGTCTACGCTTAATGGTCCTAATGACTTAGAATTCAAAGAGTTCTATCCTGGCAAGATTCAAAGGCTGCTTATCACTTAGTGTCAGTAAGTTACTGGTGTATCCAGCAACCTGACATTAACAGGGCCGTGGACCTACAAAATCGGAATTATGGATTTATTGGGAATTACTTCATTTCCCCTTGAGTTCTTAGGTCCTGAGTTATTCTTTTATCTGTGCCCTCAGGCATCCTAGTAGGGCCACTTGTGATTTGGGCAGAATATGAGCAAAAAGGCTCTCTGTGGGAAGTGCACTAGGGCAAGTTCTGCCTCTGATCAGTGAGGGGCTTTCTTCTTCAACAGATCGACCCTAGAGTGCCCAGAGTCAAACCGAGAAACAAAGACGAGCACAGCCTGCTTCTCAGCAAGGGAAGCATGCAGGTGTACACAGTCCCGGTGGAAGATAACTAGGAACTGCCATGGGTATGGTGGCTTTTGAATTCTTTCCATGTCAACTGGAAGCTCTTCTGAGAAATGCAAAGGAGTTTGTTCCTTCGTTCCCTCTCTACTATTGGAAACGCTGGCTTCTCTGACAAGCAAAGACCCTCAGTGACTAGGGAGGAAGGAAGGGCACACGGAGACTTACGCCTCCGTCTGCTGGCTGCCATTGGCGCAGATCAAGAATGACAGGAGATGGAGGGTCCTCATGAAACGAGGTGGTAAGTGGGCCAGCCCACCAAAGGTTTCCTTCCAAAGGTCTGTGCACAAAGCGGCAGAGCATGAGTCTATCGGGAAAAGAGTATTTTGCTGCAGACCTCGCTGGGAACTCCTCTGGGGACAGGAGGAGAACCGATGGACAACGTGCTGTCCCCTTCCATGCAGGATGAACATGCTCCTGTGAGGGCAGCACAGTGGAGCTCAGACCCTGAGTCAAAGGAGGAGGTCCCTGCTAGAAAGAAGGATGGCCCTGAAGTCACGGGAACACCAGCATCATAGGTAGATAACGGAGATCTTTTTTTTTTTTAAGATTTTATTTTTATTTATTTATTTGACAGACAGAGATCACAGGTAGGCATAGAGGCAGGCAGAGAGAGAGAGAGGAGGAAGCAGGCTGCCTGCTAAGCAGAGAGCCTGACGAAGGGCTCGATCCCAGGACCCTGGGATCATGACCCAAGCCGAAGGCAGAGGCTTTAACCCACTGAGCCACCCAGGCACCCCGGAGATCTTTTTTTTTAATGTCAGTTCATCTTGACCCCCAAAGTGTTCACAGCACCTGTGTAGCTGCTTGTTTCACTGGCTTTGTATGAAACACGAGATAGTGGTGCTCAGGGTGCCTGAGCCTAAGTAAGAAGAGGACGCCTTTGAGGCTTACTGTTCATTCATCACAGCCAATACCACAGTTTTAATACAAAAAGCTACAAAATAAGTGTAGGGACATAAGGGCAGGGAAAAGAGCCTGACATAGGACTGGACAGGTTTGTGTTGACAACTGTGCTACATAGCACCTAGGAGATCACATGTCAGTTACTTCATCTTCTTTCCCTTGCTCCTTTATCCCATGGGATAAGCCCATCTGCAGCATATGACTGTCCTGAGAAAGGACAAGAAATCAACAAATACATGCATAATGTGAAGTCCTAACATTGTGACTGGAACGTAATATATAATCAATAAGCATCACTTCCCTCACCCTCCTGTAGCTAGGAAAAATGACGATATCATTAACTACCACCCGTTTTTCTCTCTTCCTGTCCATATTTTCAAAATATGTCAGCACCATTAAAAATACCATATATAGGATGAATACCCAACTTTTGTAGCAGCATGGACGGGACTGGAAGAGATTATGCTGAGTGAAATAAGTCAAACAGAGAGAGTCAATTATCATATGGTTTCACTTATTTGTGGAGCATAACAATTAGCATGGAGGACATGGGGAGATGGAGAGGAGAAGGGAGTTGAGGGAAATTGGAAGGGGAGATGAACCATGAGAGACTATGGACTCTGAAAAACAACCTGAGGGTTTTGAAGGGGCGGGGAGTGGGCGGTTGGATGAACCAGGTGGTGGGTATTAGGGAGGGCACGTATTGCATGGAACACTTGGTGTGGTGCAAAAGCAATGAATACTGTTACACTGAAAAGAAATTTTTAAAAAATAATATCAGAAATTTTTAAAAAATACCATATATAAGCTCAGACTGTGATATTAATCACCTAAAAGCATAAATCACAGATATCTATCTATCTGCATGCATGCGTATATTTGCTACCAGAAGGGAGAAGCAGTTCCAGAAATATTTATTTATTTATTCATTCATTCACTCATTCATTTATATTTTCCCAGAAATATTCAAATGTTTCTAAAATCACATATTAATATGTGCTCTAAAAGCGTGAATGTTATATGCTGTGCTTGGCAACCTGGAATCTATTATTCAGCACATTATTTCTGTAAAACACCAGGGTGCCTACGATGCTATGTTAAGTTCATATAGGCAAAATCGTTGTCAAAAATATTTTCCGAGTGATCAGCCAGGCATTTTCAAAATTATTGGCCTCTTAAAGACCACATGTTTGAAATGAAGTAGCGGGAGGAAGGGAGTGAGGCGACAAACCCTATTTCCAGTTCCTATTTTCACATTCAGAAGGTTCTGCTAATAGTTGAGAAAACGTACTTTAATTTTTATCAAACATGCAATTGTCTTACTAAGACCTACATGAAGGTAGAATAATAAAAATCTACTTTATTATAAGGACACTGTTCCCTTAACAGCCTGGAGTTTTAAAAAGAAAATCACAACATCTCTTAGCTGGACTGAGGTTTGAAACTCCTTTCCAGTTATTTTCACAAAACCACTTAGAAGGTAGCTGTTTTGCAAATTAATCTTTCATGAAGCTCTGGAAGGGTCGATGCACTGGTGTTAGCCGCTGCACGTGCTCAATTTCGGAGACAACGGGAAGATCCATGATTAATGCCACTTAGTATTTTCCCTTCACATTTACTGTACGCATCAGCAGCGGTTAATGCACCACTTCCCATAAGTGGCCGTCTTAAAAGCTCAAAAACATCTAGCCATAAAACAGAAAAGTGCATCTGTCCTTCCCCCGCACATAAGAAATGCTTTTCTCGTACAAATAACACAAACGCAGGCAAAGTCCTAAGGCAAGAGCCTGGTTTGTCGTTCTTTGTAAAGGTGTGCCAAAAACAGACAAAGGGGCAGTTTGGCCGAAACTGGGTACAGCTCTGAGGAAGGGTCCTTGGACTCAGTCTGGGCTCAGGGTCTCTAACTTAAAACCAGATTTCCTGGATCAGAACCAGGGCTAAGCTTTGGAACTCTGAAACAGCAGCCTAGACAAGGTGTCCTGACCAGGGGGGCGTGGCTCTGGGCTCTTGGCCTAAGGTGCTTCATGGCCTTGTTGGTCACTCAGCTCACAGTGCTTGTTCCCCTCCCTCTCCCAGGGTCAGAACGAGGATAGTAGAGCCCACCTCACAGTGGTTGGGGGCATCAAATCAGAATCCATGGCCTGGGACATACTAAAAGTATAATACATATTAGTTTATTTATTAGTATAATACCATCAGTATATCTAGTACTATTAAAACCATTACTTTATTCTGGGGGAAAAAATTACAGTGCAAGCAATATACATGTGAAGAAATCCAGGAGGAAGAGAGAGAAAAGTAGGAAGAATAAGCAGATTCCATAAAGGCATGACAGCGATTAATTAGTTAATTAAAATATTTGCTAAAGTTACTTTTAAGCCAACTGAAAGGATGAGGAGCCTTTCTCTAAATATTTCCATTTTCATTCTGGCCAGTATTGAGAATAATCGGGAGTCAGAAATTTCAAGTCTTTGTCTTACGTTTGCTAAGAATGAAATGATCTTGGGTAACTCAAGGTTTCACTCTATCATACCAAAAAAGGAAATGACACGCGTACCTGAGAGAGAGAGAAAGGTGCGGGGAGCACAGGCAGAGTAAGGGAGAGGCAGCGCACAGATGAAAATGCATTTCTTTCTTTCTTTTTTTTTTTTTTTTAAATGCATTTCTTGAGCAGCAATCTGAACACCAAAGAGATCCCACCTTGGGCTCCTCGGGAAGACTGAGGCTACAGACCTCAGCTGGCTGCCCGGCGCGCGCCTTCCCCTGGGGATGATCACAGGGGATTATTTCCAAGCTGCTGCTCTCACGCTCTCCAGCAGAGGCCCAGCCTTCTACTCCCCACAACACACTCAAAGCTTGGTTTTCTTCCTTGAAGGAAAGGAAAGGCGCCTGGAAGGGCAGTGCTGGGAGGGCGGGCAGCTCCTCCTTGGGGAGCCCATCTGAGTTCTAGAGTCCTGCTGGCCCTGCTAGTGGGCTCAACCCCTGCGTCACTCTCTGAAGAGACGTCGTACTGAAAATGAGTCTGCATCTGAGTCCGTACAGCTCATACAAATGTCTCTGTGAGCTTGGGCTTTCCTAGAGAGGGAGCTGCCTGTGTCTGCAGTCTCCCTTGCCCTCAAAGAACAGCTGCTAATTTTGCTGGGTCGTGACCAATCTCAGAGCCTGCATTCTTCACTCCTCTCTGGGGACCTTCTCCACACGTGTGCCTTCCTCTACTACGTGAAAACCAGATGTCTCCCAAGTTTCTCCTGAGCTCCAGACCAAGATACACAGACTCATGCCAGGCCTTTCTACCTGGACTGAGTTTCCCCAGCTTCCCTTCACTCTCACTTCAAACTCCACATGATCCAAGGAACTCACATCGCCCACCACACCCCCACCTTGCCCCTTCGTTCAGACTTCTTGGTAAATGACACCAGCTAACCAGGTCCAGCAACCTGAAGATGTCTGAGAGCCTCACCTCTCCCTTCCTTCCTGTAGCCTGCTGGTCTTCAAAAAGTGTTGATTCGACTCAATAACCATCTCTCCATTCTGCTCCTTTTCCCTAGTCCCACAGCACATGGCTTTGTCCAGGTTCTTCATCTCGTGTCTCCTGGACAGCAAACCAAGCAGCTGAGTTTCGGATCTCCAGACTGTCCCCATTTCATCTCCCCGATTATCAGCTTGTCCTAAAATGCAATGTCTTCTTGGAAGCTGGTGCTCAGAGATTAAGCACATTGCCTGAGACCACACAACCGGTAAGAAGTTTAGGCTCAAGGTCAGTCTTGCTCTCTTGTACCGACCCATCAACTCTCACCAAGGTCTACCAGTTTACAACCTAAGGACAGACTTCCTCCCTGATGACGAGAGGAGACTACACTCCGAAAGTAAGAAGGGGGCTTTTCTGTAAGTGACAGAGCAGTTTTCTCAAAAGATCACAATAAAACCACAGACAAACACTTTGGATGCGGGCGGGGTATGAAGTAGGACCTAAAATCTTTAGACGAGCATTTGCTTCCTAAAAATCACCCACAGGTCCCAAAGAGTTTCTTCCTGCCTGCCCTTGGGATCTGTCGCTGGCAGATAGCATTTTGTTCCAAATACCCATTTAAAATAGACCTTACAAGATTAGCTTTCAGGTTAACACTGCAAACTCCTGAGCTGGAAGTAAAAGTACAAAGAACCTTTTTAAAATTTTTTTTGTATTTAGTATCAGTAGGCTCAAATTAAATATAGCTTATAATAACAGTCTTTTGATGCCATTCTGCATAATTAATGTGAACTTTGGCATTCCTAAGCCAGCTAATTCAGAGCTGCCAATAGTAATGAATTGAAACTGAGTTCATGCTACACATTTTCAAATTACAGCAATTGAAATATGCATAAAAATGTACAAAACATCACACCTGGTCTTCCTTAGTCATTTGTTTCAGTGATTATTTCAGTAATGTCCTTTTTCGCTTTTTCCCCCCACAAAAGGTTTCATTCAGAGCCACATCCTATTATTTTCCAACATCAAATTAAAAATAACAGAGCTAATAAATCATCTCCACTAAGAATCTGAACATTGCAGGGAAAGGGTTTTGAGTCTGGGTGAGCGAGGGGATCTAACTGGCTTGCTTCTCTCTGGATCTTCCCATCATTAATGACATGCGTGAAGAGTGGAGAAGAGGACCTTAGACAACTCCCCACATCTCCCTCCTTTGAAGCTTTAGAGAAAAACCACTGCACCAGCCAGGTCAGCAAGTGTAAAGAGTTTCAGCTAAAAGAATGGGGATAGCGCTGCACCGTTCCACATACTGTCTTGAGGCTGAAGACCAGCAGGGGCAGGAGCAGTTCTCAGAGTGGAGTCTAAGGACCACGCAGGGTCCCTGAGACATGTGCAGAGAAAGGGTCCACCATGCAAAAGAAAATTTCCAAATAATCACAAGCCCTTCTGTACCCTGTACATGCTTATTCTCTCACGAGTATACAGTGCTTTGGCAGAAACTGCGTGATATGTGATATTGCAACGGCTCCAAGGAGCAAACAGGAGGATCCAGCTGTTTCCTATCAAGCCAGATGTTAAAGTGATTTGCAAAATATAAAACAATGCCCCTCATCACAAAGTTTCATTTGGGAAGAAGTGTTTGTCCCCTGAAAAGAGGTTATGCAGTTCATTATCATAGACTTATTTTTTTAATTGCCTAAATATATAATTATTATAAAAAATATCTCAGTGTTAGTATCATCCATGTAAACAAAGTATGTATGGGGTCCATGATAATGCGAAGACTCTAAAAGGCTCCAGAGATCAAAAAGATCAGGAATCACCGCACAAGAGGCTTTTTGGAGAGGGCAATTTGAGCAGGGATGAAGGATTAGCCTCTCTTGGCCATCCTCTGGGGTCCTTTCCCTGCTTTCCCTTTCTTGGCTGGAAACTCCCCCTCCTTTCTTCCTTGAGCTGGCTAAGTCAATTCAATTTCCAGTTAAATTAATTCAACAGCTATTTCCTTGGAGGCTGGTAGAAGCAATACCCATGAAGATGGGCTCTCTTGGGGATATAAAAGCTCAGAGGTTATAATAACCTGAGAAGTAGAGATGTCCACGTGGCAAAGACAGATAGTGATGCCGAGTAATACATAATTCAGTACCAATGTGAAGAACACAAACAGTAAATGCTGTTAGCTTTGAAAGGAGGAGGAAAATGTGGATAGGGTCTTCAGGGCACAAACCTTTATAAATGAAGCAATGCCTTTATTTATCTGTTTTCTGTTTCCCAAACAAAAATGTTGTAGCTCACAAAAGAAACATGGGACAACTAAGGAAAAAAATAGATAATAGAATTAAGATACATGGGAAATATGAGTAGAGTGGTAAAAAATGAAGCCAAAGATGAAGCTAGAATAAAAAAAAAAAATACTGAGGTCGAGGACCAGCTACGTAATCTGCAGGGACCACTGCAAAATGTGACTGCAGAAAAATTAGATGTTTCGAGGCAGTGAAGGTAGAGCATTCAACCAAGAGCAAGACCCTGGTAAGCATGGACCCCTGTGAGACAGCACAGGGTGCAGAGCCCAGAGCCAGCCCCAGCCACGTCCTCTCTGACTGTCAAAGCTCGGTCTCCAATCCATCTAAAGTGACTTTGAAGACAGAGCCAAGAGGGAAGTTTCAGTTTGAAATTCACAGTGTTTATGACTCAGAAAATGCCAACGAAGCCCAGCCTGAAGATCCAGAGAACAGAAAGAGCCCCTGGATAATGGTTTTCTAGTTTGGCCCCTCATTTTACAAATAAACAAACCAAGGGCTCTAGCAGGATACAGCACTTATTGAGATCAGCAGCAAGAGACAGGTGAAGTTTGGAAGATGGGACACCAGGGTGTCTCAGTGAAGCCTCTGACTCTTGAGCTCAGCTCTGGTCTTGATCTTAGGGTGAGTTCAAGCCCCATGTTGGGCTCCACGCTGGGCATGGAGCCTACTTTAAAAAGAAAAAAAAAAGTTGGATCAATGCTCATAAATTCATTTTCCTCAAATTTACTCTGCATTAGAATAATCCTGGGAGCTTTTTAAAAATATAGAGAATCCTGGGTCCCAAGCTGAGATTTCTTGGGACCTGGGTGGAAGTCAGAGACTTTTCTTTCTTTCTTTCTTTCTTCCTTCCTTCCTTCCTTCCTTCCTTCCTTCCTTCCTTCCTTCCTTCCTTTTTTTTTCCTTCCTTTCTTCCTTTCATTCATTCATTCATTCTTTTTTTTTTTTAAGAGAGAGACAGAGAGAGTGAGCAAGTGGGGAATGGCAGAGAGAGAATCCCAAGCAGACTCCACACTCAGCAGGGAGCCCAAAGCGGGGCTCGATCTCACAACCCTGAGATCATGACCAGGCTGAAATCAGCAGTTAGACACTTACCTGACTGAGCCACCCAAGTTCCAACAGAGGCTTTTCTAATAGCTCCACAGGTGATGCACAGGAGCTAGCCACACACCAGTCACTGAGCTGATCAGGGGTAATACCCCCTGCCCCCCACTCTCCACTCATCCCCTCTACACTGATCCAACCCATGCCTTTATGTCACTGCAGTAATGGAAATCACAACATGACTTCTGTCATATAACATCTCTGAATTCGATTGAAATCAATAAACCAGGCAAAACCAAAAATCAATGCCTTAACTCTCTGGAATCTGTTTTGGGTAGACATAGGCATTTTCAAAACAGATTGGTTGAAAAAAATCATAAGAGGCAGAGATGTACCTTCAGAGGTGGAGGAAGGTAAGAAAGCATATGGGAACTTAGCCGTGTCCAGTGGGAAGTAGGAAATGTATGGACAGATAACATGCAGGGGAAGACCGTAGGGACAAGCTGACATTGACAGAGCTGACCTCTTGGTGGAACCGGAAGGCACCCAAGCTGCTGGGTCCCAATGGCAGTTCCTCCAAAAACACAGTGGTCAGATCTGTGGTGGTGTGCAGGCTGAGAGTACCCTTAATAACGAATTTCAAAAATGCTTATTTGTAAAGAGTCATTAATCATCTAAACAATAGTATGTAAACTAAATATTTAGACATGGCAAACTGATATCTGAAATTTATTTTGAAATATATTGAAAGTGAGATGGCTTTCTGGATGGGCAGATGGATGGATGGAGGAACACATAAAAACGGGAAAAAAAGATTAGTGGCCAAAACTAAGTGGTGTTTCTATGGGTGTTGACTCTAAATTTCTCTCAATGTTGCTGTAACTTCAAAAATTCTCATAACAAGGTATTAGAGGGGAAATGTGTTTAATATAAGTAGCCCAAACCAGATGGCATTTTGTCTGAAGACCGAAAACCTTACTAACTTAGAAATAAAATTGAGACTTGGCTTCATAGATAAAAAGTTTAAAGTTGGAGGGGGAAAAATAAGTTCATTTCTCATGCATTCCTTAAAAGCTGCTTATTTCTCAACTGCCGGAATCCAAGTTTGCTCATTCCCTTCTGGGAACCATGGAAAAACAGGACACTGGGGTTTCACACATCATGATGAGGAAAATCGATTTCCTCCGACAAAAGACAGAACTAATTGTGGGAGATTATCATTTACTCTTTATTAATAAAATCTTAATGGATTATCTATAAATAAAGTGTACATTAGGCTCAGATGACTACTCCTGATTTTAGTCCTCACCCAAGGATACAGAAAGTCAAATCTGGGTATGGAACTTTCACTTCACAGTGGTTTTAGAAGGTATTTTCAAAGAAACAAATGTAGTAAAGAAAACACAGTTCATTTTCCCCTGGTTCCAACCTCTAGCCCCTAAGTGTTGCTTTCCAGGACTGGGACTAGGTGTGTGCTCTTTGCTCTGCCTTTACAATTCCTACCCAAACACTCCCTGTCTGGAGAAGGATCTGCTTCTCTGGAGCCCAGGTTTCCTCATGGATCTTACCCACATAAATTACCCACATAAATGGAATGACCACCAGTACTTTCTGAAGAATCCTTCACTTGATGCCTGAGCAAATAAACTATGCATGGGGCTTCATTCTTTTAAATGGGCCTATATATTCCCAAGGCTGAAGCTTACCAACAAGACAAATAGAATAAGAACTCATTTTCAGATAAGACTGAATTCTTTGCTCCTTTTAAATTACTATTGAACTCTTGGGTAAAGACGAGGAACGGTCATAGCTGGTAAAGATTTATTATGTTTTAGAAAACAGCATTTCTGACCTCTTGGATTATTTTAGTTCATGGTTATCTTGACCTACCATCCCTTAGAGAAAAATTAGAGCTCATTCCTTAGAATAACTCATTGTATTAATACCATCCTTCAACTAGGAAAGAATCGAGTTTTTTTCACATCCATTTGCTTTGTGTTGGCCATCCCTTCTCAAGACTTAAGTTTAATTCAACATTTTACAGATCTAAGAGTCACCTCTAAATTTAGATGTTTATTCAACAAATATTTATCAAATGTTCGTGTGCCTGGTATTGTAAAATCACTAGATTACAAATAAAATTAAAGAGTATCTCTCACCCTTCATTTATAGCTTGAAGGAGAAAGATATGTAAATAAGCCCTGTGTACAATGAGGCAAATATTATCCAAGTAGTATGCTACAAATTCTATTTTAAACAGTCCCCCAAATAGGTTCAAAGCCATAACCACTAAGTGCATCTTAACATTCTTTAACAGTGCCTCTCGATCTCCCCCAGAGTTAGAGAGACAGGGAATGAATTTGGAACAAACTTGACAATCTACCAGTCAGATGATACACTGTTATTCACTGAAAGCAAATACTGGTGCTTCTTTAACTTGGTGCTGTGATATGGTGATTTGGAGCACAGAGTTCCTGAGATCCCTGGAGTTTCCGAAAGGATCAGAGAGATAAAGGTATCATTTAGTTGTTGTTTACGAGGTAACCTCGGGATGTTGAAGAGTGGCCCACCTGGCCAGGGCACAGAAACACCGAAACCTTGCCCCACACCTTGCCCTACACCTCTCTTCCATCTGGCTATTCCTGAGTTCTAGCCTTTTCTATCATAAACCGGTCATCTAGTAAGTAAACTATTTCCTAAGTTCTGTGAGCACCTCTAGTAAATTAATCAAACCCAAGGAGGGGGTTGTGGAAACTTCCATCTACTAGTTGGTCAAAAGCACAGGTAATAACTTGAGCTTGTATTGGCGTCTGAATTCCTGAATCCCGGGAAGGAGGGTGGTCTTGTTGGACTGAGGCCTTACCCTGTGGAATCTGAAGCTTCAGAATTGACTTATACTGAAGGACACCCAGCTGGTACCAGAGAATTTCTTAGTGGTGATCCTCCTCCCCAAACATCTTGGAATTGGTGACCAGAATTTTAGGTTTAGAATGCCAGTAGTGGGATTTTGCATAATAAAAAGAAAATAATAAAAATAATTGCTAAAGCACTTAATGGGGGAAAAAACAAACAAACCTGTCCACAGGAATCTGTTATAGAAACCTACATATCAGAATGCTTGGAAATAAATACAGAATAATAACAACTTGATTGAACTGTTGGAGTATGTGGGATGGATTTATTTTCTCCTTAAGAACCTAAAATTTTGGGACGCCTGGGTGGCTCAGTTGGTTGGACGACTGCCTTCGGCTCAGGTCATGATCCCGGAGTCCCGGGATCGAGTCCCGCATCGGGCTCCCAGCTCCATGGGGAGTCTGCTTCTCCCTCTGACCTTCTCCTCGCTCATGCTCTCTCTCTGTGTCTCTCTCTCAAATGAATAAATAAAATCTTTAAAAAAAAAAAAAAGAACCTAAAATTTTAGCATTTTCTAACTTCAGGTATGTCAAAACTATCTTTAACATTAGAAGTTAAACCTTGGGGACACAGAAAAGAAACATATTATCTAACTCCTAAGGGTCCTGAGATACTCAAAATATAAATTGTAATCACAGTAGCAAAATTATAGCATCATGGCTCCTCACCCATTATACCAGTGACCTATCCACTCAGGGCTGAGCTTAACACCGATTTGTTTACTGCCCCCTGTTCCTGCAAGATGCAAACCTCTACTGTGTCTGTTACTGGAATCCTTTTCATCCAATCATCCTCAACAGAAAGGACTCCAGGTGCTTAGACTCTACCTCTTGAAGACACTTGAGGGAAATAAAGTGATCACTCATCACTCACTCGTTTTTCAAGTCTCTCTTCTTCTATCGGGAAGTAAAAAAGCAAAACATAGGATCAGAATAAATCTCTGATTAATGGTCCATCTGGTAGTGACATCAAGGAGAACCCTGGAAAGGAGTGTGTTTGCCTCCTCAACAAAACCTCCTGAAAATCCTACTCTTGTCTCGGGCTTTCTTTTCGCATTCAAGGATTGCCTTGAGTTTATGTTTTCAGTATACATGATGAGTCAAAAATGGTGTCTCTATAAATCACTTAACATCTAGTAAAGGACCTTTTTTTATAATTTTGAGTAAGATTGGATCTCATATGTTTCGAATTCTATTATTTTGTGGGCGTGGTGGGTAGGTTGTGTTTATTCTTCCTGCCGTCAGTTTCATCGTCAACCCAGTCAAATCTAACTTTCAACATAATTCGGCAGAATCTGCTTTCACGAAGATGGTCAATAATGTCTAGTTTCCGCATCAAAATGATTTTCCCATCCATTTCTATGGAGTCTCTGCTGAAGAGGAGTCTCTGCTGAATTTGATCATGCCTTCTAGATCAAAAAAGAATTAGCTTGACTTTCTAGAAATCTCACCTTTCTGATTCTCTGTACCCCTGCCTGACTATTGTTCTGATGTTATGAATCGCTCCCAGACCTTTATCATTAGGTGTTGGTGCCAAGGATTCCGTTCTTAGTATATGTCTATTTACTGCCTCCTGCTCCCACAAACTGTAACTCCAATTCAGACTTCTCCTTTGGGTTACAAACACATATATTCTATTTTCTATCACATATATGCATTTATAAACAAATGCCTTCACTCAACCTGATTTTATTCAAATCCATTTTCATAACTAGATTCCTTTCTCTTGATTCCCTACCACTAGAAAACTGAATACTGGGAACCCTGAAAATCTTAACTGCTCATTTTTTTCCAAGCCTAGGCTCCCACACTTCAGGACCATTGATACTGTTCTGGTTCGAGGAGACATTCTAGAAATATGGTCTATGGAGACACTCCGCATCCAAAGTCCTAAAGGCAGGGAAGTAATAAAAATGCAGATAACAATTTGCTTTGGGTTTGTAAAAAGTTAAGATTTCACTGAATACCATCTAGTCCAGATCATTTGCAAAACACTTTAAATTAAAATCTTAGCTCCAAACTTGGAAGAGTCCATTTCTTGGTTTCAAACTGCTAAGCTACTTTGGAAGAATTTCTTTCCAAACGAATTAACAACTAAATTATTATTAATTCTCAATATAAATCTGATCAAAAAGATTTTGAAAGATGAAATACATTTAGTCCTCTAGACCATATATCTATTTATATCATTTTAAATTTGAATACATATTTCATTTTTCTCATTCAAAAATGTTGCCCATCAGGCAATGGTGCAAGAAGGTTTAATCCACTTTGTTCTCGTCCAAACTGGGGGTTACATGGATTGTAATCAGAATTTAAATAAGACCCAAAATGGGTGCCTGGGTGGCTCTGATGGTTGTGTCTACCTTTGGCTCAGGTCATGATCCCAGGGTCTTGGAATGGAATCCCACATCGGGCTCCCTGCTCAGCGGGAGGCCTGCTTCTCCCTCTGCCTCTCTCTGTTTCTCTTGAATAAATTAATAAAATCTTTAAAAAATTAAAAAATAAAATAATAAGACCAAAGATTCTGTTTCAGAAGTATATATGTGTATTTAATGGATAGAAATATTTAAAAAGAAATTTATTATGGCCTACGGCCAAAACATTTGAAAACCACTAAATTCCATCTATTGCAATACATCATTTCAATAAAGAACATTTAACCATCTCGATTCTTGAAGCAGCCAAAATTTAAAAAAAATAAAAATGAAAAACTGTTTTCCTCCCTTCCCACTTCATAGGAGTAACGTAACCCTCTGCAAGGTCAAAGTCTAAAATGTGTTTTGTGTTGTCCCTTTCTTCTCAATCATCAGTAAAAATAAATGTCCCAATTGTCATTCGTGTTTGCACTTCATTACTTTTGAAGGCCAGAGCCTTTGTAACATATTAAACAGTGAAAGTCATTAAGCCAGTAGAAAGCCAGGCAAGGGCTGGAGGCTACGGACCCAGGCTGGTGGGAGGGTTATGTCCTTGCCTGAGGGCGCACCCTTGCCATAGCTTCTGGAGTGGCAGCTCTAACACTTCATCCTGGAAGACTGGCTGTTCTGCAGCCTGGGGAGCATTTCCCCTTTAAAAAGGGGTCCTAGTATCTGAAGCCATAGAAGGTAGGAGACCAAGAGTGAACCCTAATGTAAACTAGGGACCTGTCAATGTAGTTTCCTCTACGTAACAAATGGACTGCTCCAGCGGGGGATGGGTAGGATGGGGTGAACATGCACCTGTCGGGGCAGAAGGTACATGGGAAATCTCCTACCCTCTCTCAGTTTTTCTGGGAACCTAAAACTTACATAAAAAATAAAGTCTAGTTTTTTTTAAGGGGACTTTAAGTGTATTTGAAAATGGCTAATTTTCCTTTTCAATAACTAGTAATAGAGTTTAGACTATCCAGGACCCCACAATTTCACTCATTCTTGCCAGAGACCTTCAGGTTATTTTACCATGCAGGTAAAATGCATCAGAAATGAAGGACAAGCCCATCTTTTCATGCTAGCCCTGGGGATAATGAACCCTAGTAGAGGGTTTGAGTTACTAATGAATGCCATGTTTACCTTGGGTCATCCTTGTTTCTATTCTCACCGAGCTTTGAACATGGGTGGGCAAGAACCAGAATATATATGAAAAGCAGAAAAGTAGGAAGAACTGAAGAGGTTTCATTGCCTATGATGAATGGAGAGTTACACATCGGCCCAGCTGGAATCCAAGACTTCTTAAATTATAAATTGCTTGACACAGAGCAACCTTTCTATGTTGTTGGATTGCTTTTTCAATCATAGGCGAGGTAAGGGTTGTTGCTGCTGCTTTGGCAAGTTTTCCCCCTCCGTTTTATTTCTGTACCAAATAGCAGATGATCATAGCTTTGTTCTGGAACAAAATAAAATAGGGGTGCTTGGGTGGCTCAATTGGTTGAGCTCCGACTCTCGGTTTCAGCTCAGGTCATGATCTCAAGGTCATGAGATCAAGCCCTGCATCAGGCTCTGTGCTCAGCAGGGCGTCTGCTTGAGATTCTCTCTCCCTCTTCCTTTGCCCCCTGCCTCTAGAATAAATAAATGAAATCTTTAGAAC